>NW_027269268.1:40493236-45293236 GCF_023055355.1 Agelaius tricolor
GACCATAACTGCCCGTCCCATCATTACTGCCTAATTGTGCCCTTATTAATTATTTGCAAGCAGGCTGACTGGGGGGAGAAGGTGTGTCAGATTTGACCTTTTGTCACTTCCTCGGAAACTGGAGACGGACAATATTAGGCGATATCCATTAAAAGGAAAACAAACAGGGCAAAAACCACCGGCCCGGTTTGCCAGCGGGCGCAGCATCCCGCAGAGAGCCTTCGCCAGCCCTTAGAGCAGCACTTCTGCTGAATCCTCTGCCGACAGCGAGGGCAGAGAGCGGGGCCGCCCGCGGGGACTGCGCGGCCGCGGGCTCGGCTCCCCCCGGGCCGGGAGCTCCACCCGGCGGCCTCGCACAGCGGGACCGGGCTGCGTTCAGCGCCCGGCAGCGGCACCGGGCAGCGGCACCGGGCAGCGGGACCAGCAGCACCCGGCCCGGTCCGGCCCGGCCCTGCCGCCCGCGGTCCTTGGCCCGGCGGCTCCCCCGCAGCCGGGGCCGGTGCGCCGGGGCTCGCGGGGCACGGGGTGGCTGAAGGCACCGGCACTGCCGAGCGGAGCAGGCAGCCCTTTCCATGGAAACCCCCAAGCAAGGACAGGTTCCTCCCCGAGAGGAGCCGGGGTCGCCGCTCATCTCGGTGCCCCCTGCCAGGGCAGCTCTTGGAGCCGGGCACTCGCGGGTTCGCTGCAAGGGCGTCGGGGCGATGAACTCCGTCTGACTCTGGCACAGTCTGTGGAAAAAAAAAAAAAAAAGGAAAAAAATGTCTGTCGGTTTGGCAGAGAAGCGAACTTTGCAAAGGCTTTGTCATCTGCAGTGTGCAACATCTGCATGGCTGGGGGGCTGGGGAAAGCACGATTAAAATTGTGGCAAATGGAGAAAGTGCTGTTTCGCTAATAAAGTACTTGAAACATCAGGTTTAAAATGCTACAAGAAAATATGCAGTGCATTTTATGGAGGAAAACAACTAGAATGCATTTTTAAATATGCGTTTTGTTTTATTGTGGGCAGATTTTGCCATTTTACATTTTCTCCTTGAAGTGATTCCGTGATCTAAGAATATCTTTGTTAAAAGTAAATGGACTGTCTCTAGGAATTTACCTGCTGTGGACAGCCAAGCAGTTCTGCTAATAGTGATCTACCTCTGAAGGCTTTCCTGCTGGAGAAGCTGCAGGGCTCAATTTGCTTTACCATGGCTGAATCCACCCCTGAGCTTTTAGAAAAGGTCAGACCTGTATTACCAGTAAAGTGACCAACCAGCCAAGTGCGATTTTAAGATATCTCTCCTGAACAGGCCTTGCTGTGTGAAGATGATGAGGTTAGATTTTATGGCATGCAGTTGTGCTTTGAAATCATCAAGGGATGACAACACACTACTATTTTTCGGTCAAGTTCACTATTTTGCCTGCTAAAGCTTGGGCTTTATTTCTAATGCTGAGGCTTCAGCTTCCTACAGTGAACCTGGCTGCCTATCTGCTAGACCTCTCTTTCCTCACACTGTAAACTGGTTTGCATTTTGATCTATCTTCTTCCTGGTAAGTTAAATAGACTGTGTTCTCTATGTGTCCCACAATCCCTAAAGCTCAAACTTCTACAAATTTTCCAGATATGGAACCACTCTCTCCTGTTTCTGAAGATGCCTTGCAGAAGGGATACTAGGATAGTACCAAACAGTGCAGTGTCTCTCTCAAAAATGGTTCATACAGAGCTAAAATCACCTCTGTATTTCTGACCACAATTTTCCACTTAGGTATTTAAACTTATCATTAGTCCTTTTTGGAGACTTCTGTTCTGTCACTGACACATAAATCTTTTCCCAAGGCACTGCTTTCCATATTCTGGTCAGCCCCACTCACAGGAGGCCTGAGGCATATTGCACTCCTCATTTTTAAGGGCCAGTGGGCCCATGGCAGATCAGTTGCAATGGTTAATTCATCAACCTTCATGATTTCTCAGTCAGGTAGAAATGGATGATTTGAAAATATACAAAGTTTACTTCTCCTGCCTGAAAAGGCAGAAGCTTGAAAAAGGAGTATTGGTTAAATAAATAACCTAAGGATGGATTGCTGCTAGAGGAAGGCCATGGGGCACCCAGCAGCAGCCCAGGCAGGAAGAGGGTGCCAAAAGGCTGCCTACCAGTGGTACCAGTCAGGGCTGAACAGGAAAGATGATCCTTAGCACTAAGACGTTCTCTGGGGCTCACAAAGCAAGGAAGTCTGGACAAAAGGACCTAAGAAGTCAAAAGATGCTCCAGTAAAGACATGAATGTAGAGGGTTTTATTTTTCCTGGGTTAACCCCCTCCAAATTGTTCAAATAAATGATAATTCATTATACCATCCAGCTCAAATTCAATATGATCATATGGCATTTTGAAGAGTTCGGAGGTAAATTCACATTGTGTGTTTGTAACAACTTGTTTGTAACTCTTTTAAATACCAAGAGTTAGAATTCAGATCTAATGTTGAATTTGGCTCTTAGACACACTCTCACTTCCTTCTCTCCAATAATTGAGCAGAAAAATTAATTCCTGATTGCAGTATGAATCTCTTTGATGGATGCATAACAATGCAAATATTAATTTTGCTACTAAGGAATATGAGGCCAGCGTACAGGAAATTACAATTAGTAAAAACAATCCCTTTCAGTGATAAGTAAATGTGTCTAAATGGTTTAATCTTTATATATTTGCACTTATTCAATAGAGTTATTAAAGTGTTACCAACCAATGGAAAAAGCAGATATCATGATAAGTGCCAGTGGTCCATCAGAATATATTTTTAAACACTCTTTTCCTCCCACCTTTTTTTTGACACTGTTGAAATGTACCTGGCAGGAATCCCCTGAATGAGGCTGACTCCAGCCAAGGCTGTCAGCTTACTGTTGTGGTCTGAAGCATAAGCTCTTTCTGAGGTCAAAATCTGGCATTTCTTTACACGGAAAGCATCCCCACTGTACAGATTGGGACACAAAAAATGGGACACAAAAATCACTCTTAATTCCTAAACACCTATGAAACTAGTACCTGTCAGTACCTCTCAATGCAATTTGGCATGAATATTAAGAGTCAAAAAACATTAATGTATAGATTACCCTCATTATCAGTAAAGCAAATCAGCTCTATGAAGGCTATATATCAATGGGAGATGAAACTTTCTATTTCTGCCACTAATTTTATTTGTTCTTTTACAACTGCTATGAAATAAACTGGTGGCTTCAACTGGGGTGCTACTAAAATCTGAAAATTAAAGATTTAAAATCTGATTATTTCCATCTTAGAAAAACACTTCTGTCCCTTGTGCTTCACACAAGAGCTCATCATGTAGGCCAAGGAATGATTTGAGAGCAAAACCATTTTCTTGATTTGTGGGAAATTCATCCAGACAAAACTCAAGAATTTTTAGCCATGAAAACAAAGCTCACGCTTTCACATTTTAGGATGAAAATTTCCTTTGGAGAGAGGAAATACTCTTTGGGGCTGATCCTTGTCATGACTATCGTATCACCAGGAAATAAAAATATTTGCTAAGGCCTCTTATTCCCATTTCTTTCTGAAAGAGAGGTAGTAAGGGAATTCCAGTGGCATCTCTTGCTGCTTCAAAGAGTGTTTAAATTGCATTTGAAGTCTATCAAGAATATTAGATAAAAGTTCAAGCAGTCTTGGGAAGTACAAGTGAGCAAAACTCTGTCTGTCCAGCAGTCTGAAATCTGATGTCAGCACTGAGGCCTCTATCATCAGGCTTAACACATGGATGGGGTCTTCAGAATCATCCACTTGAGTATTGTTTCACAGAAAGATATCTATAGAAACAGAATCAATATATTAATTTCTCCTAAGAGGAAAGCCTATCTGGGGAACAAAGCACACATTTTAGGAATTTCTGTGGTTATTCATTACAGAAAAGAAGTGGAGGTTTTGAAACCTGTGGCTAAGAGAACTGGTCATCTGGCATGGACATGACATTCAGGAAAGTTTGGGTTGCTCCTTTCAGAGGCACCCATCACCCAGAGCACCCAGATGGAACTTGGAGACTCAATGCCTTTGAAAGTTAATTCACCTCTTGGGACCTCCTGAGAGAGTGCCTGCAGCAGTCCCTGCCCAAGGACACAGCCACAAACACCTGTGCTTTCAGGGCTGGTAAAACCCCATGTATGGTTTGGAGAGCAGAGGGTGGGGGCTCGTTCACCTCAGCCATGCCAGGGAGCAGGAGGCTCATGCAGCCCCAGCCCCAGCCCAGCTGGCTACACTGTCCCAGCTCACTGCCTTTTCTCCTGGTGACAAGGGAGCTGAAGCTGAGCTACCTGCAGCCAGACTGCACCCAGCAGTTACTGACATTCTGGGCTCATTTCCAACAGGAGCCAGGAATAATCCATTTCCTCCTTCTGCTTCTCTGAGAGTAGCCATGGACAGGCTGGGTTGGGCTCAGCACTGGCCCTCTTTCCTTCTGTGAGGCTCTGTGCAGCTCTCCACCACTGTGGCTTCCTGGGGCTTGCAGGTGTCTCTTCTAGAGAACCAAGAATGAATTCAGCTTCAGTGAGTCCTTCTGTGTTTGTCTCAGCTTTGCAGATGGGGAGCGACAGCAGAGTTGCTACAAGGTAGAAGTTTTCATTTGCATTGGGGTTTATCACAACTGTGTTAGTGGAGCTCAGTGCAATGTACAGTTACACAGATACATTCCACAGGCTGTCACAAGCTGCAGGTTATTCCTAGATTTTTTTTTTTTTCAACTTAAAGAGTCTGAACTTACAGTTTGAAATAATCTCAAATCAGTGTTGTCAGGAGAATTCAGAAGCACTTGGCCCTGTCTTTATTTCACAATATCGAACTGTTTCTAGAAAGAGCTACCAAAATATTTGTGCTCTATTATTTTTAAAAAGGTTACCAAAAGGTGTGAACTCTCAAAAGAAGCAGTTCAGGAATCTCCATAGATAATATTGCAAACAAAATGCTGCCACAACTAGTGTGCCAATATCCGAGGAACTCACTTTAATGACAAAGTTATATACTTTATTTAAGGACTGTGTCTCTTAATTTTTAATACCAAAATCTCCTTACATCTGGAAGAAGAGGTAGTTAAAACTCTTATCTGCTTCTACTGCCTGCACTTGTAATGCATTATGTGACAGCCCATCTTAGAACAGTGATGCTTTAAACATCCAAATCTAATTATCACTGGGACTATCTCTATGGAGACAAAAAGTTAGATAAACATGGTGTGGGTGGTTTTGTCCTGCTGCAGGGAAGGAGGATGCTCTAGATGGACATCTAAGCCCTTCACTCCCATCATAATCAATTCCCACTGGGAATGTGGCACTCCTAAAGTATTTCTGGCCTGAGTCACTGATTACCAAACCTGGTGCCATTCACAGGAAAGGTGTAAGAAGAATCAAGGGCACATATAATTCCAGAGAAGTGGAGAAGTTATTTGAATTAATAATTTGTATTACTCAGTGCTGTACTGTATAATACTAAGTATGAATAATAAATAATAAAACACTGGAGAAATTAGACCAGTCCTTTCAGGTTTTTACTGATCTAATCTCACCTCTCGGTGATGGCATCACTTGATTTCCTTCCTAAGCTGGTTAGGAGGAAAAAGAAGTAGGATAACACATAACAGTGTGATTGTTTGATTCCTGACTTAGCTTAGCTTAGGACCAGAAAAAGGGGACATTCCCAGTCACTAGATAGTCAAACTGAGACTCATTGCCACAAGATTGGTTTGATGTGAGGATTTTAACTGAATTCTGAAAAAACATGAGCTCTTAAGTAAGAATATCTGGGTGGTAAAGCTTCAGTTAATAAAATATTCTGAAAGATTTCTGACATAAACTCACCCATTTCAGGGTGGAAACCAATCTCCACTTATTGACGGTGAGACCTTTGACAAAAATTTTTTACCAACAAATTTCTTGTGTGCTCTTCTCAATCAACTGTTGCTATTCAAATCTAGAAATGGATTTTGTGAACAGTAGATCACAAGTCTTAGGCTGTACTCCACTCCTTATTTCAATATTCTAATGGCAAGTTAAAGAGTGCCCTCCCAGCTTTCCCTCATTTACATGTCTTTGTTGTTTTGTTTGCTAATAGTCCCTGTTATATTCACAGGGTCAACTTCAGTCCTGCCACGGTACATTCCACAGCTGAAGTCAAATAAATCTTCCAAAGTGATTAATTTTTCCTATTATTGCTGATTACTTTCACTGATCAATACTTTCACTGGTGTATACCACTAATACATTTAAATGTCAGTGTGGGAATCAATTAACCTCAATTATTTCTTTTCAAAGATCATGACATTTTGTTGTTGAAATTTTAGGATATATATACACAAACTTATGGCTACATTTGTCTAAGATTGTCCAGAATGATATGTACAAAACCTCATAAGTATAAAATGCTTTTAAAGAATTCTTGCCAAATATTTAAAAGGAATAAAAATGAAAATATTGAAACACATAAAAATAGGCATATTAAACCCTCTGTAAATTCTAAACCCATAATATATGAATTCTGAACAAAAAGGGGTTTCTCTAACCAATGAAAAATATTAATGATACAAGAGAAGATTCAATTATATTACTGTGTATTGTAATTCTCTGTGATTTATAAAAGGCAAAATTCAGATATGCTATACAATAAATTATCATTATGGCGCGACTACACTTTGGTCTAATAGAATCCCATTATTTAGAAATGGAAAAAGAAACCCCATTAGATTATAGGCTTAATTCCCTGGCAGTGCTGAGGTCACTGCTCTTTCACTCTCAGACTTGTCTGTGTGAAAGCTGCTGGTACAGTTGAAGAATCTTCTTGAGCAGGTAGACATACAGAAAGGCAAGAGGAGCTCTGTGTTGATGTTAGCAGTCCCATGAAGGAACAAAAATAGCTGCAGTGGCTAAGTCCTCTTAGTCAATAGTTTTAAAGAAGAAAAATTTGTTAAGATCTGGCAATATGACAATACACACCAGTATTGACAGTATATGAGAATTAAGGGTCAACAGAACCAAAGAAACAATAGTGCTTTGAAATGAAAATGGTCCTAGCACAACATGAAGAGCCTTGGAACATACCTGAAGGCATAAGATTTTTCTGGACCTACAGCTGTTGAGAAGTTTCAGCAAATACTGATTTCATTGGAATCTACTCAGCATAACTTTTAATAATAAAACCACTCATTGGGAATCACTTAGTTTTATCCTGAAGCTGAAATGAAGTAGGAGAAGAAAAGCTCTCTAATAGGCATTTAATTGGGGTAACAGGGAAGAGAGATATACACAACATATTAATTCCCCAAAATCCCCCAGCAAAAGTATACCTGTTGTGGGCAGAACAGGTGAGAGACCTTTGAAGACTCTGCTTTCTGAGTCCTCAGGCAGAGGAGAAGGTAAGGGGGAGATGTGCTGTTGGTGTCTCTAGGGGACTCTGATCCCACTGAAACTCAGCTGTGCCAAAACCTCTCCATGGCCTGCAAGTACAGGCTCAGACACTCCTCTGTGTGTCTCTTTTGCATTTCCCAGGTCAGTTTAGGGTCTGTGATCCCTCTCCCCCCAGTGATAAACTAGCCACCAGGGATGTGTTTTCTGAAGAGGCTCCTTCGGCACCGCAGTTTTGGGCAGAGGAGAACTCAGATTTCAGCTGGGAGTGTCCTGCTATCCAGGAGGGAGTCATGTCTCCCAGGTTTTTCTACACAGAGAAAGAAGGTGAAACATGTGTCTTTAGAGATGTGTTGGATTTTTCTTGCAGGGGAGAGGTGCACTAGAAATGCAATTTATTCTCCTCCACAGTAACTATTTCCTCTGTTGCAGCAATCACGGTCTCCATCCACCCACAAATGGCAGCAGGGCTCCAGGGGGTTGTCCAGCAGTGCATCAAACCTGCTTTTACATGTCACTTGTTTGCTCATTGAGGTTAGGAATTGTCCCCAAACAGTTTTTCTTCATGAAAGCCATTCTGTTCTCTTTTCCATGAGCACCTGGACCCTCCCTTTCCCCCAGGAACCAATCTGCCTCACAGTTTAGGGAGTTGCAGTGACAGGTGTCAAAATGCCCAGGTGCTGCCATCACTGCCAGCAAGCCTGTGCTGATGACAAAACCACCACCTCATGCTTCAAGGAGCTGTGGAAGAAAAATTTGCTTTTAGCAGAAGGACTTTTATTTGTGGATCATTGAAAGGGGTTTGTGACTTTAACAAACTGGGTATTAACCATGCTGCTGGCTGTTGAACAAAGATATAAAAATATTCCTTACTATCAGTGGCAAAGCTGTTGAGAAATAAGTTTTCTGTTACTGTGTCAGGAGGCACAAATTGCTTAATCACTTGTGTCATTGAGTGAGATTAACATTAGTTATAAAAGCATATCAGATACTGCTAATCAGTGCAGCTCCATGAGGATACAGTATTTCAAAACTCACACCAATTTCATGCTCTAAGAAAATAACTTCAAAATGTATTTTTCTATTTAGTTGCCAGAGTGTATTTTTAAATTTTTAAAGTCCTTGGTTGAGTAGTTGACTCACTAGCATACAATTCAAACAAATGAGATATCACTGATGGAAAACTGATGGAGAAGACAATTTGAACAATCACACAGAACAGATAAGCCATTAGCTTCTTCCAGGACCCAGTGATGAGCTCTGCAGGATCATTCAGGCTACAGCCATAATTAAAACTCATTCTGAGTCGTTCTGTTGTTGCAGAAAACATTAACAAAAAGGGAACCTCTGGCAACCTCCAAGCAAGGGAGGACTAGGATGAGACTGGTGTCTGACATAAGTAGGACTGAAATATTTTTGAAATATAAAGCTGTAAAAAAGACTTGGTATTTTATTACTATTTAATTTAACAAGCTACTGTTTGGAAGCATAATCACAGCTGAATAAAGACTTGAACATGCTTTTCCACCTTGTGTCATCTGTGGGAAGGCCATTATTCAATTATGCAAAATGTGTTATATTATTCTATTTATTCCATGCTTAAATTACTCAGCTGTTTCAACCACACTCTTTTATCCTGTTGCTTTATTTTGTTGATATGTGTCATCTCTGTATTTGACCTCCTCTTGAGGAAGACACTGGCGGATGCATTTTTGCATTGGTTTCTTTTTTCCAGTTGAGAAAAAGATTTTGTGATACATGAAGTGAGAACCCCATTCCATGTGGCCAGTTTGTTCAGTCCATCTCAGAAGGTCCTTGTGAAGTAAGAAGACTTGCTGGGTCTGTGCTGCCAAAAGGAAACCATTAGGACTATTTATTGCCATCCTGGGCCCCTTTAGAATTACAAGCACAATTGCTTTTAAACATTCCAATTTAGAAAGAATAGGCACACATGCAAAGGTGTTCCTAGCTGTAGGCTCATTGCTGCTTAAGCAATCCCAACTGCAGTCAAAAGCAGGTGGCTTCCTTTTTGGCCACCCTACTATTTTCAGGAAACAGCTCAGCTTCTACTGATAGAACACTATACATAGACTCAATAGAGCTGGTTCCTGGTTTTGCCCAGTTGTTCAGAGTTTTGCCTTCAAATTTTCTGTGTTCTGTCCAAAATTTCATTCTAAATTGCCTTCCCAATGGCTCATCTCTGTGAAACATCTTCTTTATGTACAGCACTATGTACATTTTACTGCAGTGGCCAGAGTTGAGAAAAACATTCACTTTTTTACAATTTTTTCTGTGTTTTGCCAAATCAAATATTTGACTAATCAACAGCATCTGTTAACATGCTAATAACTGGATAAATAAACCAAATGCAGGCTAAACATAGTCTGTAATCCAAAGTACTCCTGAGGGACTTTCTGTTATCTTTAAAAGTGACCAGGGGGAGCATGAGGGAAAAACAAACATGAAATGAGCCCACCTAACGGAATGGTCCCTGCTCTAAGATATACTTTTAAAAGTTAATATTAACTTTTTTCAAATATTTTGATGAAAATACATGTTTAGTTTCATTCTACTTGAAATAATTCAACTGGTAATCCTTTTTCAGAAAGCAAATTATTGTTGCTGCCTCACAGCTCAAATTATTACCCAAAGTAATAAGCTTGGCAAAAAAGCCTATTATTTCAATTCTTGAATAAGGACTCCGTTCACATGTCTAATGCCCTGTGTAAGAGAATTAGCAGAAACTCATCTCAGTGTGGTTTCAAAAGAGGAAACTAAGCAGACAGCCTTGTTAATTTAGCATATAGACTTGGAATAAAGTACAACATCCATCATCTCTTGAAATTCAATTAAAAATTGGTCTTGTGTCCAAGGAGAAGGAGCCAATTTTCTGCTAGAAGCAGAGTCTTGGAAGATCACTAAAACCCTTAATGGTTCTTTCATTGTGGGAGCCAATATGAAAGAAAAACCAGTTTGGGAGTTCAAATTACCCCTCACATTAAATGCTACATGTGCAATCTTCAGTTTGGGCCTGCTGCTGTTGATGCAATGCTTTCTGTCACCCTGCACACACAGGGAATTCCAGCTGTGTGTCTCTCCTGGTCCTTAAAACCTTCCCATGTGCTACTGGATGCTGCAGCAATGCTGAGGAGGCTTTTGCATGCAGGGTGACACCGTCCTTACCATATGTCATGTACAGTTCTCATTCTCTCACAGTAGGCTTCTATGTGTGATAAAAAGATGCTTGCAAACACACTGAGATTTAATATCTGGGGAAAGGGAAGCCTGAAAATATGTTAACAAGATTTTCAGCATTAAACACAATTTTGTTTCAGATTTCAGCTGTTAAACATCTTAATTTGTTTTGCTTTTTACTCCAGTAACATAATGCTAATCCACTCTGACAGCTTGTGACTCCACGCCAAGGAGGTTTCACAAACCAATCTCTTCACTTGAAATTTGATTTACAAAGTGCCTTAGTCTTTTAGCTGTGTGGCAGCAGTCACCCTCACAACATTTGCCATGACTTAAAGTAGGAGCAGGATCTGGGCAGTTTTTCCTTTTTTGTTTATTTTGTCCTAGTGAAGGATTCACCGAGATGAAAGAATCCTTTTAACTATTTAATGTTCTCATCCATCAACAAACTCAGTCCAGAAAATACTGCCCTGGAATGACTGGCTAAGTCCAAAGGAAAGTGTGGATTTTTTGTTTTGAAACATATATGAAACTTCTGGTGCAGATAGCATCTGTGCAGTTTATTTTTACAATATTTGTTTTGATGAGCTGAATATTTGGATGGGCTGATCTAACAGTTAACGCCCAAATCTTTTGGATTCCATGTTCTCCTTCCAGCCCAGCCTAGCTTTGGCTACTCCCAGCTTCCAGCAGGAAGCTCAGGTTACTTTCCAGGTGCTCATCCTGCATACAGCTTCAGGTGACTGCTGAGCCAGCAGGACCATTTGTTCAGCTACCAGCCAGCCCCAGCCTCGTGTGGGCCATCATTTTCCTGGGAAATCAGGTTTTTGACATGTGGGGAGTACATGGAGTGGCACATCATGTCACAAATCCCTGCAGAACAGGCAACAAAAACAAATGATGGCCACAAACATCTGCTGTCAGAGGCAGCCCCCAGGCTGTGGCAGTCTGCCACATGCATGTGACTTGTATGGAGCACATCCTGCCACATCCCAGCCTCCTGGCTGGTATCTTACATAGCAACCACCTCCAGAAGATGAGCACCATGTGGACTATTCCTTTAAGTTATTTTATAATTAACTGGAGAAGATAATCTGGCACCAAAACTTAGGGAAAGACCTTTTCTTCATCTCTCCTCCAGCAAATAAATCTTTAGATATTTTTACAGTTATTTTATTAAGATAAAATATATGTTAGTCTCCAGGCAGAAGGTTGTGGGAACAGCAGTGTGGATGTTTCCATCTCTCTTTCCCCATAGATGAGACATATGAAGCCAAGGTAACATCATCCAGTTGAGAAATCAATCTTGTAAAAAAGACCAGAAAATGAACCACAGTTCCTGCCCCACTGTGGCAGGCATCACTCACAAAAGCAGTCTGCTTACAGCTTTTAAATCAGCTTTCTTCCAGAAAAGGAACATCTTTTGCCATCTTTTCTCTCAAGAGGGCGTTTCCCCAAAGGGTTCAGCCTGCCTCACTCAGCCCCGAGCCCAGGAATGATCTGCCAGCGCCAGCAGCTCTGCCTCCACAGCAGCAATGCCGGCAACGCTGCCTGGCTCAGCCCCGCCGCTGCTGCTGGGGCAGGGCAAACCCTGCCGTGCTCCTAGACACACTGACTCCACACTGATGGGCTTCATGCTCTGGTGGTTTTTGCTGCAGTACTCAGATAGCCGGGTCATTCTGAACTCCTGACTATGCTGTAGTCACAGTGGCAGGTAAATGCATGAAAAGTGGTTTGGTCTTGTTTTCCTCTGCGTTTCAAGCACATTTGTTGTCAGGTTGTAGGCTAAATCAAATTCACTAGTGAAGACATTCTTTCTCTGCACAAATTAAATGGATCTGTGACCCATGTATCCTTTTATAAATATAGGTAAATAGTATATTTCTGTCTCACAGTGTTTTAAAATCTTATTCAACTAACAATTGAAAAGGGTTTTGCTGTTTTCTGGTGATGATAAGCTCCAAAACCCTGAAAAACCAAGGTTAGGTACCCATGCTTTCCCATAAGAACAGTGGCTCTGAACCTGACTTGGGGCCTGATAATGATATCTGGGAGTGTGCATCAGGTATCCTTGAAAATCCAGCTGTTTCCAAGCCTCTGACATTTTGTACTTATGCACTGTGGCACTCAAAATTGTTCAAAATCTAGTCCAAGTTATTTTATATTACTGCAATAATAGGGAAGTAATTGATATTTGTATTTAAGCTTCCGCTCAGTACTGTCAAAAGAGATGCATATTGTGTTAAAACTGTAAATAAATAAAAATGGTATTTATTCCTTGAAGAAAAGTACAATGGCAGCCTGTAGAGAGACATGTCTTCTTACATTTAGCTTGCTAGCCACAAGGTTTTAATAAAAAGTCTCAGGGCAGCATCTTTGCCACAGTTGGGCTGCTCCAACCACCTTCTTCTGCACCCATTTCTGCTAGAGCACTCCCCCAGCAGGCAGGGCTGCCCTGTTTGCAGGAGTCTCTCCAAAGCCCATCAAGCAGCAACGCTGGATGTTGTACAGCCCTTCATTCTGACTGCACATGTGCAGGAAGCAGTTGGGAAATGCTGTATTGATCAACTGAAGAAGAATTTCTTGCTTAAAAAAATCGAAATCCCGGGCATCTGAGGGAAAATATTGAAACTGTCTGTAGCAGATGCACAGCAAATGTGCAGAGAGAGCAGCAGGGCCCTGAGCCCAGCGGGGCTAAGCTGGGTGGGCAGCTGTGCAGAGCTGGCTACAGGCAAAAGAGCCTCCTGGCAAGCTGTTTTGTGCCATGGGGGCACAGCTGGATTTAAATGGTGTGCAGAACAAGGCTGAGAATCTGGTTATGTCCTAGGCTGAGAACAAGAGGGAAGAAGTGCTACAACTCCATCATTTACCTTTTGAGAGCTTGATTCTCATTGAAGTAGTTTTCCCAAGACAGATACACAGTTCCTGGAAGTTAGGATACATGCCTCTTCTGCATCCAATGATTTATTCATCTTTTCATCTTAGCTTGCCTATATCTGGTAGGAATTAAAATTGATCACTTTTTTCATCAAAGTTTACCAAGTACAATGTAAGTCTTCAGCTCCTGGGGTAACAACACACAAGTGTTATTGTCAGTTATTGTTATTTTCAGTGTGTGAAAACAGCCACCTGCTTGAACAGCCTTAATGCAGTAACAAGAAACATCTATGTGTTTAATTGTATTCATGCTGTAAGCAGATTTTAAGCGTTCAAGATAGAGATATTGAGAAAACCAAGTATCAAGTGATTATATTCCATCACAAGCTGTTTATTTGAACCTTCACCTTGGTCTGTTATTTAACTATTAACACACATCCCCATGTGAAAAAACAGCTTTGAATTTATTGTACCACCTACATCAACTTGAAGAAAAGCAATGACTGTGAATGTCCCTGTACATAATCATGCAGGCTTTTTTCCCAGATATAAACCCAACAGTATGGATGGCTTGCAGCTTGTGCAAGTGAAAATTGCCTCTTTGGTAATGACAGAAGGATTAAAAATACCAATCAACAGTTCCAGGAGAAATATAAGAAGAAAGCTATCAGAAAAAATTTGCAAGAAATAAAGACCTCTATTTCTCTAAAAAGATATTAGGAAAATGCAGCTGTTTTTCCACAAGGTAAACACAGCTGACTCTACAGCAAAATCTCCCTGTGACGTTCCACATTGCTGTGGGCAAAAGCACATTAGTCACTGCTTTTGAAAGAGATAATGGCTTTTCAACTGCTGAGTACCCCCGTGTATCTGTGACAAATGCTCTGAGAGATAACAGCTCTGGCAGAAGCAAAGTGCAGGGGATGAGAGTTCAGGGTGGTTGACTCGTCTTTGCCACTAATTCCCAGCACTGCCACCATCACACGGATGCACACTGGACATGTAGGTGGCATTCCAACAGAAATGGCTGGGAGTGGGTTTGTGAGGGTGCAAGGTAATTTTAAAATTCAGCTTCAGTCCACTGGAACAGAGTTGTAATTTTATCAGTTAGTGGCATGGATCTCCTCTTAATGTCATCCTACCTGTTATAAAATAATAACAAGATACAAAATACATTTAGAGTATGGGTAAGATGTGTATTAACTGGCTTCTTTTTTACATAGAGTGCTGTCCTTCTATCCATCCATATTAAACCCAGCTGAAGACCTGTGAATACTTAGAACAAGAAGACAGAATGCATTTCATAGGTCTATCTAACACTGCTGTCTTCACCTTTAGCCTGTCTAAAGCCTAACTGGGACATGGCTCGGCACAGAGGGTTTGCAGAGGTTGTGTCTGGCTGCAGTGGAGGGCTTTCCCTCTCCAGACTTTGTAATCAGCATCTTCCACTCCCCACAGACCATGGCAAACCATGGCCACTTCCCTCTGCCCCAAAATGGTTCCAGTATAAACAGGAAGGGCACAAAAAGCATCAAATATGAGCCAAATGTTTTCTAGAAAACCTCCAGAACATCAGTTCATGAAACAGTTCAGAGAGCTTCACCCTCAGGCTGGAAATCATCTGAGTGTTATCATTGTGTACCACTCAGGAAAAACTTTAAGACCTGCATAATTGAACTTTTCCAACACAGTCCAATACAGTCCAACACAGAAATCTCATGCTGCAACCCAATCTACTTCATGCTACCCAATCTACTTCAATACATTAGTATTAATTAATACACCACACAGATGCCAAATCGCTCACTGGAATTCATTTTTCCTAAGAAAAGTTTGTAATTAGATCTAAAAAAAAATCCCACATTTCACATCTTTTGGAAAAATAGCCGCTTTGTTCTCACCTGGCAATATTTAGATGTGGTCCCAGGAAGGTGCATTTGGAGGTGACATCTTCAATTTGAATGACAGGGGCATATTGTTATATTGCGGATTATTGTAACACCTCCTTCAAGTTGTGCACTCTCACAAAGTTTTACAGACCAAAGACAAACAAAGTGGCATGTGGCCACTGAAAAAAGGGGATACATTGCAAACCCCCAAGTCCAGGCCCCTGGAACAGCAGTTCCAGCATTACTACATGTTGTTTCCAGAGACATGGATAGCATGTTTCTCTTTCTGTGCTGGTAATTGGAGTGGTTTTGTCTATAATCAGATATAATAGAAAAAAAGATATTTTTGAAATCTTGCTTTCTTTTCCCATTTGATAAATTCTGTTATTTCAAGGAAAGATTTGCAGTTTGGTTAGTTTTGATTTAGCTTCTAGACCCGTGACTGTCTTCTGCAGGTTTTAACCAGCAGGTCATCTGCTTAGGAAAAAAATACATCTGTGAGCTATGGATGTGGCATTAGCTAAGAGAATTTACAGTGCATCAGGTGCAGGGAAGCAGATGGACTCTATGGATGAGTGAACAGTGACTTATAAGATTATCTTGAATAATGGAGGTTTTTTTTTCCCTAAATGACTTTAAACCCCATATGCTTTGGAGTTTACCTAGCTTCACTAGTTACTCTTGCAGAGCATGAGGCATTCCATAAGAACTATGGAGCAGCAGCTCCCTCTTGCATGTTAAACTCATGGTACATTTTATAAAAAACATGAACGAGAAAATAGGCACCTCCTCAAATGCCAACCCCCCACTGTACTGTAGGAAGAGTCACATCCTGTCCTGTACCTTCTATGTCTTTTTTTGGGCTCTTATTACTTGAAAAACTTGAGCAGCTTCCAGTTTAGTCATTTCCCCTTATCAGGAAATTCAGATGAAATTACATTCCTACCGGAGGCTTTTAAAACTGTATAGGAGACCTATTTGCCTTTACAGGAGATTTATTTTACTGACATTTTTGTTTTCCCATCCAAGTAGTGGTCATCTGCTCATTTTGAGTGTTCACAACCCCTTCTGATTTTCACTGCAGATGTGTCTCTGTCATTTTGTCATCTTGTCATTTTGTTCCCCAGTTTCCCAACCTGGTAAAGGGCAGACTTCCACTCTGCACATTTTATTGAGTAACTACTTGACCAGCCTCCCATTACTAGGAAGGGGACCCACCAAGACCTGTACCTAAAGCTAATTTTCTAAACAAAGTGGTAGCTGCCTGCTTTTAACTATGCTCTGGAAGAGTTCACTGGATCATGATCAATACTCACAAGGTAAGCAAGCTACTGATGTTCATTACCTGTGCCTAGAGCCTCCTGCAGCTACCAGCACCTGTCTGTGCTCACTGATGGCCTCTGCACCAAAACACTGGCTAAGGAGAGAAAATAAATGAGCAAAACAAAGTGGGTTGGATGGAGGAAACTGAGCACTTGTCCCAATAGTCTATGATGGGGGAGAGGAGGGGATGGGGGCATCACACCTGGCCAGGATGTAGAGGAGGCACAGAGCTCTCCTGGGGTGCCATGCACACATCCCTCTTTGTATGGGGTATCCTCTGCTCTGATGTTTGAACCTCAGCTGCAACAGCCCACTCGTCTCTCCCTTCACCTCCTATTTCTCCCATACACCCTCAGCTTCATCCCACTGCTCAATAAGCTCAACATCCCCTCTCCCACAGATGCCAAGGCCCTGTGAACCCCGTGGTTTCCCTCAGGGCCCTCTAGGCAGCCTTTGCTACCTGCAGGTGAAGGTCCTAGGGAGGTAACCAGGTGACACAACTCCCCATTTACAAGGTATTAAAAATTATTTTGCCTGACTGGGCAGGTCACATTCACTAGAAAATAGTAATAATATTACAAAAATCATACCAAGATTGCCACCATTTTCTCTGGCTCATAGGGGTCACAAGCAGTGTTTGAGTGCCAAGCAGCCTTGGTGCAGAGTTGCTGGAGCAGAAATAGCTGCCTGACTGCCTCCAAATCCAGCCGCAGAGCAACCTCCAGTGGCAGCGAGCAGTTCCCGCAGACAGGGCCCCGATGGCACTGCCGGGAATCCCAGCGTGCCTCTGCCACCAGAGAGAATGCTGGCCTGCATGGACACGCTGGAATGGCACATGGCCACCACCACTGCCATTAGGGAAGCAGGATAAAAATGAATGAATGAATGAATGAATGAATGAATGAATGAATGAATGAATGAAAACTTAAATTGTCTGTACATCCCCATGTCTCATCTGACAGCCAAGATGCTCTACTGGCACAAACCCAAACTTGTCATCCACTTAAGACCCAATAGAAAAAGGGGCAGTTATTAGTTTAAAATTTTCTGTGAACTTTCTGCTGGTGACTGGACAAGTCACACCCTTGTTGCAATTCAAGACTTAGTGAGATACCTCAGTAAATGCAAAACTAAGCACAAACTCCAGGATCTTTGCTACGTGGAAATGGAATTAACCAAGCACGTATTTAGCACTGCCATACAAAGTGCTTTGTTGAGTGAAGGTCTGAACCACAGTTCACCAACATTGATGAAAGACCTGAGGACTTTGGGTTAGCCTCTCCACAGAAAGCCTTTTCTGTTCATCTTTTACCACAACAGGCACACATGCTCTTGTGAATAGAGGGCTACAGCTTTCAGTGGCAATCCACAGTGTATTTTGCCATCTCAGCCATGTCTTTTTTATTGTCTCATCTCATACACTAAGTCCTGGGAAACATAGTTTGGCTCAGCCAAACTCAACCAAGCAGAAGCCTCTACTCTGCAATGCAGGTTCACACAATAGAAGTTAGTTAGAATAAGTAAAATCAACACCACCAAAGGTAATCAACATTTTATTTATAAACATACATTTACTATAAAAGCTGTTGAGTTTTAGACAAGTTTTCCTAATTTCCAGAGGCATTTTAGAATAAATAAAATAAAGGGAAGATTAGCATAATTGGTATTCAACATTAGCCCCAGCTAGGAGAGCAATCCTTGTCCCTGAATGGACATGCAGATAAGGATGGTCCCCTTCTGGTTCACCAACCTTTACGACATTCACTGAAAACTACAGACATACTGCATCAATAACACTACATAGCAAGAGTAAGGAAAAAATACACCATGAAAATGGGCTTGTAAAATACAGATGGGTTATGACACCTGTTCAGGTTCTCTGAAGTAGTAATAGGCTAAATAAATTCCAAAACATCTAAAACCCATTACATATATTGTACTTGCTCAGCAATAATAAATCATTTTTTGCAACAAATACATTTACATTGCAGTTCAAATGTGTGAAAGCATTATTTTTTTTCTGTGCTCGAAGTTCCTGATTAGAAATGTATAATCTTAATGTGTTCAAACTGGAAAAAAAAAAAAAGAAAAAAAAAATCTTAGCCTGAATGAATTTGCCATGTAAGATTCCAGAAAGAATATAAAATCAAACATAAGAAGTTGGCAAGTATGATTTGGAAAACTGTTGGAAATTATTCTGTGCTGGTGAATAGATGTTCATTAGGGGAAAAAATCGTCATTGTTGAGCGCTGCTTCATTTTGCTTTGAGTACAATCAACTTTGCTAAAGCATGCATACACAAAACTACCTGATAGACACTGGGAGCAATTCCTGAGCAGCTCCAGAGACCCAGTGATGTGTCTGCAGAGTGATGCAATATCCCTCCCCCCTCTTTCATGCACTTTATCCCAACCATGCTCCTAAGCCCTTTGGGCACTTACCCCTACATGAATGAGAAGCGGACCTGACCTCTGAGACACCAACCTTTGATACACTTGGGGACTGATTTGCACATCTAACTCTACCACGTGGATGAAGCAGTGCTAGAGACTCATATCAAATAGATGCACAAGCATGCACAGTCTCATTTAAAAATTAGGTTCAGACATTATATATTTACATATCCTTAATGCAGCGTAGGGAGTTATACAGATGTACCACATCAGATATGAAATCTGCTTCTTGAATTTCCATGTTGCACATTCTTTGTGGGAGAATGTTTTAACAACCACAAGCAGAGAGTAAGCATCCTGGTTATCAAAACCTTTTAACAGTAAATCATGCAGGTGGTTGATCAAAATATAGGATATCACTTTTAGTTCGAAAACATTTGTCTGATTTATTTAATTTTTACTTAAAAATATTCCCCAGGTGAAGTCCAAGAAGGACTTCAGCTTGTTGGATTTATTGCATCCATAAGTCATTGCTGACTGTGTGCAACAGCTTTGCATTTTCTAAGGCACAATATTAAGGAAGTAACATGTAACTTTCCAGCAGATAGTCACAATGTCCTCCAATGACATCACATGTGTGTGTTTGATGACACGTAGTTTTGCATGGTTATGCAACTCACATGCAAGCAACTGTCTAGCATTTCAATAAATAATTGCTATCTAGAGAACAACTCAGAATTATTGCTTCCCTAATAACCACTTCATTTCTATTTACCAACACATCAAAAGATGACAGATATGCACATAGATAAAAGAAATCTCTATTAATTTAGTTTTATAGTGGTTTTAAGGCAGAAAAAGATTTTTTTCCTTCCATTTGAAGATATTTCCAGTAACTGTTTACCAAAAAGTGTTAGGATATTTTACAGTTGCAATACATTCCCTAACTTTGTCTGTATATTGTAGAATCTGCTGAACCCTCTGTTTCAATGAGCTGCTGGATCACTTTAGTAAGGAGCACATGCTTAATCAAAGAGCACAAAGGAAAACTGTCCCAAACACAGGCAAGGTAGTTTTTCTGCCTGTGGCTCCAGCCTCCTCCCTGCCCATCTTCCACACTTCTGGGTTTTGCTGACTATTTTTGGATAGTGGATGGAGGAACACAGGCTCAAGGATGTCTAATTCTCTACCCTAGGGGATTACCCAAACCACATGTGTTTCTCTGCATGAGATTTCAACCAAGTGTAATGTTTGCAAGTGAATGAGCAGATGTCCACCCCACTCAAATCAATTGGCAAGTCACATGCCAAAGAGAAAAGCTTCACCACAGCATCAAATTCAGCTCAGAGACTTGCACCTCTGCTCAGTTGCTCTTCCCCACATCACCTTCCATCGAGTTCAATAAAAACACAGGCTGCTGAACTTATTAAGAAGGATTGCTCCTGATGGGAATTTTTCCATTGTTAATGGTATGCAGTCTTTAGGTTCAATGAAGAAATCTTTATTTCAGAGAATATTAAGCTATAGTCATGAACATTACTTGAGGTACACAAACAAAAAATCCTATGACTAAAGGTGCAATAATTTATTTGTTTAACTACTGTGGAAGGGGCTAACAGCGGGCCTGTTAGCTAAAGGAGCGAGAAGAAGCTGAGAAGTAAGAAGAAACTGATAAGGAGCTCTCTCCAAGGCTGTAACCAAGGAGACCGAGAGAGGAGGGACAGAAGAACTTTGCAGCTGGATGAAACATTTTTAGAAAGTTAATTAAGTCACCGTAACTTTTTCACCAATAGTATTATGTTGATCTATTGTGGCCAATAGTAAGGATAGAAGAAGGATAAACAACTGGAAAGTGTATAAAAATCAGCCATATTCAATAATAAAGTGTTGCCAACTGAGACTGCTTGTGGTCTCTGCTTTATGTCGTGACCGCCTCGACAGCGACATTTGGTGATCCCCGACGTGATAAGAAGTCGGTGGGGGCCCATACGAGGTCCTAGCAACTGGCAACCGTGACCCACTGGGACGTAGTGGGGGAGGCGGCGTTGGTGCAGCTGAGAGTGGCAGGTGGAAGCCACAGGGAGGTCCGGACCTGATTTTCTCCAATCAAGACACCTGGAAGAAGGTGAGCCACCAACTAGTAATAATGGGACATAACTTAACTAAAGAGGAAGAAAATGTTTTGGCTACATGGAAAGTTTTGTTAAGAAATAAGGGAATTAATACGTCAGACTATGCCCTTCGAAATATACTGCTGTGGGCTAAATCACAGAATTTTGGCACTGATCCCCACACAGCATTTAGTGTTAAGGCATGGAAAAAAGTCGGGGACAGACTGTGGGAAGTCATCCGAAAGGGAGATAAAACGGTTGTCGATCTAGCAGTTACTTGGGAATCGCTCTTTGAGGCATTAAAGGAATGGAAAACAGAGCGAGAACAAGCAGAGCGGGATGCGGACGAAGAGTTGGGGCTGATAACAGAACCCGACGGGGGGGATGAGGCAGAGGGGGCCTCTGATGGGGAACTTGAAGAAAGTCCGGGTGCCATGCAAGTTACCTGGCAAGCTGCCAGAGCTTCCGGGAAGGCTGCCAAAGCTTCCGGGAAGGCTGCCAGAGCTTCTGGGCAAGCTGCCAAGGCTTCTGGGAAAGCTGCCAAAACTTCTGGGCAACCTGCCGTAGCATCCTCTTATCAGACCCCTAAACCTCCTTATCACACACCTGCACAGCAGCTCGCAATAGTGCCTGTATATACTACACCGCTACGCCAGTTAGCTGAAATGTCTTTAGCAGAGAGACAAACCCAGCCATCTGCCCCCCCGCTTCCCTCCGCTCTAGTCCAGCCGTCCGCCCCCCCGCTCCCGTCTGAGCGGCTTGAACAACCTGCGAGGCCGTATCCTCCGTTACCTGACAGTGACAGCAGCAGCGAAGCAAGTGATGAGTCGCCTGCAGTAACACCTGAGTTGGGGCAAGGAGCTCTGGTCTCTTTACCTCCAAAGAGCTCTAGCCTTGCTGCCCCATGGACTTTGCCTCCATGTCAAGTAACTGTGCTTCCTCGACACCCTAAGGAGTTTTGGGAATTTGTTAGGAAGAAAGCAGTTGAAGAAAAGAATTGGGACACCATAGAAAGGTTAGGTGCTCCAAGAGTACCTCAGGAGAACAGTGCCAATGCAAATGTTGCTTGTGATAACCCTATGGCTTTTCCAGTTTTTAAAGCAGCTCCTGGAACAGGGCAGGATGACAGTCATCACGTCTTTGCCTGGAGGGTTGTGCAAGACCTCCAATCGAAAGTGGCTCAGTACGGTATTAATTCCTCAGAGGTAATGCAATTAATACGTGTGATTAATGCAGATTTGCTTTCACCTTATGACATCGCGCATCTTGCTACAATTTTATTCCAGCCAGTACAATACGGTGTATTTCAAGAAACTTGGAGGCGAGCGGCTGAACGCACTGCTTTAACAAACATGCAGTTGCCTCAACACGACCCTCGTCATGCTGTGGGTGTTGATGCCCTACTGGGCACTGGGCCTTTTGCCAATCCAGATTTACAGGCAAGGTGGGATCCTTCGATTTTGGCACAAGCTCAACAAATTGGCATGAGTGCCTTAACTAAAACAATGGAAATGGCAGCTCCAAAACAGAAATATGTCACTATACAGCAAGGGACGAGAGAACCATTTTTGCAATTTGCAGAAAAACTTGCTGCAGCTATTGAGAAACAGGTAGAAGATGAAACCTTGCGAGACAAATTGTGTGTACAATTGGCTAAAGAAAATGCAAACCCAGATTGCAGAAAGATTATTGATACTTTACCTGGGGAACCCACCTTGTCTGAAATGGTTACTGCTTGCTCAAAAGTTGGTTCAGTCGAGCATAAAATGGCAGCTCTTGCTGCAGTGCTAAGACCTTCAGCAAAATGTTATAATTGTGGACAACAAGGGCATGTAAGATCACAGTGTACCACAGTGTCAAATGCTGTCCGGAAAACAACATTTAAGCCAAGTGCAAGCAGCGATGTTGTGTGCAATCGCTGTGCTAAACTTGGGCACTATGCTAAACAGTGCAGGAGTAAATATCACGCAAATGGTCAGCTATTGCAGGGAAACCCAAAGAGGAGCGCGAAGGGGCGCGTGGGGAAACAAATACCCCAACAACAACAACTACCACAACAGCAAATGCGGGCCTTCCCAGCACTGCAAAGCTACCCATTTGCGAGCAATACTCAGGGGCAACAAGCGGGTCCGCAGGGATTGATATACCCACCGCTGACACAGTAACCATTTTGACAAAAGAAATATGTAAAGTGCCCCTTGATGCCTATGGTCCGATAGGACGGGGATTGAGTGCATTTTTAATAGGGAGGTCAAGTACTACACTTAGAGGTATTCATGTGCATCTAGGGCTTATTGATGCCGATTATTTAGGACAGATTCATGCCATGGTATCCATCGATGACCCTCCTGTCACTATTCAGAAAGGAACCTGCATTGCTCAAATTGTACCTTTTGTAAGTTCTGTTCCAAATACAGTGGACCGAAGTCGCGGCGCAGGAAGTTTTGGATCAACAGGAGTACCTCAAGTGTTCTGGACTGAGAAAGTAACGGAGAGCCGTCCAGAAAAGACATGCACTCTCACTGCCAGTGGATGTCATCCAGGAACTATATCAGTAACAGGTTTGATTGACACTGGAGCAGATGTCACAATACTCTCGCGACTTTGCTGGCCTCAATCGTGGCCTCTCACTCATGCAAGTTTTGGACTCCTGGGGTTGGGTGGTGCTACAACAGGTGGCCTGTCAGCCACTGTAATTAATGTGAAACATCCTGATGGCCAACAAGCTAACATCAGACCCTATGTTGCCGATGCTCCTCAGAGTTTGTGGGGACGAGATTGCTTATCTCAATGGGGTGTCAAAATTACTACGGATTTTTAATGGGGGCCACTGTGATGCAGGGCAATGAACGTCCAGTCGTAGCCCTGACATGGTTGACAGATAAGCCTGTCTGGGTTCGCCAGTGGCCCCTTACTACTGAAAAGCTTACTGCCCTGCAAGAATTAGTCACAGAACAATTGCAAGCAGGACATATCGAGGAATCATTCAGTCCCTGGAATACCCCTGTTTTTGTAATAAAAAAGAAATCGGGAAAATGGAGACTTTTACATGATTTACGGCAGATAAATGCTGTAATGGCAACAATGGGAGCTTTACAACCAGGCCTTCCTACACCCACAATGATTCCACAGGAATGGCAAATAGTTGTCATTGATCTGAAAGATTGTTTCTTCACTATTCCATTGGCTGAGCAGGACAAAGAAAAGTTCGCTTTCACTGTGCCTTCTATAAATCATGCGGAACCTGATAAAAGATATCAATGGAAGGTACTTCCCCAAGGCATGAAAAATTCGCCAACTATTTGTCAATGGTTTGTGGCACAGGCCTTGTCAAAAGTGCGGGAGCAATTTAAAAATTGCTACTGTTATCACTACATGGATGATATCTTGTTGGCATCTGACAACAAACAACAGTTATCAGCTCTTAAACAATGTGCTGTGACAAATTTGAAGGCTTTTGGCCTGATCATTGCTCCAGAGAAGGTGCAGGAACACATGCCTTGGAAATATCTAGGTATGTTGGTGACCAACACTCAAGTTATGCCTCAACCTGTAAAGTTAGACATTGATGTTAAAACTGCTACTGATGTACAGAAATTGGTTGGTTTGATAGGTTGGATTCGATCATATTTAGGTATAACTAATCATCAGATGCAGCCATTGTTTGATTTGCTGTCAGGCATCACCTCCTCTACTGATAGGAGGCAATTGACCTCAGCGGCAAAAAAGACCCTAGAAGAAATAGAATTAGCCCTAGCACACAAATTTGTTAACAGGATAGATATCTCTGTTGGTGTTCAATTGTTTATTTTGAAAGACCATGAAATACCATGTGGGATACTGTGTCAATGGAATGATAATTGGGAAGATCAACTGCATATTCTGGAATGGATATTTTTATCTTTCAGATCTCGGAAAACAGCTCCAGGACTTTATGAGCTTTTTGCAGACATTATCATCAAGGGCCGCAGGCGATGTCATGAGATTTTGGGACATGACCCTGTGACCATTGTGATACCTGTACAACAGTGGTATTTTGAATGGTGCTTTCAAAATAATCATGAATTGCAGTCTGCCTTATCTTGTTTTACAGGCCAGATCGCATACCATTTGCCTTCTCATCCTGTTCTAACCCTGACTAAAGAGATTCCTTTTGAGGGGAAACAAATTTGTTCTCCTGTTCCAGTGGAAGGTATAACGGTTTTTACAGATGGATCCGGGAAAACCGGAAAAGCAGCTGTGGCTTGGAGAAAGGATGATCACTGGGAATATGAGACAATGATTCAGCAGGGATCTCCTCAACTGGTTGAACTTTCTGCTGTTCTTTTGGCTTTTACTTTGTTTCCTGGTCTTGTAAATATAGTTACCGATTCCATTTATGTTGCCAATTTGGTTAAGCATTTAGATCAAGCAGTGTTGTATAATGTTCAAGAGAAGCCATTGTTTAATATGTTAGTAAAGCTATGGACAGTTATTGGCACTCGAAAACATCCTTACTTCATCATGCACATTCGCAGCCATACATCATTACCAGGATTTTTTGTTGAAGGCAATGCCTATGTTGATTCTCTAGTAGCTGCTGCTGCAATCAAAACTGTACCCAATGTGTTGCAGCAGGCAATTTTATCTCATCAATTTTTTCATCAGAGTGCTCAAGCTTTACAGCAGCAATTCAAATTGTCTTCTGGTGAAGCAAAATCAATCCTTTCTTCTTGTCCTGACTGTCACATGACTCATGTCACTCAGTATTATGGTACCAACCCTAGGGGCCTTTCGGCGTTAGAAGAATGGCAAACTGATGTTACTAAAATACCAGAATTTGGTCGCTTTAAGTATGTTCATGTTACAGTTGATACTTTTTCTCATGCAATGGTTGCTTCAGCATTCACAGGAGAAAAAACTCGTGATGCTATTCGTCATTTTTATCACGCCTTTTCTATTCTAGGTGTTCCGTGTCACATAAAAACAGATAACGGCCCAGCATATGCTTCGCAGAAAATGCAAGCATTCTTTCGTGCTTGGGGCATTGAGCATTCTACAGGCATTCCACATGTCCCCACGGGCCAAGCAATTATTGAAAGAGCTCACGGACTACTTAAACGTCAGGTCCAAAAACAAAAAGGGGGAATGCAACAGGAGTCACCTCAAGTGAGATTAGATAAAGCTGTTTATGTGTTAAACTTTTTGCGTCCCCTACCTGATTCACAGTTATCTCCAATCTTTTACCATTTTTCTTCTTTGAATTCTAAGCAACCAGATCTCCGTAGAAATGTTAAGGTATGGGTTAAGGATTTGATCACTGGTATATGGTCTGGCCCAGTGGAACTGATAACCTGGGGGAGGGGTTATGCTTGTGTTTTGACAGATAATGGTCCTCGATGGGTTCCTGCTCGCTGTGTTAAACCTTACCTAGAACGTGCAGGAAAGGACAGGATGGATGGTTCCGCAGTTGAAGCAGAACATGCGGATGACACTGGCTAAGGCCATATATCAGTACTCAAAGATGGATGAAGGACAGGAATGATTGTATTAAGAGTGGGAATTTTGTCGATGGTTGTGATTGTGGGTTTTGTATGTCCCCTCTCTGCTGGGATTTTTGCAAAGGGCCCTGCAAAAGTCCATAGCAGCTGTATTTACAGTCCAAAAACAAAAAGGGGGAATTGTGGAAGGGGCTAACAGCGGGCCTGTTAGCTAAAGGAGCGAGAAGAAGCTGAGAAGTAAGAAGAAACTGATAAGGAGCTCTCTCCAAGGCTGTAACCAAGGAGACCGAGAGAGGAGGGACAGAAGAACTTTGCAGCTGGATGAAACATTTTTAGAAAGTTAATTAAGTCACCGTAACTTTTTCACCAATAGTATTATGTTGATCTATTGTGGCCAATAGTAAGGATAGAAGAAGGATAAACAACTGGAAAGTGTATAAAAATCAGCCATATTCAATAATAAAGTGTTGCCAACTGAGACTGCTTGTGGTCTCTGCTTTATGTCGTGACCGCCTCGACAGCGACAAACTACTACCCTCCATTGAAGGTAATATAAACAAAAAATGCTTCAGAAGTACAGGATGTATTATCAAACTAGTCTCTGTATAAAAAAAGTTATAGCTTCAGTTATAACAGAGAAGTCGTGCTGTGATGTTTAGTTTTCCAAATGCACTGATTAGATACTATCTCAAAATTACTTGTCAGCTCAAGTTGGCATATTCTATAAAGGTTCTGTAAACTTAAACTTTTTAATTGCTAGAAATATTAAAACAAAACAGCTTTATTGCATGTTTATTCTCTTATTACTTTCAAAAGAACAAGGTAACAGACTGGGTATCATAAGCATACCTGAAAGGTGGTTTTGTTTTCTTTTTATAGTACTTAGGCTTTGCCTTCCCAAACATGGTCATACATATTTTGCAAATTTCTTAAGGAAGCAAAAACCAACATATTGCATTTCAAAGGAGCAGGTGCAGCTTTTTTGTGAGTTTTTAAAAACGAGATGAGAGCTATCATGTCCATGGATTCAAGCTTTTACAAGTGATTGTCTGGAGGCAGCCGATACATATGAGAAGAAAGTTCCTTCTTGAAATTTACTAGGACTGAAAGTCGTGTCACAATGTAGTTGGCTGTCCAGCAGCTAGACAAAACAAAACCAAAACAAGTAATTGGTTACAAATTTTAACAAATATAGACTTTTCTGTACATGATCTCTACAACTCAAAAAATTGTATCTGGAGCTATATATATTTGTGCCCTCTCTTTTCTTTCTCCTGAAAAGCTGGGATAGTAACTACTAACAAAGATTCAGCATAATTCCAGTGGAAATACATTTTCCTTGCCACATGTCAAATGCATTCTGCATGAAGTTTTATCTTATTTTACACCCAAATACTCATGTGTATGCTTATTTCAGGCTCTGCAGCCTTTGACTTTGACACTCATCAACCTGTGACCGTTCCCTGTGTTCGACACTGAATAGAGAATTTCCTTCCTTGTGAGGTTTTGTTGTACAGAAACAACCTACTGATATAAAAGCCATCCACTTTTATCTGAAAACCAGAAATATTTTGGACCCTGGACTTCTACATAATCCTTAATGCTTTTCTAGTTGTCTTTTTTTTTATGATTTATTTTGAAACAGAATCATCCAGTTTTTTCAGATAAGCTTCTGGGAGTCAAAATATTTCATCAAGATGTCCATAAATGCCTCAAAACAATACTGACTAACCCTAGGTTAGACAGAGACTGTCACTTCTGCACAGGTTTCAGATGCAGCCATGGGGGCAGGAAGGCACAAGCCATGCAATCAAACAACTGATTTGACATTTTGCAGCATTATTCCCAGAACTGAAAGGCAAAACACTGACATCGCGCCAGTTTATTCTTAATTTCAGGTGTGCAGTGCATCAAATTTTAGTTTAAAAATAGCAACTAGAAATATTTGCAGTTCTATCAAAAGCAGTCCCTTTGAATTGTCAACAACAGTTACTGTAGCTTAAATTCAGCTAACGGGATTTTGAGATTTTGCATGACCAGTGGACACAGCAGGAAGAGGCAATTTGTTGTAAAAATTAAAAACCCCATGCCATTATTAATCTTCAGTAGCCATACATTTTCTCAAAACCTATTTCCTCTGTCATGGACTTGGTTACCATTCTGCTGGGCATGTACAAATGCAAAACATTGTTACATGAAACACTGCACACAACTCTCTAATGCATTTTCTAGTAACACTGCTGTAGGAGTTATGATGGAGTGTATAAGCTGATAATTTTTGGACCTTTATCTATCCTCAAGGGACATAGATTTTCATTTAAGCAAAAAGGACTAAGAAGAAAAGGAAATTATAACTTTTATACCTTCCTCTCTTTTTTGTGTAAAGCTGCATGTGCAAATCTGCATTTTAAGGGCCAGGACCTCATCCACATGAGGAAGATTTATAGCATCCAGCACAAAGGGAAAAAGCTATTTCTGAATATTTCAGGTTAAATAAATAATAAAAAGTTGATAACATTTCTTAGCAGAATTTAAGAAAAAAATTGCCAAAAATCAGTTATACAATAGCACCCTCTAGCTCTGCTGATGGAGAAGTATCTCATTCCTGAAGCACCAGAGCAAAAGTACCCATTTTTCTTCTGGCAGAGGTAGGGAGGTACCTTTCCTACTCCTGAATTCCTACAGCCAGTACTTTTGAGAGAGGGCAAGGGAAATAGTAAGCAAAAAGAGCTCTAGATGTCCACTTATCAGTTGAAACTGTAGGCAGTGAATATCCCAAAAAATATTTTACAGGAAGACAATTAATCCTATTGTTTTGCATCTTACTGTTTCCACAAGATGGAAACCAGCATGATCACTGACCATCACTGGTGACATTGGGGCAAAGCTGAAATGTTCCAGTAATTTGGTATCAGGTACAGAAATCCTGGACCTGGAAAGACATTTAGGTGACCTGTTCTAAGGCAGTGAAATCACAAAGTTTTCTTTCTGACATGCAAGTGTTGGGCTCATTCTTCAATATTTATGGCAAGAACATATCTGGGGATACATTCACAGGGATTCACTATGAGTTACAGAATGTTCTTAGTATTTTACATGACCATTTTGAAAGGGAGGCCTAGAGATTTAAAAAATGGGAACTTCTCCAAACACGGCCCAGGATCCTAGATCAGGTAGAATTATCTACATTGTCTCATGTGATGTGAGAGATCCAAGCCTCTGCGTCATGCAAAATCTGTGCATAGTATAGGAATTCATGTTTATGCACAGAAACAACCTTTGAGTCTAATAGTGCTCAACAGAGATCCTCTGGGAAAATTTAATGGGCTTGGAAATCTTTTCTGATAAGAGAAAATCATTAAAGTGGCGTGGGAAGACTCCTCTTCCCATGGTGAAGCCACACCTGAGTGTCAGAGCTGGACAAAGCCACCAGTTAAATCATGGCCACAGTGTTCCCTGTCAGAGCTGCCAGGGCCTGGTACTCACTCCTGGATCGGATGTAGCAATCATTGCAGTTCAGAAGGCCATTTCTGATCCGGACATCCGTGCCACTCGCTGCATCTCCCAGCTGGCCCTTGCAGACCCCACACTGTCAGGTGAAGAACACAGAAAGTAAGAGAGACCATGCCCTGCTATTTGTCACAACTCTTCCCAAATTTTTACTTTTGTTCAAGTAGTTCTTGGAACGGTGAGAAAAATACCAGCTTAGAACCCAGCCCATACTCCTGGGGAACACTGCAAACCAGTAAGAGGGTTTTTATAGAGGCAGAAGTGTTTAGGACTGGATTTCAGCAGCCTCTGCTTACACAGAAGTGAAGCCTAATTCTTATATGGGACATCGGACTTTGAGGCTGCATTCTGAAGGCAGGTAAGTTGTGATGGCTGAAGTTTAAAGAGGCCAGAGATTTAGTCTGGGTAAATGTCTAAAATCAAAAGGTCTTCACAAATGTTTAATATCAACTGAGCTAGAGATAATGGAAATGGATACTTTCTGATTTCTCTAGAAAACACGCAAGAACAGTCACAAAGTATTTCTGATAAAAGCCAGAATACACCATTCATTCCATAGTCAAAGCTTTCCAACCATGAAGCAGATCAAAGATGGCTTTGGGACTGATCATGCTGTTGGAAGGAAAAAAAATACCACCCAAAAAACTCACAAGGTAAATAATGTTATATTTAAAAAACAATGAGCACAATAGAGAAATTATATGATGCTCCCTCCCTGTAAGTACAGAAGCTAAGTTTGCTTGCTTGATCACAGGTTTTAGTCCAGTTAACGTGTCTGACTGCAAAATAACACATTTTTATTTTGCAGTCAGACACATGAATTGGACTAAAATTGTGTTACTTCCACTTATATAGTTGTGTTATTTCCACTTCTTTACAAACATGCTCAGACATAACAACCATGTAAATCCCCATGTCCTCTCAGTTTCACAGCTACTCTCTACTTGTACTGTGCATGACTTGAGGTTTTTCTTAATAAAGCAAGAACCATACCCTGAAGCACTGAATATGGAAATAAAGACCGAGTGTTTCAATAATCATGGCAGCTCCTTTTCCAAGAGGGAGACCACAGGTAGAACAAAGCTTCTTCCCACTGACAGACCTAGGAGGCAAACATGGCTGTAAGAACACTGCAACTGAGAGATAAATATGGCTTTAAAAGCACTGCAACTGATGCTAAAATGAAGTCAAATATTTAGATAGGTTTATCAAGAGGGACAGAATGGGAGGAAGGAGCACTGGAGGAGTTTACATAAATACACATTGACCCTTCAGCCACATTACTGAACCCACCTGTGCATCTGCCTTCCAGATAAGCAAGCAAAGGGCTTAAAATGCTTCAATGCACAGCAATTCAGATACAGTTCCCTGCCAGTCTGCTGTGCTAGATCAAGGGAGATGCAAGCCTCTTAACAGAGGCCTGGGTGACAGGGAATCATGCCTGTGGATTCACAGAATCATTCGTGTTGGAAGGGACCTTAAAGATTATGTAGTTCCAGCCCCTCAGCCAAAGGCAGAGAACCTTCCACTAGACCAGGTTATTTAGAGCCCTTTCCAACCTGGCCTTTAACACCTTTAGGGATGGGGAGTCCACAGTCTATCTGGGCAATCTGCCTCAGTGCCTCACCACCTTTATAGTAAAGGTTATTTAGGCCTAGTCAATGCCACAGCAATTTACACAAATTATCTGAGTCAGACTCTCTGCCTGGAAATATTTCAATTTGTTTACAAATGGACTTGCTCAGTGCAAGTCAGAAAACAGGGATGCTATTCTTGCACCCAGTCAAGCTGGTGAAGCCAATAGTGACAGCAGAACTACAGTAGCACAGACCAGGCACTGGCTGGCTCATTTCAGACTGTGCTGCTGCAGCCACTTAATACTATAACTAGTCAGAGAAAACCTGAAATTGGATCTCCACCTGCAATCCAGAAAATACTTCAACTTGCACCTTCAGCAGTCCTGAAGGACTGTCTAGACCTCTCTCCTAAATCTGCTGTTGGATGACAGGTGGGTGAAGGTTCAGAGCCCAGGAATAACTGGTGCCCTTTTTCATAATAGTTTTAATGGCAGTGCAGGTACCCACTTTGTGGATCTCATACTCTTCACTTCTCTCCTGCCTGTCAGCCTGCCAGAACTGATGCTTGGCCTAGTGAGATGAATCTGAGACCAAAAGGGATCCCGTGTCATTCTGTGTCACCAATGCTTTTTTCAGCCAGGGCTGAAACCAGGAGAAACTGTGTGATACTTCATGAGTTTTGAAAAGACAGTTTGATGAAATCCTACTCAGATAAGCAAGTTTGCAATCTCTTGCTATGAGGTTTTGATGCAGTAACACAATAAGCCACCAACAGAGACAGATCTGGACTGCAGCATGACAAAAGAGCCATTTAGGAAAAAAAAAAAAAAAGAGACAGAGAGAAAGAGAGACAGAAACAGCAGAAAAACTCATCACAATTAGAAAATTGTCCTTGCTTCCAACTATTGAGCCCACCAGCTACATGGGAAGCACAGACTTATACCCTCTTGTTGGTTCATTATCATTATTCCTTTTAGAATAACTTCACTGGGGGTTTTTTTCTCCCCTCCTACAGCCTTAACCCTTCTGCTTCTGTGTTATTTCTGAGCTCACCTTTGTTTTTACTTCTTCTCCACTATCAGAGTTACTACAAGAGCAAATTAAAGTCTTGGATCTTGGGAAATTTTTAAGAGTTTTCCAATGTTTTAGTGGAAAAATGAATTATATCCCATCTATTGTTTACAAAACTAAGACTTATTTCAGGAAAAGATCATGCAAAAGATTCTCACATCAGAATATAGCTACTTCATACTTAATAATATGTAGTAGCTATCACAACTAGCAACCTGTAGCAAGGAAAGGATCTGCAATCCCACCAAAACTGCAGCTACAGTTAGAAAAACATAATAAATTGTTAATGTAAAAAATTGCCAATAATTTCACATCAACACAAGTGATATCAGAAGGAGGGCTTTGCTCTGAAAAGTGAAGAACAATGTAATTCAAAAAGAAAGAAACTTTCTGCATTCTGTGTTATATTAATTTACCCTAAATAATAAGCAAACTGATTTTAATATATCAGTGATTTAATCAGGCTACATGTATTTAGAGTTGGTACACATAACTCACTGAAAAATTAACAGATTCCTTTGAGAGAATCAAATCTCTAGGAGATTAGCATAATTGTGGGCAAACTAAAATTCAGCAAAAAAGCAAAATGTGTTTCTAGTTTCATTTCTAGTTTCATTTCTAGGAAATGAAAGGAAAAAAATTATTTTTAAATCAGTAAGTGCCAATGTCTAGAACAGATCTTACTCCTGAGCACGTGACTATTCACAATGAAGATATTCTTTGGCTTAAGTGCTCTGAGCTCAAACTTTGACTGAAGTTTATACTGTCCCACTTCAATTTTATTGAAACTTTGATGATAAGCAGAGTTCTAGAGCTTCTCTCTGAACTGTGTTATTTGAAAATGTAACAGTACCACTGAAGCTGGCAAAAAGTATGGGAGAGGGAGCTACATGTTTATCCCATGGACAGCTATGAATTGCAACACTTAGCAGACTAAATAGTGCATCCACATAATACTAATGTGATTTTCACTCTGGCAGTTCACCAGCAACTACAAGATGTGTCTTGTCTGCAAAATTCCTTATTGACCTTTAGTACCTGTTGGGTGAGTGACTGAGAGCAGCAGGAGAGCAGGGAGATGATGGCCCAGATCGGAAGTTCTCATGATAGCCTGCCCTAAAATACAGCAGAGAAGATGCATTACTACAGCTGAACAACAAATAAAACCAGGTTTTGTATGGAGAAACTCCAGTTAGTGAATTTCAGGATTTTTGGTTCTGAGTCTGCTCGCTGCTGCGCAGTCAGGTAACTCACACAGTAATCAGCCATGTGGAGACTCCTGCCCACCGCACCAATCTGTCATAGCCCCCACCATGATGAAGGAGGGTTAAGCCAAGTCACACCACACCACACTCTCTGTTGGCTCTTTACTGAGTAAAAAGGAAGCTACCAACATGGAAAGGTAGTTTATTCAGTTAATGGTTATTTGGTATCTATGCTACTGTGAAAGAACTTGGTGATCAAAACCATGGTTTTTGTTATCAGAAATCATAGGACTGATCCAAACTGTAACTGCTTAAAATGGTTTATAGATTAAATAACAATTTTCTCAAACATACACACAAGCAGTTTATAATGAGGAATAGGTAGTCAAACCTCAATCTACATTAGTTTTGACTGGATACAACCTTAATAGAGGTAACAGGTTCTGCAGAAGACTGTGTTCATATATATGCTAATGAAAACAGATGTTCCTTCCTCGTTGCATAGCTTCTTTTTGTAAATACTAGGCAGACCAATTCTTTATTTACCAAAAGAACTGGTGTTACCATTCAGTAAGGCTTACTCTAAAACCACAAGCAAAGCAGCAAGAAAAAAGACTTCACCAAAATTTACAGCAGAAGGAAAATACTACTTTATCTGAATCTTCTTTTAAAAGGCATAATCTTTAAAGTACTACAAAGTAGCAATCAATATGTGTTTGGAAAATGGGGAATGAAGCTTCTGGATACCATCTTCAAAGAGGCAGATATAACCTGACATTCCCACCCTCATATTTAGCTACTTATTAGCTATAAATGTTTGTCTCAGGCAATTAAAACAAATTAAGCACATGAAAAGTTATGCAGATATGTGCTGAAAGAGCTAAGGGGAAAGAAGAGAGAGGCATGTAGGGGGTGTGTTCCCTCCTGAAATGAGTAACTGTGGTGCCTGTAATGAGAAATCAAGTAGATAAATGTTAGCAGTCTCTGTGGGAAAGCCAGACATGAAGGGCGTCTTCACACTGCAGGACTCATCAAACCCAACCAACAAAGGACGCTGAGCAGGAGTATAAAGGAGAACAGAGCAAGTAGGACTTCTCAATCTCTTCAATAACCTTTATGTTCTCACCTCCTTGCTTCCCCTGCAGAGCTTGGTTGCTGTCCCACAGTCTGGCCCAGGAATGGTCTCTGCCGAACGTCCTCCGCGCACTGTGGAGATCGCTTTGTCAGCAACTGCTGGTTCCAGGAGACATCTACAGCCAGAGGTGGGGAAAACTCAGCATTTGAGGCAAAAGGCTTTTGTCAGTGTTTATAAACCATCATGGATTGTGGGCACACAACAAAGGAGAGAGATGTACTGCTCCTTAAAACAAACTTCTCAGAAACCCCCACAAAGTCAGAGACAGGTTTTGCTACATCAGAAAACCTCAATGAAACATCATTCCTCAGCATTACCCTCACATACACATGATCTACCCTGCTGCTGAATGTATATCTGAAGGGGAAAGGGCAGGGTCAAACAGCCATCCACAAAGAACACTTGGGAAAATAAGGTGTTGTAATGGAGGAAGCACCAGAGACACGGAAGCTTCCATGGTGCTGGAGGATCCAAACTTCTCAACAGCAGGAGTTAAGGGGATGGTGGTGCTGTCACTGCTCTCCATAAACCTACTGATGAACAGTAATTCCTTTGTAATTTTCTTCTGTGTTTCACATGGCTCAGTGACAGTAACAGCCTCACAGCAAAAAGCAATGACCTGTGAGATGCCCAGGCAGGCAGCCATCCTATCCTTGAGAAACACTGCATTACCTGGACCCTGCAAGATGAATTTTGTGGCTCACAGCTGGAGAGAAGCCTTACCCTGCTGTGTGCCAGCCATCTGGTTTAGAGAATGAAAACTTTGCTGGGGCCTATGAAAGGCCTGTTACCTGTTTATTTATTTAAGGGTTTAAGGAGGGAGCAAGGATGGGATGCTTTAAGAGGCAAGAAAGGAGCTGTCAGAATACTTGCAGAGGACCAAATTGTTGAAAAGAACCCTTAAGGGAAAGGAAAACCCTTAAGCAGGGTTATTAGCAGATGTTGCTTAAAATTGTCAAACCTGTTAAGTTTGCTTAATCACTACTACAAATCCCCAAGACTGTATTGCTGGATAATATATATTCTGCTTGCTTTCTTTCTTTGTGCAGCTTTTATCAAAGCAGTAAGAATACAATAAAACTGAGACAAGGAAGCCTACTAAGTTTAATAGGCTGAATTTTCATTTGGAGCAAGTGATAACACTGAAAACTTTTCAATCCATAGACACTTAATTTTTTTAGAATAATGAATTTTTATGCTGAACTGAAAACAGAAATCTAAAACTTGATTTCAGAATTTGCATTCACTTGCTGTCTTTAGTCCTACTTATTTACTTTCCACTGTTCACTTGAATTAGATAGATAATGATGCTAAGTTCATGAATTTGCTTTTTTTTTTAGGGTGACCCTCATGACAGCAATGCTTTGGGGAAATTCTTTCCTTCAAAACCATCAATACTTATGGGAGCTAAAAAAATAAATTAACTTTAAATGTCATTAGACATTGCTAATGACAAAATTGAGGCAAGTGTTGCTTTAGGCTTGGCTTGAAAAGGTTACATATCACATGTAGTGATTTTGACTGGACTGAAATGGAAATCAAGAATCTAATTACCTATAAAAACACAAAGTAAGTGTTGGAAATATGGTCTCTGTATCAAGATAAATCCTATATGTTGTAGGCATGTAAGATTATGTAAAAGATGGAAGATAACCTTTTTAACTGATACTGTGAACGTGCAGGCCTATAAACGAGATATTTGCTGTCATCTCTGATGAAAACAAGAGGAGATTAAATTTCACCTTAACATATTTATCTTTGCTAACTTAAAATAAAATTTTAGTCTGAGACATTCCAGTTTTGAAGATATATGTATACTGTCAATTTCCAAAATTCTTTGAGTTAGGTTCCTGCTTGACTTCTATCTGGAGAAGAACACATGCATAGGAAGAGTCTTACTCTCATCCTGAGTCAGAGGCAGGTTCAGTCTGGCAGGTGAGCTGCGCTCCATCCCCAGCATGTGGTGCTCCTGTTCACTTCCTCCTTTCAGGATACCAGTCCCTGGGTACCCTGAGAGCACCTTATTTCCACTGCAATAAAAATAAGTCACATTGTACAAACAAAGTCAGGAGAAATGTCACCTAGAACATAATGGCTAAATCAGACTTTTGAATATCAGTCTGTTTTTTACAAAAAAGATTTTTGTTCTGTCAATTTTGCAATGACAAAGCAATGAAAAAACTTTGATGAATTAACAAGTTTGTCTCCAAATAGTCCAAGTCTTACTGCTTACCTCAAACTGCCACTTAGATGAGCTGAAGATCATTTTGGATTTGTAGAAAAGAGCTTCTTTGACAGAAAAAAAGCTTTAATCCATGTTCTCTATACACTGCTCGGCATCATCAGATGCCTCTTCTCTTTTGTGAAACCTGTTAATTAGCAGTTGAGCAACGTCCAGGACTTCAAACACCACCTGGCAAGATTGGGTATGGCATTTCTGAAATAGCCAGGCAACTTCACACAGGTTCTGAGTGAAAACAGCTACTGCTCCTTTAGTCTTTCAGATGGCTTGTGAAATGTGCACAAGACAGTGCAGTGATGCACACAGATGTCTGAGCTGTCTAAGGTCTGATCTGGTTGCTGTGACAGCCTCTTGACAAAGCCATACAAGAAAAAGACAACACTTCTGATATGCACAACTAGCACTGTGCACTGCCACACGTGCATTGGTCTGTGGGGCCAGTGAATACTGATCAGGATGTATTGCATGGAGGCCACCAAGTGCTGATGTTCCAGCATCAATTGTGGGCACGTGTGATATCCCAGAAGCCAACAGAACACAAAGCTCCACAGGGTTAGAAATGCTTAGGGTTAATACATACCTCCTCTTTTCTTGCCAGAGTTCACTTTCCTTGCTTTTCAGAGGTGACATAGTGTCCTGCTCCCAGAGCAGCTTTTTCTGCTTTGGAATTTCTTTTTGCTTGCCTTCCACTGGACAGCTGTTCAAATCAGTTGAGTTCTAGAAGACAGATGAAGAAGGAACAAGGAGCCCCCCTTGAATTTGTCATTGGAGCACACATGGGAAAAGTACAGGCTGCTCCTAGAAACATTGTGTTGACACACCTTATTATCAAAAAGAACATCTCACATTTATATAGTAGAGCCACTTGACCGTGATAAGGCTCACTTTGCATTTAATTAAGACTTTAGCTGAAACAACAACTGGTTGGACTAAACTGAGCATGAAATAATTTAGGTACCAATTATGGTGCTAAGGATGGCAAATCAAAACTTCCCATTACATAATCTTTGGCAGAAATCCTTGAATTATTTTGAGAGTCTAGACAGTCTCCCATTGGACTTGTGAGGACTTTGTGAATGACCTCAGCTTGTTGTCACTGCCTAGGAACAAAGCATTACTCACATGCACTGGGCATCCTCAGAGGCAGCACTAGTACAACTTCCAAAGTGCTACAGGAGTGGTTCATACCTGACTTGTGGAGCTTGAAGAAGCAATGGCATGAGATCCTTTGCTTCTGGGTGCAGGCAGTGCCCTGACTGTGGCATAAGCAGCTCCACCAAGGAAGTGACTGCTACACAGTCATGTGGAAAATTGGCCATGGCTGAGGCCTTTGCACAGGGATGAGTGAGAACAGGGGGGCAGGAAGAGTGAGAGGAGAATCAATTGATAAAGTACTCCTAATCCTGAAATTCAATGGAAAAAGGCAAATGACTGGGTGCTGGTGCCTTAGGCAAGAGGAAATTACATCTGTGAAACCCAAATTTACTTGACTGTGATTTCACCTGGGGTGTCATTCTCTGATCTCTGCAAACACTAACTTAATCAGATGCTAGATGCATTAAATTAAACATTTTTTGCTGCATGAGTGAAACATAGAGAGTAAACATTCCTCTATTTGTTTCACTGCTTTCTAGGAGGGATGATGGGAGAGAAAAGGAGGAAAACTGGGAAGGTAGGATTCAGTCTCATCTGAGATATATACAAAGCACTATTTTACACTCAAGATTTTGTATTCAGGGAAGCCACTTAAGATTTTGTTGGCTTTGGAAGATAATTAAAATTCCACAGCACTGTTTAAGGGACAGAGCATCTGCAGACAGAAAGTATCATTCTCTGCTCTAGTTAAAAATGGGATGGTAGCAGTTTGCTTGGGAATACAGTTACTCAGTGAAAATCTGTAAGCTACAGCACTCTGAGGCATCACCAGTTAGAGATGGGACCCAGGGAATACCCTTACTCTTACTGCTCCCAGACTTTGATGGCTTTTAACAAAGGATTAAACTTTGAACTAAAGATGGATTACTCTTCATTGCCTTACTACTCCATGAGAAACTCACCACTGTCTTGTTTCCTTCAGTGGTAGAGGAAGAAGAGGAGAGGAGCTCAGCAGAATTTGAAGAAACAATGAATGGAACTACAGTATCCTCAATTATCTTTCGTTCCTGAAGAAAGAGGATCAGGAGAGAGTGGGGGTTAAAAATACAGAATCTAAACTGTGAGCTTATGAAACACATAAGAAAAATAAGATTTGGCTATGTACAAAATTTAGATGGCTAGATAAGGACTTGTGGTACCAAGAATAATGGTAACACCTCAATTTTTAATTTGCTTTGAGGTTTTGCACTTCCATTCCTTTTACCACTGAGATGGAATTTCCAAAACAGGAAAGAATATTTCACTTGCATGGAACTACTGTTTTGCAGAGCACAAGTATACTAAGTTTTATATAAAAGACCACAAGTATGTCTCTCAAGCACAGATGAGAAACCATCCATTTACATAATGCATAGACAAACTTATAAGCCTTTTCCAGTTTCCTTCAATAATGACCTACATACAACAGAAGAAAACCATTATATTCTAGATTGTTAATATTCCACAACCACAACCTTTGAATATCTCCTGTGGATTTGTTTTTTTTTTTTTTTTAAGGACAGTTACAAAATTCCTCCATGATCAAACCCAAGGCAGACAACAATTTCACCTGGAGTTTCACCAAGTCTAGGCACCAAGTATATGCCAAAATACACAGGGCTCTGGCCCTGCAGGGAAGTCTGAGCGTGCCCAGACACAGCTGTACTGACTCACCCAGACTTGCACAGCAATTAGACACCTCCACCTATGCAGAGGTGCTGAGGATATCTGTCCAAATATTTAAATATTTTTCCTCAACATCTATGGCAGTGTTTAAGAGAAACAATCCTCCTCAGAATTCAGCCTTGAAGAGGATTTTCATTAATTAATCTAGGTATGGGATGATTTTTTTTTGTTGTTTTTGCAACCTCCTCCTTTGAGCCTTATACCTCCTCATAGTATCTACGCTCCTCCTCTTCAACTTCTCTCTGGGCCTTTTCCCATTCCTCTTTCAGCTTGTACTGCTCCTTCTGATACTTCTCCTGTACATGGACACAAATGCAGGTAAAATCAGAGCACTCAGTATTAAGAGCAAATTCTGTAGTATCCCCACAGTAAAAATGAATTTGCTAAGAGTAGTTTAATCAGAAATAGGATTAAATAAAAGGATAAAAGGATATTAAGGATAAAAGGATAAAAATTGGAAACATCCATGGGTGTCAAAAAAAAAAGTTTCTTTTTCACTTTGCCCATTTTTTTCTAGGACTTACATTTAACACCTTCAAACTTCAAGGACCTTTTGACACATTAGAAGTAGTTTAATTTCTTAGAATTCTAAAAACCTTTGGTTGGAAATTAAGTTTATGCTCAAAAATATTAATAATTTCTTGTTCATCTTACTGTATTAAGTTTCAAAAATGTTTCACAGACCCCGAAACACTGAGACAATGGTTGTATATTAAAAACTTCAGCAAAGTAGCATATAAATAAGCAGGTTTTGCAGATACCAGGACTAATTTAAGAGATATGCCATTAACTCTAATTTAAGAGATATGCCAATACAATTTAATGAATGATGAATAACTATGCAAGTTTAAGAGATAAAGAGTGTGCAAAGCTTTGAAGAGAAAAAGATTATAATTAGCTAAATAGCTTATTTTCTTCCTTGAAGGCATGATTTCTTAAGAATTGTTTTCACAGAGTTTTGTGCAAAAAATTATCTCAAAGAGGTGTTTAAAATTGTTTGCCAGAGCTGGTTTGAATATGGAGAGGAATGGTGCCTTCCACTTCTCTCTTACACCAGTTCCAACGTCTGTTCATATTGGTAACCACATCTGCCTATTTCAGAAAATAAGCATTTACTATTGAGAGTGTACCCCCATGTGCCAGAAAAATTATTATGAGAATTTTACACTATTTTAAGAGGTGCAAAATTAGATGATCTCAAGAAATCATAGAGATACACAAGTCCTACTTAAAGGATTATAAGACCCCATTTTATTATCCTCCCTCCTTGGACAGTTTGCTCTTCTGTTACATGCAACAAAGACGTGATTTCTTTGGGATCAAAGCTAGTCACAGTTTCAAAAGACACTCCTGACTGACTGGGAGATTCAGGTTCTCATGTCCACTGCATTTCTTCCCACTAGGACACAAACCTAGAACTTTTAGAGTTTACTGTACCACTAGGCAAATCTAATGGTTGTTTTGAAGATATTTCCCTCTCTTACAAAACCCCCTCAAACCCAAGTCCTTTCATGTCCAAATTTAGCTTGGTATTTTCCAAGAAGAACCTGTGAACAAAGCAGAATCCTATGAAAAGTTATTAAGACCAGAATTTTAAAGAAGAGTTAAAGAAGAGGCATCAGGGTTAGGAAATTGTAAGTCTTGACAAAAAGGCTCCAAATAATTACAAGTTTTGCAGTCTATGTTCAGCATAATTTAAATATAATTGAGGACCAACACATTCAGTTTAATTGTGCACTGGATTGCAGGACCAAGTCCTTTTGGTCTTTCCATGAAGTGGGTAAGGGAGACATGAGAGTGCCTAAACCACATGGAACGTTTGTGTGTGTGTGTGTGTGTGTGCACTCATTTATCACTCAACTGCCACAGAATTTGCTCAAGCATCCACAGAGGATGTGGAAAACACAAAATGCTCAACTTTTGTCCAAAGGGACAATTCAACAGCTGAACCACACAGTGGAAGACACACAGTTTCTTCCCTACCTGAAGCAAGCGTTCTTGCTCATGCTGCCACCTTTCCTGGCGCTTGCGCTCTTCTTCTGGATCCCAGGACCAAAAATTGAAACGCTTACGTGAAGGAAAACCAAGCTATTAGACTGTGACACTGCACTTCACATGGCTACCAGAGAAAACTGCACTGGGCCTGATTAAACCCTGCCAATGATGTGACAGTGCAAAATTGGCAACTAGATAAGGGTTCTCTTAGTTAGCAGACAATATTCTTAGCTTCAGTGACACTTGAGATTGCCCATTAGTAGCACATGATAAAGGAATTGTTTGGTTTGCAAAGAAAGTCTTGGGAAACTTCAACTGAAGGGGGGAAAAAGGTCTTAAAGAAAGCTCTAAGCATCACTGAACAGAGTCACCTCCAGGGACTCAAATTTAAAGAACATATATATTTTGCTTCTCTATAATCTTCTTTACAACATGAAAAGCAATTTTAGGTTGCAAAAAATATTCTCTCTCATTTTATGTGTGCCAGCACAACAGCCTATAGCCTTGCTTTGAATTTTTATTCATAATTTAATAAATCCTCAGGCTTCACTAATGATCCTATCACATGATATGTTTAAAATCTTTATAATCAAGAGCAACTTTAGATACTTCCTGGCATATCCCTTTCCACTACAAATAGTATTTGAATCTCATAGGAAGAGATTATTTCTATTTCTATATGACAAACAGAATGTGAATGTTTGCCATTCAGAATGCTACTTCAGAGTAGCATTTTTGGTGTGTTGGGTTTTTTTGTTTCATTGAGGAAACAGCAGAATTGTGAAGTCCTTTCATTTCTATGCATTAAAATACAATGGATAATTTAGAATTACATATTATTTAGAGATTCTGAAGCTTTAGTGGCTCCAGCAACCAAATACTGTATAGCTAACGCCAGATAAGAGAAGAATGCATGAATTCCAGATTCAGACAATGTCTTGATTTGGGTTGTACTTTTCTTCTTACATGTCCATGAGAAAAAGTTCTCATTCTGATTTAGGGATGTTACAAGAGAGTTTGCATAAAAAATAATTTCTGCTAAACACAAATCACTAAACCAAATAATAATGCAAAAAAGGTACTCACATTTGATTTATCACCAGTATCAGAATCAGCTATTAAAAAAAACAGAACAAGGAAAGATTAAATTTAGCATAGCAAAATTTCCTCAGCCTGTGAATAAATCTACATTATATCTGTATGTTAGTTTCCTATTTACTCCCACAACCAAATGCAAGGACTAATTGCAAGCAAATAAATCAGAAAACCAGATTATACCCATCACCAACAAAACTACTTTTTATCTGGGTTTAAAGGAGCACAATAACTAATATCAGGTTCTACTCTACCACTAGCTAATGCCATCTACTTCTGGCCACAGATGTTAGCAGTGTTCAGACACTGAGTCTTACCTACCTTGATCTACTTTTCCCTTCATGATTCAGTGTAAGGAAGGAAAAAGTACAGCAACGCTAAAAGGATGGAACTACACTACTCAAGAGCCACAGTTACGAAGAGAACCATTGCCATTTTCTATCCAAATGTCTTTGAAAATTAGACTGATTAAAAGAAATTAAGACAAAGGTATTTATAGGCAAGGGATTTCTTTTGGGTGCCTGAAGCCAGAGCATCGCAACAATGTGCAACCCAACAGCTCTTTGTCAACTGTGCAGCAGGGATAGATATTTTCTACGAAAGCAAGAGGTAGAACAAGTGATGACGAGCTTTCAGCCCAGCCCCGTGTCTGAAGACACCTGTGGCTGGAGAACAGAAGGGCTGGAGCTGCTCCCAGCGCCGCGTTTACCTGACTGCGAGAAAAACTGCGAGCGCCGCCAGTGGTTGCGGACCCTAAGCGGAACCAGGGCCCCGCGGGGCAGCTCTGCAGGCGAGGGCACGGAGACAAAACAGAAACAGCGTGGTGAAAAGGTGAGGACAGACTCTCAGACCTGAGCCACCTTGGCCATGAGAGGGATTTGTCTGCAGTTGCCTTGGTCCACGGCAGCTACTTTACCATGGACCTGAAGATCACACGGACTGTGGGTATTTAAATACGACTTTTGCAGCATGGCACCTGAACTCACGTGAGAGCTCAAGCACACTGATGCAAGGGCAGCACCCTTTTGAGCCTTTGCATGGCGCTTGCATTCATTCCTATTGCGGATACAGATTTTAATGCATTTTGTGAGCCTTCCAGAGCTCTATATGCTGTGAACACTAGAGTGCAGCCAAGTGTTTCAGCACCAGTCAGAAAACTGACAAGGCAAGAGACCTACAACCTTTTATGTGCTATTTGGTTTGATTTGCTTAACATAAAATGATATTGGTCTCAAAGTCTGCTTGGGTAGTACTTACCCACTAGAAACATGTGAGAATTCCATTCCTTTTCAGACAATCATAGAGTGGTTTGGGTTGGAATGAATTTAAAGATCATCTAGTTTCAATTCCCCCTTGTTATGGGGCTGGGACAGCTTCCACTGGATCAGATTGCTCAAAGCTTCATCCAGACTAGCTTTGAAGGCTTCCAGGGATGGGGCATCTACAACTTCTCTGTGCAACTCATCATAAAGAATTTCTTCCTAATACCTAATCTAAATCTACCCTGTTTCAGGTTAAAGTTTTTATTCCTTGTCCTATCATTACATGGCTTTGCAAAAAGTCCCTCTTCAGTTTTTTCAAAGTGAATCACCTTCAGTAGTTTTAACCTTGAAAACATTAGGCTAATCAATATATTACCTATAGATTAACAATCTAGGAAGTTCTTATGGGGAAAAAAACCTCAGTTGATTTTTCTTTTTCTTCCACAATACCTACACATATGCATATTTAAAATAAATATAAAATCAAACTACTAAACATTATCAGTCTTAAGCAAAACTTTGTCATGAAGGCAAGGAAAAAGGTTCTGCATTGCAAGAACTTGTGTTGGGCAGTGGTCAAATTCAAGGATGTATTCAGATACGTGTATTGTTCATCTATGAAGAGGGGCTCCACAAGAGCAGCTGAGTGCAAAATTTATCTCCATAAAATTTTATTGTGAGATAAAGCCAATTGTTAAGTCATTATCATCTGTGAGCAGCAGTATGTAATACTCATTGACATAATACAGCCTTTAGTGCTAGGCCAGGTAAATGCAAGATAGAGATCTCCCTCTGCTGTGTCAAATTTCTGCTGTTGTATTTAAGAGGAATAGCCAGAAGAATCCTTTTCATCACAGAAGCCACACTACCAACATTAGTCAATGAAAGTAGAAAATGACTGTTTTAGCTCCAAAACCAAAACAGGGTAGTTTCCAAGTCATGGATTAGGCACCTCTCCCTGAACACCACATGCCCATATTCAGCTGCTGTCTGGCTGAGTTTTCCAAATGCTTTTTGCTCACCTTGTAGACCAGAGTTATGGAGAGTAACTTGGCTGGTTTCAGGTAGTTTCTTTAAAAATGGCAGCACTAGACTCCCCTTTTCTTCCAGGGCTTTTGCTTTAGTCACCTGTTCAGACATTTGGGAGCAGAAAACAGCATTAAAAAAGCAACAGGTTCAATCAAAGGTCAGCTCAAACCCTTTCTACTTATTTTCTGAAACAACATTATCAAAGATGAAGCCTCTATCTCCAGAATGACAACAGGGAGTTGCAGTATTGAAGTCCTGTAAGTAGCTGGTAGCTGTTTCCTATTGATATTCCCACTGCCCTGCACATCAGTCCTTGAACACCATCTGACTAACCAATACCTAACTTACCTGGAAGAGCAGCTTGGTCACAGCTGCTTGCTACCTTTGCCACCACGGGCACCTGTTCAGCACTTCAAGAGGACTAAGAGGATGAGCTCCACTGTCTGCACCACCTGGATACTCTGCCCTCCCAACAGGTGGGGAACTGGGGTTTGTAAGTTAAGTTCTCATTTCCAGTCCCATCAGTTAACAGGTTCAAACACTACAAGCAGACACTGGAGTTCCTTTTGAGGGGGAGCTCTGATGACCACATGATTTGGCAGCTGAAACCATCCGTCACGGTCATGTTTTGAATGAATTTGTGAAGTGACATTTTATGGAGAAAAATACCAATTTGCACAATAAGCATTTCTGTGTAAGATATTTTTCTTTCCTTTTTGCTTTTTTTTCCCCACTCCCTCTTTTTCTTGCCTGTACATACCTCCTGCATAGGAGGGAGCTCTGCTTCCTTCTGCTGCTCCATTTCAGCTTTCTTCACATCTTTCTTGCTTGAAGCAGTTTCCTCTGAAGGGACAGGACTGGGAAGAAATTCTAGTCTCTTCACAACAGGGCTGGAACAAGCTGCAGTTGACTTGAATTGCTTTTGATCTAAACCAAATCCACACACATAAGAGATAAAGTTGCAAGGTTAAGATACTTTTTCAAATAAAACATGCCTATTTCTTACAATCCAGTTTCTTACTGGATGTACTGTGAGCCCATTTACTGGATGTTTTGAAAAAATAAACTTTTTTCTTCAACACGGAAAAAATTAATCCCTCAGAGAAGACAAGACTGAAAGAATGAAATTCACCTATCAAAATTTATGTGCTTACACTTGACTTGATCCCTTCATGGTCAACAAAAACAGAAAGTCCTTGGGAAAGAGTCACACAAACTTTTATTTCAGGCCCTCCTCTGGTTGAGATGAGCTGTAACCCACAATGGGCCTACTGAGCTAAGATTTATTGACTGAAGTTATGTGATGAATCCTACCCTAAGATGTTACAGAGATAAGTAGCTATATGACATGGTGTCACTGGCAGCACTGGAGGATATTTCAGCTTGCCTATTTTCACTAAACCTACCACTTCCACTGACAATCAGTTAACCATCAGACAACAATCAAACTGCTAACAGGCAGCCTTGGACTGGAATAACTTAATTGTCATCTAATTCTTAAAGAAACCCAGCAAGTTGATGCTGGTTTCCTGGAGAAGAGCCTAGAAGCCCACAGGTGTACAGCTGTGACAGGTGAACTGCTGAGAGCTGATACCACCACTGGAAGCAGAGCAGCCACCAGCATCTCAGGCACTGGAAAAGCACCCAGACATCTCTCCAACCTCCTCAAGGAGAAACTTCAGATCCTGTCCCCTTTCCAACCACAGCAGCACTGGCAGCTTCTGAATACCTCTTTGACAGGCTGGGAGAGTAAGCTAAGAAAGAGATGCAGCTCACAACTCCACTAAGAACATGGACACAGCAGAGACAAGAGCTGCTGCTGCCAAGGCAGATGCACCCTCCTCTGGAGCTGTTCCCCCCCCATTAGAAGCAGAGGGGCCACAGCATGGAAGTGTTTGGCTTGTACTGAACAGCAGAGGAGGTTGGTTACAAGAAGTTCACACAGTTTGGACCCCATCCATTCCTCCAAAGCAGACATTAATGAAAACTCCATGTTACTTTATAATTTTGATTTTTGCAATGCTATGTCAGTTTTCCTTCAGACAATATTAAAATTTGCTGTTAGTACTTAAGGTTTAGCATTTCTGACAGCTGGGGAGATGATGGCTTTGTGATTTGTAGACAGCACCAGCTCATCACTGTTGACTTTTAGAGGAGAATTTGGTCATTTCATTACAAGATTGCACCTTCTACATTACCTGCCAGATGCAATTCAAATTTGTTAAACGATGTACTTTGGCATCTAGGAGCCAAAGTAATTAAGGCAGCTAATGAGCCCTTGCTAACAGCCCATGTGCTTCTAATCTTTGGGGAATGGTACCTCACTGATGTTTGAGGGCAAAGCTCAATTGTTTAAGTCACATTTATCCCCAACAAATAGGAGCATTATTTTTACATACCAAGTGCAGCCAAAGATCTCATTTAAACACCTACTAGACATAGTACTTTTTACTTACCCATACCAATCTACACTTTAATAGACATATTTAAAAAAATGACCAACAAAAAAATACCATGAACTTAGTATAATAGTATACAACAAATAAAGTGCCTACTCAAAGACAATGTTTTACGCTTTCGAGGAAAACAGCTTAAAATTCTACCAGCAAATTCCTTTCCTCATATTAGGAATCATGCATAAAGGCTTTAAGGCAGAAAATTAGAGGTCTGCACAATACTGCCCATTTAAAGCCCCTATGGGGACTGAAGTGCCCCTTCTTACTCTTTCTCCCCATTCCTTAATGTCTTGGGGGAAAAAATGTGTCTAACAGAAACTATTACTGACTGGTATCTTCTGCCCTTGTTGCTTTCTGGCTACAGCATGCTGTGGCACTGGTTTTTCAGGTGCACAGATGGCCAAGTGGACAACTCAGGTGTATAACTTCAACCACAGAATGACAGAACAGCCCAGGCTGGAAAGGACCTCAACAGACCATCTAGTCCCAGCTTTTGTGGGAAAGGGAGCCTAGAGGAGATTCCTTAGCACCCTGTTCAGCTGCACCTGAAAAAAACCTCCTGTCACAGGGGCTCTAACACATCCCTTGGGAGGCTGCTACAGTGAATGACTGTTCTGACAGCACACAATTTCATTTTGTGTCAAGACTACTGACATTTGCAGCATTTTCTAATGAGCCCTGTTGGTGCTGCTGGTGATCCTCCTAGCAGATTCCTGCCAAAAGGTGGGCTTCAACCTGGGCCCATAAGTGAGGAAGGGCAAGGGCAAGGTGAGGACAGCAGCACACCCACCTGGGGACAGGCACCCACCTGGGGATGGGCACTCCGGGGAGGCAGGTGTCACACTGCTGGGGCTGGGCTCGGCTTGCAGGCTGTCAGCTCCATCCAGTTCCACTGGGGAGGCCTGGAGACAGGAACACAGCATGGAGTGAATACAGTGGAAATAAAAGTATGTGCCTGTACATCAAGGCAGTGCTTGCTGCTCCTTTGTAGTGTGTTTGAACCACACAGTGGAACACACCATCAGTGTGGAGCTCAGCAGGGCGCTGGGGAGAATGTTTCAGAGCAATATGTGCCCATTCTGGTATTGAATGGCTGTGCTTTAATCTCCTTTTCAAGTCCCTCATCATCAGCCATTAATGTGGTTGGTTTGGAATAGCTCCTACAAGCTTTTAAAACTGTAGGATATCTTGGATTGTGTTAGCTGGAGATAAGCACACATTTCACCCCTAGCTTCCCTTTCCAGAATAACACACAAATGTATGCATTAGTGAACAGATAGCACATACTAGGGTTTGGAAAGTGGCAAAGTAATGAAATACTTCCTTTATTTCACGGTTGTCTAAACAATCTGTTATCTGAAGGGAAAAGCCAGAGTTTGTATTAAAGGTAATGAAATACTTGAAACACTATTAAGAGAGGACTGAAAAAATATGGTGAGACCATATCAAGCCAATAATTCAAATGCCTTTGAAAAGCAAGCTTCCTGATCTGGACAGGGCTGTTGCAGAGTTAAAACTGCACCTCAAAACAAGGGTAACACTTCAGCTGATCTATTCAGCAGCTTCCACCATATGTCTGCTTTTCCAGGCAAATCAAGAAAAATCTGCAGCAGAGCTATCAGCCACTGCCAATGGCTTGTGCTTCTAATGCATCCAAGACCTAGAAAATGGCACATTCAATGGAGGAAAATAAAAAATGCAGACTAATTTTTGAAATAAAAAGTAACATATTTCAGAAGTAGCCTATTGTATACTCTCTTTCCTGTCCTCCTCCCACTCCTCCATCTTCTTAACAGCTGCAAAGGAGGAAATCTGATCAAGTTTCCTCTTTTCTGCAGGCAGGAATCAACCCTCACCTTATATATGGATCCTGTTTCCTACCCCTGCAGGCCCTCATGAGCCTATGGCCCCTTATCTGAACATGCCCCATGAAAAACAGGCCTGGGCTCTCACAGGTCCATAATTGGAGACATCTGCTGGCAATGCCAACAGGATGTCAACACCTGTGGACACGCCACAAAGCTCCAGGGAACTTTACTGCTGGCAAAGCTTGTGAATCCCTGCCTCATCTCCTCTCTGGAGGGAGACATGCTCTCAAGAGGGGCAGGAACAGGTCTAGGAAGATGCCCTGCAAGAAAAAGGTGCATCTGGTGTGGGGCCATGGCCAGGGCCAGTGACCCAGGCAAGCCCAGCAGGCAGCCAGCAGTGCTGGGAACAAGGGAAGGGTCCTGCAGCTCAAGGGCTGTGCTGCCACCTCTCAGCACGACAGGCACCAGATCACAGCCACGACTCTCTCGAGGAGGCAGCGCCGGCTGGGGCTGGCTGCCTGCCATCCTCATCACTGCCACCACCTTCCAGGCACCCTCACCTCTGCCACCCTCAGCCTCTGCCCCAGGCAAGACATGGAGACACATCTCCCACCTGCCTAAAAGCAGTTCTTGAACTGGACGAGGCAGAAAGTGAAACAGAGTCTCCAAAAAGGTAACATGGAAAGTTTCAGGACTTCCTACCGTGTCCACCTGTAAATGCATCTATACCAAGAGTGAGGAAAGCACAGACCTCTCCCTCCATGTCTCACATACTCCCAGGTCACTGGAAATGAGGCACAGGCTAAAACACAGCCCCAGAGAAATGCTCCAAAGACTGCAAGTGCTGTGCCCAGAGGTTTATCTCTTGCCACTTAGTTGCTCATTCCTGTCATATAACCCACCTCTCTATCCCCCAGTTCTTCTGCATGCCAGCCTGGTGTGTCACTGAGAGTTTTCATCGCAAAAGCCCCAGCAGAATTCTACTGCAACTAAAGAAAATTTCCTCTTCAGCCTCAGTTCTGGCTCCTGAGTCAACAGTGGCCAGGGGAGAAGCTACAGGAAATCCTTGCCAACCTTGCTTAAAGCAGAAATAAGTATTTCTTTTCTGTATGAGGACAGGCTAGCCAGATAGGTTGTGCCATCTCTGGACTCAGAAGTTTTCAAGATTTGAATGATCAAGCCCTTAGCAACCTGTTCTGATCTCACATCCGTTTTGAGCAGCAGGCTCAGTTAGAGACCTACAACCTGAATTACTATGTCATTCTACAACCTACAAAACTCTGTTAAACCTAAACAAATAGCTATTATTGAGAGCTCAGGATTTGCCCTAAACAAGGTAGTTTTCACATGGAAAAGCAAGAGGCTCCACACTCACTGGTCCAAACCATAAGCCTCCCAAAGAAATTGTTGTAGATTTCAATTATTGGTATTTAGATTGATAATATTTTTGGCAAAACAATGGAATTCACCCTTCACTCTCAAAAAGGAACTGTTCAGATTGAAAAAAAAAAAAAAATAAATAAATACATTCATCTTTAATTTCAACTTCAGAGGCTTTAAAGCTATAAACTGTCATATTCCCAGAGCCAATACAAAAAGTGTTAAACTACGAAAAAAGCCAATTACTGATGTCAGCTGATGCTGAAGAAAGAGCACAGCCACAATGGCATCTCAGAGGGGCTAAAATTCACTGTTGCTCAGGGAATGCTCAGTGATGCATGATGCACAGACACGATGCCCCCGTGTCACCTCTGGGTCTGGAGTAACCTCGGGAACCCAACCATGGTGCTGGTGCTGTTGTGCAGCTGTCCCACACAAACACAATAACTAACCCTGCCCATAACCTATATCCAGGAGGTTGAACCAGGTACAGACATAAATGTTATTTATAGAAAAAAAGAGCTACTACTTGCTGCAGGAAAACTGACTTTCCAATGGCATGCTGCAGAAGTTCTGTTCCTGCTCACGAGACTTGACTTTTTCTCCTCCCTCTGCTGAGCAATTAAATAGTGGTGACATACAGCTAAAAATATAAAACTGATTAATAACTAATTTATAAAAAAATTAAGTCAACTTCACTGGGGAACTCTCTTATTTCCACTAAATTTAATTCTATTTATAACACCAAATTAATGTAGTATTATCTAGTATTTTATCCACAGGCATATGATATACTTAAGAAAATTCTTGTGCTGATACAATTGGTAAAATCTCTTTTTTACCACAGACTATCATGCTTCACATTTCATAAATATTTGTAATGAAATGATGATGTTATCACAGAACACAAAAAATAGGTGTACAAACATTTCATTACACCTAGGAGGACTGTATTTTGACTAAAGACTCAGTAACCTAGTGAGTGACATTTCTGAGGTGCTTCAGTTCTGTGTGGAGCTCTCATGCCTTGGGATGAAGGACTGATGCAGCCTCTCAGCACCCTTCTGTCATTTGTGTTTGTGTGGGCAGAGATCTCTTTCTGCAGGGCAACAGAGCCATTCCAAACACAGGCTCTGCTGAGGTGCCTGTGGGGGAAGGTCACACAACACCACCACAGGCAATGAAGCCTTCAAGAGGAGTAAGGAAAACCTCAGTGCGTGGGGGCTCTGATTATCTCTGCCCACACATCAGCCTGGTGTCGAGACTGTCCTATTAAAACTTCCATATCCTGAAGAAGGCTGTCTACTTGAATCTACTTGGATGAGTGTTTTTATTACCCCATGCATCTGGATGGAGTTAAAGTAAGCTTCCCCAATTATGACTTAGCCTTAATTCATGATGGAAAGTTAAATACTGTGATGGCGGCTGTGGTTATGAGCACATCAGTACAGAGGACAAAGCAACACCTGTGTACTGCTAAACAAAATATCCATTTAACAAAGACACAAGCACAAGCATATAGTGTTACCAAACACCTATTAGGCATGAAAATTAATTAGTTCAGTTTGTGAGAGACAGGATTTTAATCACATGAACTAGGGTATCAGTCCAAGTATTTCTTTGATTAAGAATATACAAGCCAGAAATGGCCATGTTAGCTACTGCTGTGGCAGAACTTTACACCCTTAATAAAACCCTAAAAATACAATAACCAGAAATACCTAGCACACAAAGTATCACAACTTCTACAAGAATACAAACTCCAAAGGAAGTTACAGTAGAACTTTATTAATTCTTCTTGTAAATTAAATCGAAACATAGCTCAGTTAACACTGCTTGCACACAAAATCATGTGAAATATTGTTATTGTATTTTATATGAAAGCGTGACAAAACAAGCTGTCTAGAACCAGTGAGAATGCAGAGATATTAGACAGAATCAGGTTAAAACTACAATTGAAATTCTGTAAAACCGTTCAGGAATGAAATTGGTTGCAACATCGATAGCCACATGTAGAAATTGTCTGACAAATCACAAAACTTCTGTGATTCGAATTCTACACATATTACGACTTCAAAAGTTTCATACAAAGATTTACTCATCAAAATTAATGTTGGCAGCTGATGTGAGTAGTAATGATGGCACAACCTTGGGCTGCCACAGCTTAGTTTCTTGCATGCTATGCCAGATATAGTACTACAGCCAAAACACTGCTTCAGCAGGTTATGTCATCTGCCAGCTACATAATGCTATATTCAGGCCAGCTATTTACAACAAAAGATCAGGGTAATCAGTAACTGACAGAGAAGTCTTGAAAATGTTGCAAGAAAGTATGAAGTATTCCTGATAGTCATTAGAGCTATTACTGTTCAATTGGGGTGTAAAATTAGCTTCTTTCACTTCTGACAGACAGTGAAAAGTACATGGCTGTCTGAAGGACAGGAGACAGGCAGGTTACGCTCATAACCAAATGCTGAGCAGAATTCCCTTCTAGCTGCTTTGATGCTTTGCTGCTTGCACTTCTCATCCTACACCTTTTTCCCTTCAGGTAGTCCAGCCCTCCATGCACCTTTTCATGTGTGGTTCAAGGCAAAGCTGTCAATCTGGAACAGACAGGCTTACTCTACGAGTGTATCTCATAATGAATCAAAGAACAAAGACTTGTCTTACCGGATACGTGCAAACCAGGATTTCAGCCCTGCTCTCCTGTAGCTTGGCCAACAATCCTCAACCACAAGAAAGCTTATACTTTAATCTCAGTTCAATCAGTGAATTTTTCAACATGAAGCAGAGTGTTACTTGGATATAGAAAACAAGTGCATTTCGTGCCAAACATGCAGTGAGTAGAAATGGACAAGTTTAAGCTAGCTGCAGAAAAATTAAAAGAAAGCTGTCTCTCCCCACAACCACCACCACCACCACTTCACCCTGATCTTTTTTAGGTTGCTGCCTATATTTATTTTTTTGGTTGATCAGAGCAAAGTTATAGTTAGAGCTATAGGAAGCCAATAATTTCTATGTGCTTGCATAAAGATTGGTTAAAATAAATTGATGTTACTTACTTACTGACAAATTAATTCCCCTACACTAAAATCTGCACAAACACCATTCTAAAACAAAATATTTACTTTGCCAACTTTTGATTCAAAGAGCTAGCGGATACAACTTCTCAGCACTCATAGTGCCCACCGCTATTCTTTAAAATGCGAAGAAAACACAGCCTAAATGGCTGACAGGTAGGACCAGGATGAGGAGATAATTTTCACATTATTGCTGGTATTGCCACTGTTTGATCAGTCTTTGGGCCTGTGCCCCAGTTTTTCCAACTGCATTCAGAGGTATAGGTATGCTTTACCTACCACCCCTCTTAGCACCACATTGCTCCACAAACACCAGTGGGATATTTTCCTCCTGCTTGTAGGTCAAGTTTATCCTTTTTTAGACTTTAATGATAGGCAAAATTTCATTAGCTACTTTAAGCAAAGGTCTCTTGTAAAATCACTTATACACTACCTATACTCTACCTAATACTCTACCTATACTCTAGAGATGTAAGTACATTTTTTGATAATATTTTTCTTTACTGTCCTGCCCACCTGCTGCAGGTTTTTGCATCTCATTTCATAGTAGATTCAGGCAGGATGTACACGTTTCCCAGTCAGTCTCTGGTTGTGAACATTATTTGATTCACATATAGATGGGCTCCTTCTCAAAAAGACAACTGACACTGAGGTCTCACTCAGAGGAAATGATCTCTGCACTTCCCTAGCTCCCCAAAAGCCTCAATAGTGTTAGTGTTTTAAGTGGTGGACCTTAAATAAACTTCAGGCCAAAAGCACTGTTGGAGTACAGTTGCATTGCATCTTCCCATGTTGCAGACAATGCCTGAGGGCAGCCAGACAGATGCAAACTGGGACTACAGAAGGGACTTCAAAGGGAAGCCTGCCAGGCTGAGAGAAGACAGAACTAGTCCCTTTGACAAATGAACTGAAACAGCAGGGGAGCAGCCCTACAAGGGATGGAGGAGGAGGAGGAAGGGGAATGTAAAGAACAGGAAGAGGATCAGAAGGGGAGGACAGGAGTGTCATAGGTAAGGTGTATATGAAAAGAAATATATATTTCACAAAAGAGACTTGGAGTAAAAAATGAATGAATAAAACACAAAACCAACCCAAATCTACAAACAACTAGAGGGGAAAAAAACAAACCTCTGACTCATCATTTCTTAACAGAACTATTGCTTGTGAATCTTATTCAAAGGGTGGGAAGGACATAGCTAACAAGAACTGAATCAATAAAATATACAAATAAACACAGTGTAGGCAAGTTTAGAAATGGCTTTGAAAATATGCTTAATTTGAAGCGGTTTTCTCAAGGCAAAAGAGCTTCAGTAATTTCTTCCACTCTAAACAGCTCTTCTTCATCTCAGCTGCTTTTCTACGCCTGTTTCTGTCATTTTCTCTTCCTCTTCTGGAATGTCAGAAGGGTTAAGCATCAGAGAAAACCTACAGCCCTGTCTTCTCCTTGTGGGAGGTGACACTGGAGGCTTTCAGAAGGTTTCCTTACTTCTAAGAATGTGTAGCTTGGAAGTTCCATCCCTGGAGCAAACATCAAACCTCTTTTCCCCTTCTGGAATGCTGACAGTGACAGCTAGATGCAGTATCCTACTGATCAAGAGGTCTCGTTTTACAGGGAGTGGAACAAGCCCAGAAGGATCTTATCTTTCCTAATCTGAGGTCTCACTCAGATTAGGATTGGATTCCCAACCTTCCAGGAGGAGTTATATCCTTCAGAGAGCAGTTTAGCCTTTCAGGGTCTGCAGATGAGGCTGACATGGTTGTGTTAGCTGTCCAAACTCCAAAGTAAAATAAGTACAGGGAGAAGGCTGAGTGAAGTGAGTCCAGTGCAGCTGCCCAGTTCTTGCAGATAAGGCCCCAGACCAATCACATCCATATCAAGGTGTCTATAGCAGTGCTTGTCTGTGTCCCAAGACCCACAGTGGAGAAGCCATACATCAGTACCATGTCCCCATCTCTGTAAACTTGTATCTAAGCCCTTTCCATCAACAAACCAAGGCTCTCCTGTATGCTTAATAGCTAAGTTGCTACCCATGCCTTAGGCTGAGGCATGGAGACCTGTAAAATTAAAAAGAAGCATCTGGGTAAAGAGAAGTAAACATCCAGAATAAACAGAACCTGAAATCTTATTTTAGGCTGGCAAATTCCCTTCCAGCCACAGGCAGATTTCCTTGTCTTCTCTCTTATCACATTCAGTGCATTCCACCTGTCTTCCCACAGAAGATCCTCCTCGAAGCAGTCTGCTCTCCTTCCTCTGTCCCTGACATGCTTAATACACATACCTTTGCTGAAAGCTGAAGTGCCAGGAGTAATTACAATGATTTGCACTACCCAGTCACATTGCTGATGGAATTGTGAGGCTAGTGATATAAAATTTGTAGTTACAGCATGGTCACTCTATCACTAGCACCATTTTGGTGCACACTCATTCTCTCTTGTAGGCTTCATCATTAAGTGCATTCAAGCTGATGAACCAGGAATTATTCTGTAAATGTCAAGAGTCACAAGGAATCTGAGGAGTCAAACTCTTCTGCTGCCTTTGCTGGTAAGACCACAAGAGCTAAGAATTGGAAGGAGAAACCAGACACAGAAAAATTTGTATTCAGCTGGCCATATCATCCTCAAAGCTGTAGAAAGGGGAGGATGATAGGACATCAAAAGATACAACCACACTCAAGAACTAACAGTGACTTCTGCTGCTGAGTTTCCTCATAACTCTAACTATGCCTGAAAATCCTTAAAAAGGAGACTTTAATATTTTCACTTCACTGCTTTTCAGATTGTCATTGAGCTTCTAATCTCCAGCAAGCTGAGTTTCTTCTCTATTCTCAAACACTCCCATTACCTGCTCTCCTGTATCAGATGCAATGCTTACCTGTCTTTTCCATCACAGCCAAACTGTTGTGACAGGAACAGCCTCAGTCCTGCCCTCCCCTCCCCTGCAAATCACTCACTTTTGACTCAATACCAGCTCCCTCGACAGAATCAAGTCTGTGCTCATGGCACACTTCAGTTCCCATCATTGCTGCAGGCTCCATGATTTGGTTGTCCATAGCTAGAGACTGGCATTAGGCAGGGGAGTAAAACACAAACCCTTTCTCATGAATGAGCCATCATGCCCCAGGACAGATCCCCGCCTGCTCCCTGTTATCTATCTGCCCAATGCTTGGATGAAATCTGAGATGAAAGAAAAAATTATCATACTCCAACTCTCACCACATCTCCAATTCTCTTTGTTGTTACACAGGAAAGAAATTGTGAGAATTCTCTCTGCTGTCACTTGCTTGCAGCCCTTTTACATGGTCTCTTTGCAATCCTCTCCTTATTTCTTGTTTTGTTTTTACTATCTACTTTTATTACAGTTTTGTAGCATCTAGATGCCTGCTGAGATATGCTCTAGTTTTACTCCTGCCTTTTTCTCTGGGGAAGAGGGGGAGAGAAAGATGAAAAGGTAAAATTAATTTGTTTCTCTGATAAGACAGTCAAGAAGCATGTTGGCCCCTCTGAGCATTTCAATAGCTTATCCCCTTTTCTAATGTTTCTGAGAGAGGAATGAAAACCAAATGTTCAGAACTGCCAGCACATCCACATCCTCTTTTCAAAACTGAAAACTGAGACTAATTATAATGGCTCACACAGTCCAATTATGTTGCTGATCTAATCAGCTTACATTAGGAGAAGCGCTGAATAAACCTGCACAACGGCTGGGACACTGAATCAATTTCTCCCTGGCCCAGCACATTTAAAGCATGCTTATCAGCTGCATGGCATCTGGAAAATAAAGCCCAAAACAACAACAAAAATGAAAAAGACAAAAGAAAAAAACCTCCAAAATCCCTCCCCCCAGTGGCTGCAAAAAGTTTTTTTAATTTTACCCTCCTATTTCTCTACCCACATAAAAAAGGAAGAAGCCTTTAATTTACAAAGGACTTGGGGTTTTGTTTATAGTTTTTTCCTGGTCTGGGCACACCCTTCTGCAATAAGGCAAACAGAGGCACTTGGGTATCATTAGTTAGTGATTAAATACATCATGAGACAGAAAATTGGCACAGAAAGTAAGGCTGGTTTGTTCGTGTTGGTCTTACTGTTGGCTCTTTGTGCACACTCTGAGTGGCAGGCCTCTGTAAACTGAGCTCAACACTTGGGGGGTCCTTCTTCAACTCTTCCGGGGGCTTGTCCCCTCTGGCTACTCCATCAAATTTCACAGATCTGGTTGGTGAAGGAGTAAATATTACTGTTGTACATTCTTTATCCTTTTCTTCTGTGCCGTTGACATTTTCTCCATTCATGCTGACTTTTCCATCTACCTGCAAAATACAGTTAAATAAATATGCTGAGACAAGTAGCATTCCAAGGAATTTAGGAAATTAGGAGTTCAACATGATACTACAATCATTAACACAGTCTGTGTTATCAGTGAGGGATGAAGCCAAGCACATATTTCATTCAACAGGCCAAAACAGAAGAAAACCCTGTGACCCTAGACAGTTCATAAACAAAACACAGGCACAAGGAAATAATTTTTCTGGATTTCCTGGTTTCCCACATTCCGTTCTCCCTGTAACATACAGACACCCTTTGTGGGCATCACAGATCAAAGGATGTCTAAAAAAAAATCAATATTTATGTTAAATTTAGACCAAATCTGCTGGGTTTTACATTGCCTTATGCAAGAGCTAAGCAGGTTCTCCAGGACTAATTATGCTGATGAACTGCTTATGTACCTCAATGACCTCACCACCAGTATTAGCAGTCTGTACTTTTTTGAAGCACTGTCATGTGAACTTTGAAGGGACAGGAGCAGCAGAGTTCATCTACTTGTTTCTTTATTATTCCTAATAGGGAATCAAGGCACCAGCAAATAAAACTGGCCATTCCACCCTCTCCATAAGGCAATCAAATACATAGGTGCTTTCCGAAAAAATTACTTTAGGCAACCTACTTGAAAAGGAGAGTATGGAAACAGTTTAACTACCTTTTTCTCAGGGCCAAGCTAGCTCCTTGGTGGCCATATATTCCCACTAAGGAACCTTTAAGCAAAGAAGAAAGTACAAAATATGATTTGGCTTCTTCCTCTGAATTGATGCAACTTCTTGGCACTTTTACACTGGGATTTCTGAATGGAGTTGGCATGTAAAGACTCCCTTCAATTTGAAGGGCTCTTTGTAGAAGCATACAAGAGAAGTCTTGCTACAGAGAACTCACTGCCCTTCACCTTAAGAGGCCCCGGGTAGAGAGAGACCAGGAGAAGACCATGTCTCAGTACCACCACATTGCTCCTGCCAGGCCACAGCACAGATGTTTACAGGCTTGTCAGCAGGCATGAGGAGTAAGGAGGGCTTTGCTACTCTGTGCACAGAGATCCTTCCTTACTTACTGAGTGAACAGCTTGGATACCTCAAGAGTGGCACTCCAACTTAGAATATATCATCAGTAGCAGGCTGAGGGCAAACTCCTTCCACTGATTTCTTGTACACGTGCATCCAGAGGCTTGTTCTTTATGAGCATGATCAACTAAGAGGCCATCTCTGAGGTGCTAGGCATCCTTAGCTCTGCCAGACGTGCAGGAAGGTGGAGGCAGTTAGCCCTTGCACAATCAGCTCCACCACCTGTTTCACTCCTTCTGAGTGTTTTTCAGATGAAAATGTTCCCTCCCTTTCTACACTGACATCATCCATTTAACGCAGTACCACTCTTTGGGTTTATTTCCAAACACAGGCGTGAGCAGGAACTGAGCCCCGAGTCTTCTGGGTCTGTGTGCTGGATGATCTACTAGAGAGGCAGGTTATGAAACATCTCAAAAATAAAAAGTCCAGGAAAACACTGGCAGGCTGCACCATCCATTTCAGTCTCTGTTTAGACTAAGACATTTCTCTATTTATGTTAAGGAGGAAAACCAAACGTTCGGATGAACAGAACAGATGCCCTGGCTGAAGAGTTAAACAAACATACTCCTTTCCTTCTGATCTGGAGGAAGTCAACACATTGTCACCAGAACCAAGAATCATTGACTGGCTGGTGTTTCAAGGGAAAATAATGCTACAACTACATGTGCTAGGGAATAATTCCTACTGAGACAAATCACATTTTTTCACATCACGTGAACGAGATTCAAACAGATTTTTTGTGGTGGTTCATGAGGCGTAGGAGCCTTCATGAGTTAGTTTCTTCTTGCATATGTGAATTATATATGCAATAACATGATGGTGATACACACACATATCTGGTCCCCTGATGAAAAAAGTGGCAAGGATCAGAAAAAAAACCAAAGATCCATGATTCACTGATATCTAAAAAGTAAACTCAGGGCATACCAACCAGGGTATAGGAGAAACAGGAATTTTATCAGTTTCTTATTTCAACTAGGAAGCATGGTGGGGTGTGGTTTCCACAAGAGCTGGGACAGACTTCAATAAATTATACATCACAGCATACTTTTTTCACTAGCTACAAAGAGCTGACTTATTTTTTAGAAAGTAAACAGCCTGAATATACATGGTAGCATGCTACTGGGATATCAACGGGGCTTCAGGGACCTTTGAATGCCACTTGCAAAGCATGAGCAACAGCAGACAGAAGGGAACCCAAATTCTATGAGCAATGGCAGACAGAAGGGAACCCAAACTCTATAGACTGGGGGCACCCATGCCAATAGGCTTCACACTGTTCACAACATGACTACTATGAGACTTGGGCAAGCTCCAGTTTTGGTACAGGCTGTGAACAGCAGATGTTTTCAAGCTTGACTTATTCTGGTCTGTCCTTTTTAATATATCCCAGTTCTTTGCTTTTTCCATCATTGGTTCAGTATCTTACTCTCATTCTCCACAACCACCCAGTCAAAAGATAGACTCCTCAGATTTCATATTCTGGCTTCAGAATATTGTTTCCTATTCTTCTCCCACAAATCATAGGTGACTTATTCCAGCAGCCCTGCTTTCATCCAAGTTCTCTTACTTCTTTTACTCCCATAGTCTTTGCATGGTTCTTGAGATCCAATGGAGCCACTCTCCCTCTCTCACCATCAATCTCTAGTTACTCTGCTACCCCAGAATCAACCTGCTTCACTGAACCTCCATGCACAACCTAGATCCTCTCTTTATGCCTGTGAAGCTGATTTCCCCATTCATCCTTGGTGAGAAGCATGTTTAAGACACAGCATATCTTTGGGCAAGCTGGCTCTTGGCTCTGAAGGAGTAGGCACACACTTGTTTGGGTATGCCAAAAATCAGACCCCTGACACAAAAGTCAGTTCAGGTCTTGCTTCAAAAATCAGGGCCTGCACACTCTCTGCACCTTCCATTTTGTTCAAAACCAAAAAACATGACCATATACTCTTTTCTAAAAACTTTCTGAGGAAACACCTTGCTTTTGTCTTAAATTCCCCCTTTCCCCAAACAAATTTAGCCTGAGTTAAAATGACCAGTGCAAATATTTCAGTCTGAAGAGGTCAAGATTCTAAGAAGACTGGTAAACATGAAGAAACCACTAAACCAGAAGCAGCACAGAGCATGAAGCTGAATTTTATAATATCAGAAGGGTGCCACCATTTTCTACATAATTGCATTAAATATTTATATGTTCGGATGACTCAATCAAGACCTCTTTGCCTCCTGGTTGACTTTGGGGCACGTGATGCATCCTACCTTAAAGTTCTTTAAAACTTCCTGTGTATTTTTGGGTTGTGAATAAGGCTTGGGTGTCAGCATAGGCACAGCCTTGGAGACACTTTTGCTGGGAGATGTGCGTCCTGTTGAACTGCTGGGCTCTAGTTCAGTGGTGGGAACAATGGTTGCTTCAATTGTGGCAGTGAATTTTGGAGCAGGAAGTGACTGTTGCCTTAAATATCTCAGAGGATTTGGGTCTTTCAGTGGGGAATTTGGTTCCACTGAATGGCTTCTTTCTAGAATTTTTGGCATCTGCAAACGCTCAAGGACAGCTTCACTGATAGTGAATCTTTCAGTGTACTGCTGGAGGATGCTCTCAGCCTCCTCCTGTGTCTTCGCATTCTTGTATGCCTCATGAAGCTCCCGCTCCCTTCTCTCTCTGCAAGGAAGACAACACAAGAGAAACCATCACACTAACATTGGAAATCACAGCCATTTCCTCTGCTCCATCAACATCCTCCCCTCTCCCTCACTCAGGCTGGGAGGCATGGCTGCCCACAGTTACCTATCACCTGTGGAGCACACAGCATTTTCAGACATGCCACTACACTCCAGTAAAACAACGTACTTCTCCTCCACGATTTCTCGGTAGGTTTTGATGCTTTTTCTGCGCTCATTCGTTCCCTCTCCAGCCAATAACCTCTCCATTTTCTTTCTCTCAGCTTCCTTTTTAATCAAATCCTGTGAAGCACTCCTTCGACGACTCTTCCACCGAGCCAGATCCTGTGAGAGAACGAAAGCACCTGAATGCAGAGTTGCAAATAGCTAAAAAGTGGCCACAAGTAACAATGAACCCAGCCAGCCGGTAGCAATACTTGTTCTTGCCTGTGGAATAGGCTCCCATCACCTGCAGGCAGCATTGTTTATTTCAATGACAAAAGGAGATCATAAATGAAGATGTTGCCTGAATTTTCTGCTGATAGCAGGATACAGTAAAGATTTCATTGCTTCACTGCTTACCTTGCTTTTGGCAAGAAATTTGGCCTAAAAGGACCAGTCAGGACACTTATTTTCACTTGGCCAACACTAGGGACAAAATCCAATTCTCCAGGAAAATTAAGTAAAAAAATTATGTTTGGTGAAGAATTTTAATAATCAGACATATGGGAAGCAAGAGTTCATTAAAGGAATGGATGTTGTTTCACCATGAGCTACAGCTGCACTATCTGCCTTGGAGAGCTTATAGTTCCAACTTTGCCCATGCTTAAGCTACATGCAAATATGGTTGACCCATGATGTTGGGTTTTTTGGTAGAAAAATCCAGTGCAGCATCCAAATTTAAATTCTTCATCATGGCCACCCTGCATTACTCTGGATCCAGATGTGAGCAAGAGAGATTAGGGACTGATGTGGCTCATATCTGGCTGGTGTGAGAGATGACAGAGTAAAAAGCCTGTGGTTTGTATCCAGCTACATAGAAACGTCCTTTTTGAAGTAACAATTGCAGTCTTTTTGGAATCTGCCTGCCTGAAATTGTGCAGAAGATTGACTGAATCTGGTTCTCTGCCTTTTCTGAAAAACTAGCCTGACACTAAACCAGAGAGTCACAGGAGGTACCTGTTATGGGCCCCTGAGATGTCTTGCATCCTTTATGAATTCACAAATCCTGGAGGATACAGAAGTAAGATCTTTCTCAAAGTACAAGTATAACAGTAAAAAGTTTTCTAAACTGTAGAATTTCTTTGCAGCCAACTAGCAAAGGAACAAAATTTTACATGTAAAAAGTAACCATTGCAGAAGTTCTGCAAAGAAAAATAACTTCCCATTAAACTGGAAGGGAACATTTGTCATTAAATTTTCCACATCAGGAGATTGGCATACAGATTATATTTCAAGGCTATTTCATTAATTTCATGGTTTCCCAAATATTTTAATTGCATTTTCATTGGTAAACAGCAGAAGGTACTGCAAGCATAATTTATTTTATGGAAATCAGGAAAAAACATTATCACTTTTAATTTAGCTTAAAACCACAATTTATTGATGTTACACTAAAGGGAATGTTCATTAAAGTACTTCTTCACATGACTTACATATATCAGTCCATAATCCCCTTCATGAAACATATCATTTTCTTCAGTTACTAATTATTCTCATTGAAGTACCAAAGCATTTCCCTATTCAGCTACTTCCACTGTTGTCTATTGTTTGGAAATTAGTTTTTCATTAGCAAATTTTCTAACATAAGCCCTCCTTCTCTTTTCATAATTAAAAACCAGACATGTTTATCATTTCCAGTTCTGATGCTTTAGAATAACAATAATTTAAAACCCCCTTAAAATTGTTAATTGTTGGCAAATTCATAGCATAGGCATCTAAAATATCAGAGCATGACACATGTCTCTATAAAGCCCTCAGAATGTTGAGGATGTTCTAATAAAGACATTTTCAGTGCCTCTTCAGAACTTTCAGTTCATGGTAGAAGGTGCTGAGGGCCTGGAAAATGTAAGAACTTTAGGTCAGAGCATTTTCAATTCTACAGCAGAGTTCTCAAACTTCTTGAATGCCTTTGGATTTACTCTTATCTCTGCTGGGAAATTACAGCTTCCCATACATAAAGACCTTTCAGCTGACGTCTTTCATTGTTCTACTACAAAAAGTCACTTCTTAGCTGTATATACAACTTGTTTTTAACTTTTCCTTAAATTTTCTACCAAAGACCTCTCTGAGGTGTTTCACAGAAGCTTTCCTTGTAATGAGAAACTACCATACTTGAACAGATATGTTTTATTGTGTTTTGAGTGTTTTTTTCTTAATTAAAAAATATCCCAAATTCCTTGTTTAAAATCAGTCATTAGGAATGAACAGAATTGAAACTAAAACTCTTTATACTAATTTACCTGCAGATAATTTTTTTCTGTTCTTGCTAATTTACTGCAGACATTGCCAAATGCTTGGACAGCTTAACAAAACACATCAAGGAAAGAGGGTTTGGAAAGGCCTTAAAAACCAAGCAGGGTGTACCTAACATGAAGTGGTATTTGTTTGCTTGGACAAGATGGAAAACATTAACATTTTCTGTATCTATGCAAATTTATTAAAGAAAAGGCTGACCTATTTATTCCCTGTCCTACTTAGTCTTGTATTTGTCACTTTGGCCATTGACTAATTAGAAAAGTTAGAGAAGTCAGGAGTTAGAAGTTGTTCTTCCATTTTTTTTACCTAATCACAGTTTCTTTACATTTTCTTTAAAAAGCAAAATACCTGGTGAACAGGCAGAGGGACTGGAAGATCTTGTATTCTTTGATTTACAACAAATTATGAACTTCTATGGTTTTAGCAACAATCCACTGAGAAAAAAAAACAAACCCTCTCCTTATTATTTTAAGCACTTGACAGCAAGTGCAGATTTAGCAGGTTGTCCTGTTTTTGCCCAGCTGGCTGGCCCTAGTGCCTGCCAGCATTGCAGACAATGTTGTGTTACTCACATCTTGCCATCTAGTCTCATCCTCTTTCAGCTGGTTGTGTATATTCTGCAGCTTCTCATGGCGAGCTTTGCTATGAGGCTGAGCCACAGCTTCTTCTTCACATCTCATGTCAAACATACTCATACTCCTAAACAAGGGAAAGATAACAACAGGCCCAGTCTTATTTAGAGGCTTATATTCCTTCTGCTTGTAAGAGCTGAAGCCACATGAGGGTGCTACAGCAGAATCAGTCACCTGCTCTGTTACAAAGCTCCCAAAAGCAGCAGTCCCCAAGTCAGGCTTGTTAGCATCCCACACAGTACTTCAGGCATTACACTCCTCAACTTCCCATTTGTTAGTCAACCACAACTTTATACCTCACTAAGAAGCACTACTAACTTTACACTTCCATCAATAGCTCTTAATAAAAATCATTCTATCATTCAGAACATTTTACTTTCTGAAGATTTGTGCCCAATGGGTTTCCAAGATCACTTTGATTAACACCACAGAAAGAATTTTCCATTTCAGGGTAAAAGAAGGCTTGAGAAGTGCATCAGGGACAGCATGGCCAGCTAAATGCTATTGCTACAAACTCAGAGAAGTACACTCAGTTCAAACTGCATGGTACTTTTTCCCTTCCCCTTTCCTCCCCTCTCGCCCTTGAAGAAATCCAATGCTACCAGCACCAACTTATTAATACAGCAAACCTAACAAGGAAAAGATGACGTCCAGGAGTCCAGGACAAAAAAAGGGTTTTTTTTTAATTTATGTCTCTGACCTTTGGGGAGTTAAAGGAAAAAAAAGGTTGTGGTTTGACGTTATGCATCTCTTTATATTACATAAAGATTTCACACAAAGATAACATGCTTACCACTCCACCTCTACTACCTATTATTAGTAAAACATGACCTCAGTTGTGCCATTCAAAGCAAAAAAAACTTAAAAGAAAGCCATGCAGTTCCACATGAAGTGATTTCACAGCAGTCCTCAAATGATCACCCGCAGCTTTACATGAGCCAATGAGCCAACTAGCAGGAGAAGCACCCAATGAAGAAAAAATTGTGGGCAACTCTGTCCACAGTATTCAAAGTGAATACTCACGGAAAGCTGTGCATATATTTATGAGCCAGCATTTGTATTCAGGCAAGCAAAGACAGGAATGCCACTCTCAAGAAAACATTTGAAAGGTCTGGACAGTGTATGGAAAAGGACGTGCACAGATCCCATCCTGCTAAGTAGGTATTTACTCAGAAATGAAGGACAGAATAAACATCCTATTGCCTTTAAGTATGAACAGTGAAGTTAACATATTACTGTGCTTCACCCCTTAACGAGAGTGTGAGGGTTACACTAATTTGGGTTTTTCTGTGGGTAGTTTAACAGTTGCATTGTTCAGGATTGGATTGGAACACTCCTAAATAACAAAACCTATAGAGATGGCAAGTGTTTTTTTTAAAACTTAAACATCAGCCATATTTGGCAGATTGGTGAGGTAGGTTGGGAGATGCATAACTTGCAATAAAGTCACTCTCATAGGGTTTATTCCAGTTTAAGAGCTTTTGAAACTCACACTAAGAAAGACTTTAGTGCTCAGTATTTGATATCTTGGGCCTACTGGGTCAAACTGGTTGTGTACTCTTTCCTCATTTTAAATTATTTTTCATTCCCATGCAGTAGGAGAAAAGGTAAGACCTGAAATGGTGATTACTGGTCCTAGCAGAGCATGAGTACACACACTCTGCCATTTGGGATGGAAGAATATTGCCTTTCTAGAAGGAATACCTGGATTTCCTAATGTAAATCTAATGTCTGTTCCCTGAATTCATGCAGGTCTCACAGGGTGCACAAAGACAGCAACAGGTTTTATAACTATTAACAATGCAGTAAGAAAGGTTCTTTGGAAAAGGCTTTAGCCTTGGCCAGGAGTCAAACTATACACTGCAGCCCCAGATGCACCTCCTACTTTAGCAGTCACCTCCTGCTGCTGGGCCTTCATTGTCAGGGATGAGCAACTGGGTGGGTTCAAACTTCAGCTCCACAGCAACATGTTATTCCACAACAGTATCTTCCCAAGACAGCAGTCTGAAGGAGTCCCACCCCAAAGCACTGTGCTCCACTTGGACCAACAATCACTAAGGAGAAAAACTTCCTTTCCCGAGTACACGGACAAGGCCAACTGAAAGGTCTACATCAACTTCTCTGACAAGTTCATCCTTAGAGAAGAATCAAAGAGGCCAAAACTCTGAGCTTCTAGCCAAAGACACTTTTCACTATGAGTCCCACATAATTTCACCCTACTTCTGTCTTGTACAATCTACAAATAGCTCCAGACAATCGCTAACACTTCCATGAACAGAACTAGATTTACTGCTCCCTTCACCCACATGTTGGGCCAGCAGGCACACAGCACACAAGTAGACAGGGACTATGTAACTGGACCAAATTCAAGTTCATTAACTTTCTGCCATTAGCACAGGTCCAGAGATTGTATACAAACTCCATCCTGAAGCAAGAGGCCTTTCTGCTGACCAGAGTAACAGACCTGTTGTTCTAACAACGATCTGGGAAAAAGCACTGTGCAGACCAACAGTGTATTTGGGATGTTGGGATTTTCAAGCTACACTGCTTTATTATCACAAATTACGGTTGTTGCTGACAGCGATACCATGCAACAATTTCTTTTTTTTAACAGGTCTAAATAAATTTTGAATTTAAAAAAAATCTGAAGGACATCAATGTTTAGATTAATTAATTTTAAAGTGAGAGATAAGGTAAAAAACCTTCTTATGAGAATATGTTAACAATCCTTATGTAAGACATTTATTATGTGGCTGCATTACCATTTTACAGTCATACTAAGACTTAAGAAACTCCAACAAAACATAAAAAGGGACAGACTGGCTCAAAATCAGACTAGTAAAGAAATACTCAAAAATCTCAGCTCACTATGAGCCTAAACTCATATTGGACTATCAGGGTACCACTAGAATTCTCCCTCTTCAGGAGATGGGAATGGGCCTGGTCAGCAGCAACACACTAAGTATTGCCTTTTCTGGACCCTGAGACAGACCAGGGCTGATGACAATATCTAGTTTGTCTCTAACTAGCAAAGGGAACTTTGCCAGTCTAATAAAAGAATCCTTAGTGTTGCTGCTGGAATAAAGAGCATCTAGTCTAAGACTGAATTCAAGTTACAATTTTCAATTGGGACTTGACAAACATTTAAAAAGTATTTAAAATGTCAGTTCAATTTATTTTTCCTACTTGAGAGCAAAATTTTATTAGAATCTTCATAAATACTTTGTCTTCAGTAGGGAAAACACAGTCTTACTTTTTATAAAAAACTTAAAAGAGAGTATAGGAAAATAGTTGCGTTGCAAACTGTAGCACATCTGGAAAGGATGACATTGAGGTTTGAATATTAATTGTTTTGCCTTCTAAAACAAAATAAGAATCAGTATAGAATAAGCAATATGATTTATTAATCATTGCTGCTCTCACATTATACCACCAAGACCATTGCAATGCCTTTTTGAAGGCATCACCATGTACCTTCTCTCATGATTGCATTTAATACAGGCATACAGAGATTAAAAAACCGATCATAAAGCAGGCTTTCTGAAAAAGATGGAATGTCCCCATTGTTAAGTATAACACTTCTATGTTATATTGCTCTTTTTATCTCACCCCTTCATTTGACTGGACAGATTCCTGCTGCTTGAAAATGATTATGCTTACTCTGTAGTCAGAGAACAGAGGCTTTGCTTAGCATAAAGGTATTAAAGAACTCATAAAGAACACTCAGGCCATAATTATAAGCTTTATCATTAGTGGAAAGGGTGAAAAATTGCATATGAGTCTCTGTGTATACTCATTATAAAACCCCCACAACTCTCCATACTGTTTATATTTTGGGATTTAATCTGGGACACAGACAAGGTCATGTGCATTTCTGTGAACAGAAGGACATTGATATTATTGTGTGTGTAGTTTCCAACTATCTCTCTTCTAAATAGCTAATACTTCCAAAGAGCTTTCCAAGTGACATTGCATCCTATTCCACATTAAAGTTTGTATGCATACATGAACGATTAAAATTTTTGAGTGTAATAAATGTCAGTTCTACTCCTTCTATGAAAAGTGATGCATCAAGGTGAAGGGCTTAAAAATTGAAATTTAGTACATTATTAAATTAAACATAACTTGGAAGTGATTGAATATAAAATTTTAAAAAGAGAATAAAGGCTCAGCTAAAGATGTATTTCCTGGTAATTATTCTGAAGATTGCAATGATATTATTTTGCTTTGGGCTTTCTTATTTCTTCCTGTTCTTCCTCATACTTCATTTTTTTCTTCAACACCCAGATTCAACCCAGCTCTCTTTACCTGTAGCTGACTAGAGGCAATGGAAATTCAGAAGAAATCCAAGACAAAATAAAAGAAAAAAAGAGGAAACAATACTTTAAGCAACAGCTGGACATTAGTATTACGCTTAGTTTTTAAGGACTTTTATATAGAAATTATTTTTAACTGCAATGTAAGCCATATCGCATTCCATTTTTCAGTGCTGTCTGAAAAATTTATTTGCCAAAACACTGCAAAATAATAATGATGCATCAACTGCATTTTAAATTAGTAGAAAAGATGGGAAAGCATGCAGTGTAAGTTGTTTAAAACAGAATCTTGTGAACACATGACAACTTACTCTGCGTCATCAGACACAGCAGTTCTGGGGCCGAATCTACAAGACCAAATATAAAATTAGATTGTGGATAAATACATTAAGCAGCAATTGCAACTGGACCCGTATAATTTGTACAACTGTCACTTCTACTAGTAAAGCTGACCAAAATAGAACCATACTGGTTCAGGGATTATGTATTCATCAAACAAGACTTACCTGATCATCCTGAGGTCAAACTACATGAGAACACCACCCATCCCTCCTTAAACACATACTTATGTCCCACATTATAAAAACCTGCTGAAGTATACCTAAAATGTGTATAGAAAATGCTTCTTAAAAATAGACAATGTCTTAGCATTTACATTGTGCCATACATGCAATGAATGGAGACAAAACAGTTACAGTCCACAGCAGTCCATACCACTATAACTGAAGCATGAAAGAGACAAATACTGTAGTCAGAAAGTGAGTCACAGGCTTTCCTTTTTCCTTTTGTAGGTCTTGTTTTTGTGTTTGGGGATTTCTTTGGTGGTTTTGTTTGTTTGTTTGAATTTTAGTTGGTTTTGTTTATGTTTTGGTCATTTGTTTTGTTGTTGTTGTTTTTGTTTGGGTGGGGATTGTTTGGTTTTTTTTTCGTTGGTTGGTTGGCTGGTTAGTTGGTTGGCTTGGAGTTTTTTATTGTTTTGTTTGCTTTTTGGTTGGTTTTTTTTGTTAGTTGGTTTTGGTTTTCTTTCCTCAGGGTGGGGAGTATAGTCGAAAAAAGTTACCGGTAATACACAAACCAGCAGCATTCACTACAATGGTAATCTTCTTTAGAGCTATGCAAACCATATATATACATATATATATATATATATATAAATATATATGGAATTTATCATAAAAGAGCATCATCATACTACAACATTAATCATGGGAGAAATAGAGTAAGCATCTCTCAATAAGCAGAGTACATTGTAGCATCTCTTCTACATAAACTTTTCTTGCAATTCAACATATATATGGTAATCAAACATTCCTTTCATTTAACTTTCAATTAAATATTTTTAAAAAATCAAAATAAAATGCATTATACAACTGTAACTCTTGTTTCTAAAATGTGTATTACTGACATACAGTGTTGTAGTCTGGGCTGAAAACACACCAGGCAATGCACAATCTGAACTCTGAAGTGTGCACACAGGGGTCTGCAAGCTGCGTGATTCACACCAGAAAGCTCACGTTTGCAGATGCTCATCCTTGGATGAAAGTGTTTCCATTTTGTTTTCCTCAGGAATATCCTGAAGCTTAGATGTTTGACCAAGGTGGACTTCACTGTTGCCATCTTCAGCCACTTGGGCAGTACTAATAATCTCATCTTGTCTTGGAGGTGGGAGACTGTCCTCCTGCCCTTGCTGCTGTTCTTGTGATGGTTCTATTGCAGGTTTTCCAGAGCTATTAGTGTAGACTTGTGGACATTTCTCAGGCCTGAGTGAGCCAAAGGCAGTAGTGTAAAGGGATATATTAAGCAATATTTTAAAAATCACACAAACATAATGAAAAGCATAAATTAACAAAAAAAACCAGCCCCTACAAACCCAAATAGCTGACACAGGACAAGCTAAGTGAGGCAGGAGCAAAACCCATAATTTTAAGAGTCAAATGCTTGCACCATTTTTTAAAGTCAGAAATTAAACTGTCCAGAACACCATTGAATACTGAAGTATTAAGTCATTTCAACACCAAGCCACTGTTGAATCCTATGGTAGATGACAGGTTTGTTTTCTCCTGGCTGAGATGAAAGCCAGTACTTCATCCATGTCTGTACATGCATATCCTTCTCCTCAAGTACTCTGAAGAGGCTGATGAGTAAGAATCTTTCCACTCTTGCTTGCATGTGGCTCAACCACCAAATGATAACTCTGTTATCATTCATTCATCACAAGCTTCAACACTCACACGGCCTCAAACATCTGAACAAAGGTGCTTAGAAAGACATTGAGCATTATCAGGAAGAATCTCAGGATCTAAAGGTTTCCTCTTAGGAAGTCACTGGCACTAGTTAAGCCATAAACAATCATCTAAACTACCACATCCAGCATCTCCATTTCCAGATGGAAACATTTGTAATGATTACCTCATATTTAACCAGAAACCTCTACAAATGTAATGCAAGTGTAATTGCTACACAGATCTGTTTCTCCATGTTGTTAGAATTTTGCATCTGGTAGAGTCTCCACATGAGTTTTCTAAAAGGGCAAGAAACCTTCAACTGCCTTCTACTGAGCAGGAAGAATTAGCAGAGAACTGAGGACAAGCATGAAAATAACCACTACTGGGCCACCAGCAAATATTCTTGATAAAGAGATCTTGACAAACAGCCCACAGGTCTAGCTAACAGAGACAGAGAAAAACACAACTTTCTTACCTCGTGGTTTTCTTCTCAAGTTCTGTAGCTGTGCCCTGCTTATTCTGCTGCTTTGAAAATGGCATGGGAAGGAACTGCTTAGTACTGGGCCCAGGCTGTTTAAGAAAAGCTCCAGTTCTTCTGGCTAACATGTCATCTCTTTGAGGGTCTGGAAATTTCGTTTTGTTTTCTGTTCCATCACTCTGCAGCTGAGAGATTTCAAGCTGTTGTTGGCTCTCTTCTTGTGTGACTGTACTGCTCAGAGAGACAAGTGACACTGTTCCATGAAAATGCTCACTTGTACAGCAAGTGGCTGCTCAGGCAATCTTAGGTACTGTTACTCAAAACAAAGTTGAGAATGATGGACAGCTAGAGAACAAGGCATCTTTAGCCACAGCACAAAGAGTAAGAGGAAATGACACTGAACCCCACAGTTATGTAGGTGATTAGTTAGAAGTTGGGAATTGCATACAAATCTATGCAATGACTTATTCACTTGGGAGCTGGCATAAAAATCCAGACAAAGCACTATGGTTTGCAACAGAAATCCCCCCAAAAACGTGAAAGACTATTTTCATGCTGAACAGCAATTAACAACTGAAGTACTTAAATATCATTAAAGAAAACAGGCTGTTTTATATTCATAGGATACATTCTTGTAAGTAATTTTACAAAACAAAACACATGCCATGATGATTGAGTAAAACGCATCTTTAAAGCCCATGTGAAGAATGGGACAACACTGCTGACTGATCCAAGAAAACACCACACACAAACCAGGCTCAGAGAGATCTGTTTCTGTTCTCTGACCTTTCTCCTTCCTGCAGAGTCTTCAAATCCTTTTCACGAGCTACAGCCTCCTCTTGCTGCTGCTGCAGCAGACAAGGAGCTACTGACAGGGGAGGACAATTTATGGGAATGGAGCTTGTGGTACGCCTTGAAAAAGTTCCCATCCTTCTAACCAACATATCATCTCTCTCAATATCTGGTAAATTCCTGTCACATTCTTCCTTGGCACTTTCTTGCTGTTTGTTCAAACTCCATGGGGTTTGTTCCTCAGAGATGACATCAGAAGCTGGTACAGGAGACGGAGCTCTCCTGCAAGAGTCATCTGTACATGACTTGACTCCTCCCTCACTAGTGATGAGAATGAGAGGAAGGGTGAGACAGACAAAATGTTCTCAGGTCAAATGAAAGGTAAGAAAAGGAGTAATCTAACTCAGTTTGCAAATGTTTTATAAACACACAAACTTAGCTAAATGAATTGCTTGCTAAAAGCATTCATTAAAAGTTCTTGCTGCAGCCAGACTTAAGTGATCAAAGAAATGCCAAAGAAATATAAGATCTGTTAATGTGTTAACAACCCAGACAATTCTTCAGATAAATGCCAGAAACAGAGAGCAGCAGTACACCATCTTCAAAAAGAAAGTAAATCCATTAGGTTGCAAAAACCTTTTTTGAAGATCAGTAAGGCCAGCAAACTGAATGACAAATTCCTAATGTGCTGAAAGCAGGCAGAGTAAAGCTGCTGGAATTGAAGCAATAGAAAAATCATGAATGATAGCTCAGCCTCTGAGATACCAGTGACTTCACTGCCCATCAGAAATTATGAGCAAGCATTTGCAAGACCTGTGCGCAGTGTTTTGCACCATTCTGAATGTGTTAAGATACTCTGAAGACGTCAGATGTCTTCTGAACGAGGCCATACATGTAAACAGCTCTTGGGTTTATGCTGCAGTTCACTCCCATGCAGATCAGCATCTGGCAAGAACAGGTCTCATTTACAGCTTAGTAGCACTTCCTAAACCACACCAAATACCTGGACTCATTTTCTGGCTCAGATACTCCACTGCTGTATTCAGCCAACCCAAGACTGACAGCAGTGGTTGAAGAAGAGCTTTCAACACCAGAGAGAGTTTCCACACCATCTTTCTTGCTTTCATCTTCTGTTCGATTCTTGGATGAAGCTCTGCCAATAACAAGCTTGTCCCATTTCTGTTGATCAATCTCAGTTACCGGCCCAAAATGCACAAACTTCTGCTTGGGGCTACCAGCCTTTTTGTTTGCTCTGGTTTTGCGGACAGCAAAATCATCACGGGCTACTGCTTTCACCATGGTATCAGCTGGTGGCAGAGGGTTGCTGGAACATCTGAAATCTTCTTCACTGGTCATAGTGAGGAATAAAAGAATGCCCCCAACATGAGACCCTCAGAATAAAACAAATTAAATGTTCCTAAGGTTTTGAAGGGGTTTTATTTTAAAGTTCAAGGACACAGGTATAAACAGCTATGGCATACTGAGTCCCAAATGACATATGAAATGCAGATACTGCAGACCTGTGGGGAAAACTTGGGGAGCACATCCATGGAAGCACTTCCTAAGGGCAAGGAATGTAGCATATGGCCTCTTCCAAATTCAGTTCTTCACCCTAACAAAGCCAGAGTTTCCATATCTGCTCACACATACCCAGACCCCACACTATATGGGACTGTATGGCACTAGAACATACTTTGGCACAAGGGAGTGACAGCGGCATGGGAGACTAGCAAGGGCAATTCACTTACCATAAACAAAGCAGACTGAATCCTGATTTTAATAAATCACCTCAAAAGTAACAGAGATTGCTAATATCTTCAGGATGAAAGATTGATTGAGTTTTGATTTATTGGAGCTAAAATTACATACAATAACCACATTGTTAGAAGAATGCCAGAACAGACAGCCATCTTTGATTGCAAAATGGCATGCACCTAAACAGGAAGGCTAGGAGTTGTTATCTTTCCCTACTGGAGTCACAAATCACCTGCCTATGTTATAGACCATCTCCACAGGGAAACAGCTTAGAATAACTGCTTTATACTGGCTCCCTTTGTAGGGGTTTTGTTAACAACAAGAGCATACAAACACCATATAGTGAGGCTCTTGAAAGCCCTGCTGCAATGAGAAACAGTGGTGGTGTATTTGCACAGCACTGGAGCATGATGTTGTGCTGATGTATCAGCTCAGGTCTCAAAATAGCACAGAGACATTAATGCAAAGATGCTGATCCCCAGGTAATAGTCCCAAGGTATAAAACACCCCAAGACCTGAAGACAGCTTGGCAAGGAGCAATGTAGCTGCTAGCGTATTAATGGTACCACTTGGAAATTTGTACTGTTCAACTTCAAGCAGCTTCAAAGCAAATTCAGCCAGTGACAGAGGGACCTTCCTGATATTGTACTGAGTATCTACAAGAAATGTGACTGTGAAACTACTATAGTGCTCTAAATGATGGACACACTTTCATTTCATGACAGATAGCGTCTCTGTACAGATTTTTGGACTCGTCCTGAAAATGGAAATACGTAAGGACTGGTTGTCAACAAGGCATTCTTCAAGTTTAAAGTCACAAGCACACACAGCGGGTTGTGGCAAACTGAACATGCTTCCCAGCCTGCCAATCCTGCCCACAAGCAGAAACCATACCTGGGCTCCCCTGACAGTTTCAATCTTTTCCAGGTCTCCAGATCTGCTTTTGTTATAGAGGCATTGGCAAAAAGCACATCTTCTTGTAGCTGAGGAAGGATGCTTTGAGATTGCATCAATTTCTGTTTTGCCAAATCATCTCTCTCATTATCAAGCTCTTTCACCTGCAGTTCCGCCTCTGACTCAGTCTTCTCATTTTGTAGAAGTGGGTTCTCTTTGCTTGTAACTGTTTGCTTTACTGATGTCATGTGCACCCGTCTTCTTCTAATTTGATGCACATTCCAGTTCAGCAAGGAAAGATATTTTGAGGAAGCAATTATAAATCAATGTCAAAAGAAGAGCTTCAGAGCTCAAGAAGATAAAAGTGAATTTATAATATTAGTTTCACATTAATTTTAGGAAGTAAACATGGAATGAATCATTTGAAGTTCAAACTTCTCAGCTATGCTACCCCAGTCATGCACTACTGAGATGACATCTTCACGTGAACTTCTATTCCCAGCTCAAGTAAGAAAAATCTTTATGTTATTACTGAATTAAGCATTTCTGCAATAAGCTTTCTCCTTAATAGTTACAAATATCTCATTTGAATATTATTCACACAGCAAATTCAGGTTTTGCTCTCAAACGTACTACTCAACTTCTTTGATCTTAAGACTCATGTCAATAGCATCGGACAATTAAAATTTAGTTAGGTGCTCCTCAGCTGTCCTGTCAAACTAGTCATTAGAAAATATTAATATAATCAAATTACCAGCAACTGAATGACACATTTGAAAATTGAAAAGAGCTCTTAAATATTAGAAGTAGTTTTGGGAGCATATCAATTACTACAGTCAGGGTTCCCTGTAGTGTGTATATAATGGTTTTATCTAGAATCGCATCTGTTTGCCAAAAATAAAACAGTTTCCTGAAAAAGATCTCTACCTAGCCAATATTTGTGTTCAGTGACTTAAAGGTCTGTATCACTGAGCTGAAGAAAGAAGAGATTTTCTAGGCTGAAGCCTTGTAACCCCTGATCCATTTCCCAAACCAATGCTGCATAACACACATTAGGACCAGGTGCAACATAATTCAGTGCAGTGTAGTAGGCACATATATTCAGTGCCTTCACTAAAGACTCATCTGGCCCTGTTTCATGCAGGGTATTAAAAGAGCATGGGATGAAAGAAATGCATCAAAAAACATGCACTGAAAGTGATCTGAAAAAGTGTTGAGATATAGAACATATTTTCTAAGTTTATTCTCCATTACTCATGCCCTATCTCATGAGCTTAGATAACAAAATCTTATTTACACTCCCAACTAATTAACACTTCTCCTCACACTGTAACAAAAAAAATTGTTTGGTTCACTTTTTGATAAGCTTTAGCATTTACTTTAACCTGTAGGGTATTTTTTGTAGCCAAGACAGCTTTAGACCTATACAGCAATACAGCATGGTGAAATTAAGCATTATAATTGAAAGAACAAGACCATGAATGCACACCTTGCATGTTCCTTTTTTTCCATCTGCAATGGCTTTTTAACATCTTCCAGTTTACCTTTCTCTTTACTTGTATAGGGTCCAATTAAAAAGGAGTTAAATGGAACTATGTGCTTGGGTTGATTCATTCTGGCTCTCCGGGTGGCAAAGTCATCCTTTTCTAAATCAGGAACTCTGCTGGCTGCTTCATCTTCTGAACCAGAATCCTTTCCTTGATAATGTGTCATGAAGGGGTTGTCCTTGCGAAGGATGATGTCTGGGGTGCTTCCACTGTCTTCACATATTGGCTTTTTACTGACATAGAGCAAAATTAAATAAAGCTCTTGATGCACCAGAGGAGGAGAGGGCAGTGCAGCATCACCTCCAGGTCAAAAAAACAGCACAGGTAATCAAATACGCTTGAAGCTGCTGTTAGATTGGACAAAGCCTAGCTAGAAATAAAACTTATCATATAAAGTAGCAAATCCACGACATCTGTACATAAAAAAGTCAGCATGTTGGACCTTTACTTATTTTAGCTATAGCTGGAAGAACCAGTAAGAACAAATTTTAGCATACAAGATGCAGTGAAGGTATTACCATAACTGGCAGTACTAAACTTCTTTTATTGAGCACTTCAAACAAAGTAAGAAATGTGATGCAAATATCAGATCCCTGGCAAATGTTGTTGAGTCTTGAAATATCAGATATTTGGCATTTTTTTTAATAGGTCTATTAAAAAAAACAAAACCAAAAACCCATCTGAGTAATCACGGAGGCTGTCTACCCACCCTAGTATTCTTAATTGCTTTCTTCTCACATGCACCTTGATTGATTCTCTTCCTAATTAACCTTTCCTTTCCCACAGAATAAGCCCTCTATGCCAATCCCTCTATGCCTCTGTGCCAGCTGACATACAGTAGCTGCAATGATAGCACACCAGTGATGTTGGCATGCCAGAAAATATTGCCACCTGCCTTCGTCAGAAACACAACTGCTATCAACACAGCCTTGCTGTTACTGAAGATTATGACAGTAAAGACACTTGACAGCTGGTACCCATAAAGATTAAGCTTATTTTAACTTGTAAGGGTCAATACTCTTAGGGAAACTGAAAAGACAGATGGCAGGAGCTAGGCAACTCTCACATTTAAAAATATAGTTGTTCATATTGATATTTTAGGAAGTTGGGCAGCAAGGACTGTTCCATGCAGTACGTTTGTAGGCATTTGCTCTGTCATGTAGCACACCTTGCTATACAAAGTGAAATAGAGGGTATCACAAAGGATTAAACAGACTGGCATTAAGAAAGCAAATCTAAATAGTTCAGGGGTTGCTCTGAGTTTCTCTACTACCTTAAATGTAAAGATTGTTTTTTAAAAGCATTTACAACACTTTAAATCCCTGCAAGCCCACTACATACACCACTTATTTTACATTCTCAGCTGCCCTTTGAAAGTACTGCTCCACAAAGTTGCTGGAGAAAATTATGGGGAAGCCATAAACCATCCCTGGCAGAGCAGCCTGGCTCAGGCTCAAAGGACACACAAAACTGTCTGCCTTTGCCTTCTTATACTGCAAAACACAGGATCCCCCATTAGTGATGTGGAGAGTATGGTTTCAAATTAGCTAAAGGCAAATTTTTCCTTAGATCTCTCTGAAGGATCAAAATTTCACTTAGGGCAACAGAAAAAACTGGCCAGTAGCATTCCAAATGGGAACTGCTGTCCCTTTTCCTCATGAATATTTGTGCTCACAACAGCTTCAGAAACAGCTGGCTCACCATGCAATTATTGAATAAGAACTGCTGGATTTTTCAGTCTCATGTCCACCAACAGTAGTGAAGCTTGAGAGCATCAAATGTAGCATTTCTGAGAGTAGTGTTTTTGGCAACAAAGAAATACTGAGTTATAGTACTCAAAAGTGCAACTATGAGTCATTGCAATACGAAACTTATGGCTTTTAGTATGTAACTAGACTTCAGTAATCACTTTCTAAGTTGAGAATATTTTCCACTCATTTACTATTTTTTTCAAGGAATCAAAGACTAGCTGTGACCTTTTGGGGTCTCCTGAAACAGTTTATGATGGTCTTAAAAGTAATTTAAGGTCAGTTTACCGTGGTATAGATAACAAATACTAAATAGTAGATTTAGCTGCAAATTGCTCTTGCACACCCAGCCCCAGCTGTTGCAGAAACAGTAAATGGGTCAATGCTGGTACAGCAGGTGTTTCCAAACTTGCAGGCATTTGCACTCCCTGAAGCAAGGTCTCATACAGGCTTGTGGATCCTTATAGTTCATTTCAGAACAATGGAAGGATTTTGGATCCCTATGCTCTGTCAAGGTAAGAGTCCATGTTATTTTTCAACAAACATATAAAAGCTTGCTCACATTTCTCTCTTAAATTCTCCTCTCCACCATCTTTTTAAACACACTCAATTATTTTCTTTTTAGGGTGTCTCCATGAATGTGATCCCTACCTTTCATATAAAATACAGTAATTAAGAGACAGATGTGCTGGCAATAAGCAAGCAAGGAAGATCACATATCAATAAACAACATGCAACCGAGACAATTCACTCTTTTGGGAAGGGGAATTACTTTTTGGCATGCATTTGTATAGTATCTAATTCAGCTAACTAAAGGAGCTCTTTCCTAGAACATGCTACAGCAATGGAGACAGGCACTTAGACTTCAAGCAAAAAATACATTTGCATACAAGTTCAAATCTTTCCTGTTCAGGACTCAAAAGTCCCCTACTGAGTTTAAGCTTTAGGAACAATTAGATGCCTTGTAGAACTCAAAAGTCACAGTAGGTGTCCTCCAGAGGTCATTAAGTTGAGAGAAAACAGCTTGCAAACAACTCAAAGGAACTAAAATAAAACTGCCAGCCTCAGGTGAAAAAACAAAAGAGAGGCTGGTATCAGAGAAAGATGAGGGAGTAAGAAGGGTGAAAGAAAAAAAATCAGAATACAGAAACAAGAGACTGAGAATTGCTGAATGCCATTAGTGCATGGAAAATTGAATTTGATGCCAAGAAGAGAGATAAAATGGAGATGTTCAGAGAAGAATAATAAGACATTAAGAAACATGGTTAAATGTATCCTAAAGTGTCACTACTAAATTCTTCCTTTCTCCTCACCCACTATTCTTCCACTTTCACATACAAAGAATTTTCCTTACAGACTTCTGTCCTCTGTGCCTTTTCTGCTGTTTCTTCCTACAATCCCCAGAAGCAAGCTCTTACTTTGCTACAGTGATGCTTGGGTTACAAAGCTCTGCTCTTTGACCCTTAGCTGGAAGAGAAAACTGTCATCTCCTCCTTCTTCCGGCTGCCAAATTCCACAAGTCGTTTCCACTGAGAGCAAGGAAGAAAAATTAGTTGTTATTTCTCCTCCCTTCTCCATAAGGGCTGTAAGGACAACGGATTGTCCAAGGAGAGAACCACACATTTGTTCACACATCCTTCTCCTTTGTGGACATCAAAACAGATCAAGCTCAGAGTTGGAAAAGGGTCTCTCAACATGGTGAGCATCCTCCAAATGCAAACAGAGCTATTTGTTATGCACTGAACTGCTAAACACAAGCAATGACTGTATTTTACTACATATACTAGCACACTAAGTGAGGCTGAAGAACTCATTTATACCAGACAGCCCCTCATCATTGGTGCTGGGCTTCATCAAAAGTAACATCCCACAGCCAGACATAAACACTGGTTCAGTACAGCTCGACAACAGTGAAGTAGACCTGAGAAGGGGACATGTGACAGCATATGTTCTGTGACTATTTCATCTGCATATGGCACATCTGCATGTGGCTGCACACCAGCATCACTGCACCTATGAATAAACTGTACCACACACGAGCTGCATTTCTTCCTACTGCATTTCAAAGCCCAGACTGTAGACCTGCAACTGATAAACTACTCACTGTTAGGATTTCACCCCACAATCCAAACCAAAATGTTTTGGACAGAAGGACATTTGGACACTTACCCTTTAGCCAAGCCATTTTGATTGTTTATAAGTTAGCACTTATGACATGTTAGCTAAAACTCTACTTTGCAGTTCATCCCCATGAGTGGAAGAGATTGAGATGATGGAAAGGCATGGGCTGTGAACCTAGCCATCATTCAGTTCTCAAGTTAAAGAACATAGGTAGTACATTCAAAAATAAATAACATAGGTAGTAAGTGAATAACTACATATATTCTGTTATAAAGTCAGGCAAATTATGTCTGCTGAACTATGCCTCCATACTTAAATCGGTACATGTGTTAACAAGCACTGTGCCTTTATAGTTCCTGCCATTAAAAATAAATGTATCATTTACTAACACAGCTAAAAATATCAACCCAACTAAAAAGTGTGGTTCAGTAAACTAAACCATCCCACCAGCAACAAGCAATGTAAATTTCTGAAACTTTTAGGTAAACTAGGCATTTAATGTAGATTCCTATATATTTTTATTAAGTACAAGAAAGCATTAAGTGGAAGGTGACAAGTAGTCTGTGTAGTAGTTTTCCTGGAGCCTGTTTACATTATGCTGTAAGACAATATAATTTCTCAACACAAATGCAGTTAGCATCATACAACTCTGCAATCCACAGCTGCCACATCACAGGCTTTTTCAAACCAAGACCTTCACTAGCAATTGTGAGTGCTTAGCAGACTGGATTTTTGTTAGGAGATGTGAAATCACAGTGGATCAAGGAAGCCCACACTTCAGGCAATCCTACAATAGTGAAGCGTGCATGATTTCCCACACTGCTGGGCTAACCTGCCGTAGCGCTGGGCTGCTGACATGACCTTAATGCCAGCTTGTTCCAGTCTTCTCAACTTTCTGATCTCTTCCACATCTTTCCCCTTGGGTGCTGATGTTTCTTTTGCACTAGATGAAGGATATTGATCTATGGAGTTTTCTTCACTTTGATTCACACCTAATTGATTTTTAAGGGAGCTTGCTTCAGGAGCCATGGAGCCCACTTTCTCCTTTTCACACAGTCCTGATGTTTCATTCAGTTCTTCTTCTATGGTTTCAGGGTGGGGTTTGCTATTAATTATACAAGGTAGTTTAATGTAGGCTGTGCTTGAAACATACACACTTATAAGCACATTTTGCTGAAGTCAAGATGCCAAAGGATGAATTCTGATGAATAATCAGGGTAGATAATTACGCTCTTTAAAGGAGATTGTTTTTTAGTCCAAATCAAAAGTGAAGTATTAGTTGACAAAACCAACATGCAGAGTCACACACAGAGTCACAGCTATATAAACCATACTGGTGTATTAAATACAACATACAAATAAATTTATTTTACAAAAAAAACCACAGCAAAAATACTATTTTGATTAAACAGATAAAACATTACTTTGAGTTATCATTTGTCAGTAATTATCTTGAGAACTGAAACAGATTGTCCAGAACAGTTTTTTCCAGCCTTGGGTTTGAGCCAAACATCGACGTTACTTACATTAACCAATATCTTGTCAAACAGATTGCATTGTATGGTAAATAATGACATCGCAACAATGATTTTTCCACTTGTTACTTGTCTACTAGCCTCACTATTTGCTAAAAACTACTTATCAGTACCACACCAGCAAGAGATTTATTACAGCATCATACACCTTGTGAAAAGAATGAAAACCGGGCAGGTGTTAGAGCGCCATCAGTGAGGAGAGGAGGAGGTGGGCAGGCCAGTCTTACCTGAAAGGTCTGTCTCCCAGCGGTGACGTCGCTGTGCTCCAGCTCTTTCGGTACTCCTCTCGTTCAGCTTTCTTCTTCCGAAGCGGAGCAGGTACATAGAAAGTCTGATTACTCTTGTTTGGGAGGTACTGGTTAAAAGGCACAGCTGATTTAGGTTCACCATGTGAGGTCCGCCTCGCCAACATATCATCTTTTTTCACATCTGGCATCTTTCTGTGTGGTAGGTCAGTTTCCGAGTCACTTCCTCTCCCTAGTGAGGAAGTTGGAAAAAATGTCCTTTTTACTTTCACTTTCATCCAGTTGTTTGGGTTATTTTTAAACTATAAATCAGAGAAAACACCACCAAAAAAATTATATTTAGCCACTGTTACCTGCATTTGTATTTTAAAATCAGTTACTGAAGGTAGTAGCCACAACATCTACACAGACAGTGAACTTTTTTCCATCATTCCCTGAAAAATTCATCTTAAATCACAGACCACATAAAAAACCTTAGGTTAAAACTAAGCCAGACTGGTCAATCAGATAGGGCAGAAGTTTGCCTAAAGCCCAGATGACTCCTAGTTGTACATAAGGGCATGTCTGATCTGATTCACAGTCTTGAACCTACACTAATAGGTGCCTAACTCAAGCTCAAACAAAAAAAAAAAAAGATTCCGTGTTGTATAGCTACAGAATGGCAGGAATATGTGGATATTCCAACACACACATTAACACAGCAGTTTGAACACAGACAGCATTAGCTTCAGTCAAGACTTGAGAACAGCAGCTGCTGCTGTGAACCAGAAGGCTCAATGGTCTCTCTCCAGTCTCACTGGTTGCCTAGTCAATCAGTCTAGCACACTGCAGAATAGACAGAGACTTGATACTCAGATGGAAAGGTGCAAGGGCAGAGGGAAGTGATCTCAGGATTTAGATGTTAGATCACTACAGTGAAGAAATAAACTGGCAGAGAAAAATCAAGAGTTTGAGAGAATAAGATACGAGGTCAGCAGAGCTGGGCGACCACTTGATATTGTTCAAATGAACTAAACTTCCTGATATTTACAACGTATTTAGAACACTGAAACTTAGGCAAGTTTCTGACTTGAAATTCCCAAATTGTAGGAGAAATGCCCTAAAGAGCATTAGCAGTGTGGAACTTCCCATTTTGGAAGCTTAGATTCCCTGCATCATCATGAGCCTTTTAAAATAATTCACAAAGAAGTTATGTAAATAGTTTTCTCCCAGCAGTATAACCTTATCATGGACCCTGATTTGAAGAGTGAAATGGAATGTGTTCAGCTATTTGTCCCATCAGCATTTGCATGTTCTCCAAGCTCTGGAGAGTTGGATGTCTCTGGTCCTTGGCCCCTCTGCAGCACTTGCATCTGCAATCAGCTGTTCCCCTTTTTAGGGTGAAGGGAAGCCACTCAGGTTGTGTCCTCTTGTTAATTCAAAACACTAGTAATTAATAGCTAATTCACTGTGCTACATACTGAACAACTGAAAACAATGAAGTCATAAAAATCACAAGTAGTTTGTGTATAATTCAAGTGGAGGAAGAAAAAAGAGGTCTAAATATGCTAGGAATGTTATTTGCAAAGAGCTTTCGCAGTAGATTGAGTTTTTCATGATTTTCTTGGAGAGCGACAAAGAAGAGTGAAAAGGAACAGTAGGAAAAGACATGACACAATGGAAATGAATGTTAGAGATCACAATACATTTGTCAGTAATCTTTCACTTGAAAATTTTTGTTAAGAACTTTGACAACTAACACCACAATTGGTATCCTGAATCCATGTCTAAACAAAAAGTGGAGATACCGTCATAGAATCATGGGTGTCTGAGGACAGCTGAGGTAGGAAGGGCTGTAGTGTCATTAGACAAAGCAGAGCACAGAGTAAGTAAAAGATAAGAAAAAGATCCCTTACTGTTATTTGCTATTCTGATTGCTTTTGACTTCGCTCTGGTGTCTATTTTTGTATCACATCAAAACCAGTCTTGAACTGGCAGACAGAAAGGATGAAATAGATAACCACAGTAGCAGAGGAATTAGAACACATTCCTCTTGTTACTGATGTGCCTACCAGCATCCCCAAGCTGAGTACTTCAAAGAAATACAGCTTCTTTAATTATTCATATCTTACTAACGAAATTATTTTCAGCTCAAATTTGCAAAAAAAGTACTTGAAGCCAAAATACCAAATGGAAGAGGCAGCTATGCTCTACATTTATAACCTAAAGTTTGTTGTTTTGCTTTTTCAAGTAGAAGCAGCAGCAGTTTCCACAACTAGTAACAAGAAATTATACACCAATGACATGCAAAGATCCTTCTTAAAAGGATCCACGAACAACTGCTGGCCAAGCAGAGCATTTTATTAACTGGCAACTCTAAAGACAGTTCAGTCTGTGATTCTACTGTGTTTTAAATAACTGTTTTACTCTACCACTGGTTTTGTTTGTTTTTTTGCTAAGGGACAAGTTCTCCATGGGACACCAGAGCAGTTCCTCAACAATGAAACTAATCACAGACGGCATTTGTGAAGGTAGTATTACATACTGCTTCTACCTAAACTAATCACCTTAGCATCACTTAAATCATGTCTATTCAGGCTTTTATTTCTTCTAGGAGTGGAAGAAATCATAGTTCTAGTCCACAACAATATTATGTGGTTTATAAAGCTCCTATTTGAATGGAGAAAGAAGCAATGAAAGCAAAATGTTTTCCTCCATCCAACTTTGCATATAGAATCAGAGAATTGTTTGGGTTGGAAAAGACCTCTAAGATCATCGAGTCCAATATACTGTTTCTATCAAAAACTACTAACAGCTGAGTAAAACACTGGCCTGCTGGGATCACAGGAAGAGGTTCAACATAAAGGAGGTCAGCCAAGTTACACCTCACCTGCAACTGTTGTAGGAGACAGCTGTGAAATTATGGCAGTAGTAAGCATGGAAAATAGGACAAATTAGAAAGTGTTGGCTGGACAAGTCATACATGTGCACACAGCATCTGCACGCACCCTGGTTAAAGAGTAATTTTTCAGAACAAGCTTTGTGGGCTTTCATCTTATTGTTTGTTACAGACTCAGGAATGTGACAAGATAGAATGTCTTAGCAAACAATCAAAACCTTTCTAACATCTGATAATACAGTCGAAGATGACAGGAAGCATCTACAGGACATATGTAACTGGCTGTCTAGCAGCTCTAAGTAAGCATGGAACTGAACATTCCTTGGGCACTCAGGGTCTAATTTTTGATTAGGACATATGAGGTGTTCCTATTTGCCAACACCATGCTTGTCTCATTTGAGAAGGCAGAAAAGCCTTATATATATATATCTATGTAATATATATTTTATAGTGTGGAGTCTGTGCTCTGCTTAGTGTCTGAGGGGTCATGAGGCTGTTTCAGGGAATCAGCCCCAGTAGCTAGTTCTGGATGGTCAACCAGTAACAGCCTAAACACCACAGACTACTCAGAGCAGCAGAGCCGATCTTAGCTCTGATTTTCCCAGGGCTCTTTCATAATTCTAATGTGATACCAGCTCTCCCTGCCAGCTTTCCAGTTCTAAGGAGTTCCCCATCACCTCAGGAAATCTTTCATGTGTCCGGTTATGATTAGCACCAGTTTCTTTCAAACTGCCAAAAGCAGTATGAACATCTGGTTCCTACCAAAAAAATCTTCCCGCCTTTCCTTTTTAAATTAAAAAACCAACATTACTAAGGAGAAGTGATTCATGTGTGCAACATAACTTCATCTGATAAAGTTTGACTTATTCAACTGTTTATCAGGAATGCAACTGCACAGAAAGAGCCTCAATCATGCATCCTTTTGTCCTAAACCAGAATCCTACTCATGACAGGTTACTTAAGTGTGTGCTCCACATCTGTTATAGAAAAATCCTTCTTCATCCAGCATGCTGTGTTTACAAGCCTCTGAAAACCTCTTGGAATCAGAAAAGAAAGGCAGAGAAGCAGTAGCCATTCTGTATGCCCAGAGCTGCCTGTCCTCTCACAAATGTGTACAAAGCTTTGATGCTGGGATGTATTAATTTACCCAATTTTCTAAATGCCATAAAAAGATATATGATATTTGATAAAGTGCTGTACATCAGCATTCAAAACTCTGCCAAGTATCAGACATTCTCAAGATATTTCTATGTCATTTATCTGCCCTGCATTTACTTAAGCAAACATTTTATTCACTACAATTCACTATACGCTGTTCCTGTAATTTTATGTCTTGCTTCAGCCTAGTTTGTAAGTTAAAATGAGTCTGCATAACCTCCTCTTACACCAAAACCCAGAAAAACACTCTTCCCGTCATAAAACCACACTGCAATGATGTAACTCATTTCCCAGTGCTGCACTATCTTGAGACAAACTTCAGGTAAGCTGTTGGCAAAGTCATCTACACCTCAGAGAGCACAGATCAGCATTCACAGAGAAGTTCTCCCAGCAGATTTGCCTGAGTCAGAGGCTGTGTGCAGCTTCTGAATGGCACATTTATTCCAGAAACGCTACTTTATGTCACAATGTTGTGCATGTGCTGCACTGTGACTGGTACATACCATCACTACTCCCTCTGAGCACTACATCTGGAGACGGTGTCTGCTGCGAGCGGGAGCCAAAGGAGTCCAGACTGTCAAAGGAATCATCTCTGCCGTGGCGAGGCGGGGAGAGGGAATCACTGCGCTCCGAGTCCCAGCAGTCTATGTAGCCGCTGTCACGAATGCTGCGCTTGGGGCTCTCAATATCCTCTGTTTCCTACATGGAAATACAGCAGGAACCTCCTCAGAAAGAAGGCACTGACACTAGTGAGATGCGTTGCACACCAAAAAACAAAGCATCTTCCCAAATACTAAGAATCTCCTCCCCAAAAAAAAGGGTTTCCTTGGTTTTTGCCCCTTCTTCCCTTCAAAACAAAGTGCAAGCTTGCAATAAACCAGTTTTATGCTGTTTAGGAAGAAACTACTCTCATTAGATTAGTACAATGAACTGAGAAAAAGTTCTAATAGACCAGTTAATAAACTGATCAAAAGTGAAAGTAACCTGAAACTTGACTTGTCGTCCACAGTCCCTAGCACAGCCAAAGGCACTACAATTTTAACATCGTGCCTGCATCAGGTTTAAGTTTGCTGCTTTCCAAAAGATCCCCCCGCCTCTCCTTGCCCATCTATTGTATCTGGCCAGGACCCCAGCAGACAGCATTTGTTGTTGCTGCTTCAGCCTGGCAGAATAATAAAGCAGTGTGCCCCAGCCTCCGTCTACCTTGAAGAGAAATTCCTGTTATGAAAGAGGGATGTCTTTCTCAAGCAATCAGCAATGAAAAATATGCAAAATGCTTTTCCCGATGCCTCAGAAGAATTCAGTTGTGCTCTTTACTCTTTGCCAGCTCCTGGCTCTGGGGGATATGAAAGCACTTGTAGCTGACCCACATGTTCAGAGCAGGGAGAACAATGGTTGTCTTTGACAGCCCTGTGATTATAAATTCTTTCCAGTGCAAGCAGCACATACTAAAACACTGAAACTCCAGCAGAGGGAAAGGTCAATAGAAGCCATCCTCACTCTCGCATTATAATAAATTCCTTGTTTTAGAGAGTGTCTTAATATTAATTACAATCGCTCAGACTGAGAAAAAACAAAAATAACTAAGTTTGTTCAGAGATAAATCTATTTTTTTCTTCCCCAACAGTAAGTAAAGTCAGAGATGTGGGTGCCATTATCAGACTGACATTTTGTGACCCAAAGAGGCTGGAATGTGATTTTTTTTTTATTCCCAGAAGCATTTGAATATTAATTCCTAATTAAGAAGCACCCCCTGCTTACCACTAGCTGAAGCACAATGGCTATATTGAGCAGAGCTCCCACTGTCCCTGACTGCTAAGGTTTTACCCATCACTAGTACTGCCAATGAGAAGATCAATCAGGAATATCACAGTATGCTATGGTGGGCTGCCTCCACAAAAAAGAAGGTTTGCCAGACAAGTGATGGAGAGTGGAGAGCCCTGCAGTAATTCACCAACACTCCCCTGACGAACAAGAGGGAGGCTTGAAGCAAAACTGAGACATCAGACCAAACGCCCTGCAAACTTTTCAGGAAGAAGGCCTAATTAGTGCCACTCACTACTAATCTGCCAAAATACCACATTAAGGCCAGCAGCAAAGGTCACCTAAGGCCGAGCTAAACCGTGGTAATGGCATTAAGTAACCTCACAGTAAATAGAAGTGAAAATATATTCTAAAAACAGATAAAATGCATCTAAAAAAGTGGTAAGGTATCCTATATAACTTCCTTTCCCAATTCTGCTTAGTGAACTAAAATGCTGGTAGAAATAATAGACAACAAAAATCTGTCTCCCTGAAATCTGCATGAATTACAGCCAAGAACAAGTCTACAAATCCTATCAAAATCCCGTTTGTGACACGATCCAAAAATCTTTTAAAAACTCCAAATTCCTTAAATCCGCTCATCCCTTCATACCAATCAACTATTCTCAATCTTTAGGCACACTTCCATTTTCCTAAATTACTGTATTTGAATGACATAGAACTGTTTAGCAGCCACAGGCACTTCAACTGGGCAAAAAGCCCCATCCTACATTCACTATCTCTCAGAGTTTGAAATCAGTCCAATTGTGAACTAATGAGTTCTGCAGTACTTACTTTCAATGGCCTGTTTATGTTAATTTTGCATGCTGCTCACTAGGAATTAGGAGGCAGGCACCAGGACAGGATCCTAGACTTCTGTAAACATGTTCTTTACAGCTTTTCCCTTGGCAAAGACACTCTCACAACACAATGCCGTCACACAGACGGGTGCTCGTCCTGCCTTGAGCAAACGTCATCTCCCAAATGCTATCAGTGGGAATGTGCTTATCTGTGGGACTGATAGCACCACGGCATGACACACCACAGTGCATTAGTCTTTCATCTTATCTAATTAAAAACACAGTATGCCACAGAGCAGCAGTTAAAGTGTGATTGCCAAATACAAGATGCATTTGTCCAGGAAGTTCCACCCACTGAATATAATCAAAAAGCCATTGATGTTTTGTCATTGGGAATTTCTAGTTTTAAAGTAAAGAAGAATGAGTACTCAAATAGTTAATGAAATCAAAAACAGAATAACATGAATTAAATTAGAAATTAATATACCCTTCAGCACGAGAAGTAGAAAAAGATGAGTCCAAGACAACATACATCAGAGCTGTCTTTTGATTTGCTTATTAAAAAAGGAGGGCAGAGAGGATTTACAACAGAAAAACTAAACCACACTGAATTTATGGTCGATTTAGTTATTAGACTCTGTGGAAAAAACGCCAGTAGAGAATGTGATAAAGTGCCTTTTCATCACTTGAGCTCAGCTATAAAGAACATCAGAGTGTTGCACAGCATGATTAACATGTTATATTTTACAATCAAATCCTCTTCAAAAGCAGTAACATACAAACCCACAATTGCCAGTGGGAAATACTGCAGGGATACAAGAGTAGGGACATGGTAAAAGAAGTCACCAGCAGCCGTCACAGCAGCATCACCCTAAATAAGATTTTCAGGACTGCAAAATGCTCTGTTTATGCATTAAAGGCATATATAGCTTTCAGTTCTTATGAGACCTCTACTCTGCTCCCAGCTCCAACATTTGCAACAAATCAAGTATCAGCCTCTTGCTTATGTCCTTAATTTGCAGCACTCCACAATGCCCAGCCAGGCACTTCACAACCACCAGCTCTCTGGAGAATGCTTCCTTTTGCCCCTAGCCTATTTCATGCCACAAAAGGGTTCAAGAAAGGACCTCCAAAATGCTCTAGTGATTACTTTGATGGGTAAATATCACCTGGAAAAAGCAGAGCCTTGTGGTGTGAGATTAAACATTAAAAAAAAATATATATGATACCATGCAGCACTAACATTGTGGCTACCTGCACTTTGGCAATTTTTCTGTACTAGCTCCCTTTTTTGGGTTTGTTTCACTGTTCAGACCCTTTGGAGTGCAAACTGCTCTCTCCCCACATCTTCTACTTGTAAAAAACTCAACTACTAACTTCATCTTTTTTATTGCTCAGACTCAGTCATATCACTCATGAGTCCCAAAGTCCCAAGTGATAAGCACAGGTCATTAAAATGAAAACTAAAATAAACTTCTCCAGAGAAGCAGGATGTTCTCTTTTCTTCTCCATTTTCACCTGCTTGTTCTGAAGAAGTGGGCTCACAAACAGGAATTGTGCCCATCTAGTTAAGGTTCTCTGGTCACACCAGGGTGTAGGAGCTGCTATCAGTCAGACAAGCATTTCTTCCTCTCCAGTGGTTCTGGCCCTGTGAGATCCCAGAATGAAGACCTGCAGCCGGTACAGTTGCAGCAGCACAGATTTGAAGGACAATTTAAGTCCAGAGAGTCTCCCATGGTCCCCAAATCCTACTGCCTGTGATGACATGGCCATTACCTGTGGTGGGGAGGGAATAGCAGGCACAAGGCTCTTTGTGGATGCAGAATGTGTCTGCACAGCCTTTCCTGAGCACTATGTCCAACATACGTGGTGCCAGCACATAGTGCTCCCAATCTTCTTCCACACTAGCTCCTTGCCCCTTCCATCCCAAAGAAAGGCAGGTTTGGTTATCAGTGCTAACCATCAGCATTAGCCATGAGGTTAAGTGTCTGATGTCAAGGTTCAGGGCATGCTAGAATGCTCAACCAAAAATCCTCAAACCGCCCTGCAGCAATCACAACTTTTCTCTTCCAACAGAGAACAGTTCATCATAAACCACCAAATAGGATTTCAACCAGAATTTAGAGCTTGGAAAAAACAGATTTATCCTAACTATGCCTTTGGTGAAACATAATCTCCTTCTCCTCCGCTCCAGCTTTATTTAGATCCTTTGGTTTGATGTTTTATGTTGCAACAAAAAACCAAAAAAGCTGCCCATGAGACTGAATGTTTTAAAGAAGAAAAAAATTATGTTTTTGTGAGTCCTACCATGTTACTTTTGAATCTCAGCTCTTCTAGCTAAAACTTCTGTCATAAATGAAAATCAAACCAAAACACATGGAAATTAAGATGAAAGAGCAACATGACAATTCTAAAGCCCTATTTGACATCACTTGCTGCATCACTGATGCCACCACAAAGCTGTCTGCCAAAGTGGTTTTCAGTTTGGTAGAATCAGAAACATTTTTGATGTTAGTAGAGGCTTACTAAGGAATTTGCACTCCAGCCCCCCTTCTCCCATATTTAGAAAGAAACAGTTTTTTTATGAGAGCAATAAGTTTGAAGTAAATTTCCATTCCCAAAACATAACAAAAAGATACCTTTCTCATTTGCGCCAGGAAGCCTTCAAACTCCTTCAGATTCAGGGTTGATCCACTATATGATGTACAGCTGTTTGCTGCTTTCCCTAGCCAATAAATGGTGACTAATACCTGCAGAAGTTAATAAGAATTAATTTCATCTACATCCATCTACACAGTCCTGTAGCTAGATTGACTTCCCTGCAGCATCCCTCATTTATTCTAAGCTGCACAGCAGCACAAGATTTTTTATAAATCAGAACTGAAAGGGAAGTGTCTGTCAAAGGTTAAACATAAATACATCAGGCAACTGTGAAAGTTTAAACAGTCCTAAAAATATGTAACTTAACATATTATCTCCCTGTTATTTTAATTAAAAATAATAAAAGTGTTATGTCTGCCTGGAAAAACAAACAGAAAATATGGAACTGAGTAGAACAACTACACAAAGAGACTTGAAACTTCTAGAAGGCACACATAAATACATTTGTTTTTAAATTCAATACAAAAAACTCCCTAAAGACTGCTAATATTAGTAGTCATTAATGCAAACTATTCAGACCAAGGTAATAAAAAAAGTATCTAGAATGTCTGCCTGCCTAAAAGCATCTCGAATGTGTCTATTTCAAGGACAGAAAAGGGAGTCCCATTTTTAATCACCTTAATGTAAGTAACCAGATGACACAGGAACATTTATTTCCAGGCTTCTGCTAGTTTAAGAATTTCTTAGCCCAAGATTAATCAAAAGCCATGAGCATCTTGTCATTTCTATCAGAGTACAGCATAAAAGTCAGTGATTTCATTCAAGTTCTGACTTCATATCTCTCCATAACTCAAAAATCCCTTCAAAACTGGTGAGGGAAAAGGACCAAGAATTACTCTTGCAAGTAGCAAAGATATCTGACTTGACACTTCTGGTGTTGTACTTGTTTTAGAAAATGAGAAATTAAGATGCTTAGGATGGTCAAATCCAATACATACAAAAATGCTGACATTTACACCATGCAAGGAAAGGCCTTTTCTGCACCACATGTCTCCACTTAGAGCAATGTCTTTAATGATACCTGTGCAGCAGCTATTTGGACTGGAAACTGCTCATCAAAGGCAATTAAATTCAGTGTTTTGCACTGGTTAAAAATGACAAACCATCACCCTAGAACTTAGGGCTTTTTCTCATTTAATGTTCATTATTTTGGCATATTCCATGACATTGCAAAGTATTTAACTGCAGATTAAACAGGAAATATTTTGATGTGGAAAAGAGATGCAGCCAATAATAAATAATAGTTGTCATTAACTGTATAAAAAAAATTCATAAACTGAAATACAGTATTTTATGCTTTGATTGGACAGGGCCACATACTTCATGCTATATAGTGAACTAAAGGAAACAAGACTAGCAGAAATCCCAAAGTGGGGGTCTATTCCACTGGGAGCAGACATCTCTTGGACTCTTCTTCCCTAAAACATGTATCCACATTACTTCTCAGCAACATGCTAGACTAGACTTTTCTTATCAACTTGCACTAGCATCTTCATTTTTCATTTAAGTGCAATGTCCAAAATTATGCAGCACTGCAGCTGAGGCCCTGTCAGAAAAGGATACATCATACAGACCTTCTGTTTAACAACTGTGCTACATAATGTACAATATGTATTTTATATATAAATAAAGTTTATATTTTTCTTTAGTTTAAAAGTAGTATACATATCATGAAATACTGAGGAAAATTTTTAATGAAGTTCAAAAACTTTTGCCTTTTTAAAAATTACATCGAAATCTATATTACTGGGCTGAACAAAAGGAGGTGGTGTTGCTAGTCCTGATTTTTTTTGTCTTGAAACAACCTTTATCTGAACTGTTTTCCTTCAACCAACACCACTTGACAAATTTAATGCAAAAAAGTCTTACAGTATATGTTCTCAAGTTAAATGAAAACATTTGCAAATAACAGTGTTTCTAGTAACCAGGGAACTGCCATTGAGTTCATTGATGAAGGTTATGGTATTTTGGGGTTTTTTATTTATTTCTGCTAGCATTTAATCACTTTCTCTTTTTTTCCTCTCTTTATTTGGAAAAAAACGCAGAAAATTTCACATTTGCAAGCAATTCCAGCTGGCTGCCAGCTGAGGCTGCAGGATCATGCACCTGGAAAGCATATATTGCCTGCAAGCACATTATGGAGGATACTTTTGAAACTCCACCTTTAAAGCAACACATCTGTACAAAGATGTTTAGCCAGTGCCCACAAAGAGTGTTAAAATACCAAAGCTGAATTCTTCCCCTAAAAGTCTGTGTGCTGGTTGCAGAAGATACTACTCTACTGATGATGGGAAAGACAGGATGAAACAATTTGGGGGAGGGGTGGTTTTGGTGTTCTTTGGGTTTTTGTTTCTTTTACCTCCAGTCATGCAAGTTATAATTACTGGTTTTCAAAGTTATTAAAAAAGATCTTGGCATTTCCTATCAGGATATTGGGATGTGAGCCAAACAAAAATTATACCAGTTTACAGCTAACTAAGGACAGACAGCGTGCTAGGCTTTAAACTGAGACCAGCAAAGTTTAGACATTTTCTTTCCTAGTTAACAAGCACAGGATCCAACACCATTTCCCTTAATTTAAATTAAGAGGAAATTGAAGCTAAATGGAAATAGCCTTTCTGGGGAAGCACTAATTTATTTGGAAGAACAATGAGAAAGCTAGCAAATCTCATAGTAAGGCCTTGCATCCCAATTTAATGACCATTTTGCTTCATTTTAAATGCTTTGTGCAACTGTACTCTATGCCTATATATTTGGGAAGGGCTACAGAAGTGTGGCTTCATGGTCATATCAGACCATTCCCAGCAAGCACCACACTGGACAGCACAGAAATCACTTGGTTTATCACTCATCTAAGAGCATCTAAGAAGAGACAAATGTCTCCATTTTATTTCTTTTGTAAGGCTGCTTTGCCATAGCTGCTCTACCTAAATTTCCAGCAGAACCCAGTTAGGTTTGTATTCAGAGGGACTTTTCAGCAATAGTCATGTACTCAGTTTTTACTGACATAATCTTGATCAGGCCAGTAACAGGATTAACCAGACAAAAACAAAAACTCCAAATGATGTACTTACATTTTTCAGCTTCCTACTATAGTCAATGTTCCTGGTTGCACACACAAACACATGCAAAGATAAGAAAAAAAAAGGAAAAAAAATCAGAAAGTAGACATACTTTCCAAGAGGCTGTATGCAGCAGATCACATTTTCCCTAACAAAAGCCTGCTGAATGCTTCTGCTGTCTGGAAATACATGAAAGCTAAGAAGATGTAGTTCACACATTCATTTATTCATAGCATGGGAGTATTTTGTCACCATTATTTCAATCATTAAATTGGAATTCTGGAAGTACAAGAAGAAAATGTGTTTATAATGCTCCCACAGTAAAGTAGGACAATGCCAAAATATTTCCTTTAAACAGAGTTGCTGATTTCTTTAAAAAGGAAGACAAAAGTCCTCACTGCTAAAATACATTCTGCAGTTATCCAACAGTCAGATTCTGCTCTGCAACCCATACAGATTCTGGAAGCAACTGAACAAGCATAAGAGGCATCAGCAAACATTAAGGAAATATTGCAGGTGCTTCTGTGAAAACAAACATTACAAAGAACAAAGTGAATGGATGAAGCAACAAAGACCCTGCCATTTAGAACAGAATGTGCCATGGAAAACATTTATTTTTTAAACGTATACTTGAGCACTCAGACTGAACAATGGCATCATCCTTCTCAATTCATTTTTTTCTCTTATGTTCATGGAAGAGTGGCAGTTTTATGTTAAAAACAAGGTACAAAGTTTGTGCAAACATAAACAACATTTCAAAATTCAGCAAAGAAAGCATAAAAAAGAGAAGGAAATACATATATTTAGGTGCTAAAACCTACATAAGACTATTTGAGATTTAGTAAAGATTGTGTCCTGATTATTTACAGTGGAATTGTCTACTACTCTAACAGTAAGACCATTCCATCATTAAAGTTTATCTGGCAAAACCAAAAATAAATATACTCAAATCTGTTAGAACAATAAAAGTCTAAATATAGGCAATGGTAAACAAAGTATTTTTGATATCTTTTTAAGCCAAAATTTTGTCCACTAATACCCACACAATATGAAAAATAGAATAGTCCTGGTTTTTTCTTAGTAAAATAACAGTGGGAAAGAGACTTGCTTAACTAGTCACAAAAAAATTCCTTACAGCATTAGCTCATAACTTTTATAAGCAGAATGATCCAAAAAATAGATCTAATACATGCCTCAATTAACATCTGTATGGAAAAAAAAGGCAAAATGTGATTATCTTAATCATGTGCAATATTGTCATACTCATCCTTTACCACAAATAATATTTTCACCACGTATAAAAAAAATCATGCAAAAATCTTCAAAGAGGGAAAAAATCACCTTCATGCTTTGGGAACTAGCTAGCAGAATGCAGCTTTCAACATATTTCTCTAAAACAGTCATGGACTTGGCTTGTACACCTCAACTCAGTTACTCAGTGTGAACTTGGACAGTGCTAGGAAAACATTTGGCTCATTTCCACAGCTGCTTTCTCTGAAGCCCTCATATGCAGTGGAGGCCCAGGCCAGCTCTGCAGGGTTTATGATGCCAGGTTTAACTTGGTGACAGCTTTGCTTTGAGCTCCACCCCAGTCAAAGCCTCTCAACCTGCCTCCACCAAGGTACTCCATCTATCCTCAACCCCAAAAGATGAAAGTTTTTTATCAAAAAGACACTTCCTCTCTGGTTTCATATGGAGATTAGGGTTTTATATGAAGATTATGGATTGTTTTGCAACTCTCTCCAGTCAATCATCATGATGATTTTACAGCACATCATGAAGAACCCATTTTATCAAAGTATTATCAGATTTAGAAGAAATACATGACATAGTCTCCACTCACTGCCATGTAGAGGGCAAGAAGAACCTCATGTTAGAGCCAGAAACTTGGGAAGGAGCAAAAAATGGCATACCTTAAAACAAGGACACCGGCCAATTTGATTTTCAGAGCCTTTGAATTTTCCCAGACAGTGCCTGAATACCATGAAAACTTGCCCAGCTTCAGTTGCCAGAAAGGAATAAAAAAAATGCTACTGAAATTTAGTAAATTGTTTCCATATGCTTCTCTAAAATAGATAGGTCTGATCAGGATTTCATTAGTGATCTTTTCGGCCAAATGAAATTAGACCATTCAATCAACTCAGCAGCATTTGCTTGTCTGTAGAGCAACAACTTCTGTTATAACTGTAACATGACATGATAGACTGAAAACTTTCAGGAAAACTTTCAAATACCAATTTAGAAGTTAAGAAACACTGATTATAAATTTTTTAAATTTTATGAAAGTGTGGGGTGGTTTTGCTTTTAAAAGGTGGGAGGCCTGCACAATTTGTGTGATAGTGGGTGTGAGGTTTTGGTGAAAAACTATCTAAATTGTGGCATTTCCAGTTCTCACAGACTTCCTCAGTCCAATTACTGCATGTCTCAAGCTACAGCTCTTGCAGGGAAGTGAAGAGACCATGCTTATGCATCTCATAGAATCTGAGGGGCCTCTAACTGTCCTATATTTCACCATCAGAACAATTCAATCTGACATAGCAGAACTGTGACTTCTTTTCCACCAGACTACAATATTTTATGAGCTGGACAGACAAAAAAAGAATATCATCAATTTAGATTAGGAAAACCCCTAAGTCCCTCAGAATCTCATTGTCTAAGACAGGATTTTCACAAAATCACTGAATAAACGGAGTTGGAAGGGACCCACAAGGCCCATCAAGTCCAACTCCTAGGCCTGCACATCCCCAAGAGTCACATCATGGGCCAGAGAGCATTTTCCAAGTGCTGTCCTATTTTGCAGAGCTGTGGTTGATGTCTCTGGCACAAAACCTGTTGAATAGAACAATCTATCCATCCCAACATGGAACGTTCCCCAAACTTCTGCTTCCTATCTGCCTTTAACTAATTACAGTTCTATAACCTTTTTGCTCATTCTTAAATATTTACTATTGCATCACATGCACCTGAGGCTGTAACGTGCTAGTCACAAACTACTGTTGTACTTACTTGATGGTTACTCTGTTTGATGTGTCCTGCAGATCACCAGGATCAAAAAGCTGAGATTCTTTAAGTCCCAGTTCTTTGCAGCCTCTTAAGAATAATATGATATTATCCTGAAAAGAGACAAAAACCATAAAATCTCAACACTTTAAGCTCTCCTTTACTAAAAAAAAAATCTTACCAGTCCAACTTCTCCCTAATTCAGTAACTGCTCATGAACAGTCGTACCATTAGCTAAATGAAGAACCAAAGATATTTCCAGTCACATAGTTTAAGAGGTCAGTGTAGATTTTGTTTGAAAACCACATATGTATGAAACTTTTTTCTTCTTCTTTTTTCCAAGATATACAACTACAACAAGCTTGTTGACTTCTTTTCAAACACAGATGCTGGCAACTTTTTTAACTGGAAAAGGCCCACTGATTTCTCCACCTACTGCTGGAGGCTGCCTCACAACCTCAGCATGTTACAGAGTAGAAAATCAGGATTTTTGAAGGGAGCAGGAAGAGTAGATGCGAAAAAGCCTGCCACCATTGAAGCGAGCAAATTGTTCAGAAAACACTTTGCATGTTAGCTATGAGCAAGCCAGTTAACACAACTGTTCTCTTGCCTCTCCAAAGGAAACTAATCAGAAGCCACTGAGAAAAGAGATAGGTGCTTTCTCCTGAAATAAAAACCTTGAAGCTGCACTTCACATGGCCACTGTTTCTAAGAAGAAACAACACCCAATTTTGTAACACTTCTTATGGAGGATTTACTCTTTGCAAAGTGTAAAAATTAAAAGTCAATAACTAAGAAAGGCTAAGTAAAAACTGATCTGTCTCTTTCAAACCAAGTCCAAGTGATGACACTTCAGTTTGCAACAAGGAGATTGAATCTGCATGTGTGCATATACAGTTAATACAGGTTTTGTACATGTGCATGTACACCACACCCCTGTTTCAGAACCAGTGAATATGTTTTACAGGGATAAATCTTGCAGCTAGTAGAGAATAATTTTTTTGATATATACATTTCTAGACCAGCAACTGCAATGGTAGATGACAAGTAAAGATAAAACGTACAGCTTGATATTCTTTGAGGAATCTCATCTCAAACCTAAAGCTAACCTGCCACATGAAGAATCACAGAGGAGCAGAACCACAGCATGTGGTGGAGACCTGTTTTCATAAAAACTAGGAAGCAGAGGAGCCTGGTGGTGTTCAGCTCTTACCCACTCTGCATGACAGAGCAGGATTGGTGAGCAGGGCTCTCCCACATCTTTTGGCTCCAAGGCTCCCAGCCTTTCTTGGGGCTCAGGAGAGCAGCCCTGTTTGTTCTGCAAGCAGCATGCAAATCGCCGTGGCTCTCTGCATGCCAACACTCTCAACACAAAGCTCACCAGCCACACCACAGAAAACAGAGACTTGGAAATTCAGAGTTGTTAAAATCTCCCTTTCTTCCCTGGCTGAAACTTAACAGCTCTGGAGGGGAGCCAGGGGGGGAAGGAACAGCAGTTGAGAGAGCAGAGAACCCATAACCCAGAGAGACAGCATCATTCATGACATGAAAAGATGCCTGTAAAGTTTTCCATCTGGCTTACTGTTTGCATTATAATTTTTCCAACTGCATCATGAATAACTCTTATGTTTAGTCTTTGATGGAGGACAGTCCTGGTCACTCTCAAATGGCTTGTGGAGCAATGCATAAATCTAATATATCAAATAAAAATGCAAAAGCATTCAAAAAAAGTTCCTAACAGCATTTCCAAATTTAACAAAAAATATACTGGACATAGAGATCATAGTAACCTAATAGACTTAGAAAACAATCAAAGGAGGAGGAATGCTGAAGATAACTAATTGCATCCATCTTTATGCCAGAAGCTGATTTCTGAGTTATGATAAGCAGTAACAAAAATACCAGTTATTTGGCAGCCACATAATTTGGAAACTTGGTTCTTCCGCTGATGAACAAATGCCTGCTTCTCAAAAGTCAGTGTCATCTACTCCTGTTGGCTTCATGCTTTTATTTTGATGGTCATAATATGAATAATGTTTGGCAAGTCACTAACACCCAAACAACTCCTCAGAAAGCTGGTATCTTGTGTGGGCACAAATAACCACATGTGCCAACAAGATGCAATCAGTGAGCCCTGAAAGAAGCTTCTGCTAAAAATCTCATATTTTTTACTTCCCAATGGTTCTAAAAATGGCACTTGTTTAAAAGGATTGAAGAAAAATCCAACAAAGAGAGTGCTTTCAAGTGATATATTTACTCAAGGATACCTGCCTAGGCTGCCTAACCCCAAGCCAAAAAATGTATCCCATACTACTGCAAAACTAAACTTTTCCTGGTTTGCTCTAGTACAGATGAAATTCACATTTGTTAGTTCCATTGAGTCACTAGAGAAAAGCACTCCTAAGCCACTAAAGGGAGAAAGGAGTCTTAAAGTTAAGACCCAGCTCCCAGCAAAGCTTTCTCTCAGGATTACTACACCTTGCATTGACCAGGTCCTGATTTCTTCGGTTCTCAGAAAATGTTGCTTTTATCTTTCAACAGGATTTATTGTTCAGTGTCTGTTAGCTGAAATTATGCACTTTTTGTCAAAAAACGCCAGTCTTTGTCATTGCTCAAGAAACTGAAGAATGCAGAAAAAACAGGTTTACAAGTAGCAAGATATAAAAACCATTCTTACTTTAAATGGGTGACTGAAAAGAAACATTTAATGTGCCTGCCCAGCTCCTTACAACTTGGCAGAGTTAAATAGGTCATGCAAATGGGTCACACTGCAGTGGCAAGGATCTCAGGGTGGCCAGCTGCTGTGCCTCAGCTAACAGAGTGCTATCTTTTACAGTGGTCTCAGAAGACACTCAACAAGAATTTGGTCCCTCTGGCAGCCCCTACAAGGCACTATCACACAATGTCCTCAGTTCCTTAAATGGAGATGATACTGCTTTTCTCTCAGCCATTACTTTCTGCAGCTGCAGTGTTGGAGTAGACAGAGTATTGGTCATTTGCTCAGCACATCATTTCCTACAGCCCCAGAGGACCTGCAACTGTCTCTTGCTGGCTCCTCTTGGTTTTATCCCACACCACTGTATAATCAAAAATCATCTTCTGGCTTTTGTCCTTCATACACATAGAGGAAGAAAAAGCTGATAGGTTACAGCCCAAATTTATTTTGCAAATTTTCTCTGTCATTTTAATATATAAAATTTTATATCCATAAATATCTATATTTATATAGATCTATAAGTTATACATCTGTAACCTATAGATATCACAGCTATACAATTTTATCTATGCTTAATCTGTAAAATGACAGAAAGTCTAAATAGGCTGTATAGAGAAGATAAATACTTCAGTGTGGGGAGAGACATAGGATACACTGATAGGTTAAATGCCAAGCCTTTTCTGCTTGCATCAGCAGAGTCCTGACAGTTACTGTTACATCAGCACTACAGGCAATGTCATTTACTTGTAAGTACTGAAAACCAAAAATTATTAATGTAAATGTTTCACCATACTGAATTTCAGAAACAAAAAATTAACCAACACAAAACTGCAAGCTCCCAGGCAAGCCAGCCATGAACCAGTAAGAAGGGTCATGACAGATAAGGGTGCAGAGCACCGACTCCCTGAGAACTTAGTCAGAAGGATGCATGGGAAGGAAGGGAAAAATGCTCCTTCTCTCACAACTGCATTTCAACACCATCACCTTTTCATCCTTTCTGGTGTGTAATCTGACAGACTCACCACTACAAAATCACCTTGCCAGGACAATCATCTGAAGGTAATGCAGAGAGAGTAGGTGGCAGAGGGGTTACGCCTTTATGAAGGTGGAGGGAGGGAATAGGGGAGAGGGAAAAGTCAACAGACTACTCACTTCTAATTTTTTTTTGTTTTAATCAGAGTGTTATAAATATGAAAAAATATTCACTGTATAGCATTAAGTGATTTTCCTCATGCACAAAGCGGAGCACAAAATCCTGAACGCTGTAAAAAACTCCCAGAAATTGGCAGTCGAGCAGAACAGACACCCTGGAAAGCCACTGCAAATTCACACAGTAGCACTGCCAACACACAAGATAGTTCAAGCTAGCGAGAATCAAATATTCACAGCAGGCAAATTCTCTCCATAGGATCTGCTGATCAGATGCAATGGCAAACAGCTTGAATTTGGCCCACTTCCATTCCTTTCATCCGCCACAATACATACAAAACAGTCTCACTGTATTCTCACTGCAAATCCATTCTACAGCTTAGCACTGCGGAGCCATCGTTTGTCACATGTGCTACTGCATGGCCCGTATGAGATATTCAGATAAACTTGGGGAAAATAAAAGCAAGCCAAGCTGTATATCTGCCCAGAGTACTGAATAAAATACCAAATATATGCCACTTCTGCAAGCTGAAGATATTATTAGCTGCCAGTAGCACTACTCTGTTTTGCAGGACAGCTGCAGACAAACAGGTGGCCTTTTTCATTTCTGGAATGCTGATATTTTCCCTGCTCCAGAATAAATGAGAAGAGCACTAAAATTAAAAATTTCCAAACTGTTTTTCTGAGAAGTTTCCAATAGACTCTCAAAAGCTTTTTGTTTGGTCTCAACATTTCTTCCTAATTCCCTTATTTTTCCATTTTAAGTAAGTAGTGGTGATAATTTATCTATATAAAAGCAGTGGATCTTGCCTGATTCACAGGTTCATTGAAATACTGGAATTTTCAGTTCAAGTCCACCAGGAAAAATCTTCTATAAGAAGGACTGGGAACTTTTCATATATATATATATGTATATATAGGAAAAAAATCAATCTATATATATACATATATATGTATGCATATATATATAAGGGGAAAGAGAGAGGTACACACACATATGTACATATGCATTACTATTTCTCCAAGATGCTTTTCTGTGTATGTTTAACTATATACATATCTTTAACAATATGTATGTGTGTGTGAGTGTATATGTGTTTTACTATTCATCCAATATGCTTTGCTGTATATATCTAGCAAAACTACATAAAAGACTGTTTTCTGTGGCAAACCCCAAATCAGTAGATTTGGAAGGAAATGGATCATAGTTAGGATACATTCACTCAGAAGCTGAGGATGGTTAATCTCCAGAAGAGGAAGGCTGACAGTGCACCAGAATTGAAGGGGAGAACAGAAGAGAAAGGGGAGACAGGGATGCTCACATCCCCAAAGGATTCTGGCACATAATAGCCTCACTCACAAAAATTAAATCCTAGTGGGGGAAAAAAAACCCCAAACATACAAACAAACAAAAAAAATCCAAAACCAAAAAACAAACAGTCAAAAAACCAACCAAAAAAACACCATAAAGAGATGATCCCTGGGAGCAGGGAGGGGAAGCAGGACTTACCAGCCCGTCAGCCGGACCGACCCTGGCCTCCCCCGGGCCGCGACCCCGCGGCGGGGCGGCAGCGGGCCAGGGCAGCCGCAGCCCCGGATGCGCCCGCACCCACCCGGCGCGGAGGGAGGGAGGGAGGGCAGCGCTGGGTGCGGATCGTGCGAGCGCACAGGCAAGGGGCAGGAGCGGAGAACAAACACCGCCATGATCAGACTGCATCAGCAGGAGCAGGATCACCGCGCGGGCACGGCGCTGCCCGGCTCCACAGGTAGAACCTTCCAGCGCACCCCAGAGAGGCTGGTGAAGGAAGCCAGGAAGCCCAGCCTTCTTCTGCTTCTTTTTGGGCAGCCAAGAAGGAAAATATGTGTCTCCTTCAATAACAGTCCGGCTTTCTTGTCAGAAAGGCAAAAAACACCTTTAAAATGGTGTGAAGAAATGGGCCAGTTGGTACTGTAGTTAAACTACACAAAACACACCAGAAACCACAAACGTAATTGAATTACCTTCACATAATATCTAAGTCTGCCTGAAGATAAAAATAAAGAATCATAAAATCATCAAGGTTGGAAAAGACCTTCAAGATCATCCAGTCCAACCATCCACCCAGCAGTACCTCTGCGATCCCTGAACCACATCACCCAGTGTCAGATCCAGATGCCTCTTGAACACCTTCAGGGATGTGATTCCACCACATCCATGGGCAACCTATTCCAATGCCTGATTATCCTACAGTGATTTTTTTTTTCTCTAATACCCAGTCTGAATGTCCCCTGTCTCACCTTAAAGTCATGTCCTTTAGTCCTCTCACTGTAGGCACAGCAGAAGAGACCAGCCCCCACCTCACTACAACCTCTTTTTGTGAGCTTACAGAGAGCAGTGAGGTCCACCATGAGCCTCCTCTTCTCCAGGCTAAACAACCCCAGCTCCTTTTGGGTGTCTCAGTACCTGACTCCAAAGGTAACTTAGCTGGAAGTGCCAAGGTGCTTAGATCCTGTTGCTCCCAGCCAGGCTTGCTAGGGTAAAAATCTACAAGTGCCTAGAGCAAGAAGATAGTGCACAACTTTGATGCTGCTATTGATTGTATAAAAACTTATAATTTTTCAATAATGTGGATGGAAGCTGAGCAAAGGAGAGAACATGAGCAAGAGCAAACTTCAACCCAACAGGCAAAAGCAAACCACGAGAGGGTGGGAGGAGTGCACAGAGCATGAGTACAAGGCTGACCCTATGACTTCACTAGTGAAGCAGGTCCTGATATCACCCCTTGCTACATCAGGTCATTATCCCAGAAGGCATGAATTAAACATTTAAACAAATGGGGACTCAGTCAACTTCCATGTCTTTGGGGGAGAGAGCAGATGATGATCAGATGATGTGAACTCCCTTAGATTTGCCAAACCCAAGATACACCCTAAAGATGACTTTGTTTACAGCACTGAATACAGAACATAGGCAGGCAGGGAAAAACCCAAACATTTCCAGGCTATTCACTAGCTCTGATGCTGATGAAATCACAGGCAGATGTCAAACAGATGTTTGATTTTGCCAGGTCATGAAGAGGGGATGCCTATCTGATGCCATATTCTATGGTAACAGCCCCACTATGGCCAAGGAAGAGGATAACATTTCCTTTCCACCCCTTCTCTGCCATTCGCTCCCTCAGCTTTTTAATACCAGATGATAGTGTTTGGCTTGTGAGGGATTTGGTCTCAGTTTTATGACTTCTTCTGTTATCCACCTTTTTTTTTTTTTTTGTGCATGAAAGAAGTTTACAAAGAGCAGGGTTAAAAACAAGTTCTCATACAGTGAATTGTAGTGAAGCACTCCTAGAAACCACTGGGAATTCACCTTGAAAATCCAGAGCCAGAGGGGTAAAACCACAAAACCAGCAAAAACATAAAGCATGGCTCCTTTTGTGGTGATGGAAAGGACTTATCTCACTCTGCCTTCTTGGTGAAGCCATGAAGTGGGTCAATAGAAAAGTTATGTCAGAGTGTGTTGGGGAAAGAGCTACAAAAGAGTCAAGAATGAAAGAAGCTTCACAACATCATGCTCTGAGGGCAACCTGAGCTCCCATCTGTGGCAGCTACTTTTTCTCCATCCTCCTGGCAATAGCTGTACTGTCTGTCTGAAGAAGAGGAAGAAAGGTCCTACAGATAAATTTGACCTTCATTTGCACTCACATTATGAGTGCAGAATATGACTAACCTAAACACAGATCTCTAGAGTTTCAACCCTGAAACCACAGCTAGTGCCGCAATGGTTCTGTCAGAACATCCTCTGGGGAAACTGGTCACTTTCCTTTCTCAGCACATCCCTGCAGCTGTTGTCCCCACAAATGAGGTCTACAGCAAAATATAAAAATGGGCAAGAAAGTCACAACTAACTTTAGGAGACAAGCTGTTTCCTAAGTTTGGTTTGTTTGAATAGACCCAAAGTGTCAAGAAAAGTACAGAGTCTGACTATGGATTTATAAGTACTTAAAAGACAGCCATCCCAAACAAACTGCTTAAAGAAAACAAAAATACATGGACTTCAAATCTAAAGTTCTAAGTCATAAGAACCACTACACCAGATATTGTGGGAATAAAATTTAGGTAAAGGAGATCACCAAAGAAATTAACCTGAGCATTAAATGTGGGAGAGTAATTTTTTTTTGCTAGACATAGTGTTAAAGCCTATCACTCTGCATACAAAAAAAACCCCAAACCCATAGATAAATAAAGCTGAATTACCTCATGAGCAATACACCCAAAAGGTAAAGCCCTAGGGTAGTCCAAAGGAGTGCCACAAACAGCTTAATCTCCAACACAAGTCCTTCATGTGTTACATATGGTCATCAATTAAACCAAGCAGTGCTGAATAAACCTGTGCCTTTCCAGACTGCTGTCAGGGCAATTGTGTGTTAAGCCATGGCACAACACATACTTTTAAAAAAGTATTTATGTGTTTCTACTAAGAGGGGTACTTTGGTGGTAAAGATGATTACCTATGCAAAGCAAATATGTGTGCTAAGATTTATTCCATTTTTTCCTTAGTTATACTAGCAAGTCTACAAAAGATAATACCTTTTTTTTTTACATAACCTTCCTTCTTTTCTCTGCCTGCAGAGTCCAAGCTTCATGGGATCCCTTTGATCACATTTGATATCCCAGGGCACTGATACCCAACACCTGCTTTCTATATTTTGACTTGACTGTAGAGAAAATAACCTTGTTTTCCAGGAAGAGCAGTGTTGACTCTTCAAGGGACTCAGCTCCAGGAAATCATCAGATAAAAAAAAAACCCTTTGGGATGGAGTGGGTCTTGCAGAGAAGAAAATGAGGAAAATTCTTTGCATCATGAGCCTGTCCACCTGAAAAGGTGTGTCTGATTGTATTTTTAATTATCTGACCAGCATCCTCTATTATAAACCAGTACAGGTAACACAAAGCATAATCAGTGCCTCTGCATGCAGCTTCAGAGGTTACTACCTTAAAAATACTTCTCAAGCTGTGATCCCTACTGATTGCTTTTATTTTTTCACTGTCACTACATCCAAAGCAGATGGCAAGGACAAAAAAATAAAGGAAACAGAAATGAGCAATACTGAGAATTATACATAATGCTTTCCTGATACACAAGAACCTGATTAATTAGAGACACAAAACTGTGTTGGAGGTATAATCTCAATTCTTACCTTCCCCATGTAATTTATCAGCTGTCTTCCTAATCAGGCACAGAAGCAGATTTCATCACAATTGTAAAATCCCCAAAATACAAGGTTTTAATGAAAATATGTGCATGATTAACATAATCTGAAGTTTTGTGACATCCAGTTATATTGGGCCAGCTGAGCATTCAGGGCTAGAGAACAGCTGAAATTTTCTGAAGTTTATTTTTAAGGTCTGAAATTGTAAAGGTACAAAAGAAATCAGTACCTAAAATTAAAATCAATACGACATCAAACCTCTAAAACTGAATGTATGACCACCACCTGGCAGCCTCAACACTTTTTCTAATTGCAGTAACTACTCACTTCTAGCATGACTTTACTTTCTTGCCCTTTTCTTTTACACGGTATGTTCCCTTTTGGTTAGTATATTAAGCAAAGCTATCTTCCATTTAAAGCCAGAAAATTGTAACACTTGTCAATATTTGGGCTTCTCTCAGTAGACTGCAATCCACCGCAGGGATCAGGACACTTTGCATCCTGAGCTGTTGGAGGGCCTCTCCATCCCTCTGTCCAAGTACAGCTGCTGTAGGTGGGCCTCAAAAGATGCAAGAAAGCTGCTTGTGGGGGCCAGGGGCCTGGCAGTAGCTGTTAAAATCTCTATTCCCCAAGGCAAACAGCAAAACAATGAAACTGCCAAGGAGGACTCATTCCTGGTCAGTTCATGACCTCTGCAAAAAAAAGCAACAAATTCCACTTCTCCTTTCAAATTAAACATCTACTCTTTATTGCCAAGGAATATGTTTTACTAATCTGTGGTGTTCAAGGTTTGATAAACACCAGAAATATTTTTGCTGCTGTTACACAATACCTGACATACATTTTCCCCCCACTCACAGCTTTGCATTTTCATGCCAACATTACATAAAACGTACTGGACTTTTTAAATGTACAGGTTGGGGTCTCCTTAAAACACTTCTAAAAGAAGCTGTTCAAGTCCAAAAACCACAATTTTTTTTAAAATTGGCTATTTCTACTGAATTAAGTTCCAGCACATTCCCCATGAAAAACCTACCTTGTTGGTTTTACTTCCACTAAAAAAAATAAATAGAAAGCTTTCATATTTAGGTGTCTAGAATTACTTTGGTGAGGAAAAGGAAAGGGAAATACATAATTTTTAATTTTCTGCAAGTGAATTTTACAGACAATCAAAGTATCTGTGCAAAAATATGCTCAATAGATCTGTGTCCATTTGTGACTTTGACCATATACAGTATAACAGCTTAAATTATTGAGTACTCCAATACTATATCCATGTATCTGATGTTTTTTTTCCCAGATATGAAAACATACATTTGGTGTCTAGATGGCACAGCCATAATTATGAGTGATCTTGAATATCTCCAGCTTTGGTAGGTTTTTTTTAATGGTAAATATTCATGGCAAGATGAACTATCCAATAGTCTGGCAATGATTTCTTTTCCACTCCTTTTCAACTATCAGTAAGCAGTCTCTAGATTCAAGAAATAGCATGACTATTTCTAAAGCTATTGTAACTGCAAACTTAGATTAACTACACAGTAGCCTACTTAAATTACTTAAATTGCTACTGTTCACTAAGTCTATAGTGATCATGAAAGCATGTCTTTGAAGAGGCATTTGGAAATCGGGATTCATGGATTACATCTGGAGGACAGTGTAATTTGCAGTTGGGAAGACTAAGCTTTCAGGACAAATGACATATAGTATGATAATATAATGTATTTAAGAAGCAGAATTTCCTTAAATTAATTGAATAAAATCAATGATTAAAGGAAGAGAGAATGAACAGAAGTCTTCTTCAATATGGTGCATTCCTAATTGCAAAGCATTTTTCCAGCTCTTTCACAATGTCTTTGGACAGCACAACAGAGAATGGGAAAGGATGTGTCCTCTTACAGGACTGAGATCCCTGCTGTTCAGTTTTCTTCTACATATTAGAGGTGTACTACTGCAACACTCTCTCCCCTCAGAATCCACAAAGCAACAAGGGCAGGAAGATGTGTTCACCACATGGATCACACCAGGTCTTTAGAAACAAGATCTAAGCAGTGAAGATGGCAGAAATAACTTGTATTGTTTGTTGGTGAAGGGAACAGTAAAGGAAAACAAATTGGCTATCACTGATAATTTATTCTTAAAACTTCAGTTAATACTCTACCCTCTGTCCTTGCCAGACCAGAGATAAATCTTTTGTTTGTTAAAAGAAAAGAGCCAATCATGCTTATAATTCAGCTTACCTGGGTATAACCAGTGGCTCCTGCTCACAACAGTCACAAATAAGGCCAGCAGAGATGTTCATGCATGATCAAACAACAAGCTTCCAACTCCTCACCTGTTAATTCTGAAAACTGTTTCAATTTAAAGCCACATAAAAAACACAATAAAACTTAGCTGATGAGACTGTATAAATGAAAATGGTAAATTTAACATAAATGTGATTTTTTCCTTTCCCCAGCAATGGGCCAGGACTCAGAGTTGATCAGAGAGAGGTACATCTAGGCAGAAGAACCAGTAGAGTCTAGCAAGATTATTATGCCAGGCATCAAAGACCATGAAAGCAGCTGTACTAGCTCCAGCACCAATAAGAAGCTGGCAGCAAATCAGCTGATTTAAAGCACTGCAGAGTCCCAATCCCCAGCCAGCTCACACCTCCAAACCACTCCCATAGATGCAGATTTCTGGAGAATGCAAATGTTACACATGGCTACCCAAAATCAGCTCAAGGCCAGCAGAACTTACTGGCTTTGGCAAGCACTTCTTCACTGCCTTTCCTAGTGACTAGGGAATACATTCATCATACACAGGGTGCCTTGCTTCAATGCACTGACCCAGCTAATGCTCAGCACTGTGCTGAAGCCAATCAGCCCTTAAATTTGGAGGCCCTACTGAGAGCTACCTGGGCTTTACAAGGTCAACAGATGCAGCCCCATCCAAAACAGGGGCTACAGAGCTATGCAACCACCTTAGGTGATGCAGGAATGCTATCATCTTATTACAAAAGTCCCATACCTTCTCAGTGATTGCTCATGGGCAGCTCCTTGCAGCACTGACCCCCTTCTTCACAAAACAACCAAAAAATTCCAAGTCCCTTCACAGCACAACCTGCTAACCCACTCTTTTGTAGCACTCATCTTCTTATTGGACACAGCTGTGGCCTATTAAAGGCAGGCCTGTTCCTAATCTTTGGTGATTAGTACAGCTGCAACTCCTCAGGTGTGAGATTACCTTCTGCACTATCTTAATTTTCGTACATCCTATCCCCCCATACAGGAACACTGCCCAAACTGCAGCACGGGAGCCCACCCACTGAGGAGGCACCAGACCCTGGTCACACATATTCTACATGTTCTTTGTGTACATGCCAGAGCTGCTCAGGGGCTTCAGCATGTCTGTGACTGCAGAGACCATGGAGAGTCAGCTAGCACCTGAGCAGCACCCACTTTCTGGGGCTTTTTGGCTTCTTGGAAATCCCTAAATGTGCTGTGCTGCACTGCCAAGGCCATTTGGGCCATTTGCCCTCAAATGGGAAAGGCACTGGCATCAAGCTGCTCTCCTGCAAGAGCTGATGTGGCTGCCCTGAGCAAGGGTGAGAGCTGCCAAAGCCAAGTAGACTGTTCAGTGAGTTGCCCACACCCACACCACAGAGGTTATCCAGGGTTCTGCATTCTCTGGCATATCCTAAACTCCACCTTACATTATCCTGAATGGAGCAGTTGACTGTTTTTCCTCTTATTTACTTCCCATCCTCAGTCTGGCATTTTTATTTCTCCAACTTGCAAAGTTATAGAAGAAGAGAATATTTCTATGCTGCTTTAAAAAGAGAATAAATTATATTGGAAGCTGTGATGGAGAACACTGACCACAATCTTTGAAGTTCTTGGTGTGTAATTTACTTACATAATAGTTTGTATTAAGGTTTAAGTACTAGATTTCTAGTATTGCTCATCAAATTTCAGCCAAATGAAAAAGAAAAAGCAAGGTGAACTACTCTTGGAAAGATAAACTCTCTGCAAGAATTTTTTATGCAAGTGTGAGAACACTAAGAACTCTCAGTTCTTCAAAAATATGTAAAGGTCTGGAATTCAAGGAGTTTCAGTTCTCTAGAATCATAATTTAGAAAGTAAATTTTAATCAGGATTGGGTGGCTCAAGAGATTGGGTAATAGTATTTAAATAAGCAAGTGATTAATCTCTGATCAACCAGAGGGTAAGGACTAAAGAGCATTTAAGGTCTCAAACACTGCTGGGAACTAGCCAACTTAGTCTAATACTGTGGGTGCTGACTCTAGGCAGATTTTGGTTTTTCTCACACACAGTGCTTATGAATAGGCTCCTCTAAATTTCATTAGAACTGTTCCATCATTCTCCCCAAAATTCTGCAGTAGTTATGCCTTCGAAATGCCAGTGGCAGATAGATACTGAGTTTGCTGATAACACTGTGCTGACAAGTACCTTGTTCCTCTGTTCCTTTTTACTGTATCTATGTGGTTTTTTCTTAATTACAAACTCCTGAATCGACTTGAGGTGCCGTATAGATAACAGGGAAGAGGAGATTCATATCAGCAAGGTGATACTTTGCAGGAAAATGGATTTTGGTCAGTGCTGACTGTGTCATTCAAAGACTCGAGATGCACAAAAATGGAGGCCAGGCAGGTCTGAAGATACAGCTCCTAAACTCCGTTCAAACTAATCATAATATTGGATTGAATTTTGCTCTTTGGTTTGTTTCAGATAGAATAAAAGAACAAGGAAAACTGTTGCATTTTTGCTGAAGATATCATCACCATTCTAAAATAATTCTGCTAATACCTTGCTTACTCAAATTTTTGGTCTGGTTGGACTGCACCAGTTGTCCAAGAGGATGTAATTATCTTGCTTCTTCCTTGTCTAAAATTCTAGACCACTGACACATCATTCCACCCAGACCACTGACATAGATTCCACCCAGTCACTATTTTGCAGTGTAAAAATAAAATACAGGCCTGTACACTAAGGGAGAAGACCAATCTAGCCTGACTTCTCAAAACATACAGAGCAAAACAAAACTCAGCCTCCTGTGACAAACTTTACATCATGCCACTTTTTTACATTAGTCTGTCACTAAGCACTGAATTTAGTTAGAATTTTTTTGTGTTCTTTTGGCCCACAACATTTACTTATGTACTTACTTCTCTTTAAATCTTTAGAGGCTTTTGTAAGAGCTGTGACAGCACTCCCTGGGAACCATTCTGTTTTATTTACCAGTGTGCAACTAGTTTTGCCAATAATTGATGCAATTCCTGCATTTGTTCATAATTTGTTTTCTGAAATATCAGAAAATACATTGTTTCCAATACACAGTATCAAGCCTGTAGTAGTAGTTATTATTTTTTTTTATCTGCATCTTTTTTCTTTGAAAAGAAACAAACAGTACAGCAGAACAGTGTATCTGTGTCTGGTGCATGTGGAATTCTCAGAACATTTCAAGCTTTCCTTTTCATGCAGTTGCTATAGTTTAAGAAGCAACTACTATGTGATCCCCACAGGGGTAACAGGAGAAACTCAATGAAAGAAAACATCCAGGAATTGTAAAAAAATAAGGGTTTTTTTCTGCTTCTGCAGATGCCAAGTGAAAGTTGCATGAAATATTTTTCTAGATCAAAAGTTGAGATATTTTATTAGCTGGTGCTGCTGACCAGTGCAGACAGTCTTCTGGCACAATTTTCACAACTTGTTTGCAGTATCACCTCAGTTATCTGGAACTTAGTGTTATCCCCACAAGGGTCAAATTCCTGACATGTATTAATTACACTGAAAATTGCCCTGGATTACTTGAAACCTCAAATAACTGAACCTATCCACTATCCTAACTTTTAAATAACAGAGGACATACTGTATAGTTGTGCTAATACTTTGTGGCTGATCCCTGTAACACCAGAAATGAATACATAAACGTCACACTTCTTATCTAGCAGGTCTGCCAGCTTTGGTCTGAAACCAGGCTTGAGAGGCAGACAGCATTTATAGCATGGTCTTATTCACTGCTGTGGGGCTGCAGGACAGAAGGAGATAGGAAGGACAGGAGGTTAAAACCAAAAACCACTGACCGGCATTCCTGATCCATGCACTGCTGGCCAAGGAAACAGACCTGCTTCACAGTTCAGCTCTCTTTAATTGCCAAAATGACCTTGGATCCCTCCTGTAGTCAGCCAAAGACTGGGTGCTGCCTGCAGGGTAAGCCTATGTCTCACTGACACTTGAGCTTTTTATTGTGCTGCATCTTCTTGTGCCCATTACCAGCAAGTCAGCCCTGCAGCTTCCCCCTGAAGGCACTCACTGAGCAGCTTCACAGGAACCTCTATAACTTCATTATATCAGGGCTTGAATGGAAAGATAACAATTCAATGACAACTTAGGTAATTTAGCCAACAGCAGGCATTAGCTCTAAGATCCCTAATGCTGTTGCTAGGCAGGAGTGGTAAAGTTGGGATTGGTTTTGGAAAAAAACAGCAAGCCTCTTCCAACCAAAGGAGAAACAGTATTCAAAGGACAACAGCAGTGAGGCAGCTTTCATTAAGAAAAGGTATGAGAAATATCCAGGAACTTTTGGTAACACCCATAGGATTTGTTGGCTGTGAAACCAAGCTACACAGCACCCATCCAACCCAACAGTTATAAATGGCAAGCAGCAAGAGCATCAGCAGCCTGGGCTATCACTTTAAGGCCTGAAACATTTTGCCCCACAACAGGTGCAAGGGTAAGTCACAATCTGGCACTCAGTCCAACATGCCTCCCACCACACCAATGCCACTTTGCAACATATTAAGTCAAGTAACATCTCTTTAGTAGTAAAAGGAGACCAAATAATACCAACATTATGACTAAAAAAGAAGAGAAAGGAGAAGGGGGGAAGCATCATGTTTGCCATTGGCCTTATGGGGTAACATAAGCTTGGTTTTAAATTGTGCATGAGAACTACTACAGTTCAAAGGAGAAAAGCCAAGGCAATGAAATAGTGTAACAGAATGAACTGAAAAAAGCTGAACTCAGTACACACTTGGATGCATGCACACATTTAGCAAGTTCAATACTCTCCCCTTATTGAAAATCCTGAAAAGAAAACTCCCTTTCGCACACTATGCAGTAATAAATCAGCATGCACTATTGCTCCAAAGAAAAACAGACATTCACCATTTAAGTAATAGTGCTTCCCACATGAAAATGAGGAGGCAGAAACAAACAAATACCCGGCAAAAATGAGGACTTTAACAGAAGGACACCACTCCAAAGAGCTGAGGATTGCCTTTGTATTGCAATATTAATTTTCTAGACCATTAGTTCTATTGCTTGTCCATAAATGAATGTGCAATTCTCCTACTAAGCCGTGGGGCAGATTTGCACATGATATCACAAGGCTTTTCAGCTTTCAAAAGGTTAATAGTTAATGGTTTTGATGTCCCTCAGTCAGATAGTTCAGCCTATCTCTGTATTTTCCATAAGCAATTAACTAAGCTGTTTCCTCTGCAGCATTAATTTTAACAGGTTTACAATAGTATCATTAGACCTCTGGACATTTAAGAGGAAATGCATTACAATTGGAAAGTACCATGCCAAGCAGGAAGCAAGTGGCTTTAATCCAGGAACAGTGAGGAATGCAGAGACAAGGAGAATTCAGTGTCAGGTATTTCAGGCCTCTATTAATTCTTGACCACAGCACCAGACTATAGAATTTTACTGGGCTCTTAAACTAAAGAAATCACTTTGCACAGCTCTTCAACGCACCAGTTTTCCATTAGTTTGCCTTTTTGCTTGTTTGCTTTAAGTCAGGGAAACAACTGCAATGTGATCTTTGGAGCAAGACACGTTCCATCATCTGCATTCAGCACGTAGGCTCCTGCTAGCAACATGCACATCATCTAAAATAAATCCACTTAAGAGTGCCCGGAAAGGTTTTCAGCATAGAAACAGTACAAACAGTTGCTAGCAGACATTAACTGCAATGGACTTCACCAAGTTGGTTTGCAGCCAGGGAGGGGATTAGAGACAGCATTCTTCTGCCACCATCTTCAGCCCAAGGGCTGGGGTCACAACAGACTGTGGCTTGCTCTCTTTTCACAGGAGAAGGTCAAAGAGGGTTGAGCTTCCCTGGACCATTTTGAGGTTGCCAATCTGACTGTACTGTGAAAATTCTTCCTGCTTGCCACCCCAGAATTTCTCAGGTTAAGAGCTTTTGGGAAGGTACCCTCCCTTTTCACATTTCCAGTGCTGCTATTATCTGGTTGTCAACATTGATCTTGCTGTTCCCTGCAGCAGAGGCTACATGTCACTGAAAAAGACAGTTGGGGATCAGAGATGGTATTTATAGCACAGACCTACAGGCTCCAACCTGTGAGAGGCTTTCCAGAATTAGGGAGTGAGAATACTACTAAGTATAATTTTAAACACAGACAAACTTTAAATGAAAGATTTAAGGTTGAGAGTTTCCTGGATTGCTGTGTCCTTTGCTTTTGGCCAATACCTAAAGGAGTGCATCTAAGTTTGAACTCTGTAGCTGCAGTTTCAAAACTACTTTAAACTGATGGGATGACACCTCTTTTCCCACCTTGGTGAGCCTCTTCCTTCTCTCCTGCCCGCATTTCTTTTCATGCTGGAAGATAAAGGGTATTTTTTAGCCAGGTCAGTTGCCCACTCCAGCTAATATGAAAGCCAAGGCTGTCACTTGCAGGAATGCCAAATTCAGGGTAGCTGAAAGCAACCATAACCTCAGGTCTAGTTTTCCTTGCTAAGGACAAAAGCTGATACTTATTTAGCCTCAAGACATGGACAGTTGTAACTCTGCATATTTTGTGTGTGTTGGCCCAAACACTTGCAGTATACCAGCTCAGTGCTTTTCTTTATATCCTCATTGCAAACTAATCAATATTGCAATAGAAGACACACAAAAATTGCAGGTGCCTGAATAAAACAGCAACAGTGTCACATTCCCCACAGGACACAGGTGACACATTCACAGACTCAGGGCATCCAACTCCTTCATTGAAAATTCCTGAAGATGGTACATGTCTCCAGAGCATGTGGTATTTGCCCAGCTATGAAGAGAAGTCATAACCTTCCACAGTGGGATTTGTTTTGAAGAGTATAAATCATTGTTCAGCAGGCTCTTTGTTCCCCAGACAGCAGCTCAAGGAAGGCACTGATCCTTCACTTCATTAAGTAGGAATTTAAGCTATATGGCAAATGGCATTGATTTGTTAAACTATTATATTTTCTTATATTTACAGATAGTTAGAGATTATTCTTCAAAAGCTTGCCATTTCTGAAATACTCACTCACCTCAGTGTCATTAAACCAGTATAATGAAAGTCATGGCTGAACTTGCAGAAAGACTCCAGCATCTAAAAGCAAATCTAGCAGTTATTCCAGTAGGCAACCTACATTTTTCATGGCTACAAAATGAGCCCTTCCTGGAAGCCAGCTGCCCTCCCCAAACCGAGAAAGACCCTATCATCTATAGTAAAGGTTAATGCAATGACAAGGTCAAACTCACATTTCAGCTGCCTAGTATTATCACTTCATCAGTAGCAATGTTTTTCTTTTTGCTGTTTTCAAACGTTATCCCTTCAGTTTACTAAACTTCCTATGGAAAAAAATAAAACCATGAAAAAACCATACCAAAAAAATCCCCAAAAACCAATCATTATGATATTTTATAAATAACATCTTTGAGAAGTCACTTCATAGCCCTAAAACAGGTAGACTCTGCTTTTAATCAAACACTTTTTCCTAAAGCATGCTAAGGCTGGGCAGGCAAAGGATGTCTTCATACAGCAAAAAAAAAAACCATTCAAAAAAGGACATCCTCTGCAGTGACCATCCTCTCTTGGTTTTATCATAGAAAAGGTTCCCCTTGCCTCCAAATTTGCATATTAATGTTCTATATTATTCAGTAGGAATAAATCTAATTATAAACCTACTGATTAAACTCACAGGTGTTGGGAGAGCAGTCTAAAATGAGACTGTGAATGACATAGGAATACTTGTGATATTTTTGTAGCTGTTATTTATTATTTGTATTAACATACTGTCTAGGAGTCCTGGCCATGGAGCAGGACTCATGGGGTGAGGTGTTAGACAAAAACAGACTAACAGATGATCCTTGCCACAAAGAGCTTACAAGTATTATTAGCATTTGGCCAAACCAAGTCCTGACATTCTCAGCAGCAGAGCTCAGCAGGCTGAGGGCACAGCTTAAGCTGACTGTGAAAATGCTGCACCTTTGAACCTTAACCAGTCTAGTTTCAGAAGTTTGCATGTGTCCACAGCAGCTGTGGATCACAGCCATCCTTCACAAGTGTCCTGCAAACATTTACCCATCTTGGCTGGTGCTGTTCTGACCCAGCAAGGAAACTGTTCAGAGCACCCTGGGTACTGAGAGACTTCATCTTACAGCAAGGAATAAACTCCTGGACACTGGCAGAGAGGGCCAGTATCCTCAGCATGACAAGGAGTGGTCCCAGCCAACAAACAGCTCAGCTTATTGAGTGCACTGTGAGCACTCCAGCCAAGGAAGCATCCAGAAGATGGGACTTTAGGCCAGCAGTGAGGTTGGTCTGCCAAAGTCCTGGCTGGGTTCTTGCTGGGGCCAGTGGTGCAGAAAGCACACAGAAACCCCTGAGGGATCAATATGGGCAATTTGGAAACAAACAAGGTTCTTAATTCCAAGTTTCACCTCCAGCCATCATAAACACAACACTGCAGCTGGTAGCTGAGGAAGGAAGTGATTGCCCATGGATGTTAGGGACAACTCATGAGCCATACAGAGGTGGTGAACATGAACACTACTAGGAGTTGGTTAAACTCACTTCTCTGAGGGTGTGTGTTACAGCTAAATGCAGCTCAGACCAGCACAAACAAATAAATAAGGTGGGGTCATTTACCTCCCTTTGTTTTGTTTGTTTATTTTTCTATAGTACATGCCTTTTATTCATTTCCTATTATTTCAGCCTCTCTTGCATGCATACATCAGATTATAGTACAACTTGGAAGCCAGGCAACACAGGCTGAACCCAAGTGAAGCAGTGGAATATGTCTCCAGTACATTCACTGTCAGATCAATTATTAGTTTCCAGCATCAAATGTTTGAGAGTTTGGAACCAAACCAAACACACCAGAGTAAGCACAGCCATTTTAATCAATAGAATACTAAATGAGATGCCAGCATTGTATTTTCCATTTGTAATACTAGTTTAAATGGCAGTAGAGCAATGCTTCCTGGACAGCATTTGTATGGTTAATTGGAAGCAATAAAACCTTCAATTCAGTTTTGAAAAGAAAAATAGCTGAATTTCCATATAAACTTTTGGGTTTTATTTGTTTGCTTCTCATTTTTCCTCCAATACTGCTTTCTCTGTGCTTCCTGCCAAATTTGAACTGATGGCTGTTTTCCTCTACTGCAATGAATTAGCTACAGCTTCACTGCAGATTGTTCCACACAGACTTTGTTTACAAACAATGTGGTTAAGAAACACCTGTTAGTTTGCTTTTATATTCTTTGTGTAACTTAGAAATGTTTATGAATACAACGTACAACTTAATTCATTAAACAGGAATTTCATAAAGTAATTCTGTCCAGCTCAGATGACACCCAAGGCAAGAAAGTTTAAATGGAAAATCAATTTGAAGGCAGTCTAGAAAGCTAGGAGAGTAAAAAACCCAAACAACATAAAGGATACAAGGACACGCTACTAACCATTACTTTTTTTTTTTTTAAGGATACTCTTGCTTTAGTAAAGAGATTCATTATGTAGTACACTATGAGCCAAAGCACACAGTGCTGCTCTCAACTACTGGCTAGACCCTAAATATTGCATTCGTCAAACATTCAGATTTCAGAACTGAAAGCAGGCACAAGAGGTGTAGAGAAACCAATTTCTATTTAGCAAGGAAGATCCACAGAAAACATGGCAGAATGGTTTGCACAGTATTTTGCTATGCTGTTGACACTTTGTTTTACATCAACACTCACAAAAATGCTTTAGGAATGTGAGTGCCAAGAACTTATTGTTTTTAGATAGACAGGAAATTTTGCTTCTGTTTACTTCACATGTACCACAACTTACACAGCAAGACTTTTTTATGAATACAATTGTGCTGGGAAATGAATATGTTCAGCAGAGAATAGTAGTACAAAACAAGAAAACAGAAACTATCATGTATTATGAATCTATATATTACAATAGGAGCAGGCTTTTTCAAGAAAGTACTAGAACTAAAGGGAGAATGATAAATTTAAAAGAAAAAAACCAAGAAGATAATTCTTCAAAAAAATTAGTAACAAGGAGGTATGAATGAAGAGAGTGATAAAAATAATGCACGTTGGTTAAAGTTTTGTGTATTTATCTTTGCTAATTATTTTTAACTGTGTGATACACACTATAATTTATTTGGGTCTTGTAATTTTATTTTGAGGTTCATACCTACATGAAGAAACAAGATCTCATTTGCTGAATTTAATTAGTAGCTCAAACTCCTGAAAGCTAATATAAGGACAACATTTCCTTGAAATAACATATAAGATAGAAAAACCCCAAATTTACAATTTGTGCAATATTAGAGCATAAGAACAAGCTACCAGCACCAGCAGACAGATAGCTGTTCTTATTAAGGGTAATAGCAAGCTCTCAGAGAACACTTTGCCAAAAGAAACTTCCTGGGAAAATAATGAGGGAAAAAAACCCAACCCTGCTTTCAAAGGAACAAGCTTTCTTAAGCAGCACATTCTGCCTTTGTTCATCTTGGTGCAATAACCATGCAACCAGGTGACTTCTGCAAGTCTATTTTTTCCAGTGCTATATCATACATACGTCACAAAGTTAAGGACCATAAACAAACTGAAAACTGGATGCCACAGTAAACAGATTTTTTATTCAGTAGTACTGAAACATGAGCCAAGATCCAAGCTAAAGTTCATCTCTCCATCTTTGTGTTCACTACTTCCTCCTATTATATGTGAGAATCATTCACACAGCCTCTGAAGTAAGTGTCTGAGCTCCTGTGGGGATTGTTCAAGGAACTGAAGTAATGCTATAAACTCCCCTAAATCCTGTCAAACAAAAGATAAGGCAGAAACCTTTTATTTTCTCACAGAGTGACATTATTCAGGGACAGGAAGCAAAAGCTGGAATCTTTTTAAGGGAAAAATAAAGTCAACATACAGTAGTTAGTATTATAGAGCAAACCTTATCTACAGTGTTGCTGGTAATTTTTCATAGAATAGATAATAAGGTCTAGAGGTACAAAATTGCAATTAGTAGAAACCTTAAAAATTTGTTGTATTCACTGTCATACAAGAGGATGTCATACAAGAGGAAAGAAACCAACAGCAACTCACTGAAAAAAATTGCTGGTTTTGTAAAAGTTATATTATATTCATTGTACTCTAATACATCTTTGCAAGTCTTCTGCAGCTCCAGATGGTTTTTTAATTAATAACTTAGCCAAAACACTTCTCCAGCCTTCTACAATTAAATACATTAAATGATGGTGCTAGAAATCTGACAGTCTTAGAACAAAGATGCTCAGTATCAATTTTTCACATGAGAAAATTTCTTCTGTTACTCCTACCTAGGCCTAATATGTTCTTTGAATGCTTTGTGAATTTGCTTTCTGGTGGGAGCATAAGCTTTCAGGATTAATGAATACTGAACAAGAATGATAAAACACTTCATCAGATTTAATACTGTAAGTCCGAATACCAAAGCTGTGGTCCTACATTTTCTTTCATTAAAGCAATGTATCATTTCTGCTGTGATAACAGAAGCAGTCGGCACTTCTGGAGATCAAAGCAAGTTACAAACAAGCCTGCCAAGCTGAACATATGTAATTCTATATGTAATGCTGCATACAATCCACATCCTGACTTAGACTTGTAACTAGACAAAGATCATCTTTGTGTATTTATACAGCCTGTGCTAAGTATGGTACTGTTCAGATCCTGGAGTTCTTACTTTAACACCACAGCACTATAACGGATAAATTTTACTTAAATGACTGGTGTTCTGGTCTGCGAGATTTGCAAATAAATTATTCCCTCTTAAAATACATGAGCAAGTCACTGATCAGAATTTCAGAGTAACTGCAGATTCATCTAGTTCTAAATGCCAGGAAAGATTTGAAGAATTCAGTCTGTCAACACTGAACCAGTTATACATAATACTTACAGAAGTGTTGTGAGAAGTCACTCAAACATGAAATATAGGCAGAATTTTTACACCTGATAATACTTCAAAGTGAACACCTCAGCATGTGTCTGATATGGGCTTCAAGTTTACTGTTATTTTCCTTCAATAAGGGACACTTCCTAATTTTTCCTTACCATAACAAAGGAGAAAAATAGACTATCATCTGGAGAATTAGAATCAAGTAGACATTTTGTAGAGCTACATAATATACAACTGTTTGTGTCTCTGGAGGTTAAGGATGAAACAAAAGGCACTTTGAATACTCCAAAATTACTCATAAGTTTTAGCTCCTACTGTGTATAAAAGAAAATGTACCTATTGTCTCTGCTAGTGAAATAAAAACTTATTCTATCAGATACAGGAAAGAAATGAATTCTGTTACAGTAATTCAGTTACACTTTTTAGGCAGCAGCAGTATCTAGGATTTAAAAGCATGTATCCCATGCAAGGAAGAAAAGGTACTGAAGCTTTCACAGCATTTCTACTTGTACCTGAGGAAATCACACTCACTGGGGTGAAATAACTGGAAAGAAGTAACTATTTAGTATGTCAAGCCAACCAAAACTAAGATAATAAAGAAAAATTGGCAAATAATAAGGGAATTTCTCACATGTAGGGTCAACTACCTGGGAGGTATAACTGCTTCTGGACCATAGTGTCAATATATTAATTTTTTTTTCAGACACATAGGCATGGTACAGGTTAGTGAAAAGAAAAGGATACACCCTGTGCTCAAATAAACCCCTGATGGCTGTACTTTTAAATAATACACCATAAATAAGCATAACAGACTAGATAGAACACTTGATCCTTTTAATTCACATGTAGTCCTTAAAGCAGCCACTTACTCACCACTGTAACTACAAATGGCAACAAAAGTCAGCAGGTATGGAACCAGATGTCTTGGAAAGCAAGGGGAAATTTTGATCGTTTGTTTTGTTGGGAGCTATTTATTCACTGAACAGTATATAAAAACATTCATTGGTAATGTTCAAGAACTCAAAAATAGTGAACTTTTTAAAATAACCTAATTATTTATTAGGAAAAATATTTAGAAAAGTAGTTACTAAAGGAAATCAGAGGACACAGGTACCGAGGTAATGAAGTGACTTTACAACACAAAAAAGATTTACTGTATCATTCGTAGCCTGAAAACTTCTTTTTTTATAATGCTTTGAAGATACACATCTTGCAAGAGAGCTTTATCTCAAGGAATGAGAAAAATACACACACATAATGACTTTTTTCTATGTCCTTCCTACTATAACCACCTTACCATTGGGATTTTACATATGAATAAGGAAAAAACCCAATGTAATTCAATATCATCTTCTTAAAACAGTCATAACAAAAATTGAGTCTTTCCTGAAAGTGAGCCAAGGAAAAGAAAACTGCACTACTGGTACTTTTTCATCTGTTTATGTCAAATATTCCTTTCAAATAGGGCAGCGAAGGAATAAAACTAGATGGGTTTTAGAGGCAAAAGAAAGGCACTCAAGGAAACTTTAGAGAAAGGGTGGTGGGGATCAAAAATGAGATTCTAAAACCAGGCAGTGTTCATGCAGAAATAGCCTTGTCAATCTACATGTTGAAAGACCCAGCCTCAAAGGCTATGCAACAGCACTGTAGAGCTAATTTAACAGCAAACGTAGCATGGTTTCTGATACACTGAAACTTTTTAATGCTGTTTATACAAAGGACCATTAACTTCAGGTATTAACAAATAATATATTCTGAATTTTGTATAGGCCATAATGTGAACACAAAGGAACCACTATCTACATGATGAGTATAAATTAGAGGATGGCCACCTTCCACATGCTCAAAGACCCTTTTATTCCCTATTACAGCTGAAGATAAAATCAATACAGACATATTTCTATGTGGCTAATCCTGTTAGACCCAACAGGCACCCACTCCCACCTTCTGCCCCACCAGCAAGCACAGGACTGTGCCACCACTTGAGGTGACCCCCTGAGCACCCAGTGCTCCTGGCAGCCCATGAGCTGTCAGCACATCCTCTGTGGTCTTCCTTGCGTACAACAGAGTATGGACAAATTTTGGTCTGCCCTTAAAGTCAACATGAAACAATTCCCCAGATGTCCCAGAATGAATGTTATCTGCAGACTGTGGTATTTTGGAGAAAGGGAAAATGAGACAAAATATACAAGTACAGTTTTCTTCCTTTCCAAAAGCTATCTTTTTGTGGTGGTGGCTTCTTATGCATGCATTCCAGTTTTTCTAAAGCTAGTGCCACAACTGAGAGGTGATATATAACCAAGAAGATCATCTTCCTCTAAAAATATACCCCGACACTTGAATACTGCCTACTTCTGGAAAAAAAAAGACTGAAAGGTCTTAAGGTGACTACACAGAGCATTCCAATTTCAGAGGGACCGTCTGAGTTTACTAGGCTAGAAGAGTTCAAATTACAAAAATAACTGCTATCTGAATCCCATAGTCAATGTCAAGGTGCAAAAAGCAGCACTGAAATATTTTCCTCCATTTGAAATACTCACCAAACCTGCAATGGGGGTCGGTAGTCTATTGATCTTTTTTACCAATCCTGGCTTTATCGCATTCAGCAACCTGTTATGAGAAAGGAGTATTTTATGAGTGGAAAGTCATAAAATCCAAATTATCAAAAATTTTCCCCCAGCATATAAGGATTTAAGTGTGACTGGAAAAAAAGAATCTCCCCTTTCTCCCTTCTGAAAACATACATGGACACCCAAATTTGATCACTGAAATGAAGAAAGACTAGGATGAATATCCACAGCACAGTAACACAATAGTATTTATTTTAAATTCTAAATTGATCTAGATCACATCAGTGACCCAGACAGATTCTGGATGAATTTTGACACATCAGCCTGCCTTACCTGTGTACAGGCAGATCATGCCTGGAAAGGCCTGAGAGCAGAAACCTAGAAGGCATCCAGCTATGGCAGTTTCTGCACTGAAGGAAAGTGAGAAAGGATGTACACTTTATGGGTGGCCTGTCTATCTTTTTTTTCATCTTAACTTGAAATTAAATGCCATTCTTTCATATATTGTGTTGAATGGAGGGCTCCTAAATCATAAACGAGAGAAGACAAATAAAAAGGGAATTCATAATCCCCCCTTCTCATCATGAAAACACCATTAGGCCAGTGATACCACAGCTGAACACTGTTCAGTGTCCAAAGATTAGCAACCCCCCAAATCCAAGTTCCTCACCACCCATGAGCATGCTATGAGATGTGCTGACATGGCTCATTGTTACAATACTCAAAAAAATGACCAAGCCTCTAAAAGTGGGGAATTTTAATTGTAAAATCCTGTTGCAACAAACATTGTGTCTTCACCGCCCTTCCCCCAAGAGAAAACCATAATGCCTTTTATCCAAAGAAAAATTCAACCAGTTCCATCCACTGCGAAGAAAATCATCAATTCAAGATGATGGACTTAAAATTCAAGATCTTTGAAGGGAAAAAATTATGTCTGCTTAAATTTTAAAACTCTCTGAAAATTAGAATAGCTCCATGGAACAGAGGAAACCTCATTTTGGTCATGGTCTCCATTCAAGAGAAGACTCCTCTGGCAGCTTGTTGTGGTAGTAAAATTATTCATATTTAATATTTGAGAGGTCTTCCTGAAAAGTTTATCCAAATGAGAAGAATATTCCTTTCAACTAAAGCTAACAGTCTGTGATGGTTTCTAGCTCCCTACTTCTGAGGGCTAACAGGCATAATAACAGCAGGATAACAGGCAGTGTGCCACTGCTCAGAGCTCCACCAAGAGCCATCTCTCCATTGTAGCACATTATTTGTTGCTTGATTCCTTAGGACTGTGGCAGTTTGCAAGTTCATGAAGGTTTTCAACCCTCCAGGAGTGAACATCTGGCTTTATAAACATTGAAGTGATCACTTTCCCTCACCTCTTTCCCTTTGTGTCTCCCTGAAACAGTATATAGGTTGGGTTTCTGCAATCACTTGGACAGAACAGGGGAGCAGAGTGGGAGATTCTCAGTTTCCTATGATCATAGTTAGTAAAGCTTTTGTTCCACTTGTCCAAAATTGTATGCGTGTTATTACATTCTTGAAGTTCCCACATCTCCAACACCATCATGTATTGGAAGTAGCATCAAAACAAATATGAACGACACTTTTGGGAGCTGGGGGTATTTTTAAAATATTCTTGAAGTTAAAAACTCTGTAACCCAAGCTCATAGAGATGGCTGTACTATTCCTCTTCTGCTTAAGGTAGAATCCAACAGCAATGTCCTAAAACCAAATTAATTCATATACTTCTATTTACAAAAAAATCACTTTTCCCCATTAGATTAAGAGAACGCCAATAAAAGAACTGCCTATCTTCTAGAACCATTATTTTATTTCACAGATGGAAAAAGAATTACTTTTTTTTCCCCCAGAAGACACTATGGTACTTTTTAACCTCACAGAGCAGCAACTTTATAAAACTATTATTTTCCATTTAGCTGTTACACCAGGCAATTTAAGATACAATTTTTTTTTGCCAGAGGACTTCTTTCCAAATACTGTAGCTCTCTTGTGATTTTAATCCTCAGTCTGCCTATTCTGTTTCAGGAAAAAAACAATGTATTAGCTAAAGCATCCCATTTTCTTTATTACTCAAATGTGAATTCATCAGCACCATAACCAATATTGCAGGTGCAGATTAAAAGTCATAGGCAATAATAGAAGGCAAAATAAAGAGTTCTTATTGGAAACCTCAAATGCCAAAACCCATTCTAAATAAATCTTCAAAATTACTTGTACAGACTTCCCTGTGAAATATAGGAGAAGGATAAATTGAGAGGAAGGAAAGGAGTAGGGAACAAACAACATTTTAGTTCATCATTTGGAGGCTGAAGAGAGAGGAAATAGGATGGGGCAAGATGGAAAACCCTGAGGAAGGAATTAAAATTATTATTAGAAAGTTTGTCTCCTATTAGAAACATTTCTAAGCAGTCTGGCACCAAACCCCCCAGGACTTGCTTGCTGCAGAATATGTCAAAGGGAGGTTTCTTCCAGAGCAGACTGTCTGCTTCTGACTTATTGCCTCATCTAGAGCAACAATCCAGATGCCAAAACATTGAGTGGTTTAAGCTTGCTCTGCTACCAAGCCAGCTGAAAAATTGTGCTGTTTGTGCAGGGTCTCAATAGTCGCCTTCACTCTCACAGTTAGTGTCCATCCCAGCTTCTCAAAAATCCACTCAATATACCTCTTCTGACATAGGCCTGTATACACAAACTAAATTTGCTGTGCCAATTTAGACTTTCATAAAGCACATGTCTTGATATGTACAGTTTTATCAGCTCTGTGGGTTTCTGTTGAAATACTGAGCAAACAAGACAGATCACCATTTTGCATTGGGGACCCGGCACAAGATCCTCAGCCATGGCCTAGGGGACAGTCTCTAGGTGAACAAAAACCACTAACTCACACCTTCTCCTAGAAGCCCCTGACAACTGCAGTCCCATGCTTTCTTGCCCCACCAATCCTAACCAAAGGATTTGGCTGCCCAGGGCCTTCTGTCCCCAGCCATGTCCTAGTCTAAAGGGTTTTCAGGAGAGAAAACCTGCACCACATATCTTCTTCTGGCCTCTACAGCTCCAGCCTGTGTCCTCTTCCCCAGTCCTAATCCTAATCCTTCGCTCATTTTGAGCCAAACAATCCCACCAAACACCCAAAAGACAATAACCCAAACCAGGATACAACTATGAATTTTCAGGCTCCATGCACAAAACCTGAGTCTCTACATACATGCATGACCTACTCTCAGACCCTTCAAGCTCTCTGTGGGGATTTCTGCTCACCACCTCTAGCACTTATGCACCTGTCCTGAGTCAGAACAATCCTCTGCTCTTCTCAAAGTTCTCTTGTAGTTTTCAGTCCAACATAGAGTAATCAAGGTTGGAAAAGACCTCAAAGATGACCAAGTCCAGCTGTTAAGCCAGCACTGCTGGGGATAGTAACTCAATCACTTCCTGGGCAGCCTGGTCCAATGCCTTACAACCTTTTCGGTGAGAAAACTTTTTCTAATATCCGATCTAAATCTCCCCTGGAGCAACCAGACACTCATCCTCCCTTTCCCCTGTGCCAGGAGCTGGCTTGGTGCACAGTGAAACACTGCATAAGAGGCTAAAACCTTAGACCTGGCTTACCTTATAGAAAGAACAGGGCATGATGGAAGGGGAAAGCTGCTCTGGTCCCAGCACAGGGAGAAGCTAGGTCACTTCCTTCCCCCGATGAAAACCAGCTCTCATAGCTTCGGGAAGAATCAATGCTCTACTCATGCTGTCCCCAAGGCTTGGCATTCCAGGAGATAAGGTATCTCCTCAGCTGGACAGACAAGCTGAAATCAGTGCTAGCCACTGTGTGACTAATTTATTAGACCTTCCTGGGGGTTTTTATCATGAGTTAAGAATTTGAAAAACTTCTGCCAGGAAGAGAAGGAGTTTCAGGCAACAGCTGATAAAAGATCTAATGAAAAGCACCTATAAATTGCCCATGACATTCTTGCAAGAAAGCGTCAGTTACAAAAATATTCAGAGGATGGCTGCAAAAACCCAGCCTCCAAAAAGACCTCAGTTCCAGGAGGAAATGGAAGAGAAGCATTTTCAGAGAATAAGAAGAAAAGAAAGGCTGAAGTGATGTATGTTCACAGATCAATCCAGGCTGGAGGGAGAGGTATCCAACAGAGCTCTTTGCTCAGGTAACAGATCATATTCCTAAAAAGAAAAGCTGACTAATGATCTGATCTAAAAGTCAAAGGGCATTTCATATTTGAGAATTCAGGAAATTCTATCCACAGTAAACCTTCACAGAGAGATTTCTCTCTTCAAATCAAGTTTTACAGACTTACATTCAAACAAGCAGTCTTTCAGCACTTGATAATTATTAGCCTAGACAGCTTCAGTATCCACATATTTTTAACTCATGGTCTAGTAGCAGCTCCAAAATGCCCCCAAATATTTTAAAAGTACAGAAAAATCCACTACTAGTCTTAAAGATGAACAAATCACCTTGAAACAGTGAATAATGAAAAGTCAAAATATTTTGTTGCAAAAGACATGGCTAAGAAGTTTCAAAATATAAACATGTTCCTGAGGTCACAAAAATATTTTCGGGAAAACATTCTTGAGTGATTGCTAATGATGCCCCTGACATCATTTATTTAGAATCAGATGAACAAGGTGTTTTTTTAACAAGCAGGACAGAACTGCCTTTGTCTTATGAAGGGCTCGCAGTCCAGTCTAATATGTAAAACCTTAATAAAGACCTATGCAAATATATAGTATTGAGAAAACAATATTCCAAACACAGGACTGCATTAGTCGTGCTCTGCCAAAAACAAAAAATATGAACAAAATAGAGGCCTTGCAAACAGCTCAAGAAAGGCAACAGGGAAGAATGTAACTTCACAAGCTGTTTATATACAACCTTCAATCACAAGGACTGGTGATGTGAAGAGTATCTCATGCACCTATAAATTTACAATTCATGCATAGTTTTTACACTAAGTAGCAATGGCCATGGATGTGCTTTCTAAAACTGCTAAATATGCTTTCTTAAACATACACTCTTGAAAAGCTGAAACTTCTCACAGGATTACTTTGCCTTGCATTTGAGCAACACTCCTTTTGAGTGGATCAGTGCTCCACAGTCTCCTGCCCTGTCAGTAAGCAAGCATCAGTGATAAAGCTCTACTATTCAGTCTGCAAAAATGCATACAAGGACAGGTCATTCTGACTGTTTAAGCATGCCCCTCACTGTCTATTCCCCTCTTCTCATCACAGGCTTAGCATTAGGGTTTACATTACCTTTGGCCCCTCATCTAAACTGTATTAATAAATAGCTCTTCATTATGAAACAGCAATAAAACTTACAGATTAAGGACTCTGTATTCATATAAAACTATTTGAAATGTCCTCACATGAACCTAAATCTTAATGCTTAATGAGCCTTGGGGCCCATCTCTCAAACCTGGAGACAAGCCAAATTCATGATGCTGATAATGTTTTGGCTTTACAGCACGGAGCCTGAAAACCACAGGAAAACACCAATTCCTTCTCACCTCAAACATGAGTCACACTCAAAACTTGAAATATGCCTATGAAACTCAAATACCTTCTTGATTTCCAAGAATAGAAAAGTCAAGCAAAATAGTAATTAAGCATAAGGGCTGGGCATCCACTGACTTCTCCACTCTTCACTACATAGCCAAGTGCTGAACTGATGCCAGGCCCATAGTACTGACAGACAATTAGAATGACATATCTGAAAAATCCTATCACCTACAAAGACTATTTGTTTTCCCCTACCAGATGACATGAGTGACATTAACTTGCAAAAAGAAGGACTGAAACACCATATATACAGCAAAGGCTGTTCTACATACCTCACGGTGCCACTGACTCGGAGCACAACTGTTTTATTATTCCACAGCATTACACTTGTGCCGATCTGGCACACGGCCAGCCCTTGTTGAAAACTGCATTTATGTCAGCTCAAAGCTTGGTCAGATGCACCAGAACCAGGATGAGAAAATGCAGCTCATTCATCACCATCAACATGCAGAACACAAGCTAAGGGGATTTCTTACTTGTGGAAGAAAATAATTATCATGACAGAATAAATGATAAATTCCTTTAAGTAATTCTTGATCATAATCACTTTCAGTTGAGTCAGATTTTTAGTAACTTATCATATTTGCTTTAAATATTATTAAAGTAATCTATGTGCATTATTAATTTATCATCTTTTTTATTTAAAAGTAAAATCTAAAAACTTTCTTGTACTTTTTAAGAGCATATATTCAAATTATGCACAGCAGAAGAGAAGTGCCTTTCCTATATATTATCCTACAGGAGCTAAAGTGTACAACTTTTTTTTTAGTTCACTGTACATACACAATTTTACTAAGATTACTTAAAAACAATATAACATCTTTGTATTTCCTCTTTCAAACAACAACATAAAAGTTACAGAGTCAAAGAATAAGCATAGTTTCAAAGAATAATCATAGTTTCTGCACATTTTACAAAGTTACATAATGCCACGTGCTAATAGATAAAATAACTCTCTAAAAAACCCAGAAGACCTTGGGAAACTGCTCATAAGTTGGTTTCCAGAACTGCATAGGAAAGTGACATCCATCTTTAACCACATACAGTTAGTCTTTTTTCATCTTTATACGTGTATGATGTGCAGTGAAATATTTATTAGAACTTTCATGCTTGAGAAAAATCAGATTTATTTTGCCTGCATGTTCTGCTATAAATTGATTTTAATACACACATAAACCAGACATGCAGCTAAAATGTTCTACATACAGACCTCAAGGTATTACACGCAATCATGATGTTGTTAGACTCAACTGCAAAGCCAAATAATTTCTGCTAATATCCAACTGTTTTAGTTCATTGTTTAAGGTCTTTTGCCCAGGATCCACATCCCAATTGTTGTTGTTATTCTTCTTTATGGTCTGGTCCTGTTCCTGACATTAGAATCTCATTACTACTAATACAAACTTTCAGTTTGGATAATCATATAATAATATAATTCTGTTTGGATAATCATATCAAAGCAAGCAATTAACTCAAATTTTTGAAGTCTCACATCCCTACAGAGACCTCTTTAACTACTGAATACCCAACACGAAGGAAGGAATCCTGCAGTTGCTTGACAAGGGGAGGTTGGCAGCAAGGGGAAGGGCAAAAAAATTGAAAATACATTTGCAAGGATATTAGAGCAGAAACAACAGGTCAAGGTTGCAGCAAGATATGCATTTTTTCTTCTTGTAATAATTTTTAAACTTATTTATAGAAATTGTTGCATGGTTAGAAATAGAAGGAATCTTGACTTCCTTAACTGCTGTTTCAAAAAACACAACAGAACTGGCCAGACCAGCAGGGCAGACAGAGAGACAGGATATGCACTTTTTTTGGCAGTCAACCTTCATTCAGATGTCTGAATCCATAGCATAGGAACACCTAAGCATTGCACAACCAGATCTAATTTATTTCTGATTAATCCTCTAGCTTCTTATGATATCTGGGTCAAACCTAAACATGAAAGCTATGTAACAAGGGAGAAAAAAAATTGAACATGTGCTGGAGAAGCAATAGGGGATTTCCAGTGATATTCCTGCTACTGGTGTTGTATTCCTGCATCATATAGCTTTCAACCATGACCGCAGGAAGGCATATTTGCCCACCCATGCAGAAACTCTTCAGTCTTTTCATATGAGAATTTAATTCACAAAGCATGAACAGAGAAAGAACTGCCTCTGCCTATATAGCTATTATATCCCTGCTCAAATCACCATCTGCACTGATGTCAGAGAGCTATGCTAAAAAAACATGAACTCATTTCAGACAAACAGAAGTCATAGTCACTGGCTTCTCAGCACAGCTGAGTGAACAATTAGAGTCACCACTGTCTGGGCAACTGCACAAGTGGGCTTTCCACCAGCCAGAAAGAATAAAGGGCTTGTGTTGCTCTCATCTGTTGACTTGTTGCTTTATGGCATCCTGCATTGTTTAAATATGCCCCTCAGCTCTCAGCTGAGTGCGTCAAGCTATAAAGTTCGTACAGAGGCCAGATCGAAATGCCGCAGCACAAACACCACCGGAGAGGCAGGTGCAAGGCTTGCAGGTTCCTGTGGCAGGCATGCACATCTGCACTGCTCCACAACCCATTCATCCCAAGAGCCTGAGCTTTTGGCATTGCACAGTTGCATTCATTTTCATTTATTAAAATATGTGGATTGTTGCTAGATGTGAATGAATCATTTATAACCAGTGTAGTGATGTCTGCTTGTGTCTGTAGGCTGTCTAGGACATCAAAATTGGGATCAAGTGGAGGCGGGCCTGGCATTAGTGTGTATAAGGGTCAAACAATCCTGCTACAGACACAGAGATTCCCCCTGCACCCTTTTGCACATACCAGACTCTTTGGGGAATGGACTCTGGCATGGTAACATCCCTGTTTCCTTCTGCAAAACACCTGCAAAGCCAGAAGGTAGCTTGAGATATGTTTGGGACATTCAAGGCATGCTGACTGTGTCCCCCTTCCTGACAGCAGTTTCCAGTCCTCTAGCTGCTGCAATCCCGCAGAGCCCAAGCTCTCTTTCAGTCTTCCTCACAAAATACAACGGGTGAGGAAAACCCTGAAACAGTCACGTGGAAGTTAAGCACAGATATTCCACATTCATATGGATATCACCCACATAAGTGTCTGGCTATGAGTTGTCAGTTAATGCCCCTTGCAGTGAGTACTGTCCTGTGGGTAAAAACAGAGGTAAGTTTGCTTTTCTCCAAAACTTCAACAAATCAGATAAAACCTGACCAAAAACAATGAGTTCTTCCATCTTCAGAAACCAAGACAGCTATAATTTATTTCTTGTCTTCTGAAGTTGTCTTAGATCAGGTTTTCATCTACTTGTTGAAGTCAGCCGCAATGAAAGCACAGCAGACTGACGGGGAGTTAAGAGAAAGCTTGTATACCATTACATTTTTTTCATTAGGTAGCCTGGTAATTTTCCAATAAGTGACAAAAAGCAGCTATTGGTAAAGTTACTGTCTAGAAAGACAGTTACTAGCTATTAGTAAAGGTACTGTTTAGAAAGACAGGATTGCTTGTGGCAGCTTTACAGTGCTCTTCACTGAGCAACAGATAAAAAATTAACTATCAGTGATTCACTTGCCAAAGTACTTTTCAAGATATTCCGGAAGTTCTCAGTGTTGAATCCAAAAATTTCTGTTGAGTTCTCTACTTTAAGTGGACTTGGAACCAGTGAGTAGTACACTTCTACTGCCAGTGCTATAGGTAGTTTGTCATGAGGACCAATTTGGTGACTTTCTCATTAACGCTCTGTAGCCTGATAGAGTTTTACACACTAGCTACAGCTTGCTAAACAAGAGCAATACAAACTTCACGGCTTTTAAGATGTGAGGCTGAGGAGACAGATTCCTTCAGGCTGATTTTCACTGATCCACAAATGGTAAATGAGGACAAGCAATTTGCCCAATATCACAGAACAGTTACATAGTATAACCAAGTCCCTTGATCTGGTTATGGAGCTCACAACCTTCTAAGAAATACATATTTATTAGTCTCATTAGCAAAACATTAGTTAGTTAAGCCTTCCATCTTAAAGATTTACAGTATTTAAATCAGACTACCTCTGCTTATTTGCAGATAAGATTACAATCTAAGCTTGAAATACACAGCCCTTGTTTTTCATGCAACACAATTCAACCTTAACATTCAAAGAGCACTGAGAAGTGATTCAGCACACAGCACTTCCCTTCAACACACACAGGAGAGAGATTTTGTGTGAGAAGCAACCCTTAAATACAAAGAGGGTATGCTCCTTCTGAGTTACACAACTTTTGATCAACAATAACAGCTACTTCCCTCGTCCCAAAGCCACTCCTCAGCAAAGACACGCAACTGCAATCAAAATAGATCACATCATTTCCTTTCTATTTTTTCACCTTTAAAAGCTAAAGTTCAAGCTGTCTGATTAATGACACCAGTGAGACATATAAAAGTATTTACACAAGTAGGTTTCAGATCTATGGTAAGCTACCTAGAGCTGAGTTCCAGGATATTAGCTTAACTCCACTGCTGAAAACAGCTTCCAAGTGCAATTACCTGGAAGAGTATAAAACTTTACCAATAGCTGCAATTGTCCAGCTACACATCTCAGGAGATCTCCTTTATAAGTATGGACTCAGTTTTGCACAAGCTTCATCATTCTGGTGTGCAAAGACAGCTTTTATCAACTTCAGTGACAATCATATCCAGGGAAAGAAATTGGTCCATACAGGTGATTCAGATCAGAAGATTCTCCCAAATGCCTGACAATCTGATTTTCACAGGGCTAAGGGCATTAGGGCATATTTCCAAATTGCTCTTAGAAGTCACCAGCTTTAGCATGTAAACCTTAACAAGGTTTTGGAAGACTCTTCCTAAAAGCTAGCCATTAGAACTACAGAGAGAAATGTGCAAGAGCTGGCTCGTGTCTCTCATCCAAAAATTACAAAATACGTCATTGAAACACACCTTTAGGCAAAATTTAGAGGATACCTAACCTTTCCAGAAACTGTTAAAGCAGCTGTGTATTGATGGTATTCAGATGGCTAACTCCTGACAGCGTTCAGACTTGGAGTTGGTCCAAAACGCCTCATTGTGGCAGAGACATACACAGGCCGGTGTGGAACACCATTTGCCAATCTGTGGTTAACAACATTAAATAAAAGGAAACCAAAAAACAAACATAATATTTTTGTTTTACATAACTTAGCTGAGGACCAGGGGTGGAGTGAGGGAAGCATTTTATAAAACCTGCTTTCTTTAAGCCACATTTCAACCCTCACCATAACAATAGCTTTGGCACTGAAATTATACTGAAGTGAAATACCACTATGTGCAATGTCAAAACTCTCAAAAGGAAATCAACAATGGAACATACTAGCTAAGGTTGTTTTCTACTTTAGTCAAGATTGTATTCAAGGCTCAAAACTGTCATTACTTACTCACACAGAAGAATGCCGTTTTCTAATCCGGAACGAAAATCTTTCTCACCAAAACTTCTGCCCGTCACTTGCTGCAAAAGAGTGGAGGGAAACAAAAGAGTGACATCTATTAGAGAGTGAGCTTTACAAGTGCAATTCATAATACTCAGAGCATCTACTGTGTAAGGAACATTTGAGCTTTACAGGCCTTGCAAAGGACTAAGCAATGTCCATTTCTCTTTCCCATTTCATCAAGCTATTTAACATATAGGACAAAGTATTTGCTCCAGCCAATGCAATTGCAGTCTGCAATTGCAGACTGTTTTCTAGCAGTAAAAATAAAAAATGACAAAACAAAAACTACAACGTAATCTTCAGAGTATTTTAGAAGTTTTATTTTATAGTGCTTTGAATTTTAAAACTACTGCATTTAGACAAACTATGTATTTTTATTGCTTTTTTTGCGCCACATTAAACATTTTGTACCAGCCTTGAGCTTTAGCCCTTATCAATTTCATAGAATAAGCAATGACAATTGAAAGCAATGGCATGAGTTATAGCCCTTCAGACACGTGCCTCAATACTCCTGGTCATATTAAAAGATATTTCACATCAGCAATTCAACCATGAATGTGAAGAGAATACAAACTCAGTGGAAGCTTAGGGTCCCCCCAGGTAGACTTGGACCAGGAGGTACACATTGCCTCACAAGCTCTTAAGCCATTCTGTGCTGCTTAGGGATGGACCAGCTAGAAACCTTCCAGGAATCCCAATCTTACCTGAGGGTGCTGGATGCTACAAGCATGACTGAACCCCCCTTTATGACTCACTACTGTGTTGATAATGTCTTGCTACTCACCCTCATATCATTCTCAACAAATATGTTCAGTTAAAAGTAAAGAATAATTTTATTAGGATCACAAAAGATATAAAAATAGTTACTATGTTTAGAAAGCACTGAACAGAAACAATACAAATAAAAAAAAACAGTTTTAATTGTCCTGCAGGAGGTCTTCTCTTTACCCAGGCAAAACATTTACCGGATGCTTATAGAGTTCTCATGGCTTTCATCCAGTCCTTCAGCAAGCACCGTGCTCTGGGTGTTGCTTCCACCCTAGAGAACAGTGACTTGGGGACACATCTGTCATTATGTCCCTGTTTTCTCCTTGCTGTTATATTCAGATATAAGACCCTTGCCCTCCTAGTTTCCTGTCATAAAGACAGCAATTTATAAAAACTGACAAGTTGCAACTGTCCCACAGGATTAGCAAATGCATCAGTTTCAGAAATGCTGGTTATAGCTGGGCAGTCTTGGACAGAGAGCAACACTTTTTAAATTGAAATGCATATGCAAATTGAAATGCATATGCAAAGCCTAAAATCTAATCCTTCCCTAAATTATAAACACATTGTTCTGCTCAATGTGAAGGAAGTTCTCCCATACTCTGAAAAATGTATCATAACAGCATCAGTGGACAATCATATCTTACACAAATGCATAAAGAAGAACAAGGCACTGTGTTGTGCTCATATCTCTGAAGAAACCACATGTAATTTGTAGTAAATACCTTTAACCATTTAAACTAGATCTAGACATAGTAAATCATCTCTAATCTTGATCTGCTGGGACAAGGGAAAATCATGACAATAAAATCATTAGCATTTGGGATGAATTATAGGTGGAGCATATCAAAACTGAAACTTTTGTTTCATCCACAAGATATAGTACAGAAAGGAGCAGGAAAAGCTACTTCATAACAGCCTGACTCCAAGTAGTTTTTTCATCTGTGAAAAAACTGAAGAAAAATTATAGTCATCTTATTTCACTCCTCAAGACCAAATGTCCCAGATATGGAGATCAGTCTTCTTATGCATTTGTTGAAGACCCTCATTTATCAGGGAGCAGTACTGAAATCGTTACCACAATTCAGGACTCTGCCTGCCAAAAGCTGTCACATGAGTATCGCTGTTATTACTAATGATGTAGGAAGGTTTCATACACTACTTCTGTCTGCATAAATAAAATCATGAAATACAGGTGCACAGCTGGCACACGAATTCATCCAGTGAGAGGTACAACACACGCTGACAGGAGGTGAGGAAAGACAGGAAGGTCCAGGAACAATACATGTCTGTTTGAAAAGGAACTGGAAGTAAATGAGGCATGGCAAGGTTTATGCCTGTTCTAGATGATGCAGCTGCAGAGGGAAAACATTAATCACCTACAAGTCTCCTGATTTAGTCAATTAAAATGTAAAAACAGTTCAACAGAGAAAGGCTAGAAACTAAAAATAAGCACGAAGATGACATTATAAATGACAAAGATAAACCCAAAATGGGACTGAGAGAAGCAAGAAGCTGGATCCACCTTTTCCAGAGGAAACCAGAGCTCAGTTTCTTGGTGCACACATGCACATGCACCTCCTTCTCTGCAGAGGCTACTTTGGGCCAAACCCTCATGAAAAACTACTGCAGGCCCACAGGCCAGCCTGGTGCACATTGCTGAGATAACCTCTGCTCAGTACACCCAGAGCAGGAGGAGACAAAGAGACTTCAAGCAAAAGGATTGGCACTCTCATATTTGCACACAAAGAATCCCACATAGCAAAGTGCATACTTTACTCCAGTAATAATGAAAGTATGTGCATTAGCCATGATATCACAAAAAATCTGCATACATCACAGGACTGTGTTCATTTATTGATATAAGCAGTGGTCTGTTCTTACTAGCTCATCTCCTATCTCAGGAAATAAAAGCCTCCAGTTTGCTGGATAAAACTCTGAAAACACTGACAAACAAGGACTAAAGGATAGCATTTGCAGTGCTTCTACTGAGCTTCACTGGAAAAAAGGAAATTGTTCATTTGCAACCAGGTACAGTAAACTGCAAAATGGAAGAACAGATATTTAGCCCATCCACTTTCATAGTACAGAGAATTGGTGATCAGAACTGAACCTGCAGAAACCAGTCGTGACCAGATGCAAGGTACTCTATTCTGGACTGCTGTCTTCAGGAAAGGACAAAAAAAAAGAAAAGCAACATGAAAACCCAAGATGTTAACTGAGAGAACTTTTGAGACCTGGCCTTTCTTTGCAAGGCCAGGCTTCCAGACTGCCACATCTTGCATGCTTTGGAGACACAACTCCATCTTCCGCCTTGCACTCTTCCCACCTCACTGGTACGGACCAGCACACTTAGGCAGTGCAGGATGAAGCAGGATAGATGGAAGAGTTCCCTATCCACTCTGCAATGGCAGCATACTGTAATTATTGTGGTGCCAGGGTGCCAAAGTTAGAACAAAGTACCTTAAAGACAAAACACAAACTGTATCTTGCTAATGATTAGAATAGCCTCTCACTTCTTTAATAAGTGCTATAAAGCTGAGTGGAAAAAAGCTGCATTTCCCTGTCATACTGGAAATTAAAAATAGAGAACAGAAGCAAAACAGTACCATTTATTACTGTGTGCTTTATTTATGTGAGGAGGTGTTATTTTTATTCATCATCTGGATGATATTTTCCTCTCTGTAAAAAGCTACAAGTGTTGCAACCAGGGCAATTATTTGAGTTCCGGGTGTATTTCTCAGTTTCCCTGTCACTTAAAAACAGGATATGAACTTAAAATGAGTAATTAAAGTTTTTCATGGCAACAGCTTCAATACATATTTGCATACAGTAACACTTGACATATATTGCATTGTTGCTGATTAACCCTTTTGTTCTTTGCAGTTACACATGCTAGAAAATTTATATCATCAAGGATGGCTGTCATCCAGCCACTAACCATTACCATATTGTACAACTTTATTTTCCCAAAGCTTCACTTTATGTTGTTTTCCTTGCATTTTTATATTGCTGGTGGTGCTTCCTGAGACAGAGCTTGCAAAGCTTCTCTTGTCAAAACAGCTTAGGGGCATGAAAAAGAAAAGGTGACAAATTAGTGAACAGATGCTAGCCTCAGGTGAAGGTTATCTAGGCCAACAAGATATAAGTAGTTGAATAAACACTTGGTCATCAGGGATAACACACTGAAAACACTTAGATTCATTTTCTAGGTGCACATCTGAAAATGCCATGTTATGCAGAAAAAATTAGAGGCACAGCAAAAGAGGTCTTTGTTTCTCATCATGTGTTTTTGAGAGCTTATGAAGCATGACAGTAAAGAGAGGAAGATTTTCTATGCATTTCATAAGCTGTTCATTTCTTTGTATGGGAGTATGATGCCTTTCCATTTTGTGCTATTATTTTCCCCTACATATTTTTTTTTCTTAAATGAAAAAATCAGGTCCTGCTACTTAACTAGGATTATATAAAAGTAAGGCTTAAACTGTAATAATCAGGTATGTATATAGAAAGCATTGGATTGTACAAGCAATAGGGAACACAAACCACCAAAAGAAGCAAGACAGCTTTTAGGACATCAGGATTTGGCTCCTCTTGAGTAATGAATTCCTACTTCCCTGTTTCTGAGTTATAATGTGAACTAATAAGATGAATATGCAAGTTAAATTCCATTTTCATATAACATAGGCAAGCTGTTTCTGAACTAAAGAACCTGTCCAGTCACAGCCAGCTTCACTTTTGCAGCCCAGAATTGCACTGCATTGCTATGACAGTGCCATGGAGCCTGGAGACCCTTCACTGGCTCCTGGCTCAGCCACCTATGGATCATGCAATGTCTCTGCAAAAGTGGACACAACACATCATCTAGGCAGAAGTTCCCTCTCTCTTATGTCACAGAGGCATTTAAATTGCTAAAAATCATAGCAATGCAAATCAGTCCTGAACAGCTTTATTACAAATACTAGGAAGGTAGTTGATTTAGTTCAGAGAAACTTGAATATTGAATGAATGGAGTTTTCCAGGGGCAACGAGCACAGATCTAACATACCTGTCTTCCAGTAAAGCTGAATGATGACAAGCACTCTGCTCAAAGCCTTCCAAAAGGCTTTACAGTATTGAGGTAATTTACTACTGAAATCAGTAAAAGAGCAAACAAACATCTCTAGTGTGCAATTCTACTCTCAGGGACAAAACCAGCATGAGCTCAGAATGACTAATGTGGCCAGCAATAAATCACCTGAAATTCTGTGATACAGAACTTGAAAATTTAAAGAATATATGGAAGAATGAGGGGAGATTTCACACTTGGGTAGCAAGATTAATCTGCAAAGAAAGGACTTATTATTTTTAGGTCTTCCATTGCCTGGTCACTTAAGTTTAACTGCAATTTGCCTAAAAATGTTAACTACCTGTACTGAAGTCCCTTTTTCTCTTTTCCTCTGACTTTTCATCCTCATATTATTCTTTGATGAGACAAAAAACTGACTCACTCTTAATACTTCATATAAATTTCACTTTTTCTAGCAGCAATAGAATAAAATAGCATATTCTCCCCCATTTGCTTTAAATTCCCTTCTGCCACACTGCTAATCAGGTCAGCTGACAGTTTAGTCAACATATAGCATGGAAAAACCATATCCACTGATACAAACACACTCCCCTTTGGTGGGCCCAATTCTAAGTCCTCACTAAAGGAATAATTTATTTACTTAGGGATGCTAGTCACTGCCTTTTGTTTTCCATGGAGGGAGCAGCAACTGAAAAAACCACAACAGCTGGGGTTTTTTTCTGATCCTTTGCACAGATTAATGAGGACATGATTCTATGGATGGACACCTATATTTAAAGCGTAGACTAAACTGGCTCAGTTAGTACTTTGTTTAGGAGACACGACAAAAGAAATACTGAAAGAGTAGTACACACCAGCAGCTATTACCCTACCTAAGGCTTTAAAGCTAAGTCTGGGAAAATTTTGTCTTTGCTAAATCCTGCTCACCACCAGAGCTTTCCACACTGAAATTCTGCATTGCTAACAGTAGTATTAAACATGCAGGGTTGCCATACGTTGCTTGGATTTATGATCTTGCAGAGCCGTGTGCATTTCTGCCAGGACATCTGGTAGTATAATCCTGTTTGGCTGGCAAGCTGCTAGGGAGTGTTAAAATTTAATGATAGAGTAAAATCAGCTGCCTTTTCATCTCTCTTCCCTTATGCTGTTTGTATACATTTCCAGGTGCATTGCCAGATATTGCAGCCTTCCCTTTGGGGTGGGGTGGGGCAGAAAACATTTCAGTCAAGGTTGAACATTTTGTGAAGAAAGAGAGCAAAGAGCAGGACGGGAACTTAAAAACTACTTCTATCAGATTTCTCTTGGCTGCAGCACATGCCCTGAAAGCTTCACCTACCATCAGATCATCTGTTACATCTAATTTGTATCTGACAGTCAGTAGATTGGCATTGCATTGTTTTATGGGCAACCACACTCTTATCTCCAGTGTTATCAAAATTAGGTACTAGATGACAGATATGACAGACCAACCTAGAGTGGTTTTAGTCAATTGTTCAATTTAGGGTTCTTTTTATTGTTAAAAAAATAAATTAAAAAATCCTTTAAAAACCTCATAGAAATCCATCATCCCTTTCTTAGTTTTAATGGGAATTAAAGAAGGGGAGAATTGTAGGTTTTGTCACAGATTTACCAGTTAAGTGTTCATCCTACTTTTTGAGTAGGGAGAAGGAAGATGAAGCACTATTTTGGGAAAATAACTTGTACCTGGAGGAAGGTACATCTTACCATAACAAAACATTCTTTAGCTGCTTGCTCTTTTCTGTGAAAACAGGATTCCATGCAGATGGTCAGAGGAGCAGCGATCAGAGGAGCACACATGATGTGAAGCCAAAGGTACAAGACATCAGAAGACAAGCATGCTCCTCCTCAGTCTAAGGCCCTCATTTAATCCAGTCCTGTCTGTCTGGAGAGTCTGGCCTTACTCAACCCACCCCGCTTCAGGGTGCACCAGTACAAAATGGCAGCCCCTGCACCTTTGAAGGGAAGAGGAGCAGATGCCTTGTAATTACTATCATGAACACCCTTTCCCAAGATCTTACTTTCTTACCCAACCAGGCTAAATAAGCAGTCTGCTCACTGACAAATGAAAGGCTAATTAAAGTTATCATGAATTTGTTTCTGTATGATTCCCTGGGGCTTTCCATGGATAGACAAGCATTCACACTGCCTTTTATTGTACCTCTTCAGTTAGATACAGAAAGAAAAGTGTATACAGGGAACTAGTCTCAAAAGCAGAAACTGTTGATTCAGCTCTTATGTTTTCCCTAATTAATTCTTCTTGAAGCTGGAATCAGTGCTGATGAAGGGAGATTACTCAAACTCTGGCTACTGAACACAGAGTAGCTCTCCCACCAACAACTTATTTGCCTCATATTTTATCACCAAGTCAAAGATGTTTTTTAGCAAAGGACAGGAGAATTTTTTTCCTTTGTCTCAGGTTGATTACATTAGCAACTTTCCAGCAGAACAGGAAATTGGGTTTCTGGCCTTGTCTAACAGAGCAAAGAATTAAAACAGACAGTTTTTTATCCTTTGACTCCTTTTTCTAGGTCTAGAAAAGGTTTCTGATGCTCTTGAAAAACTGCTCCTCCAAGATTTATGCTATGCTCTATCATCTATAAGTTGAAACTGAAGCATCTGTTAATAAAACCCTCTATTTTCTCTCCTCCAGCTTTGGAAAGTTTCGGCAGTCCTGAATCAGAAGCGTTTAAAGCTCTGTCAGTTACAGCTGCAGAGGCAGAGCAAAACACGACACAGGCAGCAGACTCCTCGTTGAACTCAACATCTTGTCTCACCCTCAGAGCAATGAAGAGATCAACAGCTCTGTAGGAGATGATAGGATCACTGCAGTATCTAGATTTGCTAATCCCCACTTTACACTGCTTTAACCTATTTTACATTAATCACTGCATTTATATTTTACAAGACCACTGCACTACTTCTTGGACAAGCAGTTTTTGACACCAGTGTGTTGCTTTATGCCAGGAATGTGCATCTTGGCAGACAATTTTAAAACTGCACACATTTAAAACTGCACAGAGACAGGAATACACACATACGAGATGCTCCAAGTTAGAGGGGCCCAGCACTAGAAGCACTTCAGCCTGTCATTAACCACTGTCAGAGAGACTACCAAAGCTCAGCACTGCTACTGAGATTTTGCAATGAAAAATGTCTGGTAGGAGACACCAGCTTCCCTTTCTGAAGAAATTAAGTGTTCGCTTGAGCAAAACATTAATAAATTTAACCATCCATTTAAAGATGATAATGTCTTAGGTCTCAGTGAAGCCTCTGAAATGCCAATGATGAGCATCAGTAGGCACCAGTCTACCTTGAAGCTTTTAAATTTAATATTATCCAGTTGTTTCAAGGCAAGTCCACATGTAAAGTGTCCCATTTACAGTCTGTGCAATTTAAATATATATATATATCTATATATATAAAAGTATAGCTCAGCAAGGCATTTAAGACTTGATTTTCCAGACAGTAAGCCTGGAAGCCCAGAGCAAGCAAAGCAGGAAACTGTCCATGGGGAATAGAGATGTGTCATACAAACATTGCTGAAAGATGTAATTCTATCTGCTATCAATACAACTCTGCAAAACTTTGCTCCTTTCAAATAAAAGGGGAAGAGGTAAACCACAACACTTTTGAGAACAATATCTGAGCTTCTTGGATGTTTCTTCTGTACTCTGGATCCTCCCTTGGCACATTCTGCAGCAGGAACAGGGCTGTGTGCCATGGTTTTGCAGTCACTTGCAAACAAACCACGGAACTACCAGCAGGTAGTTCTAAACAGGAAAAACAGTGCATTTCAAAAATCACAGACTGAAAAAAAATGATCCACTTTCCTGCAGAAAGAAGGTTAACCTTAATTCAGTCATATACTTTTGAGACCTTTATTAATAACTCTTTGGAAGTAGATCTACTTTGTCCCTGCCTCTGTAGAGACAGAGTTAAAGAAAAGCATTCCCACTCTGAATGCTTTTCCAGATAAGCCAGTTTTTAAACAGCATTTGGCTACCAAGCATGGATAAAACTAGACTCACAAGAATTTAGGAGGGCATACAGTCAGGACAGCTGATCCCAACAGACCCAAGGGATAAATATCCCATACCATATGGATCATGTGCAGCAGAGGGAAGGTTGGTGGGGAAGCTGCTGCTGAGGGACTGGCTGGGCATTGGCTGGTTGTTGGTGAGAAGTAGGTTTTTATTGCAAAACTTGCCTTTTTTGGGGTTTTATTGATCACTCTTTGTTTTTTCCTTATCATTACAATGTAGGATTATTTTATTTCTAATATTAAACTATTCTTATCTCAGCCCATGAATTTTCTCACTTTTACCTATCTCACTTTTATCCTATGATCTTCCTGGAGGGGAGGAGTGAGTGAGCAGCTGTGGGGTTGCCAGCTGGTATTAAAACACAACATAGCCACAAAAAGAATGTTGCCATAATTGAATCAAACCACCAGAAGCTAAATGGGAAGGTATGGTGAAACAGAACAACTATTTCTCTCTAAATTATGATGACATTACATGCAGATAGAAATCCCACTGCAGCTTCTACTGGAAAAAATTGCTTTTCTGTTCTCCCAACTCTTCTCCATGGTTCCTTTGACCCAGATCCTGAAGGACAGGCAATAGCCCTGCAAAAGGGAATGGTGACTGCCATTAATGCTCTAGACAAGAGAAACACTGCAGACTATCTAGAATCAGCTGATGTCTTAGAGCACATGGACATGAGATGTTGGTAGATTTGACTGCCTATAAATGGAGAAGGAAGTACTTCTGTAAGATTTTAAACCACAGCTTACTCTTGAAAAGACACTTCCAAGAGTCATCAGCATCTTAAGCAGAACTAAGAACCTCTATTTATTTCTCTGTCCTCCTCCTCCTTCTCCCAAAAATTACAGCTTTCCCCAGTTAAAGAATGTTTAGACCTATCTTTCAACAGATTGCTCCCACAGGAGCTAGGGATCTTGCAGTGCATTATGAGTACTAGATTGAAAGCCATTTTTCATTCATCTGATTTAGCTAGAATAGGGCAGTTAACAAATATCAGTAAGAGTTTTCTGCTAAATAGATTTCACAAATCAATACTGTTGTCCCCTGCAATGACAAACATCCATTCATGGATCCTGAGCATCAAATCAAGACCAATTTACAAGGTTGCCCCTGAGACAAAACCCAGCAATGTTACACAGGGTGAGTTGTTGCTCTTTTCTCCCCTGCTGCTGCAGATATAGGGAGCCTTTGTTTGGAGGACACAGAAAGCAGAGGGAGAAAGGGAGGAGGATTGATGATGCACACAACAATAATAAACACTGCTCTTTTCTATTACTGGAGCACCTGCTGCCTCCATCAGCTCAGGCTCATCCATTATGCAACACACCAGCCCTGACAGTTCCAGAAGCACCAGCTCTGAAGACATGATAGACCTGACCAGGAAGCAAGACACAGAATGAGCACCTCTCATCATCAGATCAAGGAGCTGCACTGGTGCCCATTCTCTGCCCTGTTTATTGTTGGGTGAAACAAATACTAGAAACAATTAGGTTAAGCATCTTGTTCAAATATACTCAGAGCAGTAAAAGAAATTTGCCTTCTATAAAATGTAACAACTTAGCCTTGTAGAAAATAAATTCCTGAAGAGGAAAAAAATGCCCAACAATTATTTTAACTACTGTAACTTTTATTTTTACTCATAGTGGGTATCATGTAAGGTCTAAAATGGATTGGAAGGAATGCAATTAATTCACTATAATGCTTTAATACTAGAAAAGGAGACTACTAAAAATATGCTTAACATTTCCAATCTAAACAACAAGAACTGCAAGTTTCAAAACATTTTCTACATTTCTACAATTCCAAGAAATCTTTTCAGTCGGCCACTTCCCTGACAGAATTAGACCTGTCCCAAGGACATTTTCACTCTTTCTTACCAATCCAGAGTATCCCACTCATGTTAAAAGGGCAACTCAATGCCATATTAAACATGAAACACTGGCAGGAATCAACATTGACATTGAAAAGAATATTTAAATATCATCAGAGTTGGATTGCAAAGCACTTTTAAGAATTAGTTAATTTACAGTTTTCCGATGTCAAAATGAGAGGAAGTCCTTTATCAGCACATTGGTTTTCCATGTACCTCCTTACACTCATGTACACTCAGCAACCTCCTTCTAATTTGAAATTTAAAAAAATCCATAGATCTTGAAACTCATCATTAATTAATGATAGAAATATATTAAAAAGGGAAACATTTTCTTTAAGCTACTTTCCTAAATAGGTTGCTTTCAAATTTCACAGATTATTTAAGTAGATTAAATTAAAGGCAAATAAATATAATCAAATTTCTCTTTTCCTTTTTAAAACCATATAGTACTGACAATGTTATGTAGCATTCATCAGTAATATTGTATGTGCAACCATGGAAGGATACTCCTGTCATACAAATTGGAAAATGAAACAGAACTGTCAGAACAAGAATACCTGCCTAATCTACAAGCAAAATTATACACAAAGAAGGGGGAAAAATCAAACAAACCCTACAATTTATTTAAATAATCCAGATATTCTGTGTATCAACCACAACAGTCTTTTGAGAAGGCATTCACTTATAGGAATTGTATTTCTCCCCTGTTGTTTTTTAATGTGACAGCATATCTGCATGACAGCAGGAGCTTTGTTGTTGAGTTCACATGCTCAAACAGTTTTTCAATCATGTCTGCCTGCAAGTGCACCAAAGCCATATTAAAACCTGAGATAACCCTTGTGATGTTTTAAAAGGGAAAGCTCAGGAAGAACCCAAAGCTTCTTTCTCTGGCTAAAATTAAAAGTGTCTCTTGTAATCAGCTGACTTTATTAGGTGCAAATTCTGAACTTCTCATGCTAAATATTGCCCAGCTTAGGCTGGAAGAAGCAATCACCTACAGCAAGCCACCAGGAACAGCTGCTTGATAACAACCTATCATCTGGAATTAAGGGCAAGTGTTTAAGACTTGCCATGAGAGGGGGAAAAAGAAAAGAAAAAACACAAAAAAGTAACAGACACAGGTTTATTTGCTATGAAAGCATCATTGACACCTCCCTGATATTTGGACAGTTTCATCTTAGCAATCAATCCAGTTTCTGAATGTTTGCTTATTTTTTGCTCCCTGATGAGGGGCTCAGCAGAATATGAAAAGGTTTATATGGAGTTGGAGAGGCTGCTGGAAACTCAGTGTTATTTTGCCAAGACTGATCTGCTGAGACATTTGCGACCACCACATGATTTAACTATGCCAGTTAATCTGTTTTAAAGCTAATTTTTCTTATGGTATCAAGCCCACCATTGCTGGTTTTGTACATGATGAGAGGCACCAGGTATCTGAGTATGAGCTGTCTCATTTTAGCCAAAACAGCACACTATCAGCACACTCTCCAACCATCTGTTTTTACCATCCTTGCAAAGTTGGCTGAACAATTTTAAGTCCAGCACTTTTGTAGTGTTTTGCATACTCTTCACTCTGACTCCACATTTTAAAAAACTATTAGAAAACTTCTCCCAATTAGCTTGAAATTATACTTGTTTATACTACCTTCTACCTACTACCATTCTCTACCTTTCAAAACACCACTGATTTTTACCATTCAGCAATAAAACAGGATATTTTTATGTTAAAAGAAAGAATTTTCCTGCTGCCTCAATACTTAGTGGATGAGAGGCAAGGGAGGAGAAGGAAGAGAAGGGCAGCCAGTGCTTGGTGCCTTAATTGCATAGTACTGCATCCCATAACGTTTATGCATTTCACTTTCAGATGAAGTCTGATAAATTTCTCTGGTTCCTTAAAGTTTTGACTTGGGCAAAAATAAGAGAAGATCCATGAGGATAAAAATTAAGTTGCAGACAGAAAGTACTTTATGCATTAGGAGCTACACATTAAGTCTGTTTGATGCAAGTTAACTCCTACAGAAAAGCACAGCTGCTGTCTCCAAGAGTTAGAAATCCCACATTCATACAAACTCTAGCAGCATAAGAAGAAGCCTTACATCACTAATTTGAGCAATTTCATTTTTATCTTGATGAGCTGACACCACATAATGCAAAGGCATTTGCATTAGTACAAAATTATCAAGTTAAATAAACTATGTCTCAAGAGCTAATTATATCTTACTGTCTGAAGAATCATTGTATAATGGAACAAAATCGGATGTCTACCAATATGAAAAAAACAGATTGGACATCAGAAAAAATAACACTGTTTTTGTATGTTTCACATCCAAACCACAAGCCAGCAAGTATTCAAATTTTTTCCAAGACTAATAAAAGTTAAATTACTTTGTGGTCTTTGGTTACTGGGTTAAAACCAGATATGCTGCTTTAAAACTTTGTCTTTACATAGCAGAGTTTACAATTTAAACCAGACAGCAAATTCAAATGAACATGGAGACATTTGAAGCCAGGCTTTGAACACTGTTCAGCACCCCTCTACCTAGGTCAGAACAAAAGCACATTCTCTCCATGATTCAGTTATGCCATTTTGTCCTACTCCCTCTCCAGCTTATTTCCATTCAACAAGAATGATTTTGGCCACTTATTAGAACAACTGAAGCAGGATTCTCTAGAGATAAGCATCAGATTAAAGAATCTTGTTTTTTCTCATTTTAGTGGTTTTCTTTTGTGCTTCAGGTAGTAGGGGAAGATGGAATGTTTCTGTAAAATGAGACAGGCAAATAAAATAACAAATATACTCTCCCTTGCTACATCATCAACAGACAGTGATGCCTTTTGCAGACTTTGTATGTAGAAGCAGGCCACTACACCTAGATGCACAAACCTGCCATTTGTGTCTTCTGTAACACTTTCCAAGATAACCTTTGCAAAGCTGTGCAGCAGGGCTTACTAAGATAAAAGGCAATGTCCAGACTTGTCCAGGGAAAGTCAGTGACCCACATGATCACACAGCACCCATTACCCTTGTGATTTCTTCTTATGAAATAAACCCCATGTGTATAAAGAGAAAAAAAATCCCCAGTAAACAGAAGGACCAGAAATCCAAACTGATGCATTTAGATGAGCTGTCACAACACTGTGTGGAGGAGATAAAACCAAAACTGAAAATACAAAGCTGATTTCAATCTATTCCTAATGCTAACTCATGATCCCTTTACCAACATTGTCATGACCCTCTTCAAACAGCTCTGATTCACTTTTCCACTCGTGTACCATTTTCAATCATTTCACTCTTGCTATTATAGTCACAAGTGCATTCCCTCTTATCCAGTTTTCTATGCCAAGAATAGAAAAGAAATATTTCCACTCAGGAGAGAAAGCTAATGTCTAGATAAATATCCCTCGAGCTTCCATTCTGGTTACTTGTTAATTTTGAGTTAGGTATGTGGTATTTGATCCCAAGGTAATAACAACTATCCCAGCTTCTATTAAGATTAGTGAAAACTAAGTTATTCAATTCTCAACAGGGAACTACTGTGCCTTGGCCAGTTCAGCTATTTGCAGACCATTTCTGTATCAGGGTTAGAGAAGGTGCTAGCTCTGCAGCTAATAACTCCCACGCAGGGCAAGAAGGTTGGGACTTGCTGCTTCTTTCAAATGCCCTAAAATAAACAAACCCCTTTGTTCCTTCCCCTTGTAGTAACAGAAGTGACCAGATGGGAAAAGTGAAACAAAGCTTTTCCTGATTATATCCATTTTATTATAAACAGCTGTTTTTCTCCAAGTCATTGTTAGATCTTGCACAATTTCTGGATGGTCTTATACAAAAATCTATCAACAATCATTTTTATATCTATGTATATAAAAGGCTTTTAAGTCTTCATATTGTTGATTTGCATTCATTCATCAGCTAAATATAGCTAACAATTTAGCAGACAAGATGATCTGTACAGCTAACACATTTAACAGGTTTTATCAGTTTGCAAATTCACAGAGCAGCCTCCCAGGGACCTACACTTACATGTCTCACAACCAAAACAAACAACATCTGCAGTCCTCAGAAGATAGTTAGTAAACAAAACAAGGTGTGTGCTGACTGCAGAATTAAAATAAACAAATACCACTAAAATAATTTTTTCCCATACTTTAGAAGTCAGAACTATTTCCAGATTCTCAGGAACAAAACACAACCTGAATTTTTGCTCAAAGTCACCTTAAAGCTGGGAGATCAGCTCCTGAAAAAGGACTCTGAACCAGTACCTTTCAAAATTTAAAAAACCCAGCAATTTGACATAATCACCAAACAAGATATTAATGAGGCTGTTTGCAATTATCTTGGAAAAAAGAAACATCAGCAATAAACCTGCCAGAACTTAGGCTGACTGCAACCCCAGAGAGTAGGAGAGAGCTGAGAAATATTGGCAGAGCCTCCCAGCATAAAGGCTGAGGGTGTGAGAAAGGAGAGGAAGTGGAAAGCGAAAGGGTGATGGTTTGCCAGCCCCTTCCAAGATTTCTGTCTGCAGAGTATCTGTACGTGTTAGCAAAGCCCTGAGGTTACACTGCTGACAAACAAACTGTGTGTGACTAAACAGGCCCTGATGTACCACAGAGGGCAGCTGACTCCAATCAGAAACTTCAGTCTCACCAGTATCAGTGTCTGCCACATCTAAGCTGTGTTAAGTAAATTAAGAATGTTTAATTCTATTTTTATATTCACTAAATCAGTAAAAGCCAAGCAGAAAATTTATAAAGCCTGAAGATCTGGTTTTGAACATAACCTGTACTGATGATTTTTGAAGGAAGCTGCAAAATAAAAACAAACTTAAATTTTAAAAATGTGTTTGGAAACATTTCAGCTGCTTTTCTTTCTAGTATTTCACATATAACCATTTGTGGTTTAGCTAGGAATTTTTTAATATTCATTTGATTCAATGAACAGATGCCAAAGCTTCATCTCAAAATTCTCCGTAAGAGTTTAATTTATTTTTTAAAAGGAGGTAATAGGTTTTAAATATCTAACCCTTCTTCAGAAAAAAAGCCCAGAAACAAAACTCAGCCAAAGGTCAGGCTTGTTAAACACATATATCTATGTAATTCAGATCAAAACACTGCTTCCTGCAATTAAAACATTTGCCACATTTCCCACTGGGCTCAAAATTCAGTCCTTTTGCTATTGAGACAGAGGGCAAAAATGAACTCTTTTTTAAAACAAAAAGTTTAGAAACATCCAGCTGTGCAACTTCTGAGCTGCACAGAGCCACACCAAATATACGCACGCTCTGGAGAGGTCATCCTCCTTGCTACTCATGTGACCCAGGGATGAGATAAAAACAGTTTTCTGATCCAGAAGTCAGGAAATGCAATTCCCCATTACACTCTAAGCCCAAACCCACATTCCAGCAGCTCCCTCAGCCACTGCTGGACCAGCCCAGCACCACCCAGAGCACTGCTGGAGGCCTTCCTGAGCCCCTGCCATGCCAGCTCCCACCCTCATCAGCTCCCGCCAGTGCTGCCCTTCCCAATGCCACCACCAAATGCTGAAAGGAACTTCGCAGCCACTCCCAGCCTGACTGTGGGGTTGTTAAGGAATCCTAGAGAAAAGTGGAACTCAGCAGAAGGAGGGCAAACATTACAGCCAAAACAAATTCCCCTGGAGGTACGATGTCTCAGACACAGGTATCCAGGTCCAGTTTGCATCTCAGCCACAAGCTGCTTGGTTAGACAAAAATCTCAACATCTCTACTGCATTACACAAACCCAGCTTCTTGGCCAGGATTTTCAATCTCTCTTTGCGTGAGGACATCTTTGTGGGGTTTTTTTTATTTTAAATATATTTGAGGTTAGCTGTTTAATCAGTATATTGTTTAACAAAACAACACACCTCTCATCAGCTTTTAAAATCAAATTCTTTTTCTGGACCAGTCTCTCATGTAGTACCATTACTTTGGACAAATCAGGCCACCCAATTTGCAGGTATAAGCACTTACATATTAGAGATGGAGGCACTCTTGACAACAAAAAACCTGTTCAAATCTGTGAAACTAAGCAGGACACACAAAGAAAGGAATGTAGGAACTTTGGACTAATAGTTCTAATAAAAACAAATCTAAAATCCTCAAATGTGTTATTAATTAAACATAAGCCATTTCTGAAAATTGAGTATTTATTTGAAAGTTCCCTAAAACTACAAAAACAAATAGAAAGCTTTCTTTACAGTTATAAGTTAAAATTTCTTCCCCTACATAGGATACAGTGATTATTTTTTTTTAAGAAATGAATCTATTATTCAAAACAAACTACTCTCAGCTCCTGAGGCTATTACTAGTTGTGCAGCTAAAAAACAGGAATGCAAAGAGCATCAAATACATTCCATGAAATACAATTTGCATTTGCCACCTCAGTTATTCTCTCTGGAGATTAGCTTTTCTCTACATCTCAGATCAGAGACACCAGTAACCAGCTTTATTCCCTCACATTTTTCTTCCTCTCTCCTCTCAGAATAATTCTCACCTTCTGCAATAGCACTTTTCAGTCTTTCAGAAAACTATACAGAATTCAATTCAATAGATTCTTAGATCAAGTCACAGCTGATTACAGCATCTTATTTATCCTAGTGGGTCTGAATAGAGAGAATATTCTGGTTAAACTGTGACACAAAATTCATTTAGCTGGAACCAAGAGATGTAATGGCAATCTGCACGTTACCTTTTGAAGTAAATGCTCTTCCAAGGAGTTAAAAAGAACATTAATATAAGTGTTTCCTCCTACACTATCATGGCAATATTGCTTTATCTTGCATTATTCCCAGATGGCCACTTGTGTCATTTAGAGGCTCTACTGGAAAAAATACCTTATGTTTGTAAAGGACCTTAGAGGTCGAATAATTTCTGTCTCAAAGTTGAATCAAACATCTCAAATTCAAAATATTTGAAGTTTGTAAAATATTTGAAGTTTTTTTAAAATTAAACTCAAAAATATTCAAATATTTTTACATTAACCATTGCCAAGAACACCCCTCAACAACAGTAGTAATTCTTCCCTTAGTAAATCCAAGGAAAAATACTCCAAAAATAATAATTCAAAATATAAAGAAATAAGCAACTTTTTTGTAATTCTGCTCTAAGCTTCTGTACTCTCACAGAATTAGCTCTGACATATATTGACATTTAGTTTTATCAACCTAAAACCCTCACACAAGCAGTTATACTGATGCAGAATAGTCTGAAATCACTTTACTTTGTCTTTGAAGGAGACCACAGGAGCATGCACAGCAAGCACAGACCACTGAAGCCCATGAGTCCTTGCTTGTTCAATGACATGGAAACCAATAAACAGCGTCTTTCTGTATCAGCATTAGATATGGATTTATTACTGACTCTGTTAAGAATTGGCTTCTATTCTACTCAAACATTTCACACTGAACTAAATAAGCTTTTTTTATTAAAAAATACTCTGATGTAATAAATAATTTTGTCTGCTATATGCATGAATTAAAAACTAGCAGCCATTTAAACCAAGTGTTAGACGCAGACGGCTACCAGCAAAATACCAAGGCCACTAAGCCGCTGGATCACAACCCACACATTTCAACTATAGCAAGAAAAAATGCTCTCAAGCCTCCTTGAGCTTTGAAACACTACAAATGAATGTGTGATACAGCAGAATGCATCATCTGTGGAAGTCCATTTGAATAACACAGGACTTAACAGGTTTAAAAAAACCCCAAAAATATAATACTAACTAACCAACACTAAAACCAACAACCAAAAAACCCCCAAACAGTATGGTATGAATATTTAGGAGGTCCAGAGGACTAGCACACTACTGAATTTCCTCATGGTACCTGAAAATCATGCTGCCATCACTAGTAAAGAGGCCGCCTGCCTGATGCTGGCTGGGCCTCGTGCTGCTTGGCAGCGCCCTGGCTCAGGCCTGTTGGGCCGGTTACCAACAGGGACACAGCAGAGACCCCAAAATGTGGGCACAGGCTCACCACAGACACACCAGGACTGCTCACAACTTACTGATGGTCAGTGAAGAAAAGCAGCTTTGAGAGCCTGGAAGAGACTGCTTTAAGCTGACAGCAAGACAAGGAACAGTAAAAGACACTTGATCCGGCCTAGGAAAGAAACATCTTCCCCACCACACAGTACACAGGCTAGGGTCTGAGGGCAAAAGGACAAGACCCATCTCCAGGCTCCGCATCGAAGGAAAGGACAGGAACTCCAGTGTAAGTGGGAGACTGACATAAAGGCATTGTCATGAGAGTGCTGGGGCTGTGCAGCAGCTCCTGCTCTCCCACCAGCCACAAGGATGTGCCTCTGTGCCTGTGTGCCCAGAGAAGCTCCCCTGCTCATCTCCATCCAGCCCTGCCACACCAAGGACGTGGGAGCAGCCATCCTGAACTTACACAGGAGTGTGGGGGGTGTTTTCCCCAAAAACTCTGGACTGGAGTTAAATGGAGTTTAAAACCTACTTGTTCAGTCATCTAAAATGGTCCTTCTAAAAGCAGATTTTAAAAACTGAGTTTTTTAAAACAAGTTGCTGTCCCTTTCTGCCTATCCCTTATACACCTTTAGAAGTTGAGTTTAGTTAGTCTGTGTTTCCAACTGGAGTCACAAAAACCTTGTGCTGCAAACTCTGGTGGTAAGGGAGAACTGTTCTTACAGCTGAATATACTCAGCCAGTTTAATTGCAAGAGACAAACAAAAATATGGGGGGGGAAAAAAGAAAAGAAAAAAAAAGGCCGAGTTGCTCTTTTTGTATCTCATGCAATTCTTATTTCTCCCACAATTTCTTTGATGACCAATGAACTCTGCAAAAAGTTCTGGTGGCTGCTTTACTCCTCTATTCAAGCCCATAACTGGCAATTTACTAAAGCAATTATAATTAGGTTTGGGAGATATGAAGTGTTTACCATGTATATCAGAAGGACCTGCTATTTGTCCCAGGGAAAGAACAGTAACAGAGTAGAATTGTTCCATGCAGTACAAGAGAAAATGAAAGAATATCTGTTTAGCAGTCAAATACATCAGAGATCCATGTTTTTCACACAACAATCTTGGTCCAAAGAAGATTATTAAAAAAGCCCCAACAACCTAATAAACAAACCTATGCACTTTTCTCTTTTACTCACCCTTCAAAAAATGTTTGCTAACGCATTCTGTTTATTCCATGTCAGACAAAATCCAAGCACGTAAAGACAAGTATCTACATTTTCATTTCCTACATTCGTGAAAATCTTTTTTTTTTATCCAAATAGATAACTAATTCCTCTCCCTTGAAGATAAAATAATTCATATTCATTCAAGTGTTCTCAGTCCTATTCTATCCATCTTAAACAATGCATTTAAAATTTTTATTTAATTTCTTCCTCACCAATATTTTTTCATTTAGTTATGATACCCTAAATACTACCTGAAGCCAAACCAGCATTTACTTCACTCCCATTCATTTAGTGCTGACTTTCCCAAATTCAAGAAGATGTCTGTCTGATAAAACAGACAGGGCTCCTTAACAGAGGCCCACCAAGCATTCAGCTGCAGACCATGGAAGTCACAGAGAACTTTCCAATGCCAAGCCAAAAAGAAATATCTTTTCACCCTCTTGTCAAACTATCAGGTTAGACTGCATATTTTGCAAACAATTTTCCACAATTAGTATGTCACCAGCATGCTTTTGTTCTATTACTTGAGGGTCAGTACAAAAGATTTCTAAATTTCAAATTGTCCAGCAGTATCTCAGCCTGGCTAGGCACACCCCAGATTGTCCAAAGTGTTTTATTTAGAAGGCAGTGTTGTAAAATGTACTCTGGCACCTTCAACCTACTTTTCACACTACAGAGCAACACTAAAAGGATTAGAGGACTTTACCAGGATGCAGAGATGTTTACCTAGGAATCAGCAGCAACAGTATAAAAAGAATAAAGCTGAGCTCTGTGTGTCTGTGTGTGTGTTTTCATCCTTCTGAGCCTCCTTATTTATGAAATTAATCATCCTTAATAGCAACTTACTAGCGAATGCAAGCTGCTCTCGACAACATGGGAAAGAGGAGCGTCTTGATCTCAAGAATCTGTGCTACCCCACATTAAGTGGATGCCCTTTTAATAATGAATAACTCTTCCCTTCACCAAACAGACTGTGGGTGGAGGGAGGAATGTGTTGCTCTTTTCTTCTGCATTCAGGCAGTTCTGCTGGAGGAATGCTGAAGAAACACCAACCTTCTCATCACGCTCTCAGTTACATGGTTCTCCCAGGCAAAGACAATTGTCTACACCTGCTTTAACTTGCAAAATAAACACTAAACATATCTCAGGTAAGGATGTAATCTAAAACTAGTAGTCTCAGTAAAATAATGGAATTGATTCTGAGTATTATCAGCTTCATTTTCTATCACATGTTTACACTACCAGTCTGTTGATGCATATAAAGGACAAGGTATACTTCCTGTATAAAATCTGTCATTTGGCATGTAGCACCAACTGCTTCAGTTTTCTCCAATTAGTAGTGTTACTCTCCATCCAATTAAAAGAACAGGGTATGTTTAGTTTATGGACCATTAGAGCACACCAAACAAAACTTTTTTGTGATCAGTGAGAAGATTTACAAAGAATGCACAGAGCATATTATTTTGCATTATGTGTGAAATTCCAGATCATTAACTTCTTAAGGAGCAAGTCTTCCAAACAGCTGCCCTGGACAGAGCTTCAGACAGGTCTTTCTTGCCCATACTAAAAGTAAATTGGATCATCACCTCAGGAAGCAGCCTGCCTACTAGGGAAACAAATTGTCAACCACACATATGAACTCCAGCCTATTAATAGACAAAACCACAGTTGCAAGGCAATAAATAGTGCACTTTACAATTCATGCTGATTACAAGTAAACATAAAAGACAAAGACAACTTCACCTCCCAACAATTCAAAAGCCAGTTCACTGGCTGCTGAAAAGTCTTGCTGTATGAAGAGTCAGGAAATGAAGGGGTTGGTATCCACCAGCAAGATAAACTGAAAAGCAAATGCCCTTGAAATATAATTTCAGAAAAAAATGAAATTTATATTCAGAATTGGAAACTGGTGTGTAATCGATTTTTTACATATACATGAAGTCTTTAATAGCAGTATATTTTCAATTATATTTCAGGGATGGCCTATTTCTGGTTTCCCATTACAATCCATGTTAAATCTCCAATGAGCCTAGGGCCAAGACAGCACCTCTTCCTACATGGAATACATTACATTGTAATAATTATGCATATACTCATGAGTTCTGGTTTTTTCTCTTTTTTTTTTCATTCTTTATCAAAAGATTCTCAAGGCAGGGCTAACTGCTAGCTTACCCAGATAAATTGTTTCCACTCTTAACTCATTCAATCTCCTGTTTTTGAGACTGTAGACTACATGATTGTTTAACAATGGAACCAGGAGAGTTTGAAGTCAAAGGACAACACTGACACAGGAATAGGCACAGTTGTAGATGCAGTCATTGGTATATGTTTAAAATATATGTTGAGTTTTTTATCCTCTTGAGTCTTGCATAATGAGATCTCTTCACAAAAACTATCCCAGTGCTGACAGCAGCCAAGATTTTGGCCACATCCATTTACAATAAGTTTCCTCTCACAAATATTGTAGACCCATGAATTTGTGCAGTGCTCTTCTGTCTACTTATGCAAACTCTGAACTGCAACACACTGGCTTTGTTGGTAGTTTCTCAAGCCTGAAATTATGAAGAGAATGAAGATACACTTGCACTTTAGGTTGTGAAGCACAGTCAACTCTACTTCAGAGAAAGGTCTAACAGGTTAGATAAGATAAGAATAGGACCAATACAAGGCAAGGAGCTATTTTTCTCCTATCTGAACTCACATAACTGCTATGGAGTACTGAAATACAATAAAAAAGACAAGGATGAAAACTTAAAACAATAAATTAACAAAGCTGTTTTCAGCAACTGGTTTAGATACTGTGCAATAATCCTGGAGTGAATATGCTCACCAAATAAAGATCAGTACTGACCAGCTGCCCTAGCTCTATGCATCTTATACATTGAAAGAAAAAAAGACTGCTAAAAAAAGAGAGCCTATGATTCTGTAGGTAAAGATCACAGTTTATGCTTCATCTTAGAAGTAAGACCAGAGAGGTAGAATAAATACTAATACCAGCTTTTAAGTGCTTACCTTCAAATTCACTCTATTACTTTTAACTACTGCAATGAAAGTTATGTAGAAATATTAAATATAAATTTAAAGACGTCTTATGAATGTAACACCCATATTAGAATGTTCATTAGAAGTTAATATTGGTAGATCTTGTTTGAACCACAGCAGAATTTGCACATAGAAATCTGAAGTATTCAAAAAGCCCTAACAACTGCAAGAAATTCATTAAGCCCTAAAATCTGCAAGCTAAATTAGTCAAATGGTTAATTCTTTGTAAGTCCTTTGAGAACAACTCCTACATACAAACAAATTATTCCTGTATATAGTGCTTGTAATTCTAAGAAAAAAATGTCCAAAATAAGCACGTTTCCTAGAGTTGCTCTGAAATGCCAAGTGGACAGCCCATGTCTAAAACAGGTAGTTTAGATATTTAGAAAAGTAAATATGAGCTACCAAAGAAATCCTCAATTCTGCATCAGTTTTGCTTCATGAAGGACAAAAGTGTTCCTTGAAAGATGATGTACAAACACAGGCTGGATTGCCAGATCTTAGACATCTATGTTTCTTAGAATAGGTGGTTCAGACAAATTCTGCTACAGGCAACTCTAAAAGTTGATTTTAGGCTTTAGGTAAAAGAAATCGTGTGCATAAATAATGAACCTCAAACACTTTACTAGTCACAAAAAACAAAGCAGTGCTTCAGGCAAATGGCAGTAGAATAGCTGATGAAGCTGACATACCTTCAATGCATTTTATGTCCCATTTTTTAACAAATAAAAATCAGTATATGACATCACTGTGGATGAATTTTATATGAAATCATTAACTGATCAGTTGTGGATCAGTTTACACATAAAAGTGTGAAATCACTTTTATGTTTTATCAAAACAGGTTACAGTAGGCACCACACTCCGATTCCACATGTTTTGGTGCTTATTCACAGTAAAGAGGAATGGAGAATCGCAGCCTCTTTTTTAAATGAAGATGATTGAATAGATCAAAAAGTTCCTGACCAAGCAGGCCAATGAAGTTGGACAATCAAAAGTCTTTGTTGCAAAGGTCTACAATCCAGCTCACACAAGGACTCTTGGCCTCATCTCTCAGATTCTGAAGCTGACAGACTGAATGCTCTGCTATTTGAAGGCTGCAAAGAAAATCTTGCATCTTTCACTAGTTCATTCTTTTGCACTAGTCATCATCCAACACGTGCAGCAGCTGGATAAACAGAGGTTTGCACAGAACAGAAAGATTTCTTTTGATTTGCAATGAAAACCATTACCGGCCATCACAGCTCACCTGATATGGAACCAATAACAGTTTTAAATGTCAGGCATCAAAGGAGTCTAAGCACGGAATCCAGCCTGAGTTCTGGCATTTATGCCTCTTAAGACACACATTCAACAGAGAAATACTTCCCACTTTTGCACATGTAAGACTTCTCATACCTATGTTGCAGTCCTGACTAAAACAGGATCAAAAAAAATCTTAGCCCTAAACCAAGAGTTAAGGATTTGTTTTGTATTTTGTTTTGTTTGGGTTTTTCCATGAGGAAGCAATAATCCTTTGTTAAAGGAATGCATTCTCTTCCCATTTCCTTTTTTTCTGGAGTTTTATTACATACCTAATGGACAACTATGGGCAATTGTCATCTTCAACCACCTCATTCTCAATTAAAGGCTCAAAGGCTGCCTGTGGACAGGAACCAGAGAAACCGTGTTCTGGTCTTTATGGTCTTTCTTGTCATCCCTTTCTGCCTCACAAAATAGGCGTCCCTAACAGACCCAAGATGTGTAAAGTAGCTATGAACCTATACAAGCCCATCTAATGATAACTACATAAAGTCAATGACAGAAGTGAGTCAAAATGGCTTTCTGTGTAGCATGGCACAAACAATCAGATGCATTATGTACACCTTCCTCTGCATTTAAACAAAACAATTTTAAAAATCATACCAAACAACCAAAATAAGCTCAGCAAAATACACCAGGTCCTGTCACTGTGCATAAGGACTAAAATGTAATGTAAGGCCACTGCAAAGCAAAGGACTGAGGACACCTGCAAGATGTACAGTGAATCAGAAAGCAAAATTCAAAGCATTAGAATGGCTCATATAAAGGAAGCTGGGTGGCTGCCAACAGTAGTAAGGGAAGAAGAGCAAGCATGGGATCTCAGATGAACCAGTGTTAATTATAGCTGCATGTGGCTGGATGGATACTGATGTATCAGCCAGGAAGTCCACAAACTCACTGACAGAAAGCTAGACAGCCATAAATCTAGGCAGATGTCTACAGAATGACACAAAAGAATAGAAGGACTGGCCTTGGTCACAATATGCATCTGCTGAAGAACACCAGTAGTAAATGGCCACCAACTGAACTTAGAAGTTACTAGACAGTGATCTTTCTGTCCAGTCTGTTCTCCACCTATCCAGCAGACTTCACTCCATTGCTTTCTCACTTGACTACAAGAACACTATGGGAGACAACATCAAAAATCAAGAAAAGAACATACATTGCACTGCCCTCAGCCACTGTGCCAGATATCTCACCACATAAGGCAAGCAAGTTGGTCAGCTTAAATTTACCTGTGAAACTTCAAGCTGACTATTTCTAATCACCTCCTTGATCTTATATGGCCTCAAACAGCTTCCAAGATAATCTGTTTCTGCCATAATCTTCCTGCAGACAAAGGTTAGGCCAGTCTTCCTGTGTCACTCTCCTTCAGATCAGCCTCTTATGGGATCACTCCTACCAGCTTCCTGAGCAAGCTGAACTCCAGTTGGTTCCATTATTATCTTTCTTTTCACTGACAATTTTAAATGTCATAATTTCACAGCTGCAGCTGCCAAATCTGTAATCAACCCAAAATCCATTCTTAATTACTCAGGAGTAGTGGATCTGATAGAACACCTCTTCTTGTTCAGAGGTGTCAGCTTGTTTAGCACCAGTGTCAAAAGACTCAAAAACAATAATCAGGGATACAGGCTGCAGCTTGCAGCCAACAGTTTCATCATATGGAAAACCATATATTTTTGCACAAGATCTGGTTAGCTGACAGCCAGAAAGCACAATGCTCTGGCTTTGCTCTTCTCTCATGATGCACAGAGGAACCAGCTTTATGGAATAGAAGATTCAACACACAATATTTCCTGGACACAGCTTCAGGCATGACTTCCATAAGGGTCCAATATACTTTTAGCAACCATCTGAATTTTTGGAGGCTAAAGTCCTTAATTTAAGTGCATCAGAAACATGCACTTACATCAGTCTAGCTTTTCAGTATTCTTAAGAAAATGGAAAGAGAAGAAATGAAAGAGGCAGTCATGGAATTTGACAACATAGTCTTTGTTTATCCTTTTGAGAATCTCAATCTCTGGCACACACAGAATTTTCAGAGGGATTTGACTGTCACAGAGGGAAACAGAGTCCAGATGTCCACTACTCAAATAACAGAACCAGTGTAGAGTTGTTGGGGAGACAGAGTGAAAGGAATCTGGTATATTTATATTCTGTTTGACTATTAAAATATGATTGTCTAATGAGAAAGCTGAATGAATGCCTGGATTTTGACAACAGAAAGAAGGACTCTAAAAAACTGGAGACTGCTAAAAACTACACTATGTCTAGACTAATCTTCAAGTACTTTTTTTTAAGGTCAAGTGTAGATCAAGCAAGGATAAAGTATGGAGGTCACCTTCCATAAGAAGATCTTCATCAGGAATCCTTTCCTCAAGCTATTCAAGTGTCAGAGTTCTGAAATCACTTAGTAGGCTGTCTCCTCTGCTTGCATGGACACTCATTCTACCATGGGTCACATGCTCATGTTTAAAGATCCTACAGAAGGCTGCAGCATTTTACATAGTTGGCTGATTTGGGCCTTTGTGGACAGCCCAGCTTCTTTGGGCTTCTGCTCCCTGCCAAGCTGTCTTATCATTACCTAGGAGCAGATTGCCAGGAGACATGCACACTCTTTTTCCAAAGTGGTTTCATGTCTGATCTTTTGATAGTCAACAATACAGACCATTCAGCTGAAGACAGAGGTTTGCCAATGTTATTTTGCAGTCAATGCCTTTCCCAAATAAATGCTGATAGCCCTAGCCATACTTTGAGCTTTCTTTCCAAAGCAAGAGAGCTGTATGAGAGTCAAAGGTGAGAAATGAAACTTCATACCATGTTGTGGTGTGTTTTATGCTTGTTCAGTTTTCCCTCCATTGTTCTCTCAGAAAGTCCTGCCCTGTTACCAGTTTGTGTCAATCCCCAAACCCCTCCCCAGTTGTCTTGGTTACCAAATGTATCTTTCTTGTTCCCCACCCCTGGCAGCCTGCCTGTCACTCGACACCCCTGCCTCTTTTTCTAGAGAGTTCGGGCCAGGGTGTCGAGTGATTGGGTTAGGGGCCAGGGTCCCTCCCGCAACTGTGTTTGATGGGTTCTCCGATCATGCCAATCCTTAATGTATCCCTCTCTGATTTGCTATCTTTCACCCCTCCCACCCTCAGTAAAACCGAGGCTTTTTCCCTGCCTCGGGGCTCTCAGCTTCTTCCACCGAACCTGCACGTTTCCCTACCAATAAAACCACCCCCCCGAAGAAACTGAGGGTCGCCTCTTCATTTCATCCTGCGACTTCGGAGCTCTTTACTGCGGCCACACGTCCGCAAGGCTTGACATCGCCTTGGGCACAAAGCCCTGACTCCGGGTTGGGGAAGTGCCTTACTGGCTGGAGGTTGGCTGGACACTTATCTAGCCTGGGCGTTTCACTTTTCACCGGCCACTGCTCCAGTTTTGGCGCCCGGCGCGGGGCCCCCCCTTTTCTCGGATTCGTGGACCCCACGGACGGGATTTCGAGAATCCCAGCGGTCGCGGAACTACCCTGTGGTCGAGCAGACCTTGTGCGCGAGGTAGCGCTCCCCGGGGACCTTGGACGGCAGCTCCTTGCACCTGGGAGTCGTCCTGTCGCAGGAAACCCCTCGTTCCAGCTTTTCGTTTGTCGCCTCCGGACTTCGTGAGTATTCTGCTACTCTCCCTGTCGCCTTCCCCTCTATTGGTGTTTCGTCACCACCCTTCTTTTTCTCTAGACAGGAGCCGGGGGTGGGCACCCTTATTTTTTTTCTTTCGCGTTTACTGGAACGGGGGGGGCTTTTCCGCAGCTGCCACTTATAACATCGAGCGATGGGTGCAAAGTTTTCGCTCTCGGCAGCTCAGAAGGGGCTGTTTTACCAAGTTGTGGGTATCCTAGTTGGGGGGGGTTGTTCCGTTGATAAAAAGGAAGTTAAAAAATTAATCCGATGGCTTTTTTCTGAGTTTCCCGAAGTCTCCCCCGATCTAATTAAAGATCCTGCCTTTTGGCAGAGGGCAAATGCCAAGTTATCAAACTTGATTAGATCACGAGACACCTCGCTTTCTCCGTTAGCTTTTTGGATTTCACAAATTCGATCTATCCTGAAAGCAGGAGGAAACTCAGAAAAACCTTCGGTCAGTTTTAGTTCATGCCCCAGTTCTTCTGCCTCTCCCTCTACCCCTAACCCTTCTTCCCGTCCCCACAAATGTAAAACCGGGATTCTGAAAGGTGCAGCGCGCTCCAGCCCCGCGCAGGGTGACCATTCGTCCCCTAGCCCCCTTCAAAATCCTCGGCCCCCCCGCCCTAAGAGTCCTGGCCAGTCTCTTAGGGGCTCCTCGTCTTCCCCTACCTCTCCTGTTCCCGCCCCCAGGTCCTCAGTTTCTAAAACCCCAAAATCCAAAACCCTAATTTCTAAGTCCCCAGTTTGCTCCCAGTCGCCTCCAATTCCCCAAAATGGCTCCTATGGGGCCCAAGATGGAGGCAACCACATGGCTGAAATGGCGGGAAAGCCCTCTTCTTCTCCCCAGAATCCCTTTTTCCCAAGCTCCAACCCCTTCCTGCCAGTCGGCCACTCCCAGTGTTCTACCCCCTCGTCCTTCCCCCCTCCTGGTCCCTCCTCCTTTCCAGAAACCTCCTCTTCAGTAGTCCCTCCCCTTTCTCCTCCCACATCCCCGCCCATAGCTCCTCCCTCGGTCCCTCCCATACCACCTCCCATCTCTCCACCCCCTGCCAGTCAAAAGGTTCCACCCCTTGTCTCCGCCTCCTGGGAGGGTCCCTCGATATCGGATTGCCCTGCTCAAGTTCCCAGCCACGCCCCTACCTCCTCCTCTCCCGGTTCCCACGCTCTCCCTGCCGGCTCCCGCGCTTTGGGTTCCGGGGGGGGGGCAGCAGTTGGGAACCGGGAACCGGGGTCTGCTGCGATACCATCCGCAGCCCCGGTTGTTTACCATCCAGAGGGAGATGGTGGGGTGCGTCGCCAGTGGGTCCCCTTACACCATTCACAAATTAAGGAGCTGTGCAAGGCACAGAAAGATTACGGCCGGGACAGCGAATACTTTCGGGGAGTGTTGCAGGCAACACTTACCGAAGCCGATGTCACCCCCTCTGACATCCGGCGCCTCTTCACGTGTCTGCTCAATCCCACCGAGCGGGCTATGTGGGAGGCAGCCTGGAAGAGGAGAGTGACGGAGGCCCTCCCGAGCCTGTGGGAACGGCCCCACACGGGGCTGGACCTAACGGGCAATGTCCTAGCCATCGATCAACTCCTTGGGACCGGCAACTGGGCAGATGGGCACTCGCAGGCGAGTGCCATCCCCCAGGAAGCACTCCGGGAGTCAGCGCGGGCAGCCGAGAAAGCGTTCCTGGCGCTGCCGGGGGCGGCTCCTCTCCTTTCTTTTTCCAGAATCTTTCAGGGCGCCGAGGAATCTTTCCTCGATTTTGTCGAGCGTCTTCGAAAAGCTGTCGAGCAGCAAGTGGCGGACGAAGTTGCCCGGGAACATATCCTGAAGGAAGTAGCATCCACGAATGCAAACTCTGCGTGTAGGGATGCCATCCTCAGCCTCCCGATGCACCCACCCCCCTCGCTGCACGATATGCTCGAAGTCTGCACCCGGAAAGTCCTAATCATGCCATCTAGGGAGGGAGAGAAGAGAAAACAGCTGCCACCCCGAGTCAGCGCCACAGAAGAGGCGCCTGAAAACACCTTCTCTGAAGCCACCTGCCGCTCGCCTGCTCCCGGTCCTTCCGCCGCCAAATCACCCTGCCATCTGTGCGGAAAGCTCGGGCATTGGATGCCCGACTGCCCGCTGCGGCGGGAATTTTATGAATTCAAAAGGGGGCAGGGACTCCTGGGGAAAACCCAGACAAAAAACTAACATCTGAGCGCAGTTCCCCCCTGCGCCATGATAAAAATAGGGCGGGACAACTAACACCACGCAGGGAGGGGAGATCTCAGGGACCGCCGCCTGCCAAACAAGACATATTCTCACCGGACTTGTCACATGTTGCATGTCTCCAACCTAGACCCGTGCTAACTACCTTTTCTGCTTTCAGACCCTTCCGGCTGCAGCTGACGGAGCCACTACATCTTAAGAACTCCGATTTTCAACTCGTGTCAGTCAGCCCGGAATGCCCAGGAAACTGGGGGCGGATAAGGTGTAAGTACGTCGTTGTCGGAGACACTAAGCACACACCTTTAGAGGTGAACATAATCCCAGGTCTTCTGCCATCTGACCCGGGACTGTTCGCCGTGGAGCTGCACTGTGTCCAACCCCCCACTTTCCTGCCCAAGGGACAGGTGATCGCACAAGCGATCCCTGTTCCCGAAATAACTTGGGCCCTGGGGTTTCCTCCGGCTGAACTCCAAAATCCAACAGTAGCTTGGGCCCAGGTCCTGGGGCGAGAAAGGCCTCATGTCACCTGTCATATCTCAAAAGGGGGAGAGGGCAAGCCTCTTAAAGGCTTGTTGGACACAGGAGCAGATGTAACGATCATTCCTTCCCGGGAATGGCCGTCACATTGGGAATTGCAAAACGCGCCTGGCCACGTCCGAGGTGTCGGGGGTTTACAATTGGCACGTCAATCAAAGAGCGTTGTACAAATTACGGGGCCGGATGGGCAATTGGCTTCAGTGCGCCCATTCGTATTAGATTACACGGAACCCCTGTGGGGGAGAGACCTCTTAGCCCAGTGGGGAGCCCGAATTGACCTCCCAGCAGCTCCCCAGGTTTTTCGGGCAGCGGTCACTGATGAGCGCCCTACCTGGAAACTGAATTGGAAATCTGATAAACCAGTACAGGTAGTGCAGTGGCCGCTCAACAAGCAAAAATTAGCGGCGCTCAATGAGCTCGTTAAGGAGCAGCTACTCAAGGGCAACCTGGTGGAGACCATGTCAGAGTGGAACTCCCCAGTGTTCGTTATCAAAAAGCCCAACAAAGATAAGTGGCGGCTCCTTCACGACCTCCGCCAAATTAACAACATCATTGAAGATATGGGGCCTCTCCAACCAGGGATGCCGTCCCCAACGATGCTCCCCCAAAATTGGAATTTGGTCGTAATTGACATAAAAGATTGCTTTTTCCAAATTCCCTTACACCCGGACGATGCTCCGCGTTTCGCCTTCACGGTTCCTGCCATCAACCGTGAAGCCCCAAGCAAGCGCTATCATTGGCGAGTTCTTCCGCAAGGCCTGAAGGCCAGCCCGATGATCTGCCAATGGTACGTCGCCTCCTTGCTGTCCCCAGTACGTGCAGCCACCAAAGACACCATCATTTACCATTATATGGATGACATCCTAGTGTGCGCTCCGACCAACGACCTACTTACCCACGCGCTTGACCTAACAATCGATGCATTGGTTGTTGCAGGGTTCGAGCTCCAGCAAGATAAGATTCAACAGATGCCACCCTGGAAGTACCTGGGCCTGGAAATAACGAAGCGGACCATTGTTCCGCAAAAATTGGCTATTAAAACTAACATCAAAAACCTGGCAGATGTCCACCAGCTGTGTGGGTCCTTGAATTGGGTAAGGCCTTGGCTAGGCATTCCAACAGAAGACCTAGCCCCCCTTTTCAATTTATTGAAAGGGGGAGAAGAGCTTAGTTCTCCAAGGTCCCTTACCCCAGAGGCCCAGACAGCGCTGGAGAAGATCCAAAACTCCATCTCGGCCAGGCAGGCCCACAGATATCACCCGGGCCTGCCATTTAAATTCATTGTTCTAGGTAAGCTGCCACACCTCCATGGGGTGATTTTCCAGTGGGACGATTCCATCAAGGGCAAGGACCGGGGCTCGGGGGATCCCCTCTTAATCATAGAGTGGGTGTTCCTCAGCCATCACAGGTCCAAAAGGATGACGCAGCCAGCCGAGCTGGTGGCAGAATTGATTAGAAAGGCTAGATCACGGATCAGAGAGTTGGCAGGTTGTGACTTTGACTGCATCCACATTCCTTTAAAATTTGATTCAGGCCATCTAAAAAGAAAGATGATTGATAACCTTCTGGAAACAAATGAGATGCTTCAACTGGCTTTGGACAGCTACACCGGCCAAATCGCAGTAGATCGGCCGGCCCACAAATTATTCAATCAGGAATTCACATTGTCTCTAAAATCAGTTCAGAGTAGAACTCCTCTGAAGGCTTTGACAGTTTTTACAGACGCGTCTGGAGCATCCCACAAGTCAGTGATGACTTGGAAGGATCCTCAGACTCAGCGGTGGGAGGCAGATGTCACAGAGGTGGAAGGTTCACCTCAAGTTGCTGAGTTGGACGCAGTCGTCAGAGCCTTTGAGAGGTTCTCTGAACCATTCAATTTGGTCACTGATTCAGCCTATGTCGCGGGTGTAGTTTCCAGAGCCGAAAATGCAATTTTACAGGAGGTATCAAACATCCCTTTGTTTAACTTGCTCTCTAAGCTTGTGAACTTAGTCTCCCACCGAGAGCAACCCTTTTATGTGATGCATGTCAGGTCACATATCGATTTGCCTGGATTTATTGCGGAAGGCAATAGGCGTGCTGACGCCCTTGCCGCTCCTGTTCAAGCTGCCCCACTCCCTGATCTGTTCAGTCAGGCCAAGATCAGCCACCAGCAATTTCATCAGAACGCCCCTGGCCTTGTTCGACAATTCCATCTTACACGCGAACAGGCCAAGGCGATCGTGGCTACATGTCCTCAATGCCAGTCCCACCAGCTCCCAACAATACCCTTGGGAGCTAACCCCAGAGGTCTATCTAGTTGCGAGGTGTGGCAGATGGATGTTACCCACATCCCTGCCTTTGGCCGTCTGCAATTCGTACATGTCTCAGTGGATACCTTCTCCGGCGCAGTCTATGCCTCTGCCCACACAGGGGAAAAGGCAGCAGATTGTGAAAAACACCTAGTTCAAGCGTTTGCTGTCCTGGGCATCCCCAAGGTCCTGAAAACAGACAATGGCCCGGCGTATAAATCTAGGGAGCTGCGAAGCTTCCTGCAACAATGGGGAATAGAGCATAAGACCGGCATCCCCTATTCCCCGACAGGCCAAGCCGTGGTAGAAAGGACCCACCAGAGCCTAAAGAGAGTTTTAGAACAACAGCGAGTGGCTGTGAAGGTGGAGTCCCCCCATATCCGTCTCGCGAAGGCGCTTTTTACCATTAACTTCCTAAACTGTTCTTTCGAAAATCTCAATCCGCCTATCGTGCGACATTTCGGGAGACATGAGCAGCTGCAGGCCAGGGTCAGGCCTCCTGTCCTGATTAAGGATCCGGAGACCTGGAAAACGGAGGGGCCTTTCGATCTAGTGACTTGGGGAAGGGGATACGCTTGCGTGTCCACCCCCTCAGGTCCGAGATGGATCCCCGCTAAGTGGGTCAAGCCCTTCCGCCCTGGGAAGACTCTGAGAGCAGAAAACGTAGAACAGGTCACGGAGGCATGTTGGCGGCGGCGGCGGAAGCTCCCAGGGATGGAGCCACTCCCAGTTTAACCCTCTCCCTGCCCCGGGCAGGACCTGATTCAGAGTCATTCCTTATGTCTGTCTGTTTGTTTTTAGTTTTCCCCCAATGGACGGTGTTTGCCCTTACAGTTCTTTTATTTTTAAACGAAAAAGGGGGAGATGTTGTGGTGTGTTTTATGCTTGTTCAGTTTTCCCTCCATTGTTCTCTCAGAAAGTCCTGCCCTGTTACCAGTTTGTGTCAATCCCCAAACCCCTCCCCAGTTGTCTTGGTTACCAAATGTATCTTTCTTGTTCCCCACCCCTGGCAGCCTGCCTGTCACTCGACACCCCTGCCTCTTTTTCTAGAGAGTTCGGGCCAGGGTGTCGAGTGATTGGGTTAGGGGCCAGGGTCCCTCCCGCAACTGTGTTTGATGGGTTCTCCGATCATGCCAATCCTTAATGTATCCCTCTCTGATTTGCTATCTTTCACCCCTCCCACCCTCAGTAAAACCGAGGCTTTTTCCCTGCCTCGGGGCTCTCAGCTTCTTCCACCGAACCTGCACGTTTCCCTACCAATAAAACCACCCCCCCGAAGAAACTGAGGGTCGCCTCTTCATTTCATCCTGCGACTTCGGAGCTCTTTACTGCGGCCACACGTCCGCAAGGCTTGACATCGCCTTGGGCACAAAGCCCTGACTCCGGGTTGGGGAAGTGCCTTACTGGCTGGAGGTTGGCTGGACACTTATCTAGCCTGGGCGTTTCACTTTTCACCGGCCACTGCTCCAATACCATACTCGGTATGAAACATCATATGAAAACACTGAGTCATCCAGTTTGAAGTAGACCCAACAGAGACATGCACACCTCCAAGAGGACTTCTGGAGCAGCTATGAACAGAAATACTGTTTAGTATTTCCCAAGCTACCTTCCTGCTACTAAAGGTCCACACTTAAGCTCCAAGTTGGAAGTTCAAAGCCGACTGCACAGATATCAGAGACAATTACTGAGAATTTCAAGAATGCATAATCTTTTCTGACACCTGGCAAAATAATTGTTAATGCTAAGACCTAGAAATCCTTGCCAAAGAGGCTTAAAAATAAATAAATAAGAACTTCAGTCATCTGACGTGCATTTGCAAAATTGCTGTGGAAATAACAGAGTTGTCCCTGTGTTCTGTCCTCACAATGTATTCTGTAGCATTGTAAGAGTTGTATCAGGCCCACAGAATCACTACAGTTTGGGTACAGCTCTGGAAAAGAAGTTTAAGAAGGAAAAACACTGAATGAACAGAAGGAAGGACTGGAAAGCTTAATTATAATGCCCAATAATTCAGCTAGGTTGTAGCAGAGTGCTGCATCAGCATAATTAGTGAGCAGAGCTGGCAATATTTTTTATATAGACACCTTACCTGACCCCCAGCACGTGATAACAGTTCTACATGCCCTTAGTCTTTGCTCTGTGGAACAAATAACACTTAAGGACAGAGTAAGTTTGCAATTTATATTCCTCCTTCCCCTTCCCATACTGCATGTATTGGTCATTAAAGTAATAGATTATAAGAGATAAAGCTCTGTACATCTATGAAGGTCCATCTATAATCATAAGGACACAATTCTATTCAAAAGATATGTATCACCCCTCATACATTTTTCCTCAATAGCATCCCTTCACAATGAGGGAGAGAAAGACATGGGCTTACTTCTACCTAGTGACTGTCCTTCATCCCTTATCTCACACAACCACCTCTATCATGCAGTATTAGCAAATAGGTTTTGAAACTTTCCAGATCCATTTACAAGCACAAATATTCTTAATAAATAGTTACAAATGTGTGGTCATAAAACTCACAGAAAATGTGGTGAAGGCATCAAAACAAGTTGAAAGGCTACCAAATATAAAGGAACTTGAGAAAAAAAGTTTTCTTTCATGCAATAACAGGGAGCACTTTTGCAACAGCTGTTATCACTAATTACTGAAAGTCAGATAAATAACGTATTTAATAGTATTTAATCTTAAAAATTATGTTCTGTCTGCTCAACTTCATCTGAATTTGCCCTGCAGTATTAAACCAGTTTTATGTTTGAGTCAAAGTAAGTGTTTACAAACCTGAGAAAGAGAACCAGTTCTATTTAAACTACACAATACTGAAAACGCCTTCCACTATTGTGGAAAACCTACTAGAACTTGAGATTTTTAAAACAAGAAACAAAAATGTTGCATTTTTCTTTATTAGGAAACAGAATAGAATTTTCTGAGACCATCTTTTCAACTTAGTTATGACTGTAAGATTTTCCTGGCTTATATAGGCATTCTGATGTCATTACACAGCCAGTTGCCTCTTTATTTTCATTTAGGTAAAACCAACCAAAATGTCATGAGGTTGTTACATTACCAAAATGCGCACATGTGGATGCATTAAGATGACAAGAAAATTAAAATAATTAATAGTTTAAAAATTCATGCAATACCATTCAGAAATGAAAAATATAAATCTTCTAGTTACGAAGCCATCAGTACAGGAGACAAAAATAAAAGACCAAGGCTGAAATACAGTTTGAATGCAGCACCTGAGAATTATCTGAGCTCTACTCATTAAATTATGTAAACTACATAGAGAAAATATTGTTAAAGTATTTTGATGGCTAGTTAGCAATACAAACAAGGTATCTGTCTCATAGACACAGCAACTTCTATTAAATGGTAGAAACAAGCTATGCCAACATCTGCCCAACTTCAAACAGCCTAAGTTCCAATCAATGGAAGGTCAAAATAGAACATGTTTATTTGGATTTAGACAAGACTAAAATATCCACTTTACAGTGAAACACAGTTGCTTTTTTTTACCCCCTGTAAAATGTAAGGTGACTCTAAAAAGCCCCAAAACCAAAAATGCTGTCAATGAAGTCTTTGCTCCCCTGTCCTTCTGGCTCCTGCTATGCCCAAGACACAAGTCTTTCACAACATTTTGCATGCAGCCTGATGGATCCCAGAAAACTAACCTCTTTAAAAAGTTTTTCCAGGAAATGTTTTTGGCATGCTAGTGACAATTTCCTTTTCTTGACCAGCACTCCCTACCCAACAAAAATTCTCATTTGGTGCAAACTCCAGGGAACACCTGTGCTTTTTGCTCCGTCCACCAGATCCAGCACTCCTGATCCAGCTACCCAAGCTGTACTCAGATGACAAAACACCTGTTCCACTATTTTCTTCCACGTTATTTCAGGTAAAACACACCTGAGAATCAGCAAGTGTGCTTTGCAGATTAAAAAACTCAAGAAAGGGTTTCTATTGAATCTCCAATACCCCTATTGACCAAAAAAATGGGACATCCTACTGAATTTAAAACAAGTACTAGGTATGTCTGCTGTCTCAGCCTTAAAACTAAATTTAGGATTAACAAACCATATGTTTCAAAAAACATCTGACACCAAAACACAGGATTCAAGTGTGGACAAAGGCTTGCCCCTGTCATAATGCAAAAACAACGAGCAAGCTGCAGAGAAAATAGGTTTGCCTCAGTGATATTGTAACCTTTGCAAAATTACCTGGGACAACAAAATGAAAATGTTTCAATTTGACCAAGATTTCCTGATGCCCATATAATAGTCTCAGTTCATGCTAGCTCAAAGCTGAGAGACTTGAAGACATGCTACACACCAAGACATATGTGAACTCAGACTTTCATAAAGTTTTTCATTGTTTATACAGTTGGTAACCATTTACTGCTAAAGGCAATATGCAGTAAAGGGTTTTTTGTTGAGGTTTTCCTTTTTTTTTTTTTTATGAGTTGATACCACATGTTTTCACAGACAAAAGAAAAAAATTCTTTAAAAGCCAAAACAGTCAGATTCATTTTGGAACGAAGCTTGCAAAACCCAATGAACCACATCTGCAGAGTAACTGCAGCAATGATGTAAAGTGATTCTCACTCTTTCATAGTTCTGTGTACTAATGTAAAAGTTTATCCCTTTGTTTTAGCACAGCACTGTCTCTGAAAAAGGCTCTTCCTGCCTTGGATACCATCTAATTAGTTTATTTCATACCCTATTAAAACTGGTTAAACATTTCCACTGCATCCACCAAACCAGAGTCTATATCCCATGAGAGTCTCTGGTTGACACCTCTACAAAATTTAGTGACTCATACAAAACTGGGGCAGGCAAATGAATCACAAATAACCTGTAACTCTTGCAGTAAATTTCACTGGCTTGGAAAATTAAATATCTTGGACTAAAGCAGTTCCACAATGATTTCAAGGAGTTGCACAAAAGTGCAACTGACTACATCTTCCAGCTCTGAGCAGTTAAGCTGTCTCATTTCAAAGCAATTCCACAAGCTGGCTTTAGCTCTAAGCATTCCACATTTTAAGAACTGTTGGGGTTTTTTAACACAAGCCTGCAATAGGAAGCCACACATATTCAGAAAGTGAACTCTGAAAACAAGTCACAGACTTGACCACAGACTACTCTGAACCAAAACATGGAAGTTTGACAGGAAAGCACAGTCTATCCCTACAAAAGAAGGGTTTCAGTGTCTTACCAAAGAAATCCCTTGGGGAATCCAAGAAGCCTGTTTTGTCTCTCAATTCATCTGTTCATTGTAGGGGGGAAAAATTTCCATCTGTGCATAGAAAGTTCTCAAATCCGGCACTACAGACTGCATGCTGTTAAATTAGTGCATTCATTAGTAGTGTTTTGGAAATGTGCCTATACATTGTGTGGGGAGGAGGAAGCATCTTTCATTTTTTTAAAAAATAGAGACAGAGAAAAATTGCCCCAAGCTGGTCTATCCTAACATCTCAGCACCACCAAAAATTATCATAGAACTTCCCCTTGTGAGCTTTTACACAAAACAGATGATCTCAGGCATCAGAGTAACTGGTAGCACAGTTACAACTTGATCATATGTGGTATATTTCCTGAAAAAAAGAGTATATATTATACATCTTCGGCATATTGTTGACTTCTTTGCTTTCCTTTGAGATCTTCATTTAGCCTGTCACAAGTATGAACAGCTGTCCCTGCACACACCTATGGATACATCACAAAGAATAAAGCTAGCTAGGTTTTACATTTTCAAAAGCAACACAAGAAAGCCCCTTTCTCAGCACTGCCATAGGTACCTGACCCTAGCTGCCTTTCCTATTGCATTTCACCTACCATCAAAAAACTTCTCGTTTTTACACTTATTTGAGTATGATCATCTGGCATAAGAAGTCACTTCTCCACTTCTATTCATGTTTATGAAAAATTACTGGTTACAACCATTAAAAATAATTAGTGAGCTTGGGTTTTACCACCCTTGGGAGTTGCATCCTCTTGGCTATACTGGCTGTGTTTTGACACTTACCAAGAAAGGTGATTCTGGCCAACTAACTTTGCCACCTAACTTTAAAGGGTTTTTCATCAGGAGCTCAACCAAAGGAACCCAACTCCACTGACTTACAGGCTCCTAAGAAAACAATTACTTCCTTTTCTTGATGCGCCATAAAACTGAAGGCATCTAATATTACTTAGCTTTCATTCTTCTCTCCCCAGCTTTTAGATCTGACACTATTGATGTCCATATTTCTATATGCATCAATATGCTCAAGATCTAGGTTTATGTTATTTTTATTTCAGCCTCTGCCTATCCCATAACTTTAAAACTCCTGCCTCCATGTCTTCCATCTGTGGATCTGAGTTTAAGGAAGATGAAGATCATCAGCAAAGTAGTACTTGAGCCTGAATCTGCAAGAACTAAAACACATCAGCAGTTTTCCACATAGAGATAGGAAGTCCTCTGAGTGCAGCAGAACTACTCGGGTGTGTAAAGTTTCTTATGTACTTAAGCACTTTAGGATCTGTCCTCAGTTTTTAAAGCAAGTTTTCTGCCAAAATGGCAAGGAGTTCCACAACAATCAGCAGTTCTTGGGAGATTTCCTCTTCTTGTTCTAAATCTTATAAGAACAGCTGTTCTGGAGAAAACTTGGCCATATCTGAATGTCCAGACAGGCTCCAAAACCACAGGTGCAGGCTGCAAGCCAGGGATGCATATGTTAATTCTTTCTGAAATTCAATGAGATTCAGGTTTTCTCCGTTCTCCAAGTACAAAGCCACCCACTACAGAAGGCACAGTGATCAACAACAGAGCTTCAGCAATGAGCAGCAATTTGCTGCTCACATGGTACAGCCAACACTATTAATGAGATTTAGTTGAGGCACTTTATTGAGACTTTTTGCACTGTTCTCACTGACTTGTTCTGTTGTACTAAGCTTAGAGCATTTCAGTACTGCAGGTCAGTAGGGAAACAAGAAAACTAGACCATGCATTGTGTGGGCAGGGTTCTTGAGGGCAGAGAGCTACCTTGCTGTATCACTAGAAAAGGCATTTGTTCAAAGCATGATTACAGTATTTCACATAGTGTAATACGGTGTTTGCTGTTATCAGCAAACACAGGCTGGAACAGCCCTGAGAGCAATTCCTACTGAAGGGTTTGTTCTTTGTAGGCATTACCAGTCAGCACTAGACATGAAGCAGACACTCCACTAACATTAAAGTAATTAATAACACCTATACAGCTTTCACAAAAAAACTTGGCTCTAAAAAAAAAATATGTTTTCTCACCTACAGTTGTAGCAATTTTTGTACCATTTTTCAGCATACCTGCTTTTGATGCCCTCCAAGAGAAAGTTGGCAGTTAGTGAAATTTTTAACAAGCCAGACATTTTTTTCCTGCCTTCTATCACTGAGAGCAAATCTGGATGGAGTTCTTTAAATCTTTCCTAATTCATTTATATTAATTTGACAAAAATCATAATAATTTGTTCATTTTATCCTATTCATGTGTAGTAAGACTTGAAACCACATATTTAGTTGCTTATTTGAGTCTTGTACCACAAATATCTTCTCTAGAAGTCACCACAAATGTATGTGGTGTACATATGTGTGTATGTACACAGTCACAATCTAGGAAGTGGAAAAAGTGAAACAATTTTAGGTACTAAAGTTTATGTTATTATATTACTGACTCTGTGGCTTAAATTGTTTCTTTAACCAGTTTTTGCTCAGTCAGCTCAAGACCAAATTTGCATTGGAGGGTGATCTTTATAGTCTTATTATTTCACAAGACCTCTCAACCACGTTCATAACACTAAACATCACCAACAATGTTTTATTAAAGGCTAAAAGAATATTCTATTTTATGCAATATGACCCAAGTCCAACAAACAGAAGATATCAAAATGGCTTGGCTTGAAATATACATTAAAAAATCAATCCTGAAAAAACTGTTTATTCAAAACTTGAAACAGTCAGGATTGGAAAATGGCAGGAAAAAACTCAAATGGATCAGAAAAACAAATTAAAAATACTCTCTAAGTCACATTCCAACATCTATGGATTATTCACTCCTACATACAAACCATTTTGAACTCCCAGGTAGCACCAACCTCCAGTACTACAGCAGCTCTTTCTTCACAACACAAGAAGCAATTCCTAGAATATTGCAGCTTGTACGGTGCAGGTGGAGAACATAAAGTGGTCTCTAATGCTCAGATATCCACTTTAAATTCTTTGTCTGTTGTTTGCTTGTTGGAAGAGTTCAGTAATCTCTAAGGGAATAACTTCAGCAAGTATCAAAAAAACTTGAGTAAAACCTATGACAGTTTTTCATGCTTTTAATTGTACTTTGTCTCCCTTAAGGTGCAAATTTAACTATATTTTAAGATTATTAAAAGTCAAGAGAAAACAAGTTCTCAACTCTCTAGAGCTAATGATATAAAACAAAAGCTCAGGTTCATGGATTACTATAGAAGCAGCAGATAAATGCATTTACTGACACTTCTATCCCTTGATAACTCCCAGTCAACAGTGACTGGCAATGGACAGTGGTATATATGGATGTCCATTTAATAAATATTTACCCTATATATGGCTGGATTTGTCATACCTACTTGCAGTGGGTTTCTTCTGTCATCTTGTAGGGTGGAGCTAGCAAGGAGGCCCTATGCGGGATGACTAAAATGAAAAGTGTCCAAATAGCCAAATCATTTGTCTTGGCCATTACCCACACCAAAGTCCCAAGCTGATTTTGAATCAGTATTTTCTTGGCTTGAAGTTTTCTTCCTCTACTTTACAGAGGCACTGATAATGTCAAAGAGCAAAACCCACCCAGCATGAGAGTAGCACAGGTACTGCAGGTGGGAATGCAGGGCAAAACCTACTTCCCTTTTAAAGGATAGAGATTCTTCAGGAGGTGTGGGGTGTGCATTCCTAACAAAGCCTTCACCATAAAACTGACATGACTTGAGAAATCATGAAGAACTACGGGAGCAGGTTAGAAAGCAAATGTCTTTAAAGTCAAGAAAGAAGCTTGGTTTTCCTGTCTTTGCTGAACAGGAAAGCACAGTTTGCTATCCCAACACAGCTCCCAGTTATTTTGTCAATAGGAAGAGCATTACATAAAGGATGAATCTGATGGAAAAAATGATACAGAAGATTATGTCATCTTTAAGCTTTACTGCTAGGGAGGCTCATTTTGTTTCCATACAGAGCTCCAATCACTCCACTCTTTCAGAGTATTAATTCCAAGTATTTCTCTGCTTTAGTTGTCCATGTCAGAAACAAAACAATGCCACCCACCAAAACTTAGGCATTGGTCTCATTCTAGACCACAATGAAATGCTGTGGAGACACAATGCTAATGGGCTGAAAATCAGTCGGGATCTTTCATAATTTTGGAGGGAAAACAAAAAATGCAGACAGAATTGCACTAAACTTTTTTAAGAGTCACAAAATTTAAAAAATGTGTTCATTCTAGCATTCCCAAAGGTCATCCTGATGTCTTTTGTTTAAATACAAGTAATATTGGAGAAGGAGAGAGCAGAAAGGAAAGTGGACATACCATATGCATATATCTACAAGTGGCAACACTCCCAAACCTGCCATATAGATTTATTGCATCATCTGTGGCTCAGTCAAAATTCATTAGCTCCATATGACCGTATGTGAGCATGGGAGAGTGTGCGTGTGCATATTCACACATCTGCTTTCAATCCTTACACTGAGGAAATCCTACACAGTAGACACATGAAATGTCTTTACAACCTGTACCAAAGTGTGAAAGAGACAGAAAGAATGTAAGAGAGGGAGAATTATTTTTCTCCCAAAAGGAAGACTGAGCTGCAAAAATGAGTCACTACATACCAAGATTGTTTCACATTTCTACTAAAGCATCAGTAAAATTTTGGTTTAGGGACTGAACACAGTATGTTAGGATGAGGTATACAAAAGATAGGTGGAGGCTTTTTTCTAGGAATTAGCAACTATTGTCATACCAGCTTCTTGAGAAACAATTCAAAGGAAGCTCAGTTCTGTTAATCAAGTCCTCAGTGAAGCCAAGTGTGGCATGTGATGCTGTGTTCCATAGCTATAAGCAAGAAGATTCTATTTTCTAAATTCAGCTATTACTGTAATAAGCAAACAGAAGGTGTAAGGGTGTGAGAGAAGCCAAATACATAGCTCAAAATACTAAGACCTAGAAAAGGCTCCAAAGGACTCTGTTCACTGGAACTTATGCCATGCAATGGGCCAATTCAAGTCCATGTGCCAGGTGCCCCAAGGACCTAATGAAGACAGTAGTTCCCAACTCCAATCCACGGAGCTGCCACAGCTCTCTGCTCTACATGAAGCTCCACCAGAGGTACTAAGTTACTCTGATTCAAAGAATTGTTAAATGAACAAGGCCAAAACAGCGCCTACAAATGTTGTCTTTCACACCAGAATGCAAAAGAAATTACTGCTTTGATCACAAGCAATCTGCAAGTCAGAGACAGTCTTTAACTTCAGTCCCAACCTTGGTGGCAAGCGCGCCCTAGCCACAATTCTTACAAAAGAGTTTGGGTAGATAAACTGAAAGACAGTGACTTTCATCTTTCCATAAGTCATATAAAGGGAGGACTCCTCCTTAGCTGTAAGTCTCCACACAATGTAATTTTGTAGTTAGTAAAAGGTCTGAGATCTGTCCTAGCTCTACATACATTTAACAAACTTCTGTATTTCTGCCCCAGTTTTGGTTTTGAAGCAACACACATAGGTCAGAAGAAGAATACAACATATGCAAGTGGTATTTTACATCATTTTATTGGACAAAAAATAAGTTTTAAAAGACAAATAGTATTCTACAATACAGTAGCTTGTATCTATGGATATCCATGGGTCTCTTTGCTAGTTGTTTCTTATATTAACTGTGTATTTAGCATTGCCATATCTTTTCACATTTGCAGTTCTTTTTGAAGAGCTTCTATGCCAACTCAGTTTGAAGATTAACATCATAAACTACTTGGGAGGGAATTTTTAAATGAAACCAAGTAAGAAACAGAAGACATTTTCAAAGCTACTAGAATTCTACAGAACAATATTCATACAAACATTTCCTCAGTCATTTGCTCTTGTGAAATAGCTTTAATTATTAAAATTTTCCTGGCAGAACAACAATCCTCCTCTAGATGTTTTCCTGTCTCATGTGAGCCTTTTAGGACAGTAACTACAATAACTAAAAATAATCAGTATATATTAAATTCGAGGAGTCAGGTGATTATTCTAGGTTTTTGCCACTGTGTTTTCTTTTGTATTTTTCCAAACACTTTTTAATGACATGCAGAGATACATTTTCATACAGAACACTTAAAATACTGAAGAAGAAACATAGTAAAGCTGCTGAAAACTGGATACTTCCTAATATCCTTGTTACACACTGTTAGTAGTTTCAGACAGAGATAATGCCACCTAAAAATGTGATCCTGATAATAACAAGCTGTCACATTTTTCCATATCGCAGTGCTTTGTTTAGCACCATTAAAAATTTCTTTGATCTTTATTTCCATTATTCTTTGAAGATGCTAATTAATATTCCAAACAGGGAAGAGAGAAAAAAAATCTATACATTTGTATGTATCTGCTGTATTACAGATATTTTAGATATTTTAGAAGTGTTCAAATAAGGGTGATTTTTATAGTAAGGAAAAGGAAGTGGGCAATATTAGTGTACCACTTGAAAAATTCTCCCACAAAAAAACTCTACGGGGAAGTAATTTTGCTTGATTACTCTAAATGGGATATTCTTGTCCAGGTCCTCTATCATAACACCATTCAACACAAAACAAAGGATACCTTTCCAATCCCGATACTTGTCAACTACAATTAGGTCAAAATCCCACTTTTATCAGCAGCACCATTTTTCCTGTCCAGTGTAATTTCCTGTCTCTCCCCTAAACTTGTGACCCTTCCTGCCAACACATACTCTGACCTGTAGAGCTGAGGAAAACCAAAATACTAGCATAAATTTGTTGATGGCATTTCATAGCAGCCATTAAAAGATGGAGTATCTGAGTACATAAGGCCTCCAAATTCTTTTTCAGAGCATTTAAACCATTGTGTTACAGCTGATCAGAAATGCTGGTAAGATACTGATGAGACAAGATTTATGGAAAGTCAAACATCAGCACTACTCCAAATTAAAAAATTTGTTTTAATTTATAGTCAGAGGCCAAACATAAATCTATCATTTTTTGTTTGGCTGTCCCTTCCCTAGCAGGAGATTTGCACAGTGTTCTGCAAGAGACCGTTCATGGTAGGGCCATAAAAAACAGCAGAGCATTTCTTAAATTTTTTTTTTTTTTTAATCAAAAGGAGAGACAGATCCATAAGATTTTACAGTAACTATCTGCAGAACATCCATTCTCAAACTGTGTCTTCTCCATGCTCTTGACAGGGCAGATGTGTCTGAAGCAGAATAGCTTCTTTCCATTGAATTTCCAATGTTTCCTTCCCTTTCCTGTTGCAAAATCTGAAATATGTAAAATTTTCTTGGGAAATGGTGTTCTTTGATGTTCTTTGTGTGCTTTCAGGTCTGATCAGAAGGAAGGAAGATTAACCCTTGAAACAGAAAATAGGTAACAAGCAAACTCTAAATGATGTCTGGGTGTTAGAAAATCAAATTACTTGTTGGTAGAATTGCCATATTAAGGTTAAAGGTCTGATGTTTCAGTGATTTCAGACCTAGGCAGAGGTTAGCAAAGCTTGGGAAGAAGGATGCCCACAGATGATGGACACAAAGAATTCACGGGCCATAAGGCTATTTGGCAAAACTCCCAAGATAAGGAAGAAAATAATAAAGCCAACTCAGCAACTGTGTTGAAATCAGCTCTGACTTGGTAAAAGATAATTCTGGTAGGGGGAGATCATCACCACAGGCTTGTGACCACAACCCAAGAAACTCACTGACTCAAAAGAGGAGAAAGACTGAGCATGGGGACTAAATATCATGAGAAGCAAGTAGCCAATGAACACTAAATCCTTTATTTGCTAAAATGTACAAATAATAAAAAGTTGGTGTGCTTGATTTGTGGAATACCCAGGCTTGCACCACTCCGAAAGAAATAACCAATGTCTCTCTCAAGTGTGTACTTATTGACCAGGTAACAAATCTGATTTTTGTGGACAATACTTTGAAAAGCCACTCAAAGCCTTTCCTTGTGTTAGCACACACCTGCTTCTCAAACAACCACCCATCAAATCTACCTGCTGCTGGCTCACTGCTATGTCTTTGGTCACTGTAATACAGAACAGAAGTCACCAAGGTCCCTGTGAGGCAACAGGCCATGCCAGGACTCAGCCCTGCCTGGGGGTGCCACATGTGAGCTGGATCACCTGCTCAACACTCATCTGTACTGTGGGACTCAATGCCAAGAGCAAGGCTGCTAGGTAAAATCTGTTTAATAAATGCAGCAACCTTCGGCCTTAAAAAAGCAAGAAAATTCAGCAGCAACAGGGCTGTCCCAAAGCCCATCCAACCTTCATTAATAATGCAAATTTATTAATGCTATGGTTTGAAAAAATACAGTAAAATTTGGTTGCTAGGAGTGCCCCTTAATTGATGAGCCCTGTAAAGCTGAGTGGGAAAACTGCACATTTGAAATAAGTCTATTCCCAATTTCTAAATTAATCAGTGACAACCCCTGTGTGAGACAGCTGGCACCTGTATTTCCTACAGCTGTAAGTTAGAAGCACTCTTCCAATAAACTGCTAATACTGAACAGTCAAGCAAAAATAAAATAATTCTTTGTTCAGTAAATCTGTGAATAAGAGCTTTTATTTCCTCCTTGCTTAAGTAAGAAGAGGTAGAAAGCAAAAGGATCACAGCATCAGCCACAGAGAGAAAAAGTGCATAGCAATGAAAGCTTTCAATATCCCACAAGAAAGCAAGCTAGGAGAGTGCAGGAAGGTTTAAGTAACTGCAGCTTAAGAGTGCTTTTTCACATCACAGACTCAACACAAATGCTCACTAAGAATGCCACTTAGCTCCAAAACCCCGATTTACTGCCAGACTTTTTGAATTTCTGAAGGATTTGATTTTTTCTGTTTTTGGTAATAAAGACTTTAGCATCACGTTCTGCAAATAGGAGACTTTTGCTATCTCAGTCTTTCCGAACAGTATGTGCATGATTTTGTTGTTTTTAGGAACTGGCAGAATATTAAACCTCTAGACAGGTCTATAGGACTGAGGGGGTTGAAACATGGAGAAGAAACTTGGGGGTGTAGCATTCCATAGATCAAGTGGTATCAAATATATCATTGTGCAGCCATTTGTTCCCAGCTCTATCGCGTGCCACAAGCTACAAGCAACATGATAGCAGTTTCTAAATTTGTCCAAAAAGAAGAAGCATTTGGACTTGTTGCAAAAGCTTAAGGATAGAAGACAGGAAAAAAAAAGCTCCAACAATGGAGTTGAGACCTGAACTATTTTGAAGACCTCTCTGGTAAAAGATAAACAATACACTTTGGTACCAGATTAATTCCCCAACTAATTGAGATAACTCAGCCCAGCAGCTGTAAGCAATGTCACAAGAGCACACCACTGGATTTGGCACAGGGCAGGACTACCTCAACTGCCCTCCTTGGCACTGACAAAGTAGCTTAGTGAACATATATATATATATATGCTGAGATTTTTTTTTCAGTAAATTTAGGCAGACTGCTACAGGAACCCTAACCCTTTTTCTTTGCTATTCAGTGATGAAAATGAACCACACACATCAACTGCATATAAGAATGCCCAGAAATGCCAAGAATTTCACAAGAATTTCATAACTGCCCCTTAAAGGGGGGAAAATGAAAGCAGAAGGAGAAAAAAAAAAAAAAAGAAAGAAAAGAAAGACAAAGCCACATGCAAACACAACTTTTAGAAAAAGCCACATACAATTACAGATTCCAGAAGGGATGGGGAAGGGAGCATGTTGATTAAGAAAATGTAGAAAAAAATACAAGACCAAACCCAAGAATTCCAAATTGCACTGACCCTGTACAGCATCTCTTGAACCCATTACAGGAGCTCACTTCATTGCAAAATTTGAATCCCTGAATATATATCACCTCTAAATTACTGATGTGCAGGAGAAAAGGATGGAGATATCTTTACCTTCCCTGAAAGAACACTGAGTTGTTTTGTGAAGACAAAGCTGTAGTTTTCAAACTATGTTTTCCCTAAAATCTGCGTATGTCAATCATCATCCTGCAGTCCTTTAAGTTCTGGGTTTGGATTTTGTTTTTCCCACAACTAATTTTTTCTCATCTTTGAACTAAACAGAAAAATTCTGAGAGCCCATTTTGGCCCCAGAAGCCCTGCACAGAGCTGAGCACCACAGCTGTGCTCTGAGGTGAGCCTCAGGCACTGAAAGGCCGGGCTGAAGCAGCACCTGACAGCTCATCTGAGAGGAGCCACTCCTTTTAACCAGACTGCCACTGCAGCACAGCCTTCACCTCATAGCTCTGAGAACAGCAAGGACACAACATTTTTCTGGCTTATTTTAAACACAACAAAATTTTAAAAATACAAATTTATGTGCCCTTTCTTTGAGCCTATTGCCCCTGGGAAACCTAGAGGCTTGGTCAATAATCCTGTCCACCATGTTCCCCCCTTGATGGATGGCATTATGGCAGTGGAAACAATCAAACCAAATATCAGTTGCAATGGAATCAGGCAATGGAATCAGGCAATGGAATCAGGCATTAAATACACATTCTGGTGTATTTTGACCTATTACATGACCCATTACATTTCCAGTTGACACTTTTTCAATGATAAAGCCCTGCCTGGAGGGTGTTGCAGGGCCTGCTTAGCATTAGAGTGGATCAGCCCATCTCTAGGATGGGTTTTGGATGGGCTAAAAAAGGTACTGAAGAGAGCAAGCCATGTCCACAACATCGATTCAGATGGCAGCGTGGTCAGCTCTTAAAAACAGAGGGGAAACACTGCAAGTCTCATGGTCAGGAAGAGTGGCTGACACCAGGTCTTTCTTGAGGCCAGCAAACCATTTGGATGGGACAGAGGAGGAGGGAGAGAATCAGGATCTGGGTAGAGAGGGAGGAGGAGGAGGAGGGAATTCCAGGAACAGTTGGACGTGACAGGATATTTGGTTTCAGTGTATGTTTTAGAAAAGGAATGGCATGCTTGATGATGGCCACAGGCGTCACTCAAGCTGTGCTCTCAATATAGCCTTCCCCTTCCAGAGTACTCCCCATTGAGCTGCGTCAGTGAGTGATACAGCTGGATGAGTCTTGTCACCACACTGACAGGCCAGGCTCTGCACTGCAGGAACTCAAATGTCCCCATTTATTACAGAGCATTTTCTGGTCACCATAGCTGGCTTACCTCAGATATCCTAGTTCAAAAGGCACATTCCTAGGTCCAGCTGGAGACAATGCCCATTTACCTGTGTGCCTACCCTAGGGGCAGATTTTACACAGAATGCTGGAGAAGTACAGCTGTTCCCAGATATGATGCTTTTAGTGCTATTTGGACAATGCCAACTAGGAACAAGCGATTCATACTGATTATCTGGTTAGATTCTGTCTACATAAACCATGGGGTAACAGTTATCAAGAACTAAAGGACTCATCTACTTACCTGTGAACTAGGTCCTGTTTCCAATCTAAAGTGAACTAAAATCTACAAAGCAAGAGATAAGAAAAAGGTGGGAAAGAGGGGTGATTCTCATAACAGAGAGAATCACCTCCCAATTAGTGTTACCTAATAACACTCTTAGGGGTCACAGTTGCAAGCCCCAGAAACCAACAGCATGGAAGTAGGGAAATACTGCCACAGGGGCTTGGGTGGAAGAGCTGCACACAAAAGATATCCTTAATCTTACTGAAGCATCTTAAATGTGCTATGCAAAAACAGCACCTAGGGGCCTTTGATAGCCAAGTTAGGTCGGAAATCTGGCAGATGCCCCCAGTAGAAGCCAAGCATGTTCTCAGGTTCAGCAGTGATGAGGAGGATCTCCGCTTTAGCTCAAGAGTTAAAGAAGAAAATCCACAAACAGGCTATTTTCCAGGATGCCAGCCAAGCACAATGGAAAAGGTTGCTAGCTGTGCCTCACCTCCTAGCAAAGGCCATGAGACAGGTGGTCTTTTGGCTAGAGATGAGGGCCAGCCTACATCAGGTGACAGGAGCTGCCTCCAGCTGTGTGAAGCTGGTCACCATCTTCACTCCTCTAACCACAAGCCCTTAACCGAATGTAAAGAGGGATGAAATGGGCAGGTTTCCTGCACCGACACATATTCAACATTGTATACATGGCTAGATGGAATAAAACCCAGCTGAAGACTGTCAATCAAAATCCTACTTCAGTCCCTGTGTGTCATCCTGACTCATAAGTGCCTGTGAACAGTTGTAAAATGAACTTCAACTCAGTTTGTCATAACATTGTTATGTTGAAATTCATTTTCCCCTGAAATAGAGATGGTAATGCTCCTCATGCTGGCAGTCACAATAATCTCCACAGGAACTGAATTTATAGAACAAGTTTAAACTTCAACACCTTCTTGCCCAGTCAAAAATTAATATGCCAAGCAAATAGTTTACATAAAGCTCAGATATTCAGTTCATGTGAGACAACAATCTAGTTTTTGACAAAGCAAATGAAGAAAAATTCGAGCTTTAGAATTTTCATTCACTGCCCTTATTTAAGTACTGGAAAAAAGCCCATAAAGTTCTTTAAGAGTTGGTAAGATATTACAAAGTTCTAAATCAACTTTGTTAACTCAAATCTATCACTAAGAGTTTCTTAGCAATTTTTTTTGGTGTGCAAATGTCTGCTTGTTTATTTCCTCCCAATTTATATTTGTTTTCAGAATTTGGGATCTCAGTAGTATCTAATGAGTGAAGTGAGTATCAATAAAACACAGATTTTTACTCAAAATGCTTGAGAGGCATAAGGCTCTCAGACAAATGCTGTGAGAGCCTATTCAGAGAAATAAAAGGAAAAAACCTATGAATTGGTTTGCAAAAACATAACCTACTGCCCAAAATCTCAACTCTCAAGTTTTAGAGTAATCAGATAAACCCTGGTAAATTGTGGCTGTCTTCCATAAGGCTTTTTGCAAGGGCACCCAAGAAGGCACTTGGGGAGGGAGCCAGCTGCCCACTTCCACCCTTTGCAGAACACACAGACAGATTTTCCGATGGCAAACTGATGGTGCTCACACATAACTAAAGAATAGGAAAAAACAAAAAAGTTCCACATATGATGATCACACTTTTGCCAGCAAGATGCAAGTACCTTCTTTACTTTATATGAGGCTTTATCTACAGACTCACAAGATAATGTCTGGATCAAATTAGTGCAACAGGCACGCTCTAGCTTCAAAAATCCTCTTCTGGATTTATTCTGCCAGCTCCTCCCCTTACTTCATGGTCAGCTACTTTGGGAAAAAGGCTTCAGTTTTTCAGAAGCCACCTGGACCTACAGAATTTAACATAAAAAGGCATTTTTCTTGGTCCCTGGTTATCAAGTGTCTGCCATGCAACTTTCCACGTTGTCTTTGCCATCAACAGAAACCTGCACAAAGCTACCTTGTGCTAGAATCTCAAGTTTCTTCTCTTTTTCCACAAGAGACACTAGCTGCAAACATTTTCCCAGGGTTCCAGCCAAAACTTTTATTCTGCTTACCTGTGTCCCCATTTGGGAGCCTATCCTCCACTTCTATCCACTGTCATAGTGCAAGTATTGTTCTGAGAAATGATTTCATGCCAACACACCAAAAGAGATTTGTATGATGTAGACCCCATGCTTCAAAGACAGACAGATAAGGTTTCCTTTCTGATCAACACTTATCTTGTAAAAATGGTAATAGGAGTCTTACAAATGCCATCCTAAAATTAAATATATAGCTTTCTGATTCCCTGGAGCTTTTATATCAGATAAACCAGCTCATGTTACAGTGATAGCACAAAACCAGATGCAAACTCCAAGCTTTTATAATAACATTTAAAGGGCCACCATGTCCTCTGCAAATACACAAATTTCTTAAACCTGAAGGGTCTCCAAGGCATGAATGATTTCACCAAGATAAGCCAGAAATTTCCCTTCTATCTGAATGTGATACTATCACTTTGCTGTCCCTAGAGCCTTCCAAGCTGCAGAGAAACATGACATCACTTTGGCTGCATGGTTGCTGTGCCTGTGTGCACATTTAACACACACTTTCTCTTTATGTCTCCCAGAAGAATCACCAGCTACAGATCACCAGAACTTATTGACAGTTTGCCTCAAAAATAGTTGGCACATTTTACAACTAAAGGGTTTTAAGCTGAGACAGTGCTGTCCCTACAACTGCATTGACCCTTCTGGACTGTAACAGGACTCACGCATGCTCAAAGAAGTCCTATGGGGTAAAAAAAGCAAAATAGCCAACTAGGGTTGTTTGGATTATTTTGCACAATATTCCTTTAGGGATCCTTTATTTTGCCAAATACCCACTACCTATGAACATTTAGCACATTAAGCTCAAAACATTATTGTATTGTGGCTTATACCAGACATACCACTTTAGTCACCCTACTTCCATGACACCTAATTGATTTACTGCTTACCAGTATTAAGTCAAATTTATTATGGTTCCCAGTCAAATTTATTATGCACCCTTTATTTTAGTGTAGTCTCCATTATTACAGAGAAATTAATTGATTTCTCATTTAACCACTATAAAAAAATTACATGCATCTATTTATAAATGCAAGAAACAGTCTTAGGCATTTTTTACACCTCACAGCTTGATCAAAATAGGAAAATGAAATTTGTAGATTTTAAAATTTAAAAATAAAGATCCCTACTTTAAATCTGCCACAAGGCAGATTAGATGCCAGAGAATTCCAAATGAATACTATTATGTTATAATAATGGGCATAGTGGGTATTAAATGAATAATTTCATTTTGACTTTTCATTCTAATCATGGAAGTTACCTATGATGTTCTGAGATAAAGCAGATTTAGAAAAGCATAGCGATAGCAAGCAGATTCACTACCAGGACAAACTGGCAAAATAAGCTTCCACAGCCTTTGTGACAGAAAAAAATTGATCTAATAACCTTCACATGTTGAATTTCAGCCAGAAATTCAGACAACCTGAATACCAAGGAACAGATGACGCTACACAGTAGGACAGATGTTATGGGCTGGCCTCTCCAGCTCTCTCTCCTACCACATGTCTTTTTAGAACTCCTAATGTATGAACTACTAATTCATCATGACTTCTTACTTCCAAAAAGTGATCATAAGCATGCAAAATGTTACATTCCAGTTGAAATGTATATAGCAAACCAGAAAATTTGTGCTGGACAAGCTCTTTAATTGTCTTTATCCAGGGAAGTGAAGACAGAAGATCAGCAATGCTAGTCAGAAAAGTACTTATAATTACAGCATTTTATCATTATTAGCAAGGGAAATAAGTCACTAGGACTGTATCTTGATAGAATAAAAAAAGGTTTCCTAGCTCGGTGCATTTCAGCCCCACTTCTTCCCTGTTAGAACAGTCCCAAACCTTGGGATTCAACAGCACCCACCACACTGCTCCTTCACTTTGGCTGGTGCTAAGTTTAAAGCACACAATCCAGTGAAGTATGAGAATAAGGGAAATGAGAAGACAGGAAAAAAAGAGATTGATTAAGAATAAGATTGATAAAATAGGAGATTGATAAGAATTAAGATTGCCTGAGAATGATTAAGAATAAATAGCTGGTATTAAAACAAGACAGATTTATTATGTCACTTATATCACAGAAGACCGAGACTGAAAGCCTTAGAGACGAGCATTTCAGGCAAGGACAGTGATATTTCCTTGCCTGTATAGTTTGTACATAGGCAGCAAAAGCAGGAAAGAATTGCAGGGGGTTGAAAAGATGATCTTGTATTTCAGCCAGCTATTGATCTGAGATCTGAGTACTGTCCTGGCTGATGCCACTGCACTCAGTGGTGTCACCAGTGCAATCAGTGACACCAAGATTCGAGAGCTGATCACCAGGCACACACTGCTCATTTGCTGTGAGTGCCTGGCATCCCAGCACACGGAAGAGAGCCATAGCTGTGCCTCTATAATGCCACAGAATGCTAAGTACATGGCAAAGAATACAAGGTCTTCAGAGTCTCAAATTAGCATACAGTCTTGAATCAATTTCTCTGCACCACAATTCTGACACTCACAGTGGAGGCATGAAATAAGGTTCGTGTTTGCACAGAACTTTTTTGCAAAGATACTTTAGTGATGAGCAGCACAAAAGTCTGAGAAAATAATTCCATCCTTGGAATTTGGTTTGAACTGCAAACAAAGAACATGGCATAGGACTGCATGTTGAACAGTGAGGAGAAAATGAAACACTGAATAGCTGTTCATTGAGAGCTGCTCTATTCATTCTGTGCACTAAAGAGATACTCAGGAGAAACACAGCAGTGACCACGTATTTAATATGCATGCCCATGAAGGGGAACTGAGCTTGCAGAGACAACACTATTGTGTTATTTTAGCAGGCCTGACCTTGCAAATTTCATCACGTTCTCCAAGACTGAAGACAGAAACATATTACTGAGATAATTCTTATTTCATTTGCATTTAGCCGTCTTCAGTGAGATCAGGCCCTGAGATGCTGGGTACCATATGAGGGGGGTAAAAACCTGCCTGTTTTCCAAAGGAGAATACAGCACATCTCTTGATGATTTAACATTTTTAAGTTTGTACATGCAATTCAGTCTAACAAATGCTGCAAGCCAAGGTCAGGAGATGAAGTGCCAAAAGAGTGAACAGTCAGAGAAAGCATATGTTCAAATTAAAAGTAGTAGTAAGACAACAATTTTAAAAGCCCAGTGGAAGAAGGTTCATTGTGCCCTCCTGAAGTCAAACAGTTTGCCTGTGCTGTAGTGGAGGCTAAACCTTCAGCATTAGGCCAGAAATATCCTACATATACAGGAAAGCATCATTTGCATTAGTATTCTCGTCTTCTTCCAAGCTCTGCTGTTCATGGGGTGTGAAGCTGGATTTTCTGGTACTGTATACATGAAAACCTTTATTGGTGTAGAAAGTAAGATATTCTTGGAGGAATGCACAGACCCTTCCTCAGCTCTATGCAAAATTACACCAACCTACTTCTGTGGTATTTGAAGCTATCATAATGGATTTTTTAAAAATCATGAATGCATTAAAAAATGCAAATAATTTTGTTTTCCATTTGGATGATGAAATTTTCTTCTGCTACCCTAACTTGAAGCCACAACACAAGACAGAGAACTGACTAATGCCAAGTTACTCCTAGCACATGAGATTTCTAAAGCAAAATTATAAGTCTTCTGTAAAAATTTAGGTATTTAATCTTATGGTAACAACAACTACCAAAAAAACCAGAAGGACTCTATCTAAATTAAAAAACTTACCCTAGACTCAGAGTGCTAAAAAACAAAACTAGTAAATGTCTGGACTCAATACAGAAAGGAGACACTATCACCAAGGGTGAAAATATACAAAATATGGTCCTTCAAGACAAACAGTTATGAAATCTCCCAACCAGGAACTAAATAATGAGATCATCTTGAGCTATAATCTCGGCTCCAGTCTGGGCCACTTTCAAAGGCTATCAAATTCCAAGCAGTATTTGTAGTACAAGTAATCTCTGTAGTCTGCTCTATAAAAATGAAAATGGAAGCCAGCTGATGGACTTTAGGGCACCAATGGGCTTTGGCTTTGTAGGGCAGGGCTGGCAGTTTTTACTTTAACTGCAAAAACAACAACAGCTCAGAAAGTTCTGTTCCACTTCCACTTCCAACAAGCTTAGCTGGATCATCTGCTTGGTCTACAATGTGACCCTAAACCATCCTTGGGATAGCAAAGTACAACACAGTACGAAGAGAAGGAATGGGATTCAAATTATTTGATCTTTGAGAGAAACATGGATATATAGACTGATTCTCTTATTAAAAAAAAAATACTCCTCAGTACTTATCTAGTAAATCTTTTTGCTGATGATATTCAAAGAAGCAGGTCAGTTTTGACAGTCTTTAAGATGAACCTTCTGATTACAGACATGATATAAGGAATTTTATACTGTTTCAGTACTATTTAATACTATCATGTCTTTCCAGAGACAGAATTCTGTTGAGTCAATTCATACTCATAAACACACCTGCTTTTCCAAAGATTTTCAAATATAAATTGGGCTGGTATTCAAAATTAGTGTGTTAAACCAAAGTTAGTTAAGTGTGTTATAAAAAGTCAGATGTGTGTTATAAAAATATAACACACATATGTGTTATATGTATGTATATAACACACATATAACACAGCTGAGCAGAGTGTTAGAAATTTTTGTCCAGTTGAAAGGGACATCAGTTCTTTTGACCTTTTGTTGACGACTTTGTTCTTTTTAATAATAAAAACCACTTTTTTTTTTCCTTTTCATACCTGTGAGTGCTCTCACCAGAAGCATACCAAATTCATTCAATGTCCTCTGGTAGCAGGACAAATAGATGAGCCAAGGGAAAGGGCTCTATGATAAAAATTAAGGGTCTATCTCAATTATTTCTAGAATTACACCAAACATTATAGATACAATGTGTGAGTAGGTGGCACTAGAGCTGAAATTGGATGCAAACCATGAGAGAGTAACACACAGGCTTAGCATTATGCAATAGATCCAAAGCCAGTAAGAAACATATTAGTAAAGAAACAGATGTTCTGAGAGCATACAACCCAGTCAGAGCTCTTCCTTTTACCTGCTAGCAGTAGTAAAGAAGCCTGCAGAGCAAAACAGCTTCTCCATCTAGTCTGGACCAGTGCCAGGATAAACTAAGCTACAGATCCAAAAGAGAACTGATCCTTGATTTTAATTACAGGAGGATTTCTTACACATTAGCTTAAAACTGTAACTCTCAAAGCATAAGACAATTTACAATCAGGTGACTGCCAAGAAGCAGAGAAGTGAAAGAATTTGCCATTCAAGCACCAAGTATCTGCAAAACACAAAGCACTCTCCTCTGGCTTCACCCAGCCCAGCTGTGCTGGCAAGAACCACTGCTGCCACCTCCTTGAGAGGTGAGGACATCAGGGTGAAGAGATGCCACCTGTGCCACCAAGACTAGCAGAAGGAGGTAGCGCCAGTGTCTCATCACCACCATGATAAGTACTCTCTCCCCAGGGACCAGGTGGCTCTTCCATGCTAACCATGGGACTATATCTGGAAACTGCAGTAACCATCTTCAGAGAGTGAACAATGCAGATGAATGCTGAGTGACTTTGTGGCTCATGGGCTTCACTCAGTGCTCAAGGAACAGTTGTATACAGAGTCCCAAGCCCACACATGGTACCTGTGTTACCTCAGGAAAAAGCAATTCTTACCAAAATCTGGCTCTTAAAGTTTTGGCTTGAAAATGTTGTGGGAAGGGGAACAGAGAGAAAAATAAGGGTATTTATAGTAAATTTTTATTCTTTGCCCACAGAACAATTAAGCTGGAACTCCAAATAGGAAGAATGTAGGGCAAATTAAAATTTTTAAGCACTGTAGAATTACTGGTTTAATGATCTGCCAAATGACAGCACACTCCCAGCAAAGAGTTCTGGCTGCAGAAAGCCCTTAATCCCAATGAATAACTAACTGGGAATAATGTCAGCAAAACAGCTGTCAGGATGAAATGCTGTTCAAGTTGACTAGAGGAACAACTGCCGAGACCTGGAAAGCAACATGTTCAGCCCAACCTCAAAGCAAAACCAGGAGCTCACACTACAGTTTAACTAAAAACTGCCTCCACCATCTTCTGTCTTAAAAACAGGGTTTATGCAGGACAAAGACAGAAGCAGTAAAGGAAAGAAGCAATTGTTCTCTTCAGAAACAGAGCAGGGTCAATCTGGAATTAATTTGAGAGTTGAGTCCAAGTGTCTTCCAAAGAGATGATCTGGCAATTTGGTATCTGTCTGTACTCATGCTTCTCACTTTCTACTGTGATAGAAGGGAATACTAAATGCAGAACTGCTGAAGACTCAACTTCACAGAAACAATGTACCAGGAAATCTCTACTAAGCCCTGCTGAGCAACCCACTCTAGTCAGAACTGCTATCAAATATTTCCAGCAGAAAGAGCTACATCTTGCCTGCAACATGATCAGGGCCTGAGATCTCCACTCCTACCAGGACATCCTGGGGAAAAGGAGATTTTACAGTGGATTAGACATGCCTGATCTAGCTTATATTCTCTGAAGTGCCTGTTACTGGATGTGTTTTCTTGAAGCTTTTTATCCAGACTCTGCTAATTCTCATTTCTTCCCTTCTCTCAACTAAATTTCCTGAATTTCTTTATTTCTCTGCAAGTTTAGAAGAAAAACCTTGAAGTTATATACCCCAGGATACAAAGATACAAGGGGCATGGATGACCAACTGTGCGTCAACTACTCAAGTAAGCTCGCAATAACCATTATCCGATGTAAAGATATTTTAAGCTCCTAAGGCACATAGGAGGCAGAGAGCTGGCAGAATCCATGTGACAAATCCATCAAGTGAGTGCCTTTTGCCATCCATGTTTCTGTGCATTAACAGATGGATTACTGGGCAGTCATTTACAGACGAAAAAATCCCCCAGCATTGCCCACACAAGCAGCAAGCAAAATGGTCCAAAGCCCTTCAGTCAAAAGCCATATTTTAAGTTAGATGGGCTGTTGATGAACAAAAAAAAAGGGCATTTTGTTTTACTAGTAAAAACAAAGTTGTAATTCTCCTAACTTGTATTAGTTCAAATATTCTGTCACTGCACTGGGAGTGAAAGAGCTGTAGTTACAGCAGTCCAGAAATTCCCAAATGTGCTCTTTCCCTCCAACAGCCTCATTAGATTTCTGGCAGGAAGAAATCATGGCTCTGAGGAGCAGGACAAGTGCACAGGTCAACACACTTGGCTTCAAGCTCAGCCATTCACAAGACATTTTCATGGCAACCTGTAAATGCTATTGGTAGTGGAAGACTTGTCAGACAGCAGCTCTTTTCGTTTCATGCCATTGTCCTAAGGAATTCTGCTGTGATACCCCTCTGGACAACAAAGGACACAAGTGTGCACATTGGAAGTGACATTCTGCCCCTGTCAGCAGCTTTCTACATTGTAGAAGAGCCATTTCTCTAACTTGCTTTTTCTTGAAGAAATAAAAGCTTATCCTCAACAGAGTAGCAGCAAGAGTTTTTGATGTGTGGAAGCATCTTAACTTTGTTGACTCCATCACATCTGCTTCACCAACCATTTACAGCTTTCATGCTACTGCAGTTCTAAGTTTAAAGCACTCTCCCTTCCCACCAAACACAAAAATAGGAGCTTATGTTTTGCTCTTTTCATATGTTTTTGTGTACAAGATGCTTATGTTTTCCTTCTCAATCCTAAAAGAAAACTTTTACCTGGCTTAAGTTGCATGCCCTGAGAAATGTTCCGTGCTCATAGTTAACACTGACAGTCCTTTCTCCACAAGCTGCTTTTCCAAAAGCACCTATTTCATGGGTGTACTGGACATCAGGTCAAGCCATGGGAAACCATTGCTTTGGTGCTTCATATCGGAGCTCCTCGCCCTGGGCAAAGCTTGCCCCCAGTGCTGCTTGTGAAAATCAGCTCCTTCTAGTCACACAGCCCTGCACCCCAAGCATGCAATGATGGCATTCTCCCCCTCCCTACACAGAGACCCCCCTCATGGTCTTCCTCCTCTTGGGAGATACCAAGAGACAGGAAAAAGGCAGAAAACAAAAGCTTTCAACACAGTTGGAGATTGCACCACTTCCAGCAAGTCTGCACTGGCTTTGATCTATTGATTTCAAGGCCCTTAAAGTGGGAAGCTGAAATGCCAGTTTTTTTCCATACAATTTATTAAAAAAAAGAAAAGAAAAACAGAAAACCCAGTAATGCAATGGAGAACTAAGCATTGCACTGAAAAACTAACAAATATTGAGGGTGGATGTAAAAACCAGAAATATCAGATCTGCCTATGACCAGAATATGCACTCAAGAGTCATGGTTGAAATCCAAAAATAAAAAGTACAGAATCAAAGCTATTATTCAGCTATTATTTCAGAGACAGTAGAGAACAACAGTGAATGGAAATTATTTGATAAAATCCTGCAAGCACTGGTAGACAAGTTTTTTATTATATCTTACTAGAATGTCAATCAGAGCTACTCCTGTGAATTTTCATTAAATTGTCCATAGCTATCTATAACTGCTTTGCTTACTTTCTCCCCTGAAGCTACTAACACAAAGCAAAATAAGTGAAAGGAATGAAGTTACAAAGCATTTATTACTGAGATGCATTTTTATCTAGAAATAGGGATCTTTTCCTATTTAGGAAGAAAAGGTTCCAAGAAGGTTCTCCCACCAATTGCAGTCCATCCTTCACAAACTGCATATCCTTCAGATCCAGTCCTACTACAGATCCAGTTTGATGGGTTTGATGCTTTTAGTTGGAGGGCATCCATAACAAGTGAGCATCTGCAAATCCAACTGAGGACTGCTTCCTGGAAGAAAATAATTATTGAAAGATAAGGGAGGTAAAACTACTCCAACTTCACCAGCTTGATTTTTAACACCCCATGCTCCCTTTATGCTCATCTCACAGGATATATCTCACCCTTCTCTGCGCTGTGCCAGTCTGAGAATCTCTGGATGTCAGGCACCAGCTGCCTGTGCTGGAACCACCAGCTGGAACCACCACATGAGAGCCACCACCTCCACTCTGAGCAGGGCCACCACAGCACCTCCACTCTGAGCAGTGCCACTATACCACCTCCACTCTGAGCAGGGCCACCACAGCACCTCCACTCTTAGCAGTGCCACCACACCACCTCCACTCTGAGCACTGCCACTATACCACCTCCACTCCGAGCAGTGCCACCACAGCACCTCCACTCTGAGCAGTGGTTGTGCATCTGGGCTGTCCTGAGAGATCAGTGTAGCACTGCCTACAGCCCTTAGCACCAGCAGGCAGAAATACCTGCCTTGCCAGAACATGCCCTTCAGCCCAGCACCCTCAGCAGAGCAGTGACATGGGCAGTGTGGCTCTGGTCTGAGAGGAGAAAACAAAGTCCCAGCAAGACTGAAGACCTGCATGTTCACAATTAAAATGTTAGAGAGTACTTTTGCTTCCCTTTGGAACAGGCAAGATGTTTTTAATAAAGGATCATTTGAGTCAATTAAACTTTGTTGATTTTTGGGTTTTTAACATGTTATTCCAAAACTGAAGGCCCCCTTGTTGAAATAAAAATTGGGTTTGGAAGGGGTAGGATAGAAGGCCAAGGTTTTATATAATTTCTGTGAACTCGGGCAAGACTCACTTTTGTGACTCACTGATTATGACACCTTCTTTTCCTTGCAAGCATAATTTTTTCTGGAAAACAGATTATTTTCTTGCATATCTTTAATTGATCCAAACACTGTCAGATGACAGACACTGCACATGCATACTCCTAAATGCATAGCTTCCTTTTTCCAAACCACAACTTCAAACAAAACTCATCAGAATCTGGAAAAGGACAAACAGAAAAAAGATACTTACATAGTTATTCTCTTTTTTTTTTTTTTTTTTTCTGTTTAGATTACATAGTTACATTTATGTCTCTGGACTGAAAAAATTTCCAGAGTTGTTTTTGTTGCAACAATCTATGTGAGTTAGCCCACTGAAATTAATGACAACAATCGCACAGAAACAAAGCCAAGGGATTCATGGATGAACATCCTGGCACACTGGGTATCCCTGCCTGCACCAGCCTGACAGAGACAAGGCAGCCACTTCTGCCTCTTCTCATCCCTCTCCCTTTCCCAAACACACACAGTCAGGAAATGCTCACTGACAAGTAGCAGACTTCAGCTAACACACCATGACTCTTTTTAAAATGGAAAAAAAGAAAATGGAAAATACAAGCAAAATTGCCATCAAAGGCATGAAGTTAATACTCCAAACCAGGAATTCAGGGAAAAAAAAAGGGAGGACAACTTCAGTGCTTTTCCTCAGACACAGAAGCTTCCCTTCTCTGACAGCAGACTTAAAAAAAAAATCTCTTACTTAAGAATTCTCTAGATTAGTAAAGTAGACTTTTGGACAAAGAATCTTCAGCATTTGTTTGGAAGTAGAATTAAAACAGTGTCCAATACACCGATATCAGATATAAAATTTGCACAAGAAATTAAATTATTATGAGTTCCATAATTTCCTTGAATGTTTATATGCAGGTGAAGACTAAAGTTAGAGGTTTGGATTTGGGAATTACATTTGCTTTAAGACGCATAGTAAGACCTCTAACCTCCACCAGAGCCACAATTTGCTGTCATACAACAGCATAACTTTCTGCATTTCATGGAGAACAGCACTGGGAAAGCCCCACAAAGAGATTTTTAACCTCAGCCCCCTGTCCTCTGTAGCCATGCAGGCATTCTGCTCCCACTTGAAATCAGTTATATATGGGTATCAGCCTCTGCTTTTGCAAAAGCAAGGTTATGCTTCTCAAGTCAGAGCAACAGTTAGAGCTCTTTGTGTCAGTCTGTGACCCAATGCTGAGCTACAAATTCCTTTGAGTTTCTTGGCCTTTTGGTTTTAGTGGAAAGATCATTTGGAGCTTTTTCCTGCCACTCTGGAAATGCAAATGTCCCAGAGTGGAAGACAATACTTTTCTTCATTCTCAGTTCACAACTTCTCTTTCCAAGAGTCCCACCCCATGTAAGTGAATTCAGAGGATGCAGTGCTATCAAACACTATCAATACATTATGTAAAGCCCTTGACCTGCACTTTTGCTGTATATATGTATCAGAGCTAAAATAAATTTTTGGAACTCTTACGTATTAATCTTTCCATAGATTTTGCTTCCTCATTGTTGGTGAAAACAACCTGAGACACAGCAATGTATGTCTGAGGAACTGCAGGTAACAGCTTAATTTATTTATTAAATGATACCGTAATCCACCCAGACATTTGATTGCTCCTGACTGCAGCACTCTGCAGAGATCTACCAACACCAAGAGGAAAGGAAACCAGAAGGAATGTATTTACAGTATCAGGATGAGGTCTCCTGGGTTTTGTGCATTACATAGAGTATATGCAGCCACTTTAGATAACTGAAGGGCTGGGATTCATCTGAAGACTGTGGAAAAGTCAGATGGAGGTAGAGAGAATTTGGATGTTGGAACAGCATAAGGAAAAAGCCATCACAGAGAACTTTTCCTTTGATGTTCTTTCTGAAACTCACAGTGGGATCAGATCACACATTGCAAAAATCCCTGTCTTATTTCCATCATGAACCAGGGAACATGCAGAACACTCTGTGAAGAAGAAATTAATGAAGAGCATTTCTCTCTTACCTTACTCATCCATCCATTCAGAGCAGAATTAAAGAATTGTTTCCCCTGCCTCCACCATGCTGCTCCTTAGCCTGTGAAGTGCTCTGTGAATCACTGACAATGATGCCAAAGCCAAGAAGCCATAGCAGTATTATTTTTCATAATCTTAGCTTGTCAAGATTGATTTCAAAATCAAGCCGTCTTTGGTACTAGGCATGAGACCTCTGAACAGCTGAAACCAGCAAAATAGGGTTTCTCTTCAAAAGAGCAAATGAAGAGGATTTTCTTCTCCTCATCAATCAAGAATTCACAAGACTACTTCAAGTCAATTTTAACATCAGATGCAAGCTTTACTATTAACCCTGTTGTTAATCTAGACATTTTTCTAGGGTAAGGATTGCTGGCAGTATTCATCATATATGCACACAATTAAAGAAAAACACTAGTTAACAGTAGCAGGCTATACTGGAACTGAGCAGAGTGACTATCAAGGTAAAGGATTCTTGTAAACAACTAATACCACAAACAAAAAGCTTCTTAAGGATTTAGCATCTAAATTCTCAAGAATTAAGCCTGCATGTCATCTTCTCAAGATCTGGAAAGGAAGGGAAATTTAAATTCTTTAATGGTCAATAATAGCAGTGCACAATGAATTAAATAATAACCAAAAAATTCAAGCCAAGCCAAGCCAATGAAACTAGTAATTTTTACAGTTTCCTGTAATAAAACAGGTTTAGCAAAAATAGTTAGATTAGAAGTCAAGCATATTTCACACTGCCTTGATAAGTTTCTACAAAGAAAACTCAGTAGCATACCCTGAAGATGCCTGCCATAAGCCATAGGACTTTTACTTTTGTATAAAGAAGGATCTTGGTTATATAAACAGGCTCTTCACTACAATAACACAAATGGCCTATAAAGTAGCATTAAGAATAAAATTAAGTGATGCTTACCCACCCACTGTCAAGGAGCCATAGATGCACAGAATAACCAGGTTGGGAGGGGCACCAGGAGGCCTCTAGTCCAACCTCCTGCTATATGCAAGTGCAGCTCTTGGGTCTGACCAGGCCATTCCCAGCTTTGTCCAGACAGGAATGAAACATTCCAGGGATGGTGTTCTCCCAGCACCTCTGGTCAAACTGCACCCACGTTCAGCTGGCTCATGGTGAAGAAACTTTTTCCTATATCAATGCCACAACCTTTCCTATTTTAATTTATGACAAGTATCTCGTTTTCCTGTCACATACCTCAATGAAGTGCCTGAATCTGTCTTCTCAAAAACCTTCTCACAGGTACAGGGCTGCTGCTTCCAAGTCCACACAAAACTACCTCTCCTGAAGAAGCCCAGCTCCACCACCCTCTCTCTCATGACAAGTATTCCAGCTCAATCCAGTCTGGGGGCTCCCTGCTCCATTTCCTCCAGCTTACCAATGTCTCTCCCACACTCTGGGCTCCAAAACTGGAAGCAGTATTCCAAGAGGGGCCTAGAAAGTGCCAAACAGGAGCAAACAACCACTTCCATCACTACCAGCTCCATGAAGGAATAGCCTCTTCTTCTGCCAGAACACCACAGGCTTGTACCCAGCCTGTTTTCCCACAGGTTCCCCCAGTCCTTTCCATCAGAGCTGCTGCCCCAGCAGTCAGCCCCCACCCTGTCCCAGGTACAGGAATTGCACTTTTGCTGTTGATTGTAAGCTGTGGTACATTACTGTTCTTCACATTCTGTCTCAAGGACACAGACCTTTCACCCACAGCAGTGGTTAACATAGCTGGGAGAAGTTTCAGCAATTTTAATGTCATGTCCCTGGTGCCATGGAATCTGTTGTACTCATTGTGATCCAAGGGCCCAAGTGAGGCAAGACTTCCTTCTTTAAGTGATAACATTGAAAGGAGAAGGAGAAGGAGAAGGAGAAGGAGAAGGAGAAGGAGAAGGAGAAGGAGAAGGAGAAGGAGAAGGAGAAGGAGGGAAAGCTTAGATCTTCATGGCAGGCACATCAAAATGTTCATACCTTCCCCCATGCAGCTGTCCTTTTAAGTGACACTTTCACCCCATAAATGTCTTTTTCATTAGAAAATTGTTCTTCTTGGAATGTTTGCAGAAAAAGAATGCACAGAATTTTTCATCCATGGGTGAAAAGCTGCTAGACTGATAGATTTTCCAAACAAAAGATAATGCAGTTTTTATAACCTGATAAGCCAAAACATTTTAGAAGCTAGAAAATTCTGCTGTATCAACCTACTATTTAAACTCCATACTTGAAAAGATTTTACCTTCCGTTCTAGAACAGCAAAGTTTGCCTGTAAAAAAATAATTTTAAAAAATGTAACTACCAGCAGAACAAGCCCAGTGACATGATAGAACTGTGCTAACTGGTCTCCACCACCAACTGCATAACGGCATCCCAGACTGTTTAGGTAAGGTCAGATCTTTTACCTATTTTAAAATTTCAGTACTGAAAGTAGAAATTAATTCAGGTTTGAGACTATTAAGAGTTCAGTCCTGCTTTTCCTGACATTATCCCTTCAACACTAGTATTGTTGTTCTGATTATTTTCACCCCTGTGCCAAGCGCTACTTGTAACATGGCTTAAACAGATCTCATGACAAGGGAACTGGGTTCATGTGTACAGCACTGGAGGTCGGCTGCCAGGCAACTGGAGAGGAAAAAATTTCTAGAAGGTGGTAGTCTGACAGGGTCAGAGAGTTTGGGTGGGTTCTACCACCCCAATTAAATCAATTTAGTTGTCATTCCACCAAATTACTAACTGAGCCAGAATGAAGAGCATCCCATCTGTCTTGCCTGCAGTCCCTAAACGCTGCCCAGGAGGAGATGCAGAGATAGCAGTGAAGAATTCCTCTCCAAGTCCAGTCACTGTAATCACAGCAAAGCTGTCCTGCATTCACATACATCTAGGGCCTGATATCAGCCACACACCTTTTGATTTGGATGGTTACCTTACAAGCACCATGGGAAGGATTCTTCTGGCCTATACTTCAGCTTGTCCACATATCAGGCTACTTGTCTAACACATTTGCATACATTTCTTCTAGTCTGAGAATACACTTGCTCATGTTAATAAATTAATTCCCAATACATTACATAAAGTATATAGGTAAGACACTCTTCCAGCAGAAGAATAAGAGCTCAAAAGAAAGAAAGGTTAAGGCTAAGAAATTTGACCTGCAAACACTGCTTGGAGGCTCATTCAATAACTATTCTACAATATTTGATTAATAAAACCATTCCTTTTTAGAGCTTGGTGCAACATTCTGTGCTTAAATGGTAGTATTTAAATACTCTCATAAAGTAGTTCAACTGAAGTCTCTGGAAATGCTTGCTAGAGAAGATATCTGCTGGATTTAATGAATTCCTATCCAAATAATGGCATGACTGTAGGGGCACCCAAAGGCCTCCGTTTGACTACAGGTACCAACGTTCTAGGAACTGTGTCAATGGCCAAAGGAACTGGTGTCCCTATCCAAGGATCTTAGGATCAGCTTCACAGAAGAGTAGATGTGTACACGTGTTTGGAAATAGAAACACTCCTGCAGGACACAGGTTGCTCGTACACTCAGTGAATCAGTCAGCTTCCCCAATACATTTCACCAAAAGAGCTTTATCTCTGATGTTCCTCAAAGGCCATACTGCATTCTGAAGACCATATAAACAAACTTGTGTATTACTCAAATTCCAGGACACCGCTGCAGATACTCCAAACAAGTCCTTCACCATCAGGAAGGATTTTGCTCAATGAATTACCTTCAACTCCTTTTAAGTTACATTTTTGCAGTGGGAACCTCCTCTCTGGCTGAGAGAGAACCCCTATAGAAACCTTGTTTCTAGACTCCCGGCTTAAGCAAATCACATGAAGTTTATTTTCCTGAGTCACTTCCCCGAATTTATGCCTCTTGTACTCTTCCATAGAGAAGATAGTGCAAGAGGGGCCTGCCTATTTTTCTGTATGTTTTGGCACATCCAGAGGCACTAGGGAATGCACATGGTCCTACAGCCTCTCCTAGAAGCAGCACCACTGTTACCAATTTAAAACACCACCTTAAATACCAAAATCTAAGAGGTGTTTTTTGCTAGAAGGCAAAAAGAAGACACAAAACACCCAACAAAATTATCTGGCTGGCAAATTTCTCCATAACACAAGAATTCTCATGGGGAATGTATATAGGGAAAAAGCAGCAGATTATTGATGGGGTTAGCTTACACACATCTGGAGGGAATGATTAAGTCAAGCACTGGTCACAATGGACAGAAAAACACAACCTGTTTATTATTGCCATACAACTATGAAGGAAGTCTTCTTATCAGCTAGCAAACTTTCTAAGGAATACAAATCTATGGAAAAACCATCCCTAATTGAACCAAGTCTCAGCAGTGAGGAGAGAGCATATTAATGAGGCAAGGCTAGGAGGCACGATGAGGAGATAACAATACCCTTAGGAGTTACACCCGTATTAAATGTGACTTTATTACCGTATTATTCTCCTATGAGTCTTTACAGCAAGAATAACTCTGTTTGTACAGATGTTCTTTCAACCACCAGCTATTCCAGATTAAACACACACACACAGAACCTTGATATTTTAAGATTACAGGCCATTAGATTAAATTAGATTTGTTATTTTGCTATAGTATGCCACTAGGCTTTACAAGGTTGATATATTCTTTCAGTGAAACTGAGACACATTAATTGAAATGAGATACCACACCTTTAATAATGCAGACTGATGTAGCTCTCTCACAGGATTTTTCATTCAGTGCCTTTATTTTAATTCCTCTGAGTGCTACTAATAAGGTGCATTTTATCATTAGGAGGGCATTCTTCACTTAAGTAGTACATGCCGAGCTAAACTAAAATAATAGACTAGTTTGCTGATACAAGAGGGATGCACAGTTGATATTTATGTAAAATTAAGCAAGCCTGAACTCTGGTTTTCTACCCAAAGGTATCCACCAAAACTTCAGTGTAATTTAGACCACCCTACACTGCAGCATGCAGATTAAAGTAATGCTGGCAGAGAAAAAGGAAGGCTTGTGGCACCCAGAAGACCATCTCTGGTGAAAGGTGACAGATCCAAGGAGTAAAAACAAGACCCCTAAGACCTCTGGAGCAGTGGATGGAAGTTCCTTGATCCTTGCAGATCTAAACACTCATAACTTAATGTCTTGGCTGCCCATCTGCAAGAAGAGGAGAAGCCTCTTTTTCCAGTCCCACCACAGGAGAAATGTACTGCAGACCATGGAGTGGATTTCTGCAGCCCTACAACAATAGTGACAGCCCTCACACAAGGATTTAAACCAGATGAGAATCAAGTCACACAACTTAATTGTTAGAAATAAAAATGCACAGTAAGCTGAGAGAGTTTTCAGTCTGTCCATTTCTACTTTCATTTCCTTGCATGGCACTATTTTACAGCCTAAGACAGATTTTAAGCTGTCTTACACCACTAACATTCTTACTAGCTTGTCTGCTCCATACTACAGGTTCAATAGCTCTCCTTGCAATTATAACTTTATAATTTTTTTCATTTGAGAGAGATGTAATTTTACATGGTCAGAGGGGAGTTGGAAAACGCAACACACTGGACATTTCCTAGCATCTCTAGGCCAGAGAATAAACTGGTGAGAGACAAGTACAGAGCCAGGTGAAGCAGATGGACTTAGTAGCCAGACACAGCATGACCCCCATTTCTGCTTTTCACGCAAACTGATAGGGCTTGGCACACTGAATGTTGATACCTTATAATTTCCTATGTTTTTTATTTTATTTCTTTTTAAGACTGACATTGCTTTTCAATAACTTTGCACTAGCATATCAAGTTCTGCATAATTCAATCAGTTGAAACCATCCAGATTTAGAAGGGTAAGTGCTGACCAGATTTTTGGAAGAGGTAATAACCCTCATACTCCAGAGCTTAAGCCAAAGTGGGATTAAAAGAAAATACGGTGTGTTAGGCAAATTAAGCCACATTTGCTTCACTGGCAGATTCTTCCTTCTTTCTCTTAGTGGGAGCATCAACTCTGGGCATTGCTGGAGAGGCAGATGCTTCCCTCTCACACCACAGCTGTGGCAATGCTCCAGGCTCCTGACACATTCCCCCCAGCCAAGGGGACAGTTGCAAAATTAACAGTACATTAGTTCTGTCACTCAGGCATCAAGTAGATGATGCTTTAAAATTTGGAGGAAGCACACAAGAAGTTATCAACGATTTCCCCTGTACACATTGAACTCTTAGACTTGCATGGAAGAAAAGAACTTAAAGAGCTCTCCTGTTCTGCTCACCAGGGCCTGTGCAGCACAATAAACAGGCATGAGACCTCCTGCCACAGTGAACTGTGGAATAAACTGCCCAAGAGGGAAGTTTCTGCCTGACCCACAAGGTTCTGTTCTAATACAGGAAGACTTAGAGTTTCTTAATTATTATCGTGCCTGAAGTGGATGATGACAGCTTTGTTATCTACAGAGAGCTGCTTCACCATTGAGTTCTTGGCTTCATTGCCAGTCAGCAGGACTCACGGTCACAAGGTATTTTTATGCCATATGTATGATGGAGTCATGTGCCTCTCTCCCTTGGTCCTCTGTCATAAAGAAGCCTATAGAGAAACTGCTGTATTCATCTTCCCAAGACAAATGGTGTCTATGTGTGCTTCACTTTTCCAAGCTGCATGCTCACCTTTCCTTGGCACAAAAGCCCTTCTTTTCTCATTCATCATGGTTCCTCTGCCTCTGGTCCTACACTAGCCAGATTCACATCATGTCAGGGCCAATTCCCTGAAGACTGACACAGCATTACTTTTCCAATTGATACTGGACTAAAACATCACAGTCTGAAATTCACAGGGCTTCACACAATCTTAATGTCACAACGATTTTTACAACCTTTTGCCTAGTCACTTTCAGGAAAGAGAATCCACTGAGGCTTTCTAAAAGCTGCAGATTAAATTCAAAGCCCACAGCTGAAGGGAGCAGCTACCCTGGTATCTGGGTTTATGCCACCTTCACACATGTTCTGTACCGGAAATCAGATGGAGAGCTATTTTCAGCGTCTCTATTGGCACACGCCAAAATATTTAACTATTAAATTTGACCCACCACCTGCCCATCTTTCCGTTTTACGGCGCGAGCAAACAGCCAGCACATCTATTTTTTCTGCCCTGCTTGATCAGCCAGACTAAATATCTCTCCTTGGTCGGCCGAGAGACGGGAGCAGGGGCAGCAGGGCTGTCCCCGGGCTCGCTGAGGTGACGCCCCCCCCCCCTCCGCGCACTGCGGAGCGCTCCCTGCGCGGCCGCCGCCGCCGCCCGAGGCCCGGGGAGCCGGCGGGGCGCGGGGCCGGGCGCTTCCCGGCGGGGCGGGAGCCCCGGGGGACGGGGAAGCATCCGCGTCCGCTCGGCGCACCTGCCCGGCTCATGTTTACAGCCGGGGTCCCGTTCATCCCAGCGCCGGGGCGGGGAGGGGAAATGCGATTAACAGATTAAGTTTGGAAGCGGCGGAAGGGGGGCGGGGGCCCATCCAAAGGCGCGCACCCTGCGCGGGGGCTGAGCGGCGGCTCTGTCGGCCCCGGCTGCTTTCCCCGCAGCGAGGAAAGCTGGGGAGAGCGGCGGGGAGGCCGTCATAGAGATCAGCGTGGAATAAAACGCCCACAGTCCCGGGGGGACAGTGACCGTGGTGAGGGAGGGAAGGACACCGGGTTGTCCCGCGGGGCGTCCCCGATGGGGTCAGGCTCCCGTACCCCTGCCATCCCGCGGGCTTACCTCGATCCATTTCTGAGCCTCGGTGAAGGCCAGCTCAGGCTGCGGGGGCTCGGCGGGAGGCTGAACCTCTCCCAGCTCCAGCCCAGGACTGGCCATCTGCAGGGCCCCGGCGCGCCGCGGCTGCGGCGGGGGAGAAGCCAGGCACCGAGTCGCCAGCCCGGGGCGAGCCGCGGCCGCAGCGAGGGGACGCCGGAGGCCGCTGCCTGTCTGTCCCTGCCTCTCCCTGCTCGCAGCCGCCGGGGCGGGAGCCGGGGGCGGCGGCGCTCCGCAGCCCGGCTGGCTGCAGCTCGCCTGCGGTAACCTCTCTCCGCCGGTGCCCGTCCGCCCGCCCGCCCGGCCGGCTCGGTCCTCCCTCGGCTGCCGCCCCGCCCGCCCCGCCGGCGGAGCGGAGCTGCGCTGCGCTGTCCTGAGCTGCCAGCTAAAAATAAAACAGACGGGCGAAGCCGCTTTGCCTTCAGCCCATGCAAATGCCCGCGCCGCCGCCTCCCCGCCGCGAGCATCGCATCGCGGGCGGCGCTGCGGGCGGGGGGAGGGTGGGCGGGGGACTCGGGCACCCCGCGAGGGGGACGGGGATGGGGACGGTGATGGAAAGGCAGTCCCTGCTTGGGGAAGAGCCGCTCCCCTCACCCCTGCTCCCGGGGAGGGGGGGACTCGATGGCAAAGCTCCCCCTGCTTCAGGGGCCGCCAGTCCCCCACCCTCAGCCGCACACGGTGAGTTGCTGTTTGCGGCTGCTGCCTTAAACACCTCATTAATCGATGCTGCTACGCGGAGCACCCGAGAATCTCCGTGTCCGCGGCGGGAAGGCGCTGCCCCTCGCCTGTCCCTCACCCACCTGCCCGAGGGCCGCGGCCGCCGCACCGGGAGCGGAGCACGGCAGGTGCCTCTGAGGGCACTGCGGAACATCGCCTCGGGGCGGCTGCTGGGGTCACACCGGCCTGGCGAAAACGCGTGAGGGCCAGCACAGGGCTGGACTGCGTTAGTCTTCCCTGAGAACCAGAGCAGGCATCAAGGTGTGCTGGAAAATATACACCATGGGTGAATGCTTCCCGGTTTTGTCTTTATGCCGAGGAAGAAATCCAACTCTGTCCTGCAGAGACTTGCATGCCTAACTTACATGGTGTGAGTAGTCCTAGATCAAGCAGATGCTTTTTAGCCTAAGGTTAAGCACAGAAGTTTCTAGAAACAGAAAGAAATTTTTTTTCACCAGGCCTTTTAAAAGACAAATCCTAAAAATCTCCTCTCATGAGTGTTCAAAACATGAGCCAAAGTTACTTGCTTATATTTATGAAAGCATAGAAAAGTATCTGTGTGCTGGAAATGCAGGTGTGTAAACTTTAACCCCTACTACTAAGGTTTGTTTGAAAAGGGTCATAGCTGGCCACTTCTTCAGCTTGTGATAGGTGTCAACAAGTTTTGACAAGAAGCAAACTGTAGGATCTACTTTTCAACATACCCTTAGTTTGGGCCTTATTTCCCCTCAGTTCAGTAGCTGGGATTTTAAATCTTGTTTATTTTGATAGTCAACAAAAATTGCCAACTCTTAAAATATAAATATACCACAAAAGTGTATATATTTAACTCTGTTTCCATTCTAGGAATTTGTCTTTATTGTTTGCTACCTTTTTTTTGGTCTTTGTTTATTGCTTTAAATATGCTGGAGTAACAAAGGGCCTAAAAACAGGATATAAGGTTTATAGGGATTTTTCTGAGTACTGCAACTAGACAAAAACTAGATGAATGGGAAATCGAATCTCAAATATTTAAAGATAAATAAGAAGTGTATTTTGAAATACTTATGATAACAATCTATTTTCTGATTCTTGTAATATTTAAATAACATTGATGTTTATCAGACAACAATTAGATTCATTCTCCTGGGGCAGTGAAAGACTAACAATTTAAAATAATTATCCTACCTCTTTTTTTTATTACTGTGCAATATCAAATGCATGATTTTCCTGTCTGGTGATCTCAACATCACCTCTTGGAGAACTAGAAGAGCTGGATTGGGCTGGGGTAAGCTCTTGTCTAGAAGTGAGGGGTGGACATTCATTTCCCATTTATGCAGTCAAGTTTCATGGATCATTAAAGAAAATGTGCTCTGATACACACTCCTCTTTATACGCTTACAGTCAAGCACACACAACTTTTTAAATTTGTTAAATCCCCACAGCACCACATGGATACAGAGCTAGTGCAGTCTTTAAAGAGCCCTATTATGTATTTAGGAGTTGTAAAAGAAACTCTGACTGGCAGTGGGAATCTGGCCACTTCTTTTCCAATCCTAATCCTGAACCAGCTTCTCATTCGGTCAAGTACGAGGCAGCATCCGTACCTCCCTGTTCCCATGGAAACACACTTCTAGCATCAGCCCAGCTTACTTTCTTTTTTTTTTTTTTTTAAATCACCATCTGCCTGGGGAGTTGCAGGGCTTGCTCTAAGCCCCTTGAATACCAGTCACAGGTTTTTCAGTGATTCTCCTTTCCATATAACAACCACCCTGGCAACTGCAGAAGACAAAATATGAAAACTAGAATGTTAGAAACTCCAGCAAGGTTTTTCCAAGGTCACTCAGTTGCTCCTAACTAGAAACATTGCTAGAAACTTAGTGGTGGAATTTGCAGCAGCAAAAATGTAGATTTTTTTCTTGGAAGTTGGTTTCAAAATTCTCTTACTTAAAAGCAAGTGCTTCAGTTTAACTTCTTCTTTTTTCATTCCAGGAAAAAACTCAAGCCAGCACTTCAACAATCCTTATCAACACACTCATATCTGTATTTATTAGACAGGAGAAATCCTACGGGGGTGCAGGTGTCAGTGTCAAATTGCATATCTTTGTCCAGGTTCAGTTACCCTTCCCAAAAGCAGACTGTGCCTGTGCATAAGTAAAGTAACTGTAGAAAAATGCATAATATAGTGTTTATAGGAGAAATCAGAAACAGAGAAAGAAGGTCTTCTCTGGTTTGCAGGGATCTTTTTGCTGCTGTGCACAAATGGAAACATAGAGGCTTTGAGGAAGACATGTTTTAGGTATTCAGCTTCTATTAATTGGTTTGGTCTTCTACCTTGTTTATTTTCCTCTGCTGGGAAGAGGAGCTCTCCTGTTTCTTCTTGTCTTCAACTAGCATCTAAAATCATTAAGCCTCTTGAGTTGCAGGAGCAGAGGTTTAATAAGGCCTGACTGCTGTTCTGGCAGGCCAGATCTTATCCCATGGCAGCAATGAGCAGTTTGCTCCAAGAAAGCTGTGTCCTGAACAGCTTCTGCCACTACAACCTGTCTTCTTCAATGAACAGGTCTGGTGTTCAAGACCAAGCTCTCAGCAAAACTACTCCTAGATGGCATCTTTGTAGTCTTGCTAGTCTTTCTGGTTGTATTATCCTGACAACAAAGCTTTTCCTTCAAAGCCAATCTGTCACAAATGCTTCCAGCAACATGTGTAACCTCCCTTTCTTTTACCAAAAAGCATGGCACAGAGAACAAATGGGTGAAACACCCAAGGATCATATAATTCTATTGTATTTTACCTTGCTCATGTATCTTTTCTTGGGGGCATTTACCAATGTACCTTAAACCAGCAAGGCCCATGACTGTTTAAGAAAGGAAGTTATCCTGCTGGCATCAGGGCTCTTCTGCCTCCTCCTCTCCTTCACAATCTGCCACTCTGGCCTGAAATTCTCTGAGCAGTACTTCTTTTTTCTCCAGACCATAATGGTGCTACTTTGGGGTGTTGCACAGTTCTGGGCCAGATCTCAGAGAAATGTGAGCTGAACCATAAGCATATTGTTCTGGCTAAGTATCTTCCCTGTTGTTTGCTCAAGGACTCCTATACATTTCTTTGGTTTCCTTGTCTTTTTTGTGCCTTTCAGAAATCACAGAATATCATGCAGAGAACTTGAGGTTGTATGGTATTTATTGTAAAAATTCTACTTGGAATTCCTTAATTTTCTAAAGCATAAGCCAGGGGTAGGCACACCCAGCACAGCTCTGTTTAACCTCCAGATCATTTCAGAGCTGCAGTGTCTGAACTGCCATGGGCCTCTCACTGTTGCAAAGAGCAGCCTGGCTGCCTGGTGGTGCTATGGGAGCTGGACAGCTCTGGCAGAAAGATGCTGGCACTAATGCTTCTCAACAGGTATTAACCCTGCCAGAGAGTATTTGGAGATTTTTTTACTGACTTTACTGATTTGACTTTATTGCCCTTACTGACAAAGGCAGGCTGTGCATTTTCACAGCCTGTCCTCTGTGGAAGGGTGAGTTGAGAGCTGAGCTGGGTGAGCAGATGAGAAGAGCCCTTGAAGCAGCATCTCTCAAGGCAGAGGAGGGTGGTGGAGAAGATGGTTACCAGGAGTTTAGGATTCTCTTCCTTGATAAAACTAGATTCAGAGACAGTTCTACTCTCAATGACATGCAAGCTATCATCTTGGAGAGAAGGCTGGTAATAATACCCACTTGGAAGCAAGACATAGGAAATCCCTACTTTTGAAAAATTACTCTTTAAATGAGCTTTAGTTATTTTTAATTCTCATGAAAAATCAATGAATCTGTGACCATGAGAGCATGTTGATTTTTTCCAACCACTCAGACAAATGTTGTGACTTCACATTTTATTTAATCAGGGCATCTGCTGTGGTATATTTGCAGTGTTCAGCATTTGGCTGACAGCATCTGTTTGTTTATCCCGGCCATGCTGTCTTCTATCACAGTCACTTTCTCTCTGGTACCACTCATTCAGCAACATATTGTCAGGCTTGGCATTGATGTTCTGTGTCATTCTGGGAATTACAGGAGTAGATGAATCATCTGAATTTGCTTTTTCCTGGGAGAACAGTATGATTATCCCTTCTCACACTGTCCTGGAAGAAGGTGAAGCCCTTTTGTGAAGCAGTTTTTCTCTATTTTGAACTTTTATATAGATTTTTGAAAGCTAGTATAGCCAATTGTCATCTGGTAGCTGAGCACCATTTGGTATTTTCCTATTTTTCTGTCTTTGCATTTAATTAAATTTTTGGATTTTAAAAGCTGTTGAAAATCCAGGTTTGCATATACCATGTTATTATTTAATGAGCTATAAGCCTAATGAACCAGAGTGCAGGTGATTCAAAATGAGAGCTCACATGCATAAATGCATGTAAATATTCAATGTAATTTATAAGCTATAATTTTGAGGGGGTTCACCATCCTCTGTTCCCTGTCTAAGAAATCCCTGATCAATATCTCTTTGTTTTAAATGTTGCTGTGCCTTTAGTTGTGAGGTTTTCCGGCCTGGCCTTCCTTTCTGGCTCTAAGACTTGCTTCTACCTCTTCTGGAGGCCTCCAGATCCCAGGCTGACAGCTCTGCTAATGGCACAGAGCCTGGCTTAGCTTCTCCTTTCATCCACAGCCATGGTGGATTCTCCTACTCAGCCAAACAACCATTTCCTTCCTCCTTTTTATTGTTCTCATCCAGACCTGCCTTTCCTCTGGTATAGGAAATTCCTATATCCAGCCTCCTCTTTAACAAGCATCTTTTTTTTGCTCTGTGAGCCTGCTGTCTTTTGTCCCAGATTGCCATAATCTTGTGTCTTTCAGCTCCAGTACATATCTCAGGTAGTTCTCACTTCCTCTTGTTCATATGAAGTATTTGAATGGAAAACCCAATACATAAAAACCATGAAAACCACTGGGAAAGAAAAGCATAGAGAAGGCCCGTGAGAGGAGGAAGATCACAAATAAGTGATAACAAGTTACACAAGGTTAAAAAGACATAAACTGGGTTGACAAGTGAGCAATAATACAAAAAAAGAAGTGGAGGAGTGGTGAAAAGGAAGTGAAGGAATCCGAAATAAATAGGTATCAAGGTAAAGGGAAGAATAAATCTGGGCACAGAACCATTGAACTCATCAGAGTATCCTTTCATTCTGCATTCATAGCTACCAAGCATCACAGGGTCCAAGTCCATATATGTTCTTTCCAGATCCTCTCATAAAATATATGCCAGATTACAAGAGGAAAATGTCCACATGCCCAGACCAGCATGAAAGGGTACTCTGAAGGAATGTGTGTCTCTTGCACCCTGCTCTCTGCTCCCAGAGCTGCATGGCTCTAACCTCTTGACAGGTCAAGCCTGGAAAAGGATGTGGCAGGACAATGGGTCTTTCACCAGCTGTTATCAAAGATCTTTTTAGCCCATTAAAACAAAAGTGCATTGATGGGGAGCGGATGCTCATAGGTTTGTGTACCTGCCAATATGACATCCTGTTTCTTTAATGCAAAGACAACAAACAGCCTTCACTTCTCTGCTGAGCTGGAAGTGGCACAGAAGCTCAAAACAGTATTTCTCCTCCAGGATTCTTTCAATTTTGACTGCTTTTCAGCTACCTTCTTAAAATCTACTTCATTCAAAACTGGAAGTGGAAGTGGGGGTGCTCTTCCAAACACTGTCTGGTCCAGAGCAGGACTCTCCACTTCCAGGATGTATCTGCAATAACCTTCCAGCTGATTTTGCACTCTGCTCATTTGAATGTAGTATCTTCCCCTGCTGCCACCTAGTATACATATTACCTATTCCCTTTCACCATCCACAGTAAATTGGCAAGGACATGGAGCTACTAAAAATTTTCTGAGTCAGGAATGTGCTTAGAGGGGTTTTAGCACCCTCAGAGAGATGTTCCTCAACACATCTTTCATAGTGCCACCACCAAGGAAGGGGCCCTTTTAAGTCAGCTAACCTGCTCAGAGAGCACATGCCTGCTTCAGGTTCCATAAGTGCAGCTGAGTCTGGCCAGACGCAGTCAGACAAGGAAAGACAAGGAGCCAGAGCAGGTGGTTCAGGGGTCTACAAACCTCTGTGGCAAACTGTGGCTTCAAATGAGTGCTACAGAGTTGTGGTATTTGGGGGAAGGGAGGGGGTGTCGTGCATGAGACAGCATGTAAAGAATGCAGTCAGAAACTTTTGCCAAACTGGTGAAAAACGGGATGAAAACCAAAAACTGTACATGGAAAAATAGGTGATTTGAAAACCAAGTCCTAATCTCCAAAGTAAACTCCTGGGTTTTTATATTCATTTCGTTGGTGTATAATAAATTTTATGTAGTGGTGGCATAAACATGTAGTTCACCAAACCACATTATTTTTGTAAAATGTGCACAAACAATAGCAAAACCCCCTCTCACTGATGTTAGAACAGCTATTTGCTAGGTAGCTGCTTGTGAAAGTTTGAGAAATGTGGGAAAATCCACATCACATTCAGTCTTTAATTTTAGCAGTGACTTGCCTCATCCAGAAAGAACTGATGAATAGTATCTTCCCTCAACTTTTCTTAGTAAATATTCCTGTGGAGAAGATCAAAAGGGAAAACCTGTACCTGAAATTAACACTGGGCTTTATCCAAATTTGTTTGGAGTTTAGCTGGTTCACAGAAACTTGGAATATTCATTTACTCAGGATAAAGAAATAGGCAAACAAAAGTGAAAAATGGAAAGAGAGAAGCAGGGTCAGAAAACAAGAGCAATAAAAGACTTGCTTCCATGCAGTAGGATAACAATATATCTTATTTAGCAACAGTATTATTTAGTTCCACAACACAAGAATATTAGGGGTGGGTTTTTTCTCCTTTGATTGAACATTTAAAGGACAGAATTTAGCAGAGGATCATGTTCAACTAGGAGCGAGAAAAAGCAGTGCAGTGTAGGATGTAGGTTTTTGTCTGTAAGTAGGTTCCCTTGCTCAGTGATCTCTGTCATGACAATTCTTGCAGAACAAGACACTCATCAAAGCCTGTGAAGGTGCTTTTGTACCACAGGTACCATTTCTGGGAGAGATGGCATCTGCCATGCCATCACAGACATGGATGGTCACATATTCATAAGAGTCATGGCATCAAAATCAGCCATCTCTCTAAACTCCATTATGTTTTCTTTATTATGTTTTCTTTGTTTTGTTCTACACATCATTTCAAAGGATGAAGTATAATTTGTAACCCTGCCTAAATTACTACTGTGAGCGATAATTTCACCACTTAAACACACATACCAGCTAAAAATTCCTTTAAAGTAATTTTCATAACTTTCTTTTATTATTACTTCAGTAATTATGTCTTTCTGTCTGGCCAGGAAAAGGGCCTGAAGTTTTTCCCCAGTTTGGAGGCCTCAGTGCTCTTCTATGGGCCTCCACAAGAAGCCCAGAGGTCAGGAAAATCTCAGATGATCACTCAAGGGAACAGAAAATACTTTCTGATAATAGACATAGCTGAAATGGTTGCTGATACCTGCTGACTCTAATTCTCAGGCACTTTTTGGCTTCTGGTGGGAGTGTTTATCACAGGAGCTCCTGATCTGGCCAGAAGAAAGGACAGACAATCCACAGATTGCAGAACTGTCATAATTGTGGCTGATCCAAGCTACATTTTTTCATTAATCATTGCTTTTTAAAAGGGCCATATTTACTCAGCATTTTTTTCATCTTGAAATATAGTACTCATTGTATGTATCCTCATTGGCCCATTCACTTCAGGGTTGGACTTGATGCTCCTTGTGGGTCCCTTTCAACTCAGAATATTCTGTGATCTGTGACTGTTGATGAACCATGTCCAGGAAACTGGATAGGGATTTTGATAAGATGTTAAAGGAGGTGGATGCCCAAATCTCAGGAATGAATGGGGTCAAGCCCCTGAGTACCCTCCAGTTGAAGAATTCCAGTCCTAAGACACTGATGAGCCCATGTTTGCATAGCATGCTAGTGGGTGAGCAGAAGGTCAAAATGAGGGTGTATCTCTAAGTGACTGGAGTGTTATGGGTAAGGAAACATTTTGGAACTCAGTCATGGCTGAAAGTTCAGGTCAGACAGCACAGGGAACACTTTAAGTAATTAATCATTTGGCAGACTTCAGAATCAAGGTTTTCTAAGGGACTAGGGGCCTTCAGTTAACTTTAGACAGCATGTAAGGTGATGTTTCTCTGAGAATTAGTACTTGAATCAGGTTTCTGTGGTGAATTAGAATATGCCAAATTTGTGTCTCTGAAGTACTTCCAGACTTTTCAATCAAACTTTATTGCACATGTTTCTCTTTATAGACCCTTCTGCAACCACAGTGTAGCAAAGATTGTTGTGCAGCAAGAGATGATCAGCCTCTGGAGCACCTTGTGAGGCTGGTCAGCATTTACATGCCTCAGTGAAACTGGGAAAAATCATGAGCCTGTCAGGAAAAAACTCAAACCTTGTTGACAATCAAGACCTGTGGGATCTTCACCCCTGTGTGTAAGGGAAGTCATGCAAGTGGTTCCACAGAGTGGAAGGTTTTCCAGCCATACTGAGGGACTGGGCTATCAGCTGTGGGACCTCTTGTAACATGAAGCTAATTCTACTTTGAGGTGGCTGGTGTCAACATAGCACTCAAGTTTTCATGATCTAAACCTAGAGGAGGGAGACACATCTGCAAGGAGAATGGACTCTCATGTGTGGAGTGTATGACATCTTAGAGGAACAATGGCTCTTCAAGGCACATACTATGTCAATCTGTGGTATGTCCCAGCATCATCAGGGTGCTGTAGTCTTCCCTTCCACTTTCTACAGCAGTGGTTCTCTAGCTTCTGAAGTGCTGTGAAAAAATTTGAGTACAGGGCACTGAAATTTGCCTGATAGGAGAAGCCAGCTGGAGACCATCATAGTGTGCATAATCTCATGCTGGAGGTGCTGTGGAGAAGAGTAAGAGCTGTACATATGCTCCATCAAACCTGACACTTCTTAGGGCTGCTTTGTTGCAAAGACTGTGATGGCTCTTATTTTGTGAGGACTTGAAAGTGCTGGGGCCTCCAGGAGCAATGCAGGGGAAGGAATACACTGTAAAGAAACTCCAACCCTGGGGCAGGTGAGGAGCTGTGAGGGAGGGAGAGAATCTGTTTTTCTGTAGGTAGATATGCACCTCTGGGATTTTTTTTACTAATTCTGCTGCGCTCCCCTTGTGAACTTAGCAAGAGCACATAGACTTTCTGAATACATTTGTATTTTTCAATGCCTGTGACTGTGAAACCCACAGAAGAGAGAGAGGTGAGGTTTCTGAACCCCATCCCAGAGAGGAGGCTGGGCAGTGGGAAGATTACATCCTAACTTCCAGGATCAATTTCTTATCTCCCTCTAAAACCTCTGGTCTTCCATGCCTGAATTGAAATTACTTAATTGAAACACTCTGCATTTAAGACTTATGATAATACAAAAAGCCATCCCCTGACTCATCTCTTCTTACAGAAACACTGTGCAGAAGCACAGAAGTATGGAGTGAGATGTTTACATCAAGAGATAGCCTCAGTTTATAACATGGTGAATGAATGTGAAACTTAGGACTGACTTTCCAAACCTGTTTCAGTGATTGTAACTCAGTTAACACATCCTTTACAGAAAACATGCACAAAAACAAGGAAATGAATGCTTAAACACATAATAAATCTCTTGCTCTCCACTGTGCTTATCAGGTATAAACCATGGCCTATTTCTTCATATTTGTAACCATAAATCTGGCTCAGTTACTGTACACATTCTACTATACATTTATTTAATTTTGAAAAATACTACTGTAAATTTCCAAAAGATAAAGATTTTCATTTTTTTCATAGATATTTACAAGTTATTAGTCTGAGTGATAAAAGCAGAAGAACTGTCAGAAAGGAAGTTATATAATGACAATTCACTCTAAAATTACATTTGCATCTGAAGTTGCATCTGAGATTGAAAATGCAATTTGATATTGCTTTTATAACATATATATGTGTGTGTGTGTGTGTGTGTGTGTGTGTGTGTGTGTTAGTGTGCATATATTGAGGTTATTGAAAAAGGAACATACATTTTTGGGGACCATGACTGAAGGAGTTATGCAGAAATATTTATTTCATTAGAGTTTAAAAGTGATTGGTGTGAATGTGTCACTCCTTGTTACTTTGCTTTCAGGGCTGCAGAGGTTGCTGGTGCCACGGTAGCTCTAAAGTCGTAACACTTAAAAACGCCACTTTGCTGTAATGTGAACTCCACATCCTGAGGAAAAGCCAGGCTGCTGGGCTGTCCCTGTGGATTTCATGAAGTGTTTTGACTCTGAATCGAGGTAATTTGTTGATACTCCTGTAAATTTGATGAACAAATCTTTCTATAGAGGTTGTTTGCATTCAATGTTATTTTTAGAAATGTTCTGTGGTTACAGAGTTTATTGAGTTGGTGTATTTAACCTGGTTTTATTGACAATGATGTTTGCTAAACTACCAATGAGCAGTAAGAATGCTGACAGTGCCATTTATTCAAGGCAGCGTTGAGACAGAAGTTGTTATGTGCAAAGAGAAAGATAATGGAGGGAATCATATATGACTTGTCATGTGTGAGCAGCTGTTTTTAGTTAGTTCCTGCTCCTAATGACAATAATTTCCACATTAATTGCTTCAAATGTCTTACAATGCATTTGAATTTATGTGTTCACTCTGGAAACATTCAGAAGTTATGTTTCAACCAGGACCATCTGATTTGCTCTGGGTGTTTAAAGTTTATGTGGCTGCAAAAGAAATTGAAGAAATTCACTGAAGAAAAATCTGTCAAACACCACTATATGTTTAGTCTCCTTTGACATTCTACCCCAAGTTCATATTACTGACCATTCACAGATCCTGAATGAGGATTCTTTTTGATCAGATCCTGTAAAATTCTGTAATGCTCTTGAGACTAGAAATCACACCCATGACCTGAGGTGCATCTCAATGCTACTCGTGGTTTTGAGGGATTTTTTCACCCTCAGTGTGCTTTTTGAGATGGCATAATGCTGACAGCATCAGAAAAATTTTGGGCAGGGAAACAAAGCATTCGGTAAGTTCCAGCGCCATCTATGGAAAGAACACACCATCAGCCTGCAAACTCAGGTCGGGCTTCCTTCAATAACTCTATTTTTTACCTTCAGCAGCCAGGTCACTGCTTTAACCATCAGCTGGAACTAAACATTAAATCCAACAGGAAACTCTGAGCACTGCACTCAGTCTTTAGGAACTACTAAAATTCTCAGAAAACTTTTCAGCCTTTCTGCCTAATTCAGCCTTCCTGCCCGTAGGCTTTTCTAACAGTATTGTTGCAGTTTTACTTTTTTTTTTTTATTTTTTCTAGAGGGTCTCCATCTCCTAGTAACACAGCATTGCTTGGCGATCTGAGTTAAGGGTCAGGGCACTCTTAAACTCAGCCTTCTTCTTGCTAAGTGAGCAGGCTAGTGAAGTAGTTAAGTGAGGCTTTGCACAGAACAGAATTGACTAAAGTCTTGTAATTCTCAGAGTGCACATCTGTTATCACCTAGTGGGAAAGGCTCTGATAGGAGGTCAGGGGTCTGCCTCCAGCTTCCTGGGTTTTTTTCATCATGCTTCTGTGTTTTAGGAGCTGTATACCACCAGCACATTATTACCTTGTACAACAAATTGCACAGATCTCTGAAATACATTTTGCATAAAGAAACTGGATATACATTAAAGGAAGGAGAGATGGGATGTTGCCTTCATGGTAAGAAGTTAGAAACGGGTGTGAAGGAGCCACAGCCAAATCCCTGTTACAGTGATTATTTGTTGCTTTCAAATGGGGGACCACTGCAGGAAGAGAGAACCATTCATCATAATGGGCCAGATAGTAGTTAAACTTAGTTAAACATAGAGTGACTCAGTGTAGGTTTTGGCAGCAGAGCAAAAGAGAACACCTAGCTAGAGAAGTGACATTATACAGGACAGTCTGTCATGTCTCTTTCTCTCATTCAAAAGGACACCTAACAGTAGGAGATTATTCACTTTGAGAGTATTAAGCAGGGATAAATATCTCCTTCTCACCATCACAATTTGTTTAAGTTCTTTTGGAGAAAAACTGTGTCTAGATTCAGTATTCCCATCACCTGGTTTTGCCCTCCTCTGTAGTTTTACAGTTCTGTGCTCCTCAGCCATAAGCCCTTTGTTCATCCCATTGGTTTTGCAGAGGATCATGCTGCCTAACTGAAGGCTGAGATTTCCTTGAGTGACAAAATGTGTGGGAGCAGGGCTTTGCTTGTGCAGTTTGCTCAAGAACAGTGGTGGCAGAGCAGGGTGTTGAATGTGAGACTCTGGTGACCTGGTCTGATCACCCAGCCCTCCAGCTTTTTCTAACACTTGTCCTGTACTGTGGCTTGCCAGTGAGCAGCCCCATTGCTTAGGAAAGTAATGGTTTTCTTGCCTATTATAGGGCTGTAGATCTTTGTTAGGTGAGTAAAAGAAGACTCAGGATGTAAGCAGTACAGTGTGCCATCCCTGGGCACTTTGCCACCAACTTCAGCTGGCTTAGGATTTGGGTCTATGACCCTGAAGGAACTGGATGAACTCTTAAGTTAAATGAGAGGAATGTTTAACTCCAGTTACTTCTTACTGTCTTCTTGCCCAAACTTGCTTCATTCAAACCCTGATTCTGGAGGACATAAAACTGGAAAAAACAGTTTCCCTGTGCAAATTAATTTCTTGTGCCTATTTACATCAATGTGGTTCCATTTTCAACACTGGCAAAACCCTACTTGCAAAACAACTCTGAGAAAATGAAAACAAAAAAACACAACCCAAAATTTAACAGACATTTTCAAAAGAAAGAGTTTTAAGTCTTTCACTACTGAAAACTACTCTTTACCTTTATTTGGTACTCATGGAAAAGGCTGTGTTATCTTTTCAAAAGCTGGGGACGTAAGTTTAGAGAAAATACTTTGAATGGGCAGAGAGAATCAAAATTTGTCTTCCAGGAGGACTAATGCTTATGATCTTAGACCCAGGCAGGAAAAAAAAATCACCATTAAACCCAAAAGCTGAGATGAGAGTCTACATGCTGCCATTCCAGGAACACGGACCTGTAGTTCTTTCAACAGTGATATTTTTCCTTTGCTTATCATCTCAGTGAATAGTTTCTTTTTCTAAACGTCCACCAGGCTGTAGAAAGTAGTTGATACTCAACAAGAATAAGGGCGTGACAATATCATTGAGATGAGAGTTCCATGGAATCTCTTGATCTCTATGTTTTGCACAATCGAGAGGAACTGTCACTCTGTGAGATATGGTGAGAATAGAGAGGATATTTTAGGCCAGAGACCTTTCTGGGAAACATTCCCTCACCAGTGTGTTCCAGTTAAACTCCAGTATAGTTCATGTTTTGTGGCAGCTTCGAAGGAATGCAGACCTGGACTGCTTCTGTCCATCCATTGTGTCTCACCCTGAAGGCTTCCCAGACTTGCACACTTAGAGATGTACTAAAGCAAACATCTGAGACACAAGATATAGGTGAAACTCATTACCAACTCAAAATCTGTATGTTATAATACAGTACCTTTCTACATGAAAAGACCACTCCAGACCCTAAATGTTTTCTCAGATTAGCTACAGTTCTAAATTAACTATGAAATGAGAGGCCTGGCCTTCTGTCTGTGGGCTGCAGTTTTATGCCTGAATACCATGAGCATGCACTGGCTGTAGTATTTTTTCTAGTATTTTCAGTACTTTTTCTAGTATTCCATTCCAATATTTTCTGTGTCCTTTCTTTTTTTAATGCAGAAAGGTCAACCATAATTCCCCACAAGAAATGCCATGAGTTTCAGACCATTATTCCTATACTATAGGTGATTTTTTTCACAGTTTAGAAAGTATATGCATATTAGTATTTGCAGATGCTTCTTCCAGCTAGTTATTTTATATATGCTGGACAGAACTTAAAGGGTACCACCATGTACTCTTTTGCTTTGTTATAGATTTCACTGTCCCTGCTTTATTTGCAAACAGAATGCACAAGGATTTATTTTGTCCCAGATAAGAATAAATATAAATAAATAAACAGGTGTTGAAAAGCTTTTCTAGTGCTTGCATCTGTGATTCCCTCCTGAAACAAAAGTCATTCTGAAAGCTTTACTGAAAGCTTGCTTTGAAAGTGAGTATTTTTGCAGACTGCTGACTGCAGTACTACATTTGCTAAAGAGATGCTGTCACACAATGGTTTGCTCCTGTATTATCTAGGTCATGGGCCAGAATTCTCCTGGGTGCTAACACTTTCCATTAAGCTGAATTTGTTGGTGCACAGTGCAGCTATTTTCCTTTCTAAAGCTGGTCCTAAATGGGAATGCTGAGTGGCCTGCCTAATTTAACTGGTTTTGGTCCCATGTATAGTCAAGGGGTGAAGTCCTTTCCCTGAGGGACTGGCCACTTATTCTGCCATGGCCAAGCACTGAGCAGGCATTGCAGTTCCCTAATTTATGCTCCCTACCCCACACATTCACCACTGTTGATTTTGACAGTGTTTGTATGGTGATTCCCAAAGAGTTTGCAACCATCCATAAAGAAAAGCAGTTCAATAGAAAACAGCTAAAGCCGGTCTCTTTGCACAAATTTTAGGTAGCATGAGCCTAATTTAAATCCTAGAAATGCAAACCATAGAATTTAAAACCTAGTGTATTACAGAAGTCAGTGTATGATAAACTTCCCTTCAATTCAATGCAGTAATTGTTCTTATTTTTGTTCCTAATCCTCTTCCTCTTACATGTGAATATGCTTGTGAGCAGTAGCTCTATCTCAAGCATATTAAAGCATGACCATGCAGGAGGTATTAGCTGCATTTATGTTTATGATTTCTTATTTAGCCTTAAAGTTTTGAAAATAATTATCTATATTATTATGATCCATGATATTTTATGATCTACACTATGATGATCCATGTTGGATGATGCATGTTTTACACAATGTGCATTAAATCTCTTATGTACCTAAGAGGAAATAATGATTCTGTGTCTAGTCAGTGGTTTGTTTAGGACAGCACAAGAAAATCTAAACTGTGTGATGGGTTCTGGTCATCATTGCTGCTAGATCTGCTCTTTTCTCTGGAGAGAGCCTTTTCTTCACCTGTTGGTCCATATTGTATGGTCCATATTGTTATTGCACAGACATAATAAGTATACCTTGGCCTGACTGCTGAAATACTGAAAGGACAAATACTGAGATATTGCCATAGACATGAAAAATTCTGTGGGACTGGATAAAGCATATCCAACTTGTTATTGTTTTATTTCTTAAGAAGCTTTATAGAGCTTATTCTTAAGAAGCTTTCCAGTAGCATTCTTATGAAAAAAAAAACCAAAACCAGTGCGAAGGAAGTTGCTCTGTTGGTGGTCGCTGCTGGAAAAATCCAAAAATCTCCTGTCTGAGAATGAAGGCAGAGACAGCCCACACATGTCTGCATTCTTTAATACACACAAATATTATCTATTATATTACAGTGTGCAAATAAGATAAAAATGCATACATTATTTATATAAACTCATGTTACTGCCGTGGTAAAAAGTATTTGGGAAAGAAGTTGAACTTGTGAATGCTTACACTTCAGACTATAGTTACATTGTAGAGATTCCCATTTTCTGCCTTGTTATAATTTATAAACTTTGGATTTAGTCCAGGTAAGTCTTCTTACAGCTTAACTGTAATTTCCTGTGCTAAATGGAGTCAGATGAGTGAGGATATGAACTCTTGGAAAAGTATAATCATTCCAAGGAAAGTTGTCCCACTTGATGTAGTAGAATTGATATAATTTTGTGAGAAGGACCGGCAGTTTGCTAATTCCCTGTCCAATGAAATGGACAGTGAAAAATACCAAGTGAGAGGCTTCTGCTTGAAAGCAAATGGACTTTTGCCCTCCTCATGCAATGAGTTCAGCTCTGAGTCTAAACAGATGTGGAAATATCATCAAGTGTCTGACTGAGGAAATCACTTCAGCCTATACATAAATTCAACCATGTGCTAGAGCCTAACTGAAGGCTTGATTTCAGTTGAGATCATGGGCTAGCCATGAGCTGAGGTGCTCTGTAAAATCAGACCCCAAGTGCTACACAGTACTTAAAAATAAACTCGCCTGTTGCAGCCTAGGAGCTGAATTTAGCAAAGCTGAATTTAGCTAATTTGAGAAGGGAACTTTTCCATGCCCCATCAAATCTAATGAACCAAATGACATTTCCTGACATGCATGTATCAAATGAGTAAGGAACAAAACCAATGTTGCTGTGGAGTTAATATTTCAAATTTTTGAGCAGCAGTACTTATTTTCTTTTAATTGCACTCACAGGGACTCAAGAGTAGTTGTGGATTTTGCTTTCAAAAACACCAGCAAAGTTATAGGGTAAAAAAAAACCCCACAAATTTTTTGAGGCTGGCAGGAGAAATATCTCTAGCTTTGAAAATCAAAGAGATTTTAAGCTAATTTCTTCCTCCTGTATTTTTAGTCAATGAGTGTGTGGTTCTCAGGCTGCAACATAGCAAACACATTCCCTGCAGGAAAGACAGAGAGCAGTCCCAGGCTCTCCTGGGTCCATTCCCTACTACAAGCCTCAGGAGTGACCCTCACGAGCTAGACACATCCCCACTGCAGCTCAGCAAAGGATAAAATCTGTCACCTGACTGACGTGGATCCCTGCAGCAGCTGTGGCAGACAGACAGACAGACCGTAGAAACAACGTTTGTAAAACACATTGTACAAGATCCCTGGCTGCTTAACCAGCAGTTTCTCATTGCCCTGAAACACTGCATTTTCACAAAGAGCAACAGTTTTTCTAAATCCTCATAGCCCATCAAGGGCCATGAACATGCATTGGACTGATTCAAACCAAACAGGATTTTGCCATCTTTGGTAAAGGATTTAAATGATGTTTTACAGGGAAGTTTGTTGTCATTGCTACTGATCATTACTAAAACACAGCAGAGGTTACTTTATGACTTCTCAGATAGTGAGGAAAATTGAAAACCAAGTCCATTCATAACAGCACTGGGCTGTATCATACACCTGTAGCAGCTGCTTTCTGAAGCTGGCAAAAATTATCCACTCAGCCCCTTTTCTCACATTGTTCAGTAAGAATTGATCCTGAGAAATGTGTTGCTTATTGGAAAAATCAGGGCATCTGCATCTCCATTCCTTACTTGCAAAGTGGGGATAGTTAAGCTGTACTTCTCCCACTCTGAACACACTAAGAGTAGAAGCTCTTCTGCTAAGATGTCAACATGCATACATATGAAGACTTGAAAAGAAAATGCAACTCAGTATGGCCACAGTGCTGTAAGTAATAATATCTCTTAGTATGGTATTGAGTGTTCCTAAGCAAAGGAATTGACTGTCATGGTTTTTATGGTACCCTGCTGGAAATGCTAAACTAGCTGAAATACCTTTGCCTAGTCTGGTTCCTCCAACATCATGCAGATCTCACTTTTTGTATCTTGTTGCAGGCCTTGCAATATCATCTAACCATGTCTGAAGCTCATCTAACCAAAAAGTACAGAAGTTTCAAATCAATTCTACATAGCTCATTATTTGTTCACTGAGCTTCATCTAGCACTACATTTTTGATGCACAATTATTTAAGGGATTGGGAAACATCATTGAACAGTCTTATGGTACTGCTGGAAAGATGACCATTGAAAAATGTTCAGGAATTCGCTCATTTTTCCATTTCCCCCATCACTCACTGCTCCTTTTCCCCCTAGGGATGTTTCATGCATCCTCAGGGAGGACTCCTCATACTTCAGTTTCTGATTCATTGACTGTGGTAGTGGTCCCTCAGGTCTGTCTTTGGCTTCTGCCTTCCCCAGCTGTCTGTGAAGTGACAACCCTCCCATCAGGAACAAAACCTGCACCTCCCCCTGGATGCATTGGCTGCTGTTCCTGCAGCCATTCTTGTCCTTCCACCCTGGACAGAGAAGAAAACCAGCAGTCAGCAGCATCAGCCTCCAGCTCCTCCTCCAGGGAGCAGCTTCCCCACGCAAAGCACTTGCAATTTCACTGGGGATTAATTGGGCAAGCTTTGGTCCATTTCCCTGCACTTCTTGTCATCCCATTCACTTTTACTGCTTTCACTTGGTTTCGGAATTTTTCCTTTTTTTTTTTTTTTAGCCTTTGATTTCTTCAATTTCTTCTTCTCTCTGTGTTTACCTTTCTTCCCTGATTTCAGGATTTGCATTGGAGTCATTTTGGCAAGGCTTGGTCCTTTTCACTGCCCCTCATTTCACTTCAGTCCATTTGGTTGTAGTCACTCCCTTTCCAAATTTTCTGGGTCTTTTCAATTGCATTTTTTTGGATCATATCTCCTTTCCAGACCGTTTGTTAGATTTTGTTCTCTGATTTCAAGATTTCATGCCCTTTCCTGAAAGGGAATGAAATCTTTACTGATCACTGCTCTAATTTTTCGTACTGAAATAGGTAACCTCAGTCAGTTTAACAGAAGCTGGTTGTTAATTTCTGGTCCCTTACACACTTGCAAGGATGGAGATGCTCCCATTTCCCTGACAACTTGTTCCAGTATATTACTTTCCCATGAAGAAATATTCTTCTTGTTTCCAAATGTCCTGAACTGAACCTTCCAAGGTGCAATTTGGGGTTACTGCCCTTTGATAGACCATCTTCTACTACCAGGACAAAAGATGGCTTTGTCATCTTTGCAATTGCCCTTGATGTAGTTGTAAGCTACAGTCAGACCTTGCCTTAGTCTCCTCCATACCAGACTGTATATGCTGAGCTCCACCAGTCTCTCCTCATAGGCCACATGCTCCCTGCCTCTGTAGCCAGCTGCTGGACCCTCTCCAGACTCCTCCACATCCTTTTTGGACTGGGTGGGGGACCCCCAGAACTGAACCACTATTCCAGGTGCAATCTCACCAGTGCCAAGGAGTAATGAATGGGTGATAACTTCCCTCCACCTGCTGGTCTTGTTCCTCCCAGTATTAACTCCCAACAGAGTATGTGATTTGCCTTACAGGAAGAGCACTCAACATATGGGCTTATATTCAACTTGGCAACTGCCATAACCCGCAGGTTGCAGAAAGGCTGAAACTCAGCCCTTCACCTCCCAGCCATAGGGTGGCTCCAGCCAGGTGCCAAGCTCTGCACCCCACCATGCTGAACTCTATGAGGTTTCTTCTAACCCATCCTCTCATCCCTTGAGGTCCCTTGGCTTCAAAGCATTTGGAATATCCTCTACAATATGTAAAACATGACAAAATGCAAGTGATATTTTATGTCCTTTGGTCACAAAGGAACTTTAATGCTGTTACTCTGCTTCTGGCTGCATTTTTCTCTAATTGTGTCTGTTCTCATTTAGTCCACAGCTTTCCTGAGCTGAAGTCCTGCCATCAGCCTCTCCTTGGCTGCTGGCAGCACTAGGAGAGGGATCCTGTGACTACAAGGTTTATTGCCAGTCTTGTTTGCTCCCAATGCCCACCACGGGCCCTGCTGTCTTTGCATTAATGGCAAAGAAGATATGAGTGTGTCTAGTTCCTTTTTCAGCTAACTGCTTCTCCATCTTAAATTTTTGAGATTGATAAACTGGTCTGTGTGTCAAAAGCTGGATGCTGTTGCAGCTAGTCCCACACCTTCCTTACTTTCCCTAAAAAGAATTATATTTAGTATGGAAATACTAGTGTATATAGTGCACAGCACAGTTTATTGGATAAAAGTTGTGCATTAGCTGCAAGTAAGCTGGGGACCTAAACCAAAGACTATTCATACATATAAGAGGCTTTGATTGTTGCATTATGCCTACCTTTTGATTAAGTTAAGGACTGACTATTTGGCTCTGAATTCAGAAGTTTGCTTAAGCACGTGAATGATCCCATTGAAAGCAATAGGACTAGCTGTGGACTTTAAGACAGTGTCTGGATCTGTCATTGGTCCTAAATCAGACTTGTTGCTCTAAGTTTCCCAATGCTGCCATCTACAGATTAAGCTGACTACAGCTTTCAGGCAGGCAATTAAATGGTTATGAAAATTATAGATTGCACACAGTCTACCCTGGTAGAGCTCTAAATTAGCTCTAAATGTACATGTCTAAACAGATAAGCCTAAAATCCTACCTTCAATATTTCTCAAATATTTCCAAGGATAGTTCTATATATTAACTGCTGAATGTCCACCTCTGGAAGGCAGCACAAAAATGGCAGGAATCGGTTAATTCAAATTAATTTGCTCAAAACTCACTGGTTTCTTCAGAGCGGGCATAAAACACAGCAGGCTTTGCAAGCTCTGGCCCTTCTAAATAATTTTCACAGGGAAAATTCAGGGGTAAATTCAGGAAAAACATGAAGGGCTTTAGATGAGATGTAGAGAGGGTAAAAAGAATTAATTTACTTAAGAAGAACACATAGGAAATCAAGGAAAAGCAACAGTTCAGAATGGAACGACAGCTATAAGAACAAAGAGGAGACAACAAGGAGGGACAAGAAATGATCCTCACTTAGATAGATGTGCCCAATTAAAAATACTAAATTATAAGAGCATCTTCTCATGAAAAGTGTTTTGCTACACAGCACTCTAAAAAACAATTCTTGTCCCAAACATTTCTGCCAAAGTGTGAAATAATGGGCAAAGATTAAAATTAAAAAACTGGCAAGTAGGTAAAATAAGCTAGAAAATATGAATAAGAAAAAGCATTTCTTTTAAAGCCTGATATGGCTTTAAAACATCTTCCTGGTTTTCTGTTTATTTAAGAGAATTGCAAGTTGTCAAATACACACTTCTGTCTGTGCAGTGTGACTTTTTTTCTGAATGCAGTAACACATTTGGAACAGCTGCACTGCAATATTGCAACATCTTCCATCTATTCAGCTTACAGATGACCACCCATGATTTGAGACCTCTATCCCAGCCCCCAAGATCTTTGCCATCCCCAAAAACTCATCTTCCTGTTTCTGAAACCCAAGGTGGTTTAAAGTAAAGCCCAGCTGTTTCCTAAGCCCTTGTCATCATTTCTGCAGGGGACAGCAGCCTTGGTAGTGGATAAGTAGATAGATAACATTAATTCTTTAGTTTTTCTCTTTATTTCCATCCTTTGAAACTATACCTGGGACCAGAATATGAGAAAATAAGAAAAGTCTGGCACAAACATTTTCAGGTTTCTTCAGCATTGACTCTACACAGGCACAGCCACAGTACATACCCTCAGTAACTGCCCTAAGGGCAAGGAGAGGGTCCTGTGCAGCACTAAAGCTCACTGCCCCAGGTAAGGCACACAGCTCACTTGGCACTTCTCGTGCTTCTCCTCCTGTAGCTGGATTTTTTCACCTTCCACTCTCCCCTGCTCATGGCCCTTGTGTTTCCTCTGCTGCTGGCTGTGTTGCTAAGCAGCCCAGCCACAGGCATGGCTCCGAGCCTGCACTGCAGCAGGGCTGCAGCAGAGGCCTCTCCCCCAACCCTACAACAACTTCCACCAAGAGGCAGAAGATGATGCTGTTGCAGAGGACAATGACACATAACAGACCTTTTCCTAGCCATGGTTTTCACCTCCCTGCTAACAGAAACTGAAGGCACTGATATTTAGAATTGGAGTATCCTGAGGTTTAGCAAATCCTTAGACTTCAAATTAAAATGTGTTGCAACCCTTTGCCAGCTTCAGCTATCAGGCAATTACACGAGCAGTAACAAGGCCCAATACAAAACAACATCAGCCCACACAGAGCTTTAATAAAAGCTTGACTTACCCTTCTAAAAAGCCCTGTGACCGTCTACAAGTCTGTTACCCAGCACTGTATAAAATGGTTGCCAGGGATGACTGGGACATTAGAATAAAGACCCAAGTTTAAGGGTGTTTTATCCCTGCCTACAGCTACCTGAAATATCAGCAGGGAGCTGCAAGATGAGCAAACAGCAACTAGACTCAGGTAAAAATAGTTTCCACGGGTCATGGTTCATGCCAAATACATGGTTCATGTATTATAGATAGATTTCATCTCTTTAGCTTGAATCCAAAATTTCAACCTGCTATTAGAAATTTATGTAGTGTGGGTTTCTCCTTTTTAGGTCATTTTGGATGGGACAGATAAGTACAGCCTCTTTAAAGGTCTTCATAACAGAATCACAAGTTAGTAAGCACATGACCTATCACAGGATTGTGTTCTGCCTCAGCCAGCAGGTTTGGTTTAGCTACAGGTAGGGAAAATACCTGTTTTAATACTGTCTCCTATAAGGAAACATAACACCAACCAACTCAGTGGGTATTCTGTGCCTTGTAGCACTAATACAGACCACATTAAGGTGACTTTTGAACAGTAATTTATCACACCTTACCCTTCCAAACTAAATGTATTCAGAGTGGCAGATTGCAGCTTATTAGTTTCAGACTGGACATTACAAAAAGAATTACTGGAAGGGTAGTGCAGCATGCAGCACTGCAACATTATACAGACCAGTGTCTCTCCATCCTTGAAAACCTCCAAGACACTAGGAAAAGAAATTGCCCTGCTACCCTGAGGTTAACTTAACTGTTTGCTCAAAGGAGAGCTTTGAGGGGATTTTGAAAAGAGGACTTAGAGCGGATGCCGCACAACTCCTTTTGGAGAAAATTAGTCAGCACTTCAGTCCATTTAGTCTTCCAGCAGAACATTTTATTCTCATTAAGGACAAGGAAATATCAACCAACAACTCAAATAACATAACACAGATCAAACAAGCCCTGTTAAGCATTTTCTACTTAACATGTGAAAAAAGAGTCTAAAGATACCTGATGTGTCCAAACCGTTCACATTAAAACTTGAGCTCATCCTTTAGCATAAGCTCAGCTGATGTTGCATCTGTGTATAGCAAAAGGTGGAAATAATTTAAGATACCAGAACAGCTGTGTTTAACAAGTACTGAAGCACTGGAGTTTAAACTGCATTTACTGGTGTGCTATTAAACTGCTTTCCTTGCATCTCTTCAGAGTCTTAGGCAGACTTGCAGAAAGCCACAGCAGAAAAACGAACTTCTCCTTTTTCACGTTCTGTAAATTGTCTGCAGATCTTAGCAGAATCCTTGGGGATGAAAAAATACAGCTGCTTAGACTAACCAAATACATTTCCTGCAGAGAACAAGCCTCTCTGAGTCCCACAAACTAAGTTACATAATCTTATAGCACCAGCTAATAAATACACTGAACAGGTATCTAGCTCTTAGGAACAATACCTTTAGTAGTCATAAACGTGACAGATTTAAGCTAAGCACAGACTTGTACAGCAAGTAGGTACAGCCACTATATACCACATACAGAATTCTCACTTCTTTATAAGGCTTTTTATAAGCCTTGTTTTCAGGGAAACAAGCAGCAAGGGAGAAGACTTACCTTCAACAGCAAGTCATCCGAGCTCGTGCCATGGTTTACAGGAAATGGCATACGGCCATCTGTAAAAGAAATACTTCTGAATTAGCAGAACTGAGCACAGCAGACCCAAACAAGTACACATATGATGACACTGGGGATGTCAAAACAAATTGTCACTAGTCTGAGTGAGATGGAAACAGTGTTCTCAGCTACACCAGTGACAATATGCTTTAGGCCTTCAGTGTAACCCACCATCAGTTAAAATCTTCAGATGAAGATACAAATTGTGTTTTGGCACTGAGGGTCTCAGCAAACAGCTTAATTAGCACAAAATATCTTGTTTGAGCCCCCAACACTACTGTGCAGTGTGGCTGGCATAAGCCCAGTTCAAACACAGTTCATAGGCCTTACCCAATTCATACAGGTGTCCATCCACGTTGACAAAAAGGATGAAATGGAAGTTCACACTGTTGTCCTCAACCTTAGGAAACACCATCAGACATATTTGTTAGTTTGAAGCTAGTATTTCAAACCCAATTTGTGACTACAGAACAGAGGAAACTTGAACAAGAAAGCCAAGGACTGAAAACTTCAGTTCAGTGGGAGAGGTCTGTGGCAAAACTTCTACAAGGTCAAGCACCAGAAATCCTAATGTAAAATTATATTTTACAACTGGGCCTTGATCCACATTCTCAATCCATGTTTGAGGAAGAAATCCCAAACAAGCATTCACCCATGAGTAACTTATTTCTCTTTCCCCATGAACTATAACAGCTGACAGACAAAAAATAAGTGTTGCTCTGCCACCTTCATTAAACATTTTCCCAAGATTTTACACATTCACATCTTACCCGACATTGTCCTTCTTGTGCAACAGAATTGTGGACTTCTTGTATAGCCTTAAGAGAAAGCAGGTACAGGTTACTACATCTTTAAGTGCTGATAACTGTCAGTAGTTTGTATAGTTCATATACCTTATTATTTGCCAAATGCTTAGCTCTTTCTTCAGGAGACAAATCAGCTGTTTCATCAAGAAACTTCTTCAGGGCAGACCCCTCCTCTGCACAAGATGATCAAACATTTCATTCAGTATAGGTAAAACCTCAGTCATAGTTTAGATGCAGCCCACAGAAATCAATGCTTTTTGCACTAACTACCAGTCGTTGCATTCAGCCTGTAACTATCTCCAATATAAGCACATTATAACTACCACTATTAAGCTATTAACACAGAAGATATTAGTAACAATCTACACAAACAACCAGGATTGTTTCAGGGAAGAGTGCTTCAGTTAACTCTAGATGCTCATTTAGAAAAATAATTTTCAAATGGGATTCAGCTTTTCTGATTTCCCCACTGCACATTTGGCAGAAATGTTCAGCCCTGTTTTGAAGAAATTCAAGAAAGGTACCAGCTGTAAGGACACATAACTAACAGAATATGGGTAGACAAAATTGTCTCACTGCCTTTAAATGAAGGCAGCACTTGCTAACTTTGGTTTGCCAGAATATAAATTAGTGCAGTACTAAGATACACTAAGGTCTAGCACATAAAAGATATGCTGCATCATTGCTTCACTCATCAAGAGTGTTATTCCAGTGAATCCTTTTGAAGAACAAAGCAAAACTATGTTTAAATGTTCCCTATGACTTCCACATGTTTTCCTTTGTATAAAAAAGAATCCCACACCACAGAATGGGTCCGAGTTCTCTTAGAATAATGGTAGTTGTATTTTGCAGATCTAGTCTCTGAACAACAAAAGAATCTTTTTCTATAGTAAAGAAACCATCCAAACTATTACCTTGATAGGAAAAATCTCCTTACAAACCTTTATCTATACAACTTGCCCAGCAAAAAGAAAAATAAAAATGTTTTAGACTGATTTACAGGCTACTCTGAGCACATTGATTTACATTAGACATAAGCAGCATGAAGAACTCCATCTCATCTATTGACATCAAGCTTAATGTCAATAACTGCTTCTGAACACAGCACTTCTTAATTACAGACAGACTTTGGTCAGTGCTGCTAAGTGCCCTTTTCCTCTTGCATTGCTTACTAGGACAATATCTCTGCAGCTGGCAGACAGGAGTCAAAGCACATTCCCTTCTGTGTTTCAGGCAGTCCACATGCCCCTCTCCAAGAGCTGGAAGACCCACTTACCAACTGAAACATTACAGGATGCCTTAACCTGGCTTGCCTGAAAGAAAGCTGTCCCAATAGCCCATACCCATTCAATCTGCTGTCAAAAATAGAAATTCAAGCACTTCAGAACATTCATACTCACCAAGTTTCAATTTGTCTTTGTTATTAGCAACTGCATGTATCAGACCAATCGTCCCACAGGAGTTACTGACAGTCTGCTTCAGGAAATACACTTTAGAACTGATCTCCTGGTCCTTTATTTTCTCAGTCTGTTGCTTCCTGAAGTTTTCATGCTGTAAACACATAACTAGTTTAGGCATTTCATCACAGTCCTATCCTTGTATAGTGCACTGGAAAAATAAGTTGTTGTGCAGGAGAATCAGTATCAGGACTGGACAGAGATTTAGTCAGAAAGTCATCTTTGTGGCACCAGTAAAGCACCATATGCCTAAACTGGATTCAGGCCAACACTTAATGGACTGACTACCTGCATGATTCAGTCATATCCAAAGGCACTGTTCTTATCTTCTCCATCTGTGCCATACACTGGAAATAGCTTGGTGGGAAATAATACAATGGATAGGCTCTTTTATATCCTCTCTCAGTTGCTTCAGTCCACTGAACAAGGCTACTCAGCATGTCTCTACAATAGGCCTTTTAGAATTGCCCTCATGAGCCCCTCCCCATCAGAACAATGTATAAACTGCAAAATCCATTGCTATTGGAAAGTTATAATCCTTCTTTTTAAGAACCTGTTAACTGAATTTGATTTCACCTCATTCACTTCCTTAGCATCAAACCAATTGATTATATTAAAGAAGTAATGTAGGCCTCTCCAGATCCAATGATTCAGCACAGTAATGGAATTGCTATCCCTCACAGTCAAGATCACGCATGGTTTTTTCCCCTCAGTCTGATATACAAAGCAAAATCTCACAGGAACACTGCGATGGAATGAGAGCCCTTGTTTGGTTGCCCAGCTCAGCCGAGGCCATTTGGAGGCGGGGACCAAGCACAGCACCGTGCCAGTGCCAAGCGCCATCCACGCCCAACCATCTGATGCTTGGGGGATGGCAGCCGCACTCCAGACAGCAGCCAGCGCTACCCTGCCGGCAGGGGACACGTACCTGCTCCGTGAGCGGGAACAGCAGGAGCAGCGCGCACGCCGGGGTCGGCACGGCGCGCAGCGCCTCATCCTCGAAGCCCAGCACGTCCACGAAGCGCCAGCCAGGACCCACCCCGAGGCGGGACAGCACCTGCACGGGGCACAGAGAGCGGGTGGCCCGGCCGCGCCACGCCCGTCCCCGCGGGGCGCGCCCGCCCCAGCCCCGCCGCGCCCGGTGACACAGCACAACGCGCGGGCCCGCCGCGCCACCTGCCGGCCCCGAGCGCGCACGGCCCCCGCGCCGCTCCGCAGGTGCGGCCGCGCCCCGCGAGCGGAGCCGCTCAGCGCCCCGGCGGGGCGGGATGCCGAGGGACGGAGGGAGGCGCCGCTCCGTGCCCCGGCGGGGCGGGATGCCGAGGGACGGGATGCCGGGGGACGGAGGGAGGCGCCGCTCCGTGCCCCGGCGGGGCGGGATGCCGAGGGACGGAGGGAGGCGCCGCTCCGCAGGTGCGGCCGCGCCCCGCGCAGCGGTACCGCCACCGCGGCTGGCGCTCCCCGGCAGGGCGGGATGCCGAGGGATGGAGGGGGAAGGGCCGGCGCCCTCTCGCCCGCGACGCTCCTCCGGCGGCGGCAACTCACTTTGTTCAGCATCTGGAAGACAATGCGGGGTGGGGGAAAGCGTGGGTGCGGATGAGAGACGGCGTCCCACCACCCGCCCCGCAGCCCCAGCCCTGTCCCCGCCGCCCGTCGCGCACCTCGGGGTTGATCTCCATGGGCTGCCAGGCCATGGCTGCAGGGCGGCGGGAGCCGGGAAGAAGGCAGGCTGTGCCCCACGCACGACGATGTCCCCCGCGGCAGTTCCGCTGCCGAGCCGCTGGCGACGCTGGGGCGCGGAGCCGCCCACCCGGCTCTTATATAGGGGCGGGCTGGCCCACTCGGCGCGGCGGCGGGGGGAGAGGGAGGAGCGGGGCACGGTCGAGGCGGGGGGGTCGGGGCCGAAGGGGCCGGGGGAGCCCGGCCGGGCCTGCGGGGCCGGGTCACGGCGCCTCCGCGGGAGCGGGGTGCGGCCGGGGGGACCCCGGCCCCCCGACGTTGGCGTGGAGAAAGTGCTGGAAGCGGGCCGGGAGCGTGGGCAAGCGGCTGGCATCACCCTGGGCAACAGGTTTCTCCTCCACCATCAGCCCAGCCCCTGGCTCCGTGCATCCCCAAAGCCCATGTCTACATTTGTGTGCCAAGCTGCTCCTAAGCATCAGCCCCTGTTCTGTGTATGTTGCGAAAAGTATACAATGGTTTTGGTATTCAACAAAATCATTAAACACTTATTTTTAAATCTCCAGTATCATTAATGTGACATGAAAGTCTCCTGTGTGCTGATTGTATCTCTGCATTTGGACCAACCCCTGAACCAGTCCAGTGAAGCTGGTTAAAAAATAGCGGGCTTTTTATCTTTTATTCATGACCTGACAGTTTCTGTGCACAATGTCTTTGGACTAGAACATGTCTGAATAAGGAAACAAAACCAACCTGCTCAAAACACTGGAAATCACGTGGACTCCCAACAGCTTTTCAGATTTTACTGGTAAACAGCCTTGTGGACAAGCGAGATGCTTCACAGTTGTCTTTCAAACAATGCAAATACTGAACAAAAGAGTCAGCTGAATGTCTGCAGTCTGTTTGGTTTTGATGACTTTCTTCCTTTGGTTTTTCACTGTGTTTCAGAACGATTTGGGCCCCAGCACAGCAAAATTTCTAAGTGCTTGTCTCATTTCAAGCACATTTAAATTAACTTTAGATCTATTGCACTGTGATTTAGTGGAGAATCATTCACATCAGGTGGTTGCACACGTGCATTTTTGAATTGAGACCTCAACATTACTCAGTTTACCATGAACTCATTGGGAAAAAAGCCTAGAGTTAATCTTTGAAATATGGCCATAAAAGGTTCAAGATGCAGTCTCACACTAGCTCTACCTATAACAAGACTTAGTGAAGAAAAAAAGAGGATAGCAAGGCAGGCTTTGTATTTTGTGGCCAAAGCTGGCATGTTTCCAGACAGGAGAAGGCCTTGAGCAACCTTGTCTGATCTTTTAGCTGATCATGCCTGGAGCAGGAGGTTTGTCTACAGGTATCCTAAGAACCCTTCCTGAAATACCCCATGATCCTTTGATTTAGTCTATCACAGTTAAAAAAAAAAAGCAAGCAGTACACACTGTTCAAAACCAAAGATTTCTGGGGAGGATGGGGGAAAGTTTCACAGTAAATCACAGTATCATTTATTTCTGCTTTTTCCCCCCTTTACTGTAGCTGAAAACAGTCTTTGATGCCTATAAGCAAGTCAAAATTGGTCCAAAATATTCTATATATGGTATCTTTGACTATCCTTCCTTTTATGATGAACTCTTAATGCACTGTAAGATGCAAGGATATCAAAGCAACTTGAATGAACAAGTCCAATGCTAATGGTCCCTGACAGATATGTAGGAGGGCCTGCATGCAGCTCCTCTGAGAGGATAGCAAAACATTCATCTTGCAGCCTACCAAAGAGAAGGCTAAAAAAGGCAAGAAAATCCTATTTCTGAATTGTATAGCAGCAAATGGTGGTTATGCCTTCAGCCTGCCTCAGCAATGGCAGTGCTTAGATCCCTAGGTTAGCCTCCTGTGTCTAGGCTGTTGAGGGAGACTGCAGTTGTGCAAGTGTAATTTCAGGCTCTGCACGGCTTGTACAGCATGCAGGAAGTGATAGCAGAACTGTTTCTGTGGAAGCATCTGTTAAATCTATCAATACACTAATTTTAAAATAAACAGTAAGTATAACAACATCAAACTTCTAAAATGGCTACTGTTGCATAAAGATGCCTCCAGAAAGACACATAAATGAGTTCTGTGTCATATGCAGTCCCCATCCACCCCATTGCAAAGATGAAGGAAGCCTCTAGACCATCTTTCTTCAGAGAAGATAGATGTGCCCAACACATTTAATCCAATTCATTCCCATTACTGCAATAAAATTAATACTCACCTGGAAAAGTGACTGGACATACTTGTGAACTTTCTGCACTGTCCAAATGTAATAATAGTTTTTGTGGTGCTCAACACTGTTCACAGTGTTAAGGTTTTGCTCAGATGTCTAATCTAGAAACTGTGGACAGAGGAATCTTTGCTACATATATGATCTTTTGAGAGATTCCTTTGTCTTAGATATAGGACTTGGTGTCAGTATTTACCTTTCCACCATATTCCACTTGAAGGCTGGCATAAGATCTAGACCTATAACTAAGGCCTGTTCCTGAGTTCAGAGGATCTCCAAACAAAAGTTCCTATAACAAGAAGGGTAGTAAAGGAGGCAAAGCTGCCTTAGACAATGCAGAGCTCCCAAAATGGAAGCTGAGGCTGTATAATATTCTTTAGAAAACAATTTTCCTACTGTCCTGCCAAAATCCAAGCTCTGGGGCAGTCCAAGACCACATCTTCTGCATTGTCCTCACCTGCCTAGCAAACATCTCAGACGTGTGCTTTTCTTAATTTTCTTATAATGACTCGGGTCCCGAAAGAAGGTTTCCAAAGCCATTCCTAGAAACCTCCTTAATTCCCTACTCCCTGCCTTCAAAACAAACAATTATTGTCCATAGCTGGCTGCCCAGGCAGCAGGATGCAGGTCCTTGGCTGTGCAGGTGCTGGAGCCACAGGATTTGCTACATGGCACCATTCTCCTGGTGACTGCATTTACCCTTCCATGAGTAGAAGGTGTTTGCTGACTTACTGTAAGTACCTCCATTGGCTTTGGGGGTAAATCTTGCTTGAGGTAAATTCTGGATGAGGTAAATCATGCAATTAGCTCAGTTTTACCATAGCAGTGTGCTAGACAGGGATTGACTTACACACAGATGGATGGAGCAATGTTGATGCAGTGCTGTTCTCCCTTTGGCATGCCTCCTGCTGTGACAGTGGCCCTGAAGCTGGAAACTCTGTGAGTCTGAACCTTAGCTCTAATGTCAGCTCTAGGCTAAAGTTGTGGCCAAGAGAGAAAGGTGTGGAGGGAACAAATGTGTCCCTGAAATGGTAGGATTATGCTGCTCTAAATCCTAATCCCAACTCAGATCCAAAACACAGCATTATGAGAGGCACTATGGAGAAAACAAATTTCATCCCAGCCAGAACCTGTACACTGTGTCACAAGGTATCAAACATAAAGCATAACTGAGGCCACTGCTGGGACAGTGGGTGTCAGGGATGTGTGTAAGGCTGTAACATCCCCCCTTCTCTTCTGGTAAATTGTCTGGAGCACTGCAGCAATTCCTGCATGAGACTGCCCCAGCCTTTAATTAGTGGATCAAGGGATCAATAGGCCAAGCAATTGAGTGCTTTTATAGAGGGCCTGGGTCCATGAAAGATTTGAGCAGGAAGAGAGACATCTATTTGTTTCTGAATTGCATCCAGGTTAATTTAAATACTTATGTGGAGAGTCGTGGTGACTGCAAGTCATGCAGCCCAGCATGTAGGGAAGTCCAGTTGCTATTCAGCACCTGGCTGTCAGCTCCTCTCTCCAGGTCCATGGGCCAGGAGCTCTGGGCTGGAACATCTCAACTGTCAAGCAGGAGACTTGCAAATGAAAGAAATTCAAAACAGCCTAGAGCTGAGTTGGGAATGGGGAAAAAAAGGCCACAAGTCTTGCTTTACTTAATGTAAAGACTGGAAAATTTATGTTGTTGTATTCCATTGTCCACAAGAAGCATATGTTTTGTCTAGGAAATTGAATAATTAAGGGCTTCTGAGGTGGGGACATACTGAAGGACCTGAACTCTGGGTATGACCTCAGATGAGGACCAGCTGGAGAGAGGTAACAGAAACAATGCAGATAAAAGTGTCAGGCTGATGAAGGTGGCTGCTCTGCCAAGGACTGCCTTTGTGTGTATTGACTGCTAGCAGTGACTCGGCAATTGCTCTGAACTACAGCCAAGTCCACCAGCAGGTAAAGAACGTGTTCTACAGAATGCAAGAGCTCTTCTGGAAGTCTGTAGGTGGAAGTGTTAAACTGCTGAAATGTAGCTTTGAAGGCTTGCCTTTAGAGTCTCAGTTCTAAAGAGTGCAGCCATGGTTTCCTTGATTTCAGACCTGTCTGGCAGGATGCTGATGATTCTTCATTCCTCTGAAAAATTGCATCCACCAAACAATGATGGTGCCTATCAGAACCACAGCAGCAGCATGCCACAGTAGAAGTAGTACAAACAGAGAGTGACTTCTTCCTCTTTTCACAAGAAAGGTAGGAGGGACATCATTGTTGACAAGGGTCTCTTAGCTTCTCATGAAATGATAATACTCTTTGGTTATGAAAGATATGAAAGCTTGCAGGGCTTGTCTCAATGGATACAAAAGACACAATACTGGCACCTGGGCAATCAGCATCTGTCTCCTTTCCCTCAAATGCTTTCTTTGCTGATGTAAGCCATCTATCCTTTCTTTATAGGCAGGAAGGATATCCATCTTTCTAGTCCTATAGGAGAGATGTGCTTCCCTGCTTCCTTCCTCTTTGTTTTGTTGACCTAAACATTCTTAGGATTAGTGCTTTCATCTAGAGATGTAAAATACACATTTCAAGAGGACCTCATTCTGTGCAATGATTTAGCATAATACATGTAATAGCTAATAATAATGAATTTTAATTTCAATGTAATGCTTGGATGATCTGTGATTAGGACTTGCATACCTACTTACATTTTCATCCAGAGAATGCTTTCCTCAGATTAACAGGCAAAAGTGAAACAAGATGGGCCATGTGATTTTAAACTACTAGTTGTGAGAAACATAAATAGCAGCACTTGACTCTTGTAACACACTCTCTAGTACAGCACTATGCCTCTTTCCAAGCACTGTGTTGTGTCAGGCCATCCTGAGGTGACCCCAGTTTGCTTCTCCCCTTCAATCTTCAGTTTCTTCAGCAAAGATAGCAAAGCCTATCCTTAGATTTCTTTCTGAATGCTCAACAGCCATACAATAGCACCCCAAAAGCATTAATCTCTCCCTGAGTTCTGGGACTGCTGGAAGAGCTTACCTTAGACAGGATGAGTTTCTTGTGAAACAAAATAAAAGGCTGCTTCAAATCAGCTGTGGAGCACAAGCCACTTCTAAGCTGGAGGAGAGCAGCAGAAAACAAGGAGAGATGAGAAATGTTGTCAGTCAGTGTTAAGGATATCAAGACATTGACTCAGTAGTGCTTTAGTAGTACAGTAGAAGAGATACACTTCCTCAGGCTTATGGGGTGCTGAGGGAAAAGCACAGGCCACCTCCCAAATACCTCTTTATGTCAGCAGTCTCCAGCCTCTAGAATGAAACTTTTTAAGGGAAAGGACAGAATATACGCCTTAAAGAGCTGCTGACTGTATCCAGTCTATTGTCACCTGCACTCTCTTTACATGCTAGTGCAGCTTTGGTGTTTCTGGGGGAAATGTGAGGAGAAAATGAAGAAATGGCTAGCCTGTTGTTGGATGAAGAAGGGAGAAGTATGGCTCTACCAGAAGGGAATAGCAAGGCTTTTTGTGTCTCTTGAAGAAAAAAAGAAAAAGGGGCTTGTCCAGCTTGTATGACAACAGAGGCACCTGTACACATGAACTCTCATGTGCAGGGGGTTTGCTGTGAAACCTTGTAACTACTCCAAGTCAGCACAACAAACCATCTTACACGATGTCCAAAAGCTATCTTCTTTTGGGGAGAAGGAAAAGCAGACTGATAGTGATGGGCAGATGTAAAAGGCATTGCTTCACTCTGTCTTTTTTATGCAAATGGGACCTTAACCAGAATTTAAAGTAGTTGACAACTGAAATCAGTGAACAACAAAGCCACTTAATGAAAATAAATGAATAAATGATAAAAATCCTCAGTTTTTTTTCAGAATCCTGAAAGATTTCCACATAACTGACATGGTCCTGTATTCTTGTTGTATCTTATGAATAGTCTTCTGGTCAACTGTCTCCACCTGATCTTTATGTACCTGTTCACCCCTACTTACAGAAATTCTGAAGTAAGTTGTGCTCAGCTTAACATGTTCTCTAAAATCTTCACTTGTATAACAAAAATGTCCTGCTACCCTGAACTCCTACACATCGACAAGGACAGATGTAGCACAGTATTTACACTAACTTGTGCCAAAGGATTTGCTGTCTAATCTACATGTGCACATTCTTGAGAAGTGTGGGGATTTTGTTTTAATTAGAGAAGTGCTCTGATCTAAAGCTTTAGCTGCAGAGTCTGAGATGTTCAAGCATGGTTCTTCTGTTGGAGCTACTTCACCTGGAGAGTGATGTTAGCACAGGGCTGCTGCCAGTCCAGTGAGTGAAGCCAAGAGCTTGGGGTCCCTGGATTGCCCTGAGTCTGCCCTGAGCCTGCCTAGCTAGTCCTGTCCTGAAGTGGGCTGCATGGGAAAGATATTTTCTGCATCTGAGACAGTGTCAAACTACCTCTTCTTAATCACTTCTGAGGCATACCTTAGAGCTCCCAGCCTCTACATATACTTGGGGTGCAGGCCTGGCAGGGTAGTGACTCAGAGCAGCACAGCTTTGACTCTTTCTCATTGTGACCATGGTAAATAAAAAGCCTCACACACCTAGATCTGAGCTGCTCTTGCTTCTCCACCATGTAACAAGATATAGAAGCATTAAATGCATCCCTCAGTCAGGCTAGCAGATCGTGGTTTTAGGCAACAAGACCTCCAAAGTCTTTGCTGCACCAATTCCTGTGTTAATGACAAATAACAGTAGTTATTCATTTGAACTTACAAGTCAAGGCTTTGATTCAAAAATGTGTAAGAATGCAAGACTTAACCTTACATTAATAGCCACTTTTCAGAAGTACATCTGGCAGAACATAACCTTTTGGTTAAGTTATAATGCTGACACAAAGTGTTTTACATGTGGTGACCACCCAGAGTCTTGCTAATGCAGACCAGTTGTCCTGAACGTGCTGCTTCCAGCAGCAGCATCCCCAGCAGTGCAGGGGCCCAGCTGCTCTGACACTGCTGGGGATGCTGCTGCTGGAAGGTTATTAGGCTTGGCTCAAGTGCAAGTAATTAACATCAAAAACACAGTGAAACAAATCCAGTTGGGAACCATCAGCCCTTCCAAGCTGCCTTTGACCCAGCCACTCTTAGAACCTAGTACTATAGTGCCTCCTGTGCATCTTCAGATGCTGCTTTCAGAGCACCAGCCATGCTGAGAAAGGAAGGATTTTTTCCCTCTCTGCTTCAGGAATTTTTTCACACTACACAAGGAGGAGAGTATTTCCAAACATTCAGCTTTAGAGAAGTGTTTAGACAGTGTTCGTCACTGATAGAGAAACTTGTTTTCTGAAGATCAGTTTAACAAGTGCTGTTTTGAATTGTTTACCCAAAGCACACGTTGGTATGAAGAACGCCATCATTTGGACCTTGAGCCATACTGTCTCAGTGGAGGAGTTTAGCTTATGAGTGTGCCTGCTGAAACAAATCCCTGTCTCAGTGGAGAAAAATATTTAGATTGCGAGGGAAACTACACTATGGATCAGAAAAACAATGGGACTCTATCACATTCTACAGCTGCAAATATAAACGCAAAACATGCTGCTCTTTCCTGTGTATGTTTATACACGTAGGGCAAAATTCCCATTGAGTGCATTTGCAGCCTGGGCTTTTCTAGCTGTATTTAGGACATTAGGCACTGGACTTTTGTCTCTCTTGTTTCAGAGACAAAGCACTGGCCTTCTGCTGTTCGCAAACCTAGCGTTTCCAACTTTATCTTAGCTTTCTGTACCTCTTAATGTGTGTTAGTGGATGTGAGTGTGTATATATGCATAACACAGAATTACAGAATTCTAGAATGCTTTGGGTTGGAAGACACCCTAAAGATCATCTAGTAAGGATGATAGAATCATAGAATATCCTGGGTTGGAAGAAAACCACAAGGATCATCAATGTTCAGCTCCTGGCCCTGCACAGGACAACCCCAACAATGACACCATGTGTCTGAGAACATTTTCCAAATGCTTCTTGAACTCTGTCAGGCTTGGTGCTGTGACCACTTCTCTGGGGAGCCTGTTTCAGTACCCAAACACCCTCTGGGTGAAGAACATTTTCCTAATACCCAGCTTAAACCCCCCCTGACACAGTATCATGCTCTTTCCTTAAGTTCTGTTACCGGTCACCATAGAGAAGAGATCAGTGTCTGCCCCTCCTCTTCCCTTCATGAGGAAGTTGTAGACTGCAACGAGGTCTCCCCTCACTGTCCTCTTCTCCAGGCTGAGCAGACCAAGTGCCCTCAGGTGCCTTGTACGGCTCCCCCTCATGACCCTTCACCCATCTTCATAGAAGGCTGTTCCTTTGGACACTCTCTAACAGCTTTAGATCCTTCTTGTTATTGAGGTGCCCAAAACTGCACATAATATTTAAGATGAGGCCACCCCAGAGCAGAGCAGGACAATCCCCTCCCTTGCCTGGCTGGTGATGCTGTGCCTGATGCCCCCCAGGACAGGGTTGTCCCTCCTGGCTGCCAGGGCACTGCTGACTCATGATCACCTTTCCACTGACCAAGACACAGAGGTCTCTTTCCAGGGTGCTACTTGCCAGCATCTCATTCCTCAGTTTGTATGTATAACCCAGGTGCAGAATCCATCCCTTCCCCTTGTGAAACTTCGTACAGCTGGTGATTGCCCAGCCCTCTAATTTGTCGAGGTCTCTCTGCAGGACCACTCTACCTTCCAGGGAGTCAACAGCTCCCCACAATTTAGTCCTGTTGATAAACCTACTTTACTTTCAGGTCCTGCATCTAAGTAATTTATAAGGATGTTGAAGAACACTGGCCCTGAATTAGAGCCCTGTGGAACCCCACTAGTGACATGTCCCCAGTCTGATGTCACCCCATTCACAAAAACCCTTTGTGCCTGATGCATTAACCAATTGCTCAACCATCCTATTATGTGTTTATCCAGCTGTGTGCTGAACATTTTGTCAGAAGGATACTTGAGAGACAGTATGGAAAGCTTTACTGAAATCCAAAAAGATTACATCAACTGGCTTCCCTTGATAACTTAGGTAAGTTAAATTGTCATAAAAGCAAATTAAGTTAGTGAAACAGGACTGTCCCCTCATGAAGCCATACTGGCTGTGACCAATGACCATGTTGTCCTTCAAGTGTTTTTTAATAACTCCCAGAAAAATTTTCTCCATAATTTTACCAGGCACTGAAGTAAGAATGACAGATCTGTAATTCCTAGGGTCATCCTTCTTGCCCTTCTTGAAAATTGGAACAACATTTGCCAACTACCGGTCAAATGTGACCTCTCCAGATTCCCAAGATTACTCAAAAATCCTTGAGAGAGCTCTCAAACACCCTGCCATGGGCAGCAACACCTGCAACTATACCAGGCAGGTTTCTCAAAGCCCCATATATAGCATGAGGTCATTCTGGCCTGAAACATGGCTTTCCTGACTGCCTCACAGGGAGCTGTACTGATCATCATCCTTGGCTGCCTGTTGGGCAGAACCTGCAGTGAAGTTTTTCCAGGGAAAGCTCCAAGATACCAGAATGGCAGGCCTGAAGCACAGCAGCTGCTAACAATGGAGAGGTGTTTTCCTAAAGCTGTGCTTTATTTTGTGCTGTTTGAACAACAAAATATTTAAAGCCTCAAATGCAACCTACATTGCAAAATTTCTGTTGTATTCCTATTTCTCAGTTGTAGGAAAATATTGGTGATCACATGTTTAAGCTCCCATCAGGGCTAGAGTTCCCATTTTAAGCAGCCAAGGCAAGAAAATCTAGCTAGATGTCAGCTTTGAAAGTGTGAGCTATTCTCTTTATTTGACTACCTATAATTACAGGCCTTGCTCTGTGGCAGATTTTGAGTATTTTTGTCCACCAGAGCCACATAAAAGAGCAAGCGGAGTCTGCAGAAAAGTCCACTCTGAAAGCAGCTACTGGCTTCTAGCAGTGCCTAAGCAGATACTGTAGCATTTAGAAACTCTGCATTAATAGCAGCTTCTTTGTTACAAAGAGTAGCTTTGCCCATCTGGCCCTTCCAGCTAGAAGGAAGTGCCCAGTGGGCTGTTTACTGCAGTGGTCAGTTGGTATAGTCTCCTGTTGCAATATGGTGATTGTTTGTGAGCAAACACAGTCACCTTGCTTGCACTGCTCAGAGCCTGCCTGTAATAATAATAAAAATTGGAGCTGCCCATGTTTGGATGAGTGGGAGGGCTGGGTAAATTCACCATATAACCAAGGAGTTTATATGCCTGGGGGCCAGTCAGGTCAGGCACCGCTTCCTTCACCCTCCCAGTAGGAAATCTCAATATACTGCTGTGTAACAGGCAGAGAAAGGAGAGATCGGATAATTACATCAAGACAGATGTCTAAGAGATTATTTATAATTACTTTACAACCGTTCCAGGATGCAAGGCTTTGCATTCCTGAAGAGCTAGAGAGAAACTTCAAAATTATCATTCTGCCTTGCTTGGCTTGCCAAGATGTCAGAGAACTGCTGGCCTACAAATTGTTCTTGTTCCTATACAGCCTTCATTAAGGTATCTGCCTCAGATAGCTCATAGAGTGAATGGGAGAGGGCTCCATGAGTATAGCAGGAGGCCTTGATTTAGTTCCTGGTTTGATTTAACTACTGGAATAATCTTATCTGAGACTGATATCTTGTGGCCTTTGCTTCTCTATAAATAACACAGGGAAGTTTGTTCATGGCAGAATTAATCTTTCATTATATGCTAGCCCAGGGAGCACTAAGAAGACAGAAATTCAAAATAATGGGAGTGATACATGCTTTTGCACAGGTCCTGAGAAGCAGTATGTCCGGGGGACTGAACCCTCCAAGCATGTTTAAGCCTGTAATGAAAAATTACATGCTACGAGTCTAATTCTTAAATCTCCTAGCTGCAGGTGCACTGTGTGTGGTGGTTTTTGCTTCTTCTGGAAAATTATTTGATTTTGTGTTTAAAATGGACACTTATAGTAGCTGCATGAAAATGTTAGAGGAAGTGTTCCAAGCATTCTGCTATAATCGAATTTTCTTAGTTAAGTTTCTGTGTTTAGGCTCAGTATACTCAGCCATATTCAGTGTGTTTCTCTGTGCTATGGAAGCGCAGTAGCACCACTAGATGGTAGCCTTGCTTATTTCATAGCCACCGCTTTCCTTCTGCAGTCCGCCGCAGTAAGGGAGAGTAAGAGTTTCTCGAGATGGGATCCTTGCGTACTGTAACTATCCCTCTGCACGGACTAACCCCTAAGTAAAAAGCTGCTACACGGAGGAAAGCAGGGACTGTCGTATGGACTGTCATTCCTTGTTGCAAAGTTGGAGAGATTTTGACTCAAATAAAATCACAGTCAATAGTTCACACACAGGAACAGCAGGATGATAATGTAATTCTTAGAAAATAGAAAGGCCTCTCTTTTTCTTCCACTGTTCCACAAGATGTTTGTGTATTAAGAAAAAGAGTAAGTGCCCAAGAGTTGGATTTTGATTATCATTGTGGGTCCCTTCCAAATAATGATAATCTATGATTCTATGAAATATTTGATGAGATTTACTAAGCCAAACAAGCACTGCATCCACACAGAATGGTTTCCAAGAAGTGAGTGTATTGGGCAGCAGTCCATTTAGGATGTATATGAAATTCCTTATTTTGTTTCCCCAACACTTTATTTTTATGGCACTGCTTACTACACTGCAATCCAAAGTGCATTATATAGAATAGATAACTAAATATTAATCATAACTCTAACTACATAGTGAAAACCACAATGCAGTGTTATTACATTTATTTTATTAAAGGAACATCATTATTTTCTGAACATCTTGCCTGAGCATTTCTGTCAAGGAAATTTATTAATAGGGTATTCACTAATAACCTTGGTAATCTGCTAGTTGTCATGCATCTCTAAAGTAGATACAGTGCATATTCCAGGGAGTGTTCTTCTCCAGTATGCTGTCAAAGCATAAAATCTTTCCCTCCTGCTGGATGATGTGCTTTGTTAAAGGGGGAAGCAACCTGATTTGCAAATGCTGGAATGTGATGAATTACCTTTGGATGTCTCTGGAGGTCATGGATCCTTCTGAAACTGATCACGATAACATGATTTTATTACAGATCGTTATAACTATTTAGAGGCTTTTCTGGGCCATCTTCTTAGTCTTGAATCTAAAAATATCAATTAAAATGTGAGTTTTAGCTTTATAAAAGTGTTAGATTAAATCATATCCAATTTTAAGACAAATAGAAAAAGTGGAAAAAGTTTTACGAAAAAGAAAAATACATTTAAGAGTAAATTATTAAATATTAGAGTATAATTTTTAGGTGCTTTGCTCTGAATTACTTTGCCTAACCATTGTACGTCTTCACCTAATTGTTTCTTCCTGTTCATCAGTATAGCACTTATAATTACAAATATTTTTTCTGTTCTTTAGGCTGGTGGATGTCAATATGATCTTATAAAAACAGAAATATTTTTAATTAAAAACTTAATATTGCTATTAATTTTAATGATCCTTTAAATTGTTCTTAGTTCGTGAGTGTTCTGTTATGACCAGGAACATGACTGTAAAGGCAGGGAACAAAACACAGAAGAAAGTTATGGAATGCATAGGAAAAATCATCTCTTGCAGATAAAGAGATTTGCTGTTATAAAAGGTGTGATAAATTTTAAAGCAGACTTGGGCACTTCAACAGGACTACTAAATGTGTTTACATTTACAAGAACATGTCAGAAAATGTATGAGATGCCAATTTCATTATTGTAATAGACTTCTTTGACCTCCTTATATGTCTTAGGTCACTCCAATAGGACACTATTTTACTGCTGATTGTTTTGCATCTGCTGTTCCAGCGACCTCCTAAAATTGTTAGAAGGTGTAGAAGTAAAAGGTCTATTACATGCTTTTCATTAAACTACCATCTTATGTTGAATTTTTTGCTTTAGCAATGACCATTTTCTTCCCCTGCAATCTCAAAAGCTTAGCTTGGCAGAACAGACAATATTCCACATATTTGGAAGGTATTAAACAGAAATATCTCCCTGTGGGTGTGTTCTATTAAGCCTCATTTCTAACTGTCTGGGCTGTTGCTGTGATTCCTTACTCATCCATCTCAAAATGTGTGTAGGGATTTAATCTGAGCTGTAACCCTACAGCAGTGCACGCAGGTTAGAGCAGTGAAGTTGCCAGGCCTGGTCCTTTACTTGTTTGTTTTCTGCACACCTCATTCCTTTCCATTTACACTGGTTACCCGTGTTTGAGACCAACCAGAGCACAGCTGCCTGGAGCCTATGCCCATGCCAAGTACACTCCATTAATCCATGACCAGATGGGGTTTGCTAATGCTCATCAGCCATGTGGGTGTGTAACCCACCACCACGTTGCTACTTGGTGCCCATATCCACTGTGAAAAACAATTCTTAAAATCGTAGAAACATACAATTGTTAGGGTTGGAAAAGACATCTAAGATAATGAAGTCCAATCATTAACCCGACACTGCCAAGTCCACCACTAAACCACACCCCAAGTACTGCATCTACTCATCCTGTTAAATACCTTCAGAGATGGCGATTCCACCATTTCCCTGGGCAGCCTGTTCCAATGCTTAACAACCCATTCAGTGAAGAAACTTTCCTTAATATCCAGCATAAACCTCCCATGGTGCAACTTCAGGCTGTTTCTTCTTGTCCTATTGCTTTTTACCTGGTAGAAGGGACCAACCCCGAGCTGTCAACAACCTCATTTCGGGTAATTGTAGAGAGTGATAAAATCTTCTTCTAGGGCTTCCCAGCCTACCTGACTGTCTCACTGTCTACCTCTCTGTCTCTCACTCAGAGGAGCACTGGGATACAGCAGGTGGCATTTTAGGAGAGTCATAACCACTGCCTCACCTGATACGGGCATTACTACACACGCCAAGGACGAGCCAGACCCTTCTTTTTCCCTAAGGAGAATTTTTTGTTTTGTTTGGTTTTGTTTTGTTTTCCCCGGGGTGTAGACCTGCCTCACACACAACCTCTACTCCTTCAGAGAGGTACATCTGCTCTGATGTGAGCTGCTGACCGCCGTGGGCCGGGCCGGGTCAGGCGGGCCGGGTCAGGCGGGCCGGGAGCAGGCCCCGCGGGCACGCTGCCGCCATGGCGCCGCGGCCATCGCCCCTGGCCCCGCCCGGCTGCCCCCCTGCGGGCCGCGGCTCTGGGCGGCGGCCGGGGCGGAGGGAGAGGAGGGGCGGTGGCGGCCGGCGGCCGGAATCGTTTCCTGGGTAAGCGCAGCGGGCTGGGAAGCGTTTCCGGAAGGCTGGCCGCATCCCGCAGCGGCTTCGGGCGCCTCCGGGGCGGGCGGCGGAGCGGCGCGGTGGGCAGGTGCGTTCCGCGGCGGGCGGCGGGAGGGCACGGCAGGGCAGTGCAGCGCAGCGCGTCCCGTCCCGTCCCGCGGCAGAGCCCCGGTGCGCGGCCGCCCGCGGTGCCGCCGCTCCGGCCGGCCCGCTGCCGGTGGGACCGGGCAGGAGGCCGGGGGAGGGTCCCGCCGCCCTTGGTCGGGACGATTCCGGCGCATCCCGGTCTCGGTGGTGCGGAGCCGAGGCCGGCCTGCGGTCCGCTGCCTTCCCTCGGTGTGCAGGAGCGCTGCCGCTGCTGCAGAGCGCTGGCCGAGCCTGCGGCGAGCGTGGGCTCTGCTCCCGCGGGCGGCGAATAGCAGCGGCAGCTGGTCTTGTTCTGCTGCTGGTGGTGCAGAAAAAAAGCCTGGAAAATGGTAAAAGTGCCTGTAGTAGGTTTGTTTTGTTTTGTTTTGCTTTTTGGTTTTGGGGTGTTTTTTTTGGTTTTTTTTTTTGTTTTTTTTTTTTTTTTTTAAATTAGTAGACTGAGCGGGTTGAGCTCTGTGATTAAATCGTACTCGAGGGTTACGCGCGGGGTTGCAAATGGGAAAAATACGGTCCTTGGAACAAAACGTGGACCCCACGAATCTGTCTTGGAAGTTGTCAGGAATTTGCTTGGGTCCCAAGGCAACAACGGAGCTACTTTTCGTTGCGGCTACAGAGACAGATAAAATGGAAAGTGTAACTTTGTATTTGTACTTCATTGCTTTGCCTGCTTGTTTGCAATGTTTTATAATTCTTGGCTGGGCTCCTGCTTGCTAGGGAGGGTAAGTGTACTTCTGGGCTTTAAACACAAAATAACAAAACCAAGAAAAAAACCCAACTCTGCAGTGGTGGTGCGTTGCTGGGCTTTGTGTGCTGTGGATGCTACTGGTAGCTGTATGTGGTAAATGGTATTTGCAGTGAGTTATTTGGGGTAACAGTGTCTGCTGCACGTTTCAGTGCTTCCCCAAGATCTGCTGTGTAGCCCCAGGAGCTGAGGTACGGTTGCTGCTGAGCTGCTGCAGATTTGCTGTGTCGTCTGGCTTGGAGGTGTGCTCCTCCAGTTTGTTCCAGATCCTACATGTCATGCTCTGGTATTTTCTGAACGCCTGAATGAGTTGTCTGTCTTGTGTTTAAAACTATTTTCTGCTGGCATAATTGCATTTAGTTAAAATAAGAGTGCAGATGTCCTAGCACTTAAGGGAAGAGACATCCTCTTACGGTGACCTTGGGACAAAATCTTGGCTGATTAATTTCCTTGCCTGGAACAGTCATGCGGAGTGAGGATATTTTTGTTCTTCCTTTACAGCAATGAGCGTGTGATGGAATACTTTTTGGCTTGTATTTTTGGGGTCTTTTGTCAGCTGAGGGAATCAAGGTCTGGAGAAGACTCTTTGGGATGAAGAGTAATTTTATCCTGTGTTATGAAGAAAACATAACTGTTGTAACAAGGAGGAAGATTCTTGGCTCTGAAGCAGCACAAGTGAATGTGCCTTTCCCAGCAAGAGTCATCTAAATAGTAGATTACAACTGTGGGAATAATTTGCTAGGAGAGGAAATGCATGACTTGGAAACCTGGATTATTATTTTCGTTTTCAGTTCTGCAGCTAAGCTGGAAACCAGTGACAAAATTGGTCATTTTTTGGTGTGGTGTTGCGTAGACTTTGCTGTGCCATTGGTCAGGAGGGATGGAGTCTTCCTTAGGAGCCTAGAAAGGGCTGCTGCAGGATTTGAGCTGAAGACAGTGGTGACTTCAGGAGCTTAAGGGGGGATTTGAGTACTTGAGATTGCCTGCTGTAAGGATTTTTTAGCAGAGGTTGTGAAAAACTAAAGTGAATCCTGGTAGTTGATGGTAATGGTGAGCAACTGACTGATTACATCTCTGTCAGATAGCAAGCTTTGACACAGGATGTGTAGTCATACTTGAACAAATCATCCACACTGAAAACAAACTATCCTGTACATCCTTTTCTAGTGGGACAGAAAGTCCTACCTTTGTACCCTGCTGTGAGCAAGGAGCTCCGTTTCAGGGAGGGGAGCAGTAGAGCCAGGATGTGCTGGGTGCACTGGCTGATCACTGACTAAGTTGCTGCTGTGGAGGAAGTGATGGTGGAGTGTGTTAGGCCAGGACACATCAGGAGCCGTGGTGGAATGGGTGTGAGCTCCTGGGGAGTGCCAGCCACGGGTTCTCTCACCTGTGCTGCAGGTGGGATAGTGCAGACTGAGGCTGGAGGACAGCAGTGTCAATTATTCCAGAGAAGACAGGGAAAGCCTGGCTTGTTTAGCCTAGCAAATAAGGCTGAGATGGAATATGATTGCAGTCTGCAAGTACAGCTGGGATATAAATACTAGAAAGGGAGAGAGGAGCTATTTAAGCTAAAGAACAATGTTGGCATGAGAGGAAATGTATATAAACTGGCAGGAATAAGTTTAAGCTGAAATTTACACAGTTTCTTCTCTAAATGGGCTCAGGTTCTAGAACAACTTTAAAATGGGATAAATGGAGTAAACCCCTTAACTGACTCTTAAGAATGTGTTGAGGAAGTCTGTATTGTATGCTTGGCTGTGGCAGTAGGATTGAAGGCTTGGTAACTCAGGAAAAGCTTTTCTGTATGTCTGAGTTAATATAGATTTTATGTGTTAGTGTTTCTTATTTTTAAAATCTGACATTACAACACTGGTATAAAAATGCCTGCCTTACCATTTGTATTGCTACATGGTTGCAATGTGCTTAGTGGCTGCTTTCTGAAATGTTTTGCATGTTAGTTTCTTTCTCCACTAAAATAATGTATTGTCTAACAACTGCATCTAATTGTGTGGAAAATCCTTTTCCTTAAAGTACAAGCTGTGCAAAAGGAAACTATGTGTTTGTATGTATGAGCTGCTAGAGCTTATTAACTTTCAGGTTAAAAAATGAACTGCAGCAATTCTGCCCCCCCCCCCCCCCCCCCCATATGTAAGTAATTCATAAATCCTCTCAAAAAGGAGTTCTTGGAGGGGGCGGGGGGGGGGCTGTACAGTAGACCCAGATAATGTGAACTGAGACCAGTTCTCCAAGGTATGCTGTGACTGGAAGACCAGAATTAAATGAAGTTAAAACAAATTTGAAAACAAGTCTAGTGGAGCTAGTTGTGTATGGGATTTGTCTCATTTGTTGTCCTGCAAAATAGCTGAGTTATCTGGCATGGTGGTTGCAGTAGTTGAACTTGTATGAGGTCTGTAGTTGGTTCGAAAAATATTGTGTGTGCAACAAGGAATGCAACCAGCTGCAGATGCTGTATAATGGTTACTGTGACTGTCAGCAGAACCTGACTGCTTCCCATGATGATCAGTATCCCAGCACCTCTGTGCCTGTTTCCTTGTCTCATTATGCTTTGGACAGAGCACTGATCTATGCTGTCCCCAGAGATTTAAGGAGCAGAGGGTGTTTTTGGAATGCTGTGTGGTGTCCTGCTTTAATTGCCTAATTCTTATTACCCTTCTGCCTGCTTCTCTTGGAATCTGTTGTCTTCTGCAACCTTTTTTTCTTTTTTCCCTTTTCCTTTTTTTTTTTTTTTTCTGGTCAACATGAAAGCAGATGTCAAAGAAAAATAAGAACAGGATGCCCTTATTCAAAACCTCCTCTATAGATACTCTCTGAAGCTCTGGCTGTTCTCAGCTTGTTGTTACCAGAGTTGGGTGCAAGCTTTCCCTTCAAAACATTTGGGGGTTTTTGGTTCCAAATGCCTGTCTGGTCTGTCTGCAGCCTTCTGGGACCTTGTTGCAGGCTCTATGGCCTTAAGCCAAGAGTGCTGCTTGTCTGTAGGTCTGCTCCTGGCTGGGAAAAGAATTCCTGATTTCTGCTTGGCTTCCCCTGGATCCCTGCTGGGATTATTGTCTCTTATCGCTTTCTGTTCACCTGCAAGGGGTGCTACAGGTAGGAGGCTCTAGAGCTCTGGCAGGAGAATTTGAGGGAATTGTTAGGGTGTGGAGGGTGCCCTGGGACTGCTGATGACCACTGGTTTGTCTGTGCCTCATATGGGAGGTCCTGGTTGCTGAAGTCTGTTGCCAAGGGTGTAAGAGCAGGCTCTGCAGCAAGGCTATGGGAAATGAATGTAGGAGTCTGCCCTGACAAAGACAGCAGACACTTGGCCTCCATCACTCTCAGGACAGTGAGTTAACCTTGTTAAACAAAGTGGATTTCTTTATGACTTAAAAAGATGAAACTCAATTTAGCTGGAGATCTAAGGTCAGCCTCAAAGTTCTGTCTCCCAATGTTAAAGCCGTTTTCTTTCTTTAACTGCAACATGCTGAGCTTCAGTCACCCCTGAAAATGTGATATTTGTTTGGGTAAGTATTTAGATCATGACTTTTACTGCTGAACAAACCCTGCATCTGGGTGTAACACTGATTAGTGCATTTTTAAAGTGGTCTGCATACCAATTAGGATGATTAACTATATGCAAATATGTGCCTTTATCAGTAGTCTTTGCTGCATTTGATACTGAGCACTGATCTCAGATGAATGAAGCTGGGCACAGTTCAGTCTAGGAATTCATGAATGTAAACTACTAACTTGAGTAGTAGTGCATTGAAAGTAATATGTAACAGAGGGCGGTTTCCTAGAAAATAAAACATGCAAATTTTTCTTCTGATCCCAGTCCCAGATAGCCAGTGTCTGTAATTCTGGTTTATTTTAACTTATGAATAGTGCTGTGGCTGTAAAGTACTTTAAGCAAACTCCTGGCAGACTTATATTTGACAGTTTAATCTGTTTGACTTCACAATTTAAAAACCCCCACTAAAATCTCAGTGGTGTCCTCCTGTAGCTATGCCAAAATGGAGTTATAACTCCATGATTTATTACTGTTTGGCTGTTCTTATTTTCTGGAGAAGACTTAAGGGGAATCTTTTTTTCCTTTGTCTTCTTTGTTGGATTACATTGCACTCCAGATAATATACCCTGTCAGACAAAGTATCAGCTCTGTCTGCCTTTGGGACAACCCTCCTGGAAGCACTAGTCATGCTTCACTATGATATGCTTTTAAGCAATTTTGCAGTGTCTTTAGTTGTTTTGTTGGATGTTTATTTTTCTTTGCCTTTAGTGCAAGTGCACTTTAATTTTCAAAGGCACCAAAAGGAACATTTCTAAAGTACTTCTGCAGATTTCAAGTGTAGATGATGTGTTTAAAAATACCATTTGGATTTAGTGTTGGTGTTAAAATATGTTTAATGAAGTACTCTCTTAGTCCCAATTGATTTTTTCCTTATGTCCATTAATTGGTTATGGAGGGAGGTTTCCCAATGTAATTACTGTATGTGAAGGACAGATTGCAAAGAGAAGGAAATTGTCAGGCATTAATGTTCCTTACCTTTATGAATTAACTTGTTTTAACAGAAGAAGCTACCATAAGCTTTATATGTTTTGTTGTTGTTGTCTGTTGTAGAAATGTATCTTTTCTTTGCAGTGTTCTCAGGATAGTTATTAAATGGCAGTCATTAGTGTGACTAATATTGCCACAAAGACTTTATTGGAAACCTTGTAAGTATCATTTCTCAGATGAATTGAAGGGAGATGCTGCAGGGTTCCTACAAACCAGCTGCAGAATTCTGCAAATGAGGAGCTTGACATTAAGCTATCCTATGTATCTAATATAGAATTTCATTTTCCCAAACTACTGCTTCCACTTCATAAGGAAGTGGAAGCAGTAGTTTGGGTAAATATGGCAACTAATTCATTGCTCTTGTGTTTGTACTTGCCTTGTTAATTCTATTTGCAAAGAGGTTTATTGTTAGGAGGAGATATTTCTTAGCAAGGTGTTGAATTGTGTACCTATGGAGAAAGCTGTGCAGAGAACCACCGTGAAACATGAAAGGGAACTGCAAGGAAGAGAAATAAGGAGGAGGAATTCTCTCCCATGGAGAACTTGGCACTTGACAGATCAAATTCGATTTAAATGTGACATAATGGAAAGAAAGTTTAATTACATTGTGTAAATGAGTTGAAGATACATAGGAATCTGTATAAAATAAATCTATGAACTAACAGCAAGATTCATTTGGAAGTAAATACAGCAGGCAGCCTGGGTGTTTGGGATGCACATGGCATTAAGAAAACCTTCAACACTATGTGATGATCTTGTCTTCTTGGCACCCTGCATGCCTCCTGTGTGAGCAGGAGAGGCAGATCTCCATGGTATTTTGTTGATGGGGTTTTTTGGGTTTATTTTTTTCCCTGATACCCATGTGGGTGTAAAACCTTTGGGGAATGTGAGATCTCACCAGGTCAGGCACTCTGGTGGAATGGCAGGTTGGGAAATAACTCATATTTTTCAAGTTGTGTGGGAGCCTGCTTGCCTTTTTCTTCTTTTTTTTTTTTTTTCTTCTTTTCTTTCTTTCCCTCTCTTTTTTTCCCACCTTAATTCAAGAAAACAGTAAACAGCACAGGAACCATCAGTAAAGGGAATGGTTTAACACAGCTGTATATGAAAAGATACATGTACTCAGACAAACAGGATAGTAAAATTTTTTTTGAGAAGTTTGACATTAATTATCTTTAAAAGTTCTCCAGTTTAGGAAAAATGTTTGATGACGCTTGTGTATTTGAAAAGAGAAACATTAGAAAAACCCCATATTTTTAATTATTTGAAGTTTGCTTCTTGGAAACATTTCAGATTGGATTTATTGTTAGATAACTTTGTAGGTTGTTAAGAGGACTAACAAAGGATATTGAAGTAACACAAAATAATGTTGGCTTTAAGCATGTGTTATTATTTAAGCATGTGCAAGAGCTGCTAGCAAACAATGCTTAATTATATATGTGTTTTAACCTTATTTTTATAATCTCTCCATGCTGTTATGTCAGCACTGATGTGTAAACTTTTTCAGTGAAATGTCCTGTATATTTCCTTTTGCAAGTATGGATTTAAACATGGATAAAAATGATGATTCTGTATCTGCCAAAATATAGCAAGCTTTCTGGTAGAGGCATATCAGCATTGAGGAACCAGTAATGCTTTTCTGAAAACCAATATAGACACGTTCTAATGTGATAAAAATGGTGCTGTTTGTCAGGGAAATGGCTTAAGTGTTCCCTGGGAAGTTTGTCTTTGCAGCCTAACAGCATGTCAATATTGTGATGCCCTTGCACTGAAGTGTAACTCTTGATGGCAGATCACAGAAAATTCAGGAATTCTCAGTGAGGAGTCTGTCTGGGGAAGGGGAACAAGAGGGGCAATTGGGTGACTCTGAGGGATGTCAGTGAGGCTTGATGTCAAAAAAATCCTGAAGTTAGGGGATCCTCAGAGCATGGTTAAAGGTGTGTACCTCAGGCAGGAGTCACATTTCTGTTGTTTTCTATCTTGCTTTGGGCTAAAACTCGGCCAGCATATGTTGCATGTTGGTGTAGGGGGATACAATATAAGAAAAGAAAGGTGGTATAGAAAGTAATCTTACCCCCTAAAGAGTTGCAGCTGAGCCAATTATTAGAGATTGGGAGCAGGCTTGACTTTAACAGGCCACAGCTGTAGCCAAAAAGAAGAGTGTTATAAAAGAGTGGATTGGTTGGTTGGGGGGACCTGGAGTCAGTTGGCTGCTATGAGGACAAGGAAGAGTCAGTGCCTAGAGGAGCTGCCTACAAGAAATATCAAGGAGGTAGGAAGCTCTAGCAATATGGAACCTTTGCAATACAATGACAATAGAACCTTTGTAATGTAATGACAGCATGTTGGTTCTGAAATGCAGTCTCCATGCTGTGCTTTTGGCCAGCCAGTGTGCAGTAACACGTACAATGATGCGATAGGGTTTTACTTGCTTGTTTTTAGGCAGAAAACAGGGGGATCCCTCAGTGCTTCCCTGGCCCAACCAGCAAGTCAGGGGGTGATGTTTGTTCTCCCCCTTTTCCAATGTGTGTGCACACGTCATAGGGAAGGGAACAGCTGACAGGCAGGGTATGGCAAGGTACATCCCTAAATTTGCTGTTTCCCTGGTGGCAGAGGCTCTGGTGATCCTTGTAGGCCCAGAGATGTGGCAGCTGAGAGCTGTCACTGTGCTTGCCTTGCAGTAACCCCAAGGCTGCACTGAGCAGTGTACCCTGCCAGTGTGGAGAGGCCCAGGAGCTGGTGGCTGGCTGCCTGCCATCCTGCAGCACAGAGCCTGCCTCTGCTGCTGCCAAACCAGCAGGTAGGAGTGCTGGCTGGGCGGAAAGCATTTTGTGGGATTTATCCAAAATAAATATCTAATTTTGTATGGGTGAGGCTGAAATTCTTCAGCTGCACCTCCTGCCAGAGTAGAAGAGAAACCCTCTTTGTCTCAATGCTTTTCTGTGCATATGTAAGGTAAAGCTATTATTTTCCTAAATTTAAAGTTTGAGTCCTCCTTCCATTCCTAGATGGATGTCTAGATGTATACTGCTTTAAAAACCTGTTTGAAGACATGTAACCCAAACTTCTGTGAACCTCCCCAAAGAGGCTCACAATTGAGGCATTTAGCTGAATCTGCTCTGTGCTTCTACAAAGTCCTTGAAGTGTAAATATAGAGCTGGAAAAAAGTAGCACTTGATCTGGTATCCCAGCTTGCACTAGGACTTAAATTAGGAGGTATGAGCTTCTGCTATAAATTAGAAATTTGAGTTTCTTAATTTTTGGCCTGATAAATCCTATTACTCCTTGAAAGCTGTTAAGGTTCATATCTGCAAATTCCAAGGTTGTTTTAAATCTATGGGTTAAATAACACATATGCAAAGGTTTAAAATAAGGCTGTCAGCCCACACAGCATGCTGGCTGTAAAACCAAGACTGGACAGTGTGGGGCTGATTCAGGATGTGCTTATCTGACTTCAAACCTAGCTAGTGTTGAGCTTTAGTTTCTGCTGCCTATACTGCCTTTGCTGCATTACAGGCATGGAAAATTCATAGGCTGCTGATGTTTACTCTGAGAGAGCTAATGACACTAGAACAGAGGGTGGGTGCTTTTGGCAGTGTCACCAGGCTGTCCTAGAGAGCTCTTCCATGGCATGGCACACAGTGTGCGCATGTCCAGAGTTCTCCTAGAGCACTCTCCCTTGGCACACAGTGTGAGCCTGTCCTGAGTTGTCCCTGCTGAGTGTATTTGCTGAGTGCAAATACTTGATAACTTCCTCAGGCAGACGGTGTTCAAGCAGGGAGCTGGGCTTTCCCCCATTCTGGGGGGAGCTGAGATTGCAAGCAAATATTTTAAGCATGGGTAGATGCAGTGTGCTGTTATGGCAGGATTTGTATCCTCCTTGCACAAGCTGAGCTTGAAAGGAGGTGTTGAAATTCTAGATCCTTAATGGTAGAAGATGAAACTGAATTTGAATAGATGTTAAACTGACAGAGGAGATGCTCTAAGGAGCATGACACACATATCCTGCAATTCCAAAAAGAAGATACTGGTGCTCCCAAAGGCTGGCTCAGGAAAGGCACCTGTAAGAGGACTCAGGTGGAGGCAGGAGCTAGTACATAAAGAGATAAAGAGGAATCTTAATTACACAGAGGAGCTAGATGATGAGATTTGCTGCAAAATACAAAATAAGCCTAAGTCACTTGCACAGAGTTAGATACCAACCTGGGTATAAAACTCTTCTGTGGAGCAGTGGGGAGGCATAGTCTGTGCAAAGTACAAATAAATACATTTAAAAATGTTTTTTTAGGTTTCTTTCTTTCCTCTCCTTGTCTGTTTCAAGGACAGGCCAGAGTTTATCCTGTAAGATTCTAAGAAACCAAATTTGAAAATAATTGTTTTGTTTTGCAGAAACTGAAGTTTCCACATGGGAGTTTGACATACAAGCTATTTTCCTTTGCGTTTTCTTGGCTATTCCAAATGTAGTAGTGTCTGTGGCTTTTATTATCTCTAATTCAGAAGCATAAGCTACCTCAAATGCTTTCACAGCACAGCAGGGAGTTTTAATAGGTCATGAGAGACCCTGTGCAAAGCTTGTCAAGTAGCCGCAGCTGGTTGGTAAAAGTGGATGATTAAAAACCAGTGTTTTCCAAAGGCTTGTAAGCTGAGTGTGACAGGCTCATTGATTAGCCATGTTTCTACCTCTCTCAGAAGCTATGGGTGAAAGAACTTTTTCTTTGAAATAGGGCAGTGCACACAGTAATGCTTGACTCTTGTGGAAACTAATACTTTCTTACCTCAGATGGTATCTGAGGATATGGTAGTAAAATTATTGGTACTTTTGAAATGGGTGTTTTTTGTCGAGGTTTTTAGCCATAACTAGAAAGCAACAGAATGTCTTAAACTTGATAAAATGTTTCAATTTGAAGCAATAGAGTTTTCTGTGTGAAGACCACATCACAATTTTACAAGGTGAAGTAGATTGGTGTTACTGAGTGTTTGCTGAGGCAGAGCACACAGAGGCAAAGCACTGTAGTGAAATGACAGTATGGGTTGGATACACTCTCATGGGGGGAGCAAGTATTTAAAAAAAAGGCAGCTCTACTGGGAAGTCTAGCTCTAGTACTGTTATCTTAAGGGTCACCAGGGATGGTTTCAGAAACTCAGCTCGCTTTAGAACAGCAGCTCATTGTCAGAATCAAGATCGTGAAATTCACTTCTTGCTTCCAAAGAGAAGTAGTGCTAGGAGGCTTTTGCATGCTCATTTCCTTTGTTTACTCCATGCTTTTTCGTGGTATAAAAATATCTGTGTTTAAAACAACCTTTTTCTTAAAACATTTATCTTTGAAGAGAAAAGCAAAGTGCTTTTCAAATTAGGTGCTCTGAGCACAAAGTTAAGAATAGCATGCCAATGGGAACTTTTAGATCTGCTGGTTTTCCTGTTGTCACATGGATTTCACCACATTAATACAACTTTTGACAATTACACCCTTGACTCAGTTACTCTTTTTATGCTTTCCTTTTCACACCAAGTCAGGCAAGCATAAACATTTAATGTATATTAGAAATGAGAAGTTTTGTCTTCAGAAATGAATCACTGTGGGAGGGAAGGAGGGAGAACAGCGAGGATTTTTTTTCCTGCATTCTAAAAGAAATTGTTAGATGGATACTTAGGTCCTACCACACTGATGGGGTTCCCCCCAAATACTGGTTGTGATAGATGAGTTTCTTAAACTGTATTAATTTTTTGGGCTGAATACTTTGTATGCAAGTTGCATGTCACCAGTGACTGTGTTGCCAAAGAAGGTCTATTGATGCCACCACTCAGGCAAGTGGCATGTTTTGGACTTTACTCCTGTGAGATGGTAATTGACTGCCGGCCCATATTATAAGGGCAGAAGAAGGCATTAAGAAAAAGAAAAGGTGCTTTTTAAAAGGAGAGTAATTACCATAATAATTTTCTGTGTAGGGCCATTGGTAATATAAAAGAAGCTAGTTAATTTTTTTTTTTTATTCCTGAGGATAAAAATAGGAGCTAGAAGTGATAATGGTGTACTAGACATTTAGATTGCTTTTATCACAGATTATCTGTTTTACTCAATATTCTCAGGTAATCATTATCACTTAGTTCCTTCTGTCTTTGTCTAGAGGAAACAAATCTTATTTTTAGCCTCCATCCTGGTTTTGTCTAAGTCATTCATTGCTCTTCTGTTTCATTAAGCTGCAGCCAACCATCAGATGTGGGATCATATTATTATTATCATCATTAAGGAACTCTGATGCTTCAATTACCTGTGTGCCACATTTTCAGTGCTATAAAGAGAGGTTACACACTGCCTGTGCATCCAGTGATAATAGTACTGGGAATTTTTTCCATGAATTTTTTAGTCGCTGTTATTAAGACTGTCATGTGTATGTAACCTTTAGCATACAGAGCATAAATTGCTGCTCCAACTAAACTTAGAATATGAAAGCAGTAGAGCTTTACTCCAATGAATTAATTCTCATGCTCTCAGGTGTCAAAATTGGTTGAAATTTGGTGGCTTAATTTCACATCAGTGACCCCTTTGTACAAACATGTACTTGTTATCTCAGTGCAGCAGTGTGGGATTTCTGAGGAGGAGCACTGCAAGCTGCCAGCTGAGCTGAAAGGTCTCACGAGTCTCTTCCTCAGCATGGAGTGACTTAACACCTCTCAAGGCCTGTGACACAGTTGTGCTTGTCTGCAATTAGCTGCTTGACTAATTCCCAGTGTTGGTGGTTACAGAGATAGCATTGCTGTTGCCCTATACTAGGTATTTCTGTTCTGTAAAGACCAGAAATTAATAGGTAGATTTTGTTGCAAAAAACATGGATTTCCCTGAGGTGAGTTTTCTTATTGGGAGGGAAAACACAAACTTAAAATTTCTCCTTCTCAGAAAGGAGACTGCTGCTGCTTGGAGAGTAAGTGAAACAGAAGCTGTAGAAAAAGCTGTTATTTTCTTGGGTGACTAACCATGTTTTTTATTTTCTGTATAGAATCATAGAATAGCTTGGGTTGGAAGGAACCTCAAAAGTCTTGTTCCAACCCCCCTGCCATGGGTAGGAACGCCTTTCACTAGAGCAGGTTGCTCAAAGCCCCATCTAACCTGGCCTTGAACATCTCCCAAGGGACTGAGCATTCACAGCTTGTCTGGGCAATCTGTTCCAGTTCCTCACCATCCTCACAATAGAGAATTTCTGCCTAATATCTACTCTAAACCTGCTCTCTTGGTTTGAAGCAGTTTCCCATTTCCTGTCATAATATCCTCTTTCTCCATCTTTCTTGTAGACTCTGTAAAAGAGAACTGCATGGGGTTTGGAGTGGGTTTTTTTTTTTAAATATCTACTCTGAGCAATGAAGTATTACATTTTCATTCTTTGCATATTTCTTGATTTGGTTCAAATAGAATATAAACATGTGTGAAAGTTATTTATTTTCCAAAGTGGTAACAGCCCCTGGTGTGTTTGAAGCACAGTGTGTGTTTACAGAAGAAACAGTCAGACTGTTAAATTTTAAAACATATATTAAATGAAAGAATAATTAAAGCCATGTATGGAAAATGGGACAAAATGCAACATAAATTTATCTATTGGTGGACCATGTCAGAGTAAGTGACCCTTATTTTCTTTTTCCTACCTTAAGATGTGAGTCAGGATAAATATTTTTATTTCATCTGGTCTTTAATAAAATATTTTTTATGGCAGTCATTTGAGTTACAAAGCAGTTAAGAGTTGTACCAAAGGGGAAACAATAGAAGAGCAAAGGAGATGCCTAGATTGAGGAAGACTAGGAGTGGGATGTTGCCAAAAAAAAATAAATTGTCAACCAGAAGTTAGGAGTGCTCAAAAGGTGCATTAATCTTGCTGGTATTAAGTGAAATGTTGCAGATGTGTACAGGTAGACTAAACCCTTATACAAAAGAAGTAGAGCCATTATACAGTATACTGTAGAGTTCTTCTCTAGGAAGAAATTAATAATTTTAATCAAGAGAACTGAGAAAGATGATTTAAAATCCAACTTGATGTAAGAAGGCTCCTTGTTCTGAACAAAAGCATTGGCTTTACCCCACACAGTACTCAGCATTTCAGGGGAACACACTTTGGGATTTCTTGTCCCTTGCTTTATCTGGTCTTTCCCTGCCCTGATGTTTTTGATCTCACCTCTTCTTTCTCAAGTTGTACAGTGGTCTTTGTGCTTATAGCTCTGGAAAAGCTAATTGAAACAAGATTTTGCTAATTGTCTTTGGAAGTGGCACAAAGAATGACTGGACAGGCTTGCTCAGCCTGGGAAAAGGGAGAAGTGCTCTATCATTCTTGGCTTTGAACTGCTTGTGGCTATATGGTTTCCCAAAATGTGGTGGCAATTTCCTATTTGGCTGCGTGGAGGTGAAGTCCAAAAGCTTCAGCAGAGTTTGGTGTTTCTTGCTGCAAAAGCTTTGGCAAGGATTTCACTGCATACATAATTATAATGTGTGTTAAATACAGAAGGCTGTATAATACATTAGTATTTATTAAATACTATCATTAGCTGAATTTATAAAGTTCATAGTTGTGTTGTGTGTGACCTGGAACTCCCCAGGTTTAGGACTTAGTTTATGTATTAGAGTTGCCTGTCTTAAAAATACCAAAGGACATCTCCTTTCGCTGATGTTTTTAAGTGTCAGTGTAGCATTATGGTGTGTAAGTGATTTGTATCTTTGAACACAGTGCTGGAGAAGGATTTCCCTGCTCTCAGCTTTCCCCAGTTCATGGTATGTAAGTTATGGGCTGCCATCTCCAGCCCATGAAGACAGGGAGTGATGATCCAAGTAGTGTCTCTTCTTCCTTGCATATCTGCATGGCAAATCAAGGCAGCTCTGTAAGGTAGACAGAGAAGATGTTAGAGCAAGAATGAAGGTTAGCTTATCTAAATACTCTGCTGTATTTAAAATCTTAATGACAGCAATTCAAGATTTTATGTAGACAGTCAGTGGTGAACCTTTAATACATGTGGTAAGATCTATCCTGTGTTAGACTCAAAGAACAGTGTAGAAAATATGTTTTTCCTGCCTAAAGGAAAGCATTTGCTACCCTTGTTACTGATGGTTGGTATGCTGATTCTGAGTAACCATTGTAATTGGAATGAGTAAGCTAAGATGGAGGAGAAGTGTTAACTTTGAGTCACTCATGGCCAGAGTTAAACATGGCATTGTGCATTCTTAATTCTGTAAAAGATGTTGTTTCCAAAATTCCTAAAACACCTTTGGATCTGAATAGCTTGGGTTACTGCTATTAAGTTACGACAGGGATTTTGGTGTTCTGGGAAAACATTTTTACCTGCCATGATATTTGTTCATTTCTCTAAGCACTATGTGGTTCCTTTGGCTTTGCTTTTGCATTTTAGGCAGTATTTTAATGTCTTCAGTGCTTTGATTTTGGCCTACTGGTGCTAGTAGAATAGAGGTGCTGAACTACTTCCCTCTGGTGTAAGTGGGCCCTGAATCATGTTTGAAAACCATGTCACTTTGTTCATACAATATTTGGCTCTCCCTCCCCAAACTGGCCACTGGGTCTTGACATTGGGTCATTGCACAACAAAGAGGGCAGAGGCAGCTTCACTCCTCCTTGAAGTATCTGGCTCTGAACACTTTGGCTTTAGGCTGACAGTGTCCAAGCATCAGCCAAGTTGGAACATGTTTTTGATGTTCTTTTCTGGCAGACAGCGAGATGTTTGTAGTTTCAGTATTGTTTTCAGAGAAATGCTTTTAGTCCCAGTTTCAGCTGGTAATTTAAAAAAATGATATCTATCCAAAACCCATGAGAAGCTACTTCTCTGATGAGGGGGGAACTGGAGTTTGAATCAGATTGGTGATATTTTGAGATCAAGATATGCTTTAATTGAAAATATTCCCTTAATTCTTGGTGTAAAGCATCATTTTTGCTATGGAGCAGCTGCAAAACACAAGCTAAAATTGCCCTAAGCTAAAGATTTATTGACTTTGCTTTTTTTCTTTCCTCCCCTTCTAAAACAATCTGCAGTATGTTGTGAAGTAGGGTAGCTGTGTTTGGACTCTAAAGTGTTTTGCAGTGCTTAACTGACTGCAGTGGGTTTGATACAGAGCAGCATTCAAAAAAAGCATGGCTTTTTGTGGAAGGCAGGAGCACAGCAGCAGACAGTTACTGATGGGTTTTGAACAGGATGCAAAGGGACTAAGGAAGCTGTGGCTCAGAGCAGAGGAGCTGTAAGCTGATGTGCTGTTTGATATTTCACTCTGCTCTCGTGGGTTGGACCATAAACATCTCTCCCTGTTTCCCATTTTGTGTTTTGCTCCCTGCCAAGGCAGATATAAACTTGCCGTGTTATTTGAGGTTTTTCTGTACAGAGGTACCTTTTAACTGCAATTATGGCAGAACACCTCCCTCCCTGGTGGGTAACCTGTAGTAGCATTGCTCATGTCCCTGTGTGACCAGAAATAAAGATTAACAAACACTTTCCTGCTGTAAAACTTTCCCCCAGGTTGAAATGGATAGGAAAGTTCAGTGGGGCTGATTAATTCTAATTTCCCCCCCTGCCCCAAGCAAATAATAAAGGTTGCTGTTAAATTCACCTCATTCTCTGTTAAGGTCGTATTAAACTGCCTTACATTTAGTGTTGGTAGAGGAAAGCATTATATTGAGAAAAACACTTTATTGTGGAAAGATTTTAAAATTATATGGAAGCATAGTACTTAGTGACCAATACAATTATTTGTGTTGCAAGACACCAGAACAAAGGAGTTATGAATGTTGTGAATCTGCCATGAAGGTGCCTGACTTCAGTTCCTGCATAGCTCTGTGCTTAATCACGAAAGGATCTGTCTACATTGGCAGTGCTGGAGAATTTAACACAGCTCTAAGGATGTTTTTAGTTTATGTAAGGATTCCTACATATTTCAAATACTTGGTAATTGTGCTTGTGTGTTTTGGGGGGAAAAGTGGAGGGAGGTGGCTTGAGTAATGTTGTTCGGTTGGTAGTAAAATAGTTACACATCTATCTTTTCTTACTGAGTAAGATTTGAGATATAGGTGCCCTTAAGGCCTTGCTTTCCTTAGTCCCTGGGGAAATTTCTCCACCTGGATTCTTAGCCTGGTGTTCAAAGTACCAGCTGCAATCGAGTGTTTGATCATGCAAAAGATAACCAGCATGTTAAATACATCTACATGGATGTGTGACATCCAGGAACGGTAAGAGGGAAATTCCTCTGGCTGGTTGTTGGTTTACATGCAGGTCAACTCTTCTTTTATTATGGATGGTTAAGTGAAGAAAAGACTTGGAGTGAGTGCCAGGCTATTTCTCCTTGAAAGACTAGTCAACAGATTGTTTAAGAACTTACAAACTGCAGGAATTAGCAGCCTGGCAGCCTAAGCTCTTACAGGCTTTGAATAGCATGTGCTCAGGAGCATTTTTCCTTTGACTTGTGAGGACAGCTACATTTTACAGTGGTCATTATGCTCCTGGCAGGGTTTGCAAACACATCCAGTTGAGTTTGGCTCGACTCCTGTTGCTGCTGGTGTTTTGTTTTTCCAGAGTGCCTTTAGCTGCTATTCAGCACCTTTTATCAATCTGGCCTTACCACAGCATGGAAACGAGAAAGGCTTGCATGGAAAGTCACTGTCTAGGCACTGACTGATGTTACTTTTGTGTTTCATCATCCTCTTTTCCTGCACGGATCTTTTTGGCCACCGAGGTAGGGAAAGCCCACTAGCTCAACGGCAACACGAGAGGCAGCATTGTAGTGGAGAAGTTTTCCCTGTTGCTGAGTGGTGGTTTTAATTAGAATGGGGAGACTTTCTTAAAATTTAGGATTTTGTGTGTTCCTGAGTAAAAAGAGGACTTCTTTTCTGAAGTTACCTACTCCCCTGAAATATGTGCATTTACAAGTTTGGCCAAAGTTGTGATACATCAGTACATTTCAATGAAAACCACAAAGTATTCATGGCTAAGGACACCTTTCATGAACTTCCTGTTCAGCTCTTTAAAACAAATAATATTGAGGTATTCTGTTCCAACTCCTTTCTTATTGTAAAAGTTCTTTTTTTTAAAATTTTTTGGTGTGCCTTGGAAACTACACTCTTCATTTTAAATGAACTTAAGAATTCATTTAAGAGATGTTAAAACAAAAGGCTAAAAATTTAATTTGTTTTATTTTTCTCTATTCCATTTCTTTCTAGACTCCTGGTACTTCTGAAGATTTGAGAAGCTGAAAGTGAAGGTTTGGGGGTTAGATGTAAGTGCAGCTATCCCACCTGCAGGGATACAAGAAGGGTGCTGCTGTTAGCTCTTCCAAAACCTTGTGGTTAAATCCAAAAGAAATCTCTTGAAAACCTTCAAAGACTTGAAAACTTCAGACTGAGTGTAGTGTGTGGTTTTAGTCATGCTCTTTTTCAAGAGCTTCAAGCCCACATCACTGAGCACAGATGAAAAGAATATGTGGAGAAGTCAAAGGAAGAATAACAGGCATCTCACTGCAGCCAGCTGCACTCTAACTTGGTGCTATCTCTTGCCATTACAAAAAGAGTGTGTGACATCCTTGGTTGTAAAGCTGCTTGTGGAGGAGGGTTGCATTCTGCTTGGTGCCTCTAGCTGAGGACAGCTTGTTGAATGATTAAAAGAACAATTTGGGAAAGATGTTGCTTATGTCAGTTCAGTGTTGTGCAGTGTTGGGGTAGTTGTGGTTGATGTATCTGTGCTGTGAGGATGATAATAGCCTTCTTAACTCGAGTAGAAGTTGTGCAGCTTAGTACTTCAGAGCTTCTTTTTGGCAGTTAAGATAAAAGATACACACTGTGGTTAATGAAGGAATAGTGATGATAGGAAAAGAGTACTATCAGACACTGTTTTAACAGCTGTGGTTTCTATGATAAAGACAAATCCTTTCACATAAAACAAACTGCAGTTTAGTAATTAAGCCTGTTTTGAATATAAATTTATATTTAAATTCTGAGAGGAAGCTTTCGTCTGTCTCCCTGAAGCTGTGTGAAATCCTTTCAGGGAGAAGGGAGGGAATGCTTAGAAAGCCGTTTCTGATATTACATGGCTTCTGAAAAACTAAGCTCATCAAACCCTGAATTTGGAGGTTGGGAGTTAGTGTTCACAGGGTGGGAAAAACTTTATAGAGGAGCAGCTGATTCCGGAGTGCCAGAGGTCGGCTGGCCTGCAGTACCCTTTGTGCCCAGGCATTGCTCCTTGTCCCCATTGCCCTGCTGGAGGAGGGGCTGCTGGGGGGCTCGGGGCTGGCTGCTCCCCCTGGCCAGGCTACTGTGAAGCTGAACAAACTCCAGTGGTAGCCAAGCTTGTAATCAATTAGGCACAAGGTGAAAATAACAAGGAAGAAAACCAAAAGACTGAGTGTGAAATAACACCAGGGCTTCATTAAGGGGCATGTGATTGACAGCTACTCAGCATCTTCATCCCTGTGCGTGCAAGGTGAGCCAAGGCCTCCATCACAAGTGCTGCAAAGGCTAACTCGGCTGTATCCCTACATCTAAACATCCTTTGCACGTTTCAGGGTGTCCTCTGCTTCTAAATAATGGCTTTTGTATCTCTGCTCTATCTGGTGTGGATTTTTACCTCCCCCTTGCTCTCAAGAGCCTCTAGTCTAAACTTGATTTATTCAGGTCCTCTAATTTTGTACTTAAGTGGTATGAACAGTTTTATCCAGTGTTCTGAGAAGTTGTGAACTCCTGTCACAGTTTGTATTCAGCACACTTTTTTTTTTGGAAGAAGATAAATGCGAAGAGCATGAATTAGAGTTCAGAAATTCTCCTGCTGTGCTCAGTGTGAGAAGGGAACCCAAAATCTGGAGGAAAGAGCTGTTGTTATGGCAGCAGAAATAATTTTTAATTGAGACTTGCTATTCAGATGTCGCTTTCATGTTTGCTATTTCAGTCTTGAAAGAGGTCTGTGTATTATATGATGAAATAAATGACTTTTTAATATGCATATAACTAGTATCTCCCAAAACTCTGTAATTTAGGCACTTATGTGAATAATAGCACATGATATATAATAGTATGTTGCCTTCAATTTTCCAAACTCTATTAGAAAGGGCAATGATGCACAAATGTATAACTTCATTTGGTCTTTATGTTTACTACTTTGCAGCCCACTTTATGCCGCTATCTTTATTTGTATTGCAGTGCAATTGAATCACTGGCATAATCTGAGCAGTTAGGTTGCCCAATTATGATTGCAGTGAGTCTGCAGAGATTAATGAATACAACAACTTGTCTAGGTTTTAATTTTCTTTCCATTGAACAAAGTGTGCTGGAAGGAACAACTGGGAAAAATAATCTGGTTTTAACTTACTCAGTTAGCATACTGCTTCTGTCTGAATGGAAGCATTGGCTCTCAGCATCTGCAAAAGGCAGCTGCCTCATGGCTGGGGCTTTCCTCTAAGATGCTGGGCTCTGCCATCTTCATGTAAGGGTGTCAGTGATTCCAGTCCCCTCCACTTTACCTGAGGAGCTGCTGTGTAAGGGGGACTTTCACCCCAGTGTAATGGAGAGAGCAAACTTCCTCACTCTTTCTGGAGAGGACTAACAAGGCTCCTCAGTGGGGTATGTTTGGCCTGGGGTCCTTGAGTACCTTGAGTCCTTGCAGTGGGTGGGATTTCAGTAAAGTCAAAATGTTCTTATTTTAAGTGCTTTTTACCTCCGTTTTTCCCCAACTTTTTTTTCCTTTTGCTTTCCCTCCTTCCAGTGTGCTGCCCATAGTGAAATGTTGTATGCAGTGATGTACAATTTGCCACAGAAGTCACCTATATTTTCCCATTGGTGTCTTGCTTGTGTTTTCATGACTTTGCTTCTTGCAGAAACACCCTTTCATTATAGCTGAAGCATAGATTTTGTGCTCAGACTGTACATGACACTTCCTTATCTTTCTTTTGCAAGTACTTGTTCTTTGTTTCAGACTGTGTAAAGGTCCAGACACCAAAATGACATCCTGAAAATACCAAAAGGCCTCTGGCTATTCTAGAAAAATAGAAATTGAATTCCTATTTTCATCAGGACACCATTAATCATAGGCTTATGTGATGAGCAGCTCCACTGTGTGTTTGAGTACAGCTAGCTGTTGGGAACTGGTCTCTTGATACTTGCACTGATCCCTTCAGGTCTTCATTTTGCTTTGATCTTAAGTGGTCACCTTCAATATGGAGGTGAAGCTCATAGATCTGGACAAGCCATCTTTCTGTACAGGCTATTACCTGAAGTGATTGGTCTCCCAGAGAGTAAAATCTACCAGAGCCCAAAACTGAATGTAGAGCAGAGGAGCAAGCAGTAAAATCTGCTTTTTATGACTTGAGTTGATGAGGGAGAACAGTGGAAGATTTTCAGTTGCATCTCCTTCAGTGATGGCAGTCATATCTTGCAACCAGGCAGACTTGTTAAGTGTTAGTATTTCACTTGTCTGTGGGAACAGGTATGAAAAAAGGAAAGAAGTGAAAAGCTACATGTCTGTTAGTATTTTACAGTGATTATCTGTGTATGCAGCTCTGTCATTGGCATGGCATTCCTGTAGCTCCATTACTGAATATTCCATCCCTCACTGGGACTTATCAAAACAATTTGGTGGATAGCTGGGAAGTGACTGTTGAGCTTTTGCCCAAGTATGGAGATACTTTGCTCATGTATGAGGACTTAATCTCATGATACTGATATCAGTAGAGTGAGAGAATCTGGCCCTCATTATTTGAGTAGAGATGGTGTCTGGGCTTTCAGAGTGAGTGGTCTTTTGCAGGCTAGAATGGGTTACTTGTCTTGGGATAAAGGGACTTTTAAAAGGAGACCCTGAGGAGAAGGTAGGATTAGGATGAGGTAGAAGAGGTTACCCACTGGAGGAGCTAACATCCTGGAAAAGCAAAGACTTGGACAACAATATAGGTTACCTTCCTAGGATAGAAAGGAAGATGATGTAACAAATCTTGATGGTTTCCAAGCACCACTTAATTAACTCTGAACAGCAAAAAAATGTGATCACAGTTTGGCTTGCAGAGTGCCAGAAAAAGGCATAAAACTTATTTTTTCAGCTGGAAAGAAATTTGTCTGGGCTTGTTTTGAGGGCAGCAAGATAGATAAATCAATGTCCCAAAGATTAAATTAAGCTTCAAGCTAGGACATTTTTTCTCCAAGAAAATAGATCTTTGCTCATGGTAAATATATGCTTCCTGAGGTGGATGGGTGGAAAAGTCTTCAGCAGCACAGGCAGTACTGAGAAGATCTTTGAGAAATATGTATGTTCCCAGATGCTGAGCATGCAATTTCTGAAACAATTTAAACTTTGCACAATTTATGGAGGGGATTCTGGTGTGTGTATTATGTGTGGAACAACAAGAGGAGGAGGGGAGCTCTGTGGCTGGGATAGGTGTCTGACAAATCTCCAGATGTACCAGTGTCATTTCAGTAAATATTTTAGAACTAGGTCTAAGATCAGAAAGCATTCAAAGGAGGGCTATTTTTCCTTGTTGAGAGGTAGCCAGCTCTGCAGAAGTTAAGCATTTCTCTGAGTTACCCTTGTGTGCTGTTGATGTGGAGCTGTCCTTCCCACTTGCATGAGGATCAGTGTGCAGGGCCTTATGGTTGTCTGTATAGTTGGCTTTGTATATCTTGGATCTTTTTGTGTCTTGGCACTGTTTGTTGGTGCTCCCTTGTTTTCCCAAACAGGTTGACTTTGTATGGGTGGGAGCCAGGAAAGGCAGAGAACATTATAGGGCAGGTGGAATCATGGAGTCCTTGGATGTTTTGGATTGGATTGGAAGGGATTTTTAAAGAACATGTGGTCCAAAAACCCCACTGCTGTGGGCAAGGACATCTTATTTTTTGCTAGACTAGGTTGCCCAAAGCCCCATCCAACCATACCTTGAAGGGATGAGGTATCCACAACTTCTCTGGGCAATCTGTTCCAGTGCCTCATCACCCTCATAATAAAAATATTTTGCTTATGTCCAGTCTAAATCTACCCTTTCTCACTTCAAAATCTGTTCCAGTTTCATTAGGTACTACTGCTCCTGTGTAAGGCTCCTTTTGTCTGGTACCAGAGCCAGACCCACTGTGGAATGAGCTCTATCTGTGCCAGACAGATAGTGGTGCTGTTTGAGACTGGGGAGGTTGTCAGGGCAGATCAGACCTCTGTCCCTCTATTTTCAATACCTTGTCCATGAGGTGTCACTGCTTTATGTTTCCAGAGGAAAAAGTAGAAGCATCTCTGGGTTTTATGTGTATCTCTCCCACTGTTTTGTCATGGTCTGTAACAGTAAGAGGTAGATCTGATTGTTGATAAATGAATCTTAGTAATAAACTTGGTGTAGATGAAACAATTCTCCTGATCCTGATATCCACATAAAATGTTCCATACTTGACTTTGATGACTTCCTGCCAGAATTAGTTTTTGTATTTACATACTCACACACTCTTCTGCATATGCAAGCAGAAACCGCCAGGCTTCCTTTGCCAAATGGTTTTCTGTCTTATTGTACTTGGATGTATTTCAGCAGATTTGGATTGTTCAGGAAGACAGTGTACTTTGAGGGTTTTTCCATTCACAGAGCCAGACTTGTTACCTCTTTATGAAAGAAGTAACCTTGTCTTTTGATGTGACTAGCACAGCATGTTATAAAAAAGCAATCTGCACTGGTGTCCTCTAGAAGACCTTAATTAGGCTAACATTACTCTTCATCTCAGTTCTGTTTACTCAAAGCTATGGAATTTGAGGTTCTGCTTTTTAAACCATGGCTGTATCTTGAACCTTTTGCTGAACTGTTTCAAGTCCCTTTCTATATGTTATAATTAATGGTTTAGCTAAAAATCCTGTGAGCTAGCTTAAAAACTTGCATTTAGTGCACATTTGTTAATACTCAGATTCGTTGTTGTTTTATTTCTTGTCCATTCATGTCACTTATATATCTCTGCAGGCTCCTCATGGTCCTGTCAGGTACTGCTTTACATCAGAAACTGTCATTTTCTGAGGTTCCTACCTGTTTTATCTCTCTGCTGCAGCCTTCCTTTCAGCTCATTGCATTGTGAGATACTTCAAAAGAAAAGGATGTGGGAGATAGGATGCCACTCCCTGCTCTTGTGCTCACTGAACCCTTTTACTGACCCTTGCAATTGGTCTCCCAGACAGGGTTTGGTATGTGTGCATCTCACCACCTGCCCATCATCTGGTTATCTTGGCAGACCCATGCTGCCTGGAGAGGTGCATGTGGCAGTCCTTGCTTTCTCCTTGGTTGGGTGGGCAATGCAAGGCACACTTCATTTAAAGTGCATCAGGGACTAGTGACTGACAGACCTGCTCTCAGACACCAGCGTGCCTGTTGTGGTTGGCCATGTTACTTTGGAGAAGTTCAGGTTTGGCAGTTACTAGTGGTATCCACAGAGCAGTCCAGTACGAGTTCTTTTTGCATTGAATGAATTTTGTAAAACACATCCACATTGATACTACCATGCATAGTGCACCAGTTCAAAGAATGAAGGGCAGTTCAGGTGGATAAGGTAGTCTTGCCTTGGTAACTACAGCTGTTTAAGAATTAGGAAGAAAAAATTATTTTGGCTGAAATTATTTGAAGTGTTGTCTTCTTTGGCCAGTAAATGTCAGTTGCTTTGGAGGCATTAAGAACTTGGATCTTGTCCAGCTGTTCTTGTTCTTTTCCCTCTCCTTATTTAGCTTTATGCCAAGAAACATGTCATCTCTAATGACTCAAACATGAGAGCTTATTTTCTTTTATTTTTTTTTAGTCCACATTTTATGTACACATGTACATCCTGTTAACTTTTAAATAGGAACTGTTTGGAATTAAAGCTAAATAGTAGTGATGAAACTCTGTGCTTGATTCCATGGTGTAAAAACTTAAGAGTTTTAAGAGTAGTTCAGATTTGTGGAGAGGGGGTCCCATGTGCAGTGAGTTGAATGGGAAGCTTGCAGATGCTCTTGGTTGCTCTGAACTGTGTGAGGAGGGGGCCCAGCCCAGGTTTTCAGCTGACTTCCACTACCTCCCATCCAAAACTGATTGTTATGACTTAACTATCTCTAAGTACATGGTTGGAAAAGCATGAGATTTGAAATACAGCTTTCCAAGTATTTCTGTGTAGTAGCCAAAACTTTTCAGGAGCATTAAAGGGATAGTTCAGTATTAATTTTTAGTGGCCCACAGTGTCTTATTTGAACTCAAAATACATAGTCCCTATCCTGAGGAACTAAGGTTCTATCACTTAATTGAATATCACACCAGAGGCCATGTATGTGGTGAGCTTGATGGTGGTTAGAGTTCAATTTGATAACAGCACCCATTCATGTGTTGCTTTGATTTGGCTGCACATGAACCTTAATTTTCAGAGATTCATATCTGTTCTCTATTCAAATGTTAAAAGAAATGTTGAGATAGCTTCCAGCAATAAAACTAAACTGACCAGCTTTCCTGTGAAACTTCCAGAACTTCCGGCTTCTGTTCTGGCTTAAAATTTATGCTGTTAAAAAAACACCCTTTCTTCTGTCATTTCCACAGCTGATTTTAGCTGGAATATGAAAGCAAGAAAACATTGTAACAGTAACAAATTAACTTAAAAATTGTTATGATAACTTTGATTTCTAATGAAAATGGTCAGAGCTTTAGGTTTCTGGTTTTGCTTTTATAAGAAAAGGTGCCTTTATGTCTGCCTGTACTTCACATATTAAGATCTTGGTGCATACATACATAGATATATATATAGAGAGAGATAGAGAAAGGAAAACATGAGTGTAGGAAAAAAACCCCAGCCAAATAAAGACAAGTTTTCTCTAAAAATTACATAATTTGAGGAACAATTGGAAGATTGGACCAGATACTGGAGTGTATGTTAGTTTGAGGTAGTGTGTGAATGCTGTCCTGGTGTTCCTCATGCAAGCCTAACTGCTGAGATCAAATGGTGTTTTCAAATTGTGTTTGAGTGTTAGTCAATAATTCTGTACACATAGGTCAAATACTTTCCAGCTCTTAATTGGTTTCTGCATATAGCATGCTGATGGTACCCATTATTATAAAATCATTTAGGCTGGGAGAGGATCCCAAGATCATCCAGGCCAGCTGTTAACTAGGCATTGTCAAGTCCACCACCAAACCCTATTTCTAAGAAAATACCATGTCTACATGTCCTTTCAATGCCCCCAGGGACAGTGGTTCCATCAGTTCCCTGGGCAGCCTGCTCTAATGCTCCACAGCCCTTTCAGTGAAGAAATTTTTCCTAATATCCAATATAAATCTGCCTGGCACAACTTGAGGCTGTTCCCTCATGTCAAACAACTTGTTACCTGGGAGAAGAACCTGACCCCCACCTGGCTGTAACCTCAGCTCTCTTGAAGAGAGTGAGAAAGCCCCCATGAGCCTCCTTTTCTCCAGATTAGACAAGCACAGCTCCCTCAACCTCTCAGTGTAAGACATGCTCCAGACCCTTTGCTAGCTTTTCTGGTCTTGTCTGGGCACACTTTAGCATCTCATTCATTCTGTAATGAAGGGCCCAAAACTGAGCATAGGACTGGAATTATGGCCTCACCAGTGCTGAGGACAAGACAATGACTGCCCTGTTTCTGGTGTGTTCCTAGCCATCTGTTTCTGATACAAGCCAGGATGCCATTGGCCTCCTTGGCCACCTGGGCACACACACTGGCTCATGTTCAGCTGGCTCTTGACCAGCACCCCCAGGGCCTCTTCCACTGGGCTGTGTTCCAGCCACTCTGCCCCCAGCCTGTTGTGCTGCAGGGGGTTGTTGTGGCCTTGTTGAACCCCATCCAGCTGGCCTTGGGCCATTGATCCAGCCTGTCCGGATCCTTCTGTGAAAGCCTTTGTGTCCTCCAGTAGATCAATGTGCCCACCCAACTTGTGTCATATGCAGACTGTCTGCAAATGCCCTTCATCTACTTGTCCAGGTATCATTGACAAAGGTATTAAACTGGGCTCTGGGGCCACCACTTGTGACTGGCTGTCAGCTGGATGTAACTCATCACCACTTTCTGGGGCTGACCATCCAGACAGTTTTCTATCTGAAGAGCAGTGCACCCATCCAAGCAATGATCAGCCAGTTTCTCTAGGAGAATGCTGTGGAAAATTGTATCAAAGGCTTCACTAAAGTTGAAGCAGACATCATCTGCTTTCAGCATCTCTTTAAACACACAGCTTACAATCTTAAGGTAGGATGTTTCTACCAAATTGTAGCCAACATGCAGCAAAAGGATGGGAAGGTAAGAAAATGAAACCTAAATTTTAACATCAATGAAGGAATAAGAAAAGGGTTAAAACAGTGAAATGGTTGTTACTATTTGATATGTAAATGAGTATAATTCCTCAAGTAGTATTTATTGAGTTTAAATCTTGGAAGCAAGCTGATTTTAGATGGTGGTGTTTATGGCAAGATACAAATGCAATAATGCAGGCCAGTTTGCTGTCTTGTTCAGCCAAGCGTTGTTGGAATTTTTCTTGTAGTGAAAAGTATCATGTTGCCCCCACCTTCTGCACTTGGTTGTTGTAGAAGGATTATCTGCGTTGCACATAAATGTGCTGTGCTATGGAGGAGATCTGAGCTGGTTTTATGCCATCTGGCTCAGGACCAGAAGCAATGTGCCTGAGCTTGGGCAGCAGTGTGCAGCCTTGGCACTTTGGGCTGGTGCCATCTCAGGGATGGATCTCTGTGCTTTAGAGTCAGAATTGCTGATGTTCCTAGTGTACTCTTGTACACTTATATTACTCTTGGTTTTACATCTGCAAGACTGTATTTAAAAGAAAAGGCTTTATAGATTAAAGAAAAATAGTCATCACTTGTAACACCAGTCACCCGCCCAGGCGTTTTGTCCTTTGCATCTTAATTTGTAATGTGAATAAAGTTATATCTCAACAACAACAGTTGGACTCTAATTTTTTATAGCACTATATCTGAAGGTCTTTACACCTTACTGTTTTATGAATTGGCTTTGGGTTTCTGTGAATAAAAAATGCCAGTATATTAATCAAATTCAAGAGATTAAGATGAAGAGGAAGTTAAATGCTGGGAATAGTGTGTTTGAATTGCATGAACACAAACAGGGTTGTATGAAAGATGTTAGGAAACAATCTGTTCTCTGTTACAGTTTTAGAGATCTTCAGTGAAAAAGAGGACCTTTGTGTTTTTACACACCCTGAGGAATGCTCTCTGGTAGGTGGGGTACCTCTGAATGCTTTTAACAGCCTAATCAGTGCATAAACAAAACCACCCCATAGGCTGCTTCCTTAGTGAAAGTACTGTGCTTGTGTGGTATGCATTTTTGGCTAGATTCAAGTAGGGGTTTTTGGAGGTCTTTTGCATTTTTTGTGGTAACCCTCTGAACAAAATATTTGGAGAACACACCCCTGTGGTGTTCCTAGGTCTTCTCGCTCATCTTTGTCAATGATCTGTTTGAAATCTGTGTTTAGAAAAAACGTACTTGACTACCTTTCCAAAGTTCACCTTTGACTTATTTCTATGCTCTGCATATTCAATATAAAGAAAATACGACTCCAGTATGCTCTTAAGGTGCTGTTTGACAGCATAAACTGGTAGTTTTGGCAATGGTGCCTTTGTAGTGAAACTTCAAGTGTTGAACTGCAGTGTTTGTGGCATGGGTTGCTGTGTAGTTGGACTTTTATATTAGAAGCAACTGGATGTGTTTGTGATTTCTGCAGAGAGTAAGCAGTTTGTTCTCTGGGCAGATTTTCTTGATTAAATGTCAGACTCTTAACTTTCCAATAGCCAGCTCTTATCTGATGATGGAAAATAATGCCTGATTGTTCAGGTTTGTGCTGAGGAAAAAAGGAAGGAAAGCTCCCTGTTCCCCTTTGTGCCTTGAGGTGGCCAGGCACTTCAAGCTTGTGCAGTGTGCTGAGCATCTCCTCAGCTCTGTGTGCTTCCCTGCTGTTGCTGCGTTTCCCAGCTAGCCCTATGCTAGCAATGGGTATATATTCCTTTCTAGCTAGCTTATAGTCCAGCAGGCTGACAGAATTGTTTCAAAAAGTGGAATAGTTATGCTTTAAAGATACTTCAGACTATGGAAGAACTTAAATTTCTGTAATGTTAATATAGAACTGTAGTAGTTTTATGGTGCCTACCATGGACTTCTAATTTTTTAGGTGCTTTTTTCTTAGAAGTCAGCACAGATAGAGAGGGACTATTGCTGCCATCTGCTTCAACTTTCCTTGGGAAACTGTGAATGGTTGCATGTGACCTGAAAATCCAAACACTTACTGGAGGGACAGCGCAGCAAAAATTCCTTATGAATACCTGTGTACATGTTGGGTTTTGTTTTTGTTGTGGGCATATTTGGGGGTGTTGAGGGGGGTTTTAGTCCTAGCCCGGGTTTTCTGTGGTTGTTTTAATTTCACTTTACTTTCTTCCAACTTTCTCTTTTGCTTATTTACTTACAGAGGCCAAACATTTAATATCTGGGTCAGCCAAACTGTGTAGGTGTGCTCCCCTTTGATTGTAGCTGGATTCTAGAGATATTTTTCCAGGAAGGTTTTGTGCCCTTTGTTCTGTAGAGCCACAGGAGCTGCACAGGGATTTTTCAATGTGTTTCTGCATCCGAAGCAACTGGTTATCAGTGACATAGGAACTCCATGTCAAAAGGAGTATTGAATGGTTCACATATCAAATTGTTGGATTACTTGGTTGAACAGAAGGAACATGAGCTTGGTCAAAACAAATTAAAAAGCTAGATAAAATATGCTGCAAACGGAAGAGGAGAGAGTTGTTTTAAATAACTTAGTCCTTTTAGAAACATTTAGAGCAAAAGCTATCCAAAGTCCTGCCTCCTTATTCCCTTGCTCTTCTGAGCATTTTGCTCTGTACTGGCTGCATTCCCTCAGAAGCAGCCCCTGTGGATTAGAGGGCTACCTGCCTGCATGGCAGAACCTCAGGGTGGCCACGATGACAGCTGGGGCACTCCATCCATTTTTTCTGGTTTTGTTTAGGTTTTGGTTTGGTTTTTTTCAATGCATGTTAGTGTTTTCTATTATGGTGATTTCTTTGTTTCTGTGCTTCTTATCTGTGGAGAAAAAGTATCATAGATTTGTGGGGTTTTTTTCCTCCCATCACCTCTGGTGTTCAAAAGCAAGTGCCCTTATATAGGAGTACCACTGCAGTATTGTGAGTAGCAGGAGGCTGGCTTGTAATTGAATGAGCCAAAAGGGACTGGGATATTTTTCCCCCTGTCTTTGGAGCATGTGTGTATGATGGTGAACTGTGTCCTGGAGGTGTATGCAGCATCACCAGCCAGGCAAGGGAGGGGATTGTCCTGCTCTGCTCTGCACTGGTGCAGTCTCACCTTGACTGCTGTGTTGGTTGTCACAGTGTAAGAGGGATATAAAGCTATTAGAGAGAGTCCAAAGAAGGGCCATGAAGATGGTGAGGTGTCTAAAGGGGAAGCCATGTGAGGACCAGCTGAGGTCACTTGGTTTGTTCTTGGAGGAGACTGAGGTCTGCAGCTTCTTCATGTGGGGAAGCAGAGGAACAGGTGCTGAACATTTTCTCTGGTGACCAACAATAGGACCTGAGGGAACGGCATCAAGCTGCACCAGGGTGTTTAGATGGGATATTAGGAGAAGGTTCTTTACCCAGGGTGGTTGAGCATTGGAACAGGCTTCCCAGAGAAGTGATCAAACCACCAAGCCTGACAGAGTTCAAGAAATGTTTGGACAATGCTCTCAGACACATGGTGTGATTGTTGGGGTTGTCCTGTGCAGGGCCAGGAGGTGGACTTTGATGATCCTTTGTTGATCCTGGGTCTCTTCCAGCTCAGGATATTCTACAGTTATGTGACTTATGTAAGTTAACATGTGCAAGCACAGAGTGAGGAAATATTTGAGACCTTTGCAGTGCGCTTTGTAGAACACAATTAGATACTTCAGCATAGCCCATGCTAAGAAGTTTCTAAGGAAAGATTTGCTGTGAAGAGTATTTTTTAGGAGGCTTGGTGTGGAGGTGCAGAGATGAACATGCTGCAGTTTTTGTTGGCAAGGAGCCTGCTTGGCTCTGGCTGACAGATTGCTTGGTAGGCACTTGTAACTTCTCCCTTTTTAAACTGCTTAGTTGCATTAGATAAGACCATGAGGGAGATGAAGTACTCTGCTTGCCTTCAGTGATGTTGAAATTAATTGGATTTATTAGATCAAGGGAGGATATAAGCCACAGGTAGAAAATGTATTCCTCTTCTACTGTATCTAACAAGCTTTTGTTTTTCAAATTTATTACCCTGTGAAATGTCATGCTTTACTAGTCTGGAGTAATTTTAGTGAAACTGAATGCTCATTCACTGGCTTCTGCATCCCAGTCAAACCTGGGGCTTTGAAAGTGCTTTCTGTTCCACAGAACTTCTGTTCCCTTTAATTTTTTGACTATTGCCTACTGTTGCTTTTCCATGCTCTTGCCATAAAGTGGTGTGTTAAAACAGGATGCCTTTGTTTGTGCTCAGACACCACCGTTTTGGGGGGTGGGAGAAGCTGGTGAGAGGGATTGAGTGGCTGGTGCTTACAGGCCCCTGGGGAACCAGGCAAAATGGTGCCCATTCATGGGGCTCTAGTGGTAAAGTGTACCTTCCCCAGGGCTGCCCTGCTCTTTAATTTTGGCTGTGTTAGTTGCCCTAGCTGCAGAGAGTGCCTGGCTCTCAGTGCTCTAGGATATTTTGGGTAGTTGCAGTGTCTCTGCCATCTCATCTGCACCTTCCAGGCAGCAATGAGGGCAGGGAGGTCCCGTGCTGGGGGGCTACTGACCATGTCCTGCTTGTCCCATCGCAGGCATTGCTGAGCGCAGACTGACCCTGTGCTGAGCAGCACTGGTGGTGGCTGTCTTTTGTCTTGTGCCAAAAGGTGGCTTTTGAGACTGAGTGGTCCTCGTTGGTGACTCTAGGTGAGTGCAGAGGGATTGCCTTGGCTGTCATCTGCTGCTGCCTGGCTGTCTGTCTGCTCCTGGGCAGTGGGAAGGGAGCTGGTTATGGAGGGCTCCTGCTGTGCTGTGTTCAGTGATTGCTTTCCTCTAGGCACTTCTGGGCTCTCTCATGACTAAACCCTTGGTGCTCTTGCCAGAATGCTATAGTTCTGCAAAGTCCTGTGCAGTTTCACTTGGGAATTGTGGATGTGTAATAAAACTCACAGGAGATGGGGACAGGATTTCCTCTTTCCTTGATAAAAATAGCCTTTGTCTAGGGAGGAATCACAATTCCCAAAAACTGAACTCAATGCAAAAATGGGCTTGCCGGGGAGCACTTGCTCCAAACTTGCTCTTGATCTTCCAGAAGGTAGGAGTATGGTACCATCTCTGACAACCAAAATGCTTGGAAGAGAATGGCCAGATGGGCAATGTGGGAGAGGAATATTCTGTAAAAATCATGTGACACTGCCAGTGGATTAATTTCTCTGAGGTTTTGGAAATTAGTTTTTGGAGCTAAAGGCTAACTGACTAGTTTCTGGGGCTGGCATCCTCTTCAAAAATCAAGACTAACAAAGGGAAGGAAGTGAATGCTTGAGAATGCATACAATTCTGATGTTAAAATGGACATACCTTGTATTTTGGGAGAGGTAAATTTTTTTCCTGCTTTGCAGTTCCCCCTCAAAAGAAATAAATAACAATAATTTTGTGTTCTGATTATTTACAAAACATGGCAATTATGTTCTTCCTGATACTTTATTATCCCAAAATGTAAGTAGGAGGACTTGATGGGAAAACCCATAACCAGGCAGTGTGGGTGAGGGAGCTGGTGCTTCTCATGCTGGCCCTGTAGTGTTTACAGCAAGCACAATTTGCTGTTGGACCAGCCTGGCCATAGTCTGTTCTGGAGGTGTAGGGTAAGTGTGGGCTGCAGTACACTGTCTGACCCTCTTTTCAAATTAAATTAGTGTGGTTTAATAATGAACATGCTTCCTCCTCTGTTAACAGTATGGAACCCCTGCAGCAGGTACTGCTTCTCACAATGTATGTGGTCCCTGAGTCCTTATGTGACAGAGGGAGAACAAACTTGCCCATTTCCTCTTCAATGGTTGCATTTTGACAGATAAAATAAAGTAGCAGAAGAAATCTCATTGCGACAAGTTTTGCCTGGTGGGTGATGAATACCAGACTGGTTTTGTTACTAAATTACTTTAAAAAGGGTAACTTAAATGAATGATTTGTTTGTTGCAACATTAAAGAACTCCATCTCAAGTTAATTATTAAAGGCTTGGCTCTATTTGAGTCCATAAGATGTTTGCTTATTGCTTTTTCCTTCTTGAAAAAAGGTTGTAGTACTTCTGCTAGTTTGGACTATGGGGAATGAAAAATATTCCAAATACGAACTGCAGTCCTCTTACTTACTGGTTACCATAGAAATCTAAATAAAGAATGCTCTGCAAATAGTATAAATATACACTTTGACAGCTCTTACTTTCTTAAAAAGACATACCATTGTTCAGATTTCTGTAGTGACTGATCAGTAAGGGCCACTGCACACATTCTGAATAAGATTGCTGTGTAAGTGTTGTATTCATACTATTTGAAAAGTATTCTCAGCATCAGAAAACTTTTCTGTTACCGATTTTTGATATCAGTTTGTTGTTGAGACTGGCTGTGGTAAATTAGACTGGAAAATGCTGCTCTGCATTCATAGTGAGAGCTGCAAAATGCTCAAGATATTATGAATTATGAATGAGTCACCTACAGAACTGTTCCTGTTATTCCAGCAAGAAATGTGACCCAGTGACATGCAGAGCAGCCACCTTAAAGCTCCAGACAGAAAGTCAGGAAGCAACAAGATGTCTCATTGTCTCTCCTGTTCTGCTTCTGCACTCAACTTGTTGCATAGCCTGAGGATGGGGAATGGAGGGGACATGGCTTTTTGGGTGCCTTTGGCCTCTGCAGCTGGTGTGGTCTAACTCACAGCAAGTCAGTTTGTGGCCTTATATCTTTTTAGGAGCTGAGATTTATTGCAGAGTAAAACTACTTCAGGTGTCCTCCACTATCCTAAGGAACATGTATTATGCATTTTGTATGTGGTGGGACCTGATGGTATTTTCAGGACTTTTCATTGTTTTCAAAGTAAGTAATAAAACATTATTATTTTTGAAGTCGTCACTCTGGTTGATCAGTTTTCTTCTGTGTTCACTCATCTTATATAATGTAAATCACTTTCATAGTCCATTGCTGTTTTTTTTTTTTAATTTACTTTTTTTCCTGGGGCTGCTTAGCTGGTAGTAACAGCCTCCTTGCAGAAAGATGTAAGAATTTTAAATGAGTTTCCATCTGGTGTTGGTTTTGGCTTGGAACAGAAATAAAAATGCTATGCATTTTTACAAAGTAGAGGATTTTTTTTTTTTCTCATAAGTAAAAGACAGACTTGAAAAAGCAAAATGGAAATGTACAGATTTCCAGAGCCAGGTCACCGAGTTATGGCCTTATATCAGTATGCAGCCAAGTGAAACCAAAATCTGCACTATGTGATGCATGTGCAGACTGGGGGGGGGGTCTGTGGGCAAATGAGAGCTGGTAGGGCTTCCCAACAGCTCCCTCAGCAATGTAGCTGTACAGCTGGGATGCTGTGCTCTTGCAAGTCATTAAGTTAGATCTACTGGTCTTCTAAATTAATTAACCCAAATACAGTTCCCATGCCTACATTGCATTCTGGACTGGATCATTCTGTGCACCACTTCTTTGGGTGTTGACAGTCCAATAGGTACATAAAATCCTGGTGCAGGTTTGGAGAAAACTAGGCAGCAGTTCTGGATGGGGAAGTTAGTGTTGATTTCTTGAATTTTTGGGTTTTTTCCCCCCCTTCTCACCACTCCTGTTTCTCACCTGGCCCCAGCAGCTGTGGCTGGAGGAGGTGGTTGGCATTTCTGTCTGGGTGTGTGCTGAAGCTTTTGCAGAACTTGGTTTTGTGGCATTTGTCCAGAACACATGGATAGTGTTTTAATGAATGGATGAGGCTCCCTGAGAGCAGGGTTTGGAGGTCTGCTCTTGCTCCTCAGGGACTGCCATTATTTGGTGCTGTTGGTGCTTGTCTGTGGCTGTCCTTCTGCTCTGTGCTCTGCATGCTGCAGAAATGACCATGGAAGGTGCTTTGCCTTTGTGCCACTCCAATCTGAGCAATGTGCCTAGCTTGGGGTGCCTCCATAGGGAAATCACAGCGCTTCCTGTGGAGGACTGGTGCCTGAATGTACCTCTGAAAGTGAGCAGGAGCAATGCAGGCATAAGTTACCATGGCTGAGACCATTTCCTTTTGAGGTCAAAAGTATCTGGGGGACATATTTATTATTTAAGAGGCTTTTTTTGATGTTTCAAGTATTTTTTTTTTTGATGTTCTGCCAAAAAAGAAATAGTTATTTCAGTAGTAATTTTACAAAACCTTTGTGATAAGAAGCTGACCTGAACTCAAAGTGATTTTTTTTGATGGATCTGCAATTTTGCTCTTTTTGTGTGTGTGTGTGTCTGTGTGTGTCCCACTTTCTAAAAGCCATATTCAGCAATTCTAGTGACTCTTGGCTGTGTTTTTAGATGCTTGCAAAAACAGTAAATGGTAGAATTTTAGCTAAGCAATTCTTTCCTTAGATTTGTGCTAATATGTCATTGCATTTCCTTTCCTGTACTAACTAATCAAAACTGAAGGGAGTTCTCACTAATATGATAAAGAAAAGTTGAATTTACATACAACACTAGAGTTGTGTTGTACCTAAGTTACCCAAGTAATTATAATTAAGTGCACAAATATAATATGTAGCTCGAAATACACTTAATTGCATTGGAAACTATTTCAGCTGCATAGCAATAGTATGTTTTTCTATTTCTGGTTTATATATGGTATTTGACAACTTGTAGCTATTATCTCTGCTGTGTTTCCCTTTTTCAAAGGAACAGAGATTCATAGAACAGTACAGAATTGCTAGACTGAAGGTTGAAAAATAAGGGAAAATTTTAAGTTGCCAGCTTCTGGCAGGGAAGGTCAGTGTGATACTGGGCAGTACTCACAAGCCATGTCCAAGTACACAGGATGTGCCTTAGCAGAGTGTTGAATGGGGAGGTGGAGTTATGCAGCTTTCAGAGAAACAATGCTGCTTTTTTCTGTATTTGTTTATTTTTTAATTGCCACAACTGGGAGTGTAAAGTGAAATCACACCAAGCCTTGCAGCTGTATGTCCATTCAGTTTGGAGCACTTCTGAAAAAGAGCTTCAGGTGTTTGGGTACACTGGGAGAAGAGTTCTTATAAACAGAAGAGCATCCTTTTTGGCCACATGGATCTGAGTAAAATGAAAATTAAAATGAAGTGAAAATTAATATTACAGCTGAGCCAGTGAGTTACTGCTGGAAGAGGCAATCCTTATTCTTTAAGTTTGTTTTGTAGGATTTTTTCCCCCACATGTTGTGTGATGTGGCCCTGCCCTCTTGTTTCAGCCAGTGCTGTGGCTTGATTTTATATAACACCAAGTGTGAGTTAAATACAGTGCCTGGATTCATCCTGCTTCCTGTGGAGGCTGCTTGAAAGGGTGCCAGGGCAGGCGCAGGAAGATCAGGAGGTGTGAGAGAAGAAGTTGTCCTGAGCTTCCCATGGTCTGGGGGGCTCAGGGTGAGCTGAGTCCACCAATGAGTGGGAGCCCTGCTGAACAGAAGCAGTCTGGAAATCTAAACTGAAGTGTTTCTAATGAGAGGGGAGAAGGACCTGTTTGTTGCAGAGGAGCAGAACTTGTGTAGTTCTGTTGTTTCACAGGGCACAGTGATGTTGGATTTTTGGATGCCTTGGATTGTATTTTTTCAGAAGCATCAAGAGTTTATTGCAATAGGGAAGAGATCTATCTTGCTAGCTGGAATTACCCAAATTGAAGACATGAAATGCAGTAGTGGGTATTCATCTCCATTCAGCTTCCTAGAAGGCAAAAATGCAGCTTTCTACTCTTGAATCCTTTATATCTTGCTGTGCATATCACCACTGCTGATGTGCAGTGCCTGTGTCTGTGCCTCAGTCAGATATTGCTTGTTTTATGCCTGTGTTGTGGGTGTGAATTCCCAGAGGTGTTAGTCCTCTGGGTTTCCTTTCAGGGTGGTGAGGAAGCAGCTGATCCCTGCAGCATGCTCTCAAGAGACAGTGCTGTGAGAAATTGCTTCTTGCCTCTAACAGAACCTCTAACAGCAGCAAAGTGGTTACTGAGCCTATTTTACTCACCCTGTTTGTGTTCCTCTGACAAAGTACATATATACTAATTATCCTGTTGTGATTACATGGTGCAATTTCCTTGTTCATTAGGTGCCACTGCCAGCTTAAGGACCTTTGATACTAGTTTGGCCTTGAGTTTTGCAGACATCAGACATCTGTCAGAAAAGAAAGTGCTGCAAAGCAGGAATGGACCTTGAGGAATAAATACTTCTAATACTTCCCCAACATAAGCATCAACAGTATAAAGCTCCTGTGCTGTGGAGGACTGCTGCAGGTGGTGTGGGGATTAAATCAGTCACCACACTGACAGATGTCTGATAGCTGAGCCTGGTAGTGGGATACTGCAGCAGCAGCATCTCCAGAGAAAACAAGATGTGCATGAGCTCAGGTCTTTCACTTTCTCCATGAAAGATTTATCCTGTCTGATAAAGTTCTGATACTGAACTTTGTATCAGTGTTAGATGCTTCTGAAAAGCCTGTGCAAGTAGATACTTGTTTAGCTATCAACAAACCTGTTGATTGTTACTTAGTAATTGTAAGTGTTGTCTTGTAAGGATTGGGTTATTCCTGTAGGACACCAAGCAACTTCTCCTGCAGCTGCTGAGGGGAAAGAGTGATTCATGACACCTTAACAATTGACCAGTCTTGAGCTGCTTTTTTTGTTTCTTCATCCAAACCAAGAAGTTGACTTAGTTTGCTGCATGTTTGCTCACAACTCAACCAGTGTAGTAAAATGAGTGAAGATTAAACCTGCCCTGTTTTGAGGTATCTTGTTGAGGGAAGTTACTCCTTGGGATTGCTGTGTTGAGCACAAGTGTGCTGGTGCAGCAGTTATGTGAAAGACTACCTCTGATCCTTACATGGTACAGTCACTGCCTGAAATATTCATTACCTTGTATTTTGTAAATTGTTCAGCCTCAGATTTATTGTTGTTCACAGCTGTATTCTGCCAAACAGAGCAACCAAAAGGATTGCTGTAGAAGAAATGCATTGAGGTCAGGGGCATTTATTGACCTTTGGGTTTTCTGTGAGTTATGATATATCCTAATATTAACTTTGGGCTTCACTCAAATGGAGGTATTTACTTGCTTATTCTTATCCCTTGGAATGTTGAAGTTATACAATGGATTTGTTTTTTTATTAGCTAGGATAAATTTCTGCTTTGTTTATCATGTAAAACAAGCAATCTTTATATAGATGCTTTTTGTTTGTTTTGTTGTAAACTGCCTGAAATGAAGGAAACCATAAGAGCACAAAATAAGAGTGTAGCTAAGGTTTACTGCTAATAGTGTGTGCTTGCATATTATCTTTCATCAGTGGCTCTGGATATATTTTGCAGACTTTCAGCAAGCCTCTACTGTCTTGGAAATTAGAAGTTAAGAATATTAAAAGATGCTAAATTGCAGCAGTATGTGACAGTAGGTTCTTCACTCAATTTGCCTGCCTAGTGTGGGAAGGTTTGGCTGAATTCCTGGAGATCTGTCTTATCTTGCAGGGCTGTGATGTAAGAATAGTTAGTCTTGAGTCTTCTCTGACTGTTGAGATAGTTTTATTTGTGAGTAAAAGGTCACTTCGGTTTTCTTTGTGTCTTTTCATGTCTCCTTTACTGGTTTGTCACTTCTTTGGATCTTGTTATGGTTCTCTGGTTTGGAAGTCATGGAGAGAACTCCTCCAGCTCTGTGTTTAGTGCACAGGTTATACCTCAACTGAGAGTCTCCAAGCATCACAATAAGTTATTAATACACTTGTAGAGGGTGTTAGAGTCTCTCTTCCAATTTGTTCTAAGACACCTGTCAAGAAGCCACAGGCACTACATGAGGTGGTTGTGATTTTAAGTCAGTTTGTAAACCACCCTACTATGAGCTTAAGCAATTTGTACAAGGCCCCTCTCCCTGTAAGTAGTAAAATAAAATCCTAGATCTCTGTGTTTAGCACCAGCTACGATTTTTCAATGGCTTATTTTAAAGAAATCTTGTAAATGATACTGGTTCAACTGATAGGTAAAAAAATAAATACAGATGCTCATATTACAGAAGTTGTATCCTAATTAGTACATCTGTATGGTTGCAAGTGTTTGCTTTTACTGTACTTGAGTGTGGGTGATTATTCAGCCTAAGGAGTCTGAGGTTTGTTGTCATTTCTGATGTTCTTCCTTGTTGTGCAAATAAAGGCAACATAATCCTTGCTAAAAGCACATCTCTGAACAGGAAATAGAGTGTTGAGAAGCAAGTTTTAAGTGCAAAAGAAGGATTTGATCTTTTCACTATCAAGTGAAATAAAATCACTTGTTCAAAACCTTTAAAGTATCTACTTTTCCCCAACTGTAATAACTGTTCTTATGTTTCATTTCCTCCAGTAATCACCACTGCTTTTTTCCTTTTACATAAAACTTGATTACCACCTTTGCTGTGGACAGGGCCCTGTTGTATCGATGTACAGGTGAATAAGCTGCTCTGGGTCATGGGGAATGTCTGCAGTGAAACGATGTGTGTCGGTGTAAGATTTCTTTGGATACAATTTCTAGATGTTATTTACTCAGTAACATTTAGAACAAGCTTTGCTGGAGTAATAGACAAATTGGAAGGTAAGTGGTTTAAACAGTTATTTTTTAAAGGAAGTTAATTTGTTCTAAACATGTAAAGGCAGTACAGTGTTTTAAATGTTTTTTATTTTGTATCTTTGTCAGGCAAAGATAACCTTTGACTAAATTGGCTTAAATTATTCCATTGGTCTTGTTTTGTGCATCAGAAAATTGATGTTAATTGGAAAGCAATTGTTGTGCTTTTAGAATGAAAAATGCTAAACAGAATTTTCAGTCGCTATTTAAAACCAAGCCTTTCCTCTCTGCTGGAGAAAATGCAGCATATGTTTGGGAAGAGCAGACTGCTATGCTGTGTATTTGTATTTACAGGCAGATGCCCTTTATTTTAAAACTTCATTCTTAAACAGTTGGCTAGGCTATCTGCAGTGTAAGTGCAGTTTGTCTTCTCACTTGTTGGATGGCACTGGGGTTCAGAAAGGGCAGGAGAAGGCAGATTACTGTGGTTACTGGCCACAGCCTGGGCTGCTGGTGGGGCTGGCAGCACCTTGGCCTCTGTGTGCCTGTGTTGGGTAGGCATGGCAGGATTTTGGTAGTGGAGGGCTACAGGGGTGGCATCTGTGGAAGCTGCCAGGAGCTTCCATCGTGCCTGACAGCCCATGCCAGCCGCCTCCAGGAGGAGGCTGAGTCCATCGGTGGTGGTGGTACCTTTGGGATAGCAGACATGGGTGTAAAAATCTCTGTGCAACACCAGGCAGAAGATAGGAGTGAGACAATGTTACCATTAATATGGTAACCACATGTTACCAGCAGGGAGAATATGTTACCCTTTGGTAACAGCTCTGCAGACACCCAGGCCAGTGCAGAAGTGGGGTGGGAGGTGTTCCAGGTCCTGGAGCTGAGATTCCTCTGCAGCCCTGGTGAGGCAGCTGTGCCCTTTCAGCCCATGGAGGCCATAATGGAGCAGAGATCCACCTGCAGCCAAGGAAGACCCCATGCTGGAGCATGTAGATGGCTGAAGGAGGAAGGAGGCTGTGACCTCATGGGAGGCCCATGTTGGAGCAAGCTCCTGGCAGGAGCTGTGGTCTGTGCAGAGAGGAGCCCACTCTGGAGCAGGTTTGCTGACAGGACTTGTGACCTGGTGAAGGACCCATGCTGGAGCAGCCTGTGGGACTGTGCCCTGGGGACAGGGACCCATGCAGTCCATGAAGACCTGCAGCCCTTGGAAGGACTCAGGCTGGAGAAGTTTGTGGGTGGGACCCTGTGCTGGTGCAGGGGAAGAATGTGAGGAGTCCTTCTCTGAGAAAGAAGGAGCAGCAGAGACAACGTGTGGTGACCTGACTTCAGCCCACATTCCCAGTCTCTTGGCACCACTGTGGGAAGGAGGGAGAGAAAATGAGAGTAAAGTTAAGCCTGGGTAGAAGGGAGGGATTGGGGAAGGTGTTTGATTAATTGATTTTATTTTCTCAATTTGATTTATTCCCCTGTTCTGATTTGATTGGCAATAAATTAAATTAGTTTCCCCAAGTGGAGGTTGTTTTGCCCATGATGGTTAATTGGTGAGGGGTCTCTCCCTGTCCATATCTTGATCCTGAAGCTTTCTCTCCCCTGTGCTGTTAAGGAGGTCAGTGATAGAATAGCTTTGGTGTGCACCTGGCATCCAGTCAATGTCAGTCCCCCCACAGAGACCTGGGTTTAGAACAAAATATACTAATTTGAAGGAAAAGAGGATTGTAATTTTCTTTAAAACTTATACTTTCAGAAGTCTTTTTGTTCATTTTAATGTCAGCATTGATCTGTCTCAGAATCAGTGAAAAGAGGAGATGGTTTGGGGTAATGTTTTATTATCTGATAGCCTCTCCATTTTTGAGAAGCATAAGTAATTACAAATAGGACATCAGAACATATGCTGAAACTATGCCAATGGCAGAATTCAAATTATTTAAAAGTGTTCTTTACCAAGGGTGGAAGTGGACATGACCCTGGCAAGGAAATGCTGTGTCTGGTCTGGGAGGGTCAGTGTCCGCTGCACCTGAGGAGAAGTAAACATGCCAGATGACTTGGGTAACATTTATTTCCTCCCTTGGGGTCTGTTTTATTTAAGCCATCATAATAGAAATCTTTATTTAGCTTATAGAAAGCACAGTCTCTTTCCTGGTTGTCAGGATTCACAGAATTGGCACAGTTACTAAAGCACTGTAGTCAGATACCCTGGTGTGCCATAACTTAGCTACTCCATTCTCTTAAGTTTGGAGGCTGTGTTTTTGCTGACTGTACCAGCCACATTGGAATTGTGTTAAATTTAAGCATAATTCCTCATGTGCCTGTGAGATGACCAACAAAGAAAGATGTAGTAATTTAATGGTCTGCTGCCAGTCAACAAGCCCTGCAGTGTGAGTTTTGCATATTGGTATCCCTAATTAGGACTTTATCTTCTGGAGTAGTGTTTCATTGAGTATGGTGAGCTCTTAAAAGTATCCTTTGCTGCTTAAGTACAGCAATCTTGCAAAAAGATGAGCAGCAAAACCTGTGTTATAGGAATACTTGCTGAATAGCAATAACTGGGGTTTTTTTAAAATCCTCTTTGTTAAGGTTTAAATGTACAGCAGCATGCCTGTGGTATAGTAATTATGGATTTTTTTTTCTTTTGGTAAGTAGAAATAGGTTTGACTTTTTTATTTCTTTTAGCAGACTGTCTTTAAGATAGTTCACAAGCTGCTTGTTGAAAGTACAGACAGAAACAGGATAAGTTGGAAAGATGATTGGTAATAAATATGCCAGGAGATCAGATGGCAGGTGATGACTGGCATGGACACACTGAGAATTTTAAGGCATCCTCTCAAGTCAGCTTTTTAAACAGATATCTGTCTTGGCATAATATGTGGAAAATTATTTTAAGAAATTATTTATTTGTACATTGATTTGTCCAAAGATTTTGTGAATTCCTCGCTAAATGGATATGTGATTGAAATGGAATGCAAAAACCCACTAATCTTAATTATGAATACAGGCTACAGAATCTTAGCTCCACTGATTTCATTTGGAACAGTTTTTGTCTGCTAATTACTGCTATGAACAAAGTTTTCCTCTCAGTTACACCAAAACATTCTTCACTGATTTAAGGTTATGCCTAAATTATTGTGACTGAAAGTACCTTTGTGACAGAACAGTCTGGTTTCTATTACATTTTCTTAACTCCAGCTGCCTTTGAACTATAATATTGATGCTTTCTCAAGCTTTGTCTTTGTTTCTACTCTAATACTATTGCAGCTGTTGCATAAACTGTTCAATTTGCAGGAGCACTGTCATCTCTGTCAGGTAAATGCTTCTGTGGCCAGGTATCCAGTGTATGGGGACTTGGGTGATGTTTCTCCAAGTGAAACATCACTTGGAGATGGTGGCTGCTTGCTGTACTCAGTCTCCCGTGTCTGCTGAAGCTCCCAGTACTCCTGGGTGTGCCCAGCCTGGTTGATGTTTCTGACATAAGGTGTTTCTTTTAAAATGCTTGATTCTGTGGGCAGCAAATGCCAGAAACTTCTAGATACTTGGAGGGGGCTTTTGTGTGACCAATGCTGGGATCACCTTCCCTTTCTTTCCCAGGTCACAAGGAGCAGGTCTGCTTCTGGGCCAGCTATTCATCCTCCTTCAGACAATGAGGATGATCTATTTGGCTGTGCTGAAATTAGATCAGAATGTGTGCATTTCTGTAAGCTTCTGGCGTTACCCCAATTAAATTTCTTCTTAATTTTTTTAAAAATTCTTCTATTTTTAAACAGTACTGAAAAAACAGAGTGAGCAGGGAAGAGTTAAGCACACTGGTTACATGTGTCATTCAAGCCATTAGTGCTGGCAGTGCTCCTGGCCTGTCACATGTGCCAGATGTGACATCTTTCAACAAAATTTAAAGGCATGGTGAAAGATTATGGGCATGGTTTCACACCACTTTGGACTGCTCCAAAATGAATGTTTTAAAAGCTGTTAACAGCAACTGTTTAAGGGTGTCAGTCCATCTTCTTCAAGCTATTACAACATGCCATCTCCTCATCCATGGCATTTTTCTGGCCCCCTGTCCAATCTGATTAATTTGAGGACCCAGTTGAAAAGTAATCTCTCAAAGAAGATGCATCTTGGTGACCATGTCTCTGGGATGAGGAGGTGGAGGCAGCCCAAAGGCCAAGTGCTGCTGAAAAGGACAGTTGGCTTAAATCAGTGTAGATGTAAAACTGTACAGTTACCATCACTCTGCTGGCTGTGGAACAGCAGCTGTGACTTCTACTTTCTGCAGCTCAGTTTAAATAAAAAGATTGCTTGTGAGTGCTACCTGTTCATACATGGAGTTTAACTTGTTTAGTCCAGAACTCTGTTTTTATTTAAGTTCTGCCTGTGTGAAATTAAAGACCCTTCCAGCTCTTGTTTTGGCATATTGCAAATTTATACTAAGCTTAATTATAATACTAAATTTCACTGTTGCTTTTAACTATGGGAATAAGTTAATTTTAAATTGAGTTAGCTGGTTTTGCAGGCAGGTAGAGTGTGTGCCTGTGTCCATTCAATGCATACTTATACATATGTATATATACATATACATACTCCTATCTCTGACAGGAAGTCTTGAAGCTTCTCGTTCTTCCTCAGTAGCTCTGAGAATAAGCAGCGTCCCCGGTGGGTAAAGTGGAGTTACAAAATGAGAGTCATTGTTCTTCCCATTTGTGACTTCAGCAGAGATTGTAGATGCTTAGCTCACATACTGCTTTCTAGCCACCTCTGGCACCATTTAGGTTTTGAAGGGTCTGGTGGAGAATTTTAATGTTTTTGACTTTCAGGTGGTCCCATTTCAGCTGTGTGTGTTCAGCCATGATGTGTGACTGGTCAGTGGTTTGGTTTCCTAGAGCTGTAATTCTGCACTTGAACAGTAACAAGTTCCATTTGGTGGTGACCTGTGAGGAAAATTACTTTTGAACACAAAGAGTTTGGAATTTTATTTTTCAGTTGTGGCACAGACCTCAAACTAGGTTCAGTCACTAAATTTCCTTTGATTTACTGGAGGTCTCCTCAGGACCTTTATCAGCATTTCAGTTCAATTTGTTCTATCATATGCTGTGCTTCTTGTTGTAGAGCATCTTCTTTTTGATTTCATAATACTTTACCTCTTTTGTCACAGTTTAGCCAGAGAGGATCAATACACAGAGAGCCCCAGAACTGTCCTGTCCAATCCAGCCTCTAGTCTTTGTCAGTGCTCATTTTGGAAGCTATCCAGTCCTACTGTCTCTCTTCAAGAGGTTACATTTTTTTTTGCTGTACTGATTACCTTAACTGTTTTGAGTAAATTTGACCACCTGTGGCCACTGCTGACCCTACATTCCTGCAGTACCTCCAAGCAAAATGCTAAACATTGCTGGCATTCTTGAAATGCTAGGACAAAGCACTGCAGTGCACATCCAGGGCAGTCTTTGGGGGAAAAAAACCTGCTTCTTATTCTGTCTTAAAATCAATTTGGGCACACAGGGTTGAGAGATGAGATTCCTCTCACTGTGGTTTTATTTGACTCCCCTTGGTTTCTTATTGACATGGATGGTTCTGCATAAATTGGAAAAAATTCAATGTAATTCTCTGGAATTGAGGCCTTATAAAAAGTAGAGAGATGACAGGAGGTTTTAATTAATAGCCAGAAATGATAGGGATCTAAGTGAGATAGGGCAAGGCAATATTATTAGTTAGGAATTATTAGGGAATTTTATTGCTTCCTTTTGGAGCATCTGGTAACAGCTGCTTAAATCAGGTCTGCTCTGAGATGGCATTCCTGTCTTTTAATGAAAGTGGTTTAGCAGTGTACAGGCTATTTTACTGAAGATTCTGCAATATTGAAGTGAAATCCTAATTTCTGTGGTTTAACTTTTTAGCATTGACATGATGCATAAATATAACCATTTAGCTGCTTAATTAAGTGTGTGAGATGTCCTGTAGGAAAATTTCCTTTCAATTCAGGAGGAAATTATTTTAAACCTTGTTGATTTAATACAGGTGTAGATGCTTCTCATGTATTTTGTAAATAAGCTGATTTTAAAAAATAAACATAAACAAAACACTTGTTAATAAAAATCTAGGTCTTAAAACCTTGGAGTGGAGACCTTGGAAAGAATATAAATGAACATATTTTGGGAAAAGCAATATAGTATTACTGTTGTAGCAAAGCAGTATTACTGTTGCTCTTCTGTTAAATAAACCTCTTTTAAAGTGGTTTTCTTTTGGAAAAGCTTCCTAATCAATATTGGCTTCTTAATTTTTTATTTTATGACTAAATGCCACATCAGACTTGTGAGCATGCATTGTAGCTCTTGGAGGTGTCATCATACATGAGCAGAAGTTGTTACTGACAAATGCCTTTTTTTTTTTTAAAGAAGAATTGCTGATTGCAGTCTTAGACCATGTGGTTGTTTGGATCTGATGTCTTGTCTGCAATTGTTGGAAAAGATTTTTTTTCTCAAATAAATTAAGAGTATGCTTGTGGGTTTCAGGGTAGAATATGGCTCAGCTTAGAGGAATAAACTCTTGAAGCCAGTAGGATGGTAAAGGAAAACTTGATATAACTTTTAGTAAAAGCACAGTTAATGCTGTTCTGCAGTTTGAGTCATATTGAGAAGAGTGGGAACTCATTGGTCCATGCAGGAAGCAAGTGTAGGATACAAGACCTGCTTCTCTGGCATGTGAATACCAAATTTCTTGTCATGTAACAGCCATTCTTTGAGTTTTTTCTTTGAGTAGTGGTTCTCTGGATCTTTCTGCAGCTGCTAAGTTTGTGTCTTCTATCTTCCCAATTTCTCTTCCCTGGAAAAAGTATTTTTTTCCTGTTGTTTCTAGAATAGTTAATTATCATTTTCTCAGGAGAAACTGCAGTATCTCTTCTGTCAGAGATCTCAAGTTGGTTTAAAACAGTAAAACCAGTAGAAGTAAATGCATTAGATCAGAGATTTTAGGCTCATAGGAGTTTTTAAGACAGTAGGAAAAATGTGAGCGTGTTTTTTGAAGATGATTGGAAAATTAATCTCACTCTTTTCATCCTGTGATTGCACCATTAATAGGGCTCCCTATCAGAGATAGTGAATTGAGAAAATACTGCATAGCACTAGAATTGTAGTGTTAAGTGAGAAAAACAACTGATAGAATATTTTTACTTCCTTAAGATATAAACCCTAGATGAGTCAGCTCACCAGCAATGATGATTAATGAAGGAAAATGCTAACCCAAGATTTTTTTCTCTTCACCACCAGTTCTTCTGAGCAAGAACTAATTCCAAGTACTATCTGACCCTGTTTTGTTAAAAAAAACAAACAAACCAAACCAAAAGCCAACCCAAAAGCCCCCAAACCCCAACAGTTGTTATATTTGAGGTGATGGAGATAGAGTTAAGGCAGAAACACTATTATAAGTAGCTATCAGACCTGTTCTATTATGTACATATGCAGAGGTCTATTCCAAACCTTTCAAAGGCTTGCATAAGGTCTGTAAAAAAAAAAAAAAGCTGTAATATTTTTTTAAATTTTGTCCCACAGCAAACCAGAGTGATAGAGAGGCTTGTAAGGAAGATGAGATGATTCCTTTTTACAACTGAGTCCATACAGGCCAAAAAGTTTGCAATATGTTGCCCTGGAGTGCAGAATCAGTATGATTTCTGTTAGTACTTGTGTTGATGCTAGAAATTCTTCACTGACTTTTAGCTAGCTTTGAAGCTGAGATCGAGGTCTTGTAACAGCATCATTAAAGTTGATTATGACTGAAACTGGAGAGAGGCATGAGCCTTTATTCTGTCTCTTTTTTCTTTTTAGTGCAGTCATTTTAAGCATGGGCATTAATGAATGCAGTGTGCTCTCTTGCTGCATCAGCTTTCCTATGCAGATTTTCTTGGGTATATGAAAATAATGTAAAAGAAATAGCATGCAACAGCACAGATGTGAGACAGAGATGTGCCCTTGCAATGGCATATTAAATCTGCAAATTAAATGAGTGTCCAGGCTCAGGCAAAGCTGTGTGAAGGCCAGGCATGCTGGCAGAGTGGCTGACTAAGCAGGATACTGAAAGGCAGAGTGTGCCAGAGAAGCCAAGCTGGCACTGCCAGGTGCCTTGTGTCATGATATCTGTTATCTCTGTGCCTTGCCCTGCTGTGGTGGATCTCAAGGGTGCTCTAAGGTGGAGCACTTTGTTCTGTGCAGCATAAGCTGTGCAAAGTACTGAAGAATATCAAGAAGGGTTGTGGAGAAGTATACAATGGTAATGGTATTCAGAATAGGAATTAATAACTTATGTGACTTCCTGGGAGAGTTTGTGCCTAAAGCAGAGGTGATAATGCCTTTTTAAGAAGGTGACTTGCAAATTCTGATTTTCTTTCAGCTTTGCCGTGTGCATTTAATAACCTGTCTTCATTCAGGCAGAGTTATAAGCGAAGGCTGAGTGTGGCTCTGTTTTAATTTATCTTAGTTTAGCAAATGCTTTGAGAAATTATTTTCTTAATGGTGAGAAAGTACATCTCTTGGGAAGTGTCAACAAAGGTCTGCCTTTTTGGGGAAACTGTTCCTGGTTTGTGGAGCTCTTGAGCTGAGCAGATGATGTAATATTTTAATATGATCTTGTGAGAGGGTGCACTGCATTTCTGTGTCCCTGTTTCTTCTGTAACTACTTGTCCTGGTTTGCTGGGTTTGACTTGTTAATGTATATGCAGGACCTGAGGTGGAGAGAGAATTACTGAGGAGCGTGCTTGCACCCTGGAGGGGGAAGGATGACTTAAGTTAAAATGCTGCCTCCAGATCCCATGGGTATCTGCTGTGGTAGTGACTGGATCTCCTGCATTATTCATTGCCTCTTGCTTCTACTGTGCATTGGGTGTTTATCACATGAATAGTTGTGCTGTGGGCTGCTGCAGAAGTGGTGTGTGTGTGACCTGAATACTCATCACCCACAGGTCTGTAAGTGACAGATAAAACCTGGTCTCAAGTATGGTGTGTCTGCTAAGTCATAGCACTCTGAGATGTTTTTCTCCCTAGCCAGCTTATGGAAGAGCATCTTCAGTTGATTCTAACCCTCATGGTTGGTCTCTGTCACATATATTAGCTTTCAATTCCTTCTTCAAAATATGATGCCTGTGTGAAAGTTATTCCTAAAATATATTCAAAAATTGTTCAGCTAGTTGTGCTGCACCCCCTTGTGCTGAGAATAAGATTTTTGGAGAGAAATTCTAGACTGCTTTGTTTTCAAATATTGATTCAAGTTTTTATTTCCACTTTTAAGGTTTTAAAAATTCTTTTTAACTCAGCTGCTTAAGTGTTTTCAGAGCATACTTGTTTTGCTGCTGAAGTGCTATCATCAAATTGTGTGTTGGGCTTTTGTGAGCTCTAAAATTTGGGTCAGGGCAGATGAGGAAACAGAAAATATGCCTTGATTGCTGGGGGGAAAACATGCTGCAGTGGTACTTGATTGAAGAGTTGCTGTTGAAGGATAATGTACCCGTGTTGATTGTGCTGTGCTTTTGGCATAACATCCTGAGCACTGTCAGCCTCAGCCCAGATGTTTGCTCAGACAGTTCTGCACTAGCAGGAATTGTCTGGTTCTTGTTGTAAGTCATGGTTGCAGTGATACTGAAAGCTGGAGAGGAGTGGACTTAGGGACAGAAAGGGGGATACAAGGCTTTGTTGTGCTGCTAGGATGATGCTCAGCACATTGCAAACCTGCTTCAGGCAGGGCCCTGAAGTGCTGGAGCTGTGTTCTGGATGTTTCTAAGCTGTCCCTATTCCAATGGCTTCTGCAAATTGGATAGATGTGTGCTGAGACCTCACACCAGAGCAGCACATGTCTTTCTGGAGAAGCTCCTTGCCCTGGCTCTCTGGTTCACCCTGAGGAAGCTGAATTAGTCACTAGTGAAAATACCAATTCTCTCAGGCTTTAAGTGTAAGGTATTCCTATGAAAGTTTTTAATGGTGAGGTAGTATGATTTGTGTGTCACTGTAGTGGCAGAACACAATTCAAAGAGGGCTTTTTGGAGTGCACAATATGACAGGACCCTGTGAGCTGAAGCCAGCGCTGTGCACTGGGAGGTGTCAGCCAAGGCTGAAGATGAATTCTGCTTCAGTGTCACCCAGTGCTTTGATTTCTTCTGATTTGATGTCTGTGCAGCACAGTTCAGCAAACAATAAGACTTGAGAAAAGCAGTAAGTCGTGCAGCCAGAGAACTGAAGAAATACCCTGGTGTTTGGGAGCAGTCGCTGGCAATGTGAAAGTCTGCATAAGTGTTTTGAGGGCAATGGTGAGGAGGATTTGCTAAAATGAAAATACAATTTTGGGCCAGAGTGGCATGAATGTTTTAGTCCCACCCACACGTGCCACCTTCTGATCAAAATGTTGAATGGAAGAACAGAAACCATGTTTCAATATCTACTTTGGATATTTTTAAATAAAAGAATGACTAAAATGAAGGGAGGAGACCTTAGTATCCTTCATAAATATTGAGACTTTCCCTCCTCACAGTCCCCTCTGCAGTGACCCCTGGTCAGTCTTCATTGTGGGGAGCAGGGAGCAAAGGACACTTGCCTGTGTCCCAGGAGGACCTGAGGCCTCCACCTGCCCTTTCCAGGAGGGTGTCCAGAATATGCTTTTTAACGTGGAAGGAGAATAGAGGGACCCCTCCTGCCTATAGTGGAACACCAAATCTCTTCAGTTTCATTGGACTTGCCAGGGTTCATAAATAAAACAGTGCCATGTGCATTTCAGTGCAAATTTCATCCACTAGTTGTGAAAGACATGCTTCTTCCTGACCTTCAAAAGTTTGGGAAGGTAAAACCGTCTAAGTGATGCAATTTTCCTTTTGGCCCCCTAGGCAGTAAGTGAATTAATGTGTTTGATGCTTCTTTCTGTGGATTTGGCAAAAACTACAGCCAAAGAAGGTAGGATGCAGAGAAAGGTAGATGCTGAAAGTGTCAGGGAATTCTTGGGGTGTGATAGCAGCCTTCTCCACCCCATCTGCAATGAGTTTTTTAGCCATCATTATGTTATGTGAGTCCCCCATGGTTGTCAGGCTGTTTTGTTGAGGTTTGTTTGTTTGTTTTTATACTATTTCCAGACTAAGAGCCCTAGAAGCTGATAAAAATGAAGCTCTTCTTCTGTCCTTTTGGAAACAAACCCCAGCAGCCCAGGTTCTTGGGGTGGTTGCATGAGGCTTACTGGGAGGCTGTCTGATAGACTGAAGTTAGACACTGTTCATGTACTTTTTAGAAGGAAAGAGAAAAATATATCCCTAAAATAGATGGCCATGCTGTACTTATTAATTATTGATGTTACATTGGATGACTTCTTTATTCTATTAAGAAGATGGAAGAAGAGGTGAATTTTAATGGAGGAGTATGTAGGATCCTGGGGTTGCTGTTTAAAAGACAATTTAATGCAGGGCTCCCAGTCTGATAATGGGAATGTGGCATGTCTGCAGGTCTGTGCATGCCCAGAGGAAGCTGCAATATGAAAACTGTCACAAGTTTTGTTCTGATACCAGTTCACTCAGCTCTGTATGATGAATTCCGTACATATGTAATAGCCTCAATCTCACACATGAGTTCATAACTGTGCTTCCAGTCTAAAAGTGCAGGAATTGTGAAGTCTGTAATTATTTTTCCCAGAGCAACTGGATTTCTACTGACTTTTGCACCCTTTCATCCTGCCCAACAAACAGGTTTGCAGTGCAGTAGCAATATATAGCCATTACTGTAATGGAAACAGGAGGGGTGCTCCAGAGTGATAGAATTCTTAGAATTTGTACTCCCCGACTCAAATAGATGGATTTATTTTCATATAGAATGAGCTTTCAATGTGAAGAAGTGGAAGACTATCTGCTGCTCTCCCTGGACAGAAATGCCACCTCCTGCCCCAGTCTGCCTCCTCTTTTCTGAAGCCCATCTGAGAAGCAGTTGTCTATTGGGCAGGGGAGAAGAGCTGATGAATATTTTTGATTTTTTGTGTCAGTTTTTAGATGTAGGTGGATTTAAATCAGAGTTCCTCATTCAATGTCAACAGAAACATCTGAAGATCTTGCTGATGCAGGTTATTTTATTATATAAGGACAAAAAAAAATACAATGCTATTGCTGAGCAACCCACCATTAATCTAAGTTTTCCTGTGTGCTTCAGGAGAAAGAGTTTCTAAAGTACACAACTGATTTTGGTACTGAATGACTCCAGCTGAAATTTGGTGGTTGGAGACCTGCCTCTTTTGTATTAACCTGAACTCTCAAGTCCCTTACCAATAACAAGGAATTGGAAAGCAGAGCTGTAAAACCAGCTGCCTTCTCAGCTGTTAGCAGGAAGCCACCAGGCACAAGTTGCAGTGGGGAAGAAGGAAAAAGCTACAGTGATTCCTAGGTTGGTAAATTCCTGTTAAACCTCAAGAAAGTAGATTTGGCCTGAGTTTAAATGTTACAAATCCATGGGGAGTCTGTCAGAAGTCTGTCTCTGTTTTGAGATATGTACAAAAGTATGTTTTGCTCTAGCTTCTCAGGAAGAGCAATAATTCCCAATTTTTTTTCTATGCTGACTGGTGTTTTCTGTTTGGTTTTATTATTTCTAGCTGAAATTCTGTAATGTACTCAAGATCAGGTTTCACGCTGGCTTCTGTGACATCATTTGTTTCTTAGACTAGGTGAAGGTAGGATTGCAGGTCTATGTCCTATGAAAATCCAAGTACCCAGAAATCCCATTTCAAATATATGTAGTTACCACCACATTTTTTGAAAAAAAGAAATTAAGGACAACTTAACTTTTAAGCTTGCACCTATTATTACCCCAACCAGCCAGTTGTTTATTTCAGTAATGGTAATGTTATTTTACTATTTTGTCAGCTGTGGGCGTTAGACATTTGCTAATTGCTTTTCTACTAAGAGTATCAGTGCCTGCATGTTATTGCCTTTCAATTTGCTGCTTTTAATAAAGCCCTAAATGAGTTATTGGTGCTTGCATAGGTCTGGGAGGCTGAGCTGGCTCCACTGTTGGCTGTCTGAGCCTTTCTTGAAATATGAGGATTTTTAAACAGGATGAAAAAAGATTCCTCTCTTCATTTTCAAGTCTGCCAATTTTCAAGGCAGGCAATGTGGTAAAAATGTGGGTGGAGAAGTGGACATTTTCAGCAGGATTCAGAGGAAAGGAAAAATACTCAGGGTGGTGGATTCTCAACTGGGAAATAGAAAATGTTGGGTGTGTGGCAGCACAGTTTCAGGAATTTATGCCATCAGTGTTAAGATCCTATTTGGTCAGAGGTCAAATATCTGTTGATGAAACTTTGTTTTGCAATTTTCTGTTTGCTGTTTTGTTGAACAGGCTGGTCATTCCTACCTTTGAGACCTGTATTTTGTATTTCAGGCTTTCCTCCGATCTCAGAACTGGCAGCTGACCTTATCTTAGTTTGTGTTAAAAATCTCTCCCCTTTCAGGAGAAAAAGATTTTGAGTTTGAGATTATTTTATTATCTTGGAGCTTATTGAATTGATTACTGTTTCAGTTGCAGTTACTTTAGGCATGGTTTAGAACAAGTTTGATATATAGGATGAAAACAATTAATTTTAAAAATGGCAATGCCACCACAGACATGCATCTTTTTGATTATGTTGGGAAGAAATCCTTTTAAATAATTTGGAAAAGCTGCCATGTATGCTCAGCCTGTGAAGAAGTTTCGGGTCTCAGTACTTGACCCAGAAAGTTTTGTTTCTATAAACCCATGTATCTCAGCAGGAACTTGCTGGTTTCTTGGCTTTCCTGGTAGGAAGGTGTTAAAAACACGTGTGCTTTCTTTCTCTCTCTCTCTTTTTTCCTCTCTCTTGAATACTGAAATCTGATCATCTGGTACAGAAGTGCACAAATGTGCTAAATTGGGTTAGAGTATCAGTTTAATGAGCATTGATATGTTTTCTTCCTGAAGAACTTTTTTTTAAAGTAAAATTTATTATTGAAAATGCAGTGAGTATATTTTCTTGATTTTTTTAAAATTACTTTTTATCTAGTGTAAAAAAGTTATATTTCCAAGTTTCAAAGGACAAATATATTTTTTAGCAAGAATGCATTTAGCTCTCTTAAATGACCTGTTTTGTTTCAGTGCTTTCTAGGATTTATGGTTCTTGGATTTCTGTTAGAACAAAGAAAAATATAAGCCTCTCTTTAAAATGGAATATAATTTGGCTTGATTTAGCCTGGCTTTTGCTTTAATAAAGAAAAAAATATTATATAAGTTCTACAGCAGATGAGATTTGTATCTTTGGTCCTGCATATTTATTTTTTCCACATGGGGGAACAAATAGAAAGTTGAACACCACCCTGAATCCTAGAACATAGTTTGACTGACAGATATGTTGCTGCTGTTGGAGGATCTTTTGATGGGAGGATAACCTCATTGTGTGAGGTTTTATATATATTTTGGTATATTTGTGGCATTTGGTGCTGAAAAATACGTGTATATTTCTCAGTACCAAATGCCACAGCATTAATGTAGCCACTTTCCAGGGGTGAAATGACTGTGATGCAGTGTACAGACAGTGCAAAAATAAACTATATACTTAATGTCTGCTGAATGCAAGCATAATTGAAAACATGGTTTTTTATGAACTCATTGTTTACTGAGCACTTCTTGCTGCTTTTTCATAACTTGGGCTCATGTCTATCATCTGGATTAATTTTCTTCATGATATTCAGTGTTAGTGCAGGGGAAAACTGCAGCTCTGTGTTGCAGTGTGGAGAGAGAGAATTTAAAGTGTGCTTTGCAATGTGTCTCTTACATACCTGAGCTGCCATGGTCTGGCAGCAGGTAGTGACCCCTGCTAGGTTGGGGAAGATCCCTGCCCAAATGGGATGCCTGGATCCTCTGTTCTGCTTTTAGTTCTCCTGTGGGCATGTTGTGGAACGTGGATGGTTTTAAGGATGTAAACTGAAGGTGGCTGCTTGGGTTACTCAGTCATTTGTCAGTGCTCCTCTGATTCCTGGGCTCCTGCTGCTTCTTCTGGTATCTGCACCTTTGCAAGCTCAGTAGTTTTTATTAATGCCTCTTGACTCTTCATAAATTAAAATACATTATTTGGTTTTGTTTTGCAGTTTGCCTGGTTTCTGCAGTGACCTCAGAGGGTGCTGGTGCTCCAGAACTTGGTGCTCTTAAACAGGCTTTCCACGAGGAGCTGGGAAGAGTGAGTAACCTGCTCCATGTCTGGGGATCCTCTGGGGTGGGGGCACTCCTTCTGAACCTTTCATGTCTCACATCTTAAACACTGAAGTTTGAGCACAGAGACTGGAGGTACCTGTATTTCTATGCAGCACTTACATTGTTTATCATGATGTTCATGAACAGTGACAGTCCAGTTCTTCTAGTACTCTAGCAAGAGTTCTTGGTGTATCCATTTTTGCAGAGTAGCTGTACTATAACTTGCTCTGCCACCTCATGTGGGAAAAAGCTGTACTGAGCAGAGGTGTTTCTCAGCAGTGCTGTTCCTCTGTGGTGTCAGTAATGCTGTTAATGCAGACACCTGCTGGATATCAGTGTTCTGTGCAGCCTCCAGTGATGTATCCGCAAGGTTCTCTGTGCATCTTGGAGAGGGAGGGAGGCCCACAGCCACAGAGCCTTGTGACTCCAGCTGAGGCTGTGTGTGTGGAGAGATTATCTGCTGTCATGCTCCCCAGCAGCATCTGATGCCATGGCTTTCCCTTCCTTCTCACATGAATTTTCCAGGCTAGGGATGTATTTCCCAGTACCTGGCAAGCCAGCAGGATTTCTCATCTTCTGAAATAAGGTATATGAGAAGTCTAGAACTATCTGCCCATAAAGCAAGTGCTGTTAGCTGGATGACTTGGGCTAAGCTATACAAGTCTCTTGGTCTGTGCTATACAAGTAGTTGTACTGGCAGAGCCCTGTGGAGAGACTGCTCTCTGCTGATAGAGGCAGGAAGTTTTTTCCATCACTATTGCCTTTCCAAGTTTCTGAAATGCAGCAGCACTTTTTTGGGTTTTTGCTGATGTGATCCTTACAAGAGTTTTACTTAGTACAGTCCTCATGGATGGAGGTGACCTGGCAGAGCCCTATGGAGTAGTGGTGAAATGCTACAATAGAAAACCTAGCTGTGCTTGGAAAGCCTCTCACAGAAAGCAAGAGCACAGTGGCATCTCTAAGTTCAGAAGAAATAAGTACCTTCTCATTTAGAAATACTGTTTTTACAGTAAGCTTTGAAAAATACTTTTCATGGATCTTGGTGTAAATGAGGTTCAGACTATATGTCTGAAATATTGCCCTCTTGGTTCAGGCTTTATGGGGAGATCTGTGTTTCCCAGTGATGGCTGCTTTGATTGTGTAATGCCTTTGCACTCCCACAGCTCCTTAGCTTGCCAGGCTTCCTTCTGGCACACAGCCCAACCTGCTGCAGCCCCAGAGGCTCAGAGCACCACAGTTCTTTGTTTTAATGGGCAACATTACTTCTAACTTAACAAATCCTTACCAATGAGCAAGTAAAATTGAGATCACTAACTGATACCAGTTCAGATAGCTGCACTGAGTGAAGAGGTTAACTATTTTTAACAAACTTGCAAGTGCTAAAGACAGTGCTTTCCTTTGTTAAAATATGTATGTAGTTATGCACAGAATGCCCTGATGTTTTCTTTTACTGTTTGGTGAATAAAATCTGCACTAAGATAATGTAGAATAAATGTAAAAAGCATGTGTGCTTTACTGAGAAAGTATCTATTGTCTGTCAGGGGACCATGAATGTTTTGAATTCAGCTTGTGCTATGTGATCTGCCTGCAGAAGTACTGAGAGGCTAAATTTCAGAAAAATATGCTTTTGATGAGTTAGGGTCTGTATCATAAAGCCTTAAACATTAGGAAATTCATTCAAGTGATTGACAGTGATGATGCCCTCCAGAACAGAGTGGGAAATAATAGCATCCATCCCTACATGGTGAATGGGAACCTCAGTTAAACAGGTGGGTGGCACAGTACCTGGAAAGGATGACCAAGAAAAGAAAAGCCCTCAAGAAGGACTTCTCACTTATGGAGAAGAAGGAAAGCATCCAAATCAAAGCTTGTTAGGGGAGGAGTTAGAAGCATAAAGGCATCCAGAAAGTGTACAGAACAGAGACATGCAAGCAAGAATGTCTGCATGCAACAAGAATTTCAGTACTGAGAATTTGTTGGAAGGAGAAATGATGGAGTTGCCAGACTTTTTGGACCAGACAGGACTTCCCAGATATCTGAGCATGTCAGGTCCAAGTGTGGTAAAACCACAGGAGCTGCAGCAGGGCTGGAGTGCAGGCAGGACATGCTCTTGTCTGTGGGACTGTTCTTGTCTTTCCGGATGCCGGGACACTTTAATCCTGCGCCAGCCAGCGGAGGTGATGAGGGAGGGAGTTGTTTGGGAAGCAGGGTGGCTCTGCCTAAGCAAAGGCAGGTGGGGGGGACAGCATAACCTCCTTGGTGTGAGCACTGCCAGGCAAAACTGGAAGCACCAATGAGGACTCTTAGGTAAATGAAGACTTGGGGAAAAAATGTTCCTGAAATGAAAATACCTATTTTTAAAAACTGTTGGTAGTTATTAAATGAAACTAATGGTTAGGAATTGTTGATGACCTCCAAAAAGGTCGAACATGCAATGATACAAGAGATGTGGCTAGTAGACAATATTGCACTTTCTCCAAGAGGCAGTTTGATATGTGAGATCCATGTCCAATAGCTGTTCCTAGTACAGAAAATAAAAGTGCTGTCTCTGTAGGTGTCTCCAGAAATCAGCAGCACAACTTCCTAATGGCCTGGCTGGCACTTTGCTTGCTCGTTTGGATTGTGTTTTGCTACTGTTGTCCAACAGGTAATGCTGCCAGTCATTACTTTGAACACAGACAAAGTGAAAAACAATAAATTTGCATTATATATGCAAATATGTACACAAAATCTGTGTGTATATTGAACTGTGATTTCTTAAAATGAGCCATTGACCAGTCTTACAGATGAATTTAAATTTCCAGCCCCCCAGATTAGCCTCTTTCAGTTTCTGAACCCTTTGCTGTAACGGATCTGTTTTGTATAGGACCTGTGGCCTGTATGTGCTTTTAAAACAATGCACAGCATTCCTCTTACCATTCCTTAGCAGACCTATTTCCTGGTATTCAAAGCAAGACTTGGAAGGTAGGATTGTGTTGTTTGTCAGAATATCACACAGAGAGTGTTGGAGTGTGATTTCTTGAGTAGCTGTCCCCTGAGAAACATCATGCAATAACCTTTTCTTTCCCCACACTGTGTGCAGCTGTTCCTTGCCAGTGTTGAGTGATGTAGTCAGTCACACTTGGATGACTTCTGGAGCTAATTTGCAGTCATCTCCTTTTTTCATATGCTTTTTCTTGGGTATGTGAGGGTAGGTTGTACAACAATCTGTTGTATGAGATTAGGGCAGCCAATATGAATGTACCTATATTTATGTTTGAACACAAATGTATTTATAGCAGATGTTGCTTCTAGAAAACTAGGGAAGATGAAGGAGTCAGCTGACCTCATAAGCAGCAGCATGTGTGAGAAAATAAATTTGGGTGAACCACCACTTAGCTTTAATGGCCATTAATAGTAATGGAGATTGGACTATGATTTTTTTTTTCTGAAACAAAAGGGAATTCAAGTAAACTGGATTCTGTGTGCCAGCTGTATAGACAGAACTCCTGGTTTCACTCATTCATTGGAAGAAAACAAGTCACAAAGACTACCAAAATTTAGTTTGTCTTTTGGGGTTTTTTTTCTTAGTATCAAAATATGAATGCAAGTTAAATGAAACTATGTAGCAGTCATAAAACCTGAGAAATGTGGAAGAGTTGCAAGAAAAGCTCTGTAAAGAAAATGGCTTAGGAAGATGTCACTTCTCAGTTCAAAGTCATAGTATCTTTCCAAGATGATGTGTGTCCAAATTATGTGTGATGATGAGTAGCAGGTAGCTCTGTCACCACAGCTCCTAAAAGGGACTTGGCCTGAGGTGAAGCGCTTTCAGGTGCTCCCTGGGTAGCAGGTATGCAGTGCTGGTGCTCAGGTTTTGTTTCCATGGCTCTCTGTAACTGCTGCAGAGTGGAGATGGCCACCTGAAAGGAATCAGTGAAGATTATCAGGAAGGATAATAATTGAAAGAAAACTTTAGGCAGAGCTATATCAAATTTTTTCTTCAAGTGAAGCCGTAAAGCTATATGTCTATTTGTGTCTATGTAGTTTTAAATTCAACTATAAAGATGGAAAAATCATCTTAAAATATTTTTAAGCAATTTTGCAGTATAATAAGATGCAAAAAACCACAGAAAGCTGTTCAGAAACACATTTGTTAGAAAACAAATGTGAACCAACAGGTTAAAAAGTAACATGAAGTCTTGATCTGACTTATCAGGTACATTCAGGTTTAACTCAGGTTTATGTGGAATTCTGGATATCTAAGTTGTGTACAGTTAAAAATAAAACCAAATCCAAACCTGTGCATGCATGATATGGGGATTTTTCAAAAGCAACATTTGAGTACTCCTTCCATTTTATCAGTCTCACAGATGCGCATATGGAAAACAAGGGCTAGTTTTCAGATGTTTTAGCTGTGGCATTTGGGTACCAGCAAGGTTGGTCACGTTTCTGTAAGAGTTCCCTGAGCTTGCTGAAGAGAAGAAATTCCCCCAAGGTTTACCTCTGTGAGTGGATGTGTTTAAAGAAAGGGGAGGTTACTTTGGGTAGTCTGAGCCACAAAAGATGGCTCTTAAGCAAAAACAAAACTAAACTAAACAAAAACCAGCAAACAACAACACAGAAAAGCCCAAAAGCAAACCCTAGCAGCATCTTCATTTGTCTTGATCTGGGTATGTCCTCTCTGGTACATGCAACCCAATATCACTATTATTTTGTGGAGCAATTGAACTTCACTTGCTGTCTGACACCTGCTTCCTAATTGGCTTTTGATAGTTAGCTTTAATCCACCTTGTAAATCTTTGAAGTTCACATTTTATGCAGTAACTGATGAAGCCTTTGCTATAATGAGAATCTATGTTGTCTTTTCCTCTGAGATTTATGGAGTTTTTAAATGTGATATTTAAAAATGGTCAAACCTTTTGTGTCCTGACCTCTACAAAGAGTGGTTTGCTCCCAGAGTGGGCACAGTACCTTAGGAAGACCATACTGTACTTTATTTCAGCTGTTTGAGAGCATGATTGTAAGGTTTGGGAGTCTTAATTCTTATTTGTTAGGATTTTTTCTTATGGTATGGTGCAAAGGCCCCCTTCAAAGGTGTGGTACTGAAGGAGAAGCCTGTCTCTACTGTAGACATTTGATATAATTTAGTGAGATTGCTTAGGGAAAGTGTATACCTTTAGAAAGACAACAATGCATTTTTGACAAATGAATAATCTTGCAGCTCCATACATACTGATCAAACTCTTTCACAAGCTATGGAAAAGAATGGTAAATACTCTATTCTTGTTACAGTCTGTTTTCCCCTCAGTCATTTTCTTTTCTAATCCTTGCACAGCTGAAGACTGTTCTGTTGTATTTTGTTATGAATTTGATCCATTTAGAGTGAGGAGAGACTTAATTTTTTTCAACTGATAAATATGTATTTTTAGTTTTATTCCTATAAAATAGGAAAGGGGAAGCAACCATCTGCAGGTTTGTTCCTTGCACAACTTTACAATGAGTTGAGCTAGTAGGCCATCAAAAAAACTTGTAAAGGTCTGTTTGACCCATGGCAAGGAGTTGTCCCATATTGTCCTGCACAAGAAATGCAGGGTTTTTTGAATGAATGTTAATTTTACTGCATACCACTTCCTTTTCTTCTTAACAGGCAGAATTCTTTTAGTGACAAGAGAATACTGTCTCATTGATTCACTGAACTTTCCCCATTGAGGGGAGCTGAACAGGACATGCTTTGTCAGCACTGATTTGGAAAACAGTGGAGATCTTTACCTCTTGTTTGGACTGTCAGGTGTGCAGTCTTATAGGTGTCTATTCAGAAGTAATCTACAAAGGCTGTAGCAATGTTATGCCATTGCATTTAAAGTCATTTTTAGCTCAGGCTGCCATGGTCCTATTCTTTCCACTTGCTCTCACTAGCCACCAATACTTGTGCAACCACCATCACCCATTTCAGGAGCCTAATGTGACTGAAAATATGTCTGTATATGGAGTTTTCAGCTGTGTTGGCTCCCAGACCAGCTCACCAGAGAATTGCATGGATGCCAGTATATATAAAGGCTTATGTAATTCAGGAATAAGCTAGCATTGTGTTCAGTAAGGGAACTGACATACCTGAAGATTTGGGGAGATCTCCCAGTTTCAGTGCACTGCTATTTTGTCTATGTCCTGATATTTCTCTTTATTTCCTGGATAGAACAAGTTTGTGCTTGTAACTGCAGCCCGAGACATTAAAAATCCTTAATGAATAAGGAAAAACACTCCTCAGAATTTGCTGCTTTTCCTGGTGTTTCCAGCAAGGGAGTAAATGAAATAAGAGGGAATGTATTTTAACAAATGATGCAATTAACATTCAATATATATTGATAGACATTTGGGAATATGAAGGCTATTCAGGTAAGCTAAGAAAAAAGTAAAGCTGAAAAGAACTCAAAGTCATATTTTGGTACAAAATCTTACACCAAAGAAAAAAACAATGGGACTTGGTTTTAGAATAAAACATTTCATACGGGTGATATGACAGCTTCAGTAGCACTTCAATTAAGACTTTGGATTTGTTATTCCACACTGACTGTAAGATGTGCCATGCAATTTTTTGTTTGCTTAGGGTTTTCATGGTGCAAGAATATTGATACATGGGTTAATAGCCTGCATTCCTGTGAAAACACTGCTGGATAGAAGAGAACAAAGCAGTCAGTGTTATGTAGCAAGGATAAATTTTGCTTCTTTAGTAAAGAGTTCATAAATGATTGCTTAATGATTGCTTCACAGAATTTAAGACAAACATTGTTTTTAAATCTCACCTACTGGCTATCTCTATTAAAAGCCAGTAGCAAGCTCATTCTTGCAGTGTTTGTTGTTCTCTGTAATGGACCAAAAGAAGCTACTGTATGACCTGAGATTTCTTTGTGTCTCAAAATTTATGTGTGCTTATTAATGGAGGCCAACCACCAATAATAAATTTGTGCTGCATGTATAGCACAACAGTTCGTCTCCTCTGACATCATGACTGAATAATTTATAGATGTAGTTATCCTGGAATTTGTAGGGATCATTAGCATTTTAATGAAAAAGATACAGCTGTTGTACTAAATCTTCACTTTTTTTTTCTTCTTCCTCAGTAAGAACTTGGATCTGCACTTTGGGAGCAGCTGCCAGAGTGGGAATGTGCTGAGGGCACTATGGGCAGGCGCTACCCAGGGGCTCACTATCGGCCAAGCAGCTCATGTACGTATGCACTCCTCTCATTTTGTTGTTGCTTTGTTGCTTTCCAAGGCTGCTAAGCCTATAAATTTTCAAATAGTATTTATAAAGAATGCTGACTTATTTTCATTGATGCCAGACCTTCTGTGTGTGTACCCAAATGGTAAGTATATTGATTTCTGTTTAAACTGCAAAGGTATTTTCTAGAACTTTAAAAAGTGGCTTGCTGGGTGACTTGACCAGATCTACTGCAATGTGCAGTGGTTTGTGCTGTGGTTTGTGTTCAAGGTCTCCAGCTTCATTTATTATAGAGTTCTAAGGTTGGCTGCTATTCCTCTTCCCATCTATCTCAAGCTTTTAATACCAGATACCTTCAAATTAACAAGCTACTTGAGCTCAACCTAAAATGTCGCTGTGCACTGTAGCTTCAACTGCTTACAACTGCAGCTAACATCCCCAGTTCAGATTATTTATATTCTTGAGTTTAATATTATTCAATATTATTGTTTCTTTCCTCTGAATTGTATCCTATTGGATTGTATTACATCATCCCTTACTGGAGTTTGTCTTCTGTAGAAGTACAAAAAAGGAGCTCCTAGAATTTTATCACCTCCCTCCTTCCACCAGCACCCACACTTCAGTGGTTCCACAGCACAGACAATGGGAAGTGAGCTGATGTGACCTCCCTGGAGAGCTGTGGGGTAGCACCCCACCTCCAGAAGTCTGCTGCTGTTTCTTGTGCACTTTCTGTTGATCCCTCAGGCTACTGAGGTGACCTTGTGGTAGGTTAACTTTTGTATTTACTCCTCCTTCTGCTGTAGCAAAAGAACACCATCCCACAAGACTTTTCTTGGCATCAAAGCCAGCTTGATAAGCTCTCACTTCTGTAACATTCTTTCTGTTCCTTAAAAGACTTGTTTAAAATCCCCAGCCACTTCAGGCATCTGGCTCCACACATACTTGCATTGCCTGATTCAAGTGGTAAGCTGCAGTGAGAGCTGACAGCTGTGGCAGGACAGGGACTTCTGTGGTGGCTTTGCCATTGGACATGAGGAACTGCATGGTGAGATCCTGCATTTAGAACCTGACATTTGGGGTTTTGCCTAACCGCAGGGCTAAACCCTAGGAAGCAGTAAAGCATGGTTACTTTCTGCTGTGGATACACATTAAAAAGGTGCATAAGAGCCAGCTTAGATACTGTGTCCAAAGACTTGTTTGAGGGATATTGTCTATACCACAATGGAGGAAATAAATGATTGTTACAGTTTTGACAGATGTTTGGTGGTCCAGTGCTGTAGTAGAGTTGGACTGATTTGTTTGAATCACTGGACATTAGTTCTGGGCAGTAGCTGTCAAACGTGGCCTCTCGGAGTACTGCCGGACATGATATTCATGTCCCTTGCCCAGGCTTAAAGCTCAGATGTTTAAAAAATTCTAGTAGAAGTATCAAATCCATTCCTGCTTAGACAGAACAAGTGATAGGCATTACATTCTTACCAGAAGAGCCTGAAATGCTGTTCCTGTTGTCTAGTTGAACAGTTTTAGGCATGAAGAAGTAGAATTGTTTACTTGGGGAAAGGCTGGGGCTCCCATCATCTGCCAGGGCCAAAACTTGTGTCAGAATCAATTGGCACCAGAACTCCCTCAGTTTGAGGACAGAGATATCAAAACACTTACTGTCATGTCTGCTTTGTGCTTTTGTTAAGCTAAGTTTCCCCTTTCTTTAACCGTCAAGGTTTCTAAGCCAGGAAACTTTCTTTGTTTTTTGGTTTTGTTACTACATGATTTATGTAGCTTTCTGGTGCTTAACATAACATGTTTTGTACATCCAGCAATAGTGGTATTGAAATTGCCCGATATTTGGGAAATGTGGATCATAATGAAATCTCTGATAACAGATTAGATCTTGCTGGAAGTGCTGGTAAAACACAGGACTTTGCTTTTGTGTTTTTTGCATAAATAATGAGTAATTGCACCTTCCCAGTTATTGTATTTCATGTTTACTGTTGTTGCAATCTTAATGTTGTGCATCAAGGGCTTGGTGCTGCCTTAAGCTTTAGTCCCTGACTTTACCTTCTGTCTGTACATATACCTATACCTAAATAAATCTGTGAAGGGAAGAATTTGGGCTGTGTGGAGTATAGCAGCTGTATCGCCTTTTAGGTGGTAAGGTAACATTTCATCCATTTATGGCATTGACTGTTTTGTTGAAGGATTTCACAAACTTATTGGATAGACTAGTGTGTGGTCTTATGAGAATAACAAAGGGTTTTATAGTTGTGGAAACACATAACAGCTTAAATAGAAAATGGCTTATTTGAAGCCCAATGCTAGGAAGTGCATTTCCTATACAGGTGCTAAAGGTATAAAAACCAGCAAGGTGTTTAAATTGTCAAATGGAGAGCTGTGAATTTAACAGGTGCCTGCAGGTTTAGACTTTTAAAAAGTGTAATTAGAGAGCAATGATCTCCCTTGATTATTGTCAGCAAGCAAAACAGTCTTAGGCGTGTCCCTGGCACTGTCTAATGCTGCTTGTGCTGATTGAACACTCCCTCATGTGCTATTTTGTTGGGTTTTCTTTCTTTTCTGTATTTTTCTTGTGAAAACATACTAAGGATGGATGTACAGTCTCCACCTACTGAGAAGCTAGGTTTTGTAAACAGACTTCTTTCATTAAATTCTCCTGAGATTTTCTTATTTATATTTTTCTAATTCTTGGTCACAAACTCCACTTTTCTGCATTGGCTGCAGCAGCTCTTGTGAAAACATGGTTCAGACTCAAATTTGATTTCATACTATAATTTTTTCTGTGCATTAAGAGTTTTGTATGCCTGGAAAAAACCTTTTTAAAGGGCTTGTCCATGCATAGCCTGTCCACAGCATAACAACTCATTTATTTTAGTTAGTTGTAGATTTCTGCATGGCATTGAAATCTGACCAAGTGTTTTGAGGGGTTTGACTTTAGTGCCTTCCTGCTGGCATTCAGTGTTCCCAAAGGGCTTAAACAGCAGGAGCAACAACAACAAAAATACTAATAGTAACAAAAATTAAAAATGCAGAGTTTGAGATGTTTAATATAAAGGTCTCACATAATATAAATGTGAGACACTTTAAATAAATAAAAAAAGCCCACTTTTTCAGAGAACATTGGAAGTGAGAAAGTACAGAAATGTGTGGGTGGTAGTTTTCAGCCCTTGCTGACCTTTGGAGTGTTCAGGGGTGGAGGCTCAGTCCTGCAGTGGCACATCAGCTTGCACTGGCAGGAAGGGACCTGCTTGCACCTGGAACTGCAAGACCAGCCCTCTCTGCCCACAGACAGCAGTGCCACATGTCCCACTTTAAAGTCATCCTCTTGATTTGTGGCAGGTAGAGGTGGATTTCAGGATTTTTGACCTATTTGTGACTCAGACTAATGTCCATATGGAATGATTTTTTTTAATATGATTCTGCAATATAATAATTAGAGCTGACTCAGAAACTTCTGCTGGAGCGTGTCTTTTTTGTCCCAAGCAAACTTTTTTTGGGAAATGCCAGTTTTCTGAAGCATCATAAATCAAGAATGACAGTGAAAGGAAATATTCCCCATGAGATGGCACTCCCCTGGCTGCAGATGGGAGAGGTTTGAGTCTTGGTTCTTTATAATCATCTGCTCCATGATAAAGCTGCTCTTATAAAGAATTCAAAGTGCTTGAGGGCAGAAAGAGCAGGGTTGATTTTATAAACTTAGGTTTTGATTTCCCTTGAGGAACACTCAAATTTCTGCTCTGCCTCTGTCTCTGTCAGCTTCCCAAGGAATGCCCAACTGTGCTTTTCATTGCACTGAGCTTGCAAGGGAGCTGTTGTTTCATGAAACTGCTGGAAAACCTTAGCTTCACTGCAGTGAGATAAAGAAACAAATGTGAGAATGGTGACATTATAAATAGCAGCAAACCCCTGAATGAGCCCCAAACTTCCAGTCTTGCAGCCAGTGCTGACAATTACATTGCTATCATTAGCACAAGATGAGTTGGTGTAAAAATGTATCATGGTGTGGCTCTGTGGGCTTGGAGCTGCTCCTAGAATAACAGAGTACTGACTCAAAGAGGCACCTAATCCCAAGGAGGAGGAGTGTGTGCTCTGTGCAACTCTTGGTAGAAGTAAAATTCTACATCTGCAAAATCCTGCCCTGTATCTCCTGACCTTTTCTTTCCAGACAAAGACATCTTGGTGTAAATGAGATTCAAGCTTTAGCACTGCTCAGATCATGCTTGGGCAGGTGACACTTTTCTGTTAAGTTTAAGAGCTCCACATAATAGCCGAGGAGAAGGCAGGAATACAGATGACTGATGGAGTGGAAATTGCAGAAGTACACAATGACATATGTTACTGTCTTCATTAAAGTGTCTCTGGTTTCTGCCTTTCCTAGGAAGCTGTGTGGCATGTTCCTCTTGAGTGATCCTGCTGAAGCTCTAAAGCACATGCTCTTGTTGGCACATAAGAGCTGACTCAGAACCTGCAGATGAAAAGCTTTCTTTAGGGACTGTGTAGTGCTCTGAATGCCTGTCGCCACTTATGCATTTACTTCTTAGCATGATTAAATAGTAGCCCTATCTCAGGATCCTGACAGTCAATTTCTTCTTCACAGGGAAGTCAGAGACAGATGCTGAAGGTTTCCTTCTAATTCCACTTGGGGTTGCATATGGTCATGGAGAGCCACCACAGTAGCAGATTTGCTATTGTGTTTGTCCCCTTTCGCAGAAACTCTAGTTCCTTCAGTATTCAATAACTTGTGGGCATCTGTGAGTTTGTAGATAAGAAGGAAGAACAGAGTTTTTGGCTAGCATGTCAAGAACTCAAGATTCCATGTTGCAGTTCAGGCCAGTAATATGGTAGTTTGTTCTGTTCCTCTTGTTCAATGTCTTCTCTAGCCAAGTTTGTTGAAACTGAATCTGCTTTCAGCCACACTTCGGTGTAATTAATATAAATGCCAGTAAGTGCAGCTGCTTTTCTGTTGTGTTCTCCTTCCACTTTATTATGGATTGATCAGCTTAGTTTATGGGGGATCATAAAGCAAATACAATAGTTTGATTTAATTTTTGAGCACATGGTTTGTTTTTGTACATGAGCACTATGGGCAGAGCCTTCTCAGGGAGCTCTACTGGCTGCATCAGTATGTTGTATGTTGAGAAATATTTAGAAATATTGTACGTTGTATATTTAGAAATGTTTAGAAATATTTCTGATTTGTCCCATTGAAGTTTGGTTGAAGACAACACGAAGCTTTGCAGGGAACTTTCAGCCTTGCTGAGATGTTTGCACAATGAGCCTTATTTTAGTTCAACCTTTGATCAAAAAACAGACTGGAAATATAGAGACCTTTTTGGTTTGATGTACCTGAGCTCTGTTCCTCTACTGGAGGCAAGGAATATGTAGTCCAATTTTCAGGCAGTTTAGCAGATGTAGTTAAAAGTGTGCATATATGCTAACCTTACCTAGGTGAGATACAAAATGTTTCTAATGTACATGGAACACAAACAATCTTTTCAACAAGCAAAATCTTAATTTGCTGTTCTTGAGAGCCCCCATAGTCTCATTGTGCAAAAGCTGGCCCTCTAATGCTCTTTTCTGTGTCTGAGTCTTGAGCTTTTTATTTTTACTTACTGGTCTAAGGAAGTGGTTACTAACTTACTGTTAGCAATTTGAAATTATTTGCAAACACTTAGGAATTAATGAAATTAGATGTGTTCTTTATATTGATACTTTAGATAGAAACACACTTTTATTCTTTATTTCCATATAGATTATTTTCCATTTTTTAATTTTCAAATTTTTATCTCTAGAGCCTAATTTGATACTACAAGTATCAAGTATAACTTTACAGTAAAGATGAAAAATTTTTTGCTGTAGAATGCTCTTTCAAATGTGTTCTAAGATCTCAACTATGAGGCAGTAAAAATAGGTGGCTCAAAACTATTGCTACCAGTCTGGGTAATCTGAGGATAAAAACATTTCTGGATAACCTTGTTTGATAAAAGTTTAATGTGTAACTAGCCATAAATTTGTAATATGTGCTTCAGAGGGCATTTGAAGGTGTGGCAAGTGAAATCATGATGCCAGCCCATCCGAAATTGAAAATAAATTAGTTTAAAAAGGGAAACTGAAATGTCTTCATGTGCATGCAGTTAGTTGTTCTTGGAGAGGCAGATTGTGCTCAGGAATATGCAGCCTTGTTTCTGGGCTTTGCAGGAACAGAGAGTGTTTGCAAGCTCCAAATAGCAGGGCCACAGACAAGGTGTGTGGGAGGTGGTTGCTGGTAATAATCTGTTTAATTTTTTTTTTCCCCCAGCACAGCGTCTATGCTGGAGCCTTAACCATTCCACCTGACAGGGTCTCAGTTAACATTCTACCTACTTTTCTAACTAGTGCTGTGACCTGTGCTTTATATCCTTCCTGCTTTTGGTGCCTGTGTCACCTGATCAAAGAGCTTGGGATTGGTCCAGTGCCGTTTTGCAAAGCTGGTCCTGGACCTTGTGGGTTTCCTTAAGCCTGGTAAGGAATAGATCATCTTTTGAGTGGCTCTGTTTCCTGATTTAGAAACTGATCAATGTTAAATTTATGTGGAGCTGAAAAATCCCTGGTTTGAAATCAGTCTGAATCAGTCAAAGTCATTTTATGTGGGAAATCTGTGGCCCTTGATTCCTTTCAAGCATATGGATAGGCTGCCTGTCCTACAAAACATTTTGGCTACATTTTTTCACTGAGACAGCTTATCCTAACTTTCTGTTTCATAAGACATTTTGCTTTAGTTTTGGTATTTCTCATCAGCTTTGATTACACACTGTTTACCTTCAGGCTTGGTGAGAGTTATTTTTGGATGGCACTTGAGATTAAAGCTGCAGAATACAGAAATCCTTCTTGCCTCATTGGTCATCTCAATTGCAGAAATTCAGGTTACAATTTCTGAGTCTGTGTTTCTGTTTAAGGAGAATGATGTTTGTTTATGCTTGTGTCCTGTGTTAAGCACTTACATTAAAGTAAGGATATTTGTAAATTAGCAGATAAGTCCGAGGTGTGATCTTTATTTAGAGATTGAATAATTTACATGAAAATAAAAAAAGCAGAATTTTAGGGCTCTGCAGTTTAATTTAAACAATGGGATTAGAAACAATTATAACCATTTACTTAGCAAATGTTGCTGTGAACTTATAGATCCAATGACAGGTCTTGTTATCTGTGTTCACAAGTAGCTAGCAGATAAAACCTACTCCATCTTCTTGCTGTGACAACACTGGTTTTGCCTACCAGACTGTTCCACTCTACACATAGGGGAGAATCTAATTAAAGGGAAAGAATTGAATTTGGAAAAGACTTAGCATGTCATCTTGTTTTTTTCCCTCATAAATGCAGGATTAGTCTTTATGACATGTCATGGCAATACCTTATATAAATTAAAGAATTGCTCTTTCTTTCTTAAAGTGGTTACTTGATTTAAGAGTACTGTAGAAGCACAAGATGACCCATGTTCTCTGCAATATAAAGTTTCAGTCAGGTAGTCAAATATACACTGATTATTTAGATGTATCTATCTTAATAATAGAAAAGTACAGGAACAGTGGATTTAGCCAGTTTCTTTTTGTCATTAATATTTTTTATTATTTTTCTTTTTTCTTTGTATCTGTTAGAATCTGATTCTGAGAAGCATCTTGTCTTGGATTTTTTTCTGGATGAGTGTTTGACTGGCTTTGTGGGAAAGGGGAAGGAAAAAATGGTAAATGAGGAGACATATTCAACTTGAGTGCTACAACTCATTGAGGATCTGAAGTTTTTTTTCCTCAATTACACTACATAAAGACAGATCAGCTTTATGGATTCTCATTAGTAAGAGCACCACTAGAACAGGAACAGCACTGCTGCTAGGCTGTTGCAGTTGGTTGGCAGCATGATTAGCTCTAAAAAGGGGAATGTCATTATTGTGGCAGCAGGGACTGGCAGGGTGCCTCTTGGGGATGGAGGAGCCAGGACAGAAAGCAGTTACCAGATGGTGATTTCAGTAGGACTAGGTGAAGCAGGAAATAGCTGGAAATGGGAGAAGCTGCATTTAGCAATCAGGTTGAAGTGGCAATTTTATTCTGATGTGAGGACAGATCCAGGGTGGGGTAGAGAGGGCAGCAGTGATTACCTGCTTGGGCAGGAGTGTTGTATTTGATGGTCTGGAGAGATCCTTCCCACCCTCAGCAACTCAGAGATTTGTGTGGAGTCATCTGCAGACAGATTTGAGAGTACCATGTGTAAGGTGCTGGCAGCCCTGCTTCTTTCCTGCTCTTGCATTCCCCAAACTGCTCTGCCCACCATCATAATTCGTTTTCCTGGCTTTGCTGAGCTTTCTCTTTCCAGCTTCCAAGCTCAGTCCAGCTAAGATGTCACTGCCAGAGGGACCACCAAGAAGAAAATCATTGGCTGTAGTCTCTGATCTACCACAGCACTTCAAATGAATATTTTCTTTCCTTTTCCATTCTGAAAGTGTTAGGTGTTGACTGGAATTTGTGTAGATATCTGTGTAAGAAGAATCAGATTATATTTGATACTAAGAAAGCTTCTAGTCTTGATTCTGATTTTAGCTAATAATGTAAATCTGGAGTTTATTAGGATGCTTTTGGCTGACATCTGTTTAACTATTACCATTTAGCTGGTCATAGTTTTAGAATGAATGTTTTAACATTGGAATTCACCCTTTTGAAGTGAAGGGAGTTAGCTGGTGTTGGGCTGCAGTCATTGTGGAATGAAGGTGTTCTCTACAGCTGCTTAGACTTAAACTAAAGCCCAAGTGTATAAGACCTGTGGCTGTAGCCCCATGGCATGAAGTTGTCATTAAATATTTTGTACTCAAGACATATCCTTGCCAAAGAGAAATCTGCTTTTTGGAAAGATTTGTATTATTTTTTACCTATGTTTCCTACATGCAGTGGCAAAAATTTTCATAAGTACCTTGTCTCTCACTGTGTTTGTCATTCATATCCAAACCAGAGACTTTAGGGCAAAATGGTTTATTTATGAGAAGGTGGCCAGGAAAGGGTCCCATACTGGAATTTACTGCCTGATTTTCTTTTTATGATTCCCCCCTGTGAGATCAACCCTGTGCTTCTTAGTTTCATATGCTAGATCTCATTCTGCAAAATTTCTTGTGAACGGCCTTACTGCTGTGTTTTCTTTTACCAATTTACTGCTGTGGTTTCCTGAGTAAGCTGTAATCAGGTAATTGGTAAAACCTTGTATTATTTAAGTTTTTGCTACAGTATGTTGACTAAAGCTGGAGAATATTTTTGAATTTGTGCCCTAGTAAAGTTGTACATTAACAAAAATATAATAGTTATTTTTATATTACATGTTCATGTTGCTGCAGATTAGCCTCGCCCATATTTTATTGACTGTCAATTATCATTAAAAACTCAGAAAATCCTCACTGTTATGCTGTGAGCTTTATTTAGAATGCTTAACATCTCTCAGGAGCTTCTAAAATGTGGTATTTTTCTTTTGTGTTTTCCTTTGGTTTTAATTCTTAAATGGTCCCTCTTTTCAGATTTCAAATTATAATCTATTTCCTGATGCATTGCTGACGTCACGCGAGCCATGTCAGAAGTACTTCCAGGTCAGATGCCCTTTAAAAGATTCTGCTATGCAAATATGTGAAATCTTCCTCTTATTTTTCTTCTTCTTTCCAGGTCCATATTTCACTTTCATTTTGCCCTTACACATGAAATAGAGAAAGCACTTCATTTTTTTTTTTAACTGTGACTTTTTGAAGAAACTGTCTATTGAGCTTTTTAAAAACTTCCCATAGACAACAGGATGCAAAAAAGTCATTAGATGGCAAAGACAAATTGGTCATGTACTATTCTTTGTTTGCAATGACATTTTCTGTCTGTCTCTTCTAGCTCTGAAAGTTACATGACAAGATTGAAAAACATCAATAAAAGCCATTCAAGTAATAACATTATTTGTATTATTGTGATCCTTAGAGAGTTGGCACTACTCTTTGTTAAACACATTATAGTAGTAAAAGTATTTTAATCTATATCTGTGATAATGGTAAAAGTATTTTAATCTAGATCTGTAAGAATGTTCAATGTCTACAATTGAGGCTGGGAGTTCTTTTAAAAAGTAAGCAAGTTGAAACCCTTAATGAATTGCTATGACAGATCTTCTACCAAGTTAAGTGCTGTCCTGAAGAACCAACAATTTAACCATGTTATTATTCCCAGTAATGATAATATTCTAATTGTTGTTAGCTTTTCACCAGAGTAGAATATTTTTTAGTGTTTTACTCACAACTTAGCAGTGTTCTCCCACTTATACTGAGACATATGTATCAACTCAGTGATTCCTGGTCTGGTTGTCCATTGTGTTTGCTTTTCAACAGAAGGTAGAGAAATTGAAAATATGGTGCCCTGTGCCAGTAGCATGGTCCTTGTTGGTAGCCAGGCAGCACAAGGAGCTGTCTGAGAGGGGGATGGAGTCTGTCTGTGGCAGCTCTGGATGCAGGAATCTAGGATTCTTGTATTTTATTGAAGTCTTTAATTAGAAAATTGGCATGTGCTTCCTCTGGGAAAAGTGATGTGTTTCAAGCATCATTGTGTGCTGTATAAAGGAGGAGGGACGGGCTATTGGTCTTCTTCCTTACACTTTTCTACTATGCAATCTTTCTTCAGTGCTCTTAGGCATTTCCTTGCATTCCAATTTTTCTGCTGGTTTAGTTAGTCCCAGTCTCATAGCAACTTCTACCCTTGAAATGGAAGATCTGCCCATCTGTATTTCTTCTCTTTTTGCCTTCTTTTCTCTTTTTTTTTCTCCCTTTTCTCACATCTGTCTGCTTCCAAGAGCAGAGGGAAGCTGGCCGTGTGCGTCCCAGGGCGTGGCTGGGAGTGCAGGGTGACAGCCAGCGAGCAGGCCCATGGTCCCCAGGAGAGCAGCTGGCTTCACTCTGTGCACTCCTTGTGCTGCTGTCTGCCTGTTCACTGATCATTTGGTCATGATGGTTTGATCAATGAATCACCTGAGATGGGGTCAGGAGGGGAGATGGTGTCTAGTGAAAGGTTTGTTTTGACATTTTTGTGCTCATGGCCTACACCAGCCCAACTTGTCAGCCAAGTCACAAACACTCTGTGAGCCACAAAGACTCCTTGGCTCAGCGTTGAGCAATGTGCCAGTGTTCATCAAATCAATGGAGAACCTTTATCAAGCAGATTAGTAAAATGTAATACATTGTGTTGCAATGTTGCCAAGGTCTTATTCTTAACAATATTTCCGAGCAATGAAACAATAACAGCAGGGGACAAGCTAAAGATAAGCTGACAGGCAAATACTTAAGCTTTATCCAGGAAGATTATTTTTTAAGAAATTTGTTCAGTGACAAAAAAAGTGGCAAACATTGCATGAAGTAGCTCATTTGTAACAGAGGAGAATAAATTTGTCTTGTTCTATATTGCGGTGATTGTATTTATGGGTGAAAAGCATAGATGTTTGTTTTAATTTGCTGAAGCATGAAGTAAAATGTAATCTAGTGAAATCCCTAGATACCATGCAATTGCACAAATTCTAAAGGTCAGGCAATGTAGGGGGGAAATTATCCTGCCCTATTACTTTACTTTTTACGTGACTTTCATGTTGTCAGACTTTGAATGATTCAGAAAGAGAGTACAAAGCAGCCATTTGATATGTAGAAGCTGTTTCATGTAAAACATTTTGGTAACATCTGATCAGAGGCAACCTTGCTTGCATTAGACCTGATTGGTTTTGAACAAGGTCCAGGAAGCTCTGTGTGTGTATATGATGTGTTTATCTGAGAAGTAATTTATAAAGTTCCTTTAAATTTTGTAATAGTTGAGTTTTAAAGTGTCTTGTGGCTTAATTTTTTTCCAGGATGTTTGTTAACCATTGCCTAAGATGATGTGCCATGGGGTGATCCATCTTCTAAAGAATTTGCAGTTGGTTTAGACTGACTGGCCAGGGCTTGAGAAATTGGCAAATATGAACAGTTGTAAAATTTAGTTTAAATTCTGTTTTTAACAATTTTAGAAATTGTTCTTCAACACCTGGATGGGTGATTCTGGGAACAAAAGGTATTATTACTTGATCAGCTTGGTTTCAAATGAACCAGAATCATGTTTGCAAGTGAGCAGCTTTGACAGCACATCAAAGAGGAGAGAACACTGGCAACTGTGCCTGCATTTAGGTATCAATGTGAAGTGCTCCTTTTCCCTCTGTTTATGTATTATATTTTCTTTTAAAACCCATATATTTAATCTCTTGTAAATCTGTACAGCAGTCAGTTCTGTCATATATCAAATGTACAAAGATGCAGCACACCTCAGCTGGAATGATCTGTCATCAGCTAGCTCAAATTACAGCTTTTCATTCCTGGATAAGCCCCTGATACCTTTTTATGTGCAATATAAGCAGTCAATGATAACTGAGAATTAGGAACAACAGAAAGGGTGTTTCATGTTGTGGCAGATGGGAATGATTTATTAATTGGCCTCTAATTTAGTTGCCAGGTATAAAACAACAGTGACTGTTACAGTAAATTGAGGTGTTCATATGGAGTATTGTGCAGATTAGTGGAAGCCATAAATAGAGAGTACAGGAACAAATTGCAGGGTTTTTAAAATGAGTTTTTTAAAAGAGCTATATTTTGATAATTTTTAATAATCTAAAAAATGTGTTCCCTCAATAAACTTAATATTTTTTTCAAAATATGAGCTGTGCAAATGGCTAAGAAAAATCAGAAACTTGTTTAAAAGCAGACAAAAGAATTTAACAGTGTATGTTCGGATGTATGTTTTATCCTTAAGCATGAACTTTGTGAGCTATAGAAATAGTAAACCATCTCTGGAGCAAGCCTTTTGTTTGAAGTTGATTGAATTCCAGCAGGGTGTTTTGTCAAGGGATTTTTTTCCCTGCCCCTGAAAATCAAATACACCTTTGTGGTCTTCTAGTTGTCTTCCCTGACCCTCTACTTCCCTTCCCTAAAAAAAAAATAAAAAAGGAAGGTGGCAGGGGAGGGAGGGGAAAGAAAGAAAGACAGAAAATGCAAGTGTTACGAGTCAACAGCTGACCAGCCGGTCAGGGTTAGCAGTAACAGCACTACACAAAGATGAAAAAGAAGCAGCATCTGTTGGCAGTCTGCTTAGAAATAGTTCAAATTTCTGTTTCCTGGTGATGAGCACTTGAGGACTTATTTCTCTCTCCATCCAAGACAGAGGTGAAATACTGAAAGACTTATGGTATGATAGTGAGAGTCCCAGGCATTTGCAAAGGGCACCCCTGCTGTCCCACAGCCTGCCTGCAACAGATTCAGAAATGAAAAACCTGCCATAAAATTGTCTTGTATGGGGCCAAGCTTTCTGCTTTTTCTCATCTTTGTGGTCCTGATAATCTCTCTGTATTTTTTTCTGACTCTGTTCTTCCTTATTGAATAAGATAAGCTTTTGTCTCTTCTCTTACCCACACGGGTTGTGGTAATTTTCCTCCTGTAAAACAATTGCCTAAAGTGCTACATGCCCTTACCAGAAGCCCTAGCAAAGAGTGAATGCAATGAATGTGTCTCACCAGTGTTCCCTTTGCTTTGCAGTCGATTCCGGCGTGGATGCCCTGGCGGTGTTTATGGCGAGCGGCAGCGCCACGGACGCCGTGAACCGCAATGGCCCCGCCACCCCGCCCAACACCCTGAACCTGCGCTCCTCCCACAACGAGCTCCTCAATGCAGAGATCAGGCACACGGAGACCAAGAACAGCACCCCTCCCAAATGCAGGAAAAAGTACGCGCTGACTAACATTCAGACAGCCATGGGGCTTTCTGATCCAGCAGTTCAGCCCCTTCTGGGGAACGGCTCTGCCAATATCAAGCTGGTGAAGAATGGAGAAAACCAGCTCAGGAAAGCTGCCGAGCAGGGACAGCAGGATCCCAACAAAAACCTTGGTACCACTGCAGGCGTAAATGTAACTTCTGAGAAGTTTGAAGGCAATGAGCCGATCCCACAGGATTCCTCTGGCTGTGAAATATTGCCCTCGCAGCCAAGAAGGACCAAGAGCTTCCTGAATTACTATGCAGATCTCGAGACATCAGCTCGAGATCTAGAGCAGGGTTTTGTTGGCCTGGAAGATAAGTCTGCACAGAGCAACAGCCAGGCTTCTACCGTTATTGTCAATGGGGAAGTCCTGCCCCGGAAACAGAACGAGATGCCAAGCCCAGAGGATGGCCAGGTTGCCACGGTGTCATCAAGCCCTGAGACAAAGAAGGATCACCCAAAAACTGGGGCCAAAACAGACTGTGCCCTCCACAGGATTCAAAACCTGGCCCCAAGTGATGAGGACTCCAGCTGGACTACCCTGTCCCAGGACAGCGCCTCGCCGAGCTCACCCGATGAAACAGGTACACAAGCAAAGGCTCCTCACAGCCTTGTTTTAGAAAGGGATTGCTTAGCTTTGCTCAGCTGGTGCAGGAAGGACAGAGGTGGTTTAGCAGTTTCACTGGGGAACTGGATTGTATCAAAATGCAAGCACTGGCCTTGCACACAGCTGCTTGTCTGCTAGGGAATGCTTGGAAGCTTCCTGGTTGATTGTGGCAGCTTTCAGAAAGGCACCAGCAGATGGCCTATACAGGGTCCTAGAAATATGCTGACTGCACCTCTTGCTACTTTATAAATAATTACTCTTCAATAATCAGTGGGTGCATGTTGTGAGAAGAACATGGTTATCAGGAGATGCTGAACTACTGATAGCTACCTACACACAACAAGGTGTGTGTAGGTAAAATGTTCACTAGGTTCAGTGAAGATTTTAACTTTTGTAATGCACAGCTTTGTAAGTGTGCCCACTACATCCCAGTCATTTGATGATGTTCCCTCCCTATGTGTCAACATGGGTAAAGAGAAACCCTTCCAGCTGAGGAGCTGTGCAGTGAGCCCTGGTGGTGTCTGTCCTGGAGGGCTGTGCCTTTGGGCATGGACAGGGCTCTTCACTGCCACTGCATCTGGGGTAGGAGGAGAGCATCATGTGGGGTCTTCACAGCTCAGTGCTCCCCAAGCCTTGTATTTATGCTCCAGTAGTAAATTTAATTTATAAAGCACATTTATGCTCCAATAGTAAATTTTAGGGCCCAAAGAAAGAAAGAAAGACATTTATCTAGGGGGAAAAATATGCAGTAGAGTTTTAGTCATATGACTTGTGGGAATTGAAGAAATCCTGCAGTATTGAGAGCAGTTAATCCGTAAAAGAATGTAGTCCAGCAGATACTTGGGGTATTAATAATGTTCAGTGCAGAGATTGTGTTTAGCATTTCAGTTTATGCAGAAATATGATAGAAATATGGCTTTCTTGAGAAGACACTCTTGGAAATAACAATATGCTTCTATTAGGGCTTCTGAATTGTTTTGTCTTGCTTTTCCCACTCTTAACAATATTTCATTATTTAAATCCTAGAAATCTGAATGTTGTTTTGTGAGGTATTTTTGTTGTTTTGTTTTCATGTGTTTTCTTTTGGAGTTGTGTAATTCAAAAACCCTGAAAACTTTATTCTTAATTGATTGCACTCAGAATGCATAATTGTTTAGATAAAATCCTCCTGAAGTCTCCTTATGGCAGGATACTTCTATGTGTAGTCTAATAAAAAGGTGTTTTCAAGAGCCTTGACCTTCTCTGAGTGATGAGGTAAAAAATAAATACAACTCAATTTAAAGATACAAAAATCCTGATTTATTTAAACAAATGTTAATGTTGATAAACAGATATGATAGAATCCATTATTAATGGGCACTGAACACCACAAGCACAGTACAGTATAAGAAATGTGTTTGGAGGAAACTCTTCTTTCTTGTCCAGGGGAATTAGCTGTATGTGCATCTACATAGACCTCAACTTTCAGATTATTTTATTAGTGCTTTCAGCTATCTAACCTTCTTTTTGAGATTTAGTACTTCAAAAAAAAAAAAAAAAGTCTTTGGGGATTTTAGAAGCAGAAAAAACCTATAGTCAGCAAAGCAGTGGGATGTCATCGAGATCTTAGCACATGCCAAGCCCTAATGGGTTTTCAGGCAGCCTTCCTAGAGACAGGCAGTGACTTTCCACCAGAGCTGATTGACACCTAGCACTGCAGGCAGTCCCCAGACAAGGAGACCTGCCTCCCTTGGCCTCAGGCACTGCATCTCCCCTGGGAGCTGCTGTGTCTATCCAGCTGAATCCTCTGTCATTTGGAGAGTCTTATGAATAACCACACACCAGCTCGAGGTGCTTTTAATACTGCAAATTGACCAGAACTCGGTTCACATCATGGGGAGTGCTTCCTCCTTCTCTCTCAAGAAACTTTCCTTAGTCTGGCTTTTAAAGGAAATGCATCTTGTGTTAGTACACCATCTACCTATTCCTTCTCTCCCTCTCTGTGTATTTATCAGTTTCACCTGGATAAAATTTGCATGTATTTGTATTCATTGTATGAATATATGTGGTGCAAGCAGCAGTGAAGCACATGCCCCAGAGCTCAAACCTAGGAGAGAATGAGGGTGATGTTTTCTCTTTGTTTGTTTGGTTTTTGTTAAGAAGCTCCCTATGAGGCAGGCACATTTCTTAATGTTTGTATCACCTGAAAAACAATTTCAGTGGAAAGTTATTCTGCCATAGTAAAGTGCAGTGCTCTGTGTAATAATCTTCAATGAATTAGAAATGGGGATTCTTCAGGAAATAAAAAGAATTCTATTTGTCTCCAAACCAACAAGAAAATTGGAATTTGCTTTTGCTTTCTGTTTTAATTTAAATAAAACCCCCTCCTTCTAGAGCCAGGAATAGCCCCATAATTAGGAAAGTCTCTGAGATGTGGGACACATGATGCTAGAGAGCCACAGATATTTCTTGCTCTATGCCAGCTGCCCCTCTTGCCCTCTTTGGGGTTGTGGGAGGATGTGCAGGGCAGCAGCCTCCTCTGGCTCCCTGGTCTCTCAGCCTTTGGTGCCTTGTCTCTCCCTAGCTGAAATCAAAGGGGCATTAAAACCACAAGTGTCCTTTTTCAGGAGTGCTGCTGCTGTGTGCAACTGCAACATACCAGTGCCTGTCTGCTGCTGGTCTCTGAGCAGAGGGCAGTTTAACAGCTGGTTCCTGATAAACCAGTTCTATCCCATGCAGAAAGGGCAGCTGGGAGAGCAGCCCTTGGGGATCAGGAGTGCTGCTCTTGCAGAGAGCCTGGTGCTCTGAAAGAACAGCATGGCTGGGGAGAATAGCTCTCCTAATACAATAAAAATTACAGGAAATCATGAGCTTGTCAGAAAGACTTATAGCAGTGGCCAATTCTGCCTCTGATTTTAACTGGCATCTTTGACCAAATTAAAATTAAATTATGTCCCCTTAAAAGCACAACTCTTCCTTGGCAGTACCTATCTGATACAGACAATAGGTCTGTTACTTGCTCAGAACATGTTTTCTCTGTTCCTGAGTGGGGAAAAGGATTTATGTACTAAAAATACATTCAGTTACATTGTGGATTAACACAAGTCCTATAAAACTAGACAGATAACCACCTATACAGTTGTAGGGTTCTAAGTAACCACCCAATTTTCAGATTTTTGGGAATAAGAGTCTCTGCTTCACACCTGCTGTGCATCTCCTAAAGGCTGGCAACTTTTAATATTGGGCTGTTTTATTTTTTAATCCTGCTTGTTACTGATAACCATGTCTCAAAAATAGTGCATGTTTTATAGTCTTAGGCTTGACTGCTGACTGCTTATGAAATAAGAAAGGTGACTGTTGCTCTATATCCCCAATGTGTGTGTAGGTATTCTTCACATTCTGCATGTGAAGTTACTAACTGCATGTTTGTCTCTTATTTAGCCATCCCTATAAGAAGATTTTAGGGTCAGTTTAAAAGAAATAAAACTTCAAGGGCAGCCATGGTTATACACTCTTCATGGTTTCAGGGTCTACTGGTAGAAGGCTATAAAATAAATTGAACTTGATAATAAATTGAACTTGAAAGATGATCCTCTCAAGTACACATTGCCACTATCAGTTGCACAGGGAGGCTGCTTGCTGTGTTTAGGCAGCCAGGTTGGTTTTATTCTGTGATTCTCGGTGGAGCTACCTAAATCCTTATCTTGGATTGTTTGAATGCTCTGACTTGAAATTCTATAATTAAGAGTGGCAATCAGCCCCCAGATCCCACAATTAAGAGGAATAATCAACAGCTTTTTGATTTGAGATAGATAACAAAAATGAGTATGTAAAAGTGAATTAACATGCCTAAATTCAGGAATGGGAGAATAAATGCTTGATATAGCAGTGATTAATATCCTCTTCCAAACTCTGTTTGCAATTACCAAAATTTGGGACTACAGAAGAGGTTTTCCAGACCATGTTACAGTTTCATACTTAACTGTTTGCCAAAAAGATAATGATTTTTCAGTTCATCAGAGCCATTCAATTTCCTCCCTGGAGTGAGCTTGGTTCAGCTGCCCACCTGGTGTCCCTTGAGATGTCTGGTGGTGTCCAAGACAGGCAGCAGAGAGGAGGCAAGAGCTAGGACTTGCATTTGGAGAAACAATCACAGCCTGAGCAGGATGAACATTAGGTAACATTCACAGATGAATTAACCAGCTGTGAACAGAGTTTGAAACACCTGCCCTGTAGTGCAGAAATGAAATTTGTTAATTTACTGTGTCTGTGTCTGTCAAATAGCTCCCTATTTGATCTCTGCTGTATTGTTCCAAAAGGGTCTGGGATGGTTTGTCATATTCTCTGTAAAAACAGCTCTCTCCTAGTGTGACATCTCTCCCTGAGTGCCCTGGGGCTGGGGGAGATTGAGTTTGAAGACAGTTGCCTTGTGGTGGCAGTGCTCTGACTACTAAAGCATTGCTGTGGCTAGCTCTGTCCTTTGGCTACAGGCAGTGTCAGATGTAGCCCAGTCCTAACTGGCACAGCTTCATTGATTTTGACCTTACTCCAGCTAAACTTCTGGCCACTTGATGGGAGTCTGATCACTGGGTTGTCTTGCCCTTGATATTTCATTTCTTGTTTGGTGTTTGTGTTTTCAAGGACACTTCCCATGCTACCTTAGTAAAGCACATAATTCCTAATCCAGAAAAGATCATAGTCCTGCTTTATATAAGTGCAGTACTATGATTTTGAGAATGTTAAAAATGAATATTTTTCTATTCAGTAAAATGTGTAGTTGTGATATAAACAAATGCCTGCAGGGCCTGTACCTGGAACATGTGGAATACCTGCATGGGAAAGCAAAAGGTGGCAATGGGGAGTAGAGGTGGTGCCAAGACAACACAGAGAAGTAAATGCCAGCCTCATGCTACTGCCTGAGTGGTTCACAAGATGCCCAGAGCACTGCACATTTCCCTTAACTCCACAATGCACTTTACATGAGTGTGTAATGTTAAGAGATATTAGGACATGCTTTTTGTGTGCTGTAGCCAAGTGGAAAACTCTTCTGAGCATCTGTAGGGCAGATTCAAGTTTCAGAAGTGGTAAATAACTTAATCATGTCAGGTACTTAACTTGACAAACTATTTTTGGAAACTTTCCAAGCTTCTGTAGTTTAGGGATAGAAGTGTGTAGTTCTGGATGCTGCATGTCCTCTCTGAGGTTAAATGCATCTTGCTGGAAAAACTCTTCTATGCCTAGGATTGTCAGACACAGGACCAAGCAAAGAGGAAGGGAAAAACAAATCACAGAAGTGAAAACAAAGGTAATGGGGAAAATCAGGATGCTGATTTCAGAGGGATGATAATGCAGGAAGTTGCACAGAAAAGCCACAATAAGCTGATACCAGACTAACTACCTCTCCTTAAAAAAAAACCTTTCCAGTTCATAAAGCTGTTCAAGTAATAAAAAATTATGGCCAAAATTGATCCAGGAAACCTCTGCCTCAGCACTTCTGAATGCTGCATAGAAGTCAGGCCAAACTTCAATCCACCTGATTGATGCTTTGAAATGGATATAGATATCTCTGGGGAAGGGAAGGAAGAAACAGTATTACCTTTGGGAGGAGGCTTCATATGCACACCTCTGTTTGTTAAGGCAAGCTGAGAACAAGGTTATATTCTTCTAGGTGTGGTCTGTGTGCACTGAAGCTCTTTGCAGCCTGTTTGGGTGCTTGTTTATCTTCTAGGCTCCTGTATGTCAGCTGCAGGAGGTGTGGTAGAGGAATGGTATTGCCACTCAGCAGAATGAGTCTCCAGTCTTTGCAGTGGCCCTTGAGCTCTCTGAGGACCTTGCAGTTGCTGGGGTAGCAGTGATTAACCAGGTGTACAAGCTGGGAATGGCCAGCACACTTTGGGGGTTCCCTGTTCTGAAGATATTCCTGCCTCTTTGCACTCTGCAGAAGAGAAATGTGAAGCCTGGCCCCTGTGGTTGTTCCTATGAGCACCTGCTGTGATCCCAGTGTTGGGCCCAGCAGTGCTGAGCTGGTCTCCCTGGTGCTCTCAGAGGAGAAAGCTGCTGGGGGAACATGTGGGTTGTGAAGTGGGGAGGATAGGCTGGAAGATGGGAACATGACCTGGAGGAGGGATGCATTGGAGGGGGAAGCAAAAGGAGAGTGAATAATATGCAGCTGTGGAGATAAATAAGGACTTGGTACCAACTGCACGAGAGCTGGAAGCAAGCAGGGGTGTTTGTAGACAGTAGGTTAGGCAAGCAAGACTAGCACAAAGGCCATGACAGTAAATCACATGGACTAAGTTTGACAGCAGAAATGAGTATTGGGGATTTTGTCTGTGCTGGGGTGTTATTTTCATGGAAGTTCTGAAAACTTAACACAAAAATGGGGAGCTCTGAGTTATTTAATACTGAAGTACTGCCAAGAGAAAGTCAGATCCTAGTTCAAGCCCCTGTGGAAGATGATGTCTGTACAGGAACACAGATTTAAATCCTTCTCAAGTTCCTGACCTGATATGTTTGCATCTGGAGGTGTTTCTTATAATCTCCCCAAATTAGTGGCTTCTTTATATCCCAGTCTCTCAGTGCACTGGTTCCTTGTGTGCTGAATTCTCATGTAAGTCAAGAGCTGACTGAAGTTGAATTCAGCTTTAATTAGCAATATGGGATTGGCTGAAGTGGGGTTCTGGGTCCCTTGAGTCACCATGGTGCTGTTCAAAGTTATGGTATTGCACATATAGAAATTTCTGGATGTACAGAAACCTATAGCATGTACCACCAAGACGTGGGATAGATGGTGCTGCAGGCAGCCTTGGGTTTGTTGCTGTTGCATCAGGAGAAGGTGGGTAGATCAGAGCAGTACTGAGCACCTCCATGGGCCAGAAGAGGTGTTGTGTGATGTGACCTGGCATGCTGCAGAGACCTTGCTCTGAACTCAGTCCTCGTTTGAGAGTGGATGTCTGGTCCCTGCCTGAAGGGACATGAAGCCTTTTTAGGCAATCCCATGAAAGCACATGTATTTGCTGTTAAGACTTGATTGCTTCATTCTGAGAGCCCCTGGGTACTCAGGATTAGGCCCTAAATGTCCAATATCTGGATGCCACAGAACTCAAGATAATGACATTAAGTGGGCTCCTTGCAGTGTGTGGATCTGGTTTTGTAAACCCCAGCAGTGTGTCCTTCAGCTTGCAATGTAGGTTTGTCCATGATCTTTGATGATGAGAAATCACTGGGGAGAGAGGGAGAGGACAACTCCAAATGTAAAACATATATTTTTGCTTCCTGCTTATAGTATCTCTGAGGCATTTTAATCCATTTTTATACGGTGGTGTATTATAGGGATTGTTTTTTGACTGCTATTTATGTTGATTATTTTATATGTATATAATTTGATACACTGGAATGATTTATTATGTATTAAGACTACTTCAAGGCTTTACCTTGAAAATCATTCTCAGAATTCTTCAATGAAACTGTTCCTTAATAAAACTATTTAATCCCGAACAATAACACAATGTAACTAAATGCATTTTTCATGTTTTTAATTGCTTTTGAATTGAGATTCTGCAGAGCTCAAATTTTAAACCCTGCATCAGTTATTAACTCAGACATTGCAGGGCACTGAGAGAGGAGTAGCATTGTCATGATCCACAAGTCAGAGCTTTAACTTTGTAGAGCACATTTTTTGTTTGCATGTAACCGATAAAATACTCTAAATCAAAGGTTATGGCTTTTACTTCTTGGAAGTGGATTTTGGGCACTGCTCTGAACCTGAGAATTTTTTAGTAAGGAACAAGTGACCCCATCCCTCCTCCCCTACTCAACATGAAAGCCAAAGACACAACTTAAATTGGCCAAATTAATTTTTAAATTAGAATACATTCCCATTCAGACCTTAATTTAATTTTACTTGTACTCTGTAAGAAAGAGACAGTCAAGTTATCCTGGTCATTTTGTCTGACATGATTCTTGGCTTTGCTTAAATTATTGATTATAGCAAGGGGAGGGACTTTGCAATGAGAACAGCGCTCTCACTAATAGAAGCCTTTCACTAAATCAATTTCTACCATTCCTGCAATGCACCTTCAGAAAGTCAGAGGTTTACAGCCTTAAGAAGAATTTTGTCTTCAAAGAGTGGATCTTTGCTTTACATTTTTTTAAACTTTTCATGTTTATACAGGCAGCTGGAGAGAAAAAAAATCAACATAAAGATATTTCCGGGGGCTGATCTGCAGGATGAGGGGCTGTTCTGGTTCAAAGTTGAACTGATTAAATCTTGATTTGATTGTCATCTAAAAGCTTGTGGGCTGAAAGTACTGTTTCAAAAGCTTGTCTCCTAAGCAGAGTCAGTCAGAAAATACATCAATGTCTTGCAAGCTGGAATGAATTCAGTGAAGGATGCAGTATATGCACGCACTGCTGAAATCCGTGTATAGCCATCTCTCTTATTTTTTCTTGGCTTATTAGAAAATGCAGTCATTTATAGGGTCAACGTGTGGTGTTTTCTCTGTTATATTTACTGGCAGTTGAATGGGGGTGGCTTCTCTTCCCTCCCATCCAAAGCACCATTCCTGGTTCGACTAATTGAGTGAGTGTCTGTTTAAACACAGCAGTGTATTTTCTTATATTTGAGTTGGAGATGCTACACAGAAGGAGAATATGAAGCTGTTGGGACATGTATGTAGCAAACTTAAAGGATGCTGGTAACAGATCAGTACATGTTGAACTATACAAGAGCATCTAGTAACTGTAAGTAACAATTCTCTTTTACTTTTTCATAGCACTGGTAAACAATGTCACTTAGGCCTGGATGCTGAATACATTTTATCTGTTATAAAAAATTCTGCTCAGTGGAAGATCAGCTGGTATCTGACAGTTTAGGTTGCAGCAGTATCTTCCTGAATGCTCATTATTTCAATATTGAATTGACAAGTGATGTTTTATTCTTGTGATCCATAGAGCTTGAAGATCTTTACATAAATTTAAAATACATTAAAAACCAGACTTCTGATTTCTCCTTTACACGTGACAAATTCTTCCCCTGTATTTTTCTTGTAGTCAAAGGGAAGAAAAAAATATCTCTAAACAGTGTAATAGTGGTACCCCTAGTCATTCCCTAAAGTTCAAGGTAAAGGAACTTTTGCAATACTGAATGTGCAGTTCAGGAGTTAGAAAGATGAGACAGTTTATAGCCAGTATTGAACTGGGAGCTGTCAAAGAATGTTGAGTAATATCTTGGATATTTTTTTTGTCCTTCTTGACAGTTCTAAACAAATCAATTTGTTGAGGTAGAAAAAGGATGTCTTATTAGAAAGCTGACTCACACAAAACCTTTACACAACTTTTTCTCTTCATTACAGGGGAACTGTAATTAAACAGCACAACTGTATTTGCTCATTACAGAAACAAACTAATAATAAGAAATAGTTTGGTTTGGCTTTTGTAAAATTATTTGTAATTTAGTTCACTTTTTTCTTTTGTGGGTAAGCTAGCATTGTTGGTCACACTCCAGCTCTAGCAGAATTTCAAGATAACATTAGGTGTAAAATTACCTTATTTTTCTGTTGTGCTTAACTAAAGCAAAACAGTAAGTTTCCCTTTCTTGCCCATGGAAGCTGTCAGTGGATCAACTAAGAAACTTTGTAGTCTCCTGACTGCTTAATTTCCTTTGATTAATTGTGCTGAAACATAACCAATGCTTTTTGTAACAAAGATATCTGATAAGTAGGAAGATGATGTCAGAACAACAGGGATTTCAGGGCTAAGCTTCCACTGGTGTGGAAAAGGAAGTTTATTTCATTTTTCTTACAGGATTGATTTTTTTCCTGCTAAAATGGGTGTGTTAGGCTTTGTAAAATTATATTACCTATGTGTATTCAGTTTTAGTACAGGAAATAAGACTTTTATGCAACATCAAAATTAATGGATGATCATTAACAGAAAATTTGTTTTCTATAGTTCTCTTGATTTCATGTCACAGGTGAATTCTCTCTTTCAGAACTATACTCCAGATTCTGGTACTTTGAACATACCAAGCCTATTACCTAAGATTTTTTTTAATCCTACAATTACTTCACAGGGAAAATGCAGCTTAAAGAAGCTGCCTCAGGAACAGGGTGACAGTGGAAGTTTCCCCATTCTCTGTTCCTCCCAGTGGTTCTGGTCACATCCACTTTAAGTATCAAAAAGCTGGTCCAGAAAATAGTGGGGATGGTCCAGTGTACTCAACATTTCCCAGAGGAAATCACCTTTTTTGTGGACAGGTCTCTCTGGCTGGAGGGAGTCTGTTGTTAACCTGGGACAAGCTTCAGCTGTTCCAAGATAAAACCAAGTGAGTAGTGACTCTGCTCCATTGGTTTTCCAGGATTGATGCAGAAGGGTGGATTTTCTCTCTGCCAGAAGTAAGTGGAGATTTATCTATGTGTTCAACCAATGTTTGAGGTTCACTACTTCCAAATTTTGTTGACATCAGTGCAAAACTGTCAGACAGTATTTAAACAAAAACACAGGCAAATGTACTGATTTTAAAGTTGCACTCCCTGCAGACCACACTTAAAAAATATTGTAATAATAATTACTGGTTGTATTTTAAATATTCAAGTGTACAACTGAAGCTTTATTGTGGGTGGAGGAATAAATCTAGTATTTGCATAGAGACCTCTTTTGTTTTCCTCTGCAAAGCACCCCATCTGCAGACAGGGCAAATGGACAGATGAAGCATTGGAAGTAGAAGGGAGGGGAGGGAGTTTTCACATGTTGCTCCTTTATTAGTAATCCATTTAATTTTGCATCCTCAGTTTCATTGCACAGGAATACTTATAGATGTGATGCATTTATAAAGACTAAAATAAAGATGAATAAATTCTTCAATCTATGCCAGTAAACCAATTAAAAACAAAAGGAAAACAAACATAAATTCTTCTTGGAACTAATACACCTTGTCCCTAAATGGGAGTTTTAAAACAATGTGTATTCAAAAGCAAGAATAAATTTCAGGTCGTTGTTTATATTTTTAGGGTTATGCTTTCATTTTAATTTTGTTTTTTCATCTTTTACCTTTTTTTGAAACTTGGGTGATTCTGTGAGTTGGTGGGTTGTAATGAGAGGTTTTTTGAATATTTGTTGATTTGGGTATTTTTTTTAAGTGGACAAGCTGCAATTTCCCATTGATTCCAAGAGTTAGGGAGTTTAAAAGTTCCAGGTATCACAAGACACAAAGTCATAAAAATTTCTGTCAAAAATGCTGAAAACAAGTGTGAGTTCACAAGAGTAGTATTTCATTTCTTCAGTGTTTTAAAAGTAAACTTTTTGAAAGGAACCTTGCAGCTTGAATTCTGCAGTAATGAGCAAATCAACTACTTCATTTGCTAAAACACTAAAGCTCTTTTGGTGGGATGTGTTTTTATGACTTGCTGAGGGGTAAGGTGGTGATCAAAGCTTAAAAGAGAGAGAAAACTATTTTTTCCTTCTGGTAACATTACTGCAAAAGGGTCAGTGTAAAGGCCACCAGATTGGGTTATTTTGACTTTTGGTTTATTGTTTTACAGATGCTATGTCAGGATTGTGTGTCTGCCTGGCCACAGTTTTATCTGAGCTGATTCTATTTTCAGGTGGCAGGATTCAGTGAGAATTTGTTGTTGGTGCATAAACTGAATTTCTGGCTAGCATCTTGCTTACAGTTTGTTGCTGTCATCTCTCCTTTCTACTTAGAAAATTTTCTGGAATCCAAATAATATCAGGACAGTGAGACTGTAAACCCTGACTGACAGAAGAGCTTTTTTGAACTGTAGTAATTGTCATGTGTAAAAGCATGTAGTGTAAGCAGTGCTAATTACCTCTCCCCAGCAGTGTCTCTGCACTAATCACCAGACAGATCTGCTGTTGCTTAACTGTTCCTCAGTAGTTCAGCTATGTTCCCTTTTCCTTATTCATACAGATATTTAAGACCAACTGTTCTATTTGCCTCTAAGTAAATTTATATTTATTAAATGGTGATGCATAATTTGCTATGAAAGTAGTAAAATCTTCCTTTTCGATGCATGTTAATATAAATCGGAAGGGGACAAGTGTGGAAAAATATTAATATTCAGTCCCATAACTCCTGCATTTCTATTGTCATATGAGAATATTCTGTATCTCAGGGTAGGAAAGCACCTTTGTATTTATGAAAATAAATTTGTTGTGTATTTTCCTTCTAGGAATATAAATCTATATTTATATATAAATCCCTTAGAGGAAGCTTGGATATAATGGTTTGAGAATTCTCACATTAGATGAGGCTTTTTAATCTGGTCCAGTATAACTGCTGTGGTAACTTTGATAAAAATCCTTCAATAATGTTGTTAGTTCCACTGTTTCCAATGTAAATATATTACATATATATTTATATGTAATACAGTAAATGGAAGGCAGGGCTTTTACAAGAGTTACAGTGGTTACAGTTCCATGTTGTACATAACCAAATGACCCTATATAGCAGAGCTTAGGATCATGGAGTTCTTTATGGGTTGCTTCTCTGACAGGGGTCAGTGGCAGAAACTTATGGCTTCACTAAAACAAAAACACGGCTAGCATAAAGTGGTCCTCCCCCTATTATATCTTTTTCACTTTCAGTAATTGATAGTTTCAGGGCTTTTAGACTTGGTATGTCATTCATGTTATCTTCTTTAATTGCCCTTGATAGACTTATAATATGAATTTGTTTAATCATTTTTTTCTCATTTGTATTTCTGGCAGCCACAACATCCTGTGACCATGGGCTCCATAATCAAATTACGTGTTATATGAAAAAGTATTTCCTTTTATTATAAAATTGCCCTCCAATAATTTCATTAGATGCCTCTTGCTTTTCTCTTTTAGGAAGCAGTAAATAACAGTGAATGATGATTTCCTTTCCATCCTTGCCTTCTTCCCACCATTCATGATTTTACAGATTTTTCTGACATCCTCCCCTCCTCCCTGTCATTTATTCTCCAAGCTGGAGAGCCCTACTTTACGCAGTGTCTCTTCCTGCAGAGAGATTTTTATCTGTCTGTCGTTTCTAATTCTGCTGCATCCATTTTTATACTAGGGCACATGAAGTGCATGCACTAGTCCTGTGATAGTTCAATCCTACATTAAAACTATATACATGAAGACTTTTATCTTGATCTTGGTTCCTAAAATGGAATTTTTTCAACTGCCAGTGAGTACTAAAATGCTGCCTTCAAAAAACTTTGTGACCTTGATCCTTCCAGAATGACAAAAGATAATTAATTATCTGCTGTTGTATATCAGGATTTGAAGTAGCAGAAGAGTAACATTAAAGGAACTTGTAAGAAATTGATAAGAAAGAGGAGGTGGATGTCTTTGTCCATTGAAGAAAACGAGAAGGTGAAGGTTGTGCATTGAAAAACAGCTCTTGAAGCTTTGTGTATCTTAATCCTGTAGGATCTATCTGCAGTCTTTTGTTTTTGCTCAGCAACAAAGGTGAATAGAAATCCAGAAAGGGTACTCTTCTCATCCTACATAACTGGTTTTCCAGCTTTCTAAAACCACCTGCAGTCCTCTGGCATGTCCACAAATTAAAAGGTTTCCACCAAAGATTAGCTACTGTTTTCACCTGGGGGAAAGGATCATTCTGTTTCTTGTGCATCTCTTGTTTTACTGTTTGTGAAACATGTGATGACAATCACATACAAGTTGAATTGTAAGTCTGTGCCATTGGGCAGCTTCACTTGCTTTTAATTAGCCAGTCATATGCACTGTTTGTGATAACAAACTTCTTCGAGATTTTTGTAACACCAGAAGGTTTTCTCCACAGTGCTTCTAGAGCTCAGTTTATCATGCACTGGAGATTTTGTCTGTTGTTTTCCTGTGCTTTGGCATATTTTTGTTCTTACCAAGCAGGTGTTTGTGTTTAGGGGTATTCTATCTCACGGTTCGCTATAAAAAGAACTTCTCAAGTTGTGCTCTGGGCATATGCATCTTTAAGGGAACTTTATCCTTGTTTTCAAAGCATCCATTTTGCTAGTGGGCTTTAAATGGAAGGTGGGACTAATTGCAAGTGAAATTGTGTTGTGGTTCTGTGGAATTTTAAAATTAATCCATTCATTTTTCTCTTTCAAATGCTGTCTGGCATAGGACTCTAGTTGTGTGTTGGGTTTGTTCCTGGCTGCTGTTTGCTAACATAGACTTCCCAGGGTGATTTAGGCCACAGTTATTTTTTTCTGAATTTTCTTCTAATTCTTGCTAGTGCATTTGTCAGAGATACCATTCGTATCTCCTTGAATGCAGATTTTTAAGTCTAGCTTCAGGTACATATATGAGTCCACTCAGGGAAAAAACCAGAATTTTAGTGCTGGAGTTGCATGAAGTAGAGATAAGAAAGAAAATCCTGGTATTTCTAATCCTGGATGGATGCTTTCAAAGATGATTAACATCTTTGAGATTTCTTAATACCAGAAAGTATTTGGGCAGTATGACTAGATTTAATAGAAAATTGATATACCAATGTAGTGATGTGAAATACTAGAATAAACTGTAGGGCTAAGAGGCCCCTGTGTGCTATCAGCGTGCTTCCCTCTCCCACAGCAGGTGAAATGCAGCCAGCTCCTCTGGAGCTTCCATCTGCTGTCAGAAGCCCCCATTCAGGAAGCCTTCCTCCTGTAGATGCCATACATTGCACTTCATGGATGGCTCTGTGCATTGTGCAGGAAAATGCTTAGTTCAGCTGAAGCAAAATTACTTTGAAAAGGTTAAAGTTGTTTGGTTGCTGGCTTTCTTTTTTATAAAAAGTCTCAAAGTTTGAGGCTGGGAGGTGAAGCTTGAGTTCACTGTGTTACAAGCCCTCAGCATGGGCTGGAGCTGCCCAAGGTGCCCAGGCTTCCCCCTCAGTGTCTCTGACTGCAGGCAGGCCATGGGGCCAATGTGCTGCTTCCTAGGCTTGTGCACAACTTCACACTTATGCAGCTCTATGATTTTCACCATAATAAATTTTCCCATCCCTTCAGTACTGTAGCAACATGAAATTAATTTGCAGATGGAGAAATATTAGGTCTTTGACTTCTATGTTGGAAAAAACCAGGAGCCTTCCGTTTGCTCTCTAATGCGTGTTTCACTACAGATTCAAAGTGGCAAATGAATCCATTGTATAGATTGTTGGAAGTCACACTCCAGCTTTTACTGATAGTACTAAATAGACCAAGTTTTGCCATAGTAGAAGGAGCAGCCCATACTGCAGGATGGGGATGGAAGGGGATTCTGATGTGTAGTCACACTGGAGCACAGTGGCTGATCTCTGTGCACTGTGTGTGTTTGGCTGGGGCTTGGTGCAGGGAGCCTGCAGAGACCTGGAGCCTGGCCATGACTTCAGGGAGTTATTTAATGCATCTCAGACCTCTCCTACACCCCCCTTTGATTAGAACAGGCCTGCACTCTTCTGCCTCACAAGGTTGGTGTGAGGATAAAGCAGTCATTTTCACAGCATCCTAGAGCCTCTGCTACAGTGTGTGAGCTGAAGGATGAGCAGAGCTTGGATATGAGAGGGGAAATTACTGTTCTCTTAAACCTAGCTTTTTTTTGTGAAGTAAAACATCTAATTTCACACAGTAGATCCATTGTAATTCAGTTTTATGTTCTGTTTTCACTGAATCATTATATTCAGAAGAAGGTTTTTCTAATGTATTTGCACAGTGCTCTAAATGAAGCTATCAAGGAAAGGCAGATTTAGTCAAGCCACCAGCTGAATTGTATGTCTGTGCCACTGGGCAACTTCACTTGCTTTTAATTAGCACAAAACCACTAATGAGCACATCCCTAAAATTTCTGAGCATATCAATATATTTTATGCAGGATATTCTCCAGAGAAGTGCAGTTCTTTCTCTCCATTGACTCCTGAAGTCAGTAGGACTCATTATATTTTAGATGAAGAAAATTACCTTTGCCCAGTACCTGGCATATAATGCAAATATTTTTATGCAGTTTCTTTTCTAAAACAGACAAACAAAATGGTGACTGCTAGTCAGATTCTTTCTTCCATACTCTCTCTTACTACTTGTGTCATTCAGATTCTAGTGGCACTCACTCACATTGCCAATCCTCAATTTAAACTATTGAGGATGCAATAGAAATACAATAGAGAGGACAGAAAGCTATTCCTCAGTTCAGACAAATGGGATTAAAAGTGTGGAGTCCAACCTTGTACCATTCTTTGTACCAGGGATTAATGGCAGGTGTATTGGAGTGGTTCACATCTGTTCCTCTGTCTTTCATGGCTTGTATCCAGGTAAGAAGCACTAGCTACTAGCAGAAAGTGTAAAGGAGATGGAACCACTTGTGTCTTCAGCCTTTCAGTAAAATGGAGAGTTACAGGCTGGGAGATACTGAAATCTATCTGAAGCCTGCAAAACAAGAGTGTTAGTTGTAAGTAAAGCACTGTGGTGCAGGAGTTCCTTTGTGGAGAGTGAAGCTGTTGAGGTGACCCTACTGCCATATGCCAGACACTGGCACACCATCCCCTTCTGCTCTGCAGGAATCCTGTGTCTTGTAGTCAGAAGGACATCTGTGTTTAACTTGAATATCTTTTGTGTCAGTGTTATAGACTGAACCTTTCTGCTTTGTGTGAAAATTCCTGACTATGTTTGTTCATTGCCCAAAATTACTGGTTTTTCTGTGGGTGGTTGGACACTGGCATACCAGTTCACTTTGAGAAGACAGGAGAATCAGAACTCTTTATTTTAAGAGAGAAATACACAAATCCAGAGCTGCTACCAGTGTGATTTTCCCAGTTTTTCTACCAAATGCTTGGCTGCTGCTGTTGTGACAGATAAATTTGAAGGGAAGGAGGGCTGGACTCCATGCACGTGCACGTTTCTCTCCCTTGGTGTGCTGTGCAGGTGCCTGCTGCTCAGTGGGACAGTGTGTGCACAGGCTTTGCTCTGTCAGTCCAGCAGTCCCTTGGGTGGGGTGGTCATTTGATTCTTCCTCTTTAGACCAAACAAAACCCTGCTTCTAAAACAAGATGAAGTAGTAAATATGTTATGAACCCAGAACATGAGATCATATGCTGCAGTTCTGCTCTGTGTGGGGAAAAGCACAGGAAGAAGAGATACTATGCAAAAAAAAAAAAAAAAAATCAGAAAAGCAGATGCAGATTGCTGCTGGGCTGGTTTAGCCCTCAAAGTTGACTTGCAATACCATTTTTAGTAATTTGCTAATAATGGTAATGAAAATACTCTTGAATAGCTCTTGATGAACTATTTGCTGCTCAGAGTCCTTTGAGGTGACGAGGCCCTTTGGGTCACAATCACACAATGCATGATCACAGTGGATTTAGACCAATTTAGAGGTATACAGTCTGCCGTGTTTTGGACTACTCTTTAAGTAAAACTTTTGCCATCTAGTGGAAGGAATAGAGAACTAGAAACTCAGTTAAACTGGTTGTATTCTTTACTGAGAGGGGGAGAGCACTGGAACAGGCTGCCCAGAGAGGTTGTGGAGTCTGCTTCTCTGGAGATATTCTAAACCCACCTGGATGCAACCCTGCGTAACCTGCTCTAGGTGTACCTGCTTTAGCAGGGGGATTGGACAAGATGATCTCCAGAAGGCTCTTCCAACCCCAAGCATTCTGTAATTCTGTGATATGCAAAGGTATTTATAAGCAGTAGATCACTCACTGGAGCAGTAGCAAATTATTCTGACTGCTTTGAAAATTAGTTGGTAGAAATCTTCTAAGGTATTGGTGCACTTTGTTCAGACACTCTCTCATTTAAGCACCAAGTTGGTGGAAAGGGCATTCATTTATATGCTGCCCTCACTTGTTTGGGACTCTTTTTCATTCCACCCCAGATGGTACCTGCTTATTTTTTTCTGGATCTTAGGTTGGGCAATATGCTTTGAATTCTGTCATGTCTTGTTTCCTCCCACCAGTGAGATAGGGAAGAGAGCTGGAAGAGCAAAAATGAGAAGAAGTCATGACTGATGGTAAAGAAAGCTTAGTAAGTGAAGAAAGAAATAATCATCTATAAAAAGTGATGCAAACACTAGCACTAGCAGGCCAATGCCTAGCCTGTCTGCTTGAGGCTGAGAACAGAGATGATCTTGGGCCTATGCAAGCACTGCTTAGCATTAACTAAACCACTGGTATGTTTCCAGCACTTGTTTTGGTTACAAATAAAATGTGCAGTACATTACAGGCTGCTAAGAAAAAAATTAGACCAATTCCATCCAGACCCAGCAGATCATCTTAGTTGCCTAGCTCTCCTAATGTCCATCAGCACCCTAATCAAGAGATTGATCTCTTGTCACGCAGTAACATTTGTGGAAGAGCCATAGGATGTGTCTCCAGTACAGCCCTTTTCAGGTAGCACTTCATCAGCTTTTGCAGAAGCTGACATGATCCTTCCTACATGTCTATAATTTCATGTTTTCACCACTGCTTCACCTGGCTAAACAGCCACCCTCCTCCAGCTGGGACAGAGGCTGACTTCTTCCTGGTCCATCTGTTGCCACAAAAGTTCCCTTGACACAGCAATTCAGGTCACCTCCAAGTCTTCCTTCCTTACTTTACCAGACTCTGCTTGTTTTGTTGATAGATGTTTTTGGTTGGTGAACAGGCTAGTCCTCTTGTGTTTACCTATTTTTTGCCCATTTTCCAGGAAGGAACATATAGACCTTTCCTCACAGTCTTACTGCAATACTTTTTCCTGCTGCTGCTGATGTACATATCAACTCCTGTAAACACTAGCTGTGGTGCTGGCTTCTCACAGCTTCACCTCTACCCCTCAGACTCTATTGCCCCTGAGCAGACAACTTGGAGATCCCCAGAATTCCCCCATTTAAGCAGGACAGCTAGTATCATCCATCACCCTCATCCATGGCTGTTATCAACAGTTCTTCACAGCCCCTCTGCTGAAGTCACTTGCCTGTGTTTTCTTTGGTAGTGGTGCTAGTATTGTGGTCCTTAAATCAGCAGGTTGGGCTCTGGTCATTGAAAGGGAAAATAAGCCAAGACAGGAAACAAGTGGGTTTAGTTGTGGTCTCTGGATTTTTTTCCTGAATGTTGATATATCTGCTTTCCTCTCCTTTCCTTTAGATTTGTCATCTCTGCTTGAATGCTTCTGCTTGTAGTAACTCATTTATACAGCCAGACAAAGATTGCATCTCATGAAAAAGAAAAATAGTACAGGCACTTCATCCCGAACTTCCTTAGGATTTTTACAAAGTCAGTCTTTTCTGATTGTGGTTGATTTTACAATTGATCAAAACAGCAAATCATTTTGGCACAGATAGAGTTTGGTTACATGTATGCCTGTAAATCCCACGTTTCAGCATGTTTTCCTGGAAAGTGTTAGAGAATCTTCCTCTCCCCAAGTGCATGTGACTGGTGGCTGGTTCAACAATTCGGCAAGGAGGATGACAGGGTTGCCATGACAACCAGTTACATGCTGTGAGCAGAGATGGTGACAAATGACCAGCTTCTGGCTGGTTATCACTCCTCATTGAGAAACGTTCCCCAAATTAGGCAGACATGTCTGATTCATGGTTATTTGACCTGTTGACTTGTATTTGTGCTGCATTTGTTGCTGAGATAGCATTCATGCTTCTTGCAGTGGTGCTTAGGTGAGGCTGCCTGCTGGCCATCATTGGTGTGAATCATCTAAGTAGGTGAAGCTGTTGATTTTGCTGTAGTGCATAAAAAGTGAGAAGTTATCTTTGGAGACTTCTGTTCATTAAAACCAAACAATTTAAACTTGCACATTGAACCCACTGCAGGAAATAGATGGGATAAAAATGTACATGACCTATGTTCTTTCTATTGTGCAATTGAATGGAGAGTGCTCCTTGAATTTCACTTGCCCTCTGTCATTAATACAAAGTCTCCTTCTCCCTTCAGTGCCTGACTTGATCATCTCTGTGTGTATGGGGTGGGGGGAATATGCTTCCCTTAGGATGAAATCCTGGATCTGCTGAAGTCATTGGCATCTCTTCAAAAAGACTGAGTTTCTGTGGCCTTCTTTTCCTTTAGTTTTGGTTTTATTTAGATGCAGAACACTGAAGTAAAACATTTTCATTTCAAGATTTTGGTACTTCAGAAAAAACCCACAATACTTTCTCCCACCTCTTTCCTTTTATTAAAACCTTTTTATCCTCCTGTCTTCCCAGTTCCTTTTTGTGCTTCCCCTTGTTTGCCTAGAGGGACAGGATCTGTAATACACATGTGGTATGGTGGGCCAGCTCTTGGTCATGCTTCAGCCCAGCTGTGCGGACAGACATCAGATATGAAGCTAGTGATTTCCCACTGGTGGCCAAACACTAGGACAACATGTTGGATGCTGTTGCTGGCCCATTCTATGCAATTTTTGACATAGAAAGCTTTGATGCTTATTAGATCTCATTTTACAAACAAAGTGCTTTTCAGTTTGAATTCTTCATTTATATTGCGCATCCACTGCTGGAAGGTGAGCAGTGGGAGGGCCAGAGATTCAGAAGTGACTTTACAGGTTTATTATTGACCAGATTATTTTTTTTCCATTTGGAAAACACTGAAAGTGTTCCTATTTATACCAACATGCTTCCAGCCTGGACAATGAACACTCCTTTTCAGTTAATTTTTTTACTGTGGAATTAAAAACTGGCAATCAGTCTCAATCAAATCTGGTGTTGGGATGGTGTCCCTTTTCTTCAGAGGATCTTAACAGAAGAAAAATTGTTTCAAAATCATCATAAGAATTGAGGCAGCTAAGCTAGAAATACAAAACAAAAAAGAGATATCTCATCTTCATCTCTGTACTGTGTGGGTATTTTATTACTTAAGCTATTTAGATAGTGTAGATCAAGTGTTTGCCAGTATTGTTGAGCCTTGCAGACAAGCAGTCTCACTTGGGCATTCTGATCTCATGCAGTGAAATAAGCCCTCTTTAAGCTAGAAAGACTGACTGAAAGGCTCGTGCTTCCACCAACTCCAGCAGAGCTGCATTTGCATTAGCCAGAGGCTGTGCACTCACATCTGCTGCATTGCTTCCAAGGAGACAAAGTGAGATCCTTCTGTTGAAACAAATCCCTGGAAAAGCAAAGCATGTGTCCTTTGAATGATGCAATGATACCTCTCAGATTTCACTGAATATATTTTCTGTCATAGTATGACTCTACTTTGCTGCTGTCTCCCAATTTTCAAAAAATGTGGTTTTAGCATGTGAAATAACAGTTAAAATTGTCCTGTGGCATAGGAGCTATTACTGTTCTGCACCTCCCAGGAACAGAACTTGCAGCACTCTGGTAACTCTGTACAGCATTTTTACAGTCTCTCTTTTGAAGTCATGTATGCTGCCAAACTCAATCCCTTTGGGGCTGCAGTTCCTCTTACTCAAGAGTCCTCTTTTTGTCCATAAATTAGTGCCCTAGCCATGCTGATTGGTGGGATTTGTTTTCACCTGAAGAAGAGATGCATGTGCAAAATACAGGCGTGTTTTTCTAAGTACAACTCCTAGTTCAATACAAAATTTATTTTGTTAGACATGTTGCCTTACTTAAGAGTATTTTCTTCAGGGAGGAAGTTTGCTTGGCCTTCAGTAAACCAAGTTCCCTCATGCACAAGGACCTAAGTAGAGAGGCACCAACTCTGTCCCCACACCTTGCTTATCGTCACCACCAAGTTCTCTTGGAAGTGGAGATGACACCCAGCTGCTGTGCAATGAAAATCACATGTTTTAAAATGTCATGCCATTAAATGGGGTCTTTCAAATTCAGATGGAAATTATTTTGCTACCTGTAATTCCACATTCAAGCAGAGTAAAGCCACTGAGGTCCTGATATCCTGTAGCAGGCCTCTGATGCCTCAAGCACATTTGTCTGTCTTGTTAGATCTTGCATGTTGATGCTTACTTTATTGTCTTTCTTTGTGCTGGTATCTCTAGTGACACTGCATTACCTTTGCCCTGCACACTGAGTGCTTCCATCTGTTAGAACAGGCAGTGCACTAGGGAGGCTCTCCAGGTCATGCTGGTAGAAACCTCAGCCTGTGGAAAGGTTATCCCAGCAGTCTGCCATTCTGCAGCATGGGCTCAGACACACATAGGTTTGGTTTGGGTTTTTTTCAAGCAGGTTTGCATAGCAAAGATGAGGCTGGTATTTCAGAATGAACACATGCCCTCTGGTGCTGTTCTGTTCAGCCATGTTCATCAGATGGTCTGAGGCCAGTCCCTTTGCCTGAGGAGCACCTGCACACAGACATAAATCAGTCATTTGGTGTGGGAAATGTGGCTCTATGGAAGTCCTGAGCTATGTTAATTGAAAATTACTCTAATTCCTGTTTTATTTTTCAACATATGAAAACATTATTTTTGTTTTAGTATTTAGTATTTATTATTTAGTATTTATTTTTGCTAATGGATACATTTTCAAAATAAATTAGTATTATTCAGCTAAGTGCTATTTTCTTATCCCAGATATTTTACGTTATTTCCTTCCAACTGTGTGTTCACATATGAGGTAATTTATTGTCTTGCAACTAATTGTTGCAGACATATTCTTTGTTTCAGTCACTGGGTTAAAAATTTTATTTCTGCTGTGAGTTTTGTCTGCTTTTACTTTAAAGTAATTCCTTTTTAGGTCTTTCTGGTGCTGCATGTCATTGCACAATAAATAACAGTATGTTGGTTCCTCTGGGTCTTTGGTTGATTAGTTTGAAATTAGCAGTTTAATGCAACCATAGCTTAACACTTTGCTGCCTGTATGTTTGAGTAGCTGTGTATACATCCATAGATATGCATAGCAAGGACAGAAGCTGTGCCTAAACTTTAAACTTAAACTGGACTTGCAGATGTTGCACACATGCCTCATTGTGATGTTTAGATATTTGATCACATTACTTCTTGCATGATGTGGCCCAAATTGTGGAAAGTGTTTTGCGTTTATTTGCCATTTATGTGGTTGAGAAGAGCGCAGTCAATTTATTCAGTTGGGAAACAAAAGCAGGCAAGGCTGAAGATGAAGAGGCTTTAAAACATGTAAGACCTTAGAGTCAGGAATTACATGCTGAATGCCATAGAGACCACAACAGGAGACATTTAAAAGCGAATGTTTAGAATTCTTGTGAACTTCTGGAACTGATTATGGTAATGTTGCTGATTTCGGGTTTGGGTCGTAGGTGAGGTTTTTTATTACATTTGAGTGTAATGGTATCATCTAGCATTTCTTCTGCAGAACTTGCTCAGATTAGTCCTCAAATGGTAAATTAGTAATTTAAGAACTTTTAAAGTGGCTATGGGGGAGAAAGAGTCTGGTTTGTACCTTGGAGTGTAAGAGTTATTTCAAGTTATCATGACATTTGTGTGTCTGTGTGTATATACATAAATTTGGATAGCAGAAATGAGAGACACTCAGGAAAAAAGCAGCCATAATAAAATATCTAGTAAAAGGCTTGAAGGATAGACTAAAAAGGAACTTTTAATTCCAAAAAGAGATTAAAAGCAGCAGTATAACAAGAGGTTATTAATCTATCATGTTACATTGAGTCTCCATAATTTGATATGTTTTTCTGGTATTCATTTGCCCAGGAACTGTAAAACAGCACTACCAGGTATGCAGACCCATGTTTGTGTCTTTGTGTGATTTTTTTTCTTTTCCTGTTCTCAGCAGATATATGGAGTGATCATTCATTTCAGACAGACCCAGACTTACCACCTGGTTGGAAAAAAATAAATGACATTGCTGGGATCTACTACTGGCACATACCAACAGGAACAACTCAATGGCAGCGTCCAGTGTCCATCCCAACAGATCTCCAGGGCTCACGGAAAGGATCGCTTGGTTCCATTACTCCATCTCCTACTCCAGAAACTGAGGTAACCTGCTGTGTCTTCTTGTGGGCTACATACTGTAAGGAAAATTGAAATAACCTTTTGAACTTGCAGCCTTAGCTGATAGCTAAGCTGGCCTGATAATGTCTCAAAGTGTAGCTACTTGTTGATAATACCTCATAAGTATCTATTCTCTATATTCATTTTATAATGGTGGTGCCTGATAAAACACCCTAAATTTTAGATGTGTAGGATGAAATCAGACATGTCTCTGATAAACTGGACAGGCAGTGCCTGATGAGTGTGAAACTTTGGCAGTTCTGAAGCATTGCTGCATTGTAGGGATACAGGATACATACAATTTTTGCAAATGACAGAAGACTTTTGGCTGGACCCTTTGTTTGCATCTTCTTTTTGGCTCTTTTGGCAGGAGTATCACAAAAGACATATCAGTCTTCATTTGAGACACTAGTTCCTTTGCAGGGTAGTTTCTATTGAATAAACATGAAGTGTTCTCAGGTGTAAGTCTCTGTACATCCTGCCAGTACCAAATATCTATCAGGCTTTAACTAGAAACAGAGAGATACACTCTGCCCTCCACATGTGCTGAAAGAGCAGTATCTGGTACTGTCTTGAAAAATAATGCTTTCAGGCACAATCCAAGGGTTTGTTTGGTGTCATGTAAGTAGAAAAATAAAATTAATTCTCATAAAGAAGAGTATGCTTCAAAAAACACAATCACTTTCTTTGAGTATGCTGGGAAGACTTCTATGGAATTAAATGCTAATGTAAGATAATGTTAGTTTTAAATTATTTTTATATGGAATTTTCAGAAAAATGTCCTCAGCTCTGTCAAGGGAAGTCTTTGTACTGGCTCTGAGTTTTGGATCAGGCAATCCCTAGGGGTTTGGTTTTTTGGTTTTTAATTCTTTTAGAGAGAACATTTTTTTTTATTTTGTTCATATATCCATCAAACTAAGTTGCATGGACGTTAAGAGGAATTAAGGACATTCAAGTATGCATTACCATCTTGACCCTAAAACTTTTATCTTGTATAGCCTTAAATACATACAGTCTTGTTCATTATTTTAGAAAGGTTGTTCTCACATGTTCATAAATGCTACTCATAAGGTCTGCAGACTTGAACACATTTCATTATTGTGCACCAGGCATGCTGGAAATAATTTCTGAGAGGATTCATGGAGAAAGAACTGTGACTGTTACAATTCTGGTAGAAAACAAGGAAAAAACCTCAGAAATGCTGAATGCAAAGGGCTGCACAAGCTTCTAGTATAAATTCCTGTCATGTACATGTGAAGAATATAACTTTACTGTTATTATTTTTCTAACTCTAGAAAGTAGAAAATGGGACCTTAATTAGTAAATTATAGATGATTTTCACAAAAACCCAGAAATCAGTATGGTTGGTAAACTGCAGAGGAGAAAAAAAAGTATTTTCATTTGAAGTAGTTTTCTACTTCTGTTAAAAGTGTCTTTACAATTAAAATTTCAGACCTACTGGTAATGTATTACATGTATTTTTAACCTTTCATGATTGTTTGCTTTAAATGAAATACAGTTTGTGATTATGAATAATAATCATTAATTCTCACCAGCATCACCAGTGTATAAAATGTGTGAATTATAATAACATAGATTTTAATACAGTATAGATGTATTAAGTAAGACATACACATGTAGTAGGCTCACCTAAGTTTTGATATGGCAGTTCTAATTGAGTGAGGAATTTGTTCCAGCAAAGACTTATGCATAGACAGTTCTATGGCAGCAACAAGATCATGTACTGTGCTGTAAAAGGTGATACAGAAATAAGCACATCCCCAAAATTCGTATTAGTGTGATATCATGTAGTTATTTTATTTGTAGATATAGGCAAATGCGTTTGCTTTTTGTCAGTTTCTGCATTCATTGATCAGCATCTTAGGGTTGTTGAAGCAGTACTGGCTTTTTGACTCAGTGATCATTAAGATAGCATTCCAATCCAGTACCAGCAGTCTTGGAGTATGGGAACTCAAAACAAGAGCATGAATTTGGCCCAGGATTTTGTCCACTTCCAAATACTGAAACAGCTACAGAGGCTTCAGGCATGGCTGGAGTTATAGTGGGAACTACTAGAAGAAGTCCTGCATTTCTTGAAACCACAGATGCCAAGCTTTACTAAAAGGAAGTAGAGGAAGAATCCTTTGTGATTCAGCTGGTTCTGAACAGAACCCCAGTGCAGAGCAATAAGAGAGAAATAAGTCATAGTGTGTGTTTGAGATAGGAGTAATGAAATAATTTGACAGTGTCAGCTATCATGAATTTTTGGGTTTTAGTCTCTCTGCAGTTGGTACATGCCAGCACTGTGTCATCTCCAAGTCACTGGCAGGCAATATTTGTTTCAATTCCTGCTCCCTGCACTGCTGCATACCCAAGTGGTCCTCCTTTCCCTCCCTGGGAAGGAACAATGCAGGTGTCTGTGATAAGGTCAATCTGACATTTCACAGAAGATTGGGAATTCAGTCTAGGCTGGGGGCTCCCAAATGCCTCTCTCCCAGAACTACCACTGACAGAATCACTTGTGGTGGAGAGCTTCCACCTCCCAGCTGGACCCATGTGTGAGCTGTGTGCTGCTGCTTGCCTCATTGCTGCTGGAAGCCTGTGCTTCAAGGGAATGTGTTTAGCTCATTCCCCCATGCTGCATTTGTATTGCTTCATTCTGAAAAGGTTTTAGGCAGATAAAAAAGTATAATCTAGGACTGAGGACTGGCATGGGAGGTATTTGATATCTGAACCAATTGGCTTCTGTGAGTCCATTAAAATACCTTATCTAAGTTACATTTGTCTGTAAAGCATCGCGTGCCAGTCTTGAAATGAGTTTATTTGGGCTCTTTCAGGTTATGAGTTTGTCAAACAAACATTTAGAAACACCATTTTCCCCACCCCCCCGAGTAACACCTTTTTACCCTTTGTCTTGTTTCCTCCTTTTTTTCCTTAATTTTATTTTGTGTCACTGTCTCTTAAATAATGTAATATACAGAAGCTTTGCTTCATTTGGTAGAATGTGGCTCACAGCTGAGGGCAGTCAACAAAGAGCAGATCAATTCAGCCATTTTTATGTTGTAGCTTACTTTGGATATTTAGCATAAAGAAAAACAGTTATTACTGTTGAACAGAGAATTTTAAAGAAACGGCAGGGAGGAATGATGCTGTTGTGCATAGAAATGGAAAAATGTTTTAAGAAGGAAAATAATGTGAAAATGTCTTACTTTTACATGAAGTGCAAGGCAATTTTTCTTTCACAAGATAATCAGTAAATTTCAATCCAAAGCAATTATGGGTTAAGCATTATGCAGAAATCCTGCTGATTTAACAAAAATGCTAATAAATGCTAAATATGAATAACCTGTAACATTCCTTCCCTTCCTCCCCCTCAAAAGCATGAGAATGTATTTTGGTTTTGCACAGCTGCTGAAATTTGACTTCATTTTAGATCTCTCTTTTCTCTTGTGCGTTGTCAAATTACTTCCTTTTTGAATCCTTGTCTTCTGTAACATTCTTTTCCAAATTTTAGAAATTTTGCTGCCTCTTTCCCATTTCCTGTGCAGAGAAAAAGCTGTTGTGTTTAAGTTTCAATAAGAGCTTCTTTGAGATCATAGGAGAATTTGGTGATAGTAGTTGTGTCTTCTTATAGCCTAACTCATCGCAGGTCTTGAACACCTCTAGAGGTTCTTCTGTAGGTAACATAACCACCAGCAGCTGGTAATTAAAGAGAGGGGGCTTGGGATGAAAAGGTAAAAACTCAATTAATTCAAAGGCACATTAGGAAAGGATTATTCCTGGGAGTTGTTTCTCACAAAATAATTCCTCCAGTGGGGATATACTGAGAATGCTTCTGTGGTGAGAAGTCCACCCTGCAGGTGAATACTTTGGGCCATATTAGTGGGTACCACTTCACCTTGGGGCTGAGCTGGACAGCCCAGCAGAGCTCATCTTAGAAGGGGATTTAATTTCAGGATTTCTTGATTTTGGTGAAGCTATAGAGAAGGGGCTCTGGGTCTTCCAGCAATCAAATCTCCTGGCTTTTATTGAGGACTGTGGGAATTCTCTCCCAGTGAGACAGAGGAGAGAGGCACTCCAGCATCAGCTGTTCTTCTCAGGCTTTACAGAAAAGCCTGAACCTCACTCAGATTGTTTAGTGCCAGACTGCTACTTGATTGTACCACTGAACACCTCTGAAAATCTTAGAGAAACTTGAATGGAAAAGGAGAGAGTGCGTGCTTTGTTTGGTTTGGGGTTGTTTTTTAAAAATCTGGTAGACTTTTCAAAACTACTTTTTCAGCAAGAAATCTCTGCATTCCTTACTAATCCTTCTTCCCTTCTTGCCCTTTTCTTGTGCTTTCTCTCTCGAAATATTTGATTTTTACCTTGTGTGTATCTTACCTTTGTATATAATTTTTTTGTGTTTCAGTACTTCTAGTTCCAGTACCATTAGGGTCTTTTAATGAAAGTACCAATCAAATGGAAATCCTAATGTTTCCCCTTAATTGCTGTTGATCAAAGGCTGTAGCAGCTGTGGCCAACATTCATATTCAGATTCATTTTGCTTGCTTTTAAGATCATAGTTAAAGAGTAATTTCATTGTCTGTTCCTAATTTATATTAACTTTCCTTGTTTCAATCATTTGTTTTGGTAAGTAACTGTTAGAGGCATGTGTTCTCTCCCCTTCCCTCCAAATGCCATGCTATAGTGAAGTAGTTGAAGTTTGAGGTGATCTGTTCCCTAACCCATCCTGTAAATATCAATGCTAACAACAGTGTCTTGTGTTTTTTTTCTTTTTCTTTTTTTTCTTTTTCTTTTTTTTTTTTTTTTATCAATGTGCTTCTTCCTGTGTGAATAATTATGTGTCTAGAAACAGCCATGGAGTGATTTTGCTGTACTGAATGGGGGAAAGATTAATAGTGACATTTGGAAGGCAAGTATATTGTCAGATTTTAGAACCTTTACTACTATTACCCTTGTTTTTTTGCATGGCAGTGGCTGTTTTCCCCTTTTATTTTTCCATGAATGTCATTCATAACCTAGGCCAAAGTGAATGGGGGTATTGCTAGGGATGTCTAGCTCACAAACATGCTGCCTTTTCTATCTTTCCACTTGGAATGGATTCAGTCTAAACTAGCAGGGCAACTGCCATGATGTAACAAATAAGATGCCTGCACTGAATGAAATGCAGCTTGAGAAATATATATATATATATATATATCTATATATGCATGCCTCTTTTCAACTTCAGCCAGAAATACTATCGCTTCTTCGCAGGGAGGATTTAATTTCCCTTTGAGATAAGAAATAACATGATGGTGTACTTAATACTATTAAAACTATACTAATAGCATTGCCTCTATCTCTAGGACCTGCATGCAGCCACTGTGAACCCAGACCCAAGTTTGAAGGAGTTTGAAGGAGCAACGTTACGCTATGCCTCTTTGAAGCTCAGGTACAATGACTTCAGAGGTCTCAGTGGAATGACCAACTCTGTTTTGTGTTGTGCTGTAATTTTCGTATGATTTTAAGACTGATATTGTTTTGTTTTGGTTTTTTTATGCCACAGAAATGGTCCACAATCTGATGATGATGATTCCTGTAGCATCAACAGTGATCCGGAAGCCAAGGTCTGTATGAAGATCCATAATGGTATAACAATTAAAAATCTAGCAGTTGTAAGCATAAACTTCCAACGTGCAGAATGTCCCCTAAGTTTTGAAATTAAGTGTACCCCTCCTCTTGGCACAATGTGGATTGACCATGCAAGACTAATTCCATCAAGGGAGTTTGCAGATCTAAAGCTTCCTTCGGTTGGGTCAGGCAAGTGTGACTTATTTTGAAATCATGTAAGCTGGGAAATTGGATTTTAGAGCTCAAGATTCCACTGTCCAACTGTAATAACTGTCCTTTTGCACAACTAAGTGAGTGTCTGAGAGAGGGCTCTGGTTTTTATTATCTCTAGATAGCTTCCAGGGGCATTCAGTGACAGAATTTGCTCTTCTTTTTCAAGTTTGTCCCTTTTTAAGGTATTCTTCCCTTTTTGTGTGTCTGCTTCAACTTACAGCTACTAACAAGGAAGTTACCTTTTAGAACAAGAAACTTCATTTTTTGGAAGAGAGAATGCTACTTTGAGAATGCACTTCATAGAGAAAAATTAGGCCATTATGTGACAAAGCACCATAACTAAATCAAAGCTTTTACTGTTGGAATCTAAGGGTTTTGAGGAGAAAGAAGCAGCAGAAAGTTTTATATGCTTGCATGTCTATCTCCAGATTTGCCTTGTTGATGGTTTTGCCTTTTGCTTGCATCCATTATTAAGGGTGTATATAAATCTCTATAATTGAAAATACAAGTAATTTAAATAAGTATTTTGGCTGTGCCATACAGCTGCAGCAACTGACAGGATTTGAAGCTACTTATTTGCAGGAACAAATATGTATGATACAGAGTTGATAATTTTAATAGCCTTAATGATACATTTTAAGAGAGAAAACAGACTGATCATGGCACCTAATTTTCCTTGTCATCTTGATTATTTGGCTTGTGATATTTAATTGAGATGTAAATAGTTGTACTTTGCTTGGCTCATTGGTAGTTTAAAAGCAAGTGCTGAATTCTGAGCACAGTAAATGGAGCTGAAGGAGTGAGAAGCTTTAGGTTCCAGTCCTGAGAACAATAGAGTTTCTCCTTTCATGATGAGCCTTATGGTATGGAAAGCTTTAAAGGGAGACAGTATTTTGGTATGTCTATGATTTTACCAGGTGATTTGCACTGAGTATTTTTTGAGCTGTTCCTGCATGGAGGACCATGGCAGTGGTTTTGTGGACAAATAACTTGTGCCATCACCTCCCTTCCCTCTCTCACTTGCTGTTGAAACTTCAGTATTTTTGGATCAGGTACCTCTCTGGTGTCTGTGAAATGGGACAGTGCCAAAAGCTTGTCCTCTTTTGTCTATCACAACTGGTTTTGTTTTACCAGTTCAGGTAAAACTATGCTGATAATGCTTATATGGGTAATCAAAACTGAGCACTGGAACAGTCACAGAAGTGACTGAGAGGAGCAAGACAAGAAATAGAGGAGAAACTAGACATGCTTTTGCCTTTTTAAAAATCACTTGGTTCCAAGCACCTTGCCTGATTTCTGCCCAATGCAGATGCTGTGCAGGGGCAGCAGTGACCAGAGCAGGTACTGTGTGTTCCTGCAGGTGAAGCTCAGCAGTGCTGGCACTGATTTGCAGCAGGAGAGGCTGAGGGCAGAGCTGTTCAGTGCATCTGCCTCTGTCCCACAGATAGGGAACCTATGGCCATATCTCACAGGAGTGGCCCAGAAACAGCAGGGACAATCTTCACCTGTGGAAAATGCTCTGAGACCTTTATTTCTCACATGGATGGGAAGGTGGGGATGGGGTAGGTGGATTCTCTGCTAGTCCATTTTACCCCAAATATGTAGAGACTGAAAGAAGTCTGATAGGATTTGAAACAGATGACTTGAAAAAATCAGATATTTTTAGCCTTTTAGGCTCTCCCCTGCCATATTATCTGCCTTAACTATCTTTGATTGAAGCTTGCTTTTGTGGTGCAGCAAGCCCACAATAGAGAAATACTTTTGCTTCATTTTATCATAAGAAAGGAGAGGAAAGGGTTTTTTTTTTTGCTCATTAAACGATCTATTGGAAGAATTTGTTAAAATGAACTTTGTTAGAGGTGTGTTAGAGATCTTAAACCTATTTAAACCTAATTATGACATTGGCCAGTACATTTGTGAAAAAAACAATTGTCTCTAGGACACATTTAATGCTGTATTTCAGCAAAGGGAACCGTGCCACCTTGTGGGAGGCTTTAGTAGTTCTCCCCTAGAGAGTCAGCTTCTGCAAAGATTGAAGTGCTGCAAAAATGCCTGCTTTGGAAAAAGCATGTAATATGATTAATGTAATTGTTGTAAGAAAAGTGACTTCTGCAGCAACACATTTAAGTGTTGATAATTATCAGTAAAGAACAAATGTTTCTCTATGTATCACATGCTTAAGATGCAGTTCATGGTTTCATGTCTGTGGTGTCTCGGTCAGGTTACTGCAGAAGGTCACAAAGGAGAAGTGGAAAGGGGAGAATTATTACCTCCAGCTCCTTGATATCATCAATTTATTTTGGTAGGAATTTCTTGAAGAGATGGCTTATTGTGCTTGATGAGGATCCTAATTCTGCATGTGAAACATGCACAGCTAGAAATGAGTTTTGGATTGGTGCTTCCCAGGAGACAGATCGTAACCTTCCTGGTTAATTTATAGGGCAATGTGTTCCTTCCTAATTGAGTTTCAAGGAAGGCAAAAGATGCTTTTAGCAATCTCAGACTGTAAATTCTTCTGGGTTGTCTTTTTTTTCATTGTTATAAAATACAATGTCCCTATGTAAAAACATAGGAAGGTGCTAAATTTTTTCTTATGTCCATATATAGAAACAGAACCTCCTGGGAAACCTGTCACTGTCCCTAGGAATGGCATGGATTTTCAGATTCCCTACCCACATTGGTTTGCTCAGCAAAGCTTCACTTTTCCAGCCTCACCATTTTAGTGCTATTTGGATCATTTTTAGCTATGTCCATTATCTACGAATGGGAAGAATGTATTTAATCCTGTGCAAGTCCTAGGCATTTACTCCAAAAGGCTGTTCTCTGCTTTAGAAATCAACAAATGCTCTGGATCTCAAAGGAAGAGAATGAGACTATTTCCAAGAGAGAGAGCATCAGGAGATGTTGATAACAAGTATTTAAATTTAGTGATTCACCTGTAGGTGAATGAAAACACACTTGAAGACCTGGGAAGTGAGTTGGTGATGAATTTCTAGGGATTACCTGTCCTTTAGGGTTTAACCAGATGGCCTTTGACAAGGTGACTTGTGGCTGTTGTGAAAGTGGCCTGTAAATCAAAATAATCTATCTAAGCACTATCAAAATAATTTTACAAAATACTATGTGCTGCCCAAGGATTTAATATCGATATCTTGACTGCTTTTCTTACTATAGAAACAGGTGTATGTGTTTGGGAGACATTGTATATTTGCTTCTTTCTGGTCTTTTCCAGAAGAAAGCGCTCTGCCTAGACAGAGAATCATGTGTAAATAATCAGTGTCTATCTTTGGGGATGGACATGAATCTGATTTCTGATCCCAGTGAAGACTTAACCTGAGAGAGCTTTTGCCATGTCCAGCAATCCCAAGAAAGGATTCTTTTCTTACAGTCAAAGCAGCTTCTAAATTCTTGGTGCAAGCAGAGAGTATTCAGCATTTTCCAGCAGTCCACCTCAGGCTGCATTACAGTCTTCTCACAAGCTCATAAAATGCTGCAAAAAGCCTCAATTCAATTAATTTCAATTAATTAAATTTGAGGAGTTTATTCCACCTTAAGTCTCTTTTCAAAAGTAGATTAAATCTAAAAGAGAAATAGGGTATCTTCAACAGTTTTTCTTCTAAAGTGGTAGTTTTGCTTGGTTTTTGGATTAGGAATTTGTTTCTTTCAAAACAATCTTTTGTTTTCATTTCCTAGGAAATAGCATTGGAAGAAATCTTTACCCGTTTCTTTACGCTTATAAGGGAATCACAGTGTGTAAACCCATGTATTAATTTAAAGTTTCCTCTTAAGTGTTTTTTGTGGGGCTTCTTTCTGCTTTGGTTAGTCCTCCTGACAAACTGATTCAATTGTAATCTGCCATTCCACCTTTGCAGCTCCTGGGTAGCAATGGAGAGTGGTGGGGGTGGCTGTTTCTAAACTGGGTTGTTGTTTTTGCCATTAGCAGCACTAACTCACCCTCACATCTATAGAGCTGCTGCAGGTAAATGATGCAGGTGCTTGAAAATGTTCTGCTTCAAAAGCAGCTTTAGAAATAGCCAACTAAAGCACTAAACTACATATCCTCAGTGATTTATTTTTTTTAATAGTCTTTTTCATGTTGTGCATTAGACCTTTTAGAAAATGTGTTTGCTTGTTCTTTATGTCTGTGAATGATAATTATTACTATTGACATCTGTTGTATCATCAGGTAAAAATTGCTAATATCATGATTGATGTACATCATAATACAAATTTCTGTCTAGACGATATTTACTTCCACCTTGTTCCTAAATGGAGCCTTGTTTAGTCAAATATGAAGATGAGTTCAGGGTGAGGAAGATGCAGCATTTTCCCTAATCTCATGGATTTACTTTATAAGGGCATACAGAGTTACAGTATGGTTTTTTGTTATACTATATGTAAAATATAAATATCTGGGATAATGTAGCCTAATTTCTCAAGCCATTCAAGATTATAATGAGATAGTGCAAAATATTATATGTCTTTCACTCCCATATATCTCTGGGATCTAATTAATGGTGAACCTAACACACACAATTAGGACATGAGGGCCCAAACAGTAGGAGGGATATAGAGGAGACATTTTACTTGTAGTCTTCCTTAGAAAAACACATCACAAAGACATTCCTCATGCAAAAGAGAATGGAAACTACTTGAATATTTACCACTCTTTTCCAGGTTCATAATGCAAGAATTACATCTTGAGTTTGGGGGCATTATCAGGATTTGTTTTGTTAAGATACACTGTACAAAAGGTTTGCACTGGGCTGGGAGATTTCTGCAGGATTGGGAAAAGAGAAGATAAATCAAAGGAACACCTTAGTTTCAAATCAAAACAAAGGATCTTCATGGCCAGTGAAGTTCCAGAGTTGACAGTGGCTGTGTCTGCCACAAGTGTGTTGACCAGGAATTACTGCTGGGGTAGGTAAGACCAGAGGTGCCAAGTGCATTACAGGAGGATGGCTGATGCAGCTGGGAGCTGTGTGGCTCCTGCTTTGGGACAGTCACTGCCTTTGCCATGAGTGGCCAGGTTGTGGGGGCAGTTTGGGTGCCTGCCAGTGAGCACTGTTCTTGTGGGGAGGCAGCTTCCCTGGTTGCCAGTCAGGTGAGGTGACACTGGAGGGAGCCTTGCCTCTGGAATTGCAGCTGTGGGACACCCAATGTGTTGCTGTGGCCTCTCAGGCATGGGATACTAGGAAGTGCTGGCTACGTTTGAGAAAACATGAATATACCTATTTTAAATTTTTTTAAATGATGTTGTTTCTTCCATGGTGGCAGTTTGTATTGCTTCACTAGGTCAAAGTGCCAGTGTCATCTGCAGTACTTTTCTCATGGAGGTGCACGGTCCAGTTTTTCTTGGCTGGAGTCTGTGTACAGCATCTTGCTGTGTACAACCATGTAACAAACTGTGGTGGTTCAGTAGAACACAGGAAACCCCAGGCTGCTGATCTAAGCATTTTTTTCAGGAATCTTCACTTTCTAATGTTTTAATGTTGCTTTTTTTAGTAGTTTTACATCACAGTTTATTCACTGTTTTATGGTGCCACACAGTAAACTTTTAGTGGGCCAGCAGTACTTGGGGTGTGATTGTTGAAGGAACCCTCAGGAATGGACACAAACTGGGAGAAGCAGCAGCTCATCACACTCATGTGCCACAGGCAAAAACTTTCTGTGGCCATTGTGCAGCCCAATGGATTCTGTCAGCAGGCAGCTCCCAGTTCAGCCCAGCTGGGCTGGTATTGCTGGCACAGCTCCCTGCCAGCTCCCCAGCAGCTTTGCTGCTGCAGTGCAGAGCTAATCCCAGCTTGCAGCCCTTCAGGCTCCCCTCTTGAGACCAACCATTTCACCTCTAAAACAGTCTATGTAGCCCCTGTCAGCTTCAGCTCTGGAATGGCCTGTTGACTGTGAACTGCCTCTTGAATTTCTGTTCATCCTATTGCTACAAAATGAACTGACAGATATTTTTGTATTTCTCTTCAATTATTTACATTACCTTGCCAGTTTAGGGCAGCTCAGGGAAATAACTTGTTCTAGTTTGAAATGTTCAAGTGTTTACCATTCCATGGCAGAGATGTTTAATGGAAAAAAGTGCTCTTTGAATTTATGTGTCTATATAAATATGTACATTTATTTCTGTTATAAATTGCACATACACATTTTGAAACCAGCATGATACAAACTTGGTGAGTTATTTGTCCATTGTGGACTAGCTGAAAGGTGCAGTTATGGAGGAAGTTCATTTAAAAATCAATTAAAGTAGAATATTGAGTTGAATGACAGAGCAATATTTAGATAGCTCTAGCCAGCTTGTATATTTATTTTTAGTTCTACTTGTAAATTTTACTTTAAAAAATGAGACATTTTCCTTGTCAAAATTTTCTGCATTTCATCCAAGAGAAAAGGGATAATATTTATCTCTTAAGAGATGTGAAAGCATGAAATGTGTTTCATATATATGAAGCATGTGTGCATCATAGTGCCATGTTGCACATTATGCTTTATTCCATATGTTTGGAGATGATGACTCCGTGGTGCTTCAAGGAGACAGCGTGACAGTAAATGGGTCCTCAAATGTGAGATGTCCACCAGGGCTCAAGATTTCTGGGCTCTGGATTCATGCTTATTTGAGTCTTTTTTGAAAAGTGGGAATTGATCAATAGTGATTTAACTTCATTGACTTTCGATCCTGTTGTAAACATAATTTCTGCAGAAATCAAATTACTTGTAATAATGTTGCTTCTAAGGAGACTTTAGTGAAGCTGGAAGATTTTTCTCCATTGATTCATAAGGTCAAGAGTTCACTTAAAGGTTGGGAGCTCTTCAGGGGTTTTTGTTTCCTTTAAAATTTGGATGTCATGCATATTCCCTTTGAAATCATGCACCACAGTACTAAATAAAGTACTGCTGGTGACATTAGAAGCACTTATATGTCTGTCAGCCTGAAGAAGAGCCTACATTGGGAAAATACAGCATTTAAGGTTAAAGTTAATAAGTGCAGAGCATTAGTTCTAAAGAAGTGGGTGCACACATTCTTTATGCTCTGTAAACTCCTGCAGGGCTTGTCTCTACTGACAAGCATATGTGTTTGTGGGGGTCATGTTTGTGTGTCACAGAACAGCAGAATCTGCTTGAATTGTCCTAGCAATTCAGTTACTCTGCAAGATAGACCTGAATTTGAACATCCTTTATTATTAGTTTCTAGTGAAAAATATGACTGCCTTTTCTTAAATGAGGAAGCACAGGTTATATTTCACTGTACTAAAATGAAGCCCAAGCCACCCTTAGCTTAAAGCAAAGTGCATAAACCCATCCCTTTAGGATCTGAAGGTATCTGTAAAGCATCTAAAGTGAAAACCTCTTCTTGCTGAGAAGACTAGAGAAAAGAATAAGATGTTTTTAATTTATTCTTGAGAAGGGGCTGTTAGAGAATGGTAGTGTCCATTCTATTTTTTGCTCAAATGACTGGATTTTAAAAGATCTTTACCCAGCACAATGTTCCTGCAACATTTTCTTGCTTTGGTAGAGCAGATTTGACCTCTGGCTGTAAGCCAGGGAGAACCACTGAGACAGAAGTATTGAGCTCAAAACAAGAGAGGAACTTTTGTCATTCTACACATTGAAGTCTGCAGGTCTGGAAAAATGAGACTGTAGTGGCTTGGAGAAATGAGTAAGGGACTGTGAGAACAGAAAATTGGACACTGACCTCCTCTAAAGAAGTAATGTATTATAAAGGTTATTTTATAGTATTTGTTAAGTTGCTATATTTAATTTTAGGGGAGTTTTGTTTATAATCATCTGCCTGAAATAGCATTTATTAGTGATTTGTGAATTCTGTTGTGACCTAAATACTTCTGTCCTTATTTTTGTATTTCATGTGCATTATCAGTAGTTCAAGTAATACAAGATGAACTGCAACAGGAAGCTGGAAATGTTGAAAAGTCTTATTAGATGTTTTTGATTAAGCATTTTGAATTTTTTGTAGCTAAGAACTTTTATTTGACATCTGTGATTATTTCTTTGAGAAAGTAAATGCACTGCAGTCTCTTCATGTCAATTTAAGTGCTTGTTCATTAATTGCCTAAGTTCTTTTTATTCTCTTGTTGCTCTATCTTTGATCTTCTCTTGTATTTTCATCTGAAATCAATGTAATCTTTCTTGCTGTGTAGTAGGAAAATAAACTGGAACATACTTCTTCCTCAGATTAGAAAGATGTTATGTTATCCTTCCAAAGCATAAAATAATATAATAGGGTTTTTTTCATTTTCAAACTATCAAAGAAAATGCAAGTGAAGTTTTGGTTGGCTGCATAATAAATGGTTAATTATGTGACCTACATGCTCTGTCTGAGGCACAAACCTGCTCAGCGGTCTGTGATAAAAGACCTTATTAAATATTGTAGTGATTTACATGTCTGCAGGCAGATATAACCTTTAAAAAGGAAAAATATAATAGGAAACAAAGGGAAACTACTCAAAACCAAGTCCTGTGGGCTTGGAAGTAGAGAAGAAACAAGTAGCACATATTTAAAGCATCAAGGCAAACATACTCTTAATGCAGATGTGTTTATAGTGGCTGCCAACAGCTGTGTAATGTGAAAAGCAATCTGTCTGTGGTCTGGCAATGTACATCAGTTGTTGTTCTCAAACTGATGCTCTAATTCACTTTCACCCTGTTGTGGGATCTTTTCTATCCACACCTTCATGATCCATCCATCTTCCAACACTACTCTGCCATCAGTCATGTGCACTTGATCTCTTGTCCTCTTTTTAATAGGGGACTGTGTTTGCTTTGTCTTTCTCAATTATTTTATTTTTATTTTCTTTAATGCTACATGCTTAGCACTGCATGAGGCAACAAGTAGAGTTTGCATTTGCTTATGGTTTGAACTTTGTCAGAGCTCTCTGTCCCTGCCAAAGCTCCTTCCAGAGTTCCTCTTGGGAAAGCTGCTGCAGAGCAGAACCTGCCCTGTGGTGAAGGGTTTGCAATGCCAAAGAGCAAAAGTGTGATCTTGTGGTTTGCTCATTTCTTCAGTCCTAAAGTTCCCCACCTTTAGGCAATGTTTTGGATCAGAACTGCACTGCAAGAGAGGTTTACAGCTCTATACAGAGTTCAGTTGGCAGCATTTATGAGTTTGGTTCTTAGGTTACAAATCATTAACCCTGAAACATTGATTGGATTTGCAACTGTTCAAACATAGGTTCCCCAGAACTGTAAAACCAAGCAGCAATAGCTGTGTTTTCATTTTTGTTCACCTCTCTTTTCTTGGGCTAGTGTGTGATAAGGTGGATTTTTTTTTCCCTGTGTGTAACTTCTTTGTACAATGTCCTGTGTAGGCAGGCAGGAAATGTGAAGTGTTCAGTCAAGATGAAAATACATGATTATTGAGTTACCATGGTTTAAGTGACACTTTTTCATTCACTTCTCTCAGCCATGCAGTGTTTGTGGTAGTATCTTTGATCTTCCCAATCCCAAACAGCAATGTTTGCACAGTATACAACTCCTAAGTATCTTTCAGCCTGCTGTATTTATCAACTTCTTTTGTTTTTCTTCAAATCTGTTTTTCTTTGCCAGCTCTTGGAACAAGAGACAAGCAGACAGCCTGACCAGGCACAGAAAACTTTCTCTAAGACAGAAAATAAATTAGATAGACTACTGTAAGACAAAAGTTGACATTGGGATTACTTTGAAATTATGACAGGCCAATAATTATTAATTGCCACTAATTATCTCTAAGCCTTGAGAAGAGATGCATAACAAATTGGCATTGCCAGGACTACTCTCTGTTTTTTAGCTTGGCTTGGTTTGCCTCTAGGTGTTAGTTCCAGAAGACAATAGAGTGCATTATCAAAGCTCTTTGGGGTCAGAGGAAGTACTTCCTTTGTCTCTTGGCTTGTCAGTGTCATTGGTGGGAGGCAGGGGACCATGATGCTGTGTTAATGTGTTAGAGTTCCAAGAAATTCTGCTGTCATGCCTGACTCAGCCAGCCATGGTAAAAATTAGGTCCTGCCTGACTGGGGCCGCTAGGTGGTTTGTTAATGCTGGGGTTTGTGCTCTTTTGTTTTAAAGGGAAGAGAACCTCTAAATAATGAAAGGGGAAAAAAAGCAACCTATAATAAAACATGAAGTGGATCTCTGACAATCCAGCTGCTGACAGACAGGCAGGCATGCTCAGACTTCCACCTCTCTCCCACTCCACATTTGTATATTTATATACTTCTGCTCTGGTGATGCTGAGTGGACCCTGGTATGTCACATGTTACTGAGTCCTCCTCTTTTCTAGTTCTGAGAATCTACATGAGGGTCAACCATGACTGCTGAGCCACATCAGCACATACATTCACTTAACCACAAAATACAAAGTTTTTGGCCATTAAGTGTATTTTGAGCAAAAGAAAGTTACTTTTATATACTCAGGTACATGCATTGCCTTGTGAGTAGAATGTTGAGTCTTTTTAGGGTTTATTGAGAGGTTTTTATGTGCAATTTTTGGGAAATTGGTTTGTTTTCTGGAGCTGTTCTAAAGCATTTTGTTTGGGTTATGGTAAGGGCTTCTTGTAAAATACACAAAAGCTTGTCAGGTGCCAGAAGCCAAGGGCTTTCTCATGCCTACCTCTCTTGGAAGCACCAAGAGGGAATAAAGCAGGGAAGGAAGGCAGGTCCTTCACATGGAGGGCAATATGTGGGGTAGGCAAGAGTGTTGTGTTCTGCTCACTTCACTGTTTTGGCAGTGGGCTGCATCAATACAGTGGATGCTGCCACCAGAGAATTTCAAACATAGAATAAAGAAAGGCTGGAAAAAAAATAGCAAAACAGTTCACCATTTTTACTAATAAGAGATTTACCTGCTGTCAAGTTGAATTGATAGTTTTTCATCAATTTTGGCCTTCTTAAGATACAGTCTGTTCAGTGCAAGGACTACATAGGTTGGATGGACCTCTGAGCAATCTGGTCTGGTGAAGGGTGTCCCTGCCCACAACACCACAACAGGGGATTGCATGTAGACAAACTTTAAGGTCCCTTCCAACCCAAAGCATTCTGTGATTCCATATTTATCCTTGTGTTCAGAAAGCAGCTAACAAATTGCAGATGAGGTTAAGATGTGAAGAGCAACAAGGAAACAGTATGCTTATTGTGTGTATTTAGTTCTTCACCCCTCTTATGATTTAGAAAATGTTTCTCTCTGGCAGTATTCTGCTATTCAATTTAATATTTAAATACTTGTAAAAAACTCCTTTCTTCTGGTACAGTAGAATCAGTATTTTTAAAGCTTGCAAAGATAAATATTTAATACCCCAGTGAGTATAGCAGCACTTTTAGCAAGATTCATGAGCATCTAATGTGCCTGAAACAATTCTGCAATCTTAAGATTAGACCACCTTAATAATTGCTAAAAAATGGGGGGGGGTTGTATCTTGTGTAGCCCTAAAGTGAAGAGCACCCCTGAGTATTGACCTCTCCTTTGTCTCCTCTTTCACCTTCTCCTTCATGGCCCTTCAGAATTGAAAGTCAGCACTTTTGTGGGTTTCCAGAAGAGCTGGGTCAGGAAGCAGCAGTGTGGGAGAATTTGCATGTTGATTCTCTTGTTTGCAAAGAAAAAAAAAAGAAAAAAATCCAGAAAAAGCTGGAGGCATGAAAGGTTTTAATTTTTTACCTACTCTCACTAAAGGGTTTTATGCAATTGCAGAGTGTATTTGCTGTCTGATACCTGAGATGAGATGCAGCCTTAATGACTCCTTGGAGTGGGTACCAGGGGTTCAGGAAGCAGGCTCTTTCCTGCTTGGTGGAGTGAGCCTGGAGTGCACTGTGAAAACTGAAAGAAGGCTGAAGGAGAAGTTTTAAAGGGAGGGAGAAATTCATTAATCTTTTTATCCACTGGTGAATTTTATTCCTTCCTTAGTTTGCCAAAGTTGACACATTTATGCATGTTTAAAATACCTTGGTGTTCTGGGGTAGGGGTTTTTTTGAGGGCAGCTGTTCCCAAAGGACACACCAGTGATGGTGTGTGAGCTGGATCAGCTCACTGGCTTCTCAGCAGGGTTGAGAAGGTGGCAAGTGAAGACTCAGCTTTTGAGCTCTGAAGCTGATTTATTTACTGCATCCTAAGGAGGATTGGTAGCTGCAGCATGGGCTCTGTTGCGGCTCCTGGGCTGTCTGGCTGGGGGCAGCAGGGCTCCCAGCAGTCCCAGCACTGCCGGCCTTCCTGCAGCTCCCAGGATCACACTCTGCTGTCCCAAGGATGCTGCTGACAGCAAGGAAAGCTCTGTGGCACAAGGCAGCAGCACTCAGCCAAGAGTGTTGGTCTGCTATTGCTGACCCTTTAGCACCATCTGAAGCATTTGGTGTGTCTGCTCAGGAGGTTCAACAAGCAGCCTCTTGAGCCCATTGCTGTGGCTCAGAGTGAAACACCTGTAACCTTCTCTGGAAAGAGTCTTGGTCTCGTAGGCAAACTCCTGTAAACTTAGTGTGAGATCTGTATTTCTCCCACCATAATGCCTGAGAGCAAATGAGCCAGGTTTTGGTGTTTTTTCAGAATAAATGTCGGGTTCGGCTGTCTGTCTCTGCCCGGACATGAGTAGGGTGGTTCTGGGGCAGCCCGCGTTTCAAAGGACGAGTCTGGACTCTTCAGCTTTTCGATCTTCAGATTGTTTATTGTTTCTTATCTACAAAATTTTCTGTCTGCCCAACAGAGGTCTGATCTGCAAGGCAGCCAAGGGCACTCGTGACCACCCACGGGGCGGTCATGTCTTTTTATACTAAAATCTACGTACATGATATTTAGCTTTATTTTCCAATACTTTTCACCCATGTTGGCAAGTGCACCTTCACCATGAGCCAATCCCCAAGTGCCAACATCACCACAGAAGATGGAAGACAAGAAGAAGAAAGAAGAAGGACGAGACACGCCCTGATCCCTCCATCTTGTCTCCATAACCCCCCTGTACCAAAAACCTTAAAGTCTATATTTCACCCTATAAATGTGTCCCTGTTACACCCTTCACTCTAAAGTGATTCTCATGTCCTCAAACTGCTGTCATTTCTGTGGATGGATCAAAATCAAGCCACCAAACACTCTTGGTAACATTCCAGGATTTCCGAGACCCCCAAGGGTTCTCTCGGCAACTCTGGACATCCGGAGTGATGTGCTGAGTTCCCACAAATAAACACTTTTTATTCTTTACCTTAGTAGGTGTAGGGTAGAGATGGTGCCATTCAATTTCTTCAATTTTTTTTTGCTTGCAAAAAGTGCCATTTGCACAAAATAATGTTGCCTTGGCTTGTTCTGCCAACTGAGTGCTCTAGTTGGCTAAACATCTTTCTGCTAACAAATGTATAATTATGAGTGTTTTATTTTAAAGGTAATTTTGAATTTCTTCTAGAAAAAGCCTAGTTTCCTCTTATGATAGCTTATCTTCTTCTTAGCTTTGAATTTGTTATTGTTTGCTATTTTAGGTAACTTACTATAGAAGTGATTGCTGTAATCCACAAAAAAGTGTAATTTTCTGGTAAGAAGCCAGACAGTGGCTATCTCACAGGAGACATAATCCAGTAGTGTTTTCTTTCTTTTCAATTATAGCTCTAGAGTCTAGCTAAAATTTCAATTCTACTCTATCTATAGTTGTGGTTTTTCCTTTATTGCTTTTGTATTTGTGTGTATCCTAATATCTACTGCTCCCTTGTTTCCTCCTTTATGTTAACAAAATTATTTTATTGGAAGGCATTGCTGTTACCTCCACAGATACCTTTCATAGCAAGTTATGCATTCTTCTTCTTTCCTTTGAATGTTTTCACTTTGCCATTCACAAATTCTATTTTCATTTACTTATCTTTGAGTGTAAGCCCATCTACAAGGTCTTAATTTTTTTTCCAGTTCTAGATGGAGACCTTTAACATTAACTGCCTAGTTGCTGTTGTATGACAGATGGTTTTTGATTTATTTCTAGTGCTTTGCTGTGCGATCTCTGGGCTGGGTAGAAATGGCAGAAGAAGATCTGGCTCCTGGAAAGAGCAGTGTTGCTGTGAACAATTGCATCAGACAACTCTCTTACTGTAAAAATGACATCAGAGACACTGTTGGCATTTGGGGAGAGGTAAGAGCAGAGTGAACTTCTCCTCTTGGAACATCCCTCTCACATCATAAAACATCTCAAAGGAACAATTCTGTAGACAGCTACTTCCATGTTCTGTGTTTGGGATTTCACTACCTCAGCCTGGCACTGCCAAATAAATAAAAGGGTTCAGGGAAAATGCTGACTTTTTTGTTCCAAACTGCTCAGGACAGCAAATGCCCCAAAGAGCTCACTTTCCTGTTACATCTGTGCTAGTACACACCTGTGCACTGGCAGCGCTGGGGGGACACAGGCCAAACTGTTGAAATTCAGTGTAAGTCTTCTTCTTGACCAGAGGTCTGAAAGTGATGCTTTGTAACAACATTTTCCAAGGTTTCACAATGACAAAGGGCTTTAAGGAATCCCACACTGCTGCAGGGTTGTGGTTCTGAAATATATGAGAAGATTGGAACTGATGGACAGGTGGTTTATCTTACAATGATTATTTTATCAGTGTTCCAGAAGGAAATTAATTATATCTCATCAGTCTGTCTGTTGGCTCCTCTCCAACAACTCTTGAATCTCTGCACCAGTGTCATCCAGTTTTGAAGGATGCCAGATTCCCACACACTGAAGAAAAAAGAGAGAGCCCAGCTTTCCTCTTTCCTGGTTTGCTGAAGGGCCAGTGTGCCTTCATTGTCTGAACCACAGTTGCTCTCTGCTTCTTTCTGAGTTGGCCCAGAAAGAGAGGATAACTGTGGGATCTCGGGGAAAATTGAAGGGACCTTCAGGTTTTGTGATGTAGAAAATACTGTCAGGTATTATACCCCAGGTGTGCTGGGGACAGATGAGGAAGGGGAAGATCTTGAGGGGTCAGTAAGTGTAACAAGAAGGGAAAAGGGGGGACATACAGAGGACATAGGACTAAAAGCCACAGTAAAACATCTTTGTTATTTGATGGTTCATGGAACAACTTAAACTTCTGCCAAATCTCATTTTCTACCTCTCTCCTGACATATTTTCAGAAGGGTTACATTAATGTGGATTAGCTACACAAGAGCTGAATGGAAAACTGACAAAAGAGTGAATGTTGTAACTTGCCTTTGTGTAATCTAAGAGAAATGACACTGCCAAACAAAAAAAAAAAAAAAAAAAAAAAAAGAAATCAAAAGAAAGACTTGTCTACATTTCAGTAAAATATTCAGGAAAAATAACATTCAATCTCCCAAGTTATTGTTGCAGTCTATGGCTCCAGTTCACCATCCTAACTATGACCCTAGCAATGCTGAGATGGTATGGGGGAGCAACTGGGAGAAAGTGCCCTTAAAAATTAAAATTATCTGTAAAGGAGCACATATATAGTGTTCTATCCATTTAAAATAATTTCAGAAGGATTTTTATATGTAAGAAGTATATATTGTACACATAAATAAACAAAATAATATTATTTTCCTTTCTTTCTTACACCTGGGAACAGTTTTCTTTAGATAATACAGCTAGACAAACTATTAGAGATATGTCAGTGATGGGCTTTGGACTTACTGCTGACCCTAGGAGAGAAAAAACCCCAGTATCTTTACATGTGTGTTATTTCATCCATATTTCAGATAGCAGCACTTTGATCACCTTGAAATATATTGTTTACTTTGAACCCTTATGATTTGATTTGAGTTAATGTTCACATTTTTTCTATTTCTCTCTGTCAATCCCCTTATTCTTTGTTGGAAACCCTTGCAGGTTTTCAAGCTAAAATGGTAAAAAGTTTTGGTCCTCTTGAATGGATGTTTAAATTAAGAGTGCTGTTCATTAAAAAAAAAAAAAATCAGCCTGACAAAACAATAGAGACACTGCTTGAATAGGTGGCTCCTGAAGTAAATTGTCTTCCTGATTTTAAAAGAGTTCATTACATCCAACCACATTTTCCTGCCTGCAATGTAAGGCTTCAAGAGTGATTAGAAGAGGCATGTCTTAGAAAGGAACCTGAAAAAAATATACTCCATCACTGATGCATCAGATGGAGCAATTACAGCAAGAATCTATTATGGAGCTAAATGACTGCATGTAAGAATTTTAAGATTGCCTAAAGATTTACTTTAGCTAGAATGTAATAAAAGTGAAATTGCGTTTAGGACTAGCCCCAAAATTTTATGATTTAAAAAACTGCAAAACAAACCACAAAACCTCCCACACCCCGGGTAAAATCCTGACCCTGCAGAAGCTTTGTTAGTGGCTTTATTGTGGGATTTCATGCCCTTTGCTCCAAAAGAAATTGCCTATAAATTTTGAACTTCTACTGTTCTGTAAAATCTAAACAGAAAAACACTGTTCTTCTGTTTGTATTGCTCTTTTGCCATGAATTACAGTTCTGTACATTGCAATTTCACTTAAATGAAAAAGATACCTTCTTGCCATTGACCTATATAGTGCAGCCTGTAACACTTCCAGAAAAACTGCTGGGATTGAGCCTCTCTTTCCTTTATTCACTTTCCCTCCATGGCTTTTCCTCATCTCAAACCATCAGATCTCTGCAGCTCTTCAGCAGTCTGAGACATTAAAGCCTGTGTTCACGCTCCTAGCCTGTCTAAATAATTTCTTTTTGACCTATGCAGTGCATTCATCTCTAAAATAGCTTTTGTATAATAAGGCAACAAAATTTAGCAGAATATATTGCTTCTGGCTGCAGACAAGTGATCCCTTGAGCATTGCAAGCATCATTTCCTGTGACTTATGTTACTTCTCTGCCCATTCTCCAATTTTTTTTCAGCTAATTTGAATTCTGTTTTGTTACTCTAATCCCAGTGTATTTTGCATGAATAACATATTTTTCCTTCTTGTAATAATTTCCTTCTGGAACAAATATATAAGTATAAAATGGGTCCACAAAGCAATCTTTGTGACACTTGGTAGCATTCCTCACACAATTTGTTTGCTGCTTCTAACCTCCAAGCAAATTTCTCCCTTTTTGTCTTCATGATGTTTCTTTTTCTGTCTGCCACTAACATCTCAGTGCTGCTGGTTTACCCCATTTTTTTGCATGGCTATCACAGCTACATCTGTTCTGCTTCTCTAGGAGCAGCCTATATATCCAGTCTTGCATCTCAGCCACAGATGTGCTTTTTCCATCTGGCAAAAAATGCTTGTTCAGGCTTTGCTCATAGCAGGTGTCACCTGTGTCTCCCACATCCCTCTTGGTACTTGCAGTGCCAGCTCTGTGTCACAGCTTCCCTTGGAATCCCTGTTAGGAGATGGGCAGTGCCTGCCCCTTGCTGCCTTGCCTATAAACTGGGCAGAAAGCCCTCACAGAGTGACATGAATGTATTTCTTACACAGGCACAAAAGTAGGCATCATTAAGACTTGAGCCTCTGTAACCAAGTGGGAAAAGGGTTTCTGTGTCACTGAGATGAGGAAAAAAAGGTCAGTTTTGAAACATTAGTCAGTAGGGATTCAGACCCTTTCTGTTCATGTATAGATTCTGGCACAAAAGAGAGGAAACAAATGACTCTGTATTTAGCTGATAGCTTCCACCTTCTGATCAGGAGCTTGTCTTACTGCTCAGAAATAGGTCCAGGATCATTGCTGTGGGAGCTCATTGTCTGAAGAATATGTGTACAGCCTCCAAGAAGAGGGATATTACATGTGCTAGAGGAGGCAGCAGACCTTTTACTAATGCTATCAAGAGGAGGAAGATAAGCATTTGTGAATTAGCATCAAAAGGAGAATTTTCTCTAAATTTATTTCCTGCAAGAGAAAAAAGCATTATCCTTGTTCTTACATGCCAGAAGAACTGGGGAGATGTCCTGGCTCCAAGATTCTGCATTCACTAGTAGCATTCACATTCAGTTTTAATGCTGGGTTTTCCCCTTTAATCTTTCTTCAAAAAGTAAATCCTTTGACATGTACAAATTTGTCTGTTCCCATAATCCATTGGTTAAATTTTATGGAAACAAAACACTTTGAAGGAAGGAACTCTGCCTCATAAGTACAGGTATTGATATAAGCTTTTACTATGAGTACAGGCCATGATTTCCCATATATTTGGAAGAATTTACTGAAAAACAGATGAACACATAGCTTGTTGAATAACTCAGTAGTTTGGGTCTGAATGAGTTGTATTTAAAAGACATCAAAGCTTTTTGTGATTGGGATTGTTTAAAAATATAGTAGCAAGATAACAGCTTAGATCTTTTTCACACCAGAAGCATATGAAGTCTTTTTCATTTGCTCTTGGAACAACCCAAAACTTTGAGTAAAGATGAAGCCAGTCTGAACAGCACAGACATAACACCTTGAGCCCAGCCAGTCTGAGGGGGTGATGCACTGTGTAATTGTGCTTTGTCTGGAACTGCAGGGCAAAGACATGTACCTCATCCTGGAGAACGACATGCTGAACCTGATTGACCCCATGGACCGCACGGTCCTGCACGCGCAGCCCATCGTGAGCATCCGAGTCTGGGGCGTGGGCCGTGACAACGGCCGGTGAGTGTTGGCTCTGCTTGTCTGCCTTGGTGCTATTTCAGTCTGCTAATGCATACTGCACATTACTCTGTCCCAGGGCCTGAGAAAAGGTGGGTAAATTCTTCTTTTTGTTGCTGGTGTTACTTTTTAAACTCTGCTTTTCATGGTATATTGCTTGTATGCTGTTTTGTTAAGCCTGCCTTTCAGATTAACTCAGTCAGGTGTATAAAACTGCACGTGTAACATCGATTTGTTTCAGATCTATGTAGTACTTTTGGTATAAAAGCATGTTTTTAAATATGTTTCATAGTATGTTTCTGCTGCCTATGTGAAAGCATGTCTTTCTGCTGGTCCAAGTAAATGTAATACCAATGCTCTGACTGTTTGTGTGTGCTTATAACTTCTTGAGGTATTTAATATGATGGAGAAAAACACTGGATTGAGGGAAAAGAGTTTAGTCATTACTATTACTTCTAGATCTTGATGTAAGAATATCCCCAAGGATGTTGCAGAAAACTGAGATTTGTCCCTGAAATATCCTGCCTGTGAGCTGAAGCTGTTCCTTGTGGTAGGAAGCAATCAGGAGTGTGTGCTAAAGGCCTTTCTGCCCTAGAAGCAGTGTTTCCTTAGGTTTTCCTTCTTGGCTGATCTCTTGGTAGCATTCTTGTTTGTCGTGTAATACTGGTGAGGAAACAGGGTTGTGAAAGTGACTTTCACTTGGACATTTGGAGCAGGACATTGAGCTGCCTCCCAGTCTGATTGGGCATTTTGATGTAGTGAAAACATTGCCATTCACATTGAGAAAGTCCAGGATCTTAGCACAGTACCCATCCTGACACAAGGATGGTAAGGATTGAGTAACACTAGCAAGCTTCTGCTTTTTGTGTCCATGTTTGGTAATGATCAGGTAAGTCCTGTATGACCAATACTGGCTGTGATGGAATAACCACATCACTGGACAAGACAAGGGTTGCTGATGTCATTTATCTAAAAGGCCTTTGACACAGTCTCCTACTGCATTCTTCTTTATAAATTGGAGAGACATGGATTTGATGAGTGGACGGCTGGATGGGTATGAAACTGGTTGGATAGCTGCAGCCAGAGGTTACTGGTCAATGGCTCAGAGTCCCAGTGGACATCAGTGATAAGTGGTGCCCTTCAGGGATCTGCATTGGGGCCAGGGTTACTTATTATCTTCATTAAAGACATAGATGAAGGGATCAAATACACCCTCAGCAAATTTGCTGATGACACCAAGCTGATGATAGTGCTGTTGACACTTCTGAAGGACGAGATACCATCCAAAGGGACCTGGACAGGCTTGAGAAGTGGGGACATGGGAATCTCATGAGGTTTAACAAGACCAAACACAGAGTGCTGCAACTGGGTCAGGACAACACCCAGTATAAACACAGGCTGGGGGATGCACAGATCCAGAGCAGCCCTGCCAGGGAGGATTTGGTGATGCTGGTGGGTGAGAGGCTGGACATGACCCAGCCATGGGCACTCCCAGCCCAGAGAGCCAAAGGTGTCCTGGGCTGCATCCAGAGCTCCGTGGGCAGCAGGGGAGGGAGGGGATTCTGCCCCTCTGCTCTGCTCTGCTCTCCTCTGGTGAGACCCCACCTGCAGGGCTGCAGCCAGCTCTGGGGTTCCAGCACAGGAAGGACATGGACCTGTTAGAGGAGGGCCACCAAGTTGATTAGAGGGATGGAGCACCTCTCCTATGAGGAAAGGCTGAGACACCTGGGATTGCTCAGCCTGGAAAAGAAAAGGCTTCAAGGTGACCTAATTGTGACCTTTCAGTACCTGAAAGGGAGCTTACAGGAAAGATGGAGTGAGACAATTCACAAGAGCATGTAGTGACAGGACAAGGGAGAAAGGTTTCAAACTGAAAAAGAGTAGGTTTAGATTACATCTCAGGAAGAAATTCTTTGATATGATGGTGGTGAGGCACTGGAACAGGTTACCCAGAGAATCTCTTGTGGGTGCCCTGTCCCTGGAAAGGTTCAAGGCCAGGCTGGATGGAGCTCTAAGCAACCTGGTCTAGTGAAGTGTCCCTGCCTAAGGCAGGGGAGTTGGAGCTAGATGATCTTTGCAGTCCCTTCCAACCCAAGCCCTTCTGTGATTGTCAAGATATTTGCAATAGTCAGGGTTTGGGGTTTTTCATCTCTAACTTTTGATAGGAAATGTAATTTCAAACATGAAAAATCTTTCTCAGTAAAAGATTTTCTGAAACTTGTTTTATCTGTCTCAAAGATTCTGATTAACAATGGCTAAATTTCTAAAAGGGAAGGTGATTAATTTTTTAGGTGACTAAATGTTTCTAATTTTTTTACTCTTATAAATGACTGATAGTCTATTGGGCATGGGTTAACTGGTTTTCACTTCCATTGGTACAGATTTTTGAGAGATCTAAAAGGGGCAAATCCAGTTTGAAATGCTGGGAAGTAAAAAGGTTTTAACTCATAATGAATAAACCATTGGAGTTCTTTGTTTGCATTAGAAAGGTGGATTGAAGGGTGCATTACACATTTCCCTTCAAGTCAGTTTTTGTAGTACCTTGCTTAGGTCAGAAAATAAATAGAGCGTTTTAAAGGGCACCCAAATGTGATGCAGCTTTACAGAGTAGAAGATGCCAGCTTTGATCTTCATTCATTTTTTTTAAGCATTTACCATTCTTTTCCCAAATACTTACATTTCTTTGTGAAATAAAGTAATTCCATTATGTTCTTTATAAAATGAGATAATGAATCATATTTCTTCAGGCTGGGTACCTGCTTTTCCTAAAGACAGAACTGGTCATGGATGTTTTTAGGAAACATTTAGGAGAAAAGTACCTTTTGCAATCATGTGGCACCAATACATTGTGTGCTTTTGGTGAAATGTGTCTGGGGGTGGGAGGCAATAGCAGACTCTCCTAGATGAACATAAGCCCCATCAATAGGGCAGGGGTTGGCAAAGGTTGTGTGTGCACAGGAGTGTGTCTGCTCTGACCTGCTGTGATGCCCCACAGCATTCACCAAGAACTGTGTGCAAGGCATAGGAAATCTCTGATCCAAAATCTGCCCTTCTTCATGCCATAGCTGGGGGCCAAAGATTCAGTTCTAAGACTTCTGCAGAAACTTATGTCTCTATTAAGAAGAAATGTTTAGATATGGAATATGTGGGAGGAGTACAGGTCCAATTTTAAAAATACAAATAACAAGAACCCTTCAAACCCAGTTCTTCCTTTTTGTCATAAAAGGTAGCCACTTGAGAAATCTCAACTGTTTTCCTGAAAGGAAGTTACATGTGATGCTGACAATACAGAGAAAATAAACTAATTTTTTTTTTGGCAGAGGAAATAAACTAATTTTTTCTCATGTTTCTACTGTCAGTAGTGGGAGTAGGCCTTTCTGTGCTCAAAGTGAACATTTCTTGTTTCTAGAAAGCGTGACATTTCTTGACCAGCTGCTGTAAGGAACAGCAAGAAATAGTTTATTAAATTTTAATACATATTGTGTTTAGGTATTAAACACAAAGCCAAAGCCAGCTTTAATATTTCATTTGCTGGCACACTAATGTTCTTAGCCACTTTTATTGGAACTTGGGGTGTTTTCATCATAAGAAATTTTATTTCAGAACTTTCTTATTCATAACCATTTGTAAGAATTTTGATAGGTGCTTTTACAGAAATTTTGTGTCCAGAATGACTTTCAGGACTGGAGCCCACTCTTTTGAAATTTAATTTGCTTAATGTTTTATTGACACATTTTAAAAAATAAGGAAAAAAAAAGCAGTGTACCTATTACTTGTAAGTAAATTCAGACTGCATGTGATGTTAAATAACAGAAGATCAAAATGACAAGCAGAAAGAACAAACTTATGAGTGCATAATCAGATGTACAATATATGTTTGGTGTAGAGATGTTCAGTGTAGCATAAAAGATGTAGCATTTGCTGAAGAAGCACTAACACATAAGAAAAAACATTTTGAGGAGGCAAAACAAAAGGAGAACAGAAGCTGAGAAAATCATATTGTTGAGCTGGAAACTGCTCTGCAGCTCTTTTCATGTGTACATTATCCCACAGTCCTTGCATTCATCCTGGTAAAATCACCTGTTGCTACTGAGGTGAAAAATACCAAAGCCATTCACTGACTGCAAAAGCAGCTTTCCCTGATCATGGGTTTGCCATCACCAGAAAAAATGCTAGAGATTGCATTGCTGCTTAGGTGGATTAAGTGTTCATGAAGCTGATGAAATCCCAGTTTCTGGTGGGAAATTCTTCCAGAAGTTGTTGCACATGAATTTCCTTAATTAGTTATATCTTCTAGTCCAAGAACCTGTATAATTAAACATATTGGGTTTGTTCTGAAAAGTAGTATTTTAATTTTAAAATACTGTAGAAATGTATATTTCTCTGTATTTTGATCTCTTTGAACCCCCAAATGGTCTGCAAGCCCTCCTTTTAACTCTTTTGCTTGTATTAATTTATTTGTGTAGTTTCTGCTTTGGAAGATGAAGAGATTTTCTAATGACACATGAACAGATGATTTTCTAAGCTCTGCCATAATGAAAGATTGATGAAACACAGAGATCTGCTGATGAAAGTTTAATCTGAGGATGTGGCTGCTATCTCACCTCAGGCAGAAGTGTTTTCCAGGAGACTGTAATCACTCTCTCCATAGGTTACACTATTATCCTGACCTTTGGAGTTTCTTATTTAACAATCCTGGGGTAGCAAAGGCTTCCTCATTTGGTTAACTTAACTCATTTGGGCTGTGTGGTGATTTTGTGTTTCATCCCTTGTTTTCAATTGATCAGTCAGTAAAATATGTTTGATTTTAAAAGGCCTGGAGTGCCTTCATAAAACCATGAACAAAAGCAGATTCCTAAAAATTGGTGGGTATGCATGGATGTGTATGCTGAGCTCCTGTGTTTAATATCTATACATGGGCATTAGAGGAAAATAAATGTCCTGTATACATGCAACCCTTTGGCAGACTTGGTGATACCTTGTGATTTTTAAAAGTCAAAAACCTCTGTCATTTGTACAACCTTCCTCTCCTCCTGTTCTGAAAACAGTATTCATTTAGTATTATTTGTAAATAAGAACAGTCCTTGCAGTTGCATAAATAGTTTGATTTCAAGATCACTAGGGTCATTGTCACATGGAGGTGTCACAGGTGTATCAGTGAATAATTGTCAGTGCTGTGTTTGCTTCCTAACAAGCCATGCATGCCATGTTTTTCTCCTCATCATTAAAAGCGTGTTTACAGCCTCGGGATGCACTGAGGCTGTAAAAGGGCTGCTCTTCTCTCTTGTGAGCAGCATGACTGTACATTAATCATTCCTCAGGTTGGGTTTTGTCTCTCCTCCTGGACTGCTGGTGCATGCCCTTTGCTTTCTGAGCAGCTCACTAACAAGGAAGAGAGAAAAGGCAATGGCTCATCAGTTTTGTAGATGAGATTCCGTTAGCACATTTCCCTGAGTCCTCCTTTATCTTCATTGCTCCTCCACCAGTCTAAAGCCCACCTCAAGTTTTAAAAAATCTAAAGGACTTTAACTGCCTGAAAGATCAGAGTTTCTTGTCTCCTGGTGACTTCATACAGCAGCAGCGTATCCAGCTGAAATAGTCTGTGGTCAGCTGGCAAGGAGGGCTGCTGGTGAATTCAGGAGACATCTTTGGTGTGTCTGAATATGGAACTGGACGGGGTGGGCACCTGGTGTGTTGGACAGAACACACAACATGTGTCTGTTCATCCACTAGCCTTGTCAGCACACAGAGCAGGCTTGTTTTCAGTGTATAGTTTGTGTGTTTTCTGACAGGCAGAGGAGGGAGCCTGGTTGCTTTTGGTTCTTAAGTGATGGGAGAGGCACATTCTCTGGTATTAAAGTTTTCTGACCACAGACACTCTGACTGGATGATGTGAATGTGTTGTGCTCCCTCCTCTGCCCCATTTTATCAGGTGGGGATGTCCATTGCCCTGCTGCTCTGAACTGCTGCTGTTTTTCTGCTGCCTAGACATAGGAATAAAATGAAGCTGAGATTCAGAAAGGGGAGAAAGGCAGACAGGGCCTTGAAGAAAGTAGAAAATGGATGCACACATGATGAGGCTCAAGCTGCCTCAGAAGGGGAGAGCAGGCAACTAAATGAATAGATGCCCCAGGTCAGATGGACATAATCCTCTAAGCTGAAAGAGAAGAGAGCCCTGACAACAATATGAATTATCTAAGCTCTGTTATCTCAGGAGCTGTTAGGACAAGAGAAAACTTTTGGGGTGATATAAGAGAAAAATGGGACAAATCTGTGGCAAATGGGAACAATATGATGTAAAGTTATGGCTCAAATTCCTCAGAATATGGGGAATTAAAAATAGTATGCTGCCTTGCTTTTTCCATGGTTAACAAAAATGTCTGGGTTTCAGAGGTGTTTAACACCTGTGCTGTCCACCGACTACAGTAGGATCTCTGCACATTCAGGGTCTTTGAAAATCAAGTGTCTAAATTCAGATTTAGTGGCTTCTAGATGTATCATTCAGGAAGGTGTTTAAGTTTTTTTGGACTGCCTTCCCTCTGAGGTGATGATTGAATGTGCTCCGAGTCTTTCTTCAGTTCTATGAGAGAAGCTTATCAATCTGCACAAGATAATGAATAATAAACTTTCTTTTCTGCATTAGCGACATGGTTGAGAAAAGCAGAAAATAAATTAAAACTGAAATGGTGTTTGCACCTGCTCTTCTGAAAAGATAACACCTCTCAAAGAATGTGTAATTTCAGCTGAGCTCTTCAATCTCTGAAACACCACTAATCAATATTGCCTATTCCCTTTGGTCCCTGTAACCTTGGAATAAGGACAAAACATACTGTAAGAAATCACATAAATAGGGCATAGGTGAAGGATTACACTGGAGAAAAAGGATTTTACTGGCTTTTCTGACCTCTCTTCTTAGCTGAGTTTTTACAGTTATCTTTTGCTTTTTCTTCTTCCCTAAGCCAGCTGCATTTGAAGATCCTTTTCTGTATGTTTTGGTAGCATTTTCCCTTCTCATTAAGAAATAGTTTAGGTAGTTATTTATGCAAAACTTCTCATTTATATCCATAAGTTCTGGCATCATTGTTTGGAGGTGCAGTGTGTTCTAGGAGGGAGTAATGAAACAATACAGCTGTGAAAGGGAGAATCCAGTCAAGCTTACAGAATTGATGTGTTTTAAAGCAAACATGGTCAAGTAGGTGCAAAAAGCTGCATGTGTGCATTCATACTTTGATTCATTAAACTGGTTTATTTTAGCTTTGGGATTTAACATGAAAGACACAGTAGACTGAAGATGCATTGAAATAGGCTGGTATTAACTTGAAATATTATCTAATTTGAAACACCTGTAGTTTTGCACCAGTGGTTTTCTGTTGCTGGTGGCTTCAACTGGGGCAGCATCCTTCTATCCTTTCTGAGTAATCTCAGTAACGAGATGAAAAAATATTACATAGAAACACAGAATCAATTAGGTTGGAAAAGATCTCTGAGATCATTAAGTTCAACCTTAGAGTCCAGTCACCACCCTGTCAACTCGATTGTGGCACCAAGTGCCACATCCTGTCTTGAACAGGGATGGTTACCCCACCACGTCCCTGGGCAATCCATTCCAATGTCTAGTCACTCTTTCTGGGAACAAATTCCTCCTGATCTCCAACCTGAACCTTTTTAAATAGCACTTGGAATTATTCCACTGTAGAAGTTTCAGTTAAGACAAATGATATATCTAGATGTGGACTAAAAATAAGCACTGTGATATAGTCAGGTTGTCTCAATTAATGAGATGGCATATTGACTGAGTCCCTGGCTTAAAGCCTTTATACAAATTTGTGCTAGAAAATCTCCACACATTCCCTGTTGTTTCAGCTATTAAACTCAAACATTTCAGGATACAGCTAGAGTAATCCATGAATTTAAGCAGCTATCACAGAGGCCCTTGAGAACAGCTGAGCTGCCTGTGAACGTGTGCGTGGCTCAGGAGAGCTACTGACTGCCATTTTGGGGTAGAAATCTGATGAGTTCTACTATTCTTTTCTCTGTATGTTAATTGAGCAGACTCTGTGTCCAGGCTGGATTTCTGTAAGTAACTGCTGCTTCAGCTCTGTGGCAAAACAGTGATGCAAGTGATGCAAAAAAGCAGCTGCTGTCCAGCTCTGTACCTGTCACCAGGAAACATCCATCTTCCTCCCAGACTCTCTACAACCCTGCTAGATTTCAACACCCCATTAGAAGCTTTGATCCTGCCTCTCAGCCAGAGATGGTTTAAACTTACCTTATTTACATTGTGTGGTCATCACTTGGGTGCATACTCCTTTTGTTGATTCCTCTCCAAGGAGGCTGTGCAAACAAAAAATACCAACTTCCTTCCCAAGCCAGCTGGAGGCAATTGAAGGTGCCTGCTTTGCATTCACCCCCTTTATCTTCAGCAGTGCTGAAGTTAGTCTTAATTACACATCTCTCAGAAGCTGTATCAAGATAGGGACTGTGTATAGAGGGAGCCACCTATGGAATAAGTGGCTGTCAAATAATTAAAAAATGCTTTTCTTAAAAACATAACAAAACAAAAAAGATTCAATAGTAACTTTTTTGTATTCTTTCATTCTCATCTCAAGACCTTTTCTAAGTCTAAGGTCTCTGTAGCAGATGAGAGAAAACCAAATTAGTCCACTAGTGTTTTCACTTTGTTAGTCTAATGTATATTGAACCTGTTCTGTTAGTACTAAGGTGGACATATAAAAACCTTCTGAGGAGAAAAGCCAAAGAAAATATAGGCCATTGAAGAGAAGAGCAATGTTTTACAAAAAATTGTGCCAAGAATGCTTACTAACACCTTGCTGGCTAAAAGTTCATAAATCTGTCTGCAACCTTGGTTGTATATTTGTATGGCCAGTAAAACACTTTTCTGTTGTGTAGTGGTTCACTTGAAAATGTAAACCTTTTGCAAGACATGTAATTACTTTGCTTATTGTTTTCTATTATGAGCAAAACTTTGATTTTATAAAAATTGTTACCGGGCAATTAATTTCAGAGAAAATAATTGAGAGGGAAAAATATTTGTGCGGCAGAAAGTGTTTAATTCAATTATCTCACTGTTATGCTAGTTAATAAAATGTGGGAGATTCACAACTTTCTAATGTAGCAAATGAAGAAGCAAAAGTACAGACAGAGACCTGTGTAGCTCTTCCTCCTGTCCAAACACCTTATGTCAGTATTGTACTGGTGGGTTAGAGAGAGTTGTATATAGGATGTAGATGTTAGAGATTATATTAGAGAGGTGTATGTAGGATGTTTCTATATACACCTTTACTGTGTAAATATTTATATCCACCTAGATAAAAACACCTTTGATCTTTGCATGAGTGTTTTCCTGATATCAAGAGGATTTGTGACATGTCTATGTATTTGTAGACCACTGAATGTCTTCTGGCATTTGCTATATGCAATAGCAAAATGAGGTACAGCTTTGACCTGTGTCTCTATGCACAGTCACAAACTCGACTACCTGTACTTATATAATAATTTGAAATGTGCCTCTAAGAGGATTCTCTTGCTATCAATTTTGCTCTTCAATTATTTAAGTGTCACATCTACCTCTGGATGCTTTTTCACATTTGCTGCTAGATGATTGCAATTCAAATATTTATATGCAGTGCATTTTTATGTAAATCATAGCATATACTGTCTTATCCATTCCATGTATTTAGAAAGCATTTTCATTTCAGGATTTTAATTCTGAGAATAGTATGTTGGCTTCTTTCCTAACACTGGCTCCACCAGGGAAAAGGGCCTTTGTTTTTTAGGGGTATTCAGCACAATTTGGCCTCTGGCATTGGAGGTAGATTGCCTGCTGAAGCCTCTTTGATATGTGCAGATTGATTAGCAGAAATTTAAACACTACTTTGAGCAAATGAAAATAGTTTTATCAACAGATTATTCAGGTGTCTTAAACATTTAGGGATTTATTTACTGACTGACTTGGTTTTGTATTCAGAAATTTTTACATTAGTGTCTGTAATTTTTTTAAGAAATTTGTGCCTAGTGACACTGAAAAATTCATGTGCGTTATACCTCTTCTGATGACAGTGACCTTCACACAAATGCTGTTTGTCTTTATCCCATAAAAATGCTTTCAATTTCTAATCTGAATTAATGCATTAAACATAGAACTCAAATATCTCTAAAATTTCAATATTTTATTGCTTGAAGTTCTCCTCTCCCCACCTTGATTAATTTCCAAGTTGGCTGGATGTACACTTGTGCCCTGAGTTGGACCAAATTCCCTTATAATTGATGGGAAGTTTTTTATTAGCTTGACCATGAGTTGAGTTAGTCCCTGACTTACAGAGGTGGACCTCCAGGACCTGAATGCTGCTCAGCAAAATCAATGCAGTACCTCTGGGGGTGTAGATGTTATTTCTTTTGCAGGACTAAGGTTCTCATACAAGCAAAAAATAGCAGGGGGGAAAGTAAGGAGCCTACTATGGTTCTTAAAAGAATATGAAAGAGTTAAAGGTCTGCAAGGTGGCTGTCTTCAATATTTGTCATAATATTCTCCTCATCCTATGTTTAACATCAGTGAAGTGAGTTTTTCCACTTCAGACAAGACCCTGTGAAAGTCAGCCTGCCTGTGTTCTGGGATAGCTCATGCTGGCACAGCAGGGTCTGTAATGATGCTGGATTTGCCAGCAAGATGCAGAAAGAGGCACTGTAGATTACCTACAGAATTATTCTTTAGTAGCTCAGATTGGAAGGGCCCAGCTGGGTCCTTATGGCAGACAGTCTCAGAGCAGTGGAGGTCCTTCCTTTGGAAAGCTACCACAGGTGTAGTTCAATTTGCTAAGGGTAAATTGAACTGCATTTGCTTGGCAGTGGTGTTTCATCAGTCCTTCATCGATTAAGAAGTTTATTTTCTGCCTCTTCCTTTTTTGCAGTGTCTGAAGAACCTAAAGAAACTTCATATATGTATCTCCAACAATGTAGATATGTGTTTAAGATTGATAGTACCCACACCCACAAGAAAATAAATTACTAAGATTCATTTTTTTTTCTATTTGGAGGACACTTGTGTGTATTTATTTAGGGAAATAGCTTTTCATCTCTGCTTTTACTCAACCACCATCAGGAACATAATGAGATGGATTAGACAAGCAAACTGAGCAATTGTTCTTGCCCTCTGATCATTTATGGAGTACATACATAGCTCCAAGGGGCCTTAATGGAAAAAAGACAAACAAAGCTCTTCTGGAGTATTGCCAACCCAGGCTTTTACAAATGTTATATTCATTTTGTCACTTTGGAATGTTTAGGATTCAAGGTAGTATTTCAAATTTTCTTCATCCATCCATGGATTTTGGAAACTCATTTTGTGATGTGTATGGAGGTTCTCATATACTTGCCTGAATCCAAGATTTAAACCTTCTGAAATGTTTCCTCACTTGCCTCTCACTTTCTCTCCTCTTTTCAAAAATAATAGGAAATTTCAGATAAATTAGAAGATTGGCACTGCTGTTACTCTGTGATAATTTTTGATGGAAGTATATGATCATGGTGAGGGGATGTTTTAAGTTTCTAGGTTGTTAAAGACTAAAGAATACTGTAGTGCTCTGAGGTTTGCAAAAGGGACAGGTTTTTTTTGTTTCCTGGAAGTGTCAGAATGTTTTGTGTCAGGGATAGGAAGGATGCTTCAGAATAGCAAAGGCAGGGCTAGTTTGGGAAGCATTTGTTTCTCTTCCTGTGAGTCAGAAGTGGAGCTTCTGAGTGCTGCAGTAGCACGAGCTGGGATGCAAACCTGCTCTGGCTTTTGCCTCAAGTGTAGGGACTGCAAGGGTACAGCTGTGAGCCAGCAGTGTGAGTGCAGCTGCTAGGACTGACTGAAATACACTCTTGGCCTCACAATATGAATATATTGCTATAATATAATTTTCCTTTTGCTCAAACTGAAGCAAACTGCAACCTGAATCCAAGTTGGATATTCATAAACTAATTTTCTTTTTTCCTCAAAATTTTGTGTATGGGAAACCCTTGGATCCAGTCCTTGCCACATGCTCAGGACAAGTATGAGGATCTCAGATAGATGCTGATTGTTTTTGTATCTTCAGCTCATCTATAGCTCTGCTAGTCTTACATGGGCTGTGTGTGCTAGGATACTTGGTGTTTCACTGTGAGATACAGCTTCTGGCCATGCAATGGGAATATTTGATCAGTTTAGGGAGAATGTGATCCCACCCCTGTGGGGATAAGCTAATTTCATTCACTCAGGTGTCCTGCTGCTCACTGGCAGTTTAACCAGAGAATTGGGCACCTCATTGCTACCAAGTGCATGGAGATCTGCCCAGATTCTTTACAGTGTTACCCATTCCCTCATGATGAGCTTGGCTGAGCCTCATCCCCAGTGAGGAGCACAGCAGCCTGGGAAGCAGCTGGGGACCCATGAGAGGGCACCACAGGACAGCTGGGAGAGCCTAGAACCACACAGGTGTCATTTATACACCAGGCATGCCCCAAAACACCCCCTCTACCTTGATTGGCACTTTTGGGAGTGCAGGAGTTGAATTTGTCAGCTCTTCATGAGCTGAGAGCTCTCCTGGGCTGTTTTCAGCTTGCCAGGGCTGGCTGCTGGTGATGTTTTTGTCAGTGTAAATTTGACCCATTACTTGCTGTAAGCTTATTTGTTCTGCAGCCTGCTTTGTACTGTAAATTGCAGTACAAAGATCCTTCCTGCCAAAGGTTTTGGCTGTAAGTTCACAGTGCCTGGCTGGCAGTGGGAAATGGGACTCAGTGTGGTGTTTGTCCTGGAAATTTTTTTGTGTTTTTGGTAGCAGCTGTTGCTAGGGAGAGCTTGTCAGCCAAACTTGGCATCCAGTGGGGAGTTCTGTGATTTCCAGGACTGGTCTCAAAGCTTATTGATAATTATTCTTTACAATACAGTTCATGAAAGAAGACTTCTGTGTGAGCTTTACCTTTCATTTTCAGAGTAAAACTTGTCCAAGTAAACTGTGAGAAAACAAAAGCCAGATGCCACCACCATTTCCCTGAAGCCTATAACTAAAATTTTTTATTCATGTTTGGATTCATGTTTTTAGGTGTGATTGAGAATTGATAAAGCTAAGTTTTGCCACAGCAATACAGTTATAGTTATTAAGCAAATTGTTTATGCACAAATGGGAAGAGATTTGGCTCAGATTGTTTTTCATTTTCAGAAACTGCCTGCTGGCCAAGCCCTGGGAGATTTTCCTATATCTGGTGGCAGAGGTAAATCTGTTGCCCTTTTCATACATATCAACTAGAAGTAACAAACTTGGAGGAACAGAGGGTGTGGGGCAAGGGAACATGAAATGCTGCAACCAGGGCAAGTTATTCCTTGAAACACATTTATATCTAGCCATGTCATTACTGACAGGTGCACAGGCAGTAAGTGTGGCATCTAACAAAATATCAAAACCTACACAGGATTAGAATTTAACCCCAGTTCACTTTTTGAAAAGCCAACTAATAACTTGAAAACTGAGATTTAGTTTTAATTATACTTTTTTTACAGGTTTATAAAGTTTTGCTGAATCTCTTTTTCTCTCTTCATACTGAAGGATGATCAGAGAAGAGCAGTTGTCTCCCACAAACTGTTCCAGCATATTAAAATGGCAAAATCTGGCTTCTCTCCTTAGAAGCCTTTTAAGTAGAAGTCTGACATTGTTTTCGTGAGTGCTGTTGTTTGGCCAGCTGGAAGGCTACCATACCCTCTTGTATTCTCCTTACCAAGACTGAAAGAGGACAGCAGCAATGAAGAGGGTTGTTGTAATAGTTAATAGTTATAAAATCATTTCGGTCCTCATTTTCAAATGTAAAGAAATTACAATGAATGCATATTGGAACCTGGATTATAAATGTAATATGTTTATATTTTAGCCCATTAGCCAGTTTCAGGTGCCACTTCGTTTGTCCATAAAATGCCCCTTTCTTTCCCCACATGTGAATTCCACACTTGTGTCAAGACTTTTGAGAAGTTCCTTGGTATGCAAAAATCATTCCATGGCTTTGATTTCTTCTTAGCACTGGGCATTCAGCACATCCAGGGAGGAGCTGGAACTGTTTTATCTTAGGCAGCATCAACAGATTTGTTTATTAAATTCCCTCCTGTTACTCCCTGGAAATCAGTGGAAAGCTTTTGGGAAGGCACAGGTTGTTGCTTGAGCATAACTGGTCCTGCCAGACTTTGTTGGTGATAAGCTGGAGGAAAGGAAGGAAGGAATCCATCCCACTAGGCTCTGAGGGTGTATTTAGGTGGTGAAAAAAACATCCTGCTCCTTAAGCATCTGAAAGAAGTGACTGCCAGCAAAGTGTCCTTAACTGCTTTTCATCCTCTCAGCTCTGCTGGTCGAGATGTCCATGGTCATGTTCCTTACTTTACTTTCACTCAGACTGGGCTCAGATAATTTAAAGAGAGTTGTTGGAGGGCATTTTCATGTTGGCTCCTTTTCTTGGGAGACCACAGGTGTGATCCCACAGACAGCTCTGCTGGCACATTTGAGGGAGGAGTTCCCTCGGATGGAGAAGAGTGACTTGCAGGGTGGTGACCCGTGTCCTTGCAAACTTGGGGTTGTTCCTTGGTCAGAGTTTGCCTTCCCCCTGCACTGAGAAGTGATGTGCAGTGCTGCAGGTAGCTGTGAAAGCTGAATAACCTGGAATGGGGTTTAAGCTCTGATACATTTTAAATGCAGTCCCTGCCAGAAGCAGCTCTTTGTTGCTGATTGAGCACATTTAATGGGGAGTTTTGATAAAAACTAGTGCTCCAGGAACCTTTAGTGCAAGCAACACCTCTAAATTGGATTTACTATTACTGCATGTGCCAGTTCTGGAAAATCAAATTATTTGATGTGTTTGTTTTTACAGCTCAAGGAAAAATCTCATTTCCAGCATAAGCAGATGTAATTTCATTGAAGTAAATGTAGTTGTTACTTGTGTCTGAATTTTTTGATTTAGCTGTAAATCTTTGTTGCCTTTTTAAGGAGACTTTCTTTCTCTGTTGCATTCAGTACAGAGCTACGTTTTGAATGCTTTGCAGAGGTTTTGCAAGATTGAGAGGGGCAGACTCCCTGTGCACTTCAGCTTTCCCCAAAAGATTACTCGTGTCACAAAAGATTAATCTTTGGAGTTTACTGGCCAGAAACACAATGCGTAGCAGCGAGGAGGGAGCCCTGCTGCGGGGCAGGGAGCGGCAGAGGGGATGGCAGGGGAGGAACAGACACACCCCTGGTGGAGCCGGGTTCCAGGGAGAAGCACCCACTCCCGGCAGCTGGAGCCGGCACACGGAGCGGGCGCAGCCCGGGCGAGTGGGAGCTGCCATGGTGTGCCCCAGTGCCCTGCAAAATGAATGAGCCGCTGTTCTCGGGGTGCTCGGCCCCCGCCGCTGAAGTGCAAACACGCGGCTGCATCAAGTGCGCTGCACCGTCGGATGCCTAAATACAACTACCGGAGATGGGGATTATTGACTTGGGGGTTCTGTATGACGTGCTTGGCATTTAATTCCTCTTAGCTGCAACGAAAAGGTAAGAAACTTAAAAAGTGACAAGGAGAGAAGCTCAGCCCTTCCCCCTTCCGCCCCCCCAGACAACAGTTTTGCATTAGTGTAGCCTTTGTCTTGAGCTGTATTTTCAAAGCTCTGGTCTATTAGTCTAAAGCTACTGTGTGGATGCCTGCAAGGCAAATTACAGCTCCTAGTGTGACAAAGGCAAGTCAGATTTCTTTTCTCCTGAGCTGACACTTACCAAGCTTCAGGAGAGCACTGTAGCAGAAATGCTGGACTGTGTGCTGAGCGGTAAGTGTTGGATGCTGTTCTCCCTCTCCTTTATCCCTTCAGATGTTCCTCATTTGAGCAGTAAGCTAACTATGGATCTTGATGATTAATAGGTTTGGGGGACTGTGTTCAGCCCAGAATTACATGTTCCTAAACTGACTGTGCTTACTGACTGCATACTGACCAGCCTGATTCTGTAGAGGCTGATGATTTGTTTTTCCTGTTAATGGATGAAAAGATGCTGTAGTTAAGAACAGCAGAGATCTCGTTTGCTAAAGCGAAGAAAGCTCTGTGTGTTTTCATTCCCAACATACACCACCTGTATAATTATTTATGGCTAATTCCCAGCTAACTTCATGCTAGACAGTCTGGGCTTTCTTTTCTCAGCCCATAATTGACAATGAAAATTGAACAATCTGTGTAAATCTTCAAAAGCCATGAACATCTTTAATGGCAAAAGTATTCCACTCTATGTGGGTATACATGCATGTTAAATATATTTAGCTGAAGTGAAATGGTTAGCAGCTCTTTTGACAGAAGAGGAAACTTCATGATTAAATGTAATCTATTGCCTTGAGGTCTCTGTGCTTGCTTAATCCTATGTGAATTTATAAAGAAATTGCAGCAGGAGAAATTTCATTGATTTGTTAATTGATATATAGCTTTGAATCCTTATTATACTGGGTGCATGGGGAAGGAAGAGAGACAAGCACATTTATCTTTTTCTTTAAACTCAGCAGCTTCACTCTTCAATTAGGTTTCTTGCATGTTATGGAGCCTCATTGCTCTCCCTGTTCTGTGCAGTAATTTTTGCTTTCTTAAAGGATAGCTGAGTCTATGAGGGGGCTACATGATCTGTTTCATCTTTTAAAACTATGGCTTTAATTACGTCCTTGTAGCTGTTGCTTTGTGGTTAATGTAATTATAACAACTTGTGAGTGAGGAAAAGAACATTATTTAGCCCTGGAGCATTTCTCAGTAAAAAGTGACCTATTTGTTTTCATAAGAATTTAAAAGAGAGAAAGGGAAAGATAGTGGGGTTTTCTTATGTAATACTAGTTATATTTTTTTAAGTTTTTTGTTTGTTTGTTTGTTTTTGTTTTGTTTTTTTGTTTGGTTTTTTTTTTTTTTTGGTTGGTTGGTTTTCTTTAGTTTTAGTTTTTCTTTTTTTAAGTACTGGTTAGTTTTCCCTTTTACAACAAGTGGGTGTATATACATAAACCCTTTCTATGAAAAAATTTTAAACATAGGTCAGTTGTAGATGGAGAACAAACCATTTGAATTTGTATTTTAGATAATCAAGGTGTGTATTGAAGGTCTGTGGTATTTCTTGTATTGTTGCAGTCTGTTGGGAATTCAGCAAGGCTTTCTGATTCATCATTCACAGTTTCCTGTATTTCATGACATGAAGTAAAACTGTTACAGTGGACAAAGTTCTGTAGGGTTGATATTAGAGTGCTACTATTGATTCAACTGCACTGTCAAGCTTAAATTTGCTGTGATAGCCTTATTCTCTTGATCAAGTTAATATAGGTCAGCTCTGAAATTTAAAAGTTATAAAAATCAGGGATATCAAGTCAGTAAAAAGTGTTCTGTTTCATTTCCACCTATTAGAAAATAACTGGCATGTCCCAGAACTTTTATTGGTGATCTATGGTGCTCCAGTGATCTGGGAGAAAGGTGGCCTGCTGTTCGACATTCTTCTTGTGCTTCCAGAAATGTGTTTGTTTTCCCTAAGAAGCCAACATGTCCTCATGAGAGGGAAATGATCTGCAGTGTATTATGGAAGATGTCTCTGGTGTACATCAGGAGAGGAGGCACCTGGGTTGGCCATGTGCTCCAGGGTGCTCTAAGTGCACCCACTCTTTAATCTCAGGTTTTCAGTCACTGAGTGTGTGAAGATGAGGGAAACCCTGAAGGAATGGCAAAATGACCTGAGGTTGCTTATTCATAGAGAGGACTTAAGAATAACAAGGAACCAAGCCTGGCTGTCAGATACCAAACTATGAAACTTTCATAGTTTCATAGCTAGATGTCACATTGATACCTGACAAAATAACAAAAGCCCAGTAAGTGGAGCTTACTGATTCAGAAAGTTTGTACTGAAAAACAAACTCTTCTGGTTTTAAGAGTAAAATTTAGTCTTTAGAAAAAGTGGATTTGTCAGGGTGCCTATTTTTTTTTTATTTTAAAAATAGAATCTGATTAGGTCATAGTAGGCTTCATAATATATAATTAGCAACAGAATGCCAGATCAAGCCATCAATTTTTAAGCAGAGCTCTTCTTTGCTACCAGTGGAGAATTGCTTAAAAATTGATGGCACAATCTGGCCCACAATAACAGGGGATTCATGCAGAAAGCATTAGTTGTAATTCTACTCAGTCTCCATCCTGGTGATGGCAGGGACCCAGAAACTCAAGACCAGTCTGCTGGAATAGTCTGCAATTTCCATACTTGTTGGGAGACAAAAGGCTTAAGGACTACTTAAAAAAAAGACAACCAAAACCAAATAACAAACAAACTAAAACAAAAAGCAAAAACCCATACACAAACAAACAAAACAAAATAAACAAAAAACTGTACCAAAGTCTTATAAAAATCACAAACCACGGCTATTTTCCTTTCATTAAAAGAAACTATTTTCCTCGTGGCATACAAAAGTGAAAGACATAATCATTCTCTAAGCACCAGGAGGCTTTCAAATGCACAGAAATTAAGGTTGTTTCCTTTATTTTTTCATGTTGTGTTATTGAGGTGTAACTACATTTTACGTAGGGATTTTGTTGCATTAAGTGCTCCTAGACTTTGTAATTACAAATTAGAAAACCAGAATAGGACCTCTTCTGTGCCTCAGAAGATGTGCTCAGACAAATACTTGTAACTGTAAATAAAGATGAAAGGCTCATGCAATGGACTGTAATTTTTAATCAAGTTAAATATGTTTTACTCCATTAAAACTGTATGGTAATTGACAGCAAAGGCATTTCAACTGGTTGTTATCTGTTAGGAAGAGAGATGGTCAGGGCTGCTGCTGGTCTGTGTAGTCCCATATGAAAATGTTGAAGGACCATGGAAGTTGCAGGGCAGGCTTTTGTAGCTCATTATGGTATAGTTAATACATGGTAGTGGCAGCCCTTTTTTTTTTTTTTCCTGATCTGCTTAAAAAAGACAGCTGAGGAAGTTGCAGTATGCCAGACTCCAGGGGAAGCTACAGGAATGAAGAGGTGTGGAGTGTTAACCTGTCTTTACAAGTTAGCTGAATGCATCAGTCACAAATGCTTGGGCTGCAGACCTCTGCCAGGTACAGGGGATTAAACTCCTAACATTTTCCAGACTTATGTGCAGTGCAGTGCCACACTAAAACATCATCCAAGCATGAGAACATCACCTTGACCCTTAAATACCTTTTTGGAGGTGACAAAACCAAAACCTCTCAGGTGTTTTGGTGTGATTTGCTCTCCATCCCATTGTAGTCTTACAGTGGCCCTTGTTGAAGCAGAAGACACAACAGTAGCAGCTGTGGAGTATTTGGAGCCCAGGACAGCTCCTGCTGTCCCTGCCACAGGGTTGGATGTGTGGGGCACCTGAGCTGCTGAGGCTCTTGGGCATGTGGTTTCATCCCTGCCAGCTTCCTTCTTCCCTGCTGAGACAGTCCCTTAGGTTGGTCTCTGCAAAACACAGCATCACCATGTCCATCAGCACAGACATCTCAGATCTGTGCTTGCAGGTGCTTCTGTTACAGAGCCAGGGGAAAATGTTGCCTTGGAACAGACTGCAGCAGGTCAGCCAGACCAGCCTCCTGCCCACACCTGGGCAGGGTTCAGGATTACCTCAGAGCCCCTTCAGGTTGATATTTATAAGGCTCCAAGAGCAGAGTGCACAGCCTCTTAGAGGCCTCACAGAATATACATCTCTGGGTTTACCCACTCACTTGGCTAAGAGACTTGGGTTTGCTCTTTTCTTTAAACCCTACCACGAGCAAGTGGGACACATTAATTAGATCCTGTCCCATTTCCTTGTCCCCAGGCTAAACAAGCCCACCTCATCTCCAAGCTAAACAAGCATGGCTCCTACAGCCTTGGTTGCCCTGAGCTGGGCTCACTCCATTTTGTCACCCTCCATGGATTGGTGAGCCCAAACTTGCAGGCAGAAGTGCAGATGAGCACCTCATGAGCACCATGTCAAAGGGTGTTCATTCACCTCTCAGTGAAATCTCCATCACTCTGCTGCTTGTGGGGTGGGCATTGCACATCAGTGTCAGGCCCCAGGACTTGCATCACTCACTGATGTACAAATCCTAGCACTGAAACAAGGAATGGTCTTGTACTCAAGCAGTGCCCCATCAGTTACAGCACTCTACAAGTCTGCTGCCTCCACTGCATCCCTGGGCTTGGGGACTCTGGAGAAAAGCAGGGATCAGGGTGGCAGGTGCCCTTCCTGCAATGCTCTGTCCCTAAAGGCACTAATCAGAAAACAACCTGGAATAATGAGCCTGGCAGAAGTGATGGGGAGGAAGAGACTGTTAGCACCTTCCCTGGAAGGCAGTGTCCTCTCAGGGGTTGCTCTTTCTCACACCTCCGCAGGATGGAAGGTCATGGGCTGTTCTTCTTGGTCTTGGCCTTTTCCCCTCAGAAATGAATCTCAAATCCTGTGTAGCAGCCCTGACACAATTTTTGGGGATTGTCTTCCCAGGTTATTGGCAGGCTCTGGCTTGACCCGTTTTACCTCAGTCAGCTTGGAAAGGGATATATAGGGCACCAAACAGAAACACTTGTGCAGCTGCTCTTGCAGCATTTCTGGCACTTGGAGCAATCAAGAAAATCTGCCCCTTGAACTGAAACTTTCTGTATCTACTTTTTAGCCTTTGGGTGGTTTTTTAAAAATTTGTTTATTTAAGTTTAAAGGTAAATTATTCAACCATATTTGAGCTACTAGAATGTAAAGAGAATACAGGCAAATAGTCTTTTGTATGAAAATGATTAATGAATTACAAGGCACTCTAGGAGAAGTTGTTGGCTTAATTGCAAAGCTGTAATTAACTGGTTAGAAGCAGGAGGTAGCCTCCCCTGATTCATATGCATGCCATGGCAGCCAGAGCCCCACTCATTTCTCCAAGCCTGAGGAAGTCCAGCAGCTCAGCTGCTTGTTTTTCTCTCACCTTCCTGAATTTCCTTCAGTGCTCTTTTCTCTGGGCTGGCAGCTGCAGTGGTGATTGTTCTGTCCAGTTGTATCTTGCATAACAATTGGGGAATTAACAGATCTCCCTTTCAGAGTTTGCTCCAGCAGGTCATGTTTTGTCTCTAAGGCATTCCTTTTCCTGCCCTCCCCTCAGTATGTTGTGTCTAAGTTACAGGACAGTTCCTCCAGTATAATGCTTTTTCTGAGAGATGGAATTCTCTGTTTGTCTACTTCATATAAAGTCAGTGATTAATGGACAAAGAAAATCATAAATGCTTACTTCTCATACTACCTAGAAACACTGTTTTCTCAGAAAGTGAAAGTGATACTACTTTTTTGATTCTGATTTTCATATTGACACTGGCATATAGTATTAATGGTGTTTAGATTTGAAAAACTTCCAATATTTGCAATGTTGAGATTTTAACCCTTTGTTTTAGAAAATGTTAGCAATAGTTGAAGTGCTTGCTGATTCTGCAAAGCCCAGCAGAAAGGAGCTGAAGCAAAGGAGTGAGTGGGGTTTTGGCTGGGGAGATCCACACTGGTCACCCCTGGATATTGAAAAGGGGAAACTCCCAGCTCAGTGTATGACAGGAGTGGAGCAGGGCACCATGTGTTTCTTCTTTACAACAAAGCTAAGTTTCATGCTTCTGTTGTAAAATTTCTGGGAAAGTCCATTACATTTGTAAATACAGATATTTTTTCCAACTTGGCTACTTTTATAGAACCATAGAACAACCCAGATCGGAAGGAATGTGAAAAGACCATCTGATCCAGCCATTTATGGGAAGGGGAGCCTAAATTAAATAGTCTAGCACCCTGTCAAGTGAAACCTCCTGTGATGGAGCTCTGACATGTCCATGGAGAGGTGGTTGCAGTGAATTCCTGTTGGTCACAAGGAGCCACATGGAGATTATTGCAAGGGACAGTGGGTACAAAGTGCAACAGGAGAGGCTTCATCTCCACATGAGAAAAAAATTAAATCTCTAGTTGCATGCATACACATCCATTTTGGACAGATGAATTAGGGAACCATATGCATGTTTAGCTAAAACCTGCCTTAGAAAACTACTGTTTATTCCAGATCTATTCACAAAGCCATTTCTAAGCAACAGATCAATTGCTGCAAGCTTGCTGACATGAGATGCCTAATGGGAATTGGATCCCTTCCCTTCAGTGTGATCTGACTTTAATCCTAGCCTTATTACTTGCTACATGATGATTTTTCTACTCCACTTCTTTTTTTTTTCTTTTTTTCCCCAAGAGTCAGTTACAAGCTGGAATGATGTAGGGTCCCACATTTTTGCACACAGTGCATGAACCATGCTGTGATGCTGACTAGAGATAAGCCCTTCTTAGAAAAGGGAAGTTGTGAGGTGCATGCAGGAGGCAGGAGTGGGAGAGCAGGACTAAGTAGCTCTCCTGAGAATGGCCATTTTCCCTGTAGAGACACTGTGCCTTGCATAGGGTGATGTCCAGTGTTTAGGGAGAGGTGCACAGAATCAGGCAGCAGCCCACGTCCTCCCCCAGCCCAGCCAGCCCTTTGTGGTAATATCCCAGGGAGTGTCGCAGACATCTTGCATGAAAAATCCTTTCTTAGGATTTTTCCTTGTGAGAAGCTGCAGTTTCAGCAACCAAAAGTAAACAATGGTTATCTGCTGCTGTGGAATGCAACAGGTAGACCTGTGATTGGTCTCCTGTGGATGTTTGGATTTCCTGACCACTCATGGCAGAGCTGGCTCTTGCTCTGAGACACAGATCTTTGTTATTCATTCTTGTCTATTCTTAGCTTAGCTGGCTTCTGAAGAAACCTTTTCCTTTCTATTTCTTTTTAGTATAGTCTTAATGTAACATATATAATAAAATAATAAATCAAGCCTTCTGATCATAGAGTCAACATTCTCGTCTCTTCTTCATCCTGTGCTTCTGGAGCTTGTCCTGGGAGGAAGGCTCAGCTCCCTTGTGACCATGGTCACAAGGGAGCTGAGCCTTCCTCCCAGGACAAGCTCCAGAAGCACAACCCGTGTCCCTGGCAGGGTTTCCTGGTGGCTGCCATGACCTGGAGGGCTGCAGGCTGTGGGAGGTGCCAGCACCTGCCCGGAGCCTCCTCCAGGCCTTCAGGAGGCAGGCAGAGCAGCTCTGGGGGCAGGGAGGGGGCAGCCACCAGCCAGGGAAGCTTTTGCCTCTCCTGTCTGCCTTCTCAAAGGGATGTTGGTTAAGTCACACCAAAGTTAGTGGTTGCTGAAGTGTTTTAGAAATGAAGGTGTGTGGTTTTTATACATCCTGGCTTCAGTTCAGTGCTCGTGGAAGGTTGTTCCCCAAGCTGTCACTTCTTCAGGGTGCAACTTTCAGAGTACCCCAGGTGACCTTGGGACATGAGCATTTGGAAAAGACATTTAAAAAAACTGATGACAATCTTTCTTCTCTTTGAGTTTAAACAATGTAAAGTTTGCACAACCTGCTTTCTACTCTTTGAGTTTAAACAGTGTAAGGTTTTGCACCACCTAAAGAATTATTCTTGTTTCTTTTGTCAGTGTCTGCTGTAGAAGGTGTTATTTTGGAAGAAGGAAGGTTCATGCACTTTCTGTGTCTATTTATACTTTCTGCATACTACTTCCCAGACTTCTGTGTGGTATTTTAGGCTTTATTACCTCCCACCGTTGATATGTCTGCACTGCCTTGCTGAATTCAGCTGATGCCTGTTGGCTTCATTGCATGTTTACAATACAAACTTCAGAGCAACAAGATTCAATGAAAAAAAGGGTAGAGAGGAAATAGTGGCTGTATGCTTAGAAATGCTGTGCTACAAACAAACAGTGTATGTTACACGTGCAGCACTTTTCAGCTACCCTCTCTTATCATATGCTGGAGCTCTGTCTGCTTGAGTGCTTTCTAACTTGCTCTTTCTGTTTCTTCATGCTTCCCTGGATTCAGAGAGAGGTAAATTATTTTCATTTTTCCATTTTTGTGTTTATCCTTCTGGCGTGCACTGAAAAATGTTGTATTGGTTTCTTGTATCAGCGAACAGAAGCTCAACTCAAGTGAGTAAATTCATATCTGTCACCTTTTCAATTTGCTGTTAACAGAATTGTCCAATTGATACTGGCTGTTGGTTGTTTTGGGTTTATTTTTTTTCCTCAGGCCCCAAACCCTCTAATAATAGAACAGTTTAAAATCATGCAGTGCAATGGGTTTTAGTATTTGCTTCTGGTCCTGGGATTAAATTCAGATTATGATGTTTTCTGGAATGTGAAATGCAAGACAGTGTTAAAACCTCAGCTTTTATTTAAAAAATTGAAAAAACATGATCCTGAGAGCAGGGGATTTCACAGCTAAGTTTAGCAAGATTTGAAAAAGTAAATGTTTATTTTCTACTTTGGTATTTGTTTCCAGTCTGTCTGGGTTGCTTGCCTGTATTTTAAGTTTGAAGAAAAGTTGTCCCCAGTGGGTTTGATTTGTTTGGATGTACAAAGGGATCGTTTGGAATTCTCCACAATGCTTCCTGTTTCATGGCAGCGCAGACACTAAGGCATTGTAGTCAGGTGCTTTGCAGCACAAGGGCTGCAGCCACTCCAAAGGCTCTTAGCAACAGAATTGCATCCCTCAGATGAGATTTGGGGTTTGTTTGCTCTTCTAAATTGCAAAATCTTGAAAGTGGGACTGGGTGGAAGGAATGTGGTTTAGAGATGCAGACCATTTCTCATGTTTGCTTTGTGGAATATAATGAGAATGGTTTCCAGACCTGACTTTTTTTAATCAATTCTTCAGGCAGTCTTGGCCTAGGGAAATATTTGAACTTTCTTGATTATGGCTTTGCAGTCTAATGTAGGTTTCATGCATGTGGAGAGCAGTGATCCTTCCAGCCTAGCACTGGCAAAAGTGTGCTTCAAGCAGATTGGTGTGTAGTGTCTGTGCACAACTGCTGTGTTCTCTGTCTGAATAATAAAGAACAAAGGAGAGCTAGGAAGCCTTGCTTATAAAACAAATCACACTGGAGAAATTAACTATTCTGCTGTAGTCTTCTGTCTTCAGTTAAATCTGTTATAGAGCTTTGAGCATCTCAACTTGATGTATCTCTTCATTAAATCTTTAAATATTCCTTTTAAACAAAAGCCCATGTCTTCCAATTAGACCTGGAAGACAGAAGCATTGTCAAAAATATCTAAATACTAATTTGTCAAAGTCAGATTTACAGGATCTGCTGCAAAGAGGCTGTTCAGAGGTTCACAGGCATAATAACACATTCATTTACTTAGAGGGAATTCAGGATTCATCACGCTGGCCATCGTGAGGAGTTAAAGCGCCACTTTACAATGCTTCCAGGGCAAAGCAGCAACTAGAATGGCCTTGACAAACTACCTCATTTCTGTGCCTTTTCTTTGAAAACTGCTGCACAAGGGTAGGAAGGCACCCTCCTGCCCATGCACATTTCAAAATTATTGTGAAGTAGTTAAGGAAAATACCAACACAACACCCTGAAAAATCTTTGTTGACCAGGTCAGTGGTCAGTGATTTTTCATACGATCTGTCCCAGAAGTTCTGTCTTTGTTCAATCCATCTATAAAACAAGCAGAGCTCTGAGCCTCTGATTGACTTTTGAGTCCGCCATGCCTGTCTGGCAGTGGGTGAGCAGCAGCAATCCCTGTCTGGCCCCAGGCCCCAGCTGCCTGTGACACACTGGTGTCTGTATGGCTCCTTGGGCTGCCAGCCCTGCAGGAGATCAGTTCCCAGGGCACCCCCTTGGTGGTGACCATGGCACATGGGACAGACTGTCCTCCCTGCCATGATGGTGGTGCTTAGGCCATGAGATTGTGAGCCTGGGAAGGAGGACCAACATGGGACATAGATTTAAGCTGTACAATCTGTACTGTTGTCTCTGTGCTAACAGAGCTCATGGATCTGGAGAATTGCACTTTGCCATGACTCCAGCTGATGCAAACCTGTGGCCCTTTGCAGGAATAGAATAAAACCCTTGGTGTAGAGAGGGAAATGCTTTGTAACATCTCAGAGCCACCTTGCATGCTAGTGAGGCTGGCAGGGCTCCTGTCCCCTGGGCACAGGAGGAGGTGGCAGGCAGCACTGAGACCCTGAAAGCCCATCTGGGACCAGCTTTTGCAGCTGCCTAAGCATCAGGCTGCAGGAAGGAAATTGGAGTGAAAGTCGTGCAAATGCTTCAGGCTTGGAAGTGCTGGGCTCTGAAGGGCTGAGCTGCGTATCAGCCCTATCAGCTCTGAGAGGGTTTGAACAAATTTTGGAAGCACACAGAACTGTGGCAATGATAAGACATCAAAGAAAACCCTGCAGCTGTGAGTTTTAGAGCTGCCAGATTAAAGCCTCTGAGAATCACACAAAGTAGCCATAGCTCCTCCTTCAGAGTTAGCAAGTGACATTATCAAGGAACGAGGCAAGCAGCCTTTCAGCAGGGGATAATTTGCCCTACAAACTTTATGCTTGAATTAGAAAAACAAGCTACACTCTGTGAATGCCAGACCATTTGAGGAGAATTTATTAAAATGCAGAACTGATGTTTTGAAATCCATTTTCAAATTGTGTAAAAACTAAAATAAGAAAAGCATCCCAAAAGTCTCCCTCCCTCTTTTTGGGGAGGGCATTTTAACTGCTTGGATCCAAAATTCATCACCAGGGTAATGTCATGGTGGCCAAGTGTGGTGTAGCTGGAGAGTAGCTGAAGAGGTGGAGGAGCTCTGTGAGGTGAAGCACTTGGAGTGAAGAAAAAGAGAAGGTTTTAATGTGTGTTTAGGATTTCCAGCAACTGTCAGAAACACAGGGAAAATTCTTTCTCCCCCACATCACTTCCAGCTCTCATCACTGAGGGGAGAAGAGTACATGTGGCTACTGTCTAACAGAAATGGGAAGGAAAAGACTCTTGGGAATAGTTATTTTTCTTCCTCCTCCAGGATTTGATTCCACAGTGTTGGCTGTATATTCACCTGGAGAAGGGGCTATGAGTTTCATTTGGAACAGGTGGAAGGGAAGCAGTGGTTTCACTTGGTATCTGTCTGGTAGTTGAAAGGTCCTCAATAAATCTTTTGCAAACATATTTTGCAGTGTTTGTGAATGCTGCTTGTTTCATCTAATTATAATTTTCTTACCTTTGGAATTTTTCTCCCTAACTTTGCAAGTTCCTTGGTGGGACCATAATAAAAAGACAAGTGAACTGAACAGAGTCACAAACATTATTTCAGCCATAAGCCATTCTCCTTTCTCCTATGTGAACAAGAAGCCTGGATAAAAAGCTTGAAATGTTAATGCAGAGGATCTGTAATTTCTAACATACATATTACTGCAGGGTTTCTTGCACCTCATCATCTCAGCCATTTATGATACTAGAATATTTGTGTCATGGAAAAACCCACCTGAAGATGGTCTTGATGGCATTATATTTACCTGCTTTTATCACCTGCCTCCTCTCCCTTCTCTTGCTTTTCTCCTCCTCTGCTCCCATGGACATTCAAGCCTTGACAGGGAATGGCAGCCCCTGCCAGGTGCCTCTGACCCTGCTCTGCAATAGAGGTGGCTGCTCTCCCTTTTGTGTTTCCTGCTTTCATAGTCCCTGGTGAGCTGTTTGCAGGAAAGCAAAGTGAAGCCTGGAAGTTACAGGCTCAGGAGATGATTCCCCCACAGCCTGGGGTATCTGTTCCCTGACCCTGCAGTCACAGAAGTCTGTACACCAGTACAGAGAAATCACCTCCTCTAGGCTGTTCTGGATGAATTTCAATCAATTTTAAGACAAACCCAGAGAATATAATTTTGTGGTTCAAGGATTCTTGTTACAATATGTAATACATAAATCTGGAAGGAAATGTACATTTTCCTGCATGTGTCTCATTTTAATGTAGGTGTTTTAAAATAGCAGCAATTCAATTTTATTGAGAAGAGTAAAAAATTGTATTTCATACTTTAAGGCTAGAATGTTAGGGGTTTTTAACCAAAAGGATTAATGCAATTCTACATTCCTCTACAGTCTTTTGAAGAAATGAGTTTCATGTGAGAAGGTAATGGAGGATGTGCTACTCTTCTAGGCTGTGCTTAATTGGGATGCCTCCTAGGAGTTTAGCCTAATAGTGGCAAATGGTTATAGCTGCTACTCAAACAGGACAGCATTAGCATAAATTGCTTTTAATGTGATTATATTCATCCAAGGTTGAGCAGCTAAGTGATGCTTAGCCAGGTGTTAAATAGGTATGATTATCTAAGGTTTAGTCAATGACTGTAGCCATTTGCCAATTAAAGAGAGTAAAAGAGCAAATAGAGATTTAATTCCCTTCTACTTAGCACCTTGCATTGTCTTTTCAACTCTCAAAATTGCTTTTTAAAATGTCTTTCTCTATTTCTGTATTCTTTCAAAATAAATTACTACAAAATTTTAACTGTTCAGCAGAACCAGTCTTACCCAGTCTTGCACAAAGTAATTCTTATCTACTTTTTTGTTTTTCTAGCTTTTGTCCAGATTACTGATTTATATACAGTTCCTTTAACTGGAAAGTTATTAGTGGATGATGTAGTGTGCAAATTATATTTTAAAAAATTTGAATTACCTTCTATGCAGCACTTCTTTATAATCCTGTATCAATTGAAGTGTTGCACTTCTGTTATAAAATTTTGAGAGTATATGGCTTTGTTTGCAACATCATTCTCCCACTAAACACCTTGCTGCTCTCCCCGCTGACATGGAATGAAATTTTAGTAGGAGCTGTCATTCAGATCCCACTGATTGCATGTGCACACCCCTTTGGAGACAGAGACTCATCCAGCTGAAGGAGATGTGATGTTAACCTGTGCTGGCTCTCAGACCAGCTGTGGGCTTTGTAATGGCTTTTTCATTTCTTTTATTCCTTGTTTTCCTCGCAGAATGCAAAGATAGGGGAGTGGTAAGAGAGGAGGCATTTGCCCTTTTCCATAAATTTCTATTGCAAACACGTTGCTCAGCACTTCTTCATTATCCCAGGGGCCTGTTGCACATAAATCTCACTTAAATGTTAATCAGCTTCAAGTGAGCTGCAGTTAAATGAAGGTTTATAGATGAAGCAACCCAGAAGGGATCTGAAGTGGAGGAAGAATCAGAGACTGGTCTTCTGCCTTACTTGGGATTCAAGGCTTTGGACAAAAAAGAAGCTGTTCCATTGTGGTCCAATGTAGGGAAACACAAAACTTTTCCTAAGTTTTATTGTTGCTGTAGGAAGCAGATACTCTGAAATCCTCAGAAAGCCATGCCTTTCTTCTCCAAGCCAAACCATGGAGCTCTGCTCTCTGGGTGCCTAGAAATGCCTGAAGCAAGGCTCCTGCTGGCAGTGGAGGAGCCAGCTGCCACCAGCCAGTGCCCATCTCCAGGTCTTGGCTGCTGGGCTGCCATGTAGGGCCACTAGTGCAAGCATCTGGGTGACTTCCATGAATTCATGGCATCAGTGGTACTGTCTGTGCACTGCCACGAGGGGGAAGGATGGTTTGTGTGCTAATTTTGATTGATGATTGGAAAACAGATGGTGCTGGCAGGGTTGAGTGTGATGTGGTACCACAGGTTTAGAAGAATTCACATTTCATACTTTGTCTCAGTAGATGCAGGCCCTGATCATCTAAAGTTCTATGTGTATTCACAATCCATGAGTGTGATTAGCTGGTTTACTTTGTTCAAGCTGTTCAGCTACTTAAAGTGAAACTCAGGTGTGTGAGGCTGCAACACCACCACCAGGGTTTTATTAGCTCCCAGTACTTAAAACTGCTTTACTGGCTGGTGTTTCATTTTCTTCTGTAATTGTGTTACACAGCCTTGTTTATGATTGCATACCATCACAAGCAGAAATATTTACAGGGGCTGCAGGACCAGGTGCTGGAGGGGCAGGACACAAGCCTTGCATGCAGCACTGAGGTGTGGGCCAGGTCCTGGCAGCTCCTTCCCAACACCCACCACCAATCCCAGAGGGTTTTTATATGGCACCTTGTTTGATGCTTTTTCCCTTAGCCACAAGTTTTTCATAGGCTGCAGGTGATCCATACCCTCTTCTCCTGGAGTCCAGCTAGGAGTCTCCAGGCTGCTTTTGATGAGTTAAGTGAGGAGGAAACCATTCTAAAGCAATGCTTGGCACATGTTCAGATGAACCAAAAGCACCAGTCTTTTTCCAGGAGCAAGATTCCAGCTGAAACTCAGCATCTTGCAGTGCAGAAAAAAGGAACAACATGCAAAAAGCTCTTGTGGCCAAGGGACTTGGGGAGGAAGCCTTGGGGCATCTTCTGTAATAGACAGCACCTTCCTGGGTTATTGCTGTGTGATTTTTCCTGCAGGTCACCATCAGTTGGACAAAGCTGTCCCAAAGGATTCCCGTGTCTCACATGCTGCCAGGGCAGTGCTGCAGCCAGAGACAGCCAGTGCAGCCCATTCTCCATGCAGGAAGGGCTCAGGGGGAATGTGCTGCCCCACTGCCTCCCGTGCCCTGATGTGTGCCACCACTGCAGGCTGGCATGCAGGGGGATGGAGAGGGGCCCCCAGCTCCACTCTGTTTCTGCTTGGTTCTGTCACGTGGAATTGCTTTCAGATCTCATGCTCTGACAGTTTTGTGTGGCTTGGGGTTTTTTAAAATATTATTCATCAGGCTTCAGGTTGCAAAGCACTTAGATGGAGCAACCACCTGTACCTATTACTGAGCAGCCCTTATATTGCAAGGGCTCACAAAGAGCAAAATCTGCCATTCAATGAGGTACAGTTAACTGCAGGACAGGGTCTGTGTCTTGTACAGAGCAGGAAGGGCAGCAATCCATTTGCCACAGTCTCTGATTCTCCCTGGATAGCTTCAGTGTAAAATTCTTCAATTCATGGAGCATTTAAAATGAATTTTAAAATTGGCCATCCCTGCTACATTAAACCCTGCTCAGAATATTTACAGACTTTTATATACAGAAATACTTTAGTTTATACTAGGCCTGTGGCTTAGGAATATCCCTCCTATCTCTTCACCACTGAGAGCTTTGCTGGTAATTATTTATGTGTAAAACAGAAAGACACTGAAAAGAGACTTCAGGCATAAGAGACTGGAGCAAAGTCCAGAGAAATCTGAAGGTAGCAAGAGGGTCACAAAGTAGGAATGAGCTGTGGTTGCTTGGAGGACATGAAAAAGCAGAGGTGCAAGACCAGCAAAGAGAGGCTGGTACAGCAAGGATGGCAGCTGGGCAAAGCCAGGCTTCTTCCTGGCTCAGTTGTATCACTTGGACTGTCTCAGAAGAGCTCCAACTCCTAAGCAGCCTGAGAACAAATAAACCTAGTCACGGCACTTCCTTTATCCGTGCTAGAAAGCTGTACTGTGCTGTGGTGACTAGTACAGTGCAAAAATCCCTTTTGTAGGCCAGCTTTATTTAACTTTTGAAAAAATAAGGTCAGAAATTTAGGGCAATTAGTGTGAGCAAAGCTCAGCAGGTTCACATCTCCCTTTTGCAACCAGATCTCTAATTACTATCTGCATAATTTAAACACTTTATACAGTCCTTTGAAATATGCTTTTTCTCTGACTAGAGTGTTGTATGCTGTTTCTTGGGGTTTTTTAGTAGTTAAGAGCTGCATATGGTTTCTGTCTTAATATGTAATTCTCTCTCTGCTTCCTCTTCAGTAACATATTTGAGTAAATTTTGCTGTTTATTTACAATTGCGTTTGGAATTACAGGTTGTAACTTGAGTAAGTTGCATGGTTAGGAAACCATAATGAGCTTTTGAATTATATAGATTAAGGTTTTGAATTATATAGATTAGATACATGTTTCATGGGTAAGCAGTTTACTACATTTGTAGACCTGCTTTGTCGAAGGTATGTATTTTGTACCTTAAGAGCTGAGATATACACCTGTTAAGCTGAAGTAGGACTTGCAGTTTTGGAAATACAACTGATTTTAATGTTTAGCATGTTTCTAATGTGTCCATTTATCTTGTTTACACAGAGACTTTGCTTATGTGGCAAGAGACAAGGACACCAGAATTCTGAAATGTCATGTGTTTCGCTGTGACACACCTGCAAAAGCCATTGCTACAAGTTTACACGAAATCTGCTCAAAGGCAAGTGGATTTAAAATCAGCTGCATTTGTCTGTTCAGAGGTCCCTGAGCCTTATACATGTAATCAGCAGTTGTTTGCAGTGCCAGTTTTGTTTATATAACTGGCAACAAGAAAGAGTGTAGAGAATTTGTAAGGGAAAGGATGCAAATGCATGGGAATTATGGGAGACTGGGCATTTACATTAGAGGAGGATGATATGTGCCTTTGATTTGACAAGTGTGTATAGAGGCCAAAGGCTTTCCTGAATAATAAAGAAGCTGCAGGTTCAAAATGGGAAAAGAACACAGAGGCTCAATTAGTAATAAACAATGATGTTAAACTCCATAAATAAATCAGACCTTGTTTGAATGGTGTTATTCAATGGTATTATCCTGCAGGACGCAGAAAAACAGTTGCTAACCTTAAAATTATTAACTGTTAAAATTGTTATTTAAAAAGAATAACCTGCTTAGTCATGTACCCTCTTACTTATTTCAGATTTCAGAAACAGGGTTGTAAAAGGAGTAGATTGTAGTTGCTGCTGTACTATATTTTTTTAAATGCTTCATTATCACTGTCTTCTTCAGATTATGGCTGAACGGAAAAATGCTAAAGCTATGGCTTGCAGCTCCTTGCAAGACAGGACAAATGTCACCCTTGATGTTCCTCTGCAAGGTACTGTGTGTTACAGCTTGTATCCTCAGGATGGTCCTGGTTTAGATAAGTGTTGTTTCTGATGCAGATTTTGACAAAAATGGAGCATGCTGGGTGGAGAAGTCAGGAGTGTATTCCTGATGTATCTGTAATATAATCTATTATATCATTAATCTATAATTAATGTATCTGACTGATTGTAATCTGCTCCTGTATTACTTTAAGTATTTTTCTAGGTTATGGTGACAGTTATGGAGTCCTGCTTAGTTATGTCAACTTGTGCATTTCCTCTTTTATTTTGAAATTCAAGTGTTTCAAACACAGTCGTACTTATTTGTGGCTACTCAGGATATTGTCTTTCTCAAATCAAAATACCTCCTGACTTGAGACTGCACCAGTTGGCCAAATCTTCCTTAAAACCAGAATATACTCCAGTTACTCACTGGATTCAGAAGTGCCATAGGAGACTCCTCATAGGTTTCAGCATCTATTTTAGCAACTTCTGAGGCAAGGGTGCAAGTGGTGGGATGTCATCCAGCTTTTGCAGACTTTACTGCATGGTAGAAGGAAGTTGCCTTTGTGTGCTGTTGTCATATCTTAGTAGCTGCTGTTTTGAAACTATTCCAGGAGAACAAATATACTTTGCATTAGCTTTACAGCAAATTATATGCCTCTAGATCCACCAGTTTGTACTGAATATCTTGCTCCTAATCCGTTAACCAGTTTGTGCAATGGTCTGTGTAATGTGTACTGTTCAGGCAGTAGTATTGATTACTTGGAGACTGTGTTTAACATATTAGCAAGGATGGTATTAAAGCAGATTACAGATTTTACATAGTTGTTGTAGCGAAACTTAGGTCTATACATCTCAGAGACCCATATTTTCTGTGTTTTAATATGCCAGCATTATAATGTGATTCTATGCTTAGCATAGACCAAAAATCGCTTTAGAAATTATTGAGGCTTGTTCTTGTTAGAAGGAATAAAAATTTCCTTAAATCAATGCAATACCTTCAGAGTACAATTAATGAGTAAACAGTTTTATGTTATTGATGAAATAAAAGTGCTTTTTTTTTCCTGTGAATGCTGATTAATAGAAATTGACTTTTGTTCCCATGCAGTAGATTTCCCAACACCAAAGACAGAACTGGTGCAGAAGTTTCACGTCCAGTACCTGGGCATGCTACCTGTAGCAAAACCTGTGGGTATGTAACACTTAAGTGAATTCCAAAGTTCCTTGCTTAAACTCTAATGGCTCATCAGCTGCCAGTGCATGACTTCTGGAGGGTAGCACCTCTTCTGTTTCAGTCACACGAATCAGGCATGAAGACATCCAATATTCAGGGCATCACATGAACATTTGTTTTGCAAACAGGGTATTTTAGGAGCTGCCAAGAAGGCAGAGTTTCTTTCTACAGCTTTTTCTGAATACGAGCTCTGCTACTAATGAGAAGGGCCCTAGAGAACTGAAACAATACAAAAGCTAAACAAGATGCTATCCTGGTTTTTTGTAAGCCAGAGGCACCTGCTTTGCTCTTCCAGGTGGAGAAATACAACTTCATAATACCTTCTTCCATTATCAAATTAATTTTAATAAGGAATCCAAAACAATCTGTTTTCTATACTGCTGTGTAAAGATAAAAAAATCTGTTGTTTTTTATATATATATATTATTTTTCAGTGTTGCATTTTATTCTTTTTTAGGAATGGATACTCTGAACAGTGCCATTGAAAGTCTAATGGCTTCCTCTAGCAAAGATGACTGGTTGCCAGTTACCATGAACGTTGCTGATGCTACTGTCACAGTCATCAATGAAAGAGTAAGGCAGACTGTATTGTTTAAAACACAATTAAAATAATATGAGTGTTGAAATCCAGGAACACAGAAATGCTAGTAGGGTTAATTTAAACTAAAAATCGTTTGCTTATTTTGCATTTTATTTCTTTCCAGAATCTGCAGAGGCTCTTACTGCTCATATCAGCTTCCATTTTATTTAGCATTCCAAGCATGTTCTCAGAAATAAATTATCATAAATATTCATTAGATAATTAAATTCAGTGTTTTCCTTTCTAGGAATTTTGAGCGTAATATGTTGTAGGTTAAGCCCAAAGTAGTAGCAATCCTAAATTCCAAACTGCATTTGCCTTACTCTTGGTATGGGAGCCAAGAGCAATATAAAAGTCTGTGTTACAGAAGAAAATGTAGAGCATTTTCCATAGAGCTTAATACAGTGAGACTTACTAATGCTGTATTTTATATATATCTTTTGATGAGGTATTAAACCAACTTCTCTATAACTTACCAGTGATAGGGGAGCATATTTTGGAGTCATTATACCCGTGTACCCATGTTGTTGGTTTCTTCACAAAACAAGCAGCTTCCAAAGTGTACAACATTTTAAAATTTTGTGGTGATGCTCAAAGCCTCAGTGACAGCTTAGAGGAGGAGATCCAGCCCAGGCCTGAGCATGCCTGGGTCATACAGATAAGAAAGAATTACAATAATGTATCAGGATGTCCTCCCATTTAATCAAACCTGAAAGTTCCCCAGAGCATCCAGTAGTAATGCTCAACCCTTTGGTTCCTGAGCAGAATGAAGAGGAGGTCATGGTGGAGTGTCGTGTGCGGTTCCTGTCCTTCATGGGAGTAGGCAAGGACATCCACACCTTCGCCTTCATTATGGACACAGGAAACCAGCACTTTGAGTGCCATGTTTTTTGGTGTGAACCTAACGCAGGCAATGTATCAGAAGCTGTTCAGGCTGCTTGTATGGTAAGTAACCTTCTTCAAAGGCATCTAACAGCACTTTAGATTTTCGTTGCCTCCATAAATTAGCATTTTTTCAAATTTGTAGTTATATTCATTTCAAGACAGAGAAATGAAAGATAGAAATAGGAATTAATATTATGATATATTTAATCAATTAAATTCCAAACATTTTAATGTTTGAAGCACCAGCTTAGTGAACAATGCCTTACTCTTTATTAATGCCTACTCTTAATTATTTTCTCTCCTAACCTCTGCAGCATCTATGTAAATTAGAAATCTTGTCTTTCACTACACAAATTATCTAATGCCAAAAAAACATTTTGCTTGGATTCATGTTATGAAATCCAGAAAATAATCCTTTTTCAAGAGTAACTGAACCAGAAAACTTACTTTTCAGTTTTCAAATGGGTATTTATATGATTTATACCCATATTTGTTGTGTGCTAATGGACAGTTTCTGCCCAAACATTGACAGACTAATTTCCGATTAACTTCAGCTGAGCTTTTTGTCACAGCCAAAGCAGATGTTTGACTAATGAGAAAATATAGAAGTGTATTTGAAAGGGTCAGTGAAGTTACTTGCTCCAGAAATGGTTACAGAGTGGCTTTGCTCTGTTGCAGTTACGGTATCAGAAGTGCTTGGTAGCCAGACCTCCTTCACAGAAAGTCCGGCCACCCCCGCCGCCCGCAGACTCGGTGACCAGGAGAGTCACAACCAACGTGAAAAGAGGAGTCTTGTCCCTCATTGACACTTTGAAACAGAAACGTCCGGTGCCCGAGATGCCATAGCTGCTTCACAGAGAAGGTTCTCCCACCAAGTGACTGAAGATTGCAGTGGCCACACTGAGGCAAATGAACGGACCATGTCTGCCCTTCCATTGCAGTTGCTGATGCTTTCTCTTCAGAGAATTTCCCCCTATGGAAACAATGTTACACAAGCATGTTCTCTCCTTCCTGCCACCATCGCCTGATATGAAAAGAAGCATGAATAATTTTTTTGCTGTGAGTTACATCATGGGCAATGGAAGGTCTGTTTGATTGTAAACACATGAACATTACCTAAACTCACAGAAAAAAGAGAATATGGCCACGTCCCTCCCAGTGAACTCGTGCTAAAATCCTTGGAGTGAATGATGCCTGAATTAAAAATTTCACCTTCTTGAGCTGGATTTGTCATAAACCAATCTTAAATCCTACAGCACTTTGCTCTGTTTTCAACACTGGAATATGTATCAAGTATTAGCTACCATTGAATTACTGTAGATTAAATACCCAGTTTTATTTTTTACCGAACTGCACCTGTTAGTTTTAAATTGTTTGTCAGCATTGGTCTAGCAACTACTTTAACATCTCCCTGACATGTTTTTGAATCGTAGTGTCATTTTGTCATCTTCTGGTTACACATTATGGTCTTACAGAAGAATTTTGTTTAAAACCAAACCAATGATGAAAAATACAGAAGTGTTTTCAGTAATTGAGTTGCAGGGTGATCCAGTGAAGCTTTTAAGCTTTAAACAGACAAATTCAACTGCTGGCCATTAAATTTATTCTCCTAAATCTATCATTAATTCATCAAAAATAATTTGTTTCATGGAGGGCTCAAACCAATCAGGAATAAGAAGAAGTAGTTAGTGATTTTATTCTCTTACAACTGTTATAGAGACTAAACTATTCCATACCTTTTCTATACAAGTGTTTGATGAAATGTTCAGTTCAGTGTCTGGTTGCATAATTCCCTCTTCCCCTTGGAGTTTGTTGCTGAATACTTAGCATGCCAGAAGAAGAACAATTACATTTCTTGTTATTTACAAAACTTCCTGAAATTTATTTTACTTTCAATGCTCTTGTAACAAAATAAGAAGAGAGTTGTTTTTAACAGGGTAGTGTTTCAGGTAGTACAATTGGATTTCACTGCTTTTGCTCCAAAGACTTCATCTGATTGATTTGCTTTACACACCTGCAGACCCTCAAAATCAGCCCAACATTGCCCTCAAAATTGTACCTCAGGCTGATTTTGAAATGCAGTCCTGCATCTTCAGTCTCTTCCTTTGTCATCTTCTGTCTAAACCTGCAGATTGGTACAGATTTTGGAACATTATGTTTAACTAGTGTTAAAAATGTTCTGCCTCCATTTATAGCTAGGTTCCAAACTGTAACTGTCTCCCAAGTCTGCAAATATTGAGATAAAGGAGCACTGGCAAAGTTCTTGTTACAATAGCTCTTTTATTTTAATATGCAAGAGACTGTTAGAAACAAACTATTTTCTTTTTTATTTCCTTGTTTGAAGAAATTAATGACCACACCTGGCGAAGTAACTTAGGAACACAACAGGGAAATAATGATGATTCAAGAAATTTCTGTGCTGAAAAATGCAGGAAAATCATTACCAAACTCAGTGTGATGTATGAGCAAGTGTCAGGTGAAGGCTGGCTATGCAACTATTGTAATTAAATTTAGCTTTCTACAATACCCTCTGAAGAGCTGATCCTCTAAGGATCTCAGATCTCCATGACCACGATCCTGCACCTCAGGCACTGAAGCAGCTCTTTCCCCTCTCAAGGCTCACACTCTTTCCACCTCCTTTGCACCACCTCTATGCCTGCACAGCTGGAGAAGCTGCTTATGCTGAGTGCACGGGGAGAGCTGGAGGGGAAGGGGTGCAAACAAACCCACCTGTGGCTGAACTGACCACGGAGCCAGATCACAAAGCATGGGGATGGCAGCTTGCATATAGCTTATGTAGTTCCCAGTCCTGATCCCAGTCACCCTGCTAGGAGCAGTGTAAAACTCACTTCTAGCACAGAATCACAGAACTGTTTGGTTTGGAAGAGACCTCAAAGGTCATCTCATTCCAAACCCTATCAGAGGGCACTTTTCACCAAAGCTGTCTATCCAACCTGGTCTTGAGTATTTCCAGGGATGACTGCTGTCAAACTGTGGTGGCTAACAGGTACCCTTAGGTAGGATTGTGAAGTTAAAAGTTCCCTTGTTCATCCTTGTGCTAGTGATTCACATTTTATTTTATTTTATTTTAAATTAAATACTTTGACAGTATCTTTTTAAAGTTCCTGCTGACAACACCGTGACTTGAGATTGGCAACTGTTGTACAGCAATGAATTAATTTTAAACAGTATAATGGAATTTTTTCATTGCATCTGCACCGTGGTGATTCTCCCCAGGAGAGATCCAGACTCTCTTTAACTAAACCAACACTTAGCAAACAGCAGTGTAAAGGTTCTACATCCATGTTGTCAAGGCTAGGAACATCTGGTTAGCTTTCATTAGCAATGGATGCAACTGCAGGCAGGGCTGAGGAGAAGACAGAAGGGTATTTGAAAAGCTGTGCATCAATCACCAGTGTATATTTTAAGAGGTTTGTCTGTTAACAAAATGCTGTTGATTTTGCAAATATTTAAGTAGTGTGCTTGATGATTTGACTATATGTGGCCTTTTTGCTTCAGTAGAGCTCCTAATTCTCCAAAAGATTTAATATACACCCAGGTGTTTGCAGAATCAGAGCCTATTGCAAAGCCTATTATTATCTTTTGTTTCACAATATATTCAGACACTCTTTTTACCATGGCCAAAAAAAGTATGTATGAGGTGTGTGTGTGTTTTTGAGCAACTGCAATTGTTCTAGTTGATGTTATAGCAACCCTTCAGTTATCTATGCATTTTTTATAATACCTAGTGATTCTGTAGGCCGGCAGCCATGTTCACTATGCCTTGTATGTCTGATGTCATATTCTAACTTAACCTGTTAAATACAGCTTAAAATATTTTTATTTTATTTATTCTATTTTTACTGAAATATCCTGCTTTATTATGTTGATGTATTGTCTTTACTGGATGTGCTCTTGTAACATTCTCCACTCTGTATACTATAGGTTGCCTAAAAAAAGGCAGGCTTTGTAATTATTTATAGTCACATTTTTATTGAAGTCTGTAGAAGAATCATGTAAAGCAAAGCTAATGTCGTAATTTTTTTCAATGCAAGTAGTAAGTTAGAGGTATCACATGTCAGTCAGTCATGTCATTAACACACCCCCTTGCAGAAGCAAGGAAATTTATATTCACAGTCAATGACTAATGGATAAAAGCCTTTCTTTTGAAATCTGTAGTGCTGGCTGTAGGTTTTATTTAAGCCACTTACTGTTTTATTTACAGGGGAGCAAGGAGGTGTGGGAGATGCAAGGCTGTGGAGGCCACCTATAGGGTGGTTAACTGGGAATGACAAAAATAGCATAGGAATAGCACAGAATCCATTCACAGTGAAACAAGGTTTAGTGATATACTGCCTGTGCAGAGTCACCTGTACCTACAGAAATATTATGCCCTTCAGTGGCAGAGGAACAAAAATTGTGGAGTATCTAATAGCTCACACCAGGGCTGTCACTAAGGGTTCTACATTTCTTAATTTTATCAAGCATTTCATAGATCATTTACCATGGAATCTAAAAGTGTTAGTACATCACCCATGGAAAAGAGAACATTGTCATTTCAAGAGCCAGTATGGGCACGGCATTTCAGCATTACCTCCTTTCTTGGGCACATTAATTAACACATTGTCACATGTGCTGTCCCATCAACCCATGCAGGTTTGATTTAACAACAGTGAGACAGAAGGAAACAACACTGTTTATTAGCAGAGCCCAGTCTTACATAAAAGTACATGACTGACAACAAAAAGGACAATTTTCCCTGCTGTTGACCACTTCTCCATATTTAAATGTAATCTGTTCTGGAATAAATTTAGCTGCATAAAGTGATTGTCTCAACTGTTACTGCTCCATGAAACTGCAAAATTATTTTGTTCAGAATGGTGCTTGAGGGAAGGGAAGAACATACTGGTGGTTTAGAGGCAATAGCAGTACTCTGAGGAGTTTTGAATGTGGAAAGCTGAACCAACAGTTTCTAGTTAAAAAAGACAAATACACAACTGAATTACAGAAAAATAGTTACATAAGATGCAGTTTTACTGTAAAAAGACTGTTACAGGCATCTACCTACAAGCCATCTGAAGCCAGTCCCAGGTGTTGCCACCATGTGATGTTCCATGCTTACAAAGTAAGCTGCTGACCTGCAGTTGAAATATTCACTCTCTGATATTCGTGGTAAGCCATGAAGATTCTGACTGGTTTAACCTCCATACTGTGTCAAAAATGCAAATTCCTGAAAGCAAGATGAGGCCAAGTGAGGGACATCATGGCACATATGACATAAGTAGCCCAGAAATTCTGTTATTAGACACATGTGTGTTGTTTTACAAGTAATTTCAACTGTCATAATGTATTATACAGATCTTGATTTTTTAAAAAAGATCATTATTTAACTGCAGAATCTCTTAAATTTAAGCATTTAACAACCATATTGCGAAAAAAAATCTCCATAGTGTCCATTCCTTCCATCCAACATGTAGAATCTCTCCTCCTCCTAGATGGTTTTGAAATAAAAGATTTTTTTTTTCTGGTTCTACACATGGCATGTGTATGGGTCTAAATCTATCCTAACAAGTTTATTCAGAAATAAGAGTAGAGTTCATTGTATTCTGGAGCAGGCAAGGAGCATGGATTGCTCACAGGGATATGCAGAGGGTGAGGGATATCTTTGTATAGGACAGCTGGCTCAGATTAAAATGCTGTAAGAAATTTTCACTGATTCAGTGAAGCAAGGATATTTATCAGATGAACAAGAGCCAGCTGTCTACACTGCTGGGGTAATATCATTCACATCTTTTCTTAAAAAAGGTACTGCAGTGACACTGACTGGTGTGGGTGAAGACAAAATAGAGATGTTATAGCATTTTCTCTGGATGGATCTAAATGCAGACCCATATGTCAAATTGGTTAAGTCCCACACTAGAGTGGTGATGCTCCTGGCAACACTCTTCCCAAGTATCTGAAAAGGTTGCCTAGAGGAAAATTTCTGGGCCACAGATACCTTTGTCTTTCTGTATTGCTGTGCTGTCTCTTTCATTTTTACAAGTTCTAGATACAAATCGGGTTTACTGTTAAAAGTATCTCTGTGCCTCCTTTTATCCTCTACTCAGATTACAAGACAGTTGTAGATGTTTTACAGTTATTTTATCTTTGCTAGCAAAAGGGAGCAGCTTAGAAACAGCCCACAGCTGTTTCCAAAGACAGGCAGCTACTCTTTGCCCAGTCACTATTCAGCTGACTAGCAGTAACATTTATAAAAATGTTACTTTGACAGTAGCAGCTCTTTTCAACTAAGAACTGTTTATGTTAAGAAATTGAAAAAAAGAAGTTATGAACCATGACATAGTCTGATGTGACATTATGATGACAATTCAGTGTTTTTAGCATGAGAATATTTGATCTAGTTTTCACTGTTAGTATTTCAATGTACACTTAAGAAGAAACCAAGAGAACACACACTAGAAAGTCTATGCATGGGCTTTAATGTACTTGGCCAGTTCCCTGGACAAAAGTACACATCTAGTTTTAGAAATACAAGGCTTATTTTTCTTTCTTAAGTGATAACTCACAAAAATGGTATCTAGCACTTGTAAAGAAAAGCCACTTTAAAAAATTCAGTCTCACTTTAAAAACATTGGTTTGAAACTGATTACCTGTACAGGTTTAGACACAGTGAGGGGTTGGGTATACAATTTAACTTGTTACTTCAGACTGTATAGCAAGAGGCTACAGGTTTTTGACCTCACTTCCCCCAACAATCTATCAGCCTTAGGCAGCTGAGCTCCATTCACCTGAAGTGTGATTACTGGATGAGAAGTTACTATCTAACATGGATATTTCTATATACATAGCCCATAATATATCTTTCCCAAGGCCAGATTATCCTTGCATAAGTATATACTGTAATTTAAGACTATTGATTAATATACAGGAACCTTTACCTTCTTTACAAAGGGAGGGCAGAGTCTGAAGGTTCATACAGCCAAGTTGGCTTGACCATTTTTGACCAGGGTGGTGGAAATATCCAACCACTTGGACTCTGTGCTCCAGTGTGGCCATGAAAGCAACGTTGATACCCTGGGTTTGTTTCATTACAACCTTTCAAATGGTGTTATCAGTGAAGGCAAAGTGATTGTTGGGGGCTTCAGTACACCCCTGTTCTGTTCTGTGCATGCCTTTGAGCATGTGTCTGTCTCTCATACACCTTGCCCAGAGGTGACAGATGAGATGTTGGCTTCTGCACTTTCAGAGGTACTGTGTGTCAGTCAGGGTTCACAAATTTCTTCAGCTCTACATGGCTATCTGCTCAGGGCACATTCTTTTGCTTTGTGTTACTGGCTGCTTTTGTTTGGCACACCTTCTTTTGTTCTATGTTACTGGTTGCTCTTTTCCCTTGCAGTCTTCTGTGGTGTGTCACTGGCTGCTTTTTTCCCCTGCCCAGTCTTCTGTGGTGTGTCACTGGCTGCTTTTTTCCCTTGCCCAGTCTTCTGTGGTGTGTCATTGACTGCTTTTTTCCCTTGCACAGTCTTTGCTTTTGTGGGGCACACATGTGTTTCTTGTATCTTACTGGTTGGGCTTTTTGGGCATATGGGGCACACATGCTTTTCTTGTATCTTATGGGCTGCTTTAGACACAGGAGCTTCAGCCTTAACATTAGCTGCAGTTTGGCGGGGATGGAGCTTTGCAGCTTTTGGCTTACTGTCACCAGCAGCAGCCTTACGCCTACGTTGTTTTACTTTTGGCTTTTTCACCTCTTCTTTTGGTTTTTCTTCAACAATGCCATCTAGTAGAGCTTTTGCTGCAGCAGAAGCCAAAATGTCTTTAGCAGACACTTTTTTCTGAAAATTTCACAGGAAACAACAGTGAATCTAAGCCACAATAAAGAGCTTCTCAGAATTTACTCCATGAGAAAAAGAGCAGAATCTAGCAGAAGGACTTAAGTCACTTATGTGATAAATGCTAACCAAACTATTTATTCACAAAATTAGGAACTTGACTTGTGTAAAGAAGTACTGGAGCATTTGTTCTTCAGAGGCTTTTTTCTCTACTGACCCAAAGAGGGGAAGCTCAGTTCTGGGCTCTGTCATGTGTGTCTGTCTTGGCAACCAGCTGTTTAACCCCTTAGCTGGCTCCAAGCCCCACACGGCCGCTTGCTCAGTCCCCCACCAACAGGAGCAGGGAAGGAAATGGAAGAGTAAAGCTAGGGAACTCCTGGGTTAAGATAAAGATTGTGGTTCCCTGGGAAAGACCACTGGGAAGACCACTGCCATTACTGCAAAAGTCCTCCCTTCCTCCTCCTTCCCCCCACTTTATACAGTGAGCAACGATCTCACAAGGTCTGGGATATCCCTTTGGTCACTTTGGGTCACCTGTCCTGGCTGTGTCTCCTCCCAGCCTGCCACACACCCCCAGTCCCCTCACCACTGTGGCACTATGAAAAGCACAAAAGGCCTTGGCTCTGTGTAAGCCCTGCTCAGCAATAACAAAACCATTTCTAGGTCATCAACCCTGTGTTCAGCACAAATCCAAAACACAGCTCCACACCAGTCACTGTGAGGAAAATTAACTCCACCCCAGCCAAAACCAACATATTCCTACACTGACCTGCTTTATAATGTGCCTGTAAGAACAAAATATCCATTCTGTGTGTGTGTGTATCAGAAATACTTACTAAAATACAGTAACATTAAACATGAATAATTTTCACAGTAATGAAAGTTCTTGCTCATAATACATAAGTAAGGAATTCTCAAACTGGGAACCAGCTCAACATCCAAGTATATAAAGAGCAACAATGGGGAGAAACTATTTACAGCTAGCTAAGAAGAACATTTCTGTAAACACGGAATTTCAGTTTAAATTGTAAATACATGTCTTCTACTTTGTGGAAAATGTTCATTTGCTGATTCACCTAAAGATTGGCCATTGGAGCAATTGCTTCTTTGTATTAGAATTTGACCCAAAAAAATTACTTGAATTAACTACCTGCAACAAAGATGTTTGTTTCTCTGGAGAGAGAGAATATGGTAGAGAGATGCACATAGCACGATTAACTAAAACTCAGACCAAGTTTAAAATATTTAATATTGTAAAGAAAGAGGTCAATAATAGGTAACTTGAAAGGCTTTTCATATGTAATTCTCTTACTCTTAATAAAACCTAACTTGCCCCAAGAGGCAAGCTTCTTTCAAGCACTGTAATTGCAGTATGACAGAAAATGGTACAAATAACCAAGATCTCCTATCTTTAATTTGCAATGAAATTTGGATTAGTTCTTCCCCACAGCCCTTCCACTTTTGATGCACAAAATGTGTGTTTTTCTTAGAGACAAGAGGAAAATGTTGATGCTCAGAGATGCAAACTAGCCCTTTAAGGCCTTTCCTCAGGAATCATGCCAAGACTTTTTCGTTTACTCAGCAAAAGTCCCCTGCCTTTCAAGCTAGATTTGCATATGCCTTAGTTTGGAAAGGAAACATATTCATACCTATTTTATTCAAATTATAATAGTGTCACCCTTAGGGATTAAGACTTCAGTTGCTTGGATACTGGAAAATCTTGGTGACACATATAACAAATACATTTACGAGTTCCCTTTATCCTGAGTCTAATCAAGCTGTGCATTTCATTCCAAAGTGTGATAACAGCAATGTATTTCCTCTAGATCTTGCTGGCACTAACTTGGATCAAGGGTCTGCTCTGATCACGAGCTCCTGAACGGGCACAGCTTTTAAACTTGTGCTCAGCATAAAATTCCAGAAGTGGCACATTTCAACCACTCACCTGTCTATTGGTCTTAAGACAACTAAAGAGCAGCCAGGATTTTTATTTCAAATGTCCATTTTGTTATTCTTCTGTGCAAATTTGCAATACTCATCTTCTGTGAAGTGATTTTAAATGGTTATTTTCATAGCTTACCTCTCTCTCTAGAACAGCTAGGAAACAACCACTGGAAATTTCTGATGGCTCCATTTTGAAAAACATTTCAGTGGAAGACTCTGAATCAGAGCAAGTAGAAAAAATAGAAGGAATAAGCCTGTGAAAAAGAAATGGCAGACCAGAAAATAATATTTAAGAATAAAAAAGAAAATAAACAAGGATACATTAAAAGTAATTTTCAAATTATGTCTTTCAGTAACATAGCTTTGTCATTATTTTTTTAAAAATGGAATTCAAGAAAGGCACAAGAATTCATCTTTTTAGAATCAAGTGGGGTTTTTTTCCTTTTTTTTCAGTAATTCCTTTTTTTTTCCCAATTATTAAGTATATTAATCACCAGATAATAAATACATAATATGACAATGAAAAACTATGTTATTTCTCAAGTGTGCACTTACTGAGTGATCAAGTTGTCCTTGAAGTTGGGGAATGGTCTGAAAACACTAAGGAGCTTGCAGAAATTGTAGAAGTGTTGACTTTGAGTTATAATAATAATAGTAATAATAGTAATAAATATCATAACTTAGGTTGGGAAAATTTGCTATTTGTTCTAATTGAGGGTTTTTCTTCAATTTCACAATTTTGCAAGAACTAGCCTCTTCTGTTCCCCTTGAATTCCAGAAATGTCTGGCTGTTATAAAGCAGTCTCAAGGACTTTGCTCATAAGGCTAGCAAACTATACTAAGCTGTCTCAGTACAGAAAAACACTATCAAAATGTCCTTTGGTAATTATAATTCCCTCCTCTTCACTGAGGACTGTAAGATAGAGTCCTACTCCTTAATGCTCCACTAACTCTCTTGTGACAGGGCTTTATTCAAAGATGGTTACAGAGAAATGTATTCAATATTTGAAAGCAATATCCTGATTTGGCTGGTTAGTTCACTTTTAATAGGTAGTCTGAAAAACTGTTTGTTTCCAAGTTCTCACCACAATCTGGATTTTTTTTCTATGTTCCTTGGAACTTGATAAAACAGGCTACAAGGCTCAAATCCTCCTCGCATTACTAAATAAAGCTCTTATGTCTTATGACACAGATTTTTGATTTTACATAGCTTATTCAATGGAAAAAACCTCAGTGGTAATCTTTTATTGATGTATACAAGTTACTGTTCACCAGGAATCTCTTCAATGACCCTGAAAAATGATGTAGAAATTAATTCAAATTTGATAGGCCAAAGCAAAATGCACGAGTGGTTTAGACTACTCTATACACACCTGTTTGCCATGTGTACTCTTGCTTTAGGTAAAGCTGCTGCTGTAAACTGTCATATCCTGAAGGTAAGTTCAGCTTAACCAGTGTGAACATGTTTTAAACCACCCTTAAAACTGCACAGCCCTAAAACCAACTGTGTGACCCCAAACTCCAACAGAACCTTATTTTGTTTGGCACCACTTCAGTACTGCAGAGTAATTCCAAAAAGATAAAATGCACATAAGCAAAAATGCTTTATGAGTTTCCTGAAAGCCCTCAATTTTCTTGGAAAAGGGAATTATTATTTAGTAGATCTTTGATGATCATACAATATGTTTTATTATGACTTGTCTCAAAGATACTGTAAACATGGGGGTTAGTAACTCTGCAACAGCCTTTCATTCTATACTGCAGTTTTAGTCAAGCAAGTTCTCTAATTAATTCTAAGAAAAGGGAAAAAGGAATTTTTTTAAGTAGTATATGCATCTTAAATGGCTTGAGCTTTCATCTTAAGCATAATCACTGTATATTTTATTTATGGCAATCTATTACTGCTCTGTTTGTGCTGATTACCAGCAGCTTTATTGTAGCAAGGACTATGATAAAACATCCAAGATACTGCATGACAGGGAAGGAGGAACTGAATCTGAAATTGTCATTTATGAAACTCAATCAATTGTCAGTCACAAATTTGCTCAGGTCTGAAAAAATCCTAATGTAATTTTATTGTCCTTTTCTTACCATCCAAGATTGCCTTTTTAAAAGTGTAATATGATTTGGTGCTTTGACAACATTCATGATGCTTCTGCACAACAGTGAACAGATTTTGGCTTAGCTTTGTGGGGAGGGAGGGGTTTTACACAAGGGGGATTTTTTAAAAAATAATTAAAGCTCCAGGAATGTTTTTTTAAAAAAATGTCTATGTTATAAACTTACATATTATTTATATTCAATAATTCAGAGACCATTACATTCCAAGGTTCCCCAAGTTGTCCCCATAGAGTAATAGCTGCACAGAGGTCAAGACAAACTCCAGAAAATTCCAAATTCCAAAGGAAAACACAAGCAAGAGGCCATAAATGCTTTTGGTCCAGCACTGGCAAGACATACCCTGATTTCATCCCACTTACTGTAAAAAAAATCAAGCAGACTGCTATTTTCTATCAGTGAATTTGAAAAAAGATGCACTTTGTTGCACTTTTAAACCTTCTTTGGACTGGCCACAGTTAATATTTACTCTTTTAATCATGCAAAATTTAGTTACACTGAATATTTGAGCCACAGTACCTTTCCCTTTGATAGCCAGACTATTAACTAAGGTAATATAAAATCGAAAAAATATAGTATTACTCTTCTGTGCTTTTCACAACATGAACTCTTTTAAACCTGCATCCAGTAAGCCACTATTGTATCTATGTGCAAGTGAATGCCAACTGTTTGCACTTATGTGACTGAAAGGAAAATACAGAAAATACCCATCAGTCTTTTACCAATTCCTCTGGCTGACAGAGTGATAGCTAACAGGTTATAACTACATATGAAGTATACAGCATACATACTTTTCTCATCTAAGTTTGTATTTTCCATGATTGCACAGGCTGATCTCTTAGGGTAACCTGTCCTTCCTTCTATTCATCTGAATACAGCAATGAGCAATCCTACAGCAAAGGGTTCTTATTCTTCTGTATGATTCTTACAATTTAAGATTTAATTTCTTTTTCCTTTGAAATTGATCATTCTACATCAGAAGTAGAGAGCATGCTAGCAAGTTAGTTTCATTCTCTGAACACTAATACAATAATAGCAAGAGCTCTATCTGAAGAATGTTATTTCCAACCAGTGATATTTTCCTCCCATCTTAATTTCAGATGAACAAAAATATTAGATGAGAAAATCAATAGAATACTGGTAAGTAATCTCATAAACAGAAAGAATGGCATGACAGGCAGCAAAAGCTATTTTAATTTCATGCAAGATACATATCAGTCTAAGATAAGAATTATGCTACAATTCAAAGTCATACTTTAATTTTTCCACAGATAAAACTATTCATTCTGTACCTATATGGTCGTACTTTAGCTCCCTCCACTCCAGATTCCAGTGCTTTTTTCACTACAAGTTCATTTTCTTCTGGGTAAACTGAGCAAGTGCAGTAAACAATAGCTTGTACTTTGTTAACTACAAAACAAAACACAACTTTTTTACTCTTCAGATTCTTCATACTGACAGTGGTTTGGTAAGGATTAAAAGCATCATAAAAACTATGTCACTTTTACCTCCTGATCTCTAGTGTTTTTAAATAATTAAAATATTTTCAAATATTTGCAGATTTCAGCACAAAGTCAAAGCTGTCTCCAGTCTTTTCACACAACTACCAAAGAAGAGAGGAAAAAAGTGGCAGCATGCAGATGGAGGGAGACTATTCAAAGAATTTCTAAAGCAGAGTATAACTAAGCCATAAGCCAGTTCTCTACAAAATACTGAAGAGTATTATATTAATATCTGGTGGACACTACGACACAGAAACACCTTCAGACTGGAGGAAATCATTGTTCAGGGGGTTTGGTTACATGCTTATTCATAATTAATAGTGTAATTTGTGCATTTTTAACTATATTAAAACTGGTGATAATACAATGGAATTGATAGCACAAAGTCTTCCCAGAAAGTGGGAAACTAGCACACTTACATTTCAGTGCATGAAGCAACTCATTAAGCTGCCTCTCAGCAAGAATCCTGAGTTTATCCTCAGACACAAATCCCTGGAAAAGGTCTCGTAGCAATTCTGCATCTAAAAGCAGAGAGTAGTAAATTTAGTCTTGCAATTTGTATTAGTGTCTAAAAATTCAGTTGTTTGCAGAAGCAGATGTGGTTATTACTGGTTCAGTGGGAAGGTAGGTTTTACAAATTAGAATACCAAGGAGTGCCTGATTTATTTGCTTTACTTCTTTACCTGTAATTACTGGTGTCTCTTACTTGCTTCTAGTTAATGAGAATTGTACAGTGAAAGGATTTATACAAACACTCAATAAAGGAATGTAATCAAATAGAAAATTATGTACATGTTGGTATCTTCAAATAAATTTTCTGCCTATATCTTTTTATTTAAAAAAAGCTATACACACTCTGCTCCCCAGAATCACCCTCAAACTTTCATACTATCAATCTGAAGCAGTCACAGAATTATGCAAGTTAATTTATATATTTTATAGTAATTAAAATAAGGAAGGTTTCTTTAATAAAATTATACAATTTACGGAAGCCCTGCACTGATTAGACTAAAATACTTGGATCTATTTCTACCAGAAAGCATGAGCTAGATATTGTATCAAAATTTACCTCTGTGTTCACTTAAAATAAGCTCCATTGGATTGCCAGCACCCAGTTCAGAGCATTGTGGTATCAGCAAAATAACTTTTGCCTTTTCAAGTCTTGGGTCTGTTGGCTGAAGCTCAGTAAAGTCTTCATGTAACAACCAAATATCTGAAAAACAGGGAAAACTCACCACTTACGGACTGCAAGCAAGCCTGCCTACAGGTGACAGAGGTGAACAGACTGTGGTGTTACACAGAACTGGACAGAGCTGGAGCCTGCTAGATTCAGATTCTCCACAGTATGGCCTATGGATTCAAGCTGATTGAAAGGCTGCATCTTCCACTGAAAAGACAGTTAATGTGCTGCATTCTGTCCTGATAGTGTCCTCCAGGTAAACTGGACAGGTGCATGTGTTTTAGATTAACACTCTCAAACAGCTGGAAATCAGACTGAAAGCAAGAGCCGAAACACCAAAAGTTCCCCGCTACCAACTACACCAACTGCTACATAGTAGCTACTTCTACAGAAAAAATCACCAATATTTCAGGAGTTTGCATCTATGATGGGTTAGACTGTAATTAACTTGACTGTAGCTGAAGAGCTATCAGCTCAACTTGTGACAAAAAAGTTGTTAGTGCCATCCCCAAGCCTCCAAAGAAGGGCTCTCTGAGTTCTGACAAAATTAGTCCATATTTACAGATATCACAAACTGTATCTCAATACTTCTTCAAAATACCAACTGTTTTAGCACCTACTTGTGCATCCCATGTGACTGAAACTGTTCATCAGTTCTTCTTCTTTTGCCAAAGATTTCACACCACAAACAAAAATGCTGCAGCTGCTGTCATTTGTCAGCACTGACATATGGGCAATGGTCAGGTGGGAACCCATGTGAGCCATTATAATGTCAGCACCTTCACCCAACAGCGCGCGTGCCGAGTGTACAGCGAGGCTGCGAGACTTATCCTACAACACAATGACACAACAATTAACTATGATCAACTGTCTTGGTTTCTATGAATGCCAACCTTCTTTTCCAAATAAGGAAAGTCTTCCATTGTTTTCATAGGAAATGGAAAAGAAAGGAGGAAAAAAACTAATCAGGGATATTTGCTAATCAGGGATATTTGCTAATACAGAATTAAATACATTACAAAACCAAGCAGTCACTCAATAAATTTAAATAACTTAATTCTAAGTAATACAAGAAAAAGCATAGTATCTACAGGTGAAATTAAAGTACATATCATCCTCGTAAGGAGGAACTCCTACCAACAGCTTGTTCCAGAAAAGACAAACACTGGCCACAATTCAGGCAGAATTCATCCTCTGAGGGAGCTTAACAGAGAAATGCAAAACTATTCACATAGCTCTTGATGATAATTACAGGAGAAATGTTGCCCTTCAAGATTTTGCTGAAATTTGAACAGAGAGGCAGACTGGAATGCAAAAAGCACAAGAGACAGTTCCACAAGAGTAAATGCTCTTGTACCAGTGGTGATTAAGAGAAAATTTTATCAAATTACTTAAAAAGGGAAGGAGTGACGATACTGACCACAGATACCAGGTCTTGCACCAAATCTGACAAACTGATGATAAATGGAAAGGGAAAAAGAAAGTGCTAAGCCTTTAAATTCACATCACTGTCTATGTACACAGAGCATTCAAGCAAAACCCTACCCCACCACAGAGATGGAAGTTTTGATGGTTTTATTTACTCATTTTGAATACTTTTAAGTAGTTAACACTCAGAATTTGTTCCCATTACCTACAGGGCTGTCATCTATAGTTCTTTTCTGTAAGTATTGTATTTAAAATCTACAAACTGAAATGGAATATTGAATACTGAGTCACTTTTTTAAGTTGAGCAATAAATTTTGAGGCTAAAGTTTTCAGATATCTAATGAAAATGCTGGTTGAAATGTTTCTGCTAGCATTTCAGATAATTCGTGGTTGTGTTGTTGCATGGTTACTGCAAGCCCCTACTCTAGAACAGAAACCTCCCACCAAACTTCACTGGGAAGTCTAACAATGGCAAGTCAGGAAAAAGACCAGTGGGGGTTATGGAGATCAAGTAACCACACTGCACAAAATACAAAGAACTGTGATCATTCCATCACAAACATGCATTCGAAGAGGAAGAAATATTACAGTAGCATACCACTCCCTATTAACTGAGGGAAAGCATATGGAGTTATATCGAAACTTTCCTCACACTTTCAGAAGTGAGACTGCCTCTTCTGACCATTTTTATATTTACTTCAACAGCTCTAAAATTAAATTTAAAACATTCTACTAACTTAATTGCAGCTATCAATTAAGCATTGACATTTGTATGCTAAATTTAGTAAGTGGATCCGTTTGTAACCTAATCATTACAAATGTCCAAAACCTTATGAGAGTTTATCACTGCCTGACTGATTTAATAGAATAGTCACACAATTCACAACCTCTTTCTAAACCAAAGCAATTATTTCAATGTTCAGATCATCTGACTCAAGGCTGAACATCAACTCACCTGCAGTAAGAGTTTGCAATCTGCAAAAAGATCTAAATTAAGCAGTTCTTCTTTAAGAGAGGAAGGAAAAACCAATACATCTTGGCAATGTTGGTCCACAGCATATGTGTAATGGTCAAAGTCTGACACAGATTCAACCTTTGTGAATCCCTTCATCTCCAAATCTCTGATAACATCTTCAAGGCTGTTAACATACAACTCTAACCATTAAATATACAAGAGTTACTTAAGCAACACAGTTTACATTGATTATAAGAATTTTTTACTTCTGTTATCATGTGTTTATACATATGCATACATATATAGGTATAAAATGCATACTGTCTAATGCAGGAGGGAAACTTACTCTCCTTTAGGCATGTAAGTTCTGGTTTGAAACAGTTAATAAGTCTGATACAATTAATTAAAAAAGAGGCATGTGTCAAAAGAGGATGATTCAAAGCATCAAAACAGAAATGTCCATGTGCTCAGGAGACGCAGTAGTAAATTTACTGCTGGGATGCTTTAGTTCTTTCAATTACCTTCAATCTAGCCCAACTCACCAATAATTTTAATGGCTGACACTGAAAGAATCCTTGTGTAAATGTAATGAAAGCATAACTGCTGAGGTTAGCAATTCAAATATCATAAAGATTTAAAGGTATATATAGCAAGAGATGTTTCTTGAAATGCTATTTCAGACAGTGCCATAAGTTTATACAGTACATTAAACATGGGATGGAAGGAGCAGCTTTTATTTATTTCCTATTTAAGGGCTCTAAACTCACACTCAAAGTAAGGTACATTATCTTGAAGAGCCTATAACCTAAGCACTGAACACTGATCCAAGACAAGAGTAGTAAAACAAAATTCTTAAAAACGTTACAAAATGGATTACCTGTCTAACAAAACAGATAACAGGATAATGTGGTATGTGGTTCATGTACCAGTTAGTACAGAACTGGGAACAGCAGTGTTACATCTATAGTAACCTAGAGAATACACGGATTTTAAAATGTGTATTTTAATTTAAAGTTTACATTATCCTTACAGAATAAACAGCAGGTTTAAGTATTGTGTTTTAACATCCTTTGTCAAGATTATGGTTTACACTAATTCACCTGCTTTTAAAGACACTTTCTCTTATTTTTTGTCACCAAGTTAACTCACTCATATTTTTTTTCTAACTTTTTTTCCTCATTTATTTGAATGACCCACACAAGCAACAGAACAGGAAGAACTGTTACAAAATAGTGTATAAATACAACTACTACAATATATAAAAACTTAAAAAAAAAAAAATAACACAAGGGCACTGCACTAAGCAGAATTTTCCTGTAAGAATTTTTAATTACTGGTAAAAATATAACCTGGAAATTCTAAAACAAGTATGTAGCAAACTATATCACTTCATATGCAAAAACATCAATATCAGATGATATTTTAAAGATCTTACCTGATTTTTAATGTGTTTATCCAAAAACAGATAGGTAAAGCAGAAGTCCTTTGTTCCTGCTTCGATATGGTTTCTGGTACAAAGTATTCAATTGAAAGAGCATCGTGTTTGATGCGACATCGTGCTAGTGCAGCTGCCAGTTTGGTCTCATAGCTATAAAAACAGTCACAAGTTTAGTAAGTTTTATAAATGTTTTCATCAGCTGTTAGCATGCAACATTTCTGTTACAAAACCATCTTGCTCAGAAACCAGATCCAAAAGGGACACCTTCTTCTACAAGCTGCAATGGAAAATACAGTTACAGAACATTTTTCACCCCAGACAACAGCAGATGCAAGGTGGTAGTCAATAGCTAAGATTATTTTATTTAAATCAGGCAGAACTGGAATTATAGCAGAGGACTCTCAAATACATCCATTTTTTCAGACAGCTAAAAAAAATCTCAGTATGTTTTGGAACTGCAATATGTGGAATACAACCATCAGATTCATTTGCATGTTTTAAAATATAAATACATACATGTGCAGAATGAGCATTTGATGAAAGCTGGCCCCTAAACATGTACAAAAACAATACAAGTAGGATGGCAACCAGGAGTCACTTTTATTATTTTTACATAAAAATGTCTGAGAAAATATTTCCAGTCTTTTCTTCCCACAAGCTTCATGCATATTCCTGATACATGATAATAAAAAATAAATAAAAATTGCTGGTGAACTACTTCAGATATCTTATTCACTGCCCTCCAGAAACACCTTGCACTTAAGAGATTAATGAACTTTTTGGGCCATTCTAAATCCAGCAGCAACACAATTTTGTCTAATAAATGCCTTTTGAGTTAAACAAAATGTTGTTTGTAGTTTGATGGAAAAAATAATAAATATTAAAATGTTTCTGTATTCTGGTTTTTGTTCTCATTATTTAAAATAACAAATATTTAACAAAGTTTCATAGTAGAAGTACTGCTAAATAGATAAATGTTATTCCATTCCATGACCTCTTGATTCTATTACACTTGCATTTATGAATATTTACTGAATATTTAATTTCCTTCCTAGAATTGTATGAAAGCTTTAATAATGCCAAAATAAGATAAGATGCCTGCAAGATAATCCACAATATAAGGATGGTTTCTTAGCTGCATTTTTCATAACTATATAAACATGAATGTTTGCCTCTAAACTAGTCTCTCATTAAAAAAAAAAAGCCCACAAAATTTTAAGGTGGAAGACATGTTTATTAATTACCTTTAAAAGGCACTGATTATACAAATCTTCATTTTTGCTGATCTGTATCAACAAAAAATAGCTCTTTGCACATATACCTGTATAAATAATCCCCTATTTCCTGAACTTCTGCTACAAGTTCCTCTTCAGCAAAAATCTTTCGGTTTTGAAATTTTCGGTCTTGTAGGTCATAAAGCATCACAACAAGCAAGCTGGTTAGCTCATCTGGCTGCAAGAGAAAAGCAACTGGATAAAGGAAGTGACCCAAAGCAACTGGATAAAGGAAGTGACCCAATTTTTTCAGAATTATTTCTGAAAAAAGATCCATATCAAACAGCAGACTCCCATGCAAAAAACCCTTAAATGCTTACTTGCAAGAGTATGAAAGTAATTACTTGTGGAGAGTTAATAAAACACTTTTTTAAAAAATATTTGAGTTTTTAAAAATGTATTTGAGCTTTAAAAATATTAAAAATAGTTTTTAAAACTCAAATACATAACTTACAAGTTGTTTTGATTATCAAAATTAAAAACATTCTCCATGCACGCAGATAAAATACTGTATCTTAACTTCTAATGTTATCAGAATTGGAACTTTGAAATTATTTTCTCTTCATAAAGTAGTTTGTTAAATAGCTAAGCAAACAAAAAGTTCTTGTCTATGAATTCCTCTCTTGTGGAATTGTCCCAATACACTCAGTTGTAATAACCCTTCTGCTTGTGGGATATATATAAAACCTCCTTTCTCTGTCTAAATTTTTAAACCAGGGAGCATCTCCTGCTTAAGTACAATAATTTCTGCACTTCAGAAATTCAATACTATTGTTTGCCTCATTACATCAAATTCTTACAGTTATTATGCCTTCTAAAATTCTTGCCTTCTCACAAATATCAACAAAATTAGTTAGAAAACTGAAGTTATTAGGGAGATACTACCAAACACAAGAGGTTAGCATAAAACTCCTACTTCCTTACAAAAACAAGCCAAAGATAATGGTGTTAGATCATCTGCCTGCTCACATCAACCTCCACAAACCATATCAGCTCAAGTTTATCTCGCAATTTTCAAAGGCAAAAGAAAAAACTGGAAGGAACAGCAGAACATTCTGCCAGCTCTAGAATTTCATTCCATGTCAAAGCAGGAAACCATGCTGAGAGAGTGAACTGGACCAGTTTTTGCCAGTACAATATTTGTACACAGTACTGTCTGCCCAGAAAATGAACCTTGGGGTCAATGCATTTTTTGTCCAATGGGATTCACTCCATGTTTTCCAACTACCATGGATAGGAAGGAAACATTTTTTTCCCCTGCTCACAAGGGGACACAGCTGGGAAGGAAAGCACACGGACATGGATAATATCATTGAGCAAGTACTATGTTGTAGTGAAGTTCATGGCTTACTCTCCCACCTTCTTTCTTTGAAGGCTTTGACTTCCAGCAATCAGTTACAACAGAATCTCACAACAGGCTTTGGAGATGGATGCTTTAGACAGCCATGTAAAAAGGTCAGCAATATTTCAGTCTAAGGCTGTCATGTACAACAAAGGCTGTTTTGAAGAATGTTGTAAAATCCTCAGAAAAGGTACTAATTTAGTAAGTTTTATTTTTAGTAAGTTTTATTTTTAGTAAGTTTATTTTTACAGAAAATAAAAATGACACAAAAAAAGTTCACTTACTATTGAGTAGCATGGGTAAACCTTACTATCTACCAACATTTCTTCAAGAAGATCTTGATCTGTAAAAAGAAGAAAATGTTGACAAGTTATGCCACTCTCTACAATATTGTATGGAAGTAAGTCACTAAATTGTAATTTTAAACATCATGAAAATCGAGGGCAAATTCAATCACCAACAGTAGCAACCCTATGTAATTCATTTACATGAAAAAGAATAGGCTTTAAATGTTTGATTTCACAAATTCTAATAACACTTAGCTATATTTAAATATTTGAGGGATATGAGTAGTCTGGTAAGTATGTATATTCATCCATAATTAGGATGTGAAAAGAAGCACTGAGATGAGCTCAGCTGGTCAGAGCAGGGTGCTAGTAACACCAAGGTTGTGGTTCAATCCCCTCACAAGCCTTCCTTGATGATCCTTGTAGATGCCTTCCAATTCAGAATATTCTGTGAATCTGTGACTCTGTAGTAACTTGAAGCTTAACAAAAATCTCCCTAGATCTCTGCTGTCAGGCAGACATGGAACACCTATTTTTCCACGTTTTCTCTGCTGCATCATTTCTGTTAGCAATTCTTGGGTGAGTTTTGTACTTACATTTTAGAGTTTTGAAAGCCAGTTCATAGGACACACGCCTGGACTGCTCATCTTTAAAAGCCACCATGGGAGACTCTGAGGTATCGCCATAGCGCAGCAGGATTTTACCTGAACTCTTTTCAGTACGAAGGCCTTGAAAAATCTTAGCTGCATTTATGTAGATGGAGTCAGGATAGCCATCCTTCCCAAGCTGAGTCACTGCTCTTTTTTCAACAGATCCCTTTTCATCCGAAATTTTCGTTTCACTCAAGACTGAAGTACCATTTATAACATCCACATGTGAAGACACCAAATTACTTTCAGAATCTGGCATTTTTCCAGTTGCTGACTGTGTAAGTGCAAGTCACAATCCTGCTGCCTCTGCAAAAAAGCAAAGTTTGTATTGAATAATGAAATTTTCTTTCAGTAGAACACACTTTTCCCTTCCTTTTAGGGCTTTCAATTTTCAGGTTCTAATCTTGCAAATACATATATATGTGTATCATCTATATTTCTATACAGCTATCATCTTACACATCATAGAGGAGTATTTATAAGTGTTTTCTTACATTATTTGTTTTCACCAATGCACATGCAAAGACTGGTGACTTGTTTTAAAAAGGCCAGTGCTTTACAATCACTGGTCCTTTATGGAATATACACACAGATCTGATTCTGGGTCCAATAAGAACCATTATTATTGCAGGCAGAATAGCATCTCTTACTAGGAATTCTCCTTTAATAAAAAAGACACCATAATTTCAATGCAGACATCATGTCTTGCAAAGAGCCATCCTGGAAAGAGCTGCAGTGAATTCCAAATGTTTGTCCACTAAACTGCATATCTGTTCTTAAAAGTGGAAAACAGAGATCACCCAAATGTTAATGTATTTAATGCATTACCTAAGCACAATTTTAAATGCAGGAAACCGATTCTGAGAGTCTCTAGAGAAAATATACAACTCTCTCTAAGCCCATGTGCATTTCTTAAATTTTCTGCACATCTTACATTAACATATATAAAAATTACCTTCCCCAGAGGAGGAATAGGGCTTCAAGAAAATGAAAAATTCCCAGAATTAATTGAATGCCAGAATATTCTAAAGTTCCACATAAAACATATTTGAAGTATTGGATTTACCCTACTTGCTCTGGTTGTTCCAACATGCATTTATGATAATGCCTGGATATGCAGAAGTCATATTAACTGTTCAGAAGTGGGTTAAGCCAAAACAAATTTAAACATAGAATAAAGATTTTTTAAAATCTAACTAGTCTTCCTTCCTATTCTAGGAAAGAATAATACAAAAAAACTATGAGAAATTTAGTAGCTATAGCACAAAAAGCTAGGCATGGATCTACTGCTGCCAAAGAATTCTGGGTATTTTAGGATTAATAGTACAAAATAGCAGAATTTGGTGGAGGGAGAGGGGAATACCAGTTTAGAAATCAAGAAAGTGCTATTCTGATCAAATTGAAGGGGTCTTCTTTTTTGCTACATGATTTAGTTCATTACAACAATTCTCAAGCTTTTTCCCTACACTCCCCAGCACCACTAAGGATAAAATACACACCTCTTCTCCCCAGGTCAGAAACACTTGCTCACCATCCTTTCTTCCTCTCTCCTTTCCTGCCCCCAATCACAAAAAACAGAGTGGCAATGGAGGATGGCAGCACACAGAGTTGGAGGGGCAAGGGAGGGGACACAAACTGTTGCTTCTCCAGTAGGCAGCCATTAAATGCTCCATGCTGGGCCACCATTCCCCCATTCAAACTCCTTTTCCCAAACATGGGTGACACTCAGCCCATCTCTCCCCTCTCCAAGACCAGCACAAGTCAGTGTCTGACCAGCCCAGCATGCTCCACACAGTGTACCAGTGTGGCTTCCTGAATTCTGGCAACTCATCTGGAGGAGGCCACATCTCATTCTCCTTCCCCAGGATTTGCTCTCCAAAACTGAGAACTGCTAATCCTGGAGAAGCAACCCTTACTGTTACTTTACAGACGCCTCAGACAAACAGCTTGTTCTGTTTTGCAGGAGTTTTGCTCCAACAACCCCATTAGATGCAGCAGTGCTGGACCCATGGAACAAATATAAATTTATTTTATGAAGCCATATTGAAACAGAACAAGCAGTGCTATCAAAAGAAAGCCCTATTCTCCACTAGAAGGAAGCACCAGATCACCTAAAACAAATTGAAACACTTGTGCTTAGAAAGGAAAAAAAAAAAAAAAAATGCTTTCATGATCTTTTACACTATTTTGACCAGCAAACATATATGTCACAGAAACAGAGGCACCATCTCAGAGACCTGAAACTCATATGTCCTCTCCAGGGGAATGCAAATATTCTATTTTAGAATATGGAACAAGTGAACTATGTCTGTGGTGTAAGGACTTTGAAGACTTGTAGAGTTCCCCAGTACTCTTTGTGACTTCTTTGCCAAAGCTGTTTTTGCTAGCCACAACACACACTGCTATCAGGATGATTTGATGAACATACTTTCCCAAAAGACAAATGTCATCCTAATAAAGATGAGATGCCAGTGTTCTGCCCTGTGCAGACACAGTGCATGTTTGTAACACTGGAAATCACAGTCTGATTTACTGAATGCTGTGCCAAGCAGACAACACCAAGCTGGATTAATACAAAGCTCAGCTGGGAAGAAGAGCTTCCCAGACAAGGGAGAAAAGATCCTGACTTTGTTTGTGGATCTCAAGCAGATTACTCAGTTGACAGGGAAAAAAAACCACTCAAGGTCCCAAAACCAGAATGGCTTGAAGGATATCTCCAGCTTCGACTTAATAAACTCAAGCAGACAGAATTATGACATTTATTCATTGCACAGCATAGTGAGTGATTCACACACACACATCCCCATAAAAATCACTAATTCCTTTGTTTACACACCAGTAAGTGTATTTTTCCCGTTTCTTCAGTTATCACCTTTTTCAGTAGCCTCTACAAATAAGGAAAAGAGAGAAAGAGAAAACAGCCCCACGGCACTTGTGTTGTATCAGGTACAGCAGGCAGCCTGACCACCCAGCTCCGATTCACATGAACAGGGATCCCATGAGAAGCAACTTTGTGAGCATGGACGTGGCTGCTCACACACACCAACAAACAGTAAATCCCTGACAGCCATAGGTACACCCTGGTTTTCGTCTCACTAACTCTGTGGGGACGCCTGGCTGCATCTACTTCCTACCATCCCTGCGACTGACACTGAGCCTCAAAGCCTCTGCTGTCCCCAGCTCCAGCCAAGCTGGAGGGCAGCAAAGACTACTGAGAGTCAGCCACCACACCATTCCCCTACTGTGCTTTATTCATGCGAAACAGCTGAACTCCACTCACAGGACAGGCATACAGAAGGGGAGGAGGGAAAAAGCAGCTATTTCTTTGTAAAATCAGGCAAAGCGTTCGTTCATTGAAACCCTGCCCTGACGGGCCCTGAAACGCACCCAGCTCCCCAAAGCCACGCGGCCGCGGCACAACCACTGCCCTTGGCCTGGGCAGGGCCCGCGGGGCTCGTACCTGGCCTGGCTCCTGCGGCTCCCTCGGGGCGCTACGGGCGGGGCCGCGGGCAGCACCCCCGGGCCCGTGCCGGGCAGGGGTCGCCCCATGCCGGGCAGGGCAGCGGGGCCCCGGCACGGGCCGTCGGCCGCAGCCGCCCGGCCCCGCCGCGGCCCACACGCACCCGCGGCGCCGCTGCGGGGGACCGGGGCGCCGCCACCCGCCGTGCTCGGGCCGGGGCGCCTCCCGCACAGGCCCCGCCGAGCGTGGCCTGGGGGCCCGGCTCCATCCGCAGGGGCCGGGCCGAGCCCCCAGCCCGCGGCATCCAGCGGGGCACAGAGCGCCCAGCAACGGCGCGCACGGGGCTGGGGCGGAGGAGCGCTTCCAGAAGCTTCCCTGAACCGACCTCCGAGCAAATCCCTTCGCGGGAGAGAGAGCTGCTCCCACGCTCCTTTTGGAACTTCAGTTTAGTTTATTTTGTTGTTTTGTTTGGGTTTTTTTTAAACCCCATTGGTTAAAAAAAAAAAAGTCCAAACAGCATTAACTGTCGCAAACTCCATGAGCACGCTTACAGCCAAGTGTTACCGACACTCTCACGCCTCACAGCATGGAAACGCTACCAGGACTGGAACTCCCCCGAGTACAGGAATAGCCCCAGATAAGCTGCTGGGGTTTCACTTGCACTTGAAATTAGCAGCGTGATCATATAATGTTTTAGCTGTCTCGGCCTCTGCTTTTATTCAGAATTTGAAAACATAATTGGGACATGTTTTATAATTGTTTCCAGAAGTTTTCTTTTTAAAAAGGGAGGGAAAGGGGGAAAAAATTATTGAAAATATTTCAGTAATCAATAAATCAGCCATAACCTTTGTAAAAAACCAGAAATCTGCTTTTTCCCCGCAGAGTTTGTTCCTGTTACATCAATGCTTTCATTGCCAACTTTAATTCTCCTGAATAAGAGGGAAACCGCTGTGATTCTGTTAAAATCTGTGATGACTTTTGCAGTGTCATTTCTCCAACAAGATCCTGCCTAGGGCCTCACAGTAGCACCTGTCACAGGTACGAGTGCCCTTACACAGGGAAGATAGAAATACAGCTTCTGCAGCAGGGCTGCACAAAAGCTAGATAGCCAGGGCTTTGGTAAAGGTTGGCTGCACATTTGGTAAAGCTCAGTACAAACCTTAGTATAGCCATGTTTTTACAGATTGTGAGTTTACAGAGTTTTTTGGGAACAAGCTGCATTGAAGCACACAAGCCAGTGCTTGTTATTCCTGCCAAAAACTTGGGTGTTAGCCAGATCCCTTTCTGGTATCAATCTTATCAGATATCTAAGCAAACCAAGATGTGACTCTGTGCAATTGCCTGCATCAGGACTAGAAAGTTTGGGGAGTTAAAAACAGTGCTTAATTTGTTGACAACACCCCTCTGGTCTGGATCCGCTACGTGCTCCAGCACGGCTGGTGCAACTTTGGCAGCAGCAATTAGTTACAAAATGAGCCAAATATGCTGGGTAGACTTTGCACATAGCAGCTCAAACAGATCCTGGATCCTTCCTGATAAATGGGTAAAATACATGTTTAATAGGTTGTGTGGATCAATAGGGCAGTATGCTAGCAACAGTATACTTAGAAAGGAATTTTTTGTACTGGTTTTTCCATTTTGTCCAAATAGATATGGCAGCTCTTTTAAAAAGACACAACTGGGAATTGCTGCCCAAAATCAATTTAATTTATGTGTTCTAATATTTCATCTTCACTTCAAAATAGTTTATTTTGCAAAAAGTTCTGCTAAGAATTTTCAGTATCTAGAACTATTCGTCTTTTGAAATAAATAAATAAATATATATTAGCACCACTATCTCATTTCCATTTTGTCTGTGACGTTTTGATCTACTATCCCCTCATAAGAAGCCCCTGTAAAACTCCTTCATATTTTAAGTTAGACTTTTTAGTCTACATGCTTTTAACTTATTCATGGACAGAGAAAAAAGGCAGTGTTCTGTTCCATCTGGGGCCTTTCTTCCCAGAGCTAAGGAGGCTCTGGAGCTGAGCAACCCTCAAAAGGGTTAATTTGATGCAAGCTGAAGTGGCTCACTGGCTTGCAGGCTCAGCACCCTAGGTAGTGCATGAATGAATTGCTGACAAAGTTCCAGTAGAGCATTAAGAACAAGAATAGAAGATTAAATCTCACTTCCTTTCAGCACAACTTGTAGTACTTGAGTGTGTTTGTTAGGCTAAATAATGCCAAATTTGGTAAATTGTTTTATTGAAGGTGCGCAATAGAAAACCATTAGGCTGTTATATGTAAGATAGTGGTTTAAACTATATCTTGTACTACTCAAGGACTGGATATGGTAAAATATCCAGTGATCTTGGTGGCTTGAAGATGACACAGTGCATTGAGTTGATACTTCTGTGGGAGTAAGATCTTGCTCCTAAGTCACAACTTTCATCTCAGAGTCTACCGGCCTATATTTGAAGCCAGGGATCTTTTTTTCCTATGTACATAATTTATCTGATTTTTATCTGATCACTCCTTCTGTATCATAAGGTCTTTCTAACCTCATTTCTAATGGTGTCCCTCATCCTTAGCACTCTGAATACTTTTATGTATTGGCAAACTATCACATCTCATTGCTCCTCTCCCTTTCCAGATTGTTGCTGAACAAAAAGAAGTCAGTATATAAATTACTAAAGAACTCCACTGATGACTTCCCTTCACACCTTTCCTTACAATCTTTTTGCCAGTTATTCATCCATACAAAGACATTCTTCTGTCCTCCTCTTATTTTGAAATTACAATCCTAGTATAATAAATTATGCAGAGACAGAAAGATCAAAATCTGCCATACTGGTCATGCCCATAAATGTTGATTTCTGAAACTCTCAATTTCTCCAAAAAATCAAGAAACATCAAATATTTGACTTTTCTAGTGAAGTGACAGGTGCTGACATGGTACAGTAAAACCTAGGAGATCATAGGAGTTTCAATTCATCTAAGCCTTTTACATTGTAGAAGTTTTGATTACTCATTGAATTCACAGGAACTTGGGTTTAATGGCTTGTGAAGTTCTTCATAATTAAAGACCAGTGAGTAAATAATTTACTTAAAGCAAGTCAGATGTCATTAACATTCTATACCAGGATGCCATGTGTAACAAGCACGTCTGTACTTAGCACCACGCTGTTATTGGGGGCCATGGAACCTGACCCTGTGTGGGGTTGCTCTCTTTTGGTTGCTCTTTCAGACTAGATTCAATATGTGAGAAAGGTTTATTTTTGACCCAACACAGGTTGCCAAATTAATATGTAAACAGACCTATTATGTAGTAACTGGGAGTGGGTAAGTGAACAAAGACTTCACCAGTTTTTGTACCTTTTAATCACTCTGTAAGTAACTGTGATTTCAGTGAAACTGAAAATAATTTTGATGCAGAAATGTTAAGAAATTTAATTGTTCAAAACTGATAGTCACTGTAATACTTTGTTTCATTCAAGGATGTTTTTGGTTCACTTTTCAAACCATTTAACAAGTACCATGTGTTAAACTTAAAACCTTTAGGGAGCTGTAGTGGGGAAAAACATATGACATGTTACCTTAAATTCCTTTTTTCTTTTATCTATTTCCTTCTTGTTGAAGTGTTACATTTAGTGTAAATTTCTGAAATACTCATCATATCCTGGTTATGGTCAGCTTCCTTGCCTCAGAACTGGAAGATTTAGAGCAGAGTGTTTTCATTAGATTTAGAAACTAATTTGAATACAGTATAATAACTTCAGCCTTAAATCTTCATCTATTCAAGCATACACAAACTGGAGTCCAGCTGCCTGGACTCAAATGTAAGCTGAGAGCGTAGGACAGATGGAGGAAGTACAGGTGATAAACAAATCTTCCTCCTTTGCTTTTCTGGTCGATTTGCAAATCCAGTCAAAAATGTAAGGGGTCCATTCAAAACCCATTTTTTACATTTAGTTTTTCTAGGTTATTTAATTTTATTTTCAAAGGTAATGGCCAAATGAGTCCAAAAGTTGCTAATGGCTACTGAATGATCAACTCTTCACTGGAAAGCTTGCCCAGATATGTTTTATGCTTAAACTCTGAGATTTTATTTAATTTTTATATCATTACACTTGCAAGAAATCTTGTATTAGGCTTTGTAATAAGGGGGGAAAAAAGTATGTTTTGCTATGGAATGTTATAAATTTATCTCATTCACTCTTCTGACCAATTATTTTACAGCTGGGAGGACTGGAACTCAGAATAACACAGAAAAACTAACAGGAATTGGCTTGAAACTAACAAATGACCGGGTAGAAAACAGTAGGATAACTAAAGCATAATTTTAGCATTTGGAAGTGTGGAGGACAAGGGAAAGCTGATGACAAGGAAAGCTCAGGAAGAAATCTGAAGATCAGTCACCAGAATAGTTGATGTTAATAAGATCTGTAGAAACTTGAAAAAAGAATGGAGGAATAAGAGCTGCTTCAGGGATAATAGGAGTAAGAGACAGAGGAAAAAGACAAAATTTCTAGCCAGAGGCTATCAGAGAAGGAGCAGAGCAAATTAGTGGAGTTTTCAGTCACATAGAAGCAAGGGGTACAAAAATCACTGCAGTGGTAATTAACATTTTGGTCACTCATGACCTTGGCTTTCCAAGTCTTCAAATATTATTATTATTATTGACATTCTGAAAAAACACAGCAGCCAGGGTATTAATAAAACATTCCTCTACAGATACACTCTTTCATTACATTATAGATTATGTAAAAGTATTTCTATAATTTATTTACCGAGAATATGCAAAACTGAGTGCCTTATTTCTCATGGTTATGACCTCTAGCTAGTATAGTAATCATTACTGCTAACATTAAGATTCAAGAGTGACTTTCTGTTCACAAATACTTTTCATAGACAGGCATAAATTCCTGTTGGTATACATGGACAATTGTCAAAATAATATTGCTTAGCAAAGCTAGACTTTGACATATTCATACAAAAAACCCAGTCTTCAGATACTCTTAATATAAATATGTATATATGTATGCATATTTTTAATTATATAAGAATATATACTATAAATGTATATTAATAGTATATATCTATATTAAAATATATATTTCTTGTTTATATATAACTATAGATATATATTTAAAATATTATTCCTAGAAGTTAAGAACAGGAGAGCAATTACCAGTACAAATATTATCTATATTTGTATATATCTACAAATATTATCTCTGTTACCTAATTACAGCTCAAATGTAAGGACTTAACATATAAGTCCCCTCAGTTGCTAATGCTTATCCTTTACCAAGAAAAATAAAGCTCCTGCATACATTCCATAGAAACCATTTGTGCAAGACAATGTTAATGTTCAGTTGTGCAAATACTAATAAAATTGCAAAGAGGTCTGCCAGGAAGATAAAGGAGATGCAGCACAGAGAAGTAAAGCAGTCAGATAATTTGACACCGAAAAGCAGCAGCTATGTGGTCTGGCAGGATGTGAGAGAAGACATTCTTTCACCATTCAGGGACAACACATTCTGGTTTTAGTGACATAAACAGCTCCTTTAATTTTCATCTTGTACATAAGTAAGCACACCTCTACAGAATGGAGAGCCCTGAAGCTGTACATGCATAATGAGTCAAGCCTCAAAAGATTTGTTCACATCCCTACACCTGCAAAATTAAATAATAACCTGCCTCATTAGTACATATTTTGTGGTACATGTCTAAAGTGGTGCTCAACACTTCTGTTGTCTGTTTTCTTCCTTTCTTCTATAGGTTAGGTTCAGAGACAATCTGAATGTCTAGGACAACTTGAGCAGATGTGAAGAAATGAAACCCTCTGTTCTTTTCCAGCACCCCTGCACAGGTGAGCCTAGACACCAAGACAGATTTAGGCTCTTGACAGAATGGCTTGGGGGGCCATTCAGCCTTTCACAACTTGCATCTACTGAGCTAAATTTAAACACTCCTACTGAGTTTAGTGATACAGGATCATGCTTTGCCTCTGCCCAGGTAATATCCACCTGTCAGTTTTGAGATTCTTAGTTCATTGTACCCATTGTTCCAAATTAATTTAATTCCATTCACAAGGAAATAGTAAGTATCCAGTTCTGTGGGAGGACTGGTGTTGTAGGGTTTTAGATGTTCCTTTCCCCACTCTGACGTTTCACACTATTGTTGATACCCGTCTTATTATGATGGCAGTTTCAGTTACAGAGACCACAAATTTGTGCCTGCTAGTTCTCCCTAAAATCCAAATTCACTGCTGCCTGTGTCTCTCCCCTGATCTTGTACCTGCTCTGTAAATTAAGGCCAAGGTAAATTCTAAAGAAGGCATTAAGATATCTGTGGTCTAAACAAAGTGAAGACACATGCTGCTAATGCCTGCAAGCACCCACTTCACTGTGGTTGATTTTGTTGTTAGCATAATCAATGATACACCCAAGAATCTTCTTAAGCTTGGTTAATTTTGTCTCCTTTTTCTGGAGGGGAATTTTAGTTTTCAAATTCCTTCCATCTGCAAATGGGTCTCCAGCCCCTTTCTTACAAAACTGGGAGTATTTGCCAGATCAAACAGCTCTTACAGCTCTGGCTGTTTATACTGGGTACCTTGTAAGAACAGGGGTGATTTAGCAGAAGAGCCTTGCATTCCCCATGACTCACTATCATCTAATAGCACACTTTTCAGCCCACTTTTGTGATATAAAGTGGTATAAATAAAACTGCAGTGATATAAATAAAAACTGCAAAGCCTAAAAAGACAGAGATCAGTACTCTAAGCACATGTTATTATTGTTGTTGTTGTTATTGTTATTATTGCAGTCCAGTAGATTTTGCAGGCAGAAAATACCATCTTTGTGAGGGTTTTCCTACTTTCTCTCCCTGCTGGAAACTAAGTAACATAGTAACCAAGAGTTGATCTCAATTGAATGTCAACATGCTGACTTTGCAACTGAAGATACACACCTGTGTTACAGACACCTTTCTGATTAACAGCATTCATCACAGTGCCTGTATGCAATTTTCTCTGCTGATGAAGCTGATTTCTCTTTCAGAAATCTTTGGCACTCCTCTGCAGATAAGAATATTGCAGAGAAATCTGTGAGTCTAACTCTCCTTGGAATGCTGCCAACCATTTTAAGTCTCAAAATTAACTCAGCCCTATTCACAAGATCAATCACTTCTCTCTCAAATGTATTTTATGTAAAGCAGATTTATGAAGAGTGTTTTTTAAGCAATGAAATTTCATTGCAGCAATTGTGGCAGTGCATATGCATCATCAAGTCATTGCCTAGGAATGAGATTGCTTGACCCATTATGCAGCCACAGCCATAAGAAATACACTGTGCTCCTATTTATTGCTTTTTACCATTTGCAACCCAGTTGGTAAATTTTTTTGAGTGAAATTGTCCATTTTTTCCCTTCTCCCGTTGTGGCAATCTTCCAGCAATAATGACAAAATAGTCTGTTAATAACATGAATGGACAAGTTTTTTAGTATGACCATTGCATTCTCACCAATACCTGGCAGACTAGATAATGAAAAGATACATTCTTAGCCCTGGCAAGTCACAGTTGCATTTTTATCTTCTTGAACAAACAGAAATGAGAAAGTCTTCCCAAACAAAGATTAAAAGAATTTAATTCACTGAACAAGCAGAGGCAACATAGAAGTATTCATGAAAGCCAGGAGGATAAAGAACAGAAACAGTGGTTTTGAATCACATTTCTGTTCTAGTATTATGCTGAAGTTCAATGTTGCTCAGGACATAACCTAAAACTAGAAGCAAGTTGTCACTGTTTGCCTTCTGATACATCTTAGATTAGTGGCTTTTTTAAGATCTTTTGTCTGCAAAACAGGTAACCTGCATACCCCAATGACTTTTAAAGCTGTCTTTATGTTGTGTAATAGAACACTGCTAGGGCTTGGAGCCTGTTCTCACAGTGCCCATCCTTTCCTCTCTTTGTGTTCCTCACTTTGAGCCTGGTTTCTTTTAGGGAGTGAAGAACAGATGTGACCTGTTATAAAGTCTGGCACCTCCCTAGCCTGTATCCTGCAGTGTTTAAGTGCTCTAAGAAATGGGGCAGGCTTTAGAAAACACAGCCTTCCAACTGATTTCATGCATCTAATAATAGCCTCTCAGGCAAGGAACTGTGCATGTGCCTCGTGCAAGCAATCACAGTATCAAAGTAGGCAGAGACATACAAGCTACCAACTAAGGAAAACAGTTTTATAGGCTGCTGACAGGTTTCTATTCTTTCCATGCAGGAAAAGACATCAATTCAATACTGGAATGGTCAACATGGAGATAAGAAGACTAATTTCTTCCCTGTGGTTTTAATATAAAAGGATTTATGCAGCTTTTACTGTTCTCATTGAGGACTGGCCTGAGTCTTTCTTGCATGTGATTTTATGGCTTGTTTGCTTTTTTGCATTACTCAGTGGATGTTGGTGATAAGGCTGCACTTTCTTAGTGGTTAAATTTGTTAATATTAATAGCTAGAGATACCAAAAGCTGTTGTGCACTGCTGTGATCATATTAGTCTTCCAAGCAAAACTTTCCTGACCAGGAATAGCTTGTCTGTCTTAGATCAAAACAGCCATCAGGCTTCCATTTAAAATTTCAATGATTCTGCATCTGTATTCTAGTCTGGTTCAAGCCAAAGAACACTGTGTACATTAGCATTTCACAACTTAGTAATTGTTCTCAAACATTTTGTGTTTCTGTAGAGATTGTTGGAATTTTATCTATTGCTTTTCATAGAGAAAAACCAGTTCTATTCAAAATACTGCAAGGAAACTTAACAGGGAAATACTAAAAAAAGGATGAGAGTATGAAAGATTGTGAGTATATTCTCATTTATCACAATCTCTTTTTTCCCCAAATCTTTACATAGATTAAATTCTTTGTGAAGCACTCTTTCAGTTATGCTAGCAAAGGATACCATGACATTAACTTGCAAAATGACATGGAAGGTAAAGCTCCTCTGTTCTTTCACTTGTTAAAACCTTCAGTGATACTGTTAATCAAATAGAAGCACTGCTGGGCCCTGAGTTTTCATTTTTTTATGTAGGTGAATGAAACACTGACTGTTTGATATCAGTGTATTTATTGGCAATTTGAAGATTTTGTTCTTCCTGACAGGGCTTCTCAATTTCTCTTTATCTGCAGAAGTAGCATTGAGAGGAAAATATAGGGATGCAAGTCTAAGCAACTTTTTTCCTTTTTGAAACAAGTGCTCCAATAGGTTTATATTTAAGTTACAGAAAAAGTTGTCAATTATTTAATCTTTTCTAATTTATTAAATCCCTGTCTTGTTCATCTAAATCAACTCCACTTGGATTCAGCAGTGTATTATTGGTCACCAGAAGCCCTGGGCAGTCAAAAATACTACTTAGCTCACCCAGTTTGAGTTCAAAATGTCTTTGTTACATGGAATTGCATATTTTATAAATATATATGTTCAGGTGATTGGCAGTTAGAAAAACTGACAAAGATTTCTAAAACAAATGAAGAGTATTTTACTTTTGCTTGAGGATATTCACCCTGCAGATTCATCCCACTTAATAAGTGTAATTTCTTACTGAGATGTACCAGTGAGAAGGAGAAACAATTAATAATGGTCATTTCAGTGATATTCCAATAAGGAATCTGAACATTGTCTTCTAAACAGGCATTGCATTACTCCTAAGAAATCTTCCAGATTTAATCTCTCAAGTTTGTGGTGGAAGTTCACAACATGAAGTCCAATGATCCATTCAGAACCTACAGCAAAAATCTCACAGTGTTTTTACAGATTTCAGTTCTGGCACTTGGCTTCTTTGGCTCAGCAGTAACCCCCTGATGATGTGAAAGCGCCCAGAATGTATGGAAAGAATATCTGTGGTGTGGGGGACTACTCTCCTCATCTGAAAGATTTCTAGTAGTGATTTGTGTTACAATTTCAGCCAAGAGAGAAGTTAATAGTAGTTTAAACCTGATCTGATTGCTGAATTTCCTATGGTTCTGCTACTTCCTGGCACTGTTCAGATTCTTCCAGTTTACCTTGCAGAACTCAATCCAGAGTTGTATCCTGATACCTACATAGAAGGAAATTGAAAAATACTGCCATCTATTTCTTCACATGAGAAGAATTCCAGAGGAAAAGTAATATTCCCAAACTGAACTTTGCCAGAATGTTTTTTAAATTGAACATTACAATGAAATTCTGTAACGTTACACTGAATTTACCATACAAAACATAATTTCAATAGAAGACATTGTCAATTTGGCAGTGTTTCATCTGACATCTTAGTTATCTGATTGCATTAATGCTACATATCCAGATTCTCCTTGTTCTGGTGTTATATCTCTCCCCACTGGAATCCAAGCCCTGGAGTCAAATAAGAAAATATCCCCTACTCTTTGAACATGTTGGATCAAAGGAATGAATGACATCTCTGATCTCAGAGAACAGAAAAGCACACACTTTGGTAAGATCTTGCTCACTGTTAAGAAACCATGACTGGAGACACAGCACATGGTTAAGAGAGTTAGGGCCAACCCATAAATCCAGACCTCAAACTTCATCTGTAACTGAATTAATGTGATTTCTGGTGCTAATGCTCATTCAGTCCCACACTGAAAATTGCAGATCCAACATTTGTGTGTTTGGAACATAATGTTTAAATACCATAAAAGTCATTAAGCTTTTCTCTAGATAAGCTTAATTTAATCACAGCCTTTCTGAGCCCCTCATAACAATCTGGGTTTTTCTCCTACATTCCTGATGCATTGACATCACTTCAACTGCTATGAAGAAATATCACCTTCAGTCAAGTAAAACAGCATCATTAGCTGGTTCAGCAAACTCCTCAGGCATTAAGGAGATGTTGTGGAGTCAAGTGCTCTCTGTTAATTGTTTCATTCAGACTGCTGGGGGAAGGTGTCCATCTGCAGCGTGGCGCATCCCAAAGTGCGCGCAGTGCACCAGCCCTCAGGCGCTGGAGCTGCCGGGGGCATTCAGGAGCTGTAGCCCTGTAGGAGCTGCCTGCCGTGCCCTCGGGAGCGCCGCCGGTGCCCGGCTCGGCATTGCCACCTCCCGGCCCAGCCCCGGCACTCCCGGCCCGCATTCTGCTGGACTCTGTCCGCTCCCGAGCGTGGGCAGCGGCACCGGCTCTTCCAGCGCCGGGCAGCGCTGCTGCGCGGGGTTTGCCAGGCAGGAAAGGGTGTGAGCGGGGAAACGGGGGGCACAATGGCGCTGGGAATCCCGTCGGGTAAAGCCCGTGTGACAGTATGAAGGTGCTTTCATGTGTGCGAGGTTTGTGGGCTCACACAGACACTGCAGGTCTTTGCTGTATTTTCAAATGCTAAGCTAGGCTGAGAATCAATCCACTGTTGCACCAGGGACACCCTCACCCATCCACTTCATTGGCTTTATAGGTTGCCTGCTGACTTTTGGACAAAGTTCAGTATTTCTTAACTAGCATCCAGTACAAATGAGCAGTAGCCTCGTTTTCCTTGCCTGTGCTTCTCCATTTATCTCAACCTTCTGTATAACCAATAGTTGGTAGGGACATACATTTGTCCATCACAAAAGTAAACCTAAGCCTAAAACATTTGTTCACTTGACAGATGGATTAGAGCTAATGCCTTTTCCCCACACCTCTTATCCTAGGATTTCTTATCACCTCTGTGTCAGATATCACTGGTGTAATGGCACCTGAACACTCTGTGGCCATACCAGTGCAAAGTCTGATGGCTTAACTTAAGCTGTTGCACAAGGCAGTTCAGGTGAAGCTGGGGGTTACTGCATAGATGATAGAAAATACCCACATATTTTCTTCCACCAGCAGAGCTGAGAGGACACACATTCAGAGGGGAGCATACAGCTGGGAGCCATATGCATTGTCAGTCTCTGGTATTTTTTTCAGTAAATACTTTGTGTATGACTTCCATCATGCCTTTCACTGGAGGCTTAGTGCTTGGTCTTATTTAGAGTCATTCCATTTAAATATTCCTCAGCTTACTGTGTATGAAACATTTTAACATCAAATTTAGAAAATGCACCCTCCCCTTGCAGTTTTACAGGTGCATTTTCTATTTAAATCTCATGAATACATGAAAACATTAAAATGCTGAGTGGTTAATAAATATAACAAAACCAGCAGAAAAAATTATATAGTTAGCATTATATATCTTTTCTTCTGTGCCTCTGGTGAATAGGCCCAGCTGTACAGCAGTCTAGGAGCCATTTTAATTAGAATTTAAATTAGATTTTGTAGACCTGTGAAGAAGGAGGCAAAAACAGGCCAAAAGATACTACCAACTGCAGAGAAACTCATCATGCACCAGCAGTGTCATGGTAAATAATGTTCTCTAGCATGATGGCACTGGAGAACAAAGGCATTGCAAGCTCTATCACAGAAAGAGTGCTTATATGAGGACTTCAGAACAGCAGGAATGAAGAGGATTTCTACATATTTGAACCTCTCAGGAAGACACATAAGACAGGAAAACTTGAGCTATCAGCAGTGGTTTAGATTTCCTGCATCAGTAGCTTTATATGTAATTTTCCAAGTGAAAAACTAATTTGATTAAAATTTTGTAGTGTCCTGTAATCAAAGCTAAGGCTAGTTTTTGGGTACTCTTTTCCTCTGGGCAATAGTACATGCCAGTCTTCAGGACTGGCAGTTCAGCACTTTCACCACCTTTCCATTAAAATTAAGTGTTAAAATAAAAAGTCTATGGGTCTGCTGTTTGTCAAGTAGAGCAGACTCATCGTGCTAATTGATAAGCAAACTTCTCAGATCCCATTTTTTCCTAGATGCAGGTCATGAACTGAAACTTAGCTAGATTCAAGGTGCTGGCTGGGTAAAAGCATCAACCTTTGGGGTCCCACAGATCATAACATTTACTGCAAGGTCAACTGCTGTAATATGGATGCTGACTTTTGAGCTGTTTTTTCAATTAGTCATCAGAGTGCTGTGAAATTAGGTGTCTGAACTGGTACTGACTAATGGGTGTATCACAGTAATTATCAGTGCATTTTGCCATATTTTTTTCTTGCTGTGGAATAATCACAGAGTATCTAACACACATGCCAGCCAGAAGGGAACATTTCTTCTTCCATAAGGGCTAGTGGTATATAACGGCACTATTTTAAGTCTGCTGATATTTTCAGGGTTTTTCCTTCATTAAATGATGGAACGTTTCATTCAGCTCGGGAAAATGACTGGTCTTGGCAGCTGCTCCCAGCGCAGAGAGCCAGGAGCCGGGCTCTCTTTTTTTTTTCCTGCAACTCTGCTGCTTTTCCAGCAGGAGGAGCTGCAGGAACAAGGAGCCAATTCCTCTCTAAGGCTAAGGAAAAATACCTGCGATCATTTGTCAGGAGAGTTCCCCTTCGTCTACGCTACTCTACAATAGGTCAAATACAAGATATTTTGGAGAGAGTCATTTATTATCAACCGATTTATTCTTCATTTTGCAAGGAGTAAAAGGTCTATCAAGTAATTAAGATAGTTCTGTTGAGTACTCATGTATAGCAAATCTTTTTAGTTTCAGCTGTCAGTTATTAGCCATTGAGTACATGACAGCTGTGCAAATCCAGGTAGAAGAGACATAAATATGGTTGAAAGGGACAGTATAGGTTTAGCTTTTTATTACTTAGGGCAGTATTTTTAAACAAGCAGAATAGTGCAACTAAGCAAAGGAAACTGAAATGGCAGCATAAATAAATTGACTGTGCATGATAATAGATATTTAACTATGGAGAAAAGGAAGTTTGGCTATCTATTCAGCATGTAATTTTTCCTGTACCTTTCTTGTATATTGCTCTGTTTCATTACTAAATGTATTCATCCTGCTGGCATAACTTCATCTATATCCTCACTCTTTTTCATGGAAGTTTTTTTCTTATTGTTCATTTGTCTTACCTTAGGACTCTGTTATGACCAGATGCTGGGACAAGTTCTCTGCATGGTTTTGATTTCATTCCTACATGTGTGGCAACAAACACTTTTGTAGTTGGAAAAATTATACAATGGCAGCAAATAGACAACTTTCATGCTCTAAGTTGAGCAAGTGCAAAGCACTCTGTAGGATTTTGGCCTTATTCATAGCAGGTTTATCCAATAACATACATCTGGTTAGGTTTTGCTGGCTGGTTTGGTCATTATCTTTGCTCCTCATGTCTCTTTCTCAAACTGTGCAGTGTCACTGTGATATTTTTTTCCCTCTCTCATTGGGCATTTGTTAGACCAAGACATACTATGTTTCATTTACCAAGTTAGGCTCTGTAATAAACTGGAAAATAACTGGCCAGGTCCTAAAAGCATTTGACGTTCGTGCACAAGGAATGGCACCCCAACACCTGGATACTTGTACCATCCTTTTTACCTCACTCCCTTTTATAAATGCTCAGTGTGGTAGAGCATTTGCTCTGGTAGAGCTTTGCATTCTGGCACAGGATGTCACACTACAACTTCCTTAATTAGGTGTGCATTTGAACTGTGAAACAGAAGCAGCCTCCAGGCCGGTAGAAAATATTCAAATCTAAACTTTATGGAAGTTTGGGTTTAGATATGAGTCCAGAACTTCACTATCTCTGAAGCAGTCTTTTTGGGTGCTTTTCTCAATGCTTCCCCAGAGTTCCAGAGCCATGCTCATAAGCATTGACATGACAGTTTGCAGAATATATCACCTTCCAGTCATCTTCATATGCTCTTCTGCCTGTTGGTTATAGCAGCCTGACAAGCTCGTGAATCCAGATAAAATAGTAGCAGAATTTTACTGAGGTGAAGTTTGTCTTATCTCCTTGTTTCATCACATGGTCAAAGGATGTATTAGCAACCACTTCACTGGGAATAAATTTATGTGGGTCCTGCCACAGAGTTGTTACACTCAGGAATTGCTGCAGTCAGGTTGAGATGGACAAATCCCCCTTCCAAAGAATGGGTGAGGCAAAGCCAGAGCTTGTTCTGGAAGCTTTCCAAGGCAGACTAGGCGATAGTGTCAGATCCTCTCCTTCCTTTAATCAAAAGAGTGAACTTTCAGCATGTGTCACTGTGAACATGTTTATTTGTTTAGTTACTTGATGAGGTGGAAACAGGACATGGTCACAAGGGATAACCACAGAGCAGCCAGGCTGGGAGTGCTCCTTACAGAGCTGTGCAAGTCTTGAACCAAAAAGGAAGAAAATATGAAACTTGGCTGCCTCTGCCTCAAAAGGCAGGATCACCACGATTTTGAGGGAGGAGATAATGAAAGGAGGCTGCAGCTGCACATATACCACCCTGGAGGGGTTCTAGAATTTCCCCATGTCTGCCAGCTCAAGATCCTGATGTGTGCAAAATATTGTGAAACTGTTGTGGATGTTTGTGTTTAAGTAGGAAACTAAAGATCCAGTGTGTTTGGCATCTTTTCTTCCTGACTTCTAATACCTTTCTTGAGGTATTGGATCTTGAGGTGTAAATCTGGCATTGTTGCATCCTGATAGCTGCATGCACACTCATATAATCTTGGCATTGAAATGCTGGCATTTGAAAATACGGAAGGGGGGAAAAGTGGACCTACATTTGATAGTATTGTGAAGGAATTGCACTGCTTCTGAAGATTGCTTGATGCCTGCACTTGTTTTGAAGTCAGGGAAAGTAGATTTTTTCCAGTTTCTATGCCTGAGTTAATGTGCCAAGAGAAATACAGGGGCTCTGTCAGTCCTATTCTAAGTCTAGTTGAGACTCAGGGATGGATGCCTACCATTATCTTCCTCACACTCATTTTTCTGGAGGCCTCTCCTTTGTTTACTGTCTCCTGGAAAAAAAATTTTCCTGCCACCCTGTTCAGACTACAAAGAAAGTGATTTTTGTTCCTCTTTCATCACTTGTATTTTATCAACTATCACCTTATCTCCAGCCTGAAAGGTGTCTTCATTTGAGTATAGCTCCAGGCCTCCACTTAAAACATTACAGACATAATACTTTTGAGTCTGTTGAGGGCAGTGATCCTGCTCCAGTGATCCTTTAAAATATGTAGATATAAAAAACCCAGAATCGGTAATCCTTCACCTCTGTAAAATAATTACTTATTAGATTTTTATCAAAAATAAGGATGCTTCATTTGCTCTCTGAATATTCCTAGGGCTTACAGAAATTTTTTCATCACCAATGTTCTAATTAGATAAAATAGATGTGAGTGTAAACAAAAAACATCTTTTCTCAATACTTAGAAAAATAGAAATAGGTATAATATGGTGTTTGATTTTGAAAGATAATAGATTTATCATCAAATGTCAGATAAACTCAGTGTTTGGTGTGATTCTACCTAAATTTCACAAATTAAAGGCAATAAAACATAAGTTCATGGACTATCAATTTAAGTTCCCATTGTTGATGAATAACAGTTTTAAGGCAATAATGCCTGTCTTTTTATTTTAGATACAGTTAACTGTGTCAAATTTCTGAAGAAATGTTGCATCAAATGTGTATCTGTTGTTAGGTTCCCCAAGCTTGTGACAAACTGGGTAGAGATAAAAAACCAGACTCTTTGGTTTTAATACACAGCAAAAGAATATTGAAAGTATTCTTCTTTGATACAGATTCTTGCAGTGAATTGGTATCACCATCAGAGTAGTCTTTTGCTGGCATTTCTTGCTAGAATAAGAAAGATTTGTATATTTTAATGGAATATCTCTATATTATAGTCTGCACAAAGTTTGAGTCCCTAGTCCTTCTGCCCCATTCCCCCCTGCCCATGAAAAGGATAAATTACTGCTGTGTATTTACTACAGTTTTTCTTTATCTTCATTTACTATGTGCCCTTTAGCTCCCTGATAGGTAATTAATAATATATTTGGTCTTGGGGTTATTTGTATTAGTAACTTTACTCTTGGGGAATCTTTACCAGCTTGAACTATATCTGACCTCATTTTTCAAGTTTTTCTTAAGAGCAAAGTTATTAATCTTAAGATTTCTCAAGCTGAGTCACGCATTAATGTTCTCAAAGTAACAACCACAAAAAGTCCCTGCTAGCCTTTCACTTTTTTCAGATTTTGTTTGGGTGGATACCCTACTAGCTAACCAAGAAAGGTAGTTTCAAGCTGTGGCCAGATTTTTTTGCACTTATGCTTTCGCTCTGATGTCATGAGCAGTACAATGCTGGCGTAATCAAAAGTATAATCATGTCCTTGAATGCTATTAAAATCACTTATGCATCACTTAAATCATGACAGCCATACATGCATGCATATATGCACACATTCATGAGGGTAAGGACTTTGGTAGGAGTCACTTCAATGATGCCTGTTACTAACTAAAACCTTAAAATAACAGTAATAACGACTGCTGGACTTTCAGATACATTTTTTGCCCATCTTTTGTATTGACATGCCTCCTCTTTTTTGGTTTTTTTTCCCCACAAAACTAGCAAACCACTCCTTTCTAATGTAAAGAGAAGGCAGAGCATTAATTGTTTGAGTGGAACATGGGGATAACAATGATTCCCAGGATGCATTTAGTGATCCTGAAAGCTGAGCATCAAAGCATTTCCCTTTGTTTCACATTCTCACAAAGCAAATCTATAGAGGCACTTGATGAATGTAATTTCCCCCCCTTTTTCTGCTGCAAAGACTGTTCTGGCTTCCTGCTATTGTCCCTGTTCTCCATTTTTGCCCCCATGCCTGGTGCATGTCTGTGCCATGTCTGTGCCACTGATTGCTTTTGTTGGCAGGTCACATGTGCTGCATGTTGCCACACAACTCTTTGCCCTTCAGAAAACCCTTTAACTCCACTTTCCCCTCTGATAGCACAGCAGCGTGCCAGCAGCTGCTTATTTTTCATACTTAAATCACCTAGGTTGTGTAAGAGGCACAATATTGCTTGAGAGAGTTCTTAGTGGTGGCTTTTAATGTAGGAGAGCACAACCTGTATGTAGCAGAACAGGCATGGATGAGAGCTGTTTACCAAAGTGATCATTACTAGTCTGACCAGTTGCACCAGGTCAGTGAGGGAACAATCCATTTCTCTCTGTGCCTGTCGTGGCAAAAATATATTGTCTGTGTATTTTTGTGTGCTGCTGATCCCAGTAGCATTGCTAATTTCACCCAAATTCATGTAGCTTGAGTTTTTAACTATGCATTAATTTTGGAGGTCCCCACTAGTGGTGTCATTACAGGGAGAGATTTCTATAGATGTAAATCCTACCCCAAATTTACCCCAAATACCAAAATTTTACCCCAAAATCCTACCCCAAATTCCTCTGAGGCAGAGGGTGTCCAGCTTTCAAATCCCTTCCTTTCCAGCTCAAGAGAAGTGGTCAGAAATGACTCAGAATTTGTAAAACTGTACACCAACTACAGCCCCCACCCACTGAAGAGCAGAGGATTCAGGGAACTGGTGTCAATGGCCAGAGCCACTCAGTGGGAAAAGGTTTGCAAGAAAAATAAAAGGAAAAAGAGAATGATCCCTATTTATCTCCTCCAGAAGTGACCAAGCAGCTGTATATCCTCTTTAGGGGTCATACACAATCAGGATGGCAGGAGCAAGCTCAGCAGTTTCAGAGTTGAAAGCCTCTTGTGCAAGCAGAGGCTTTGGTGGTAGATGTAATGTTTGTGCTTCTTTAGCCTGCTTCAGTGAATCCATTCTTCACTGCTTGTAATCTTCAGGTGTTCTAGATCTTGCTGTTCTGTTTTACAGACATTTATTCCATGACAAATAAATGAAAGTTGCAGTTTGTGACCTTTTTCTGCCTGCTGCATGCTGAATTTGAAATTACTACTACAGTAGACTCAGGAACATCCATGTTAGCTCATCCCAATTAGATAATAAATATATCTGCTGGTTCCTGCACATGCAGTGGAATATTAGAAAACTGAAGTGTTTTCCTGTGTTTACCCATGGCTGTTTATATTTGAGTATGCTTCCCCTACATATCACTATGGTCTTGCTTTGAAGTCTTGGACTAAAACTAGTACTGCACTGATTTCCAAAGCCTTTGTGTACATAAAAGAGTTGCTAATGATGCCAAATACCACTAGTAAATGCTGGATTTCACAATGTAGAAGAGATGGGCTGGGACAGGTTTCCAGGTTTCCATTCAAATGCAGCACTCAGATATGTCCTTAGGAAACAGGAGAAGCTTTTAATTTGAAAAAAACAAGGCAAACCTTTTCCATGAGCTTATATAAGTCTGAGACCAAATGTCTGCACTTCACTTTGCTCTCAGGAATCTGCAGATTCTGGTGCTTGTGAAGCTGAAGACCTGCATTATGTAGCTCTCATCACAGTTTTCAACAGATTTCTCTTAATATATGAGCTTCCTTAAATATCTTGATATCAGACAAAAGAGCCATTGTTCAATAATGTCAGAGAATGAGATGAGGATTAGTATTATTCCACAGTCTAGTATATGCCTGGATAAGAATTTTATTTCCAGTAAAGTTTTGAAATTCCCTTGCAAGGCAGAATTAACTTAAACAGAGGAAGTTGAACCATTCGTTTCCCTACATACTAACTCAACCCTGTGCAGCTCCAGTGCAACATATTTTTAATTTCACCTCTTCTTTCTTCATAGATATGCTTAGGTACTCATTCCCACAACTGTACAGTCCCATTAGTTATGCCTGCAAACCTGAAATTTTCTATGAGGGCTGGAAATGAGCACCAGAAATTTTTAAAAAGTGTGATGAAATGCTTATGTTTGCAGTGCTACTGAAAAAAAGACCTGTGGAACCCCAGGTGTACAATGGTACCTGGGCAGCTGTGAGACCCTGGTGTGTTTTTTATTGCAAACTTCTTGCTCTGTGGAAGGTGGACAGATGGTGAGGGTTTATCTCTTACAAGGCAAACATTTGGCTACCTCTTCTGTAGGAGTTTTTGACTACTTTATATCATCTCAGGAATACAAATACAGAAATTTGAAGCCAAAACAAGTCTTTCACACAACACACACAAATGCTCAGTTGCTTGGTACTCTACAGTTCATCAAAATCTGGCCAATTCTTGAAAAAAATTAAGCCAATCTAAGTCAAAATTCAGAAATATTCAGTCAGATTTATACTGTGACAAGATTTCACCACACTGGATCACACATCAGCTCTATAATCAAGGAAAGGCTGTTATGCTGCTATTTAATGTACTGTTATGCCAGATGAGGAAACCAGAAGTGCTTCTAAACATCACTCATTTAGCAAAGCTCCCACTAACTGCATGTGACCAGGAGAGATACCTTGAGGCAGGGAAGGATTCTCCTGTCTCTGTGTGCACTTGATTCTCATCTCTCCATGTACATTTGGCTCATCTCTCCATGTACATTTGGCTTGTCTTCTACATGTTCTGTTTTCTACAATGGCCTCACCTTCAAGTGACCGTCTCATGTGGCTTAGCAGGAGAATCCGCGCTGCCTTTATGATGGGCTGTAATATACAATGCTGAGGTTCTGGATTGTTGTGGAGGTTCCCCCAGAACTCAGTTTCATTTATCTTCCAGATGGTGTCCCCTTCTCTGCCAAGACATCTCCCCTGGTTGGCAGCAGTGGCTGAACTGCCAAAGCTGAATGACAGATGCTACCTAAACTAGAATCAAACCAACAATTTTCAGGAAAATCATCCTGTTCTGAGCAATCAGATTCCCAGTTTCAGGAAGAATTATCTGTGACACCTTCACACCAAGGCATATGCCAATTTTTGGGTAAAGAACATGGTTTTCTGCCATTCAAGACTTCCAAAGACTTCCATTTTAGGGATAACCTAATTTGCTGCATTTGGGGAGGGAAGGCACAGAATTTCTGAACCTGTGTTTCCTGACAGTGGTAGACTTGACATGTGTTCTCTTTCCATTAAATTATATTGTTGGCTTTATTTATCTTCTCAACTTTTGTATGGGATGTTGCAGGATTTATTAAAAGGCCTTTGCTACTCGGCTGGATGTGTGAATCCATACTACAGCTGACTTTGAATAGATTGCTTTTCTGCAGTCACAATCTATCTTTCAACAAACAGCACAAAAGAAAAAATCCAAGTAATGCTGACGGTTAGAAGTTTCCCCTGTTGTTCATCAAAAATAAGCACATTGTTAGCTTAAATCCAGCTGAGAGTTTTGAGGAGAGTGGAGAGAGGCTGAAAACCCCTGGTTAAAAATAAAGAATGAAAAAAAAAGGTTAAAAAAAAGTGTAAATATAATTTCTACAGATATCAGAAGGAATTTAAGAAAGGTGCACTAGACTAGTGCACTAGATCTTGCACACCTTGTGTTTTTCTTCCACTGAAGTTTCCCCACATACTTTACAAACGCTTGCTTTAGCTGATGAATTAAAGACTATTATTCACTACAATGTGTTTTCAAACACTGGAAGGGAATATTTTTCTCCAATGAAAAGGGTTCTTTCACATAGCTGTGTTTTCATTCTTTAATGTGGGTGAGGTAATCTGTACCTAGTTAGTGCTTTGGAGTGTTTAAAAAGTGTTAAAAAATAAAAAGAAAAATCTTCTATATTTTCTATATATTAGATCCCTTTTATTCCCTTGCAAGATGCCAAGAACCTAAACAGAAGCCTGTCTATCTATGCAGAGAGCTACCAGGCCAAAGAAGGTCTCACTGAGCCTTTGTTCACCTGTTTGGTTTGTCTAAGGCCTTTCATGCAAGTCACTTTTCTGAATGCTGCTGTTCATGTTTTATGGGAATGGCCAGCTGGTTGTGCTGGGTTTGTGAAATGCCTGCAGATAAAAAAACAGGTGATCATTTTAAAGGCTTTTGTAAAGGAGCTACCTTGAGATCTAGCCCAAGCTGACCGCAATCCTTTGCATTTGGGGCTTGAGGCTCAGCGTGTCCTGTGCTGTTCCTGTGGTGTTTGGGAAGGCACAAAGGTTGGATTCCTTCTGTTCCACCCTTGTTCCCAGGGATTAGCCCTTAGCAGCAGTAACTAACCACAGAGGTCTTGCAGAGAAGCCAAACTCTATAGGCACAATTTGCATTTACAGCACAACCCCAGTTATGGAAAAGGAGCTCAGCCCTCTTGGTTTCGATTGCCATGTCACCCAAATGAGTTATGTCACCATTATATGATACAACTCATTATGAGGAAGATAAGGTTATTCCCCTGTAACCTGAAGTCTGTGAGTTATATTGTTTCTGCACAGCACTATTAAGTCCAGCTTGATAGACTTGCCTTAAATAACCATACAGATAAGGATTTTGAACAGTTTTCTGTTGAATAGAAAGGATTTAAATTGGAAGGGTGTTCTCTGGCCTCAGCAATGCATTGTCAGAGTTCATATTCCTCTAAAGAACTCATGTTCAAAGGCTGGTGCTTCTGAGCAGCTCTGCATTGCCATCAAGGTAATACATCAGTGCTAACCCACTCTCAAGATCAGATGGGGTCATGGACAGGAAAAGAGAGCTTTTAGCTCCACATCTACCTCTTCCAGTTCTTCCCAGACAGCTTTGTTCAGCTCAGAGCAGGAAAACAGGAGGTCTGTCCTATCATTTCATACAGTCACATGATGGACTTCATGGGATGACACCATGGGGACTCACATGGAATAACTCTGGGGCTAAAAGGCTGCTCTGTGGCCTGCCAGAGGGTTTGAAACGATATTTACATCCTTAATAACAAAAGACCTTCCTTGTCCTGGTGTAAGGGGACAGAAGGACTCAGCATTATCATCTCAGGAGCTCCTCATCAATCTCTTCCTGGCCCTGGTCAGACTGATCTGACATACCAGCAGGAGGAGAAAGCTGTGCAGGCACCTTGGTGGTCTGTATCCACACCTAGTCCTCTTGAGTCCCTGCGCAAAGCAACCCAGTGGTGTCCTGTGGACAGCTTCAGGGAGTGATGGGTGCTCTCAAGGATGCTCTGCTTGCTGTCTCCCTCCAGTCCTCTACAGATCAATTTTTGATCTTGTAACCTTTACACCCTTTCCCTTTTTTCCCATTTGTTGTCTCCTGGAAACTGTTTTGGTTTGGGTTGTTTTTTTGTTTTTTTGTTTTTTTTGTGGGAGTTTTTTTATATTGTTTTGGATTTTTTAAAAAACCTTTTCCCTTCTGGAAAGGGCTTGAAGATTTTGTTAGAGCCAGGAGCAGATGAAATGATATGCTGTCCTGGGTGCAGCCAATGGTTGCTTGGAGAACCTGGGAGCTTGGCTGTGACCCAAAAGGTCAAACCTGCCTGGAGATAAAGTGCTGGGCTCCTGGGGCTGGCAAGAGACCAGAGCATGGTAAAAGCTGAATTGCCCAATCAGGCTGAAGGGGTAGGAGCTCTGCTTGCTCTGGTAGAGATGGGAGGAAATGGCTCAGCTCTTTTGGAACTTACTAGTTCTGTCAGAAATTTTATATCCTGAGAGAAGTGTGATTTGAGTTTCCTACTAATGGTTTGGTGAGCAGTGTGAGAAAGAGCATAGGAATTTTCACACAACAGCTGTTTTATGGGTTTTCTTGAGGTTGGTAATGGCTGGGACTTGGCCCATGGTTTTGAAACCCCAGGCCAGGACACACAGAAGAAAATCTTAGCAGAAGGTTTTACCCAGAATGACTTTTTCTTTAGTTAACACAACTGAGGTCAGCTCCCAAACATGAGATTTCCATAAGCAGAAGATAAGAAGCCCAGCCAAGGAGTTTGCACTGGAGATGTCAAGTTCAGCTGGAAGAAGTTTATATCTGGACATTTTCAGTCTACTGAAACTCAGGAAGACAATTTCCCCATGCAAACATTTGAGACTCTTAGCCTCAGACTATACTGCTGAATCTTGATGTTCATTGGGACATTTGAAACTACTTGGGGTTGGAAAATATACCTGCAAAATGTAGGCAGTCATGTTTGACTGGGATGGAATTTCAGTCCTTGTAGCAGCCATACATACAAGTGGAGTATAGCTGGTACCAGTGCTGTGTGCTGGAGTTCAACTGGTGCATGTCTTCTGCCAGGCCCCGCAGCTAAATGTATGCCTAACTATTTAAAACACTGTGACAGTGTTTTTAAATATAGGGTGGCATTACAACAACTTTACTCAGCAGTTTTCTGCAAATAATGGCCACTTTATTAAAAAAATTCCAGATCAGCTTACAGCTTAACCCCAGTCATTGACAACCATTTAAAATAACAAACCTCTACTTTTCAGGGAATGGGACTCATGCAAATTATTGAAAGATCAAACTCGTGGCTGACATACTTTTTAAAGATCTTTAAAATTAGATACCTCAGATATCCTCACAGAGTGAATTAAAATACAAAAGGTTTTTTAATCCTTTGGCAGGGGTTGCATTGGCAGCATGACCAAGTTTTGGCCAGGCTTGGGAGACTTGCGTCCCCTCTATGCCTCTGGGCCCAGGGTGACTGCCCCTGTACAGAGGGGTGCAAAGCAGAGATCCCACAGCCATCACTGGTACAGGTGTTCATCTGTCCCTCAGCCACAATGATTGATGAAGAAAAGCCTGAAGATTCCTCTTCCTCTGCCTCCCAAAGGAATTTTTTTTTGGCAGGTCTGGTTATTTCATCCAAACATTAAATAGCTTTGTTTTATCTTCTTCCTAACATTGCAAAAAGCTCTGAATACTCTTGTGTGTCAAAAACCAGTTTTCCTTAGACCTTTATTTTATAATTAAAATAAAATAGAAATCATCAAAACTTTTTTTTTTTTAAAGCTTAAAACCTGTGAGCTGAAATAAGCTGGAGATTTATTCATTTTTAAGAAATGGCTTCCCCAGTTGACAGGAGTTTAGAAATCTTCTTCAGGTACTTACAATCTGTCCATCTCTTAATTTCTTTACAAAGAATTGGTGTTAATAAATGGAGAAGACATTAATTTCTTCACACACAAAGACTCATGTTGCCACATGGTCTCAACATCCACAGGGGCAAATTTTTCTGACTTCACAATACAAAAGCCAGCCATCCACATTAGCTTAGAAACCTGGCTGCACTTAATGCTCTTTCTTTTTTCTAACAAAGGCTCATTCCTGAAAACATCTTGTTCTTTGAATAATGGCCATTTTTGGATGTTTTTCTTTGATGGTCTTAGGCTTAGCAGGTTGCTAATGCTACTGGGTACCAGGCTTTCCCCTGAGGCACTCTGCAGTGGGTGCAGTGCTGGTAACTGCAGCAGATTGAGTCCATCATTTTCTTTTGAAATTTTCAGAAGCAGAATACATTGCTCTTGCCACCAGTTTTCCTGTTGAAGTCTATGGAAAATTAGAAGCAAATTCACAAAAGTAGGTCTTCCATTATAGACAGGAAAAACCCCTTTTGAGGAGAACTTGAAACCACATGGATATTGCTGTACTTGATCCCTCAAATCACTTTTGCTAATTAATAAGTAATTTGAAGAAAGTTTACATCAAAACTTAGGTACTAGGGTACTACTGTGCCTGCCTGCTGCAGGTTTAAGTGCGACTGCTAAAATATTCCTCTGCTCATACTCTGCAGCAAGTGTATCAGGCTGGTCATGTAGCATTAGGCCTCATGTAACATAAGTCTCCTAAACCTTATGGGCACAGTCTTCCATTTTGCTTATAAATCAATAATGATGGTGCATTTGACTTTTATTTTTTATGTTCTTTTGTTTCAGAACTAGGACAGCAGATAAATGTACAAGTACCTAAAGGAGTCCCAGTTCCATCTCCAACTGTCTCTTCATAAAAGATTGCATATGCTGACAAAATACATACTGTGACCTTCCTTCTGCATTTCTTATTTATGAGGTTTCTGGAGATGCACTCCAAAGATGCATTTCTTGTTTAGAAAGAAAAATTTCATTGAAAGAGCAAATAATGACTCTGAACTTTTGCTTATTCCAAAAATGTGCTTTTTCACATGGGATCACGGAGCAGTCTGCTCCTCTATAGCAGCAGCAAAGCAATCTTTCTTGCTGCTAAATTATTACGTCTTCTCTCTGCAAAGTTTGCCATCAGACAACTGCGGAGGGAGTGAAGGGACAGTGACAGAGGTGGGGGGTACCACAGGTAAAACACACTTCTTCCCATGTCAAAAATGCAAAGCAATACCTAGGAGCAATTCTGGTAGTCAGGGACTTTATGGTCCCCTCCACTCCCAGATCCTGACTCTCCTACTCACGGCCAGTGGTGGCTGCCCCTCTGGCCTGGGCAGCATGGTCACACAGACCATGGGGGGTTTCTAAGCATGCTAAGGAAGCTAAAACAGAAACATTTCCAGAATAGTACAGTGGGATGATTTACAGATATACAGCTCCACTATGTCATCAGCCATCCCAAGTGATGTCCATGTCTCCTACATTTAATATGGAATTCTATGCATTTTCTCCCTCTCCAAACAGGGGTTTAAAAAATGGCCAGTACAAGACAAATTAAATTATCTCTCTAAATACTTCTGGAAAGCCAAACTCCTCCTCTGACACTTTAAAGCTTTATCTCCAACTGTGTCTTGGCGTACCTCCTCTGACCTGATTTGCCTACACCCTCCTTGGGTATATTTTCACCATTAACTAAAGGTTGTCCCCCAAAACACGCCAGTACAGCATCCCATGTGGGAGCTGCAGCTCAGCAAGCTCCTGTCTCCCCTCCATTTGCCCTTCTGGTCTCTGCCAGGCTTTGCTCCAGTTCTGCTTATTCCGGGGATTCAACACTGTCTGCCGTCAGGTAGCTATGAGCTTCCCGAGATTACTCCCAACTGTGGGAATTGCCCCAAAACATCTCTGCTGTTGCGACTGCCTTAGCCAGCATCTCTTTAAAATGCAGGCTCCAGGTGATTGACTTCCAAGTAAGAGGAGCTGAATGGGTTTAGACAGATTAACATTCTAGCAGTAAGTGGCAGTCATTCCAAGGAGCTAAATCAAATTCTCAAGTGCTCATTAGCAACAGGGGAGAAAGAAAAAAGAGAAAGAAAAAAAAGAAAACAGAAAAAAAAAGAAAAAGTAAGGGGGAAAACTAGTTTGAGAGTATAAAAACAATGAGCACATAATGGAGAGACTTGGTGGAAGCTGTTTTTTCATTAGAGTTTTTCGGTGAGGGCCATCTCCCTAAACCAGCAGGTCAGTGGGTGCTGCTGCATGGCATTCCTTGTAACACAAAGTACGAAGGTGCAGTTGACTCAGGGTCACTCCAAGTTCAGGATCAGCCCGGTCCGTTTGTCTGGCTGGATGTGTGTTAGCGCTTCGGCGGCAGCGGGAGAGCTACCGCAGCGGCCGCTTGCTGTCCAGCCTTGGAGGGGCTGCTCTGCACCCTGAAAAACAAAACACAAGTCTGCTGTGACGAGTTCCCTCGGGTCATCCAGGGCACTTCGTGTGCTCGTAATAATTTGTCTGTTTGGAGTGTCCCAATAGGACAGAATTGCAGCAATCGTTGTGAGGGGGAGGCGAGGAGGACGCTCACCACTGAGGAATCCGGGCAAGAAATACTGCTCTGTCTCGGGCGTGCAGGGCCCGCGGCTCCACCGCAGGTTCTGGAAGGTGCACAGGCACTGGCCATTGCCAGAGTACCCGCTGAGAGGACGGCACAAGTGGCCCTGCGGCAGCCGTCCCCGGCACGGCGTCCTGCGCTGCGCTCCGCTCCTGCACGGCTCCCCTGCCCCGCTGCTCCCGCCCGGCACCCACCGCTCCTTCCCTCCTGGCTGTCCTCGTCCAGGCTTAGGAGCAGGGTGAATCCTGGGCCCGAATCCTGCTGCTGAGTGGAGTAGTTTACATTTATACAAAATATTTACAATTTATTCTCAAGCTTGTTTTCCTAGAGTTCTGCAAATCATGCAAACAGATTTTTGCAGTTTAGGCAGTTGCACTGCAGAACTTCACCTGTTCTCACTAAAAGCATATGAAAAGACATAAATAGGAAAGATTTGGAATTATTAACAACTCATCCCATGAACGTAAAACCAGCTCTACCTGAGTGCAGAGGGAAGTCCCCATTTACCTTTTACATTTCAGAAAAAGCAGAGGCAAATCCTGCCTCAGGTTCCCTTTGCCGCTTGATTTACTCAGAGAAATATTTTTGCTGCTGTTCCACACAGCACTAATGAGTTTAAAACTCAGTGGGTTCACAGCAGCTGAACGGCGGTGAGAGCACAACCCTGAACTGTACCCAGCTACAGACTCGCCTGCAGGAAAGGAGGAAAACCCAAAAGCTCTCTACAGGCTTGAATGCTTGAAGAAAAGTTATCTAAGGGATTGGTTTAAATCAGGCACCCACACCTGGCTTTGTACACATCAGAGTTCCTGATGCCAGCCCTCCCAGGTTCTGCTTGGCTGCTGGCTCATGCTGCTCCATTCCCTGCACCCTCCACCTGCTCTACACAGTGTGTTTTCCCTAAGTGAAGCTCACCCTTGGCACAGGAGCGTGATGGAAAGTGCCTGGGTGTTCTGGCAACAGAGTCAACATTAAGCCTGGAGACAGTTGAATACATTCCTTTGACTGGCACCCACATTTTTCAATGCCTTTTAGAAAGCGGCTTTCACTGAAAAAAGAAACAGCAGCAAAGAGATCAAGATGTCAGGAAATGCTTTTGCTGACTTGGTGTGAAGAAAATATTTTTCTTATCCAAAGCAGCAGAAGAAGCTGAATAAGTCACTTGACCTTCCTTCCTTTCCTCTCCTTACCCTCTAGGCCTTCTGCCTCTGCAAAGGATCTTTCTTCAGCCATTTGCCATCCTGTCTAGCACATTTGTTCATTGTTTTTCCCTTACATAGTCAGCTCCTTGAACTGTTCAAAACACCTCTTGATTTGCTCCTACCTTGCACTGATGGGCATGGCAAAGTCTTCTGCTTGAATCCATCACACACACAGTGGTTATAGCATTTTGCTTAAACAGCAGCTGAAATGACAGCAAGTGAGTTTTCTTTCTGGTGTTCTGAATCTCTCTGCTATAGTCTCAATAGTTTACAAGCTGCAAATTTGTGGATCTAAGCCCATTATGCTTGAAAGCACTGCATACTGCAAAAATTCGTGCAGGAATTTGAGTCATTTTGCTAGGAAGTGTCATGCATAGCTCTCATGATCACTATTACAAAGTATGATCCTAATTAAAAGAAACCCAAACCACAAAAAGCACCTTTGTGTTCAGAATCCTGATAGTTTGCTAGTGTAAATTATTGTTTCTTTCCTTTCTCCTCTGGATTTCTTTGATCCTCTAAGCCATCAGGTAAGGAGCAGAAAGCTGGATTTTTTTTTTTTTTGCTATCTCATGCATCTGCACAAGTACAGTCCCCACTGCAAGCACTGTGGGCACAACATAGTCTCCAGGCTCTTAGTTAACAGTGATGGTTAATGGCAAAGTATGTCAGAAACTGTGGGAATAACTGCTCATCCCTCAAGGAAGGGGGATGCACAGGATGACCTCTCAAAGTCTCTTCCAGCACTGTGACTCTGTGACAACACAAAGCCAAAGTCCCCCAGCTTGTTTTTCTAGCAGTCAGCTCTTTGCAGGGCTGCAGCTAGCAGCTAGGAAAAAACATCCTTCCATCTCCAAGGAGACCTTATTGATAGGTGTGCAAAACTCTCCTGCCATGAAATATTTTTATAAATATTTGTTTATTTTCTTCCAATTATTACCACAATTGTACTAGGATGCTAGCTGCCAATGGCAGGCTCTCTGTTCAAAATGATGCTTTTTGTGACAGCTGTGATGGATGGATCTGGAAATGGAGCCCCAGTTACAGGGGATGTTCTGCTGTCTTGTTAGTTTAGAGACTTCAGCTCAACGATCTTTTTTAGAATTCAGCCCAATGATATATAGTAAAATTACTATTTTCTTACCTGTTTCAATGGAAACAGGTAAGAAGAAGAATTAAAGAAGATATGGTGTCTCCATTCTTCTTCCATTAAAGAAGGTTCTTCTTCCATATCTCAGAGGTTTAGATTTTTGCACAGCCATTTTCATCATTGCTCTTCTACCTTCCACGAGAAAACTAGGAACAACAGCACACAACTCAATGAAAAATTCAATTTTTAGTAAAGATCCTTACCTTGAAAGGGAAAAATTGCTTCACCTGGTGAACCTTTTCATGATGCTAACGTGAATGGAAGTGTGATGGTGTGAAACTGGTGCCACTGCAGTAGCTTGTGAGCATGAACAGGTTTGTTCCCAGGTGGTGACCATTCCTCGATAACTGGGCATTTCCTCCCCTGCTGCCCTCGGTAGCGCCTCCCTGGTGGCTCAGGGGCTATTTATGCTGAGTGAGATGGTTCTGACCACAACTACATTTTGGGAGTGCATACATGATTTCTTTGTCAGCTCAGCTTGTAATAACAAAGTGGTAGAAGATGGGAGAGAATAGGGTCAGAGCACTCTAGGATTTTGTGTGGCTTCTGTCTGAAACGTTTCTCGGGTGCTCAAAGCCTGCTTCTAGATTTCTTCACTTGCTCCTGCACACTGGGCACAATCTATGATTTTTTTTATCTACCTGCAGTTTAAACTGATGGATTTTGGGAAAAGCTGCAGCGGGAGGGAAGGAAAGGAAGGAAGGAAAGAGCTAAAAACCCAGTCATATCAGTCTTGGCTAAAGGGAAGGTGCTCCTGTCTCTGTTCCATTCCTTTCCATCACTCCTGCTTAAAACAATACCAGCAGATATTTTGGCTATGTCAAGGTTGTTATTAGCAAACCACTAATTACTAAGCTAATAGAATTAAAAGAAACACCCCACAATTAAGGCCTATAAAATTCATATAATCTCTCTAATTTTTAGGAGCAGTCTGACAGGGGTGGCAGAGCCCCATTACATGGCACAGAGGGTGGCTGGCTTCCAGCTCGCCAGTGTAAGCCATCAGCTCTGCGGCAACTTGTACTTCTTACTGCTGTTGTTAAGAGACTATTTGAGGGTGCACAGATTTATTTCACCTTCACTTACTAAGACCAGATTAAGCCATTAATTTTTCTTCTCGTGAATCCCATTAATTAACCTGCCAAATATCTCATCAGAGTCCCTAATGGGAAAACCTACAGAAGAGCTAATGTTTTTTGTGGTCACTAATGTAGCTTATCTTACTGTAGATCTGGATGGAATTGGTCAGGATGGACATGGATCTGGATGGACATGGATCAGGATCCTGTTATGCCAAATGCTGCCAAAAGTGGATCACATCCCATGTTTTTCCCCACAGAACTTATCATCTGAATAGCCTGTGTCAACAGATCTTCCTTAGGGTAGAATACACCTGGACTGGAAAGATGAAACAGCAAGAATTGCCTTTTTTTTGTTGTGAGTTATACTCAAAAAATATAAATATAACTTCAAAAGTCATACTTATTTAAAAGTGAAACGAACTGTATCTGTGCCCCTCTTTGTGACTGTGTTCCAAATTCTTCCACTTGCCATGTTATGTATAATCAGAACTCATAGTTTTATTTTGATCTTGCTCTTATTCATGAATTTATATATGCAGCGCTAAACATTTGCTTCTAGATTACTTTTTTAAAGAACACTGAATTACTTAGAATGTCACAACTAAGACTAAAATAAAGCATGAATTTTAATGTGCCATGTCTTTCATTCAAGCATATACAGTCTGCATTTTTCACATAGGCTGGATGAATTTTATCTTTACACTACATTTGTAATTAATTTTCAGCTGGGGAGGATTTACTTGCTCTCTAGTACCAACTTGTTTGAACTCTCAAGTTAAGCTGAAAAGATGCTGTGAAATACTGAAAAAAAAGGAAGAAACAGAAACATACAAAAGTTCATTGTTACCTAACCGCAGGACACTGCAAGTAAGGAAATAAGGCTGATAAATATGCTTTCTGTATAACACCCCAAATCTGTGTTGTACTGTTCATCTTGCTGCTGTGAATCTGAAGGGGCTGGTAAGTGTAGGCATCTTCTCCAAATATTGCAGCAAGACACATTGTGCTGCTGTTATATGATGATCAGTTATGAAATAATTATCATAGAAATTTTCAAAACTAGACTTCAGCACTGCTCAGAGTATTCCTGCCTGAGCTGGTCACTCTCTCTAGGTTTCAAGCAGACTAGACAGGCAAGAAGAGTGGTTTTAGATTTCCTCTATCCAATTTTGAGACTACACCCTTTGAGACAACTAAGTACAAAACTCTCATAATGGCTTACAGTTTGATTTGTTTTTCAACATGATGTGGGGTTTCTGCATGTTTTGTCTTTCTCTTAAAAAAAAAATATTAAAAAAAAAGAGAGAGAAAAGAAAAAATATTGTGGCCTCAACTACTTTCCTGTCACAAAGCCTTCTGTTCCTATTTCCCAGATAGGTGTGTGGATTTTTTGTCATGTTTAATTGCTCCTTGTGCCCCCATTGCTAATGCTTATCTTTCCTAGTAGTCTGCATCCTCTTTTTTCCTTGTGCATCACCAATTATTAATTATTGTGTCATTTTTGGAGGGTAAGAGCCATGGAGCTAGATGCTGGCACTTGGTGTTTGAGGTTTACTCAGCAGTGGGAGAAGGCAGTAGCTGCCCAAAGCCTGGGATGAGAAAATATGAGTAATGTTCAATCAAAGGTGATCAAGGGCCCAATCTTACTTTTCATTTTGCCCTATCATGGCACCATGGGAATATTTTAAGGAATCATTTCAAAAATTAGTTTGATCTCATGGAAGTTGGTTTCTGACATCTATCACCCAGTATTGAAGGAGCTCCTGTACCAGAGTGGGTATTAGAAACAAAAACAATCTCCAAATTTGAGTAGTGACCCAGAACTTTGATGAAAGTTAAGGCAAATGTAAAGGTAACCATAATTTTCTGCTGAAATTTGTCTTTGGGCATATGTTCTCCCAGGGTTAGATGGTCAAGAACATAAAAACTGAACATTTTTATAAAAAGTGTTACTTAAATGTGGTTAAAAGTTTCAGAAAGAGTTTTAAACTGAAGGAGGCTTCATTTAAACTAGATTTTATGAAGAAATTCCTCACAATGAGGGTGTTGGGACACTGGAGCAGGTTGCCCAGAGAAGCTGTGGATGACCCATCCCTGGAGCAACCTGGTGTATCTAGTGAAAGATGTCCCTGTGTGTGACAGGGGTTTGGAATTGAAGATGGTCTTTAAGGCTCTTTCCAACTCAAAACATTCTATAGTGCCTTGATTACTTATAGGTGGGTAGACTGGAGACAATTGAGGGCTCAGAAGCTCCAAGCCAATGCACAGAACAGAGAAGAAAAGTAATGGGTTACAGCAGTGCAGGTCCTACCAAAAGCCTGTGGAGGAGCCTTCTGATTTAGCATCATCTGTTGCTGAAATAAATTATTTCATGATTATCTGATTTCTCCTGCATCCAGAAAATTCCTGGCTTTGTTGCAAACTGTTAATTAAAAAAAAAAAATTTACCTGGCTATTTAAGTAAAAAAGAATATCAGTGTTTATTAACATAAGGCTTGTGTATCTGGGTGACCTTCCTGTTTGATGGCTTCCTTTTCTGCATTATAGTCCCACAGCCTGTGGGACTCCTGTGTCCTGCTGGAGTACTTCTGTCCATTGGAGTGTGGAAGGCGTTCAGCTCTCACCATTATTTTCAAGTCCCTGAGTCATCTGAGTCCTTTTTTTACTGGTAACCACCCATGGCTATTACGGGATGTGTGTGAACACTCCCTCTCTCCCACAGTCACAAACCTTCCTGGTTGTTCCCCTGATCTCTGCACAAGCTCACACCCAGACGAGCACATAAATGTCCACACGCACCACAGTGATATCTGATGTTGTCATGGCAGCCTCTCAGACCTTGCTGCTTATGTGTGCTGAGAGACAGAAGTAAATTTAGGCCATGCCTTTCCTCTCCTCCCCCTTTTTACAAGGATTAATAAATAGCTGAATTCTTGGCTTGACTTTTGTTCTGTTCTTAGGTCTTGCTTCAGTACATAACGATAATTTCCTGCTGAACTGCTTCTGCTGCACTTTGCCTGTTTCACTTCCCTTCTAAAAGAAGTGACTGCAGAGTAAATACCGGACCAGAACAGTGTGACTCCAGCCGGGGTTAAATCTGACCACAGAGCCTTGTGATTTTACCCAGCTTCTGATTTCAACAGCAATGGCTTCCAGTTTTGATCTAAAGTATGTTTGCTGTGAGGAGGGCACCCAAGTTTTCAGCTGCGAATTCTCAACAATATGCAAAGAAGAAGATAACCTGTGCAAACTATCTACTCTTCTGAGCTGCAAAACTGTGAGAGAAGGGTAATACTACATTCAGAGTGGTTTGCCCTTGCTTTTTCAGGTCCTCATTTTATTACGAGGACTGGAAAACCACTTTGTATGTGTGAGAGAGCTCAGCATAATAACAATGGAAATGACATGACTATTATTATTTCTGTGCTGGAAGTGGTGCTGCCTGTGGCTCTGTGAAAGTGTGGAGCTCTCTTTCCTCCAAAGCTTTAATAAAATCAAGAGGGAAGAAGAGCAACAGCTTGTTGCATTACTCACTGAGTTGTGGGTTTGGTTGGAGGGTTATGTAAGGGCATGTTTGCATACAGCCAAGGTGCATCATGCAGACACCCCCGAACAAAAACACCCCAATGTATGCCTCTGGCCAGAAACCCCCAAAGGCTGTTTGCTAGCCAAACAATTTGCAGCAGGAGCACGTGGCATATATACCAACATGCCAGCTGCCCCAGGTGAAGGGCTTACATCACAGAGAAACAGCTGGAGCTGTGACACCCCCAGCCTGGGCCGATGGGGACAGAGCCCCTGGCAGCTCACAGGCCCTGGGCCAAGGGGAGCAGCTGCACCTCTGCTGCTGGGGGCTCCTGCACACTGCAGATGCAAACCCACTGCTTTGTGCCCGGCTCCCACAGGTGTAAATGGCTGCACAGAGACCCGGAGCTGGGGCCTGGAGGTGGAGGAGAGTTATTGCAGTGAGATGAAGGGCAAAGAGAACAGCAGCTTCAGCACAGCCAGGCAGGCAACAGAGCTTCTGCCAGGGCCAGGTGAGGACACAGCTCCAGGCTTGTCATCCCCATCCCAAAACACACCACTGGGAGTCTCATTGCTGTCACAACAAATGGCCTTTAGGAGGGACTCAAAGACAGCAGTGGCTTTACCTTCTTCTTTTTGGGGGGATTGTATTTGGTGTGAGGACAGCATGGAAGAACACATGAAGTTACCTGTAGAAAAGTAAATATTACCATGACTTGGGCTGGTGCTGCTGGAGCTGTGGAAAGACGGATGCAAGGTGTTGAGATGGAGACATGAATAAGAAGGGCTGAGAAATGAAGAGTTTAAATAAAAGCCTGAATCTGAAATATGTGTAGAGGAAGCAGCTTTTGAGAGGGGTAGGATGGTCAAACCAAGTAGGAAAGCAAGAGGTACAGACTGGGAGGAGATGATGGGAGGGCCACAGTGACAGAGGTCACAAACAAACTTCATGGAAGTATCACAAACAAGATCTTTCTGAAGAAGTAGGTGCTGTGTTACAGACTAAGCATATTGAGATCCTAGGAAGAGACACGATTTCACAGACCATTATCAGAAATGCTCACTCTGCAAACTTCAGCTTTAACTGGGAAAAAATCAATTGCTGTATGATTGCAGACTTATTTACAGACTCTTTGATTACTGAACTATATTCAGATGTTTAACCTGTAGTAGGAAACATTGTGTTAGAAAACTTAAAAAAGACTTAGAGTTGAAGTAGAGGGTTTTTAATTTTTGACAAAAGTAGCAGGTGTTCTACTTCTCCAATTACTTTTCTGATAATTAGAAATTCATTTTTGAGTAGCATACTCTCACTTTTTCATAGTTCCCCAATTAGAGAGAGGGGGGGGAAAAACATTTTGCCATAATCTCCTTAATGAAATGCAGTCACCAAACTTTCACCATGTCAGCTATTGGGCAGGAGTGACAAACTCTACAATAGGTATTTCACATAACTGATCATACAGTAGGCCATATTCAGAAGGAAAAATTACAGTACAGGAGACACAGCCCTCCAAAAAACACCCCAAACCTCCTGACATTTTTTATTGCAATTTTAAGATCAGTTTTGGAGGATACCTTTCTTAATCAAATACTATTGCCTTTAAAGATTAGTGATCACAGCCTAATCATGCTGCACTTAGCTTAATTTGCTTTGCTATGGTCTCATTAAATTCTTTCTTTTGGTCAGAAACCCTGCCATGGCTTGGCAGAGAAACAGGAAATTTCTTCTCTATGTTGGAGGATTGTGACTGCTCTTTCATTTTAACACACAGACTGGAGGGTGCTGCAGCAAATTACATGTGGGTCACCCCTTCTTTCCTATGTAAGGAGCTCACAACCCCTCAGAACACTTTGTCAGCTGGACAACTGGGACAAAAGGGAGAAAAATAATCCTTGTGTCAAAAATGTCTCAGATTGCCATTCTATCAGTTAGATTTAATGTTTAATTTTAGGTTACCTGAAACCTCAATGGCAACAATTCCTACAACTGATTGTTGAGGCTGCTTTTGTCCTCTCTCAGCTGTTGCTAGATTCAGCATTTGGTGGTCAAGAAGAGACTTTCCTGAATTGCTACTCTCCTTTGTGCTGAGAAAGTGCACTTAAGGAACAACCTGGCAACATTACCTGTTATTTGATCTGGAATCTGTGAACCAGAGTAAAGCACAAGCAATAAATAGTAGAGGTTTTGCACTATTGTTTTGCTGGCAGATGAGAAGTGTAAAAATTGCTTTCCTCATCAAAGTTTGGAAGTCCATTAAAAAGTTGTGAGCAGATGTTTCACGATCATCCCTACACCTGCAGGAGTATGCAGAGAGATGTGGTACCTTGCAGTCTCACCTGGGTCCATGGAATGTGTCTCCTCACACAGATGGTGAGCAATAAGGAGTATTTTAATTGCTGGATGAGCTACTGGCAGGGATTAGATCTAACTAGACACCTCTAGTGCTGTCACACACTTCATCTGCAGCTGAACTGAACTAAGAAGAAAGTCAGACTCTTTCCTATCTTTGGTATCTTCCAAGGAAACCTATTTGCATCCTGCACCAGAAAGGCATGAACTGGCTTTCAGAGGTAAGACCCACAAGCACATGTGCAGAGTCAGTAGAACAGGCAGAACTACACCTTTAGCAGTATACCTTAAAACAGTTGACTTTACCCAGTGGTGCAACCATGGCTTTTGGTAGTGTACCTGTGTTCTGGACATGCAGGGCAATGCACTCACATGTCTTTCCATTTTCTGTACAAGCCATTGTATTTCAGAGACCCTCATTTAGAGGAAATCTGTACATGTTGGCAAGGAACTACTTCTGCCAGTAAAGCCAATTTGCTCCTCTAAATGGAGCAAATGGAGCATAGGTTCTCTCTGCTTGAGATGGATTGCCTGAGAACTTTGTTGGCAAACTTATCAGATGAGGATTCTATGGGAAAACCTCCCTTTGGGTGAATGGGTCATGATTTTAAAGAAGAGTACTAAAGAATACTTAAGAGGTTTTTGTACCACTAAACCCCTCATTATTTCCTATTCTGGACTATTTTTTCTTGAAGAATTTAACTGCAATATTTGCTGCTAACGCTGAACTCCCATTTTAATTCAAGTATTTAATGAAAATTTCCTCCATGATTATTTGCTCATTAATGCAGGTAAGTTCTAAAAGATTTTTTGTTTGCTTGTTCTTGATGCATTTACTAAAACTGGACTCACATGCTTTTATCAACTTCTGAATTGCAATAGTTTGGAGAGAACACACTGTTAACTTGAACTTTGCAACATTTGACTGTGAGCTTTACATATTATACCAATAGTAGTTTGATTAATTGGTTTCTACCTGCGGCAAAACTCTCTTAGGGAGTTAATGTGGATTTGCTTAGGTAAAACCTGTGAGATTTTTCTATACTTGAAAAAGAATACAATTAGATTTACAATTGTTAAGAAGGACAAACTGCTTTCAAAAAGTATAGGTAATATCACAGAAAAAAGGCTGCATAGTGGGTACCCAGCTCTGAATAAATCTTTTTAAAAGATTAGAATTTGGAAGAATTAAGAATTCTTAATTAAGAATTACTAAGAATTAATTAAGAATAAAAATTATTATTTTTTTAAATTACAAAGAATTATGGAAATCAATTTCTTTCGCTATTTTTGAGCTCCAATATTATGTATTCTTTAAAAATTTAACTTACGGGACTTCTAATCTACTGTTGGGGACTTGAACTAGCCTAGATGAAGATCTTCTGTCTACTCATCAGTTACAGATGTTAATTGGGGTGAGGGTCATGATAGTAATCAGTTGCACAAATGACCTACATGTGGAAACAAATAGATGAATAATATTTCCAGGTCACCACCAGTAGTAAATATTGCTCTATTAAATATTTACATATACAGATGGAACATTGCTTGTTTGTTTTGGGATTTTGGTTGGTTGGTTGGTTGTGCTTTTGCACGCCAGAAAAAACCAAAAAAACAAAACAAAACCCACCACCAAAGACTCCTGCATTTGAACAAAAGGGATTGAAGAGAGAAGCAAAACTTTTTTTTCTATTTCATGACAATGCTAGCAGGAATTACTACTTTAAAAAAAATCTGCTGGTGCTTCCTGTTCCAGTTTGTTTAGTCACAAGTCTGAATTAGATCTCTGTTGGTTGGTTTCGTTTACTATAAACAGGTCTTGTGCTTTGTTTCACTACATCAAAGCCCTTAGCCAGGCGCAGACAGGTAAGGTAAAAGGGGGTAAGAAAGTTTACAGTCTTGCTTCATTGTTTCTTTAAGCGTTCCAGACAACGGTCAGAGGGATCACACGGAGTTTAAAAGAAGGCTTGGTTGCTGTGTTTCTGTCTATGTAAACTGGTTTCTCTTTTGTTCCTTTTCTAGAAACCACATGTAACTTTAGGTCAAAAAGTGTAAAATGTGGCACTTCTTAAACCAGCATTACCGCTGCCCTGGGGTAACTCGATCAGGCAAAGGTGCAGGCTCCTCTCCCTGCTGTGCTGATGCCTGCTGCCGTCCTTCAGGTGAGTACCAGAGGTTTATTTTCTTTTCAAATATCCATCCACCTGAAGGAGGCAGACGGCTGAGAAGGGTATTTTCTCACGACTGACACTGCCAAAAAAAAAAAAACCAAAAAACAACTCACTGGTTTAGCCCTTTAGAGATAAATGCGAATCACTCCATCCCACAGTATTTTTAGTAAAGCTGCTCTAAAAGTTTGCTTCAAGCCCTTGCATCTCTCAAGGTTTTCTTCTCTGGTTTTGGGGGGTTTGACTTTTTTTTTGGGGGGGGGGGTGTTGTTTGTTTTTTGTTTTGGTTTTTTTGTTGTTGTTGTTGTTTTGTTTTTGGTTTTGGGGTTTGGGTTGGGTTTTTTGTTTGTTTGTTGGGGGAGGGGTTTGCTGTTGGTGTTTTTGGGGGGTTTTATTTGTTTGGTTTGTTTTTTTTTTTTAATCTGCCCTCTTAAAACAACAGGAATGCTGGCTGGCCCTCAGCCAGCCAGAACTCAGCAAGCAGGGTAAAATTTCAGTTCAGATTTACGGGAAGGTGTTGGGAGTAAAAATCTGGTTTGGTGAGTTTAAGGCAGGGAGTAGTCCGGAGACAACCTTGCTACTGTGAGTGTGGAGAGAAAGAGAGGAGGGGGGGAGGAGGATAATAAAAACCACCCAGGCTGGAGATTAGAGACCAATTTTTCCCCTGTCCGAGTTTCAGTGCCTGTTGCTGAGCTCCTGCAGCCTTATCGAGCTTGCAGGCAGAAAGCCGGGTCTGGGGGTGCAAGAGCTGCGCGGTGCCGGCAAAGAGCTCAGCTCAGCGCCCTGGAATGTGCGGCTTAGGGCAGGGGCGAGCAGGGGCTTTGGCTTAGCTGGTACTAATTGCAAGTTTTAGTGCTCAAAAATTCTGGTTTAAAAAAAAAATACAACCAAAAAACAAAAACCAAAAAAAAAAAAAAAAAAAAAACAAAAAAAAAAACCCGAGCAAAGAAGCAAAGAGCCAAGAGAGGGGGTTAAGACTGGGAGAGCTGTTGCTCCAAGCAGCAGTGCAAGGAGTTGCTCAACTCTCACTTAGCAGCGCGGTAGGAAGGACAATGCATTAAGGTCGCTACCCCAAAACGCCGCCGCTGCTGCGAATGGTGCTGGGCGCTGAGGTGGGCTCCAGGTAGGTACCGCCGCTTCTCGGTTTGCTCTGCGCTTCATCCGTCCTTAGCTGTGAATTGGATTGTACTTACTCCTCTGTGATTGGGTTGACAATGTAAGCGACCAGAAGTTCACTCAGAAAATACATTTTAAAGTATTTTTACGGGGGAAAGGCAAATGGAGAGAACTGCAGAGGTTTTCGGTGGAGTTTTGGTGCCTCTTTCCAATTGACAGATTTCTGGTGATTCTGAAGAAAGATGACAGGCGAGAGGCACACGCAGGTACTAAAAAAGGACAGATTGAGAAGTGATTTGCAAGATCTGAGAGTTTTAATTTAAAATATATATTTCTCCAAGTCAAAGATAAAGCACAGCGTGACTTGCCTAATGTCTTTGGAGTCAATTTCGGAAGTAGTGTTTCGTTTTATGGCTGTTTTTTCTTTTTGAACACTTAAAATGCTGTAATTTGTACAGACCAGAGAGCCGTGGCACAAGTGACAGGGAGGTGACAAGAGGGCTCTGAGTCTGCTGTCTGCCAATCTGTTACAGACATTAGCATAAGAATGGGACCTTATCTGTGAAAGGTTTCTGAAGACCATTTAGAACACATGTATCCATCAGGAGATCAGGCATCTTCTTCACGCTGAGATATGCGTGAGTAGATGAGAAATACTAGGGCTCATGTTAAAAGAAGCAGCAGATTTTAAAGTTTTTTTAGAGGTAAGGCTGCGCAGCTCATTTCTTCTCAGGAACTTGAAATAAAACTTTGAGCTAAAGCCAATCTATTGTAATGGATAAAGATGGGCTGGGACCTTACAGGTCGCAAAATCCCTACCAAATTCTATCGGCTCAACTGGGCTGACCTGGCAGAAGGCAGGAGCAGCATCAGACGGGGCTGAAATGAGCCGCCCGAGGCTAACGCAAGCTGAGTATCGGTGCCCTGATGTGTCTCCCAGACTGTGCAGTTGATAATTTGGACAAGCCTGCAATTACTCCCTCCCAGTGCGGCCGAGCTGCCGTGGTGCGGGGGGAGCCGCGCGTTCCGCACGGCGGCGGGGGCGGGGGGAGCGCGGAGTGCGCGCCCGCGGAGCTGCCAGGCCGGGGCAGAGGTGGCCCGCGGTGTTAAGCGGAGCCTGGTATAGAGCTGGGAAGCTGGGAGGCAGCGTGCGCTCTCCGAGAGGAGGGGGAGATAACGCCAGGAATGGGCCGCTGCTGGTGTCCGGCAGGCTCGAAGCTAACAGACTGCGGGCTGCGAGATAAACCGAGACAAACACTCCTCCTGCACATTCGTTCTCCCTCCCGCCACTCCCCTGCATATTCCCGTCCTGAGAGAGGTTGTTCTCCGGGCTTGTTTCAGAGCTGTGCATCCTACCGAGAGCTGAGGGCAGCTGTTCCCACCTCTCCTCGTAGCCTGGGGAGAGCCCAGCACCCTCTTCTGCTTTTGGGGTCTGACCTCTTCTGAGACACAGGCTCCGGGCCCTCAGTGATGTTAAGGAAATATTTGGAGGTTTTGGACTGGCATGTAAATAGGGTTGCTAATAATTTCTGAGGGTCCCTGCTGCAGCTGAGGATGCAAAATCTTTCTTTGACGTTTTAGAAAATAAAAGAACGTGCTGCCTTCAATACCATAGATTTTTTAAAAGTTGAAAACATTGTAATAAAAATATTTAATATAGGCAGTGGAGATGGTAGAGTCTTCAGGGAATACTGCTTCTATGTCAGTGTGGTCTGAACCCTTGATCTTGCGTAGCCCTCACCTGGCCGGCTTCAGCAAAGCTATCCCTGGCACCGGGGTCTGCTTTTGCAGCTTCCCACGTTTTGGAGTCTTGGCCTCCTCCACATGGCAGAGCCCCCTCATTTTGCTACCACTCTATGAAATGCTACACCATCTTCTGTGAAAGCTGTGGGAGCATCTGACAGCTAGAGAAGACCAGGGGTTACCCTGGACTGGTGTGAGTACCTGTTGGATTACCATAGGGGCCCACTGCACTTCTAGGGTGACAAACTCCAGCAGAGATGACACCACATTTATGGGTAAAACAAAACGGTGATCTTGGCTTTTTCATTCAAATGGCCCTGATCACTTGTGTGTAGTTTCCTGAACCAATATTGCTGTGATTTACTGAGAAATTTAGCAGGGGCAAGTATGTGCTCTTTGTGAAGAAACATGGGCAGATCCTGTTCCTGTTTAAAAAAAAAGTCAATGATGAACACAAAGGTGAACATAAAGTTCAGGTTTGCTTTGTAGCAAGGAAGCAGATCTAACATAAAGAGTTTAAAGAGACCATCTCCATGCTTGTGCATATAGTTGCCTCTCTTGTCATGAAGTTGAAATCTCCAAATTACTAATGACTTAAACCAACAAATCCTTCCTTATATTGTAGTCACTTTGAAATTTGTTTCATAAGGGGATTTTTAGGTGTAATTTTCAAGTTCGTAAAATGGATCCCGTGAACAGGATATTTTTGTCTGCTCCCTTAGCAGAGGGAAGGACTCTGACCTTTATCTTTCCATTATGAGGCCTAAAATAATATTTCTTTCTGCTGTAGGAATTTTTTTTCAATAAAATGCTTCTGGGTACACCTAGCTCTTGCCAAGATCAGGAACATCTCAGTAGCCTTGCTGAGACAATGCAGGCATTGTATAGCTATGGCTGGTAGGGCTTTGGTGACACAGTAAACTCAACAGAGAAAAGCAACTTTTTAGTAACTGCAGAGCTGACTACCTGATACTTGAGGGCATTTTTGTCCTTTCCAGGCTTTCATTTGCCCTGATCCCAAGTAAGATTTTATTTGAAAAGAAGAAAGAGGTTTCTGATATTTTTAAAGTGTGTTTTATAAAATATGCTTAGAGTTTGGATATTATCTTTTGCTTAGGTAGGTCATAAAGCTGAGACTGAGTCAGCACAGATGGGCTTATTTGCCATGAGATGGAAAGAAATTACAAAGGCGTGAAAATCCTCAACCAATAATAATGCGACAACAGTAACTCTCACGTATTTTCAAAGGGAGAACAGCTTAACCAGCCTCCAACAACTGAGAGGCTTTCTATCTTATTTGCCAATGGGAGAGCCATTGGAAAGTTTACTCTGGAAAAGCAGCACCCCAAATGATGTAGCTCAGAGTTTGCTTTCGTGTTTTGGCCTTTTGAGTACCCAATGGATGGGCTGGAGCTGCGCCGTAGAAATAAACTGAGGTACTGCTTCTGCCTTTTTGTCTTTTACCAGAGAAACTTAGCTCCACCACAAGTCAGGGTGTAGGCTGAGTTTCAGCAAGTTGAGTTCCCAGTAACATTCAAGATGTCATTTATGATTGCTGTGTCACAGAGCTGGGATTCCTGACCTGGGTGTTTCTGCTGCGGGGACCTGCTCACACAGGCGGAGCGGAAGGGCTGCCACTGCCATGTGGGGTTTGTGCACAAAATAGCTGCTGAGAGGCAAGGGATGGGATGGATGCAGGTGGAGCACAAGGAAATGGTGAGGGGTCAGCTGGGTACAGAGCCAGAGCAGCATGCCAGCAGGCTGGCTGCTGTTGGGCTACCTCAGCAGCAAGGGAGAGATTTTAGAAAGAATTTAGGAGAGGTGAGCAAAGTTCCTCTGCAGCTGTGATCAGGGAGGCAGTCCCAGTGAGGAATCATGAAGGAAAACAGAAGGGCATATGATGAGAAGCATAAAGTAGGTGTTCATAAGCTGCAAAAGACACCTGGTTGTACTATTCAGCTCTGCCTGCCTAGGCAAGTATTGTGCGTAAGGACCTTCTATTTTATTTGTTAGAAGACGGAAAGAGGATCAACAGGAGCACAGAAAATGAGTGGCACATTCAAAGCTATGAAAATGACTCTTGAAATAATATTTGGAAGGTAAAACAGTGGATCAAGATTGTAGAGCAACAGTGGATCAAATTACGACAGGGCAAAAAGGAATGAAACCATTAATGAGCTAATGTGAGGGTGAGACTCCAGGGAAGCATTTAGGTTTTGAGGGCAGATAGAATAGCCAATGTCTTTGACATGCACACAGAAAGAATCAACAGGTCTTAGCTGTACCTTGAAAGAAAGGCTGCCCCAATAAAAATTGTGCCCTGCCTGCAAACAGAGCAGTAATGGTCACTGCGGAAAGGAGAGAAAAGAAACTTTGGGTATTCCTTGAGAGGGGGGCAGTATTAGAGGCTCTGCTTTATCCACATGTAGCTGGAAGCGATGGCTGGGTTTTCAGCAGACAGTGTTTCAACCTTTCTAGCAGAAGAGAAACAACTGAGGGGTGTTGGTTGGGCTGGATATTATAGGGAAGAAAATCGAAGAGAATTGAAATGTAGGGAGAATTTTGCAATTTAACTTGCTATAGAGGTAAGGGCTAAAAGCAAAAGAGAGGTCATGAGGGTTGATGGAATGGAAATTGCAAAAAGGCTGAATAGTGGACATAATGGGGGAGGCTAATGGGTGGTGCTGAATGGGACCACTTGTAGTTTAGTGCAGGAAAAACCCAGCAGTAGATAGCCTCTGGACAGTGCATGCCAAATAAACAGTCTTTTTTAATGAGGAAAAGAAAAGGATCGGGGCAGAAGAGGAACAGAATTGTTAAAATGGACGTAGCATGACAGAGAGTGATATGGGTCATCAGCATAAATCAGCAGCAATAAGAAGAGAAAAATGGGGAATCAAAACCCAAGGAGGAAGGTGATGGACTTGGGTGAAGGGGAGGCATTTGCAGGGCTCGGAAGAGAAGGGAAGGGAGAAAATGACAAATGAGCAATCCTTGAAAAGAGGAGGAGGAGGAAGAGGTGGAGGAGGAAGGAGACAGGGGAGGAAAAGGTCAGTTCACTGAGTCTGATCCCCAAATGGGATCAGAAAAGCTGAGACAGAGGTGCTTTATTAGGGTTTGAAAGCTATGCTCAAGATTTCAGGACCTGTAGGGGTGGAATTATGAAGAGACTGTGGCTAATAGGTCTTTAACGCTGGAAGTTGTGCCGGGGTAACAAGCAGAGGGTATGAGGTGTGAGCAGTATGCAGGGTGCAACTGTGGGAGCTCTTGTGGCTGGGGAGGGAGGAAGAGCCGGCGTGGGGAAAAAAGCATGAAAGGCAAGGAGGGAAGATGGAGTCAAACACGATCATGCACGCAGGGACATGTCCTCTAGATGTTTTTGCAACAAAAGAGCACGTTCAACTCACCTCAATTAAATATTAACATTATTACCATGACTTAAGGCCATGTTTCTGGCAGTAAAATTTCTGTTGACTGTATGCTGAAATTTCACCAGAGTTCATACACTACTATCCACATCCTAATGTGAGTGTTAGTCCTCACAGGAAGCATTTCACTGTCATTAGCATTTTCATTAAAGGTAGCACTAATACAGTGCTGGAGACTCACAGGAGCATAGTCGCAGGTAAGGCTAAAAGCAGATCTAAACTTAATTGGTGAATTCATTCAAACTTTTGGGACTGCACTATAATCTGTGGCTCTTGAAGATGGATTCTGCCTTTAGCTTCTTGGCCTCATGAAGTTGGCAAGAAAAGACACAACTTACCTGACATACTGAGTGCACACTTTTGGTGAACATGGAGGTGCCTCTGGCTGGGTCAAGGAGATCTGAACGTGCTTGCTATTGCTGCCATTTGTGGTGTCTTAGTCAGTGTTTACAAAGTAAATGGGATGAGTAGATGATACTGACAAAGTTGTCTGCTCACCCTAAGCACCCAGGCCAAGGGTGGCTGCAGATGTACCCAGCAGCCTTGCACAACCCCGGGGCCCAGATGCAAGCTTCAACCTGGGCAGGGCTCAAACAGGCCACAGTTGTCCTGCACGGAAGGAAAAAATGTGATTTTCATAGAGGATAATTGTATTGAGCAACAATAAACAAAAAGGCTTTTACATGCTTCTTCCACATACTGGAGTCCCAAGTCTCAACTTACCAATGTGAGTCACAGGTCAGACTGTACGTGTACAGAATAAATCTTCCTAAGCACCACAGGGGTGGCAAGAGGTATCTGGGATGTCAGCACAGTGCCCTTCCTTCCATGGTGTGTGATCAGTGGGAAGAGGGTCTGAGACAGCTCTGGAACACAGCTGTGTCTGTGCTGCTCTGCCCCTCTCTGCCGTGCCAACTGGGAGCCCTTCCTGATATTTTAAGGTCTGTTCTCTGACCTGTGTTTCACCACAGGTGTTTGCAGGTCCTTGCTGGAGGTGGTGAGAAGGTGTCTTCCTGTGGTCACTATTTCTCTTGGAAAGCTCTGGCTTTCTGCAGGGAGTTGTCTGCAAGCTTACACTTTTGGCAAGCAGCAAGACTGGTGAACAATTTTAGTTTTTACTGTTTGCTAACCTTATGAGTCTAAGTAAGAAAATTCCTGTGCAAATTCCTGCACAAATTCCTGGCCATTCCCATGGCCACCTGCCTCGGGGGAAGTTTATCAGGTACACTGTCTGGTTGATATACAGGGCACTGTATAAATCCTACAGCTCTGAGGAATGTGGAATGAACTGCCAGAAGCCCTGAGTAAATACAGCAAGTATTGCTAAACCAGAGGCACTGGTGGTCCTGTCTGTTGGCTTTTGCATCAGAATGAGAAAAGCCCAGGGCAAGCATTTTGCTTACAGAAGAGTTTCGGGGCTTTTTCCCCCTCCTCTATCTAGAGCATTATCTGGAGTTTCAACAGTGGCTTTTTGATTCCTGTCATCTCCCAAAGATGGGTTTATAGTGGTGTGCCAGTGGGAAGAGAGGCACCTTTAAAAAAACTCAGGGATTTGAGAGGTGTTAGCGATGATTCTGCTAGTCCCTGGGCTGTGGGGCTGCTGAGAGCAGGTTGTGGTGTCCATCTCATTGGCCTTTACCAAGGAGACTGAAATCTGAGTCAAATCCTAGCATTTCAATCTGTAGATCACTGAGGTTTTGGGTTGTTTGTGTGTTTTTAAAAGGAAAATATAGTATTTATATTTGTATATTTGTACTTTTATACAAACAGCATGTGCACTAGAGGTATCAACACAAATCAGTCTCAGTGCTGGATTTTCTACTCCTAAAGCACTGTCAGTTACCATTTTTATCTCTGTTTCAGGGAGATGATCTTATGGGATCATTTTGCCCACTGTGTCATATTTTTTTTTCTCTTCTGTATGCCAGAAATACACTCTTGAGGAGTGCCACAAGAGATGAGCTGTTAAAGATTATACTACAAATATAAAAGTGGTGAAGCATGAAGCATCTCTGCCTCTGTATTTTCCAACAGATACAGCAGGGTGTTTTTTTCTAAATAAATAAGTTGTGTAAAAAAATACAGGTTATCCAAAGGAAGTTTAAGCAAAATTGCTGACAGTGAGGTCTACTTTCCCGTGGGCAGTGTAAGAAACTTAATTTTATGGAAAATGCCGTGCATCTGTAAGCCTAGAAGGTTAAGTTCTCAATAAAACTTCATAATGGTAATAGTGAAAATCAGTTAAAGACCTCAACTCTCAGTGCATGCTGCCAGTACACAAGACATGGACTGAACAGGGGGTTTGTAAGCTGGGGTATCTTTGGATGTACCTTCATGTTTTTAATACATAGGCAACTAACTGTATGCTCTCTTTTTTGCTGTACTCCAAAGCAATCACAAAGGATCCTGCTGCAGTTTGGGAGCTGTAATTGTGTTGGAATTGTGGATACAAGGTTACCTGTCCCTTGTGCCCCAGGAATACCCACAAATGGGTCAGACAAACCCTTTGCAGAGCTGAGGCTGGTGCAAAGAGGATTAGATAAACTTGTAGTTGTTGTTGCTGCTGTGCAAGTTTCTTTCAGAGTTCTGTGTTCAAAGCTGGCTCACTGCTTCCCCATCTTCAGAGGTTCTGGCACTGGTGGCAATTTCTGGGTCTCCATGCTCTCTGCATGCTCTGTCTGTGTCAGTCAGTGAGTCTGGCACTGTGGCCAGGGATCCTGGCACAGCATATGTGCTCTGAACTGGTTTGTGTGTACCCTGGTGCCCCACGGACCACCCACTCTGCATCCTTGCAAACACTAGACAGCTGGGTGTAGAGGTGTTGGAACCATGGAAAAGCAAAAGGGGTGATCCCCCCTCTGGCCAACATCAGGATCTTTGAGTGACAGGCAAGGTGGATGAACCAGACTTTCCTTTTCACTGCTTTTCTACATTGTTTGAATGTGGGTTTCAGCCACAGTACCAAGACACAGAGAGGGCTTAGCTTCTGCCTGAGCTCTGATGAGGGGTCAGAGTGTCTCTAAATCAAGCACTGTAACATGAACAGTGTGAAATGAGCATAATTTTGTTTGTCCTTCTGTAGATCCAAACCACTTATATTACATTTCCTCTTCATCTAATCTTATCTGTTTTGTGTTGCAATCCTTGCTGTGCTTCCCTTTTTCCAAACCAAAGCACAATCTTTCTGAAAAAAAATAAATCTGAAAGCTGCTGCCATTTTGAAACGTGGCCTTTTTCAAACAAAGAACATCAGGTGGTATTTGACACATTGGTTCATTAATCCTTACCTGGAAAGGAACTGATGCCAAAATCATTGCATTCTTAAAGCTTCTGCAAATGTCAATCACTATTAAATAAAGGTTTCTTCTGAGTTCACAAGTACTATTGTACACGTGTGTGCAACAGGGTGTAGAACAAGCCAGGCAAGAAGCAAAAAGTATACAAATGACTGGTTTTGCAGGAAAAGCACCAGTAGAAAACTTAGGAAACCTGGGTTCACCTCCCTGCCTTGCCATAGAAAATAACACGCATGAGTTAACAATGGTACAATCCAGTGGTTTTTGTGGATATCTGTCTTGTGCTTGCTGGTATAGCTGAACATCCCACCAGGTTGTGAGGTCTGCTATGGCCACACTGTGGGGAACTTCAGCAAATCTCAGGGATTTTTCTGCATTTGATTATGCCTTCGTTTTGATAGGGTTGGGTCGTTGCGCTGTGCAAGTGCTGGGGAAGGATGAGGGAAGGTGCCAGTCCCAGCTGGACACTAACCCAAACATCTGGCAGCCCCTGGGCTCCTGGCCTCAGCTCCCCTTTCTTCAGTCCCACAGCCCTGGGGTGAGGGGGACTCCATGGAGCACTGCAATGGCTCCGGCTGCCAAGGGATGGGAAGGGGGCACCACCAGCATTTCATGATCCAGCTGTGTCCCTGTGAAGTGAGAGCAAGGTCCTGCTGATGGAGCAGTGAGCAGCACCTGCTGTGAAGCTCCAGGGACAGAGGAGAGCCAGGAGTCCCCAGGATACTGGTGGGACAAGTCCCAGGTTTCCGCTTCAGATCACTGGTTTTGGAAAAGCAGTTTGAAATGTACTGCTAAAGGGCCTGTAGCTTTAGTGTTGATGAATAGATATAACTGTTGTAGCCCACTCTAGAACTCTGTGGAAAAAAGTGTCCACACAATATAACCTACAGAGATCTGGAACTGTAACTGCTCCAAGTGCATGACATTTACCATCCAAAAGTTTCCATTCTACAAGCAGATGTAAAAGGAAGAAGACAGAGCAACTCTGGTTAATAAGAATGTCCTTCATTTTCTATTAGGAAACCATGTTTATTTGTTCATGATTTTGCAAAGGTTTGCATTGCATGGCAAGATACCTGAGGCCTGTGAATTGTTCTGCATTTACCTGTATAGAGACCCAAGAGTCACTTAGCCTAAAAGTGTTTGACAATTTCTGAAAATCAAAACTAGAGAATTTGCTTTTTTTCAAACTTTTGCAACTTCTTCCTAAGGTTTCCTAAGTACTTGACCTCAAGCAGGGAAGTAGCTCTTGTGGAGGGGTCAAAGCAGGATGTGAACCTTTGAAAACTGAGTTTCCATGTGTTTACTGGAAACTTCAACTTTTAACGTCCAAGTCCCCGAACCCACTGTTGACACTGCCTATGCTCTGAGAAAACTTGAGTCAGAGTTCTAGCATGAGCCTGCTGGGCTCTCTGCCCTGTGTTCAAGAGCAGCTATAGGGCATCTAAAGATAAAGAAAGCAAAGAAACAGGTACTGGGCCGTGGGGCTCCTGAAGAGCAGGCTGAACCTAGTGGGAAGGGAAGAGAGAGAAGAGAGACAAAGAGGCAGGAGAGAGAAGAGCACTGTCTGCCTTGAAAAGCTGATGCAGAGTCAGAAGGCTGATGGAAAAGGGGATTTGATAACTCAGAAATGACTGAGAAGAGGTGGCTGGGCAGGGAGACAGCACATTTGGGAGCAAGGTCTGACATGGGGGGGCTGCACTCAGAGCCAGCCAGGCAGGGGTTCTCAGGGCTAGAGACAACGACAGGAGGAAGGAAATGTGGGAGTTTGAGGCACTGCTATTGGGCAAGGGCAGGAGCAGAAGAAAGGGCAAGTCATCCAAGGTGACTGGATGCAGCCCAAGCCAAAGCACTTTGGGATGTGAATTCAGGGGTTTTCACCACTCCAACTTTCCCTCAAGAAGCTGTAAGGAGTCCCCCACTCATGCCTCTTCTTTCTCTGCTGCTGCCCTGCCTTTGTCATTTACTGTTCCTTTGTGAAACAGAAGTCCAAGCAGTAAATATCATGTGCTACCCCTCTGGTGACACACGCATCAGTAGGATGCCTCATGATGGAATTTGGGGTTGGGTTTCAGTTTGCATGAAAAAAAAAAGAGGGAACCTTAGGAAACCATGCACAGCTATATCCTGCTCATAAAAATGTGAAGTGCCAGATTTATAGTCTGCACAATCCTAGTTTGCCTTCTGTTATGTATATTATTATAGTATGATCATGGCTTTTTGACACATTCAGTGCTGATGAGGTTTTTTGAAGGAGCCTTGCCATATGCCATCCATGAAAATGAGGGTGGACAATAAACTTTAAATATTTAAATTTTTTTGTCCTGCTGTTTGGGATGTAAATGGTTCATGCTCTTGAATTCCTTTGCTCTGAAGAGAGATTTATTACTCTTTGGCTTTTTAGTAGTGCTCATTACTATAACATTTAAATACTTACAAACAGTAATGAGATAATCTGCAAAACAACCATTTGATATTTATTTACTAAAAAATAGGGATACAAGATATAAATGAAGAAGTTTGCCATAGTTTTGATTATACAGTTTAGGATGCTAGGGCCAGGCACAGGTGAACTTGCTTAGATAAAGGTCATCTTCACTGAACAGTGTTCTTAAGGGTAAACAAGCTCTAGCTATAGGCTCGTGTCAAACTAAGAGGTTGTTTTGGATGGTCACAAATACAGGTACACAAATAAGTTGATGTGTTATTTCCATGTTTTCAAAATTGTGCAATCACTTTTTTTTTTTTTTTGCTTTAGAGTGGAATTTCATTTAGAAAATATCACCAAATTTAACAATAAAAATGGGGTAAAGAGTTCAGAAATTTAATATTTGCCTCAAGGCAAAACAAATTGTCCTCTTTTCTTGTTTTATTTGTACTTCAGCTACTAGTATAAGTCAGTCACACTGCTCACCTCATGACTCTACTTTCCAGAAAACTTAGTTTTGCTTAAGATCCACATTTGCAAAATGCATTTCCCAAACAGTTCCCTCACAGCTCTAAGTGCTCCTGCAAGCAAATTGCAGTCCAGAAAATGTTCCCATCTGGAAACAAGGAACATGCCACTGGTCACCAGCTGTACAAAGCTTGGTTTAAGTGACTTGTCCAGTGATACACAAGATCCATGTGCAGAGCAAAGGGAGGAAGCTGTAATCAAGAGCCTTTTCATTTGCCTTAGCCGTGGATTCCCCTTTCCTGCAGTGCATCAGGTGCTGTCACCTCTGTTGTCTCTGGCAGAATGTTGGGGACAGCAGCCACTGTTGGTGTCTGAGCCCAGCTTCTCTGCAGGAACAAGGCCACCTTCTCTACTGCATGTCAAGCAAAGGAGGCCCCTGTCTGCCATGAGGGTCCAGAGCAGTGTGAGATCAAATTTGCAGGTTCCAAACATGAGGTGCTCCAGGGGAGCAGCACATTGCACCACTCACCCACCCATGCACACATCTGCAAGATCCACCCAGACCCAGGCTGGCACCTTCACTTGGTGAAACATGGGAGTGAGGGCAATGGTACCTGGCACTTGTCAGGCTGGAGGGTACCCAGGGAAAGCCCTGCAATGCTTTTGTCCCTCTTGGGCTTTAGAGCTGTGTTGGGGTACACCAGAAATAAGTGGCTGGGGTGAGGAGATGCCAGCCCCCTGCCACTGCCTAGTGGGGCCAGAAGGAGAACTCACAAGTAGAGACATCTTCATCACCAATGGTTGATTAGGTATTGGGCTGGGAAGGGGAGAGCCTGGGTTGTCATTTCTGTGCCATGGCCCCTTTCTGTGTTTTATCCCCATCCCTCCATGTTGTGGTAAAAGAGGGAGGAGTGAACCATGGCTTCTCATGGTGGGAGTCACTCACAGTCTGAATTGTGCTGACTTAGGGGCTGGTTTGAGGATGCAGTGGTCCCACATTGGGACCATGCATCCCTGCTGGTCAGCTGGACATCTGATGAGACTGGCCAAGCAGGACAGGTGACCAAAACCTTGCAGGGCAAGCCTCTTTTGCTGACAGCATTGCAGCTGAAAAAACAGATGAAAACATAAATGAGGCTGGTGTCCTCTGCACAGTAAGAAAAGATAGGGGGGTAAAGAAGGAAGACGTACAGTAAGCAGTGTGCTGAGGACTGGGATATTACCCATGCTAGGTGTACTAGGGTTAGACATTCCCTTGCTTAGGAAATATGTTCAGCATGGCTCTGGCCACCACAGTGCGCCTCTTCTAGAGATCTGTTTATTAAAGTGTCCTGTAAAGTGGCAGAAGTCAAATGTAGCAATTCACCCTGTGCTGTTGTGATATTTTACTCTCCTTTTCCTGGTGGATGAGAGTTTCAAGTGATAGCTGCCTGAAGTTAAGCTGTTTTCAGGAGAGGAACAGGAGGTTGGTCAGAGGCTGAGGTGATGGGACTGTGCACTCAGGGTTGCCCACCACACAGGGCTGTGTTTCTCCTTTGCACTTTGCCTTCAGGCAGCCTAGGGCTGAGGCACAGCTATACAATGGGGCTGCTTTCCCTCCCATGCCAAAAGCAACTGTGACTCAAGAAAGGTGCAGGATCAAAACCTGAATGCATTACATTTCCTAAACAGTGCATATTGGCAAAGCTTTGGTTCTTTTTCAAGCAGAAATGGACAACTGAGAAACACTTGTTGCACTGGGTGCTGCAGATAGCAGAGGAAAAATATCCCTTGATCAACCAGCTTGAAATCCAGGATCAGAAATGAAGCACACAGAGCAATCTCCCTCATCCATAGCAAATGGCGAAGATAAGGATGAAAACTGTTCCTGGATGGGCTGCAACACAGCAGATTATGCTACAGCCTTCATTGAGCAAACCTGAGGTGTGAACATGTTTGTGGAAACTAATGGGTGAATGATTCACAAAGAGAGAAAAGGACCTCCCAAAAAAATAGAAGAGCATGCACCTCAAGCAGGGGACAAAGCAATGATACTCCTCTCCTAATCCATGGTGGTAGCAGTACATTCCCTTTCATGCACCTGTGCTCATGCTTATCTGCACTTTCTCTGTTCTTCTGCAAGGCCACAGGCTCTGAGGAGGACCTGCAATACCTGGTGATTGCTTTATAACACAATAGCTTTTGAAAAGATGCAGGACTGACATTATCATTTAATGTCTGTCCATTCCTCTGTTCATTTTATAGAGCAACCACAGAGAATGAAAACCACCCTCTTTTTATCTCCAAAGCTTTTTTATCAGGTCTGTAGGCTGGCCCAGCTGTGTTGGCCAGATCATATTTAGTTTCTTCTTCTCTGTGTGCTTCACCTCTGTTTTCTCACACTGACAGTGCTAGGGGCCATACCTGACCACCATATTAGGAAACATTCTCTGTCTACTGGCCAGATTTCACCTGTCTAGGCTGTATGTGAAGTGTACTGATACAACAAACAGGGAAAGCACAGCCTGAGTTTTGTGTGAGCCAAGGCAGCTTGCAGTAGTGACCATCAAGCAGGTCACAGCCACCTGGGCTAGTAAGGAGAGCCTGTGTCTGCACAGGTTATGCCCACTTATTTGAAACTGGTGAAAATCAGCATGTGGCTTTCTGGCTTTCAAAGCTAAATTGCTGTCAAACCCCCTGGAGATAGCATGCATTATTACTGTAGTACTTGAGTGGGGTGAGTTTGGTTTTTTTTTTCCTTTGTATTCCTTCTCTATTCAGACTTTGATTTAATATTCCTTCTCTCCCTCTGATTTGGTCACTTTGTGTCTTAGAGCTTAGAGATTTCCTGCCCATATATTGAAAGTTTTTAATGAAGAATTTCAGCAACACTCAGAGTTACCAGTAAAAGCCCTCTGCAGATTTTGACAGAAGGAGTTATATGAAATTACTTCTAATCTCTTTATCCTTGTCACACCACTCTGCTATGCAGTAATACACCAAAGAATTTCCAGAAAGCAGAGGTTGGCAACTTACAATACCTACTCACTTGGTTGAAAAAATAATTAATAAAGGAATTGGGATGTGAATTCAATCTGCTGCTTTGTTCGCTGAGGGACAAAGGAGGGGAGAATTGGGAAAAGATGACTGGAAAAAGTAAATGTTTTCCCAGTTTAATTTTTTTTCTAATAAAAACTTGAGGCCAAGCAAGCCATTTCCCTCAAAAGTTTAGATCATGTTCTGAAAGTTAAAAAAATGAAGTGTTTTGGTTGACTTTATCATGGCAGCTATCAATGGCATGTGGTTAATCCCTGTGGCAAAGCAGAGTGTAGAGTGGCAAAGCTGCAAGACAAATAACAGTATGTCCTTGAGTGCACCAGTTCTGTGCCTGACAGGTTTTCATTTTTCGCCCCGTTGCATAACACTGGCACGCACACCCGGCACGCAGAGTGTGAAACTGGCTGAGCAGGGCTTGGTCCTGCTGCCATTCAAGTCAAGGCCAGAACTCTTCCAGTTCCCAGCAGAGACAAGGTCACGGAATGTGCTGGAGCTGACAGCAGCCCAATGGGGAAGCCAGGCAGCAACACTTTGGAATGGGTCAGCTGTCTCCTACTCTAGTCCTGCACTTGTGTTAGGACTCAGCATTTGAAATCCCATGACAACTAATGACTTCCATTGTTTGTTTTCTTGGATTTATTTCCTTGAAAATAAAACCAAGAAAAATAGGGGAAAAATCCCAAGTATTATTTCCTTCTGAGATACACACCTACAGAAAACAACATATTGGTTTTCTTGTAGTCTGTGTTTGTCAATCTTAGCCAAGCATTGTGTGTAGGTGTAATGTGATTTAAAAAAATAAGATGAAATGTGGGTGGGACTGAAAATGCAGTTGCTATTATTCATCTGTTTATGCCATCATACACGTGTGATCAGGCTGTGATCTTGTGCAGCAGCCTAGGAACCTATGGATTGCTTGAATCATCTTCTGTAAAAGAGCCAGGAGGTTTGTTATTTAATACTTCTACTAGATCAGCAAGATCTGTATATACTACATTTGTATTTCATAGCTACAGCCAGCCTCAGCCCACACATGTGATGAAACATCAGCATAGAAATCCATACCCGTGCTTTTTTCTTTACAATATGCAGGCTCATCAGGATTCCAGATAGGATAAAAATATGTGTAAACAGCTTACATATTTAGCAAAAATGAAGATTTTGTAAAAATAAAACAATCTGGGGCAAGTTTGCAAAACCGACTATCTGTATAAAAATTAAAATTCCAAGGAAAATATTTCCAATTTTCAATTGTGAGCACTTTATGTGGAAATTGAAGGAACTTCTAAAGTGCTGGGGAAAAAATTAAACTGAAATAGACTTTTTATTTGGTTGAGAAAAGCAAGTAAAAAGAATTTTTCTTATTGCTGTTTCTGGGGTCAACAAAAAAAATTAAGGTTGTTTCCACACCTTTAGTTTTGCTGCACCTCCTCAGAAGGAGTAAAAATGTGGCACTGGCACTTGCTTGCCAAGCCATCCTCAGCTGGGTAGAGCAGGCAGTTTTTCCATGGGAGTCCAGTCCTTAATGCTCCTTCAACTCTGTGGAAACTTACCTGTGACATATGCAGACCATCCAAAAATCTTAGGTACAGATCCCTTATCACGTTTTTGCAGGCTCAACCACATTCCTGCTTCCACAGAGAGCAGTTCTTCTAGCTGCAGGCAGTACAAACTTGCAGTGCTAATTATTTGATCATCCGCCTCAGTATTTCCAGATGTAAAAGATTTCTTTATTTTACTTGTTAAATAAGGAGTTTGGTTTTCTATCTCTGTTCCCCATTAGCTACATCTGTGCTAGTAAATCAGATGTGCCCAGAATTGCTCTCTGGCACAGAGGCTGGCTGCCTCCAGAGGAGGATGCTGTGTCACCTGTCAAAACCCAATGGCTGCAACACCCACGCTGTGTGTAAGGTACAGTGCAGAGCTCACCCTAAGCCTCGGTCTGTGCTTGGGAGAGTGATGATCTGCCCTCTGGTCTGGGCAACTGGTATTTAAATGACATGGGTCCAAAGTGTGTCAGCTGTTCTGGACCTTAAAATGTGCAATTGGTTTCCATTCCAGCACCTAAGAATGCTCACTGACATGGTTTGACTTCACTTAATCCTGTGGAGGTAGTTCTTACATCTCTCTCTTCCTCATTGGCACTGATCAGCTCAACAGCCTTCTTTCAGAGGCTCCAAAATCAGGTGAATACTTATTATGTCCCCAAGCAAAGTATTTGCATTCAAATAAAAGTATAATTAGTGCTAGCAGCTTCAGCAGGTGTTCTAGAATGAGGCTGGTAGGAGAGAATGAAGCCATCAAGATAAAAACCTGGGATCCATGGGATGTCTGCCCAGGAAGGAGTGAAACAAGGCAAAATGACAGGTAGCAGCAGATGCTGATGGAGAGGGCTGCTGGCTGCTGCTGAACTGAACAGTTTCACTGGGAATAAAGTCAAGAATTTCTAAGCAAGCATAAGACATGAGTCTATTTGCAGAGGGGGAGAAGGAGGAATCTGGAGGCACCAATGGCCTGGATTTTGTGGGGTTTTTTAGGTTTGTTTGGTTTTTTGTGTTTTCTTGGTTTTTTTTTTTTTTTTTGTAGGGAGGAAACAAATTCAGCACAAATATGCTGTGGATCAAAGTTCAATTTTCCCTAACCTATTCTTACTGGGGATGCAATTGCAAGCAGTTCCCTACTGGAAGAAGAAAACAGTTGACTTCTGATTCCTATGAAAATGTAAAAGAAGCTGATTCTTTTTAACCGAGACCCCCCTGAAAGGACAGGGTAGAAAGTCTTGGAGAGGCACTGACTTCCCAGCTGGTCAGTACAACAATGAGACTCATCCAGTTTCTCAGTGCAGTAGAAGACAATCTTTCTGACCAAAGTGTGGAATTGAGTTGTGCTTAGCCAGCTTCTGGGGCTATTTATATATACCTGTTTAGTCAATGAGCTATAGTAGTAAACCTATGGAATAATAGATAGTACCTACATGTCCTTTACAAGATGAATACAGGAGATCATGACTAATTTTTACTAAAGCTGGTTTTGCCATCTCTATGTAGAATAAATATATTGCCCTGTTACATGGCAATATTCAATTCAAGGAAGCACTTTTTCTGATGGGATATACCTGTCATCTGAGACTTCTCTTTCACCTATTAATTTTGTTATCCACTCCTTCACCCGCACACAGTGGGGTAGCATTTTTAAGAATTAACAGCAGCAACTTTGTTTTCTCAGTTATGTCTAGTTTAACTAACATCTAATCTTCTTAGCTCTTATACCCTCACAAACAGGGGTTTGTTTGGCTAAAAACTTTTAATTAGCCCAATCACATGGAGCAGGTATTTAACAACCCCAAGGCAAGCCCATTTCAGACATCAGAAGTGTCTCACCACCAGATTGGGAGAGCTAATTCTAGGAGCCTTTTGCTGCAGGCTGCAGAACTTGAATAACAGGGTTGGTGAGCGGCTGGCACCCAGTTTTTCTACATAAGTGGGCAGCATTCTTTAATGGCAATTTGCTGGCTCCAAACAGCATTTCATGATCCTTCACTAACCCCTCATCTCTGCTCTCCCTCCAAAGCAGCCCCTCAGTTTGTGCTTGCACAAGTCAAGCCAGCCCTGCAGAAAGGCAGGGATCTTCTCACGGGATGGTTAAGACCTGTGAAGACCTGGCAGGTTACTGGAACACATAAACACATAAACAGACTGACTGAGCATAGAACCTGCTGAACTTTTGATCTTAGTAATTTGAATCCAGGAGAAACACGGCATGAGCAGTACACGAGCCCCAACCCAGGAAGCACAGGGTCACTGCTGCAGGGCAGGCAAGGCTGGGGGGAGAACGCTGATGCCAACAGGACCTGGGCTCCTGTGGCGTGTGAAATCAGTGAGAAAAGGAGTGGCTATCACAAAGCAGAATTGATACTTGTGAAAAAGCAGGAATAAATGCTTGCATAATATGCTAAATGTGCAATTACTAACTTGAGACTAGTTCTGCCACAGAGCCAGGGCCCTGGCTGTACAAAACCCACCCATAAATGATTCTCAGGTCCAAGCTGTTTCTCCAGCAGTCTCTCTCAGAGGAGTCCTGGGGGCTATGTAAAGTATTTAAGAGTGCTCCTCCAGCAGGTCCTTGGGGAAACCAGAGCAATATTGTGATCATTGAGAATGGAGGGAAAGACCATGAGTGGTGACTCACAGGGGTATCACTTCACTGCACTTTTACAGCAGTATTGTCTTTCTCTGCTGTGTCTGCTGCCACTGTGGTGTTTTGGAAACACCTGTGTCAGTAAAAGTGATGCTGATCAAGTCACCCCATTGAGTGTGCTGCCATGGAGTTATTTCTGATCTATACTGTCATCTTAAATTTGCTTTGGAAAATTGCTAAACATAGTAAGAATAAGTAAAAAAGTGAGAAAAAATATCTGCATCTTCTGTTTAAAGTTGTGGAGATGTAAGCCTTCTATATCCACCACTTTCAGCCCTGAGTTTGCAATATCATGAGAGCTTTCCTGGCATTAGCTTTAATTGATCATCAATTAACCTGAGGTATTTGATACATTTGTCCCACCATTCTGCACATATTCATTCCCAACTCCAGCTGCTGTTCTTCCAGATGGGGAGCCCTGCCTGCCCTCTGCTGCCTCAGCAGAGGGGAAGATGTCTGGAAGGTCTGCATAGAGAACAGGGCAGGATATGCTTTTGGGATGCTTCACAGATCTGTGAGGAATATGATTGGCCAAGCTGCTTTTTACAGATGTGGTTTTGATGAGCTGCCCTTGCTGTAAATAATTAAAAATGCCCTCCTGGCCCAGTGTGGGAGGTAAACCAGGTAGCCATATGGTGCACATGTAAACACGGGGTACCCACTTTAAACATATTTGCTTGTGTTCTAGCTAGACATAAAATCAAATTTTTAAAGCAAATTATTCTGATGAATGCATGTAAAATCAATTGAAGGTATGTTGCCTGAACAAGATCTGCTTGATCAGGCAGGATTTCCATTCCAGCCCACTTACTTAGAGATATTAAAATAGCAAAACCACAGAGCATTAGAAATCATTCCTTAGGAAGCCAGCTTTTAAAGAAGTCTGCTGACTGAGCTCATGAATTTTTTACTTTTAGAAGGCAACTGAAAATCTTACTCAGTAGCAACCCATGCAAATATTTGCAGGAAGCAATAAATATATGAGTGCTTGCAGTGCTGATGACCATTAAAAGTTCTGGTTTCTGGCTTACTTACAACTAACTGAAAGCAAACCATAAGGCAAATTAAAATGTGGCAGAATGATGTGATAGAAGGGAAACATGATGTCAGGCAATACAATGAAAAGCTACTGAGGGCACCTAAGTAATGAGGGGATCTTACCTATAATATCCAAAACTTAATACACTAGGTAAAGCAAAATCTTTGGTACTTTGCAAAGTACCATGAAGAGAGCAATTCAGCACTCACACTCTGGCAATTAAATATTTGAGACCAGTGGCCCACACCAAGCTTTGCGTGGCTGTTGTGCTCAGCGCACTTAATGTCCAGCAAGTGGGTGAGGGCTGAAGTTTTGCCACAAGGATGTGCTGACACCCTGGGCAATAAGAACATTTTAGTAAATTCCCTAATCCCTTGGAAAAAAGCAGCCAAAACACATGTGATAGTCAGCCTCTGGCTGAGTAGGCTCAGGCTCAGGCAGAGATCACCACGGGGGTTTCTTTGATTCGGGTCTATAAAATCCAGGGTGGTGTAAAGTGGGTGGTTTGGGGTGAGCTGTTCACATTCTCTCCCAATGCAAGAGGTAGTGGCTGTCAGACAAAGATCTAGGAGCCATTTTCAGAATAAAAGGAGATATTTCTTCACGCAGCAAATACTGGATTTTTGAAACTCTTTACTGAAGGTTATGACAGTTGCAGCAATTTTTTTTAGACACTCAAGGGAAGATTGGGCAACTACTTGTAAGAGTGGTCCACCACTGGGCAATCTAGACCAGGCTGGAGGAGACCCCTGAGCTGAAAATAGTTGGAGGCTGGGAGACAACTTGCAGAAAAGACCAATTATGTTCATCCTATTGTTGCTATTTTTCAGGGGTCAATTTTTGGCACTGCTACAGACAGGTTACTGGGCTACATGAGCCCCAAAAATCTGAATAGTAACACTGTTCTTAATTTTTATTTTAATTGTGAGCCAATTGTATATCAGTTTTCTGATGTGTAGATTCATTTAAGGTGCTCTGACTTCCCATCTATGCCTGAGCTGGAGGGGAGAGCACTGCAGGGAGCAGTGGTGCCACAGTACCTCTGTGAAGCAGACCATTCTGTCAGCTACACCATCTGGCCATAGGTTCCAGATGCATGGGGAGACATAGCAGTAGGGCTCAGTGGCAAGGGCAGCATTGCATGATAGTGTATTTTGTCTGAGGTCCAGTAAATTGCAGGCTACGCTTTGTGAAGCCACGTGCTATAGTGCTCCCATTTCTTTACACTAGGATGGTTTTTTAACCCTGTTAAACTAGCCTGACAAGATTGCCCTAGGCACTTTGTCCCTCTTTTTGAGCATAGGAAGACAGAACTGAGATCTATGCTTTCTTTTATGAAACTAAAATAATTTTTAAATGTTTGTGGATTAACAAATGACCCCAAGTTCTTCCTTAGTCCTCCAAATAAGTAAAACATGGGTCACAGCAATACAGCAAAACTTGGATTGCCCTTGTACTTGAGAATATATAGCAAGAAACATACTCAGTAGTTTAAATGAACTTGCTTATCTTCAGACTACCAGAAAAAAAAGTATTATTTATCCCCCTCTCTTATACAGCAGAAGGATAAGCACTTAGTTAAAAACATCAGTGCAATTCCATTGCCTTAAAGTCTAAAGCTGTGAGGAGGGGAAGCTCTGACAAGCTGTTTCTGGCCCACTGTGTTTTGTGGGTTTATCATCTGAGTGAAAATGTGGCAAAGTACATGCAATATGTGTTATGAAAAAAAGCCCCACTCTGATACTCCTATAGCTTAGTAATGGTAAAAATTATTTAAAGAAATATGCTAAACTTTAAAAAATATAATAAATATTTTTATTTACAAATACTTTTTCAAAAAGGAATACTGCAGGTTTTGTGCACATATATACACAAAATCGTGAGAATTGTGTCAAATGCATGCAGAGATGCATGTAGGCATAAGCTGTGAGCTTTTCTGTTGGGCTGCAGGGAGCTAAGGCATGTTTTCACATGGGCTTTTTTTGAGATATGTACATATCTTTACTGCCTGGAATACAGGCTTTTATAAAAGTTTTATAAATGGTATATGCATTATTTAAGGTTCTATATAAGCATTAATTGCTATAGTGCTTCTAGGTTTTGTTTCAGAGGGGATAAAGCAACTTATTCCTGATATTAGTCACGTTGCCTGAAGCTCTGCTGTGAACCCCTCTGAAACAGGAACTCTACCTTGACTCTAGTGCAACTGTGCTAATTTTTTAAATGAAGAATGCAGACTCATTAGGTTAAAAGAAGTAGATCTGGTATCCCAGGGATGTCAGTGGGTTCTGACTGACACATGAATTTTCATGACTGAGCATGGTATTTTTCTTTAGGTTAGAAATGCAGACATTTAGCTTGGATATTCCTTCAGCATCTTATTTACAAGGCAAAAAGGACACAGGTTTCTAAAGAATGTCCAAAATATGATAGGGCTGAATCCTCTTTTTCAGTGACTGCCATAGTCCCACCCTTTCCTTCTTCACTCAACTGGAATGAAATCAATAGACAATTTATTTTCTAGAAACCAGTTTCCCAGGAATGTGTTTTTAATGAGGCTATGAGAATTCTTTTCACCTTCTCTGGAACATAATTTATCTTCTTTCCTTCCTTGCATATACTACTTCACATAGGTCTACAGGTGGCAAGGGAGGGATTTTAGCAGAGCTAAGAAAATACAGCCCCTTGCCTCCATTTCCAGTTATCATATAGAAGGAACAGGGATGGAGTGAACTTTGTTTTAATAGTAGTAATTCCTTGGTACAACTCTGGGCTTATAAATCCATCTCTCCTTTGCTTCTCCCCTCAGAGATACAGCATCACAGGTGAGAGATCTGCACAGCAAAGGAGATACACACTACCATTTTATTTACTGTTCCTTAACAAATCAAGCAATCAGCAAGATGCTAACACCCAAAACATTGACTAACACACTGATGAGAATGAAGTTTCAACAAGGCTTACTCCATTTTAGTTCAAAGGCTCACTAAATGCTCTGCCCCACAGGCTGATTCAGAGTCTGGAATTTCAGGCTCATACACAGTGTGATCCCACAAGCTTATATTCATTGATGCTCTGCCTTCTTCATGTTTTTAGTGGGTTTAGCATTGCAAGAAAATAAAGAATTTCACTCATGATTTACTTAACCACAAGCAAATGAAATTATATTCAACCTATCAATAAAGTGACATCAGTAAGGAACAAGAAATGGGCTCAGCAACTTGGATTCAATCAATAACTGAACCCTGGCATCCATTGTAATAACATCTAAGTGTCAAATGTACATGTGAAGAATAGCAGCAAATCCAAAAGGTGTATTTTTTTCCTCCCTCTGTGCTTCTATTTGTTTATTTATATTGTCTGAGTTGCCCTCACTTGTTTGTGCCAAGGAGTGAGGGTGTTCCAACATGCATTGCCATCACTCCTGAGAGTGGCCTCTGGTGAAGAAACACCTTCACCTTTGTCCTGGGTGTGCTGGGGTTACACCTCCCCAGCCCTGGCTGCTCTCCCAGCCTCCTCGTGGCCATGCTGGGAGGGAGTGCCAGGCTGGGGGGAGGATCCCAGGACACCTGCCTGGTGGCAGGCTTGCAGGTCCAGCTCTGGAAGGTGCCCCAGCCTGGAAGTGAGCTTGAGAGAGGAGTGAGGCTGTCAGAGCTCAGCTGGGAGGGCAGGCTCACACCAGCTATGTGCCATATCTCTGCAAAAGATGCTGCAATGGCAATTCTTACCTGGGCTGAAACAGGCCCAATGGCTAGCAGGAGACAATATACTTCTTCTAATGAAGCAAGTATAAGTGGCAAATAGGAAATTTTTAGCAGCCTTGGCTGGCCCCAGACAAAACACGGCAGAGTCATTGCTCTTTTTTGTGCTGGACCTGTTCTTGTTCTCTGCAGTTCTTTGCTTTTGAGAAATCTGGTGTCCCCACTGCCAGCCCAAGCAATGGGTGAAGGTATGGAAAAGCTTTTCATGATCTGGAACCACTTCAATTTTAATAATTAAATATATGACAGCATTCTGACTTTTCCTGTGATGAATGGTGCTTGCTGCTGGTGTGTTTTGTCTGGAGACACTATTGCCCTTTAATAAGAAGAAAAATCTTTAGAAGTGGCCAAGACAGTTGGTTTTCCATCCCTACATTTTTAACCAGTATCTGACTAATGTGTGAGATCAGGCAAATGGCTCTCCTATCACTCAAAATGGTCACAGGAAGCTTAGTGAAACCAAGTATTATTTTTAAATTTCTGATTTTAATCATTCCAATGTTCTCCTTCAGAGCTGACTGTATGTCAAAGGAGGTGAAAGCATCGTGTGAAGAACGAGTGAGCAGGGATTCCTTCAAGGGAAAGGCTAAGGAAATGTACACCGTTAAGAGGATTTGAAAGCCCACGAGAACATAGGTGTAACATGAAATACCAATTATCACTGCAGAATACTACCAATCAAGTTTCAAACTACCAATCAAGTTTCAGTCTAGATTCAGGTGATAAATTGTAAAAAAAAAAAAGTAAAGTAATCAATCATGAAAACACCCTACTAACAGGTTTGTAGCACTGGGACAGGACACTAACAGTTTGGGTTCAGAATTTGGTATTTTGATGGTGATAAATTGAGTGACATAGACTCTGCCTAGAAACCTTTACTAAGGTATCATCTAAGACCTTTCTCATAAGCTGGTGATGCTTGGAGTCTTGGTAATCATTAAATACGATTCATCATCTCCCTTCACAGTGGTCCATGATATCCATTTAGGACTCCTTGTATGTTATTTCTGAATGGCTGTTTTCATACATCTACTCTGTTGTTTAAAAAACAGGAAAAAAATGTAGCTTTCCATGACTGATGTTCAGTACCATAAAAATGACCCAGCTAGGGGTCCACAACATAGGCAAAATTTCAGTGCTCTTCAAAGTCCTTATGGAACAAATGGAGTTGTGTTGAATCAAATGAAGTACTTTCAAGTGTTTAAGTCCTCACTGCTCAGGGGACTGTTTTGAAGACAAAAAGTGCACTCTCAGCACATTTGCAGATGGTGCCAAGCTGGGATGCAATGCCATCCCTGGGGACCAAGAAGCGGGTCCAGAGGAACCTCACGAGGCACAAGGCTGAGTGCAAGTGCTGCACCTGGGTAAGGGAAGCCCCTGGCATCAAGACAGGCTGGGGGATGAAGAAATTGAGAATGGCTCTGAGGAGAAGGACATGGGGGTGCTGGTGGATGACAGGCTGCACATGAGCAATGTCCTCTCAAAGACCAGTAAGCCAACCACAGGCTGGGCTGTATCAGGAGAAATGTGGCCAACAGGCCAAGGGAGGTGATTCTCCCTCTCCACTCCTGTGAAACCACACCTGGAGTGCCGCATTCAGTTCTGGAGGTCTCGGCACATGAAGGACATGGACCTGTTGGAGCAAGTCCAGAGGAAGGCCATGAAGATGATCAGAGGGTTGGATCACCTCTCCTATGAGGAAAATCTGAGTTCAGGTTGTGCAGCCAGGAGAAGAAACGGCTCTGGGGAGGTCTTATAGCACCTTCCAGTAGCTAAAGGGAGAAAGATGGGGACAGCTCTTTAGCAGGGCCTGTTGCAATAGGACAAGGGTCATGCTTTTAAAGTAAAAGAGGGTAAATAGATATATCTGTATCTATAGATATATATATCTATATATAAAATATCTATATCTATAGATAAAATATGCAGACTAGATATAAGGAAAAAACATTTTATGATGATGGTGATAAAATGCTGGAAGATGTTACCCAGAGAGATGTGAGATGCTTCATCCCTGCAAGTGTTCAAGTTCAGATTGGACAGGAATCTGACTAACCTGATCAAGTTGAAATATCTATTCACTGAAGGGGCTGGACTAGGTGTCCTTTAAAGGTCCCTTCCAACCCAAATTATTCTATAATTCTATAATTCTATAATTCTAGTATTATAAGATCTTGCTCTAGTACAGATGAAGCTAACCTCAAATGCAAACTCTTGTTCTCTGAGAAGATTTGCTCTAAGCAGAAGACTTGCAAGAACAAGCTGGTCCTGAGAGTCCCTCCATCTTGTGCAAAGATTAGTGAAAGCATAATGTGTAACTCCAGCTCTAACATAAATTAAGTCCAAGCCTCAAATCTGGATTGTAGCCTGCAGCTAAGCCAGACTGAGACCCAGCCAACCACAAATATCTGTGACTGTGCTTGTAAGTAGATAGCACTTTTTTTTTCACTGAAATACATGTATAGAATAGCTTCTGATTTCATAGTGGTGAGTAGAGCAGGGTTCTATATATCAGCTCTCAAAATACATTGTCTGCCTAAGATGAAATGTTATAAAGTGAATTCTGCATAATCTGGTGAAAGGTTTTTAAATTCTAAAATCTTAAGAGGGAGCAAGATTAATTTTGCAACTTGGGAGTTCGAATCATGATTTTCTCACTAGCCATGCTGCTTGCCTCACAACAGCCAGATTGAAGATCAATTTGCCACTGAGCTCAGAAAATGCATCAATGTGTTTGCCAGAGTAGGCATTACAGATTTGCTCTCAAATAATTTCTTTGCATGGAAAAATAAATCTACTTTCACTGTTACTAGAAGGTTTAAAAAATAGAAATACCATAAAATTACTCTGGGGAGCTGATAGAATGGCTAAATGCTGCAGTTTTCTGGTACAGAACATTGTGTTACTCAGCTCTCTAGTTTTCATACAATAGATGGGAACTCTACAAGCATAAACTATTACTGGTTGTGTGTGCATAGGAGCAAATGATACCTGCTTTTAGTCCTTACATAGAAAAAAAACAAGTTTAACAACAAATTTTGTTCGCACATGTGATGTAGCTATTGTAGAGAGGGTATCACTGGTTCTCCTAGGAGCCTTTTATATGAATATTTTTAATTAGTATGAAAATCTGCTTGGGGGTATTTTCATTATAAACAGGAAAAAGATTCATTTGGCATTTTTCTTCCTCACCCGTTACCGCTGCAGTTCCTGCTCCTCCTTTCACCCTGTCCCAGCCTGGCCCTGCCCTCCCCAGCCCTCCCTGCTGCCCTGCAGGGGCCCATCCCCATCCCCAGCCACAGTGCCCACCCATTTCTGACACTGCTCCACCGACTGCCAGCAAGGGTTAATTTAACAAGCTAGAGTCCCTGCAGACGGCACCCAGCACTGCCTCTCCTTCCTCCCTCTGCTCAGCCACCTGCCGACACACTGCTCCCCATTGTTTGCCTCCCAAAATGTTGCACCTCAGGCTCTCTCCTACTGCCCCAAAGATCTCTACAGTGACTGTCATTCAATGTCCCATGTCCCTGTTAGCTTTCTACCTTCTCAGCCTCATGGCTTTGCTTGATTTCTTGAAAGTGAAGCAAGACTTTACCCTGGTCACAAAAATGCTCCCTAACTGATCAGATCCCCATAGGCAGTTTATTTTCTGATCTTCAAATCTCTGAGCTCTCATCACTTTGGTTTTCCCATCGAATTCAAGTCCCTCTTGAATAGTTTGCATCCTTACAGCTTCACCACATGAAGAATTTTGTCCCTAATATCCCTTTTTTAATGTGGTCAGGCTCCATTGCACTGTCCCCTCTGACCCTTTCCCATTTCTCTCTCTAGATGGACTCCATTTCTTCAGCTTTTGAGCAGTGTGGCTTCCAGCACCCAGTGCAGTGGTGCAGGATGCATGGCTTGGAAGCACACTACCCACCAGTTCTCCCTTCACCCCGGGACTAGATGTCCTTTTGGGTATGTTCTTCCAATACACCATTATTTTACCTGACTCACAGACACTCCTTCAGAGCCACCATCTGCACATCCTGTATTTGCTACCTCCTCTTTCCAATCCAACCCTCATTTTCTCCCTTCTCACAAGCATTACTGTGTCTCATCAGCTGTCCCTCCAAAACAACTTCACTTCAGCAGCCATGTTGCCCCATCCTATTTTTTTCCTTTCAGAAACTGTGGATTTCCTCTGATCTCTTGATATAGTAATTTCTTTGTCTACTCACAAGATGCCTTCCAGCTCTATCCCACTTTCCTCTGCATCTATCACTCACCCTGTAAGCAGTTCCAAATATCCTGCTCCTCCTGAACCATATGTCTGTTAATCTCCATGATTTTCTCTTAACTTCCTTTCAGACAATTATCAAGTGTCTCACTCTATCCTTGGCATCCTCAACTAACTTGTGTTTTTGTGGCAACCCATCTACCTCCAGCTGTGTCTTAGCCATTCTGCTATTTCTAGGCAGGAAATATTTGGGTTCCACCAAAAGAGAGAAGTGAGAGGCAGCCAGACACCTCTTACCAGCAGCTGATAGGAAAACCACAAAGCAAGAGGTCCACGTGTGGGTCCAGCCTTCAGATCTTCATCCCATTCCTCTACAAATGTTTTTCCTTGTGCCTCGAATTTGGTGATGAGGTGGATGTGCTGTAAAAGGCATCTGTGTACTGAATCTTTGGGATGTTTTGGGCTGCATGGAGATAATTAAGTAAATAATACCTTCCAAGTACGTAAGTACAGTTCTTAGGAACTGGCCTCACAGAGATCCATATCAGTATCTCCTCTGAGATTTTGAGAAAAGCAAATAAGAATAAAAATATTTCATTCATCATCTTGGCAGTATGTTCTGGAAAGGCTGATTCAGACCCATTCTTTTCCATTCTGCTGTAAAATCTCTGTATGTATTATCTTCTTAAGTGTTATTTTAAATTAGAAACATTATTTGTCTCCTGGGATTCATTCAAAGCAACTAGCTGCACTTGTGGAGTCTAATGAAGGTTCTTTATGTCATCAAATGTCAGGAACTGAATTTGAGAGCAAATATTTGCCCAAATTTAACATAAGGTGCTAAGGACAGTGTAAGAAGAATGCTCAATGCTGAAATGGCTACAGGCTAGTTTCAGTTCCAATGTTAATGCCCAAGAAAGTAGAATTAAAATATTGTTAGCAATACATGTATTCTCTTTTATTAGAATAACTCTACATTTTTTAGAGCTCCACATGTCTAGTCAGCTCTTACAAAGCATTTTGAAACCTAATGTATCTTGGCATAAGGCTAGATAATGGATAATAGATAATAAATAAATTAATGTCATGTCCCTACACACCAAACCCCACAGACACTGCTATCTGCAGCCAGTGCCATCCCAGTGGCTGCCAGGGCAGGTGTGCCTGCCAGGCAGTTGTGGTGGCACAGGTGCTCCTGAAGGCATCTCCTCCCAGACCTGTCCATTTGTCCTCTGCACCTGGTCTCCACAACTGGATACAAGGGTCCAGGGATAAGATGAGGACACTGTTAGAGCATCCAGATCACAAATACCCTTCCCAGCTGTCCAGTGAGGATCCTGACTAAATCAGCACCACCAAAGCCTGAGCTTCACCCTTTTTACATAAAATTGTCCCATCAGCAAATCCCAGAAGCAGCTTAGACTTTTGCATTAAAATCAAACCCATGGAGTATGTACATCCCTGATTTTAAAGCACTCAGTTTCCCAGGTCCTTTCCTAAGAGTGACTGTGGGTGGCATCACAAAATGCAGCAATACATGTAAAAGTGGTTTAACAGCTGTGTGTTCAGAAGAAGGGAATGTTTTGAAATACTTGTCCACAGTGTGAAGTTGCCAAATCACAAGTGTAGTGTGGTCTTACAAAACAAGATAGAGTAAAAATAGGCAATACTGCCTGAAAGCTTTGGATGATAATGTTTCGCAATAATATTTTTGAAAAAAACCCTACAAATAAGGGAGTGAACAAGAAAGGTGGGATATGTTGTTTTTTTTCTTGAAAAAAGGCCTCTTTTTGTAGGGTGTTTTCTAGCCTGATATATAATTTTGTATCAGTGTTGCCCATTCTTTGTTAGCAGCTCTACAGAAACTGCTTGCAAATGTTCTTTCCTATCAACATTTGGTTTCTCTGTGAATCATGAGCAACTTTTCTTACGTATCTTGTGTATTTTGCAAGGTCTGCTCCCTCTAAGGGAATAGTGATGACTTCAACTCCTATCCAGTGAAACCACAAGCCAAACAGCTCTGGGATCAGCTAGCAGCAATGTTTCAGTTTCCTTACCATCTCTTTTGTCATCCAGAGGAGTATTTTGTCAAGTGCTGAGGACTCATTCTCTGATAGATGAATATCTACAGGGCATTTTGATCTGAAAGCTTAGCACAAGATACTAAATTATGGACAAAAAGGATGAGTAGGTATGGCAGGACTGTAGATCTTGCACTGCTGGTACGTCCAGGTAAGATTTCCAAGAGCCCAGACACCCAATCAGACCCACAGCTGGAGAGGTGTCCTCACGTGTGCAGCATTCAGGCCACTGTTGAAATAGTGCTCTCAATTCATACTTCAGGTCTCTGCTGTTTTACTGTGATAAAGATCTTCCACAGCTCACAGCCATTATTTTCTCCCTCCCACCTGCTTTTTAGCAGTAGCAGGTAGTTGTTAATCCTTCTGCTCCAGAGAGGGGGATGTAGCTCCTGTTGGAGGAGATCAGTGCTGTACCTGTATTTCCTGGGGAGGTGGTTTCGACACGTTGCTTAGGGATGGGTCTAAACATATTCCTAATAGCCCCATGTGCTCAGATACAGGCTCTTTACTGGGAATGGAAAATTTTCAAAGCCTCTGGATCTACCTGTACTCTTTTCCAAAGCAAGTGTGGCCCTGCAGGATGAAATACAAATGCATCTGTTGAAAGAGAACTAGAACAAAATTAAGCCCTATTTAAGAATCACAGAAATTTCCCCTCTGTTACCTGATACCCACGTTTTAGTTTTGTTATTTGGTCTCTGTGTTGTTCAGGTTGTTAACAATTTGTAAGTAAATTGGTGTTTCATTGAAGGAGCTTTGTGAATTTTAGGTGCTTTCTCACTTTTAATATCCCTGTGTATTAGTTGCTTCCAAGCCAGTAGAAGTTATACGATGTCTGTATCAAATTAATGTTTGACTTTACCGTCTGTATGCTGTCCAACCCGGCACCTCCTCCATCCACAGTGAGTAAATATGCAAGTGTTACATTGCCCTTGAAACCTGTGCTCTGTGACAAAGGTTGCAGGCTGAAAGGAGACTGAAATGCCAAGTTTCCATGAGCCCCAGTCCCTTCTGTGAGCCGTGTGTTAATCAGAAGCCCACCCCACAGACCTGCAGAAGCCTGGTGTGGCACACTTGGGACCAGGGCAGACTTGGCCTCCTCAGAAGCATCCTCCTCTCTCTGAGCCCTGTGGAAACCTCATCTCTGAGAGAGGAAAATGTGTGAATAACAGACTGAGTTTTCTCAAGGTGATGGCTATACAGGGAAGACTCTTTTTTTTTATTTCTTGTGCAACAATGAAAAAAAGGTTTGGTTTCTGTTGCTTTATATCTATCTAGCCAATCTACAAGGGCAGATTCAGAGAGAGGACCCATCCAATTTCTCACTGCTCTATTTGCCATGGGGGACATGATACAACTTTAGGTGTGCTGTAGTAGAGCCATCATTTTTCTGTGGTAGCTATACCTGGCAGCTACAACTGATCACTGAGTTTCTTCAAAGTCCTCTGGCCTCAGAGTGTAAATACAACACACTATTTGACTTTCTTAGGCTTGTACCAGGCTAACATGATTTGTAGAAATGTTAGCACTGTGGAAAATTGAGTATCTGTACAACCTTCCCATAACAGGCAGTAACCTTGTCTATGCTGCCAGGCAAACTAAATTTGAGCTGGCTCCATAACCCAGGTACCAGTGTGCTGCTCTTCTACTCCCAAATCTCACCACTGCAGCCTCAGTCTTCAACTGGCCAAAGTCCAGACCATGACCTGGAATACAGCAGAGACAAAAACCTTATCTGATGGAGATGTGTGGCCAGGTCTCCTCCAGAGTCTTCTGTGAAATACTACTGCAACCAGAAAATGTTAAACTTCCAAAAGTAAATCTTTTCACAGAAACATGGTCTTTTCCAACTAGGTTTTGTTGGGAAAATCTGAGAGATCTTGAATGGGCCCCTTATCCAAACTGAAGAGAGAAACTGCTTGGCTGGACCTTCTCCCTTGCCTATCTAGTGCACCTCTCTGAGAGCAGCATTGGTTACCAGGTGGAGCAAGACTGCCATGAGAAGTTCCTGCTCCCCAAATCTGGTTAGTCAGGGTCTTAAGCCTAGATAAACTCTTTCAGATAAATCCCCTCCTTCTGCCTGGGGGTCTTGGAGTTGATAGCCACAGCTGAGACTCCAGGGAGCTCCGTGGAATAGCAGGGTGTTTTTACTCCTACTGCAGTATCAGCAAGGCACAAAGAGGTTATCAGGATGTGGCTTACAAGGCTGCGAAACTGGCAGAAGAAAATGGATCTCTCCCTCCCCTGCACAATTATTGCACTTTTCCTCACAGGTTGGGAGCAGATGCTGTAAAGCAGCTGGGAGGGATTTTCATCCAGAGGGTATAAAAATTGGTGTTGGGAATTCATGAGGTTCATTCAAAAGGTATTGATCAGTCTTGCAGATTGCCCTACAGCAGCAGGATTGTGTCTAGCAGCTGTAGGAAATTCCACATGCCTTTTCTAATCGTGCCAGCATCCTGCCCATTCCCAGTAAAGAACCATCCTAGCAGGCAGTCACAGGCTGCTGCCATGGTGGCATAGGACAAAACGCATGAGACATTCCCCTTCTGCCTCTCCTTTTCCAGGTTAAAGGGGAGGGGAAGTGAATGCAGGAGGAAGCAACACACCTGGAAACACACAGAGCAAATGGACCTTGGAGAGCTGAGCAGACTTTTGTGTGCTGGGTACACTGGGCATCTGGTATAGGCTGTAGCCACAAGGCTTGTGTTACTGCAGCAAGTGGCTATGCCTCAGCCCCTGCAGGTGTGCCCTGGGCTCTGGGCAGTCCTGGCTCAGGGAAGGCACTCCTGATTCCAGTGACACATCTGCTCCAGTCAAGCCACAGCCCATTGCTGAAGCAGCGGTGTCACACATGTGTGCAAGCTGTTGAGCTGGATGGAGCTGTGCTGCTGGCCACCTGTGATACCCACACAGCAGTGTACCCAGCAGGCAGAGAGTGCCTCTCCAACCTGACTCGACCCAGATGGTGTCCCTCAGCCCAGCAGCACCGGGTATGGACATCCCCAACCCTTTGCAAGGCTGTACAAGATCCAGATCAACAGCAGCCCCATCACATGGACCCCATTATAGTAATCATTGTTGCACCATGTGTCTTAGCAGCTACAACAATTAGTCTTAGCAGCTAATCTGACTAGCTGGAGCAACTGTGGTGTAGACTTTCTCCTTAAACATATACATTAAAATACATACTGTTTAGCCTGGGGATCCAAATGAGATTAAATTAATTGCTCTTCCCCAAACCAGGATTGAAATCTCATGACAGACAAGGCAATATCATAAAACCGGAAGATACAACGTAGCCTAGATTTTCCCATTGTTCCTACATGAGCAAACATCTGTGTACCAGGTCCAGAAAATGTCTCCCATGCTGGGAGCAGCCTCTCCATGTTGAGTCCCAGCCTCTGGGCGCTTCCCAAGTTCAGCAGCTACCCTTTCCTCCTCAGGGAGCAGCAGTGTCACCTTATCAGCACTGTGCTCAGTTGCCAGCCCATTTCGTCTGCCCTCTGCTTGTAATTGTTAACTTCCTGAGAACAGGAAACTTCTGTTTAGCACAGGTGGAGCTTTAACTCTGAGGCACTCCTGAAAAGCCACGACACAGGAGTAGAGCGAGGTGTTGCAGATTGCTTTGGCCATTTCTTTCCCCCATCTTTGTGTTTAGACTCCCTTTGCGTTATTTCATCATGAAGTTCTGGTCTTTTTGTTATAATTTTGGAGTTTTAGCTGTCATTTGTCTGAGTGCTCTCTTATGCAAAAGATCTACTTGGAAATTTATGTGCTCCCACAAATCAAGCATTCACTCAGCCCTCAGCAAGGCACGCCTAGGCTTGCCTGCAACCTCAGAACAATACAGAGAAAGGTTATCATGACTTACCTGCCACAAATTATCTATTAATAGCACCACTTATGTACCTTTTTTTTACCCTTCACGACATGCTTTCCCTAGATCTCCCTCTTAGCAAGCTTTCGTTTTCTTGAGTGCTTTGTTTTCCCCGTGGAGAACAGGGCAGGTAGAAGAGCAGCGACCTTTCCAGCCCTGGCTCTGCCCCGTGGCCCCAGCGCTGCCTTCTCGCCCAGATGTTTGCCAGGAGGGTGGGACACACACGGGCTGCTCCCAGCCTGGTAAAACATTGACCAGCGGCAGGCGAGGCGCTGGGAGCGCAGCGCTGCCCAGGCAGGCAGCGAGAGCCCACGGCAGCAGTGCCCACGGGAACTCTGCAGCTTCTCCCCAGGTACCTTTTCCACTTTCATTATTTCCATTATTTGAAAGGCAGAAGGACAATAGCGCTGGGTTATGGGGTTTGCCAAAGCTTGGAAGTAGTAAGAGGAGTTAGCCTTGTTATTTTGCAGTTTGCTTTTTTCAGCTGTAGTTGGCTGAACGGGGTCGTCTAGAGCATGGGTTGATTAACTCACGCTTGATTAGCTGGTTGTTTGGATTTTGTAGTGTCTTCAAACAAACAAAATTAGTGCATAATCGTGTTTGAAAATGTCATGGTCTTCTAATAAAACCCAAAGCTGCCTTCTGCTCATCTTCTAACTGAAGAGCAGGAATAATAGTCAGAGATTTTAATGATAATGTGTAATCCAATTATTTCAACTGAGATGTGGGCAGTGACTCATGCTGAAAAACACTTGCTGGTGTTTGACCAAGCTCTGCAAAAATAGGCAAAGTGACTAATTTTTTCAAGATTATTTCCATGTTCCTTGGAACATGGAACATGGACGCTGGGCACAGAAAAAATGCCAGGATTTAAGTTCCTAGTATGCATATGCCACTCAGACAGGTTTAGATGAATGGATTCGAATAATTGTTTTAATTTTGCTCAGTGACTGAAGGTTTCTGCCAGGCAGTGGAAACTGACTCATTCACGCAGGAGCCATCCTCCATGTGTGCTTTGCTGATCTGGATGTACTTTTATAAAAGTACATATCGTGACTCCTCAGAAATTACTTTTTACACCCCAGGCAACTGTCAAATAATCCTGAAGAGGGCTCAGTGTGAAGTGAATGATATGTTGTTTGTATTCATGATTTATCATCAGTATGTTTTGTGTGCCAAACAAAATGCAAAATATTTTAAAAAAATAACCTGTTTCTTCCAGTTTATCCATGTCTGGCCCTGGCTGTGCTTGCTTCATGTCTAGATCCTTCCTGATGTGACAGAGATTTTCTTGATGTGTTTGCTAACTGTGCTTGCACACTACATGATATTTATGCTCAGTACATGCTCTGTGGTGTAAAGTTGTAGTAGAGTGTGGTAACACATTTACTTTATTAAAAGTAGTCTAAGTATGGCTCTAACTCTTAGCAGTACTAAAACTCCTAGAGAGAAGTGCTAGGAAAGGTTGCCGGCTGCTTTAAAGGACTGAAATATGATTCAATAAAAATTTTGGTAAAGGCTGCATCATGGTTTCAGTCTGTTGGTGAATTTGTAGACAAAGAGCATGACTATGATTAAAACCTGGGATTTTCATCTGTGTCATGGTGTTGTGGGATTTTTGCCCTTTCCTCCCAGGAACAGTATTTGACAGTAAATTTGGACTGATGTAAAAGTTTCTTTTGCAGTAACAAAAAAAAAAAAGAAAAAAAAGAAAAAAAAAGGTAAAATCTTATCTGACAGTTCACAGGCAAAATCTGTTCAGTCTTTAAGTCCTGTTTGAGACAACATTCAGGATAAGGGAACCATGACAATCTGTAAATTGTGAACAATTTAAATTGTTTCAGTAAATAGTAACATATCAATGAAGCAAACCGGTTTCATCCCCTGTGCTTGATTTTCAGCTCAGCTGTTTACCAAGTTTCAGTTGGTTGAACTTGTGTACATAGACTGAAAGGAGCAGGGCTGCACAGGATCACGAGGACAATCTGGCCTGCAAAAACTTTTTCTGGATATACAAGGCAAAAAAGACTGAGACTAGAGTTTAGACTGGGCTAGTTATAGAGTTGCTAGTTAAAAACAACTGTCTCTATCTCTACCCTTGAAGGCAGTTCCTGTGACACAGGCATTAATGCTAAACCTATATGAAATAAAATGTCCTGGATCTCACAAAGTTCACATAATGCTGCTATTTTAAATTTCTAATTTATATTTGAACCAGAAATTACCATGGTAAAGGGGTATATTAAGTGGAGATGATCTCTTCAGTTACTTTGGGAGTGATGCTCCCGATGTTAGGGCCAGATATTCGAATGGCAAAAAAAGAAACCCTGCCTAACAAAAACCCTCATGCAGCCAGGATTGCAGCATGGGCATTGCAAAACTCTGCTGTCTCCTCCCCAGAAAGTGTCAGGATCTCCCAGCTTGCCCATGCTTGCCAGGGCCCCCCAAGGCGAGCAGTGCCCCTCTGGAGGCTGGCATAGCCTCAGTCCCTGCTCTCTGTGGGTGAGTGACAGGGCTGTCACTGGGAGGGTGCCAAGAGGAGCACCCAGACCCTGTTTTCAGTGACCTCCTGCACTCGAGCACTCGTTCTGGTGGCTTGCATTTCCTTACTGCACTTGTTTGTGTAGCAGCTATCACACCTCTGGTGAGATTCCCCCTTACAAAGATGTTAACAAACCACCTGGATCAGATGGGTCACTTGTGTCTTTCTGTGCTGGACCTCTTTGTTTAAGAGCCTACCCCAAATGACAACTTTGTAGTTACTTTTTTCCCCCCTGACAGCCATGTGGCAGCTGATTATGGCCACTGCAGATGCTTTGGGCTTGGGGCAGAAGAGCAAGAGCTCTGCAGTCTCTGGCAGAAGACTCATTCCTTCTATAAAAAAAAGCTACTGGCTTTTCTTTCTAAATATTGGACAATCTTTTCTATAGAAATCCACTTGTACATGACCCACACGACCAGAAAAAGTGGGGGTGTCACTCTGGGAGCAATTTAAAACACTGACATTTCAGTAGTTTATTTCCTTAAGGCAGAAGTTTAAATCTTACTTGGGGGCACTTTCTTTTATAGGAGTAAGAGTTTTCTGGGGGAAGCTATTTATTTTTTCAGAGCCAATTGAAGAAGCATATTTTGAGACAATAAGCTGACTTTCCTCTTTCTGTTGCAGTGAATGAAATTATCAGGTAAAATGCAAACATTAGAAGACAGTGATTAGAGACAAGCAAACTTAGCTTTGCACATTTCTAGCTGAGCAGAAGTACTAGTGATGCATTAAAACCCCAGCTTTTCAATTTTGCTAAAATAACACAAAGTTAACCTATGAATTGCAGCTGAATGTGAAATACAATTTGCATAAAATGAAGTAACTTTAATTATTTTAATTACAAAAATTATTTTGTGCTGCATGCATGTATATATGGTTCCCAGTGGTGCCAAAGAGGAATGAGTGCTTAGATCTTGATTTAGTTTTTCCTTCTTTGCAATCTGTGCTTTCAGTGATATTTCTTTATGCAATTTTTGCTTCCTGTAATAACTTTCAGAACTTTTATTTCCTCCAAAGTCAGGTGCTGCACAGATCAGAGTGCAGTACAGAGTTGATGATCAAGCATATCCATCCAGATGAATGGCAGTTCTGCCTTCCCCTCCCTGAAGCTGGGCCACAATGTTCCCCTTTAATTCCAGCATTAAACAACTGTCAGTATCAAACACCATTTGCTTGCACATTAGAAGGCAGAAGTAGAAGCAATAACAAATAATTGTGCATAGATGTTTTTTAATGGCTGAACTAAAGCAAGGCTTACCACTCATAGCACAGTATTCTGACTCCCTGCAGCTCCCAGGCTGTAAGGGTGAAAAGCAAAAAGACACTGAGCAAAAGTGCCATAGTGCCATTGAACCTTTATATTTTGAAAGAAGCAACTTTGAGAGGTCATCAGGTTGTCTCTCTTGATCTAATGAGTATTTGGATTAAAAATTAAATGCATTGCTCAAACCAAATCTTTTTGGTCTTTGAGTGAAGAATCAGCCTCTACCAACTTCTCATCCCTCTTGAAGAACTGCAGAAAACAGTCATTATTCCAGTCTTTCCTTCCTCCTGTGAAGATATTATCAGACAAAATGCTGTGGTACTATAGCAGCACTGTAGTTTATAATGGAGACCAGAAAAATTGCACATCCTCCTCTTATCTTCTTTCCTCTGGGAAGTCTCTGTTACTGCAACTGGAAACAGCCCCCACAACAGCCCTTAATCAAACTGTTAGCTGGGATCATGCTAAGCTTTACTGAACAGAATACTTTCACCTGAAAATTTTGGGATGCTTTAAAAGGAACATTGCTATGTAAGTATAGTGTAATGCACAGAAACAGCTTTTTCTACCCTTGTTTATGGCACTTTTGTTCGTGCTTCTCCAAGTCACAGCCACTCTATCATGAAGCTCTTCCTTGAATGGTTCCCAGAAATGATCAAACCACATCTGTAATTAGCTCTGTATGGGCAGACAACTTTATAAACCTGAAACTAAGGACTTGACAATAGAAAATGTGTGGATAGGCTTCTTCAGGATGAATTTAACAGGACTACTTGCTCCATTGATGTTAATCAATTGGAATAATAGATAAAATCTTGATTCTGCAAACCCTCTTCTATCTGGTGGCAGGTTTATACCTGTTAACTTTATTCTGGGGGCCAACATTGCAATTACATTCCACATACTGAAGGGACTGTGCTCATGAGTGAATCTGAAACAGCAATGCATGCCTGGGTCATTATATGGATGTAACATCAAGGATAGCTCTGAATGGATTGCCAGGGAAAAACAGGACCAAAAAATTCATAGGATGGGCCTATGGACTCCATTCTATAAATTCCTATATTTTCATCTTGACATTTTTATTACATTTTCTTGTCAATCAGTATAGAAGTGCAAAGCTTAGCTCTGTGTCAGCAGTCAGGTGGGAATTTCTCAGCAGAGGGGACACTGTTTGAAATCAAGTAATGGTGTCATTATCATACCACAGTGCCTGCAAAACCAATATCATAGGGGAGAGTGGGAGATGATCAAGTACATCTATCCAAATGAGCACTACTGATCCCAGAGATCTCTGTGGAGAGGACTTGATATGGTGGTGGGCCTGGGGAACCCTGCTGCCCTTGGTTGAGAGAAGGCTAAAAGGCAGGAAAAGGGCTCTGGACGCCTGTCCTGTGCCAGGAAAACATTGAGAAAAATTCCATGGAAGGGAGCAATGTCACAGAAACAAGCAGGGAGAATGGTGGGAGAAGGGAGTGGGGGAGCAGCAAGATGGGCTGATGACCAGCTGCCTGGACTTCAGAAGAGCTGCCTGCTTCAGGGATGTCTCACACCTCATAGCAGAAAGTTGTCATTTGGCTGGAAATCCAGGACTAGAGTGCTGAGGAGCAATATAAAGGGCCTAAACAAGCCTGTCTTCTGGACAACAGGCAGCAGGCTCCTCCTTTTCACAATCCAGAGATAAGGGGAATGGTCAGTACATCCAGTGCAAATCTATTCTGGCAGGCTCAACAGGCTACAGTCCTCTTCCTCAAAGCCCTGATGGGGTTTCTCCCTAAACAAAAGTCAGCACAGACCCTCCTGATCCATTTTGTGTTGTGCAGTTGCTCCAATGAGGCTGAAGAAAATTTCTTTCTGATCAGCCACAGTGAAAACCACCACTATTATTCTATACTACCACCATAATAACAGATAGCCCACATTAAAGCTACAGTCATGCACAGCTGTTGAATATGGTACTGTTCTATATGCTAAGTTTTTCCCTCTAAGAGTACTACATTTTGTGCTGCAGAATATTTTGATGTAAATGGGAAGTTAATGTTGATGTTGGATACAAATGCTATGACTTTCACTAAGTGGAATATGTACATGTCTGCAACTGAGCATTTTTCAAAGTGACTACTTTCTGCACAGGTGTAAAGGACATGTTTCAATGAAGAATGTGTTTCTTTTTAGTTCATCTTAAAAATGGCAAATGGAAAGGCGAGCCACCCTCTGTAAATAGAAAGAGGATACATAGAGAGATTTCTTTTAAACTTTGTGATGACACATCTTCCTAACAGAAGAGGGAAGGCATGGAAATTAAATCCGGTTAAGGCATTTCAATTTATGTTCATTCAACACTGTAGGCTCAGCTCTGCTCTTCATTTGCATTTAAACAAGGAAGTGTCAATAAAGAAATTGTTGAATTACTTGGGAGTGTCTTTAGGGCAGTGTGAAAAGACAGTGAAACTCTTCTGTTCATTTACCACAGTGGTAGGAAGTTTACTGAGACTTCTGGATACATTCTGGAAGATGCAGGGAGGATCCACCCCCAACAGCACATGTGTAGTTCTAGACACAGCATAATTGTGTTAATGTGATGAAATTTAAACTGTTTGCGCTTGCTTAGATATTTTGCTGCATCAGGAGTCTAATTAGATCTTTGTTTTGTGGAAAACTAAAGAACTAGGTTAAAAACAGGTCAAGAAGGAATTACTTAGAAACACACACAAAATAATCATTTTTAGTCAAATTTTAGAATTTCTGATGGACAATAGCAAAACTGATAAACTCATGCTTTCAATAATTCTTCCCTCTCTTTCCTTATGGTGATGAGCAGCCTTCTTAAACCTGATGAAGTGAAGGGACTCTGTGCTAGCACCAGGTAACAGAGCTTCATGGTGCAGATCTCCATTAGCCCTGGGTATGTAGGACACTCCAGTGACCTCACTAGACTTTGTGTCCAGAGTCCACGATTGCTCTCCTTGGCAAGTTATTAACTGGCACTTAATTTTATAATGGTGCTGAACTTTGAGGCCTGATTGTTTTGTTCTTGAATATGCCATAAAGGTACATGAAACAAAAAGGTGGGGGCAGGGGGGAAGGGGGCAGGAAGGTTATTCTCAAGAGGACAGATTTTTACAGGTTTTTTAGGAAGTAAATTTTTTGGAATAGAGTTGTGTTAATATGCCAGGCTATGGAAGATAGAATCTGTGTCTTCTCTTTTTCCTGCTTGTCCAATCCAGTTCCAGGGTATTTGCTGTTTTGTTTAAACTCAGGTTTTCCAGAGTTGAAATTATGTAAATTATTTAATGTTAATATTATGCTTCTGTGAGTGAACTGCAAGCAATTTTAAAAAGGGTTATTCTATCTTGTGGATTAGTTTCTGTGTCAAGACAGCAGACACTGGAAACCTCTCTGCTTTGTGTCCTTCAGGCTGTTAGCAAGTTAGATCTCTGAGTTTGTGTGAGGGGGGCATATGCAAGGACCTGACAAACACATGTGCAAGCAAGTCCCTCTTCTGCTCCTCTTCTTTAAACCCTCTGATCACCTTGACTCTGGAAGGCAGTTAATATTCAATATTCCTATATCTGCAGGCAGAGTTTTGGTATTAGAGATTATGGCAGTTCCTGACAGAAAAGTGATTGCACATAGTTCAGCAATTGGCATTTGACCATTCCAGATCTAACTTTCTCCTGATCAAAAAAGAAAAAAAACCCAAAAACCCACACTATTTTTTTTTAATTAAGCAACTTCACAAATGTTAAATATTTTTAGCTGTGAGGGCAGCTTTTTGACACCTCAGACTAGCATATTACATTGGTGGTTTTCTTACATGAAATAGATTTTCCTGTTTGCTTACAAAAATATCTGGGACTGGCAGTTTTTAGTCATACAGTTAATTCATATTGTCCATAAGTCTCCTGTCAGCTCTACCAGTAACAGATCAAAAGGGTCAAATATTTGGGTTTTGCTGGGGGCTTTTTGGAAAATTAGTGTGGGGCTGAGTAAAGAGTCTGGGAGGTGTTTTTTTTATGAAAATCATCACCAGCACAAATGTACCCATCTGAATCATCTCTTCTGCTTTCAAACAGGATTTATTTCTGATTCCTGAATGTGCTCTCTTTCTCATTTATTCTTCTTGCTGCTCATGTGAAAAAGAACAGACACAAATACCAGGAATATGGGACCCCTTCCCCAGCCATAAAAGCAAGGAAAGTTCATGGGAAAGGACAGGAGAGCTGCAGCCCAGGTCACAGTCCCAGCTGTCCGGAGGGCATGTGCAGGGTGACTCCAAGCCCTGGCCCATGACCAGATAGGTCCAGTGCAGAGGGAGCAGTTTTGCCTTGCTGAGGAGGACACAATGCACAACCATGATGGATGTTGACTGGGCAGGTACTGAAGGGGGAAGCTTTCAACCCTTTGCAGCTTCTCAGATTATTACACAGCAATTAAAATAGCTCCCCCCATGTAAAAGCATGCCATCAGATAACAGGACACTCTGACTCATTAAATGAACCCTTGCCAAGATTGTTTCTGGAGTGTTCCAGTTTCTTGCTTGGGTCATGATGTTGAATCATTGCTTGCACTCAAGTTCTATGAGCCAGCTCTCTGGTTGAATAGACCCATAAACACAGCTGTGCTGGTGGCTACCTTTTAACAGGTTTTCTCCAAGCATTGGGCTTCACTTTTAAAAATAGCCTGTTTCTTTTGCACAGCCTCTCATCTTCAAAGCATGACCTTCTTGCTGAAATCTGGTTGTGAAATATGACTTTCCCATTCACCTGCTAGCAGTGGGATGCTTTCTGTGCAAGCTGGGTGTAATGGCACCGTATTTCATTCCTGGTTGGTGATTTAAGGCTGTCAGCACAGGCTGTGCCATGATGTGCCTCTCTCTCCTCTGCTTGCCTGTCTCTTCCCAGGGGAAGATGCCATTTCCATTTGTGTGGGGGTTTTTTAACCACTTGCCCTACAAATGGCTATGAGAGGGGGGCAGACAGGAGTGTTTGCATCCTCTAACTGGTCCAATGCTAGATGCAAGTTTCTGCACATTTATAAATGAAATAACCTTTTAGTTATAGGCCCACATTTCATACAACTACTCCACTTCTGAGAAACCAGGAGGAAAATAAATTTTGCCTCACCTGGCCCCAGGGTAGGTTTTTCCTGGCAGGTTTCAGCAGAATCACAGAAAGTCATTTGGAGGTATGACACCAAACATGTGCAGCTTGCACCTCAGACTTCCAAATTTATTTTGCCTTCTAGATATGGTTCTTGTTTAGAGTAACTTTTGTAACCAACAGTTTTCACTGATATTTACTAACTATGCTGTGTTGCTTAAGGAAAATAAAAGTAGGTAGCAGACAGTTTATTAATTTAAATTACTATCAATGTAGTATTTGTGTCAGAAGCTGGGGGTGGCCTACTAACCTCTCTGGAGCAGGCTGGCTTATCTGTGTAACAGGTATCCCAGGTCTTCTCTAGTACATGTGATGACCCTCCTAGTTCTAAGCATAATTATAATTTCTCATATGCTTTTTGCTTGCTGTCAGCTCCTGAAGTATAGCAGAGAGGTGTCATGAAACTGGAGATGTGCATTTGACCAGAGCATAGGGTCACACAGGGTCACCTGGGAGTGCAACAATCTTAGAAGATTCTGCTGCATCAGCCCAGGCAGCCATTCCTGGCACTAGCTGATCCATTGTCTGTCCCTGGAGCCACATTTAGACTTTGGTCAGGAAGAATTGGCTGATTCTCTCTAAAAGAGGATCTAAAAGAGAGCAGAGGGGTCCGTTGGCTGGGAGTGGACAGGACACATGTACCATTGCCTTGGTGTCTCACAGGTCAAATGGAGGTGCAGCACAGGCAGTGGGCAAGTCCATCCTTCATCAGGAATCTCCTCCTAGGAGTAAAAGTGATCCTTGTTCAGAAGGGAATTTCTGCAGGTCTCCCTCAAGATATGAAAGGTAAAGTCCAGGTGATGTGCCTATGTTATGGCCAGTTGAGAATTTTTTTAAGCAAAACACAGTTTTGGTGCAGAGCATACATGATTAGAACCAAAAATGTCCTTTTAAGAAATAAGTTTTGATTGAACTTTCATGTCCAGAATGTTATTTATGGGCCAACCAAGAGAAAGAACTGCTGGAAAGCAGGGCAGAGAATCTATCTGAGTTGTGAGATGCCAGCAGTAACCTCTGTCCCAGCTACAAAAGTTGGGGCTCTTGTGTGCCCCTCTACACTGAAATGCAAAGTATTCCTTTTCCCCATGCCACATCTGCAGCTGTTGGTTCCTTTTTCTGAGCTAAGAACTGACACTGAGTTTTATAAAACATTGTGCTTGTGGCTTGACAGGCACTTAGAGAAACTCTTAACAGGTTTTGCTGCTATCATAAATTTGCCCTGCTTTCACACTGTTCCTTATTTTCTTTGATAATCCCAGTCTAAACATATAATTATATTCATTCTGGCTGTGCAGCTGAGGAAGCATTGACTTCCCTGTTCTGATGAGAAACAAGAGCACTGTTGATATTAAACAGTATGTTGTTTTGGTGCTTTTACTGCTTTTGAGTGTAAGGACATCAGAAACAAAGCCCTATAATGGGATAATAAATAAAGTGTGTTTTCCCTTCGCTGAAATAAAGGCACAGTAGCATGCAGTACATTAGCTGTCAGAGGTTTCCAAACCAACAGGCAGAAAAGCAATGGGATTTTTCCCTTATACATCCTTATCAGAAGATATCCTCTGCTCTCCAGATTTCTACCTGTCCTCAGTGTTTCTTCCTTGTTTCATTATAAGGTCAGCTCATCCAGAATATGTTTCTTTAAGCCTAGGTTAATTTAAAAATTATGCCTAATGAAATAAAGTACATCATAGTCTAAAAAAATTGATTTTTACTCAGGGTTAGAATATTACTGTGTACTTTTTTCGATAAAGTTTCTGTGACCTGGGCAATATGTGAGTGGTTCAAGTTTGTGTTTGAAAAACAGAACAGGTTTTTTATATGTTGCTGTTTTAAGACATGAATAATTAAAGTCAGACCTCCCAAGCCCAGTACTGAGGCTTCTGAGCATGCTTAGTTTCTCCTTATCTCAGTGTGTATTTGACAGACAAGGACTGGAGGATTTAAAATTATTATAGCAGGCTGATCTATGACTAACACAACTTATTAAGTCTGCTTTTCTACAATACCACTGTAGGATTACAGAGCAATTCCAGCTTTAGTCCAGGTTCCCAGCAATTCCCATCCTCCCAACCTCTCCCCTGTCCTGCAGGCTGTGTGGCTGCTGAGGGCCATGGGTGCCATCACCTGCACGTTGTACAGCCCTGCTGGCCACTGCTTCCCCAGATAGCACTGGGGGAAAGCTCAGCTCTGACTGCTTCTCCCTCAGCTTCATATAAATGTAATTTCAGAGTTAGTCCTGGCTTTTCCAAGGCTGCATGAACTCCCTAAGACCTCTCCCCACCCATGAGTGGCTTGACTGCATCTGGTGCAGACATGTGCGAATGAGGAGATGAAAGACTGGAAGATATGTCACAAGTTTGTAGGCCCTGCAAGGGCAGGGTGTGGGACCATTTTTAGGAAACCAGGATGGGAGCACCACACATTCAGCAAAACCAGGAAGGGCATGCAAGTGTTAGGATGTGCAAACAGGGAAATTAACTCAGGCAAAGACAATGAGTCTATTATTGCCCGTTTGCACAGCTACGGCAGCAAACGTTGTTTGTCTTCTGTGCCGAAATGCACTCTCTCCTCTTCCAAATTTTACAGTAGTTTCTATGTGTGTGTTTTCAGTGTCACAGCAGCTTTACTGCTAGAGCACCTGCCATAAGCCAGAGTGGCTTTAGCCTTTTAACCATGAACTACTGCTGGACTTTGTCCGCTTTGACGCACTAACCTTTGGCCAGCTGAAGTAGCAGAGAAGCTGGCTGCTCCTGGCAAAACATGATCACAGTGTACCCAGGGAGGAACCTTTTGTAAAATGCCCTTTAATCAGTTCCAGTCATTGTTAGGGGTTGTAATGATTTAGGTTTCGTTGATAGTTTCAGTAAAAGAGCATCTGAAAGCACAAGGTCTGTCCTGCTGCTTCTCTGTGACCTCCAAAGTCCCTGGCTGAGGTCTTGAAGCAGTGGATGGCTGGGTGCTGGGGACACCCTGCTGACAGAGGCACCAGGTGTGTGACAGCTTAGCAGGGCACGAACCTCCTTCTGGCAGCCAGGTGAGGAACGACCTGTAGGTTAGTCACCATAACCCATGGCAGTATTGTGGTCATGGTTGTATTTCCTGTGGTATTTAGAAGGGGTTCAGGCTGTGTCAAAGGGAGCTTGGACAGTGAGAGACATGTTTCAGTCTCTTGGTGTTGCAGTAGATGCCCTAAAATGCAATGTTCATTGAGGAGGGGATTATGGAAAATCTTGGTTCAGAAATCTGTCTTCTTAGCTACTAAATGCAAGAGACTGTCTCATGCTTTAGATGGGAAAGTTGATCCTTTTGTGAAGCTGACTATGCTATGAGCATGACTGAGAATCCCTGGTAGAAACAGGCAGGCATTGTGGAGGCTCCTGTTCTTCCAGGTCACCAGTGCCACAGCACGTACAGCAACCTCCCATGCTGTCCTCTTCAAGTGCTCTTTTAGTGTTATGTTTTATGTTCTAAGGTGATCAATAACAGAACAAAAGTTTTTATACACTTTTCAAGTGTATAAAATGGTCTTTTCTGGAGTAAATATTAATTTTTTTCCTCTCTGAAATGATACAGCTCAGTAACTGCATAAAGAAATTACTTTTCTTTTGTTGGCATCATCAAGACAATTTTAATCCACTTAGATTTCATTTCTAGCGATAACTGCTCCCAAAAGTATTGAGAGTTTTCAAAGAAAAACAGTTTAAAGCCTCAGAATAACCTTACTACCTTCATTGGTCTTGTGGTGCATCTTCAGAAAATAATTTTGCTTCACTTTTCAAAGGCCAGAGATTAGAACAAGGCAAACCTCACCACCACCTGATAGTTTTATTTGCTTTTTCTGGAATGTGTTCTCTTTTACATATGACCAGTTTCATACCATGAAACACACGAGAAGTCAAGTTGAAGTCCTGATATGACATAGTTCATGTCAACCATGATGATGTGGCACCAAGAGTGTATTGGTTTCATTCAAATAAACTTAATACATCAACAAAATTTCAACCACCTCTTCATTAACACCTCTAAACATAAACAGAACAAATACTTTCTCCTACAGATAGAAAATTCAGACCTCAGAGGTGACATGAAAATCTAAGTATTTGGACAGATGACAACCTGGTTGTTGGCACATTAATCTATGTGCTAGATAGCAATATATTACATATTCATATTCAGACATTCTGTGCTAATCTTATGGAATACTCACCGGTGAGGCAGCAGGAAGGACAATGTCCTCATGCATAAGTCTCTGCCTACCTCCTTTAGTTCTCTGAGGACAGCTCACAGCCATACAAAGGTCACATTTCAACCATTTTAGCTTGCATAGAGACAGCTCCTTCTCTGGATATTTGGTAAAATGGTTACTTTGAAGATGTAACCTATAAATATTCCCTCCAATTAAATGTGCTTCCTTTAGGAGTGAGTTTATCTTGCTTATCTTTAGGAAGGGCAAAGTCACTTTTAAAGTTCCTGAGAAGATTTTTAATTTTTTTCCAAAGAAATGGAGTATCTGCGTATTAACAGCCATTTGTCACTCATTTAACACACTGACAAGCTGCAATTTCCTACTTAATTGCAGATGCATCCTTGCAAACCACTCATATCTCAGGTGCATGGTGAGCATTATTTCTGCCCCACAGCAGAACAGTTGATATAACATGAGTTATATCTTTGCTAACAAATAAAACATGCTGGGGTGTCTTCCCTGAACCCAAAGACAGCACAGCAGACAATCTTTTAGATGAAGCCTTCTCCTTCCCCCCCAAAACAAGGTGGCCTCAACCACAGGGTCAAGCTTGGGAAGTCCAAGTGTCTGCATCCATCCTGCAGAAGAGAAGAAATCTGAGAGAGAAACATAGCAGAACTGAGAGTGCAGATACTGCTCAGAGCATCTCATTGTGTGGCTCCTGCCCCTCCTTTAACCAAAGTAAAAGTGTCTCCCTGTCTCAGGACCATTTCATGCAGCTTCCAAGTCTGACTTAAGTCTTACTGCTAGTTTGGAAATGTCCTCTTGAAAATACAAACCTTCTCTCGAAGATAGGAAGTATGGGGCTTAGGTTCTTCCTGAATGAGACATATCTCCTGCTTAGGTGTTGTCAATGGCTCAAGAGTGGCAGATCCTGGGTCATTGTAGGGATATTTTCTTTACTGAGAAAGGGAAAGAGCAATTTGGCTAGTGGATTTAATAATTACTGCCATTCAGACCATTCTTTTCATTCCTAACTATTTCAGCTATTATGGTCCTTGAAAACCCAGACATTTTGCCTGGTTTATCTTGTCAAATATCTATTGAGGTATGTCACCAGCACTCAGAGATTTTTCTTTGAGAAAGAAGCATTTTAATAGCAGAAGTGTAGTTCTGTAAAAAAATCACCTCACTGTGGTTATGGAGAGCTGCCCATTAACACAGCCTTTGAGCATTTTCAAGTTTAATTAGACTGGCTCTGCCCCACGGGGTGACCTGGGCAGCTCTGGCAGTCAGGGGGATGATGCCTGAGGGTCCCACCCCAGCAGTGGGCCCTGGCCCAGGTGCAGCTGCAGAGGTGAAAATGAGAGCTTTTACCACAAGGTTGCAAAGTTTCTATCAAGAGTCGCTCACGTTCCACTTCTGTTTGTGTGCCAAGCAGGTGGCTGGGGATAGATGTAGACACTTGCCTGTGCTGTAGATGACATTTGGTGGAAAAACAGGCAAATCCATCCTGTTTCCTACACTGCAGAAGCACACCTTAGACTGGCAACATAGCTGAAGGCACCCCAAAGTGTGGCTCAGGAACAGCATGCCTGCAGCTTGTTTCTGGTACAATGCTGGCTGCAGAGAAGAAAGCTCAGCTGGAGAGAGGTTTGCAGCCCCAGTCCTGCCTGCCCTAGGGAAGGTCAGCAGTGGAGAGGAGCAGACAGGATAGAGGGGCTGGCAGAGGAGGAGCCAGAGTGCTGGGCTGAGCTTAGGTAAAGCATGTGACAGCATGGGTAAATCTCTGCTGGACTGCATGGACAAAATCTGCTGTGCCATGGACCAAGAGGAGTGACCCCACTCTGGCCTCATGGCAGCACCCACCACTGATGGGTGACTGAGTCACAGCAAATTCCTTCCTTGTGGAGTCCTATCACAGCCTGCTCAACACAGACTTCTCTGGTAATGGTGCCTTTGCTGTGCATGCCAGTGCAGACTCTGCCAATGTCATCAAAAGCTGCTTTTTCTAATCCTGATAGTAAACCAGTTTTCTGAAAAATGGAAGTGTGGACATGTAATAAAATAAAATATTAGAGATGCTGGAGTTAATGGATATTTTAAATTCCCCAGCAGATCATTCAGTCTCCAGCAGATCATTCAGTCTCCTGTAGTCTAAACTTTTCCTTCATGTTACTGGGAAGCAGAAAAATAAATTTGCCTTCCTAAAGGAAAGTCTGTCAGTTTCCTTATTGGGTAACCTTTTTTTACACGCAATTCCCATGTGATGCTTATTGTTTCATTTTCAATAAGACATTAAGAATGAAAATAGGAAAGCTTATGCCCTGACCAAAGATGATGTCTGTTGGTTGGAGGAAGAGGTTTTCCCGTAATATCCTTATATTCTACTGTGAGCTGTAAAAAAGCAGAGCAAATACTAGAAGAGACTGTGTGTGCTAACCACACTCATTTTCATACCCTGATTCTGAAAGCTCCTGTAAATATATGTTTGGAGGTCTTTATTATCCTTCTTGTGAACATGTATCACATAACCCTGTGGTTTTCTTTGCAAAAAGGCCCTGCAAGGAACCAGCAAGAATGTTGTTTGCCAGGAACCTTTTAATTATCAAAATTGGTTGGTACTTGGTTGGCTTGTGCTGGTTGGATATCCCCACTAGCCACAGGAGGTGGCCACTGGGTACCTTTTGGTGACCTATTGAGCTCACACTGCTGTGCTGCCCCTCCTTCCTTGGTTCCTCCAGGACCTTCAGCCCCTCAATAGCTACAGTACCAAAATTCACAGCTGCATACAGACCTATAAAGAGTTGCAATTTGCTATTCTACCCTCTGGTCTCCCTGAATGATTCAGTGAGCTCCTTGGTGTTACAGAAAGGCTGTCATTTACCTCACGGTGGAATCTCATTGGCCTCCTCAGAGGAGGAGCTGTGCTCTGAAACTTGATTCAGCAAGTTTTAAAAGAAACCCTTCCCCTGTTTTCCCATGAATTTGCTCAATGCTGGTGACTTGATAAATGCATTAAGCCAGCAGTGCTGGCACAGGGACAGGTCCCACCCTCTTTTACCCCTCTGCCAGCACAGGTGCTCAGGTGGTGTGGGTGGGTGCATGGTGCAGCTGCACAAACCCTTGTGGCAGCACAAGCAGAGGCTGCAGTAAGGATGGAGAGGGAGCCTGTGCAGCCAGCACCAGTTTAGCATGTTGGTGAAGCTGTGGTGTGACAGAGTGGTCTGCTGCAGCCACATCAGGCTAGCAAGGGCAAAACCTTTTTCCTGTGGAGTGTTTTATTTACCCTAGGACTGAAAGGCAATTATTGTATTAACCTCCCTTGTAGATATGTCTATCCAGAACCCACCCTGTATTTATTTTAATGGAAAGCAAACATGCCACAGAAATGTAATGGCTATGGCTATATAAAAACAAAAAAACCTACTTTGTGTTTTGCTGGTTTCCTTATGTTTTGTGTGCTAATTAAAAAGCTATTACACTCAATGGGTTTATTCAGTATCTGTCTTACATTTTGGAACCTAAAGCCTGCTTTCAAGTTTAAATGAAAGCACAAAATTCTACATGGGGAAACTGAGCCTGACTGCTGCAGTGATCCTCTGTGCTGACTTTCATTGCAGATTGACAATAAAATAGATTTTTGCTAAAAATAGAATAAAAACCTTTGCCTAGTGACCACAAAGGTTATCAGAGCAAATCCTGCTGCCCATGAACTAGAAAAGCCTAAGAGTAAAAAACAAAATGGGAAAGCCCATTTCCCCCTATTGGTACTCCACATTCAGGTCTGTGACTTTGTCATCTCCATGGTGGGATAAGGCATGTGGCTGCTGGCAGAGCAGATGGGGAGTCCATCTTTCAAAGGGTCATTCTTTGTGATGTGGCAAGGTAAAGATCAAAACACTGACATAGGTTATGCATAGAAGAAGCTTGGGTGTGAGAGAACTTGGAAAGCTGTGCCTGTTACAGACTTTATGTTCTCTGAAGGATCTTCCCAGGTTTTGGTCTGCAATAGTTTAGGGAAGTCAGGAAATGACAAAATCTGCTGTATTAACTCACATTGTATAAGAACACGTGTAAAATAACATGTTATTAATTTAAATAAAGTGGTGTTGTCCCTTTAAACATTCAAATCGGCAATAAAATGGTTCTATAAACATGTGGGAACCTGTTCCACCAAATACAGAGTGGCTTTGTTAAAAAGAGAAGGAAATTATAGAAAAGGGAAAAAAATGCTGTTTGTTACATTATGAGATCCCATTTTTTGTAGCAGTATTGTGACTCATTTATGTGTGAATATAGTGATCAAGACTTTCTGAGACTGAGATTAGAGACCTTGCCGGTCACTCTTAGATTCACGTGTCCTTTCAGTGAAATATTTTACTTGGTACATTCCCTTCTCTTTCTACTGCAGTCTCTCAGTAGTTTTTGAAGAGCAAATAAAATCATAAAGGCCAACCCATTGTTCACTCCTGAAAACCTGTTTACTACCATAATCATCAGAAATATTCACTCTTATCTGGACAATGACATCCCACCAATAAAATGATGAGCCTGTGCTCAGCCTCTGGATCTCCCAAAGCATTTGGGTTTGATCTTTCTAAAAATGTCAGAAGCAGATCCAAATGCTTCATTAGAGGTTGTCATCACACTGAGGAGCCCAGTGCACTGCATCTGTAAAGGCCAGTTTATGTGTGTACTTGCAGAAGAGAGACAGCTGAGGGGAGCACACCAACTCCTTGGAAGTCTTTTCTGCATCAGGAAGAAGGTCCCCATTCACAGGCATTACCATATTCCAATGAATATCACTTTTCTCCTTTACATTTCTTTTCTATCACTGTGTTCAGTCGAATAATTATTTAGGAAAAATCTTTCACCTGCAATCCCACTAGGAAAGAATAAAAGGAAATGGGAGGTTTGAGGGAAACATGAGCATGGACTGGTCTGGACTGTTCCCTTTCACATCTCTTAAGATTTAGCCCCTGCTTCACTGTCAATAATTAAAATGACAAAACAACTAAATACATATGTTACTATTGTAACAGTGGGTGGGTTTATATTCATTGTAGTCAGCTGTACATTAGGAAAGAAGTGCTTATAATTTTAGTCCAGAGCAATGGATGCTGTACAAAGAGAGGAACATGTGGTGTACATACAAACCATTCTCCCTGCTGCTTGCATGGCTCTGCCCTTAATACTTTCCACTCTTCCTTACATGCCATCATAAAGAGGTGTATGAAGAGTTGTGCAATCATTATGAACACAGTGGTTTTGAAGTCAAAGGAAACCAGGTGTCTAATGTCAGGGAAAGCTGGGAGACACACTGTGGAGTTCTGCCCTAACTTCTGAAGTTTCTTATAAAAGCACAGCCTGCAGGAAAAACTAGTACATTTTTAAATTCTGCCACTGGGAATGGTAACACCTCAGAATACCCTCAGATAATCTGTTTGATGATCCTTGCCTTAAACAATAATAGGAAAATAACTTGGAAACTAACAACAGGATGCAGCTAAAAGTGAACATATGAAATGAAAGCCATGGGTTTGAGAGGCCTCCCTACATGATCCTAATTGACATTGAACAGCCTTCTGAAAATGAGCCCATCAGCTCACTAGCATCAGTGCTTTCTCACTTACATCAGAGGACTCTTCTCTGGCCATTCAAGTACACACACAATTGTAGCTGATAGAATTCACTTTACAATATTTTTAGCTTGATTTGTTTGATTTGTTTTCCAACAGAAAAATATGAAGTAAGAGAAAGATACTGAATTTTAAAAATCAATTAATTTGCAGTTTTGCAAATTCATAACTTCTGATTCACTTTTATTCACTTTCTTGTGGAGATCAGTAGCATTGAGGCATGGATCTTATTTTGGCAGAATCTCCTAGATTTTTTTCCCCAGTTTTGACACTGATTTTTTCCATAGTCTTGGGTAAACCATTTAAATTTCCATGCTGCAGCTTCCCTGCCTGCAGGGCAGTACCTGCTTCTCTGCAGCTCTTACAGCTTAACATTTGCAGGGATGAATTCTGAAGATGAAAAACTTGCACAGTAGACTTGGGCTGCCAGCACTCTGGGACCAGGATCCAGGCTCCAGGTGTGTTTGTACAGTGCCTAACACACCACAGCCCAGCACAGTGGATAAACAAGAATAAAAATCCAGAACAGAGTGATTGTAATCACCCATTGGTTTGCAGTGTAAGTAGAACAGGTCTCCTTCCTGTTTGCTTTCACAAACCACCACAAAGATGCTTCTTTTGCCAGTCTTTGCCATCCTCCACATTTTTCTAACTTGGAGCTTTCTAATATTAGAGTGCTTATCTCTACACCCACTGACTCCCTTGCCCCTCTTCCCTATTGACCAGCCTCCGACTTGGCATTTTGAGGTTATTTCTTAAGTTTTACATGCCCAGACTAAAGGACTCAGAGGACAAGAATAAATTATTATGTAGGACCATCTCAAACAAACTGATTCTGCAGAATATACTTGTATTTATGATTTGTCACTGAGAGCTTAGGACACTTTTCCTTGCACATGTGGATGCCCTGAGGTTGTTGCTTGTGTGCTTTGGATAGAGGTTTGGATCAAGCTTTCTTTTTGGGGTAGGAAAAAACAGTAAAAAAGGAGAGAAATAAGAAAGAAATGGTTATGCCTGTAAAAAACACCTGGGAAAGGACTGAAGACTGTAGTTGTTTTGCTACTGCAATATGCTGTTTGCTTTTCACCTTCTCCAGGCTGTCTCCCTTCCCCGAAATGAGCCATCTCCCAAGGTTTGCCCTGCTCCCTCTTCTCCCGCCGGCTGGCTGTGCACACTGCTTGCCAACTGGGCAAATCTATCATCCAGAGAGTGTTTGGGAGCAGTTCCTCCTCTTGGCTGCTCGAGAAGGTGTGTTGTTTGCTTTGCCTAAGTGCTCCCAGGGCCTAATGCTCCGTTGTTATGTACAGACCATTTCTACTGTCATGAATCATGTTTTACCACCCCTGTGCTTTTACTTCTGCACCAGGTGCTTTTTTTCCTTTTGAGCAAACACATTGGAGTTTCCGTGTTTACTGCTGACACAGTGCATGTCGGGTACACGGCACAGGCTGAGTTATTCCTACCGTCCCACCGCCGACATGTTCAGTAAATCTGCTTCTCGCTCCAGGAGCTGCAGACCCTTTGTTTTTCCTACAACCAAAGGTAAATTGATTCAGCACAGCCTGAAATAATTTTGCCAGACACACATGAAGAAAAAGAAATATTTCACTGAAAAAGCCTCATGCAGTCAAGCAAAATATGCCCTTTTCTTATCTTATCTGTTGTGAGTAACCCAAGCTATTTGCACAACGCCTTGTGCTAGGAAGGAGTTGTTTGTACATGTTTCACTCCTCTTTTTCCAAGTATTGAATTTTGAATGAAATCTTTCTTCTCAAACTCTTTTTACCTGTGAAAATGTTACAATTTCTCGTTCCTGTACTTCCCTGAAGGTTGGACCCAGCCCTCCCTCCAAAGATCCCTTTGCTGCAGATAGTTTTCTATTAATCTTCAAACCACTTCGGAGAGCTCGCCACGTCTGGCAGCACTAACACCCCCTCTCCCTCCCGTCCCACCCACTTAGCCTCAGCCTAAGAGCCCTTAACAAATGACTCCCAAGGAATTTAAATGGCTAACGCTCGCTGGCCAATAAAGAGATGCATAAACTCTATAACCTGGTTGCACAGCTCTTGCCATTAGGAAGAAAGGTTGCTCGGGCAAAGGCGCGAGTCCCCTTAACCTGTTGCACTTCGATCGCGGGAGCGGAGAGGTAAGGGAAATCTTGTTTGCTCTGTAGGGCTTTTTATCTGGTTTTCATTTATCAGGGAGTTGAGACCAAAACTATGTCATCATCAAGGTTTGGGTTCAGTGGTTTGCCATCCTTTAGAGGGTCCTAAGGGGTTGTTTGAGAATTAAGCAAGTGCTTGTAAGACTGTGAGATCAACATGTGAATATCTGAAAGAATTTGCATAGCAAATACCAAAACAAATGTCAGAACAATGAACACTGAACCACAGATATTTTAGACAGAAGAAAACAAAATCATGTTTCTGAGATATCTTTTCTGCTATATTAAATTAATGAAGCAAAAGGTAGCCAATTGACATTGTGTTTTCAGTCAGTCTGTCTCTGCCATTGTCTGTGCCGCCTGGTATTTTGTTCTGCTTTTTCAAAAGATTGGCATAAAAAATCAAACTTTAAAAGTGGATTATCAGTTTCTGTGCAGAATTTGGGGTTTGTAGATTGAAGGTGGATAGGAAGGTTTAAGTAAACAGGGTATATATGCAAGTATTATTAATACAAATTAATCTATATAGCTCAATGTGCATACTGAAAATTTGAAAGCATTAAAGAAAGTCAGCTTTGATATTCATATTCTACTTAAGCAGCATGTGAAATGTGTAAGACTTGTATGTGACATTGGACACATGATGCTAATCTGTTCACCCTTATTTATTTCATTATTAATTTATTGCTTTATTGGGGTCAGTGCTGATAACAATAGCAAAGTTTGAACTTAAACCAGGAAAAGAATAAATGCAGTTACTGAAAGTAAGGTTCAATTAAAACCAATGACAAAAATGTCAATTTACATGTAGATCAGATGCAGCAGCTGTACATAATGGTGTCCTGTCCTGAGCTTGGTGGGATTGAAACCATGATTCAAAATATATCTGTAAAGCACCCCCTCTCCCCTTGCACATCCAAGGTTGCCATGGATGACAGCCTGTGCTCAGAACATTTGAAGGATGTCATGGCAAATGTTACTGCCGTGCCCTGCAGTGCTCCATGGCCTGGCAGACTGGGCTGCAGAAAGGACATCCTTTGCAGTGTTATCACAGCTGATCTCTGAAGGCCTTCACACCCAGTGCAGTCTGCAGTTGGTGTTAGCTGATGGTGTTGCACAAAAGACCTTGCCAGTGTGTGTAAGAGTTGAGAGAGGTTTCTAATTAAATTGACATGGTTAATCCAACAGAACATCGAAACGTGCCCTTTGTGTTTGTCAAGGCAAGGCCACATGACTGTCTGTCAGGAACTTGTTGTAATGTTGTTGGTCTGATTATTTTTCCATGGGTTTCTCATAAAGCTTTGCACTGTATAATCAAGTTTAGATAATATGTTGCATAAAAATAAAATTAACAAAGGAGTCACCATTTTGCTACACTTTTTAATGATTTCCATTCAATTCTGCATTTTACCTCCAGTCTTTGCTGAAAAAAAATATATTGAATCAAATGATACTTGTCTTCTTTCTTCAGCTTCTAATTAAAAGAGAAATAATCTCACTTAAGGTCAGCAAAAGGTGAATTTCAAATTATATGTGCCTTAAACCCCACTCATTTTCTGGAGGGAACAGAAATTTCATTTCAAAACCATAGATATTTCCAAGTGAGCTGTAATTTCAGTAGACTTAAATTGTCTTGAATTAACCCGGCACAGGAGAGTTGCCTCTGAAAGATTTCCTGCCTTGGTTAAACATTTTTTTAAATTTATAATATTAACACTGGGCATGGGTAACAAGTGCTGAAAATCTCTTCCTTGTACTTGTAAACCTTGTTTCTCAATTCTCCAACCCAACGTTCAAAGGTCTGTACAAACTCCTTAGCTCAGAGGTCAGGTACAAATTGCTGCACTTTGCAGCTCCTTTCTGCCGATATGACAGAATTTCACAGGAGGGACGATTGCCTTCCAGCCCCCACTCCTGTGCACAGGCAGTTAAAATGGTGATATGCACAAGTCAGCCATTGGTACCTCAGTTTAATTAATAACTAACTGGGTTTCAGCAGTGCAAGGTGCATATTATAAAAAGGGTCAAATGTCAGTGCACAAAGGAAAAAAAAAAAAAAAGGACAAAACCCCAGCCACTGACTAAGCCAAATGCTTTAAGTTTAATGTACTTTCAGCAGTGAACATTCACATATTCACATCCCAACTGTGGTTTGCTATATGTTGATTTTCATTTCGGTGACCTGAGGGGGAGGGAACATGTTGAGCCACTTTCGGCTTTTCCTGGAATCTCTGCCTCCTGCTGAAAGCAGGGTTGCAGGTTGGGCCCCCTGTTGTTGCAGAGTTCACGTGGTATACACAGAGCTTAGAATGTTGCAATGAAAGTAGTGCATGGGATTAGGGTAAACTCAAAATTCTGACGCTATTTTTATTGTAATAAATTTGATAAGCAAGTAGACTTTATATGAACAGGCAGAATGTGTTATGTTTCACTCTGAAATCTCCAGGAGAGTTAGAGGAAAAAGTTTGCTCAGAAAAGCTGTAGATGATGAACTTTTTAAGATACTATTGGTCTCACTGCAGAGTGGAGCATACTCCTGTAAATTTATGTAGACAGACAGATAGATACTGTGTTATAAATTCCTGTATCTCAGAGTTCAGCAAAGACTTTGACAGACATTTTCAATTATTGAATTAAATCACCGTGTTCATATATAAGATTTTTCTTCAGAAGAACAAGAAGCGAAATAAGTGAATGTGTTATCTTTCCCATGTAATGATTAACAGATGAGTCTAGTTGTGGTTTTGTTTTTCAGTTGCAGAATATTGCTTCTCCTGTCCTTCTTATGGCAAAAGCTTGCAAGCTTCTAGTCGATCCTGAATGAAACTTTCTCCCTTTCCAAGCAGAATGCTTTCCAATGCAGATAGTTAATGGCGAGGACACACTTACCTGTATCAGCATTTCTGCAGAGAACAGTGCTGAATTTCATTTTTGATAAAGAAATGCTGCAAAAAGTTTCCCATCAAGTACAGCTTATCCAGAATAGGAAAGAGTACACTGAAATTTATATATCACGCATTTTCCTGTCTGATCATGGTAATGATGGATTTTATTGACTAGACTGAAATATGGGAATTTGGGGAGAAGGGGATGGTTATGCTGTTTCCTGATTTAGACCACTGATAATATGATTACACAAACCATGTCTCATCTTCTTGGCCTTCCTCAACGTGTGGCTTCAATACATTGCAGGGTAATAACTTCAGCCTCAGCCAGTAACAAGTCCTATCAAAATAGGGGAGGCTTATGAATTAGCATCAATTGGAGTGGGTAATGGAGCTGGGGCAACCAGGATAACACAGGGGTTACACAACTTGTTGGACAAAGTTCTGAATGACTTGCAGAAAAGTGCATTATAAAATAAGGGGGGGACTAGGTTTTGCTTACCCAAACTTATTACTCATATCTCATTGAATATGATTTTTGCAGTTTTTAAGCAGGAGGTCAGGTCATTGAGGGACCTTCCTCCTGGGAATGTTCACTGCTAGGCATGGATAGTGCTTACATAAAACGCAAGTGGATCACACACAAGATTAAATACACCATAGAAAGATGCAGAGAGGGTTGGTAACAGGATAGGCAAGACGTTTGCACAACACAAGGTGCCTTTATTTTGTATGGGAATCATAATTTTAGCTCCATTTTTTAAATTGTACATAAAATTTCTGTGAGGCCAGATTAATACACTATGGGAACTGATATAATAAGTTTAGGGGAATTAGATCCTTGTTATTTTTCTAATGATAAAGGTGAAAATAAGAAGTTTAACCTTCAAATTTTAGTTTGAAGCTGTAGCCAATTGTTTACTGTACAAATTCCTTGTTGAATTATCTGATTAGCATTCAAGTTTTATCCTGGGAAATTCCAGGATATTAAATTACAGAATAATTTCAGGTGTTTTCCTACTAAAAAGGAGCAAGAAGTAAAAGACCAAATTTCTAGTAATTTTGTCACAATTTTTAAAGCGAAATACATTGCTTTTGATTGGTGTCTGGAGAATATAACCTGTCTCTGCAGGACCTTTAAAGCAGGATTTTCTGTAGTGCTCATCCCTATCTTAAATATCTTGCAGCCTCTTGCAGCCATTAGAGTCTTGTAACTGATGTCAGGGGAGTCATGCTACATGTGAGTACTGTCAGAAATATCACACTTTATTTTCTGTTTCTTTCTTTGAACCTAATACAATCAAAAGTCACAGTGAACAGATTTTGGTGAGTTTTAAATGGAACAAATAATTTTTAACACGTTTAGCCACTTAAGACAAATTTAAGCAACTGAAAACCATGCACAGACCCTTCCTGCAGTAAATCCACCGTGAAGACTGTTTTTCAGGCCTTGAACATTTACTTGCCCCATACAAAGTGAACATAACTGACCAGAATAAAACTGAAGTTTAAGCATGAAATACAAACTCTTGCAATCAATCAGAACTCTGATGATAGGCTCTAGATTAGAATGCTAATTGTCACCATAGTAGAAGTGGGAATTTCATAAAATCATAGAATCTTTATTTTGGAAAAGACCTCTAAGATTGTTGAATCCAACCATTAGCTGAACACTGCAAAGCCCACCGCTAAACCAGGTCCCTAAGTGCCACATCTGCATATCTTTTAAGTACCTCTGGAGTTGGTATTTAACCACTTCCCTGAGCAGCCTGTTCCAATGCTTGACAGCCCTTTCGATGAAGAAATCTTTCCTTCCCTGGTGCAACTTGCGGCTGTTTCCTTTTGTCCTAATTTCAGCAGCTACCCTCAGGATTTAGTAGTCTGGTTTATCCTACCTCTCAGGCATTGTTGTTCTCTCTATTTAAGCATAGTACTTCTAGTGGGCAGAGAGCCTCTGCTTGTGCATGTTCTTGTCTGAACATACATGGGAAATTCATGGTGCAGCAAATGCTGCTCCATGCACATCTCATTGTGTTTGTGCAGCACCTGAGCCAAAATGTTCCTGACCCTGGCTGGAGAGGGACAAGTTCAATGACCCAGCTGAGGCATGCAGATGATGATGAGAATAAGCAATCCTTTAGCAGTGCTGGCAGGAGGATAAATTGCACAGCAGACAGACATGTCATTGTCAATGATCTCTGAGGTTACTTTCTTCCAAGCCGTTCATCACAAGCTACTCATCAAGCCTCTCGCCAGCCGTTGTTCCTGCCCCTTCAGGTCTGCTGACTCAGTTCACCACTTTTTCCACTGAGTTTTGCCAAAATGATCTAGATTACGAAAATTCACCTTTTCAAAATGTTTCACCTAGCCTGGGGCAACTTCTTCACTCAGTTCAGCTGCAGGTGAAGATGTGTCTGACGCACTGCAGACATTGTCACAGCCTGTTGGCCTCAGGTATGGCTTTTTTGTAAAAGGGTGAAGGCATCATCCATCCCATCCAACCTTTCTTTTCCTGCCCAAAAGACCTTCAGAAAAGGGCCTTGGCCAAAAAGCTGTCCTGAAATGCTGTACCTCTCTTGCACTGACCCACCACAAATTTCAGCTTTGGACACCTGAATTTCATTAATGGCAGAACGCAGGAAACCAGGTGTGATCCAGTTCCTGTTGATCCCCACACTGGCCCCAGATCCTGCAGCTGGGCATGCCATGGCTCAGCTTTGGCAACAAAGACACCTGCTTTGTTCAGCTCATTTATGAAATTAATGAGGAGGAAAAGAGTGACAGTCTTGTCAAGAAAGAGAAAAGTGAGGTATAATGATACTGTAATCATCTTTAAGCAGGGAGGTAACTTGCACAGGACACTTGAAGCAATGCACAATCACTACCTTATTTAGAATTGATGAGGCTGTTGACTTTTTCTCTCCAGCCAATAGATCTCTAAACAGGCAAACTGTGTTTTCTGCAGGAGCATTTCTGGGGTGTCTGATGTTTGTGATAAAATTACACAGTTGTTCTTAGTAAGCTGTTGGTTTTGTATGCATTTTATGAATATAAAGTTGTCAGGGGAATAGAGTCAGGATTTGAAAATAAAGAACTTTAATGACAGACATGCTTTTAGAGCTGATGTCTATCATCGTCATCATCAGGGTCAACATTTTCCCTTATTATTTCAAGTAAAATACCAGGAAGGTCACATTTAAACCAGTAGCTGTTATTTTCCTCTGTCAACTGGGTGTATTTGAAATTTCAACAACTGTCTTTCCCTCTGTGGTTTAAAATGCAAAACTGTGGCAGTTTCTTGAAGGGAGCAGTAGCTGTGCAGAGTCCATGAGGACACACCCTGTCAGCTCAGTGGGAGTTTGTGCAGTACAGGGTCTGCAGGTGGGGCACAGGTGTCCCCATCCCTCCCCTGGACAGTTATCACAGAGACAGCACATCTCCCTGGTCTCTCCTGTTGCCTGTGGTGATGCTGGCACCTGTCCCTAGGCTTTGGGACTGCCAGCAGTTGTGTCACCCACAGATGATGCCACTAAATCCATGTAACACAAAACTGGAGGCGTGAATTAAGTCCAGACATAAACAACCTCATTTTATAGGAGCACGTGAGTGAAGTGGACACACAGTTACTGCCACAAGGACACTGGCTGTGTCCCTGTGTTTGTAAAAGCCTGTTTGACCACACTAGGATCAACAGAGGAGAACATGCCTGCCTAACTTCACAGGGCACTGCCCAGTGCTGGACTAACCCAGGGATAAGTTCCTTTGGGGACTTTGGGCATTGCTTTCTCAATGGGGCCCCAAGCTGCCTTTGCCCTGGGACAAGGGACATCACCATTTGGCCCTGCATTGTTGTTGATCAAGGTGTGGTATTTCTACTTAATAAAATACCTGCCTCAGTTAATCAGCCTGCTCACAGTGTGCTTTAGGCCAGTCACTGCCAACGCAGTAAGCTTGCCATTTAATATTCTGGGATGTGGGAAAAAAGTGCCTTTAAAGAGAAGGTAATTAATGTTTAGGGGAACAACTATTTACACTCTTCCTACCGGCAGCAGAGGAGTTTCTCAAGCAAGGTGAAGTGAAATTTGAATGGTTTCAGTGCAACATGTATGGCTGCTAGTTCATCTGTGCAAAGAAGTCCTTGGAACAGAGGACTGAGGGGCTCACTCATGCCTCACTCTTGAGAGGCTGGTAAGCCTCACTCCTGGTAGGCTAGCAGATGTTAGCATCCATTTAACCTGGTGTGAACAATCAAGCAGGATTTACCTTTTTCTAAAAAGAAGCAAAGGACTCATCTCAGTCCTGATAGTGAGTAATTTAAAACTTGTCTGTCTCCAAAACACAACCTTTCTTGTTAAAAATACTTATGTCTGTCTCTCTTTTTTTGAATCTATGTTATCAAGATCAAGTGTGCCTTCCTCCTAAGAGTCCAGAAACCAAGCACTTATATTTCACAAGACACTGCATATTAATGGAGATTAAATTTTTGCCTTTTCTAGCATTAATCTCACTTATTGGATGCTGGAAATCAGTTTGGCTTTATTAAGGCCACTAGACCCATATTACCAGCCTGTGCCTTGTGTAGACCCACAACACAGGGTAGCTGGTTTTCATGACCAGTTTATTGTTGACTTAAAAAATGTGCCAGCAGATTTGAACACTTTGGAAACTGGTATTTTCAAATGTTTTCTTGAGAGGGATTGCATTTCAGTCTGAAAAGGGTTAAATTGTGTTGGTAGCCCATACGTATTGTATGTAGCTGCACAGGAAAAAAAACCCAAACCACATTTGATCATGAATCTTGATTCAAAACAAATTACATAGGGATAAATGCATTTTCGGTTCATAAAGAATTTTTAATGATGCACTATCACAAATGGTGTGTGGCAGTGTCTGCAGCAAAGGTGGCCAGCAGCACTTAGAAGCAGCTTCAGGTACAACTTGCAATATGAGAAATCATCTTGCTGGCACAATGCAAAGTGCTGGAGAACATGCAATCACCTGCATGGCCATTGAATCACCAACTGGTTTCTGGGGGTCAAGGGAAATTGTTTCATCTCCCCTCACTCCACAAACCCAGTCGCCATCTGTAGCTTTCCAGACTATAGCCCCAGACACAGAACCCTGCAGATAACAGAGATATAGAGACCTATTTTGTAAGTTGACCTAAAACAGATGGTTTGAATGGAATTGCTAATTTTTAAACTTAGCCAAACTTGGGGTGATAAGTACTTGACTTGCCAACAGCTGGCTCATGTAAAGGTAATGATTATTTCCCACCAAAGTGTTTGTATAACCAGCTTTGCTTTTATTCCAAGAAAGGTGAAGTTACACTTCTAGGAGCAAACTGTCAAGTGAAAAATGAAGCTGTTTTACTCTGTCTTAAGTTTCTTAATTATTTCAAATAATTCCCAGGAATAAAATTAAAATGTCTGTTAAAGGGTGTCTGTTAAATAACTGTTAAAGGGTAATGTTTGAATCTGAGAGAAATGTGTATCAACAGTTCAAGAAGCTATCCATGACAGATCTGGCTTCAAAGGAATCGTGTTTAGTAAAGTATTGCCTGAGCATCAGCATCACTTTTACTGCCCTCCACTTTCTTTATCTTCTCCTCTGCTCTCCATATTTTTAAATTAAAATGGCTCAGAAGCATCAGCATGCAACACTCATAGCCAAAAAACACGTGCAGGATCAGGTCCTACCACAGACCAAAGCTCAGAGGTCTGGTTTCCCAATCCCAAATACATTTAAGAGATGAACCAGGCTCAACAGTGTTTGCCCTGCCTTGTGCAGAGGCACCTCTGTGTATAGACCAGCACAATTCTGGACAGCTCAAGAGCTTTACTGAAAACAATCTGAGGTGCTGAGGTTACTAGGATTTTAATAGATTTTGTGAACCATACAAATCAGACTTTGGTGCCTAAAATTTATGCTGGTATTTTTGTGAACTTGGGCTTGCTGCACTAATGAAAAATCTTCCTTGGTGGTCACCAATGCAATTATGGGACAGAGAGAAACCTATGTCTCACTGAATAAGAAAACTGTATCGAATAAATAAATCTCTCTGAAGCTTCATCCTGTTTTATTTAAAATAAAAAATAACCCTGTCAAACCCATATATTGGGAACATTTCTTACAGCGGCTTGCAGTGTCCTACAAGGGTGAGTGTATTTTGACAGGTCCATCAACAGACTGGTGATGAATGCAAGTCATGACAAATAAATCAGTGAAGGAAAGACTGATGGAGTTGTAAAACACCATGGGAAGGAGCCAATTGTGTAACATTCAATAGGTGGGACCTATTCAAAATGCAGTTGGGATAGGGCTGAATGCAAGGCTGTGGTATTCAGAGTAGTAAACACAAGTCATAACCAGAGCACGTGGTGCTTCTATAGAGGATATGAGGTTAGAATTGAAAAAACCCCACCCAACTCCATGGGATTTACTAGTGAGAAGGTGTGAAGAAGCAGGCTTTGGCAAGACAGACACGGGGAGAAGAAGGAGGGATGATCCTCATCCCTGTATATAGCAAGAGTGAAAAAGGCTGAAGCTCTAGAGAACTGTCAAAAGACCAAAACCCAATAATTCTAGGTGAAAGTGACTAATTGTGAACTTAGCCTGCAAGTTCTATTCAAAAGACAGACTTGTGTTGTGATTAAGTGACTTAAATATCACTAGAAGGCATCAGCAGAGGTTTTGAAAGATTGTTTAGTCTATCTAATCCTGTCTGGAAGCAAAAGCCAGAGAAATTCTCATGAGAAATATTGCACACTTACTTGTATGATGGAGTGGTTAGCAAACAAGCCATACAGGGATGTGTGGTCCACAGCTCTCTGATTCCTTACAGCCAAGGTCTTTGTGGAAGATACAATTTACTCAGATAAATGCTATAGCACCCAATGTGCAAATAACACTAAAATGTAATGGTCCATGTCATATACAATCACTTGCATTAAATTGTCTGGTGGACCAGTGCAGCTTTAAAAGTCAAGGAACTAAGTACTCTCAGAGTCCAAGGTGTCTTATTTAATTGTGCTCAGAAAGAAAGCTCGCTGTCTTGCAGTTTTGGCTGTTAGCATGGTCATTTCCTGTATGTCTACATTTCCTGCTCTCTGCCTGTGTTCAAATGCAGAATAAGGTTTCTGAGATTTGCCTGCCTCTTGCAGGCTTGCAGTGCCGTGCTTGGTTTAAAGCACAGCCTCTCATAAAGGAGTGATTCTCTTCAGTTTTTGTCAAGTCCTGCTGCAATAATGGAAGAGACAAACACATCAGACATTGTAACACAAGCAGTAGGCAACACAGAAGCTTGTCAGATCACTCTTTGCACAAAAGAACAAGAATTGTCCCCTAACCCCACTGCTAAAGTGTATTTATTATTTCCTACTTGACTCTTGCTGCAGAGGTCTAGAGGAGCAAGGGGTTGTTATCAAATGGAAACTGTCTGGTGCTTCTCATGCATTTGCCACCTTTCGCCATGGAATATGGCACCTGGTGCTTGTGCTGTTCAGGAGTAAATGGATTCATTGATGAGTGACTGAGAGGGAAGAGAAGGCTCTGTAGAGTACCTCTGTCTTCCTGTCAGTATCTTCTTTCTCCCAATTCTGTGTAATCTCCTTCTTACCATTTCAAAGAGGTCTTGAGATTTTGAGATACTTGGTGGCATCCATTCATGTGCCTTTGGTGTCCTGTGACAGCAGCTCTTGATGCCTGGGATGTGTGAGCAGGTCATCCTCGACCATTCCCTCAAAGAGGAACTTTGCCTATGTCCAGGGTGCACTGTCGCTGCAGTATCACTCTTCAGGCTGGTGTCACTTGTTCCTCTGTTTTTCTGCAGCCTTAGTCCCAGTTTGAAAAACAAACTTGCAGAACAACTACAGGAAAATGAGAGAGAGAGGTGAAATTCTCATGGTAGCTAATAGATTTTAACGAGTGTCCTCCTTCTTCATTTGCCCAGGTTTTATCACGCTGTGAATGAGTTTGACACCATGACTGCTGAGGATTCCACTGCAAGGATGAGCAATGATTCCACTAATGTGGCCACCACAAAAGTGCCCGAAGGTGTTGCTGGTGCGCCCAACGAGGCAGCTCTGCTGGCCCTCATGGCCCGCACTGGATACAGCATGATCCAGGAGAATGGGCAGCGCAAGTACGGAGGGCCTCCTCCCGGCTGGGAGGGCCTGCACCCTCCGCGGGGCTGCGAAGTCTTTGTGGGCAAAATCCCCCGCGATGTCTACGAGGATGAGCTCGTCCCCGTCTTCGAGTCTGTGGGCCGCATCTACGAGATGCGCCTGATGATGGACTTCGATGGGAAGAACCGTGGCTACGCCTTCGTGATGTACACCCAGAAGCACGAGGCGAAGCGCGCCGTCAGGGAGCTGAACAACTACGAAATCCGCCCCGGCAGGCTGCTGGGTGTCTGCTGCAGCGTGGATAACTGCCGGCTCTTCATCGGAGGCATTCCCAAGATGAAGAAGAGAGAGGAGATCCTGGAAGAGATTTCCAAGGTGACAGAAGGCGTGCTGGATGTCATCGTGTATGCCAGCGCTGCAGACAAGATGAAGAACAGAGGCTTTGCCTTTGTGGAGTATGAGAGCCATCGAGCAGCAGCCATGGCCAGGAGAAAACTCATGCCAGGAAGGATCCAGCTGTGGGGACATCAAATTGCTGTTGACTGGGCAGAACCAGAGATAGATGTGGATGAAGATGTCATGGAGACTGTTAAAATCTTATATGTGAGGAATTTAATGATTGAGACCACAGAGGACACCATTAAAAAGGTGTTCGGTCAGTTTAACCCTGGCTGTGTAGAGAGAGTGAAAAAAATACGTGATTACGCCTTTGTGCACTTTACAACCAGGGAAGATGCCATTCATGCCATGAACAACCTTAATGGTGTTGAACTAGAGGGCTCGTGCCTGGAGGTTACCTTGGCCAAGCCGGTAGACAAGGAGCAGTACACTCGCTACCAGAAAGCAGCAAAAGGAGGGGCTGCAGCAACCTCCGAAGCAACGCAGCAACCTAACTATGTTTACTCTTGTGATCCATACACACTAGCATACTATGGATATCCATACAATGCCTTGATCGGGCCCAACAGAGATTACTTTGTGAAAGGTTAGTAAGCACAATTAGGGGATGTGATGGGCAGGTTTGATCTTAGGCTGATGCCAGAGGTCTGCCTCAGCCAAAGGACAGCTAGGGCCACGCAATTTTTTCTTAATACTCTTGTATAGGCCTTTATGTCATATTTCTGTTGGGTCTTACTTTAGTTTATGACTACACAAAGTGTATTTATCTATAAATAATTGCAAATGTGCAAGATAGTATGAGAGAGGTATCAAATATAGGGTTGAGAAGAGGTAAAAACCAAGATGGGGAACAGATGGATCTGGGTTTTTTGAGTGATGTACTAAGTCTGAGCAAGTCTAAGGAGCAAGTCTTCCATTGTCTGATGTCTCCTTTCAAAGAGCTGGATCCTGTGACAGAGATCTCTGGAGGCATGGGTATGGTGACCTATCCAAAGGCAAGGAGGTTAGGGAAAGCCTTAATTAGGAGCTCTCTAGGTGTCATTTACCTTCCACATTAAAATGACAGCAATGCTGTCCTTCATAAAGTCATTTGAGAACTACAAGCAGAAGGAATCACGTGAGTGAAAAATAATTATTTTATTATGTATACCTTAATTAGTTATCAGTTACAGTCATTAAAAATTAACCAAAAATCACTTATTCATAAAAAAACTCTAACAGCTATAACTGGTATTATAATTACAATTATCCTGTACTTACAGGAATTAGAGTTTCCTGACATTTGATGTGTATTTCCATAGAAGAAGCAATTTAGCATAAATATATTCTTAAAACACCCACATAAACCAAGAAGTATTTTTAAGAGTAGTCATTCAAGAATGTCAGCTTCTTCTCAATTTCCAGGTTTGTACTTGCAATGAACTATGGCAGAGTTGAGTAACAGTCTAAATATTCAATTAGATCATCATAAAGTACATCAATACTGCAGTGTTCAAAGTACTGTCAGAACAGATGTGGAGTCACTAAGATGAATAAAGGCAATATTATTGGAAATGGGTTATATGCACCTAATAAAATAGCAGAGAAAACAATTAAACAACGTGAGTGAAAATATATGCAGTCATGGGACAAAGTTGATTAAAGGGCAGATGTGATGCTGTGCCATCTTGGCTGAGTCCCATTGCAGCCAGTTGACAAGTTTGGTCTCCTCTGGAGGACATCTGAAAGCAGAAGCTGTTCCTAATGCTCAGAAATCAGCCAGAGGATCCCCTCACTCTCTACTGACTGCATTGAACCTGTAACACTTGCCACAAGAGTTCCATCAATATAAATGAGCAGTTAATATATGCTCACAAATTTCAAAAGCTAAACAAGCACAGGTTTACTGGATGGTTCTTAGGCACTTCTATTTTCCTCAGCAGGGTCACTGAGACTCAACCATGCTGACTAAAGCAGCCACATTTCTGAGTGCAAGCCTCCGTGTTTCAGCCTGGGGTCACTCGTGCTCCCCATGGGGCTGTCACTCTCCATTACTCACCATCTTCTGTGTTGTTATCATAAGCAGGCAGCATACGAGGCAGAGGGCGAGGTGCAGCTGGCAACAGAGCTCCAGGTCCCAGGGGCTCCTACCTGGGGGGATACTCCGCCGGCCGTGGAATCTACAGCAGGTACCATGAAGGCAAAGGAAAACAGCAAGAGAAAGGATTTGAACTGGTTCCCAACTTGGAGTTACCTGCAGTCAATCCAGTGGCCATTAAGCCTGGTGCAGGTTAGTATGTGTAAGGAGAAGAGGAAAGGGCAGCCCCCACTCCAAGCCCTGTCTCAAGCATGTGAGAACCCCTCCAGGGCCACTCCACAACTGCAGCTGCCCCAGTGGGGGTGGCCCCAGGGCTGGGGCTCAGTGCTCCCTTGTGCTGAGTGCCTCCTGGCCATGGCCAGACTTTCTTCACACAAGAGGCACACAGCAGGATAGGGGGACACAAATTTTTGGGAGTTCTTCAGACCAAAGTAAAAAGGACTAATAGGGGACACAAATATCTGGGAGTTCTTCAAGCCAAAGTAAAAAGGACTAAAGCAACTCTCACTCCTCCTCTCCCCTTTTGCATTTGTTTATGAGGAAGCAGACTTTCCTCTCCTTCTAGTCCTGGGAACCAGAACGTGGTGACTAAGATCAATCTTCCTCTCTTTTAAGGTCTTCAATGCTAATTTCACCCTGGGAGATTCCTAGCCTAGATTTCCAGCCAGGCTGGAGCCCTGCCCTGTTTAGTCCATCTTACTCCAATGGTATGAGGCTGAGAAAAGGATCTGGGGCTTTCCCATTGCAGGAAAGTCCCTGGGTGAGGCAAGCTCCTCCATCTCCATCAGTGGCATGGGGAAGGAGCAAGGCAGGGAGCCCTCGGGGTCCATCTTTGCAGGTGTGCAGTGCCTACAGGAGTGCTCTCATCTCTGCTGGGCTCTGCTGGGCCAGTCCAAGGGCTGGGGCAGGGATTGCCCCCTTCTGCTGCTTTATCAGCTGAGAACCCAGCCCTTGCCGTTCCCAAGTGAACAAGAGGAAAGCTGAAGCTCTGCAATTCCTCAAGATCCTGTTTGGAAAGACTTTTATTTGGAAAAGTAGCCTGAGGAAGAAGGTCCTTAAAGGGGATGGGGACCCCATCCTGAAGTCCTGATGTCTTCTCCTTCATTTTTCTTTCCAAGTAAACTGTAAATGGCAAGATTGCTTAATAATAGAGCTACTGTGGTTTCCCAAAACATGTTTCATTTATGTCAGTGAAAATTACAGCTTGCATCTAATGAAGTCTGTGAAGAGTTCCTCATAACAGCTGGATGAGATAATATGAGAAGTCTAGAGACAAAGGAAGGCTGTTAAGATTAGAGTTGGAGAAAGATCAGGAAAGATCCTGGGAAAACTACCCACTCACCACCAGAAAATATTACTGCTACGTGTGTTTGCAAAGATACTTTAGGAATTCCAGGTATTACTAAAGGATGCTTGAAAAGTGAGCTTGGAAATGCATGCTAATTAGTGGTGTCTATACTTCATTCGTCTGCCAAACAAAAGATTGAAGCTCAAGTCAAAGTGTTTCTACACTTGAAGCATGTTGAGATTCAGGGTTTTTTTATCAGACCTTCCCCTGTGGTATGGTTCCAGCACAGCCTCTGAGCACAGAAGCACCTGGTCTGTTTTCCCCAGTCACATCAGCTGATCTAATAAGAGGTACCTCATGCAAGAGTTACCACTGTTATTAAGAGGGTATGACTTTGAAAGCACGTTACCAGAACAGAGGAGTAGAAATGTACTGACTGCAAAGTTTCCTGCCTACTGTTTAGACCAACCTTAAAGCTCATTTCTTTGCACCTTGTTGGAATACTCCTGGGAGGTCACCCCAATACCCCAGATGCCTGCTACGGTTTTTCTGCCAGAAATTATTGCAGAATGGAGCATGTGAGCTCTTTGGCTTGGTGAGAAATTATCCAGGATATTTAAACTAGAGATAAAACCGGTTTGACCTGACCAGGTGGACTCTGTGTAAAAGGAGAACTGGAAAACCTCATGTGTTGGGGGTCTCTGCTTGAGGAAACAGTGGTGGAGAACACCACTGGTGGAGAACACATTTCTGCCTAAAAGATATCTGATCAGCTTCCTTGCTGCAGTCTCCAGGATCAGAGCAAGAGTACTGCTTGCTGTCACCTCCTTCCACCAGGCATAACTGCACACTTTAACATTGCAAAGTTTCATTGCACAGAAATAAACCTGTGTACGTATTAGGCTTCATTCTGGCTTAGTGGCTGCACCTCCCATAAATGCCAATGCCACCTCTTAGTCCATAATCCATTATTTATGGATTTCTTTGTTTTCCTTGTGGATAGCCTTACTGCTAAAAAGCTAACAAGCTGAATGCTGAAGTGTGTAATATGAGGCAATGATGGAAATCACAGCATCATAGAATGGTTTCCATTGGAAGGGACTTTAAAGATCGTCTAATCCAATGCCCCTGTCATGGGCAGAGATGTCTTAAACTAGATCAGGTTGCTCAAAGGCCCATCCAACCTGAACTTGAACACTTCCAATAATGAGCCACACAAAACTTCTCCGGACAACCAGTCCAGTGTCTCATCACCTTTATTATAGAGTATTTCTTTCTCATGCCCAACCCTTTTTCAGTTTAACCCTGTTACCCCTTGTCCTATCACTACAGGCCTTACCATAAAGTCTTTCTTATAGGACCCCTTTAAGTACTGAAAAGCTCCAGCAGAGGTCTTTATCCCAGAGGCATCTTTTCTCCGGGCTAAACAACCCCAGCTCTCCCAGCTTGACTTAACAGCAGACGTGCTCCATCTTGTTTAACATCTTCTGAACCTGCTCCATCAGGTTCACATCCTTCTTTTATTGGGGGCTCCAGAACTGGACACAGCACTCCAGTAGCAGACAGATGGGATAAAACATATTTAGCCAAGCTAGTCCTGGGAAATGCTGGTAAAAGAGCTGATATTTTCACAGGGTTGGCCAAAGGATGGCATGTAAAGCAGACCCATTGCTGCCTGTATTTTCTGCAGTAGAAACCACAACTTTCTGTCCTGGAGCAGCTCTTCCTATGGCAGCTACATATTCCTTGATGTCAACAGCTGGAGCAGGAACTCACTGGGACATTACACACTCTTACTGCCTGTGCTCAGGCCACTCTCAGCCAGAGAGAAGGACAGCAGTGGTCAGAAGGGGTTGTGTAAATCTGGGTCACAGCTCCCAGTCCCCAGGAGGACTCTGGCCCTAGGATACTCATAGCAGGAGCATGGGGAAAAATGCTGGACCAAGCAGCACTGAGCCTGTGCACTGTGCAGCAGCTATGGTGCTCCCATACATGGGAGGGAAGAGGTGCCCCAGCTCCCCTGCCTGCATAAAAGGCTACCTCCCCTGATAAGAGCAGCCCAGGATCACTGCTGGAGAGTTGGCACAGCTGGGAGGGAGAGTCTTTGACAAGAGGTCCTGGAAACTCTCTCCCAATGTATCTGATATGTCTGGTCTCTCCTAGTGGCCATCCCTGCCATTGGTGCCCAGTACTCCATGTTTCAGGCCGCACCACCAGCCAAGATGATGGAAGATGGCAAAATCCACACTGTTGAGCACATCATCAACCCCATAGCTGTCCAGCAGGACCCAGCTAGTGCAGCAGCTGCTGCAGCAGCCGCAGCCGCAGCTGTAATACCAGCTGTGTCAACGCCTCCTCCCTTCCAGGTGAGCTCAGCACAGAAATCCTGCTTCCCATGTATCCTGCTATGCATACCCAGGGTGGGGGAAAGCCTGGTCTCTTGCCCTGTTCCATTCAGGAAGGCTCTTGAGGATGTCACAGTGCCCAAGAGCCCTGAAGTCCATCTGACCTGTCAGACATCTGCACATTGGGCTGTTGCTTTCCCTGCTGTGGGGACCCAAGCTGTGAGGGGGGAGCAGCCTCCCATGGCAGCATAACTCTCAATCAACAGGGCACACACTGCCTACCACCTCCATTACCCCCTTCCCTTCTGGGCGTTTGCCATTCAGGGCATGGAAATGGGGCGCCACAACAAAGCGCATTTTGTGAGGTCTGAACCCTTTCCTTCCAGGGCCGCCCCATCACACCGGTGTACACCATGACTCCCAGCGTGCAGCGGATCCCTGCCGCCGGCATTTACGGGACAAGTTACGTGCCCTTTGCGGCGCCGGCGGCGGCCACAGCGACAATAGCCACGCTACAGAAGAACGCTGCCGCCGCCGCGGCCTATGGCGGGTACGCCGGCTACATCCCGCCCGCATTCCCGGCCGCCGCCATCCAGGTGCCCATCCACGACGTCTACCAGACGTACTGAAACTGTCGGCAGAGGAGGGTGCTGGAGAAACACACACTGAAGGAATACTTTACTATTTATGAAGAAAGAACTGTCTGCGAAAGAGTAAACGTTTGGGCTTGGTAAAACAATGCAGGAAGTGAAGAATGTCATAGAAAAACGTGTTTGAAATATTTTCTATGCTTGAAGTTTTCACTAACTTTTTTAGGCTATTTTTAAAAATTTAACATGCCTGTATTCATACATTTCCAAAGGACCTCGGTGCATCCAGCCCACCACTGACACGCATTTATATGCACTGCAGTAGGGTTGCACAGGGTCTTTTTTTTTTAGCAGTTATATTTTCAATATATTTGTGGTATGAAGGTTTTTTTTTAGTAATTTCTGCACTCCAGAGATGTCTATTTTGTAGTGCCTTTAATAATATATCAGCTATATATTAAAAAGCACACCTGAGCAGCTAGGGAAAGTTTTAACAATATATTTTGAAGAGTATATTCAATATTTAAATACATACCTTAGTGTTTTGTTTTGTTTTTTGTTTTTTAAGAAGAAAACAACGAGTATCTTATTTAAAAGTTATACTGGAAAGTGCAATTTGAAAAATGTGCAAGACCTCTGCATTTTTTGCTGGCATTAATACAATCTGCTCATTCTCATTTGAAATCACAAGTAACTAATATTGCCTGTTTGGAAGAAAGAGAAAAGAAAAAAAGCCTCTTCACACATACCTCTTCACAGTGTGATTTGCAGGCTTGTTTTTAGCTAAAGAAAGGCTCCAGGTTTTCCTTAGCAACTGGATTTTCTATTTATTGAAGCTACTTGTAGTTGCAGCACGTACAGAAACGAGTAGCTGACATTTCACGCGAGGTGTCTTGACTTAGATCTTCATCCAGTATAAAGCCAAGGCTTTTTCTCAATGCTCTTCATTTTATTCTTTGAAGTATATGTTGTAGTGACTGAGAACACTTTGTGTTGCTGTTAGCAAGAGTAGCCACGCTCTCGCCAAGAGGATGTGCAGCATTACTTACTCATTGCTCCATCATGCTCCATGAGAAATTTCAAAGGTACTAGGGGTGGTAGTGATACTGGAATTAGTGAAACAGGGCTAGCCTCCCTCCCAGCTTCCCTTCCACTCTTAATTCCCCTTCTCCACAACTGGAGTTGTACATGCACATCAGGGCTGGGAGTGATTAGACCCAATGATTTTAAGACATAGACCTTGTAAATATCTTTTAATATACATTTTTAAAGTCATTTTATGTTGCAAATTTACATGGTATGTGGTTTGCCACAAAACAAAAACCTTTTATTGCAATGTTATAAAAAAGTTTGTTTTATTAAGAAGTAAATATATTCTTGCAGTGTTTTGTGGCCTGTTTAAAGGCTTTTATTTAGTAGTACAGTGAATGTAAAATAGAGTAAAATGGTAAAAAATATCTTGCCCTTTGTATGAAGTGCATCAGCTCTACAAACACAAGTCTGGTGACAAAAGGTGAGAAGCAGGGAGTCAGTAAACAATATTCCTTTACTTTTTGAGGTATAAGTACATACCAAAGGAGTTTCACATTGGCCATATTTTGACAACTGAACCACTTCCAGACCACGTTGAGCTCAGTTAAGTGACCTTTTTAATACACTGCTTTTGCTTGCCTCAAAATTGAGCAGTTGTATTTTAGGTGCTCTTGCTCAGACAATCTGAGCTCCCCTTGACCCTGCCAACCCATTCACAAAAGCACTGTGAGGTTACCCATTAGGTTGGACTCTGCCCCTCCACGCCCCTTCCCAGGAAAGTTTTATTGTCTGTACCTGCACATCTGAAAGCACACCCAGACCTCAGCCCCAAGGTCCTGCCCTTGTGTAGGGTGAGAGAGGAGGAGATCTGGGCAAAGCCCAAGGGCCAAGCCCCCGGCCAGAGTCCAGCACTGCCTCCTCCAGTCTAAGGTCTTACGTGGCTCAACACTAAACACCAGCGTGGGTCCTTGGGCCATGCACAAACAGCCCTGGGGCCAGGACAAGGCACTCCAGTGGTCTGGCTCTGCTGGCCCTTCCAGCCCCACGCCATGGCTGACCCCCAGAGGAGAGGGGAAGGGTGATGGCTCCCTTCCCACTAATCCTCTCCCTGCCAACAGGACAAGGGACCTGCTGCTCACAGAGATGGCAGGAAGAGAAAGGAGCCAATGAGGGAAAACCGTGAGGTGTCCCTAGCCAACAGTGGATGCTGCCCATGCCAGGGTAGAAGCAGGCAGTACCCAGGGATGGAGGCAGGACCCAGGCATGCAGGCAGCCAGGTCATGCTGAGCCTCCTGCCCATGCCTGTCTTGACATTTACTTTTAAACCATTTCATGTACACTACTACTGAGGTAAGTCTATTAACTTGAAATGTGAACATCTTTAGGTTAAGAACAAACTATTCTAAGAAAAAAAGTATATATAAAAAAAAACAAAGCTAGTGTGCCTTATTCTCAAAAAAGCTGATATTTTAGATATTTTATTGTATCTCTCTTCTCTGTATTGTCAGAAGCCTCTGAGTTTATTTAGTTCTTGCTCCATTTATGGTACATTTCTAGGATGTAGTGAATAAAGCATTCTTTAAAAACAGAGACTGTTACTTCATTGCAACATCCCACTCTGCCAAGGCTGTGCTCCCCTCCAAGCTGGGAAGAGGGTTTTAGGGCAGGAGGGAAGCAGGGCACTGCAGCCAGCATCCCTGCAGGCTCCTGCAGGGAGGGGAGATGAACTGTCCCACTGACTCCTCTGTCCCACCACCTGCAGAGGACAGTGACCTTCCCAGCATGCCCACTGGGCATTTCTCCATTCTTCCAGCATCCTCTGAACAACCTAAATCTCTCCTTGTATGCAGTTTAGAGTCAGTGCCTAGATGTGGATGGAGCTGGATCTAATATCTCTCTGTGCTTTCCATCCACCCAGTGCACAAATTCCTGTATCTCCTTGTATGTCCTCGCGGCCAGGCAGGAGCACTGGGAACTGGTTCATCCATCCTTTTCATTTCAGCATGGTTCAAACACACAGAAAGCTAAGCTGCACCTCATTTGCAGTGTTCTACACTCCTTGGCTGTTTCCTTGGTGTAAATACACCTGGAGAAAATTTGCTGCAAATACCAAGTCTGTGGAGAAGTCTGAGACACTAGTCCTGGCTAACCAGAGAGGTCCCATTTGCTGGAAGATATCAAATCTGACAACTATCTACAAGAAGGAGTGGAAGGAGAAACCTTCCAAAAGAGAACTATCAGAAGTGACCCACTTAGTTGGTGAGGCAAAGGCTGTGGAAGTTGTCTAACTTTATTTTAGTAAAGCCTTTGACACTGTCTCTCACAATTCTCCTGGAGAAATTGGCTTCCCATGGCATGAAGGAGCATGCTGTTCACTAGGTAAAAAACTGTCTGAATGGCCAAGCCCAGAGTTAGACCCATGGATGGAGTTACATCCAGCTGACAGCCAGCCAAGAGCAGTGTTCTCTGGGGCTCAGTACTGGGGCAAGTCCTGCTAAATGTCTTTGTTGATGACCTGAGCAAAGAGACTGAGTGCCCATCAGTCAGTTCACAGATGACACCAAGTCAGGTGGGAGTGTTGATCTGCTGGAGGGCCAAAGGCTCTGCAGAAGGACCTGCACAGGCTGGATCAATGGGCCAAGGCCCACGCTATGAAGATCAACAAGGCTCCCTGCCAGGTCCTGCACTTGGGTCACAACAACCCCAGACAGTGCTACAGGCTGGGGCAGAGTGGCTGGAATGTGGCTCAGTGGAAAAGGAGCTGGGAGCACTGGCTGAGAGCTGCTGAACATGAGCCAGAGTGTGCCCAGGTGGCCAAGGAGGCCAATGGCATCCTGGCCAGTGTCAGAAATAGCGGGGCCAGCAGGACCAGGGCAGTGATTGTTCCCCCAATACCCAACACCGACACATCTTAAATCCTGTCCAGTTCTGGACCCCTCACCACAGGAAGGACATTGAGGAGTGGCTGGAGGGAGTCCAGAGAAGGGCAACAGAGCTGGGGAAGGGTCTGGAGCACAAGGCTTGTGGGGAGCAGCTGAGGGAGCTGGGGGTGCTCCCAGTGAGAAGCACCTGGAGAAAAGGAGGCTCACAGGAGACCTGATCACTCTACAACTGCCTGAAAGGAGATTGTAACCAGGTGGGGGTTGTTCTCTTCTCCCAAGTAACAAGTGACAGGGCAAGGGGAAATGGCCTGAAGATGTGCCAGGTGAGATTTAGATTGGATAGTAGGAAAAACTTCTTCACTGAAAGGGTGGTCAGGCATTGGAAAGGCTGCCCAAGGAAGTGGTGGAATCAGCATAACAGAGCATATGGATGTGGCACCAGGGGACATGGTTTACTAGGGATCATGACAGTACTAGGTTAGCAGGATTCAATTATTTCAAAGGTATTTTCCTGCCTTAATGATTCAATAATTCACTTGGATGAGAAAAAAACTACCAGCAAAACCCAGCCCTTTATAGTTTAAACATGAGGCATGACCTTCACAAAAAGCAGTTTTCCAAATGAGATGAACTCTGCCACATTGAAATGTTTCTGCTCTTTCCTTTTTCCCTTTACCCAAGCTACCCAAGAAAATTAATCTACACAACTTTTTCTAAACATACACTTTACAAGATTATTTCTTTATTTTTCTAGACTGCTGGTTTCTGTCTTCAGTTTTGTAAGATCTTAATTAATTATTAACTCATCGTAAGGTTGAAATACGCAAGTCATTCTCAGGATATTAACATAAACAACGCCAGAGAAATGCAATTGTGCTTTCAAGATGACCTTGCTCCCTTGGGAATGTCAGGAGCTCTGCTGAGGCCTTGGGCACTGTGACAACTCAGAATGCTGGTATCAAGGTGATCCCGTTCCCTTTTTCAATGTCTTTCTTCATGGTCTTGAAGAACAGATGTGCTCTTCCCTGGCCAGTATCATCCTAAAAACCATGCTAAAAACCAGCTTTGGCTTTCTTCAGGAAACACCATTCCATAGCACAACTGTGATACAACTATTACATGGACAGATTTAGAAGAAATCCAAGTTCACCACTCTGATATGGAAACATCTCATCTATAAAAACACTCAGAGTACATGTAAAATGCATTTTTCATACATACAAAAAGGTGGAGGCAGTACTTCATCTCCTTCTCTGTGGCTGGTGTTACACCCCTAACACTTCTGGTCTGAATGAGTCCTGAGCACTTACAGGACTCTCTGCTCCCTGGATGCCAATCAGCCACAAAACTGGCCCATCATGCTGACCTGTAAAATAAATAAACCCAGGACCTACATTGTAACAAGAGAAACTACCTCTGCTGTGCATCTAAAAGCCAGCAATATTCAGGTTTTATGCTCCAGTGTGTCAATTAAATGCTGAATCACACTTGACTGAGTTTTAGAGCCAAGTCCTGCCTGGCAGCAAAATGGTCAGGATGGTGTTGCAGGGAGAAGCTGCAAGCTAGGGAGTAAAAAAAAAGGTAGTTTTGTGGCCCCAAGTCCCTCCCTTTTGGCACAAAGACAGACTGTGCCATGCAATTATGATTGTTCAAGTTGCCAAAGAGGAAAGAGACAATGGAAAGTTTTAGAAATTTGGAACTGTAGAAGTACTTCTACATGAAACATTTTCTGTCAAGCTGATGAATTAGACCAGATTTTTTTTTCCTCCAGCCAGAAGACAAGAACTGGAGTTCACTTTGTTCCTAATCAAAGAAGACAGAAGTTCTGTCTCACAGTCCTCACTCAGGCAAAACTGTAAATCCTGCAAGTGGGAGATGACCAGTCAAGGACTGTCTGCACCAGAAAACTGTACAGGGAAAAATGCTCAGGTGTGCTCAGCTTTGTCCCACATGTACCATGCCTGTGTCTTCCCAACATAGTGTCAGATGTCTTTGTCTAAGCAGGCTGTGTCAGTTGTCAGACATTTCCATCTGACAGACTCTGAAAGTTAAAACTCTGCCCCACAGTGGGCCCTGGGGCTTCACCTCCCCTGACCAGGGCTCCCCACAGCCACCTTTCCCCAGGGCATTTGGAGACACACCATCACAAACCTGGTGCTCACCCTGACTGTTCCTGTGCTTCTGCATGCAGCTGGTTTGTGGGGTGGTGGCTGCCCTGGAGGGAGCTGGGTCACTTTTCATGTTTTGGCTGACACAATCATACTTTTACTGTGAAGAAAAATATGTTTGTGTTCTTTTTTTTTTTTTTCACCTCTTTCCAAACACACACACATAACTTCTGCAAGCTAGGTTGCACTTTGGGCCCATCCTTGCATGTTTTTGCAATGTCACAGAAGCTCTTCATTTGGTCAGCCACTGCCTGCAATCTGTGCACTGGTGGGAAGCAGGAAGCCACAGGTAAGCCCAAAGATCTTCATGAAGCATGAAATAAACCCCTGCAAACAGCCTACACAACCCACAGAAGTGACCTAAGCTAACTAGTAGAGAGAAAAATGTACTTAAGTCAGTCAGAGGCAAAACACCCTACCCTTAAAGCAGGTCCTTTGTTCCAAATCTTTGAAGCAATAACTACAATAAGCAATTCTCACTCCCGTAACAAATCCATAGGTTATGGACCAAGGTGTCTTACAGTCACTCCAAAGGGCATGTAATGACAAGGGATTACTTATTAAATTTGTTATGCCTGCATTGGCTGCACACAGGGCATCCTTAACTTCTTGAGTCTTTGACATTTCAGATACTGTCCCTTGCAGGAGGCTTTCTGGCCATGTGGATAAGCTAAGAATTCCCTCAAAGCTTGGCTTCACTCCAATAGATGGATCCCTTGGCTCATCAGCCTTTGTGCAGGATGCAGAGGGACACAATCCTAGTCAGGAGCTGCAATGCTAGCATCCAGGCAGCAATTAGGCAGCTAAGGAGAGCTTGGCAGAGCACTGAAGCACCAAAGCTGCTTCCACCATAGTGAACATAAGCTGCTGCTCATGGATAAATAAGTCATGGAAGTCTGCTGGAATTTGTAGCTGGGAAGAAAAATCAAGTCTTGTATGGCACTGTACTGTCTCTGAGTCCCAAACTCCTCCACATCCATGACCCTCAGGAGCCAAATTCCCAAATGCTGATTCAAAGCCCCAATCTCCTCAGTGTTCTGCCAGGCAGGTGTTCACCAGGTTCAGCCAGCTCGCCTTTGCCTGACCCCCTGCCTGGGTCTGTAGACACCCCAACAACACAGGGACCTGCACTGCTCTTTCACAAAAGGCTACATGGTGCATGAGGGTCTCACCTCACATTTCTGGGCCCACTCCTTGCAGCTCATCTGGGGTTTTGAGACACACTTAGATGAAGTGACTTCATTACACACTTTAGCTTTTGTATGAGTTTTTTTCAGTCTGTTCCTTTTGAATTTGGGACTAGGACAACAACAAGGTCTAAAAGGATTAGATTTAAGGATAATAAATGGTGTTTTAAATTTACACTAAAAAAAAATCTGCCTCCTGAGAAAATGAACTTCCTTGTCTTTCTGTGACATCTTTGTGAGCAATAGGAGGGGAGGGAGAACACGGAAATGTACAACACTTGGCACTGGCTACACCTCAAACTGGTATTTCAACATTTTACAATCAACTTTGGCCATGCGACCTATGTGGAAAGATAAACTGAGATATTTAATCCTATTTTTCTTGTCTTTTTTTTTTCAACAGAAGGAAGTGAATTTCATGAGGTTGTTGTTAAATTACAATAAATTATTTGCCCACAAGAGAGAAAAAAAATATTACAGAATTGGTTAACATAGGTAAGGCTGGGACTGGGCATCTGTTTGTGACCAAATACTCTTTCTTACCTTGAAAACTCTCAATGAGCTTCACTATTTCTCCCTGGCTGTGGCATTTAGGGACATGTCAGCTCGTCACAGGTGAGGATTGCCCACCATTTCCAACTTCCCAAAAGCCAATTATGTTTTGAGATAGAGCAGCCACAACTACTATAACTTCTGCTTCATCTCCAGAACATCATAAACTGTTGAAATGACAGCGGGGTGTTTGGTGAGCTGCACACTCTGCTATACTGTGACAGGGATATCCAGTTCAGACCAACCAGAGGCACAGGTCTGTCACCACCCTGGATCAGGAGCATGCTCCAAGAATGTGTGGAGATGCCAGGGTATACTCAGCAACTCCTTCCTAATGGAGCATCCCCAGGGACCAGCATGCAGCTCTGAAGGGACAAGGGCAGTCTTGGCCCCTGAGACACAGTAGGTGTGGTTATGAGCCCTTGGCAAGGCAATGTTTAGTCAGCATTGTCAGCTGAGATGAGGACGCAGGCTGGGGAAACCTTAATGGGGACAAAAGATGTTCAAGAAACTCTGCAGACTGTGCCCATGACTTGCCCTGGTGCAGTCTGGAGGGTATGCTCTGATTTTCCTGTTAGCACAAAGAACAGACCTCAAATGACTGAGGGGTGCAATGGCAGCTGTCAGAGTGCTGGGCACTGGAGATTGTCTTCTTCAGCACCTAGGGTGATGTGATTTCTGACTGTGGCTTTTCGCTTTTGGTGGGTTTTGTTTGGCTTCACTCCCACATGCTAACACATGCTCACATCTTCTTTAGGACAACCTTGGTCTCATCATATTATTTAAACAGCTTTTTGTTGCAGTCCACTCAATCCATGGAAATGTTGGCCCAAGCGTGATAACAGCTAAAGATGAAATGTACCTTTGTAAAGGCACTGCTGCAATCTCCTGGGACCTGCCAGCTGGACACCCATACAGGCTAAGCAGGGCTTTTCATCTCAGGTGTTATGAGAGAATGACATCCAGGTTTCCAGACTGGAGCTGGCTCAGCTTTGACCAGCCCAGAGCAGTGGCAGGTGAGCCCCACACTCCAAGTGCCTGTGACCAGCCCCGGGAACCCCTTCTGCTAGCCCCGGTGTGGCTGCCCCAGCTCCCACCGGCCAGCAGGACCCAAGGGGAGGAGCGAGGGCTTGTGTTTAACCAGGCTCAGCTCCCCGATGCCACGTCCCCACAGGAGCCACTGCAGGAGGCAGAGGGCTGAGCTGTGCAGCCCAAGGGAGTTGTGCAGGATCAGCCCAGCGTCTGCTCCCGTCTCAGCCTGCCTGCATCCACAGGGCGATGCTGAGGGCACGGCAGCGGCAGCAGCAGCAGCACACCGAGCAATGCCCTGGCAGGTAGGCATGGCACGGCAGAGCAGTGTGAAAGCCCCACCTTTGGCACAGAAAACATCTTGTACATAAAATTGGGCAACGCCACAACGCACTGTGACTCTGCCTGCCAGGTTGCTTCTGGTGCTCAGCCCAATATTTTCTGCTATGAGCCTTTTTTATGAACTGGCAGCTTTCCTGCTCCCATTTATTCTTGTGAGTAGGTTTATTGCTAGGATAATTCTTGGGCCCAACACAGCCCCCGTTCCCCGACAACTTACTCCACCAGGCTCCTCTCATCTCTTCTGCTGGCTCGCCCGCTGCTTGCACAATGGCATTACACATCTCCCCAGGGCTTAGGAGGGGCCACAGCAGCAGCCACCGGTGAGAGAAAGATCGAGCACCAATAGCTTTTCACACGTGGGCGCTGCCCCGGCGGCTGCTGCCCCCACGGCTCCTGCCATGGTGTCAGCACCCGAGCGATGGCAGCGCTCACACACACCGCGACCACCGCTCACCTGCGAGGGGTTCGCCCCCAGTTCACTTGAGAAATGGATTTTCATGTCTGCAAACAGGGGAAGCTGTGGGGAGACCTGGCCTGGCTGTTGTGATCCACAGAGGCTACATTGCCTGTAATAGGGAACAGACAAAAATATTAATGAAAAGCAAAGGATGAGCTGGCCTCCTGGGGCATCGCTCCTCCGTGGGTCTGACTTGACTGGGATATCAGACTGCACCTGCGCACAGCTACATCCTTCTCATCTTACCACAACCGTGGAAAATTCCTACCAAGAAGCATTTCAGGATTTGACTTTGGCAGAACTTAGGAACACCCTGGAACAGATTGTATAAGATAAGGGATCACATGTAATAGTCTTATATACACATAACTCAATGACTTTGTGTATTTCATGACAAGTCTTTAAGAAGAGATTACTAAGACATCCTAGCACCACATGTTATGCTGGGGAAAAAGGAGAACATGCCTGCCAAAAAGATGTTCAGAAGAGCTTTTCTGATACTTCAATTATAAATTTAAAAGCATTGTTATAAATTAATCTTGACAGGCTTTCTTAGGGTCTTTCCTGTTTCCCCATTGTCAATTCCAGTCTTACCAGTAGAGTCCTTTTTCTTTTTTCTTTTAATTAGTTGTTACCTGGCTATTTCTTAATTGGCCAATCGATAAGCCCCAAAATGAGTAGAAGGGGTGGAAGTATAGTCATCATCTGACAAAATTCTGTCTATGTGCTCTTCCAGAATGCTTTTCCTTGCAGTCTGACATTACAACCTCAGTGTAATGAGCAGGACAATGTCACAGGGTTGGACAGGGCTTAGAGGTCTCAGGTCTTGTCCCCTGCAAGTTTTCTGCTGTTGTTGAGTTTGATGGGAAAGCAGCACAAAAGAGCCAGCACATGAGTGCCCATGGAAACACACACCTCCCAAAACAAAAGATGAAAGCTACTCTTTTAATGAAATCAGAAAGGGGAAGGAAAAAAGTGAAGGCAGAGTGGAAAAACCTGCAAGAGGTCAACAATGAAAACAAAGGACAGCTTTATGAAGCAATTTCACTCCAGAAATGGCAGAGCAGGCTAAGGAGCTGCTACCCAGTGTTTTTAATATAGAAATTCAATGTAATTAGGGCTTTGCTTGATCCAAGAAGATAATGGCAACCCAAAATATAAGATTTAATAGTGATGAAGCTAAAGAAGGTGGAGAAGAGAGAAAATAGACAAGGAATAAGGCTCTTGCTCTTCTTCTCAAAAAGCAGAGGAATGCTAAGGAAAATGGAGGTGATTCTCTACGTTTTACTTTTTCACTTTGATCAGGAGGAACAAAAGCTTTTGATGACTCTTATAGGATCTATTGATCAAAGACAAAAACCAAGTCCAAATGAGCTAATATCTGATTGACGAGTAAATATAGCAGATCACAATTTTCTAGTAAGAAAGCAACTTTTGGACATCTAGCAGATGGCATAAGAGGCTCAAACTGATGAAAGCTAGAAATAGATATATTTAAATTGACATTAAAGTCTCAATAACAAGGATAAACTGATACAGGAACTATGATACAAATGATAAAGCTGGGCAAATCATTGTAAAATTTCTGACAAAAAGCTGTTCAGAGGCATCCACTTGAGCTGCATCCCAATCAGGACAGACACATTGAGTGAGCAGTGCTGCACTGGGCAGCCACAGCATCGGCCCCCGTGCTGCAGCCCTGACCCATCACTTCTGCTCCCATGGGCTTAAGCTGCCAACACCTCCCCACTTGGTAAAGAGCTACCCTGGCAGCTTGCTAGATGACAGCTTGCTAACAGGCTGTTGCCAAAGCAACTGTTAGTGTGAAATTTTGATTTTTGGTTGGACATTCCCATTATAAGGAGCCTCATGCAATGGCTGTTCTGGTCCAGTGTACTCTCTGCCAGAACAGAGACAACTGTGACTACCTTGAACTCTTATTTCTACATTTGCTAAGTCCAAACTGCAAAGCAGTTTGAATTTACTCATCTTGCTTGCTACTAAAAGGAATGCTAAGAGAGGAGATGGTATTTCAGAGTAGCCCAAGATAAATTGTGGAGAAGAAGCAGGAGTGATGGATTTGCTTCCACACCTTTTACAACATAGGAGGAAATATATTAACTCTCCAGGAAAGTATTTCCATCTCTTTAGCAGCTGCACAGTTAGAATTTATGGGCATTTGTGCTGAGCCTGATGCAGGATCCATTTAGCCCAAGATTTAGTGTCCACCACTGTCAGAAGTCAATAACCAGAGAACTGAAGGAACAGGACAAGTTTATCTACTGTTCCCCAGCATCCCTTCTACCTCCAGGCAGTTCCAGCTTGGGGAATTTCTGCAGATGAACGTGTGTTCTGTTTATTTAGTAATTGTAACACACAAGTACTCTCCCTCTCAAATAAAACAGATGGAAGCTCAACCAGATATTGTTCCTTTTTATTTTGCATAGGTACTTAGTACACTCCCTCTACCTTCTGTCATTACTTCCATTTAAACTATACATGACTTTCCTGGGCCTGAAACACAGAAGGAGAATAATGTTTCATTGTGGGAAGGTGGGAAGGGACATTCACCTTTGGAGACTGTGGCAGTTACTCTGACCCAGCAGCATTTCCTCTGCAGTTCTGAAGATTTAACCCCCATTCTGTCTTGGCTTTTGGGGCACTAAACTCAGTTTAGAGCAATGTGCCCTTAAAAATCTCATCTTGAGCATTTCTGAACATGTTGGTATTTGCTATCACTGATTTTAAGGAAGGAGTTATGGATGAAAGAGCTACTTTCCACAAGGCAATTCAAATTGAGAAACAGCAGACAGTCCACAGGAGCAAATAAAGCTTACAACAGCCCCAATATTGCAAAAAGCAATTTGTGTTGGCAGGCAGGTGGCAACTTCAGTGCCAGAGGTTGCCATAGGTGCTCAGGCTGTTCAGATCATGCCCAAACACTGTACTGGTGAGGAACATAGCCTGACATCTGGCAGAAATACAGCAAATGTAATGGACAGACTGGGCAGAGTACTGCTAATGTATCAAGTATGTCCTGTGCACAAGGGCCAACAAAGTCTGGCTCCAGCTGGGAATCTCACATATCCAGGATCAAGGAAATGCTGCAAATGATTTCCAAGCTGGGAAATGATAGAGCAGAGGAACTGTGAAGCTGGGCTTTGGAAAAATTAAGTTCAGTGACTAAGTAAAAAAGGAGGAGACATGAGGATTGGATGTTCTGGAAAGAGAAGGCAGTTGCATCTTAAGGATAATTTTGAATGTTGCCTTTAGATCTTGCTTGGAGGGCCTTTTTTTTCTAAAGCTGCCCTTATTTTCACTACAGTGAAGTGCCAGAAAAGCTGCTTCAAAAGTACATTTAATTTATTGTATTCATAAATTCTGTGCTAAAACATAGTCCAGCAAAGACCCTGGAAACAGCTGAAGTCAGTTTTTCCCCAGTACAACAGGACACAGATGTTATAGGGTATGTTTCTTCTCCAAATGCTCTGCAAAACCCCCAAAGGCTTGGACTTGCATGGAGAAGAGCAGCCAGGGGTGGCCAGGCAGCTGCAACACTCTGGCCCCAGCCCCTCTGCCTGAGCTGGGGTTCAGCACTGGGAACTGGATGAGCGAGAGAGCTGTAAAGGGACTTTTTATAAGGGTATGTAGTGACAGGAAAAGGGGAAATGGCTTTGAACTGAGAAAGGCTTAATTTAAATTAGGTATTAGGAAGAAATTCTTCCCTATGAGGGTGGTGAGGCACTGAAACAGGTTGCCCAGAGAAATTGTGAATGGCCCATCCCTGGAAATGTTGAAGGCCAGGCTGGATAGGGACTTCAGCAGCTTAGTCTAGTGGGAGGCGCCTCTACCTGTGGAAGGGGCTTGGAAGTAGATGATCTTTTATGTCCTTTCCAACCCAAACCATTCTATAATTCTATAAATGCAATGATTGTATCTTGCCTTGTGGTTTATATAGCCACACGTGTACTGTATTGCTTATTTTAAAAATTATAATCTACATTTCAGAGGTACCACAATAGCTCTGCTGCAACTGTCTTGGAGATGATCTTGGTAGGAAGGGCAAGGCTGCAGTGCTGGTCCATAGGGACACGAGAATACAGCAAGGAGATATTTGAGATGTCCCTGGGTTGATTACCTCTGCAGGCAGTGGCCTTCTCTGCTGCAGTGGCTCTGGGGAGCTTTCTAAGCTTCAGTAAGTGTCAGCACATCACAATCAGCTATACTCCAACAGCTCCAAAGAGCTGCAATGCCAGCTTTGCAATGCTGTACCCAGTGAATAAGCACAGTAAGAACCACCCCAGCAAAGAACGGCAGGAGGGGACAGCCTGCAGAAGGGACAGGGGCACTTGCTTTTGCACATCCTCCCCAACAGCTCACATCAAGGGCTATTCTGCATGATCTGGTATTAACTCAGCTGTCCCCACCCTGCTGGACTCTGGCTGTCAGGAACAGCAGTGGCGATGGCATTCCAGTGAAGGGAGCAAAGGCTAACTAGGAGTGCTGGATGTAAGGAACTGCCAGACACCAGCTTTCTATGACAACATTCTGGTACTAGCTTGCTCCTGGCCCCCTCAAATAGGAATAGGTTAATTTAGGGCACCAGATCCCCTCTTGGCACTCAGGCATAACTTTGGAAAGCGTATCTTATGCTCAGAAGCACACACTTTCATGGGTGAGTTTTCTGCAGGGGATAGAGTGAACAATGAATGCTGGTTTGTATGGCTTTAGACAATAAAGCACTGTTGTTTTATTCTCAGGTTTTTTTTTTTCCAGTGTTATTCTCAGGCTTTTCCAGCCCAGAGATGTTCCTAGCAAAGGCAGAAAGTTTAGAGGGAAAGCAAAAGCAGCAGCATGCCTTCCAGTCCTGTGAAGCAGAGGAAGGCATCTATGCAACACCCAGTTCAGGATCAGGTTTATGTTTGACAAACAAACTCTTTCTACCATCTGATTGTGCTCCAGTAAAATAAGAGGTTTCTAACCCAGCTCTGAGATATGATGCAAAAATTTTATGGAAGTGAACTACAAAGGCAAAAGAGTTGTTCTTTATGATGAAACCTCAGAAGAGTAATTAATTTAACCAGCAGACTTCAACACTGCCTTTCATAACCTGAGATGTGCCAAGAGGTTGAGCTATGGAGGCCAATCTTTATCTCTGTGACCTTTACCACCAGGAAAATTTACAAATGGCAATTAGTAGATTCAGAGGCCAAAAAAATTAACTCAGACAGAGAGCATGTAATAAACCTCTGGCATTTAAGTCAGCAAGGTTGAAAGCAAAGAAGGCAAGACAGAAGTTAGGCTGTGCAACATCCACCAAGAGCAGCAAAAGGAATTAGCATTAGTGTCAGAAGAAGTATCCAAAACACCACTTGCAGTATACTGAGGTCATAAAAGTAAACTTATTTCACATGGGATCCAGAGCTGCTGGACAGTATTTAAGAGAACAAAAGTAAACTACAAGTGATTGTATAGATCCTTGATAAGATACTTTTTCTCTTAGTTTTGCCATGAACCTTGGAACTTCTAGCTCCCTACCAGAGTAAAACCCTTTTCTTTCAATAGCATGCAATTAGGTGAATTACCTGGTATAGATAAAGCTGCTCTTTGGAGAGATCTTACTTACAGTGAGACAGCATGAGCCACAGGAGCAATAAAAAGAGGGGAGGCTCACATACCAGGTAAAAAGTCTTACAAAGAAAAGTCTTACCAGAAAACTCTTACAAAGCTCTGTTTTGTTCAACACCCGCTCCCCACCACAGCTCTTCCTGGACTAAATGAAGTCCCTATTCCCTTTCCCTACAGATTTAATCTCTTTTAAGAGAAATCTTTATCTCTTTAATAGAAATTGCCTATGTTTGTTTATTCATCCGTAATGTCTGGGTGCACCTGAAGGGTCGACACTGAGAGCTACAGAGCTGTAGGAAAGCCTGCCACACTTTTGAGATAATTCCCACTACCAAGGCATGAAGCACCTCAGCAGGACCCAGAACTTAACCAAAGCAGCTATTCTAGCACAGTGCCATCTCTAAACTTGTCAAGAGACACTTAATTTTGAAAGAAAAAACAGCTACAGTCATTAAGTAAAAGGAATTGGGAAATCACTACCAATACACAGTGTCCTAGCTAAGCACCCCCACTAAACACAGTGAAGTAGGCAATGAAAAAAAAACCAATATCATTCTGTTTTGTCTTGCATTCACCCCCATCTAGAGCAATTTATTCATACATCCTGCCAAAGAAAAAAACATAGGTTGCTTGCTGATGTACAAGCCACAAGAGCAGGCCTCAGTCACAGCAAGACAAGCAGCAGCAGGACCATGGCCCAGAGCTATAATACTTTGCTGCCTCATCTTTAAACAAGCATCTCATTAAAACTAGATGCCACACCACTGCAGATCTGCCCACTGGTTCTCTCCAGTCTGTGATAAAGCCCCATCACCTGTGTGCAGAACCTGCAATTTTTATGTCCTACAGCATTCTCACAAGGTTTCCTTTTTTTGAGTTAATTGCTTTTCTGATGTCAGGAATTTCTGAAATCAGTAATTGTGCCATGTTCCTTCTCTATAGGGAAGGCTTTGTGTGTTTAATGGATTTAAGACAATTTTGATACAGGTCTGATTAATGTTTACCTTCTTATTCCCACTATTTTTTTCTGTTTGTGGGTTTTTTAAAGAAAATACAAGTTACAGAAGAGCAATGTAGCAGTCACAGCAGCAGCACAGTGGGAGTGAACAGTGACCGATGTTTTGCTGCTGCAGAAGATGAAGTCCTTGCCCCCAGGCTGGTCATATCACCATGCCAACAAATACAGCTGGACTGGTGACGGGGTCTGGCAGTGTCTGCAGCCACTCTGCCTGCTCAGCAGCACTGCCTCTCCCCTCTGCCATGTGCACAGAGAGCTCCAGGTGTGACTCCTCTGGGATGGAGAGGGAAGGGGAAGGAGTCACCTGCCTGGCTGGGCTCAAGAGCACCACCTGCAAAGCACATCAGCAGGTAAAGTGGAAACAGTGTCATGGGGGAAGGTTAGAGCATAAACCAGGCCCAGGCAGCAGTTAGAGTGCTCTGGGTCTCTTGAGCTGGACCAGATTACCTCCAACACGGTCTTATTACATCTGTTACCTCACAGGAGCAGTTGCACAGTCTCTACACTTCAGGAATTCTCCAGAGGATGGTAACCTGGGGCAACAATGAAAGTTTAAGTTGGTATGGTGGGTTGACCCTCACTGGACACCAGGTACCCACTAAGTCACTCTTACCATTCCCCTCCTCAGCAGAACAGGGAGGGAGAAAATAAACTGGGGAAAAAAAACCCTCATGGATAAGGATAAAGGCAGATTAATAAAGCAAAAGCAAAGGCTGTGCATGGAAGCAAAGGGAACAAAAAGATTTATTCTCTATTTCCCATCAGGACATGATATCCAGCTCCTGCCTGGGGAGTAGGGCTTCACTACACACAGCAGTTGCCATGGAAGAAAAATTCCCCACCCCCTCCCTACCACCACCCTCCTTTCCTCTTTTCTCATAGCTTTTATAGATGAGCAGATGTCTTGTGTTATGAAATACCCTTTGATCAGTAGGTCAGCTGTCCTGGGTGTGTCCTTTCCCAAAATCATGCCCAGCTCTGGCCTCCTTGGCAAGGGGAATGTTGGGGAGACCAACTCGATGCAGTGCAGCACTGCTCAGTGAAGCTCTGGGGTGTTAGCCACACTTTTCTAGCTACCAATGCAAAACACAGCTTTGTGAGGGCTCTTATGGAGAAAATTACCTCCACAACCTGGTCAAGGGCTCAGGTTTCTCCTGTCATAGCTCCAATGGCCTCCAGCAGGCATTTTCTCTTGGTCCCAGCAATATACCAGACTATTCTGACCAAGTGTAGGGATCAACCTCCACTGCTCGAGGAGCCTCCAACCTGCAGTACTTCAAGGACTAACAGCCTACCTCAAATCAGATCTCTTCCTGAGACTGTTGGCCCCTGAATCACACTATAAATTAAAGCATGGCTTCTGAGGAAGTAATGAAGGAGCCTTTCAGAATAGCAATCTTTGCTCTTAACCATAGAATAGAATTCTTCATTTACTTAGTCCTTAATAAAGGATTAACAGGAGCAGCTGGGCTAGCAAGCCTGCATCACTTGTTGCATCTTGGAGAAAACAGCACATTTAGGGTTAAAAAAAAGAGCCAGTTTTTTTTGGTGGTTTGTTGTTTTTTGTTTTTTTTAATTGCCTTCAAGCATGGCCTTGAGGCACCCCAGCAACTAGAACAGTACTTGTATGACCCCTAGAGGTCTCAGGATTCAGATGAGGAACTAACTCCTCAGAAGGAACTTTCACAGCAGACACTTGGGCCCCGGACTTGTTCTTTCCAACACCCTTCACCTCTCTACCATTCCCCTGAGGGCAGGACCCCCAGACTGGTTTGCTGCTGGTGCCTCAGCAATCTAGGGTCCCAGCATAATGCTCCTGGAGACACAAAACTTGCTGGCTTGAAGCACTGCTGAGGATTCATGCAGCTCAAGGGTGCTGTCCCAAATAACTCACTTATCCAGCCCAGTCCACTTTGAACCAAGGTGTTGAGAATGCTCTTTGCTGAAGGTGAAACAGCCTCTGCAGGGTAGTGGACATGGCACTCCAAAGCAGAACTGAGACACTGTACCTGAATGTGACCAAGTTTCGCCCATACCCATACTGAGCAGCATACCCCTGAGGTCATTTGCACTCCACTACTGTTTCAGAGTGAGGGAGTAAGAAGCCAGTTCACCCTTGGGCTTGGGATGTTAGTGGTAAGCCTTTTTCATAAAGGTTTTCATAAATTCTCATCCTTTAACTATGAGGAAAGAGATTATCTTGTGACCACCATTCTGTTTGCAGCTATGTTAAAAACAGTAGATAAAAGCAACAGAAGTTTAATTTACCACAGATATCTTGCTGGCATTCACCTAGAATATTAAAATGCTAATCAAAAGTAGGCACAACCTGCAGGACAAGAAAATACACCTATAACAGCTATGAACCATGTCAGGCCTCCTGTGGAGGAAGCTACCAGGTTCCTGTGAAAATGTGGGTGAGCTGGACAGAAAATTATTTGAATAATCATGGTGCCAGAAGGAACTTAGTGCCATCAAGTAACCCAGAGAAAGCCAACCTTCCAGACTGTAGAAGTGACCATTTTCCTGCTGAAGGCCACCAGACACTTTTGGGAACTAAGCAGAGAGATGAAGTAGATGTGCTTCACCAGTAGGTGATGACTGTGGGTCCTCAGGGTCCCACCAATCCATAAGCCAGTGAAGGCTTGGACACATCATCATGATTTGGGGTAAGCTGGCACCCTTGCCTTGTCCTTGACTGAGACAGTCACCCCTTACCCCACAACAGAGCCCCTGCTGTGATGCAGCCCCAGGGTTGCCACAGCCCACCCCTGCACACAGGCTGCCCAGTGAATGGCACATGTAGAATTAAAGGAGCTATCCCACAGCCTGAACAGCTTTAGTGAACCCACAGGTGCTGAGCAATAGTCTCAGTAATTTTACATTTTTCACTTCATGTTTAGTCAGCTTTTCCCATCTCTTTCCTCCTCTTCATTTTGCTAACATTCTGTGGCATTATTTTGCAGCACAGCTGTGTCTGCTACCCTCCCCTAAGCAATTGTGGCCCTGTGGAAGCCAAACCAACACTTCCATCCCCATGGAACATGGATTCCACATTCTAGCCAAATGCTTTCTCTGTAAAGGTCTTTTCTAACTACTGGAGACTGCTCCAGATGACTTTACCATCTATTTACCTTTATTGTTAGGGTATGCTTTTGCTCCAGTGTAACATTAACAAATGGCACTCTTGTCACTGAAATGTCCTGAGCAGCTTGGTAGAGCTCAGCTAGAACTGAAAACACAGAATGAATAAAACAGCCAGATCTATGACTTATCTATGGCACACTAACAACAGAAGCATGCAGAGGAGTGCATAAATGATGCTATCATTCTTTATTTGTTCATATTATATTGCCCCAAAAAAATTTCCTGCTAACTTGTTGTTAAGCATGCTAATGGAGAATTCAAAAGCAAACAAAACCAGAGTATGATGTGATTATTCAGCATTTAAGACTGCTATTAATCAAGTTGTCTGTTAGTGATGACAAACACATAGAAAGCAAATTCCCAGTGAATCCAGTTTAATAATTCTATCCAGTGAAACACTTTGCTACAGTAATCTGGGTTAGATTTAAGTCATTTTTTTAAAGCATATGATTTTTTTGCTCCACTCTTCTTTTGACATCTCTGGCATTGCATTTAAATTAATCAAATTTAGTGCATTCTTCAAACAAAAGTGAAATGTAGGAAGGACTGTGGTGTGCAGTCTCCCCAGCACTCACAACACCATAGATAAAATCTTGTTCAGTGAAAAGTGATATGAATAAAAATAATGACCTATGAAAATCTGTTTCAAGTTCTTTTAAAATAAAGTTTTGTTGTGAGTAGCTGTGTGAATGCCAAGACACTGAACATGATAATGGCAGAGGAAAAAACAAAAATACCTGCTCCCCAGAAAAATCCATGGTCCTAGATGGGTTACTTAAAGGGTAGTACTGGACCACTTTTTAAATAAATGTTTTCAGAAAGTAAAATAGAAACCCTACTTGAAATTGCAGATGCCCTTTTTAAATCTCAGTTTGCATTTTCTGGATGTTCAGTAGATGGACTTCTACCCTGAAGCAGGAATACCCAAGAAGAGACCTGCATCCCAGGTAACCAGAAGGCACCGCCTGGTGCTCACCTTTGTGCTGCAGTGGCCTCCAGGTGGCCTTGCAGATCTTTAGTGGTCTGTGGCCTGCAGACTAGGAATCACATGCACAAAAGTGTTTAGAAAGACAGACATAAGAACAAAAGTGAGCTAGGTACTCACTACTTCTGTTACTCCTTACTGCAAAGGTGAAATGGAGTTTTTAAAAAGTGTCTGGAGACAATGAAGCCCTAATTTGCACAGCACAAATAGATACAAACACCTTCACTACCTTCTGTGTCCCTTCCGCAGAGTTGGACTTGTTTCTAACAATGGAGAAAGATTTCTCCTTTTTAGTAGACTTCAGAGAACAGTGAGAAAAGAGATGTTCAGCCTTTAATTGAGCTCTAGGTCACCCACTGTGCCTGCAGGTACAAAGGAGGTGGCTGCACACAAACTACAGAGGTCACCTTTGGTCCTATATATTGCCACTGATGAAAACATGTTAAGAAAGAAAACAAGAGTCAATATATTCTTTTCTTCAATGAATAACAGAAGTTTGTAAGAAAAGATGGATTCTTCATACTTTTTTTAAACAGAATGAGAGGAGTTACCTTTCACCCCATAGTCTCCTTTTCCTGTCTCCAAAAGAATCATACTCAGGTCACCAGCTCCTCAAACTGGGACTGGTGCACAATCAGGAATTCTTGCACAGTCCTGCATTTCTTGAGAAATGACTGTGAGACATGTATCATAATCCTGGCAGTGTCAGAGAACCAAGCTTTGCTAACCAGTGGACAAAAGATGTAGATACTTAGAATGTGACATCTGAATTCCTGAAGCATGGGAAAAACCTTTTCTCTCTCAGAATGTCATTTATTGTTCAGGATGATCCTTTTTGGTTTAGTCTGAACCCTCTTGCTTCAATTTCCATGAACACAAACAGATTTCTTAGGTTAGGAAAGACCATCTGCCTTTCTGCACCATTGAAAATTCAACACCCCAACATCCCATTACACTTGAGCTCTGTAATTCTGCTTGTGAAAAGAGCAGTGAAGGCATTACAAGAGACAGTTTCTATTTTTCCTCATTTCAACACTGCAGTGACTCAGTACACGAAAGGAGAGTTGATCTCTCTGGCAAGAGATGGTGCAGCAAAAGAATCTGTCAGCTCATCCCTCGAAGGCCTCTGCAGCGCACAGACCTAAAACAGTATTTTTACAGCATCATTGTTCTCCTCAGTAAATATAGTCACCCTGCTGCCTTCATGGTAAACAGAAAAATGATTACTCAGTGCATAAATAGCTAATTTTCTTTTACTAGAATCATAGTTATTAATAATTTCTGGATTTCATCTTCCTCTAAGATTACTGGTTCTGAGCATGAGGCACACAAAGGAAAGAGGAAGAGACCAAGACAGATAGAATTAGATTAAACAGTCCTGTCTCACTCAGCACTACAGCTCCCATGTACAGTTCTGCCTAGTCACACACAAGACTGATTTAGAACAGGTTTCTTCTTGATGAAATTTCTTCATGGAAAGGGTTGGCATGAACTGCCCAGGGAGGTGGTGCAGTCACAATCTCTGGAGGTGTTCCAGAAATGACTGGACATTATATGATGATCTCAGAGGTCTTTTCCAACTTAAATGATTCTGTGATTCTGCAAACTTTAAGATCTAAGCTACTGTCCCTACAGTTTAGTCAGAAACTCCTGAGCTAGCTTTAAAGCAGGCAGCCCTTGCATGGCAGCAGCATGGGTCATGGCCTTGGGTCAGCCTTGTCACCAGAATCATGGCATGCAGTGTCACATCATGTTTTTTACCCTGAATGATGATCAAGTCCAGGGACATGAGTCAAGGGTCATAGCATCACAAAAATTCAGGGACCAGCTTCTACTGGCACTCATCATCTGCTGCTCACAATCTATCAAATCCAGAGCTCTTATGAACTAAAAATGGAAAAGTCTTTCTGACAAGATCAAGAAAAATCACCTTATGTAAATAAAGGGTGAAAGAAACACTTGACAATGTCTGATGATCCAAAGAAAAGGATAAAAATTTAAAAGCAAATTTAATAGTTAATAAGTTTGAATAATTAGAACTATTTTTCAAATCATATTCTTGCAAGGAAGGTATTTCTTATACCATCACATCTTCACATAACAAGTATTAGGGAATTGCAAAGCATGATTTCAACAGCATCATCCAAGCATGCAGAGTACTGAAAAGCACCAGCATGAGGGAGGCCCACAATCCACCTGTGATTGCAAACTTTCCCTTACACATGGAAAGCCCACAACTGCAGCAGCTTGTTTTGAGCAGAGTGACATAGACAAAATCTGAATTTCTAAGAAAGATATTCTGAGTCAGACTAAAGAGCTGTCAAAATCTTGAAGCTGCCTCCAGTGGATGTCATCAGTGGGATGAAGAGCATTGAAGAACATGTAGTCATGAATCCCTAAAATATTGCTCCTTCCTTAAATGCTTGGTGACTCTATTTAGAAGTATGCCAGAAGATTTTTCTTTTATTTTTTCCCTTAAATCTTGAAATCCTTGTAATCTTTTGGCATCCACCCATCCTGTTGCAAAGAATTCTTCAGCCTTATCACGTTGTACAGACTCTTCCACTGCCACACACTGTGTACATTTCATGTACCCTGTTCCTATATTGTAAGAGACTGTGAATAGTAGCTCTTTATGCCACCCATAAGCCTTAAATAAACCCTTGGTCATCAGTTTTCCATGCTGAAGGCTCCTGTTCTGAATATTTTACCCTTATCTTTAAATACCTTACTCCCTCAGGTTTCCAGACAATAATTTTTTACACAAGGAAGAGCAAACCAGTTTCCTCAAGCAGGCAGTGTAAGTGCCAGACCCTGAACTGTGTGGCAAAGGGATGCAATTGTTTTTCTGCACAGTGAACGAAAATGAACAGCTTGTCTTCTAAAGGAGCCACTCAAAGTTACCCTGGTTGAGTGGGAACTGATAATACACAGGGAACACACTTGAGACTTTTTCCACATACTGAGTTTATTCTTGGCTAGACACCCAGTTTAGCTTTACATTAAAACCTGGACTTTGGGCTTGCATTATGTATGAGAATCCAGATAAGTTTACAGTGCTAATTATTCCACACAAAAGAAAACCTGCCATTAGCAATTCAATGCATCATTTACATCATCAAAATAAAAAGAACAATTCCCTTTCTTCTAATAAATTTGGGCATAACAACTGCATCACTTTACCAGTTTAGCTCCTTGCTTTTAAGTTACTGATTTGCAGGTATGCTCCTATTAACTGCAACAATTATGAAAATTAGTTCTATCACATGAACTTTTGACTGGGATCCATTACAATGCCATTCTGCCTCTCCCACTGCATCTAGTATATCATGGTTTCAAAGTTCAGGGTGCTTTGCAAAAGCAATTTATTTGCCATGGGCATGCCCGAGGTACTGGTTTCTTACTTTACTACAAGAGACATCCTCCAGAGCTCTATCAGTCTGAGAGGGTTAACAGAAATTAATGCACAGAACAGGGGGTTTTGGTGTTGTCAGCAACAAACATTTCCCCATATATGCAAGAACTAAGATGTTGACCAAGGAGTGTTGATTATGGCACTACTTTAAAGAATCTGTAAATCATAATTTTGTGCTAAGTAATGCACAGAGCAACCTTGGCATTCCTGTAAACTGTTTAAAATTTAAGTATTAAAGAGCTTGTAAGAGTGAACAAGGGACACAAAGGGTGAACACTGGCAGGTAAATACAGTGAGAGAAGACAGAAGTCACAGCCTCCTATTTTAGCAGTCTCAAGTAACATTTAAAGGCACATCTTGAACAAGTGCCCAGGGCAATGAGACATGTAGGAAGGACAGGAGAAGTTCTTCCTATTATTAGGCTCAAGAGAAAGAATTGAAAAAATGCTCTCTGACTCAGTGAGGAAGAAACCCTGGGAATCTGGCTTACTTGAGCCATGGTGACAACACAGGAATATTCTGCAGCAGAAAATGATAAAGAGGAAGATCATATTCAGTAAGCTCAACCATATTAGAAACTAAAGGCACAGGATGCAGAGCCTATGAAATGAACAGTGATCAGTGAGCTGGAACAAAAACCATAAGTTTTCAAGTCAGGCTAAAATAAAAGGGAAAAAGGCAATGCCATGAAGGGATGATCTCCAGAAAATGTCACCATATCACAAATACACTTTTTTCTTCCCTGGAAGAGAGAAAGGGCTGATCAAATTGCAAGGTGCAGAGATGCAGCCCTGTGAACACAGAGCTCCCTGCTAGGCTGTTTGCTCCACTGCTGCAATACTCTGGCCCAGACAGCCTGAAGTCATGGCCACCACCCACCAAGGTGGAACACTGACTGCTTATCCTGCAGCCTCATCAACACACACATACTGAAAGGCAAGCTCAGTCACCAGCAAAGTCCTCAGTTATGCTGTGTCTCAACTCACTGTCACAGCCTACAGAATCTATTTGTTTATTGTTACAGAATGCAAGACAGAGATCTCAAAAGCACCCCTATCACTGAACTCCTCCTAAACAAAGTAACATAGAATATTCAGATTTACAAAAGGAACATATTCATTTTCAGTTAAGCAGCTTTCCCAATGATCAGCACACTCATAAAAAACACCATGATAAAGAAAATCCACATGAAAAACCTGTCCATCACTTTTGCAACTTTTTTCCACTCAATTCCTTTGGCCCGGTTTGCTTTATGATCTCTAACACAATTAGCAATATACTCAATATTTTTAATCAGCATTTTGTAACAAGAACAGCAATTAGCATTTTCACCATGGACTCCATAGCTTTTATTCCAATTTCCATTGAGCTTCTCCTTGAGATTGCAGTCATCATTCCTAGTGGAAAGAGGACTCCTTACCTCTTTGTGCCTCCTCTGACCCCCATCATCCCCCTCTAACCTACATTCTTCTTCCTTCTCTCTTTTCGGACTTGTGCAATTTTCACCCACATCATAAACAAAAAAGATTTTTGACATATAGTCCAAAATAACCACCTTGGCCCACTGTGGAACAGGCTTTGCTTCTGAGCCACAATGATGGAGATTCATTATAATGATTGTCAATGCAGTGGAAGCTGTGATCATGGTCATCGTTGCTATGTAGTACTTCCCTAGAACACAAAATAAAATTATATTAAAGATATTACTCTAATTAAAAAAAATTCAATGAGACACAACAGTGTGATAACAGGTGCTAAGCATAAATGCAAGAGAAATAAAATTTTAATCACCCTAATTCTCTTAGATCATGATTCACCATTTAAAAACAAAGATAAAAGCCATTAAAATAAAATCTCATACTCATTACTGGCATGTCTTTATCAGATGAGTGTATGACTACTGTATTAGCATGGTAAATATTTGTGAGCTAAAATCTCTGACTACTTGAAACACATCCATTCAGAAAGCAGCTCAAAAATGTTTCTCAAGAGCCTTGTTCTTTTCATAGTATCTGCAAAATCCCCATGCCAATGGCTTCAAACAGCACCTTGGAGATCCCATTTCCTCAGGTATTAACAACAGTGATGACCACACTTTGTTTGAGCTATTGATGGAGCCCACAGCAGCAGATCCATGCTCTCACACTCAAACATGTGAATAGGCAGACCTTGCTGGCATCCCCAGCCCGTGTGCTGCCAGCCCCGAGGTCAGAGCACAGAGCTGGGGAGAACACAAGCTGTGCTCCTCTGCCCTTGCTTTTGGCAGCTGAAGCACACAGCTGAGCACCCAACCAACCTGTGCAGAGAAGCAGCTCCCAGCCCTGCAGCTCTGCAGGAGAAGCAGAGCTGACAGCAGCAGCACAGACAAGTGTGCCACAGACAAGGGTGACTGAGCCCAGTTCCAAAGGGGTTGGGACGGATGGCAAGGGAGAGAGTGGGAATAGAGACAACAGACTGAACTAGGTTCCTTTCTCTGCACATGAACTTTCCTGAACTCCCAGACTGAAATTAAATTTCAGCATAATGAATTCCCAGGAACTATAATCCAATGTAGCAATTGTCAGATATTAAGTCAACTGTGAGTGTGCCAGCCAGGCCATCCAACCGTCTGGATCTGACAGAAACATATCTTGAAACAGTCTGACCTCGTGCTTATAGCTTTTGATTATACCTCATGTGTTAGTTCTAAAATTGTTTTCCATTACCAGCTTTATTTCAAGATGTGATAGCATAATTTGAAATCTCTAACTATATTTAATAAATATAAAACAGCTAGCTAATGTATAATTTAAAATAAACACAAAATAACTTCTAAAAACTGCAGCATACCTATACAGATTCCACACATATTTTAAGTACTTCACTATGTTTCAAAAATGTAGCAAATTTATCTTCCCAGAAATCACAAATTACATGAAGATTCCCTGACATACAACTCTGCTATTAATAAGTCATGCTTAAAGACAAAGTGTGTAAAGCTCACCTATCAAAGGTACATTTTCAGATGGGGGCATGATCTCTGCAACCATCAGCTGGAACACAGTCAGAGCAAGAAGAACTGTAACACCCAGAGACACTTTCTCACCAGAGTCTGCAGGGAGATAGAATCCCAGTGGGGCCAGGAAAGAGATCAAAATGCAGGGAAGCAACAGATTAAATATGTAGAAAGAGGACTTCCTTTTCAAAATCAGCGTGAAGGTCACATCTGGATAAGGCTCAGAGCAGCAGCCATAAGTGATGACATTCTTAACTGCTGGCATTCCATGAATCTCCCATTCCACATCTTCTATGAAGTCAGAGAGGTCACCACTATCAAGAGAATTGATGAGGTCTACCTGATTACCATTATAGGTCCAGGACCCAAAGGTAAGGTTGCACTGCTGGCTGTCAAAAGGAAAATAAGACACATCCACTACACAAGAGCTCTTTGTGATAGCAGGTGCATCCCAAGTGATTTTTCCATCATATCTCAGCACTACGTTAGTATTTACTGGTTCTGAAAAGTCATCATCAGCCCTAAAAGACAGAAAAATGGCAGTCAGGATTGACAGACAAAAACTTAAGGGTGAGGGCCAGAGAAGGTGGGCAATGGGGAAGACCCTCCTTTTACAACATTAAAAGCATGTTTCTGAAATCATATTTACACTGAATTTTAGTAGGAACTTACTAATAACCATTATTTACAGGTATGAATGCCCATGAATGCCAAACGTCAATGCTGCTGAGTTATGTTGCATTTGTTGGCCATAGTTCCTTCAAACTTGACCTCAAACAGAACACAGTAGGATAAGAGTCCATTAAAAGATGAAAACAGTCTGCAGGTTGGTATTGGCCTGGGAGAGCAGACAGAAGTGCAGCCTTTATGTATCATCTTTTTGTGGACAATCCTCCAGAGTTCTCTAGGAACCTTAGCAGAAAGCACCTCAGACAGCCAGGGTATTCAATTCCCAGTGCAGAGAAATTCAGAAAAGCTTTGGTGTATAGCATAATTTTCAGATCTTGTCTATAGCTTTATTGCAAAATATTTAGATTGTCAACAACAAATGTTAAGACAACAAACATACCCCTTGCTAAGGTAAGGTAGAGAGGAAAGTTCAGAGTCTGTAGGCCAGTTTCTCCTTTAACCCCCTCCCTCCCTCCCTCAAATATGCAAGCTGATTTTCTCCAGCCACACTCACTTGTTATATAGGACAATATCTGGTCTCCAAACCAAATTGCTTGGAATCCTGATGGAATCCAACCCATCATATTTATCTTTGTCCCATCTGAGGTATGCATCATACCAGCTCTGTCGAATCCATAAGTAAGCTGACAAAATTTGGTTCCTTTCATCCTGCATAAAAATGGAGAAATATTTCTAGCTGAAGGTGACAAAATCACATCTTAGACACAGACAGCATTTGTGATGTGCCTTTGATGTAGAGCTCAAAACAGGCCAGAATACTAACAGGACACAAAATAATTCTCAGACAGGAATCTAGGCCCGTACACTGTACAGGAAAATCACTGGTCTGGACTTTCACTTGTGCAAACCTTCACCTCTCAGCACCCTCCCTAATTATAATCACAGTATCTAATGCTCCCAATTCTTCCTAATTTCCATTTGCAAGCTTCAGAATAGCAAATAGCTAACAGATCCAGGCTCAGAAATTCTTTGAGAGCTTGGCAAGGCCTTGAAATTATAATTCAGAAGTCACAAAAATAATCTTTCCTTCTCCTTCCAGATACATTTTCTTTTGCCTTAAAAGTGTATCTAAAAAAAAAAAAACATATTTATAAAAATTACTGAAGGCTAATTTTAGGGATTTTATGTAGAAATTATTGCCACTTAGAAAAAGCATTTGCTATATTTAAAACTCAGCAAAAGTTGCCTGGAGGGTGTGATACCAACACCTAACTACAAAAGTCTTAAAAATTCAGCAGCTCCAAGTTTCCAGACTCATAATGGAGGCCTTAAGTGATGCAACCAGAGAAGAATGTACAAAATCTGGAGAACAGAACACACCCCCAAGCCCTCAGCCCTCTCCCCTGCCCCTGAGGAAGCATTCCTGAAGTTGTCCCAACAAACTGAAGGCTGCTTTTCCTACTCCAAATGAAAGACTTCCATCTAGTATATTCCTGCATATTTTTAGAAAAACAGAACTCTACTTTTACTCACCATGTCTTTAATTTGGGACAACGTGATCTGAAGGGTGACATTCAGTACTTTATCTGTGTCTTCCACTGGTCTCAGAGCATTGGAGTAGTCTTCAAACAGTTCATTAAACAGCATGTGAGCGTATTTCCCTTTGGCTGATTCTACAGCTATAAAACATGGACTTGTTCAGTACATGAGATTAAGCACTGAACAGCATCAGAAAACACCTTCTTTCTACTGCTTCAAGCAGTATTTGCTATAACCATATTTATCATTCATATATGGTAGAATATCGTTAGTTCAGATACAGAAGAGTACCTGATGGAGTTATTCAAATAAAGACAGCGTTCACCTGGAGCAAGTGAATAGCTAACTTGAGCTTTTCACACCCACTGAAAAATACTGGATATAGCAATCCTTACATTTTTTGAAAGTAAATATAATTCATTTTATGAACTACTCTCACAGGCAGATATTACTGACTTCCAGTCAGCAAGGTCTGAAATGACACTTACTCACAGGCTAATGGTTTTTGGTATGTCCCCAAATGCAGCACTGGTAAGATTCCTGCTACTTCCAGAATTTAGTATTTTTCTTTTTAAACTACCACCTGCAAAATGTCTGAGCTGCTTTTCTTCACAAGCTGGCAATTGCTTAATGTGTGAATACATCTGTGCACCAACATCTTTTCCAAACCGTGTATTTGGAGATGCTGCTTGCTATCCAAACTTAGATACTAAAGATAATTGACTGAAACTTGTGGTTTTAAATTATACTTTTGCTGTTTCATACTGTTTTGTACATCGCAGTTTCTCTAGGTAGCCTCTTTACATAGATACACAAATTTCTGCAAGCAAAGGGCAAGGACAACAGAACCACTCTGTAACAAGCCACCCCCGAAGGTGGGGTAACTGAGGTTCTTCATCGTAGATCCCTTGGGATGGGTAAGAGTGAAACAACACTAAACAACTGGTTGTGTATAAATGCACATATTTATGTGTGGCAGGTTTATTTTAGAACAATTTGATGCAATGCTGTCACTACAGGGAAAACAGAAACTCTCCAACAACGTCTTTTCCATGTTGGAGAACTAGACATTACTTTATTCTGGATGTTATTCTGAGCAGGACATGCAATGGAAATTACTTCATCCACACATGCCCGGGTTGTGCAGTGAAAATCATTCCATCCTACATGGTTCTTTACCAGACTTTTCACCTATTTACACATAAAAACCCCAAAGTAATTCACGTTTACTAGTTTTAAATTACACAGTTCTTAGAGTTCAATATTTTATTGGTTATTGATCCCTTTGCCTACCGATACAAATTCGGCTCTCATTCCTTGGTTCTCTTATCAACCTTTTCCCAGACCAAGTGTCTCCGGGGCAGTAATGCCCGTTAATGTTCCTTTATTTCCTGGGTACCTCCTGGCTACTCCCCAGCTGTAGATGTTAAACCCATCAGACCTCACCCGCTGAAGTTAGTCTTTTGAAGACTAACTTCAATTCCCCTCCCCCGGGCAAAGGCGAGCAAAGCCCTGACTAAAGTTACAAAAAACAATCTTAAAAGTTGCCTCAATTCCAGTAATGGGAAAGAGGTACATAGGCGTATCGGTTATTAGCTATAGAAATGAAACAATATAAAAGCATAAAAATTACACTTAAGAAAATACAGAAGAAAGAAAAAGAAAGGATGAGAGTAGATAATGGAGAGGGCCGATATCACCATACATGATAAGAAGCATTATCCCGTCTCACAAGACCTGCTTTTTATCGATGTTCTCCATTATCTGGTTCAAAGCCCAGCTTGTTGCCAAACAAGGGTTAATTTGTCCTGGTGATCTCTGGTGATGGGTGCTCACCCGCTTTGTGCCCACCTTCCTCCCCTTTGCAATCCGGCTCCCCGGAGCACCCGCTGCTTTTGCAAATGGCCAATTGTTGGAGTCGTTATCACTTCAGCGCTCCTGCGGGACTCGAGCAAATGCCAGGTGGCAATTCGTAGGGAACAAGTGCTTTGGAGCACATCTCTGGTCATTCACACCTACTTCCCGGACTAATTACGAGTTCAAAGCAAATCTTCCTGACTAAAAAGGTATCCCAACAAATCAAAACTTCCCGAAGAGCGCTGCAATTCTGGTCGTACGTGATCGTTTTGTCTATGCATCAAACACAGAGTTAAACTAAACAGATCAAACACTTCTGGGGCTCAGCCAGGTAGGGTAGATCAGGTCACAAGATCCTATGTGAATAAGATAAACTTCAGTGCAACATTTAACTAGCAAGCAGTATTCTCACCTTTGAGTATCACTGCTGCGAACAGCAACCACAGAGAGACGTAAAAGGAGGAGAGGCTCCCCATCTTCATTTCTGGACCTTAAATAAAACTGTTCACCCAAGGGCACCGAAGTGTTTACCACCGTCCAAAACTACCCAACGAAGTAAATGAAGCTGTACAGCAGCATCCAGGTGCTGATACACGGATGCGGCTCCAGAAGCAGCTCGTTCGTCCCTCGCAGCTGTCAGAGTCGCGCAGCGATCGTGGGCTCTGGGGCTCTGCTGAACCCTCCCTCTCCGAGTAACCTGAGCGCTGCCTGCTCCCAAGCTGGGGCTGAGACAGAAAACCAACACATTGGGTATCAGTGCAAAAACTGTCTTCCATAGCCATTTTACTACAAATGCAAGATTTCATCCCATTTATGACAAATCCTTTTATAGTTCTTTGGAGGGCTTTGTTTTATTGCACTTATATTCTGCAATAGCCCTCTCAGAACCAGTTCTATGGAACTTGTGGACCTTCACAAGAAAGTGATCTCAGTACTTTAATAGGAATAGTAACAGTGTACATCACACATCCAATGCCACACAGAAAAAAACCCCAATGCCCACGGCCACTCCCATGCTGATAAAACCAAGTTTTCATTACCAAGGTGTTGCCACATGGAAGAGAGGCAGTTGCACCAAAGTCAGAAAACACATTTAATATTTGCAGTAGCCCAATATCACTGTGCAAACAAGAACTTTAACAGGTCTAGACAACTTGGAGACCAGTACTCAGCACAGTAAATCAGAAGCAAAACTGGACTTTGCAGGTAAAATGCCCTTTCCCTTATACAGTACAATTTTTCACGGGCGAACTTGACAAAAAACAATTACATTTACTGGACCACACTTACATTTAGTCAAAAGAGTTTCAGGAAAAAAATATGAACATGAAACAATACCTCACCTGGCTTTCCATCTCACCCTGATGGTCAGAACTTCAACAGCTCTGTCTGTATTACTCATGTTGTCAGGTTATCTTTCTAGTACCACAGACATTTTCTTCCAAGTTTCTCAGACAAGAGGAGATTACTTTCTCCTCTCCACAGTCCAATCCATCTTTCATGATATACTGCAGTCCATTCTACCATCCTTTTAGAGCAGATAACAGAAAACAGTCACTAAAACAGAAAGTGAAAATATAGAATGAGCTACCAGGGAAAAAATTGGTCCAGACTAGTCCTGATCCACAGAGGTCATAAAATATTGTTGTTTTACTCTTGCACGGTCTTTTGGCCAGAAGAAAAGTTATCCCTCCATACACATAATTTCTGTATAGCAGCACTACAGGCAGTCACTGGCTAATGTTTGTGCTTTTGTGGGATTTATAAATCAATTACATTTATGGCCAGGTTTACTAGGTAAGCGATAAATAATTTTGGTCAAAGCTCCTGTAATGAAATCCATCTCTGTCATTTAATTTGAAGAATTGTCAAAGGAGTAAAAAAGTAGAAAACTATTTAGAAGTCAAAAAGGTCAGAACAGCCCCTAGGCAGTATGTAATAACTTGCATTCTCTGTGGGATGAAGGTATGTGAAGCTAGAGACAACAAATGTTGTGGACAGAAGAAAGATTTTTGGGTACAGTCAGAGAAGTGCCTTCTCAGGGGATAATTTTAGTCTACAATAAATTGCCATTCTGTCAGCAAGGAGCTACTGCACAACATCTCTTACTGTAATCACAAGGGTGATGAGGGGTACTGCTTGAAGAGAGTTGCTACAAACACTGCTGGAAACAGGACTAGCCTTGCTCTGCCACAGGCTTGAGACAACAGTGTGACCTGTTACACCAGCAATACACACATGTCAAGCAGTGTGGACTGATGTACTTCAATCAAACATACAGACAGGTAAACACAAGCACACACATATATCAGACATGTTTGTTACATTTGAGATGCTGCATTGATTGCACAGTGCTTGCAAAAGTAAGCCAAAACATCTCCAAAAGCCTTTTCAATATTGAAGACACAAGAAATTTAACAATGTTAGTATGACAGACCATCTGGCTTCTTTATGTTTGTTCACAAGACATCTGATTTGTATTTTTAATCAAAATATCCCTAATGTGTATATTTTGTATGAATGTCGAGCATTAACATTAATTTCTCGTTGATCTGAGAGATTCTTCTACAAACCTACACTTCCTCAAAACATAGTTTTTAAGTTTTGGCATTTTATAAGGCAATACTAGCCCCAGATCAAACATCCCATTTAACTTTTCAATGAAGCTTAAATTTATAAAGAGTTGTCATTCTTTACTGTAGAAAGTTCTGCTATCAAATCAGAAATGAATACAAGATACGAAGCCGCTTACAAAGATAATTTAAGAGGAGTGCCGGGTGTTGGGAGGTTAGAATGAAGCCATCAAGCACTCCCAGAGGGAGAGTCGCTCCCAGCAGAGCTCCCCGGGATGCTGTCAGAGTCCTGTGCCAGCAGATGGCCCTGTCACCCAGCCTACCGATCACCCAAAAATCCCATCGCCTTTCAGCCTGCTTCCATCGGCTTCGCGGACCCTTTGCCTTACATTTGATGTAAGCCACGGTGAGCCAAGGCGTTCTTTTAAGAGAAAGACGAGCAGAAGGAACCAAACCGTTCGGTGGCTGAATCCGGGCTTGGCAGGGCTGAGCCCAGCCACGGGGGGCTCCAGGGGAGGGAATTCCAGCCGTGCCATGCCCGGGAGCCGGCACCAAGCTGGGCACAGCTGTGCTGCTTCTGCCCATGCGGAGAGCGACTGAGGCACATGGCACGAGAGCCAGCCCCGCTCGCTCCCACGTATTTTGTTCCAACATTTGACTTCGTGGGAATGAGTCTGGGCTATTAACAGAGCAATTAACACTCAGTGGGACGAGAATGGAGCATTCATTGGTGCACTGAGCTTGTGCACCACTCACAAAACACCTGAAACTTTTTGTGCTTCTAGACACACGTATAATGTTATGTAGACAGCATCAAAAAATAGAAATAGGACAGACTGGAGATGACATAAAAGAGATCTCTTTCATATTAAAACTTCCAAAGTTAGATATTTATCTTAGCCAAACTATAAGCAATGTAGGTAAGAAGTGTAAAAACATATTTAGAATTTTGTTCTTTCAATCCTTCTCCTGCATAAAATGATAATTTGCTCTTGAGCCTAAGGTTTTTACATGTACATTTTCAGAATTTTTTAATGGATTCTTACCCTTTTTTGCATAAAAACCATTAAGAGTTTTCAGCCTTCAACTGGAAAAGCTGCAGATACTGTACAGGCCTCAAGGCTGCCTGTACCATTTATAATCCATCCCTTCATCAGAGAACAATAAAGAAGAACAGATTGGTTTCTAAGCACAGTTTGTAAGAAATGTCTCACAGTCTGCTTCTACTTGCCTTCCTGCCAATTTTTCCCCACAGAAGCTGTTGCATTCACTTTCTTCACAGCATTTGCTACTGAATATTATCTTGTGATGGGGTCAAGCAGCACACTAACTGTTCAGAGTCAGACTTCTCTCCTTAGACTAACTGGTTTTAACAGCAAGGGTAACAACAGCTGAGAGCACACAGCACTTCATTTAGATGCAACATGTTCCTCTCCACCTCATTTTTTCTCACCCACCTACTGCCTCCTCCTTCCTTCTCTCTAAAAATCCCCTACCACCCGAAACCAACACACTCATTCATATTTTCTTCCACCCTGCTGTACACACAGAAGATAGGAAATACATTAGGAGAGTTCACAATTCTAGCTCATGAGATAATGAAGAATATTAGCCACATTTTCCAGAGGTGGGAAATCCTCATTTGCATGTTACAGTTCTGGGGTTTTCTGAATATAAATTTTTTTGGTGCACTTACACAGGGAGCTCTGCCAACCACCTCCCAGCCCCTGAAGAGAAACTTTCTGAACCTAGAAATCTGGTATTACTTAATGTGATCTGATATGCAGCAGGTTACCCCTTTTCCAGCACAATGCTTACATGCTCAGCAGTATTTTGTCCATCAGTATCTGGCAGGGTTAAGGACAAAGCTAGTTTATAATTTAAGGTATCAGAAAGCTATTTTATACACAGCTCTTTCTCATTGGGATAATTTCCAGCTTGGAACATGCCTTTGAATGGCCAATTGCAGAATCTGAGCCCTACACAAAGGTAACCTCTGGGCTTAGACACAAATCACAAGTTTGCTCCGACAGGCAGCCTGATGCTCCAAACCAAGCTGAATTAGGGAAAAAATTCTAGGCTGTTACAAGTGTGCTGAACATCTTCCTCCTGATGGTCACTCTCGAGCCATAGAAGGCAGCACACCACCTCAGCCTTTGGAGCAGAAGGAAGTCTCCCAGCTCCCATTGCAGGCTGAAGACAGCTCTAGGTGTCCCAGCTTGTATGCACATCACAAAAACCCCCAGACATTAAACCAATGTCTGAAGAGGCAACATTTTAGACACTAATTCAAAACTGAAGTTTCACTCTCTCCAAAATTTAGAGGTTGATAGGAACACCCCTTTAAAACACTACCAAAACTCATCATGGCCACAGGAGTACCTGCATAGAGGGTTTAGCATTCCCTGAAAACATATGCCTTCCTGGTAAACTCTCATCCACCTTGCAACACAAAATATGGCACAACCTCATAGGGAGGACACAACTCTAAATTACCACAATGCATTTAGGCCCAAACAAATCTCCCTGTGGGATAAAGCAAGCAGCAGCTACTCATCTCTGAGGGAAAAGAACTTTTGATAAACCATGGGTTTAGTTACTGAAACATCTTGTGGTATACACAGGCACTGACATTCTTTAAAATGTCCTAGCATGAACAACCTACATTATGCTGTGGTTTAAGCAAAAATATTTCCTCTTGAGCAAAACATTGTAGTAAACCTGCTGATTTATTCAAACTCTGCAGCTATACTCATTCTGGCACAAGAGAGTCATTTGTATCTCGTGAACAAAGTACCACCATTTCAGCTGAAGACAGCATCACTTTTCTGAAGTATCTGTAAGCAGAGTGGCTCATTTCAATACATTTGTTATGGGTTGAAAAGAAGAAAACAATATAATGTTTTTGGATGATTGCTTGGAATTTTGCAGATGAAAATCAACAGTATGGATACAGCCTTTCTAAACAATTAAAAAATTAAATTTAAAAAAAGAAATTAAAAATTTAAATTTTTTTTTTAATTTAAAATTTAAACAATTTAAAAAATTAAAATTAACATTGTGTATAAGGACGTAAGATTTACACGTGTTTGATTAATACTGGAGTAATGGGCAGGTGACATTAGTTCTGTCATCCTAGGGAATATGTATTTGATATAAGCATCACAATCAGAATGGAATCAAATGCATACCAACCAGGTGTAGAAGAAAAAATTTTTGATCTTTTTAATGAAAGAAAAACCCTAGGCACAGATATGTAAACCAGGAAAGGAGCCTCCAAGAAGGTGTAGCCTCCCTGAAAAACAACGTTAGAAAATTGGTAAAAATGGATGAGGAAAAGGCTGAGATACTCAACTAATTTTTTGCTTCAGTCTCTAATATCAGCCTTTCTTCCCACACCTCTCGAGCAGGTGGGCAGCAGGATGGAGAGTGGGGAGCACCTGTAAGAGAAGGTCAGGTTTATGACCACCTGAAGAACCTGCACTCACAGAAGTCTGTGATGAAACGCACCCCAGAGTCTTGAGAGAATTGGCTGATAGAGTTGCTAAACCGCGTTCTGTGATGTTTGAAAAGTCATGGCAGTCAGGTGAAGTTCCCTTTCCCACATGACTGGGAAAAGGGAAACATTGTATCCATCTTTAAAGAGGGTAGAAAGGGGAAACTGCCAACCTGTCAGCCTCACCTCTGAGCTAGGGAAAATCGTGGAACAGATCCTCTTAGAAGCATGTGGAGAGCAGGGAGGTGATTTGAGGAGCCAGCACAACTTCACCAAGGGCAAGTCCTGCCTGACCAAGCCAGGGGCCTTCTACAATGGAGTGACTGCCTCAGGGTACAAGGGAAGGGCTACAGACATCATTTCTCTGGATTTCTGCAAAGACTTTGATAGAGTACCCCACAACATCTTTCTCTCTAAATTGGAAAGAGATGGATGGATTTGATAGGTGGACTGCTAGATGGATAAGAAATTGGTAGAAAGGTCACATCCAGAGGGTAGTGGTCAATGGCTCAGAGTCCTGATGGACATCAGTGGTGCCCCTCAGGGATCTGTACTGGGGACAGGGTTACTTAATATCATCATTAAGGACATAGATGAAGGGATTAAGTGCAGCCTCAGCAAATTTGCAGATGACACCAGGCTGAGTGGTGCTGTTGACACTCCCAAGGGACCTGGTGCCATCCAGAAGGGCCTGGACAAGCTTGAGAAGTGAGCCCTTGTGGTCTAACAAGACCAATACAGGGTGCTGCACCTCAGTCAGGACAGCCTCTGGTATCAGCCCCATCTGGGGGATGCACAGATCCAGAGCAGCCCTGCCAGGGAGGATTTGGTGATGCTGGTGGGTGAGAGGCTGGACATGACCCAGCCATGGGCACTCCCAGCCCAGAGAGCCAAAGGTGTCCTGGGCTGCATCCAGAGCCCCGTGGGCAGCAGGGGAGGGAGGGGATTCTGCCCCTCTGCTCTGCTCTGCTCTGGTGAGACCCCACCTGCAGGGCTGCAGCCAGCTCTGGGGTTCCAGCACAGGAAGGACATGGACCTGTTAGAGGAGGGCCAAAAAGTTGATTAGAGGGATGGAGCACCTCTCCTATGAGGAAAGGCTAAAGATTTGGGTTGTTCAGCCTGGAAAAGAGAAGGCTTAACAATGATGTAATTGGATGGAGCCTAAAAGAAAGATTGAGAGGGATTTTTTACAGGATCATGTCAGGACAATGGGAAATGGATCCAACTAAAAGACAGTAGGTTTAGATTAGATATCAGGATTTTTTTTTTCTTTGTGAGGGATAAGGTATTCCCAGAGTTTCCCCAGAGAACTTGTGGATGCCCCATCCCTGGAGGCATTCAAGGCCAGGCTGGATGGAGCTCTGAGTAACTGAGTAAGTTAGTAAAGGTGTCCCTGTCTATGGCAGGGAGGCTGCAACTGGATGGTCTTAAAGATCTCAACACAAAAATTTCTGTGATTCTATTATTCTATTACTTCCCCTTTATTCTTGAAGAGTCTAGCTACTTAAATTAACAATTAAAAATTCTAGAAATTTTAAGAGTTTGAACTTTCACATGAATGATTCACCAGTATCTGCACATAATACAGTGAAATCCCACAGAAGAGCCATCAGTAATACAAGAGTGTCTTGGTTTGAAAAGACAGGTGTCTGTTAAGGAAGGCAGGAGCTTCTCTTGAAATAGAAAATGTAAACCCCCTCTTTCTGAATTATTATAATTTTGAAATTAAGGGGCTTGCAGGCAAAGTTATGGGAATAGGAATAACAGGTTTTTATTAGGAAAATTAAAATAAAAATGCAGTAATACAAAACAACACTGACAGAGTCAGAATACAACCTGGCACCCTGTTGGTCGAGGTATTGGTAGCAGTCCAATTGAAATGGTGGCTGTAGTGTTTTTGGGGTGACAGATGTAGTTTTGTTGAAGCAGTGGCCTGGTTGAAGGCTGTAGTTTTCTTCTGAAGGTCTAGTGGTGGTGTAGATGCAGTGAGACTTAATGGCCTATTAATAGAAGATATTTCCTTAAACAAAGGATGAGTCATGGAAGAGATAAAGAAAACTACCCTACCTGGGTTTGATAACTGGCCTATTCACAGAGGACATCCCCCTTGGAGTTATGGGTCATGGAAGAGATAAAGAACACTGCTCTACCTGGTTTTAACTGATGGTGATAGAATGCATACTTTTGGTTACATCTTGCATTGCAACCTAAGACAAAGGGTTTTTCAGCTTTTTTTCTAGAGTCAGTACACTTAGCTTTTCATCCTGCACATGATAAAAATGCATGAAACCATTAATTGACATGGTAGGGAAAAATGTGCGTTGAAATAGTTCCTTACTTTACACCTTGAAGTAAATACCCTTCTTATTGCCTATTCTTTTTCTATACTTTAGAACTGCTAAATGAAAAGAACTAGTGTATTGGGTTTGCATGGGCAGGTTTTGGTAGCAGGGTGGTAAAGCTGTGGCTTCTGTGAGAAGCTGCCAGAAGCTTCCCCTGTGTCCAGCAGAGCCAATGCCAGATGGCTCCAGGACAGCCGTGCTGCTGGCCAAGCCTGGGCCAGTTAGAAATGGTGATAGTGACTCTGTGATAACATATCTAAGGAGGAAGAAAGAAAGTTATTGTGCAGATATAAGTGTGGCAAGACAAGGGTGAGAATATGCAAAAGGAACAACTCTGCAGACACCCAGGTCAGTGGAGAAGGAGGGGCAGGAGGTGCTGCTTCTGAGGTTTTACTTCCACTTGGGAGTGGTACAAGATCAAAACTCTGGCTATAGGTATAAAATGTAGGCAGAAATAAGAACAAAGATAATCCTCTTTTCTGCTTCATGTATCAGAGACATAGAAATTACAGATAAGGCAGACATCCATTTTCCAAGTATTCCTGAGCAATCATCATGACATTTGCTTGCCAAATACCAGGTTCCCCAGAAGACAGACTTACCTAAAAGCTTTCATAACAGCACCTATATTAAAGGTGCGAGCATTAATACAGCCATTCCTGTCTGCTAGGACAACTATTCGTACCACTAAAATGCTTGCAAAAAACTCTCCTGTATCCCCATTTGGGAAACACAATTTATTGCTGAAATCAATTAAATGGAAGAGTCCTGGCAGTTAGTTAAATTGTCTGGCTGTTCAAATATTTAGGTACTGGGAAACAAAGTATGAATGGGGCAGCTCCTCTTACCTCTTCCTGCAGAGCCACCCCTGCAGTCCCCCCTCCCACCACGACTAAAGCCGTGCAACATAAGGCCAATACACAGACCTTTCACAGCAAGGTGAGCAGACAATACCAGAAACCAGCCTGCCTAGATGGAGCATCAGCCAGTGAGCGGACACATCACATACACAGGGGACAGCAAAAACCCAAAGCTTCCACAGAGCACAAACCACTTCCTTAGGCAGGTGTGTTCTAAGTATCTGCTCGGCCTAAAGAGCAGCAGCAGCAGCTGGTGGGCACCTCAGAATAATTCCTGGGGAGATGCTACATTTGCTTAGCTTTATTTACACTTAAGATTTCATGCACAGAAATGGAAATTACTGTGCACCTTTGTTCAGGTGAACAAAGGAAAGAAGTGAAAAAGACAGCTTTTAGCTGCTGTCTCTGATATCAGCCTAACCACAGAAGTGGTGTTCTGTTGTAGGTAACTCCCACAGTGAGCTCAACACCGTGCACAGTAGAGATGGAGGGGATGCCCTGCATGGGCAGAGTGTATTTCAACTAAAACCAAAAAGTCTCAGAAATCACAGATGATCACTCACGTGGTGATGAAGCCAGCATTAAATTTCAGCTAGCTACCATCTTTCTGTTCCCCATAATTTTGTTAGAGAAGGGTGTAGTGCAGAGCAAGATACAAAGCCACCCTGTTGAGCTATAATCATAGCACAGGATTGAAGCAGTGATAGTAATAAGGGTGATCTAAAAGGCTTGCTCACCACAGTTCTCTGACAGAGGACTGTCTGACTCACCAACTCCTATCCCTATCCAGCCATATAATGAAAAATATTTTCCACCAGAGGCTATCAAAGTGCTACAAATGCTATTAGCACCAAAATTAGAAATATTCAAGCCATTGTACTTTATGGTTACGGTTGAAAACTCAATTTAAAAAAGTAACTTAAAATTCAGGAAAAAAGCAGGTTAAATTAAGGCCAGCATGTAGCACATCCTAAGGAAATCATTAACTGTTAGGTGAACCATGTGCTATTTTTGTTATTTAAAATACTGATTAAGCTAATTATGCTCACAGGGAATTGAGTCTAGAAGATTTAATTTAATCTTTTCAGAGGCAGAGTCTGATGAAAAGTTACTATCATCCATTTAAACAGTAAAAGGTATCATTTTGAACATTTTATGATGATCAACATTTTAAGAAGATCATCCTTTGGTCTCTGTTATTTGGCTAATAATGTAGCTTATACTTTCCTTTTGACCTTAGTGAAATGTTAGTGTCAAAACATGTAGAGCTATGCCAAAATGTAATACCATTTAACAACTTCCTTCTTTTGAACGAGTACCTTAAAAGTTCCGTTTTCCTTTGAGAGCAAAGAACGACAAACTGAGAAAAGTCAGTTTGTCATTCTTTGCTCTCAAAGCCAAGATTATGATTTCTGAGTAAATACCAGCAATAGTACTAGTAGGCAGAAACTGTTTTTAAAAAGGCAATATTTATTATCTCAAGATAATAAAGATACTATACAAGATAAAAATGCAATCCATGCACAAGGGTTTAACATTCCCCCTACCTTAAAACACAGACAGAACAAACAAGTTCTGTGTTAATTTAGGATCACCCCACTGTGAGGTAGAAAATTAATTTCAGGTGTTAATACTAAATTCCTGTCAAAAACTATAAACTATACAGCTAAATTTGACTCTACATAAAGAAGATGATTCCTTAGCTTCTATTCTCCTGTTGGTCTCCTTGGCAAGAATCTTCCTGGGATCACACAGGGCCATCTTGCCAGGCGAGTGACATCTTCCCTTGGATAGCCGCAGCGCGCAGCGGTGAGGGCAGTGCCCAGCCAGAAGGAATGCACGCCGTAGTGCTCCGGAGAGAGCCCCAGCAGGCACAGGGCACGCCTGAGAACCGCCTGGAACTCCCTCCTCGTCACAGGCCTGGAGTCCGAGTGCACGAAGAGCGGCCCTTCCTGCCGTGGACGGGCTGCCAGATAGCTCCGGAGGGCCAGCACAGGGCACACCCACGGCTCTCCAGACAGCGCCAGGCTGATGACATGTCTCTCGTGATCCACAGGAGAATAAGGCAGGAAAAGCAGCACCTTCCTCTCCATCAGCTGGAGATCACTCAGGTACAGCAGCTCGGGCTGCAGTACATTACGGTGCTTTGCCACAATCTCTCTTATTCGAAGTGCCCCAAAAAAAGCCACAGTAAATAATGCACGAAACAACAAGCATTCATAGTGAGTTATGCATGCAGTCTCCAGGACTCCTAGGAGAGACCGCAACATCTCAATTGTTACAGGCAAGTATTTATCCCTCAGGATACCCGCTCGACGTTTCAACCCTGTCACCAAGCAACAGGTTATAGGATCTTCCAGAGGATCAGAGTTACCAGTCAATTTTGATAAATAAGAAAGTGCTGCCATGTATACGAGTGTCTTCGAGGAGGAATAATTAGATTCCACAGCCAAAAACCCTCTAATTTGCTTCACTGGAATTGGCCAGGCTGCAGACATTCCCATGCTTTCCCTGAAGACAAGGAATTTCTTCAGTCCTTCGAGGTAGGCTTGCCAAAGCCTACTATCCCCTGAGTGCTCCAGCAACGACAAAGTCTTCAGAGGCCAAGGTCCCAAGAAATGCTTCTGATGATAACTGATCTCGCCTCCTGCAAGAGAAGATCCACATTAGCACACGGTGACAAGAGACATAAGCATACTGCTTAAGCGGCAATAAAGACTTCAGCACTCCTGAGCGCACTAAACCTCCAGATAACTCAGAGTTTATCTGATAGGCAGCTCTCACACAGGAGCACCGGAGATATTTTTCAAATAAGAAACAAGCAACATATCAGGCCCGTTTCAGGCACTGGATGTGGTAACACTCCGGTTGCAGAGCGGTAATGGGAAAGACAAATAGAAAGCAATTTTTAAACCAAGGGACGGCTACAGAAGTAACAACAACAAAGGTCACACAGCCCGCTCCCTCCAGTAAGTAACATTATTTCCCAGCCCAGGAGGAAGAACTCTCCCAGCCCATCCATCCCTCCCAACCCTCCAGCCTCACACAAGAGCCCGAGCAGAACCAAGGCGCTGCCCGGCAGGAGGCACGGCCGCCAGCGGTGCGGTGCCCCCAGCCCCGGCCCGCACTTACCGCTCCGCGGTGCTTCCCGGCTGCGAGGCGGGGAGGTGACTCCGTGCCCGGCGAGGCTCGGCTCCAGCCACTCCATGCCCGGCTCCCGGGCCAGCAGCGCCAGCATGTCCCAGAAAGGCGAAGCGACAGCAGCAGCGCCGGCAGGGCAGGCCATGGCAGCGGGACGGGCAGCGGGACGAGCAGCGGCGGCCGGAGCGCCCGACGGAGACTGCCGGAGGCGAGCCCTGGGGGCCTTTTTATCGGGAGCCTTCCTCGGAACAGCCCCGGTGGGGTCCGAGCGCTGCCCTGGGTGATTGGGTGGAGGATGGGAAGCCGGGCGCGGCCTGAGAACTGGAAGGTGTGAAACGGCCAGGACTCTGCCAGAGTCTGAAATATGAGTCTGGATTTGGTGACGAGGTTAAAAAGGAGAGAAATATACTTGTGTTACCTCCCAGTAATTCTCCTGGGCTCTGCAAGACGTGGTTTCCAGGTTTGGCAGAGAATCGCTGAGGGCAGCTGGCTCTGTTCTGAATTACCCCACAGCCTTCCTCCGCTGTAAAGTACAGGCTGAGATGCTTTTGCACAGTTCAACGAGACAGCTGCCTCCCCACAGTAGCTATCCCAGAAAAATCCTAAGAAAAAACCAAAGCTACCAGGCTCCTCAGCCGACAACTCAAGCTTTTGGTCTCCCTTTGAAGAAAGCTGTCCAGGGGCGGCGGCGGCCGCCTTCCCTAGGAGTTTCCAACCCCTCAAGATCTGACTATTACTCCTGGCCGTCCTAGAGACTTGTACTGCCTCTGTAAGTCCCCCTGCTGCTGGCTCTCTCCTTTTACTAACAAAATGGCACAGGTTTGTGGCAGGGCAGAACAACAGGGCCAGGGACCGATTAAGCCACCCGCGGACACCTTCTCTGCTCCTTTCTTGGCCCTCAGCTGCAGCACAATGGAGGCGATAATGGGCCTATTAGCAGTTCCTGGGCGCTGGAAGTGTCGCCTTCCAGGTAACTCCCCCGCAGAGGGAGAAGAGGGAAGAGAAGCGGGAAGAGGGGGGAGGAGGCAGGATGGGGGAGCCCGCAGGGACCCTCAGGCCCAGGCTCGGATTGGGCCGCAGAAGGGCGCGTAAAGGGGGCGTTCCAGTTGGCACTGGAGGGCCAGGGTACAAAAGGGCAGCACGGTGGCACCATCGAGGAGTTGTTTCGTGCTTCTCGCTGCGAGGCTGCTGTTTTGTTGGTGATGGAGAGAACAGCTGAGCTGCTGGCTGCCCCTTCACCCTTCTGGTCCCTGCTGGCGCTGCTGCGGCGGGAGCCCGGCATGGAGTGGCTGCCGTGCGGTCCCGATGGCTGCTCCGGATCGGGTGGCACCGGGGGACTAGAGGCTGGCAGCGAGGAAGGAGCAGGTAACTGTGCCCTTGGGGGGCAGAGGGCAGCTGAGTGGTGGGAGATGTGGGTAGAGTCCTGCCAGGTTCTTCCATGAGGTCTGACCACACTGTTGGAAGACTTTGAACTCCTCAATATATTGTTACTTTGTGGTGCCTTTGGCACTCCCGGCCACTCGTGCCCATTAGTTGGGGTCTGAGGTCACAGAAACCTTGCAATATGGTGTCAGATCTGTCACCAGGCTTGAGATATTGTTTTAAAGAGACAAATAGTTGGGGGTTTATGGGTTTTGAGAATGTAATCCTCCTCCTGTGCTCTGGCTGTTGAAAACTCTGCAGATGAGAGTCATAAGAATGCATTGGGCAGGCCTTTTTTTTTTCAAAAAAGTTCAAGTAAAGGCTGAAGCATGTTGAAAGGGAGGGAACTTCTACCTGCTTTTGTTTACCATTACTAATATGGTTTTCTTTCAGCAGATAAGCTCAGCCAGGTTCCTGAGAAGAATTCCTTGGGCCCTTGGCCCCTGAAGGCTCTGCTGTTACTGGAGGACTCAAGAGAGGGACATTTATGGCAAGTCTACCATGAAGGCCTGAAAAACTTTCTTTCCTTTAGAGAAGGCATGTCTCTGTCTGCAGTCTGGCCAATTCCAGTTGAACAAATTAGAAAGTTTCTGGTCGCCATGGAGTCCCAGGATCTGCCTCCCACGAAAATAATAATGTATATGGAAGGACTGTCCTTCATCTCCAGAATGGTAAATCATCCTGATCCTCTTCCAGATCCTCTTGTCTGTTACATGATGTCAAGGCTGAAACAGAGGACTAGCCGTTCAAATGATGACTACTCTCCTGTAACAATTGAAGTGTTAAGATCTCTCCTGGGAACTCTGGAATCTGTGTGCAGCTCTCCTTATGAGTGTATGTTGTTTCGTGCCATTTTTACTGTAGCTTATTTTGGTGTACTCCATATAGGAGATATGGTGGCAAATCACCAAAATATGGCACAGCCAGACCTCTTGTACTTGAGTGACCTCCAGCTGACAGAAGGAAGTGCGACCCTTTTTCTGCATCCATCGCATATGGGCCGACAGAGGTGTTTGATCCGACTGAGACTACGCAAAGAGGTGTGGGTCTGTCCTGTTGAGGCTCTCCGTACCTACGTGAGAGCACGGCCACCAGGGGAGGGCCCTCTCTTTGTGCACTCAGACAGCAGGGCTGTGACCAAGAGGGAATTCCTCACTGTCTTCCGCGCTGGCCTTAGGTTTGCTGGACTTCCTCCAAACCAGTATGCAGTGCATTCCTTCTGGCTGAGGAACCCTAACAGGAGTTTCTCATGGGTATTCCCACAAAGTGATTAACAGAATGGCAAGGTGGTGGTGAAGACTCTGAAAAAGACACACTTCTGTCTCTGATGCACTTTCTTAGTAGAGGGTATCTTCTGCAATGCACAAATTTTATACTTCATACAGGCTAAATTTTTAGTGCTACGTAAAGCTAGAGAGAACAGGAGGAACAAGTGGAAGGTGACTTCACACCTGTGGTGGTTTTGAAAATGAAGTGTCATGGTTTTAAAATGGGGACTTGTGGGGCAGTGCACGTGGTATTCAGCATGTCTGTTTTAATTGCACTTTGACCTTGTGTAATCTTAATTAAATGGTGTTTTCTTTAAAGAACTTCTCTAGGTTGTTGGTTTTTTTTTTTTTACACCCTGTCAAAGGCCATTCCTTGCAGTGGTGACATGTAACTTGATACAAACCTGCACTTTTTACTGTTTAGTGAAGCTAACTGAGAGCTGGTGATAATGTGACACCAGCAGTGGAGTTACTCCATTGTCCAAATTGCAGTTCCATCACAGCTGCACCCAACCTCACCTGTCGCTGCTGCAGTCTCAGTCTCCTTACCTAGAGAAGCCGTCCCCTTGACAATTCTTAGCATCCTTCACTGATCCCTCTTGAAAGGATGTATCAAACCTGGATACATGCCGTTCAAAAGTAGCCTTTAATTGAAGCCTGGCTGACACATCAAAGTTGGCCCTGCTCAGTTCAAAAGCAGCAGAGGACATAAAAGAGATAGCTAACATAAATAATAATACTCTGTAATTGGTGCACTTGTTAGACTTTTAGCACAGATTACACAAGTAGTGTCTGACAAGCATGATCATAACAAGGTTGAGTGTCACCTTTCATACCTAAGGGTGTTTGAAGAAAGGGCATCCTGGGTAGTGCTTCACATCAGAGTGTTCAGGGCACAGCTGAACAGGGTGACTGCTGGCTGTTCAGGAAACAGCCAGCATCATATTGCACTCCACAGCCCTGCAGCTAGTTTCCAAGAGGATCTTTAGTTAGAGGAGGCTCACTCTGCAAAAACAGCTGTGATAGTAGACAACAATCTGTTAATTCCCTGGCACACAAGGTAGCTCTCTTTCTGCAGCTTTACTACAAGCTGTAGTCCCAATCATCTTGCTCATATTTGTGAATGTGAATCTGGATCCCCTGGCATGCTCATCAGGGAGCCCTGATGAGGTTCCAGTATGCATCAATGCATTACCTGGGGGCTGGCAGCCTTTTGGACTCTTTCAGTCAACTGATCCATAGAAGTTACTGCAGCAATTGGATCGCCTGTCTCCAGGGGAACTCAGCCCCACAGCCCAATACGTGGCTCTTTGGGTGAGGGACCAGGGAGCTCTTACTTCCTGTGGTTAAGAAAACCCCAGGTCCCCACTCGCCCTCAGCTTCTGTTTCTGTCAGCATAAACCACTCTCCCCATGTAAGGGAGACTCTCCACACATATTTAGTTTGACTCTTTCTGAGTGCAACCATATTCTTCTTGTAATTTAGCCAATTCAGTAAGAATAAAAGGTATTTCTTTGGTAATTATGAGAGGGAAAGCATTGTTAGCTCCTTTATATTGACATTCCATTTTAATTAACAGCCATAATTTTTTCATATCCAGTTGGCACAGTGATGCTTTGAATTTAAACAAGTGTACTGTGAGTATCACCTCCTGATTTGTTGCTATAAGGCTGGAAGTTTCATTTGGGGCTTTTCTTTATAGAGCCCAAGTGAACACAGCTTTTTTGGCAGGTGTTTCCGGCAGAGAAAGAAAACAGGTCCCTGTGGTTAAGCCACATAGCATACTTGAGTTTATTCTCCAATCGGCACCGAACACAAGAAACTCCCCCACCTTATCTGAGCCCCTGTGAAAAAGCTCCAGAACCATGAGAGTATTTTAACACCCACCACTAGCCTCTGTACTTAATATCACCCAAAGAAGGTAGCTGAGAAAAACCCAAACCCACAATTAATTTACTTTTTTTTTTTGTGACAGTGGCTGCAAAAGCTGGGCAAGGGCAGTGGTGGATCAAGAGCTGCCAGCAGCTGTAATGAGCCAGGAAAAGCTTCCCAGCCTTCCCCAGCCCCTTGAGCACATCCCCATTGCTGGACTTGCTCATCCTAACCTGAGTGGAAGTGTCGCTACCTATCTCCTTTCCATCAGGGAGACAGCAAAAATAAAGAGCTCCAGAGACTTCCAAGGGAGGAAAACTAAGCAGCAAAATTAAGCTGAAAAATCCAGTGATGCAACACATGGTAATACTCCCACAGGCAGAGTGCAGCCAAGCCCAGTGTGAGTGCAGAGAACAAAGGAAGGCTTCTTGGGCCAAAGATTCAGGAGCATGCCTGCCATTACACCTCTAACCATACAGTAAGCACTGATGCAAGTCCAGAATTTTTCTTTTTTTCACGAAATTTCCCTACCTTGTCCTGCAGAAGCCAGGAATAATATTTTTATTGTTCTTTTTGTGTCTACAAATCCTGAAGAAGGGATCTGGGTGCCCATCAATTTTAATTGGCACATGAATTGAAGGTATCATCTCAAACACTCGGTCTCCCATTTCTGCCAGCAGTCTCTTCCCTTTCCAGCTCTCCAGGACTGACCCCATGTGCTACCTGTGAGTCAGACTGAGACAGTCAAGAACACGGGGAAGCCTGTAGGCACACTATTTGTGACCATAATGTTTCAAAAACACTTGGTTTTCCTACTACATGTGCAGAGAGGCAGCTTTATTTTGACAGTGCATTTTCCTCACACTGCTCCTCACCCACCATCTAGAAACAGGGTGTTCCTCTGGCTTAAAGCACGGGCACATAAATAAATTTAATTGACAGTGTGACTTTACAGCATGTCATTTATTCCATGGTAACTACCCTTGCATACACACTCCTACTCAGCAAAACATATGGCAAAAAGGTGTAAATGACTTCACACTTCATCAAAGAGCAAGAGCATTCACCCAGAGGTTTGTAACCATGCAGTTTACTCCACGTAAACTTTGCCTCTAATCCAGTCCAGATTGTGTCCTTTCAGGGAATTAGCTCCCTGGCAAAGCTAAAGCTTTCACACATCCTCTAATCGAATTATCTGTCTCTATTTTGGGGTGCCATATTTCTGCTCTGTGGTATAGGATAAAAAAGACTTCAATTCCTTTTTAAATGGTCAGGCTCCCACTGAATAGGATCTATCATCTCCTGTTAAGTGGGAGATAAAAGGGCCAAACAACCAAATATTTGTTAGTACAGAACTCAGACTTTCCCAGAGCTGTCCAGTGGTTTCATTTATGTGATGGTGTGTCTTCTCATCCTAGGTAAGAACCAGCACTTAAAATTCAAAAGAGGAGTAAGATTACACAGGCACGAGCTCTTATCTTGAGTCAAGAATCTTATCTTCAGACTTGGAGATGTACACTTGCAATTGATCAGGCTGAGTCAGAAACTTCCAGGTCACTTTTATGTCAAACAGACAATTTTCACCACTGAACCCAGAGGCATCTCACCACTGCCCCAATAGCATTTATCTCTGAAGGAGGGTTGACAAATGCTGAGAATGCCAGTGACAAACTTTTCAGTGAAATACTTTTTGTTCTGAAATCATCACCCAGGAAATACTCCAGGAGAAGATTAATGTAAGGACTAGTGAATGTTAAATTGGGGGAATACTATTTGCAGTAGGAGGATCTGCTGGAGACCACAGAACAGGGAAGGTGTTCAGTAGCCAGAGCCTGTGACTGCTGTTAGTAACTCTTGGTATAGGTAAGAAAGCTGCCAAAATAAATATAATTTATAAGTACATACCAGGCATGCTTATAATAAAAACCATTCCCACATCCAAGCAGCAGCTCAGCACAGTGATCTACAGGTGCATGCAGTTAAGAGAGAGGGAAGTTCATCTGCTATCAAAGGAGGGACTCTGATTCTGAGAGCTGCCCCTTCTCTCATTACAGCCTTCTGATAAAAGAACAGGAGCACACCCTAATCTCACCAAAGATTTTATACAGCAAACATTGTCTGGCATGCAGGCAGCAGAGGCCTCCCTATTTCACTGCAGTTTCTTATGTGTGTGGACCTCAGAGGACAAGACCTAATCCCTTCTAGATCTAGGTCTTGTCCTCCTTTTCTCCCCATGAAGGGGATCAGGAGTGACACCAGTTGTGAGACCTCAGCTCCTCCATGAGGTACTATGGACTAAATTATTGCTTGAATTGTGGGTATGATGCCCACTCCAGCAGTTTCAGCTCTCCTCCCCCAAAACCTCAAGTAAAATTACCAAGTGCTTAGCCAGGTAAGAGGAATAGTATTTCATTTTGATAATTCAGCTGGCATACTCTTCTGCAATGAGACCACATCAAAAAGTAAAACTGCAGCCTCATGTGGTTGTTTGCAGAGTAGATGAGCCAGAACCTCTCTCCATGCTGCAGATCACTAAACCTGTGCCAAGTTTAATAATTTCCATTCCCTTCAGGACTGAGGGACATACTTGAGCTGGGTGATTGCCCAAACACTGTGCACCATGGTGTGAAAGATTTTCAAGTCTTAACCTTAATGAGTAAGTGGTAAACAATTCTTCATTTAAATGGTTAGACTTATAACACATCTGCTAAAAATCCAAGAGCCGACAAATTTCACTGTTAACTCAGTGTTAAAATGAACTCTGTATTTCTCTCTGGATGTAATTCCACCTGCAAAGTTAACAGGGACTCTTTTATGAGAAAAGATAGCTAAAGAGGGAGGGCTCACCCATTGTATTAGCATCAGGCTGTTCCTTCACATTGCACATCTCTCACACCCCATCTATGTCCATCCCTGTCTCAATAAATCCTAAATCTGACATCAAGTCATCACAACTGACTTTATGCCCCACTAACAGGAAAGCTCTGAAGTGGCTGCTGTGAGATTAAATGCCTCAAATCTACAGGGCAGAATGTCCATCTTGATCTTGATGCAGAATTTGAACCCCAAAGACTTAGTCCCATATACCTATCTGTTGTAGTGTGTTTTATGCTTGTTCAGTTTTCCCCTCATTGTTCTCTCAGAAGGTCCTGCCCTGTTACCAGTTTGTGTCAATCCCCAAACCCCTCCCCAGTTGTCTTGGTTACCAAATGTATCTTTCTTGTTCCCCACCCCTGGCAGCCTGCCTGTCACTCGACACCCCTGCCTCTTTTTCTAGAGAGTTCGGGCCAGGGTGTCGAGTGATTGGGTTAGGGGCCAGGGTCCCTCCCGCAACTGTGTTTGATGGGTTCTCCGATCATGCCAATCCTTAATGTATCCCTCTCTGATTTGCTATCTTTCACCCCTCCCACCCTCTATAAAACCAAGGCTTTCCCTGCCTCGGGGTTCTCAGCTCCTTCTACCTGAACCTGCACGTTTCCCTACCAATAAAACCGCCCCCCCGAAGAAACTGAGGGTCGCCTCTTCATTTCATCCTGCGACTTCGGAGCTCTTTACTGCGGCCACACGTCCGCAAGGCTTTACATCGCCTTAGGCACAAGCTCCTGACTCCGGGTTGGGGAAGTGCCTTACTGGCTGGAGGTTGGCTGGACATTTATCTAGCCTGGGCGTTTCACTTTCCACCGGCCACCGCTCCACCTATCTCTGTCTCTAATTCCTCTGAGTTTTATTTGATCCTACATCAAATGTACATGATCATACCTTTATGCTGCTTTCTTGCACAGTCATTCCTGGCAGTTTATAGTTCTGCTTTTGGTGGGGAAAAAAGAACACTTAAGTTCAATTAACTTCAGAAAGACAAACAATAGCTGTGACAAGTGCTTCTATCCTTCTTGATGGCATTGTAATATAAAATAAGGTGTAAAAGCAAGTAGAAATCCGTTATATGTGTGTTCACAGTTTCAACAGCAGTGTCTCAATTGTGTATTATGTTGTGGAATATGGTGTTTGGAAAGATTTTTCCCTAGGGATCAGACTAAGCACAAAAATAAGATGATCACTCTCCTCCCCTTAATTCCTAAGAAAACAAGGCTGATGTTGTTGCTTTCTGCTTGTTTTCTTTTCAATAACCTGTTCATGCATTGGCAAATTTCAATTAAATTCAGTGGAGAAGCAAAAACCTCAGAGATTCTCAGGTATTAAAAATGTCATGGAAATGTGAAAAAGCTGTCATCTGAGTTGGACTCATCCACTTTTGAGACACAGATCCCTGGGAAACACAACTTCACCCATTCTGCTGTGACGTAGAGGCACCACAGCAGCAGTAGCTGTGTCAGGACTCACCAGACCCATGTCAGAAAAGGCAGGGAGGGTCCCACAGCTGTGCTGTGGTCTGTGGCAGTGTCTGTAGACAAGGGTGGAATGAATCTCCCCACCTTCAGATGTCACAGTATGGACGCCTAAGGCTGAGCATGTTGTTTAGACTCCTTTTACAGTTGAGACTGAGCAACACATTTTTCAGGTGCATGGTTCACCTTACCAATGTCTGGAACAGATGGAGGGAATCACATGTCAGAGGTTCCTATTTATGTCTGCTCTGCTTCTGGGTTTGCTCTTTGGGAGAGTGGGTGGGAGGCAGAAGCAGACTCCTGCCCACACTGCAGCACATCTGCAAACGGCTGGTGCTGATGGAGCCCCTGAGAACGCTTCTGCAAGGAGAGGACAAAGCACAGCCCATGGCCACACTGCCAACAGCTGCTGATTGCTAACCCCACATTTCTTCAATTCTGCAAATGCTTCTTTCCTGACAATGCTTCTGCAGTGTTACAGGGATGTGGATCTGAAGCATGTTGAAATGCCACCTGTTGGGCCAGCAGCTCTGCTCTAAGCTGTGCTCAGAGTGATGCTGTGCTGAAAGCAAACCCTGCAAAAAACCATTGGTATGTAGAGCTCATATTCCAAGGAGACCCTTTGCCACCAGAAGCCACCTAACATCTTAGGAGAATGCCAGTCCCTCAGCACATGCTCTGAAGGCTTGCTTTCTGTGTCCCTTTACCTTAGGCACAGGGTGATTTTTACTCCAATCACTCAACTGGCAAATGAGACCTTTGCATGCCTGTCAGGCTGCTTGTCAGCAAACCCAGGCAGCAAACCCATAGCTCCAGTCCCAGAAGAGTGAAAAGCTTCTACATAAGATGCAAAACTTGCTTTGGGTGAGGCTGTGTCTTGGAAACCTTTCATTTAGCAACACAAGGCCACTAAGCCTTGGGTTTCCCTACCAGTTCTATAATGCTTGTATTAAATATGCAGGCTCCAAAGCACCAAGGAAAATATCAGCAATTTCACTGCCACAAACACAACTGCACCCTGGCTGCTACCACTTGGTGTCACTGGCTGTCATAGTTCTTGTGCCATTCCACACCCCAGGGCATTCACAGGTGTTGTTCTGTCCCTTCTCCACAGCCCCCCTGACCCAGCACCACCAAAACAGCCACCTTACCTGCTCCTGAGCTCAGACTTCCTCTTGTGGGCACAGGTCCAAGCTCCTGGCCCTGGGCAGAGCTGCACAGGCCAAGGGGAGCCTTCCCTCTGCCAGTCCCCAGAGCCAAGGACACGTGCCCTGAGGCCTAGACAAGGTCTGGGAGAGGAGCAGGTGGGGAGGTGAACACAGGGCCATGCATGAGTGTCTCAGCTTGCTGCAGTGCAGGTACAAAGCAAATTTGCTTTTTTAAGGGTGTATATTAAACATTGCCTTTAACTCTGCCTGAGAGTGCTGGGTTGGGGCTGGCCTTAGATGTCTTTCTGCACTCTCCTGCATGGCAGACTGACCTCACTGAGGAGACCTTCATATGGACCACCAAATGCAGGTCATTCCTCATGTTGCCTTCTTTTTTCCCAAGGAATTCCTAGTTGAGATATCACATTGGTTTTCTCCTAGTAGGAACATCAGAAAAAATTGTTCAAATCAATTCTTGTGCTGCAAACCACATAATGAACAGTTTTGAAAACAGGAGTGCAGGGCTGACAAAAAGATCCCTTCAGCAACATGGTCTCTTCTCAGCTTTCTTCAGTTCTCAGCAACTTTTTCAGTTCTTACAGCCTCAGCTATTTCCTTTTGCTACTCTCTAGCTCCTACCGTTCTGCTTACAGCAGCCCACCTCTCTCCTCTCTTTCCCCCTCCTAGCTTCTTTGAAGACCTTCTTGAGAGCAAACCACATCCTTACAGTCTTCTCATTGTTAGAGCTCTGCTGCTGTTATGGTTCTTCATTACTTTTTGATAAAGTGGTCTCAGCACAGCTATGAACCTAAGTGCTCTTCAGATGTTCTCATCTGCAGGTGTGCAGACTATCCCAGTAAGCTTATTTTACATATGTTTGAACTATGTTCTCCTTAACAATGCCATATACACCTCAAAATTGTAAAATTATTCCTTGCAATAAGTTCAAGCTGTCCATGAATTTGAAACTCAGTGCAGGTTTGTGGTCCAGTAAAAATAGTTGGCTAAACAAACTGCTGTTTGGACACAGCAAGTATCAAACTGCTGGACACTTCAGTGAAAGAAAAAGGATTATTCCTGTTTGTGCCATTTACTCTGGGCTTAATTTTGTGGCCATTGATGCTAAATTTGTGAATTCTTGGATCATCCAGGGATTACTCAGACTTGAGCTCCCTAAAGCACAGGTACATGACTGAATTCTCATCACACCACCAGCAGCGATTGTTCTTTCCTACAAAGGGCATGGAGAAGTGATCACAAAATCCAGCTTGTGTCAGCTTTTGCAGACTGCATCATCTCTATCCTTCAGCTTGATGGTATTTTTCATTCTGTGACCCTCACTGTTTTTGCACAGTAGAAAAGTCTGACTTTATATTTGTCTTAAGAGAGTTGCACTGCTGTGTCCAAGCAGCACCTCTGACAGAATTAATTGGTTTTGCAATCTGATCAATATCTGCAACATGAAGAGGGAACTTTCTCATTGACCTGGAGCACCCTGTAGTCACAAGATGCAGGCCTGACTCTTAGTGATTCACACGTGCATTCAGCCTGTGAAGGGAAAAGATTTTTGCAAAGGTTGTACTGCACATGTTGGAAGATCAGCAGTGGAGGCCTCTGGACTGAAATAGATGGGAATCTGCTGTGCTAAACTGGCCACACAGGGAGCAAGAAGAAAGGCATATTGCTCTTTTGAACATCGTGTTGCCAATGGGTTCAAGCCCAAGAATGTGGCCACCATATCAGCAGAATGCGGCTCAATCCTGTACATCTTGTCCCAAACAACCTTCAGTAACTGAATGCAAAGGAATTCACAAGGGAGTTTTGCTCCCCAAGCATTTAACATGGTCAATGGGGCCATGGTACTACAGGCTGGCTCCCCAGGCCACGCTCTGTTCCTCACAGAGAAGCAGAAAATAGGACTGACTGTGTTGTCCAGCACAATGGGTGTGTTACACCTCCAGCTGGTGTGATGAGGCACATGACAACTGGACTTTGCACATCTCCTGCCTCTTAGTTGAGTACAAATACATCTGGAACCAGCTTCGCACCCTGATCCTCCATCCATGGAGAAAAATGGAGTCCTTGCACTACCCTCCATAAGTGACAATCCTATCTACCTAGCTGATGTTTTAAAGCTGTTACCAGATCCCTTCATTTACATTGCCAGTGAATAAAAAGTACTGACAGAAAACCTATTTTTGCAGACTTGAGGCTAACTGTGCTGGTCTCTGATTCTGCCTCCTGTTTTCCCTCTGTCCTGCACAATATCTGTGAGGTCAAGGATGAGCAGACTTCTGTCCACCACAGTCACTGCCTGATCCAGTGTGGCTCCTTCACTCACACCCTAATGGGAGCACCAAATCATAAGATGCTTGCAGGGATGCAAAGTTCCTCACAGCTGCTCACTGTCATGTAAAGCTCTGCACACACTGGAGGCACACAATGAACTTGTCATTATTTTACTTCGTTTCTTTTTTTGTACCTCTTATTGTGATTGCTGTATTATTCTGGCAAGCTTCTCTTGAAAATTTTGGTGCTCCAGCCACACGTAGTGTCTTTCAGCCCAGTCCCAAAGCCCATTGCACCCTGTTAAAAATAGGTGTGAGTGGGACCTGTTACTGAGGTGAGCCCATCCCTCAGTGCCATATCAACAGTGGCACAAGCTGCCTGCCTCAGGGACCAGTGGCTTTAGCTCAGGCACCTCTGCCTGCATGGGCTATAGGTGTCCCTCAAAGGGCTCTATTCCACACCCCCCCACCTCAGCCAAGCCAAGACAGAGAATGAGATGTGTTAGACTCAGTCAGTTGTCAGACACGGTCCTGCCACAGGCCCTGGGATGTCCACAGGGCCTTGTGGACCCATTGCTGCCAGCCTGGATATTGAGACAGCTCCTCTCTTTTGTTTTGGTCATAGCTTGGGTTTCTCAGGCTGCTGCATCTGGAGACCTTTGCAGCAAAATGGCTGATTCCTCACCTCTTTCCCATTGGGCTCCAGAGAAAGTGTGGCTCATTTCTCTGTAACCTGTGTCTGCCAGGGAACACCAGCACAGGCTTGTGCTTCAGAATCTCACTGTCCATAGTTCCCACCAGAAAATCACAGCATCACCTCCACAGAGCACTAACAGCTTTGGGACCCCCTGCTCCATTCAAAGACTTCTATTTCCCTATTTTCTTATGCACCTGCAAGTCCTCAGAGGCCCTGTATAACTTTTTTTCCACAGCCTAGGGATTTTTTCAGGGGTTACCTTAGCACTACAGTTGCTTTCATACCTCTGCACTGTACAGAAATGAATGTAATTTCCATTCACATTCATGCTGACTTGGCCCATCTCCTGCTGCAGCTTTGTTCACTGCTCTTGTGAAAAGCACCTCTGAGCTCCCAGGCTTTTTCCTTCTCCTCTTCCCATGCCAGGTGTCCTCTCTTGGTGCTTGCAGACTCCAATTTCATGATGTAAATACATGATTCACTGCTGTTTCTGTATTTCACTCATCGTGCCTGGCACTCCTATAGCTTGTCACGTTCATCATGGTACACACAGCTCAGCAGACTGATTTTGTGAAGTTAAAGGCAGTTTTTTTTTCACCCTGCCTTAGCTTTCAGTTTTCTCATTGTTTTGATTCTTCTATCATAGGCACCACACCAGATCACTACCCTGCACACATCTAAGATTCTATGCTTGGTGAATGCCCTGTTAATTCTGGATTCTTCAATAGCATCCCTGAGTGATTTGTCCCAGATCCCAATCAGGACTTAGTCTTTTAACCCAGTTTACCAACCCCTTCTGGCTTGGATCTTTCTTAAACTCATTTGTGTATTTGCTATTTGTATAGCAAATGCTATACATATGATATTTGTGCTCTTAGCTCAAAGCCATATCCCTCATGTATTTAATAAATGTAGTGGTATTCCTCCAGTCTCTTCTGTGAAGTTTCACAAGACTCAACTCCACCAGCATTGGCTGTCACCTATTGCAGAGATCAGCTGCACCAGAACTAGCTATTCTTTGTAGGGTGTGGTTGGGAAGATGCAATTTTTTGCCAAGCAAGACTCATGGGTTTTCTTTCATCTGTAAACTAAAAGTTAAATTGTGACCTATCTGTAGTGGGAGCCAGAAGCACATGACAGCTTTGAAAGAAGGAAATATCTCCAGTAAGGATGCCTCATTTTCTTTAAATGTCTCTGGATATTCAGGGAAAAATAACAGAGATATATCCCTGCACAATAGGGAGACAAAAACTTAAGAATGCTCCAAATCAAGGGCACTGCATTGGTTTTCTTGGCAGCCAGGTGGAAAGTTGTGGAAGATGTGGAGCAGAGTCAGATGCTCCTCCCCTTGAATCAATCTCCTCAAATTGTGTCTTGTACCTCATTGTGAGCCTGAGACTTTAAATTAGTACCCTTGACTGCTCCCTCTGCAGAAAATAAATCTTTACCATCACAAAGGGCTGTAAGAATGTTCACGATGCACACACTGAGATCACTCTAGCCCAGAGCCCAGTAATTACAGGGAATGGAAGAGCATGCTCCAAAAAGAGGGATAGGAATAACCATAGAGGGACATTCTCTCTACCTTCCCAGCATTCAGCACAACTCTCTCAGGAAGAATTTGATTTCTAAACATATCACTGATGAATGAGATGTTAGCTCAACCCATACTGATGTTCTGTAAAATCAAAAAGGGCATTATGTTAATTACAAACTGTTGAAGTAGTAAAGCAATTAATTTTTTGTTGTATCTTGTCCCTTCTCTTTCTGTCCCTTATGCTTACTCACTCCCTGTGGCTTCAGTGAGTTGAAATTCTGGAAAGTCCTATTCCAATATGTGTGCTACAGACCCATTCAGAGCAAACTCTGCAGGTCAAACCTGTCAGAAGGAACAACAGACAGGCCTGACAAATGCAAAAGTACCCATGAACACCAAGATCTTTCATGGCCAAATGAAAGTACTTTAAAAAGGTCGCTGCCACGTGTCCATCTCATGTGGAGGGCCACTAGAGCTGTCGCTTGCCTGGTGTCACCCAGCTGCAGAAGTGGGGCCAGAGACACCCAGTGGGTCTGTGTAGTAGCATTTCATGCTTGCAGTCCATCTCCTGCAATCCACCAGACAGCCACGGGGAGCAGGCTCAGGCCAAAGGAACTCATTCGGGTCAAGCTGATCCTAAACTGGTCAGTCATGCCACCAGTCAGTTTGGAGTTGTGTAGCTAAAAGTTAATTGTGCAGGCTTACACAGGCCTGGCCCAGAGCCTGGTTAAATTCAAAAGCTCCCCACCTGACCTGACTGAGCTTGGGACAAGCTCTGCACAATGGGGGAGGGACTGAACAGCAAAGATCATTGTCTAAGCCAATGCCCTAATTATGAGCCAAGGTTGCAGCTCTGGTTTAGTTGATCAATAATTCTATGATGGATCAGATACCAGCACTAATTCCACACACAAGAGAATAATTTAAAATACCTGTGTACATTTCAATGCCCAAGATACATAAGAATTTCTAAATTAGTCTCTTGTGGAATCCTGTGACCTTTAACGCTTCCTCAGACACATGCTGTGTAGAACACTGCATGACTGGCCTTTAAGCATCAGATCTGGTGTCACAGTGAAAGATAAATGAAAGTGATAAGGAAATAGCCAGAAAGACACTTAGCATTTCATATATTTTAAAAATGGAGCTTTCTAAGAAAGAGAAAAATCAGCAGTGCTTATGGATTAGAAGAGGTTTGGCATATAAGACACCTCTCCTTCCAGCTGCTTCTACTTAATTCATTGGCTAAGCTGAGAAGTATCAGCCTTGGATCTCTCCCCTTGCACCCTGAGAGTGGCTGTGCAGCTTTGGCCACCACTGCCCTGACTGTAGCTAGCAGACAGCTAGCAGACACAGCCACATCCTGAGCAGCTGGGATCTTGCTTTTCAAAGCAAAGCCATCTCTTTTGAAAGTCTCACCCTTCTGTGGTAACTGAACAGCAATGGAGCATTTTGGGAAGACAGCCAAGGGAGTGAAGGGAGACACCCAGGTCTTGGCATGAGAGTTGTCCTAGCTCAGCTTGTGTCCTCTGAGGCACTGTCCAGAGCTGCTGGGGTGCCAGTGGGAGCCAGTGCCCACTGGAGACTTCTCAGAAACACTGCAGACACGGCGAGTGAGCACCTCACACCAAGTGAAGACACCAATCGTCGTTTCCTTCCTCTTTCCCAGAGACAGAAACAGCCACAGCACCACACATAGCCCGTGCCCTGCTGCTCCGCCCTCTATGAATCATACCAGGCTGAGAGGAGCAACGACAGAAATGCCCCTGCCAGCCTTGTGCAGGGTGGTTGTGAAAGACCTGAGACAGACATGTCACTCATTCACTTCATAACCAGAAAGGCAGCAATAGCTATTCTTTTGCTTGCTAATAACTCACAGCTCATGCAAGGCTGGAGGCCAGCTTCCCACACTCAGGAAGGGATGTGCCACAGGGTTTAGTGCTTTGAGACATCAGTGCTTTGAGACATCTCAGTGCTTTGAGACATCCCCCCTCCTCCTACTTCCAAAATGCAGCAGCTGGAGTCCAGCTACCAGTACAACAGCAGCTGCAGAAGCCAGGCTCTGGCAATGACTTGGATACTGACACTGATTTTAGAAATGGCACACAAAATAAATGTGTTACTGCAAGGCCACCTGCAAGTGACAGAAGTCTGACTAAGGCAGGGCCAGCTCTGTTTGCAGAGTAGGGCAGTTGCCTACGATGCAGGTAAGAGGAGTCCCGAGGAGCATCTCCTCTGTCCTGCTGAATACACAGGGCAGCTTGGTCGTGATGTTCTTCTGCCTCCCGAGTGACAGGGACCCTGCTGACACTCAGAGGCTGTAGTGTCACATCACAGTGCAGCAAGAGGTCCAGGCCAGTGGAAAGGCCACCACAGCTGTAGTTAAGCAGCTATATAATATGAACACCTAGATACACAAAACCAGTCATTTCCCCCCTGAATTTTGTTTTCAATAACTGGCTGTTCAGAGCACAAGGTGAAGGGCACACAGGTCTGCCATGAGAGGTACATGCTGATAACTGGTCAGCTCTTCCCATTGTGAAGGAAATCTCTGAGAGGTAAAACACATTTCCTCATCTTCAGGGACATAAATTCATTATTGTCATTTCAGAGCAAGGGAGCTTGGCTAATCCAGTTGTGGTCATGTCTGGCTTGTTTAAGAAGCTGAACTGACTTGTAATTAAGTTAAGGTAGCTAACTTGCTCACAAAGGCAAGAGCAGACAAGCATTCTGATGTTCTGAAATGAAGCTTTTTATTCCTTTTATATTAACCTGAGCTGTGTGCAACCAAAGCACTAGGAGAAAGTGCTAAAAAGACATGGATTGCCCTATTTATTGGAAATTATTCTAATGGCTGCATTCACTCAAATGCTATAGTAATACAGGAAACGCTGAGATGTAGAGAGTGCTGACATTTCTTTTTCCTTCATGTCTGATCCCTCTGGTGATTTCTTTTATAATGGTGTCATATATAGAGTCCTTTAAACACATTTTCTTTATTAACACAAGTATCAGCTAGTTTGTGTTCACAGACTTTAGTAAACACAGAATTCCCACAAAAATTGCACAAAAATTTGCAAACTGTTAATTGCAAATATCAGGCAAAACTGTATCAATTATATCTACCAAGCTTGAATAATTTTCTCCAAGAAAAATCGGGGGGGGGGGGGGGGGGCAAGAGTGATGATTTGAAACATATTTTTACTGTTTACTTGTAGAAAATATTTCTATTGTGTGCTGCATATCAAGTACTGGGAAATCTGTATTCAAAATAATTATTTTTTAAATAAAACTGTTAACCTGTTTTAATAACAAGCAAAAAGAAGATTGGCAACAGAACAACAAATGGAAAGGGATCTGTTTGAGAAGACAGAAGGAGAATATTTGGGCAAGGTCTTTTCTCTCGGCTGAAAGCTTGACCCAACTGAGGCAGGGCTGAACATTTTTTCTGTTTTTCTGTTTTTCAAAGCAAAAGAAATTGAAAAGCCACATGTGTCATTTTAATGTATTTTAAGTACCAGAGACAGATTTTAACCTCTAAACAGTACCCAGGGACCCTGTTACCCAAGTAAACACAAGCAAAACCACCCTGGAAGGGTTTCACAGGAGACCTCAGTAGTCCCTCATTGTTCCCACCACAGAGAACAGGGCTGAAGTTGTGCAAGGTGCAAACCTCAATATACCACTGGGCCAAATCTTCAGCTGAGTTCTGCTGTGTCCAGATTTCAACCTCTGTTTGGAGCTACCACACTTTCTGAGTACATGGGTTCTATAGCTCACGGAAAACTGCATTACAGGCACTAAAATATATGTGCTTCACAGTTTGCTCCCAGTGAAAAGTGTCTCTTGGCTTTGAGAATCTGAAAATAACCAGGCTGTGAAAATTTGAACTGTTTTTTTCACAGAGCATGAAACCAAAATCCCCATTACTTTATACTCTTTCCAAATTGATTTTAAAAATCAGTTGGCTTTCAGTGGCCTCACACTTTGCCCTGGCTCTAGAATGCACTATCAAGAGTATATCAAGCCATCCCTACATTTCCTGTGTACCCTGTATCGTCAGTTCAGACATCTCAAAGAAGCCTATCCACCTGGCTTCACTGAATTGCAACAGACATCAATTTCTTTATTTTGTAACACACCATAACAAGTTTTGTGAAGCTAATACAGATGAGATTTTCAGTTACACCTTTGTCTGGCTTAGTCTGTGATAACAATTCAGTGGAGCCTTTTGGTGCCCGAATGTGGCACTTTGTGGTAGATACCACAACACAGCATTCTCACCTGGTGATTACTGCTCTTCAGCACACAACAACTGCATCAACTGTTGTAAACAGACTTTAACCCACCGAGGGGGCAAAAAAAAGAGAACTGAATAGAGCATTCTGGAAAAAACATGTCTTAAAAATAGTTGAAACCAGGTATTCAATCCATTAGTGTGGAGTAGGGAACATAACAAAAATGTCCCCAGATGTAACAGATTTGAAAAATCATAACACGACATTTTTCATGCAATCTTTAATATTCAAACTGTAACAATGGCTACTTTTAAATTAGAGTTACAAAACCTAAGACTTCCAGTGGAGAGGTGTCGCAAGAGTTGACGTGTAGAGGAGTATTTCTCCCAAAAGCTAAAAGATTTTTAACCAAGGACCGCAAATACTTGGACACTTGTGTAACTCTACACAAGTACAATGCCATTCAGATTCTTTTACAAATATGTCAGTTTTAGTGTTTCAGTAACAAATCAACACTTGAGAAGAAAGAGAAGTAGGAAAGAGAAGAATTTAGGGAAGATGGGTGGTAACAGAAGTCCCTGTCTTGTGTGCTCAGATGCAGAAGTTTGTAAAGATTTAAGGCTGATATAAAAACCTCAGATGAGAACGGGATGTTTTTATGATCAGAAGCCTCCCTTATAATCAGGTTGATGAGTGGTAAATATTCAACAGTCTAGAAGCTGGTGGGACAATCACAACACTGGGTTTGTGATTGTCCCACTGGTAATCAAGGTGCTCACTGGGTAAACACTTGCTCACCTACATCACAGGCGAGATAATCCTACCTTTTATGGCATCGTGCTATAACCACCTCAAAGGTTAGTTCCTAGCTAGCTGAAGGACAGGAAAAGGGACAAAGAAAATCTTGCTGCAGTAAGAAATTCTCTTGGGATGAGACAGATCTGCAAGACCTGAGAGGGGGTGCAGGACAGAGGGGACAGATAATATGAGGAGGAGGGGACCACCACAATTCACAAGGAATGTACAGCATTGTGGCTTGAGCCCTCTTCATCTTCTAGCAGAGTTCTCTTACACACCTGAAGTTTCCATTTCCTTAGCCTGCCTTTGTGTGTAGAAGGGTAACTTGGCCCCACTACATCCATCAGGACTTGGCTCCTAGACTTGACAGGTTCCCCAGGATGTAAAGCCTGTTTCAGTCTTACTTGGATACAACCTAGGCAATTATACTTAGTATGCAAACTCAAAAAAAAATGTCATTTAGCCATTCTAAAGTCAACCTTGCTTTGTACTCAATCTTTTACTGATGTTGGTGACTGGTTCCACTAAAACCACTGCTTTGAAACAAAGTGTACTAAAAATATATAAGAATATAAGTGCTCATGAAAAAATATCTTCCATCTCTGGAGACTGAAATCTTTTGTCTCCAGAATTACAGCAGGGACAACAGAGGTGATGCTAGCACAGATTCATCCCTGCCAGCCCAACCATATGTCTAAACCAACCCTGTCTGCAAGCCCTGAGGTTGTAAGCCAGTGAAGTCTAGGAAGAATCAGATTAGTTTCCCACCTTTGACCACATTGTTGAGGAACAATATTAAGGTAACAAATCTCACAAAACTGCAGGAGACAGCTGTCAAATGTCACTAAGTTTTGATTATTCCTATGCTGGTCATACTGATGACCGTTATGCAATGACTCAGGCAAGTCTAAGGCTTGCCTGCAGGCCATTTATTACATGGATAGGACAATTCATTTCTGTGGTTAGCTAAAGGGAGAACCACCAAAATATTAAAACAAACTTTTGTAATTTTCAACAATATATCCAAGAGTTCTCTAAATAAAATACACATTGGTCAGCTTTTATACACTACATTCTTAAGTAAAAAAAAAAAATCCACAAGTACAGAGGTGGGGACTGATCCAGGCACAATTTTGTCATTAAATAAATGCAGATGCAGACAAACCAACAACTGAGGAACATTGACAGAAACAAAAACAAAATCAGTACTGCTGTTATCTGCCAATCTGCAGGCTAGGCCTGCTGCAGTTCAGGCTTGCAAAGTCCAAACACAGGCTTGTGAATAAGGGTATGCACCTTTCATTTTTCAAGATAGCACACATGTGTTTTGGAGGGAAGAGGCTCAGATAAAGAGCACACCTGTTTCATAAATAGGCACCTGCACTGTGGTCCTGCCAGGAGCCCTCCTTTGATTCACCTCCCATTTCCTCTGCTGCAGCGTCTTTGTGAGAAAACAGAAAGAACAAACGTGAGCAAAACCACTGCTGACAGTCCTCAAAAGATCTTGCACTCATTAATGGAGAAGATCTTCCGCCTGTTCTGCCTTTTGGCTTGGTTGACCGCTGTCCTCACAGCATACTCAAACACCTGCTGCACTCCCCTGTTGCTGAGGGCAGAGCACTCCAAGTAGCCTTTGGCTCGCACATCCTGGGCGAGCCGCTTTCCATCTATAGGGCTGATGCAGGAGGAGCTGTAGGGACCCATGTCCCGCTGGTCCGTCTGAGTGGCGACCACCAAAACGGGGATGCGGGGCAAATGGCTGCGGATCTCGCTGATCCATTTGTTCCTCAGGTTCAGAAAGGAATTATGGTTTGCCACCGAGTAGCACATTAATACCACATCTGCCTGTTGGTAGGAGAGGGGGCGAATGCCTTTAAAGGCATCACTGCCAGATGTGTCCCAAAGACCTAAGCTGATCTGTACACCATCCATGAAGACATCCACGCCAGTATTTTCATATACAGTGGGTCTGTAGTCATCTGGAAAAGTCTCAGATGTGAAACGTACCAGGAGAGATGTTTTCCCAACGGCAGAGTCTCCCACCAGAACACACTTGACTGAATCCAGCATTTTATTAACGTCCAAGGCCAAGAGTGCAGTCTCTGTGCAGCACGAGCGGGATGGAGAGATGCAGTGGTCTTAGAAGCCTTCTATATAATTTCCATTTAGTGAGAAACCATCCAAATCTCTTTACTTCTTATGACTCGATTCTGCCACTTGAGACTAAAATTTCATTTTCTCCCACATGACTCTGTTGGTTTTAAATCTTCAATGAGTCAAATGACGTTTCTGGAAAGCAAAAATAAAATGTAACATTTATAACCCACAGAGAACAAACCATTCCTCATCAAGATGAAGATGCCTGGACACATCTTTGGACAGGTATGGCAAGTAGCCCTCACTGAGGATGATGAACTTTTCTATTTCCTCCCAGCCAGCTATGTGTGCAACAGCCATTCACATAAATAACCTTCTCACTGCTCCACAGGGGCTAACAGTCTTAGCACTATTACCATTTTCCACTGACACAAGCTATTTTTTCCTTCCAATTGTCTAGAGACTAATAAAATTAATTTAACTTTTATATAACTGCTACTAATACGCTGTGAGACATTCCCTGCCTCTGACTTTCACCAAGAATGACAGAATCCTGAATCCCTAAATGATCAGTTCAGATTCCCTTGAAAATGTAGCCACGCTCTGTAGAGGTAGTCAGGAGAAAAAAAAGCTCTTTGCTAACCAATTTGACTTTTTAAACAATCCCATATGAAACACTAACACAGAACCACTTGTGACAATGAGGAAGCAAAGACTTCAGGAGTGACTCTCAATTCACATGAACCTGAACAATTTTTAAAAGCAAAGAAAGATTCACAGAAAAAAAACAAACCCAAGAACAGCTTAATTTTTTTCTTAAAAATCGCTTTCAACAATCAAGAAACACAAGCCAAAGAAAGCCCCATTACCGATGCTTGCCCCAGTAAAAATTTCTTTTGAAGGGAATTTAACTGTCCTGGCATTTACTCCCTTGTAAAACTGAACTAAGAGTACTCTTCAGAGTATGTAATTGCTTTTGAGCTCCTGCCAGCATTCAGTCAAATTTTCCTATTTTGAAAGCATTTGTTTCTTCCCCACTAACTGTGTGCAAGATTCACTGCTCACACAGGGTGACACGCAAGATGCTCCGAAAATCACTAACAGCAAAACTGAAGACAAATTAGTTCTGATGAACAAGAGTAATTAAAAAGAAAGTATCACTGCATAATTTCAAAATGTCATGTGTTTTTTACATAAATAATATATTTCTGTTTCCTTCATATATGTAGAGAGACATCCCAGCTGAAGGCTATTTGCACAGATATAAATGATGGCCACAAAGGGCATATACTGTATTTTACTGTAAGGCTCTCCACTTTCAGTACCCTAACACACCACCTCCTCCCCCTTTATTTCTAGAAAACACTTCAAGCTTTGGCTTACTCCACAAAGGGGGAAACACAAAGGGAAAGTGCTAAATGAGCTTAAAGAGAACATTTTACAGGTACCGACAACTGCTATTGTCCTGCTTTCGTTTTGTGCGGAGGCCATGCCCTACCTCCTCTGGTGCTGCTGGCACACCTGCATCTCCCACCTCATGGCCCGGCTGCCGGCAGATGTGTGGCCGGAGCTCGCTGCTTTATAAAGGTGGCCCCAGGCCTGCGGGCTGTCCCTGTGCGCGCTCGGGTTACCGTATCTACAGGAGCCATTGCAACACACGGCGCTTCCTGGCCTGCCAGCGACACCGCGGCTCTGACTGCCGCTCGCTTCTAGGAACTGGGATGGAGGCTGAGGCTGCTTCACGGCATTCCTGGCTGCCGGGAAACAGGCTGCACTATGAATTCAAGTTTTAGTGGCAGCAGATGAAAATTTGCTTTTAAAGATTCATTAGATCTAACTCCACCCTCTTGTCTTCTATGTTCTCCAAACAAGCTCTCAAGGGAACTAAACAAGACCTTTACAAAACACATCTATGAAAAATTCAAAAAGCATCTGTAGGATAAACATTCAAATTGCTTATATGAATCATAATCTCTCTTTCAGAGTATTCTATTTCAAAATTGGGTCAGCAGTATAGCTTGAAAACACCTCAATTTCACCACAGGACAGCAATGTCCTATTCAGACAAAGCTGCATATTCTCAGAGAAAGTTTCCATGTACCAAGTATCCTTTTCAGAACAAACATTTCTTTGGTGCGAGGAGTCCTCAGTGCCTTCAGATGAATTATTTTGTGCACATTGGAATGTGGGGGAAATAAGGATGTCCAAAGCATGACTTTTGCAATTTCATAAATGCCAAAACAGAGAAAGAGAGATAAAAGGATTGTTCTGGCACTCAACTTGTGGATGACCAGATCAAATTATGCTGGTTATTTTGAAAATATAAAAATTATAAAAGATTGACAGAGATATTAAGGACTAGTGAATATGGCTAGTTGACAGACAATACAAGATGTTGAAATATTCCACTGCGACAGTGCAGAATTGTTTTCAAAGCAAATGATATTGTTCTATATTCCATCAGTGAATAATAAAAAACCCTGGTATATAACAAGGTCCATATTGTGATCCTGTGGACAAATTGCCTTCAATGGTCCTGGTCTTGCATTTGTTAACAACAAATGTGCCTCCATATATAATTGGGACTACATAGGTGCATATTGAAGCATTATCTGTAATTAGGCACATAGTTGGTCCTTGTTGCAGCCTCAGGGTAAGAGCAGCATTACTGTATTAAAATAATTACACAAGTTCACCTCACTGGAAGGAAAATGCTTGATTAAGCATCAACAAAAAGCAGTGTCCTTTAAAAAGCAGTACTTCAAAGTGTCCTTTAAAGACAGTACTGGACACTTCTGTGCCTCAGTATACAATCAGTTTTATAAATATTTGCAAAAGTTTTTGTCCCTTTCTCTCATATTCTGTCTTGGTCCGACAGCACAGTGTGCTACAACCATTACAAGATTGCGGAAAACCTTCTGCTCACAAATCAGAGATGGAGTCTAAGCTGTGGAGGCTTTTTTTTTAATCCGACAATTTGATTTTCAAAAATTTACCGACTTTATTAAGATCATTTTGTATATGGAATTCAATATATAAACGTCTATCTTCTTTTATGCTTTTTTGGTTTATGCTTTCATCACTCATAACAAGAGAAGATATTATTTGAATAGTAAGATAAGACCTTTTATAAAATCACTAGGTATAAGAATGTATGTCTGATTCTTGTGTGGTCATGCTGAGTAGTGATCTTTAGTAAACTTCAGGTTTTGTTCCCTCTGTCTTTGGAATACAGGCACTAGTGTGTGGTTACAGAGATCTCGGACTTCACTGGGGGTGTGAGCACAAGAAGCCCTACAACAGTTGCTCTTGGGCAGTGTCTGAGTTGCACCTCAGCAATCTCATGCAGGTAAAATGCCTCACACTTGCTCATGGCTGAATACCATACAGAGAAGGTGAGTGGGGTTGCCAGCCTGCAATGGGATGGGATGAAAAGCAGAGCACAGCAGCACCGAGCTCTTCGCAGGTAGAGGATTCAAGTGAATACACATCCCATGAAAAACTAATCTGGTATTTGTTGAAAGAGCTCTACTAACAAAGGAAAGCAGGACTACTACATCAAAAGGGGTAAGTTTATCAGCTGGACCAAATGGGATTGTCATTTATGCCAAGAATATCTCTGGCATCTACTATAAGATCATTGTGAGCATGACTCGCTATGGCTAAACATCTCCAGGGGATAGACAGCATCTTATGATAGGGGAAAATAAAAACAGTCAGGAACTCCAATTTCAAAACCTCTCTTAGATCCTGATAGTGCACACTCAGGTAGGCTGGAATTTCAATGGAATTAGCTCATACATAAACAAACCATGCAAGCAAACAACCAGCTTTTTGGATCAGTCACAAAGTGCTTCAGAGAATTAAAGCAGTTAACATGCTAACTATTATTGCCATTATCCACTCCCTACCTCAATTACATCTCAGCAGAGGTCCTGTTTATGTCAGGATAACAGCAGATTAATTTTTCAGTTTGAGCACTGTGTATGCTAGTTCTTGAAGAGACTTGACATGGCAAGGATATTAAAATATTTAGACTAATAGAAGAGGTTGAAACCACCGGAGATACTTCCACCAGCTGTGCAATACTTGAATGTACATACTGTCTTTGCCTACCTACTCTGCTCTTTTAAATCCCACCTCACACAGAGGTGGGGTCTGCAAAACAGTGCCTACAGTTCTTCTCCAATGTGCTGACTGTAACCACTGCTCCTTGCAATTGCACCACAGATATGTAAGAACTCTCCTCAATTCCCTTAGCTAAACGCTCTCAAGGAGAGGAAGGAGGCACAAAGACTACCCTCACTGACCAGAAGAGTGTCCAGCTTTACACCTTCACCTCCATGGGCACAGTGGGCACTGCAGGGCATGGACAGAGCCTGAGAAAACTCCTGCAAGCAGAAGGAGGAGGAGGAAGGCTGGCAGGAATCAACACAGGGCAGAGACACTGCTGCCTGGTTAGTGACAGCACCCAGAAGATGCGGCCCCTTGTGACACAGAAACTGTGGCTGTTGTGACTCCAGTTTGGACACTCTGCTAGATCACCAGGTTGTCAAGGTCACACTGCCTGCTTTTCAGCTCTGTGGATGAGGTGTACTTGCTCCATTCAGATACAAACCTCCAGATTGCTTCCACAGCACAGGTCTTCTGAAAACTAATCCATCAGCTGCAGTCTGGAGACTGCAAGTAAACAAATCCTTGCTGCACTGTCATGCATTCACTCAGCTGATTCTCTGACATTTGCATTAGCTGCCTCCTATTTTCTTAACTCCTTTCAAGACAATTTTGATCTCTAGCCCTGTCTTGCCAATCAGCCTCCATCCACCTCAGAGAGTGTCAGCGTTTCAGTCCGTAGTGGCATTCAGTGGCAGCACCACTGGCTCACAGCCTGTACCTTTTCAAGGTGCTGCATCTTTTCCCCAAACTACTCCACCAAAAAATCTCCATTGAACTCATTCACTTCCTAAGGTGGCTACCACAGGGGTCATCACTATTCTTTGGCCCAAGAGAAAGGTGGCAGGTCACTCATTGGCAGAATAATTCAGCTGTCTGATATATTTGCAATACTGACAGATTAATTGCCAGATTATCTTTCAAGGTGCTTTTAAAGAATTGAAAGGATACTTAGAAGCTTGGATGAGAGCTTTTATACAGATATTTTATCCTTAAGAACAATAATTTCTTCAATGCCTTTCTAAAGTTAGAAAAGCAAGCAAAATGCAATGACCCCATATTTTCAAAGCCAGGATGTCTTGTCATCTCAAAAACAATCTCCTTCCAGAATGAAAAAAATTTGCAGACATAAAAACTTGGAAATTTTTCTTTCACTCCCTTGTTCACGAAACTGAAATCTGTTCCTGTTTTCAAATTTCAGTATTTTATTTGTTAAAAAAAAAACAAACTGAATTTTGGGTTTAATTTCTAATTTATGAAATTTCGAGAAACTAGAGAACCACTTTTTTAGAAACCTTTGCAAAAAATCGCTTCTGGATCAAGACAACACCTGAAAATACCTCTGTTTCTTTCTCTGGCAGTTTTAACCACTGCAAATGAAGAGAAAGATTTATCATCAAATATTCAGTAATCTTGTCAACTTTATTATTAGCAAGGGAACTCAAGTTATCAGATTTAAAGCAAATTTCCTCATATTGAGACTGTGAAATCTTTATATGAAACAACAACGAACACAGACCGATGTTATTTACAAGATTAAATGAGATGTGAAGTCCTAGTAAAGGGATGAAAGTTTTTGTGTAACAAAATATATACATTGAAACACATGCTTACACATTGCACATACATATAAAACGATTTAATGAGCTATCTTATATTTCATAAAATTTAATTTAATTTCTTTAGTAATACTACCTATAATAATACATAAGCAATGGATAACAACATATCTAGAGATCTATTCAATTCACTATAGTTGCTGAGAAAAACAATTTAACTCTCATTCTAATTATAGAATTAGACAAAGGAAATATTTCTTTTATCTTCAAGAGCCCTCTTTCTGTGGCTAATCACACCTTGATCCAGCAATTTACAAATTACACAGGTACACAGACTATTAGAACCACTCCAAAAATTAACAAAAAGCCTGTAAGACTCATGTACTGATCCAAGATCCTAAATCTCTGAAAAGAACTCAATGAGATCCGACAATGCTAAGTACCCACTTAAAGATTCAAGCCATTAGTCTGAAGTAATTTTTCTCCATGTTTACGGCATGGTAAATGGCAAACCATGGTTATGACATGGTAAATGACAAACTATGTAGCATTCATGGTATTATGGGTCATTTTCAAAAGGGATCCATTTTCAGTATATATGTTCTCTACAAACTGAAATTGGGGTCAATCAAGTGTAGGAAAGTAATCCCTTCAGAGAGGACCAGCTCATAAACCATTCTCAGTCCGATCCAATATCCTCAAAGTCACCAGAAATGGAGCAGCATGTCATGCCTGAGGTTAGGTAAGCCTAGCCTTCTCCTTCTGCAGGATACTGGATATATGTCACCTCTCTTTCCCACCCTCCTCTGTGTTAATTTTTCTCCTCTGTGCTTAAACAGAGAAGAAATTTTTGAGTTTCACTACAGATGCAACTGTACATGGAGCAGCTGGTGAGCAAATGTCACACATGTGTACATTCGAGCACAGAAGTTCATCAGCCATCTGTCTGCCTGCTGTCCCTCACAGTCACTGTTTCTGTACACACACACATATAAATATATATATGTGTATCTATATATCTATATCTATATCTATATATATCTTCACACTGACACAGAACTGCTCCTGGGTCCAGATGGGGGTACAGACACACTTGCAGATGAACATGGATAAAGTGCTATGTGCTGACTCCAGTGCTATCACACATACCTATGAATACTTTTTCTACCTAAATGACTTACAGGTCAAAAGCAAATTTTCAAAAACTCTAACTGCATTTTAGCCAAACTGAAGCCTTGATAATATAAAACACTTTATATTTAAGTAATTGACCTTAATCAGACTACTGTGTGTGTAGAATTAGTTACATGTAGAAATGTTTGGGCCTCAAACCACTTCAAATTTTTCATGCCACATCCTCTTTCAACACAGTTAAATTTCTTGAAGTTTGAGACAAATCAAAAAAGCATATTTTTGATTTGTCAACATATTTTGATAACATATTTTTGTAGGATTTTTTAAAATAGATTTAACTCTTAAAAATCTCCCCAAATTTTCATGGCTGTTGAAGTATTCTTTGGCTGTTGAAGTACTCTTTTACTTACAACCTTCAACAATTATTGTGTTTTCTTTCCAGCGAGCCTGACCCTACCCCTATTTCTGCTTGTTCTTTATTTTTACCATCTGCAGACACAGGTATCCATTTCTCTTTCATACACAACTAACATTTCTTACTTTTAAATAATCATTCATAATTTCTCAGAGAATGATGCATTATTTGCTAGACTGGATGTATAGAAGCATATATGCACATATATAGGTACACAAAAATATTGAAAATAAATCTGTGCATATTTAAAATCTAAGTATTTCAGTGATGAATCAATACATTCATGTACAAAAAATCACATCCATATGTACATGCATATGTGTATGTCCATATACATATATATACACACACACACACACACACACACACATATATATATGTGGACACCTTGATATTAATTCATTGCAAAAGACATTGCTACAGATTGCTGTAGGAAACAACATGCTGTGGGCAAGATATCTTACCATCATTTGAAAACCTACATACATATTTTGCATCAAATGGATGCATTATTGAAATAGTCATGGTCCACATACAGGTACATATGTATTTGTATGCACATGTACCTCCATGCACAATCTCCATGAGCAGAGATTACTGCTGTGCTAAATGGGGATTTGCAATAACCTAGGTATGTAATTTATAGAATTTTACATATAAAATTACATAGTCACCGATTGTAAACTGTCATATTTCTGCTGCATATGCAGCCATTACATTTATTAGACACATCTTTACAATAAGTTGTTAAGGAGACGCATGGATTTATATTAAATCATGCAGATGAGTGACACGATAAATCATTAAAACAAACTAGCATCTCCATAGACATGCTTGCATTTGCAGTCAAAAGGGCTTCCCCTCTTTCAGAGCCTGTGCCAAGCCCACTGCAGTGGAGAAGGCTGACTTCTGTGTGTTTTGGCTCTAACCTGTGGTAGGACTGCGCTCCTCTCTCTTGTTCCCACACTACTTGATCTTCTTGACTGGCTCCCTTAAATGCTACGAAGTAATCAACAGTAATAGTATAGCTAAAAGCTAATATATGAATGCTAGAGGCGATATAACATGCTCCTCAATGTTAAAACATCTTTAAAAATTGCCCTACCATTTCTCCATTTTCCTCAAGGGATCCCTTGCAAGATCTCCAACTTTACTTTCAGAAGTCTCTTCAATTTTGCTCTGATTTTATAAAATGCCTAGCACAAAATAAGGAGATTCTCAAGCCTGGATCTTCTCCCCCTGGTATAAGCAGGAGAAAAAGGAGGTTCTCCGTGTTCATTAAGTTATGTATTTGCACAGGTTCGATTTCAGTGGGAGGTAAAGACGGAGAATGTTAGAACAGAATTAGCCACTCTTCCATGGAAGATTATTTTTGTATATTTTGTGAGAAGAATAAAATGTTGGATATACAGGTGTTTTGAGTAGTAATAATGTTGATCAAACAATACACAATAATGACCTTGCTAAAATACGATACACAATAATGACCTTGCTAAATAATGACTTGTTTTTAATTCAGGAAGAACTCATATTTACTGCATGTCACCATTTGTTTTGCTGTGATGAATGTCAAACTTCGGACATTCATTAGCAAAGCTAGCAAAAGAAGCAACAATAATTTGGTTGGGTATTTATTTTAGAAAACAGAAAATTCCTGATAATTTTAGCTCTTTCCCCTTAGGACTGCCAGCAACAAAAACCTTTTTCTTGTCTCTGTATACATCAGAGTGTTTAAAATCATAGTCCAGATTTCACATAGCGGGGAAATTGCCATCTTTAATATCGTTCTTAAATTGTGTGTGCACACATATGCATAAAAATGTTAAAAATTTGAAGACCTTACTTTGAAATAATGACTTCTCAAGTATCAGGTGTGATATAAAACATACAATTATAATAACTTGTCCTGCATTTGTTGATTTATGATTTTTATATTTTTGATTTTTTCAATACATTTTTAAAAAGGAGTTGTCTTCCACAATCTATGCCATGACTTAGTATTCACACACTGTATCCAGCACACAGATAAAATAAGAAATAATACATATCCATTATACAAGCAGGATTTTTTTTTCTTACCATGCAGCCTCTCAAGAATTCCTTAATTGAAGCAAATAAAATTAGATTTAAAAAATGGGCATGCATACTTGCCTTCATCAAACTGCCTACATTCCGTGCATAGTTATGATTAAAGCCCAACTTCAAAGGAACAAGCTTTCTTTTCTTTTTTAAATTTTTTTTTTTTTGGAATTAGCACAAGTTATACCTGGTAGCTCAGATCTTATATTGATTTATATCTTACACCAACCATACGCCAGAGCAGAATATATATTTTAGTGCCTGTTTTTTCCTTTACTTTCCTCTGATTCCATTACAATCTTGTTCTCTTGCCACCTTTATATAAAACATATGATACTGCAGACAGCAGCAGTCACATGGAATAGGTTAAGAGGAGAAAAGACTCTACAACCAAATGTAATACAAAAATCCTTCTCACTCATTCTTCAGCTGAGTATTTTGAGAAGCCATTCATATATTTATAGCTGACATCCACTTGGCTTTCAGTCAGTTTAAAGATCATGCAAATCCCCATGCTACAGTAAATCTTAATGCAGAGTTCTTCAGTGGGAAGCACAGAAAGTATTCCTTGATTATCTTGATTTTTACATATTTTGAATGAAAATGATCATACATATGAAAAGAGAGATATTTTAGGAGAGAGATGTTTGCACATTATGAGAACATTTCCCATGCTTTATTTTTGAATCCTGATGGACTTGATTCAAACTCAGAGATACTTTACCCAACAGCTTTTCATCCAGAATTAAACCTCCACTGAAAGAGATGGGAATTTAAAAACTCCCATTTAAATTGATGGAGAATAAGGAAATTACATGAAGGGGTTTTACGACAGCTGTTTCATAATATATTTTTATAGTGAGAAAAACAAAAGCTCACAGACAATTAGATAGATAATTAATAGATAGGTTAATTAATAGATATTTGGGTATATCAGTAGCTCAATAACTTCAAACTCCTAAGTCTTTACTGGTTTTTAAGCACAGTTTTTTGATGGAAATAAAAGAGGCAAGCTGAAGACTGTGTGTCCATTGGCATGCCTATCAATGAAAGGAAAGAACAGTTTTCTTGCAAGTTTGAAAGGTTTCATAGTCTTTCAATGACCACGGCACAGGAAACAACTAAAAGAGACCCCCAGCTACACAGGGGTCTTGGTCTCACACTTTTATATTAGGCGAGTCAGTTATACCTATATTTTGACATAAATCAGTCTAACCTTCAAAAGCAACACACTGTCACTCATGAGGAGAAGTGGTATCACCAGATGGTACAACAACCTCAAGCTGGCAAGTGTCAGTTACTGGTACTCACGCTTGTGTGTGAGAAGTGGCATCATGCACAGTATGTAACCACAGCCCACTGTGCCAGCTTCTGCCAGGAGAGGTGTTTGCTCCTTTTCCAGCACATGCTGGGTCTTTCCTACGTGACAGGTCACTATGGCTCCCCATAGAGAAATCCCCAAACCGTAGCAGAATCCTCGTGTGGTTTCCAGCAGGTTCATATGTTTTGTCAGGTAAAGAGAAGCATGCCAAGTTCAGCCCCACCCTCATCCCTTAGCAATTTACACTTCTCCTTGGCTTCTGTAACCAAAGAGCAAATGCAATTGCTCGTGCAAAAGCAACACAGTGCAGACGCAGCAGCAGGCAACTGTGCAGGGGGGAGTGATAAAGGGTCAGTGATAAACACAGGGCACGGCCACAAGCCAGGTTGGGCACGAGCCACTCCCGTACCCACTCTGCAGGGAATGCATGTGCGTACAAAGTGCTCAGACCGTGCTCCCCCCATCCTCCAGCCACCCTGTCAGCAGTGACAGACTGGGACTGCTGGGACTATTGCTCCCTGCCACTTTGCCAGCTGCTCATATTAGACCTGATACACCAAAGTTTGTAGCCATGACTTCCAGTACTCACACTCTGCATTACAGAGGTTTTGCAGGCTCCAAAACTTCCACTGTACACTGATCCATCTGGTGGATTGGAACTGTTTTCCAGTTCTTCACTGACATAAAAATTGAAGGACAACTATATCCTTCTAAGCAAATAGGAAACTCTACTTGGTTTTGTGGAGAAGAGCTAATGGTAGGCTACATCCCACAAATTTTGTTGCTACATTGCTTTGTTGTGTTTGTGTGAGTCTGCCCAGCATCTTAAGGCCATAATGCTTTAATAGTGGGCTTGAGACAGCTGCAGCCAACTTCCTTTCTTAATTGTTGTGCTGGAGTTATCTCAAAATACTTTTCAGCTGTAAGTTGTCATAGCATGGAAACATTTGAAAACTGCAGATTTAATAAAACCACACACCACTAGCCAAAAACAAAAGAATCTAATTTGGGAATGATGTTAAAATGTGTGGTGTGATGTCTAAAGTGTTACACCAAGACTTTTGAAAAAGGCAAATCTTACAGTTACTTATTTTATCTCTTTTCAAACAATAATCAAAAGTACTATAGAAAAATCCCCAATTTTTCATTTTATGGTCAATGTCAATCAAATTAATCATTTGAATGGTGCATTCAGTAACATTCTACTGTTTCTTAGGGAAAACTATAGAATCACAGCACCAAAATTTCATAAAGAAAAAGGGGGGTTAAGAGGCAATTTTCACAGAAGATCTTTTACATTAAAGTGCCTAACTCACTTGCTGTTATACATCTAGAACTGCACAGCGAAAGCAGAGGAGAAACAGCAGAATTTCATCTCCCTGCCTGGGTGTCCTCCTGGCTGGTTATCAGAAAGTGTCACCAAGAAAAGCTCCTTGGGAGCTTCCGCTGGTACAGACCCACTGCTCTACAAAACAGGCCAGCCCATGAGACTGCCACCACGCTGGCTGCTCACTTCCTGTGTGCTCTGGTTGTGCTGCAGATCACCCCCTCACTTCTCTCAGGGTTTATATGACTTGCCCCTCACTGTACAAGAGATTATTTCCCTAACATCCCTGGCACTAGCAGTTGTTACCAGCAATGTGACTTTAGCACCAGTCTCTCCATTTTGAGGCCTGATGCTCTTCTGCTATGAGATGACTTCACACTGCTTTGGCACAGTAAAATTACCTTAAAATGGGATTAAATTACAGTAACTTACAGCCATGTTGCTCTGCTGATGGCCTATGAATCTTGCTATACATGAAAATCAAATCCATTTTTAAATTTAATTCTTTACTCTGGAATTTAGTAAGTACAGATTACTTATAAAAACACTGATTCTCTGTAACTACAAACCTACAGATTTTCCTGGCTTGCAGCACCCAGTCTGAGGAATGTAAAACTTGGTATTATGCCTCACTAAGACCTATTCTCTAACTTTAGCAGGAAGCAAGTGCATATGTGGCTTTTTGACCTTGCAGTTACTGCCCAAATCTCAAACACAGTATTCACATGAAGTCTGTACCCACTTTCTCTCGTAGAACTGACTCCATTTGTATGATAGATCTTCAGACTATATCAGAAAAACTATATCAAATCCCATTCTAAAGTCAAGTAAGTATACACATATGGTTCTTCCTACTGGAAAACCACGAACACACCACACTGACATAAATGGTGGGGTTGAAAATGTGGAATATGAAACAGCACAATCCCACCTTATTCCAACAGCAACAGACACCAAAATTTGCTGACAGCTATGACTGTTAACAACTAAGTTATCTCATTTACCCTACCTTTTCCTTCTGCAAGTATCTTATTCAGGATAAATCCCACGATAAAGCTGACTCCTGCCAGATGCCACAGTTCAACTCCTGCCCCATCCAAAGGTGGAAACACAGCTGAAATGAGAAGTTAGAAAATCTTAAATCCACACTCAGATTTTTTGCAGGGACTTGTGTCAGAGAGATGGTTCAAGCCTCAATGTGCTTTATCCTCATTCACCTTTCAGATTAACTGCATCTCATTGGCAATGTGACAAGACTATTCCATCACACTAGAGCATCAGAAGATGCAGGGTTTGTGAGGAGAATCTGGAAATGGGTGTGCACAGATGTGCACACATGCACATACACACATACTGTTCTGTAAGGGGACTCCACACCCTGAGCATGCCACAGCTGGATCAGAAAGCAGAGAAGAAGCCATGGGAGGGACCTGAACACAGAGTTATAGACGTGGCCATTTAGATGGAAATCCTCCATCTCAGAAGGTGGCACAGGCATTTGTTAGACCCAGCAGGGCCAGGCAGCTGCTGGAGCCAGAGCCAACCACAGATATGCTGTCAAATTAAAAATACTTTGAATCTCCCTCCACTCCTAAGAACGTGTTTCTCAAATTCTCACAATAAAATCTTCATCTAAATTTGTTTGGGAATATTTAAGATGAAGCAGAACAGTTTCCTCAGAAGCATGATGTACTTCACAAATGGGGAAGAAAACTATCATTTGAAATATTGCAGATTTATACATGTCTATCACTCCTGTGTTCATAGTTCATACAACAGAAAAGAGTGTCAGAATCAAATCCACCATCTTGAGAGTAACTCCCATTTTTTCTTTTTATTATATCAGTTAACATGGAGGAAACTTTTCACACCCCTTTTTCTACTTTATATAAGGCCTTTTTATGCTGAGGTGGGAAAAAACTCTGGAACACATGAAAATACAGAAAATGCAAGATGTAGGTCAGTGTGTAATTGTATATCTCAACACCAAGCATTTAACAGATGGTATTTAGCAGAAAAGTAAAACTGATTATGCGAACCAATTTCACAAACTTATTAATAAAAGTAATTAACAAAAATAAACCAAAATATATTGAATTTGATTCTGAATACTCCTAGGGAAAAAAAATTGCAATGAACTCACCAGAGGCAGGAAGCTGAAAGAGGCTGTTGAAAATGAACGTTAAAGAAGTCAACTATCCTAGACGAGATAAAGGAAGAAAAAAAGAAGAGTGGTGTTCTGTGTTCCTGGCTTTTTCAGATAGACTTCTTTTTTAGCAAATTAGAACAATTATATAATTGAGAAGACAAAAAAATCCAAAAGCTCTAAAGGTAACCAGAGACACCTGTGCTTACAGGCCAAGTAGTCCAGGCAACTGGGTCTAGTTCATCTGGAGGCAGCAGTCACAGCAGAGCCAGATGCAGAGTGACGAGAAGGAGTGGAGAGGTTTAGCGTAAGTCAGCTTTCTGGGGAGAGCTTCACAGCTCTGCCTCTGTGGGTTTGTTGTGGGTTGCTATATCTTTCTGTCTTTGGTGACTATGGGAGCAGATGTAAAAACCTTGTAGATGGGGGAGGGAGGCAAACCCTCCAGGCTGCAGAAAGCTTTCTCTTTGTACTCTGCTGCTCCTGCAGCTGCCTCCTCCCTGCTACAGGGGCTAATGTCACAGCCCAGCCCAGCAGCTCAATACGTGTGAGGAGAAAAGGAGCAGATCAACAACTGCCCAGCATGGCTATGTGCAATTCACACTCCAGTAGCAGAATGGCATTTGGGATTTTTCTGCAACCTGGAATATGGCCCTGCCTGGAATATGGCCCTGCCTTTACAGAGGAGAGTGTGCATGTTTAATTAACTAACTTTGTGCAAAACCCAAGGCAGGCACTTTGGGCTGATTCAACATTGGTGTGCATGGTTCTGTTGTAATTCAGTGAGGATGCCTCTGAAGTTCTGGTCAGGATTGATCAGTAGTATCATTTTATCAGCATATATGTCCTCTATTCTACCAGCAAAAGGAGGCTGAGCAGGTGAAGGCATCACAGACATTGAGACTCCCACCTTTCCCAGCACAGACAAATTGAGCTGGGCAGATCCGCATCACTTTCAGCTACCACCACAACTACACAACACTGAAAGCAAAACTGATGGTAGTTTCAGGATTTCAGGTGTCTATGGTCTACACTTTAGGATCCAACAGCACAAGAGGTTGCCCACTTTGATCAGGCAATAAGACTGCAGGGAGGGCACTCCTGTCCTATTCTCCTGAAGCAGCCCAGGTGCACTGGCACAGCAGGAGAGCTGCCCTGCGCTGAAGGTGAAGGGCCCAGATGACCAGCACAGAGGAACGTCTGGGCCTCAGGCAGAGGGACAAGCACTGGCTTCCCAAGCAGCCTTGAAACCCAGAGGCACAGAAGTGGAAAGCAAGCCCTTTTCAGCAAGTATTTTGGGCTCAGTGAAATTATCTCTAACCACGAAACAGTAGCGACAGACTGCCTGATCCAGATCTAACACCATGCATTTTATGTTCATTGCAGGATGGAAACTTTCTAAAGACAGCTAATGAATCGGTCCACATTAACATTATGACAGTACAATGCATTCCAAGATAAAGTCATACTGCTTCTAAGAAAGATTAAAAACCAACAGAATAGTTTACAAGATAAAGCAAAACGGAAACAAAAAGAGAATTTATGTGTAGATGAAAGGCAGTTTGTGCCAAAAAATAAAAAGAATATAGCCTATGTAAACATGCTTAGGCTGGAGAATCAATTTGTTTCTTTTCCCTGCAAAATGAAATTAATTCAGTCAATTATCAACAGTGATGAAGTTAAGGAAGGCTCACAGAAGGTATTTTAAGAATCCTATCTTCTTAAAATTTTCAATCTTCCTTTTAGTTTGAGACAAGATTTTGAATAAGGGGCTTCAGCGCTTCACCAGTTTATGTGAGAACTTGTGTTTCCTCATTTTCACATTAAACATCTATTCATCTGTTTTTAACTAGGTTTGGGTTTCCCAATAGCAGCCTAAGCAATCAGGCAGTAAGTTTCCATTGCAACTGTGATAAAGCAAATCAGACACGCTAACTGTTAAATTGAATATTTCTGTTTCCATCAGAAATATTCAGAATTGTCAGAAGTAGAGAAATCAATACTATTTGCAAATTATACTGATATAAATGTCTTTGGTGATCATCACCAATTTTAGGTCTGCTACAGAGAGCAGATACTTAAAAATGCAACTACTCTTCTCTATTTTGTGCTGAGATTAATCCAGATGTGAAGCCATCTGGCTAAGTAGTTTGCATTTTGGAAAGAGTGCATCCATCTGTAAAATACTTCATAAACAACTTTTGAACTGAGTGAATTCAGCTAAAAAACAAAACTGTAGAGTAAGAGACACGTTTTAACATGTCTTGATTTCCACCCGTTTCCCTCCACTACATTTCCTGAACTATCTTGACCCAATAACTTCCCAAAAATAGTTGAATTTTATTTATTTGAGACCTTTCTCAGTAATACACATGCTTCATGCATTTGATCCATTATTTAACTTCTAAGAGACCTGGAACTCCAACAAAAGAGCCTCAGCTCCATGCACATGTAGGTAATTCCAAAGTTAGATGCAAAATTGACACCTGACCTGTTTCTCTTGATCCTTGGTTGGTTGTTGGATTGGCTTTTGGGAGTCTTTTTGTCTTTCTTACCACAGTGTTTTGGCTCCTTTACACCTCTTCATGATGTGCAATGAAGGGGAACATCTGGCTGTGAGAGAATAGTGAATACATTAAAAAATACATTGCTTCTCCTTTTTAAAAAACTCATTATGAGTCATTATCTGTGACTTTCAGAAACAAACATCTTGTTGCAGAAAATATTTATAGGGGCGGAGCAAAGGCTTGCAATTTATTCTTGCATTGAGAAGTAGGCTGACAGCAAAAATAAAGTCTCAAACCACAAGTAACTAAGGGTTTATAAGAAGTTATGTAAAATAACATTACCCAGGGTCTTGACATGGGTCAGTCTACAAGAAAAGTCACATTTCTTCTTAATCCACTGCTTTTTGTTCCTCTTGGAGAAAAAAGAAAGCTGCTGGTGTTAAGAAGGGGGTTGAGATTAAGGAAGAATGCTGCTCCTGTCCCCCCGCCTGTGTTCCTTTTAGTTCTCAGATTCACTCAGCTCAGATTTTGGTCTGCATGGATACATGGTAAGTGCAATGCTCAGGAAGTAAACCATGACACTCTTTAATCCTACAAGCCTTTCTCCTGTCCCAGATGATCATTAAATTACACAAAAGAGAGATAATTGTTGCTTATGTCTAGCCACTGCAACAGACATATAAAAAAAACACAAGAAGAAATACACTTATTTTGTGAAAAAAGAGCCTAATTCTTTTTTGGTATAATTTTCAAAGGGAGGCAGGAAAAATATATGTGGTCAAGATGCCAGCTGTGTGTTAGGAAAACTGGGATGTGCCTATTTGCTTTCCCCTGAGTTCCTGGGCAGTACAGGGGAAATTAGGTAGGTCACCCAGACACAATTTAGCCTGGGGGTGAAGTCATTCCCTTCCCAGGAGCAGATACCTCAGCACAAGGGAGGCTTCCTCACGGCATGGCAGAGAGCATTGCTGAGGGAGTCTCTAAAGCAGAGCAGGCACAGTTACTTCCACATAACGCATTGCGAGAGCACTCAATCTGAAAGAGGAAATGAAAACGCAGTCTCACAAGCACTTCCTATGCGGATTTTGGTAAAAGTCTCACACGTTATTTACTACACCTTCATGAGCTTAGGCTTTGGCTCCTCAGGAATCTAACATTGTGGGTGAGATACCCCTCAGCTTTGGTAGTGAAGGGGCACAAACTGAAGCCTGATAAAATAGAACCCAAAATTGAGCATAAGGCAGGCTCCTGATACATTGTGTGGGCAGAACTAGAGGCCTTCAGAAGGTGAGTCAAAGCCCTCCAGAGAAGCCTAAATGAAGGAACATGCTGGAAATGCCACCCCCTCCCTGTGGACTCTCTTGCCTCCTTCCTGAGTTACAAAGTTCAACTTTCAACTCAACTCAGCTCCTGAGCCCCTTCCCATGCCATTCATTGCCTCTTCCTCTTCACTGACAGGCTTGCCCTATGCTTCAGGGGCCACAGAGCAGCCCTCCAGCTACTCCTGCTCTGCAGGATTTGGCCATGAGCTTCCCAGTTTCTGGGTGCAGTGCTGAGATGGGTACAAGGCGCAAAGCAACTGAGACCTGGTCATGCCTGAGCAGCACAGACCTCTCAGGACCAAAACAGAAAACCCTGAGTTGTGCAAACAATGATCAAACTTGGGTTTGGCACTTGGGTGCGGTCATCTCCATTCATCCAGCCTCTTTTCAAGACTGATGCAGCTCCTTGCATTAAACCCATACACTTCTGAGGGAAGGCAGGCAGAGATTTCCCCACTTTCTGAGACCACAGCTTTCTGCTATCTCAACTACAGAGCTATTCTTTATTACTTTCATGTTTCCCCACTGTGTAGAGGTTACTAATTAGTTATTTCTCTGGGATAGTTCTCTTGAGATCAGGTTGTCAGCAACATGGGCTATGTGACAAAACTAACATTTACATATTGAATGTTTTCTTGGAATACACAAAATCTGGTGTCCTTCCTTGCACAATTCCTCCTGTGACGTCAGCATGGAACTGGTGGGCAATATACAGGAAGATCACTTCCTCCAGAGTCACATGAAAACCTACATCCCCTTTCTTGAAAGTGAAGCGCACTTAGGAACTGCACTGAGGGTTACTTAACTCCCCCATCTCTCATTCTGAGAAAGCTAGCATAAAAGCAGTCACATCACATAATCATAGAATAATTAAGGATTGGAATGGACTTTAAAGGTCATCCAGTCCCAGCCTCCCAGGCCATGGACAGGGACGCCTCCCACTAGACCAGCTTGCCCCAGGCCTTATCCAACCTGGCTTTGAACAATGCCAGTCTTGGGGTGTCCAACAGCCTCCCTGACAACCTGTTCCAGTGTCTAATAACTAATTCAATCTTCTTCCCCCATATCAGGTACTATTTCCAAAATACCCATCTCCCATCTGCCCTATTGAAGGAAGAAGATTCTTTCTGTGTTTGCCTGGCTGTGGTTTTTTTTGTTGGCACTCTGGGAGGACATTTGCCACCTCATGGAGCAGACGTGGAGCTTAGAACAGACCTCTCTGACCAGCAGAAGCTGCTCCTGTCCCCCCTGCTTGATTTCCTTTTTGTTCTCAGATTTGCTCAGCTCTGATTTTGGTCTGCCTCAGAGGGTATGGTATATGCAATGCTGTGGAAGTAAATCTTGATACCAACTGTATTTAACCCTACAAGCCTTTCTCTTGTTCTAGATGATCATTATAAAAAACCCTAATTGCTGCTTATGTCTAGCACCAGAGATATAAACAACACACAAAATGTGTGCTTGTTTTAAAAAAGCCTAATTTTAAAAATTTTTTCTTAAATTTTCGAAGGGAGAATGTGCAGAACGTGCAAACCCACGTCTATTTCTGTAAACTCTCTGACTTCTGCCATTTCTCTCTCCCGGGGGGACATTCACACTTCCTTCCCCCACCTGGATCTAATGCAAAACTAACGCCAGTGGCTTTGTTGTAAGCATGGAGGAGGCCCCGGTTGTTTTCTCTATGAAACCACCCTTCACCTTGGGCTGCCCCGGCCCAGGCCTCAGAGCGACCAATGCGCTCCTGGCGCTGCCGCCCGGCCCAGCAGAGGCCGGAGCCGGGTGCCAGCGCCGAGGGAAAGGCTGGCTCCTCCTTTGGCTCCGCCCGGGAGACGCCGGGCTGCGCCGGTCACAGCAGGGAGGTGGGGGAGGGAGCCTCTTCCCTCGGCAGCCCCGCTGCAGCCGCCCCGGGGCTCCCCCTTCCCTGCTCCCGCAGCCCCGGGCGGCGGCAGCTCCGGGCGGCTCCCGCCTCAGGGCCCGGCGGGATCGCCAAGCACACACGGCCCGGCACCCACGGAGGGAGCAGACACCCTGATCCCTGGTCCCTGCTCCAGCCCCAGCCCCACACCCGCGGCCTTGCCATGCCCCGTTGGAGCTGCTGACTACTTTCGGCTTGTCAGGAAAGAAAACAAACCAGGCCTCTTGCCCCAGCTATGGGAGAGGCCACCGGGGCTCCCCTTGAGAAACAGCAGTCTGAAGGCAGCAGCTGGTTTTGTTTTGAATGTGCTTTTCCCACTTGTTCCTGCTTCAAAAGAGACAGGGATAGTTACACTGCTCAGTCTCAGGCGCTCTGCCCCACCAGCTAGTTTCTCCTTTCTAGTCCATAAACATGGAGATGTTACCCCAAAAGAAGACTCGGAACAGAAGCCTGACATAGGTGCCCTGACCTGCTCCCAAAGGGAAGCCCCCATGCCAGCCAGAGTGCATCATCCCTCCAAGGATCTTCTGCTGTCTACAGCATATCAAAGTAGCTACTTTACATGGCTACCGTGATAAATGCTCAAACCTGTCTATATGGCACTGCAGGACAGTAAAAGGAGATAATCTGGAAAGGCAAGGGTACACAGATGAAGAAGCCTACTTTTACTCTGATTTCGAGACAGGAATCCAAGGCAATGAGTTAGCTGACATGGAGCAAACACTATTATGGAGAGCTCGCACACATCAACTTCATAGGGCTGCAATTTCTCCATTTACAGACCAAACTGATTAAATCTGTGGCTCTGGCAGAGGATTCCATTCCAAGATTTCCACTGCTTGCTCTCCTGGCCCGTGTGTGTATGAGTAGCCACAGATGTCTATGAAGGAGAGTGCTGTTTCTCAAGATAATACAAAAATAACACTGATCCATGCGGTTGCTTACCAATTAGTGGCAACTAATAAGAAGCTACTGCTAGCCCAGCCAGGCCCCAAGATGCAAAGTCAAGCAACAAGGGGACCTTCCCTATCATGGTATTCAAGAAGACTGTGCCACCTGTAATATCCACAGTGGCACAGAACTTCACCAAACAGCACAATGCCTTTATGTCAGTTTCCAAACAGACTGATCTGTCCAAGCATCCAGCCTACAAAAACTAACCCAGGGCAGCTGATGGAGAAACCCTGACACTACCATCTTCAAACCTGTGTGCAAAAATGAACTTGTCTCACCCATCTCTAGCCCAGAGCAGCAAGTATATTTTGAAAACCAACTCTACCCCACCCATCTGTAAAGAAGAAAAAAATTCACCAAAATAATACTCCAAATACAATATCTCCCTCTGAGGAAGCAATGAACAGCACGTGATGTGTAATAACATCCTTTAGCACCTGTCATACAGAGAAACAACTCTGCTCTGGTAGGGGCACAGTAAGAACTGCTGCCACCATCACTCTATGCCATTGGCAAGGGCACCACCTATTGTCAGGCTACCTGACATGTTCCACCAGCAGACACATTTAATTATGCTTTAATAATTTGACAAACTGTTTGTCTCTAGCAATATTTTTATTTTACCACAGTACAGTTTTCAGTCCTAAAGTTCAAATTATTTTCCTAAGTAAGGACAGACTACAATACCCTATTACTCTTATTAAATAGGGAGACAGACTCTCAGAAGTGCACAGGGTTGCTTTGGAAGAACAAACTCCGATCTGGAAGCAGAGAGGTGCTCAAGACTATCCCAGCACACAGGAAGAAAAGGGCATGAACTGAAACAGAAACTGGTGAGTCAGGATGAAATGTTTAAGCAAGGTTAGGAGTTAAGCTGCCTCAAGACAGAAGGCAAGTCCAGCAGCAGTACCTCCACTTTAAATCATCAATTTGAGAGACTAATGCCCAAGCTGGACCTTCAGCCACACTGCCAGAGCAGGGAGTCCTGTAAGTAAAGAGCACACAACCAATGAGATATTTACCAATGCTGTGGTCTAATAACTGTGGCTCAGGATCAGCCACGTCACATTTAAAACCAGCATCTGTCAAGCTTCCACGTCTCCCCAAAACCTGTTTTCCCTGCTCTCTTGAACAGCTTATGAGTTAGGGCTTTGCTGTGGAAATGCACAAGCCTGACTTGTTTTTGCAGTCAACCAAGCTGCAAGGCAATGAAGCCATAGGAGTGATTCTGCAGGAGTCATCTGGGGTCACAGCAAGTTGTCTTCAAACTGAGCTAATAAAACAGGTTAGACTCCAGTCAGCACTTTGGTGTCATTCCACATTTCCAGGACAATACACAGGACAATACCTGCACCTGACCAGAACGGGGCAGGCTTGGGAAAAGCCAGGCTTACTAGCTCTGTATCCACCACGGTACAGCGCTGGGCTCCCTCAGGATCTGGCCTCTCACCGCCCTTGACCTACGGGCTCCTGCTAAATGAGGTCACTGCAGAACACTTCCCTCTCCCAAAGCCCCACTGCTGCAGTGGTCAGACCATCCCTCCCCTTGGTGTACACTGCTGCTCTCACTCTCCCATGAGTAAGCCAGCCTGCAATAGCATCTCTTCAGCTACTTCAGGTCAAAAAAAAATCTGAAACCATGACCCTCGTTCTCAGTAATTTGAGCATTCGGCTCGCACTCACAGCACTGAAATTCAGGCCACAAATCTGTTCCTTTTATGCCTGCAGATGGTTGCTTCATCTCCCTACAGATGGTATCCTGAAGCCAAGCAAGTGGCTTTCATGCAGAACTCCAAGATTACTATTTGAAAAAATTTGATACAAGCTGCAGCATAGTTTTCCAAGGAAAGACAGAAGGCTATACTTGTGACAAAAATCCTTTATTAAACTATATTCTGTAAATTCCATTTCATATTAGAAATTTTAAATGCAAATTACAAAACTATTTCAGTAAAAAACAAAATTATAGTTAACAGCAAAAGTACAACTTTATACAAATAAAAAAATCATTTTTTGTTTTAATTTAAAAATAGAAATTTGTATCTTCCAATGTACTGGTCCTAACAGCTTTTACAATTGGTAGCTGCAATACTAGGTGTTTTCACATGCGTATTCACATCTACTCATTTAATTCTCTGCAAAGGTTATTTAGCTGAAATAGCATGAACAGTTGGGCTTTGGTTAGGTTTTGAGGGGGGATGTACCACATGATATTAAAAGCAAAAGCCAAAGTCATTAAGTATTGTCAAGGTATCCTGAAATATTTTTGCCCTACTACTTTCACAATCAACTGAAATGGTTTTCAATAGTCACATTACTTTAGACAACTTTATTCATTGCTTTATTCATATACTCTGGCCTTTTTTTTTTACTTTAAGATCACTCATCATTGTTAGCACAAGTATTAATTTTGTATATTAAAAATGGTAATTTTCCTAAATTAAAACTTGGGATAACTATTAAAATGTTTTGTAAAAGAAGACACAGAAAGTCACATATTAAAGGCTACCATTCATCACCATCACATGCTGTTGAAGAATAGAATAGAAAGTGCTACACAAACAGTTGTACATTATTTCAGAGTGCTGGTGGCAATACTGCTATTTTAATTTTAAGATGATACAGAATTTACACAATATCTCAGGTTTCTCATGGATTCTCACTGCAAGAGACATCAGAATCATTGGAACTTCTAAAATATAACCTACTTTGAAATACCATTTTGAAATAATTATATTTCAAAGAATTCATCCCAGAATACATTATAAAATCATTCAGAGAAATACAAGAACTTCAGTGTTGTTTTTCTGGAATATTGGCAAGTAGCTGAAGGCATGGAGATCCTTACTGATAGAACTCTACTTACTTTTACTCCGTGCACTGATCTTCAGACCTATTCTCTATCCAGCTCAGCACAGCTTTTGAGCAAGTGCTTGAGATCCTTCAAAGGATCATTAAATTTTCTCTGAGTCAGAACTGCAATGCCTCATTTTGAGCTGCTGAAGCTGATAGAGGCAAGATTGGTTCTGCCAGTGTTATGATTTTAAGCCATCATCTCCATCAAAGTTCAGCTGATGGTCAAACAAGCTAGGTGAATGACCAATCTACCCCAGGCAGGGCATTCAGAGTATGTTCGTGAACCTCAACCTGTACCCAATGAAAGCCAGTGAAGAGAGGAAGAGAGAAGAGTACTCAAAACTGCTCTTGAGCTCTGTATTTCTCTGCTGATTTTGACAGACTGAAGAAAAATTCTCCTAGCACTGGGTAGAGCTGATTTTACCCTGAACATTTTTAATGTATTTATCCAAATAGGACTAAAGGATGAAAAAATAGTCTGAAAGGACACTGAAGCTCACCAGGAACAGTACCTTTCTTGAAAGCCTTAGCCCACTCCCAGAGACTGTTTATGCACTTTTAACTCTTTAATCTCTTTTGTCCCCTTAAGCTCGCACTTCTTGCGTGCAGTGGTAATTTTGAAAGAGGCTCAGGAAGTAGCAACTTCAAAAATATTCCTGAGCATGTTGGTCAGAGTATGTTCTGGGGAAGTGAGAGTCAAGTGCAATCATTATCATCCACTTGCTAAGACAGAAGAAGGCAAAAAGCTGTGTTTCTCATCTCCAGGGTAAAGTTGTCAACTAGATTATGATGAACAGATGGGCAAGACGACAACTTTTTCTGCTTGTCTTTTGAACTAAAATCTAAGCTGTCTTTGTCCATGTCAGGAATGGTGTGAATATGCTGAGTGAATCAGGCTGCCTCCCAAAACAACCAGAAGTGTTGGCACTTCCTTGTTTACAGGCACATCTCTGTAGGGCTTGGGCACCCAAGCAGCTCAACACACAGCAGCCACCCAGGCTAACCAACAGGGACTGTACTGCAAAGAGCTGTCCCAGAGAGCTGCAACTCCATTTGGTATAAACAGCAGCACTAAGGAAAACCTGTTCAGGAACAGAAGGAAGTCCCTTGGTCCAAAACAAAGATTCTGCTGAGATAATTCTAGCATTTGCAACTCTGTACAGCTGATAGTCTGAACTGCTGTCTTGAGGCCAAGTGCCTAAACAGCATCTCAGTCCATTTAGGCACTATCACAGAGGATGGAGTGTGGACTTCACACAGGACATCATGCAGTGGCAGAAAAAGCTTTGTTAGTGCTGCACAGGGACCACAGATCTTTTGTACTTCACTCACTGATTCCCAGAGCAGGACAGAGAGAAGGAAACAGAGAAAGGACATAATTCAGATGAACTAAGTACCCACAAAAAATATAAAACTTATTATGGCAGTCTATTATTATAGAAAGAGTCCCTTTGATTAAGTATTACTCAAGCTATTCTTCCACTTGAAATCACCAGGAAAAGATAACTGTATCTGTTGAAGCACGACAAACTCATTTTTAAGTCTACCATGCATCATGGTCACTGTGTATGTATTAGAGTAAATACAGATATATTCAGGAAACATCATGTCTTTCAGCCTGTCAGCAACTTACACAGACACATTTTCAAGTGAAACCTATTTCTGTGGACAGCTTTTCTCACAGAAGTTCTTTGTTTATTAGTACTCATGTATGCAAATTGCAGAACTTGCACACACATATGGATTCGTATACAAACTCTATGTGCATGAAGTTCCTCGATAAAATTTACTGCAAAGTGGTTAAAAATTTAAAAATTCCTCACATTAATCCTTAGTCTATTAATATTATTCCTAATACACAACTCACACCTGTTCTGAAAAAGACGTACAACAAAAATTCATATGCCCTTCAGGAGGCAAAGATATAAATAAAAATAGCGATGTATTCTACAAAATATTTCTATGAAAAAAGTGTTCTGATTGTTTACTGGAAACACTTGCATAAGTAGAGACGTTTATATTTCATTTTTGAAGGGTTTTGCTTGGGGTCTTTTTATGTTGTTTTGGTTTTTACACAGATATTTCTAGATGCAACGCCATCAAAATCAGAGTAACTTTTGTACTCCCAGATTTTCCAGTTAGGCAATTACTTCTGCAATATTAGTATTCACTTTGATGTTAAAAATACATTTTAAATGTCTCATTATCATGTTTTCTAAAAGGAAATCACCAAACAATACACAGAGAATGAAGACATCATTATTAGACACTTGTAAAATAAAACAGTACTGCATTTGCTGAATTTAAAAAGCCACAAAGAAAGAAACAATTTTAATCCAGTAGGTGGATCTCCAAAAGAGACTGAATAACAGCATTGTGGTTTTCCTTTAAGAGATCACACTAAATCTGCCAAATTACCAAACACACAGCTGGCCTTAATGCACAGGCCTTATATGCAACCTCCTTCAGTATTTGGAGAAGTTTTGAGTGAAGTAAGGATAATAGAACTCAACATAACCACTAAAAAGATGCAAGATTTTTAAAGAAACCTGGAAATACTCAGCACTCAGATGTAACTGGATTTGCTATTCTGAAGGGTTTAGCACAAAGTTCTGAATTACAAAATAACTTTGTATAAGATAATATATTTTGAAGTACAGAAGCCACAGCAATCAAGACGTGCAAGGGTCAAAAGGCAGATTAGGTATGCTAAGAAGATAATTATATTAAAAATTGTACCTTAACTTCTGTTAAAAACATCATATATTTCTCAGCAAAATTCTTAATCTGCATTTCTGAGACTTCAAATCCTTTTAAGTATCTTCCTTTTGCAGGTTCAAAAAAAGTTCTATTCCACAGAAAAAAATTATTGGAAACATACTGACAAATCCACTTACTGTAAATTGAGACCAGTTTAATAAAATATCATCCTTTAAAACAGACTGAAAAATAGCAGTGCAGTTGTTCAAAACATGGGGTTTTTTTCTGTTACCCGGCGGTCATCTGACACCTCAGTTTCTATATTCCTCTTTCCACAACTCCTCAATTCAGCATGACTTTCAGGCAGCCTGGTTTTATTTCTGTGAACCTATGAAACAAGAAAAAAAGAAGCTTCAACATGTAAACTATATGCGATGCCATCACCTTCAATTCTCATCAAACATATGGAAAGTGCTAAGGCCCTCAGTCAAGTATATGTGCATGTGAGAGTCAGGAAATCAGCATTATGTGATCAGCAGATGTGACACTGAAGAAGGATATTTCAGTGTCTGGAGATATGAAGACCTGGAAAAAGCAGAAACAAGGTGAAGATCTGAGCAAAGAAAAAGCTGCCCAATATTGCGGGTTATATTAATTCTGTTCCTCTATTCCTGTTCCCCTTTCATTCCCTCTTCTTTTGAAACGGATTTTCATCCTTCTATTTTGTAGAAGCCAAGAAAGAAATGGGAAGTCATTGCTGGTTTTGAATCTCACCTTCCTACACTGCTCTATATAAAAAATCAGCCAACACATTGGTGCCAGCCCAGACTTACTAAATTGCTATCCCTCATAAACTGAACACAAATGCAAGTATTGCAACAAATAAAAAGCAGGATTAACAACTTTTCACAGTAAAACTAGCAATCTTGAATGGAAATATGGAATTAAACTATCTCAGAGGAAAGGAATTAACATTTAACAGGTACTACACAACTGAATCAGATTTGTGAATCAACTGAGTTAATTTAATCTGAAACAGCAGACCTGCCCTAATTTGTGCAGTAGTTTAACAGCATTCTAAAACTAAACTTCAATTTTCAGTTATTTAAATGTGGTTCAAGAAAAAAAATTTATCAGTAACAAAAATCTAAACTCACCTGAAGTTGTGGCTTGTGAGGTATCGGATAGCTGCTGGTCTGATGCGAGCAACTCCTCCCTGACTATGGCTTCCTCTTCCCGTGATAACACTGAGATATGGTTTACCACCACTCTGCTGGTACTCTGCAACAGCAGGAATTGCAACAGTTAAAGTTCTCCTCAGCAGAGACTTGGCATGCAGTGTAAGCCTTCCATGCATTCCTCTGAAAACTCTCACTACTCATTTGGAGCTTTGTTTTCCCATGATGATATGCATGTTTTAGATACAAATAGCAATTTTCCCCCATTTTGAAAAAGTCAAACTTTTGAAATCTAGATTGCTTGCAAAATGCATATTGTAATCATCACAAAATCCCTCCAATTTCATAGAAGCTTTACTGTTTCTGTCATCTAATATTCAACTGGAATTTACATTCTGTGATATAAATTTAAATCACAAAATTAAAAGAGGTGGGTGTCATTCACTGAATTTTTAAGTGGTGCTTCTGTATTGTTTCATGTTTTATCTTAAATTAATGTGAATAAAGATATAACATTTTATTGAATAAAGAAATTAAGAAGAAAGAAAATATAAATCCAGCTTTTGACACTTATGCCACATTATTTGGACTATCTTCTGTTATGTTGGAGATGAAATTCAACAGATCAACACATTCCATGAGTTTTACTAGGGCACTTAGCCATGATAACAAAAGAAATTGCTCTCTTCCCAGAGATAACAGCAACCTAAATTGATGAAGAGTTTGAAAAAGAGGAAAAAAAATTAAACTGGATTCTCACAACTACATTTGCCAGTTTGGAATTATCAGTTCACATGACGTGTTTTTTCAACTACTCTCCCCCACACAGTAACTTTATTTAGGTTTTATATTTATTTACTGTTAACTCTGGCAGCAAAAGAAAGTTCCCAGTATTGATCCTTTTCCCATGTACATACAATGAAATTCTTTTTTTTTTTTTCAGATTTAGCTAAATAGACTGAACAGAGAGCCCCTACTATCGATTTCAGCATTGCTGATTTAAGTACAGTTCTGGAAATTTAGTTCTAAAAAGCATTAGGTCACAGTTTAAATTGCACAAATGTCATTGCAGGAATTGCACCAGATAATGGAATTTAATTATCTCTGGTGCATATTGAAAGACAAGGGTTATCTAAAGCCCCACTGAACACTTTTATTTATACTCTGTGGAGTACCTGCTTCAAAAAATCTGATTTTTGTGGCAGTACCTTGTGTAAGAAATATTTGTTACAGAAGCATTCCCAGTGTGCTTAAATTTAGAGGGTAAACTGGTAATGCAGAAAATGGATCTTTTTACAGCATGGACACTCATGAAGTACTTGAACTCTCCACTATGAGAAAAAATGAGCTCTCAAGCAAAACTGCATAAAATGACATTTCTGGAAGCAGCAGCATTCTGATCTCAAGTGATGCTGCCACCAAACTGATACAGAAGTTTCTGAAAGGTAGCTCAAATCTCACACTTTCATGTAGAAGTTGAAGACAGTATCATCACTGTTGTTACAATTCCAACACAGTAATTTTTCTTTTAAGATTATAAAAGCAACATACTTGTGACAAAGCAATGCAATGGGGACACATATGGTTGCATCATCATCTCAGTAAAAAATGTCATGAAGGACAGACCAAGTATTCAATAATAGTAATAAAAAGGGATAAAACACAAGGAAGAAGATTTACAAAGAAGCAGGGGGAGGGGGGTGAGACAGAAAGCAACAAAAATCATTGTCATGTTAAAAAAAACAATTCCACTGGGGTACTTTGAAAACAAGACAACACAAAGCCTAGTTGTTTTTAACATACATGTTATTAAAGCACATTCATTCCCTCTAATATTGCCATGTATCATGATTTCTTCTCATCATGAGAATCATTTTTAGGGGTAAGAATTATTACCTAAACCCTACCTTCACTTTTTTCCTGGAGTACTCTGGACAATTGATTCACAGCTTCATCCACATGGAGACCATGCAAATCCAACACATTCATAGGCAGCAAGGAAGTATTTACTCTCTCAAAGATTTGCACAGCAGCAGCATGGTTAGCTTCTTTCATCTTCTGCTCATGAAGGCGACCCTTTATTCACAAGCACAGTGACTATTACACACCAAGAAATAATTTTAGCTCCACACTGCTCAGTGGTTTCAAAATGACAGCACTGGCAGGGTGCTTTTAGTTCAAGTTTGAACTAGTAAAATTTATAATTCTAGCAGAACTTCTGCAAGATGTTCAGTGAGACCTACTCACAAGAAGATTTCATTAAATCTGTGAGAAACTACTCAAAGCTGGCACAAAGAAGACATTATAAAAGGAGGAAATAAAGGCAGAAAAGGCACAAAATCATAAGGTCTGTACGTAAGCTAACAAATTACATTCCATAATGACTTGCAAATTTATTTTCCTAACAATAGATTTTTTATTTCCTGCGAGTATTTTGCTGAAATTATGATGAAACAGTGTCAGAGTTGTATTTGAGGTTAATTCTTCCGAATGCATTCCCAAAATTTCAGACAAGCCAAGGGTAAAAAAAAATAATTAAAAAAAAAAATCTATCATCTCTCCCAATACTTTTTGACATATTTTATGACTGACAAGGTCAGTAAGTCTCTTCTGGAATGAGGGCAAGGAGCAGTACAGTCAGTCACCTTACTACAGAGTGAACAAGTACCAACTCCTTCCCATGAACCTTGCAATGGTAGTATCTGAGAGATCAAAGCATCAAATTATGTCCTTGAAGATCTGTAGGCACAGTCTTAAAAGGAATGGAAGGAACTCCAGGTATTGGACTGACAAAGGCTCAAGAGAACAAAAGTGAAAACCTGTCTTACACTTTCTTAAAATGGATCACCCGAAGTGTGTTAGTGTCAGACCCAAGACAGCAGCTCTGTAACCCACTTGGCAAAGGATTCCCAAGACAAAGGCCACCAAGAATAAAGTATTTTTTATTAATAAAGGTGGATTAGTTTGCCTTTTTATTACCTAAAGGAAAGTATATAATAAATAAATTTCAATAGATTTACAATAGATTGTATTTGTTCTTATGGATAAGAACCAAACTAAGACTTGAAATTACATTTCTATTTAAAATCCTGCACATCTTTGTCTCAAAACTTCAAGAATATATGAAATAGGATAAAACACATAAAAACCATAAAAAGTTCATTATAAAAATTGATAATCTGTACTTCCTACATGCACAGTAACAATCTAAACACTTAGAGTTACACCACTTGCATGAAAGGTTTTTGAATAAGCAAATTCAAGTGATTTATTATTTACATTTTTGTTCTGTCATAATACAATTCAAAGTTTAGAATTAAATGCTTCTATACTGTGAATTCTTATTGAATTTTTATATACAATTAGATCAGGGGAAAACTACAGCCTTTGAAGATACTTGTAACACATTTTTTAAGCATGATGTCAAGGGACATGCTTAGTGCCTGTGAAGGAACTAAGCCAATGTAGAGGAACTTTGATTACAAGAAGAGATGAGACTTAAAAGCAAGAGTAGGATCAACAGCACTGATCAGCAGTACTCAGACTGGTACATACTAAGAAATGTGCCTGAATCAAGACCAAAGAGCTTGTGCTCCAAGGCCAGAGCATGCAAGACTGATCAGCAGCAGATCTACAGTCCATAACCAGATGTATCATGAAAAGCATGACATACACACCTCATTTATCCCAACCCAAGACAGACTGTAGCCATAAAGACAGTCAGAATGAAGAAGCGAAGACAGCAGGCAGCAATCTTGCCCAAGATTTATGGAGGATGAAGCAAACAAGATTCTGTGGCAAAAGATGACATCTTAACACCTGTCTGACTCCTATAAAGTACAGAAGATGTGTCTAAGAGCAGTTCAGCACCAACATATACAGAGGATTCAAAAAAATTAGGTTTGTTGCAGTCCATGTCACACTCCAGTGAACCTGGACACAAATCTTGGTGTTTACAAGGACATGATGGGATGTGAAAGAGATCTAAGACAAAGGAGCATGTGTGACTAAGCACTAGATATCACCTTTCATAAGGTCTCACACTAGATTTGGTTACATTAGCTTCCTGTGCCAGTATCATTACTAGTGGAAGCAAATTTACTTGTGATTGTCAATATAATACACAGGGAACAGTGACCAAATTCATCAACTCTAGCAGGCAGGATGTTTTCCTTATCACTTCCAATTCAGGGTTTAAATACCTCCCTAAGTTCAGACAAAAAGCACAATATTTTTGTTTACCTGATGTGCATAAAATGCCGCCACAGGCTTCATACCCATGCGATAGGCCTCTCCAGCCTTTTTCAAACATTCCTGTCTCTTTTGCTGGTGACAAAAAGCTTCTGCTCTTAAATCATCATATTGTGGATACTCAAAGTCTTGAAACATTTCACATAAAGGATCATCCTCTTCCTTACTTTTTTTTGCCTGTAGGAATTCATATTGTTGAAGTTACAGGTGCATTGTAGGGTGTTTTCATTAGCATCGTTTTGGCTATGTTTATAACTATGGTTAAAAAAAATATAAATACCTTCTTCTCACGGTTCTTTGCAGCACTGTAGGAAGAAACAATTTCATTTTGCTGAGCAGTTTCTTGAGCTATAACTGTTTGTACAGGATCTGCCTCCAGAACACAGTTCAGAAACTGTTCAGTTTGTTCTAAAGAGTAGCTGTAAAGGATAAATAAAGTCCGTGACTTTCCAAACATCTATTAATAGCTGCTATAGTTATCTAAATTCATTATAACAAACATTGATATTGTTACAGAACTAGATTACAATGGAAATAAACACTGGAATGGAATATTCCAGCTTATTAAAGAAAGGCTTGCAAACTCCTTGTAGGGCATTACTGGCATCAACACACATGCAGTCTTGGTTGACTGAAACATAACTGAGGGGCACTTGAACATTAAAAGGAAAATTACATAACTGAAATAAATTGCATCCTACCCTAATCAAAGAGATATTAATAAATGCTGCTCTTTGGGCTGAGTAAGATAGTTCATCTTAAATCTTCTCTGGTCAGGGTTAGATAGTTCAAACTAATTTAAAACTAGCTCAGTTTTCTGAAACCCTAATGAGGGAAAATCCTTGTATTTTTAGTCAGACTTTGTTATCAAATTTAATTAAGTAAGACATCAGTTGCCAACACTTTCTAATAACCCATTTTTCTTCTTTATTCTTGCTCTTTAGTAGGCTAACAAGAACAGACTGATCAAAAGTAAAGACAGACTTTGGGAAAGACAACACTATAAGGACAATTTTGAATGTGAAAAATGAGATGGTGAAATGTTTGAATTATAAAAATGGATGAAGGATATATTTTAAACAGGAAAGATTTTTATAACAACCTGGACAAGCAGCATGACTGACAAGTAGGTATGCAAACCCATATGTACAGACAGACATTCAAATGGCCAAGGATGAAAAAAGATGTTTCTCTTGAAAAAAAAAAAGTTCCCTTCACAGAAACTTGGATTTAAGAACATAGACATATATCCCAGAAACATAATGCAGAAGAGAGAAAGAGAATGTCAACAGGAAGGCATAGAGAAATGGTTCATTCCCCCAGAGCAGCTGCAGTAACCAGGAAAGTACTCACAGGTAACACCAGGTGATGGTTGTGTTTTCCTCTTGGGCAGATGCCATGTCCTGCAATCCTACTATTATCACACCCACTCATTTCTCCCACTAGATTTAAAGCCCAGCTCTCAAGAAAATATGCAGTTCCACTGACAGTCAAGCAGTGGTCAACAGCAAGAGACATTCTTCTCCCAGTGAAAGAAACTGTCTATTCTGCCCTAAAAAGAAATGTGTCTAAACTGAGTTTTATACCCTTTTTGCTTTTAAACCAGCTAGCTTTTATTTAGAGTAACAAAAAGCACTACTTTGCAAAAAGCCATTCTTTAGTAGCATCTTAACTCTCAATATTTATGACTGTAACTGAGTACCATTTTTACAAAGAAGTAATAGGATTTCTTACTTGTTGTCCCTGAAGACATCCATTAAGAAATTTTGATTAATAGTTGGAAACATCTCAAAGAGTTGCTTCTCCTTTAGTTTAGCAGCACAGTCTTTTCTGGCTGTAGAAGGAACACGATTCTACCCAGAAGACAAAAGAAATATATTAAAAGTTCTTCATTAGAAAAAAAGTACAGTAAAGGTGGAGCCAATCCAACTTTGCCATTATTTGTTACAATTTAAAAAGCATCTACTCAGTTGGTATGCACCCACAGCAATGACAATGTGTGCCATACCAGCCTGCCACACTGATCAGCATAAAGTAAGGACAGGTGAGTTGTATCATACACCACTGCAGTACTCTGCAGTCTTTTGAAGTAATGCAGCTGGAGGTCCCCCATAATTTGGACGAAGTAAAATGAGGATTTTTAGGAGGGATTTAGGTTTTGGAATTTATTCCCTGCCAGTCCATTAAGTCCAGTGCTAAGCTTGTGCAAAGTCCACCTCTTTTCTCTATACTGAGGGCCTGGGATTGAAACAATACCTTATTATTAAGCAGCATAAACAATTTTGGTTTGATGTATCTGAAGCTGTGTCTATAATAAATATTCCTACTTGTCATCTGAGAAGGTGACATAATTATAACCTAGAATCAATTGGACTGATCATTCCAATATTCAGATTTTTTTAAAAAAAGAAAAAAAGTGATCAAAATAAAGCCAAGCTCCATGAATTCAAACTGAAAGTAAAGCTGTGAACGTGACATTTGTTGTTATCAGGAGGGCACATACATGCAGTTCAAAGAAAGAATCCACAAGCCATTTTCCAAGTACAGGCTAATTCATACAACTTCCTACACCAGTTCAGAGCTCCTCTACTTTAGGACAGCTGCTTATCAGAGACCATTACAAATAAGAACACCTGTTCTGAACATCAGTGGGGCAGTAGAGGGCAGTATCAGGCACAAGCCAAACAGGCAGGGTACAGGAATTCTGTGTGGAAAACAAAGAGCTAGTAAAAATCTATTAAAGAGTTACTTTAGAAGTGGGTACAGAAACTTGTTGGACATTAACCTCAATTACTTATTTTAATGTCTCATGTCTGTTAGGATGATTATTGTGGGTTCTCCTAACTAACAAAAAACCCCCAACATTACAGCCAATTGAGTACACTTCTAAACAAGGCATGGAGCCAACTAAGAACTTTTTTTTGATATTGCTGTCACAATGAAAAGCATGGAAGATCACAATGATCTTTGGTTTTAGCTGAGCAACCAAAAAACAATTCAACCAAACACAAATGCTAGCCTGGATATGTAGCATGATCTGTTTGTGAAACAACCAAAATATTATATTCTAAATGAGACTGTATTTTTCAAACAGAACCATCTATCTCAAGCAAACTCCTGTATCACAGTTATCAACAATACTAATTGGCATGCATTTGTCTCATAAATTCAAGGTGTAATCAGCAGCACAGGGATGAGTCACCAAATAAGACATACTCTATTTCACTGTAAGTAATTAATCTAAACCACATTAAAAAATGGTGCTATCCATACCAGGTCCTCTCTCTCCTGCATTGCTATTTCTTCAGAAATTATTTGTCTGAGAGAAACTTTCTGAATCTGAGCATTCCAGTGATCCATAAATGGAAAAACATCTGATGTTGCTGGGGTTTTTGTCTGTATATCATTAGATGTGTCTGCAGCCAAACTCGATTTCTTCTTCTGTATTTTGCTGTCTGCATTCTGAGATAACAGCACTTCTGAGTCATCTGTATCTATCTGCTGAAACACTGTAGGACATTCAGAAGCAATAAAAGTAGGGTGACAAAACACATTAGGTTATATATACATGCAATACCAAAATAATTAAGACAAGTTTTTCAACCTATACAGTTTGAGCTTTGTTAAAACAAGATTATTAATGCTAAAACAAAAACCAACAAATTGCCTTCACCTTCTCCACTTCCATTTTCAAAAGACTGATCATCTTTATCTATTTCATAAAACAAAAGAAAACCATCAGACTTCCTCACCAAATTTTCAAGTGCTAAGACATATCTTACAGCTGTAAATCACCTTGCACATACATTAAGTGGGGGCTTGTTTGCTTTTATAAATGAATCACTGACTCCTATGTTTACCTGCCTTTCTTCTAGAACTTAAGGACAGATGCTTAACAATCTCATTTTCCACTTCTACAAGTTAATGGCAACAGCATTGTTTGGTCACTAGTTTGCACCCACACTGCAGTCCAAACCTGCAGTGGGGTTCTGCCATAGAGGGACATTTCTTCTGGGAGATGAATGAAAACTGGACTGCAAGAGATGTTAACACTTTTTAAACAAGGCATCCATCTTCCTGCTAAAATCACCTCTGATGAACAAGGTGTCACTGATGTATTCCTGACCTCCCTTCCTTCCCTGCAGAAATCTTACTCTGCTAGTAATTCTCAGGCTGTTCCTTTTCTTGCCACAGAGAATTCCTACCAAACAACTGTCTGCTTCAACCAGAGCTTCTCCAAGTTTTCTGAATGACACAAAATTATAGGCTTTATCTGGAACTAGTGATTCTGCTTATAATTAACTCCTCTCCCCTCCCCCACACATCACAAGAGATTGGTAAATGGATCCAAAGGCAATAAGATTTAGTCTAATAAATAAAGTCATCCTTTTTCAATGGATGGAGTATTTGCAACCTTAAGTTTCAAATCATTAAATGCTTTTATAATGAACATTAAGTATTTTTACAATTAAAAGAAATACGTGACATACCTTCTGCAGACGACTTACATGATTCATCTCTCCTCTGACGCTTCTAAAGAAAAATAGTAAAATCATGAATGTTTGAAGTTATGAATTTTGCAGGAAAACTTTGCAAGCGTTAGCTTCTAATTAAAGCAGTTTCAAAATAAGGTCTCGCAATATTTCTCAAAGATTCAGTATTTAAAAAAAAATATATTTAGGAAAAGTAATTCTGAAGTGAAATTTGTAAGCTGAAATTATCTTTCTAAAAACACATCAAACCAGAGAAACGTGCTCCACTGCTAAGATTTTATAGCCTTAATTAGATAAATCAAGCAAAAATTTAGCCAAAAGGCATTCCAAGTTTCACAGAGCTGTAAAGGAACATAAGTTAGAGAACTCATCTCAATTGTTGCATGTGGAGATGTTTTGTATAGAGAATAATTAATCAAAGAATTGTTTTTACAGGTCAAAAAACCAATAAGGATTTTTGGCAAGTGGAATTCTTCATCAATCTTGTAGTGAAATTGTGCACTACGATCCTTCTTTTTTAAGAATCTTCTTTTCATGATGAGGCACTCATGACCTCCCTTAAAACATCTTTCAACAGCTCCAATGATTATGACATACTGATACACTCCACACATTTTACAAACTAGTATTACATTTTATCATCGTTCTTGCAAAGATAACACCTTTAGACCAAGACATATGCAGACAAATGGTCTGACAAAATACAGGCATGCCACAATGTATCATAAACAAGAAATCTACTGACCAGAATAGATTCTTTCCATTTTTCATGAATCACTTTTGCCAAATTCAGATCAATATGAACCACACAATCCTCAACAGTTAGTGATCCTTGAGAAACAAAGAGAATATATTCATTAAAAGCATTCTATAAAAACTTATGTAAGCAATTAAAGTACAGTATCCTAGACTTATTAATTTTAACTTGGATATTCTACATAAACTGCTCATGCCTAAAAAAAATTCTAAACAAAAAAGCACATTCCACAGAAATTGTTTTCAGGTGTTAAAAAACTCTGAAAGGCTAGGAAAGAAACAAGTTAACATTAACTGTATATTGTTGAAATATGGCTACCTGGACAACAGTATTTTTCCTTCTCTTTTCAATTTTTCTAGCAGACCCTTCTTTTACGAAGCCATTGTTAATTGAAAACAGTTTCATCCACAAAACTGTGATTCACCCTGTCCATTGCAATCCACATGGCAACTGGTTTTCTGTACAACATACCCACCACAGCCCAACAGCAGTCACATCCCTCCTTTCCAACACACAAACTCAGAGAGACAAACTCCAAGCATCCCCCCAAACTCTAAAGGAAACAGCAGAAATTATCATGGTATCATAACAAAAGCTTTTTTTCCTAAAAAGGGTATTTTTCACCCTTTCAAAAATAAAAAAAACAAGAAGCATGTATGTGCCAAATAAAAATTTTGGGCATACTTCAGACACAATAAAACACTTTTCTGCTATAAAAAACAAACTTTTTTTTTTAAGGAGGTAGGCACATAAGGCAAAGAGGCCGGTAATCAAACCCACCAATAAATCAGGTATCCAGGGTTTCACATAAAGCAATCTTCAAGATGAAAGATGGAAATGAGAAAAAAAAGGATAAAGTGTGGGGAAAAAAGAGAGAAAAACATCAAACTTATAATCCTCCTATTTTCTTTTTTCCTTTTTCTATCACTCTTTAACTTCTGAGATGCATGTTCAAGCTGCTTATGACTTCCTTAACCATAATCTGCCAGCAGACGGATCTGTTGTCACCTTTTCAAGGACACAGCCAACTTCATCTCCCTTAACCATCCATCTTCTTGTTCCCCAACTTATGTGATGCCTAAAGGTTTTTTTTTCCCTTTCTTCTTTCCTAATCAGCCACAATTTGCATATTCCTTATCATCTAAATATCTCTTCAGAGTTTGAATATAAGCTCAAAGGCCTGTTGCTCAGAATGCAAATAAGCAAATATATTTTTACTTTGAAGTATGTGCATGTACAAAAAGACAAAGGCAGAAGGTAGCACTACTGCACTTATATTTTATGCCATGCTTAGTTCAGTTTCATTTCTGCATTAACATCAACGGGCAGTATCATGAGGAGTTACAGGAATCTACTCCCTAAAAATCAAGCATGAAGATAAAAAAGCACAGGCAAAGAAAGAAAGGTTTACTACCCTTTTTTTTTTTTTCATAAAAACATGTATATAATTACATCATACCTGCATCAATGCCAACAGGTCCAAATATCTCTTTCAGCTGGAGTGCCAATTCAGGAGGCAATGTTAATTCTAGGCAATCTATACTGAAGGCTGCATGTGATGCTGGTACAGGGCTTTGTCTCTTGGCTTTAGTTGCAGCCCAGCTTGGAGTGTCAATTTCTTCTTTACCACATATCTCCCTGGAATTCTCCTGAGTTTCTTTATCCTTCTCCAGTTCTTTATTGCTGCTAGGACCAACCAGAGGTGCATGATCCATTTCCAGTAACAAACCAGTCCCTTTGGAATTTTTGGCATTGCTTTCTGAAGGGTTACTGTCACTTTCATTGTTTAATTCAGATTTCAAATTGGTAGAAATTGTGTTAGGATCACGAGGCAAAACTGCATCAAGTTGTAAAAGTGATGGCTTATTTACAGTTTCTTCAAGAGGACTCTCACTCCCTCCCTTCTGCTTTCCTGAAACAGACAGCTCAATGACACCTGCTGCTGAGCTGCTTGTGTTAGTTCTAGGGGCTGAATCCACAGAATTTTTCACTTCCACTGAATCATCCAATGAGGTAGCAGTGAATGAGTCAGAAACATCAGCACTTGTCACAGCTGTCTTGGCAGCCCTACTTTCTGCAATGCTGAGTGGTGAGTCCTTGCCTTCTGAAGTCTCAAAGGTATCACCAGCCCCAAGTACTTGTGGGGCTTGTTTGCAGTCTTTGAGATTCTCATCACAGTTCATACTTGCCTTGAAATCAAGGTCTGTGGCCACTGGCTCAGCTTTGCTTACCTGAAAGCTCTCAGTATCAACAGCTTTACGTAACTTTTCATCAGAGTCTAACAGCAGACCTGTGGCCCAGTCTATGTCTTTGTTACATCTTTCATACAGATCTTTCAGAGCTTCAAATGAAACAGACTCAAAGAGCTTACAGAGTGTATCTAGTTTTTCAGACTCATCAATATTGATAAGCTCACTTTCCTCCACAAAAGTACTTTTATCATACGTAACTCGATAGGGTATTTTTTCCTGAGAATCTGAGACATTATCTATGTCTTTGGGTTTAAAGCCATCTAACCTCCCATGCAGTATTTTTGTTGTCTCAGGAAAAAGCATTTTCTTTTCTAATCTCCACAGGAGAGCAAAGTCCTGTGATTCAGTCTGTGAATAGCTACTTTTTTGCCTACACAAGTCTGTTTTCTGTTTCTCTTCTGCCAGGTTAAGTTTAGACAAGTGGTCCTCTTCTCTGGGATGTGGCAAGCTGCTGTTTGTAAAGGTGAGGGCTAATTTGTGATGTTTCCTTGTTCTCTTACTTTGCTGGGATTTTTCCTCACTTACTGTTTCACTACCTACTATTTCCTCTCGGTGTACAGGCAAACTCCTTGTATCTGGTTGCTCTTCAGTGTTCACAGGTGACCCATGAATCACATGTACAGTTTCAAGAGCATTCATATTAGTGTCCTCTTCAGTATTTCTGTCTTCATCACACTGGTTTAAATTTGTTTTTCTCATTCTCCTTGACCTTTGCTGTCTCTGTTCTAATGAGGTTGAGACAGGCCAATATTCTAACATTTGCAATTCTGGTGTAACTTTATCTGAACTAACAGAGTAACAGCTACAGGGTAGACTTTCATCCTCATGTCCTTTCTCAACAGTACATGTCTCAGGCAGGCCCACTTGCTCTTTATCTATCTCAGAATGCTGTTGACTGGGAGTTTCACCTTCCTTATCACTCTTCAGAGGAGATTTTTCTAGTCTTCTAGATCTTTTGACTCTCTGTCCCATTGTTTGTTCCATGGGCCAGTCACCCAGAAAGTTTAGTAGTTCTGGTTTTCCTGATGTGTCAAAAGCCGGACTGCTTGGTTCCACCGTGGTACTCGTTTGTGTTGATTTTGGTTCCATACACATTCTGCCCAATTGTTCAACTGCAGTTTGAACTTTGAGACTGTTGTTATCACTGTGTTCCTCAGCTCCACCTGTGTGTAAGTTCACAGTCTCTTCAGCTGGAATCACATCAAGCTCATCCATTTCTGCTTCAGTATTTTCTTCTGTTTTTAATCCCTTTTCTTCTTTCTTCTCCAAGGGCAGCTCTCTTTTGATGCAATCTGATAAATTAATTTCCAAGTCATCTTGAACAGTGCTGTTCTCAGAACTGTGTTCCACTGAGATATTTTCCATTTCTTTTTCCTCTTTCTGAAATTGCTTGGGGTCACAACTACTTTCTAATGTTAGAGAAATACTGGGAGAAGTTTTATCAACTTCAGCTAATTCAATAGGCTCCACCTCAGAAGCAAAACATTCTTCTTCCTTTACATCAGAATGTGCCTTTCTCTTTCTGAAAGACAAATTGGAATGAAATATGAACCCATTTCAAACCTTCTTAAAACATTTGTCCACATTTTTAACTCCAGTTAGAGACAGCATAGAGAGTTTAACCTAGTTAGACTTCTAGTAGAAGGAAAATAAATTTATAACTAGCTCTAACTCCAACACTCCTCAACAAAAAAGGAGCTAAGCAAAGATGAACTTTCTTTAGTAAGTACTTTCTTAACTTTCTTTTGTGCTCTTCTTACTAGAGCACAGGGCTAAGAACACTTTCTCAGGAGTCAATCTCCCCCCCATCCCATTTCCAGCATTCAGTTTTGTATCAAAGCACTTTGCTGCCAGACACTTCCTCATTCAGATCAGCAAGTCTGGTAAATATACTTTTATCTAATGACTGTTGCTCTCTCCTCTTGGCTTAATGCTAAAGACAGTCTAGACATTAACTAGGAGAGAATGTGCCATTTCTTGTCAAACAATTTTTTACAATCAACTACATTCCATTAATTATCATTTCAAATACATCACACATGCAAAACCCAAGTGAAATAATAACTGAAATCAAATCTGATTTCCTGTGTGTCCTAGTTTTGGCCAGAACATGGAGGTTATTTTATACCACCTCACGTCATTGCTGGAGCAGGAATGGGAAGAGGAAGGGGGAGCAAATGAGCAGTGAGTGTGTGGTTTGGGAGTCTCAGTGGGGGCACTGAGCTGGGGATTGCCATTCCTGAGCAGGACACTGTGCACTACAATCCACAGCACAATCCAGACTGGCAACTACAGAACAGTCCTGGATACAGCCAATGGAAACCTTGGCAAGTTTAAATCAAGTATATTGAAGAGCAAGTAAAACCTGTTACTACTGCACAGAGAATACACCTTCTACCACCAAGATATAATCTAATATCAACATACAGACTTGGAAATTGTCATTTGCTCTTATTTGGGACAACATTCTTCTAAAAAACAATTTAGAGATTTTAAGTGTTTTTTTATCTATAGCATACATCCAACAACACATTTCTAAGATAACAGCAAGTCAGTCAACATTGGCTTCTTGAAAAGTAACACTGCCATAATGGGAGGCTTTCAAAAGCATTGGAAAGTTGACTAGATCCCTTGACTACTCATTTCTGACAGTCCTGAAATTCTTAAAAATTAAAAAAACCATGCAGGGATTTTTTGTGTTACTTAACTGTCTTTTTAAATGCATTCACCATTTGACATTATTACCCAGGTTTTGTTGCTAAGAAGCTAAAAGGCTGCATTTTTAGTCTTTTATTTGATGCTATAAAGCTAGTGAAAGAATCTAACCTCTGGCTTTCCTCCTGACAAGGATCTTCACTCCAACCAGCAGCTTCTGATTTGTCTGGAACTGAAGAATCCAATATTGATCTAACAGTTATGCAGCGTTCATACCGTTCCAACATTCTTTTGATCTTTTCTTTAGATACACCATGAATGTTTCTCCTATGAATTGAAAATAAACAAATATAAAGCCATTTCAAATTTCTGTATTACAATGACAAAGGAGAATAATTTAATAGATTTACAGCAAGACTAACCAAAGAATTCAGGGAGCCAGATGAAAAGCTGTGAGACAGCAATTCTTTCTGTATCAGTGCACTAAGGCATTGCAAAGAGGGCACATCAGACAAATTGCTGCTCCACTTTTCCACCCCATCTGGTCTCCCTGTACTGCAGTTAGTTGGATGTTTTGCATAATACTAAAATCTAAAACTGTACTAATAATGCATCTTCCTCAAATAAGTTTCAGAAAACACACTATATCAGATCCTGACAGTGATGCAGGATACCAAACTGGGTACAGAAGACTTCTGAATTCAGTCTTCTTTCCTTGGTTTTGCTAAACAAAGAACTCGTTGAGCCTTGAAGAAAACCTATTCCCCTATTATTCTGGACACCCTTTGGCCAGAAATTTTCACTAACTCTGTTAAGCACCAATTAGCACTGTGTTCTGCTGCAGTGCCACCTAGAACAAGTGAATCTTGCAAGGATAGTAAAAGAGAAATTGAAAATACAGAAGAAAAAGTTTAACTTTTATTTTAAAAAGGAAAATAATCTACCTTACCTCACTTTAAAAGCAGCGAACCTTAAGCTAATCATGCATTCAGATGACAACATATACTATAAAATCAGAAAAGAACTTCTGTTGGAAGGGACCTCTGGAAGTCCCATACTTCAGTCTCCTACTCAGAGAAAGTACAGCTAGATCAGGTTGCCCAGAGCTTTTTGGCTGATTTTGAATATCCGAAATGACTGAAAGTCTATAAACTCTATGGGCAAACTCTTTCAGTACCTAACCACCTTTAAAATAAATGTTGGGCTTTTTTTTAATGTAATGGAGAGTTCCAACTTGATGATGTTTCGTTTGTCCTATCCCTGCACAACTCTTTTTAGTCTTCTCTATAATGTTTCAAAAGGTAGCTGAAAGCAACACAATTATTCTTCTTCAATTATCTCTGCTTAAGGCTGAATAAACTACTCTTGCTCAGTTCCATATCACCTGTGAATTTGCTAAGAGTGCACCCTGTCCCAGCATCCAAGTCATAAAAATGACATTAAAGAGCTGCAGTCCCTCCCCAGAGGGACATAGGCCTTCACTTTGCTCACACAACATTTGAACCTGGCATCTAGCCAATTTTCTCATTATATTTTCTTATGTTTTATTATTCACTTACATAGGGTTTATGTCTTGCTGATTTCAGCCCTAAGTAATAGAAAGTCCTGCTAAAGAAGAGGTAAGCAACAATGATGATGCACCTAAGAGGTTTGTGCCTCTTAGGCCACGAGGTGCTGACTGCCCTAAATTCAATGACAGCAGAAACACTTCAACTAAAGCAATAGACCAGGATGCAAAAACAGACCCAACCTGACATAATTTTTGCAACCTCAGTGACCCAAAGGAACAGCCACTATACCTTACATGCCAAGAACTCTAATAATGAAAACATCACAGTGTCTATTGCTAACAGTACCTTTTGCATGTAACTGAAGTGACAGAAGATCTTATAATACATATATTAAAAATTCCACAAAATATCATTAAAAAGCTACTTATTATCACAAAAATTTTGACAGATACCTTGCTACTTCACTAGCCATTGTACTAAACGACACCTTTTTCAAAATCATAGCTTGTACTGTGCAGTATGTTTTATTTTCCTTTACATTCTTACCTTTCAAGTTCTTTTGGTTTAAACTTCCACCAAGTGTCTGGTTCTCGGAACATTACTTTGTATTTGAACTGCTGAGCCTGAATAAAGATATATAATATAAAACAGAACATGCCACATCACCCATTTCTTATTTCTATGACAAAGCACACTATATGCATAGCTTGCATACCTATGGAATAAAACATTTGGAATAAACGTTTTTGTTCAGTGTTGCACTTTGGTTTATATAAACTGAGATTTTTAAAAAAAACATTTATGTATCTCTTACCATAAAATTAAATGTGTGCTATAAAATTAAATGTGTGCCATGATGTGTCTTCTGAGACAACATTGCAAAACATCATCTCTTTCTAGATACAGCATACACACTTCTACACAGCCTCTCCAAGACAGAGGAAAGAGCACAGCTTACATTCAGAGCTGACCAGATGTGAACCAGCTCCAAAACAAGCAATTCAGTTATATTAGCACAGCTATTGTGGACAGCCTTCCTGCCACATGGGAAACTTGACCAAGCTGCAAGTAAATGGTTTCTATATAGTTCAGTCTCATCATGACAGAAAAGGAACCTAAAGTCTAATCAGGAGAAACACTGCAAGTACTGTGCTGTTTCTCCCCATTCCTGTTTTCAGAAAAAATTCTTTTCACTGTACCAAACACTGCACTTCTGTGAGAACTCTTGTTGCATCTCAATTTCAGCAAACAGCAAAATGAAAGACATAACTTAGAAAAGAACTGCTAATCTGACAGTTGCTAATAAATGCAAGAATAATAAAATAAACATTTTATTAACAAAAATTATGTGTGTCAAAGTCTCACTGTTCATTAATCCATTAGCACATGCAGCACATGTAAGGTATCTGCTCAAAAGCTGTCAATTTTATGTACTACACTCTCAGCTGTGTTTCTGTAACAGGCAAGGAGAAATCCCAGACCACATTATAATACTTTTTTGCACTGTATTATTTCAGTTAATCAGAACCAATTTGATAAAATAATGTTGTTCTAACTACCAACCAATATGGTTAATGATCAAGAGCAAAATACACTCTAGACTCTAAAAGTGTTGGTATCCATTTAAAAACTATTAAGTGAAAAGGTGGGATCACTTCAACAAAAAGTATTAAGTAAATCTGCATAACTACAAGCAAGCTAGCAATATTTGGTAACTCTAGCCTCCAACTGGTATCTGGCTCTATGTTATATTTAGGATGGAACTGAGTTTTCAAGTTTTACAAAGCATCACACATCACTCACTCATTCATTACTGTTGATTGCATTTCTAAAGCAGCTTCTAATTTTACTGATCATATAAAAGAGGAACAAAATCCAGTTTCTTCAACATTTGCTTTTGGCCCCAAGAACAAAGCATTTGGCTTTGGCCTCTGGTAACTAGGCCAGGTTAATGCTCATATACCACATGACACATGACACTGAGTCATGCAACACAACATGACACTGAGCAATATGAGTCCATGCAACACTGGCTTTTTTACTCCAGACTTCCTTGTGGAATAGAAGCTAGACTGTGAAAGACACTCCCATTTGAAAACATACATTGTTGCTATGCTAGACAATAATCTCTTTTCACATTGGTCAAATTGTAATACTAACCAAAGCAACATAAGGCTTCATCTCCCACGCTTGTATGTTTGTGTTGTCAATTATTATAGGAGAGATTCGTATTTCAAACGCTTCTTTGGCTGAAAAATACACATGTACAAAACAAGGTAATACAGTTAATTTCATTACAATAGGATGAACATATTAATACTCATTCTCTAAGTTTGTTTTATTTTTATGTAGATAATCCATAATGATTAACCACTGTGTAAAGAACTCTTGCCATAGCTTGATCTGTTTCAAGGCCCTTTATTTCAGAAATCCCCCCTCACATGTAAAACTACTGAGATATGGCATTAGCTTTTGAATTAACATATGTATGATAATCAAGGAATGAAAATGCAGATGTAAAATGCATCAAGATGACTAATCAATCAGTAAATTAAACTAAAAAAACTACATGATCACCTTAAAGTGGACTTCTTTGTTGCATACAAAATTCTTGGCTTTATAACAGTCTTAAGATTAGTCCACTCTGTAAACTGTATAAAATATGAAAAACCAAAAGAATTATTGTAATTTAAATACACATTAATGAAATGTATAGAACCACTCACTTTGAGACACAGCACCATGTTTCTGTAGCCATGTTACAACATGTCTGAACAATCACAGTTCTTGCTGAATCCCACATTTATTATTTAATTTCTCCACTAGTAGAAATTTGATGGCAGAAAAGGAATCATGGTTCAAATTTAGCAAGTAAAAGCTTAAAAAGACTTGTTCTATGGTGAGTTTAGCACAGGTCACTGTCAAAAAACCCCCATCCAATTATGAAATGGGGAAAAATAATTTATTCTGTCTTGCTCTTTTAATTTTGTTTAAATTTGACAACAATTTTGTGTACAAGAGAAAAAAAAGATAACTAAGAGCAGGAAGATATCTGTGTATTATTTGTGCATTCGTTACGTACTGCATATGTATATTATAGATCATCTCAGAAGAAATAGTTCTGGGAGATGGTGTAGGTAACCACTCTAGAAATGGGACACCACCCAAAATATATACCATTATAAAATCTGAGGACAAAACATACCCTTGACAAAGACAGTGGCATTTCTACTTGCAAAACACACAATGAGCAGATGACTTCTGAGTTTGTGCTCATATTCTTTTTCCAAGGATATTAAAAAATACTTCTACAATGGGGTAAATGCTCGTCACATAACAAGCCAGGCAGATTTTTAAACAGCACACAAGATCTGAACTGTGAGCAAGCTAATCCCTTATTTATATCTCACCTCTTTTCCTGTTCCACTCATGTGCTTCCCCTAAGCAATCAGGATCATAATGGTATTGTCCATGTTTGTAAAAGTAATCATCAGTACTAAGAATGATTCCACCTGGGTTATCCTCAAGCAAATTCCTGTGAAAGATCAAGAAATAAACAGCTTTTTCCCCTTCTCCTCCCAAGCTGCAATGTCTACTACCATACATACTTTTTTTAGACTCTTGCACAAAACTAAAATTATTTGGAATGGAAGCAGCAGTAGGTAAGAGGAGAAAAAAAATCAACCTTCAAGCAAATATGATCTATAATAATTTCCCTCCCTTGTTTTTTCCAAAGGCTGAGGATTATCTAGGGGAGAGAGCTGATACAGTTTCCCTACATGTCTCTCATTTCAAAACATCAAGGGAGATATTTTTCCATCTACATGTAGTGACATACTTTCACACTGACAAATATCCTGTCTTAATTGCATCACATGTTTCAGGTGTCAGTCAAAAGGAGTCTTAGTTCAATCTAGGCTTTTAGAAAGTAAGAAAAGGAATCAAAAATTCCCCCCAAGAAGCTTAACATATACTACTTATACAATAAAAGTTACACAGTGAAAGGAGAATTTCTGCCTGTAAAGAGCTGGCATATTTCTATCAGTGTTATTTGATGAAAACACTCGAAATAAACTGGGACTGAAAGAATACAGCAGACCTAACACTACAGCAATGATGCTCTGCTGACAAACTCCTTTGCTCAGTGATAGAAGTTAAAGCTCATCATTCCTATTTCAATTTCCATTAGGAAAGGACCTGCAAGCAACTCTTCTTTCAGCCACTATTATTACCTATCATACTGCATGTACTGTGTAGCTTGCAATTAGGGTTTACACATTACTATTTACAAGTGTCAGAAAACTGTCTCTGCCTATGCCAAATCCTGTACATGATAAAGCAATTTTTTTTAGAAGCTCACAATATAAATGTTCTACCTTGCCAAATATGATTTTCCTGATCCTGGAACACCTCTGAGAAGAACAAGTACTTGACCTATTAGTTGCATCTTTTTTCTCATCATGTGACAAACACGTGGTTGCTGTGCTTGCGGGAGGTTCAATTTTGAGTTTCTATCTTGATTTCCCCATACCTTCAGAGAAGAGCTGCCATCCCAGGCATTTGAAACCACTGGGGAGGAAAGAAAAGGTCCTTTTTCCGAAGTTCTACAGTCAGAAATAGGTCTCCAGTGCCCTGGACTGGCAGCCACAGGAATTACAAAACTGTGACTTCCACTGGATGGATAAAACACAGGAGCCATGAGATTCCAGTGTTGTTGAGATTGATCTGATGGTGTAGGAAAATTTAAGTTATAACCCTGCTGAGTTTGCTGAGCATCTGCAGGTTTTTGTGTTTTGAAACTGGATGTTTCAGGAGAGATACACGCCTCTGGAAGAGAAGCACTCTGGTGGCTGCTAAAGGCAGTCACTGCATCTTCATGTTGTTCCAGGCATCTTGAATTAGGATCTTCAGAAACAGCTACTCCAAGTTCCACAAGTCTTTGGGAGGACCCACAAGAAGCAGCACTCACACTCCTTTGATCCGAAACAGTATCTTGTGTCTGATCAGAATTTTCACACGATATTTCTCCATTTGATAGTTTATATACTTCTGAAGCCACAGCATGTTGAACATGCATTTCCAACATATCAGAATCTTCCAGTGTCTCTGCAAAACTGTCTGATGCAGATAGTGAGCTTGTCTGGATGCTCAGCTGACTGACTGGTGGCTGGGAACAGCAGAAGTTTTCTAAAACCTCATTATTTGTCTCTGCTTGCTCTGGAAAAAGTAGGACATCGCAAACTGAATCAGGTTTTTCCCACTCAGGAAATTTGGTAAAACCCCCCTGTTCCATAGGGTGCTTGTGTACTATTTGGTCATTTGCAGAATTAGGCAATTCCTCATTCAAGCTGTAACTCTGAAAGGCATTTTCTAGTAGGGAATCCAGTTCTCCAGTCAGCTGCACATCAGGTGACAGGATCTTTTCTATTGCTGCTCCAGAAGAACTATGTGCTGCAGTACCTTCCCCCATTCCTTCATTTGCAGTAGATCTTTGCTGATTAACAAGAGGTAATGATGATGCTGCTAAATCAAAACTCAAGGTTTTTGAGAATGCTACTCCTTTGGCATGGGTGGACAGCTCTAGAAGATGATCCATAGCATCTTCTACTGTTGGGTAAGATAAACAGAATAAAGCATGGTCAACTAAGCAAACCCAAGCTGATGCACATGCAGTTTTTTACTTGAGGAAGCATTTATTACAACTAAAGAAACAACCAAAAGACAGTTCAGCAATTCACCTTTAAACATAGCTTCTGAAATTCCCTTGACCCATTTCTCATTAGAAGTAAAGGCAGAATTCAATACGGACATATTGAAAAATAACAACCTAATAAACTTAAAAATTACTATGGAAATATGTCTAAAAATTACAAATTTTAACTGGAAAAAATATCAGAGCTGGATGTTCAAATGGATACTTATTTCTAATCTCTCTCATACAGCTGAAATAGTGTAAAACGAACAAAAAACTCTACAAAGGATGAAAGAGCTAGCAGTATGCAAAGTACATTCATTATGGCCCACTTAAAAATGTCTTATCTGATATAATATACCCTGAAAAATCCAGTATCTGCATAAATTCTTTGTAAAGCCACTAAATTGAGTAGAGGGTGCCAGTGATCACCATGAACAAAATGAAAAGCAGGCACAAACATCATCTGAGCCCTAAAGCTAAGCTTCTGTTTTCCTAAAAGTGCAGCAAAAACTTTCAGCTCATTTAAGTATGACTCTGTCTGCATTCATTAAACAAAATCTTTGTCATCCTTCCAGCTTCTCTACTGTATGAAAACAACTTATTAGCACTCAAATATGCTAACTTTTCCATTTTTAAACTACTGTTTACAGTACAAGGCTATGAATTCTACATGTTTACTGCATTCTCCAATAAGCTTTAGATAAAACTGTATTATGGTAAATGTTGAATCTTATTAAGAGTTCGAAGCATGAATCTGTAATTCCATCGAATTCAATTTTTAAATGAACAACAATTATAACAGCACTCTCCCATTTGTTCTTAAGTTTTAAACTCTGTACAATTTAGGTAATAAAAACAGTGCTTTTAATGGTTACCTAGCTTTCATACATACAAAAAAATGTCCAAATCTGCTTTCTTTGCACATATTCTTACAATAATCTCAGTTAATCACATCTGATCATATGAATGCAAATTGATTAAAATGCTCCATATGTGGCTGTTTCCCCTGCACCTCATGCAGTACTTTTATCATAAACAAACAACCTTGCATATAGAGGAATTTTAAAACCACAGAAGATTGGGAGGGACTGGGCATAAATATGAAAATAGTCTGCCAGGAGAGTTGGGTATGTAGGTCAGCAGAATGTAGGGAAAGAAACCAGTTCCTGGCTTTAGTTCCAGCAAGGTTGCAGAGAACTAAACATGGCAAACAGAATTTATCCTGCAGAAACTAATCCCCAGTGGACACGACAAGATGACAGTGCAAAATAAATGTAAAACAAAAGCTCAGTTCAAGTATTTAAGGAAAAGCAAATGCTGCCAGGACCACATATGGCACACCATCAAAAAATTGTGATCTAGAACATAAAATACCCCAAGTACAGAAACAGCATTTTGCAGAATATGGCACAGAAACTAATTGGAAAAACCAGATTCTCCTCACAATTCCACCAGTGCCTGCTCTGTGTCACAGAACAATCCACTCCAAACAGTACCTCCATTTAAGGAGCACACTGCTCCATTTATCAGGCTCACAGAAACACTGTTAAAATTGGAGAATCTCACATGGTTGTAAAATTTCAAAACATTATTACTCACCTATTTATAAAAAGTTAAACTCACAAAAATGATTGCAACATCCACACCAACTTTTCTGGAGTTGCACCACTTAAGAGCTATCTGCACATAAAACAAAACTGTAATGTCAGCTGTATATTATTTACCTTTAAAGTCACATTCAGACAGAACCATATAAACCACACTAGGATCTAGGTCAGAAAACATCTCTGACATGCTGTTGAGGAGCTCTTCCTTATTGACATAACGCATTGCTTGTGCCACTAAGTGGCTTGGGTCCCCCTGGGATACAGCAACAGCAGCTCTGTCAGAATTGCCATTCCTCTGAGAAGGACTCCCACCAGTTTTCCTCTTCCGTGGCATTTTGTTTTCTAATACCCAGCGTGCTTTTTGTTTTGGTTTGTTCACACAGGGCTGACAGCACCAAGCTTAAAAATCACAAAAAAAGCTCTCCTAACTGGGATAGACTGAACAGAAGTTGCAGACCTGGAATTAAAAAAAAAAAAAACAAAACAGAAAAACTTTAATAAAATACATAATCACATTTCCATGTCTTCTACTTAAGTAGCTAAAAGATTAAAAATATACATAAGCATACAGGAAAGCATTTTCTAGATGTCTGCCTTTTTTCTTTTCAAATGGCTGACAGCTAGAGCAGCCTTATTTTCCAGTTAACTAGACACGCAATCTGCATCTGGAAGAAAGAAAAAATAGAATGTAGCTTAAAAGAGAAATCCAGAAAAGTAAAGTTTGCAATGCCAGGTGGCCAGTTCACAAATATTCCTCTGCTACTGAGGATCAGTTAACATTATGGAACATCTATATTCAGTTAACATTCAGAAACTACTCCTCTTATGAAAGTACTGGAAGATGTAAACATGTTACTAAATCTTTCAAGTCTTTCTTGACTTACCCCCACCCATATACTTTAAGAAAAAACAGGAATTCTTCAGTCTTCAAACACTGGCAGAGAGGTTGTGGAGTCTGCAACCCCACCATATTCTCAAAACCTGACCAAACAGCCCTGCTTGAACCAGGCTGTTTCAGGGCTTGGGTAATATGCTTCAGGCACTCCTGCTTAATGTGATTACTGGGTTGAACCAAGTGATATCCAGAAGTGCCTCACCTGGATGGAGTTTTTTTTTAATTGTTAAAAACACTTTACAACTGTATAAACCATAAAGCAAGAAGAGGCTTCTGCCCACCCCCCACACTTCTGCCATGAAGCCTTTGAACACATCTAGTTACATGACAGGATCTGTAATAACTGCAATTATTGCATTAATCTTGTATAGAAAAGCATTTATTAATAGAAATACAAGCACAAAGTACAGCATGGTCTCCCTTTTTTATTTATATCAGTATCAAAGCTCTGTTGAGTTCTTGTGATGACCATAATAAACTAATTTATATTTTTTACAAATAATTATTCAGAAGCAAACTTAGTAAGGCTCAGAAATCTGAAATTACAGCAAAGACTCACTATTTACCAATAACAATTACTGAGTAGGCCATAAAATACCTGTTTTTATATAAAACAGGTATTTTGCCAGTGATGACCAATTAATTCAACATGTGCAGATAAATCGATGACAGCACTTCCATTTTCACTTAGTCCTTCCTTCCTTGGATCACTGGCACACAAATGACAATGCCAAATTAGTGCCAGATTCAAACAGCACTGATCCATTATCCCCTATCAATCTCTTCCAACAACCAAGAGATTGAACATTTAGCAGAATGTTGACTGTTATGTTCTCAAGTCATAGAAAGTTATGAAAGCAAAACAGACAACTCTAGGATCCCAGGGGTTTCTATTATGTCTATATGGACTTTAGACAGACAAACCAGATGGATGTCTGAAACAATAACAAGGTCAAGGAAATCTGAAATGCAGGACAAGGAAAACAATACACAGGAAAAGGAAGAAGCAGACTTCCAAAAATAAAGGAGAAACCATAGAAAATACTAATTGGCCAGACTGAGCTGGGACAACTGCAGCTGGTTTTTTCATCACACTTTTTTTTGGTTCACCTCTCTGATTAGCCATCCTTACACCATTCTTCACTGTCATGAAGTATTCAACAATCACAAAAAAAGTTACAGCAGGTCTTGTTTTTCAAACTTCTGTATCTAATTGATTCATCCTCTAGCCAGTAGAAAAGGTTGTCCCTAACTTAAACAATGTTGCCCGTGCTAAAAAATGTAATTGTTCCTCAGTCAAAGAGGTTCACTGACAAAGGAAAGATCCTGCAAGGGAGAAAGTTATTCATGCACCTTGACATTACTGTGCAGCAATAGACTTTAAGCAGAACACTTCAAGTGTTGCCAGTGTTTGAATCCAGCTCTTTTATAATAATCAATCCTGTAAGGACATGCTGCTGAAAAACATACTCTGACTGCAATTCCTATTACACATAACATCTCAAGTATAGGAAAAGAAGCAAACAGGTAGTATTCAAGGGCAGGCAGAACACACAGAATAGAAGAAGAAAAATACTAAACTACTTTTTGAATCAAAAAGATTGCATTAGGAAACCATCAGCAGTAAAGAAAGTTTTTCGAGGTCATTACAAGGCCTTATTTTTTAAGCAAACAGACCAGAGAAGTATTCTAACTACTACTGAAGGTTTACTAGAAGCATTAAGCAGCATGAGAAACTTCTGGTTTAACTATGACCAAGTTCAAATGGCAAATAATTTATCAGTATTACTTCTCTTCATTTTTTAAGGACAGAGGAAGTCTGTCTCCTTGACACAACACAAGAGTCAAACAATATGAACAAAGCTGCCCAATTTGTATATATTTTTAAATTTCTCTGAATACTTTAGGGTAGTTAACTCCATACATATAAAAGAGATTGGCTTGGTTTTGGTTGGGTGGTGGTGGTGACAGCTTTTTAGTCTGCTTTACTTTTGGGGTTTTTGAACAATTTCTTAATTTCAAACTACATAAAATATTTATCATGCAATGTCCATGCAAACCTTGTGGCTTTTTTAAAAAAACACATGCACATATATACTTACAAGCTGGGACTGGAAAAAAAATTCCTATTTGTAATACATACTAAATAGCAATGGCACAGGACTTACATCATTAGCTTCACTGAGTTGCCCCACAGTGGATCCTTTCTCATCTTTCCAAAACCACCACTGATGGCACATTTAATAAAGATCTGCTGTTAAAAACTATAATGCACTCTTCTGTCAGGAAACCATACTTTCTAATATATAAATCAGATGTCAGCAGAAGTGGCTGCTTCCTCCTGACAAAGGAATAATCAGAATACAAATTAAAATTTGTATTTTTCTCACTTTAAGCAGTTTTAACACTGAGCAATACACTTAATAGGTTTGAGAAGATTAAGCACAACTAATAACTTAAATAAGTACCCAACATTTCAAGCTGAGCTCAACTGTAAGTTTTCCTAAGGCTAAGAACAGCTACCTGATTTCAGTTTTTAGATGACTTCTTATTTTAAAAAAGCTGACTTACATCAGGTAATGAAATAACATAGCAGAAGAATTAGCTAGAAATAAATGTAAGTTTCCTCACTTGCCATTCCACTTGGTCCTTCGCCACAGTTCTTAACCATCTTGAAAAGGTCTACATATCCATGCTGGTGAAGACTAGATTCATTCCACCATGTGGGAAATTAGGCAAGTAAAATCTGGCACATCAAAATAAGATTATGTTACTTACACAGCTTATTTGTAAAGTCTTACTAATGCTAAAGAACTGCACTTCGGTTCATCAAAGCATCTGCCAACTCCTAATCCATTGTGTACATACCAAAGATGTTAGGTCTACTCAAAGTCTGACAATTCCAGTTTACATATTAGCCTAGAGCTTACTCCTCACAAGTCTTGTGCTTCCAAACAAATTTAAAAAAAAACCCAATCAGCAATAAAACCACCAAACAAAATAAAATAAAGAATAAACATCAAAACAAAAAAACCCAAACACACAAGAAAACACCAAAACCAAACTGAACATGTACACCTAAATTAGGTAAAGAATTAGAAACAACTATTCTGTCACATTCCTAACATGACAAGTTGATGGCCTAAATACTCTTCACAAGAAATGGAGATACCCATCTCACATTTTACATCTAACTTCATTCCACTGCTCCAAAGAATTAAAAACTGCTATCAAAACACACAAAGCACTTCACTTAAGTACAAACTTGATGAGAATCCAAATTTACAAAACAAAGGACATGTTGCAGACACAGAAAGTTATTCACTTCAACAAAGTGGCTTCAGAAAAACCATACCAGGAAAAGCTGAAAAGCCATTCAATTATTTTACAGAACACCCTTTCAACAAAGGTAATTTCCACATTTGTTCATTTGCACTTTGAGGTTTCCTGAGTGGAGAAAAACTATTAAGTATTTAAATACAAGCACAAGAGGAAAAGCAGCCAATGAAATCAAACTGACAGCAATTCATTTTGCTTTCTAGTATTTATAAAATAAGATGATTTTCTTTTTTGGCCAAAAGCCACCCTTCTAAAAACCAGAAGGTAAAAAGGAAAGAAAAAACCAGGAAATGCCTTCCAGCAGATTTTTCTCAGTGAGTGTAGGAGTAGCAAAGTTGGTTTGGGAGCCTTTTGCTGTCTTCCATTTCTGCCAGCAGTCAGCAAGGGAATAGGCCACTTCATTATTGAATGTGAAAATCTGTACCCAGCTAAAGACAGTGCTTCTGGAAACACTTCAAGGATCTTTTCTACTCTCTCCTTCTTCCACCCTGTGTTATTCCTACTGGTTGTTCCAAGGTCCTGTTCCACAGTTTTAACAAAGGTCCTCCTTTGTCATATCAAGTTCTGTCAGAGTGCAATACACCAACAAATAGGTCTAATTCCTAACTAACTTACACACACCTGCTTTATGCAATCTGTTCTGCTAGGATTTTTTTCCACTTTTGTGATCTTTAAGTCTGTCCCAGGTCAGACAGATTCTTTTGAAGCTGCTGCAAAAAAAAAAGTATTCCTTTGAGAACAAAACAAAAGCTTCATCCAACTACACACAAAGTTCAAGAGTACAAAACCAGCACAAACTCAACTGAAGTAGATGCTTATGAAGCAAACACAACCTGCAGGAAGAACAGAGCCATGTTTCCTAGGAAGGACTCAAAAACTCTTCTGCACATGCCATGTCATGAGAAGTCAACCTGCAGTGGAAGTCACCAAGTATTTCACAGGTGACAGAAGCTGTGGAACCCCACATTGTGCAGTTTCCTTTCAAGACACAAAGCTTCTCTTGCTGGAGCCCTTCCATAGAGCTCCCAGAAAGGGACAGTCAAATCTGCTGGATGTACATGATTAAAGCAGTGATGTAGGAGGAGGAAAGCCACCAGTGAGTGTGTTCTCCACCACCAGGCCTGCTTGAAAGGAACTTCCTTTTGCTGTGTGCTGAAGGACAAAACTTGGATTTGGGCAAAAAAATGCAAGTGGCCTTGGTATTACGAAGAGTATAGAAATGCAGCATGACAAACTAAAAAAAACCAAAACCAACCAGTTATTCTCCTTGTTTAGGAGGAGAAGGTTGTTGCTTGGGTTTTTTTGGTTTTGAGTTTGTGGAGTTTTTCGTGTGGAAAATAGTAAAGAGTATCTGCAAAATGTCTTTCCACTTCTAGGGACATTTAGAGATATTTGATCCTTTTATAGCTTCCCTTCTATGTCCTTCTCCCATACAGCTCACAGCCCTCTAAAGCATGCTGAAGAAAGGGTTTCCCATGGCAAATCTGGCTTTGAGGGGAGACCTTCCAGGATGCTGAGCTCTTGGGCTACCTGGGCTGTCCCCAGCGCACACTCTACACAGCCCAGCTGTGTTACTGTGACCCCTGCCCAATCTCTGAAGTGATGCTGCAGGCTCAAACAAAGATGAATCTTGTGGTAATGCTGGTGCTTCTGCAATTCCACACGTGACATCAGTACTACTGCTTAAGATTTTATTCCAACTCCCCACTACAAGTCAGAGAGGATTTGGAAAGAGGAAAGAGAACTCCAGAAGTCCTGGAGCTGCAACTTGCCCACATCATGCTTCCAGAGACTATTCAAAACTCAGCCTTACTCAGTTCTGACAGGCAATATGACTGAGAGCTAATTAATGCCCTACTGGCATTCTTACAGTAGCAGAGCCTCTGTGAGAAAAACTAAGGCAGCAACCTCTTAAAAGTCAAGGATTATTTTTTTAATGGAGTTGTTCTGCATGTAAATTTAGCTCTATAAACATTCCTGAAATAGTAATTTGACTGTGTCAGCCACTTAGCATAGATTACAAAGTACACAGGCAGGAGTAAAAGACTAGAGACTGCACAACACCTGAGACCTAAAATCCCCCAAAGCCCCATATGTAACATTTTTATATTCCCTCTATATCAGTGGCTTCCCCAGATGAAAAGCATTAACACTAATACAAAAGAGGAAGAGGATTAAAAAAAAAAAGTGTAAACAAGGCAACAAGAAATAGAGAGCAACTCCATAGCTAAAACAAAAGAAAAACCAAGAGACAGTAAGAAAAAGCCTGTATTTATTGAAAAATAAAATACAGGATTTTAACACGTGCTTTGATGCTGTTAAATTTTCCTCGCCAGTTTCCTTCACACAGTCTACGGGAACCCAAACTGCACACACGTGCTGCACCATGTGACACAAGCAAGCCCTGTCCCAGCCAGGGTGACTGTGCTGGGAAGAACGAGGGTTAAAACTTTCAACCTTACAAACGCATACCATGCTTAACTTTTTCTGCCTTTCTTTAATTTTCTCCATTTGTATTTAAGCCTTTGGCTCTCAAATCTCAACTAGAGATGGGTTATCTAAAACTTTCACTATTTTTGGAAGAGTGAAAAAAGTTACTCTCAACTTTTCACTGTAAGGTTCTCCTACAGGACTAAGATGCAGACTAAACTTTGTCAATGCATTGTATAAAACAGCATATAAGTCTCTCCTAACAGTCACGCTGTCCTCAGTCTTCCAGTACATGAGTTAAGAGAAGTACTGGTAAATATGTTTTGGTTTTTTTTTCCTCGCTTTTGAAGCCAGGCTCCTCCAAAGTCCCAGTGACCTTATGGTACTTGACCAGCAAAACTGCAAATCCTGTCCAAAGCACGGAGAGATACTATGCTACAAAGGTCACAAACAATCTCACGATAAAGACGTCTCAGCGGTTCTCGACCGTAAGAATGAACAAGCCCTTAAAGAGTACTCAGAATCCTTTGATTTCATTTTGAACGGGGTGAATTTATCTTCGCGACACGAAGTTCACCAGCACCCCGCACTGCTTGCTGCGGGGCGGGCGGCCGAAGCCTTCCCACCGGCTGGCCGGCCCTGACCCTTCCTTCAGCGGCCACAGCTGCCGGCAGAGCAGCAGTCGGGATTATGCAGAAGGCCGGGCAATTCGGTGACGGGCGGAGGGGGCCAGGCCGCCGGCACCACGGCGCTCACCACAGCGGCGGGGAGCGCCGAGGCCGCACGAAGGCCCCGGGGAGAGCAGGCCCGAGCGGCAGCCCCAGCCCGGCGGCGGAAGGGCCGCCCGCGACCACACTGCCACTACCGCGGCCGCTTCTCGGCGGCGACGACCCGCGCCCACAGCCCGGCCGCGGGCGGGCGATCAAGCTGCGCCGCCCCCGCCCCGCTGCCTCCCCTCCCACCCGCAGGCAACTCCTCTGCCGTGACGCCGGGGACGGGTCCCCCGGGCCCGCCGCCATACGGGACGCGTCGCGGGGGCCGCCCGCTTCCCGCCCCCGGGAGACCGCGGCGAACAGCTCCACGCCCTATCGGGAGCGGGGGGAGGGCGAAGCTCCTCCCCGGTCCCGCTGCCAGACCCCGCCGGTCGTTACCTCGCTCGGCTCAGCTCGCTCGCTGCCGCCGGCGGCGGGCGCGGGGCTGCGGCCGCGGGAAGGGGAGGCTCGGGCGGGGCGTGCGCCGCGGGGACACAGCGCCGCTCCCCGGCCGCCCGGGGAAGCGCAGCCCGGGAGGAGGCGCCGCGCCGCCCCCGCCCCTTCCCCTGCCCGCCCGGGCCCGCGGTGCCGCCCCGGCCGGCTGAGGGCTGAGGGCCGCTCCGCGCCGCAAGCCGGCTGGGAAAGCTGCGTGGGAGGGACGGCAGAGCTGCGCGGTGAGAGCCGCGCTGCTAGGTACGGTGCTACGGGGGTGAGTTCAGCAACGGCGGGGGATCGCCGGCAGCTAGCGCGGTGACATCTCTCAGCCGTGTAGTGACAGGTTTCACACTTGTAACAAAAAGCGTGAGTGTTTAGTTTCTGCTGCCGCTGCCCAGTTTTACTAAAATTTTTAACGTTGAGGATATCTCCCACAGTCTGGAATGACGCCGTGGGTCTGCAGGCTCATACTGAAGGGGAAATGGCAGAGGAGAATGAGTTTTTAAGGAAGCTGAGGAGTATCGGTGGGGTCTGACATCAGTGATTGCTGTGGAAGCTACGAGCTGCAACAGAATAGAGAAACAGCTGATTAGGAGGAGAGGGCTTCATTGTCTACAGCAAGCAATGGACACTTGATGGAGATGGACAGTGGAGGATTATGGAAGGATGAAAGAAAAGAGATGTGCTCTGATGGACTGAAATGATGATAAGTAGCCCTAAATTAGAACTGTTGTGAAGTCACCATGAAAGGAACTAAGTGAACAAGAGTTTTGAATTTATCAGCACGTGTTCATACGCAAAGTGCAAAAGGGTTTTAGGGGCAGAGCTCCTAAAATAAAATTATTTTTAAAACAAAACCAAACAAACCGCCAAACAACACTCAAGATGAGAAGATTTTACTGGGAGAACTTTTCTGTAGTTTTTATAGAAGTTCATTGATTTGAGAAATTTCACTGTCACCAAATGGGCTTTAAAATATAGTTGGAAAATTACATATGAAGTTTACCCATTACTGATGTCTGAGAATAGGACTTCATTACATTGCCATAGGCATCCTCGTCGGCTCTGTCTCCCTGCCTATCCCAGCAAGGTAATAGGCAGGGTCTCCACTACTTGGTGCTTGTACATCCAGTTTTCCGGGGATGGATTCCTGTGCCCATTGTCTTGAAGTACCTCCCTGCCATCTGCATGCGGCCGCCTCCCATCAGGGCACAATGCCTCAGGAGGACATTGCTGGAGGTGTCCCACTGTGATCTTCCTAGGGAACAGAAACAGGACACTCCTGTGAAAGGAGAGAAGCATTTTCCCTCCCAACGGGGTGTCACGACCCACTTGCTAGGGTGCTTCATGTTCTTTAGAAATTCTCATCACGCTGAACAAATACACCAATCCAGGTGTCAGGGAACTTTTATGTCCTATTGTATCATCATCTTAACTCCAGCAATCCAGCTATTTAGTCTCAAAAGTGTTGATTAACAAGCCCTTAACTTTTACAACTAAGTTCAACAAGCTTCCAACTCACACAACAAACTTCAAGTCTTGGAAGTGTTGGCTAACAAGCTCACAATTTAATATGCTCCCAATACTAACAACATTTCAGGTTCCCTAGTGGTCTGGATCAAGGGTAAGAGAGGAGGAAGAGACAGACCAATCCACTTTCTTTTACAGTTTATCTGGTGCGCATGTGTTATATAAAACAGATTTTTGCACTCTTTTGTCCATGCATGCAATACTAAGCCCTTTAGAGCCCTCCAGGAAATGAGGTCTGTGGGGATCCTGGAGCCCCTTGTAGTGAGGTGCCTTGCAGTGGGGGACTCAACCCCTGCCTTGATGCAGGCGCACTGAGCATGAGTCTCAAGGCAGCAAAGAAAGCTGGCTTCATACAGCACTGCCCCAGCTCCACAGGACCCTCTTACAGTCACAACTTTCCTGTCACAGCAGTCAGAACATGCTTATGTGCTTATGCCTGGTTCTCCATGAGGAGAGTAAGGTCGTCTCCCAAGCAGCAGATCGATCCCTCATGGTGTGATTCATCCCATTCAAAGAAAGTGGCATCCCTGAGCCTCATTTGTCCTTTATTTCCCTTCAAACAGGGAAACATGGAAGATGTGGCCTTCAGAGGACTACTAAAGATCTGCTTATTTAGCACCTAATCTTAGATGCTTCACAAGAAAGACCAAGAAGTCACAGCCAGCTTTGTGTCTCATCACAGGTACTCCCACTTCTGGTTCCTTAATGGCCTGCTGGAGAGCCTCCTTCTGCCACCAGCACCCAACTGTTTCCATTATAGATGTAACTTTTAATTTTAATGCAAATAATGAATAAGTAAGTGCAAAAGATAATATTTGGTTTTAGGGTGAACTATGTACACATGGGTAGCTCAGCAAAACTGCAGAAGGCTGCTTGGGGTAATTTGTCTAAAGCTTGTAGGGATCACAATCTCAAAGTGCTGGCTATTTAGTAGCACAACAACAGAGGTTTTTTATGTGGTATTTCTCAATATATGTATTTCTCAATAAAAGTAATGTAAGAAAATTTGAAATTCATATTCAAAATATTTAATATTTTGGGAAATAAATTGATTTAGGCATTGCTAGTTTGCCTGTGACTTTGCCATTTCAGTACTTATCTTGTAGATACATAGTGTGCAATATTTAAATAAACAAGGACAAACATTTACACTTCTAATACAATACATAAAGCCTATGTCATCCAGAGGATGTGCTCGTAAATCTCAAAAAGGCTGTCTCTTGCCATGACTCACAAAAGCAAAATAAATAATTATTCAATACACTGCCATTGTACGTGTCAAAAAATCTGGAGGAAAATTTGCCTTGATTGGAACTTGTGTGTGTGTGATGTCAAGTGACAGTTTCATGCATGTCCTGGGAGCTGTTTCCTTACTTCATGTGTTCAGTGTCTGGACAAGTATCAGAAACAAAATCGTTTTTCTTCAAGGGCGTGATGCTGGTAATGTGTTAATCATACGTTTGGAAAAATAGGTCATGTAAATTCCAGTGTAATGACTGCATCTTTATATTTTTAAGGTTGCCAAAAAAAGAGGGAGAGAGGTTTTCAGTATGCTCTAGTCTGATAGCCTCCATTAAACTGCACTGCTAGAGGGGTGTTGCTGCTGGCACTTGATGCATGAAACTATGCTGTTCTTTGCCAGTTGTACATATTACAGTATTTGACACCATGAAAATACCAGACTAATTTGGGCACTGGCAGATTTCTCACTGTCACAGTTAACACTGTAAATAGGAGGGATTTGATTTAAATAGGAAGGATTTTTGATTAGAAAATTATAATCACGTAATAGAGGCTCTTTCAAGTTTTGTGTCCTTCAAATTTTCACACAACTTTTTCAAACAACACCATAATCACCTGTTATATATGCTGTTGGTTTGGGTTGGGTTTTTTTTTCCATTCCTTTGCCTCTCCTTATGTCTGCACTTGGCTTGTTTTTACTTGGAGCGGCTTGAACATACAGCATGTAATCTGTGCTGTTTGGCTAAAGTGTTTAGTCTAGTCTTCACTGAATACTTTAGCAATAGATTTCCATTTTAGTTTCTTTAGTGCTGCCTTCTTAAATAAAAATACTTTAGTATGTTTTTGCTTTTGTTATAAATCACAATAAAGTAGTAATATTACCAGAGTAGAGCCATAGAACAAGGAAATGTCAGTCGCTTATAATGTTTCTGATTATATACAGTCTACATCTACTCAGCAAATTGTGATTTCCTTTCTTCTACATTCAAAATGTCTTTATACTCAAAAAAAAAAATTAGGTTTTGATTTGCAAGAACAATTTGCAGCTAAACTTTTGGCTTGAAGAATGTACTGGTGTGGCAAGAAATACATGTTTAACTTTGCCAGTTTTAAAGACTTGTTATTACTTACAGTAACATGTTAAATATACAATTAAAAATACTGTAGGAAAAGGCCTGAGGAATAAGTGTGCATTAAAAATTAATGCCTGCTACAGTAAATCTGAAATAAGTTATCTTTTCAGGAGCTTAAGGTACAGTTTTTATCATTATTCAGAACTTTGCTTTGGACCATTAATATATCAAAGCCCTGAACTATCATAGGTTTTTCCTTCCTCAGAAAGGAGAGATGAAAAGAGTCTTCATCTAGTTCCTGCAGAAACCATTTTCATAAAAATTGATCCAGTCCCACAATGCTGTAATCTTCTTCCTAAGGAATCTTCCACATTCCACTGCCAGCTTTAGGTTTCATTTACCATTGCAGAAACTAAAGAGTGTTAAAATTAAAGCTATCCTTCCCTGGTTTTTTTTAATCGATTTACCTTAATGCTGATTTAAGATGTTTAACTTGGCTTCTTGGAATGTCTCTGTCTCCTGTTAATATTCTTTTGATCCAAAAGATCCATGATCTTAGACTTTGTGTTCCTACAAAAGATAACTCTTCCCCTTTGCCAGAATGTGATTTCCAAAGTAGAAATTTAATTCCTTAAGGAAAAAAAAAAAGAAGGAAAAGTTTTATAAAAAGAAATGTGTGCAGAGTACCTCACATACCTGTCTCTTGTTCTCCACCCATCTCTAGATTTAAGTCAAATGCATAGTGAATGTTGATGTTTTATCTCCATTAAGAAATTCCCTATCTGGCTTCAGTACTTGCAGGATATTGATCTTCTGTTCCATATAGCAATCGATTGCAGAGTTAACTGAAGAAACAGGGAGGTATCACTGCAGTAATGTTAGTTATTTCACACATTCATTTTTTAATTCCAAATAGTGCAGATTTATTATATCTATATTAAAATAATGCCTCAATTCCCTCTATACAGGATTCTATTTCAGCTTTATTTTAAACAGGAAAAAACAGTATTTAGAAGCAGCAGAAATCTAGATCATTAAGGGAGGTTTTGCCCCATTGAAGACAATAGCAAAAATTCTGCTGATATCAATAGAATTGCATTTTTAAGTAAACAGGTCACGCCTATTCCAGTATTACCACTAATGAATACTAAAGAAATCACTTAGCAAATCAGGACTTTGGTTCACCTGTCCATCAGTAAATTATCAAAGGAATTTATAACATTACCAGTGAAGGTTAATAATTGCAAATTTTCAAATTCTTGTTTAAACACATGCTAAAGCAGCATATTACTAGTCTTCATTTAAAGTACCTGCACTTTAATGAGGTACTCCAGATATGTTGCAGAACAGAAATAAAATTTGCTCATTATACCTGTTATGCTAAACATCTCCAGAATATATGAACTATAAAGATGCTTGGTTTTTGGGGAAGGAGGTGCAGAGAGATAATGACAATAAAAGCTATTATCCAAGAACTGAAGGATTATACTTAATTGTATCTTCTCCGCAGGCATAGAGAATGAGGTCATGCTTATATAGCTGACAAAATCCTCACTGCTACAAGGACCTTCTGAATTTGGAATAAGCTCACACTACAGATTTGATTTGTGGTGAATCTGATTCCTGTATTGGATGTTCTCTGCTCTGCTGTTTTTATCAATCTGATATGTCAAATTCAATAGATACCAAAAATCCACCTTAATCTGTTTAAACTGCAGAAATGGAGAACAAACAATCCTTAATGCCACCTTGGCATATGATAAAAAGTAATAAGCTGACTTTGATTGTAACTGTCATATTTTTATTTGTTGAATACCACTTTATTTTTAAAAACTGCATTGATCCTATCCTATGGTAAATTTAATATCAGATATCTTAGAGATCTGCATATTTAAATGGCTTAAGAACAAGATTAGCAGTAAAATTGCATTTCTGTGTTATTTTTTTTAAATGATTTCATGTATATCACTGCAGGAATTAGACTTAACAGGAACAAAATGAATAATCATTGATGCTTCTGCAACCTCTACCATTCCCAAAATGTTTTGTTAAAAAACCAAAACAACAAAACCAGGAGGGATTCACTTAATACATCTTCATCAAACAAAATGCAACAGCTGCTTAACTATGCCATGCAATAACACAGAGTAGTTAATAGGCAGTTACTATCCATCTGAAATGGTAGGAGCTTTGTCAGCAGGGTGCTGTTATCTAAACTGGAATTTGACCAGGATGTGAAAGTTTACTTATTGTTTTTTACAAAACAATTATTTTCTGCTGATTTAGATAAAGGACACTTCACAGAACAGTATCATTAATGGTCTCCATTCATTCCTAAAGCCAGAGCTGTGAGAACAAAACTGCCCCAGAACAGAAAATCTCCAGGTTTCCAATCCACAAAGTGTCTGCCTTCAGGCAGTTGTTAAGAGGACAGGCACAGTTGCAGAAGAAATGTCACCGATTTTGAACTGGGCTAAAATATTCTATATTAAGACAGAACTAACATAATTCAAGAATTTGCAGTGACACTTCAGCATTTTATGTTCTTGGGCAGCTGAGCTTCTCCTGGGATATCTTACTAAGAGCCAAATCCCTAGCATAAGTGATAGCAACTGAATCCAAACAATTCCATGTTGGACTTTGTCTTCACTCAGGAAAACTTAGGGTAGAGGCAGAATGGAAAAGAAGCTTGTTTCATTTAGTTAGAACAATATCTCATTATATGTATTAGATGGTTAAAATAATCTTATGCTCCTACCTGCTTACCTTCCTCAAGATAGCATGTAATAACTACAAACTACCTTGTTCATATTAGGATTTTATCACTTTAAGGTACTCTAGATCTCCTAAACTAAATATTTTCCTTAGAGCAAAAGAGATGCATTTCCTCAAATATAATAATTCCCAAGTTTACTTAATGTACACATCATCCTGAGATGCAGAAATAAACACTTGGAAACAAACAATTTAAAATGTCAATTTGAAAGAAAAGGAAAAAAAAAACCCTATCTGTTATTATTTTCTTTCAATTTTGTAATACTATAAGTAAAATTTAGTTGATGTATTTTTGTATTTTATGGGTTTTTTGATATCAAGTTATCAGTCCATTTCACCTTACTAAATTTTGGGAAAAAAGTCATTACAACTCTTCTAAATAAAAACTAGTACTTTCATTCTACTGGAAATTTTGAGGTGTCTTGTTTGCTCTGATTCAGAAATTTTAAATGTTAAAATATTGGACCCTGTTGCAGGATGGAATTTCTAAGTAGATCTAATACTCAGTGCAAATCTGAATCTTAGGCAAGTTCCAATCATTTATTAATGTTACTCTAATGAAAAAATGCTTTTACCTGTCAAGACAGACTGTCCTCCATTGCCCATGCAATTCATTTACCAGAAGTTAATTGCTTGCCAATCACATGTGATTTAAGGACCTGTTTTCTTCACAGTGACTGACCTTCAATTAATGTAAAATTAAAACAATATAAAAATGTATTTTATTTCTCTCCCGAAATAGCTTAATAGAGGCCTTATTCTCAAGTACAGATATGTACAATACATGTCCTATTGAGACATGAATATTGTACAAAATTTTCTGATACCACAACCCAATGGCTTCAAAATTCTACAATATATAAATATCTTGCAGGTATCCTGCTTAGTGTCAGTTTACCTCACCATTTGTTACACAAAAGCTGCTAGTTACAGCAATCCTTGTGCCTGACATCTGTTGCAAACATCTGTGGACTACTCCAACTGCTTGTAAAAATGAATTAGGGAACTTGTTATGGTCTAAAACCACTAGCACTTATTTATTAATTAGATTTCAGTAACTAGTTTCTGAATTTGAATAACTTGTATGCCAGATGTCTTATGCTGAAACAAGAAGCCAAGGAGATGGGGGAAGGGAGCAGCAAGTCAGTGATGTGCATTTAAAAACAGCTGTGTAGACTACCATTTTTAAAGAAAATTCTTTGTTTATTATGTGCCTCTTTGTAACTGTCACATGATAGAATCTAATTATTTAGCTAGGAAATGAACAGATAGCTGTTTGCGTGTTGCTGAATGGGAAAGGCCTTCTTTTGCTTTCCTGTAAATTCTGACCTCTTTAGGTTTTTTTTTAGTCCCTTTAAAATCCCCCTATCACTTCTATTTTTTAACATTTCATACCCTCTCTCACTGGAAACGGGGCCACATTCTTTCCCAGTGAATAACACCAGCAACAAAAGAAACTCAAATTTAGAAAGCCACAGGCTATCTTACAGTTTCAGCGACATAAAAGGACAGTTGCTCCTTCTAACAGGACAGTCTACAGTTTCCAGTTTATTTAAGGACTAGGCAAAAATTAGTTAGCTTGTACCTGTCAAAATCATGACAATTCCAAGTTGAAAGAATGAGGGAATCATATCTTAAGACAAGCTCCACTCCACCCTGCTCTAGGTTATGACATTCAGATTGGTATCTGCAACCTGATACACACAATTCAGGATGGAGCAGAAGTGGTGTCATTTGGATCTGGGCCCATCTGTAATGGACAACTTATTAAAAACCCAGTCAAACAAACAAACCAACCCCAAACAAAAACAGTTGATACAACCAGCATGAAAACATGTTTAAGCTTTTTTCAAAGAGATTATCAAACACTGAACTCTTTCAACTGCTTTATTCCTCTGATTACATTCCCCAAGACCTGGAAGAATGAACAAGCTAACTTAAAAGAACATTGAAAGAGGAGTAGTTCATATTTTCTGTGTAGTTCTTCAATTTCTGAGTTGGGCATTTCTTCTTCTGTACAGTGGTGATGGTTAGGAGACTAAAATGTATACCTTAAAACTTCAATGAGAGTTTTGTCTTTGTCTCAGTTTTTATTATGAACTTGCATACTTTCTATGTACAAAAAAAAAAATTAAATATACTACACGGTAGAAGAGTAGAAAAGGAAAAGGTGTACTGTATGTTACACATTCAGCAGAACAAATTGCCAATTTCCCCCTCATCCATTGTGCTGGGTTTGGGTGGGGTAGAGTTAATTTTCTCTACAGTGGCTGGTATGGGGCTGTGTTTTGGATTTGTGCTGAAAGCAGGGTTGATAATACAGCAGAGCTGATTTTGTTACTGCTGAGCAGCCCTTACACAGTGTCAAGATACCTTCTGTGAGGAGGCTGGAGGTGCACAAGGTGTTGGGAAAGGACACAGGGGGAGCAGCTGATCCCAACTGGCCAAAGGGATTTTCCAGACTATACAGTGTCTTCCTCAGTATTTAAAGCAGGGGGAAGAACAAGAAAGGGGGGCACATTTTGAGTGATGGTGTTTGTACTTCCCAAATACACATGGTGAAGCCTTGATTTCCTAGGGATGGCTGAACACCTGTGTGCCCATGGGAAGTGGTAAATGGATTCCTTTTCTTTGCTCATGTGTGAGGCTTTTGCTTTACCTAGTAAACTGTCTTTATCCCAACCCATGAGTTTTCTCACTTTTACCCATCCAATTCTCTTTCCCATTCGCTGTGAGAGAATGATTGAGCAGCTGCATGAGACTTGTTGCTGGCTGGGGTTAAACCACAACATCCATATACATGCTGGTAATTATTTTCCTCAGCAGCATTATGCAGTTTGTGACTCTGACAACTCTTAAAGACACATGTTTTTGGACTTTCCTAGTTATTTCTGATTATACACGTACTTTTCAAATTCAGCAGTTATAAAAGGCACATACAAGTAAATGTATCTAAATTATGTTTAAACCCATTAATGGGATGAAATAGAAAACAAATATTTCCATAATTTAAGCTTGTTTCATCTATTTTTCAAAACTTTACACTGTCAGGTTCACTGCTTTAGTGACTGCAGCCACTATCATACATATGTTCTTCCCAGGTCTCAGCAAGAAGACTAACCCTGCAGCATCAGAACAGCAAGCAGGACATTTGCATACAGAAATAAAAGGTCCCAATATATTTTGATGTAGCTCTCTAGTTGACCTGAAACTCACCTTCATATGTAAACAGGGGACAAAAGAAATCCACAACAATCTTCATTTTAACTTTGAAATTTAATAGTATCCTCTGATTTTAAAAATCTTCTCACAAGTTTGTTCAGCTAGTTTCCAAAGAGATTATTATAGTGGCTGTTAAATATGGAGAGCCAAAATCAAAATTGAAAGGAGCCTTTATATTAAGTAAATAGAACTGTATGTGTGACTGGTTTTAAGATATATAACAGAACATTTAATTATGTTGTTCTTAGAATTTGGCTTCTCCCGTTCATCTTGAATTTGGCAAAATTGTACTCACAGATAAATGATATTTAAAAGATACTTACAATTCACTCAGCGCTACTTATTTCACCTTCTATCTCTGCATTTTTTGTTTGCTCACATGAATCTCCTACTGCCCAGCCAGCTGCAGATTTTCTACTACATGTGTTCATCTTTGCTCATTCCATTTCTCCTGTTCATTCATACCTTTTCCTGAGTTCCCATTTCCTGCACCCAGCAGCAGGTCAACAGACAAATCTCTTAGAAAGGAACAGAGAGACAAACACCAAAATAAGGCGTTGGTAAGACAGAAAAAATAGTACTGCAAGTTTGCTTAAATTTGGGAAACTATAGAGGCTTTGGGGGTTTTTTTGCTCATAGATTTTGTCAGCATTTGTGCACTTATTTTAGTGTTATTTTGTACCTGCTATATGAAGGAGCTTCCTTTAGGGGATTTAAGGATCTATTACTTTCCTCCCTAAGAAGTAACATTATTCTGTTCTTGTTCTATTCAGAATCTGATAGACTTGTCAACATGTTTTTTCATTTAAATCGAAAAATTCATGCCTAATAGTGCATCCAGGCAGCTGAATGATACTGAAAATGGATGAAAAACATGGTTCCCTCCAGTTTTCTTCTGGATTAGAGGTGGCTGCTGAGCAGATCTTGAAGGTTTAAAAATTGATTAAATATAGGTCAATGGCATTTCATAAACAAAACCTAACTACATCTAAAATAGTGACTTAAATGTTTCACATGGTGGCTAAAAGTCTTTTTCTGGCTTATTAAAGGATTTAGATAAAGGAAGTTAAAAATTTTAGCAAGTGCTTCCCTATGATTAGGTATAAGTATGCAGTGTCTGGAAGATAAAAAGCACAGTACAGAGATATACTTAAGAAAGCAAGTGTTTATGTGCTTGATACAGTGTAGTTATAGTGTATTACACAGAGTACACATGAGCTGCCTTGTCAAATTCAGATAGCCTATAAATAGTGGTATTAGATGCTGGTGAAATTCTTAGTGGATACATACCAGTCTACTTTACAAACAGTAATCCCTCTGCTGGCATTAGTATCACCTTCATTGACCACTCCATCATCATGAACTTTTTTATATTGCATCATCAAGAATTTTGGCTAAAAATCTGTATGTCATTAACACAGTTTTTATATTACTAAGCATTTTTGTCAAGACTATACTTTTCTCATTTCTCTATTTACTCATGCCTTGTCTAGGTTACTTCTGGCTTTGTCTACTCAATACTTGAAATTCTGTGCTCTCTTCAGACATCAATTCAATGTCTGCTTTGTCAAGCACCCACACAAGTACTGGCTCAAATAACCTTATTTAGCATCTCTGCTGCCACATATCCTGAATTTAGGAAAATTTTCTTCCACTGGTACTCAGTATTCCCTGCTGCTGGATCACTATGTTGTCAGTGTGCTGCTACTGCCATGCTGGCTGACGATCTGGATGCAAATATACAGTGCATTAACTGAAGTAGAATTGTAAGGATGAAGTGACTAGAGCAGCACAAACCAAAGAAGTAATTCTATTTCATAAATTCAAATGCAAATTGTTCTTTACGAGGGTTTGAAATTCCAGGTTTCATATTCAGGTTCCAAAATGGCATAGTGGTGTAATGTTTTAATGATTATCCCCTTGAGCCATTCACAGAACACATTGACTGGATCATCATTAGTTGCTCCCCTAGTGCATAAACCTATATGATCAATATATTTCCTGACTTTGTTCAAAGGCAAACTATAATGATTCTCTTACTCACACAGTCATACACACACACACTTTGATGCTTGCCTGTGTTTGATAAATGCAACCCTTTTTTAAGCCTCTGAATACACCACATAACCTATCCATCAATGTGAAATGACCCCGTCATTAGAGCACAGCTCTGAGGCTGCACATCCATTCATCAAACATCTTTCTTTTACCATAATGGTAAATTCCAAGTTCATATTCATTTGTAAAATTTCATATCATTCTTTTCTTTACTGCGAGCAGCAGACGTTATATCTGTTGGAAGAATTAGCAACAGCACCATCATAAATACAATCAATGCTTTTCACAAAAGAACCTCTTAATCAGAACTTGTTAGTACCACACATGTTCTCATTTTTTAATAGATCATAGGACAGTTCTTATTTAATGGGGCAGAGGGAGAAACTCATTGTTTTACCTCCAGAAAACAGCTGCCATGGGCTAAATATACTGCCAAACGTTCCCAATTTTCCCAGTAGTATTTCCTGTAAGCAGTCTCATACACCCAGAATTTCCCTAAATCTGCCTTGTTATTTGAAAAATTATGAAGTGAATATAAAGAACCATGTGCTACTATTAAAATGAAGGTAACTGCAAATTTCCTTGTAGCCTGGCTGGGACAAAAAAAAATATCTTAGAAATACTTCACAGAATGGAAAAGTTGAGTTTGAATGGACTTCTTTGAAATGACCTTCAGCTGATGACATAGCACTGTCACAACCACATCTGTTGTCCACCAAGTATTAGAAAGACAATAAAGGCTAGTGAAAAATACAGGGTATTCTTGAGTATGCCATAAATAAAATAACCTTACTTAATAAAAATTGTGTATTAGCTAGCTTCATTATAGGTGGTCTAGCTATAGAGACTGTTCATAAATTCAGTTTACCTGGGATCAAATTTACCCAATCAGAACCTGTCCAATAGAAACTTTTGAAGAATAGTTGATCCATCCATGGCTTTCCTTATAAAAGCCTGGAAAAAAATTACCATGGAAGTAGAAACATTTGACTGGTGAAATGCCTAATTTTTTGCTGTAGCAACTTATCAATGTGACTTTTGAGAAATTATTGACTGTGACAAAGAAAATTGAAGCTTTTGCGATATGGTGCAAGCAAAGACATCTTCTGGACAGAAAGGATGATAAATGCACATATTAAATATATTATTGGAGAACAGTAGACTTGGTTGTCAGAAATTAATAGGTGTAAATGTATGTGCTTTGGACACATCAGGAGCAGAGATGGAAATAACCTTGAGAATGTAATTATGGAGTGAATGGTGACAAGTCATCATAATTGAGAGCAGCTAGAAAGGAGGTGGATAGATGACATGCAGTAGGCTGCTGTAACTTCAGTTTCTGAATGTTCAAAACTAGCAATAGATCATGGAGGCTTCTAAAAATTCTCCTGTGAAATCACCAATCTGCAGGTGCCAATAAATTGATTTTACTTTACTTGCAAGCAAATGAAAGAAGCACAATCATTCTGTCAATAGAGTGGTTTGTAAATTAAAAATGTATTCATAAATATATACTTTTTTACAATAGCTTAAATGTTATGAACAGTGACAATCTTCACCATTTCTGAATGAATATATAGTCTTGATATATATATATATATCATGTATGATATATATATATATCATATATATATATGTATATGTGTGCATGCGTGTGTGTGTGTACGTATATGCTGGGGAACAAATGAATCAAGAGCAGCCCTGTGCAAAAACCATTTGGTGATGCTGGTGGATGAGAGGCTGGACACCACTCAGCCATGGGCACTCCCAGCCCAGGGAGCCAAAGGTGTCCTGGGCTGCATCCAGAGCCCCGTGGGCAGCAGGGGAGGGAGGGGATTCTGCCCCTCTGCTCTGCTCTGCTCTGGTGAGACCCCACCTGCAGGGCTGCAGCCAGCTCTGGGGTTCCAGCACAGGAAGGACACAGATCTCTTGAACTGGTCCAGAGAAGGGCCATGATGATGATCAGAGGGCTGAAGCATCTTTCATGTGAAGAAAGGCTGAGAGAGCGGGGTTAGTCAGCCTGAAAGAAGACTCCAGGGTAACCTTGTAACAGCCTTCCAGTACCTAAAGGAGGCTTAAAAGAATGATGGTGACAGACTTTTTAGCAGAACCTGTTGTGATAAGACAAGGGGTGATGGTTCTAAACCAAAAGAGTGTAGATTTAGTCTAGATATAAGGAAAATATTTTTTACCAGCAGGGTGCTGAAACACTTGAACAGGTTGCTCAGAAAGGTTATGAATGTCTCATCCATGGTAACATTCAAGGTCACTCTGGACAGGGCTTGGAGCAACCTGATCTAGTTGGAGATGTCCCTGGTTACTGCAGGAGGGCTGGACTGACCAGATGACCTTTAAAGTCCCTTTCTAACCTAGCTATTCTATAATTCTATGATAACTGCCCTATTTCCAAGCATGATTCATAATAAAGACATTTTTAGGCAGCAAATGGAGAAGCCTTCCTTACCAAAACCAGAGCAAAAATAACATTTAGACAAATCATGGCTAGGGATCAGTTTTAAAAGAGTTTATCATCCATACAGTATTTGGTCCTTCCCTTTATTCAGAACTGGTACTACTCAATGAAGACTCAGTGAGCTGTGGGACTCTTCCGCAGGAGCACTTTGTGTCTCCATTTGATTTGTCTTTATAATATAATACACATAAGTCCTCCTGCCCCCTTCTAGAGATTTTTATCTTGTCTATGTAGAAAATGGGAGATACACAAGTCCCTGGTTTTCTAACAAAGCTCACTTCCTGGGCTATTCTAAGACTAATTTCACTGTAAATACGCCCTGGAATGGAACACCTTTTGGAGCTTTTTCATTATAGCAATGCACATTGTCAAGAAACTCACCTCTGACCCACCTCAATTTACAGCATATGTAAAATACATCAATAATAAAAATAGGTAGTGAAAACAATTCGGTGGTGTTATCAAAGATATGTTATACTGCAATGACAGATATTACTTATTGCAGTTCACAACACAGTGTCATGTCTTAATGTCCCTGTTTACTTCTTAGTCATTGTTACTATCTGTGTTTACTGTATTCATAAAGACCTGAGGAGAACCACTAAGCAGTTCCTGGAAACATGTGAGCATAGTTTAATTTAATCAACATGAATTAAAGGATTTTCTGTGCTTGAAGTAATCACCCCGTACTCTCTTCTGTTTCACCCAAAAAGTGTTTTGTTCTGAAAAGTCTGTGCTGCATTATTTTCCCTACCAGTAAAAACACATTTTTCCTTTCTTGATCCTTTCCTTGAACCTGTCCTATCACAATACAAAGAAAGAAGCAACTCACAAGGTTGCCCCACAGGTGTTTGGCACCCTTTATTTCAGTTTGTTTATGAATAACACTTGCAAACGTAGTCTAAAATACAATCAAAACAAACGAGAGCAGATCGGAGCAAACACATTCCAATAAAAGTAAAGTGAGTGAAGGTAATAAAATTATGATGCAAACAGTAAAATCTGGGTAAAGACTAAAGGACTCAGTCATATTATTAGACAGAGCCATCCAGTAAAACCCAAGGGATCATGTGAACCTGGCTACAGCTGTACAAGCACAGTCCAAGTCAGATCTCAACTGCTTGCTGAAATTAGAAGGGTGAAGGTCAAACAAGCAAAAGCAACAAACCAGACACTAGCAGCTGTAATTGTATCTGATAAGAGCAGATTTCAGGACTATTCAAATTAAGGAGTACCACAGGTCAGATTATCTGAAGCTTTTATGCTTTTACATTCTGAAGATGCCATGCATATATTCAAGCTAATTGGCAGTTAAGTGTTCATTCATACGTCCCTTAATTGGGTGTGATACCAGAACTACATGCTCTGTTTTAGCCCTTTAGAATTTCAAATGGTGCAGAAGTACAAATCCCACTGCTTCTCTTCTGAGAAAAGATAGAACCATTGCCTAATAAGCCCACGATTACAGAATTTGCACCTACTCCTCTCAGCCACTTTGCTAATATGATTTGTTCAAGACTCACTCAAAACACTACATATCTGGCTAACATACTGCTGACTAATCACTCATTACCCATAAAAGCAGGAATCTTGTGTGAACTGCTTGATAGTCAACCTTACACTGATTCCTTTCAAGACTTTCTGTGTTATTCTAATGTCACTATTTATCTGAAATCTGCAAGAAGACAGAGAGGTCTTGGTCCACAACCAAGAGTACTTCAGTGTGGGGATTCACAAAGAACTTGCATAAATTGAAACAGAATTTTAATTGAATGAGCAAACCTTGCTTGGCACTCTCTAGTCAAATCTTTGAATTGCCTTGTCTAACTACATGCTACCTTCTGTGGAGGGATAGAATGTAAGAAAATTAAGACAGTGCAGAAGGTAATCTCACACCTGAGGAGTTGCAGCTGTACTAATCACCAAAGATTAGGAACAGGCCTGCCCTTAACAGGCCACAGCTGTGTCCAATAAGAAGACAAGTGCTACAAAAGAGTGGGTTAGGTAGGTGAGGAGAGAGTTAGAGTTTGTTGGCTGTGCTGGGAAGAAGAAGGAGAAGAAGGAGAAGTCAGTGCTGTGAGGAGCTGCCCATGAGAAATCACCAAGAAGGTATGGGAGCTTTGCAATAAGATGACAACAACCTTCAATGTATGTATTTCTTACAATGCAAGGCTTTATCTTAGTCTTTGATGAAAAATAAAAGCAATTAGAAGTGCATACTAGAGGCTTTGCACTGTGTTTGTCTTTAACTTAGACTAAAAGCAAGTTGTGGGAGAGTAGCCCTTGACCATTATGCTCTTAGTCCTACTTCACAACCCACTGAATAAACAATTCTAAATAAAGATGGTGTCAGTTTGTGAAAAAAAATCTTGTGACTACAAGATTACAACAAGAAGTTATGATATTGTAGATCACACTAATGATATACATAAAACAGTGCTTTTCAATATCAGCTAAAGAATATTTGAAAACAAATATTAAGATCCATGAAGTTCAGAGACCTAGCTATAATTTCTGGAATGCAAAACCTGTAGTACTTTAATTCTGCCCAAGGAGAAGTCTGCCTAATGTCTTTCTAGCTCTATGTTGGGTTCATGAAAAAAACCTTAGCAATGGACTCTTTAAACTTATTTCTTCCATTATTTTTACTGACTTAGATTCTGTCTTTTTCTATATAAACTGAAACAAGCTCATATAGGTTTTTCATATATACTTTATTTAGTTACAGAATGTTCTTCTGGGATTTCTTTCTAATTTATTCTGCTAAAAGAAGTGTATAAAAATAAGGAACCTACAACAAATGGTTTATATTAGTAACTTGATTGGAGAAGGAAGTACCTTATGTAACAAATTTAAGGATAGAAGACCCAAATATGTTCAATGTATAAAAGTTCTGACAGTACCTCTTATTTGATTGACAACAAATTAAAGTTGATAGCTAGTCTGAGTCGTTACATGTTAAGGCAAATCTAAATGGCCCCTTTAGTTTAGATTCAGAAAAAAGATGACATGCTTTGGCTTTATTTATTTACTAAAATCAGTACAACCTTAGGGTCACCTGTCTATTGTGAATGCCTAAATCCATTGATCCTTAAGCTTGGAGAGACTAATTTCATTTAAGTCTGGATTCACAGCCAGATTTAAATGCCTGGTCTCATGACATCCTTCTAAATTTCAAAATCAGTGTCAGATTCTCCAAGTGTTCATTGCAACTCTCAGTCACTTTCACTATAATCCTTCTAAGCTGGTTTCATAGAGGCTGTGGACATTCAAGGCTTTAACTCCCCTAGGACAACACTGCAGGGAGACAAGGAACGTAAATATAGAAGAGCAATTTCCTACCCACATGCTATTACACCTGACATTCCAAAAAGCTTCTCAGTCTGTACATTTTCCACCAGCACCTTGTAAAGCTGGAATTTGGCATGCTTCACCATATTCTTACTTACTTACCCCTTTCCCATCCTCTCCCACCCCTTCACCCTCCTGCATCTGTCCTTTGCCACTGCTGGGCTGTGCTAGCCCACCCTGCTGTGCCTGGCTAGGCTCCTGTCGTACCTGTGCAACCCCCATGGAAACATCCCTCTGTGGAGATGGTCCTGACCTCCTACCTTCAATTTGCTCTGAAGAAAATGCATTAGAGATTTCCAAAATAAAGAAAAATAATACTTTTAGCTGGTTTGAATAAAAAAAATAAGCAGCTGAAGATCTGAAATTAGTCTTGATCAGCTAGAAGTCATCTTTCAGCTGTCACATACCTTCTCTGAACAGTACGGGCATCTAGAAAACATTTCATAGCCACCTACACTTCAGACAGGGTACATACTGCAGATTCAAAACAGACAGATTTATCCCACTTTGCTATTGACTTTCCAGACATATCCCATCCCTTGGCAATATGAATATTAAATTACAAAGACATTTTGCACAGAAGGATTTCCTGAGTTGGCTGGTGAGGGCTCCTTTGGTCTGCATATTCAAGTTTCTCCTTAAGATTTATAACCAAAGTGTGGATACTCTCTTTCCCCTCATCTGCCTGAAGAAGGACTGCTCACTCTCGCCTGCCTCCGCACTCTCCGTGCCGCCCCGCACGCCGTTTCCCCACGCTGTCTTCTCCATCGCGCTGACCAGGCCCCAGATGCCTGAGGGACCGGCCAGACGAGCCCGCGCAGCCACGAGCGGCCCGGGCTCCGTAAGGAAGCAGCAAAGTAACTCTCGCCTTCCCGCCCTGCAGCCAGGACCCCGCAGCCTCGCTCGCTGACACTGCCAGCAGCCGGGCATCGCCGCTCGGCGCCAGCCGTGCCCTCGCCGCCCCGGCGGAGCCTGCCCGGCCCGGCCGCTCCGGGGCTTTAGGCGCCAAGCTGAGGCAGCGCTGCGCTGCCCGCGCCCGGCACTGCCCGGCACCCTGCGCGGGGGTCCGCGCGCTGCCCGGCACCCACTGGGCGGCCTCGCCCTCTGCCCGGGGCGGGGGCTGGGGGCTCCTGGCGGGGCGTCGCCGCCGGCCGCGGGCGGGAAGGGGCGGGGGCGGCGCGGAGGCTCCTCCCGGGCTGCGCTTCCCTGGGCGGGCGGAGAGCGGCGCTGGGTCCCCGCGGCGCACGCTCCGCCCGAGCCTCCCCCTCTCCCGGCCGCCGCCGCCGCCGCTGCTGCCGCCACCGAGCCGCTCCCCCTCCCCCAGCCAGCGCTCCCGAGCAGGAGCTACCGCGCCGCGGAGCAGGAGGCGGCGGGAGCGCCCAGGGCAGCGGCCGGCGGGGTGGCGGCGGAGCGGCGAGCACCACCCGGCACGGAGGCTGCTCAATGCTGCACCTTCCGGAGCTGCATGAGGTAAAGGCGGCTCCGGGTCCCGCTTCCCCCCGTGCTCGCTCCCCGCTCCCCACGGCCGCGGGGGTGTGTGCGCGGAGCCGGGGCTGCGGGGGGCTCTTTGTGGGCCCGGCCGAATGCGGGGCGGCGGGGCGGGTGGGGGGGGTGCGGGGCGAGGGCTGAGGGGACATGAAGTTGCGGGAACAAATGGAAAGTGGCGAGTGGCCGGGCCCCCTCCCCGGGGGGGCTCCTGGAGGCGCGGGAGGGCGGGTGGGGGGCTCTGAGGGAATTGGGGGGGTCGCGGGGGGGTTTTGTTTGCGCTCGCCGCCGCCTCCCTCCCTCCCCCTCTCCTGTTGGCTTCTCTGCCTCCCGATAGTTTTGAGGCCTAACTGTTTAGGCCTCGTCTCCCGGCTCCGGGACCGGTGTGCCGGCTCCGAACCACCCCCTGGGGCCGGAACGGCGTCCCCGGCCCACCCCCCGGGCCGTAAGGGGCCCTCAGCCGCGGGGTATCCTTCGATTGGGCCCCAAATTTCATTGTAAAACCGTCGGCTGCGAACTAACAGTGTTGGGCTGGAGCAGCCCCGCAATGAAAGGAGGCGCCGGAGGGGAGCGGGGAGGCCCGAGTCGCGGGGAGCGGCGGCGGGCCCGGCCTCGCTCCCGCCGGGATGCGGCGGGGACAGCGCTGGGGGGCGCGGCCGGCGGGGCGATAGCCGGGGCCTTCAGCGAATTGAGGGTGAGGAATGGAAAAAGAGGGTTAGAAAGTCGTTTCTATTCTGCTGAACTTTTGTTTTCTGACCGATAGAGGCCGGTAGAGGACTGTGGAGAAGGAAAGTTTATAACCAGCAGCGCCAGGATGGACTTCCCTGCTACCCAACCAAAACCTGCTGCCGACGGTAAAATCATCTACTATCCTCCTGGAGTGAAGGAGATTACGGACAAAATTACCAACGATGAGGTGGTTAAACGGTTAAAGGTGAGCAATTCTGACCACCACCCCCCTCCCTGAAACTTTTACTTGTTAAGGTAGACATTTTATCACTGGAATGGAGAACTGCCAGAGTTTTGTTGTCCTTCCTGCCTGCAGACCTTTAAGGGAATATGACTTCATTGCTTTTCCTTAAAAGCGGAGGACCCATTTTCCCCATTTTTTGTAATTCATTACTGTTGTCTTGTGAGTTCTCTCAATGCTGGAATTGGTACATTAACTGCTAATTTGTACATGAAACATATCCACAGTTTAGAGGAGAGGTCTGAAGTGGAATCACAAGTAATAATTACAGGATATGCTAGCAAAATTTTTTGGCAAGCCAGGTGGTGTTTTGGGTTCCGGCATTTGAAGAAAGTATAGTTGAGTGGAGGAAGCAAGTAGGCCTACGTAAGGGTAATTTTGATTGAAAAGATCACACTGTTTGCCAAAAACAGAGCTTAATTTCTGGAGTTTATGGATGGAATTTTGAAATAGTTTCAAATGTAAAACCTCCCTCAGATTTTTTAACTTAGTGTAATGCACACTGTTTTTTTCCTATTTAGTATAATTGACAAAATTGCTAAATTTTCTTGAGCAAAAGGGATTGTTAGAAAAGCATCTTCTCTGCTTGTTTGACAGCATCTGAGGGAGTGCGAGTCTTGCCTCTTTTTTACTTTATTAATCCCTTCTTCCACTGGAAAAAAAATGCTACTGTGCTACAGTAGGATTATTTCTTAAGTCCATGCTGAAAATAGAGAATTAAGTTGAGCATTGATCAAATATTGACACAGCTCGTTTGTTAACACCATGGTCTTTGGACCAAAGGTTTTTGTAACCTAGGATTTGGTCCTATGCCCAGGGTGGAGTAATAATTTTTAGAGATTGGTAATACTCTATCATCTGATGATCTGTTTCCTATGACAGCAGTGACTCCACAAAGACTGAAAAATAGAAATCACGGTCTGGGCTGGTCAGCTAGTACATTGAAAAGTTTTCTTTGCTATAAATGTGAGGAGAACATAGGCTTTGTGCTTTGTTTTTTTAAGCAGCAAGGCACCTATCACTGTTCTTTTTTTGAAAATGAGCCTTGTTGTCCATTTACAGTTTTGAAAATTATGGAATGGACAAGTTCGGCCTAGTATTTTCAGAACTGCAGTGGAATAGTGCCAGCTACAGGAGAGGATACTAGAGTTGTGACTGTTTAGACAGATACCTCAGATTAAAGTCTGGAATGTAGAGGAATGCAGTTTTGAGCTGATCCCTGAAACAGGTATTTTATTTTGTCCCAGTTGGTGGACTTGGAATGGTGAACCATGTCATTCCTATATAATAGGAATAATGGAACTTCAAAATCATGTATACATGTTTTACTGAATTCACATGTGTGTGTGTGTATTAGACATAATTTCCAGGCTAAGAGCAGACTTTTTTTCTGTTGTTTTTTAATGAATTATTGTTACAAAATTCAGACAGCCAAAAAATTTGAGAGTAACTTCAAATGTAAACAAATACTTTGCTACTGCACCTACTGAATTTTTTTTCTGTCTGAAATGACAGAGAAAGTTTTTTCTTACTGTATTGGTACTGTTTAATCTGAGTTAGAGGAATTTTTTTTGTCAGGTATGGGCTTTACTGAAGCATCAAGAAAATGGGAAGTACTGTACATTCTAGGACTAAACCAACAAGTATATTTTTCTTTATGCTTTTGTATAATGTGTATGTTCTTTATGATGAAGTCAGAGCTTCTTTATATCAACTTAATTTATAAAAGCAAATTAATTTTGGTACGTGGAATATTATGATGTTGCTGTGCTTGGGATAGAAATGCTTGAAAAAGTTTTGTTAAATCTTTTCAAGTTTTCTTCAAAAGATAACTTTCCAGAACTTCAAATGTGACTTAATGATAAAAGCCAGCTTTAACAGAATGTACCAACTCAGGCATGAATCAGTTCTTGAAACTGTAGGTTTTTTGTCCTCTTGGCCATGCATCAGCCAAAGATGCTCTTACAGAAGGTGTTTCTTACAGAAAATGTGCAACTCAGAGTTTTGGCCACCAGGATGTGGACCAGTTCCTGCAAATTTTTGTTCTTTTAGCTTGTTGAAGTCATGGTCAACTTAACTGGTTACAAATCTGTGTCCTTATTAGCAAGTTTTCTGGTATTGTATCTGTATTTTTGTGTCCAGACCTCTTCTTCTAATGAAAGCTTTTCTTATTATTGGAACTTGAGACATTCTGGGCACCTGTCCCAGAGTGCCTGAGCAGCAGCTTTTGTGCCAAGGACTTTTAAAAAGAATGTTTTTATATCCATTCCCTCCTTCTGCTTGGCGTTGTGGGTAATAAAATGTAGGCCAGATACTTTCAAAGTGTTTTGATATATCTGTATGATAACATTATTATTGTCCTGAAAATGAAAATATTGAGAATTTTAAAATGGACATGGATCTTTTGAGGGATGTAGAAAGGAAATGCCTCAGGATTGCGTATGTATGGCAAATGAAACACAAGTTCAGGTGCTTAATGGAGTCAAAGGTGGTTTCTGGAGTGTTAGATTACGTGGATGGTTTGGTGCCTTCTTAGAGTGGGACAGTATGTGATGTATAGTTCCAGCTGTTGAGGAAGTGATTTTAACTGGTGTGCTGTGGCTGGGCTCAGATGTCCATTCAATAGATCCAAGTAAGTTTAACCGAACTAGGCAGCTAGCATGTAGCAGAGTGTTGAAGTTTACTGTACTTTTGACACAAAATCTTTTTTTTTAGGTCAGTCTTTCTCTTTACAGGGCAGATGTTCAAGTTATATAGGGATTGATTTTAGAGCTGCAAGTCAGATGCTTGACAATTTGGGTTAAGGTTTATAAAGGGGGATGGTAACTTTGCTTTCCCCTTCTCTTACTTGGTTATGTCAAACAATTGTAAGGCACCCAAGAAGCCCTCCTTCAGTTCCAAGATCAAAACAAAACCTAAATAAAACTTGAGAGCAATTGTGTTAGCCATATTATATTTCTCTCCATGAGATAGTTGAGGATTGAAAGAAGTTTTAGAATCTTGGCATCTGCTTTGCTGCAAAACTTCTTTATGACTATTTAATTTTTTTCAGAATTGACTGTGTTTTACTGCCATGTTAAACTGCAGAATTGTGTGTTGTTGTCAGTTTAAACTATTAAATCTCAGATATAACTTTGATCACAAGAGAATGATAAAATGTCATTGATATAAAACATTTTTAGTCATTATGAGTAAGATTAATAGTAGTGTACTTAATTGCCAGATCCATTACAAATAGCCTCATCAATCCAAAATGCAGAGACTGATTTTCTCAGTGACTGACATAAACAGCCCTTGTAGGCAAAGCCAGAACTGCCACCAAAATATGTGGTGCTCTCACGTGCTTGTCCCAGCCTCTGTTCTGTACCTTCTTTACAAGCATTTTGTTTTGTTGCACACCAAAATGGAAGGGTTGACCGGATTAAAACTTAGCAGGGCAAAAAACTCCAACCAACCAACAACAGAACACCCACCCCTCTCCAACTAAGTTAATTTTAACCTGAACCCTTTTCTCATGTAATTTATCAGGAAAACTCACAAATACTTGATCAGGCACAGGGCAAAACCAACTTCTTTTTGTGACAGTCCTGCCTTAGAGTGTTGAAGGAGCCTCAGAGTCAATTTGAATGTTCAAGTTAGCAAATGTTCTCTTTTGAGATAGGGATGGGGGCATTTGTGTTGTTTCTGGAAAACTATCATGCCTGCTAGAGTTTTTAATGTAAAAGAAAGCATGCAGGATGGTGAGTTCAGATAAAGCTTTGTACTAGGAACTGTACAGTTTGGTAAAGTGTAAGACAAGTCTGTAGACAAAAAGAAAATACTTACAGTGCAACATTTGCTTTTACCTTGAGATATCAGTGTAAACACAAATTCATGAAATTTGTAAAATGCACATTTAATCAGACACTAAATATACACAAGTAAAAAAAAAGTTTCTGAAACTTTTCAAAGGAAAAGAAGCAATAAATTTATTTCAGCATGGAAAATTTAAACACAGGTTTAAGCCAGCGTTTAAATATATTTCTGTGAAACTAAGTTTTATGGGTTAGAATTTAGTGAGGGAGATACAGCTCTTTATCATGGCTGAGTTAGGATTCTGGTTTTTGTTTTGTGGGGGTTTGGATTTTTTGGGGGAATGATTGTTCTTTTGTTTTTCAATCTAGTAGTCTTGTTCTTTTTTCCATGGTGACAGTTAGGCAAGGCATTTGCTGTGAAAGTTGCATTTGATTTCAATGCCCCCCACACCCTTTCATCCTCTCTCTCCCTCTGCCATGCCCACCCCAAGGCCTGGCTTGTGATCATCTGGGGAAGTTAGCACTCCAGGTGTGCCTTGAAGTCTTGCCTGTCTTGTCCCTTGGCATTTCTTAGTGATTATATGTATTTGTGTGAGAACGAAACAAACCCCCTCCCTCTCCTTTCCATTGCCTTTCTGTGTGTTCCTCTGGTTATCAGGTATTGGCCCCTTTGTAGTTTGGCCTCTTGTGCTTTCATACCACTAGAAATGGGTAATGCTAACAATGTGTCATATCATGCACAGGTAGTTTTAGGCATCTGTTACATCATGTTAAAATTGAGAAAGGTTGCTTGATGCTACTTAAATGTTTTGAAATAGGCTGTAGTTACAGGAGAGGAAAAAAAAGTTTCTTTTAACTAAACCTGATATTTCTGCGTAAGTTAATGGCTGCTCTCTGAGGTTGTGTAGTTAGATGGACCTTTGATCTGACATGGATAGTTACATTAAACAATACTAAAAAAAACAAATTAAAATGTCATCTGATAGAAGAAAATCTGTTGTGTCACCCACAAGAATTTGGTATGTTTGAAAGGAAAAGGTATATACATAGTAAGAGGGTTGGATAGTATATTAACTAATAAATGCTCTTTGCTGGCAAGTCTTGTATGACATGGGTGACTTGCATGTATTTACATGCATATATTTAAGAATTATAAGTAATTTTGTGGAGGTCATACAGCCAGGTTACAGAAATGATCCACAGTTAATTATTCTAATAGTTTTAAACTTCATGAATTGTATTTAACTGCAGACTGCAGTTGCAATGTTCTTGAGCTATTGCTAGCCACATAAGCCTAAAGCCAAATTTTTAATTTGATTTTGCCCATAGTTTAATCTTTTTAATTAGTTTGAGTCTTGTAACAATCAAGTTTTTCATTAACTAGGACAGGCCACTAGTCAGAGAAGAAGAAATTGTGTTCTGATTTTTTTTTTCCAAATGGAATATTAACCAATTGCTTTGTAAATGTCCCAGTTTTGTCAGTCCTTAGAGGAACAGACCATGTGGGCTTACCAAGTTCACCCAGATGTTACTGAATTTCAAACTGATTGATGATGACACCGTTTGTTTTTGTATCTGATAATTTTCTTTTGTTACAAGTGCATCAGTAATTAATGGCAATTTCACATGTACAGTATTATTCTAATGGTTTCCCAGCAACACTAACATAAATGTATTGTGAAAAAGAAAAAAGCCCCCATTTGAAAGGGGGGGAGGGAAACCCAAAAGGTTGCTGAATTAGAAATGATAATTTCTGATGTCTGACCTCTGACATGGACAGACTAGTTCAGAAGTCTTCATGTCCTTATTTATTCTGTTAGAAACTTCAGAGATTTTTTAAATCTTATTCTTATGCTAATGCTTGAGGTTTGTGAGGCATGGTGTTAATCACAGTTAAAAGATGGGGAACTGAAGAGTTACTGAAAAGGAAAAAAACAAACCCTAATATCAGAAAGACAAGACAAGCTGGCTTCATATGTCTGATTTGGTATTTCTAAATTGTGACTTTTCAAGTGAAGTGCATTCTGTGGCACTTTATATGTTCAGACTGAAAGTTTCTTTGATTTCAGCTACATTTCTGAGTGCCCAGGGCTTCTGTAAATCAGGCCTTATCTCCTAAAAAATCCAGAAAATGACTAATGTTTTCTGTGAAAACTGTTACAGGCTGTTTTACAGGCATTATATAGAAACTTTGTAGTAGGTGGGAGGCTGGCATGCAAATCTTCAGACTTTACCATTTGAAAATACAGTATAGAATATTAATTTTCTTCAAGTATTTTCCTTCAGTTACAGTATTCCATCTATGATAAATAAGAAAGGTGGTCTTTGACTGGTACTTCTCTACTAAATAACCTTGAGTAACTCCAGAGCAAGTTTTTTAATGTAAGTGGAACCAAGTAATGGCTTCAGGATTTTGATTGTGGTATTTCCTTTTGTGTGTGTAATCACTTAGCAAGTACTATATTAACATTAGTATTACAAAAACTGACTAGAAGTTTGAGAAGTACAGGATTATTTACCTTGGAAAAGAGATGATTAAGGGTTGTTGTGATAATAATAAATTACAAACTTCTGAGTTTGTCCCCCTCTTCTAAAATTGCAAAACTATTGAATGCCAAATATTACTTCGGGGCATAGTGGAAGCCTGTGGCAGACCAGAGCTCTACTGATGTTGTCTTCAGTGTAAGTGACATGATTTAGTCATAGAAATCACTTCAGGTGGATATGCAAGTCAGTATGTATTTTTATGGTACAACGTGGGAGACTTGAGGACTTCGTTTGCCTAAGTTTGCAAAACAGCAGGAGCTTTAGTAGTGGTCAAAGTCTCATAAAGGAAGTGTTATTCTCTTACCAGTGATACAAAGTGAAAGAAGAACTATCCCTGGGCTTGCAGACAGTAATATGGAGATGATTGATAGAAAGGGAAATCAGGCATATATATGTGATTACTTTTTTACCTTGTCTACTTGAATCAGTTCTTACTGTTTTGTCTGCTTAATGTTAATGTGCATCTTCTGCTATAATAAAGAAAAACAACAGACAAAATAATTAGCAGATCTTTGGTTCACAGCATATACTACAGCCATTTAGCCACTTTGGTAGTTAAAGAAACCAAACTTTTCTGTAGTCCCCAGTTTATGTTAATCATTGTTTGTATCTGAGGGTTTTTTCCCAGACTGCAATATCTTGTTAATCACCATTGTTACCTAGAAATGTAAAACACATGCTTATTATTGGTGTTACTCAAAGCAATGTGTGTTTTGCTGGCTTTGCAGCTGCAGTAAACTAATGAACCGTATTCCCGCTGCTGTGCTGACATCAGAATCTGGCTGTTGTAAAGATCTCTTAAGCATGATGAAATACTGCTAAGGAGAAACAAAGATAAAATTGGCACAGCATACTTGCTGCTCAGGAATGAAGATGGAAAACTTTCTGGTACCTGGATAGCATGGGGATAATCTAAACATACATTTTACTTGTACGAGACTGAAGGTACATACTTAGCTGATGGAGGTGTCAGAGCTTCAGTGTTAGGACCAGGTTTGCAGCAGGGAAAAAATCCTTTCAAATTTACTGTGAAGGCTGATCAGCCTTTTTAATGTCTTACTCTCAGGTGAGTTCCTGTTTCTTCCTGGTTGTTCAGTTATATTACCTAATCTTAATGGTACTCTGTTGTCTTCCGTGAGTACAACCTGTCATGTTCTGCTGTTCTACAGTTTGGTAGTCATTAGCATTTTAGGCCTCATGTCTTCAGTTTCTAATGCTAGAAATTATGACATCTCTCTCCATGAGATTTATCAAAATTTTCTAAACTATTGAAAGAGAGAAAAGGTTTTGTACTGGCAAAATACATTCATAAGCATTAGACACATGTCTTTTCTATTTACCAATAATATTTGAACAGATATTGAAGATGAAAGAGAAGGAGAAAGAACATTTTTTTAAAAGGATTTTGGAGAAGTCTTATATTTCTGGAGTTTTCTCACACACTATTCTTTGGTGTCTACAACACCTGAAAAATGCACATGCTTAAAAATGAAGTAGCTAGATTAGTAATTAGTAGTATTAGAATTTGCTTGCACTCATTAAAGAATTCCTCTTCCTCTGCAATTTTGTCTCTCTCTTACTTATGGCTCTCTGTGGAAATAGCCTGATTGACCATGAAGAAATAGCTTAACATCTGCAGTTTTACAATATTTTTAAAATATTATGTAACTTACTGATCTTAAAACTGTTTTTATCCGTGCATCTAGTGTGAAAGCCCATCAAAAGACCAGGACTCAACTTGTGCTTACTATGGAAATCTTATTACTGCTGTTTTAAATACCCAAAAATCAGTCTCTCAAAAACTGAGGAAAACATTTGTGTGTCTCAGTTTACTTTGTATATGTGATAGAACTTTGCCTGGGAAAATGTTTTTACCTCACTTTTCTAATAAAATACGTCTAATTTTTTTGTTACTGAACTTCCCTGAAGTTACATTAGTTCAAAACTTGCTGGCAGTTGGACAAAGGTTTCAGAGATGGAACACTTGTCTAGTTGCTGCTGAACAGAATAGAGATATCCAAATTCTGTTTACACAAAGGAACATGGACCAGCACTGTTAAACATTTCAAAAGGCAGCAGCCCATGTGCTAGTTGGAATAAATTCAGTAATTATTTCATGGGTGTTTCAAATGTTTTAGGGGATCTGCTGTCCCCTCTCCAGCTTTCTGGACAGGGCACCCAAAGGAAAGTGGGCAGATAATTCAGGAAGGATGAGAGCAAGGCAAGGGATGCAGCAGCTCTCTGAGAGGAGAGTGGTGGGGAAGAGATCTGTTGGAAACCAGGCAGTGGCAACTTTGCTGCCTGTGGTAAAATCAGTTTCAAATAGCAGCAGTACAGGAGATAAACAAGGAAAATAAAGCACAAAAACTTTTTAATACTCTCTTAACCCACAAACTGGTAGTGGGTGGTTCATGGTATTCAAAAGTACTACTAGTTTTTAAACTTAAAAGTTGTTGTTTTTAACAACTGAATCTGAGACTTGTATTCCATGATCAGCTTGATGAAAATTGCTTATATGATACGGTATTACTGAAAGGGTAAAGTAATAATAAAAAAAGCTAGTCTAAAAACCCAACAAAACCCAAGTCACTCAGAGATAGTTTAAAATCTCAAAAGACAAACAGTAAGTTCTTTAATTGATGCTTTGTATAGTGGTTTTTTATGTAATTACCTTTTTCTGGTTTTTCTGGCTACTTAGAATCAGGGTTGTGGTACAAGTGCTGAAGAAGAATATGTGCAATGAAAATGTAGTTACACTTAGGAAGTGCTTAATATAAAGAGTGTTACAAATTATGCCAATAGTGATGTGGATATGAAAAGAAATTGGTTATAATAATTCGTTTCCTTGAAAAGAAAAATAAGCTGATTGACTTCTGTTACGAGTTCAGTGTAAGGAAGGATGGGGTTGCATATTTCACCTTAAAATTTTTACTCTGTCTTTTGGTCCATAGGGTAGTCAAAGTATAGTAAATCCTGTTATTTTAATATAATTTTGTGTTTTAACTGTGCTTTTGTTCTGGTATCATTGGAAAATATATGCATGTGCTTAATTATCCAAATGCAGTAATGATTCTCTGTAATAACTCATTACTGAAATTTAATTAAACTATTCATAATTTAGTAGGGAATTATTTGAAACTAAATTCTGCAGAATATAAAAATTGTTCTTTTCTTGTGATTTAAGAGAGTAAAACCTGATACTCACTTAACTCTTGGCTTCAGTGCTTTTCTCTGGGCCTTATTCCTGTCAGTCATAAAGGAAAAAAATTTTCTTTTAGAAACTTTGTTTCCATGAAGTAGTGAAGAGAAATCATTCAGAAATTTGCCTGCTTTGTTTGCACAATGGCAGAATGTATTGTGGAGTATGTGAAAGGAAGTTTAATTCTTAAGCTGTTGCAGTAATAAAAATAAAGTAGGTAAAATCAGTACTTTGTTATGATGGTTGAAAACAACTCAGTGATCTGTGAGAGGTCGAAAAAGTGGCCCTATATGTGTGGGCCAAGTGTTTCCTTCTCATCAGTGAGGTGCTGCAGAGTTAACATTCATTCACCTAGAAGGCAAATGAAGAATGCAAGGCAGCTTTACAGCATTTTTCCTTGAAAATGTATGTTTATTTAAATGCCTAATTCAATCATCCTTTATAAATGTGGTTGGCATGTGTCATTATTCCTGAAAAATTCTAATCCATCTCAAAAGCTCCTTCCTCTGCTATTACCAGTAGAATATCAGTGGCAAGAAGTACTATTTTTGCTCATGCGAAGTCACTAAATGAAGGTCTAGTAGTTGCATTTGTGACCTGTTAGTAACATCTTTTTCTTAGAAAATGTATGTAGAATATGAAAGTAGGCATAACTGTAGCTGAAGGGAAATTGGGAAATCTGGAAATAAGATTTCAGCCTTGTTCCTTTTGAAACTGGTAGTCTAGACTGCTGTAAAACCACGAGAATTTTGCTTTAGGAAATGGAGGGTTCACCAAGTACAAAAACTATATCTTTGTAGAATACATACACATTAATAGAACTGGAAGTAGGTCAGTAGAAAACTTAATAAGCAATTAAAAAATCACTTTGAAATAGGACTAAAAAGCAAGTTAGTGTCTGTTTCTAAATCTCAACTGGGAAAGCAGGGGTGGTGTGTAATGTTTTCCAAAGTTAGGGTCTTTCAGTCCTAGCCTGTGTTTCCCTTTAAAGGTTAAATCACCTTCAGACAGATTACAGATTAAAAAGCTGCCATTTAATTTTGTTTCACTTTGACATTTTTAGATACTGTTCTTAGTTTAGGTTCTTGTGCAAATTGGAGCATTCTGGTCTGAGTTAGATATGCTGTGTAGATTAAAGAATACTCATCCTAGAATTGGAGCTCTGTGTTTCACTCCATGTTTTATGCTAAAACTGGTTTCTGATACGTGTGTATGTCTGTGAGGATGGAGTTCACCATTCGATTTTTATCTAGCAGTAGAGCTGGTTTGAGAAACGCCTTGAGGGACTCTATCTCACAGGCTCTGCCTCCTGAGAATTCATACTGTGGAGCTGTGCCCTAATTCACACTGTCTTGAGACTCCTCAGAGTTACTCTGACTCCAGTCTGTATGTGTGAGGGCTGTCATGCATTTGTTTCTGTACAGAATCTGAATTGATGTCTCTCAACACTTTGTTAAAAGCCTGGCATCATGCAGCATCCCCAGAAAATTAATTTTAAAAGTAACCTCAAAATTTTAGAAATAAGGACAATATTAGTTGTTGGTGTTTTTAGAAGATTATTTGAGAGTTCTCCCCCAATTTTTCATCATCTTTACCAATGTTCTGCTCAGAAACAAAGTTGTGGGGAAAAAATTTCATCAAGAATGTAACAATGTGGAGGAGTAAGTAATGACAGGTTGGTTTTGTAGAGTATTCCAAGTCAGTTTAGTGATCTGAGCTGACCTGCATAGTGGGTATACTAACATAGTCTAAATCAATTTAGTTTATCTTAAAAATAAGTAAATAATTTTAAAAGGCTAGTTCTCTTTATAGTCTGCCAGAATTGTGTTATAGAAGCTTGTCATCCTGGCATTGTTGTATATGAATACTTTTGAGTACTTTTAGTGTGATGCTGCTACTGAAGAAACAGTTGCTCATTTTCACTGCTGCTGCCACTGCTGTTCAGGAAGAATAATGGTTCAAAGTAATTTTCCTTTATTTTGGGTCACCAGCACTCCTAAAGTCATAGAAACAAATCAAGTTTGTGAAGAGTGAGAGGAGAAAAAGTAAAAAATAGAGGCACATAGTGACTGTAGGGAAAGAGGGGAAAACTGATGTTGGAAATGGTGGAGTTGCTACGCCAGTAGGTGGAGGATTGCCCTGAATCAAGCCCTGGTGTATGGGAGCACAAACACCAAAGGCAGCACTTTGAGCCAGTTAAATACTCTTGCTACTTGTGGGCTGTATTTTTCCCCATGCCTATCCAGGTGCATCTGTGGCTTGCAGGGTGCTGGATTGTAGAATTGATCCAATTCAAAAGCAGTTTTTCCAAGTAAGTTTTCATTTGGATCAGCGTGACTGGTGCAGTCACCTACTACCCCCTCCTTGCTTTTGCAGAAGCTCTGTGATAATACTGGGGTGAACTAGAAATGACAGCTGAATTTGGGACACTGTGTTCGTTGAGTTTAAGCTTACTAAATCAACTTCTCAGTCATTAAACTGCACCCTGAGATTGGGCTGAAGTAATCTCACCCTCTCCTGTCATTTTTACAGCCATGTAATGAGCTGGTTCAAGAAGCAGATATATCTGAAAAGTAACCTGGGCAGAAAATGGGATTTTTCAGTAGTGTCACTTATCAGCCACTTACATGCTGGCATAATGGAGGGACAGATCTGGCAGATTTGGGCTGACTCACACAGCCATGAAACTACAGCCTAAGAAATTCTACAAACACCCCTCCACCCCCTCTGTTTGTGAGGCAGTATCTGTAAACAAAATGAAGTGTGTCCCTTGTTTCAGGGAGCTGCAAATCTCAGTGCAGTGAATGATGTACTGGCCTTCCACGTCTGAAAAAAGAAGCTAAGCAACAGAGGGGAATGTTCTCTGGTTACAAACAATTGAGATCAGTGCCATGTTTATACACAGATGTGTGGATTTTGCTGGCACCAGTAGTTTTGAGCAAGCATGAATGTTGGGAAATCCTCAACAAATTTTCTAATGTTTAGCTGAGTAACTGCAGTAATAGATACCATTTATCCCAATACATAATTGCTTTCAAATTTAATTGATTTTATATTTGAATTCAGAATTGATGTAGTAATAGTGGAGAGAAATACTTTGATAACACCTCTTCTTTCTCTAGGATTGTTTGGTTTTCTCTTTTATTGTCTGTCCTATTTGTACAAAAGAAGGAATTAGAGGCTTCAGTGTTTTTTCAGGCTTCCCTAAGCATGATGGCTCAGTTCTGTCCCAGTATTATGGTTTTGAGATGCAGTCTGTGATGTTTAGACTGATCTTCTGTTCTGTAGTCCAAACTACTGAGTCTTGTGCTGTGAGTTGAACTAGAGTAGGCGGTACAGGCCAGTGCTTGCAAACAGATTTGTCTTCATGCTGGCTCTGATTCTTAATGTTTTTTCCCTTCCTAATGCCTGCTGTAGTTGTTCTTTAAACAAAGACGTGTGCTAACTTCCAGGATGTGTCAGTGTGTAGGGGAGTAACTGCATGCATACCTACACGTAGACAGAGATGAATCTTTTATTTCCACATAATCACACATAATGCAAAAAAAATATTGTACTATCCAGCAGATAGGCACCATAAATAGCTTTCTCCCCCAAGCATGAACTGATAAAATGCAAGTAGTAGAATCTTCTTTTTGTGTGTGTGTGTGTCATATCAGAGCCAGTTATTTACACTCCACAGGGCTTATAGCAGGAATAGACTTAAAGTTTACTCTTGCACATGAAGCACTTCCTGAATTATTCGTAGAAAGTAAGAACTCTTCTTCTTTAACTCATTTAATTAATATTTTTTACACTTCAGGTCCTGAGGGTTGTGCAGAACATATTAAGGAGACTCCTTGATAGGAGTCCCTAAAATCCAGCTGCTGTTGAAATATGTTTGAACTTAATTTTGTTTATTCTTCTTGGAGTCAGTGTTTGCAAGGAGTTTGCAATTTTTTGGTGGTTTATGCATCAAAAATCTGTAGTTGCCAAACTTGAGCTAATGTTGGAGCTGAATTTTGCCTGCTTTTCTAGTAGCAATTTGTTTGTATAAGGAAAATTCTGTGAAAATAGTGTGGGAATGTTGCCAGAAACTTTTGGATGAAGTTATGTAGATAATTTTGATTATACAAATCCTTACTTTGGAATAATTTGATTTCATCTTATATTGTTTGGTTTGTGGCTTGTTCGGTTTAGTTGTTTCATTTCATATTATTATTGAAGTAAGCCCTTACTGGTACTCTTCAATTCAGAAAACTTCAATATAATGCTTAAGAAATGAATGCATGGACATGCTTTACATATATTCACATCTGAGTTGTAAATTGGGATTCCTGGAGTTCAGTCTTTTTGTTTGTATATAAATTCCAGAGACCTCAAGTGACTCTTGATTCAAAAATCTGTAATTACCTGGCAAGTCTTTGATAGTATATGAAAAAAAATCTGTGAGTAACTGATACCATTCATGACCAGTGGATCAAATGTTCAGAGGTTTGATCAGCTGAAAGAAATTCGGGTACATTTATGGGAAGGTAGATGGAGGCTAATACCTATTTTACTCTAAACTTTTTTTGTGCTGTCTTAATCCTGACCAGAATGCTTGTAAAACCATCATACTGAAAACAAGGAGGAAAGATGTTCTGGGTTTCCTGGGCTTCTCTAAGACTGCTGACTAGGAGATATGCTTTCTCACCCAAGAGAAGTGATAAATAGGTACAAAATGCTTAAGTTTATGCAGCGATGGAAAACCACTTTTCCTGCTGCTTGGGTTCTCAGTACCTGACTCACACAAGAATCAGCCATCTTCTGACCGCTGAAGGCTGCTCCTAGGCAAATTCAAAACAAATACTGTCAACAGTATGCAGGTGGCCACTACCTGATTTGAGTGTTACCCCATGATTTTACCATTTTTAACCCTATATGTGAGCAGTCAGAGCTCTGGCAAAAGAAAGATGCCTAAAGTTAAAGTAAAAGAAGGCAGTGGTTTCAAGTGGGCAGCAGGAAGCATTTCGCTCTGTCCTTCAATTTTCTTAGGTGGATTGTTCCCTTTGATACTTCTTTTTGGTCCTTAGTACAGGCAGTACTTATCTTCAATGGGGAAACTGCCAATAGTGGAATCTGAGAGTAACGTCTTTTGGCCTCTCTCCTTGCTTAGGAATTTGAGCCCCATCTGGATTAGTGTTAACTCGCTCTGCTCTCTACATCTGGAGCAGAGTTCTGTTAATTAATCTCATCATGAATGTATCAGTATTTTGGGACTATGGAATAAAAATACTGAAGCATTTTCCTCAAGATCAGTTACTTGGTCAGCATCTGCTTGTTTCCACCTCTACCATTCTCCCATAAAATTCATAGTGAAATATTAGGTCTCAGCCATTTTCTTGAAGGTGCTTGGCAGCTTCAGTTTAATGTTTGAGTTTTAGGTGTTAAAGATTGTAGTTGACAGATTTTGCTTCCTGACCATAAATCTTAGCCAACAGCATTTTTAGCATGTCCAGTGAATTCTTGCAGCTGTAGAAGACTATTGCATACCTCTACAATTTGTAGGCCAAAGTGCATTTTGAAGTTTACTTTCCTCACTATGAAGAGAATTGCGAAATGTGGGCTACTGTTCTGAGATCACTGCAGCTGAGCAAGTGAAGTGAAATCTCTGTAATTTCTGAGTCAGACAAACAAAGATAATTTTTAAATGAGGTGTTATTTTGGTTTCCGGCCACTTCAGTCCAGTACTACTGATGAAGTGGCTGCTTTCTATGTGTTCTGGGCAATCATAATTTTTTGTGCTGAAGCTTCGTGCATTCTTTGTAAGCTTCTCAAATTTCTCTTTGACACCGTGTCACAGATGCAGATATTTGTGAAGTGGCTGGATCCTGTGCCACTGGGTACCAAATTTATGTTCATGGTTGGGGTACAGGTTGAGTTGGGGTACATTGTTTCAGCTGTCTGATCTTAGGAAGGGAATCAGATGAATTTTCCAGCTCTTTCAAATGAAGGCAAAAGTTATTCACTGTTGCAGAACATGCGTTGTCTTGAGACACTGCATCTGTTGTGCTGGAATATACTGAATGAGTTAAAAAAACTCAGAAACTGTAAAATTTAGTGGGTAACAAACATTTCTAATGAAGTATTGAACTAGATGTTGAAGTCATTTAAGCGGTATAAACTCAAGAACCCCTCTGAAGTCTCGCTTCCTGTGTGGTTTTGTACTTTTGGCATGGAAATTTCTCAAATTTTGTCATGGTGAGGATAAGTGATTTTTCTGGATGACCATGCCAAAGTGTGTTGCAAACACAGAGCTCCTATGCCTTAAGTTTTTTTAAGTATGCTGGACCTTCAGAAATTTTGTGTGATTCCCGTTTCAGACGTGTTTATGAGGCTATTGCTCATAAACAAAAGCTATTTAAGCTATTTAAATTGTATTTGGTACTTGTAGGTTGCTGATTCCAGCAATTTAGTTTAGTGAAACGTTGTTTTCAGCTAAATTCAGCATTATCAATTGTGAGACTGAACTTGAATGATGTATTTAAATACATAAATTAAGCATTAAATACATAAAGTGTATTCTTTAATAAAAAATGTCTTTTTCTGAAATCTCTTTCTAGCAGAGCAAGGAAATGGCAGTGCTCTCTGATTTTCAGGACCTCGGTGAGCTTTCCATTTTTCAAAAATGAAGTTTTAGTACAAGACGCTTCTTACTGGAACTTGTTAAAAAATGTCAGTCACTTTTTGAAAATGTTCTTTAAAAAAAAGTCTTGAAAGTCTTGTATTAACACTTTGTATCTGATACACTGCCTGCTTCTTACAGTATAGGCAGCAAGAAACAAACTTCACAAAATCAGTAGTCATAAAACTGTGATTACACAGGAGGAATGTTGAGGGACAGGTACAGCAGTTACGGTCATGTTCTAGCTATCTACAAGGAAGGAATTTGATGGAACTGATAGGCAAAATAGTTACAGAACTCTTGTGATGGAAACCAGGAGTTAGTGAAGTTCTCAAAATACTAGAGAAAAATTCTAAGTTGAGTCTTTATTAGCCTGACCTTGAAATAACTGCAGAAAATCAGAGCAGAGGCACCACTGCTCTGAGATATGTGGCATAATATCCTCTAAAACAATATTGCTAGTCCAGAAAGGTATATTAGAGCTCTCTGAAAGCAGGAATTCGATTTTTTTTTACTTCAATTAAGTTAGAAAAAGTCATGATTTTATAAACAGAGTACATATTCTGGATTTGGGATAATTTTCAATCAGCTCAAGTTTACTATATTGCTTGAAAAGATTATTAAAATGTTTAACAAAGTTAGAAACAAGTGAAAACAAATAAAACTAGGTATGATACAGAGACACAAATGGGAAAACCTGTTTTTTTGTGGTTTGTTTGTTTGTTGGGGGTTTTTTTTGTTGCTCTCCTGTCCTTGCCTTTTCATTTTTTACTTTTTCATTGGACATACAAGTGGACATTACTCCTGTGCTCAAAATGGAAAAGTCTACATATAGTATCATAAAATGACAGTGAATGTTTTTAGTATTGTTTTTAATAATGTTTTTGTAAAAACATTAAAATTTTAAATACTGTCCTGTAAAGTCTGGAAAATGCTTTCTATAAATAATATGATTTTATTTGATTTGAAATATTTCCACACTTTTAATATTGGCAATTATGATGGTAATATGAATTCCTTGAAGACTTTTAATATTATTCTTTGCTATCTATGTTAGAATCACATACATAGATGTATAATATTGGTTTTGCAGGCTTATTTCTCAGAAATTGAATATCCTACACATAACCATTATGTCTTTAGCATCATCCTTTTGCTGAGGACTGTGGATTTGACTTTTCTGTCCTTATATCAGCAATATCAGTGCCTTTTATTTTTCCTTTGGTCTCCAACTCCATTGTAATGGCAATTTTTAAATGGAAAATTTCTTTAAAATACTATTCATTTTACATGTATCAGAAGTCAGTCTGTTACTTAAAGGTACTTGATATTAGGCACAGAAAAATTATTTAGGCTTGCTAAATGAATTCTACAAATACAATACTTTCCATGCATTTATTTGAAATCATTTTCTTCCTCCTTATTGAAAAATTAAGACTTACAGCCAGGAAAGCCATTCTGGATAAGTTTTTGGTCCAGTTTGTTTGCATCAGTTTTTCCCTGTGCTTTAAGAATTTTCAGAAACTTTGTTTTTGATGGGGCTAGTTAAAAATAAAATGAAACCATCAGACACACACAAAGTAAGAAAATTCTTGCATGTTGCATTCATTCCATTTTGTAATGCCTTAATTTTGAGCTTGCTACCTGCCTAAAGACAAATCTGTGGGGGGCTGTTGTGTTTCTGATACAGGTAATAATGCTCAATAGGTAACAAAATTATCTGGTAAAACAGTGCTTCATTGCAGATGATAATTTGTCTGATCAGAAATTCTTTGCAGCAGTGCATCTTGCTTGGAAGGCGTGGTAGCTGGCACATCACCAGCTGCTGGCAGAGATTCTCCGTGGCAGCCAGTGCCTTCTGTGGAGCTGGTTTGATGTGCTGGTTTGTAAGGGTTTGTTTTTCTTGCTACTGTTGTGTAGTGTAAGTTTTGATTGTGAAAGATTAAAGATTTTTACAGTTTTACAATTATGATTTTTGCCCAGCCTTTTGCATTGGGAATGGAAACTCTCAGTTTCTGCATTGTGTATAATTGTCATTAATGTGACAGTGTTGTACTATGACTCCAGTAGGTGACAAGACAAAATTCTTCAGTGAAGTTTTGTCACTAGATATGGGTCATGCTAGGTTTTGTCACTAGATATGGGTCATGCTAGGTTCTCACGTGATTTGCCCCCTGATTTTCAATTCTAAGGCACAATGGAATCTGGCTCCTAAACAAACCAGAAAATTCATGTCATAACTAAAGAGTATTTTCTTGTTGACCCATGGTACCATTGTTCTGATACTGTGTATGATGGCATTGTGTGCAATTGCTGACCATTCAACCAGTTGCATGAAAGAAATTCTAATTTATTTCTTCTCTTACTGTCACAGATAAAAGATTTTTTTTTTCTTTTAAAAGAAATAAACTGTGCAATCAGTTAAAGTTCAGCATACAAATAGTTCACATAATTTTCTGCTTTGGGAGATACTCAGCTCACCGCAGTTTACAAGATTGCTGAAAGAAAAATGCTTTTCTTGAAGAAACTTTTTTTTTGTCTCAGGTATTGATTGTGTTGAAGCATGTATTGGGTTTGCGTGGCCAACCTTTCATAGTGGGGATGGGCTGTAGGGGTGGCTTTGTGAGAAGCTGCCAGAAGCTTCCTTCATGTCTGGCAGAGCCAGTTCCTGGTGGCTCCAAAGATGGATGTGCTGCTGGCCAAGGCTGGGGCAAATAGAAATGGTGGTAATGCCTCTGTGGTAACAGATTTAAGAAAAAGTTATTTGTATTGATGGAAGCCAGAAAAAGAGAGGGGTGAGAATATGTGAGAGGAACAACTCTGCAGACACCCAGGTTAGTGAGGAAGGTGGCAGAGGAGGTGCTCCTGGCATTGGAGCTGGGATTCCCCTGCAGCTTGTGGTGCAGCCCATGGTGAAACAGCTGTGACCCTGCAGCCCATGGAGGACCACAGAGGTGCAGGGATTCTCCTGTGTTAAGGACCATGTGAAGCAGCTCTGCCCTGCAGCCTGCAGGGGACCATGGAGATGCTGAGCTCCACCTCCAGCCTGTGGAGGGGACCCACACTGCAGCGGGGGATGCCTGAGAGGAGGCTGTGACCTGTGGGAGGCCTGTCTGGAGCAGGGTCCTGGCAGGGATCTGCAGACCCATGGAGAGAGGAGCCCATGCTGGATCAGGTTTGCTGGTAGGACTTGTGAGCCCTTGGGGACCCACACTGGAACAACCTGTCCTCGAAAGACTGCAACCCGTGGAAGAGTGATGTTTTGGAGCAGTTTGTGGAGAACTGTTGCCTGTGAGATGGACTCCTGTTGGAGGAGTTCTTGGAGAACTGTCTCCTGTGGGAGAGACCCCACCTTGGAGCAGGGGAACTCCTCCTCTCCTGAGTAGCAACATGTGACAAACTTGACCATAATCCCCATTCCCTGTCTCTCTCTGCTGCTGGGGGAGGAGATAGAGGTGGGAAGGAGAGAGGGATAGGAAGGAATGTGTTTTTAATGTTTTACTTCTCATTATCTTGCTCTGATTTTGTTAGTAATAAATGCAGTATTTCTAATTTGAGCCTGTTTTGCCTGTGACAGTATTTGGTGAGTGATCTCTCTCTGTCCATATCTCAACTCATGAACCCTTTGTTATATTTTCTCTCCCCTGTCCAGCTCTGGAGGGGAGTGATAGAGAGGCTTTGGTGGGTGTCTGGCACCCAGCCAGGAACAACCTACTACAAAACACAAGCAGGAAAAAGTTCTTTATATATGTCCTGCTTCTGGTTGACAGTGAGGAGAATGTAGGATGTACCATGGGATGCACCTGCACCATAGTGTAGAAATAGATATAGATAGAGTCTTTACAACATCAGTATTGTTGGCAGCATAGCTCTCCATGTGTGTTTAATGTGAAACCCTAACACATGACTGGGTTGTAAGAATTGATCTTAAATAATCACTTCAAAGTGAATCCTTACAGTAAATTCACAGTAGAAATGCAAATGCTGCTGTTTTGTCTAGCACCACCTTCTCTTTGGAAGAGGAAATGAATTAGCACTCAGCATTGGGCTGGTTAGGAAGAATCCTCTCTCTCACATCTGGAGGCTATTATCAAAGTATTTATGAAACTTCATATGGAAGTGAAACTCCTTCACCGTGAGGAATAAGGTTTGAAGAATTTTTTTGGTTTTGCCCCAGCCATGTATACTTGCCATTATAGCTAGGGGAGGAGGACTTCTTAAGGAAATGCTTCTAACTGATGAAGTCTTGAATTATCATTAGGACATTTAAAAAATAGGCTCTTTTTAGTCCCTCTACAAAACCCTTTTGTTATGTACCAATGTATGTGGAAGCAATGTTTCTGAGAATTTGGGTGACTTTGGGAATCTTCTTAGGGTATTCATACAATTATTAGTCTTTGGCAGGAAATTTGCATAGAATACCATTACAAATCTTTCCAGTAATAAAGACTAGGTACTGCTGAGGACTGAATCACTTTAAAACAAATAAAATTAAAATTGGTGCTGTGACATCACGCCAAAATCATAGATGTGTAAGAGATGGGGAGAAGCGTGAGTATGAAAAGATAATGTGCTAATAAATATGAGCACACTTTTCACTGTTTGAGAAGGACATACATGCATGGTTAAAATATGTGATTTGATTGTGACTGTAGTTTGTGTCATAGAAAAATTGTGTGTATCAATTTAAAACTGGGGTAACAAAATACCTTAGGGATTGCAATATGATACAGACAAACTAATATTTCTTAATGTTTCTTGCATTGAGATAACTTTAAAAGGTCTTGGATTGAGTAGCCAAGTATTGTCATGCATCCAAAGCTGCTTGTAAATAAAAAGTACCAAGAAATAATTTTTGTTGGTGACAAACCATACCATGACCTAATGTCAGGTAGTACTTTGCACACTTGAAAACCTTTTAGCTGTTTGGGAAATGTGAAGAGGTGAGTTGGTTTTGTTCATCACAGCCAAGGAGAATGTGTATTAAGTTAGATAATTTGAGTGGAATTGATCCAGTGGGAGCTTTTAGGTTTAATGTTGATTAAAGCATGGTAAGGAATAATGAGAGAAAATAAAACTATGACTTCATGAAGTTGTAAAGGACTAAATAAGGGAATTCTGATGCATCAGTTGATGCTGCTCAATGAAATCTTTGACTGAACAGCTTCTGTTGAAAAACCTTTTGGATTTTAGTGCTGGGTAAGGAGCCAGACAGTGAATACTATCTTATGCTTCCCTTCTATGAATCAGATGCCTATGCTGGTTTGCATACTGTGGGAATGTACTCTGTGCAATACTGGAGTTGTAGTGAACCTTTGCCTCCAAAGGTGTGAGATGAGGATATGAGGAGAATAATAAGAACCTGGAAGGCAAAGAAAGTGATGGCCTGAAAAACTAAATTGGAAACCTCTGCTGTCTCAGGTCATGATAAAACCCCAGGAAACAGATTATTACATTAAAATGGTTCATTAAAGGTTCATTGATACATTGGATCCAAGTTCTGAAAATTACTGTAACAACACATTTCTGTGGCCTTCGATTTCAAATGATTGGTGATCACATCTTATGTCAGTTTTTACTAGATAGAAGTAAAGGTAAATTTTCAGGGGATCTAGTAGAATTTGGCTATCTATAGCTGCCCATTTCAAGCTTCCTGAGCTTGCCAGTAGTAAGGTTAAGAATTTGTGCCTCTCTTGGGTTGTTTGTTAAGAGTTTATGCACTGGAAAGGCTTAAATTCTTCCCTTCCTGGTCTTGGCCATTGAAGTCCAACTACCTTCTTTCTACTTGTTCTGGAATGTATCAGATGTGTCTAGAATCTAACTCTGCCTGTCAGAAAACTGTCTGGGCCTTTTCCCAAGAGGCTTTTTGGACACATCAATAAATTAAATTCAGTCATGGAGTTGTTCAACAAGTGTGCTGCCACTGCATGGCCAGAAGCAGGGCAGGGTGAGTAATAGGAAAGGGAGAAGGAGATGGTGGCTGCAAGTGGTTAAACGGGATCTCTGTGTCACATGAAGCCAAAACCAGACAGAAATTCAGACCTGTTTGCCAAGTCTTAGCAGTACAAAGTTCAAACCTGTCTCCAGATAGCTATGATTTTGTTTGCATGTGATCACTCGAATAGTCATAATTTCAAAAGAAATGACAGATTATAAAGATTCCATATTGTTGCAATAGTGTGAATGCAAATGAACTTGCAGGTTGTTCTTACACAAAGCATAGTGGTACCTGGTTAAACACACAAAAAAAAAAACTTGACTTGGGTTTAAAGTGCGTTTACTTGGAGGAAAAAGCACATTACTGTTGCATGTAGTTACCTATAACAGTGGTAAAGGAACTGAGGGTCTACAAAAAATGGTTTTGAATCTTCCAAATCCTACTTTAGTAAAAATTTTAAATCAGTGATATTTTCTAAAATACTCAGTTCTGAGCAAAATGTATTTTGACAAGGCTGTGGAGATAAGAAGAGGCATGTAGTATTTTCTTTGCACATCATGAATCTGATTTTTCCCATGGGCTTGTTCATGGCCAAAGAGTAGAGGATTAATACGTGCAATGGTAACAGCATTAGGATTATCTTCTGCTGGGAAGGAAGGACAGAGTTTTACTTGCTTTTGCACCACTGCATTCTTGGGAAGCATACTTTCTTGGAACTTTTCCTTGCAGCAGTCCATATGAATTGCTGTAACCAAGATGTCAGTCTGATTGATTATCAATACATGACTGATTTTTGCAGAGCAAACTATTGAAGCACAATTTAAAAAGCTTGTTCTAATTTGTGCCATGAAAAGTGTTTTGAATTAAGGCATCTGATTTTTCTCATTTTATTTGCCTTGTTTTCCCCCCTTCTGTTCCACTCATGTTAGTACAAGGAATCTTACAGCTTTACAACAGAACTGGAATTCTGCTGTGTGTTGATTACAGAGATATGTGGGTACAGTCCCTTTCCCAGTTTGGTTACAGTTCTTGTCCTGTTTATGTGATATTGGAATTCATTTTGTAGTTACTTAAAAATGTGTATCAAGGAAGTTACTTCAAGTAATCCATGAACTATCTGCTCTGTATACTGTTTTTATTACAGGCAGTAATCAATCTTTCTGCTTTTTCACATGTCAGATCAATTTAATAGCTAGGTTTTTGGAAAATAGTCTGACTTGCTTGATGTAAGTAAAATAATACAGAAGATGCTGTTTCACCAATGAGAAAATAGTGGTAAATTAGCAATTTGTGACTTCTTTGCTTGTGATTGGTCAGATGGCCAGAACTCCAGAGCAAAGCCTGGTGTAGGTCAGTCCCCATGGGAAGAACAGCCAGTTAAACTGTTTGCCCAGTCAGGGGGTATCACTGTGGCTACCAGCTATTCCTGCATCAACTTTGCATCTCATATGATACATTTGTCATCACATCTGGAAACTCTGTTCATTGGCTTCAGGTTGTGAGCAGGATATATAAAGAAGAAAGCAAATAGTCTTTGCTCCTCAGAGTGTATATGCTTTATATAATCTTTTGTCCAACTTTTAATTTTCTTTTTTCCCTTCCACAGGTTATCCAAGCCGTTTAAATGTCTTGTCAGAGAGTATAGATTAAAGAATTTGTAGTGAAAATGGGACATTGCCCTTCTCTGGACTTGCTCCAGCACTTTAAAATCTTCACTGAATTGAGGGGCCCAGAATTGGAAATAGGATTCAGGGTGTGGCTTCACCAGTGCCAAATATAGCAGGACAGTCACTGCCCTGGTCCTGCTGGCCACACTGTTGCTGGCACAGGCCAGGGTCCCATTGGCTCCTTGGCCACCTGGGCACACACTGGCTCATGGTCAGCCGCCTGTGGACCAGCACTCCCAGCTCCTTTTCCTCTGGGAAGTTTTCCAGCCACTCTGCCCCAGCCTGTAGCACTGCCTGGGCTTGTTATGACCCAAGTGCAGACCTGGCAGGGGCCTTGTTGAACCTCATAGCGTTGGCCTTGGTCCACCAGCTTGTCCTGTCCAGGTCCTTCTGCAGAGCCTCTGTGCCCTCCAGAAGATCAACACTCCCAACCAACTCAGTGTCATCTGTGAATTTCCTGAGAGTGCACTCAATCCCTTAGTCCAGATCATTCATAAAGATATTAAACAGTACAGGCTCCAAAGAGAGGTTTTCAGCTATTGTTTTTAATTAGCACAGTCTGGTAAATGTCTCCTTACAAGAAAAGGCATTTGAGACTCCTTTGGCAAATACATTCTGTACCTGTGTCATTTTAAATTTTTTTTTAATTAGTGAGGATAATCAGGACTAAGTAATGTGCTTCAAATCAGCATTTAGTATTTTTACATTTCATGAGTTGTCTTGCTTTTTTTTTTTCCTTTCCTTCTTTTGTCATATCCTGCAATTGCATTTGCATTGTTTTTGTGTACATGGCCTGCTGTTGGCTCATAAATTCTTTATAACTACTTACTGAATATCCATCTTTCTTTTCTATGTTTACAGTAGATAAGGCAGCTTAATAAGGTCTTGAATTTAAGCACTAAGCACATGACAATTTACCAATGGTGATTTTTTGGTATTTCTCTTCTTCTCATATAGTATCCTGTCCTATTAACCATTCTGTAACTGTGTCATCACCATCAGTTCCTACTTGTCATACCACAGATTTTTATGGTAATAGGGTCAGTTATAACACCATTCTCCACCAATCAATACATTTGGTTCCAAAAGATTCTTTCAGTTCATCACTTTGGGAAGGGGCTAAGGAGACAATTGCAGCAAAATTTTCTTCTCTTTTAAGTTTCTCAATTTCCGTGTGGCTCAATGTGATGCTGTTCTTGACACTCAGACTAAGTCTTGTGTAAAGTGTTGATTATCTTTATTAAAGGCATGAGCTGTTTGGAGATGAGGGTCATCAAAGTATTTTTTTTTTAATGTGTTATCCTGTTTTTCTCAACTTCTGGGTTTATTTACCTGTTCCAGGTTTGGTTTGTATTATAAAATTCTGTTGATGTCAGCCTGTGGGATGTATTGGCAAGAAGTCCTTTCTAGATTACTACATCAATATTGTGCTTTCTGCTTAGTTGGTATCTCCCTTATTCCAGCATTATCTTAGGGTGATGTTGGAGTGTGTGTATATAGTTTGTTGTTTGGGATTATTTTGCTTGTTTGCTGTTTAAAGAAAAGCCAACAAAACATGTGGTACTACATTTGTGATTTCATTTGTCAGGAATTTAAAGATTTTGAAATAACAATCATCTGGACCTCTCGATTTGAGTGGTTTTCTTTTCTTTTTCTTCACACTTTAGTGTCTCTTTTTTCCACATTTGTTTGATGCTTCTGGCTGACAGATAGAGCTGCATCTGGGGCTGATGAAGGCTTCTCATCCTAAATCTGCACTGCACAGAAGTATTTTTTTTCAGAGACACATGTCTGTGAAACATTTTGCTATGTTTTGCTGTGAGATCTGAGATAAAAATATAATTTATTGTTAAAAGTTAACAATCACCTATACTACTGGTTAAATTGTGTGAGGAAAGATGTAAAAACACTCTGATGACAGTTGCATTATTTGAGTCTGCTGTGATTTCAGCCTTTTCTTGGCATCTCTCCTTGAATTGTCCTAGCTCTTGAAGTGTCATCTGGATTCACATCCATTTGGATAAGTTTTACTTTCAAATATCTTTTGTATTTAATCCTAGTACTAAAGTTAATTTACAGTACCATCCTAGTTACAACAAATGGTATCAAATTCTCTAAATTGTTGAATTTCTTCTTTCAGTGATTGCAAAGGGATTTTTTAAATACTGAGTATTTTTCCTTGGTCTTTTTACAAGCCAAGGGTTGTTAAATGTGAGTGCTTTGGAGCCCTGTGAATAAGCTGGTGTAAGAGCACTAAAACAAATGCAACATGTACACGCCTTCCTCCTGCTGTGACTGGCTTGGAGGTTTATGCTTGTCCTGCCAACCGCAGCAAGGCTTTTCTGGATCTGCCTGCTTCTTCCCTGCAGCTGCTGGTTTGAGTCTTTTCAGTATCTGTACTGATTTGATTCCCCTGTCCTCTCTTGGTGTTTATATACCTCTCTCCCCTGTATTGCTGGAATCATCAGTATCTTTCAGCAGAAGGGCTTCCTGATCCAACAAATCATTTTCCTAAATCCTGCAGATGGAACAGCAAAAGTTAATATTCCTGTCTGAGGCATAGCTCTTGCACAAGAGCCACAGCTGAGTCACATCAGGGCAAGCTACCATGCTGATTTGGTCTTTGGAAGCAGGCCACATGTAAGCTGCATGTGAGATGTGGGCAGTGTGTGAACAGCCCTTGGGCAGCCTCCGTGTGTGTTTCAGTGCAGTTGAAAGGCTGACAGTCTCACAAGAAGCTGCAGGTATTGTTCATCTCGCCTGTTTCAGGCCTCAAGTCACACAGAGCTGCTTTCATGGCTGCTGCAGCGTTCCAGGGCAAAACTGAGCCAGCATCTGTAGATGTCATCAGACATCTGTGCTTGAACTCATGGTCTGTGTATTTCTCTGCAGTGGGTGAAAGGATAACCTAGACTGGCTTGCACGCTGCATGGTTGATAGAATCAGATGAACACCTTCCTGAAAGCTTTAACTTTGGAGTATGTTCCTAACATGCTGAGAGTGACTTTGGCAGTCTTCATTTAGCTGTTCTTGCAAGTTTGAACAAAGACATTTGCATTGCTTCAGTGTTACAATCCTGTCATTTCACTTACTGGTTTGCAGAGCCTGGAGAGTAAAATTTTGCTCTGATAATTAGAATTTCAGGGTACTGTGGTCAAAGTGGCAATAATGTAAATTTCCAGAATAGTTATAATACATTATTTTTTTCAAGCTAACTAAAGTTCTAGTATGTGACAAATTAATGGAGATGCATTCAATCAAAAGTGATGCAGAATGAATTTAATCATAAATGTGCATAGCTGTATTCTGTTTACATTTGCTAGAATTAGTGTTTAAATTGACTGCTTAATTGTTTGGAAAGGAATGGATGATGCTACATTATTATTATTAAAGAATATTTTTCTGTCTCTTGCTTTTTGCACAGAGTACAGTAACAGATTTTTTGTTGTGAAAGCTGCTAAGTCTGTAGGCTTTTTATATAAATGAGTGTTAGTGTTCAAAATAGTTTCAACTGTATAGCCAGACATCAGACAGTACTACTGTAGTCTGAAAAAGTAGTGAATTTCTGTTACAGTTTGATCACATTGTTTGTCTTAGCATGTTAATGAGTGGTTTCCAGTTTAGACATTCAAAGCATTAAATTATTTGGACTTCAGCCTTTTAGATTTGTATCTATAGAGTTTATTTTAGGTTTTCAGTTTCATTAGCAGATTATTTTAGCAGATCAATTTCTGGCTATATCCAGGACTCCAGTGGAGGCTACTCCAGAGCAGAGCAGGACAATCCCCTCCCTTGACCAGCTGGCGATGCTGTGCCTGATGCACCCCAGGATGCAGCAACAAAAGGCCCTGTAACAGGCAGACTTGAGTTGTCAGTAGAAGAATGGTTTTGTGCTTTCAACTAGGGCTTTAAGACATAGCTTAAGAATATTTGTAAGGAAACAGACCAATAAGGTAGAATTTGTGCTTTTCTGGGCTGTAGATTTAAAGTTCTCTTTTTTTCTGTTTATTGTTGTGTAGGGTTTTTCTCTTCTCCCATCTCCTCTTTTTAGTCTTTGTGGCAAATTGTGGCAAATTATACTTGTACATTTCTGGAAAGGGAGGAGGATTTTTAAGTAATGTACTGTAGGAGAGATTGCTGTCAAACATTTATTTTAATTTATAAGATCTGAATTTAAAACTGTATTTCAAAACTCAGGAAGGAAAGAAAGCTGGAACACAGCACTTTCATGTTGGAAGCATGGATGTGCTTAATAATGGAGAAGCAACCCTAGAATCATTTGAATGACACCATAACAAAAAAATTCTGGCTAGAGTAAGGGATGTATTTATTAGCTGTGTGAGCTCAGTCTTCTTTTGTGTTTTACTATTATCATTTTAGAGGTGAATTTCATCCATCAAGATTTGGGTCAAATCTGGTATCTCTTCATTTGTGCACTGTGCATACTGTGTCTGTAGTGGGCATACCAAATCCTGTTGGCATACAGCGTGGCTGTCCTTCACAGTTTTAACTCTTAATGATGCTCAAGTGACACGGAGGAATGGAACACAAAGACTGATTTCACTAAGGTCATTCTTAGAGTCTCTAGCACGTCTGCCTCTTCTGTGCTGACATCCTTGAAGTCATCTTCATATTTTAACAAACACTATTCTAAAATTAAAATCTGCAACTTTTTATTACTTCAAACTAAATTATTACTTTCAGTTTTGCCAAATCATTACGTTGAGAAGTTTCAATTAACTGTGGTTGTATAATAATTAAAAATAAACGAATTTGGTGGCATTTCATAGGAATTAGTAGTTCTTAGCTGTGCTAGAAGAAACAAGGAAACCATGTGGTTAATTTATTACATTATGTTAATAAGGCTAAAGATGCAGCTCTAAATATGCAGAAAGATATCTGCAGTGTTAAGATTTATTTAACATGAGGGATTAAATTATCCAGTATCTAGTTTGTTTAAACTAGATAGAAAGATTGTGCATATGTAAAGTACTTTGTGAGGTCTGTGCCTCAGTAGAGGCAGAGTGTTAAGAGTGGCCTCTTAGGCTGCTCTAGTCCTGGCACAGCTCTGAGGCAGCTGCATTGTACTGTGGCCATGTGTTAGGCCAGATGGCTTACTGCCCCTCACACCATTCATACTGAGGTGAGTCCTCACTTGGAAGTGCAGTGGAACTGCTTGAGGAAGGGATGCTGCCATCTCCAACCTCATCTGTGCACAGCAGTTTCCGTGCTGTACCTCAGGCCAAGATTGACAAAATAAGCAGAACTGCAACATGGTTAATCTAAACGTGTTTTAATCTAAATTATTGAGTTCAATAAACCTCTAAGTATCAGGTTAATGCTTCCCTTTTTCTGATATTTGTCCTAACAAAAAAATTCAAGTACTAATTGTGATTATTCAGCAGAAGATGTATTGATAGCACTGCATCCTTTTAAAAAGTTTTGTTTAGTAATAAGGAATAAAAGCAGAAAGAACTCAGGTTTTTTTTCCGATGTTTTTCAGATGGTGGTGAAAACCTTCATGGATATGGACCAGGACTCAGAAGATGAGAAGCAGCAGTATCTCCCATTAGCCTTGCACCTTGCATCTGAATTCTTCCTCAGGAATCCCAATAAAGATGTGCGCCTCCTTGTAGCATGTTGCTTGGCTGATATCTTTCGTATCTACGCTCCTGAAGCTCCATATACTTCCCATGACAAACTTAAGGTAAAAATACCTCATAAGATAAAGGCTTTTCTCCCACCTTATTCTTACTGAAGAAAATATAAACTGCCCCCTTAAAAAAAAACCAAACCAAGCCCAAACAAACCAAACAGTCTCCCCCCACCAACAAAAACCCCCAAAAATTAACAGAAAAATGTTTTTATTCCCATGTATACTGATGTTTAGTTTTATTAAAGAGAAGTTGCTTTAATCCTGTAAGTCATTGTAATACTTAAGGGCCAGAGATGTGTAAAGGAATGCTAGATGGCCAGTATCTGTATTGGTGATAGCGTTCTGTCAATGCCTAAAAAAGACAATTTGATGTTCTCACATTATGAATTTGAAAATGTGGATAGATATCACTACTAAAGGATTGTATTTTCATCTTCTGCTGAATCAAGCTTGTAAATTTTGTTTTTTGACAGGACATATTCTTGTTTATTACAAGACAATTAAAAGGCTTGGAGGACACGAAGAGCCCTCAATTTAACAGATACTTTTACTTGTTAGAGGTAACACAATAGTTATAACTTTCAGTAGATGGTATTAGATCTGTAAACCTAAGAAGTGTAATCAGTTGTTCTCCTCATGTGCCAGTATGCCTGGCAAATTTCTTCTATTCTGTAAATCACACCAGTCTCATTAAAGTTCAGTGAATCACGTATTTTAGTACTTAAAGTGCTGTTTGTGTTTAATAAGTTTGTTAATCTGTAGTTGAGGACCAATTATCTAAACAATTGGTATGTATTGAAATTTAGCCTTTATCTTACAATTCCTTGCATTAGGGGTTTTTTATCCAGACAGAAAATCTCAAATGCTGATTAAAATTCCAATGTGCCTATATTGGTGATGGGAGGAGGAATGTAAGATTTTTGCTTTAAAAACATTGCAAAACCATACTCTTGACAAGAACAGAGTGGTGGGGCTCAATGTGCTTTTAGAAATAGTATCTCATTTGTAAACAAGATACTTGATGTTTAAAACATGATGTTTAAAATTGTATTGTTTCATAGCATGAAGAAAAATAAGGTCTTATTATATGAACAAGTTCTGTCAATTGGCTTTCATACTTAAGAAATCAGATCATCCTGTATTTAGAGTTTTCTGGATATATCTTGCAAAGCCCCTGTGTTAGGAGCTCTTTATATGCAAAGCAAATATCCAGTCTCTTTTCCCAAAGTCCTTACATCTATTGTATATTATTTTTCCTTAAACTGAAAAAAACCCATAGCTAACATGATTATGTTTATGTTACTTAATGTGAAGTTGTACTAGCCTAAATATCCTCATTTTTGTTTTAGAATTTAGCTTGGGTCAAATCTTACAACATCTGCTTTGAGTTGGAAGATTGCAATGACATTTTTATTCAGCTTTTTAGGACTCTTTTTTCAGTTATCAAGTAAGTTGAATAATTTCCATTATATTAATTGTCAAAATATCATCAGGTTTGGGAGTAGACTGAATCATGGCATAGTCTACAGATAAATATGTCTGAACAGAAGTCTTTATTTCCCTAAATGAGGAGCTACCAGGAAAGCAAATGGGTGTGAACTGCTGTCATTATGGAGGGGTGTGTGTCTGAAAGTAGATGTTTTAAAATTTGCTGTCCATGTTACAGCAGTATATTTCTTTCCTATTAGTTTATCTACATTTTTGTATTGGTTGTTATTGTCCTGTTTTTAATTTTGATTGTCTTAAAGCAGAGCTAGATTGTTCTAGATTTTTGAACCTTTCTATAAGAGAAGAAAGGCACATAAAATAGTTTTGAGATGTGGAGAGTGTAAGGGAGAGCAAACTAGACAACATTTGATGCTGTTTCTTGATTGTACTGTTAGTATTTGTCCAAGTCTGAGAATTTAATATTGAAAATATTCTTTATGATCTTAGTAATAGCCACAACCAGAAGGTACAAATGCATATGCTGGATTTGATGAGTTCTATCATCATGGAAGGCGATGGAGTAACTCAGGAGCTGCTGGACTCAATTTTGATTAACCTCATTCCTGCACACAAGGTCTGCCAAGTGAAATGTTATCATAGAATTATTGTTATTATAACAGTATACTTACTGCCTTCTGCATATTGTTTATCTCTTTATACACTTCAGCTATTGTGACTGTTTTATTTTCTCCCTTTCATTTGGGGATTACCTGGTGCTGTTGATTAGCTGTGTCTAGATTATTTGTTACAGAGAGATTGTGCCACCTCACTGACACATAAATAAAGTGTTTTCAAGCAAATATAATAGGAAAACATTGTATCTTGAGGATTGTAGGTAGTTGGTTGTTTCACTTTTTGGATATGTTGGGGTCTTTTTAATAGAGAAGATATTAAATATTTTTGAATTTAAAAGAAGGAGGACGGGGGAAAGATATTCCCAAGATTTCTGTGGTGTCTTTCTGTTCTCCTCAGCTTGCCAGTCAGACTTCACTGCACCTTCCTAGTTGTGCTTCCCACCCCTTCCATTGTCTTTCTTCATTTAATTCACTTATAAGGAACAAAGTGACACAGAACACTGCCCTTCCTAGAGGAATTGTATGTTCCTTGAAGAGGGGATCACTGGGACTGCAGTTGAGCTTTTAAAGTTCCTTCACTGTAATGCCTTAATAAAGTTAAAAAGTAAATAAACACAACTCCTTTAGCTGTAAAATAAAGGAAAATGAGGTGCAGGCTGATGATGGTGATGCCTTACACTGGCCAAGAAAATTCCCTTGCTAAAACACTTGTACTTATCAAAAATGGTATAGAGTACTGTAAGTTTCAGTTATTAGTAAGAGGAGATGAACTACCAAGTATATGATTACCAAGTATATGTTTCTGTTTGCTCATTTGTTAATTTAAAATGATTACAAAAATTAAGACATGTCCATCTATGACTAGATAATTAAATCAGTATTAGTATGGCCATTGTCATTTACCTGTGAAATCTCATCAAGCTTATAAAAGTATCTATTGCCTGAGATGAGTTTGCATTCCTTCTGTCATAATCATGAGACAGGAATGGCATTCTATCAAATCATTTTTATTGACAGCAATGAGATAGTGTCTTACTGAAACTGCTAATACAGAGAGCCTCTTGTAACAAGAGTCCTTGTGAAAATACGCTGTTCTTTGTAAGTTGCTTCTAATAAATTACAGGCAAGTAGATATAAGGAGTGGAAGTAGAGGGTGGTGATCTGAGGTGATGCTGTTGACAATGATGGGCATTGCTCTGATGGTACAAAGGCCCAGTAAAACCTTGTGCAACTTAACATTGTGTTGTGACTACTTGATTTAGGCAAAGTAAAAGTGAATATGATCCTTTAACATTAACGTTGTTATAGTTTTGCCTAATGAAGAAAATTCTCAAGCGAGGCTCTCATAAAGAGGGAGACAAACTTGGTGTAAATATTGGGTTGTAATTTAGTGTCACTTAGAGGATTGGTGCCATTCTTACCGGCTCTTGGTCACTTTAGTGTCACTTAGAGGATTGGTGCCATTCTTACCAGCTCTTGGTCATGACTGAGCAAAAAATGTCCTGTAGGTAGTGCTCAGTATTGTAATTTGGTCAGTGTGTCAGTCTGTGTTACTTTCTTTGTTCCCTGTAACAGCAGCACTTAAATGACTGCTTTACCATGGTAGTTCAAAAAAAACTAAAAAACAACCAGAAAGTTCTTCTGTCTGATCTGCCTATGGGAGTTTGACTAATGTAACTATGTTCTCCTTTCATGAACAGATCTGCAAGAAAATTCTGTGATTATGTTGCTTGCCTTTAGATATGTAAATCAGAAGCACTGTAGCCTTAAGAGCACAGTTGATTTTCTTGTAGAATGCATGCAATAGCAATACTTCTAGGTCTGTGCAGAGCAGTCAAATTACCAGTCATTCTCTGCTATGACATAAGAAAAATATCAGTCTGGCAAGACTAGATGGAAGTTTGTCCTTGTAAAGAAGCTGAAATAATGTGGTTTGGATAATGAAGTCTGAGGTGGTGTTTTTTTAATTAGACATGATATACAGTCTACCTCTGAATCTAGATTATATTAATTTGTACATCCATTCTTAGTAAAGTGATGGTGTAAAGTGATTGTTCTCTGTGTGTGCTAATGTGACTCATCTAGTAAATTCAGGTTTCAGTAGCAGTAGCATGTCACATTTTGCTCACATTTTGACCTGTGGCCTCAAACTGTAGTTCTTTATATTAACTTTAAAAGTAGTGCTATTCAGTGAATATTTTTCTTCCCAGTTTTACATAAGTTATTCCTTGAAAACATTTTCATGTGTTAAAAATCTATATTTTCTTCTGCATGTTCTACAGCATGGGTTATCCAGACATGGATATCCAGCATGGGTTATCTTTTCTCCTAATAGCTGAAGAAGTTGATTTGTTTTATTAAGTTACATATTTGTTTTCTAGGCTGTTTTGGTGTTTGATTCTTCGGTATTGTGGTGTTCTGTGTTTGTGTGTGTATTTGTGTTGTTGGTTTGGTTGTGTGGAAGAATCCATATGGAAGTTCCATAGAAATTGTATTTTAAAGTTTGAGATTCACAGTCCTTTAGTTTAATGCCTGCATACCAGTCAACAAGGTTTTAATCATGGCTGGGTTTGGGAAGAAAGTATTGGGATATTTTTTGAGAAGATTCATACAAATATGTCTGTCTTCTATAACAAGACATCAGTTTAGTGCTTTGGTGACTGAAGAAATATTTGTTTGAGCCTTTGGCCACCTTGTTTCTCTTTACTATCTGTTGATGAACTGTCTTTGTCATCTCATTAATTAAAAGAACATGAGGGAGTTGTTCTCAGTGTAGATTTGCCAATTACCATATTTCCAAGAATCAGTCATCCCTAGGCTTTACCTGCATTTTGTCTGCAGTGATTTGTAGTTTTCAGGGCAATCAGCTCATCCATATCATTTTTCCCGTCCAAGCTGCATTAAACTTAGATGATATGAGATACTGCATATGGGATTTGTACAGACTTGGACAGAAAAATTTTTCAGATATGCAGTTACATTCTTTTTCTTGCTCAAGAGCAATATATCAGTGTTCAGATTTGTCATGTTACAATCAAATGCTTACTTGGAAAGTTAACTGCTAACTCTGCCCCCGTGTAGGTGCTTTGTGTAGTCTCATTGTGGGCTGTCTCAGAGTATATCATACAGTTTGTGGAGAAGTCAGTGCACAGTTTTAGTCTCTAGACAAGGCTGAACTTGCTACAGAGTGTATCTTTAATGAGTATGCGAGGGGCAGACAAAACCACATTTAAATATTAATTTAAATTCATTCATTTTTCAGTGCCAGATTTGGCGCATGTTAATTTTCAGAGTATTCAGGAATGATAATGTTTCTTCAAAATCTGTTTTTGTGAGTGAAAACTCTGTAAAATTTTATTATATTTTCTTTATTTCAGAACCTTAACAAACAAGCGTTTGATCTTGCAAAAGTCCTGTTGAAAAGGACCGTCCAGACCATTGAACCATGTATTGCCAACGTATGTAAATTAATCCATGTTACCTGCAAGTAATAAGTGTTCTTGTTACTGTCTGCATTTATTGGAGATTTTATGGGCATTTTTATTCTTTTAAATATTGTTTATAGAAGCTACTACAGTTTTCCAAATAGGATATTGTTGGCTTGGTTGTAAAGTGTGTGGAGTATTTCAAATAAGCAAAGAGGAAATTAATTTTTATCCATCTCATTGTAATGTTAAGCCTAAATCTAGGCTGTGAAAATAGCTGACCACTAAAAATTCTGTTACAACAAAAGGAATTATTAATAGTTCATATGTGCAGCAACCAGGCAGCCTTATTTCATACCAAGCTTTAGGATGAAGCATTTCAACCTACCGGCTCTTTGCTAGATTTTCTTTCCCCTCCTACACTTGCTCTGACTTGTAGTCATAAAGAGTAAAAGAAATATGCTTTTTACAAGGCTTCCTTCAAATTACAATTCCTTCTTGTTGAATGTAAGTGTTGTATGTTCTGCACATTAATACAGCTACTGCAGTCTTTGATGAATGTATTCTGATCCATTCTGTTGCCTTTCTTTGGTGCTGAAGCCAATGGAATTAATAAAATTCAGAGTAATTTAAAAGGGAATTAGGCAGATTCATAAAAGATTAATCAATAAGTACTTAAAAGCTCAAGGAATCTGACTAACAGTTACCACATTCCCCTGGTTTTTTTAAGCTTTATAATTAGTCATATGTGAAAACAGGATAGTACATAAAGTAACCTTTGAGTTGAGTTAATATTATTCTCCTTATTTTCTTTTTCAAGTGTGTAATAGCTTTTTTTGCTATTGCATTTGCACTGCTTAGATAATATTAACCCACAATATCTAATAGGAAGTATTAAATTTTAATATACTTTATATAAATCCAAAAATAAATAATTCATAATTTAGGCTACTTTGGTTTGTTTCTGTTAGATCACTAATGACCTTGATACATTAGCCATCAAATATTGCAAGACATAATAAAAAGACATCTGACATTCTTTAAAATGGATTTGAAGCAGAGAACCTTTATTTTCAGTATTTGATGATCTTCAGTTGGATTGGGTTTCAATTATAAGAAAATTTTTTAAAAGCACTGGGTTTTTTTTGTTCAGTGTTCTACTGAGTGAATATGCATTGTAAGTTAACAATTCTTTTATTACTTGTTAATTTTCCTTGGGAGATAGTTACTGAGATTTGAAATTATCAAATTGTCATGTATTAAACTCTCTTGATAGAGTTAATAAAACTGAACTGGCAAGGATGTTTTTAATTTGCTTGAGCCAAAATTGTAAGGGTGAAATGCTTTGATGTAGTGAAGAAATTGTGCTTTGAATGCCTTCCATAAGTATAAAACCATTAATGATACTACATTAAAAGAATTTTTTAAAATAATGTTTGCATTAATGAAGGAAAATATACTACATAATATTGTTTGTATTTTAGTTTTTTAACCAGGTTCTGGTACTGGGAAAGTCTTCAGTAAGTGACTTATCAGAACATGTGTTTGACTTGATACAAGAGCTTTTTGCCATAGATCCTCACTTACTGCTGTCTGTCATGCCACAGCTGGAATTCAAGCTGAAGGTGGGTTACAATGTAGCTTTGAACAGTCAGTAAAATTTTTGTTAAATGTTTTGTTAAAAATTTTTGTTTTATTAAGAGTGCAGAACTGTAGATGTAATAAGTGTTCTACCAGGGGAATAAAAATTCTGTATTTATTGCTTTATTTTGAAGGTAAATATAATAGTAAAGAAAGGATATTGGAAATTAGTATGCAATTATGTGCTTATTGTGCTTGCAAACATGTATTATGCACACAATATATATATAATCATTATAATGATAAATTAATGCAGTCTAATGCAAAAGCTTTATGTACTTAATCTTTGGATTGCACCCAAAATTTATAAAGTAATTAGGCTGCAGTTGGCTTATCTTATGAAATGCAAATGTGTTAGCTTCAGTATCGATTTGCAGAATTTTCTTTTATAAAATAATGCTTTAATAATAGGGGAAGTATTTCCTAATATTTTACCAGATTTGTTATTGTCAGCTAATAAGATAGCTGACTGATTTGAATCCTTGAAAACAGTTAATTTATCCTGATTTGGAAGTCTGTGGGGGTTTTAATTAAAAAGCCATTTGTCTTTCTTGAGATTATAAGTGGACAACAGAAATAATTTTGCATGTGTGGATGTACACGTAGGCTATGGTTGCAACAAACAAAAGTAACCAAGAAATAGGTATTTGGTGAAATTACATGTGGCTTTCATTAGTGCATATGTTTTTATAACATCTTAATTGGTGTCTTGTCCACACACATAAAATAGTCTTAAAAATGTTTTAAAACAAATCATTAATTGTTTATTTTGTCAGATGTATATTAGAGTACTGTGTATGGGTTTTTATTGGTGAAAAGAAGGTTCTTTAAAAGCCCAGCCATCTATTCAGTGTCTGTAAGGCATTAGCTTAATATGTATATTTGTATATTTTGTCTCGTATGAATCCTATAAGGTAATTAAAGAGAGCGAGGATTATCAGAAATACTTTCAAATTCAGTTTTTAATCTAACTGTTAAAAAACCAGAAATAAAATTATTACTAAGATATTACAGGTAATGATTTACTGTTCCTTTTTCATATTTTGATTTTTAGAGCAATGATGGAGAAGAACGTTTGGCTGTTGTTCGACTTCTGGCTAAACTCTTTGGCTCCAAAGATTCTGATCTGGCCACACAAAATCGACCTCTTTGGCAGTGCTTTCTTGGGCGGTAAGAGGAATGGGATAGACTTCTGAATTTCTGTTCTTTTTTGATGTTCTTTTTTCTGTTTTCTTACAGTATTGCATTTTTCATTTTCTTTCTAGAGGATGTAACTATTTATATTTGAACGAGTTCCTTATTAAATCATCAAAGCAGAAAACTGCATACAGTTATATTTTAGAAGGAAGAGGCCTGAAAGACCGCTGCTATATTGCTATCAGCTATGGCCATATAAGTTAGACAGACAGCACATTGTATGCATAGCAGAATTTACACAATAGCTATGCCAGCATTGTCTGAAATTTCATACTGTTCAGCTGCATCTGCAACACTGTTTTGCTTGGCATTTACCTTTCTGAGTGAAGAGATACTTTATTTTACATAAATGTAGAAGTTCATAATCTTTTAAAAAGAGAACATTTTCAAATGGTTCCTGGTGATGCCCGTTTACATTTCTGTAATTTTCTGTGTGCATGTGTGTACATGCACACACACAATTGACATTGTATGGAGACCTGTGTTCAGAAGTCAGTGGGCAAAATCTGTTGGGTCAACATTTTATCTACATACACCATATTCATTCTTTAATATTAGTCCTGACTGAATTTCACAAGAAATAACAAATATTTGTATGAGGTACATTATTGAGAGAAATTCAAAACATTTATATTCTCTAATTTTGCCATATAAAAGTATTCTAATAGTTAACAGAACGTATTATCAACACGTTACTACATAGAGAATAATACTGATTTGCAAAGCTAATTAAAAATTAACATTCATTATCTTCTATCCCTCTAGGTTCAATGATATCCATGTCCCTGTGAGATTAGAGAGTGTGAAATTCGCCAGTCATTGTTTAATGAACCATCCAGACTTAGCAAAAGACCTCACTGGTGAGATGCTCATACAGGGGTTTAGAATAATCTACAAAATGAGCAAGGGACTGTGTAACTATTTTTGTACATAGCAATCTGGTTCTGAAATGCACCAAGTCCAATGCTTGATAAGGGGGGATGGAAGAGGTATTTGCTGAGTAACTGATTTCTGTTGAAGATGAGTGCTAGTAATTAGATAGAGGAGGAGTGTGTGGCTTTGTGTGGACTTTGTAAGAGTGAGTAGTGAAGAAGCTATCCATTGCAGAATGAATTTTAAAGTAATTTCAAGTTCTAAAGAAACTTTGGGTAAGGCAAAGCAAATATTGGTTCGACACCCTGGCTTATTTTCAAAACTAGTCACTGAGTTCCCCACTACTCTTTTCCACTGACCTCAAAAAAAGCCTTTTTGCTGATGTAAACTATGAAGTTTCTTCTTTCTCTACAGTATCTCTAACTATGAGAAGATTTTCAGGCTTAACTGAAAATACTGTTGTTTTTTGATGCAACCTATTCTACAACAATTGTCAGTATTTCTGATTTATTATTCACATTTTTCACTCTTAGGGAATGAGAGTTTCTTTTTGTTTCTTCTTATTCCCTCGCCCCCCCTTTACTTACAGTGCATTCTAGCCAACTTTATTTCACTTTATTGCTTCTTGCAAATGATGTTATCATAAAAGCTATCACTCCTGTTTTCTTCTGATATTTACAGTTACCTAATTGTTTGATAAAACTTTAACATAAAAAACATTGGAACAGATGTTTCCTGTCAGTGGCTCTATATTTAATAGATTACGTAGTTGTGATATATGAGACATTTAATTGATTAAACATTAGTAATAAATCAGAATACATCACACCTACCTAAAAAAGCCAAGCTTCTCATTGTTTCTGCTCATGACAGAATATTTGAAGGTTAGATCACACGACCCAGAAGAAGCCATTCGACATGATGTTATTGTTACAATTATCACTGCGGGCAAGAGAGATCTCTCTTTGGTCAATGACCAGCTGCTTGGCTTTGTGAGGGAGAGAACGCTGGACAAACGGGTAAGTGTGTTAATAGTGTGCTTTCAGCAATGACCTGCTCTAATATACTTCACTAAAAGTAAAATAAAAACCTGAAGCCACGGAATCAGAGAATCTTCAGAGTTGACTATTAACAGGAGTACTCACAGAAAAAAAATTATTTCTTACAAGAACATCTTAATAAAAATTCCATATTATGGTGGCATCAATCAAGTGTTGTCAAGCAAATAGGGTCATTGACTTGTGATAAACACAGTTACATTGTAAGAACATAAGAATGGTCACACATGTTTAAGCCAAAGGTCACTATAACCCATTATAATTCTCACAGTCATCAGCTTTGGATTTGTGATTTAAGGCTTAAATCCTTAAATCACAAATCCAATAATTTGTGATTTAAGGATTTCTTAAGTCTGCTGGCCCATGCTCATAATAACTTTCAACAGAACTTTATTCCATGTATTTATCAAGTTCTTTCTTGAATTTATTTGTACTTTATAAGCCTCCATGGCATATGCATCAGTAAATTAAAGTTTAATGCCTGTTTGGGAAAAATAACTTCACTTGTTTGCTTTTAACTTGTCTGATCATTTGATTTGGTATCTCATAGATCTTGGATTACATAAAACAATGAATATTCTTTGACTCATTTATATTTAATAAATATGAATACCATATCTTCTCTAAGTCTTTCTTTTCTATTCTAAAGAATCACTTGATTAACTTCCATACAAATTGATTGTTACATACTGCTGATCATTCTTGTCTGGATGTTCTCTGTCGTGTTGGAACTAAGATGACCAGACTTAGGAGCAACATGCTACTCACCGGAACATCTGATTTTGAATGGCATTCAGAGTTTGCACCGTGTTACATACTTGATGATAATTTTTTTTCTTATTCTGAAACGTTCTGTCTGTCTCTTCTGCTATTTCTGAGCACTGAGCTGACAGATATGGAAAACATTCATGTTAACGTCAGTGTTTTTCTTTAATAACTTCCGGTGATATACTGCCAGATACTGTACATGCAGAGTTAATGCTGGTGGGAAAACCTATCCTTAATCTGAATTTCTTCCATTTCATACCGTAACAATTCAGTAGCATGACATTTTTCTGCAATTCTTAATTATGTTACATCTGACTACCTCAGTAAATTTTACACACACTGTTCAGTTCATTTTGTAATAAGTTTTCATATGTTAAATGTCTGAGATTCCTTTCTGACTTCATCTACAGGTTTATTTTGTTCCCTTCATTGTGAAAATCAGTCATTTATTTCCAGCTATTTCCCCCTATGTTTTAGTTGATAATTAATTCACAACAGAATTTTTATTTTAAGGCCCTCTGGTACGAGGCTTTGTTGGAAATCTTTTGGGATCCTAATGCATTTTACTGATAGACTTCTGGATCTGCTAAAAGTTATTTTTTCTTAGATAAAACTTCCCATTATGTAAAGTTCATAGACACATTTCTGTAACTTATTTTTCAGTAGTGTCAGCTCCTTCTTGTCGTTACTGTTCTATTTCAACCTGTTTGCCCATTCCAAATCAGATGTTCTTTTGAGAGGCACATTGTTCCTCTTCACACCCTTTGGTTTCTTTCACATTTGCTGTCTTCAGTCTGCTTATGGACAGATTGCAATAATAGAATAATTAGTATTTGGTATATAACGTCTAAATTCTTGTAAAAGTCATAGATCGGTTACCACCTTTTGTAATTAAGATTACAAAATCTTAATTATTTTCTTCCTGCTTGCTTTATTAATTTTTTTTAAATGTCTCTTAATGATACTTTAAGAAACCTCTTCAGAGCTCTCCTGGAATAAATCTGTTTGTCTCTCAGCCATACATAAAGGGTCTGGAAGGCTTCCTGCTTCTGCAGTCTTTGGTAAAGGTGTTTAGTTAGTATGCTTTTAATAACTTCATTTTGAAACTATTGCCCATGCTTCATCAAGGATTTACTTTCAATTTATACTGAGTTTATACTGTTTCCTGTTTACATTTTTTCAGATGTGGCTCCATGCTCTTTGGAGAGTGATGCCTAATAGCAGACTTCTCTTTGCAATGTAGCTATGTCGATTTTTTTTTCCTTATTATTGTCGTTTTTTGATAGGCTATAGAAAGGATACCCCCTATGTCATTCTAGCTGTTTTTTCTAATTTTACCTTTTTTTGTGCTTTTAAGTGAGAATGTTACTATGATTGATTTTGGAAAGAATGTCATCTTTACACGGAGAAATAATGATTTTGAGTATGTTCACTGTTGTAAAGCAGCTCTTCAATTAGCTGTACTTGCAGCTTGACATTGCGTGTTTCTCAGAAGTGGTCAAGATCACCTTCCTTCTTTTTCAGCCTCTAAATATGTCCAAAAGTTCATTTATGAGATCTAAAAACTTTTAATAGAGTCACCACTTTGCACTGGGACCTAGTGAGAAGGGGATGATTGTTACTGTGTTTTCATCTGTGTCTCTGTTACCTTTAGCATGCTGCTGTCAGTAAGAGGCAGTCAGCTATTACTGCACAGCTGTAATACTGATTTCTACAGAGCTAGGTCTTTTTTTGTGTGGTTTTAAATCAGTGTGGTGGCATGTAATGTTCCTCATACGTTAGACTAAGTCATTTCACACCAGTTGTAGGTTTGATATATTGCATTTCAAGGTTAGGTGCTTTTTCAGGTGATCAGTGAAAAATAACTTTGTCTGTACATGATGTTTCTCTTATAAAAATCTCTGGAGAGAGCTTTAATAAAAGTATATCCTGAGGGGAAAATAAAATTGAGCGCTGACTAGAAATTACTACAACAAATACTTAGCATTTGAAGTAGACCTTAGCAATATAGGATGTGTTAGTAAATATAGTTACTACTGTAGAATGAAGATCAAGGACTTGTAAACTTTCATCTGTTTTTTAAAAATTATTTTTAGGATTTCTCTCCAGTTTGGGAGAGGAGCATTGGTAATGTCCATGTAACTATCTTTATATTTTCTGTGTAGGATTTTCTCAATTCCAGGCTGAGTGCACTATACCTATTTTAATCACTCCTTTTCTTTAAAAGAGCTCTGTATTTTGCTGGCTGCATTTACCCCTTGTAGCTGGGTTTCTGTTGGATACATCTACTGCAAACTCCTAAATGATGGTTCATCAGTTTGACTTCATCTTTTTAGGTCTGCAGTCATCTGTCAAATGAGTATTGCTATTACTATGAAAAGAATGCTTGTCCAACAGGCTGAAGTAAAGTGCCAACCTGTCATTTCAGTTCTGCCTCTTATCTTTATAAAGCAGGGAAAAAATTTAAATCATGCTAACTGGTACAGCATTTAAGTGATCTGTTTTTTTTTTCTCCTGACCATATTCTAATTGACACAGTATTGGTAAAGACAGTGTAAACACTTCCTAGAGTGGAAGTTTCTGGCTAAAAGACACTACTTAATTTTTAAAGGAATGTCCTTAGCTGATTTGATCTGTATAGACATTTGCATGATGATTGTAACTATTTAAAAAACAAAAACAATTTTAAAAACAAACGAACAAACACCACTTCCACCATTAGTTTTCAAATCCATTTTTATTGCTCCACATGGAAAAGTAACTCTGGTAACATGCTCCCCAAAAACTGAAATCTAGTCTTTGGTAATAATTGTTCTTAGGAAAGCTCCTTTGAAACACTGTTTCAAAGGTCTTTCCAGCATCTTCACTTTTCAGAATAATTAGGAGACATTTTAAAAACAATAACAAAAATACTCTTGTCCATAATACTGGAATAATCTTAAGAACCTGAGAAGTTAAGAGAGTTTTGACAGCTGACTTCGTTGGCATTTCTCCCAACAGTCCTTATGGAGAAGAGACTCAGGCCCTTCATAAGAACTGACTTGCACATCATCAGCTTGAAGTCAAAAGCTATAGAGTGAGGAGCCATAGAATCATACACCCATTTTTGGTTCCTCTTTATGCATTTTTCTGCATGTGCATTAGTTTTAACTGTACTGAAAACCATTGTGCCTTTTTTCCAGATAAAGGAGAACTGTTGTAAGATATTTATTAAAGTTATTCTAATGGGTAAAGGATTGTTTTGATTTTTCAATAGCAATTTTTTTCAAAATTCAGCCCAACAGTTATCAGTGGAGGAATTTAATTATGTTGGTCAGCCAAGGAAGCTAAGGTTATCAAAATTCTTCTCTTAATTGAATCAGGGTAGTAATTCTGTTAGCTATGTTTATGTATGCTGTCTTTGAAACTGATTATTACATTCCTCTTTATGTTTATTTGCTGTTTCAGCTTTAAGTCTCAAAAGTGTTTTACTCTTTTTTCTCCCTACATGTATCTCCTATTCAATGACTTGCTTCAGTGGTGTTCCAAACATTCTCTAAGTGGTTTGGTCCAATGTCTCCTATTGTCACTGCAACTGGCTTTCTACACACTCTGAGATCTACTCTACAGCTATTTCACTAATCAGAATTCTATTTGCAATCCAAACCTCCTTTATTTTGTAACTCCTTTTTGCTCCCACATTTTAGGCTTAAATTCTCTGGAATCGTGTATAGAAATAATTTTTTGTTTTCTTCTGACGAGTTTTTCCATCCATCATTTCTGTCTCATATAGGAGATCTGATGAAGCTATCACCTGCATAGGAAGGGTATATCTGAATGCAGAAAAATATTACTACTTTTCTGAAAATGTTTCCCTTTCAGGCCTTTATTTTCTTTAAAATGTGCTTTAGATTGTAACAGGAGTGAACAAATTCCTGCAGAAAAGTTAAATAATAACATCTATTTACAGCTAAAGTTTTTCTCTTTCCTGAAAACTAATTACTGTATTATGTTCTAGTAAAGTTATTACTATCTTGACTCATCTGTCACTTAAGAATACAACAAGTAACAAAACACAAGTTTATTCTTTCCATCTTATTGCTATAACCTACTCCAACAGCTAATGGTGTCTTGTGGTGACATGAGCCATATTATCTTGAAGATTTGTCTTGTCTTTGCCCTTCAAGAAAAGGAAATCATTCAGTAAAACTATTAAGGAATTAAATGTGCAGTACCTCAGTGGTATTGAGTCAAGCCTTCAGTTTAACAAGATTGAGGAGGTTACAGTATGAATAATAGTATCTACATTTGTGCTTCATAGGCTGAAATGATTTGAGCATTGTTAGTCCTTGGGAGTTCAAGACTAAAAGTGATACCTAGTGTGTTCTGAAAGAAATTATCTCTTTCAGTTCAAATTTAATGCATTTCTTCTAAATGATGTGGGAAAACAAGTGTCTTCTGAGGTTTACTGTGTAAATCATTCAGCATGAGACACTATGCTGCCTAAATTAATCCTGAAGTCAGTTTTGGTATGATTCCTCACAGAATCAGCACAGGATGGCTTATGGGTCTTGTCTGTGAAATTGTTTAATAATAAGATATTTGTTATTTATTTTAGAGGATAAAGTATGACCACCAAAAGCAAGATGGAGAACCCATGAACTCCTCCTGTAGCTGTTGTACTCTGGGGTTTTTTTCCTCAATCCCTCCAGTCTTAGAGCAATTGCTTCAAGGCTTCAGCAAAATGGGCCTCTCCCACTGTCCTGGAAGGTGGCCTAAGAGCTCAAGCCAGGCAGCTTTGGCTTGGCCTAGGCTCCAGATCTCCCGTGTCGAGGCAAGGGTGCTATGAGATGGTGCAAGGCAGTGGGAAGAAAGAAGTCTGCCACTTACCTGGTGCCTGTCTCTGAATAGATAAGCCTTCCAAATCCTGACTCAGTAAGACACTTACTCAGGCATACATGTTAAGCTGTACTTAACTTCTTTTCTGCTGTCTAGCTCCCAGATTTTTTACACTCGGCACAGAGAAGTACTGAAGTCCTGGGTACTGACAGTATTTAATCTGCACAGTACTGGGAAAAAAACTCTTATGTAGGCTTTGCAAATTTTCATCTAGAGGCTTCAAACAGCATTTTTCAGCTTTTGAAGTGTCTAAATACAGGAGATCAGAAAGTGGCTATTTTGTCTTTCTTGCTTCTACATCTTTACTGTATTTCTATGGTTTATTTATTTATTTATTTATTTATTCATTTACCAAAACCAATTCCCCAACTTCTTTTAATTTCTTCCCTCTCAAGTGGCGAGTAAGAAAAGAAGCTATGATGGGTCTTGCCCAGCTGTACAAGAAGTACTGTCTTCATGCTGAGGCTGGAAAAGATGCTGCAGAGAAAGTGAGCTGGATAAAGGATAAACTTTTGCACATATATTATCAAAATAGCATTGATGACAAGTGAGTCAATCTAAGTCTTCCTAATTTTAATTGTATAGTGATAAGAGATACTCTGAAAATATGTTCTTATCCTGTGAAAGCTGTTATATTCTGCATTTATGGGTTGATGTATGGTGTATTTAATTAATCATTAAGATATGTATGCACATATTCAAAATTGTTTCATTATCTGTTCATGGATTCATTTTTATATACTGATGGAACTGTGATTTGCATTAACTAACTGCTGTGTAAGAAAAACATTGTTAAATCTGGCATTTCCTATGCCAGCTGTTGTTTGCCTTACTGCTTTCCAGAGGCCAGGCTGTTAAAATCTGTCCTCTGTGAGTGTTATGTGTGTACACACCACAGTGCATGCACAGATCTCTCCTTTTGGCATATGGACCTTTAGGTAGACCAAAAGCTGAAGAAACATCAGGGGTGCTTTCACGTTTGATTTGTCTGTGTTTTGTCACTCAGTCCCTTTGATTTTTTGAAATACTGTTTTGGTGTCGAAAAAAGATATTTTGGCCAAGGTTTTGGAAGATTATCAATAGTTTTTCAGGAAGAGGGAAGCTGTGATTACCACACAAAGGCAGAATTTCAGCCTAGATTTTTAGTATGGTGGACTCAGAAAATTCGTTACCCTGTTTCTTAGCGCCTTGCTTATGCAGCCTGGTACTTCAGAATGTTTTGTTACCTTGGTGACTAGTCTGAATGGGCCAATAGCCTCCTTCAGTTGCCAGTTATGATACTAAATTTTTAAGCACTGCAGTGGTGAAGGCTCTTGCTTTGTTCATCTGGCTGGTTGTAAGTGGGCCATAGTTGCATATTTGATTAGTTGGCACCTTTTTTGAAAATCAGGAAGTCTTCACATGGTTTATACAAAGCTAATTCAGCATATATGTGAAAATATACTTTAGTTTGCATTGAGAGGTTTCTGGTTTTTTTACCGTGTTTGCATCTCATTTTCAGTACACAGGTTTGATAGTGGACAGAGAATGAATCAGTTGTGTAGTGAATGGGGCAGATGTGTTCTGTATTTCTGCTCAATCAAAAGCAGAACACTGATGGAAAGGAGGCAGGGAATTTTAAGGGAAGAGTGTGTCATCAAAACTGGGTTTCTTTCTCTGACGTGATTTCAGAAAGGCTGATTACACTATTGAAACTAGCTTTTTCATGAGGAGGCATGAATTGTATCCTGTTTGTTTTCTGTGTCCACACAGAAAGATTGGTGGCTTGATTTTTAATGTTCTTCTAGGTCAGTTTGATACTCTAAATTTTAATTCAAATGGTACTAGGCTTCAAGGCTGACAATTAAGTTTTTGCTCAGTGACACCATTGGGTTGGTTTCCTGATCTCAGTGGAGGGATAAATGTGTTTGTGCACTTGTCAGGCTTTTAGAGATTTAGCACCTGAAGAGATGTAGAAATGCTATGATCTTTTAAGACATAAAAGATCTGTTCAATCCTTTAAACACATAAGCAAGCATGGGCCAAAATTGGCCAGCTCTGGCCTATTTTCCTTCAGTAATGCAGCAAAGAGGATAAAAAGTAGCAGTGGACACCTCTGAGCCTTGGAGTATTTCCTTAGGGATAACACTATTTCTTTCTGGAGATAATAGTGAAGTATCACACAGAGTTGAGGCATGAGGTGGAATAGAACAGATTTTTTCCCACACATTGATAACTTGCTCACTTTTATAATGTTTTTGTTGTTGCTTGGCTGTTGATTTGCACATCTGCTCAAGCCTGAAAACTTCTGACTATAAGAGCTGCCTCTCATGTATTCTCTGAACTTCTTTATTTTACAATAAATATACAGGGAATAGAGTGAAACAACCACATTTGAAACAGTGCCCTATTACCAGCTATAATTATGTTAGCCAGTCACTTTATTCACAGGAGAGAAGTGTGTCTTGCAGTTATTCCCATTTTGTAAATCTCGACCGTCACCAGCAGGGACCAGGGAAGGGATGATGCAGTCGTTCCATTTGTATTGAATGCTTTTCTAGAACATGTATCTATAGAGAGATGGACTAGAGCAATGTTCATAAATTGCTAAGAACTCTGATGCCTCCAATCTCCTAGTATGTTAAACAGATGGAGTCCCTTGAGCTCTGAAGATCCTGTTCCCCAAACAATATAGTTCTTGGAGTCATCAGTAGGAAAGTGTACATTTAAAGAGACAAAGCCAAGTTTTCTTTAATACTAATAGGCTGTTTTGATATAGTTGTATCCATACTCAAGGTCATCCTTTTATTCCTCAGTCTTGCCATCATGTCTCTTGGAATTTTCTTTCAACAAAAATAAGCTGTGTGAGCAGAAATAAGGTGTGTTTGATCTGTGCTGCTGTGGTCTCTGTACAAGGCACTCACAGAGTTCTTGCTAGTACCAGTGGACTGGTACATAGTGAAAAGGTTTTAAAACTCAAACACACACAGTATTTGTCAATAAGTATCAAATTGTATTGCTGAACATTGTGCACAGCTTTCATTAGTATGAATTGAATTAACATTTGAATGTTCTTTTATTGGGGGGCTATAATTAGATGAACTGCTCACTTGTATTTTGTAGTTCAAAGTTGGTATTTAATATAAAACTTCAAATGTGTATTTAAAAAAGATAATTGGAGATTGTTTTTGCTGGTTTGGTTTGTTCTCAGTTTGCCTTTTGCCCCTTTACTTGTGTATGTTTTGGTGTTCCTTCATCTCCACCTTTTTAGTGTTGATTTTTAGTTTCTGTATTAGAATGAGTAGATTCTCAAGTACTGCAGTTCAATTTTAACCATTCTTTCAAGGATACTTCACATTTTTACTTTTCATCCCCTTTGAGTTATATTCTTGTATTCTTTCTCCTTTATTTGAGCTTTTCACTGTCAGTGTTCTTCAATATATTAGAATAAACAAAGGGAGATTCTCAGATCTTAAAGACAAGGAGAATTTGGATGGTGACAGATTGCTCCCTCTTAGAGGTGAAAGTGAAAGAACGTGGAAAAGCTCTCAAGGAGCAGTTCTTGCTAATCTTTCTATCACTAGTGGAAGGAGTCTTTACAGCTGAGAAAAATGTGACTATTTTTTTGTCTTCTTTGTTGAAAAATCTGGTTTTAATGACTTCTGCTATTTCTTGTTTTTTCAGCTTATCTGGAAGGTATTGTTTGACATGTATGGTAGTGATTTCTCTTCTTTTTTTTCTTCTTTTCCTGCAGATTACTGGTAGAGAAAATCTTTGCTCAGTATCTTGTTCCACACAATTTGGAAACAGAAGAGCGAATGAAGTGCTTGTACTATTTGTATGCTAGCTTGGATCCAAATGCTGTCAAGTGAGTATAGTTTCTATTCAACAAATACTTGCTTTCTTAGGCTTTTCTAACATCTCTGTTATCTTGCTTGTATTATATAATAAAAATACAGCTAATGGATGCTTAGCATTGTTTGCAAGTAGCATAGTATTTGAAAACATTTCCCTTTTATATACAAACCCAACACATCCATTAGACAAAAGGATCCCATCATATTTGAGAAGAGCGGGTTTATCCATCCATTTTCATGCAGACTTAAAAGTGTGCAAGTGATGACTTTTAGGTTTGCTCTGTATTAGGAACCATGATGAAGGTGTCTGTAACTGAATTCTGGTTGATGGTGGACTGTTTTTTATTTGAGTGGTTGTAAGAAATACTACAGGTGTCCTGCACATGTTAAATTGCTCCTAGAAGAATAAGAGATGATGTTCTGTAAAAAGAGAAAATCAGTTCTACCTTGTTTTCAAAACTTATTTTTAATATTTGTTAGGTTTTGATTGTACCTAATAGGTGTTATGTTGCACTTCTAAAATAAATAAATTAACAATCTTGTTTATTAAAACATACAGCATGTTTTTGTCATAAAGAAGCTTTTCTTTTCTTGTTTCCCATTTTTGCAGAGCACTGAATGAGATGTGGAAGTGCCAGAACATGCTAAGGAGTCATGTACGAGAATTGCTGGATTTGCATAAGCAGCCCACTGTACGGTTTTGAAAATATTTATACTTTATCCAGTAGATCTATGGGACTGATTTACTGGAGGGTTTTATACTGTATTACTGATTCAATGTAACTTCAGTTGATTTCTGTATGTAGACAACATTCCATTCTCATGAAGTAGAGTTGCTTTTTGTAATGCTTGAAGGTATATGACCTCCTTCTGTTGATCATTTTTTCATAGTACTGCTCAAGAGCTTTGAAACAAGTTTTAAAAGTTTCAAAGGTTTTTGTTCACTTTTGACAGACCTTTTTTCTTTCTCACTTTCTAAGAGATTTTGAAAATGGAATGGAATATGTTGTAACATAAAGCAGTGATTTCTTCATTGGTTAGAAAAAACAAGTTTTTAAGTATTTGTTCTGGAATTTTACTAGTAGAAATTTGAAATAGAAGGGCATTGCTTTGAGGTTTTGGTGAGAGAGTGGGCTGGTGGGAATTTTCTGTTCTGGGGGTACTGGGGACTTTTTCATTATTTTGACCTGTTACGTGAATTAATGAATTTTTGCAGTTCTTTGATGTTACAAGAAGATTTTTTTCGCCGTTCTGTGTAGTAGCTGCTAATGATAGTTACACTATTCTAGTATCTATTCTTAAAACAAAAACATAAAACATAAGATTCAGAAGTAGAAAGTAGTGCTGCAGAAGAACTAACAGATCAGCTTAAAGGTGTATTTTATAAAGGAGATACTGCTGATTTGTTTGTCTGTTTTTGCTGTTGTCCTCAGTCAGAAGCAAACAGTGCTGCCATGTTTGGAAAGCTGATGACCATAGCAAGTAAGTGTTAATAGTTTTCTGTAAACATTCTGTAAACTACTACAGCATTCCTGGAAACTGTATTTCTGTGAATCTTGGCCTGCTGAAGTTGCAAATTTATCTCACATTAAACTGTTTTTAACCATACAGAAAACCTTCCAGATCCTGGGAAAGCACAAGATTTTGTGAAGAAATTCAATCAGGTTTTGGGTGATGATGAGAAACTTCGGTCCCAGCTTGAACTGTTAATTAGCCCTACATGTTCTTGTAAACAGGCAGATGTCTGTGTGGTAAGGAAATGGAAAAGCAAACTTTTATACCATAAATATTTGTGCTTAAAAGTGCTGCCTGTCATTAATGGTCATCTTAGTTACCTAAACATGGTTTTTACGTGTTTCCAATTTTCAAAAAACGCCTTTTTGATTAACCTGTAGAGATTAGGGAAAAGATAATTACAGTCATTATTTTAAGAAAACATTGGCTTTATTCCTTCTTGGGATTATAAGCAGCAAGCATAATGTCTAAAAAACCAGTTTATTTCTTCAAAATATTTTGCTTCAAGTGCTTCTTTTGTGGTGGGGTTCCCAAACTGTCTTCTCACACTGATTCAGCTTTCAAGTACCAGCAAGTCTTCTGTTAAAAATACACACCTTAATATTAAAATGTACTTTTCCAGATTCTGCCAACCACCACAGATTTTTTTTGGTAATGGTCTAAGGCAAAATAAGCAATTTCATTGACAGGAATTGCAAAAATCATGAAGAGCATCTGTGAACAGACATAGCCTTCTTGGGTTTTGTCTGATGGCTCAGAAATTTTACAGGGAAGGGAGCAGGACAATTTTTTCATTGTTATGAAATCTCAAGTACTGCAGGGTTACCCACAGTTTTCTGGATTACACTTGACAACAGACATATACATTCTGTGTACTGCACTTCACTCTTCTTTAGATCTGTTTTGAATCTGGGCTGCAATTCTTAAGAACTCCTGAAGAACTCTTAACTAGAAACCTATTTAAATAGTTTTGTTAAGTATGTCTGCTTTGAATATAACATGATCAAGAGAGGTGTGGAGATACCAACAGCCCCCCTCGTAAAAACATTTCACTGATTATATAGACAATCTCTGTGGTAAAAAAAAAAGTAACTATATTCAGCTTACTCAACATGTTAAAGAAGTAAGTAAAATGAGTGTAATTCTTGTTTGTATCTAACATTCTTGTAGAGGGAGATAGCCCGGAAACTTGCAAATCCTAAGCAGCCAACAAATCCTTTTCTGGAAATGGTCAAATTTCTTTTGGAAAGAATCGCCCCTGTACATATTGACTCAGAAGCCATTAGGTAAGTTTGAAAGATCATGAACAATTGACTCATGAATGATTAAAATATGCTAGAAATAGCAAAAGAAAAAATTATTTTCCTGGTGGTTAAATTGGTCTGTCCTAGCACTAAGTGTGTGGGTGAGTTTTAAATCAAAATTATGTAGATGTATTCATTCCCAGCAACCTAGAGGATGCAACTTCTTTTGATGCTGCTTTGCTGTGCTGTCCGTAAAATGATTTTTAAAATGTAGCAGTTCATGGTGAAAATTCTATTTGTGGGGCTTCAGGTGAAAACTGTGAATATAATTTTCACATAGTTAACTGCAGCACAGTCTTCCATAGAGCATCTGAATTAATTAGCTGTTGTGGGATTGTGTAAGAGAATGTTTTGATTTCTTTTGAGACTTGTCTGGCAACCTAATTACGTTCTGAAACTTGTGCAAGTATGTGTTGATCTAGTGCCACCAGCATGGAGGGGGTTTTTTTGGGTGGATTTTTTTCCCCCTAAAGAGTTGGTTTTGCAGAAAGTGAAATTAGAAGGAAAAAGAATAATGTAATAAATTAAAAATAGCAAAAACCAAACAGCAATGCCAACACCACCCCCAAGGACTGTTGCTTTCCCTTTATATGTTGTGAAAACTAACTAATCTTGCTTGTATCTCCAGCCTTTAACATTTTTATACTTACTTGTTTGTTCCTTTTTTTATCTCTCATTTCAGTGCACTAGTAAAACTAATGAATAAATCCATAGAGGGGACAGCTGATGATGAAGAGGAGGGTGTAAGTCCTGATACTGCTATTCGTGCAGGGCTTGAACTTCTCAAGGTAATCTACATCAATGCAGCTGTAATGGAAGGGGCAAAAGGGGAATGACTAACAATTCCATGTTAGCATGGGTTTAGTAGTTATTACTTAGATAACTACTTTTTTAATGTATGAAACTGCTTATTAATACTCACTTGAAAGAAGAATAATGGAAGAGATGGTTTGTTGGAAGAAGTATGTTTTGAAAAGGGTGCCAAGCATTGAAATGTACATGTTAAAGCAGAAATTGGTTTCTGCTTAGGGAAGCAGAATTGCTCTACTACTTAGGGAAGTAATAGAGAAAAAGGTGTAGAGGTAAAGTGAGAGGAAGAGAAACGGGGAAACCGGGGGAGACACCTTCTCTGGAGTGTGTATGACACAGAGAGCAAGGAGAGCAAGGGAGAGCAAGCAGTTAGCTCAGGAGCCACGTTATTTAGTGAGAAAAAGGGAACTTGTGTTCAGTGGTGCTGAGAAGTCGAAGGGGGGAAAAAGGATTTGTAATATCCTTTCAGTAGCACATGTTTTGTTTGTAGATGTCTTAACCTTCTTGTTTTCTTTTCTGCTCAGGGACTATAGATTCTGGAGAAATTAAAATTACAGTTCAGCTAAATCAGGTTGAAAAGAAGTGTTCTTAAATAGATTGCAATATAAACAAATACTCTTGAATAAGCATTTGTTTGAAGAAATGTGTTTTTATATATTCAAATAATGTAGTATCTTATAAATTATTTGGAGGACAGGAGGACTTGAAAAGCAAAACCTAGATGCATTTATTTGAAAATTTATATATAATCTTCTCCGCAATGCATTTAATGAATGTAATAGTTTTGTATGGGCATGTAACAGCTATTTATGATGATGGTAATGCCCATAAACAGCCATAATTTTGTTTTTCTGATTATTCTTTTACTATGAATAAATATACCTTTGTTTTAATGTGTGTCTGCAGGTTCTGTCCTTTACACATCCTACCTCGTTCCACTCTGCAGAGACCTATGAGTCTCTACTGCAGTGCCTCAGGATGGAAGATGATAAGGTAGCTGAGGCAGCCATACAGATTTTCAGAAACACGGGTCACAAAATAGAAACAGACTTGCCACAAATAAGATCGTGAGTATTGTTACATTCTGCTTTTCTTATCTGGAATTCTGCCTCTTGATAGTTTATTCAATGTGTTGTCCCTATCTAGTCTTGTTAATATGAACAACTTCCATGATTTTGATTTCCTTCAGTACCTTTCTGTCCCTATCCCTTCATTTTTTAATTCTGTGCTCTCACACTTCTATGTGTTTATTGAACGTGTTAGGTACTTCTTCAAAATCTTCTTACAATAGAGACATTAAAACCAGTGTGTAGTAAATATTTTAGGTTATAAAATAAGCAACAGCAAAAATACAGCAAAGATATGATTACTTGGCATAATTTCTACTCATTTGTCCTTCACACTATTTTTTCTATCTTTGTAAGGAGCACATATACAATCTCTGATATAGTTAACAGCTCTGATTGTTATTAAACAAAATGGGAAGCAAAATCTAAAAGCAAGCGTGAATTTCTAGCAAAGAATAATTGTCTGTCTGTAAGTTGTCGTTCAGTTCATGCTGTACTGCTGATTAAAGCTGCATAATCTACTAGGTATTCACTGACTATTAAATACCTTGTGAATAACATCTGAATCCTTAAAATCAACCTGTCAGTAACTAACTTGTCCGAATAATAAATCACAGGTTTCAGGTTCTCATATATTGAAATATCATTTTGGATATTGCCATGCTAAAATGCATATCAGTGTACACTTTTAAGTTTGCTGTAAATTAAAGCTGTAACCTCAGTGATTCTTCTGAACGGGGATCAGATTTCGGACAAAAGGAAAATATTACAAATACAGGTATATAAGATACATTTTAAGACATTTGTAGGGGTAAAAAGAAAGAAAAGTCCAGCAGTCCCCATTGTGAGTACAGTTCCCAGTATAGTCCCAAGTGTCTTTGGTTCCCTACCAGAATCTGATCAATATTCTATTGCTGGGCTATATCATGTTCTCTCAAAGGATCTGGTATTGCTGACATTTCTTTGACTTCGTGCCTTAGCCAGGTATTGGTGAAGTTTAGTCTGGGAGGTCTCAACTTAAAAAAATGTAACTGTTAAAGTGGAGGTAGCATCCTTGGCATGGTTTCCAGGCAAGTCAGGTTGGCATTCTGAAAAACCATGTCAGTGTTTACACTTGACACAAAGAAAAAGACATCTGAGGACAAGGAGATACTCCAGACTTCATGTATTCAGAAATCTTTATCATAAATGAACGATCTGATACAATCAAGAAGATAATTTTTTTCAAGGGACCTGTTTGTATTTTGGGGTTTTTAAAATGCTTCTGTGAGCAGGCTACTTGCCATCCTTTGAAGCAGTGTTCACCAGCCACAGCTCAAGTTCTTCTTCCTTGTATAGGAAATGAATAAGGGGTTTTGTACCCATTTGTGGACAAAGACTACCATATGACTCTGAACCCTGATGAAAGCACTGGCCATGCTCAAACAGAGCCTGTGGACCATGTGTAAACTTGTAGATGTAAACATGTAAAGGTGCATGTCAACATTTCACCTTTTGCAGATTTGTGTGAGTTGGGGTGTGCTGAGGTGTGGTTTGTAACTGCTGCACCAAGGCCTGGCAAAGACACTTTAATGTACTTATACTTAATACCATGAAAAATGTAGGTTAGCCATTGAAACTTATTTTAACTGTAGGTTTTACTGAATTCTCTCCTGTTTTGGCTCTTAATCCAATTTGTGGAATCTTGGCAGGTTTGAGAAGAGATTTTCTACTTCAGGACACTGTTAACATGTTTCTCAGGGTCTTTGGTTTGATTTTGGTTTTCGTGGGGGTTTTGAGGAAACTGAGGTTTGATTCTTTCAACCCAGCAAGTTGCTCTTTAGCCTCAGTTGCTGATTTTGATTATGTAGAATGTGTCAGCAGGCTGCTGAATAATCCATGTACTGAATACTATCAAAGAGCTTTTCAAGAAAGCAGGGAGATTTTTGGGGATGTTTCTGTGTCCGACTCTTTCTAGGTGGTTTTGTTTTTTCACGTTAGTTACTGGGTGAGTTGCAGGGTGAACCTCCTGAGTTAGTGTCTCAGCTGCTGAGCTCTGATGGGACAGGCCTGCCTTCCAGCACTGTCTGGGGAGTGACACTGCACAGTCTGACCAGCCTGCACCTGGTATCGGGAGTGGCTTTTGCCCTGCACTTTCCTTCTGTGCCTTCTGATCAGCAGATAGATTGCAGGAGATTCAAAATCTCACAGCAAAGCAGTTGTTTGTTTGGGTATACATTGTGATTAAAAGTTCTGGTTATAAAAGCCTGTAAGCACACTGATGTTCAGTGGTTATTCTTAGCTTTCTCAGCTTTTCTTCAGCCCTGTCATTCCCAGGCTTGGATAATAAGTCCAGGAATTCATCCTAGCTGAAACTGTCATGTTGCCCCAACCTTACAGCCTAAATAGCTTTATTTTGATCATTATTTTCTATTATGTTTGATTTTTTTTCCTGTGGGTTGTTTCCTTCTTGTATTCATACAGTCAGATATTCAAGTATTGCTAAATACAGTTCCATCCTGCTTTTTACTTTATGATTGTGATCTTTCCTGAACAGACTTCAAAGGAATACTTGATTTATAAGACAGTGACAATAGATTTGTGTGTGTGAAGATACTTATTTTTTTGTAGATTGCAAATTGCATTTTGAAGTATTCTATTTAATGTTCACACAGAACACTAATTCCGATTTTGCATCAGAAAGCAAAAAGAGGCACTCCTCATCAGGCAAAACAAGCTGTTCACTGTATACATGCCATATTTTCAAATAAAGAAGTACAACTTGCACAGATCTTTGAGGTATGTGTTGCCTTTAAGATTTGTTTCTGTTATTAATTGATACTAGTAATTAAAATTAATTCCTACTGTTTATTAACAGGTAACAGTTTATGAGGTCAGAAAGCCTACAGATGTATGGTAGTTAAGTCATTAATTTTACAATAGCAAGTTATTAATATTTGTTTCCTAAAGTCACAATTTACTGATATTCTCATGTCTGATAGGTAAAGGTTTTTCTTTGTATCTGCATGGGAGAAGTTTGGGGGAAGTAAGCTAAATATGCTGGCTCAATCCACAGCAAATCCCATGGGGACACATTTAGCAGATACTAAATGGGAGATAACATTCCCTGCTTTCAAGCTGTATTGAATTACCCGGCTTTAAGGTCTTTACACATACAGCCTTGCCTCACAAGGGCAGTTAGTGCAGAAAACTATGTTTGGCTGTAAGCTCAAGCATCAGCTTACTGCTCACTTACTGCTTCCTTAGACAAGTTATTAAGCAAAAAGATATTCTATACAGAGCAGTTTATTACTTCTCACTGTAGTCTTTTAAATAATAACATTATTAATCTGCACTTGTAAAATATTTTAGGTTCATAATCTTGGCTGTCTTTGAGCCTGTGCATAATTTATAAGGTGAAAAGCTTTGAATTAAGTTTGCAGAGTTCGATTTCTGCTTAGAGTTCTGTGAGAGTGCTTGTTCCGTCCCTAATACCAGAATCTGATGCAATGGTGTGGGGTGATACAGGAATTGTCCTGGTGACTGTTACCTGGAAGGTAAACACTGATGGCTAGTAGAAATGTCCCTGGTGGTTTCCAAGGTTTTGGCTACCGTTTTCTACCATTGGCAGTTGGGATTCAGGTTTTCACAACTTCTGAACGAAATTAAGTCAAAGTTTTTTCCCATGTCACTCAGGTTTGAACGTGTTTCACTTTAAAATAAGAAGAGAATATAGAATTTGTTTTGCCCTTACCTTATATGGGATTTTTATTTACTCTGTTGAATAGGAAATTGTATTCTTTATACTTCCGATTGCTAATTTTATTAATTCTTTTGGAAAAGCAGTGAAATGCATCAGCAATACAGCAGTAAAATAAACTCTTTTAAAACATGTTAATTTATTAACTGAAGCTGAATTTTGAATTTTTTTTATTTTTCCTTCTCCAGCCTCTTAGTAGAAGTTTGAATGCTGATGTACCAGAACAGCTTATAACTCCCTTGGTCTCTTTGGGTCACATTTCTATGTTGGCTCCAGACCAGTTTGCTTCTCCAATGAAATCTGTTGTTGCAAATTTCATTGTGAAAGATCTCCTAATGAATGACAGGGTAAGAATATCTTTTTTTTTTTTTTTTTTTGTAAGTGCTTATTATGCTGTTAGCCTATTATGAGCTCTGTGGGGAATAGAGCTTTTTTTGTCAAGTGAGTCTGTAAAGTAATGTTCTTTAAGTGGTTAGTACAGTGATAATTGCATTATAAAACGTACTTTTTGGAAAAGAAAGCCTAATCCATTACCTTCTTCTATTTTTACTTCTTGATTTTCTGTATGGATTGAACCAGTTTGTATACTTATATGAATTTCTATAGTCAACAGGTGAGAAAAATGGAAAATTGTGGTCTCCAGATGAAGAAGTCTCTCCAGAAGTACTAGCTAAGGTGAGTTATCTGCTGACTGCAATGATGTGTATATCTGCAATTAAAAATTTACTTTTCTTCAAGCTGTGGGGAATATTAGATGAAATCCCTTCAAGTGTTTTTGTATTAGTCCTATTAGAATATTATTATATTTGTGGATTATACACAAAACTGATGAAACTGATAGAAACTATGCATTCTGTTGTCTTCACTTACTGATATTAATTATTCAGAGCATTGAGAAGATCAAGAAATTCAAAAGTTGTAGTTTTCCTTATAAGAAAAGTGACTTTGACTTTACTGACTGTAAACAGATTTGAAATAAATTGAGGCCCCAATGAATGGGAATCTAATTATGGCCATTTCTAGGAATTTTTATCTAGTTGCTTTTACTTTTAATCATATATCAAGTATCCTGCATCCTTGGCAGATGCAAATTTGCAAAGACAGTGCATCATAGTTGTAGTCTCCTGAGGTCAGAAATACTGATTCTTCTTTTTCACTCTAAACGTTTACTGCTTCGTTCTGTTCCTTTAAAAATGTATCCGCTCTAGTACACAGGAATCTATGGGAATTTCAATTTGACAACAGTGGGTTTTAGTAACTTACCAGCTCTGGCAAGTAAGTTGATTGTTGATTTGTTTGTGCGTGATAGGTGCAGGCAATTAAACTTTTGGTGCGCTGGTTGTTGGGTATGAAGAACAACCAGTCAAAATCCGCCAATTCCACACTCCGCTTGTTGTCAGCTATGCTCGTCAGCGAAGGAGACTTGACAGAACAGAAGCGAATCAGGTCAGAGTTTGTTCCTTGCTGCCTTCCATAAATTTTGTATTAGAATTTCAAGGAATGTTGGTTCTTTTAGAGTGTTTGTGGAATGTTAAGGTCAGCACCATGTTGGCTACAGAGTTGATCAGAGTATTAATATTAGGAGTGGAGTGGCAGCATGAAATTATGTTAGATACTCCCTTTCTTGCAATCTGCTAATACCTACAGAGTTCCAAATTAGATGATTTTCCTAGTAAAAGACATTGTAGAGAGTAGAATACCTGCAGAGCTATCTTTGAAAACAATTGAGTGATAACCACCTCCCAGGCATGTTAGATTTTATCTTGGGTGGAGCTTCTTCATTCCAACTGTGAGGTAGCTGCACCTCAACTTCATCTTGAGGGTGAAGGAAGAAAAGAGAAAAACTGGCAAAAGCGTTGCTTTAATTTAGACAGTGATAGGAAAACAAGAAACTTGACTCGTCTAATTGCATTATTTTACTCAAAAGTAGAGGGTTTTTTGTGGGGAAAGTAAAGCACTTTATTTTTTACAAATTTGGTAGGGTTAATTTAGCTTGATCTAGAGCTGTGTTGCTGGGATGTCATTGATCTTGTAAAAAGAAGAAATTAGAGACATGCAGATAGTTGTGGTGAGCTGTGATTAATTATTTGGGTTTTTTCTCTGCCATGTTTAGTAAATCAGATATGTCTCGACTGAGATTAGCTGCTGGTAGTGCAATAATGAAGCTTGCACAGGAGCCCTGTTACCATGAAATAATTACCCCAGAACAGTTCCAGCTCTGTGCGCTCGTCATTAATGTAAGTAATTGCATTAGAATTGAAGTGACCCTTAATTGAGTTCTGAGTCCTTACGTCTGAGCTTTTGTTGCTGCTATAGAGTATATTCTGTTCCTCACTGCAGCTTTCACAAGTTATTGAAGTTTTAATTTCACATGTTAATAGTGCTGCTTCTGTTCGTATTTTTAGAAAGCCTCCTCATAATTCCACCTTGAATGCCTTTTTTTTTTTTTTAAGACCAGGATTTTGATGGTTGCACTTTTATGGTTTGTGTTGCTATAGGATGAGTGCTACCAAGTGAGGCAGATATTTGCCCAGAAGCTGCATAAGGCACTTGTGAAGTTACTGCTCCCTTTGGAATATATGGCAATCTTTGCTTTGTGTGCCAAAGACCCTGTGAAGGAGAGAAGAGCACATGCCAGACAGTGCTTGCTCAAAAACATCAGTATACGAAGAGAATATATTAAGCAGAATCCTATGGCTAATGGTTAGTATTTCACTAAAATTGTTAAGAATACAATAATAGTAAACTGGAAGGAATAATTATTACACCTTAAGCAATTGGTTTTTCTAAAGAAACATTAGGTAAGTTTAATCTGTTTCCTCATCTTTATATTAGACACATTCAATCTAAATTTACCTAGTTCAGTATTAGCATAAATCATAAAATACTACTCTGTACATTGCTGAGAATTATGGATGTAAAATACAGTGCTCTTATGGTTGTAGTTGTTTTGCTCAAAAACCAAAATTTTGTGTCCTGATATTTTTAGGCTTTATGACCACCTTTCTGAAGCAAGACCAAGTAGTTTTGTAGTAGTAAAACATGTTGATTTATTTTTAATGATTCATTAAAAGTAAAGTCAGTAGGAAGAAAATGCAAGTCAAAATTTTATATTTCATGTTTGAAAAAGTTGTACTTTGAAAATGTTTTCCTTATGATGCATGTGTATGTGTGTAATATAGAAGCAATTTTTTATTGTTGTTACTGTAGAAAAATTGCTGTCCTTGCTGCCTGAATATGTGGTACCGTATATGATTCACTTACTGGCACATGATCCAGATTTCACAAAACCTCAGGATGTTGATCAGCTTCGTGATGTCAAAGAGTAAGTGTCAAGTGATTCTAGAATTCTTATGCTGAGAATTGTTCTGGGCTTGGAAAGAAACTGATTAGGAAGTGGAAAATACTAATTAGGAAGAAGAAATATTTGTTTTATCAACAGTATCTTTTAAACCAGTAAATGGAAAATGGAAATTTGGAACACTTTAACCATGGGAAGAAGGCATCAATAACTGCTTAGCAGTATATTCTGAAAGCCCAAATGGTAACCTGGAGGTCACACTGTAGTATACCAAATTAGTGATTTTTGTATGCTTCTTTTAAAGTAAGCAATGATTTTAGTCTTGTCTTGGTGCCTAGGAATATTTATAGGATGTCAAGTAATGTTAGATCAAATATTTTGGAACTTTTAAAATAGGGCGCTTCTCCAAGACTTGAAAACAGTGAGGCTGGGTAGGTCCTGCCTCACTGGAACCTTATTTTCCCCTTCCTATACAAGCCTACTAAAATTCATTCTAAGTAATTGCTGCTGACTTACATTTGCACTATAAATCAGCAGTGCAGGCTTAGTACTTCTTAATGTATTCAGCATGGATTACTGTATACAATACCATCATACTTGGCAGGAGCTTGTTCTGTACTCTTTCCACATTGAGACCTTCTTGTGTGACTCAAATAATATTTTACATCTTAATTATAGCTTCTTTTGCTCTTTATGCCTTGCAATGAATTTTAAAATTTTAGAAAATCGTTAACACTTTAAAATTGTTTAAGCATGTTGTCTCTCTCACCACACAGCTCTGGTTTTAATGTTTTAGTTTTTTGTTGTACTGATTTTTGATGAAACTGAGCTTTGTTGGTTTTGTATTAGGCATGTATGACCACATACTACAATATACATCATCCAAAAAGCAGTTCTGTTTTGACACCAATAGACTAGTTCAGATCTTAATGGTTTTTGCACCTTCACTTCTCACAGTCCAAGTCTGATTCTTTCTCTAAATGAAAAGTTTGGTGTGTTCTCATTTCTGAGTTTCTTGATTCACACCTGAAGTCAGTGAAGATTTTTTTTTACCTTACCAACAAGTCTACATTTTGTCCCAGCACTCCCTGTTCCTGGCACCATCTGAAAGCATCCTCCAGTATGTACTTTATCCAGAATGCATGGGAACAAGTTCTGATTGGCAGCCACTGAGTTAATACTTCCTTTGAGAAGCACTTTCTAGTGCGCAGAGCTTTTTTGGACAGTCCTTGTATAGCTTTCCTTTGTTGTCCAATTTCCTCCCTCATGTTTGTCACAGACTGGCTGAACTAGCCAGAAGGGACTGCTCCAAACAAAGAAATACTCTGTAGGGGAATTTTGGCAGGAATACTTCTCTGAAGAGTCTCCTGAGATATGAGAAAAATGTTTCCCATTCAATGTGATACAGTGTTTCTTTTAACAGCTCTGAATGTCTTAGTGTTCACTTGAAAGTGTTAACACAGATGCTTGCAAAGTTGGAAAAACAGGGTTTGCAGTGTGTTTTGTAGGTGTCTCCCTAGTTTGTCTTGGTTAAGATGGCCTAGATACAGTGATGTACAGTAAATGCCTGCTTAGCAGTTCCTGAACCATTATCTGTGATACTTACTGTTACTGATGTTGTTTTTTAAGCTTATCCTGTAGGGTTATGTTTGGGGTTGGTTGTTTTTTATCTTTATATTGTCTCAAGTATCTTTCTCTTCCTAATTCATATTATGAAATTACTGAAATGGATACAAAGAATGACTTCATGTGACTGTGTTCCTCTAGGTGGATATTTTTTTACATAAAATCCCACTGGTATTTTGCAAAGGTCTTGTTCAAAGCTATTGAATTTGATATGAGTTAACTGGGATTACCAGAGTATAATGTGCTCTCAGTAGTAATCTTGGGGTAACACTGGATTTTGCAGAACCTGGGTCAGGGTGGTATGTTACTGCTCCTGTATTCATCCTATTCAAGTTCTTGAAAACAGTAATGGATGTAAAGCTGCCTTTACATCCATTGTAAAAGACATTTACAATGGATGTAAAGACAGATTGATTGATTTACTATAGCTTTTGTAGCTCTTGGATGCAAGTCAGACTGGAGACATCTTAGTTTCTTGAACATCAGATAGCTCTGTAAGTATTTTGATGGAGCATTAGCCTCTGAGCTTTTGAGAGAGATGTTCCTTCATCTCTTTCATTACAGTTTGTATCAGGTAAGAAGATGGGGGCTTTTGTGAGCAAGGAATTTGTATGGCTTTCCCAACCAAGCACTATTTTACCTTACAGTGACTATTGACCCTCTAACCATATGCAGTGGTGGAGCTTAATAGCAAGTGATAGCATGGATGGACCAGTTGGGCTTTATATCATAATTGAAAAAAATTTAAAACAAACTTTCAGTCAGAATTTAATGTAGTCTCACTAGAAGCAAGCAAGATTTAAAGAAAGAAACCTAGGAAGGCTAATTCCATTAAGTTTTACCTGGGAGAATTCTCCTCCCATATGGAACATGAGGAAGAATCTGATGTGATTTTTGGATCTCCTCTCCTTTCTGAACTGCAGTATTTAATCCACCTCATGTGGATAACTGTCTAGCAGCAGCATGATTTGTTCAAGACTGCCTTGAGTGTGCTCATGGTCCACTGTTGATAGGGACATGGTGCTCAAGGTAGTCATTACAGAATTTCATTTGGGTAAGGAGAGCTCCAGAATTCCTGTTTCTATTCATATGTGGAAGAGAAAAAAGTTGATTGGCTGGGCAGTATTTACAGAGGTAATAATAAGCACACTAGTTTGGCAGGTTTACTCAAAGGAGTACAATTAAGACTGTGTGTGGTAAAGGTCTAGACTCTCTTTACACCATTATATGAAGTTATCTGTTTATGTCTTCAAACTGATTTTGGTTTCTTAAGAAAAAGCTAGTACAGCTAACAAAATTTTGTGAAGCGTTGCTGTATGTAGGAGCTGTAGTATAAAAGCTGGAGTGTAATTGCTTGTGGTTTTATGACTTTTTAGGTGCCTGTGGTTCATGCTTGAAGTTTTAATGACAAAGAATGAAAACAATAGCCATGCCTTCATGAAAAAGATGTCAGAAAACATCAAGCTTACCCGAGATGCTCAGTCTCCTGATGAGCCAAAGGCCAATGAAGTAAGAAATGCAGTTGAGATTAGTGCTGGGTGATGAGCTGAGGGTTTCAAAAGCAGGATTTGCAGGAAGTCTGAAAGAACTAGCTCTGACATTTTTATGGTTTTTTAAAGACACTACTAATTGCAAGTACTGTCTGTATGTTTCCAATCTCATTCTTGCAAAACCTTGCTGACTTCAGCCAGTACATAATATCTGCATTTTTTGAAAGTATTCCTGCTACTGCCTGCCTTATTTTAACAGCTGCCTAGTTTCTTCACATAAGTATCTTCTGCTGTTGGGGGAGGAAATATTGCATTATACAGTTATTGTTAAACCCATTCATTTTTAGCAGAGATGAGAAACCATTTAAGGTGATTTGATTGAGCAAGAGTTTCAGTTGTACAGCATAGTCATGTAAAGTATTACTAGGTTTATAAATAGTATCTGACCCAGCAGTATGGTTAATGATATAATTATTAAAAATGTCCTTAGTGGTGGTTATTTAAACACATCTTTTAAATTTTTTGAACTACCACATTCTATCTACACTGTAAAAACAGTGAGTAATTCCTAAAGCATGCTTTTCTTCTTTTTTTCTCCAGAAACTTTACACAGTATGTGATGTAGCACTATGTGTAATCAACAGCAAAAGTGCTTTGTGCAATGCAGATTCACCGAAGGACCCTGTATTGCCAACCAAATTTTTTACACAACCTGAAAAGGTAAATTTGTTAATTTTATTTCCAAAGTAACAAGGGGAAATAGGTTTTTTTGATGATTGATCCGTGGTTATCTCTGTAAGATAATGAGTGGGAAATGCATATTTTATTATCAGCAATTAATTTTTTAAAGTCAGCTCTGTGCTGTGCTGTCTCTATTATGAACACATGACAGAAATGTTTGTAACCAGGTGAGAGCTAACTGGAATTAATGCTGATATGTTGGCATGAATTGCTGAATCACTTCATTAGTGTGTTTTACAAGTGAATATATGAGAATATATGTATTTTTCTGACTGTATATCTGAATTAGAATGCAAATCAGAAAAAAGGGAACATTATGTTATCTGTGATATGTTACTGTCTCTTAGTAGCTGTTGGGCTATTCTGCTTGCTGTACAAGTTGGTCCTCTTATTACTAGCTTTGGCAAGTACAGCTCTGCTGTCAGGAGTGGCACTACTGCTCTCCAAGACACCTACTTCTGAAAAGTGTTAGGGGAGCACAAGTAATTCTCTGGACCAGACCTGATGTTTTAGTTGTCCTGGAGAATGTCCTGGCTGACATTTTTCAGTGCCCTAGGCTGTTAATTAACTGCCTTTCCAGAGGCTGTTTAGGCAAAATTTATTTCCTATTTAATTGTGAAATGGCAGATGCCATGTAACAGTGAGCTGGTGCCTTTATTCAGTTACGGGATTTTGGTCTGTGTAAACTCTGATACTCAGTGTGACAAAGGTAACAACTTTCAGCTTGTTTAGAGAAAATGGCACCTCTTTTCCTCTGTTAGGACTTCCCATTAAAAACGTGCAAGTGAACAAATAGGGAGAGCAGTTTTCAAAAAATTAATGTCATTTTAGAAGGAAAAATGGTCATCTCAATTTCAAGTATGGCATACTGTCATTCAGTAATGCTCACTGTAAATCTCCACCAAAATACGAGTTTGACCTGTCTTTATTAGATTGATTCATTAGTCAGCAGGTTGTGTGGTGTGAAATGCGTGTAACTCTTGATAATTGCATCTGCGAAGTTAGTTGAGTGTATATAAAAAAAGAGGTGAGATTGAGACATCGAATACAAACTAATTTTTATTTTTTTATGCAGGATTTCTGCAATGACAGGAATTACATTTCAGAAGAGACAAGGGTTCTTCTTTTGACGGGAAAGGTACTGTATTTTGGCAAGTTGCAAGCCTGAGAATATTACTTACGGTTTTTAAAATGTTTTGGACTGTGTTTAAATTATATTAAGAGTTTATGGACAGTAATTTTGTAACTCTATTTGATGACATATAATTAATTCCCTGAACATACTACCTGATGAGTACTCAACACCAAGATTGTTATCTGTGCACTGGGGTACAGGTTCTTGATTAGTTTCTTCTATTACTGAAGTAAGCTTGGTGTAAAGTTGTGATGCATATAGAGAATTGTGATACCACTAGCATTGGCAATCTTAAATTTTCAGTTGTAATATTTTTAATATAGCTTTTATTGCTGTTAAATTCAGGTGCAGATGTCTATGCACTTTTGAACATCTATTTCAGGGAGTCCCAGCTGGAGATATTCTGTGATTCTAACATCCTATATGTGCAAAGCAAAGCACCTCTGGGAGAGGCTTTCCAAAACGTAATGCAGAGTTAGGTTCAATACAACAGTAGGAGATACCACAGAATTGTTAAGGTTGGAAAAGACCTCTAAAATCACTGATTCCAGCCACTGACCATATCAACACCACAGCACCACCACCATATCAACTAACCACAGCACTAAATGCCATATTGAGTATTTCTTGAATACTTCCAGTGATGGTGACTCCGCCACATCCTTGGCCAGTCTATTCCAATGCCTGACAGTCCTTCCAGTGAAGAAATTTTTCCTGATGTTCAACCTCAACCTCCCCTGGCACAGCTTTTAGCCATTGCCTCTTTCCTGTCTTTTGCTGCCTGGGAGAAGAGGCCACTCCCTACCTGGCTACAACCTCCTTTCAGCCAGTTGTAGAGTTTTTAAACACCCCCAGCTCCCTCAGCTGCTCTTCATAAGACTTTTGTTCCAGACCCTTCACCAGCTGCATTGCACTCCTCTGGACCCACTCCAGCACCTCAGTGTCCTTGCAGTGAGGGACCTTGAATTGGGAACAGGATTCAAGGTGTGGCATTGCCAGTACTGACTAGAGAGGGACAGTTGCTGCCCTGGTCCTGCTGGCCACACTATTTCTGACACCGGCCAGGATGCCATTGGCCTCCTTAGCCACCTGGGCACACTCTGGCTCATGTTCAGCAGCTCTCAGCCAGCACTCCCAGCTCCTTTTCCACTGGGCCACATTCCAGCCACTCTGCCCCAGCCTGTAGCACTGCCTGGGCTTGTTGTGACCCAAGTGCAGGACCTGGCAGGGAGCCTTGTTGATCTTCATAGCGTGGGCCTTGGCCCATTGATCCAGCCTGTGCAGGTCCTTCTGCAGAGCCTTTGGCCCTCCAGCAGACAGTACTGCCACTCTGTGAACTGACTGAGGGGACACTCAATCCCTTAGTCCAGATCATCAGTAGAGGTAGTAAACAGGACTGGCCCTAGCACTGCTCCCTCGGGAACGTCAGTAGTGACCGGGCACTGCTGCATGGAGCACCTTTACCAGCACTCTCTGGGCCTGACCACCCAGCCAGTTCTTAACCCAGTGAGGAGTGCCACTGTCCAAACCATGCACTGCCAGCTCCAAGACTGTGTTGTGGGACACAACACTAAAGGCTTCAGTGAAGTCCAGGTAGATTACATCCAGAGGCTTTCCTCATCCACTAGGTAGGTCATTTGATCATAAAAGGAGATCAAGTTGCTCAAGCAGGACCCATCTTTCCTAAATCTATGCTGGCTAGGCCTGATGCCCTGTACACACCATGTGATTGCACTCAAAATAACCAGCAGATCATCCATAACTTTACTGACCACCAGGATCAGGCTGGCAGCCCTGTAGATCTCCCAGATCCTCCCTCTGGCCTCCCTGTAGATTGGCATCACAGTGGCCAACCTCCAGTCATCTGGGACCTCTTCAGTTAACCAGGTCTGATAAAAAATGATGGAGGTGCTTGGTGAACTCTTCCATCAGCTCCCTCAGCACCCTCAGGGGATCCCATCCATCCTCATAGACTTGTGAGTGTCAGAATGGCTCAGCAGGCCACTAATTCCTTCTGGATTGCAGGGGATCTGTTCTGCTCCCTGTCCCTGACTACCAGCTCAGGGGCTGGGTAGCCTGAGAATAACTGACCTTTCTGTCAAGAGACAAAGAATGCATTAAATCCCTCTGCTTTTTCCTTATCCTTGGTTACAATGTTTCTCTCCATGTCCAGTAAAGCATTGAGGTTTTCCTTGGCCCTCCTTTTGTTAATGTATTTGTCAAATTTTTATCTTCCATTGCAGTGGCCAGCTTGAGTTTTAACTGAAGTACTATATTTATACATTTGTGTTATATTTTTATATTACTTTTCTGCATATAATGATATAAATATGATTTAGAAGTAAACACTATCTCTTTGGAGTTCTGTGATACAGTTACAGTGTTTTAGATCTTGCTGTGGCTGATGACTTGACCCATGTGCTCAGGCTGAGTAGGCAACAGGAAGTTCTATATTTTTTCCCTGGAGAGCAGTTAAGGAGGTTTTCATAACTGGCATATCACATTCTTCATGTAATTTTACATTTCCTTAGAGGCCAAGTTAATAAATTAAGGTATTCCGGAGAAGAAAATATAATTCCATGGGTGGAAGTTATGATGGAGCAGGTGGGAGAAGGATATTACAGATGCTGGAAAACACTGACTAGCAAAAAAAGCAATCTCTGTAGAAAAGGCTTGTTACTGGACACGTGTTCAGTGGCTGCATCATCCTAGTACTAATTCTGCACAGTATTTACTTAAAGATATTATTTTTTAATATAATAATTTATTTACTCCATTTGCTGAGTGGCTGAGTTTACTGCATGTCCAAAGAAGGAAAACAAAATGAGTGAAGTGTCTGGAGCACAAGTCTTACAAGGAGCAGCTGAGGGAACTGGGGTTGTTTATCATTCCCTCCAGACATAGTGTTGTAACACAGGGCTCTGGGGTCCCAGGGCCCATCATTGGTGTTGAAGACAGGCAAAGATGGGGTTAAATGTTTCTGCTTTGTCACCTCCTGTTTGTGAGGTGACCAGCCTCATCAAGTAATGGCCCAGTGTTATCTCTGATCCTCCTTTTGCTTTTGACATATCTTAATAAACCCTTTTTGTGACCTTTATGGTGCTGGCCAACTTGAACTCTAATCAAGCTTTGGCCGCATGAATTTTCTCCCTACAGTGGTGAGCAGCATTTCTGTAATCCTGCCATGTTGTCTGTCATTGCTTCCAAATACTGTGTACTTCCAGAAGAAGATGCCTTCTCAGCTAGCTCAGCCAGGCTGAATGTCTGCTTCACTTGCTTGACATCTTACACTTTGCAGTTACCTGCTCCTATGCTTTAAGAGATGGTTCCTAAAAAGGGACCAGCATTCATAGATGGCAGTACCTTCAACAGCAGATTCCCAGAGCACCCAAAAGTCTTACAGCAGCCAAAGTCTGCTGTCCCCTATATCCAGGGCCAAGGTTGTCCATAAGGCCAAGGGCAGTTGATGCAGAAGAATCCTGTGATTAATTCCTTGTAGGCTGATGCATTGCTGGTAGTGTCCTGGCTGGGTGGTCAGTAGTAGACTCCCACAACAATATCAGCTTTATTTGCTTTCCCATTCATCCTTACCCAGAGGCTCTCAACTCTAATATTGCCCAACATTTTGGCTTTTGTTGAGACTTCTCCAGCTGCTATGTTTTCAAAGCATGCGAGGGAGAAGAGCAGTTGATGAAGGGCTTTTAAATCACAAGAAGTAAAATGATAAACAATGTTTTTAAAGTAAAGATAAGATTAGTAGCTCTAAACTGATGGCATTGTGATCAAGACTGTTATCCCAGGAAAAGTATTTTTAAATATTCAAGCAAATATTTGTAAAATTAAATATGTATCTGAAGTTTGCATATTTTAATATTTAAACATTTTTTTCTAGCCAAAACCAACCGGTGTATTAGGCACAGTAAACAAACCATTATCTGCAACTGGGAGGAGACCATATATTAGGACTACAGGATCAGAGACTGGAAGCAGTGTAAACTCTGAGCTGAGCTCTTCTGCAGGAAACAGATCAAGGTATGGGAGTCCAACATTTCTTTCATCACCTCTTTACTTAATGGTCTCCACTGTGCTTGCAGGAGGAGATGATTTGTTGTGTGTGTTTACATGTTGGAAGAGGGTCCTTATTTTGTCCAGTTTTAGAAAATGTAGTTCTCAATAGATAAAATCTCCATACTTGCTTTTTGGTTCAGTTTGTGTTATGATGTTTTGATGTATAAATTACAATTAATCCTGATTGGAAACGAGAAACTATTTTGAGATAGATGGAATATTCTGATCTGTGTAAGATTAAGGATGATAAAAAGAGCTTGTTGAAGCAGGCCAGGGTCTCAGTGGAAGGATGCAACATATGATGGCAATACTCAGTGTTTCTTCTAACAAGCATTATTTTTATATGGATGTGAAGTTTTAAAATTTGTTGTAAATCTGGAGAAACAGTTTGCAATTTCAGATTTTAATACTGTTTAATTTGGTTTGGAATTGATTACCTGACTAAAATAAAGCATTAAAGAAAGCAGAGAAAGTCAAGTCTTGTTGCTACATTTCATAAGGCCAAAGAGAAGTATAAATGCATTCAGAATTCATTCTGTAAAGTGTGTATGGTATAAGTTGCAATAATCTTACTTTTTTCTTTTTTGTCCTTTTGTTTTCTGTGAAGTTGGGGCATTATTGGTGTTTATTATTCTTTACTACATTTTCCAATATTGGCTCTTTCTATCTGGGAAAAGAACACAGGCTATTTTAGAGCTCTGGTCTTAAGTTTGCAGAAGTCATTATACAGTGGTGTGTCTGTGGTGAGGGATTTGGCTCAATGACCAGCCAATTCCTTTCAGACCTTTCCCAATTCTGGGAAAGAAAATACATGTGTGGACTCTGGCAAATTCAGTTGTTTTTAAGCTAATTTAGCCTATTGTGTTGATTCCTCTTCCCCTCACCCCCTTTTCTTTACCCCAAATGATTCAAAACATTTTTCTTCTTTTCTGTATATTTTTGGTTTATTATGTCTTCCATGATGTTCCCAGGGAACAAAGTTCAGATATATCAGAAACCGGAGTCAGTGAAAATGATGAAAATCCTGTGAGGATTATTTCAGTCACACCAGCAAAGACAGAACCTGTGAAAAACAAGGTATGTCCAGGAATTTTATGGACTGATGTCTGTAATAAGTTTGACATTGGGGTTATTTTCAGTGCACCAGTTCTCTGAGGAGCTGGTAACATCCAGTTTCATTTCATACAGTTGTGTCAGTTTCCCAGCCTGACAGAGGACCCCATGTCTTCAGAACAACCATTTATTTTATCCAGAGTAATTTATAGCACTCATTTGAATAGACTTCTCTAAAATTCCAAAATATTGCCACATTTATTCTGCATTTTCCAATATAAGTAACAGTGAGCCTGGGATTCAGAGTGAAAATTCACACCTGTAGCAGCTTCAACTGAAGTTACTGCCAAGAAAATGTCAAGTGGTCCTACAGCATGAAATAGAAAAATCATCTAACTTTGAAATTTTGTCACAACTAAAATCTTAATTAAACTATTAAAAATATATGGTATAGTTCACCCCCCTTTCATTAAAGAGAGAACACCATGTGTAAATCATAAAGATTTTTTAACTTATGAAAACATACAATAGCATGAATTTTAACACAATTGAGTCCTGCACCTGGGACAGATGAAACTCAAGCAGCTGTTCAGCATGCTGGGATCTGCCTGGCTGGAGTGCAGGTTGGCTGGGAAGGACCTGGGGGACCATCCCCAGTGGATAACCAACAGAGCATGAGCTGGCTGTGCGGCTTGGCTGCAGTGAGGACAGCAAACTGTGTCCTGAGTAGTCAGCAATAGAGGGATGTGGTTATTCCACCCCATTTGGCATTCATTAGGCCATACCTGGAATACTGTGCTGCCCCCCCAGTTTGATGCAGATACTCAAAAACTGGAGGGAGCCTTGTAGGGGGGACCAAGGTGATTAAGGCATGGAAAAGTTATGTGAAGAAAGGTTTGAAGTGTTGAGTTTCTTCAGCTTAGAGAAGAGAAGCCTTGGAGAGGATCAATCAGTCTTTCAGCATCTACAAGATATTTATGGAAAAGATGGATGGAAGGAAGTGTTCTCAAGGCTGTTTGCTGGAAGGATAAAAGGCTGCTGGAAGAAGTTGCTTCAGGGGAAATTCTGTCTGGATGCAAGCAGGAAAAGAAAATACAAAAACCCCCCAAAACACTGTGGAGAAATTGAAACACTGGAACAGACTGTCCAGAAAGGTGGTGGATTATCAGTGTTCATGGCTTGACTTGTCAAAGCCCTGGATAACCACTGAGGCCCCACTGTCAGCAGGTTTGACAAGATGATTTTCGAAGATCACTTCCAACCTAGATGATTCTGTGATTTAAAGTAGATTTTTGTAATAATGTAGGGATACATAGATGATTTAGGCTTTTTAAGAAGTTATATATCTGCTTAATCTCTTTCTGTTAGATTAAATCAGAGTAATAAGCAGGTGTTTTGGATTTGTATCATCACATAGAAAAGTTAGGCAAAGTACATATAAAGTAAATTTCAAAAATGCTTTCTAGGTTCTTGAAGTTGAAATTTCAGAGAATCTTCAAAGTTCATATGAATATATGAATAGCAACTGTAAGTGTCTACTATGAAGCTGCTGGAACAGCAGTGAAGGTTACAGAGATTGCCTGACTCATTTGAACACATAAGAAACATTAGTAGAATATTTAACAAAAACAGTCCTTGGTTCAGATCCAGCACTTAGAATAGTGGCATTGGTTTGTTGGAAATTGCAGAATCATCCCAGCCATACTTCTTCAGTATCCTTTTCTCCACCCCTTCTCCCAGCTGCTTTGGAAGTCAGTGTTCAAATGAAGACTTAGCATCCAGTTGCTTCCTCTTTGATTCCATATGAATGCTGCTCTCTGTAGAGAAGTACATTGCTAACCCTTTCTGTTCCACATATACAGACACCTCTTCGTGGTATCCAATCACTTCATTACCCTGGTCAGTGTGTTGAGAAGAACATGCATGTAGGCCATACCCATTCAGACATGATGAAGAATTAACAAACACAGCAAGTTGCATTTTTGGTGTGATCTTCCTTCTTTATTCCTTGGGTTTTTCTTTACTGGCACTTAGGTCTTCAGTAAACTGCACCTTTACTGAATGTTGGTCTCAAAGTTTGCATGTATGGAAATTATTACTGCTGTATTGAAATAATTCTTTGCTCCTCAGGTTTCTCTTGTCATTTGACAAAGAGACAGTAAAAGGAACTTGTCCAGAAAAATGATCATGGGAGGGGCTCATAAAGATAATTATTCTTACTGTAGTCTCTCTCACACCACTAAAAGATAGATTAGCTGCAGTTAGTAACATTACACAATATGTAGAAAATGTTTTTGCAAGGATAAGGTCCAAAATCTAAGACCATGTGATGTGTTTTCATAACAATACAGTTTTAAAAGCTCATGTTTCTGATGGAAGGAGGTAACAGTTTGGGTTTGCCTTTGGGAATCTTTTTTTCTTCACATTCATGATTTTTATTTTCTAGGAGATGAATTCTGATCAGACAACACAAGGAAATAGCACTGAACGTGGGAAAAAGCGAACAGCAACAGCATCTGGAACTGAGAATATTCATCAAAAAACAGAAGAAAAAAGTGTAGAAGAAACAGGCCCATCGCTTGCAGCAAAAACCAGAAGAGGGCGACCAACCAAACCAGAACCTCAGGGCACCACTACAAAAAACGAGGAAACAAACAAAGCACCTGTCAGGGGAAGGAAGAGGGCAGCAGCCAACCAGGAAGGCCCAGGGAGTTTAGAGGCAGGTAATGCCAAAGCACCAAAACAGCAAGACACAGCAAAAAAGCCAGCAGCAGCACAGAGACAAATTGATCTACAGAGGTAAAAATACATCATTAAATACATGGGGTGGGAGGTGGTCCTTTCCTGTCTCAAGTCAGACCCTGAGTTTACAATTACAGCAGACCTAGCATAGTTTAGGGCACAACTAAACCACAGCAGATGTTGCAACCATATGTTGCATTGAGTTCTATTTTTCAAAGTACCTGGGCAGCTGGAATTGGAGAAATTCATTTGTTTGGTCAGAACAGGATAAACTTAACCTGTTTTCACCAAATGCTATTTTAATGCATCCTGGTTCCCCTTCCTAGAATTGCTGTCTAAAGGAACCAAGAGTTGATGGTGTTTCAGTGCATTCATTAATGCCAGGCACGCTGGCATTTGGTTACTCTGCTGTGCCTCCCTTCAGTATAGCACATCCTTGGAAACTGACTGTCTTTAATGCACAGGGAAATTTGTAATGCCAGCTGTAGCTATTTTCTGGTAGTTTGGGTCTGTGCTTGTTTTAATGTTAGCAGTACTGTAATGTCTATTTTAAGTAACTGAAAATTACATTTGGAACTTTGTAAACCACAAAACAGCTTTTGGATGATAATCTGGGCTACTTTAGTGTTTAAGCATGTTGACTTGGTTTGCAATACAAGCAATTCATAATAAGCATTAACATGAGGTTTGTTTTGCTGGACCTGGTACATAATTAATGCCAAAGTGTCCAAAGGTCTGCAAACCAGTGTGCTCTAAGAAATCACAAAAATGATCTAAAGGAAGAAAGAATCATTGGAATAGTTTCTTTCTTGAGATTTGCAAGTTGAAGATCTTGCAGAGAACCTTGAACAAAAATAGTTTTACCTTTTCTTCTAAGAGTAAGCTTTATACAGCAGTAAAATGGTCTGTCAAGAGTGTAATATTTGTGTACTGCCTTGCAATGCTTGTTTATGTCAAATTGCAATGTCAAATTCCTTCAAGTCTTCAGAACAAATTGCACTATCCATAGCCTTTAATAAGCTACTGTATCAGATAACATCTTTAAAATGTGTAATATCTCAGTGTTTCTTGGACAAAATACCAAAACATTGTTAACGTTTTTCAGAAGCCAGGTGCTTGGAAGTGATGGAGATTCACTGTTGGAGATAGACTCAAGTTCAGAATACTCTCAAAATGCAATGGATCTTTTTAAGGCCTGTGGGAGCAGCCAGGAAGATACTGAGGATACAGAGATAGCAGAGGGAGGCTTCCCTAAGGTGTAGCAGGCATCTTATATAGGACAATTCTCTGTTTTTGTTTCTTTATTGTAGTTTATACAGTGAGAATTCAAAGAAATTTGTGTGTAAATAATGCTCTGATAGGTTTTTTGCTTTTAAGTAGACTTGTACAAGTTACTGTAAGTACTGGGAAAACATTTAAAGTAGTGCCTATTCTGAAGTAAAATGGGCTATTTTTATAAACCTTGGTAATTGTAGTTAATTAGATCAAGTTACTGTTCTTAATCTCTGATTCCAGTGAAAAAGCAGTGGATAACTGTTTATATTGATGCTGAGAAAAACATTACTTGGTGTGGAATTATAAAATGCACAATTCAAGTTGTGTAGTTTCAAGTTTATTGGGAATGTACAATGAGGAAGTTCAGTTGTATTCAATTAATTATGTAATTGTTAAGAAGGTACAAGATGCAGTTGGAAGAATCACAGTATAAGAAGTGTAAAAGCTAAAATCTAAACAATATTTGGTAGGATTTTGACTCAGAATCACTTGTGATTTCCATGTCCTTACAATTAACTCATTTCCTTTTCTCCCCTCATAAAGGTAAAAAGAAAACTTGCTCGAAAAGGGAGGAAATGAAGGCCAAATAAGGCATGCTCCAAGCTTCTGCAAAAACTAGGATTCAGAAATTTCCTGTACAGGAACTGAAATTACTTCAAAACACACAGCTTTCAGCTCTGAAACCAGAAGGAAAACTATGCTTCCCTTTCACATGAAATTAATCCTTCTCAATGGAAATGTAAAGCAGAAACTCTTGAGAAAGAGGCTAAAAGCATCTGTACTTATTTCCCCAGAGACTTTTTTTATGAAAAGTCAATAATTAAGCAAATTGCTTAACACTTGGTTCCAGTTCCTGCATTCTGGAGTTTAAAAGTGTATTTACACCATTAACTTTCATGCTGCATTTTTTTTTTAAAGGAAGTCAGAGAAGGTCCTTACACTGACATTGAAAATTCATGATCCTAGAGCCAGGTATTCCCATGTTTCACAGAAAAGGTAGAAGTCTACTGAATGGATTTTAAACAAGACTAGAGGAAAAAAAAAAATCACAAAAATTTTTTTTGCTTTACTTTTGGAGACTGTTTTATGTATAATTCTTTCTGCCTGCCTACTTTTCTGCAAAAATAAGATGTACAGATTTCAGTTCCCTGCTATGAAAAGTCATGTGGTGGCAATTTTATAAATGTTGCTTTCTGATTTTTATCAGAGTGGGAAAGTAATCACTTAAAATTGTTATTAATTCGCAAGTAGACATTTCATTTTTTAATTTTCCCTCCATTTTAGTTTAATATAATTTGCAATAAATGTACATATTGATGTTTGTTTTATAAAAACATATATCACTTTTAAGTGTTTTTACTCCTGCGGTTCTGTTGGAATATTCTAAATTTTAAAGGAGTAAAGACAGTCCAGCATTTGATTTTATAATGTTTGTCACCAGATTTTTATTATTGATGTAAAGAAAAAAAAAATCAGTTTTTAAAAATAGTTGGACTTTGGCAGCTTTGTAAGGAAAGTTGGAAATGTTTAGGATTGCTCTCAATTTTAAGCATTGTGCTGATTGGAAGTAAGTCTGTTTTGCATTTTGTCTTCCTGTCCAGGCTCATTTTTTAATGTTTATTTTAGAAGATTGTTGCATCAATATTATGTTTCCTGGCATTGTTCAGCATAGATACAGTGTACACTTTTATGTACACATGATCATATTTAAGTTTGTTGCATAAAATAAACGCTTCTAGGTGTCACGTGGCAGTCTTTTTCTAATTTTTTTTTCTTTCACAGAAAACATAATTGCTGTGTCTGTACATGGCTTGGACATTGACAGAAGTGCTGTACAGAGCGAAGGAGCTGTAATGCAGACAGTGTGTAGTTAAAAAGTTACTTTTTTGAGGTGAAGTTACAGTGCTTTATCTTGTGAAGGGGGTTGGGTTGTGTGCAGAGTGACAGCGAGGAATCTGCTTTCCTTCCCACTGCCTCTGTTCCCCATTTCTCTTCTGCAAATTGTTTTGAAATCCCTTGGTTCATATAGAAGAGCTGGGTACTGGTGGCATGAGTTGGGGATTGCTTGTGCTGCTGGAATGGGTAGGGTGCAGTTGTGTGCTCCTCAGCATGAATTAAGTCTCTCTGAGCAAGTGTGCACAGCTCATGTTATTTTTCTTCTGTAACAAAAATGAGGCTTTGTGCATAAAGCAGTGTGCACAGCTCCCCTCTAAAGCAAGCTGCAGTGCTTTGACCTGAAGGATTTGGAATGCTTTTGACAGATTATAAAATCGCTTAATTATACATCTGTCAGGGGTTTGATTTCTAAAACTGAAACAATTTCACAAGCTGGATTTACTGATTGTAATGCAGTTTCTTTTTAGTGCTCAGGTCAAATACTTCAATTTCATGAAAGTTCGAGTGTTTTGGTTTAAACTAATTTTAAAATGTTTTAGTTCAAAGTTTTCTGGTGCCACCAGAAAAAAAAAACTTGCTTTTTCTTAGAAATGAGTTCTGGTACTTAATGGTGTGCTTTTAACAATCTAAAATCTGGACTTGACAAATCTTGCAAATAGTTCAGATTTATTTCCAAAAGCTTTGTTTTTTATGAACTGGATAATGATTGGATTTTTTCCTTTTTATCTTCTTTAGTCAGTTTTTAATTAGTTACAATGTCACATTACTCAGTGAGTCATAATAGAATGATATAGGTTAGGAGAGGTTTCTGGAGGTTCACTCCATGCTCACAGCATGGTTTTCAGTTGTCTTTCTCCAGATGGAATTATACTGATTTTTTTCTGTTTGTTTTTTGTTGGATTTTTTTGGGTTTTTGTGTGTGTGTCTGTGGACATTTGAGTTATTTTCATATGCTGATTATCAGTAGAGTTAGTTGGTACATTGATGTAGCAAATTATGCTAGTCACAATAGGCTGAGCCAAAATGCAGCTTACAAGAACCAGCAGAGGGGTGGCCCCAGTGACTCTTTCAGAGCTTGCCCCAGCCAGGGCTGTGCCCAGAGTGCCCCTGCCTGCCCTGTTCCCCCCAAAGCCCTCGGGGCAGCTGTGGGGGCTGTCAGGAGCTGCCCCAGCCTTGGGTGGCACTGACTGCACACAGGAGCAGCCTGGAGAGCCAGGGCAGAGAGCACAGCACCACTCTCACACAGATGTAATTGTTGCATTGCCAGTGCTGCTGAGCCCTTAAAAGGAAGAGCTATTAAAGAGTAATGAGTATAAAACTCTGGAATTGAAGGCAAAGTATTTCAAAGGAAAGGGGGGTGGTGTGGGGTGTGTGTGTGTGGCTTGGCCATCTATCAGTTTTCAAATATTGTACATAAGAGTGGGGATTCTCCCATTATAATAAGGAAACTGATGCTCAGACTTTCTCACTTGTTAATGTGCAATTAATAGGAAGCCTGATAACACCCATTCTTTATGGCTTTTTACCAGTGCAGGATTTAAAGGTGCTGAGGTTTCACATTCAGTTACATACTTAGAGCTTAGTTCTTGTCATCTTTTAAGTTCTTATCTTCATAAAAGTTTGGCTGTGTTTCTTAGCAGATACACATTTATTTCTGGTTTTTTTCTGTCTTCTGATGCACAGCTTTAGTCACAGTAAGACAGGGAAGCATGCTTTGTAATGTACTAAATTAAACCTCTACCACTCAACAAAACTGAGTAGTTGTTTTGGATAAAAAAATAATGTTGTCTAGAGCAATCTTAAACAGGAGAAACAGCATGCACTACAAACCTTTTTTGCACATGCTGACAAGCCCTGTAAGTTTTAGAACTCATAAATAACAAAATACTATCTAAAATGTGCTTCCAGCTGGTAGATACATAGCTCACAATGTTGGACCAAGTTCAGCATCAGACTGGCTCTTGAATGTCAGGTTAGCTGATGGGGCTGTAACAGCTGAACTGTTTCCTCTGAAGATAAAGAAAGATTTAGGACCACCAAACATTTGCAAAACACAGGAAACTTGCTTCTTAAGAAATCATCCATGTGGATCCTAGTTCTCTTGCCTGTGTGTTTGGTTATTGTCTTTAGCAGCAGCAATAGTTCTGTTTGTGCCTGAAAATCAAATCTCAAACTGGTGCTCAGGGAAATAGCCCAAACTAAGGAAGCTGGGCTGTGCAGTCTGCTTGCCAGCCTGGCTGCAGGTGCAGTGAGCTGATAACCAGGCATTAGTCACAGAGTGGCTGGGCTCAGCCCAGGGCACTGTATCTGGGTGCAGGAACAGATTTGCACAGGGAGCAGCAAGGTGTTCAAAAGCAGGGAGAGCAAAGTCCTGTACAGCAGCAGTTTGTGTCCCTTGAAGGCTTCCCCTGCTTGCATTTCTGACAGGAGGGAACATCATGCTGATGAGTACCCTGGTATTCAGATGGCCAGAAGGAAGCTCAAACAATACTATAAAATACTCTAAAACTTCAAAGACCAACAGTAGCTTCCATTCCTGAAGAGTTCTTAATCCACACATTCTGTGGATTGATTTGCCTCAGTTCCTCAAAGACAGGAAACAAGACAGAACTTCCTGAGAAGCAGAACTTGGAAGTGGTTGCTGACAGCTTGTCCCTTCCTAGCTGCACAGCCTGAGTCAGGAGAGTGGATCTAGGATGTCCTTTAATTTCTGAATGAGAGACCAAAGCAGGTGAATGACCCAGTACTCCATCAGAGATTCCTTAGCACCAAGTCAGTGTGGTGACCCACAGGATGACTAGTGCCACAAATCACTCCCTAGTATACTTTAGATTCAGAATGGGAACATCTCTGACTTGGGGGAGCTTCCCAGCCCTATTTTTTGCAGTCTGAAAGGAGATGAGCAAGTTTTTGGCATGTGCACCTGCTTGTAAAGAGATGAGTGGAGCACAGCCAAGGGCTTGTTGCAGTTCAGAGCTCCTGGTCCCTCGCTGAGAAAGCCGCAGGCACACGGGCCGTGCTGGGAGCAGCTCTGCAGCCCAGCTGGGTCAGCACCACACGTGCTGGAGGATGTGTGAGCCTCAGAGCCCTGGTGTCACACCAGGCAAAGGGCAGTCCTACCCTTGGAACAAATCCTTCCATTCATCTCTTGGAAGGACCTTTCTAACTTGCAGCAGAGCATCTTCTCTCTGCCTGGGGAAGGTCCTGACACTTTAACCAGGACTCTGCCTGCAGAGGCTGGGCCAGCAGGAGGAAGTCAGGCTCATGGTGACCCCTGCAGCTTTGGCAAGAAGTGACTAAGGAGCCATTCAGCTTTGAACTTGGTGGAGTCTTCACCAACTGTGCAGCTCTATCCATGGTCAGCAAAACCAAGACCTCTATGGGCAGCACAAGTGGATGGTGCAGTTGAGTCTTGTGTTGCTTGGTGAGGAGGGACAGCCATGAGGAGATACCTGCTTTTCACTGGGAGCACAGAGGTTATCCAAGCCCATTTGTAACTCACTTAGGTGATGCTGGCAGCTGTGTAGTCTCAGCAATGTGCCAGCTCAGGCAAAAAGCCTGACCAAATAGCTCTGGAATACTGAGCATCCTCCTGTAGCCCTGCCAGCCTCAAGATGTGTGTTCATAATGCTGCAAGCTGGGCATGCTCCAGAACAAGAAATACATGTTCTGCTTCTTTGTTCAGGCATTTAATTCTCTCATTGCCCTGGAAGCAGGAATTGATGTGTTGACTGATGCACCAAAGCTCTTGAAGGAAGAGATGGAAAGTGATTATGGCTGTTTCTTTGGTGTTGGGTCCAGTGGCTGTCAAGGAAGTGGGGAGTCACAACGTGCCCTAGTTTCTGCCCCCAAACCAGAAACAAGCTGGGTTTATGCTGATGGCAGAGGTCTGAGCCATCAGTCTCCTCTGGACTATTACAAGACATGACAGGTGACCCATACAGAATTTTTTTTATATTTCTGGGTGTATTTTTAATACTTTGTAGTTTCCACACATGTAGGAAACCCCAAACCCTCACAGACAGCACACAGAAGATCATGGTGGCATTCACAGCAGTCCTGGTGTGTTTGACCATGAGGTAGATGTGGTGGTATCTCTCTTACAGATACCTCCCTGGTGAGATCATCCTTCAGAGTGTATCAATGTGTGTAAATACCTAAACAGGAAACAGAGCCAGAGGTTCATCCCTGGAGAAATGAATGGAAATTGGAAAATTTTCCTATTTCCAGGCCAAACTTTTTCCCAACCAATTAATACCAGCCTGAGATCACATCCCCTGTAGGTGACTGGTCACAGCAAGACACCCATCACTGCATCCACTCCTTGACTTATCACCCCCCTAGGCTGGCCATAGGCTCCTGCTCTCTGGAGCTTTTTTTGTGCCTGTGGAGAGGGGGATGGGCCCTGCCAGTGCTGTGGCACCACTTCTTCCCCACTGCCTCGCTCCATCTCCTCACACACTTCCTCCAACATGCTGTGTCTGACCAGCACACCATTTTCCCATGGAACCATGAGGTATGTGGGGCTGTTGGGCCATTTTTGAGGGCACCTCTATCCCCAGAGCTACAATCAGAGGCATAGGAGCACTTTTGTTAAATTTACTATGACAGATTTGCCAACGTCCTCAGAGCTCAAGAGCTCAAGTCTATTTTTCATTTGGTCACTCTTCAGCCTTGAAATGGTAATGAGTTACTCCTCCAGAAGACCACATACCCTGCTGTGTCCAAGCCCCTTCCTGCTGCCACATGGGAGCTGCAGCATGTGCCGGGGTGCTCATTGCCAGGGGAGCAGAGCAGGGTTCCTGCTCTAAGCATTTCCCTTGCACACATTCTTTCGTGAGGGTGGTTTTGGAAGCTGCCCAGAGCAGTTGGCCAAGATGAAAGCAGAGTGTCATTTGATTCTGCATCACTGAGCTGCTTTCTTTCCAAAACACACCTTTAAACCAAAACAGGTTGTTTCTTCTCCTGGGTTGATGGTGGGATTTTTAACCTTTTTGCTATTAAGAGGGCTTTGTCATTTCACACTTGCAGGATGTGGCCCCTTTTGTGTCTCTGCTTCTTTTTCAGCCCCATCTAACAGACCCAGGCCCCCAGTGGAGCAGGGCCTGGCATTGCTGCTGGATGTGGCCAGGCAGAGGCAGGATCCCCTCCCTCAGCCTGCTGCTGACACTGCCTCCTGCAGCCCAGGATAGTGCCCAGTTTGCTGCCCTTGCCACAAGCACAGGTTGGTGGCTCACGTTCAGCTTGGTCCAGATCCCAAACCCCCAGGTGTTTTCTTGCCAAGCTGCTTTACCATTGTCCCAGCTTGTACTGGTGCTGGGGTTTTTCTTCCCCAGGTTCAGGACTCTGCACCTCCCCTTCCTGAATTCCTCATAGATGAGAACCATTCACAGGTGAAAAGAATGGCACACAAACATTACAAAGAATTACTTTCCCTCTGTTTTTTAAGAAATGTTAGGGGTTGGTTTGTGCTTTGTTTTTTTTCCCCTCTACCTCAGCATTGTCTGACCCAGTGAACTTCTGGTAACTACTTTGTTCATACATGTTTTCTTCCTAATAGTTCTCTCTCCTGATAAGCATGGCCTGGAGACACTTTATCCCATTATTTTTGGTGTGGTTCAGATCATTAAAGGACTGGAATGTGGAATAAGCTATAGTGGGCAACACATATGCCAAGAAAAGAGTGAGAGAGCCCCCATTCTTCCAGGTTGTTCATACACAGGAATTCATTTCTTGCTCTTTAACTCAAAAAAAAAAAATCGGGTGTTTTCATTCCATTTGCACTGACAGCTTTGGATCCTTTAAGCCACTTTCTACACACATAAACCACTTCACACCCAACAGTTTCTTGCAGCAAGGTGAAGATGTGATGGCCACCACTTTCAGAAACACCTGGGACCCACTTTGTCTTTGGTGTTAGTTCTCCAGCCTTGTGTTGATGGAAATTTAAAGCTGCAGCAATGACAGGATTTCCAGTGCCCACTCTTTGTTATGACTGACTGCAGTGTGAAATGGCACCAGCCAGTTCTGCTTTTGAACCAAAATCTGGCTTGGTGCATAACTGGCAGCTCCTCTTTTAGGAGGCTATAACCAGCAAAATGTTCCTCCAAGAAAGGCACCCTCCTCCCCACCTCTGCACCTGGGCAGGAGGCAGAAATATAAAAATGGGGACAGGCAGCTTTGCCCTGCTGCAGTAATGTGGCTCAGCTGCAGGGAAATTCCCAAACCTCTCAGGGTCAGCAGGAGCTTTAACTATTCACCATCACGATGTTTTTAAATTGCCAATTGTGAGAAGAGCTTTTGTGAAAGACAAAGGGAAGAGACCGTGGCACTGTCCCTCTCCCCACCCACTGCAGGTGCAAGGGCCACAAGCCTGTGCCCTACACCATTTGCAAGAAAGGCAGCTGTACATGGAGGACTTGGGGTGCTAAAGGGACTTGTGGTGGTTCAGGTATCATCATCACAAAACAGATTCTCTCCCATCTCCCCCCGCCCCCCATATTTTCTTCATCAGCCCAGCTTATTACCCTTTATTTTATACCAGGCTGTCATAACCCACCTAAAGAATTAATGTATTCCAACACAAAGCAGCCACTAAGTGAAGCAATGTAATTTATTTGACATTATATCAGACACGGGTGCTCCAGATCCAGACTTGACCTTAAAAACAATTTAAAATCCTGGATTTGCTGTATTGGAGGTATCAGTTACCCGTCTGAGAGCCAAATGTGTCGGAATTACAGCCACTGAAACAGAAAACTAAGTACAGGACAAGTCAAGCTAGCAAGCACCATCAGTCCATTTCAGCTGTGAACTCGCTTCCAGTTTTGGGGCACTGGAAGAAATGACAAGGCTGTTGGACAACTTCACAAATATTTCAGTATAAAGCAGCTCTCAGTTACTCATGTCAGTGTCTAACTACACAAACTGGGGAAATTGTACTTTTTTTTACTCTGAATTAATGTCAGGCTAAGACCTGCAGGAGAGGGACTGGGGAGTGCTCCCTCTCCCTCACCCCTCTTAAAGAATGAGGTACCACAATACGACACAGCTCCTGATGACAGTAAATTAAACAGAAAACCCAAACATCTTACACCATAAAACAGTGCAGCACTATCCCAGCTGGCAGAGCCTGCCCAGAAACCTGCAAACCTTGGCCAGGGACAGACACACACCTGCAGCTGGGATGCAGATCTGAAACACAGTATTACAACCAGCTCCACAGCAACCTCTCTGCTCATTGCTTCAGCTGTGCAGCCGCTGCTTTAAATTCCTTTACTCCATTTAACAAACGTTGACAAATGCCAAAAAAGTGAAGTTGTACTGGTAGTAAATCCATAGTCATCATCCCTCCTAGATTCTTCTAGAGCTGAGCCACAGGGCAGTGCCATTAGCCACCAGGCTGTCACCTCCCTGTGCGTGAACCAACTGCAGTTTGAGGTACACAGTTTAAAATGTACAACCATGACATGAATGTAAGCGGTGCAGGGAAATCCAGAGAGAACTTTTCCTCTGTGTTACTGGCTCTGTTTCTTCAGATGCAGCCTTTGAAAGGAGACAAGAAGTGGTGCAGGATGGTCAGGCCATCACATGAGGCAGTCCTGGTTGAAATATCACACGCTTCCATTACACAACTTCTATTTACACATTTTCTTCTTCAAAAATTTTTAACGTGCACCATGAAAATGATCATTCTTTTCTCTCTTGTTACTGACATGGAGGAGTAGACCCTGTAATCTTAGAACAATCTGAATTGCCAGAAATAAAATGAAAACTGTTTTCAGGGAAACATGCATTTATTGTTAAGCATTCCCAGTGAAAAATCAACATCTTTTAAAATGTGTGTTTATTTTAAAAACCATTTGTTTACAAAAGTGTTTGTGTAGCTTTTATTTTCAAGACAAAAAAACACTGATGCTGCATTCCAGCCTCCCCACCCCTGTTCCGTCTCCACAGGAAGTCTGGTGCTCAGGAACCAACCTCCTGCAGTACTTATAGGTAAATATTTATTTACTAGAAAAGTCAGAATAGAGGATGGAAAAGGAAAGTGAAAAGCAGGGCTCTTCAGCAGTTGGCATCAGCATTCCTATGAGGGCAGCCTTCTTCAGACACTGCACCAGAGCAGCAGCAGTTGCACACACCAGACAAGCACAGCATTGTCACAGGACATTTCCTCGGCTGTCGAGCCGTGATCTGAACTTCCATTATCCATGAAGGGCTCAGCACCACGAGCGATCCCAGAGCCAGTTTGATGCCTACAAAGCAGGAAACAGCACAGCTCCAACATCACAGCACAGTACAGGGCAAATGATTCACAAGGGTTTGTCCAGTGAGAACAAATCCAAAGTCAGGTTGCTGCCAACAGAGCACTGCAGCTGGAATAACCAAGCCAGAAGCCAAATGCATTGAGGATAGTTGGTCTTGTGAGTCTGATGATGAATCAGCTGATGACACTAACACCACAAGCAGGAAGAGCTGCCTACATCATTCACAGATAGGTTTGGAACAGATAAGAAAACTAGCAAGAAAGAAGTGATTGCCCCTTTGCCTAGCCCTAGGAGAAAGCTGTGCCTGGAAAACAAGGATGGTAACACTGAAAATATCTATTTTGTCTTCCCAGAAGAGGCTTGACTTTTAAGCATCTTGACTTTCATGCTTCAGTTCCATGATGCAATAGATGCTGAGGAAATGCACTTTTGCTATCTCTTGTTGAGCCAGCTGCTCATCAAAACCATACAAAACTAAGCACCTGGTCACAAATCAATGTCCCACTCATCAGCTCCATCAACAAAACAGAGCAGGGGATGACACCTCATCTTCTCATTGCCTCTGCTCGTCAGCATTTAAGTAAAACAAATTTATTTGCTAAATAACTTCACGTTTCCCACTTCAGGCAAGCCTCCAAGTCTAAGCCAGCTTTTGGTGATGTATCAGAAGGGAACAAGGGACATGCACAGTGGACTTCCCCTGCACTAAAAACAGAACTTCCCGACACAGTGCATGACCAATGCAGTAAACAAGAACTCACTTGAATCTGTGTTTTGATTTCCCCCCACTCCCCTTCTCCCTTCCCAAATGACATAAGCTCTGAAGTGCCTAGTCTGAGTCACAGCTGTTAGGCTTAAATTTGCATAGTTTAAACGTTTCTGTTACCCACACCATCTAATGCAGATTTGGTGTTACAAGGTAAGATTCTTTCTGGCTATTTAATTCCTCCTTTCAGACAACAACAAAAAAAGTTTTTATATTCCTTATGTCAGTGTTCCAATACTAATTCACATGGAAAACAGTTGAATACAGTGATAATTAGAAAAAAACTAAGACATATTCATACACCAGTAGTACCTAATTGGTCATAAATACTACCGAACCAATTATAGTCAAGGCCCCATGTACTCTGTTGCAAGCTTTCAACAAAATAGTAAAAAAAAGTTTGGAGTATGCAGAATGCACTAAATGATGCACCTTTCCAGGATATGTTCCTAAGGTTTTTTTGTCTCCAAAATGCACCAATTTGTCACACTGAGAACACAGTTTGTTCACAGAAGGAATGGGAGGAAGCTGTGAATTTGGCAAGGGGGTGGAATACCATCAGGGATTTTGGTACTCATGGGAAAATGGAGGCTTTTGGCAACAGGAAAGGGCATTTCTCTACCTCTGAACAAAGCTGTACTTTGCTCTTGGAGGAATTGGATAAGATAGGATAAACCACTCTGCTGGATGCATGTTAAAATGTTCAGCAGTGAAATCCAATGAATGCTCTGGTAATCTGTGTTATTACCAATACCTTGTTTAGAAAAATGGGGCCATTTGGACTTCAAAATGACTGTTTCAAGCCATCTTCTGGCACAACAGAGGAAGACAAAGCATGATTTATTTGTACTTAGCCGCTGTAGCCATGTTTCACGTTCTTGTTGCAAGGAGTGGTCAATGTGCAGCCCGAGTCCACAGCTGGAGTGGGCTGCACAGCAACTCCACGTCTGTGAATGCACAGGGCCCTGAATATAGCGATGTTCAGTGACACACACAACAGAACTGCCATTGGCATGTACAATGGCTCACAATGATAAGCTGAACACTAACAGCAAAATTCCTAGGGCTCAGCCCCAGCTGCAGTTAAACTAACCTTGTACAACATTATCCCTATATTCAACTCTGATAATTACCAAGAATACAAAAACATTCCTTATAAAGGAGTAACATGTCAAAATTCAGAGGGACTTCAGACCAAAGGTGTGTCCTTAATGCTTGGGTCATGTTTCCTTCCCAGCTCACTTCTTGAGTAGCTTCCTGCCAGCACCCGAGCTAGCATTAAGCTACCGAGCACATGGATGGAGGGCAAAATCCAGAATCCAACATTTATATATGAGGGGGAAGGGGAAGACAAGTGTTTTGCAGTAGAGAAGAAAATGAGGTAACTTCATGAGAGAAGTAAAACTTAACAGGGCATTCTTTCAGAGGTGACAGTGCTCACCTAAGAACCTCTTTTCCCCCTCTCCCCTTTGCCTGGCTTCCTTTATCACTTTACATACTGTTGGAGAAGCCTGCTGTTCTTAGGAGACTGGTCTATGGAAAGACACGTTCAGAAGCCCAGTACTGAGAAGTTTTATGTCCCCGACAATGATTTCCACGTTCTTTCTTTTGATAAATAGCAGCGAAGAACAAGGGAAAGTAGTCAGCAATTCATATTTACCACCAGGGTAAAAAAAAAAAGGTGTTGATGTAATCAAGAAGTTCTTAGCCTGTATAACAGAAAAGACAGCAACTTGAGATTAACACAAGTAGCATTTTGCCAGTTTCCTACCATCCCTGGTTTTCACTTAGCAAACCAGTTGAACAGTAGCAGCTTCTTGTTAAAAAAATAAATAAATATAAGGAAAGTCAAAACAACTCATTTCCTTTGGCATCATTGCAAATGATTTACACTAACTCAAGAAAACCCAAGAAAACTGATCACTGACTACACCTTAAAAAGCAGTTAAGTATAAAGACTAAGCAAATGCATTTAGTATTGCACTGATATGAGTTCAAAGTATTTACTGTCTGTGCCCTGTTCTAAGTTTGGACACATCAGACAGAGCAGTACAAGGAACACCCCAGAACTAGCCAGGTCTTGACAGCTCTGTTGTCTGGTTCTGTCCCCCTACTACTATGCTCCAGGTATTTAACAGATACCATAATGTTCCTGATTTCATCTAGTATGAGTTATAAACAGACCATGAAGTGCAAAACCATTTCAATTTGTACTTCACAGCTCTACAAAAACCCCAAGCAGACATAGATTTCCCCACCCCATTAATCCACGGCCTAGGAAAAAAAAAAACCAAACCAGGACAAAACAAAAGAGTCATAGAAAAGATGACTGATACAGTACTCCATTATCCACAATCCCCACTTTCTTGTCTCAGGATTTCTCTGAACTTCCTTGTCAGATACACTCTCAAAAGTTAGCATCATATTCACAAAGACATTACAGCTCTCTTTAAATAGATGTACTAGTGTTTGAAGTTGCAAGACTAATAATTTTCAAGCTTTTGCACTCAGGATGAAATGTCATTTTAATACAAATAAAAAGACTGACTGTATGTACAAGCCAAGGTAAGATTTCAGTTCTCATTTATCAGAAACATCAATCAATCAAAAAAAAAAAAAAAGCTAAATTGAGAACACACTTCTACTTCTATGTGCATTTGAAGTATGTACAGTAAAAACACCAACACAGCCTCCATGTGTTAACCAGAGAAAAATGCAAGCAAGGATGAATTTTAAAGTACCTGGTAAGCAATCCTTAAACTGAAGCCCAAAATAAAGCTAGAAAACTGCTGCAAAAAACAGCTGATTGCATCATATCAAGTACTCAAAAAAATTTTTTTTTCCATCCTCAGTACACTGGAGAATCAGCTGTGTCCTCCTTCAAACCCTGTGAAATCATATTATCCAGAGTGTACTGAAGAACACTTTACAGCTATTTAAGACAAAATAAAAAGGAAATGAAACCAGCTCCATCTTTTTGTGCTGTATTGAGGCATACTCCTTACATGATTGTATAGAAAATATGATGGATGAAAATCACTACTGATAATTCAAAATATATATTTTTAAAGGGGAGCCTAGACTACTGCAATGGCACACATAATACCCACAGAGGATGAAACATAATCAACAGTATGATGTAAGGGAAAGGAGAATCAGGTTTCCCAATTAATAAGCTAGAAAGAAAATGGTTCTGAATAGGTCACCATTTGGAACTTTGGGTAAGTCTTGAAAGTCTGTCAGGAAAAGTTACAAAAGCAATTCAGTATTTCAATGGTGCTCTCTTCAGCAATCCTACCTAATATGTCTATTAAGTACAAGCATGCAAATATAGGTCAATCCACAGGCACATAGGATCCATGTTAAAAACAGTAAGATAACTGTGATGAGTGGCACCAACAATTTTGATGACAAACACTCAAAATGTTGCTTTCTGAATTACTAAATCAAAATCCTGAAGCAAGTTCCTGCTAGTCTTTGTCACACTGCTAAACACTAAAGTAGGCATTGTTTTCCCCCATTATCTTAGCTGAGCTCAAAGAATTTTTACAATATTTAGTAAGAAAAAAAATTAAAGTATTTCCCCTTTTTAAATTTACACAGACGTTTAATTAGCTTTATTTACAGAGCGCTTTTTTTTCAGTCTCCAATAGTGCCTAGATAGCATCATCAGGCAAGAGTGCCAGTTTTGAAAGAGAATCTATATAGAATCCTAGGAATAACAGATGGTGATGCTCCTCCAGAAGGGGCAAGCTGGACTACAGAAGCAGCTCTCTCTATATGGCTCAGTTACTCAGGAGTAATTCTGTTGCAGTCTCTACATCCCATGATTTTGAAGACAAGGCCACTATTACTGCATTCTGCAATGAGAAAACAAAAGCAATAATATTTTCAGTGTGTGAACCTGCAGCTCCAGGAAGTGAAATGAAAAGTTCACAGAAAATCAAAACACATTCGTTTACCATTTCTTAAATCCCAGCTAACAATTGATAGAAAAATTGTCTCAAAAAGGCAGGGGGAGCTCACAAGAGATATCCATAATGTAGTATTTTAAAACTCCAATTCTTAAAACTAATTAGCAAAATAGAATAATTGGACCTACACAACATCATGAAAGTAGAGAATCTACTTTAGTAGATTCTGATGATACTGATGACTCCCTGTATTTATACACATAAATTTGCCCTGCCCTTACTAAAAATATTTAAGTTATTTGTACTTACCCTATCAAAGCCCATAGCACAGAGGTTTTCTATTTTTTTGGTGTATTCTGGACTAGAAACTGGTGCTCCAGCATACACATGTGCCCAAAGCCGAGCTGTCTGTTTAAACATTTCTGGATTTTGTTTGTACTACACAAAAGAGAGAGGGGGGGGGGAAGCAGAAAGTTAAATCAACTCAGCAATCCAACCAAACAGCAAGACAATATGGTAGATTGCAACCCATCATTCTTCCTATGATATCTTCCACAATGTTTCATACTGATCATGCTGATATTCTTGAAGTAAATTTAGAGGTGAGGATTACACAAAGAGCAAATCTATGCAAGCATTTGATATAATGAGTTTGCCTTCAGGTTAAATTGTGCCCTATTGGTATTTGATGTGTGCAGCCAGGTACTGCTCTCAATTGCACAGATCAAAGTAAAGCAGCTATATTTAGCACAGCTGCTGAAAACTTATATTCAGTGCAACAGAGTACAAATTATTCCTGTGTTAACATCTCCTGAACATGGTACTACTCTAATGCACTTCTCTAACCACTTAAAAATAGATATGGTTTTACACACTGCAAGTAGGCCTGCAGTTCTTCAGACCAGGCCAATACTCTACTACTGGGCTTCTTCCTGAGAATGAGGATCTTATTCACACAGGTGACAGAAGGGCTGGAAAATAGGTGAGCAAGTACAAAAAGCTAGGGAGATGCAACTCTTCATGAAAGCTATTGCTTACCAGAAAAAATAAATCATGCCAGTATGTAACTATATTATTTTGTACCAATCTCACCACTAACCAGTTTTCCAATAAACAACAGACTGGACCATATTGCAGAGAATTTTTAGCCAGTGCCAAGAAGTCAGCTGCCAAGAAAGTGGGTCATCTGTCATAAACTATACTCAGAAAAGTTAAATGATTTTCCTATTTTAACAACTTTTGTATGCAATGTCAAGTTGATCTTAAAAAAAACCTCTTCCTTTAGATCATCACTTTAATAAGACAAGATATTAGGAAATACATTTTTCAAATATTTAGGTACATTTTAAGGACAGAAACATGGCTGATTATCATTCTTAGACATTCCATTATTACATGAAAAAAATAATTAGATCTATAAAGCACAGTAAAATGCTGTACATTTCATTTTGCCTCTCCTACAACAACCCACACCAACTACACTGCTTTGTGTGCCTTGCCCACCTCCCTATAAATGTGATCCACATGTCATAATTTGTATATTTACTATCTGGTGACATTAATGGCATTGAAACAAACATGGGAGGCAATCTATTGTTGGAAATAAACCACTGTTAGAAATGCAGTGGTCTGTAACAAATGTCTTTTGGTGGAATAATTAAAAAAAAGAAGGATTAAGTTAAACACCAGTAGCATCCTGAAATACTATTTTCTTCTGCTCTTAAGAGATCTTCTCCAATTAATTTTTTAAAAATATTTTTGAGAACACTGCCAAGCCTGGAAAGCAACTAGCTGAAGTGCAAAAAATTAGTCATAATTGCACTCAGAACTAGCTTTCAGTGTTCTATTCATAGAATTACTTTACTTAGGTATCTGTAAATAATCCAGTTTCTCACTGAATTTAGAAAAGCCTAAAGGCAACTTTCACTGATGCTTCAGTATCAGGAATCTGAGGCAGTTCATGTTGCTGTACTGAAAAAAAACCCAGCAACCAGAGCAATTAATACACCAGACAGCTGGAGTCTGAAAATACTGCTCTTACTCAAACAGGAATTCTCCCTGGGATTCTCTCAAGAGCTTTTACCATTTACCTGGACAGCACACAGTTTAATAAAATAGCACAAGTGTGGAGAATAATTAATTCCTTGTGAATTTTTGTCTTGGAAAAAGCAATTAACCCCAAACAAAGGAAAAGAGACCCCAAAACCTAATAAACACATGAAAAAAACAGTTGTTTACCCACATCTCTCTTAAAACCATTATAATCACTTTCTACTTACATTCACATGCCTGTAACTCAAGGCCAAATCCCAGCATAGTTTTCATGGAGGTATTTGCAGGAAACAGGATAAACTGAATCCTCCCAACATCAGCCATGCCACAGTCCCATGGACACACCCCCACAAGCACCTAAGGGACAGCCTGGAAAACTGCTCTTTGGAATCTACAAAGATTCATGGAGCTCTTTACCTGAGGTAAAAACTCTTACCAGCTCAAGGGTTTCTACTGTTATGATTCCCACACAAAATTCTACCATCAGAGCCAGAACAGGAAACACTATTTTTGTTCTTTATAAAAAAGGATATATAGTTGTTTTTTTCATGAAGGAGTGTGACAACAAGAGTGTACATCTGGGAGAAAACCCAGTGCAGGGACATGCCTGGTGGCCTTCTTGGCCTTTGCAACACTTCTCCCTGGGCAGAGCAATTCAGCCTGACAGAACTGTTCAGGGACATTTATTCAGAGCAGCCATAGTGCAGAATCCCACAAGCAAACCTTCTGTACTTACTGAGTACAGTGGTAGCAAGCAGCTCTCACACACCCAGCAGTGCAATGGGCTACCTCTAATCTCCATGTTTCCCCCTGAATCCTGACAGCTTTGAAAAAAAATTTTATCTATCATTCTGCACTGGCTTTTAAAGGGAAATAGTGCACACCTTGTCACCCTATCCTGGAAGGTTCTGACTTAGAGAAGATACAGGTGAGATAGAATGCTCTTCCAGCATCAGCTTGCTTTGTTCTTCTCTAACTGAAATACACCCTTACTGTCAGTCAGTGGGGAAGCCAGGCTGCCCTTCTCTCTCCTCAGAGTAAAAAGGAAAACCCACACATACTGGACACTTTGTTGAGAATTGTCAGAGGAATAACTGTTTCAATCCTTCAGCAACACTTTAAACAAAATCATGCCAGTCCTTGTATGGCCCAAGATCCAACTGATACTTTTTTGGTAGTAAAAGTTATCACTAATCTGAAAGGCAACAAACCTTGTTGGTTATAAAATTCTACTGATAGCAATTCAATCACTGATGAAAACAGTTATTCCCAAGTCATCATTCATAAAATTTTGGCATTAAACAAATATAATGCTCCACAACATTCATATTAATCTGGTAGAGGAACTACATACCAAGCCAAATCCAATTAACACCACCAAGTTAAAACTCATTTAAAACCGATAGCATATAGCTTTTCTCATACTGGAAGCTTTAGATTTTGAAAGGCCAGTTACACTGGAATTCATTTAACTATGCTGTTATCTCCAGACATTTCTCACAAGGTGATCTAAATAAAGGACAAATCCTCCTGACACTGTAGAGTAACTAATACTCACTCTGGAATTCAAAAAGAGCACAAAACACTGTAGCAGCTCACATTTAGAATGTACCATTTTACAATAAATTGTCTAAAATCTTTAATCTTCTGTAAGCCTTGGGACCTAACCTGAGTCAGTAAAGATGACAGAAGTGTTATAAAATCACAATCAACTGAGTATCTTACCTGGTTTGCCACTACTGCATCTTGTGGATCATCTGGCTCTGCAGCTGCCAACAATGCTTGCAGCGATAACAACACTGTTCTTAGAGTCATTGCTGCTGCCCTAAAAGTGAAAATTCAAAATATCCTTAACCATATCCTGTGCCTGTACTATCATAAAATATATGAGTTCATGTACAGATTTTAAGTCCAAGAAACATAATTTTAAACTGCTGCAGGTTATAGTTATTAAAATACTCTTTTATATATATATTTAAATAAGGTTTTAAATGTGGACTTTCCTGTTAACAACGCTGTCTGAAGTTCTTGGACAGTACCTTGATCTACACATTTCACCATGCCCATTTAATGCAATTCATTTTATCTGGAGAAAAAAACCCAGAAAAGCCAAGGCCAGACGAGGCTGTGCCATCCTCCCTCACTGCAGCACCAGCACCTCTCTCCCGGTGCGGGCGGGGCCGGAGCCCGGGGATGCTCCCTCTGCCGGCACCTGCGTGCAGGAGCAGTGACCTACATTGCAAACGTGCCCAACAGGTAAGGAATTCTATACACTACGTCTCTTTGCACCACTTTTAATGTTACATTTTTCATTAAATTGAACCTTTACAGAGTTAATTACTACTACAATAATAAAATGGTTAGGCTAATTATGGAATGTGCGATCAAAATAGTTCACTACAGCCTGACTGTTGGCAGGAGGAAAACATTCTGTAGTCACAATGGTCCTGTTAAGTTACCCTTTGCCCCTGTGGAAGAACCCTGTTGAAGGTAGCACAGTCCCAGAGTTGGAACTTCTAAGATTTTAGGTTCTTATCATTCATCTTGATGTCAAAGTGTATTTAGAGTAAGACACTTCAATAATTTAGTAAGGGAAAACACAGTATGGTCAGAGACGTCAATTACTCAAAAGTAACCACACGGAATTATTACACACTGGAAGTCTGTAAAGTTGTAACATTTACAGAGTTTCATTAGATTTTGATCATAAATAACACCTCTGAATTACCATTTCAGTTGGCACACACTGGAAACCAAGTAAGAACTCCACAGACCCTGTGAAAGTTGAGTATTTCTGATTTGAACAGTTAATTAGATTCTTAGAACCATGGTGGCAATGGCACAGACAGATGTTCAAACGAATACACAAATCTGTTTCCTCTGCTTAAGAACTAGGAGAAGGTGAGTGGGGAAGATGTGACATTTTAGATTTGAGCAGTGATTATGACACATGAATGCCAGAGCAAAGTTGTGAAACACAGGCATCCAATTTCTTACAAATAAACCTCAATTTTCAGTCAACAGAAAACAGTTTCTTGTTTTCAGAAGATTGCAAATAAGTGCAAAGGCTTTGTTAAATAGGTGGGGAACAGTTTGACCTGACAGTCCAGCTACAAAGGAGACAGTGTGCAGGTGCATTTCCAGGCTCAGGTTTCAGAAATGTATGTATTTTCCAGTACTGAGTCACTGTATTAAGGTACTCTAGCAGTGTATACCAATGAACAAAGCATAGGTGCTGATAAGATGTCAGAGGTACATTTGTGGCACCCAAATATTATGTTCCTAGATGTTTTCTTGCTCTGTCACTAACCATTCAAACATGCCATTCTTCCCTAATTGTTTGTAATTCTGGAAGATTTTTCTCTATAAGTTTTTTTTAGCTTGATAATTATTGCTAAGCTTTCGCAGTGCAGTGTTCTACATCAAAATGCAAGTGAGAAACATCCCAAATGACAGAGATTTTAATTAGCACATAGTGTCTCATTCCAACTGCCACACCAGCTTGAAGTCCCTTAAGCTGAACGTAGTATACTTAAATCTTAAAAGAATCCTTATGCTTTTAAATTTGAATTCTGAAAATTCATACATACAATTCTCCTCTTTCAAACCTATTCCTTAGTAATTTTCTTTTCTTTACATGTACCTAATGCTATTCTGCTCTTATAATTTCCTTGGGCTTGTAATCTCTACTGGTTTATACAATTTTTAAATTAACCTATTTAATGTACTCACTGATGACATAATTCACAGTCTCATCTCCTGGCATTACAGGAGTGTAATGCAACATATTTACTATTCCAGCATTCAAGTGTCATGAAATACTAAGCCTTTCAGGCCATACTATGCTCAAATGGATGCAATAATTTTTATTTTTACGCAGTCAATTTCAGGTACTACAACATCTGCCACACCCACTGTAAAACCTGAAGTCTTTTTTCCCAGTAAGTAACTTTTTCTCAATAAGTAACTTCATTATGTTATTTACTGTAGAGTTTTAAAGACTGGCTCAACATGAAATATCTATCAACCATAACTAATGCTATAGTTACTTTCTCCAAATAAAAGTTGTTCTGCCCTTTCCTTTGCAGAAATCCTTCTACATTACAGACATCTGAAAATGTAGAGAAGATGACATAAAAAGGATCACAGCCTTTTGTGCCACTTTTACATGCAATTTACTTCCACTTCCACTGTACCTTCTAGGAGAGGAGAATAAAGTACACTTTATTGAGCAGGGGGCATTGCTAAGAACCAAGGGTGCCATGGACACCAGCTGTCTCCAGCTGTCTCTGGCTTTCCAGATTGCCAGGTTCTTTCAATCCCTGTTCATCCCTTACATTTGTAGATTTTTATACAAAGCATACTGACACTTGAACATCCAACTTTCCATTTTCAAAATAACAAGATTGGTTTAACCTTTAAAAAAAGGATTAAAAATGTAGCTTACAACTTAGTTTCAAGTCTCATGCCTCAAAACAGCTTTCCCATCTCATGCATAGTAACACAGTCTGTATTGGACAGAAACATTGAAAGAAGTATTCTTAAATCATAAAAGAAAACCCATTACAGCTAAAGTTGCATTAAACTAAAGAAGAAATTAGAATTTGTGATTATTGGTAAAGAAAAACTGACATATTTTGTGTAACTATTGTATAACCATCTAAAATCTTCTACCCTCAGAACACCAATTAGCTTTCCTGATCAAAGAAAGTAAAAACAGCTTGTTATTTTTTCATTGCTTAGTCTTAATTTTTCAGATAGATATTAAGATTCACAGAAGAAATTGAAAGAACAGCTAAAAATAGATTCTGATTTCCCATGAACTTAAAAGCTCTTCTTTCTTCCTGTTACCTTCTTTTGTGAGAATACAGTGGATGGAGATGACTGCTTAGAATTATATTTACAGATATCAGTAAGGCAGGACCTGTTCCTCATGAGCAAAAAGCAAAAACAATTTCCACCATCAGTTCTGAAAGAAAATCTATACTGATAGTGGCACAAAGTTAAAAATCCCAACACACACCCCCAGCCCCTTCCTCAACATCTTCCCAAGCCAAAGGAGAATGTCCAGGGGAAGAATGAAAAGAAAAAAAGTTGTATTTTCCTTAAAATGAATTTCCAGTGCAAAGATACAGATCTTCTGAATTTTCCAATGCACCTCAAAGGTTTATTGATCCAGAACAGAACCCTGAAAAAATCAGGTATTTCCAACTCTTCTTACATTTGAAGTTTACTTAGAGGTATGGACTTATGTGCAACAGGTCATGGAGTTCAAGCAATTCCCTTTGGTAACTCAAGTTAGCTGCATGGCTGTGTTCTAGGTTTGTTCTCTCCTCCCTACCAAAGAAAAGGTTTTGAATTGCTCCTGACAGACTTCTGTCTGATCTGTTCTTAACTGAAGCCTCAGAAGGCTCTTGGAAAATCCACTTCAATTCTTCACCATGCTTGATAATACTCTGCACACTGAGATGGCTTTCCAATCTTTCACTGTACATTGTTTTTGCTTAGACCATCATTCTTGTTACTTCACTCTAGATTTTTCCTATGGTTCCCACCTTTCTTGTACAACAACTCTCTAAGCAGGTACACTACTTCAATGGAAGCCTGACCAATCACTAGCAACAAGCAGCCAGCTTGTATAATGAAGCAGGTAAAACTTCCTATTTGCCTTGCACATGACCTTACATTGCCTTTGTCCCACGACATTACTGGCTCCTGTTTGCTCCTAAAGTTTATAGTAACCCTTGACTTCCACTCCCATCCCAAAATGTTGCTTAGCTATCATGCAGGGTTGCCATCTGCAAAATGGGAGGAGGCCCCTGTCATGCAGCAGTGAGCTGCAGAGAGCTCCCTACAGGGATGCACTGGCCCTCAGAGAGCCTGAAACTAAAAGCCTCCACTCTGGACATCCAAACCAAAAGCCCAGCTTTCTACTGGCATTACATTTGCTAAACCACAAGGAAAATCTGGATTGAATCAGAACAAAGAGAGCTGATATACATTTTGTTCACTTACACTTTCTTCCTCCTTTTTTTTTTAATAATATCTTAGGGCATTAAAAAAGAGCACCCCTACTTTGGGTGACTATAGTGTTAACATTAAAAGGCACAGCAAGCCAGCTGTGCCCAGCATGCCCAAGGAAAGAAATCTATTTTACCTTTTGATGAGCAGAGAGAGTCCTAAGAGGATTACAAAACACTGCCAGGTTTTATTTTTTTTCTTCATTTTTAAAAGCTAAGTAATTCTCCACTTAGGAAGTATTTACTTATGTTCTTTACATTCCACTCTAAGAAACAATCTCTCTCATTATTCCAAGAGGGTAATGAAGCAGAATGGCAGGAACAGCTGCAGCCAGCAGATTGCTACTCCACTCTGTCATCCAAACATGGCTATGGGAACACTTTTTTCTAAATAATCTGCAATATTTGTTCCATTTGTGAAATAAATAAACTTGTTAATCCAAGAGAAAATCTCTGGGATCTTGTACCAACAGCTTATGGAATCTGGATGGAAATTAATAAGGCCTTTGAGTAGAAGCTCGTTGCATAGTCACTATTTACAGGACAGCTAAAAGACCAGGCACCCATCAGAGAAAATTTAAAAAAAAAAGAATAATAGGATAGGTTTGACACAGCACAGAGGGGAAAGACAGCCTGCTTGCTGAAGGGTTCCCTAAAACCATGTTAAACCATGCATTCTCTGCTTTCTTCACAAAGCTTTAAGAAGCATCAGTGCTCCTCAAACACCCTGAAAAAAACCCAGCAGTACTGGGTACCCAGGAAGATTACAAGCTGGCTGCTGCTTGTTTATCTATTAAAACTGTATTATCTGTTATAATGATTTCTGCATCTCAACTAAAACTGAAGCACAAATCCTCCAGTAGTCACTATGACAAAAATATTCTTATTATTCATTACTGACTGTCAAACCCACAAAAGCCAAGAGTTTTTGTAGCCATATATGCAGCAAGGACACATCCACTTAATAATCTCTGCTCAAGGGATTTATGCAGAACAGCTTTCCAGTAATTTAGTTCTCAGGTTTCAATGAACTGCATTAGATACATGTATATTTAAGATTAAAGCTTTGAGACAGTACTAGCCCAGAAGATAAATATAGGTCATAGGAAGTGAAACCACATCATGAAAATTATGTCAGATAAGCATAAGCAGTATTCCCTATTTCAATTCTAGTGGCAAACAGTAGCTGCTTTGCAAACAAACTGGCATAACAGGTATTTAAAAATCTAAACATGATGAAAAGCTACAGCTGCAAAGAATTTCAGTATCAAGCCCACAATGTCAAAAAGAATTTCATTAAACTCATTAAAAATAATTTAAAGACATTACTTTGCGAACTGATAAAATCTCCTGCCAATATGCAGAATATCATCTCAACTATGCTCATTAGAACAGCAAATCATTAGCACAGGATGGAAGATTAGGGAAGAGACTTTTTAAAGCTATATAAACAAATTTAAATCTTTGTATTTGTATTCACCATCTATGAATGAGTATTTTATCAGCTTTTTAATTCTTTCAGAAATCCTGCTAAGGCACATAGACCAAACTTCTCCAGTCCTTTAACTCTCAAACCTCACTGAAAAACAGATATGCAGTGAAATTTGAGACTCATATTTAAACACAGCAACAAAATGAGCATTATTCAGTTAAGAGCATTACAAGGCAATGAAGTGGCACTTCAAAAACCAATCTTATTACTAAAAGATTTGACAAGGGAGATTGTGGAACTAATATATTTTCTAGGATACTTCCACAGGTATGTTTCAGAATTGCATTTGGCCTATTTACTTTTGAATCCCTGGTGAAATAAATATTAAAATGTAAATAAATATTAAATATTAAAATATTAATCTGGGGGGTTGGGATTGCTTATTTTTTGTTTGTTTGTTTGCTTTCTAATGAAGCTATTGTATTCAAACCACTTTTCAACCTAGACATGCAGAAAACTTATTTTTGGTGGTGTGTGGTGGTACATCCTCCCCCTGGCTCCCTCCTTAGGCCAGCTATGGTCTCAGGAATGCTTGTTAGGCCTCCCCCTGGATTAATGGCACCTGGAAAGTTAGGTCTCCTTGAGCTTATCAAAAACTCTGTCTACTCCCAGAATTTCTGTTGTCTAGCAAGCTCCTGTTTTCCAACAAATAGCCTTAAGTTCCTTCTTCCATCTGAACAAGTGATCAAGTGGAATAGTATTTTTATTACTGGTCTTTTCAAGGAATATTCCAGTAAATACCAACTCATCCTTGTGGCCAGGATGGAAATTTACTGATGAATTAAGTCAATCATCTTATGACCCTATCTATGAACAATGGTACTGAAACCCTTTGAGCTGTCATGGACCACAGCAGGCTGTGACCAGCATTTCCCAGAGTGGGATGACTCTCAGAGCCAGCTAACTCTCAAGTTGTGAGACTCTTGAGGATTGCCATGGAAAGCCAATGAAGCCTGGGCTAATTCCCTCACCATTCCTCCTCAAGGTTTAATCCTTTGCCCACTGAAAAGATCCAAAGGCACCTGCACGTATTTCACTGAACCCAAGGGTAATTTTTCTCAAGTATGCCTTTGTACATACTTATTTTTGTCTGTGTGCACATATATTATGGATGTTGCCACTTCAGATTTAACCTGGTCTAGTGGAAGGTGTTCCCCTCCATGGCAGGGGGGTTGGAACTAGATGATCTTTAAGGTCTCTTCCAACCCAAGCCATTCTATGGTTCTATGATTCTATGCTGTGGGCATTTCTTAATTAACTAAAGCTGCATATATTGAAGAACAATAAACAACTTATTTAAACAATATTAACCATTCATATTGCTTATTGAGTTTTAGGAAAATACTCAGGAGAAAACCAGTCTTATCTACCACGATACAGAAATGCTTCAAACAGTAAACAGTGGAGACAGCTATAAGGTTGTTCTTACCAAAGGATTAGAGGCTTTGACAAACATTTCAACAATGCTCAAGTGATTGTCAAGTGATTGAATCATTCTATGATTCGAAAATAAACAAAACTTACAAATAGCACCACTAGAAAATGAAGAGATCACACTACATTAAGAATCATTTGAAGAGGGATTAATAGTATACAGGAAATCTCCCTCCATCACCACCAGGTTCTGTGCAATTCTCTCCTTAGTGCTTCCAAATGAAGACACTGTTTCAAAGGAAGAGTTTAAAACTATATAACTGGAATAATACTAGTGCTTCTTGTGTCAGCTGGGATAAATATACAGAAGTAAAATTCTTGTTCCAATACTCCTATTCCATATACATCTTGGAGAAGGAAGATATTAATGTTTGGGTTTTTTTCATCATGCAGAAATAACAGAAATAAGACACAGATCAAATTATCTGTGCTAGACATAACTCAAAGATTACAAGAACACAGGTCAACTCTCCTGTTTGTCCTTCTCAAGTATCAAAGGTTTTGACTAACAACCCCAAAGGTAAATAAATTAAGTTGAAGCTATGGTTTTTTTACATCTTTGTTGCCTTTTGATACTTACAGACAACCTCATGCCCGTTCATTAATCTGCTTCAGAGTACGATCTCTCAGGAGACTGTACTTGGACAGCTGAGGAGTCATTAATCTCCAGTAAAATTGTAGGGTGGTATGACAATTAGATACAGGTACAGAAGTGCACTAGCTTTACTGATAAGAAAAACTCTGCCAGGTACCACAGCATGTATACTGAAAGATTCTATTGCCTGAAAGAACATCAAGTGGTCTGAGATGGTAAGAAAACATATGCCATTCCAAAAGTTAGAAAAACAACAGTTTATGACCATTACAATTTCATTTCAGTAATTTACACTATACTGTGCCAGATGACTTCTATAACCTCGTACATCTGTAAAAGATTAATATCCTGATGTGTCACCTGCAAGACCTCAAGACTTCAGCATTCTCCTCTAAAGTTTCTGTTTCAAACCCAAATGATATCTGCTTGGCCAACAGCACTCTTGACAAAGTTGCTGACTTTACAAGCATTTGAAGTTTGTATGGATGAGATACTGGTATGATCTGCTGGGGAATTACAGTATTATTCTTTTGGGGTAGACATGGAGGAAAACAATCATCTGTATTATACATCATGTCTATCATACAACGGTTGTACACAATTTCAAACCACATTAAATCAATTACTTTGAAAAACAAATGAACAATGAGTGCAGTTGTTAGTTTGGACAGAAGTCTATTCCACAGATTTTAGTTATTAAAACTTCTGCAGTAAAATTAACTGATCAAAGAAGGCAATAGGTGGTATTTGTTAACAGAAAATAACTAAAATTAAAAATTAACTCATATAAAACCACCCAAAATGTCAACAATGAAATGTGCGTTCTAGTGCAAAAAATTTTGGAAGAACTCTCTGTGTATATAATAAATACTTAGTGCTTTCCAAAATTATCACCCAATCATTTCATTTGGATATTTGCACCTCACTATACTATACCATAACGTGTGCTTTAAGGACATCTCAAATTATAAGCAAAAGGTGAAAAGCAAGGTGAGCTGATGCCTCCTATCCAGGACACCAGTATACTTGATTTTGCACATTTAAACCCCCCTGGAATCTTACCATTGATCTTTCAGAATATCCAAACAAATGGCCCCGGTGACAGAGCTAATGTTAGGATGCCATATTTTGGTGATAAACCGCACCTAAAAAACAAGACAGTTTTAAAAAACAAAAGCAGTAATTAAGTGCAGTATACTAAGTAAACATTTTAGATCCACCATTTTAAATAACAGTATAAAGAAATACTAATTTGGAAAATATAGTACTACAAATGGAACTAAGATGTGATACTGCTTATTTCAGGAGGCTTCAAGTTTGTAAGGCTGTTTGTTAGAGCCTTGCTTTACTCCAAACAGACTACTGCCTGCTCCAGCTCCCCAAACTCATCCCTGCTTTCTCACATGTCATGTGTTCACATCCCTGCATCACACAAAGCTGGTTAGAAATATCCTCCAGCATACAAGTGTTTTGACAAGTAGATGGTCAAATACAGACTAAAAACTTCTAACATTGTGAAATCTAGAAAGCCCACTTTCAGTAAAGTCCTAAACTCTTAATATAGGAACTGCATATCACTCACTGTTGAACTAAACTGTTGGTTACAGGTGTGTTGGAAAGTGGATGCTACTACGTCTATAACCATCCTGTCTCATTACCTCATATGCAGAAAGCTTCACCAACCCAAAACTTAATTAGATTACTAATATTTTTCTTTGCTATTGAAAGGATCTAGTCCCAGCATTCATTCATTAATTATGTCTATATTTTTACACTTAAGTGTTTTCATGTTTACAAAGCATTACTAAAATCAGGTTTTGGTAGTTTGGGTTTTCTGGGTATTTTAAGACACTAAGAAAGGTAAAAGCAGCACTTTCTCTTAAAGGAAAGTGCTGCTTTTACCTTTGGAAATTCCCCCTTCATTTTCTTCAGGTTGCACTGTAATTGCCTTCTAGTGATTTTGACCCATCTGTTTCTCATCTCCTCCTCACCCCAAACTCCTGAAAAACACTTTAAGTATAGCACAGATCTTTTGACTTTTGCCCCTGACCTGCAAGCAAATCAGTGAAGAGATTACCTGCCAGGCACTACAGCAAAAGACTGTACATACAGGGCTATAATAAAATCAGTGCAATCCTGGTGTCTAAATAGGCAAGACCAGAACAGTTCTGCTTTCCAGGACAAAAATAAGCTATCATGTCAGCTGAGGCTCTTACTAACTGCCTCCACTCTAGAAATCACCTGTAAAATGTAAAAAGCGATGTAAATACTGGATAATTTCTCACAGTGAATGACTGCCAACAATGGCTGTCAAAGCACATACTGAACAAGCTAAAGAATTCTTTCAGATGAAAGGTAGGGCCAGACACAAGCAAAAAGGCTTCCAATTCAAGACTCCAGAATAAGCAGTACTATGCTACAATGCACTGAGTTTCTAACTGCTGCCTATGAACTCTGGAAATGGAGACCACCAAGCCCTAAAGCAGCACCTAAATCATGGTATACAGACTGATCTTTCAGCATCTGCAACCTGTTTCAGCTCTCCTTATTTTAGCTCCCACCACAATGTGTGCAGATTAAAGAACTGAAGACCAACAGACATTTCTTTAAGATTTTCTGTGTCCTTTGCTCCAGCCCCAAGGAAGTAATTCAAAGAACCTATGAGTAACTGACACCTCTCTCCTCCTTCCTCTTTCCCAGTTCCTGCTGAGTATTACATATCAGGGTGAAAATAAGAATCTAGGACATGTTCTTGGTTCAAAGACATCTTTCAGACAAACAGAAAACCAATCAAGAAGTGGAGTTAGACAACTCAGGTGTCTACAGATTCAAGCCACTGAAGAATGGACCAAATCAGGACACAGGAATGTACAGCTGCACATGGCTGGAGAGAACATTATTCAGAGTGGAATGACAAAACTGAAGTTCTAGAAAGATGCAGTAAATTAAAAGGCCAGTAAGTTGTGAAAAATACGAGTGACTTTCCCACAGCCATTTCTCATCTCTCACCCGTGTGCATATTATCTATTTCTATTATATTTCTCTGTTGGCTCTTCAAGACACACAACACTACAAGTCTCTATTTAATTATTACTAGAAACTTGGTAGGTTAGATTCAAGAATCTTTTAAGTATAACTTATGGAGCCCAAGAAATTAAAAGAACCAATAACTCCCTATTACAACATTTCTTCAACAATGCTGAGGGGGAGGGAAGACAGCTGTACCCTCCACATCATTTAAAACTACCTGAAAACTGTATTTATCTTGTCAGAAAAATATTACATTAGGGTCAATAATAAGGCCCAAGCTCCTCCCCCAAAATTTCCCAGTTTGTACTTTGAGGAACAATCAGAGTGTACATCTGACTAGACACAGTTTTGCATCCTGCTTTGTTTCTACCTAAATGTAACAGTTCCAATCCTTGCCTAGAACTGAATTAAAAAAAAAACAAAACAAATCAACAAAACCAACAAAAAAATCCACTAACAAACAAGTATATAAGAACACTCAAACCAAACTTGTTAGCCAAATTGTATTACCCAAAAATGTGTGTTTGCAGTACCTTAGGAGGATTAAACGGATATGTTTCTGGGATTTTTATCTCTAGCTGATACCTTCCACCTGCAAAAGACAAGAACAAGTTGGAAATTATACCAAAGGAACATTACTCAAACTTAAGTCTTTCATGACAATAAGCTTACACTTCTATATGAGCCGATTTTCAAGTAAATTCAAATTTACCCAGCTGTATTAGTTAGGAGATTCATTTAAATTTCATCTATTTCACAAATAAATGCAATAAAGTCAGTTAGAAAAGCTGTGTTTGCTTGTGCAAATCACTACCTATATTTCTTAGGTATATTTATTGTGTATTCTTATTTCCAATCTTATCATTTCCATGCTTTAATTTAGTAAAATATACCAAAATAGGAACCAAATATCTCCTAAATAGATGAAAAAAGAGGACACAGGAATATTCAGGCTGAACATGGGATATTACATTATTTTGACTCTTTTCTGATACCTCATGACAAATTTTCTTCAAATTACATAATTGAAATTACCTGTATTTAATTTTAAACTTTTTGAAATTCAAATACATTCAAGTAACCCTTTCAGAAAAGTTCCCACACTTTGGGAAAAAAATAATAAAGGAAGTACCAGTGCTTAACTTTTATTATGTGCTACACTACTACCTGAAGTAGTTACTTCAGTTTCAATTCTGCAAACACTTTGACACACCAGTATCATTAATACAACATGAAGGGCCAGAGCATACAATAAAGGATAATAGGAGCTTGAAGACTGAACCCCCTCCTACTGCCCCTTTTAAACATTTCTCAGTTTTATTTCTTTGTCACAGTATCATTCCCTATCCTATTTCCATTATAGTTCTGTTAACATTCAAGTTCACTACCAATACTCATGTCTTCTGGAGCAATCTCAAACTATCTCTGGCTGCACAGTGAAGGCCATTTGCCAGGCAGCAGTTCAATGACAAAAAGAACAGAGTATTAAAAAACATACACTGTTTTTTAGACATTTCATTTTTTACAAAAATTGAAAGCATTTATTCTCATTTGCAATTTTTTTCTTCAATCTGCTGCTCTTCTTTCAGAAACCTTTTCCCTCTGTCAGTATAATGTGTTACAATTTATACAATTTCTTGAATTAATGCTGAAGTATTTGCAATCTATTTTCCTTGAGATTTCCAGTGATTTACTCTGCAAATCAAGCTATACAGAACCAGCTCTCAAGTAGTTACAATACTGGCAGCAAGATGCACAGGGAAAAAAAGCCTCCAAGTACTCCTCTCAGCAGTTACAGTATATGGCACCTTTTCATCTGTGCCAAAAAACACATTAGTAGCTCCTAAGAGCTCTCATTTTTAAAATGTATTTCAGTCTAATACACTCCACCTGAAACTAGTTAGCATCAGTTTGGTATTTTACACTATTGCCTACAGCTGTTCTTTTTCTCACTTAACTCTAAAGTAACTTGAGACATTTTAATAGATAATACTATACAAGAAAAAAGACCAATAAATCCAAAATTATAACAGTAATGTCTAAGTTGATTGCTTGTCTGCTCACAGGACAGCAGAGGATAAACAGTTTTGAAGACATACAGCAATAAGAGACCTCAAGGAAGTTTGGTTTTCCTTTTCTTTGAACTGAAGCATAATTCAGCAGCAACTGTTTCTAAGAAAAAAAACCAGCTACGCTCATCAGTCCTTCTACGATTTTGCTGCCACATCATTTTGTAAGGTAATATGAAATCTATCCTTAGGTATTACCACTTCTCCTGCTTACCACAAACTATTACAGTCTTCTGCCTAATAGGATATTCAGCCACCAATATCTTTCACCAGAGACTGAAGAGCTGGTAGTGTTATTTATACAGTATTGTTTTGCACTAAACTTTGAGGTTAAAAATACAGGCTTAAAGACATAACCTAAACAAATCTGTGATTTTTTTAATACTAAATTTAAAGTATAAATTACTAATATATTAATTTCTGCATGCTAATATTTTGGCATTTTTTAAGAGGATGCCTGTGTATGGCTTTTTTTGTGGCTATTTAATGCTTGAAATTGAATTTAACAGTAATGGCATAATATTCCTTCTGTAGTCCTACTGGAACAGGTCTCACAAGAGTTAGAGCAATTTTTAGCTATTTCCCTTGAAGAAATAACCTATTATAAATTTTGCAGTTGCTGTGGCTCACAGGCAAGCTTGGCTTGAAATTAATAACAATATTACACAGGCTTTAAAAAAAAACAACATCAAAAAATCCAAACCCACAAAACCTCAACCTATCTACTGAAAAGCTCTTGATTCAAGTAAAACCCAGCAGCCATTAATCAAGACTCTCAAAGGTCCTCTCTCCAAACACATTTTAACATTGGATGCAAACATGTTTCATTTAAGTTGTGTCTTGCAATATTCTGGTAATTGATCAATATGAGTTGACACTACTAACAGATAAATAAAAGCTGTAAATTTTGTCAATAGATGGCATTCTTCCTCTCAGTCACTCTTAACTAATGTTCCAACATTACCTATAAAAAAATTTGCAGCAGCAGTTTGGTTTCAGATACCTCACCAACTATGGTCAACAACTGTTCTTTCACTTCACAATGGTTCTAGAATTCCCTCCTGTATCACAGGGACTGTCTGACCAGAACTACTGCAAAAAACTTCTTCATAAAGCACTTCTTGCTGTGTCACTGTTCAGATTATAGATGACAAAACATCAGTCAGTAATTGTGCAGCATGCATTAACTGCTATAGTCATAAAATGAAGACAAAAAACACTGGCACGCCCTTCATAATAATGTAAGGAAATAAATGCATATAACTATATTACAGAAATATTAACATTCCAAAGCAAATTATTCTAATGTCAGGAAACACCAGAAACTGGGCTGGCAGTAACTCTCATTTTGTTCCTCAAAGCATATGACTTCTAGATTAAAGGAAGAATACAATCACATTGCTCTTCCATGAGATTCCTGCCATAATCAGAATAAAAAATAAGTTCAACCCCCCCCCCCCACGAAGGGGTATTTACTATATCCTCATAATTAAATCTACTCAAAGGTATGTAAGTATGCATGCATTTCACATCAACAAATTCTGCACTAAACATATTGCTGTTTTTCACTAGCAGGATATGCTGAATATCTGAGCACAGTACCCAGCTTTTGAAATTCTTGTCTACCTGAATCATTCAACATCACACAGAACCCAGTCCTGCAGACAGATATTTCAATCTGTTTTTACCCTCTACGTGAGCTGCTATACAGTTTTTAACTTACGTAACACTCATGAGTGTTACACATGAGTGTTACATATTTAATTTCAAATAACTCTCAATACATTCTCTAAACCAGGCCCATTTTATAAACCAAGGTAATACTGACCTGGAGGTGGGGGAAATGGCAAGCTCTGACAAACCAACTTACCCAAGAAGGTTTAATTCTCTCTGAATGGAAAATAAACACCAAAACCAACACCCTTCTACCACCATTCAGATGTTTCCTAGTATTCAATTGCCTATATACATATATTAAGTTATTACAATACTAAGTCTTGGATTTACAAGATGAACTATACTATTCCAAAACAACAACTATACTAAATTCTAAACAGAATGATTCACTTCCCAACAGATCACTGGCGTGAGTCTGTATTTTAGGGAAACAGCATAGTACTCCTTTTAAATTGAAGGCGCATATTACAACCAGAATAAATTGTTTCCAGACATTATCATCTGTCAACTATACATCTGCAGCTGATGAGATGGAGACACATGGGACAAGACACATGGGAGAGGGGAAAGCCACCATTATTTACTAGGGAGAGGGAACAACCACTATTATTTACTAGACTGTTGAGGAACTCTGGAAATAAAGTTCCACAGGGCACCCCTACCATTACAGCTGCTTCCACTTTTCTACTTTTTTTCTTCCAGACTAATTTCCCTTCTTGTCAGCTTCTGACATCCACCCCTGCCCAGTATTCTTCCATGTCAACCACTGTTAGGCTATTTCTTCCTTCTTTTCCTGTTCTTGGTCCCAAAGCTAGAGGGGAGACTCTCCCTGCTCTCAGTCCAATGCTACTGCACCAGCTTCTCACCCAGAAAAGCAAATCACAAGGGATGTCCTCCATTAGGGAAGATGTGACAACCAGATTTTCATTAGCAGTCACTAATGCTTTTGAGTGCATATACTTCCTATAGCTATAAAACAATTCCCCACCTGATGAAAATTTATTTTTTCAAAATAATGACAAATGGCATGTGTCCCAATCTCAAGGGAATACTAAAGTCTCAGTGTTAGCTCAAAGGCATAGAGCAACTAGAGCACCTGAAGAACATGCAAAATTGTTTCATATTCCAAAAAAAGAACTTATTTGCCTGAGACACTCCTTGATACTTTTTTATTGAAAGTACAAATTCAAATCAAAGTAGATACCTGGCATGGAAAAGTCAAGTAGAACTATATTTTAAAGCTATCCAAAATTTGTTTTAAAAAATTAAAAATCCTTACTTATCATGAAAGAACTTCCAATAGAAGGTATGTCTGCCAGTTCCATATATATTATCACAAAGTTTACAAGTACCAACACTATTGAGTAATTTCTGAAGAAGCATGTTACATTAGTCTCTGTTAAAGCTTCTTTATAGAAGTTACCTTGCTTTTACCAGACTGTAAGAGATGCATAATTAGTGATACCAGCTTTAATAAACTAGAAAGTCAGTAAGGTATAATTTTTGAAGACAGCTAAAGATATGACGCTTTACTACAGAGTCCCCCACGTCAGTATAAATTAAGTACTGGGACACACAGATGCCCAAAATTAATCCCAAATTTAACTTGCAACAGCATCTCTGCTTGAGATAGGAGAAATGCAATGTTTATGAATGATCACCACTCTAGATCACAGAAATACATGTACAGTCTAAAGCTAAATTTCTTAATGCTTCATGGTTAAGGAGCTCAAACTCTCAAGACAGTAAACAAACAACTAGAAGTCAGAATTATACCAATTAAACCACACAGCTCATATATACAAATTAAGCTTGATAGGGGATAGTCTATCCTACTGCCAAATAGATCTCTCCCTCAGGCAACACAGAAGCTGAACTGAAATAGTTTTTCAAGCTGTATTAAAAAAAAAATCAGACTGTTTTAAAACATGTACCTCTACATTTTATGCTGTAATTATTTTTACAAACAAAGCATCTCAAGACACATGACTTGAAATGTACAATGATTGCATACACAAAAACTTTACTTGCCTTCATATGGTGTGTCCGGAGGTCCTGCTATTTCTCCTCTTAATTCTGTAAAATTCTCATCTACAAGATCTACTTTAATTTGATTTTTGCTCGTCTTAAAAATAAACAGAGAAACAAAGAATCATAAGTAAGCATTTCACATACAAATTTCCCCCAAAATATGCTGCTTTAAATTTTTAGAACAGTACTTTAAAGTAAGTAAACATTTAAAAATATAGTAACCTAAAGTTAATAGCTATCTTCCAGTTGAAATTTTACTTCATTAAAAACAGACTACTTGTGAAGCATTAGAAACTTCAATACTATTTATACTACCACTAGAATAGGCAAAGCAATCCAGGATCATATCTAAAATTGTACTTCAAAGTTGACTATATTTTAAAATGACCATGATCTTTCAAATCACCTATTAACTCTACATATCTAAACTAAAAAATTAAATTGACCAAATTACACATCAGTTCTTTTCATATTTAGACCAATTTTTTTCAAAACAGACATTTGTCACTTGCAATGGAGCACAAAAAGACTTCCCCAAACAGAGTAGTATTTTTAACATTACAAAGATCTAAACAGAATATTGTAGTCTTAAATCATGTATATCTTTAATATTTAGGCATAAGATACAATTTACTTTATGCACTTGAATTTTATTGTCATCTCCTCAACATTTTCACACCCCATATGAACTTCTCTACAAAATAAAAATACTGTACTTTGATACTGGAGAAAATATATGTTTTCCAGAGACAGATTCTCCAGAAGTGTTCAGCTAGAACTACTCATTCCAGTGAACTTGCTTTCCAGGTCCAGAGAGCAGTATTAGTGAAAGCCATGAATCTCCCAGCCAGTAACTTTTATTGGGGAGTTGCAAAGCACAATCTCCTCTTAGAAAGATGTACCATCAAGTTTTCAGAGGTAAGGAATTACAGGCTTTTCCATTCTGCTACTTCTGCATACTGTGCTCACTCACTGCAATACAGATTTCTTAATTCCTGTGTTATTTTTTGCAAGAACTGTTAGCATCTTTTCAGATCTTTTAAAATTGTTCCAACTAGTTCTATACAGCTGTGCTTCTTCTCACCCTCAGAGTAAACGTGGTTGCTGGCAGCTACTAGAGAAGGATTAAGTCATATAAAGCTGATGGGTGCCACAAGCTGGTTCTTGAATCTACCAATGATATGAACCATTAAGCACACAGCATTCACTGGACAACAGCTGGGAAATTACTTCTGTTTCTTTCCTGCAAATGTTCTATTGAATCAGTCCCACCAAAACAAAGAGTGCTCTTCTGACCAGGTATGTTCATAGATATAAAGAAAAATCAAAGATTAGGTAAAAGTTTCACCATGTAAAAAATCCTAATTCACTAAATTAATCCAATAGTGAACTGTAGTTACATCCATTTGTATTTAGAACTTGAGATCCCTTCAATTCACACAAATGAGGCAGCACCTGCAGCTCTCCACAACAGCCAGGCACTGTAAAAAATTCCCTCTCTGAATTTAAACTTGATCTTATGTGACCTATCTTCTTGCAAGCTTTCCAACATCACTTTTAATTTTTTGCTCTCACGCTTCCAACTGGCAGCTTGCTCCAACACCTCACAATTTTTAAAAGCTTTCTCAAGTACAATTAGAAGTTACAATCTATTTATCCCCACTTCTGACAGCACTGTTTCCCAGCTTCAACAAGTTTTTCATACATCTAGTATTTATTCCCCTTGTAAAATATATGGCATTTACACTGATTTTCCAGCCTTAATTTTGCTTTAAACAAGATGACATTCTAATCTCACCATACTGATTTTTTTATAAAAGGTTCTCTACTATGTCCCATGATCACCTAACCAGCCCTGCATAAACAAATTTAGACGATGTCTCAGAATCCGTGCCACGAGCACCCTGTTGCACTCACTGAAGACACATCACAACCAGCATAACCTAAGAAAGATGAAATCTGTCTTTTTCATGGCAGCATGACACGAGGCTCAGACCAAGTGCCAAGAGTCCCAGCAAGGATTCCTGCAGAAGGTTTTGTCCTCTGCAGTGACTGCACAGTGCTTTGTCAGAGGTACTGCCCCTGCGCATGGACTCTTCATTCCCAAAGCAGCAGAGTGGTTTAAATAACCAATACAGGTGAGTCACTGTAACTCTCTTCGCAGGTGCTGCAGTCACTCAAACCTCAGCTGAGCTGCTCCTGCTCTCCCTCAGCCAACATCACCTGGCAAGCTCCACTGTGACACCAGGAGTTCTTGTCCTTTGCAAATAACTTTTCATTTAGAGGACTGTACTAATAGCAAACAGGATGAATTTCAATGATACAATCTATGGTTAATCCATGCTGCAGCTTGCTTCATTTTCTACTTAGCATTCTGCTTTTCTTCAGTGACCTCCTGCACACTCTTGTAGTAGCCTGGATATTCTCCTTCATATTCAGTTTCAATTAGTACCACACTAGCTGTTTTTCACAACAAATCCTTTCCAACTCCATAAATTTGTTTAAAAGCAATCAAAACACACAGTCTGTCACTAAGATCAGTTTCTTTCAAGAGTCAGTGATCCTGGTTCCCACTTTGAGATGACTGCTTCTATTACTACAGCTGTAGCTGTCTCCATGCCCTTATTTGCTGTGCACAGCACCTTAAGGAAAAACAGCAGGCAATACTGCACTGTTTTATTGCAGGGATTAATTTAATTTTGTATTTATGCTTCAATTCTACCATGTCCTCCATATACCAAATTAATTTTTTCTTCAAATAGCTGAAGATCCTTTGTTCCATGTTATTCCCACACTTTTCAAGGTTCAGCTCAGCTTCACCTTGACAAGTATTGCTTTATCCTTCATTCCTGGAGAAACAGCACCAAAGTGATTATTAAACAAATTAAATCTGGAGTGTTTTCCTACAACATTTCTCTTTAATGAGGATCGTGTAGGATAAAATTACTTAATTTTAGCAGTTCTAACAAAATAAGTCCCTTGCCTCCACCTCTACCAACAACAATGGTCTTCAAAAATTTTCTAACAACAATAACCTTAGCGCAGAATTTATGACTCAGCCTGTGATCTCACACCCCAAGTTGATTTTCCAGAAGCAGTCCTACAAAGACCTCAATACACTTCCACACCAAGTCTAAAACAGCATCACCTCTCGTTGATCCAGTAACAATTTAGTGACTAAATCACTGGGCTAGCAATTCCTGAAATATGAGCCATGCCATTACTCACAGCATTTATTTCCATAATTTCAAAGCTGAATTCTGTAACAATGCAGTGCCCAGAAATCCATCAGTAAAATCCTTTTCTAGAAATCTACAAGTCCAACACTAGCAGAACTTTCCATTATCACATCTGAAAATTATTTTGATCAAGACTGATCAAAAAAAAACGCAAACAACAAACAGACCACAAGACAGAGAGAAAGGAAAATTGATGCAACAATTTTCTCTTGCATCGTGCAAGGGAATGCATGATGCCATTCCCTCTTTTTTTCTTGATAGTCTAGATGGATTATGCATAGCCATTTTTCTTTTTAATTCACACTAGGGTCTAGTCAAAAGATTTGTTGTCTTTTAGACCAACTCAGCTGCTAAGATTCTTTTTGCAATGCTATAGTCCTGCTTAACCAATTTTATTGGAAACCTTGTGGAAACTAAACCCAAGTTTAAGAGACTAAACTAAAAGTATGATGCAGACAAGTTGGGGAAGATTCATATGATGCCCTTTTATTCACTACTAAAAGCTTTATCTCTGAAAAGAAACCCAAATGAATCAATCCTTCATGAAGTGTTATTCTGTGAGCATCTTCCAAAGACAGGACACTTAATCATATTTATCACAGTAACCACTGATTGATAATATTTTGCCTTCACCTGCTTCCTCTTAAAAAAAATTTCCAGAATGATACTGTCTAATTTTATGTTTTAGTCACTTCCTTGCAAAGAACACACAATCCACTCTACCAGAAAATTTGAAGAGTAAGTTCTGCCGTTGTCAAGACATAAACACACATCTTCACTTCTACTGAAATCATTTTAGAGAGCAGCTCTGGACTCTATAATATTACTCTCAGCAGATAACAAGCTCTTCTGTTCTCCTTACTCACCATAGTCTACAGGCCTTAATAAGGAGGGCCTGCCCATTCTGAGGGCCTGTCTGCTTTCTGCAGGAAATCCAACCTTTTTCCTGAGCTTTCAATACCATTTCCTTCTCTCTTCTTCAACCTGCCTTTAGAAACCTCTTTTATTTCTTCATGGCCTATTATCCTCTTCACTAGTCCAGTACCTCTACTCTTAAAAATCCAGTGTTTTCCTTGACATAAAATAAACAGACAAAACCATTACATATCAACACAAAAGAGCATATTAAGATAAAAAAAACTGCATTGTTCTTCTAAATTTTATTTCTCACAAACAAAATACTATTTACTATATTTACTAAAAGCAGAAAAATTATACATTCAAAGTTTGATCCTGGGTAAGTCTACTTCATAAAGACTGAAGTAGAGCAAATAGCTTTTTAGAAATAGGAATTATAATTACATCAGAACTTTTTATGCCTTCTAAAAAGCCTCCAAATTCTTCAGTTATTTTGATAAGGAGACTACCAGAGAGTCAATCTCAAGCAATCTGCATAAAAATGCCCCTTATCAGAGCTGGTGATATATGGACAGATACTGGTAGGCTGAACTAAAAATGAAAGAATAAGATGTTTCTAACAAATTTTTCTTTAATTACATGGCCAGCAGTCTTGACACGTGTTGAACTCTCTTGAGTAGAAGCAAAAAAACCCAAACAAACCCAAACGCCAAATAAATCCTTCATATTTCCATGTCAGCCATGGCTACCAAACATCATAAACTGAATACTGGATGATGGCAACATACAAAAAAAGTTTTGAGTGAAGTTTTCCTAGAACCAATCAGCTCTACTTACTCCCCCCAGGACAATTTATTCACATTAGACCCTCAATCCACGTATAATAAATTACTCTACAGAAACATAAATGCATCCATTAGCAAACATAATATGTTTTTAACTATTGGTGTCAAAACTAAAAAAGAAAAATATGTTTATTAGCAGTATTAGTAACTTCAGCATGTTATTTTAAAAACAATAAAGTAGTGTCAAACTGTTATTCGCATGCTCTAGGTCTGTCTCTCCTTACATATTTAGACACCATGTGCAAATTCCAATCAAATATCATTGGGTATAAGGGACAAGGTGGTAAATACGATTTATAAAAACAGGAAACAAGACACAAAATCACCTTAAACAGAATAAGATCTGGAATTTAAAACCTAGTGGCTACTTCTGAATTATGTTGTATGTGGGGAAAAAAACCCCCAATAACAAGAACAAAAAGAACAAACAAAACCAAACCAAACAAAATCACAAAACCCTGCTATTCCATATGGGAATTAATTACCTACAGTCTGTGATTTTACTGGTCTTATAAAATTATTTATACATACTCTATATTGGATCAAGTACTGTTATTTTTTGTTAATTTACTTTGTTTTACAGAAGATAACTCAGAAAACTCTAGAAACAGGTGCATGTATGTATATAAACAAAACTAAACCAGAAAAAACTAGCCTGAAAATACACATATATGTGATAAATGATGCATATAAACATTGCACTAAAATCAGCTATGTATTAAAGCTCTGTAATCATTCAGGGCTTTAAGACTAGCCCCTTACACATTAAGGAAGAGTTTTAGGGAAGTGACAAAAATCTTAAAAAATGTACATGCAAAAATTTCAGCAAAAATTAAGAAATAAACTTGAAAACTTTCTCTGAAATTTTCTCAACCAAGGACAAAGTTTGGGAGGTTTTGTATACGCAAAATGTTTTCAATCACTAATTGTTTCCCTAATCACAGAAACAAAATAAAATTATTTCTTTATCTTTGTGACAAGATTTTAAAATTTTTGATTCATCCATGAGGTAAACTTGCAGTAACTGGTTATTGCAATAACTGGCAATTCAAAAATTTTGAACCTACTAAAATATAATAAAAATTTAGTTACCTCTTTAATGACAACCATGACTTACAAATGTGAAGTAGGTACTTTTGAACATCCAAACATTTTATACTGACATTACAAAGTTCAATATTTAATAAGCCATATTAAGTGAGAAATCCTTCACCCTAGTCTGAAGCCATGCTAGCAAAAATAAATTGTTATACTATAAAGTTACTAGTGCCTTATAAACTCTTTTTACCCTGCCACTCATTTTATATGCCAACACAACAGTCTTATTCTACATCAAAACCTCTCATGAACATATTTCACCAGATTTACAGAAAAAGATCACCTGATTATCCAGTGAAATCTATAACACAATTTTTGCACAAGGCCGTAAGTACTCTGAGTTAACTCGTTTTGAGCAAAAGACTCCAATGTTTCAGCAGCAATTTACTCCGTAAAACAATCATTTAAATAAATTAAAAAACAAAACCAACTTCATCCTTCTTATCCTATTTACCAACTCTTTGCAAATCTGTGGATAAATATTCAAAGGAATTTTGCTTTGCAATATGTATCGTGTTATTTTCTTATGTTCTTTTGCTAAGGCACCATTCTGAACTTATTCCAAATGGTTCAGGTCTCCCTCCTTCACTGACATGCTAGAAAGGAAGATTCCTAACAAAGGCTTGTGTCTTCAGCTGCTAAGAAGTCAATACCATACTCTCATCTCCCTTCTTTTCAAACTAACACTTTCCTTTCTTAACCCCCTTCCTACCCCAGAGTAAGCCAAAGTACACTGCATCCACTCAGTTCCCTCTTTCACAAGAAATGGGAAAACATAAAAAAGGGAGGTGTCACTCAACAAAGCAAAGTGCAGTGCACTGTCATGCAGAAAAACAGCAAATTCAACTTACCAAAAAAAAAAAAAAAAACACACCAGTTTTATAATCCCACTGCCACCCCCTCAAAGAGGTACCAAAGCAAGAGGGAACAGTTCAATACTTCCAAAATATTCCTTCAGACTCACTCCAGCTTAAAAGCCAAAATCAAGTGCATATCCTGAGCCTATTATTATTAAGAGAAGCAGAAATGCCACATAATTACCACAGTGCTATGAAGTACACACGCTGCACTACCAGCTGAGCTCAGCAGATCACATCTGCATTCTAGAGCAAGCGCCTGCTGACCTTCAAAGCACAGAGGAACGCCACAGAGAAACAATCCAGGGCTGGGGCAGGGCAAAGAGAAGAAATACTTCTGTCAAAAGCACATTAAAGAGCAGTTCTCTAGATAAGAAAGGGTCAATACCAAGAAATACATTTCCTTAAAATGCTCCCTTGTTCTTTAAACCTATAAATAATTTCAGTCATGGAAGTTCTACCAAATTTCACATTCTATTTCATCCCCCCATATTAACATATATTAGGGTTACATCTGTTCTAGTAAAACTAGGTGACATTGTTTTTGCATACTATTTGTTTCATTTACTGATAAAAATACTATGTTACTAATAAGTAACTTGTATTTTAATGTATCTAAAGAGCTACAAGTATGAATGCTGTGTGAATTCTGTATTACTGTTGCTTAGACAGTCTAGAATTTTCATATCTATCACAATATACAAGAACAATACTGAGGGATATTCTTTTCCTGTCAGAACACAAAACATCTCAAATATTAAAACCATCTTCATTTTTTCAAGAGTTAGACCTGGAGCACCACAAAGTTTTAGCAGAATTTTTTTAAATTTAAGGTAGGTAAATAGCCACTCCTGCTAATGTTCAGCTGTTAAAACATCACTCTACCAAACATTTAAGACACTGTACTTCCACAGTGCCTTAAACCCGTCTAACAGTGGCCAAGGTCCTATTTCCCTTCTTATCACAGAATTAATGTCAAAGAGGGGGTAAGATTTTGTAATAGCATTCACACAACTGCATAGCAAACATCTGAAATAAGCACATATTAGCAAGACAGTTCTTTCATTTTAACTCAACCCCTGATTTGATTCACCACTGAACGCTGCAAGTAAGAGAAGAAGCACAAAAGCAGAAGAAGAGATGAGTCTGGAAGAGGAATGTGACACTGCTCCCTGGAACTGCCTTAGGACTAGTTAAAAGAATTCTGAAACTTCAGCTCTAGTGTCTGTCCAAGCTATTTCTGACTAAACCATCACATCAGTCTGGGAGACCAGAGGTGTAACGGCCCCAGCTCTTGTGGCAGAAGCCCCAAGTGCAGTTACACAGTCACTGCTTGTCTCACGGAGGGACAGTGTGGTTACACTGGTAAAGCTGTGCCAGCCATGAAAGGTGTGTACATAACCGCACATGTTCTCTCCTGTACTCCTCTAAGGGCCCCTGCACAGGCCATGCTGAGCTATGCAAGATACTGACAGTACCTCAGAGCATCAACTGCGTGCAAGAGTTACCAAACGTGATCTGAGCCTACTATGATACCGACATCAGTGTGGGCATAGTGCAAAGGACTCCTGCTCCCTTCAGAAGAGTAAGGGCAGAAAGAAAAGATGCATTTTTCCTATCTTTTTATGCATGGTTCTGTTTTTGATGTAGAACCCTGCAGATAAAGCATGCTTTAATAATCATTTTGAACCATTATTTGAATTAGCCATTTTATGAACATACAAAACCATTTGATGCAGACTCTGCAGTAAATTCCATGTATATACCCTATTTAGGTTAGCAATTCTACATATAAAGGAATCACAGGATTCAGTTCATTTTAAATTGATTATGCTAATTCAATCACAGTCTCAGAGCTTGAAGACTAGCAAAAATAGCTCAAGAGTTTTTCTGTGCTAGCTTCCCACATGGACACCCTTATTCCAAAGTGGAAGAACTTACCTAAACATCATGAAGGCTCTAAGAGCCTCCAAAGAAAAAACAACACAGCTACCATGATTTCCATTCATGTATGCTACCTTATTCCATCACAGCCTCCGGTACTTTAACACATCCTAACATAGCAAAAACTCAAAAATACTTCCTCACAGTTCCTCTTCAGCTAAAAATAAAAAGTAAAATATTTTCAGCTTGAGCTAAAATACCTGTTTAAGTAAAATATGGACTAATGTATTTGTGCGTTTGAGTTTCTTCCTCCCTTCCTGAAACATTCCATAGATGTATTTAGAATCTGAAGGCATGTTACCTTAAACTTGTTTCTTTAAAAGTCATTAGACTTACAGTCTTTCATTAGTCTTTCCCAATCTGAACTGTTGATCATACTGGCTAATAATGAATAAAAATTATGAAATAATGAACTTCAATTAGTTTCCTACGTATTTTGTGACAAAGTAGACAGGACAGCCCTTATTAGCCATCCAACAGAAGAATGACACTCAGGATGAGCCCAGCTCTCCCAGATGTTGGCACAGCCAAACTGGAGTTATGCTGGAGTACTGCAGGCCTGACTTTTACAGTGTCCCATAAAGCATAACACCGAATGAAGCTTCCTCTGTAGCCATTGACATTCACAGTATCTCCCTCCTGTGCAGACACTTTGAAGGATAGACAGGAGCAATCCATTACTTTAGCAGAATTCTGTTGCAAAATACTAGATTAACACACACAGATCTGGTACTCAAAGAAAGTTACTTCTGCTACTCACAGAGATACTTATGATGCAGATACTATTTCGTTAAATACTCAGGGCAAGCATATTCAAGTGCTCCCAACTCTAATATTACAAATATTAACACTGATATAATCTCAAAGGAAAGTTTTGGATAAATCAAGACTGCAGAAGTGGACTACATCCAACTCAGAATATTCAGTGATTCTGTGAAACATCCCTAGAGTGCCATATAGAATATTATTTGCCAAACTTCCTACTCTTTGCCATAAAATAACTGAATTGATTCCTTTGCTATATCTAAATTGCAGAAATTTTACTTAGCTTGTCAAAGACAATGAGATAGCCTGCCTGTTAATGATAAACTGTAACCTAAAGCATTTTCTCAATTTAATACCAGGGGCAATTATTAGTGTAAAAGTGATGAAGTATAATGACAACAGTCCTTATTAGGATTATGGAATCCAGGAATCTAAAAACCATTTAATAGGTAAATAATTTAAGAAACACTCTAAGTACTTGCACTAGCTGAATGAAAAATAAAGACCACTGGACTGTTAACCAGCACTTTCTTGCAGTTTATACTTACACAAATTTATTATGATAAAATGAACTAACCTTAGGACTCGTACACTTCCTTTCTATTAAAAGAACTCCTGGAAACAAGCACAGAAGAATGAATGCAAGACTGGAATTGGTAAAGGTGTTGTTATCAGAGGGTACCATCATCAGCTACAATCTATCCCCTTGTCCTAAACTGATTAATCCACTCCTGTAACGAGGGACTGCTCTCCTTCCTCAGGTTTTTATGACATTACCAAAAACAACCAAATGAGTCTGACTCCAATGCAGACTTAAGTTTTTCTGTTTTCCACTTACTCCCAAAATCTTTAGGATTCTGCCAACTGATATGTAGACCACTCACTAGAAATCTGGACCCAACTGGATACACAATAACATAAAAAAGTCACCAAGTGACACAGGCAAAAGCAATAAATCTATTCTTCTCTGCACAAATATTCCTCTACCGGTACTTGGCAAACTCATAGGTCTGGTCAAATGATCAGTGACATTGTATATTTTAAATCACAGACTTAATGCTAGTACTGATTAGTATCTACATAATACTGATCCTAAAAGTGCACTGATATTATATTCACAGAATTTGAGGAACAGCTACATGGTTCAGGTAAAGGGGTGTTAACTATAAATAAACCTAATAATTCTGAAATACCATCCCAGATGTGAGAATAACAGGCAATTTTTTCACCACTTATGGACAAACTCGTTTGATGGCAAAGATGTACAGAACCATTCTGCGTTATTCCCCAGTACAAACTAGAAGATATAACCAACACACCCCAGATAGGATTAAGGAAACCAAAGATGCACAGTAATGGTGTTTCACTATTCTTTTTATGCAGTTATAGGAAACAGGTCTAAACCTTGTCTTGCCTAAAACTGTAGGCATGGCTAAAAACACAGCAGACAAAATTATTCTTGGTGATGTACCAAAGATCTCACAAACAACTATTTTAAAGTTAAGATAATCTTCACATTTCAGAGAAATGAAGCTTAAAGAAGTAGTACAAATCTTGTATTTGTTCTACTTTCAGGGTTCCAAACTAGAACTTGTTCAACATAAAAACCCTGATAGCATTGCATCTACCAGAAAAACCCAGCCTCCAATTTGTCATACAATAGTGAAAACTTTTAAACTAAAAGAAATGTTCTACTTCAAAATTTTTCTATTTGTTTACAGGGAAAGGTTTTACCAGATGTCGCAACAGAGTTGGAACCCTTTTATGTTTTCTTTGACAAACAGAAGCAGTAATTAAAAACCAAACTTATACTAGAGATTCTGTACTCATGCAGGTGGAGACAGCTGGGTGGCTTCTAGTCCCTATCTCCTGCTCAAAGCAGGTCCAATATGAACAGGTTGTTTAAGAATGTGTTGAGTTTTGAACAACTCCAAGCACAGAGATTCTGGAAGCTTGCTGATCACACTGCTTAAATGTTTGACTACTACCATTGTAATTTTTTTCCCCAGTGTCTGACCAGAATTTCCCATGTTCCAGTTTGTGTCTGTCACCTCTTACCATATTCCCATGCACTTCTGAGACAACTTTGGCTCTTCTCAGGAGTCTCTCATTAGGTATTTATAGATAACAGGAAGATGTCCCTCTCAATAGTTCTCTCGACAACATCAACTCTCTCACTGTCTTCTCACACATCTTGTGCTCTTAACCACCTTGACAATTTTATGCTCAATTCATTTGTGTATGTATCTGAACACAGAACACCACGCGTGTTCTCTCAAGCAGAGAACAGAGGTGAAGAATCCCTTCTCACAACTCCCTGGCTACATTCTTGCTAATGCAATCCAGTATGTGGTTGGACTTCTTTGCCACCACCATCACGTTCAACTGGCTTTTCACTAGGTCATGAAGTTCTTTTCCTGCTAGACTGCTTCCTTTCCAGTCAGTCTCCTGACTGTACATATGGATGCATGGAGTTACTTCCTCCCAGGTGTAGCACTTGGCACCTACCTTAGCTGAGCTTCAAAAGGTTCCTGCCAGGACATTCATTTCTCCAGCCCACTAAGATTCCATTTTGCATAGCAGCCCCAAGCTCCACACACATTTTTTTAATCATATGCAGGCCTTCGGAGAGACTGGTACCAATATAATAATGACACTTTCAGCGTTCTTATGTTTACACCTTTTTTACCTTTATGCCTCTCAATCAACTAAGCACACTCAAGCTTTTTTCACAGTTGTCCTGGTTTTGGCCAAAACAGAGTTAATTTTTTTCCTAGTAGCTGATACAGAGCTGGGTTTTGGATTCAGTCTGTGAATAATGTTGATAACACACTGATGTTGTTGGGTACAGCTTACTCTAAGTCAAGGACTTTATAGTTTCCCATGCTCTGCCAACAAGCACAGGAACAGGAAGCCAGGAGGGTGCATGGCCAGGACAGCTGAGCCAAACTGGCCAAAGGGATGTTCCATCCCATAGAATGTCACACTCAGTATAGAAACTGGGGGGACTGGCTGGGAGCTGCTGATTGCTGCTGGGATGGGCTGGGAACAGATGAAGAGGTAGTGAGCAATTGCACTGGGCATCCCTTGTCTTCATCCAGCTTTATTCTTCTCTCTCTTTTCGTAATCTCCCTTTCCATTATTTTTACTCTATTTTACTTTATTTAAATTATTAAACTGCTCTTAACTCATGGATTTTATCTATTTTCCAATTCTTCCTAGCCCATTGTGGGGAGTGGGGTATCTGATTGAGCAGCTGCACAGTACTTGCTGCCCCCTGGGATTAAACAATGAAAACAATCCCACTGCACTCACTAAACTTCTACTGACTTCAATGGGACTATTCTTACAAGTCAAAGGTTAAGCACATGTATCACTGTAAAATGGATACTGTTTAAAATATGTATGCTGCTGGCTCAGGAACCATAATAGAAGAAAATTCATTCTTATAAATACCTGCATTGCTTCTACATGATAAATAGGAAGAAAAACAAGAATCCTACTAATGCTAAAGTACAATTACAACCAGAAGTTTCCACATTAATGGATTCAGTATCTAAGACTGCCCAAATATAAGCAAACTAAAGCAATGAAGTTTTTAGGAGCTTGAAGATTAAATATCTATGGCTTTTCCAAACAGCAAAAACATTTTCAGAGATGTTACTTAGTATCTTGCTATATACTGAAATAAATCACAAGATCTCTAAAGGCCTACTCACCAGGTCTTTACAAGTCCAAGAAAGGTATGGCAGACTACAGCTATTTTTCCCTTCTCTTTTGCCTGCAAATCACTGAAACACATAGCAGACTCCAAAACAAACACTCATTTCCTTCTTGGAAATCAAGTTCTTGAAGTTTTTGTTGTTAACCCACTATCTTTGCTTGAATGCTGTTTTGGGTTCAAGCAAGTTGCAAATTTACACTGCTACTTCATATCTGTTCATGAAGATACACTCCATAATTGCAGCTGAGTTAAATTTACTCACAGCTCTACCTGGATTTACCTGCCATAAATGTCTCTTCATATTTGTAAGAGAAGAACATTTCATGGTAGACATACCAGCAATTCTCTTCTTGCTAGAAGGAAGCTATGTTTCCCAAAGTGTCACCTTCAATACCAGATTAGAGTTTTCACTGCAAAAGGTATCAATTAGTAGAAAACACCTTACATTTCCACATGATAAAAGAAATCGGATGGTCAATTAAACATTGAATCCTTCACTGCTAGCATAGTCTAATTTCTTCAAAGTAAACACTGATGCTTTATTAAATTACAAAAAACAAGTTACATGTAATGTTTAACATACCTGATCAATTACAATACGTCTCAGCATCAGTCTTTAAGTGACCACAAGATCTTTCATGTTTATATTAATTATTAAATGCCAGGCAAGTTCTCCCTCTCATAAGATAGCTACTTGTAAACAGAGAGCAGGTAAGCATTTGGCTACCCAATGCAGCATTCCAGTAACTTAATCTAAAAATAACACCAGCTAACCTTCACTAAAACTTTCTCCTACTTAGTAAAAGCAGGATACTATTCTCCTTCCACCTCGTCATTGGTTTCTCCATCATGCTGCAGCTTCATACTTTTGTTCAACATATATTTTGTAGCTTTATAATTTCAGCCCATAAAACCAACAAGAAAACAGATTAATGAAATGAGAGAAGAAGGAGAGAGATAAAGTAGAACATCTGATCTCTTGCCTACACATATTTAACCAGTAAAGTTACTACCTAGGTGAACTTAACAACTTTATCCTTGTTACAGATGCACAATACCTCCCCCACCTTAGAACTGTAAAGCTTTCTCCACACACAAAAGTAAGAAGTTTAAAAATCATACTTTAGAGAGCACTCCTGACAAAGAAGCTTTGATTATTTTTATCTATTTAATTCAAATATTAAGAGATGCAAAGTTACAGGTATCCCTCTCATATAAGCAATACCCTACTTCTTAATGTAATGTGTGTTTATAACAAAACTACAAATAATAAAGCAAGCAGAGCAGAAGCACTTTTCTCTTCCTCAAGTGTGATAAGACCTTAAATACTTTTACAAAACACTCAAGAAGTCCCAGATTCAGCTTAGAAATACGGAAGATCCTTCATCTCTTACTTGTAAACCAGACAGCAAGGTAGTATTTCACATTTTAGTTATTTCCCAGAAATTTCATTCAAGGAAAAAGGAAGGGCTAAATAATATGAAAAGTCTATTTAGTCCTGAGTGGCAAGGATTCCTAGATACTTATCCATAGCAAGGATAAACACACTTTACAGTGAGTTTAGCACTTCCAACACATTATTCAAATGCAGAAGGAATTAACTGTCATCCAGCTGCTCCCTTTTAAAAACATTTCTAGTTCCACCACTCTATTCAGCATAAAGGTGAGTAGGGGAAGAAGACAGAGAACAAACTTCATATGTACTTTTCTCCCTGTGTGCCTACCCCCTTCCCAGGAATTTGTGCCCCTATTACATCTACAAGGAAAAGGGGAGGAAGGGCTGCTCTTCAAGTAGTTTGAAGCATTAAATCAGGAATAATTTAAGAACAGATAATGTGAGCCACTTTGCTTTCAGAGAGGGACTAAAAAACTTCTAAACAAGAAATTTTACATTGCCATTCATTAAAAAGACTTCTTTTCGAAGAAACAAGGTTTAATAATAATTTTAGTAAATAGTAAGAAAACTCCTTTTTATTTTGTTTTGTGATTTGTAGTATTTCATTGGACCTTCATTCATCATCCCACTCCACATGTTTTCACACCCAGTGATAATGACACCATAGTTTGACTGCACTGGAATGTACAAACATTCACAAAAAAAACTTTGCTTGCAACTTTGGTAACCATTGAGTAACGCTGAAATTTTGCATTCAAGACATGGGAGTCAGTATAGTCTGTAAACAGCAATTTTATACATACTAATGTATCATGACCCTTATGTAGCTTGCTAATGGCAGAAGAAAAAGAAATATCAAGAGTCTGCTATACTATGATTTTGAAATTCCATTAATTGAATTTCATAAGAATTATGACCTTTTTTCTGGATAGCTTCAGGCAGCTCAAAGGCTATCTTAAAATAATATCCATTTTCAAAATTCTGTAACTGTGTCCTAAAGACTAGACAAACAGAAATAATAAAAAATGAGCACACTAGATCCAACCTTTACAGTAAGAAAATTTACCATTCACCTCCCCAAAACATATGTAAGGTAAGGTTTCTTTTATTTTCTCTACATAAAGCAAAGGGAAAGGGTTTTGAAGCCTTTAGAAAGCACTTCCAAATAGACTTCTTTGTTTCCACAGTATCAGCTGGTTATACAGGGTATGAGGTCTACATTCTCTAGCATTGGTATAAAGGTATCCACCTAGAAATTTCTCTTGGTCTCCATGCAATTCTGTATTTGCTGTGCAATAGCTTGGCAAAATCAGCCTGGGCTCTAAAGGCAGCTGTAAAACAAGGCCCATGCATTTTTCTAAGGGCTAGTTCAAGATGCATAGCAACAATGTTTTTAGCATACAATATAAAAGTACATCAACTACTGCTACCCTAAACGTGTTTTCCTAAAGCCATTAGTACCTTTCAAAAATTATCCTCTCATTTTTTTCTCTGTGAATATGTCCAGATTTCTGAAACACCAGCTTCAGGAGTTACATATTCACATTAATATTTCACAAGGATCTAACCTGCAACATCATCCCAAGTAGGACGATAATGACGACACAACCATTAAAACATATCTGGCTGACGTCCACCAACTCAGACACAGACACAGCAAAAGCTGTATTGATGCAAGCCTGCAAACACTGCTATATATTCCCCCAAACTGATCAGAACTTCTTTACTGCTGCCCTGAAAGTAGTCAGCCTCTCTTACTGACCACCACATACCTCTGAACATACTGATCGGGAAACGAGGTAACATGACTGAAATGAGTGAGGCTTTAAAAGCATCCTTCTGAAGGTGAGTAAGCCTGCAGTGGGATAAAGGAAGTTCTGTATAAAGGGAAGCTAAATGGAGGTTTAATAGCAAACGCTAAAAAGCCCCAAACATTAAACCCCTACCCTGCAGCCTCGGGCCCTGGCGAGCCAAAGGGGTCAGCTGAAGGGGATGTGTGGGATCACGTACCCCGGCTCACCCTCCCCAGTCCGTTCCATCTATCCATCCATCCCTGCCGGTGCCGCGCGGGCGGACGCGGGAGGGCGCGTGCCGGGGGTCCCCGTGGAGGCCGGGCCGGCCCCACCCGCCCCGCTCCGTGGCGTCCGGCCTGGCGGCGCTCCCGAGCACCGACCGCCGGGAGCCCTGGCCGGGGGCCGGCCCGCCCGGCCTCTTCGGGCCCTGCCGCCGCGCTTCCTGCGGCCCCCTCCTCCTCCTCCCAACGGCTGGCGGGCCCCGTGTCCCCAGGAATCGCCATTCCCCTCCCAGATGCCGTGGGACGGGCCCACCTCCAGGACGGGGAGGTGGGGCCGAGGGGGGTGCGGGGTCCCCACGAAGGCCGGCGGGGCACCCGCACCGTCCACTGCTGCCCACGCTCACACGGGGGAGGGTGGTGGTGGCGGACGCGCAGGGGGTGGGGGGAGAGGCTCTGACCTCTTCGCTCTTCAGCACCTCCTTGAACTCCCGCTTGATCCTCTGCACCGCGATGTTGGCCATCTCCGCAGCGGGCACCCCTCGCCCCCTCCGCGCCGGGCCCAGCGAGCTCCGCCGCCGCTCCGCTGGAGAACTCCCGGCCCTACCAAAATGGCGCCCGCGCCGAGCATGCGCGAAAGGGCTGCCGCCGCTCCTCAGGAGGGGCCGCGGCAGCGCGGCCGGAGCGGCACCGGGGCGGCGGTGGGGCCGGGGGGGCCGTGGCTGGCTGCCGGTGGGGCGGCTGCGGCGAGTGGGCTCTGGGCCGCCACCTCCCCGCTGACCCCGAAGGAAGGGTGCGCTGCCCACCTGCAGAGGAGCAGGGGTTCGCCCCGCCGGCCGCCCACCCGCCCGTCCCGGGAGACACCTGCCCGAGCCGCTCGCCCTGTCACGGGCCGGGCGGGCCCGTGGCGAGAGCGTGAGGGGGCACCCCTCAGGCAGAGCCCCGCCGCGGGCGGGCCTCGGGGCGCAGCTGAGGCCGTTGTGTCGTCATGGCTCCCGCCCGGCCCTGCACCGGCCGCGGGGTGAGCCCTGAGGCAGCGGGCCGGCGAACGGGTGTTAAGGAGCGCCCTTGGCAGGGCCGGGCCCGGTCCGCGGCAGCGGAGAAGTGTCTGAGGTGTCGCTGAGGAAACAGCTGGCTCAAGGAGCAGCTGGTATGTCTGCTGCTGAAGCCCTCGAGTAAAAAGAACTAGGGGGCTCCCACGTAACTTGAGAATCTGCTCACCCGGGGCCATAACAGCAATTCTCATCTATTTTTTTCCCATTATGCTCGGCAGAGAAAAATGTTATTCTTTCCACGTCTCTCCCCCAGACCTGCTTCTCGTCCTCTTCCCCCCTCCCCCTGGAGACGCTGGTGCCTCCTCACACGGGACCAGGAGAACCTGCAGGCCCAGAAACAGGTTACTTAATGGGGACAGTGAAAGGAACTGCTGTTTTTCACAGATTCTGCTACAATGTTTTAAAAGTAGAGTGAAAGACAAAGGTCAGCCCTGTGTAATGGACATTTTATTGTAGAAGCAAACGTGCGCACCCACGATGCTGCTTCTGTTCTGAAATCTGAAATAGGGAAACAGCAACCATAGCTTCTAACCTGAGGTGTATAAAATATGTTATCAAAGAGCATAGATTTTCAGAGGGGAACATGAGATTGTATTTTGAACTGTTTATTCAGGAGCTAGAGGCTTGCCAGACATTAAGGTTTACAGGAACATTTTATAAGGCCCCCTTTTAACGGTGCAGTGCAGGACACAGACATTTATCTCAACAAATGTCGACTTCTGGTAGGGCTGTTATCTGCAAGTGCCATTCATTCACCTCCATTAGTATACACAGCATTTTAACTACTATATACACTATAAAGAAAATACAAGCAACAAAAAAAATTTTTTTTTTAAATCTGTCGACTATATACAGATGCATGTAGTCCCTTTAATGTGTTTACTCTTCCTATGTAGTTTGACTGGAAAAAGTTCATTTTTCTGTTCATACAGAAAAAGTTCATTTTTCTATAAAAACAGAAAAACAGATGCATGTGCATCTGTTCATCAATTTTTATTTTCAGATGAAAATTTTAAAATGTTTTATACAATCCAGTTTTTCAGCTAAGGTTTTCAATACCTTTATGAAAAGGACTGTTTTGCAGTAGGTTTCTTTTTAATGACTTAATAGTGGGATCTTACACTTTCATTTTCAGAATAATTTAGACATCTGAGTTCCACTGATATGTCTCAAATTCTTTTCGAGGAGGTAGGCCATGGCTTTTCTGTCACCAGTAGAGAAAGGATGATAACTCTTTTTTGCCTCTTAGATGAAAGTTAGATTTGTAGTGTGCTGAACAACTATGACTACTATAGACAAAAATAATAAAGGTAGTACATAAAATCTCCTGGTTAAATCCTTCATGTCTTTTCAGACAGCTCACAGAAAGAAGCTAAGCTTCCAATATTCAGATTTTGCTCTGAATGGAGTGGAAAACATGACCTTTATTAAGTGTCAAAATCCTTTGTGTTCCTGTGAATATGCTTTTATGTTATATGTAGTGAACATCCAGTAACAGCCATGGTAAAGGGCAATGATTTTGTCTGGTTTGTACCGAGGTTCATTTTTGTGTGCTCATTTGGATTACAAATGTCGGAGTCTGCTGCTGCAAAAATGAAATTAATATGAATTACTGTATCTCTTTTCCTTGTTATATCCCATTCCTTTCCCTTGTCCTTAAGTAGGCATTTTTCACTTACAACTGTTTCATATTCACCATAATACTGTGTTAATTTTCTCTTTGCTGAAAGACAGATATAGAAAGGCTTTTTGGATGGTAGAACCAAGTAGTGGTGAGTTTTGCCAGGATCAAAGTCTATGTAAAAATCAGTACCTTACATAATCAGCATGCTGGAAGTATCACTTTATACCTTCAATACTGTTTTATACTTTATTGTAATTTACTATTTTACAGAAGATTCTACAGGGGTTTAGGGTAGAACAGGACCATAGACTTTGAATAGGTGTTTTGGGGTTTGGTTTGGTTTTTTGGGTGGAGTTGGGTTTTTGTTTGTTGTTTTATTTTTGCTTTGTTAAAAAAGATAATGCCTAGACAAAAATTGAGAACAGACTCTTTGTGTGATTTCAGGGACTTCCATGTCTGACTCCCTAATATATTTTATGGTACATTGATAATAAAGCCCTGAATTAAGTTCTCATTAGTATTTTGCCCTTAGAAAAATCCACACACAATATGTACAACTGTAGTACATTGAACATAGCTATTTTTTTGAATTAAAAATATTTGTAGTATATATGATTTCAGGAGATAGTTCTTCATTGACCCTATCACCATTTTAGTCTCATACTGAACAACTCTTTCAATAGCAGCTTTTACAAACTGGCTGCAGATTGGTTTATGCTTTTGCCTGTTGGTGTTGATCACAACTAATAAAGTGAGAGATACAATTCTGAGTATCTATGCATTGTTTATTATGATTGGCATATTGTTTTGAAAGACTCCTGAAAGTGGGAGAAGGAGATATAGTTGAAGTTCAAAATATGTAAGGTTATTGCAGGAGGAAGGTTGGTAGGGTCAGTGGTTGCAAGGCCTCAGCTCAAGCTCTCAATATGGAAAGGCTAACAATATTTATTAGCCAGTGCTGGGATAACCAAACATCCTAAACACTGTCATTTCCCATGTAATGTGAAAAGTATATAGGAAATATACAGTCTATCATGTAACCTATATATAGGAAAGAGTCCCCCACATTTTCATGGAAAAGTGGCTGTGGCTCATGCAAAGTTTGTGCACAATGGACTCGCTGTACATCCAATATAGCCCCATGTGCATGGCTCTTCTCTCTCTGGCTATGAATGCCCCCAGCCATGGCTCTTCTCTCTCTGGCTATGGATGCCCCCAGCCATGGCTCTTCTCTCCCTGACTATGGATGCCCCCCAGCCATGGCTCTTCTCTCTGTGGCTATGGATGCCCCCCAGCCATGGCTCTTCTCTCTCTGGCTACGGATGCCCCCAGCCATGGCTCTTTTCTCTCTGACTATGGATGCCCCCAGCCCCATTGCACTGCCTGGGGACTCCAAGATGCTTATGACAGCACTAAGTGCTTTCTGTTCTTCAAGTTAAGATTCTTGGTGATCTTTTTCTCATTTCCATATTTTCCTAATTTTATTCTTTTCATATCAATAGGACATTTTTATAGTAGAATTACTGAGAGAAAATTTGGAATTATTGAGATAGTCCCCTGTGATTAGAGGAAAATGAGATTTTTGAAACATTAACTTTGCAGTATGCAGCATTCTATTTCTCTTTTACTGTTTTATGTCTTGCATAACAAAACTACCACCTCTTCATCTTGGCTTCTTTAGTTTAGAAAAATCAAAAATGTCAGGCTTGATCTTCTCTCTTTGTTGCTGGAGGATTACTTATTGAAGAGGAAAGCTGTCTCAAGAGATATGTATATTAATTTCAACCCCTTTAGAAACAGGGGTTGAACCTGTAGCATTTTAAATTCTTATTTTATTTATTTCAGATATCCATATAAGGATTAACTTTACTGGCTGTGTTAGTACTAGATTATATGCACTTTGCATTTAAATGTTTGTATGCTCATTTATAATAGTGCTTTATTTTTAAAAAAGGCAACAATTAATATTCATAGAAACAGTTATTTTTAAATTTAACCTTCGTTTTCTACGGAAGGTACACCTACAGCTCTCTTTCTACGATCCCAGCTTTTACCAGAGAAATGCAGAAATTGTCTTTTTTATCTGCATATCATTCAGCACATTTCAGAGACTAAGAATAAATTTAGCCCGCACGTTTATTGTCTGTCATATTGCGTTCCTGTTGTGGCAACGTCTGGATGATTCAACTTACCTGTGATTAGCATTATCATAAAAATAACGAACTGGTCGTGCAAGTTGACCGAGTTTGAAGATGTCATCTTAACTTTCCTGTTCCTCCCATAGGTGTCCATGTCCGGTTGCGTGGCCAGGTGTAAGAGTGCCCTCTCCTGGGTGGAACAGGGCAACTTGCCTTGCTCGGCTGAGACGGATCCCTCTGTTGGGAAGCTTTCCTTTGTCCGGCCTTACCTGTAAAAGTATTTATGAAGAACTTGTAGGAGTTCTGTAGGCAGAAATGGCAAAACCAGTAGAACAGAAATTGTTCTGTGTTCAGGAAGAGAGAGGAGGTACTCACTCGAGATGCCTGCGCTTACCAAAATATGTTTTTCATGTTGTTAGCAGATGAAATGTATATGCATTAAAAGGCAATAAGGTTTCTAACTAAATATTAGAGTGATGTGAAGTCACTCAGGTTGAATTCATATGATGCAATTCATCTGAATTAGTGGAGTTGCATCAGACATCAATCTATAGCATAGGAAAAATTTCATTAAATAATGAATGGGCAGAATTTTTTTGTAGTTTAATAACACCCTATTGTCCTTCACTTGTTAAGGGCTGTTATTAGAAATTGACAGGACACCCTGGACTTTTCATTAATTTGATATTCGTCTGCCTATATCTTCTAAATTAATGTTATATCTGAACATGATGTTTCTAGTAGGAAAACCCAGATACAAAAACACCCAACGTTTTTGAGTCTGTGAGCAAAATTACCGGGGTTTTAAGTTTCCACTTTTTTGTGGAGGAGTGATTTTCAACTGACAGTACATACACCTTGAGGTCCACAGGCCAATTCTCGTGGCTTCATGAAGAAACAAAAAAAAGAGGGGGGAGGAATTAGGTTCAGCTGTGAAATAGTTCTTGTAATTTTGCAGGAGCTCCCAAGTTGATTAATATTCTTAATGATCAGGCATCTACCTTGAAAATTTGGCAGTCAAAGACTGACAAGTTGATTACAGGGAAATAGAAGCACTTCTTATAAAGTGTGCTCCTTTTTTCCTATTACAAAAAGAAGATAGCAGTCTTTCTGAGGATCCTTTCAAAATGAAAGTAAGCTGTGAATACAGAAATAGATTTCACAACCTAACATAGCTTTATTAGTAGTTTTATGAATATAAGAGTTATAAGGGAAGAGAGGATTTAACCAATCTTATAAAGAACTTAGTGACCATGCTATGTTGCTGGTATATTGTTGTCCACTCAAAAAACATTTACTACCTTGAGTGAAGAATTTGTACCATTTTAAGTATTTTGTGTTATCATCTATTAATGTAATAACTTATAGTATGTTATCAAATCTGTGTAACTTTATTTAATTAAATATTGTGATCTTTCATTCACAGAAAGGTACAAAAGGGAGTTAGAGCTGCCTTAAAAGGCCAGCTGGACAGCTTTTCCTGGCCAACTGGACATTATCTTCTCCTCATGGTAGGATTTGTGACTGAATAACATTTGCTGCTATTTTAATGACTATAGGGGCTAAAATCAGATCCAGACTGATACTCAGTAAAGCCTCCATTTATAAAAGTCATCAGGACTGAAGTATATCTGACCTTTTAGCTAAAAGCTTAAATTCATTGTTCAGTGTAGTGGTAGCCAGGGAAGTGCCTAAATGCAGCAAGTAAGTAAGGGAGAAGATAAAATGGCCTTGATATTTTGAAGTGATTGTTTGGGGGGTGGAGTTAGAGTCTCTCATTAGGAGATTTGAGTTTGGAATTAGAACTAGAGCAGCAAAAAATTGTGAAGCAGTAATTGAATGAATATGGGAATCCAGAATAAATGAAAAATAAACCTATTTTCTTTGGTAGTGGTATTTACTGCTAAAATATTTTCATATTCCTAACAATGTAGATAAGCTGAGTGCTGGGAAGTGCTGTATAAAGAGGTTCAACTGCCAGCATATATATATAAAAATTTGTGTCTCTGGGATGGTTCCACCTGGCTATCTGTATTTTCCTTTGAGCAGATAGGCAACACTTGTTCAGGGAGTTTATGTTGCAAACTGATCTGCATCACTGCTGTGTCTTCTCAAGAGAAAAGGGTGAGAGTGGACACCTTTTCTCCTAATGTACATAATTTGAGACATAGAGCCATCAACACAGGCTGCAGAGTGTATTACGCTCCTGCAGGCAATAGTCTTATGAATGGTTTTATGAGGTGGTCCCACCTCAAAAAAGTTTCCAGCTATAAGAGAATATGCATTAAAGATGTGTGAATAACCACAGTATAGTACAAGAATATGTGCAGTAAAATCAGAAAACTACTACAAGCCAAGCCACAGAGACAACAGACTCCAGTATACTTTGCATATAAATTGTTAAGAATTCCTCCAATGGTCTCTCTGTTTTGTAAAGCACAGGGCTTTTTAGGGATCCTGAAAGGTAGGGCTAATAGTAAAAAAGAAATCTGGGGCTCTTGAATTCAGTTATTTTTGCTTGATCCAGCAATTTTTGATTTTGAGTTTTTTTGAAAATTGTATCTAGAATTTGAATTTACTTTTATGATGGCCATTTTGCTAAACTACATGGGCACCATGTTATCATGTGCACCAAATCCACAACTGATGGAAGCCTTTTGGAACTGTCTATAACAAAAATTTACAAAATAGTGAAGTTTGTCAGAGATCATCTAGAAAAAGCTCAGCTCTGACAGATGGGTAATTTATCAGGCTCTGTTGTTGTAGATACCATCCTAAAATAGCTGCATTTTGGAGACTAGAACAATTTTGTACTAGGAAAAAAAACCCCAAGTTTTTCTATTAATCTTACTACAATAGAATAATAATTTAGAATTAAAGCCTTAAGTCTAAATCACTAGTCAGTGTTTGTACCACAGTTCTGTAAAAAAGTTAATTGAATAGGATTGCAAATTATAGAAACCAGTAAGAATCAATTCAAGAATAGAAGCCAGGACAATCTGATCTTTGTTGTTTTCCTAACCTGATTGTCTTCAGTTTGTCCACATGGCCAGCAAGAACACTGCACCTGGCAATTTATTAGAGAACACTGAGGATAAAGTCAGGTTAAACAAACAAGGCTCAAATAGTGTCCTGTACTGAGTAATGTACAGTTTCCCTGAACACAGCAGATACAAGCCATTTTTCTGGTCTGTGGATTTCTGCCAGGCATGCAATGTTTCACAAAGCAGTATCTAGAAAATCCCTACTATTCTGTGTGTCTGTCTTTTCAGTAATAGCATATGCCTTTGTTTAGGTGGAAGATCTAGTTTAGATGTAAGGAGTTTCTTGTCTTGAACATTTTTCTCAAACAAAGGGTAGCAATTATAGCAGTTTCATTGAAGAATAATCCATCTCATAAAATTCCCTGTTACAGATTTCCCATCTTTCTGACAGTGCAAAAAGATCACATGGTGAATTGGAACAAGCTTTTAAAGGCAGTATTCTGGACTGTATCTTTGTTTCCCCAAACAGGGCTTAGTCGTGCTGGGAAGTATTCAGTCATGCTGTATGATTGCCTCTTGATTTTGCAGATTCTAACCCTTAGTGATGCCTTGAGAAGGCTGACCTAGAACAGAGGCTAGATAGAGTAAAAGAATCAAGTAGGGATTTATTAAAAGGCCTTAATGGTTACACCTTGGGCAGTATGAGAGCCTGGCCAGGGCTACAGCCAAGATGAACCCAAAATTGTCACAAAAATGGATGACTGGTCACGGGGTCTCTCACTTTTATAAGTTCTGGTCCATTTGTATATTAATTGTTAAATTGTTGGAGTTAATTGTTAAATTGGAGTTAACTGTTCAATTATAGCTTTAGGTTATGAAGTTCATCCCTCCTTATTTTCTCTCTTCAGTCCACCTTTGTTTATACTTTTTGGGCCTGGAACTGGTAACAGTTGTCCTTGGACAAGCTGGAAAAGGATTGTTTTGTCTACCTACCTTGTGAAGAGAACTTGCTAACACTTTATATGAAGCTCAGAGTTACACACTAAAGCAGCACAGAATCTGAAAAATACAGAAGCTAAAACTTAAGGCATCATTTGTCCTAGGAATATTGTAATATTACACTGTTGGTCCCTTCCCCAAACACAGAGCAGATATAAAAGGTATTAACTCTCCTAGCAGACTTATTTATAGGTGCCATACTATCCCTGTATCTTAATATCACTCATTCCAACTAATTTTACTCCCACAGAAATTGCAGTGAAAGTGCTTTGCAGGTATATCTACCCCTGGCTTCCCTCTTGAGTGGCATAATGTCACAGAATCACAGCAGGGACAAGGTTGGAAGGGACCTCTTCAGATCATCTAGACCACCCTTTCTGTCAAAGCGGGGTCAGCCAGAGCAAGTTGCCTTGCCAGGACCATGTCCATTTGAATATCTCTATGGATATGAGATAGCACAGCCCTTCTGGGCAACCACTACCAATGTTCAGTTAGCATCAGAAAAAAGAAGTGTTAGCTCTTGTTTAGCTCTTGTCCTGTCACTGGGCACCATTGTGAAAGGACTGGCTACCTCAGTATTTTCTCTACAAAGGAGTTGGGCTTCTGCTATAATACAGCTTCAGCTTCCAATCTTTCCATCCTTTTTTTTCAGTAATTATCTTCAGTTTTAGAGACATCTTTTCCTTTCCACTTTCTAGGTGCCAATTACTGAGATAATCTGTGTCTAATGATTACCTCAGTAGCTTAACAAAAGGTAACCACAAGAACCCATTTAAACACCAAAAATGTAAATTCATACTTTCAAACACCCCAAAGGTTTCCCTCAATCCGTGTGGTGTTTTTGCAAAATCTCTGAACTGTGAAGTATGAGTTGAATTGAATTATATAATGGTTTGGGTTGGAAAGTACCTTAAAGACCACCTACTTTCAACCCCCTGCCATGGGTGACACCTTCCACTAGACCAGGTTACTCAGGGCCCTATTCAACCTGGCCTTGAGTACTTCCATGGATGTGGCAGCCACAACTTCTCTGGACAACCTGTTCCAGTGCCTCACCACCCTCACAGTAAGAAATTTCATCCTAATAAACCCATTGTTAAAAGTCTCTCCAGACTTCTTGCACCCTTTTAGGTACTGGAAGGAAACAATAAAGTCTCCCACAGCCTCAGCTCTCAGCTGTTCCTTATGGGAGAGGGGCTCCATCCTTCTGATCATCTTTGTGGCTTTCCTGTGGGCTCATTCCAAGAGGTCCATGTCCTTCTTATGTTGTGGGACCCAAAGCTGGATACAGTACTCCAGGTGGGGTCTCACAGGAGCACAGTAGAGGAGATGAATCGTGGTCCTTGACCTACAGCCCACGCTTTTGATGCAGCCCAGGATACAACTGGCTTTCTGGGCTGCAAGTGCACATTGCTGGATCATGTCCAGCCTCTCATCCACCAGCACTTCCAGGTCCTCCTCAGCAGGGCTGCTCTCAATCCATTCTCCTCCCAGCCTGTATTTGTCCTTGGGCTTGCCTTAACCCAGGTGCAGGACCTTGCACTTGGCCTTGTTGAACTTCACACAGACCCACCTCGCTCCAGTGTCTTGTTCGCACCACTCAGCTTGGTGTTGTCAACAAACTTGCTGAGGGTATACTACAGAAGAATTTTTTCCTGACCAGACAGTGTTGTGAAGTTCTGTAAAGTCAAATTTTCTTTCTTACACTAAACCACTTGTAGGGTTTACAGCTCCTCTTCAAAAGGTGTGACATCCTACAGCAAACATCCAGCTGCATCATACCACATTGTCAAACAAAATTTGCTCAAAAGCAAATATGCACAAGTTAAAAACCTTGCGTTATGTCTATAGGGATCTTGCCCAGTTGAGAGAGCAGCCATTTATTGTACACTTGTCAATTCTCATGTTCTAATATCCAAAGTAAAAATCATGTTTGAATGTGCTACAGAAACCAGAGTATCACTTACTATGATCAGATTTTTTTTCAACAATGTGATTTAGTTCTCTGTAGTCCGTAGAGATGCTGCCACATTTTATGTGAGAGAATACTGATCGTCAAGTGCTGACTGACAGAGTTATGCCTTTTGATACACCTCCTCAGTAACACATGAAATGTCTTCTCTTCTTGCCATATCTTTTTTATTAGTAAATAATGCCTTGGCTTTTTAATGGATAGTACTCTTAAATTTCAATCATATACCAAGTGCTTAATACTAACTGCAAACTGCATATATCAATTTCAGATCAGAGTAATTTTCAGTTCATGACCAGAAAATTTTAATTCATTGCTGCTTCTTAGTTATATCTAGTAAAGTGTTTTTAAAAATCCTTTAGGATCTTGTTTTCATGTTCTCTTCTCATTTCTGCACCTAGTATCAAATCTGCTTGCTTGCATTTTAGCTTGTGGTTTGTCTATCAGATACGGCTTCTTCTACTAGGCATTCACTTGGAAATGAAGAGGGATTCATTTTTATTTCAAGTCTGTGAGAACTGTAACAGTTGAGGGCTCTGACTCATGTTCAGAGGCATTTTGAGACTAAATGCTGAAATGGCTCTGAACATAGAGGGTGACATGAGATGTGTTTTTCCCGAGTGGCAGCAGTTTTCAGATGAATATAGCAACGTTAGCTGCTGGTAAATTTATGGCTGCAGATAGCTTATGTGAACTACAGTTGCTTATGAAGCAGTTCACTCTGTTTCTCATCTTTTCTTTGCAAGAAAGCCACCACAGTTGAACAGCTACTATTATGATTTCTGTTCCAGAGGAAAAACAATTTTTTAAGGTTATAGCAGTGTTGGTTCACTTAGACCACATTTTTAGAGGGGATTGGCCTAAGCTTTTGCAAAATAATGTTCCCAATACTGATTGGATAATTATCAATGAAATTTAGTGGACTATTAACTTATGTGGTTACTGAGAACATACTATTCTAATACTAGAGAACCATTTCAGCCTAATTCAGATGGTGTATCATACCAGTGAGTGTTATCATTAACAATTTAGTGGCTCAGGACTTAATCCTCTATTTTTAAATTACTTTTTGCAAGCCTGACCTTATAAGCATCCCAATTGGCCTGCTTGCATTTCATAGTTATTCTAAATTACTAATCATTATTCTAGTTAAGTGTAAAATAATCCTTGTCATTCCCTCAACTTCAGATTTGCTTCATCCATTTCATAGTTTGGAAAACTTCACTGGGCAGCTGTGGTCTGGCAGCATTGCAGCAATCCTTTGTGGTCATTTTCCCTAGACTGTGGCTAATTGATCCCAAAAGTCTGTGTTGGTGTGTTGATGCTTCAGGAGCTCAAACGATCCTCCATAGATCCTCTGACAATTTCACTGGAGTTTCTTGTTTCCACTGAGCCATATTTTTTCTGTGAGTTCTGACAATTGCAGTTGAGTGTTTGTTAAGTTTAGATCTGCACATTGACAGAAAACCTGGCAGTATACATTTGGTTCACTGGTGATTACATGAGCAAATATCAGTAAAATTAACATAAGTACACAATGTAGTCTTTGTGCCAGCCAATTCTCAGGCTTGCTGCCTAGTATCCCAAAGGGCTTTTCAATTCTCCAGAGCTTTGTGAGATGCCAGTCTAGCTGAATTCTAGGAATGCTTGCAGGCAACTTTTTTAAGGACTTGGCTTCTTTTTCCAAAATTGGATTTCCTTTTCCAAAAATCCCAGTGTTGCTGCCAAAAGGCCTCTCTTACCTTGATTCTACAAGGGTATTTAATAATCTTTTCCTTTCCACTTCCTAGGTGCCAATTTCAGACCATTTTGCAGACCTCTTCCAAATGGCTCTTTGGTATCAAAATTTGCAGCAGAATTTCCTTAGAATAGCATTATCTCCTTATTATGAACTGCATACAAGAAAAGAGGGAGCAGACAGAAAAGGAGTTACATTAGGAGGATTTGTCCCATTTCTAGGTAATTTTTCAGATCTGATGAAACTGCATGAATTGCAGATGAACAATTTCCACTCCACAGAATACCTGGATGTCAGCAATACAATGCCTAGTGACATGACTTATGCAGCAAAGATGAAAATAACATCAGCAGAAAAAGAACTTGAGAATGGGAAAAGCAATGTTCTTGGGTGTCTGTAAACAAGCTCATTCATTATTTGGCAAGTTAGATCACCAACACAACTCCTAATTTACCATTGCCTACTGAGGTAGAAAAGTTGAAAGCTAGCACTGTGATGTGGAATGTGAGACCTGCCTGTTGCTTTACAAAATGCCCAACCCACAGTACTTTCAGATTATGGATGTAGAGAATGTATAGTAACTTTTGCTCAACTTCCACCCTCCTCCATTATAAAGGGTTTTGTTAAAAGGACTAATACCACCCTCTGCTCTTTAATCAGAGTTGTCTTCATAGTTTTAGCCTGGCAATGGGCAGCACAATTCTTTCAGTGTGCCAAAATCAGTAGATTCACAATTCTACCCCTGTTACTACCTGATTTTGAATGCATCTCATGGCTTTGTTCCTAAAGTAGTCTACATCACTGTTTTCATCATAGTTTGACTGCCAGAATGGAAACTTCATAGAGTGAGTTGAAAATAGCCTCCATATCAGGATCTTGTTTTACTGCTGTATTGTGCACTAAATTTGTGAGTGTAAGGGGGAGCAGATGGCTGAAGTCTGGGAGTAGGAAGCTGAGATAGCATCAGTGCCTGCTATGCCTTGTTCATTTGCCCGTGGGAACCAGGAGGGCCAAATTCTGAGGGATGCTCTAGCAGAATGTTTTATTTAAAACACGCAGCTACTTTCTGCATACCTGTATGTTCTTGCTGTTTTGAAAGCAATAAGCTTATACATTGTTTCTCTTGCTCCTGGTCCCTACTTTCTGTGGTTCCTGTTGCCTGCCCCTCTTCCTTGACAGTTCATCCTCTGAAGTTTCATACATGAGGATAACCCTTTCACAAATCCATCCTTCATTAGGCCCATCAGCTTCCCGTACTTCCAAACATGGGAATGGAAACATATATGTTGAACAAAGAAAAATAATTGGGAAAAAATTGCTATTTTGCTGTCAAAAGGAAGTGCAAAAAATGCAGGATACTGGAAAAATCCTCAGCTTTTACTGAAACCAGGTAAATAAAGCTATTTTCAGATATGCTGAGCTTTTCAGCATACAACATGGGGTGAACAAATGAGAGTAGGGAAGGGTAGCTTTTATCTCACCCAGTGGGGCTGGTTGGCCAGCCAGGTAGTGCTTCTTGCACACCTCTTCAAGGCACAATTTCAAAACATTACCAGATATAATGCAAGTACCTGGATGGGGTGATGTGAGAAATGAGCCAGAAAGATATAATGCACTGAGATCTGAGGAGGCTGCATTTGATTCAAAGTGAGGAAGACATCTGAGCTCTAGCTGTGCCACCATTGCATACTGCTTCCTTGTAGATCACTCAGTTGTCATCACTCTCAACTCATGCCTCTCCTATATAGACTCTTTGCAGGCTCATATTATTTCTGACAAGGCATCTCATGCTGCTGGTCAAGCTCACTTAGTCTTGCCCTTCCAGTTCTAGGATTGTTCAAATTCAGTTCTCCAAGAATGAATCACTGAGATTCTCTTATCAGTTTCAATGGTTCCTCCAAATATGCCTGATATCATTTTAGCAACTGCTGTTTGACCTTGTCCAAGAGCTGTTCAGCAAGAAAATAGAAGTGTTTGGCATTTCTGCCTCAGCTTGGCAGAAGGAGCCCTCCTCTCTGCTACTGTGCTGTTGGCATTTCTCTCCTCTCTTGTTTGAATCAGGACTAATGGTAAGCTGTGTCTGGTTTGGGGATTTCAGGATCTCAGATCCATTTTCTAGAACAATGGCTAGCCCTGTGTATGAAGTGTGGGAGACAGGCAAGACTGGTTAATGGTATTGAGAAGCTGTCTTTGCTTGTTTCAAGGGTGGCTTGTTCCTGGTGAAGGGTTAGGAGAATGGCTGAGGGAGAGCTGGAAAGAAGGATACAGCCAACAGTTGATCATTCTTCCTATGACTACCCTCTGACACCATTGTCTAGATTAGCTTAGTGTTTGGCCAGGACAGCCAAAGTAAACTTCAAGGCAAGCATACCTGGATATTGTTAATCTTCATAGTTCCTGTTGCAGTTCAAACTCCTGAACAGGCTGTAAAGAAACTTGTTCTCCCAGGAAATATTGAAGGGCTATAGTTTCATACTTCCAAATTAAAGGTAAGTTTTAGCATTCCTAGTACCTTACCAGAGTCTTAGTTCCCTGAATTGAGGTAAACAAGGTAAACCAGTTCTGCATAGTTTAGCTTTTTTGTGTGATGGCCTGGCTTTATGTCAGTGCCTTGCCTCCCTTTTCAGTATTGCCACTGCTTAGTTGGGTGCTAAGACAAGAGAAAGGACTAAAACATGGGAAAGAAGAGGCAAGATTCACAGCAAGTCAGGACTGTGTGGCATTGCTACACAAAGGCAGCCTACCTCCTGACTCTCAGAAGTGGAATGGATATGTTCAGGGCCAGCTCTAACCAGGAAGAGTTGGTCTACCTGCATCTTTCAGAGAGAGGTGGCTCTGTGCACCAGTGATGGCTGGACATGCAAGGATGTCAACTGGCAGTGCATCCAAGACTTGGCAAACTAGCATAGGCTAGACACTCAAATTTAGGAAAAAACTTTCAGAAAAAAAGCTGTTGCCACGAAAGGAGGCTTGAAAACCCCATGACAACTGCAAATAGTAATGAGAACAGCCATGTGTGGGTCATATGAGACTATGCAACACTGGTCAGAGATACCAACTTGAGAGCACTTGCAACTTCTATCCAACTCTCCTTTCTCACTCTGATTGCAGTACTGTCCTTGTTTCCCGGCTTGGAGGAGGTAAGCCAGCCTTGGAAATATTGGAGAACAAGATTTTCTTCCCTTTATAATCCCCACTGCATTATTGCGTGGTATCAGTGTCTCCAAGACAGGATACGGTCCATCTATCTGTATTGGGAGTATGACACTCCCTTTCCTTGGCTGACTGAGAAGCCACAATCTGATTTTCCTTTCTAACTTCATTCACAGCATCTAAATACCTATTTTGATGGATGCTTTAACTGCTTAGAAGCCCGTGAGTCACGAGCTCCTGAACAGGCTTAAAATTTCAATATGAGAAACTGGCCTGTAAATTGCCTCGTACTTCGGTGGGGATGGCTGGGGCCAAGCGGCCGAAGTGCCCGTGTTTGTGCCGGGGGCGCGGAGCCCTGGCCGCGGGGGCTGTGGCGGACCCCAGGCACACCTGGCCCAATAGCAGTCCTGTCCCCGCGTCCTCTCCGCGCTGACCTACCGAGCTTTATTTTATGGCCGCCGCGTTGTTGGGCACTGCGGCCCCCCGGCACGCCGCGCTGCCGCGGCCTCCAAGCCGGGCCCTGCCGGACAGCGCGGCCCGGGCCGCGGCCGCCCCTGCCCGCAGCAGGGCTCAGGCTCCCGTGCCGGGCGGAGGGCTGGGAGTGGGGGGCGGGACCGCGCGGCGCCGCCCCGGCCCCGCCGCCGGGAGCCGGCAGATCCGGGTCTCGTGGCGCGGGCTGACGTGTGAGCCGGCCCGAGCCGCGGGGCCGAGCCGCGGGGCCGCCCCTGCCCGCCCGGCCGCCCTGCCCCTGCCCCCGCCCCCCAGCCCTCCGCGACGGCGGCCGGAGAACGGTGAGCGGGGCCGCCGTGGCGGGGCCGGGGAGGGCGCGGGCTGGCGGCGGCCGAGGGTTTGCGCGGACATCCCCGCCCGACCCTCCGGGACCGGGGAGTGGCGGCCGAGCCCCGGTGGGGGCTGCGGGGTAACTTCAAGCCTGTTGAAGTGCAGAAACGTCCCCGCCGCCGGGCGCTTCGCCGGGTGCCGGGGAAGGTAAACACCGGGAGAGCCGGAGCCTCTCCACTCGGTGTCAGGCAGCTCTCCTTCTTTTCCAAACCAGAGAAACGTCGGCTTGTCTTCTTATCAGCCGGTCGGATTGTGGTTTTTCTGGTTATTGGGGATTTTAATACGAAGTGGCACTCTTCTGTCGGTTTTCTTTTTGTCCTTAAAGGATCGCAGTCTGATACTTTGAGCCAAAGAGGTTTAGGTTTCTCTCTTTAAAGAAGCTGGCAGTGACGTGCAGCCACCAGGATGTGTGCTACCAGGCTGCTCCCTGCTTTACGAACAGGGTGCAGCTGAAGTGGGAGAGATGAAACAATGTCATGTGAAAGATAATCTCGGGAATAGGACAGTATCACACTGCTGTTAATTTATTAAATATAGGGTTCCTGTCAGGAGCTCTTCATGTATGCTGGAATATGTGATTCCTAGAGAATCCGTGAAGAAGGGGTATATTGGCCTTGGAGAGCACAAGATATGGTTATTTCTCTGCTGCTGCCACTGTGCTGGGTTCCCCAGCTGTCTTGCCCTGCAGCTCAACTGCTGCCTTCCACGGCAGTTCTGAGGCCTTGGCTAACCTGCGTGAATGTGCTGCAAGACCTGCATCAAAAACTTTGGTTTCCTGGCAAACACCTGTTTGCCTTGTCAAGTGTCTTCAAGTTTGCCTTTTAGATTGTAGACTGTTTGTGTTTTAATACTGTCTGAACATCCAGATCTATGCAGATAAGTCTTGAAAACCAATTCCCGTTTTTGGAGGCAAGGACATCTAACATTTGGGTCTTAACAGCATTTTGCGTTAATGTTGTTAGTGTGCCTGCTGGGGAAGGTGTGTATCTTTAGTGAGTGTTAATGGGTTATATATTAGAAGTCTTTAAATGCTTAGCTATTAGTGTGCTATCCACCTTTACTCATTCATTTTACATTCCAAAAACAGACATAAGTTCAAAAAAATCAGAAGTGTGGGAGATCAGTTTTACTTTTTTATCTCTTCTTATATCCTTGATAATTTCATCCAATTCCTGTGACTCAATGAGATGAAAGAAATCAGTCTTTGATTTTAAAAAGTGACCCTGTCACTGATAGTGAGGCTTGAAATGGTAGAAGCAGTTTGCAAAATGAAATTAATTGCAATGTTAGCAGTCATTAGTTGATTCACTTCTAACCACTGTTCTTTCCCCTGCCACTGTGGTGGGTGAGTCCAACATCTTTGTTTCTTTTTGCCCATTGTAAAAGACAAGATTTACAATGTTTGCCTAACTCTTGAGTGGTACAGAGTTCTGTACTTTAAGTAATTTAAGATTGTTTTGCATAAGGAGCTAAGTAAGGGCAAAGTTATACAGGATGTGTTAGTGGTAGTTCCACACTGTGTTGTTGCACGTGCTTCTCGGGCCAGCAGGGACATCCCTGACCCACTGGGGACCAAAAGCCCTGGTCTGCTGTAGAACTGAGATGATGGTAGGAGCAGTTTTGTAGCTCTGGGTGGATCTTTTTTTATCCTAGTTGGATACTATTTTGCTGACTATAGAAATAAATATAATCGACAAGGTTCTATGATATTCTTCATATTGTGCACACTGTGATAGTTTTGCAACACCTTACATAAACCACAATCAAGTCCATTAAGTTCCAAACTGCATGGTCCAGTTACATGAGCAATATTCTGCAGTCCATGTTCTTTTATTCTAAGGGAAAAATGAGAATAATACAATTGTTATTAAAGAAGTATTTTACATTTAAAACAATTCATTGTGTTTCAATAATTTTTAAACTATTTTACCTGCTTTCAAGAAGTTGGTATTTAGTTTTGGAGAAAGTTAGTTTCTAACTGACTTCTGGTTTTGTTATTAACTTCTCATTTCCTACTTTCATATATTTAAACTTCAGAATAAGTGGTGTGTGGATGTTATTTGCATAACAAATGTGTAATAAAACTATGTTTGTACATTTAGAATTTTCCCTCCTAGGTATTATGGGTACTTGACATACATTCTTAAAGACCAAGTTTTGTCTCTGCTGAAGTTTGTCATACCAGAATTTGACCTTACAACATCATGAGACTTCACAGGCCAGTACAATGAAAATTAGCAAGATCTTCTCTTATAAATGCATATGAATGGCAAACGTCACAGTGCCCTGACAATACCAAGTATCAAATTCTTACTCTCTATGTTTTGAACATTTATCAGATTCCTCTTCATAACAAATATGAAAAAGTTTTGGCAGATGCATTTATGCATATACAGCCTGTTGTCATCTGGCCATTTTCTGTTTGGGACACAGCACAGAGAGCCTGTGACCCTACTTTGCCTACATGCTGTTACACACTCTGCATGTTTGCATTTACATACCTAGAAATTAACTTGATGTTAAACACTTTCTGTCTTAACTGTCTGGGTTAGAGATTCAATTTATGAATGCATACAGGTCCATCTAATTGTTAATGAGGCAGCTTATTCTGCAAAATGCTAATACTTCTTGGAAAATCCAAGTACTCCCAAACCCTCTGTAAGTACAGTGGAAGTGAAGAAAACTTCCTAAAGCTCTGTCACAGAGCTGAATCTTGCAGTACTTGTACAGGTAAAAAGAAAGAGGAATTATTTTCCCAGAAGAGCTCATTCAGCTTGTATGCCTTGACACATCAGCATCTAGCATCCCTAGTTCCCACTGAGCCTCATTTGAAGTAAGACTGCTTAGCTCCTCATTATGAAGGAGCAGTCAGGGGTAGGAGAAAGATCAGTGTGTGTTAGCTGTGTTAGTCTTACTTTGCTGACAGAACAGTGGTTCTGCTAGCAGTAAGAGAAGAAATATGGTCCTTTCCTCTTCCCTATTCCCACCACCTATTCCACACTGCTGGCTGAGGCTGGGGCAAGAAAAAGGTCCCTTAGTGATGATTGATGGGGCTTTTCATGAAAAATTGGAAGATGCTTAGGGGAGCAGCCCTTGGCATGATTGAGTGATTGTGCATTTGCATTGTTGTTAATTGAACAGATATGCTTCAGAAGCTTTTGTTTAAGTGTCTAACTGGTATTTTTATAGATAATTGAACAAATTAGTCCCATTTGAGTGGGAACAGATTGAATTACATTTGATAAAAGTTTTCCTCATTAAGATTGCTTCTGATTCTTCTGCAGCTTTGCATGCATTAAAAAGCATGGCTTTCTGGAACTAAATATAGTTTCATTCTTACTTTATAAAGCTTCTAAACAAATGTCAGATCCAAACCACCAAGCGCTCCTCAGAAAGAAAATATTTTTTTCAGAAAAAAAACCAGAAAAGCTGGACAAAAATGTAGCAGCAACCATTTACATTATATAAGCAGCTGCAATGCTCATTTACTTTATTTGTTGAATCTTTGTCAAATACAGACCTCTAGTATTAGAGCTTTGGTCTTTTTTCTTCGTATGTTCGTATATTTCCCATTAGTTAATAATAAAATCTTTATTTTCAGCAGGGAAATATTTTTAGACAACTTGATAAAATAATTTATGGTTTTTTCACACATTAAAAATTTATTTAGGAAAAAAAAAACAGCTGTCTGAATGAAATTACATGAAGGTGTGAAGAAAAGTTGGGGTTAGCTCTTCAAGCAGTTGAACTAAATCAAGTGTGAAAGCAAGCTTCCTGGTGTGAGCAACCTTACTTTAACAAGGATTCCAGTGCAAGTGATTACAGTGTTGTTAGGGGTTCCTCACCCTGGTATCTAGATGAGACTGGTCAGATAGGACCCATAATTAAGAACCCCTATTTGAAAATACTAGGTAAACATTTTATCAGAGAGCTCTGTGAAATGTAGAAATATTCTTATTATATTATTATATTTCTTATATAAAAGAGACATTTTTGAGCCATGGAGATTGTCAGATGGTTTAGCTTCAAATTAGTATGTAGAACAAAAGTCTCTAAAGATGAAAAATACATTATTTTCTGTATGAAAATGGTGGAGCAAAAGGTAAGATGTGTGTTGTGAACTGATCCTGATCTTGTGAAACAGAACTCTAGATTTTTGTTGTGCAAATTAATATAATGGATTTTAAAATCTGTTGCTAGAAGGTGCAGGGGAGTGTTGTGTAATTTGCATAACACTTTCCTTTTGATAATCTAAACTAGTCTGTGAGTCTGCTGAATTAGATGGATGATATTCTCTGGTAAAAACTGGGTCATCTGGTAGCTAAACATATGTAAATAACCAAGTCTACAAATCCTGTTAATTGCTATGGGTTCCCTCTGGTAAAAATACTGATTTGAAAAATTCTAATTGATAAGCTTCAAATTGTTTACTGCAGGTATGTAAAAAAAAACAGCTGATTCAACTTCCATTGAAGTTGAAGACAGGCACCAGCTAGCTTCAGATAAAATTTGATCTGGCCTAAAGGGGTTAGGAGTAGGGCTGCCAGGGAATAGAGCTTCTTTCATCTGAAAATTGAAAATCCTGCTATCTTTCTCAGCATGCTGCTACCCTGTTAAATCTGTTTGCTCAGTGGCAAGTTATTAGAAACATATGTCATCCCTGGAGAAAAAAATAATGAAAGTATTCCAAAGAATTTCAGTATAATTTTGTGTTTGTATGAGATCAGAGCGACATTAAGGAATAGTGTATTTTTATAGTTTTAAGGATTTAGTAAGGTATTTTTTAATGCAAGCAATTGTACTCTTAATATACTAGTATAAAAAAGCTTCATAGCTCATGGTAGGGCTACATTTGCTGCCTCAATATGGTGGAAAAAGTTTCATTTTTATTTATTTTGAAACTCCATGTTTTTTTGTAAAGGACTGAATAAGAGACTTTTTTCATGTTTAATTTTGCAAAGAAACAAAATGTCTAAAAATTTCTGAATGATGAACACTTATAAAAGAATCATTTGAAATAATGAATTACTGCAGGCCACCTGAGCTGCAGTAGCTGCCTGGCTACTTGTGGTTAGCTCTGGTGTGTTTCAGCATAACCTTTTCCTTTTACCGACTGAGGAAAGTGGTGTTCCAACGGCCAAAACCAGCACAATAGGTTATATAGTTTCTTATGGAAGCATACTTTTCTAATACTTTTAAAAGTAAATTATTAGTTTTGTACTATGAAGCCCAAAAGTTAAGCCCAAAACACCTCTCAGATGGGGTAATAAACAGGAAAGTCTGGTTCCCTGTTCTGCTTCCATGGGGGGCTAGTATGAGATCCTCACCTCTGCAGTTTTCCATCTGCAAGGGTGCTCTTTATTCTTGCTTCCCTGCAAAAGCAGGTCTGTCCCCTGGAAGGTGTGCTCCTGTTCCCTGTGTAAGTGCTGTCTCTCCCCTGGAAGGTGTGCTCCTGTTCCCTGTGTAAGTGCTGTCTGTCCCCTGGAAGGTGTGCTCCTGTTCCCTGTGTAAGTGCTGTCTGTCCCCTGGAAGGTGTGCTCCTGTTCCCTGTGTAAGTGCTCTCTATCCTCTGGAAGGTGTGCTCCTGTTCCCTGTGTAAGTGCTGTCTCTCCCCTGGAAGGTGTGCTCCTGTTCCCTGTGTAAGTGCTCTCTATCCTCTGGAAGGTGTGCTCCTGTTCCCTGTGTAAGTGCTGTCTCTCCCCTGGAAGGTGTGCTCCTGTTCCCTGTGTAAGTGCTGTCTCTCCCCTGGAAGGTGTGCTCCTGTTCCCTGTGTAAGTGCTCTCTATCTCCTGGAAGGTGTGCTCCTGTTCCCTGTGTAAGTGCTGTCTGTCCCCTGGAAGGTGTGCTCCTGTTCCCTGTGCAGCTGCTGCCTATCTCCTGGAAGGTGTGCTCCTGTTCCCTGTGTAAGTGCTGTCTGTCCCCTGGAAGGTGTGCTCCTGTTCCCTGTGTAAGTGCTGTCTGTCCCCTGGAAGGTGTGCTCCTGTTCCCTGTGTAAGTGCTCTCTATCTCCTGGAAGGTGTGCTCCTGTTCCCTGTGTAAGTGCTGTCTGTCCCCTGGAAGGTGTGCTCCTGTTCCCTGTGCAGCTGCTGCCTATCTCCTGGAAGGTGTGCTCCTGTTCCCTGTGTAAGTGCTGTCTGTCCCCTGGAAGGTGTGCTCCTGTTCCCTGTGTAAGTGCTGTCTGTCCCCTGGAAGGTGTGCTCCTGTTCCCTGTGTAAGTGCTGTCTGTCCCCTGGAAGGTGTGCTCCTGTTCCCTGTGTAAGTGCTCTCTATCTCCTGGAAGGTGTGCTCCTGTTCCCTGTGTAAGTGCTGTCTCTCCCCTGGAAGGTGTGCTCCTGTTCCCTGTGTAAGTGCTGTCTATCTCCTGGAAGGTGTGCTCCTGTTCCCTGTGTAAGTGCTGTCTCTCCCCTGGAAGGTGTGCTCCTGTTCCCTGTGTAAGTGCTGTCTATCTCCTGGAAGGTGTGCTCCTGTTCCCTGTGTAAGTGCTGTCTCTCCCCTGGAAGGTGTGCTCCTGTTCCCTGTGCAGCTGCTGCCTATCTCCTGGAAGGTGTGCTCCTGTTCCCTGTGTAAGTGCTGTCTATCCCCTGGAAGGTGTGCTCCTGTTCCCTGTGTAAGTGCTCTCTGTCCCCTGGAAGGTGTGCTCCTGTTCCCTGTGTAAATGCTGTCTGTCCCCTGGAAGGTGTGCTCCTGTTCCCTGTGTAAGTGCTATCTCCTGGGAGGTGTGCTCCTGTTCCCTGTGTAAGTGCTGTCTGTCCCCTGGAAGGTGTGCTCCTGTTCCCTGTGTAGCCACTTGCTCAGAATCTGGCCTCCCAAAGCAGCATAAGCCTTTGGCCCTGCTTGACCTGGCACAGCATGGATGTCCTTGCAGGGCTGGTGCAGAAGTGCTGCCAGCAGGGTTTTCAGGATTAATATGTGTTGCTTCCTGCAGCAGTGCATCACTCATACAGCTGCAGGAGTGCTGAATTTGGGAGATTGGCACTTGTTTGGGAATGGGGGGAGGAATGTCAGCAAGCAGTGAGGCAGTCTGTAATGCTGGAGACACTAACCAAAACCTGAGCTAATATGCCCAGGTTTTCTACTTAGTATTGAGGTGGAAGGACGATGAAAGTCAATAAGAGTTCTTGCCTTACTGAAAACCACAGGAGAGGGCTCCCAGTTTGCTCTGTAAACTGGTTGAAATATGTGTTAGTAATTTTACAGAGGATAGCTCACATTTTTGCATTAACACGTGAAATAAAATTATTAATAGCCATTAGTTACTCAGCACAATAGGAATAACTTTGTTGTCCTAGACCACTGTCAGTCTCCTACACTAGAAGAGGCTGAAGCATTTACTTATCAGAAAGAGGGTATTATTTTTGGACAATACTCTGTGTCACTGACATCTTCTCTTAATTGGTTTTCATATTCTGAGAGCTTTCTTTCAGAAAAATGTCATCATTTTAACAAAAGGATGACCAAAGCTGACAGCTGGAGTTTGGTAATAACATTCTGTATCAAATATTGTTAAATGAATTCTAAAATAGCTGGACTGCTTTTTTGGTCCATGACTGTATGTGCATAATTAGCTCCTTTTCAAGTGTTGCCCAGAGGAAATATTGAGCCACCTGCATGGGAATAAGTAAATAGCTTTTTTAAATCTTGGTAGATCTTATTTAGCTCCCTTAGGGAGTTCAGTTTTGGTCACTGACATCAGCCTTATTGCCTTTAAAGCCTGAAATCTTTTGTCCTGACATACTGGGGTCTGACCAGGAAAGAGAAGGGGGCAAAAAGTACAGGAACAGTGAGGAGTTTCAGTGAGTGGGTTCTTGTCCTCTGAGAGTTGTACTTGACACTGACAAGACTTAACTATACTGAAAGAAGCATCTGTATAATCTGTATTTCCCTGATATGCCATTCTGTGTTGAACTGATGCACCTCAGCATACCTGTGACCTTGGTTAGCCCAGCCCAAAAATAGTAAGCTTCCTGCCAGGTTCTTATTAGAACCTGCCACTCTTTGAAGGGGTGTGAACTTTTTCACATACTTCAGTTTGAGAAGGGTGGTGATGCTTGGCTATGAAAGGGCTTTGACCATAATTTTAAGTAGTTGAAGTTTTTATGCTCTGATTCCTGCTTCATTGCTCTAGGTGCTAGCACTGTTGTTGGCAGATGGGCTCAGAAGAATATTCTGCCCCACACAGAGCAGCTCCAAATGTCCACTTCAGGGTGAAAATGTTAGCAACCCAGCAATGCTCAGAATATCGTGGTGGTCACACAGTGAAGACAAGGGATGTATCTAGTAGTCCTGTAAGACCACCAGGAAAATACCTCAGACTTTTACCAGTTACTTCTCAGCTTCAAGTCTGTCCCTGCTCAAGAGCTCCTTCCCTGATTTCAGATGTCACTGTAGTATCCTTCAGTGGCTGGCCCAGCATTTCTTAGTTTCTTTGGCTTTGTCCTATTTTTAAGAAGTTGTTTTGTATTATGTTTGCATCTTTAAGAAACGTCAGATGAATGACACTGGAAAATGAATTCATTGTTTACTTAGGAGGTGATTTGTGGGACAGTAGCAAAGTTACCCAGCTAGTATGCCTTGAGCAGGATGTGGCTGGGTGAGCATTTCTCTTGTGGAGCTCCTGCTGGGGTCTCGAGCTCCTACTTGACCAGTGTGAGTCAACTTGGTTGAATCCAGCAAGAACTCCCCCAGCGGCCTCCATGTGTGTGTATGGGTAAGCACTGACTTTTCCATGGGGAAGGGAACTGGCTTAGCTCAATCTGCATTGAAGAGTTCATCTTAGATCTTGTTAATTATCCTGAGAAAAGTTGTAAAAAAATACTTGCCAATTCATTAGGCTACAGCTGGAAGCCCAGGGAGACATGCTGATGCTTTCAAGTACAAACCCAGCTGCTCTCCCCCCACCCCCTGGAATTATAAGGAGAGTGGAGATGGTTGCTTTATACCATGAAAGTGTTGCTGTGCCTAGGAACCCACTTTGGACTCAGCCATCAAAATCATTGCAGTTCTTTTCCCTAAAAAAGTTAAATGGGTGATCTGAACTGGTACAATTAGTTGAAGAAAGCTGTAATTGGAGCCATGCTTTACTGTGGCAGCTCTCCTTCTGGCAGGACCCACATCCATATCTGGCTGGTTTGCTTTTGCTGCCCAGTTAGCCAGTTGTTTTTTTGGTTTTTTTTTGTCCTGAAAATTCAGTTTTATGCCCAGGAGGAGGCCTGGTAGAAAAAGATCATCAGTAGCTCTCTAGAGATCTGTGGTCATGCAGAACTACTAGATCCTGGTGCACTAAATCTGATGAGAGTCATAGTATTTATTCCAGTAAAAATAGGGTGCAGCTGTGAGTGTGAAAGAGATGAGTGAGAGCTTCTCTTGGGTTATTAATAAAAGGGATTAAAAATCAACATTATGAAAAAGCCAAGTATAATGTTGCCATGTTTCAGACTTTAGTTCTATGAGGGAATATTTACTTGAACTATCTAAATTACAGTAATAGAGCAGAAGATATCCTTGGAATGTTTTAATTAGTATCGATTTGTATACAAGATTCTTCTTTGCAGAAGTTATTTTTAGCCTTGTTTGAACTGAGGAAGTTGCTTTATAAAGGAAGTTTTCCTAGAAAACTTCAAGCTTATTTTTGCTAATTTTATAACCCCAACAATTTAAAACATTTTTATAAAAAATGAAGACCACCTCCGCTGGTTACTTATACCAGGCCCTTGGCTTCTGGACTGATTTTGATTTAGTGTGGTGTCTTTGTCTTTATTGTGGGTTCTATTGCCTTAGAGTCATGCCCCTGTTAACTTCAAACAGAATAACATTTCTTTATTTCAAAGTACTGCTTATTTTTCTCTTTAGTTTTTTCCCTATCCTCATAGTTCCTTTTGTGAAGTTTCTTCCCTATTCAACTAGTAATGCTTTTGTTTCCTTGCACTGTCCTGTAGTTTTGTTTAGTTTGCCTTCCTTTGCTTTTTTAATGTCTCGGCTACCATTTTTGCCTTGTTCCTCCTCTATACTGCTCTGGTGATAGATAGGAAATGTGTTGCATTTCTGGTAGTAGCAATTGAACTAGAAATTTTACAAAGCTATGTGCTGGTGAAATCAGCCAGTCCTATGTACACATACATTGTGTGACTTTTTAAAGAGAAAACCCCAAAATCCATGCATATTGTTTCCCCCCCTCTCTGCTACAATCTGGTCTGAAGAAACACATGCTGCAGAAATCAGTGGATAAAATTCCCTGCCCTGTCTTACTCAGGAAGTTTAGCTGTACAACTGAAATAATGGGAAGTTAAATAATAGGCTAGTGATTTGGATGTAGGTACTTCATCAGAAGAGTAACAAAACACTCAGATTCTGTGGGAGGGTGGGATGTGCATGAAGTACAAATACTACAAAAGATGGTAATCAACAGGAAAATGCATTATATAAGAAATACAGAAAATTCTGAGTTTGTCTGGGATTCACTGTTTTGGAATATTTTGGCTTCCCTTGGTTGGTCACTAGTAAACAGTGCTGCCCTACTACATATACCTTTATCTGTTATTTTACTGTACAACTAACAGATGTTGAATTGGACTCTGTATGACTAGGCAGGTTCAGTGGGTCCACTCCCTAGAAGAGTCAGGATTAGACACGGATTTTGGAGCAACTGGTTGTACCCAGAGGCATTTTGAAATGCCCAGTAACAAGTCAGCTGGGGTCCCAGTTACCCCCTGAGTGCTCACAGTACCTAGGGGGGCAGAATGGCCAAGGAGGAGAAGAGATTCCTATAAAAGCAGTGATCAGGAGTTTTAGGAGGAACTTATCACACCAGTCTCTTCCTACTTGAAGCAAATTTTCACTCCCTGAGTTAATGGGTACTGTGGTCACACAGTCCCAGTGCCTGGTAGTTTCTCTGGGACAGGACTTGATGTGCAGGAATGCAAGGGTGTTATGTCATCTTATATGAGGCCAATGTACAGGATGTTTTAGATTCTAGAAGAAAATATTTGGAGGTGGGAAAGATTATACAAAAGAACCAAACTTGGAGCATGCTGTGGATAGAAGAATTACAAAAAGAGTCAGGTATTGTGAGAAGACATGGATACTAGTATGGCTTAGATGCAGGTGAAAAGGCAAGGGAACACATAATTTTTAAGGAAACATGTATACTTTATAAGATAATGGATGAGTACAAGAGAGAGGGTTTCTGCCTCAGAGAGTAAGATAAAAATGAGCATTTTGTCTTTGGGCCAGTGAATCATTCATGCTCTGTGTATGGCTTTTGCTATTTTAGCCCTTTTATAATTTTTCAGAATGCCTGCAAGAGGCAGAGCAATTAATTTGCTTTTTTTCTGTAATTTTATTTTAAATTTGATATCAATTTTCATTTGTTCTGCCACACTTCTCCCAAACTGAACTCAAAAGTAAAATTAACTTGATGGCTTCTTAGAGGTATTTGACAATTGTATTCCAAGTTATTGCAGTTGGCTGAAAAACAGTAGCAAGGATCTGAATAGGATTTTTGTTTCTCTTTAAAGTAACGTGGCAAGATTATATTATTTGCCTGTTGTGCTATGAGGTATTTTTACTCCCAAGGATTTCTTACCTTCTGTCTTCAGGAAAATAGCAACACAGTGAAAATAGTTCTTAGCAGGGGAATCTTCAGTCATTGTATTTATCGTGTTTGTGATAGTCTACATTTTAAGTGCCTGGATCTAGGAGAGAAAAGAATTGATGAATTTAATGTTTTGATCTGAAGATGCCTGGTTTAGTCCATGATAAATCTGTAGTTACTCCGATCTATGTATCATATAAAGTTACTGTTTCTTCAAATACTGGTGTGATAAATACTTTTAGACAGTCTTTTATACCAAGGAGTAGAGATGACCAGTGTGTACACTTTGACCATCTTGCTAATCAGCATCATATTAGAATCACATTGGAGGGCATCTAGCACATGGAAAATGCACAAACATTCTTGTTTGCCTTCACAGTAGAAAGGAATCCAGTTTTGTAATTATTACAGTGGAGCAAGGCAGAGCATAATTTGTGTCTTCCAGAGCTCACCAGCTGCATGCTATTTACTCAGGAGAATAGGGAAATAATGTATAGTCATTGCAATAATTCAAAATACAGAACAATTTCTAGGGACAACCCTCCCCCAAGCCAGATTGTAGCCATAAAGATTGTGGGTTTGATAGTAGGATGTATAAAATATAACACACTGCTGTAGGGCTGGGAGTGGGGAAGATAATAAAAGAAACAATTTACAATAGTTACTATAACTGAGAATGCTATTTTTTAAATCATGAGAGACTAGAAATATTTTCCATATGGCTTCACTGGCTGCAATTTCAAATAGATACTCAAGTCAAAAAGTAGTGGGGGGCTTTTATTTCTGACTTAAATCATCAGAGAGCATCCTCCACTTTACTCCTGAATTGTAGTAATTCAAATTCTGACCACAGTGCTTTAATTTCAGCAGTTCTGTTTATGATTACCTCTGTGGGCCTCTTTACACTGGAATGGTCATATTGACTCTCTGATGGTACATCATATTTGCTCGTGTTTACTGATTTTCTCCTTTATTATGCTCTCTATCAGTTTGCTAGTCTGGAGGCCATAATAGATATCTTCTCAGCTGCTATCATAGAGAGCTTTGGCATATTTACTGACCATGTCTTCCAGCTGCTTGTAAATGCTGTGATTTAAATGTTGTGCTAGCAGTAATATGGCCAATCCAAAATATGGTAATTTTGAGTTGTGTAAAAGACACTGCCAGTCAGAGGAATTGCAGGTATTTTTCATCATAGCCTTGACCAATTGCTGTGATCCTACCAGCTGATACAAACCAGCTCTGTCAACTCCAAGGAAAACAAGGTGATGATAAACAGAAAAACATACTGGAAATAATAAGTAAAGGAAAGCTACAAGCATTTTATTTCTTTCTCCAAGTCAGGATGAAAGGAATAGAGCACATACTCCCATTTTCTGTGGTAGATTGTGTGTAGAAGGACTGTATTTGCAAAAGGTGGAGAGCTTGTGTGACTCACAGCAAAGAGGTCAGAGCTGAGCAGAACAAGTTAGCTGCTGACGTGAGATCTGACAATTGCAAGTACCGGGAGGCAGGCAGGAAGCACGCTGCAGTTCTGGAACAGGACTTTGATACAAACAGGCTGCCTAAGGAGCCAAGAAATCCTGCTTTGTGCTGTGTAAAAATACTAGTCTCTTATTCTTAGACAGGGTCACAAAATGCTAATAAAGCTTAAGATCTGATTACAGAGCTTGGTACTTTATGCATTTGAGGTGTGGTACAAATAACAGTTAATTCAAGAATATTTTAAAGAGAAATAAAGACATGAGAGTGTCATTTTGCCATGAAAATCATCTTATAGTATGGAGTGTTTCTCTCTTCTTTGTAATTGGGCAGACATATAAGATCTCCATTTCCTTCAGTTCTATCAAAAATAATTGCATAAAGGGGAATTATTTACCTGGATTTTAAGCATATTAAACTAACCCAATTTTAGCATCTTTATTTTAGGGGAAAACTTAGTGCTGTTCCCAAAATATGTTGGTTCTTTGCCAATGAAAGAGTTTGTTGTTATAGGCTTGGATGATTCGTTTCAGCATCATGTGAAGGTGGGAAAGCTTTAAAGAGATCTTTTGTTCAAAGTTTTGATGGCATTTTACTTGGTGATGTGTCTTGTGCTTTCTTTAGATATCACTGAGGTAATTTGTCATGTACAGGTGCCTTGGGGTAAATTCCTTTTAGTTCACCTCTGCTTAAATTTATGATGTTGTATGACAGATTAACTTTTCCCGTTTATTGTCTAATTTTTTTCTCTTATGTGCTCTAGAGGGAATGTTATCCTGGTCTTATCAGTGGTGACTCTTACTTGGTGTTTGTTTTTTGTTCAGTCCCCTTTAATATAAACACTTGTCTGTTAATTTCTGTGACATTATTATGTATTACTGACCCCTAAATTATTTCAAGTTACAATTAAATACTTTTCTGCAACTTGTTCATCTCTTGTTCAAATACCTTCTTGTGGATGTCAGTATTATATCCTATTTTTCACTGTTTAGTAATCAGTGCTTTTATCTGTTCCTTATCCTAAGATTGTTTTAGAAATGCTCCTGTGCTTGGTGTGGTACTCAGGAAGACTGTGTAGTTAAAGAATTTCTTCTATTGCTATCATGGGGTTCTAGTGGTTCTGAAATAATTTCATGTAAGTTAGTGTAGTAGCCTTACAATAATTATTTTAAATAGTTATTAGATCAGATGATCTCCTATATATTGGAGGCCATTATATCTGAACTTGGGTGCTTCTGTACTTTACTCAGTAACCTGTACTTTACTGAAGCATATCTGAATGCAGTGAGGGGTGGGAAATCCCATTGCTTGTTGGGCAGTTTGTTGCACTGATCAGCTTCTATGATGGTAAAAATGTATGCCTTGCTTTTCTTTTCAATCTGGTTAATTACAGCTTCCAATTACTGGTTCTTGATTACCTCTTCATTGAAAAATTCAATACTTGGGCGTGGTTTTCTTTTCAAAGGGACTTGTGGGCTACATAATCAAGTCATCTTCTTACTACATAGCCAGAGTATGCTTTCTTAGAGGCAAAAAGAATTTCCTCCATCACTTCAACTTTTGTTCCTTTTTCAGTTTTCATTTTAAGTGGATACCCTAACAGATTAAGGACATTGATGTTCAAACTCCATAATTAAGACAGATACCTCTCAGTTTCTTTTACTCTCTGGTCTCTCCAGCATGGTAAAGATTTATTCAGAAGAATAGTCGGCATTAACAAAGGAAGGACTTCTGAAATGCATTTGCATTTTTCTCCCCCCAAGAGGGTAGAACTGTAGCAGTGTTATATTCTGTTGAGTGAAGATGTCTTACAGACATATAGCTTATGGCTCTTCCTACTAGTGAGACTGACACATTAAAATGCTCATTTGTGATAGAGGCTGTAAGTTTTTATAGGCAATGTCTGCAGAACACGTCTATTGATTCAGCACACCCTTATCAAATGGCTGGTACCTTCGTAAAGTATCTGTTTTAGGAATTGAGAGATTGTATCTGCTCTGCACTGCTGTGTTTGTCTTTTTTGCAAGCTTGCCAGTTGTGTCACATCAGAGCCTGAGTGCATGCAACACTTAACACATTCTGAATACAGCTTTACGGATGGCAAGTGAAAAATTTTTCTTAAGTATGGTTTTGCAGAACTACCTAATATATCCTGAGTCCTCATTTGAGAGAAATCAATCCCAGATTTGACCACAAGGATAGAAATGCATTGCAGTCTGCTGCATGGTTTGACCCTCAATTAAGTCACTGAAAAGTTATTGGTAAATAGTAAACATACATTTGAACATGCCTGACATGTCTGGGTATAAGTGGTTTTAGCAGATGAATAATCTAGAATTGATTTCCTACCCTGTCCATTAAAGCTTCTTTGAACATTCTGTATTGTTAAGTGATTAACCTACTTCTTTGATCTAAAATTAGTGTGCATAATTCCATTTTTAAAGTGTTTCCAAGTACATTCACTTTTGTACCCCTGTTGTTTGCTTTCAATATACAACAAAGATGATTGTTTCCTTTAGCAAAAAACTTACTGAGTTTTAAATTCTTTTCCTGTACATTGATCTGGAGGGAAAATGCCAGCAGTTTATTAGGGTTTAGGAGTACAAGTTCCCCTGACCTTTCAATTTGTATATATACACTTAAGAGTCCCACTGTACAGATGAGAGACAAGAATTTAATCTTTGTGCTTCTTGTTTGATAGGATGTGTTTCATTTTGGTATGTGAGAAAACCCAGGGGAGAAACACAGTCTTGCAAAAAAAATTTGTGTGAGACAGTGTTTTCAGCAACATCAAAATGTAACTGCACATACCAGACTTCTTCATTCATACTGCCAAAGGAATAATAGGATTACCCTGCTTTGTTTTGCTTTTTCACCCTGGCATCAAATGAACTGAAACTTGATGTGTGAGTCTCTGGAAAATAAGGTCAGTTGAGAAAGAGTTCATTGTCCTTTTATTCTTATTCTTCTTAGGTGTTCACAGACAAGTTCAGGTTTATCCAGAGAGCCATGGCAGAAGGTGGATTTGATCCCTGTGAATGCATTTGCTCACATGAACATGCAATGAGAAGACTGATTAATCTGGTAAGGATAACATGAGGATATTTGGAAGGGTGGTTATTCAGGCATTACTTCAGCTCTTGCAGATTTGCAATTACTGGTGCTTTTGATGCTGCTTATTCAGTAGCACGTACAGTTAGAATTTGTGTATCCAACTTTCTGATGAGCTTTTGAAGAGTCAATACAAATGATAGCTTTCTGTTTATTTCCCAGAGCTGCATTTTGACACCATTGACACTGTTTCTCTTGAAATGTTTCTTTTATATGCCTTTTTTTCAGTCTGCATAAAACCAAGGAAACTGCCCAGCAAAGTCTTTGTGGTCAAGGTAGTTCCACACATAGGAAGTTGCACATACTCATATGGCAAGATAATGATGTCTAAATTTTTAAAACTGCTCTCTTAAAACTACTGAAGTTGAGAGTCCAGTGAGTCTGAGTTTTGAGTTCTGTTCCTTGCCATGTCATTGATAGGTTGAGCAACTTTGAGCAAGTTACGTACCTTGCTCTAACTGTAACCTGTAAAATAGCTGTTTCTTTGTTTCTGTATTGAACTTAATTCAATGGCTATTGAAAAATAAGCTATAAAGTGCTTCTTTTTTTTCTGAGTATATATACTTTTAAAATAACATTAACAATTATGAACTGTGAGCAATTAGGTGAATTTGATTACAGCTCTAATTTAGTAAATTCTTTTTAAGATTACAGTATACATCAACTTCATTTGATGTACTTCCCCTTATTGATTTTAGTATATTTGTTTTTATCACATTTTCTTTCTTAGGGCCTAAATTAATATCATTTTAAGTTACTGAGTACATCAACTGTTCAAGGCAGTTGTGTGAAGAAGATTCTCTCTAGGATCACACCCTTCTTCAAGAGGTTTCTTAACAGTATTTTGGAAAGGTGCTGCTGACATATAGATGCAGAAAATTGAGACTTCTGTAGAGAATAGTTGTCCTTTCTGTGGAGCCTTTACATCAGGCCTAGCCATCCTAATGCTTCCCAGTTAGAGGCACAATTTCAAAATCTTCTATGTTCTTTCCCAAGAAGGATTTTCTTTTGTCCTCAACATGATGTTTGTGCCATATCCCACAGTTGTGTTGATTCTGAACCTTGAGGCTTCTGAACACAGGCTGAAGTCGTGAGAAAGGAACCCCAGAACAAAATTCAAAAGTTGGGAGGAAGAAAGGAGGGTTCATGTTTGCTGCCCTTTTTCCTCGGGCTTGTCTGATGCAAATCTAAACTAGCACGGTTCAGAATTTTCACCCCCTGAATTAAAAAATTCAGCATTTTTTAATCTTTTTGTTTTTTTGCTAGAAGATACTGACAGGCAATGACACTGGTCAGCCAGTTCTGTTTGTTGTGGCTGGAGGATTCTAGTTATGAACAGTGTAAGTGAGTTGTGTCCAAAGTTAGAAGAAATGCCACAAATGTGTGTGAGGTTTTGTTCCTGAGCCGCTGCGGGCAGTGTGAGGTAAAAATGGATCATGTGTAAAAATGGATCATTTGGAGGAACACTAGTTCCAGTGTTATGAATGTGAACAGAGCACATGATAGGTGCATGCTCTTGGGCAGTCACCAAGAGCAGTCTAACAGTGTTCTGTGTAGTTGCAAGAATGGAGTTTATTGCTCAGTATCCACCCTCCAAAAAGATCATACTAATTAGCATTTGGAACTGTGAGGAGTAAAGGGAAATTCCAGATTTCATCTCTCTAAAAAGCAAAGCAGATGCTCCTAAATATTTATAAGACCAAATCACTAGCTAGGATAATTTAGCAGAATCTAGAAAAGAAAAGTCTCGGAAGTCTCAGTCAGCAGCCAGACTATCCTCAAGTAACCTGTGCTATGATCTCAGCAGGAGGCTTGCTAAGCCATTTTTGCATCTGTAACTTTTATGCTTCAGTAAGAGTTTGCCTTCTAAGTTGCTGTTTTGTCACTCAGTCTTACACGACCTAAGCAAACAGAAGTTTTACTATTTGTGCTAAAAAGAACATGTGAATGTTGGTTCTCAAAATTGCTGAACCCCACAAGTTTCAATGGAGACTGGGTACACACTACCTCTAAAAGTTGGATCCGTGAAACTCTAACTTCAAAATCATTTTGATAAACAAAGCTAAGTGATCTGTTCAGAGTCTGGGTGAGAAAAATATATCCAAACATGCTGTGTACCCAGAATGGTTCCCTATATGTATTTAATTGTTGATTCTTTTTAATATAGATAGGTATAAAACACACCAGAGTACATTTGAATGGTATTAAAGCTGGCAATACTTGACAGGATTTTGGAGCAAATTGTATTACAAGGTGTTTGCAATTGTCTCCAGACTGAGCATTGTAAATGCAGAAGTTCAGAGATAAGATTTAACAGAATCTAATTTAACAGAATTATAATGTAATTATAGGAGATGCCCAAATGTGAAAATGTTACTTTTAAGGTCTTTCAACCAGTAATGACATTGTGCAAAACCCCCATGACTGATTGTAGATGTTTTAAACTTCTGTTTAAGTAAACTAATTTTTACAGAATAATTTGTTTATACCTATCTAAACCAACACTGATAAGAATTAAGGCTCCTGCTAATAAAAAAGTTATAGTATATTCAGTTGTGACTATTATGTGTGGAGTTAGCTTATTCAAATACACAGGATTTCTGTTAGAATTAACTGTACAGGAGAGTTGAATGACACTGCTATTCCAAAATCAGAAGGAGGTCAAGAAGTCTGCCTCTAGAACCTGAAGTTCTTGTTTTAATTTCCAACATGATAATTTTAACTTCTAGTTTAATTGGTATATTTACTTTGACACTCTTATGAAGTGTATGTGGCATTCAAAGTTTAATTTGTGGTTGAATACATTACTTTGGAGGTTTTATATAGCATATAGTTTAAATCTCTATTTGAAATACAGACTTCAGTTCATCTCATAGTACAATTAATGATAATACAATGAAAAAAGAAAAGCTATTGTCATTTAAAGTCTTCTTGCTCTCTGTTAGTAACACCACAGAAAATGACAAACAAGAAAGCTGTTAAAAAGTCCACCTCTTAGTTATGTGGCTTGGTTATTTATCTGTCTTTCATTTTCCTTGACTAAGCAGGGCTTTGTTTTGTTGGGTTCTTTTCCTTCTTAGTTCATAATACCATGAAGATTTTATAGTCAGTGAACTGTGTATCTCTAATATACATAATATTTTAAAAGATATTTTGCTGCTTATTAGATTAACTTTGTGTATTGTTCATACACAAAGTTCTTACAATGTATATATACATGCTTAAGTGGCATTGAATTATTTTATGCTGAATGCTCTGTCATTTTCCGGAAGTAAACTGAAGTGAATTTTTCAGGGTTCTCCTTGGTGTCAAAATATGAACATTTCACACGTGTAAGTTTCTGTTGTATGGTCATTGTAATTAATAAGCAGATATTATGATCTCCAAATATTCCTAGAAAACACTAAAAATCTAAAATTTTTGGCTGTGACTTCAAAAATATAATTTCTAGTATGTAATACCCATGGCACCATCTGTTATGATTTGGTGGTGTTGTGTAATAACAATTTGGCTATTGTATGTTGGGTTCACTATTTACTCTATGGATATAGCAGTTAATTGGGAACTTCCATAAGAGGAAGTAAGCATAGAAGAAAAATATCACAAGATTTTCCATCCTCTGCAGATGCACAAGAATTGTCAAAAGACAATGACAGGTTTGTTAGTTTGCATGACTTTATCTCCAGTTCAGTCTCCTCCCCCTGCAAAACTTACTTTGACAGAAAGAGCCAGAGTTCAAGAATGAGGAACAACGAATGACAGCAAGTTGTTTTATTGGGGGGGATCTGTCAGACAAGGGGAATGCTTGTTTGAAAGAATCACGATGAAGGACATTTTGTGTACCCAGAGGAAATGGTTCCTGTCTTAGTTTTGGCAAAAGACAGCAGATCCCTAGATGAGAATGATGTTGTATTTAAACCTTTTTATTTCCCCTTTTTTCACTTACTTTGTAATACAAAAATCTGATTCCCTTATGTTACTCCTCTGGATATCGATGGTCTCTCAGTAGGTGTGGCTGATCTTGGCCCAAGGGTCAGTTCAAGTTTGAAAACTAGACTGAAAACACAGTTTATGTGTTTTCAGTCTACTTAAACACAGTTTAATAAGTTCAGTCTCATTAAATACAGTTTATGTGTTTTATGTGGTGAGGAATAATCATACGTAGAGCATCTTCCATGAAGACTGAAACCTGCTTATGACTGCTTAGAGTGGCCAGAAATGTCCAAGCAGGCCAGTAACACACATGACTTTGTGTCAAGTAAACATCCTTTTTCTGTCTCCTTCTGGTACAGTATTATTTGATTTACAAAAACTGGCTTCAGGAGTCTCTCATACTGGTTTTTACAAAAATGAGTGGTATGTTTTTTAACCCAAAATATTCCTAATTCTATAATGACCCATTTTGGTAAACTGCCAACAGTTCTACTTACAAACCACTGTGGGAATTACAACCTTGTGTTTTGTCCTTCAGTAGCTAATTGCAAAGTAATGGTCCATGCTTAGTTATGTTGCTATATCAAAACTTCAGGGGATACAGAGCAAATCATTCTTTATTTTAATCTCTCTTGTATTTTGATTTGTCACTAGATTTTTATAGCAAGAGTTGCAAATTCTCAAACTATTTGAACATAATTGGTTCAAAAACTCTTTTGTCAATCAAGTTTCCACATAATTCTTTTGACCAGGCCATTTTAGAGTCTTACATTTTCAAACTGGCATAGTCTGAGATAGTATCCAGCATCATATCCAGCCACAAGTCTTGGCTAAAGGAGACTTTGTGCAAACAGCACAAAATAAACACAGATTACTAAAATAGATATGTGCTGCAAATGGGGAAAGGCTCTCAAGATGTTAGCACAGCTAAGCCCAACTTAAGTCAGCAAAAGTGGCTTTCCCTACTGATGGGGACTTTTACTGAAAGCACACCAGAGCTATACCAAATACACTTTTATGTGTACACACCAGAGCTATACCAAATACACTTTTAAAATGTCCTTTAAATATGAAGGTTGCGCTGGAGACTTCTTACACATGTTCCATGGTGTTTGCCTTCTATTTTTTCATATAGCAGGTTCTACTTCTTCTAGTCTATAGTTTTTAGCCAAACATCCCAAAAGCAGGATGCTCTTGGGATGTTTGGCTAAAAACTCTACATTTTGCTCTCGCTTGCCCCTTTTGTCCTCTGCATTGAAGCTGATTCAAGGAGGACCTTTCCCAGCAGCTGAACTTTCGGTTGTTCATTAGGACAAAGAAGCTGTCATTCTTCAGAGGTGCAGGGGAGAAGCCTTCATGCACCTGCTTAGACACCAGCCCAAAAGAATAAGACAGAGGGTTGGAGTGGCAGATGGTAAGACTGGACCTGAGTGCTCTTGCTCCACTGACTTCCATTTTCCTGTCTTTCACTGAGTGCTCAAGGTACTGGTGTTGCACAGGCTAAGGCCAAAAACTGTATTACAGAATTCATGTACTGCCAATGCATGTCATAACCCAGAATCTAATTCTACTTCAAACAGTGTAAATGGAGACTATTTTCTAGACATATTAGAAAAGAAAAAAGCTGTGAAAAGTGGTGTCCACTTGAGTCTCTAAGGGGTTAGGAATCAGGACTTTCTGAACATGTCTGTCATTCTTTACATTTCCCATTCCTGAGCTTTCTAGTATGCTTGAAAGTACTTCTTCTTAACCAATAAATATTTGGAAAGAAAAGGAAAAATCTCTGTTACTCCTCATGATCATCTCAAAGTATGCATAGTGTATTGCAAGCAGTATAAAAAATCATGCACTGAAAATTCTTTCAGCTTGATATTCCAGAAATAATTAGTAGATCTAACCTGTACTATGAATGGCTGAACAACGATGACCAGAGATGTGTTACGGCAATCTCTTTTGAGGAAAAACGAGAAAATTATGCTTTTTCTCTCAGGCCTCATGTAATCAACACTTAGAGCAAACTGTAGTTTGTATCTTTTGGAACTGTGAGTTCTAAGCCTTTTCCTCAAGGCTGTCTATGTGGGAGTACACTTTTCTTTTGCTAATATGCATAATTTTGGAGAAGATACTCAACTATTAGGTCAAAAAGCCTATACGTATTTTGGTTTTACATTTTAGATGTAAGTTTTCAAATCTCCTCTGGGGAGATATGTATGTTGTTTGTGCACATTTTCAGATGCCTCTGTTTAATATTCTGGCTTGTGTATTTGTTGTCTAGTAGTTCACATAGCCAGAGATGCTGTGAGCTCCTTGTAATGGTCCTGATCATCACTGTTTCGTCTTCTTTTCACTGCTAATTCATTCTGCTTTGCATTCAGTAAAAGGAGGATGTCATTGATATCATAGGTAGCAAAATTATAAAATAAAGTACCAGTAAGTCAGGCAATTGTAGGGAAGTGAGGGAAGTGTGAAAAAGGAAGGTCTGTATGACACCAAGGTGAAACAGCAATCCCAGAACAAATGAAAAAATGAAGAGAAGAATGTGTTAGTGTCCAGATCAGGGCTCCAGATTGTAGTGGTCCCCGGGACTTCTGATGCATCTTCCTCCATAAAATGTAATGTCTTTCAATATGAAAGTTAATGTTCTCCTTCTGTCGTTACTGGCTGATTATTCTGGGTTATTATTATCCTAAAAGTTGGTTTGTGGTCTAGGAATATTATTTTGAAATGTAGCAACCATCCTCCTCTCTCACTTGCAATTGGGGAGAAAATTACATGCCATCTCATAGGACCAGGCTCTATATTTTTATTTCAAACTGTTATTCTGTCCTTGTATGAACAATAATTTATTCTAATTCTGCATATACTCATAGAAAATTAAGTGGGGAAGGCAGTGTTCACTTTTTCCTTGTTTGTTCCTCTAAGAGAAGCTAGTCTAGTTTAAGAGACAATTAAATTCCATCAGTATGCCATTCTTTTCCTCTTATTTCTCTTTGCCAGCTTGTAGCAGACTAATGCACGTAGGTGTCATTTTTTGCATCTTTAAATCTGAACTCTTACAGATAATGCTGCAATTCAATTTGCAGCCTGGCTTATATTCAGGGCTGGCATATCCTACCATAGCAATTTATTTATCATGTTGTTTACTAGATCGTTTATGTAGTTTGGAGAGAACAGACGTGGCTGCCAACAAAGCTTAAACAATGATTTCATTACCCAGAAGCATGAGATTGCAATCAGGAGTATGCCATTGCGTTCTCATCTTCTGGCATTGTTGGAGAGCAAAAGCAGAGCTTCCTGCTGGTCTAAATAACAAAAAAGTATTTTCACAAGGGATGATACTTTGCCCTCATTATCACGTAAAATTTTCTATCAACACTCTTTCTGATTCCATTTTAAATTTACTTGTATTCATGGAATAAGTGACCATATCAATTTAGTTGTTTGCTTTCCTACTTGACTATTCTTTTCATTCCCACCATTAGGTATTTTTGCTCTCTTATATTTGTACCTGTTTCATCTATTTCTTTCACACATTTCTCTGGGCTTTCATCCATCAAAATTTCTTGTATGGAGGTCTTTCCCTGACCTGTCTCATGAACTTACTAACTTTTCATTTGTGTCTTTTCCGAGGACTTATTTCTGCTTTGAGTGGACTCAAAAGTTCTTCTAAAATGTAGTTATTTTATCCCTACATAAAGAGTATACTAATAATATATTTTCACCTCATCTGCCATTCTCACTAGACTGCTTTGTTCCTGCCATGAGTCCTGTTGTTCTTGTTCCATTATCTCTTTAGTACACCATTTCTGGAGTTGGAAAGTGCTTTTGCACAGGGATTATGCTGCTGTTTCTCCTGAAAAAAACTGGTGAGCTGTCTGATCATTGGTATCTCCCTCATATTTGTATGCTCTGTCCTTTTTTTTTTTCTAACTCTTAATAATACATTTAACTCTCAAGAAAAAGAGTTCACACTGGATAGAAACCCTGAATCTTTTTTTCAGGTATATGTTATTGACTTTCATTTTAAAAAAATTGTCTGAGCAGAGATTGCAGGATCAGTCACAGAGATTTTGAGACTGTTGAACTCTGGCATAGCAAACTCTGAAAATTCACCTGAAGAATTTCACTAAACTGCTCTGAAGAGGAAGCAGAGGAATTAAAGCAAGAACTATTTACTATATAGATAGACAAAGTGTGCATTTCGTTCTCCACAGCAGGTATCTGTGATGAGCAATGCAGAGCAGCTTAACTTCTTTCAAGGAAGACTGAAATTGTCCTAGTGGCTGAGGTCCCCATGGTGGAAAAACAAGGTCTCTGTTTAGCTAGATGAAGCTGTTTTCACTGGGTTTACTATTTCACTTGGACTGCAGTGATTTTGTGGAGCAGCTAAAATGCAGTGAAACTTCACACCCTGTTTTCACCACACAGTGGCATGTTTGTGTGCACATGAAAAAAAAACCAAAACAAACTTTAATTAATACGGTGACTTCCCAAAAGAGTTTTCAGAGGCCACCAGCAGTGTCCCTTTACTGTGGCTGTTCACATTTTGTTCACAGCTGGGGACTGTAAAAAGTGGAGGTTCTCACTGCTGAAAGCTGTGCAGACTCCTACCATAACATGGCATCTGCTGAAAGAGGAGCAGCAGGACACAGGTTTCAGGTGTGCTTGATGGGTGGATGCTGTTGATCCACAAGATGGCATGTTAAAACTGTCCTTCTCTCAAAGGAGCAGCATCTAAACACGGTTGTGTTAGTGTGAACTGGGGCTAAAAGCTGTTTAGCTTTTAGCTTTGTTTTCTTTTTCCAAAAGCTAATTTGGAAAAGGAAAACAAAGGAAGAACAGTTTCAAATTGGAGCTAGGAGCTGTTCAAAATGTACCTTTTTTTTTTGCAATGGAAAATTTGAGCGTCATGGGGAAGGAGTGAGGAAGAGCCCTTTTCTCTTACCACTGGAAGTAACTTGGTTGCTTCTTTTCTCTTGGTATTTTGTTGAGTTTAGATTCACAACATGTCACTAAGGGGGCACTGATTTGCTGTGATTCTGCCATTCCTGCCTCTTCCAGGAACTTATCAGGGCTTTCATAGAAACCAAATATTCCTATTGACCAAGAGTTCTTGTGGTTTGGGGATTATTAATTTAAATTACTTTAACTTAAGCAATTCAAGACTTTAAATGTACTTGGAGGAAATGAAAGTTCACAGTTGTATTTTAAATAATATACATTTGTAATTAATATTTTTACTTTTATTTTTTCAAGTTTGTACTGTACTAAAACTGTAAATTTTTGATTCTTTTTAGCTCTCTTCTAGCTTTCATGCTATTTATAACTTGTGTTTACTTCATTGTGGACAATAAAAAACAAAGTAATTCATTGTTTGGCTCATGTGCACTAAGCCATTTATTATATTTGAATGACAAACTGCACAGACAATGTTAAAATTTGGATATGATCCTTTTTATTAATAGAATAAATATTTCGTTTCGCAACATTTTTAACTCTCTTGTTGAATACGCCCTTATGTTTCACTTGCCTAATTTTTGTGTTCTTCTTAAGGGACTGTGTTAGAATATATGGAAAAAGATGAAAAGGCTGTTGCTGACTTTAGTAGATGTTAGATCAGACAGTCAGCTATTAATCTTTCACTGAATTCACACTTTCAGCCACACAAGGATCTCAGAAGTATTAATAAAATCAAAATCATTGTTAATAATATTGTTTTTAAGTATCTAGGAGTTAATGTATTTGAAGAATCACTTCTCTGTTCAAATTTTTCTCATCAGCTCTGTAGTGTTCCCAGTCTGAAAACTTTGAGTGTATTTGAAGTCTTTTTGAGGGTTTTGTTGAGAACAGGTGAAGTCTGGTTCAGCTTTATACCATTATTCCACAAACTTTCATCCAAACTTCCCCTCCACATTGGATTATAAAAATCTTAATACAAAGGACTATTTATTTCCAGTGCCTGATAATTGCTCTGTTTTCAATTGCCTTGCTACTGAAATGTTGCACATTGAGTTTTTCCCAACAGTTGCTGTGTTCCTTAAAGGGTGTTTTTTGTCAAAAGAGAGCTAATTGAGAGAAGGAACATTCTTCTTTCAGGGAAAGGCATTACCTTTCCCAGCCATTCAATTTACGTAAGCGTTTCATACGTGTGCCAGAAGAGTTTCTTGTCCTTTGACTAAATGAGTGACCACAAGGAATCAGATTCATATTGGGTTACACAGTAAGGTACTTGTTGACCTGAGTGAATTAAGAAAAACCTCTTTTTACTGCTGCCTGTTTTTCATGATCTGCTGTGTTTCATCCCACAGTGACAATATGCAGCCTCTTGCTGAGCTGTTAAAAACAGATTTGTTACCTGGCTCAGAGAGACATCCTAGAGCTTTAAAAAAGTTGTACTTGGACAGAGTGTGACACTTAGAAAGGGAGATAACTGATACTGTGGCTAGAACACCCCCAAGCAGTGTTCTATATCTAGGAAAACTAGATAAACTGTATGAGGACTTGTCATCCTGGGGACAGAGGGGGATAAACGAGATGCTTATACAATGTTTCTGACCATGTATCTGTTGCTCATTTTAATTCTGGTCATCCTTCTGTGTTGAATATCTGTAAACAGTGTTTTAAGTAGAGATTATAAATTTAGCCCCTCTCAGAATTAAACTCTTATACAAACAGAAGATAATTATGTTGCTGAGCTCTTTAAAATATGGGTATAGAAATATCCAGCTTTCCCAGTTCAGAAATCTTTCAAATATTTCAAATGGGTACTATTGCTAAAATAAAACCTCCCCTTTGTAAATTACTTCCAAAGCTTTAAAAAAAATGAGTTTTTATATAAGAAGGGCAGGAAATATGCATAGTTTGATAGATCTTTTCCTTTAGTAAGAAAGAGAAGTATTCTGCCTGAATTTCCCTCAGTGCTGTTTTTAACTATAGAAATAGCTGGAAGGTTAAATTCAGCCTTCCAGATTCCTTCCTAAGAGACTTCTTTGTAGTCTCAGTAAATTTGCTAATAGATCTTAATATATTAATGAAAGAATTAATGTCCAGTTCTGGACAGATCAATCTCCAGTTGCATTTTTTCCTTTTTCAAATGTGTCAGTCATTGACAATCTTTATGATAAAAGCAGGAGCTTATACTTTCCCAGATGTCTTCCTTCTTTAGTTCTTCATCTGTTTCCTTGATGTGTTTTGCATAATATGACTACATACATTAAGTCAATTATGCCAATACAAGGGGAAATGGGTTTTGTGGAAATGATTCATTATTTCTTACATAAAGAGCACCATCTTTTTGTCTATTTAGCATTTGTATATTTACACTTGTAATAAACAGATTAGCCTGTTGTGACAAAAAGTGTTGGGATTTGTGACACGACTGTATCATAAAACCTGTGAAAAAGCAAATGTTATTTCTAACCAAGTAACAATTCTGTACTTGTAAAAACGTTTACTAATAATCCATGTAGTTTACCTAAGCAGAGTATAGAATGTAATTCTATAGTGCTGCACATTAAATCCCATCCATTTGACATCTCTGATCTGAATAAAGAATGTGATATTTGTCTTTCTTTTTTGGCTCCGTCATCTGTAAAATAGCTGCACTGATTTGCAGGTTAGCCAGTGTTGACTTTTCTTGCAGTAGGCAAGCTTACCTAGCCTGTAAATCAAATAGTTATTACAGTCACTAAAAATGTTTTAAATTTTATCCATCAGTAAAGAGAAAAACCAGTAAAATACATATTAAAACCTGCTTTAAAAAAAGGGTCTTGGGGGAAAAAATAGTAAGTAATAAGTTTAAATGTGAAATATTAATGCAGCTTCTCTGTGCATAACATTATCACAGTCTGATCATGTATTGTGATGTAATCACAGAGTATTTGAATGTTACTTGATTTAGATAATAGTAAGAACAGGTATTCTGGGATTTATAATGAACAGGTGTAGAGAGTATATCTGTATATATATATATATATATCTATATATATATATATATATATATCTCCCCTATATCACCACAGATTCTTTTCTTTGAATTTTGAAAGGTATTAAATGGCTGCATTGGAAGCAATCACACTGTAGTCAGGTGATTTAAAGGTATTATGTAAATAGTGTTCAGAAACTATCTACATACCTGGGATTCTTCACAAACCATAAGCCAAGTGTGATCCAGTAAAGTATCATTTATTCTTGAATTTTAGTCTGACAATATATTTAATCCTGATTTCAGTAAAAGCTGACCAAGACTTATTGTTAAGTGTCATGCTTTTCTTTTTCTCTGTTTCAGCTGAGACAATCCCAGTCGTACTGCACAGACACAGAATGCCTTCAGGAATGTGAGTAACTGTTCATATCAGGTTCATGGAAGTAAAATGAACAGCAGTAATTAAAACACAGTCTGACTGTTCTTTAAAATGCAGCAGTTGATTTAATGTTATGGGAACATATTACAGTAAATCAAATACTACAGTAATAAAATTGATATGCTGGGGAGTGGTAATTTCTGAGAACCTGTGATGAACATTTGTACATTAGAAGCAGCATTGATGAGAATCCTGGAGGTATCAATAAACCAGCATAACCATCAATCAGGCCCCAAGCATTACTGAATCTTATTGTTAGCCTCCAAATAGGATAATTTGAGAAATGAGAGGGGAAAATTTGGAAAGTGCTTTATTTGTCCTCCTCAGATTCAGAGCAGCCTAACCAATAAAGAGTAGATACTGAGCACAGACACACACACACATGTGTTCACAGCTGGGGCTGGGTGATGAACTGTCTGTGCTGTGACCCCTCTACTCCACTGTGAGGAAGAGGAGGCTCTGACTCATAAGCTGACATCCACCATGACTGCATCTCTGTTGATTTGGCGCCTGTGTAGTTAATGAAGCAGAGGACTGATGTGTACACTTCCTTGGAATTTGCTATGAAATGCATCAAAAAACCTCTCCCAAATAGTGAACAGTACTAGATCAGTCAGACATTACCAGAATGGACAGTGAAGCATAGCTGTGTGGAGGTTATGCAGTAATGTAAGCATGCCCTGAGACACTCCCTGAGACACTTTCCATGAGCTAGAGTGAATGCTGTCAATTGTTTGTAAATAAAAGTGAAGTGGGTCTGTGTTTCCTACATCCCTTTACCAATTGAGCATGTGAACTCATTCAGCTTGCATCAGGACTGCTGTGAAGCCTTGAGGGAGCAGCAAGCACCTGAGCAGTGTTCTTGTAAGCAAGAGCTGCTGGTGCCTGTATCTTTTATAGGTCTAGGAGCAGTGCAGGCAAGGTTTCCAGCATCTTGGAGAGAGTGCATGGCTTCATTGACCCTCATGTTCCTCCCTCTTCACTCTCCTGTAAAACCTGTTTAGAGATGGGCATGCAGCTCAGACTCGCACTGGGCTCTGCCAGCGTGGAACAATCCCAGATTCAGTGCCATGCTGGGCTGAAGGGGAAACTGAGCTGTCCCACATAACCCCTGAAGAAAAGATGGTGTGGTGCACATGTGCTGTACCGTGCTGCTGGCTTACTCTTTCTCTATGGGCTTTCATCACTATTCCTCTTCCAAATGCACCTGGGCAGACTTTTTAGTCTCCCACACCTTAGACTTCTATGTAGGTTTTTTTAATCACAGGCATGTAGGAAAGAGGAAGATGATGGGAGACAGAACATTTTCTCTATTAGAAGGAGGCAGGGCATGGAGCTTTCTGAGCTTTAGTCCACGGTCAAAACCAAGCAATGGTAGGTCATTCTCATGCCTTGGGAGTCTTGGATCATTAGTATTTATGAAACTTTTAGACTAAGGACTGTATAAATGAGTAAGTTCTGATATGTGTGGCCACAAAGCCTGTGCTATAGCTTTAATGTTACCAAGCTATATAGTACAGTGGGGATTTGAATGGTTTGCAACAAATAGCTTTCCATTCTGAGATTCTTGCAATAACTGTCTGTGCAGATGCAAGCAATTTGGCAGCAATTGTTCCAAACCAGTGGTTTGTTTCAAAAACCAAAGCAAAAATTACAGAGTAAATCTTTTCCTATGTTATTATAATGCTTAAATTTAGTTCTAGCAAAGGTATTTTTCTGCTGATGCAATGACACAGTCTGCATATTTGTCGTATTATTTTGTGGTGCTTCTGTGATGTTGTGCTTGTGGCAGTCTGTAAGACCCCAAGAGTCAAAGGCAAAAATAAACAGATTGAGCCTGGAGACGCTTCTAGAGAGGTTTTCAGAAACATATTAAAGTAATTCTGGGCCAGTCTTCTGTCCATTGCTTCATGCTGGTTTTATGAGCTGTAAAGTGATGAGCTTACGTTTGAGGTGGGTCTCCTCTTCCCTAGGTCCCACAGCTCCACTTCCTGGTACTTGTTGACTTTGATTTCTCTTTTCAGAATCTCACTATGAACAAGTTTGTTTCACTCTCACCAATTCACTCATTCCCAGAATTTGGTCTTCCTTCTGGAAGCACAGCTGGGAATGTTGTCATACACAGATTCTTAAGTTGCAAGGTTGTGGAATAACTGATGAGATGTATGTGGTTTTGTTTTGGGAGACGTCAGGGTTGGGGTTCAGCCAATGTAACAGCAGCATCATGTGTTGTGCTGCTGCTACCAGCTGGAAACTCTCAGAAACACCCTCTGTTGATTCTTCTGAGCACGCTTTGTTTTTCCAACCCTTGATTTAGGTTCTTTTTTTTGTTGTTTTTTAGAGCCATATCAAGGCAGTAGTACCAGGTTTCCCTCCTTCACTTTTTTGTATTATCTATAAATTCTTACTTGCAGTTGTTGGCACCATTATGTCATAGTGACTCCCCTGCAGAGTTTCCTGCCAGGGTCAGGACCAGTGCTTTTGGATTTAGGTATAGGAAGATATGAGCACCACTTCAACAAGCATTTGGGCCCTCTGCCTGACGGCTGTTCATGGGCTGGTTCTCCATCAGAGTATCTGCTGTGCATTAAAGCATGTGTCAGAGTCTGATGACTGTTCCCTCAATTTCAGTGGGTGCCTTGCAGAAAAGAAAAGGCTGTAAGTTTTGAATAGGCAGCACATTTAATATTCTGTTGGGATTGTTAATGCTCAGCAGATCAGAAGATCTTAGAGTTTCCCTTGAAATGAGCAATAAGAGCGGTAATTCCTTTCTGAATTCTATGTAATGCAAGTGGAGCACAGCGCTTCTCTGACGTGTGGCAGTTGCAACATCAGCGACTCATCCAGCCTAGGGAGGGTCCCAGCTGGTACTGATCTGCTCTGATGGCTCATGGCCCTTCCCAGTCAGCCTTCCCTTTCCCTGTCAAAGGAAATGAGGGGCTACTGCCAGAGTTTTTTCTGTGTTCTAGCAATTCCCAGACGTTGACACCTCATATTTTCAGCACTATTCTCAGTGCTCTGCTACATTGTAATGTGGTCAGAGGTGACTGTCTCAAACGTTGTCTACTCTACTTCCAAACTTTTATGCAATTTAAAGTGAATACGTACATGTGATTCATCTTGATTTGTATTCATCTAGGGCAGTCACAGCAGCCTAACCTAGCAGCTTGAAATGTCTGCCAACTCTTCCCTCCCTTTTCTGGGAATTCCCTTCTCCCTTCCTCTGCTGCTTAAGTCCGTCTTGGCTTTCTTTGGGTTCCTTATCCCTGCCTTTGAAAGTGTCAGCTTGCAGGAATTATCTCCTGAAGGTCCCATGGGCTCTTTGTCTTCCCTGATTATTAATTTCTAAAATACCTCTCTTCATTCAGTTTTATGCCTTTCCTTCAGAAGAAGCAAGGCTTAAAGCACCATGAAAAGAAGACATAAGTCAGAGACCATGCTTTTGCCTTCCTGCATGCAGAAGTTTAACAGTTTTTACCAGGGTCAATCTGTTTATACTCCAAGAGAAGGTATTTCTACTATGAGAGGGCAGACAAAAAGCACCACATGGAATACACTTTTACAGTAAAACAAATTAAATTTCTCCTTTCTTGAGAGTACAGCCTCACTCTGAAGGAAAAACTGCATTTTAAAAGCACTAAGTTCATGTAAGGGTATTTAACCTGGGCACTTAGTAGTTGTAATATTGTATTCTTGAGATTTCAGTTGCACAATCAGGAATTGGTTGACCTTTAATCTTTAAAAACTCTTTTTACCAAACTCATAATTTTAATAGCTTTTACTGCCTTTTAGAACCTCAAATGAATCTGCAAACATCTGTCACAGAGGATTTTTTTTTTTCTACTTCCCATTTCTTTCTGGGTGAAGACTAATTTGTGTGGCCTGGTCTCTGCTTCTGTAGGAAAAAGCAAGTCCAAAAACTGCATCTTGTACATGGAGCCACAGATAGGATTCACCATAGTCACTAACTCCCTTGGGAGTTAATCCCACAATCTCACACCAGCTCCTCATAAAGCTTTCTGCTGCAGAGAGATAATTCAGCCATGCTATAAAAAAAAGAAATAAATAAATTCCAGGTAACCACAGGGCCAGAACTGCTCACAGGCATCATTCAGGAGTGTGTGGATATACATGTATGCCAATCCCAGGGGACCAGATACTGTGAAAATAAAGACCTTGGGCTGGATTCAGTGTTGCATGGAAAGGTAGGTTAGAGACTGTGTGTCATGTCTCTCAGTGACATGGGAATATGTGCTGTTAAATTCTGTCCTAGTTGGTGTGTCTGGAGCACTGGAGATTAATAACCAGATCCATCCATCAAAATGGGTGGTGGCAGGAACATTCATCTGAGACCAGGACAATCTTCTATCCATCTGAAGATATTAGAAAATACCATTCACAGGTGCTCTTAGAGGATAACCTTTATTCTTTAAGGAATTAAAACATCACTTCTGAATTACTTGAAAAAAAATACCAGTTACAGATAAAGGAACTGTGACTGTGAACTCTTAAAAAGAAGATTTTTTTTTTCTGCCCATCACCATAAATTCCGTCCTGCTTGGTTTCACCTTCACTCAACTATTCTTTTATCCATGAGCTGGTTTTATCTGATTATTTTGTGATCTCAGGGATGGAGGTCTTTGTAGCAAGATTGTTGTCTCCTACATATAACTGCTTCCAGTAGCTGAAATAGCTTCCTGTCTCTTTTCTTGATTTGTGATGCAAAGCTTTGAAAAGTTGGATTCAACCCCAACTATGTGAAATTTTGCTTATCCTCTTCCCTGGAAGAGATTAAAGTAACAGATTCTGAAATATCTCACATCCTTATTAAAGCACACGGTCATGGTGAGAGATGTGGGTTTATCAGTTCCTTGGAAAATGTAAACATTGTTGTGTCTGGCATGCCTTGAGTAGGTAGTACAGGGCCAGTTAGATCAGCTATTGTCTTGCTTAACTTAGTTCAGAACATGTTTCAGCACATTTGGTTCTGTCTGAACTGCGTTACAGCACCGGCTGGAGGAAACTGTGTCTTGCAATGGACACCTGTGGGTTCCCTCTGTGGTCCCCTCTGCTCCCTTCCCTGACCTGTAGCATGACCTGATCTGGCATCATTTCTTACCCCAACTTTTGGTTAACCACCACAGACCCTAAGTGCACCAATGTTCAGCCAAATTCCAGAAGGCAGTTGGACCTTTCTCTGCATAGTCCATTTCTCTGCATTGTATGGGGAATCCTAACAAGTCATCTGAATTTTCAGTCTTCTATGAGAAATATTTGCCAAAGCAGGTACCTAAGGCCTTCTTACTTGTTGCTGCAGGTAGTCTCAGAGTGGCTATTAATGTTGTCTGGAAGCCCCATAATAAAGCAGAGCAGTTGTTCTTTTCATGCCAAACTATATGCTCGTCTTCTGGACTGCATATAAGATTTTCCAAGATTTAAAATATTGATATATGCTGCTGATAATAATAATAATATTTTGGTCAACAAAACTAAAGGTCTAAATGCTTACCTTCACAATTCCATATGCTTTCAAAATCAATTGTGTAAGAGTTTAGTGAATTAAAGGCTGTAGCTTTCTTATTTATATTCTGCACTATGCCATCTCCTCCATATACAAAGCCCTTTATTCACTCAGATTTTCAAAAGAATTCTCACGTGTAATTGCATATAATTATAATAATAAAGTTCCTCTACATTAGCAACATCTTGACTTTTGAAATGTCTATATTTTGTACATTTAAAAGGCAAAAGCGGTTTCGTTTGCTCATACATGTTAATGGTGCTGTTTGTGCTGTGAGAAGCATGAACTTCTATAGTGCATGGGTTTTTTTCTTCTTTGACATTTTTGAGTGCATGTGATGTGAGTAAAGTCCAACAGCACCAACTCATGAAGCCTTATTCCCAGAGCAACAGTGTGGAGATTGGCATAGCTGTAAGCTTCCCCTCTGCTGTGTTATGAACAAACCCTTCCAAGGAAGAGCCTCTGTTAGCAATGCTACCTAGGATGGCAGTGATGGGGGTGATTCTGTGGTATCAGCATTAACCTTCAAGGAAATTATTCCAGCAGGGTATGAGTTATCAAGTAAATGTTAAATAAGAACAATCCAACCAATACTGAATCCAGACTTTACTCCATAATCATTATTATTCATTATAGCTTTGAATTAATTGTTCTGTATCAGTTGATCATCTAGATCATTAATGAAGATGTTAGGCCTTCAGATACTATAATAAATGGATTAATGTGAGTACCACAGGTAATTATCTGTACATGGGTTTACACTTTAGCTGACAAGACTAGTTACTGCTTGATTACTTGAAGTTATGTTTCAGATGAGAAAAGTTGTTTTAAAATGTGCAGGTATTTGCAACCAGCCATTTCCAGCCTGAAGGTATTTTCTTAAATTTATTTCCACGTGTTGATGTTTCAGGTATTCTCTATGGAAATTTGGTGTAAAATTTTTAAATTGTGTTCCTGGGCTTTATTTTGGAATGTATCTCTGCATTATTTTTTCACCTCCTGCCAGATACATTGCTAGCAGAAATATGACATGACCTGGATGATCAGTCATGGAGATCTGGCATATTGACACTGAAACATCTTCAAACAAACTCTCAAGAAATAAATTAAGAGTAGATTCAAGAAATTTATTACCATTAATTTGCTCCCTTCCTGCTAAAAATTAGCATGTTCTCTGTGTGAGGCCTAACAATGGAGCCTAAGCTTTCATCAGTTTAGTCATATTATTTTATTTGTTTGAGGCAAAAAAACAAAGACCAACATACATATGGGGCTTTACCTACATGAACATATTCTGTATCAAGTTTGATTTCTTAAAAATCAAGTTTGATTTCTTAAATGTCAAGAGCATGTTTATCATCTCCAGTTACTAGGAGTTAATATGAATTAAGAAATATTCATGATAATTCTAAGAATACCAGTGAAATATTATGAAATAGATTATTCTCTTTCCAGATGGGTAAGAAATGTGATAAAATACAGTCTCAAAGCCAAAATGAGCGACTAATCAGAACACTCCATTAAAAAATATTTCAGGGATTTTTTTCCTGAGATTGCATTTTTGGTTTCACTTGGGGAAAAGAACTCTGCTGTTACTCTGTTATAACTTGACCTTTCTTTGTCTGTAGTGCCAGGACCAAATTCCTCCAGTGACAATGGCATCAGCTTTGCCATGATAATGATGGCCTGGGTGGTGATTGCACTTGTCTTGTTCTTACTGAGACCCAGTAATCTAAGAGGATCAAACACAGTCGGAAAGCCAACCAGCCAACACAATGTAAGTGCATCTTCAAGTGCCCTGCAGGGAGATTCTGTAATAGCTTAAATCTATTTTGGTTTAATACACACTGTCTCAAAGTATTTTTTCCCCTTTTTTTCACTGTATTTTCTTGGAACTCCATTAAAAATTAAAATGAGTTAGTCCAAAGTGGAAGGAATCATGAAGGCTGGGTGTGGGATGGAGCAGGTGCAGTGTCTCTGGACACTGTCTGTCCCTGGATGAAACTGCCTCCTGCCTTCTTAGGGGAAAGGGGACAAGCTCAGCTTTAAGAGAAGCCAGTAAACAAAATTACAGCATTATACTTTGACAAGGGTGATCCTTGTCCTAGATGTGGGATCATGAAAAAATCTCAATTAATACAGGAAACAGTATAGTTTTTTGATGCTCATTTTCTCTAATTATTATAAGAGCTATTGAAAAACCATGAAAGAAAACACAATGTAACGCTTCTGAGTTCTTCTGTTGCTATATCCTCATGAAACACTGTGTCTAATTCTGTATCTGTTTTTTTTCTTGGTTTTGTTTTGGTTTTGTTGTTTGTTTGTTTTTTGTTTTTTTTCCTTTCTTCCTTTCTTCTCCCAAGGGACAAGAACCACCAGCCCCACCAGTGGACTAGAGCATTCAGTATTGGAAAAGCTCAGCAGCTAAAACCTTGCACGACCAAATGAACGAAGTGACCAGATTGCTCCTAACCTGCACTCAATACTGTTTTCTTTTCTCATTTATATAGAGCAGAGTTATCACTCAGCAGTAATCTTCATGAACTGCTTTTAGCAACTTCAATTCTAAGTTAATTTTTGCTTTGTATGTTATTACAATTCCTATAAGATTGTAATTTGAATAAAGGTAAGGCATTGCAGGGGTTTTTTGGTTGTTACTGTGGACATTCCACTTAATCTCTTTCTGTTACAGTGATCCTAATTTCTTTGATGTGATTTCTGATATGCATTGAAAGAAAAAGAAAATCCCAGTCCACCTATAAGAATGGAAGGTTACTGACCTTTCATCAGATTAATTCATATTTCTTCTCCAGTATGCTTTTGAGAGTTATATTATGGTTGGAAGTACTTAGTTATGTGCTGAAAAATAGAAATTGTTTTATATTTGCCCTGGTTTCAGAGCAGCTTTTATTCTGGTCTTTGGACCACTAACACAGTTTTCAGGGTTGCTGGCAAAAGGATGGATTGTCCACTAGAATGATACTGTGTGTGTGGGCACACATAAGTGAACGTGAGGATTGCCACTGTCGAAGCTTTGATCTATATATTGGAAACTTTACACAAAAGATTAGACCACCAAAAAAGTTAATTCAGACGTTTTCATTAATAAATTGTATGTCTTATTCAATATGTTGTGAAAAAGCATACTCTAAACCCAGGTGTGTTTACTTACAGACTTTATCAAAAGAGAAATTTAGTAAGACGAACTTGGTAGAATTTTCTGTCCTGGCATAGTCTTTTCATAATTGGTACCTTAACAAGTTTTTAGCCATGATGTAATAGATATTGGACAGGATGAAATCATACCAAGAAGTTACCACGGTTACCAACTTTTGGTATACAACATGTACTGGATTATTCAGGTTTTTCACCTGTATGTCATCAGCAATTCTTAACATTTCATCCTTATCTACTAGTTGTAATTGTAGAATAACAAACTTGCAGGTGACTACATATGGCATGTCTCTTCCCTCTAATAAATGTGTGTATGTGTGGTATGTTTCAGTGTGTGTATGTGTGGCTGTGCACACACCTGTGCACATCTCCCATTATGGAAAATGGGAAGGACTTTTTTTATGTACATTAATTTAAGAACATTTTAAAGATGTACAGAAAAGCAACACTGTATATTTTTCTTGTTCAATTTGAAAAAGTGATCAGAATAATGTAAAGAACATTTTTATGTTCCCAACATGAAACTTCTTTCCTTAAAGGTCAGTAGAACAGACATATGGGAATTCTAAGCCTTAGTCTACGAACCTTTATTTCATGAGGACTTTAGTTATGGAGCTGAAGGAACTAACTGTTAAATTTCAAAAAGGTTTGTATTAACAGGCTCTAACAAAAATCTCACATCAGATCCCATGTTTGACAGCTGCAGGGTTTTGCTCTTCAGGGCAAAGGGTGAGCCAGCTAAGCCCTCTTGTAAGGGTACAGTATAGAGCTGAAGAAGGGCTTCTGTAATTTGATGTAATTGAACCTCTATGGAATACTGTGCTCCCAAGCATAGGAGCAAGTTAAAAAAAAAAAAAAAAGAAAAAAAGAAGAAGATCGGGCCAGGTGCTCTCAGTGACATCAGTGCAGTGCCATGTAAAGCAATGAAACTGCAGGAGAGAAGCTGAGAGAATTTGTCCCATTGTGTCTAATAATGTACAGGCCACAAACACTGTGTAAAGATGTCACTGGGACAAGCACTCTTGCCAGTGCTTACTTTTTGCCTTCCATGTACATTTATGTTTGGGATGCTATTCAGAACAAGTAATACAGCATCATTTTGTTGAACCCACAAGAAAACCTATATAATCTCCCACACTGACCTTTTTTCTCCAAGGATTTTTGGCCAGAATCCTTCACTATTGGAGGCATAAAACAAGCTTCCAATTGATTAAAAAGCCAGCTGAAACAGGCTTCTATTCAGAGCACTACTCCTCATCCTCTTGGGAGTTGGTGAGATTGACAGGAGATGCTCCTCACTTGTGAGGATCAGTCTCACTTAAATGTCTGTTTATGTATTTATAAAACTTACCCCATGCACCCAGCTCTAAAAGTCTTGGCAAATGAACTTTTTGTTCAGAGGAATGTTGTGGTTTACCTTTAAAGAGATGTCTTTGCTTGAAATTCCTCTAATTGTCCCAGTGATTTTATACATGTATGCTTTCCTCATGTAAATGGCTATTTTAAATTTTTTTATGTAAAAGAAAATGAACATTGGAAATATTTTATTGTAAAATGTTTTACTAAAGAGCCAGGCCACTATCCCACATCAAAATGTATGCCTTTTAAATTCAGATACTCTCTCCAAGATACAAAGTTCAGATCAGCACTCTTAATTAAAATAAAAGTAAGTAACCATGGGACTGTATTTTGCCACTCTTATTTGTGTTAAATAGTGCCTTACTCATCAAGTAGTTGCACTGAAGTTTGTGGAACTACTCTGAGATAATGTACTAGTAGCAGCTTTAGTAAGGGTGGCAGAAATCTGGTCTTTAGTGTTGTAATTTGTGATTAAATAATTGTATCATGGTTACAGATGTTTATGGTAAATTTTGGGAAGAGATTAGTGGTATGCAAAGCTCTAGGGTATGATCAGTTCTGTAATGATGGTTTTAACCTTGGTTAGTCAGAGATGCAAGTTGTAGCAACTTGGAAAATATGGAAGGAAAATTTACAATTATACCTTAACTTTGTTAAAACAATAGTATTTTAGAGTCTGCTTAACACAATTACTATACTCTGAAGTGAGAAATCATATGTATCCATGCACTGTCTGCAGATCACTTAGCCTTGTAATGTTAATGATTGAAAAAGGAAGAGTGAAGATGTCATGTACTTAATGTAAATCGGTGGTTTAAAATATCTGAATTATGCCAAACAAAAAATCGTCTGTGCCATTTGCAGTTTCCTAGTAATCTTTTACTGAGTACTTGGATTGGGATAAAGGGCTTGTACTATGCACTTTTTATTGACTTAACAAAATAAATAGCAATCATTAGTAAACTTTTGTCTTTGTCTTTTAGTTTTTATATAAGACGTAGGGCTGCACCAACCTATCAATTTCTAAGGTAATTTGAAATCATCTAAAAATAAGAGTCAGTAAAAATAGTGTGTCACCTGTGTAACTTTTAAAATGTAAATTCTACCTTTTCTCATGGACACTTGTCCAATGTATGTATCTCAAGCGAGTCAGAACAAATAAAAAGCAGTTTCCAAGGTTTAAGATACTTTGATGACCAACATGGATACCTCTGCCTTTTGCTCTTCTAAGTAGTTGTGCAATCTGGGAAGTTAGAAATTATACAGGAAGAAAAGTAATGATAAATATGCTGATTGTGTTACTTTGTTTTAGATCAAATCCTACTACTTTGGGATTGCAATCTGTTTTCCAGCTCTAGATCTTGGCAGTGTTGGACTTTGAGGAAGGAAGATGCTGCAATAGCTCCAAGGCAGTGTGTAGGAGCAGTAGAGTCCTGCTGCTTCCTCACTGTTCCCATGAAGTGCAGCTCTCTTCTCTGGAAGCAGAGCACAAAATTCTGAGCACTGCCTCAACAGCAACTCAGATCCCTCATTAAAGATTCCTGTGCTAATCTGAGGAAGAAAATGAGAACCAGGGGAGCATTAGGGTTTAAAATAATGTATTGCCACAGATAGTGGCAATAAATACCAGAGAATCAGAAACAAAATCAGAATAATATAATAATAACAACAACAAGTAACAAATGTTTTAGCATTTGAGTCAATCTAAACAGTATGAGATCTTACTCAAATACCAATAATGTCTGCTCATCAAAATTTACCCTTTTACTCAGACATGATACTATAAATAACCCCTGAAACTAAAGCTAAACTTCTAAGTACACTTGTTAAAATGTTTGACAAGGATGCAGATGCCTATTGAGAAAAATGATGCAGAAAGAAAATTGCCACAAATCTAAATTTACGTTGTTGAAGAGATCTGTACAAAGCCTAGCTGTTCATGATCACCAGTAATTTGAAATTACTCTGCCCCAAAGCCTGAAAAAAAATTACCCTATTTAGGATGTTTAGGAAAAATACACCAAATCATTGCAGCAAAATATCCCATTAAGTGAATTCCTTGCAAAAAGGGACTACTTACATCCTTTTCTCCTTCTCTTTATTTCTCCAGTACCAGCCAATGGCCTACAGTGCCATTCACTGCAAAGATCTGCACCTTGGGGTGGGGGAAGAAGCAGAATATTCCATGCTGAACCACATCCTCACTTGTAAAACAACACAACTCTTACCAACTTTTAGGCAACATCACCTGAAGATTTTTCTTTTCATATAGGAAAAGTAACTGAACACTTGTATCCAAATTGCCAACTCCCACAGCAGACATTTTGTAGTTAAATATAACAGCTAGAAGAGTCTGGCTTCCACACTACCTTTTTAACATCTGCAGGTCAGAGCACTGGCCAGAGGGGGTGTCTGAAACAAACAGGCTTCAATATTTGGCAATATATATTAATTCACCCTATATATGCAAAACTTTAAAGGTTTCACTCTTCTTGCCTTTATGGAAAGTGTTACTATAAAAATACTTACTGAAAATAAAGCAGTAATTTATAATCAAAGATCACATGTAGCAAGGTTTAAGAAAACAGGCCTTTGCTTTTATAGGTTTTGTTGTTTCATCTTCCAAGCTATAAATGATGAAGCAGAGGAATAATTTTGTGACTATATAGTTTTCAGACTTATAACTCGTTTAAAATTAATTTCTTCTGCTGCAGAAACTGTCCTTAAAATCTAGAGATGAGAAAATATGTTTCCTTTAGCAGACCAGTGAAAAACCCCACCACTGTACAACATTCTGAAGGTCACAGCCATTGGTTATATAAAAAGCAAATCTTCAAAATGGTGTTCAGTTTAGGGCAGAACTTGAAATAAAAAATGATGAATTGAAATGATTAGCAAGAAAACAACGCAAGGAAGCCTCCACAGGACTGGCACTACACCAAACACCACAGGTAATGCATCGAAATCTGCTTTCTTGTGATGATGAGTAAAAATTGGGTTTCTTCAACTGCCTTAGTGATTTCATGCAGTCTTGTTTAAAATAGAACATCCAAATAATCATTCTCCCCTTCATCAAATATTAGCTTGCAATTTGAATCACCAATGCATCTTGTCTCTGACACTCCCTCCTCCTGTATTGTGTTGGGCTTCAGTATGTAAGGGGAAGAGATTAAACCAAATTGGCTTTTCACTATACTGTGAGGGTAGATCAAATCTTCACCTTATTTTATGCAAACAACTGTTATGGGAATGGGGCAGCTCAGCTGAGTAAAACCCTTTAAAGAAGGGATGCTACAGGACCATTTCTCTCCAGTGGGGCAGTGATGAGAAGCAGTGCCTTATCCAGCTGCTCTTCCATTGCATTAGTTTCAGCATTTAATGTTTCCTGACTGTTCTGGAGAGATGGCTGGTAGCCTGAAATGGCTCTGCTGGTGGTACCCTGTGTTCAGAAAAGCAACGCTGCTGCCCACAGCACTGCTTCTGGAGGAGCAGCTTTGATGTCTGGCATGAAGTGTATGGTTTCCAGAAAAACATCAGAAGACAATGGAAAAAAAAGAGGCACTTAGAAAACAACAGATAGGCCACCAAACGTAATCATGCCTGGAAGGAAGTGTGAATAATTGCTCTGAATCTTGAGAGCTTTAAATAATGTAATTAGAGGAAGGTCATGTACTGGGAAACAAAATATTGTGCAGTTATTTAAAGAATGGGGTTTGACAGGATATGTTCATCAGAGTTCTCAGAGTGCCCTTCCTCCAGCTTCAAAAGATTTAATTCTGCATGGCTTTGGGGTTTTATTTACATTGCAATATTGTACATGGGACCTGATGAGGTTGCTGTCCAGATGTTCCATGCCATATGCAAACAGGCATGTTCAACTTGACCAGAAATTCACTGCATTTTGCAACAAATTTTACCAATAATTGCAGTTTGAGAGGCTGGTTGTCACCAGCAAAGAAAATACCGTATTAGATTAATCATAAGATGCTTAGGCAAACTGTCAGGTTGTTCAGCAATGTCATAGTTCTGGTGAACCAGAGAGGTGGAGATGAGGAGAGGGTGTAAGTAGGGATGTGCCAGGCAGAAAATGTCTTCTGTAGCAAGACAGCGTTGGCTCTGAGCACACGCAGAGCTCAGGTTCTCATCTGTGTTCAAAAACAGCGTATGGCTGGTTTATGCAGCTGTTGGAGCCAGTCCCACATGTCCTGAATAATCTCTTGAGCTGCATCTCCTTCCTTCCTCTTCATGTTGGAAAATGCAAGGAATGGATTCAAATACTGATCCAACTGGTCTTCAGGGCACTTTTGTCCCTTGGCCTGGGACTGTGCCGAGCACCTTGGATTGGATTTCCCAATTACAGGTGCGGTTGCCTCCCAGTAGTGCTTTGTCAGAAGTTAAAGAAAGGCTTGACAGATAATGGTGGTTGTTGAATCTGTGTCAGATGTGTCAGAAACAGATTACACAAACTCAGCTGCCTTTAGTTAATGATCAGCTAAATCTGGCTGGCAATCAGTCTGACATTAAACAATAACCAGACAGGATTCAAATCTTTACTATCCATGGTTCTTTGCTGGCTTTTCCTCCCACCTCCAACATCAGGATGCCAGCCAGGAGATTATGCAATCATGAACTTGCTTGCTCTTTGTCTTCCCTCCCCTTCCCCTCATCCCCCAAATCCTTCAAAAACCATGATTTCTCCCTTGCATAACAGAACAGCTTGTACATGGGAGGTGAAAAGTGGCCCCTCCACCCACCTTTGGCATTCAGATCGCTCTTCCCTCCATGGTTTCTGGAAAGGCAGAGGTGTGGCTTCAAACCCGCTCCCCAATATGCTGGAAGAGGGATTCACCTGACCTCGTCAATTGCCAATGCTAAAGAAAAACATACTCCTGAAATCCTATTCCTCCTGTCACTTAGTTTATGTATCCTGCACTGCAAAAGTATTCACAGTCTACACTGAGCCTTCAAAAAAGCAGAGCAGAATTCACAACTTTTATTTTAAAAAATGGACAACAGTGGACCAGCCTCATCTGCTTTGCAGCAGCCTTACATAACCTTTCTTGCCTTTCATACTGTTGCAAAAAAATTCTACATCTTGGTAAATGATAAGTCTGCCTCAATGGAAAAACCAAGAAGATCCCATTCCATAATTCAGATTTTTTTTTTTTTTTTTGTAAGAAGAGGGGAGACACAAACTTCACACCATTTATTTGCAATGCCTTTAAGCCCTGCACTTTTTAATCTGCCCACAGTGCCACTCTGCCTCACCAGCAGAGTGCAGGCTATAGGGAAAGAAAAGCAGCCCTAGTCATCCTTTCACAGAATCATTTAGGCTGGGAAAGCCCTCCAAGATCATGCAATCCAACCTTTCAGGTTAAGTTGTGCTGTTGCAAGAGGGAATGTGAGATCAATGTCCCAGGCAGGGGTGTGACTGTCTATCAGTGAAGGTCCTTTACTTTGAGAAAAGGGACCGGAGTCCATTGCTTGTTCCAAGGGCTCTTCAGACATTTGAAACAGTTCTCAAATAATAGACAACAATCCAGACCTTTCTCCTCTCAGGAAAGGGCCATGATTGCCAGATACAAAAATACCTCTTTTGAAGCTCCTTGGCAAGTAGCACAGATGCAGGTGGAGTGTTAGATCCACGTGTTTCTTTATAATCCTCAGGACACAGCACTCTCCTGAGGTAAGTGTGCCTGAACCCCTCCAGAAAAGGAAGGCCCTGAAGCTCTTGCCCTAGTTCTTAGCTAACTCAGTAATTGGAAGGTATTAGCTGACTCTAGTGAGCTACTAACTACCCACACAGACAGCAGCAGGCAGAGGGAAGTCTTTCTCACACACGACCCGGCCTCGTACCCTGGCTGTTTCTAGGAAATGCACTCCTTGTGTGCCAGGCACAAAGCACAAAGCACACTTACCAACGCCCTCAGCAGACCACTCTAAGGACCTGAAGTGGTTTTGGCCGTGGCTGGTACAGAGGGACCAGATAACATTCTTGCAGTACAAATGTATGCATTCATGGCTATTCTGAGACCTAAGGAGATAGATGGGAGTTCAAAGAGCATGGTATAGGTGAGACTGACTTCTGAGTCACTCACTGAGCTTCTATTTGCTTTGCTTAGGTTTCCCTGGGGGGGGGAAAAAACCTCACAAAAACTTAGATGTGTTTAAAACTGAGACATCTGTGCCAGTAAGCAATGGGAAAATGTATAACTTGGTTTTACTTCAGAATAAACACAGTGAACCCTGTGCCTTTGCCAGGCGGTACATTGACTAACCACACTGAATCTGCCAGGATCCTGCACTGACTGCAAATCTCAGTAGGCTCTTTCAGTGGAAACACACATATTTTACAGGCATTTCTAAAGGACCTGAGATTACAGTATGTACTCGCTCAAATAGGTAGAGATTCTTCCAGGGAAAGACCAGATCCTCCAAAGTAGTAACAGGATAAGACATAAAACAGAAATAATGATTCAACTTTTAAAATATATTTTAAGAGCTATGGATGAAAATGCCACATAAGAACAAGGCAATTCTTTAGTTGCTTTGATAAGAACACACATGTATTATCCACCTATACTGGCAACTGTAATCTGTTTAAAGTCTAATCTAAGTCAAAATGCAGATGGAGCAAAGTCTCCCACCCAGCTTCTAGGAGAGGCAGTGTAAGTGAATTTAAATGTACTGGAGAAGAAAAGACATCAGATTTCTCACAATCTTTCTGCTCCCAAAGTCACATGTAGTATACTAATACCATACCATGTTTACATTAAAGGCAAGAGCAGTATCTGAGAACTTTAACACTGCTAGGCAAGAGGTGCCTGGGCAGTGCCCAGGTCACAAGAGTGCAAGCTCGTTTTATTTCCTTTTTCTGGGAACTGTTTACCACTGCATTTTCAAAGCTTAAACTTTAAACACTGAACTTTACTATAACCTATCCACGTTTCCCTTCGCTTCTCTTTGTTGAAACAGTGCTACGGTACAGGAGGATGAACACCGCCTTCTTTACTTCACAGTAACCATAGCTGAAGGACAAAGAATTATCCAACCACCACAATTAAGTTCTCTTACGAAAGCACCCTGAGGCAGACGACGGGAGCAGCTCAGCGGCCCAGCCCCGCAGCTCCCAGCCGTGCCCGGGGGCCCTGCAGCCCCTCAGCCGCCCTGGCGGGGCCGGGCCTGCCCGAGCTGTCCCGCGGCCATTCGCCGGCCCCGCGGCGGGCGGGGAGCGCGGGGCGGGCGGGCCGGCGCCGTTCTCCGCCCCCGGGGGAAGGAGGAGGCGGGACGGCCCCGCTCGGCGTCCTCGCCATGAAGCGGCCGCCTCGGGCCCGCCGCAGCCCTTTAAATAGCGGCCGCCGCCACCACTGCCGCTCCCTTCGCAGCCGAGCGTCGCATTGAGCTCGGCGCGCATCCTCTCCGAGCATCCCTGCCGCTCATCCCCGCCGCAGCGCTCCCGCTCCATCCGCGGCGCCGGGGCCGGACCGCGCCTGCCTGCCCGCCTTCCTGCCTGCCCGCGGTGAGTGTCCGTGCTGCGGTGCCGGCCGGAGTCCCTCGCTGCTGCCCCGGGGGGCCCTTCCCGGCGCGGGGCCGGGGCGCGGCCGGGGAGCCGCTCCCTCCCGCCGCGCTGCCGGGGATGGAGCCCGCGGCGCCGGCCCGGCTCGGGGGGAGCGCGGCCGGCTCGGCCCGTAGCCTTCTCCGGGGGGGTGGCAGAGCTGCGGCCTCCCCTTGCCGGCTGAGGGGCTCCAGGGGCAGGGCGCGGCCCAGGCCCGCCGAGCGCTGTCTGCAGCGGCGGGCGCTGCTCGGCGGGGCTGCCGCGGCATCAGCGATTCCTCGGCCCGAGGGGGTGATCGGGGTGTCCTGACTCAAAGCGAGCACAGAAACCCTTCTTTAGTGGTCTGTGTGTGCTGGCGCTCCGGAGAGGGGCAGGCTCCAAAACCTTCCCGGCTTGCAGAGAGGAGTAGCAGTGCATTTCAAGAGAAAGAAAACGCTCCTGTGGGCCGCAGCATAATAAAATCTGAAATCACTGATACTCTTTGTTTTCCTTGAATTGTTGGCCGGTATTTTAATTTTTAACTCCGGCTTTTCTGTTTCCCTCTCCTCTTACTAGAGCAATCATGTTTGAGATTAAGAAGATTTGCTGCATTGGTGCTGGTTATGTTGGTGGGCCAACCTGTAGTGTTATTGCACAAATGTGCCCTAATATCAAAGTTACTGTTGTGGATGTCAATGAAGCCAGAATCAATGCCTGGAATTCGGACACACTCCCAATCTACGAGGTAAACATCACTTTTGTCTCTTATTCCAGCCAGCGTTCCCTTTGCTTGCCTTCCATTACATGGCATTTCCCTGTAGCCCATTTCTGAAGCTTGTCAAGCTTAGCATGTCAGTGATGTCCTTCAAAAAGTATTCTGGAGCACCTGCTTGTCCCTACTGCTCATTAAACCAGGTTTCTGAAATAACTTAATGCAGCTGATGCTGATGTGTGTTAATGAGTATATGAAGGGCCTGATAAGGAAAAAGTAATTCTGTATATAGTGAATTTTGCTAATCATGCTGACTTTGTTTTGGGATCTGATTTGATCATAACATAGTCCTCTTGTTCAATTACAGATACTATCTGCTGGGTTGTAGCACAGTATAAATGTGTTAATACTGACCTGTAAGCTTTATTTGCATTCTAAATACTGCCAAAATCCAATCTGTGCTGTCCAACTTTATCTATGTGGAAAGATCGGGACAGTCATGTTTCTGATTCAGTTGTACCATGAATCTTCAATCTGGCCTAAGAAGACTAGGACAAATAAATGTGCCACGCTGTCGCTCCTTCCTTGCAGAATTACTTTAATTTGAAAATATGTCAAGCATTTTGCTATTTTGCTTCTTTTAGCAATTGTTTTTTTCCACTCTTTTTCATCATAAAAGAATAGGTCTCTTTTTCTTTCCTTCATTCTTTCATGAAATACAGTTTTTATAGATTTGAATTCTTTAATAGGAGTGAAAATTTATCTTCACTCATCTCCCAAAGACAAGGGATCTGACTGGTACTAACAGTTGCTCTTTTGCTGTAAGAAGTTTTCTTCCCTCTAAAAACCAGAGCTATACTGTGACTAAGTCAAGATGAATAGACCTTCTTTGTCCTATAAATTCAAAGGAAACTGTATTATGTTCAGATTAGTAGGTGAGGCATGAATATAGTTTTTGAAAGCAAGTACTTTGTTTTCTCTCAACACTTAGACTGAATGAGCTAAAGTAGAGCTCGCCTTGGCATGGTTTTTTTTAAAAAAAACCCCAAACTTGTAACATCTGTTTCCTGGAATGGTGTCCTTTGCTTACAAAGAACGTACAAAAACTGCCAGGAGTTAGTTCAGACAGTTGTAAAATTGAGTCATTGCACAGTGAGGTTTTTGTGGGTTTTTTTGGGTTGGATTATTTCTTTTCAGTGTCAGAAATTGTCTAGTGGACTGCCTTTCTATTTACACCCCTTTGTGAGAACCATAGTTAGAATATCTGATGGATTGAAGGATGTTACTTTGTCTGTTCTGACCTTTGTTTTTCTTCTAAGTGGGTGGTATTTGATATAAAACGAGACAGTAAAAATGTCTTGCATAAGAGCAAGCTTCTGCTTGCTTTCTTCTCTCCATCCAGTGAACCTTTGCCTTTCTGGCATTTACTTAAGTATCTAATGTCATGATAGGTGTAATGAGTTGGAGATATGATTGCCACACGAAGGTGCATGACTGACTATTCAAACAAAATATCTTAGTTCAATTTTTTTAAGACCATTCTTAAAAATCCATACAGAGGATTGCTCATTTATATGTGACCTCCTGCCTCTCTTGTCTGAGTGGAGGTGTTAAGAGAGGGGAAAGTGTTACAGCACTCTATGTGTCTCTGGAAAGAATTTAATCATATTATGGCTGTTGTGATTCTCCCACACTGTAGGAGTGGTGCCAGGATAAGTTTAGTCTGGCCCAATGAGGGGTGGTTGCTAAAGGAGTGGTCTTGATTTCCTGTGTGTCTCTGCTGCCTATCTTTCACTGGATCTGGGCTTGCTTACTTGGTGGAAGACTTTGTGGGGTGTTCTTTTGTGCTGAAGCAGTTTTAGATCTGATATTGAGGGGATCATGGACAATGGGAACAGGAGAATTGAGACCACCTCCTTGGTTTGCAGTCTAGGGAATATTTTAGACTTCTTCTTGGATCTACTTAACATCACTCTACAGGTATTTCTCAAATTCCTTCTTGTGGTAGTAGAACTGAACACAGGAATAACTGAAAGCTAAAATTTGGCTGTGCAAATAAGCAATTTAGTGTGGCTGAAAGTTTCAAGACAGCATTGTGAGTTTTTTGAATAAGAAAGAGTTTAACTTTTTTTACTGTGTAAATAGTCTTCAGAAGCTTTACATCTGCCAGGCTGAAAACATGCTGCACTGACAGGGAAAAAAAGAAAATCTTTCTGTATCTGAAATTATATTCTGTTTGGGCATAGAGTTTGCTGTTCTTCTAACTGCATTAATCTTAACTGGTTTTTTTCTGCTTCTTTTTCAGCCAGGGTTACAGGAAGTAGTAGAATCCTGTCGAGGAAAAAACCTCTTCTTTTCCACTAGTATTGATGATGCCATTAGAGAAGCTGATCTTGTATTTATTTCTGTAAGTACAGGAGAAGGTGGTTGTGTTCATCTTTTTTTCTTATTTTTTTCTTTCTTATCAAATCATTGTGTTACTTTTCTTTTAGGAAGTTGCCTTTGCTTTTGTCATGTAGATTCAGTTAGCAATGTCATATTATTGTGTCACAGATTGCTCCTTGTCTTTCTGTGTAGTGCTGGAAAAGTGTTAAGTAAGCTTTTTTGTTTATCTTATAGCCAGTAGCACCTTTAACAAATGAACAGGTTCTAAGTCAGAATGGTAATGTTGATGTTTAATTTGGTTAGGTGTATGGAGTCAGAGCAGAATGTAGTGCAGCTGTCATTGCAGTGTACTGGTGAAACCTGTGGAACCTTAGTAATAATGATAAATTCCTAGACAGATATGCAAAATTGTATGCTGGTTATTTGCTTACAAAGATGACCTATTTCTAGAATCTTTTCAAAATAGTGTATTAATGGAAGCAGGGATGGCTTTAATGTTTCAAAGCTATTGACACCACTGGAAAGAGGATTTAGTCAAAGATTAACCTTTTGTAATGTAGAGGTTGTTACTAATGCAAAATCCAGAAGAACTGATTGCTGTTTGCCTTGGTAGACCACAGTTAAGTTTTTTGTTAAAATTGTTTTTTCTTGAGGTCTCCTCTTTATTAGGGGACTGTAGTTTGGAGCTCCCTTTCTGACAGTATTTTCCTTCATGCAGTAAGTCTCAAATGAATGCTGTGTGGCTGGATGACAGCCACTAATACAGCCCATATATTGCCACTTGTCCTTGGTTGAAAACAAGCTGTTGTGTTTTACATGTTGTTACCATTTCTTCTTTCCATTTGTAATGAAAAGGACCCTCTGTCTTCATCTAAACTACGTGTTTTCCCTCATGTTGCCTTTTCTGTGTACATTGGTATATTAATTTTCATCAGTCCTAACCTTAGGTTTCATTGCAAAGGGAGTTTAAGCTGTAGTTGCCTCACTGGCCACAAGATTCTTACATGAGTCTTTGCACTCCTAGTGTAGGATAGGTAACAAAAAGTGGCTGGCCATAATCATGTAGAAATTACTGGTGTTTCCAGAATAAGGATTGTTTCATCAAAGCCTGCAGAACTGCTACGAATTGTTCTTGTTTAAATCCTATTTAAATAGAGACCAGTGAGCTTTCTGTAGGAAACAAAATGTGTAATTGAGACAGCTAATGCCTCTTCATCTGATATGGTAACCAGAATAATTCTGGAGCAGAAGCATTTTCCTTCCTCTGAGAAGAAGAATGTCCATCAGTCTTAACAATTTCACTTTGCCTCTTAACACAAGAGGTACTGACCTGTAACATTTCTTCCCTTTTCACGTATTTGTAATTAGGTTAATACACCAACAAAGACCTATGGGATGGGAAAAGGCCGAGCAGCTGATCTGAAATACATTGAAGCATGTGCTAGAAGAATTGTACAGAATTCAAATGGCTATAAAATTGTCACTGAGAAAAGCACAGTTCCAGTACGTGCTGCAGAGAGCATTCGTCGAATATTTGATGCTAATACTAAGCCTAACTTGGATTTGCAGGTAAACATAATCTTTGAGTTGTGTATTTAAAGCCTGGGTGTTGCTTTTGGCTTTTACTTGTTGTTTTTCTGCTGTGGGTGTAGGTGCTGTCTAACCCAGAGTTCCTTGCTGAAGGAACAGCCATCAAGGACCTGAAGAACCCGGACCGAGTGCTCATCGGTGGGGATGACTCTCCAGAGGGACAGAAAGCTGTCCGTGCTCTGTGTGCTGTTTATGAGCACTGGGTGCCCAAAGAAAAAATCCTCACAACCAATACCTGGTCATCAGAACTTTCTAAACTGGTTAGTGTTGCTCCCTGCTGTGGTCTGCAAGGGGTGTGAGACAAGGCTCAGAAGCAGAACTTTGTTGACTGAGTGATGCAGCTAGGAAAGACAGGTGAGGTTGGGAGGGCCCAATGCATATGTCAAAGGATATTGATCTTTTCAGATCAGCTGACCTGGTTAATAGATGCTTCTGACTTTCTGTGAAGTCTTTTCTCACTTCTATTGCTGTTAGTTATTAGTAAGAGCAAGCCTCCAGTGCTGCAGAAACTGATTACCATCATAAAATGGTTCAGACTCTGCAAGTTAAGCATTATCTTGTTTCGCTTAAATCCCATTAACTGGCATCTATATATTAAACTCATTAGGTTACCCTTTTGTATGTCAATGGAGTTGCATAAATACTAAAGTAGTCCTTTCAGTAGCAACTCCCTTTGGTCTGTGGACATCTTGGTTTCTGGAAAAATGAAGTTCTTTACTATACTTTTGATTTGCAGGCAGCTAACGCTTTCCTTGCCCAAAGAATCAGCAGCATTAACTCAATCAGTGCTCTGTGTGAGGCTACAGGAGCAGATGTTGAAGAAGTAGCAAGAGCTATTGGAACAGACCAAAGAATTGGAAATAAATTTCTCAAAGCCAGTGTTGGTATGTGAAAAAAATCTTCCTTTCTTTTTCCCCACTGGGCTTCTGTTTTAATAGTGCAATATAATATATATATATATATATATATATGTATATATATAATATAATAGTAGTGTTTTGAAATAAGTACTCTGGTTCTTTAAAATTTTCTACAGCATTAGAAGTGCTCAATGTATGAAAATATTACTGTAGAATACTAGTATAAATCAATTTTTCTGGTAAAGTATGTAGAACTGAGGTTGCTCCAGCCTCAGCAACCTGAAACTGGAGAGTTCAGAGTGCATGGTTTACCCTGCCTGTGACACTGGAAAGAAAAGCTGTGACTTAATTTTTCTGAAACATCACTGCCAACAGTGCTCTCTAAGATGTCTTCCCAATCTTCCCAATTGCAACTGCTGCAGTTTTATTTGGGAGTTGCTGCCAGTGGCCTGAGGGAGAAGAGAATACCTCTAGCTCAGAATGTGTGATGACAGCTTGTAATTTGTAGGATGAATTCATAGGATCATAAGGCTGGAAAAGGCCTCCAAGACTGAGTCCAACCTTTGACCAGTCACCACCTTGTCAACTAGGCCATGGCACTAAATGCCATAGGCAGTCACTCCTGGATTAGATTTATGAGGGAGTAAAATGTGATGAAGTGGTGATTGGTGCATCAATTGCTACTAGTTTGTTATAATTCCTTCTACAGTGTGTTGTTTCTGGGACTCTGCTTGCTGAGCAAAGTTCTAGGTTCAAGGATCCCTCTGTCTCAGTTCTCCCTTGGTCAGCTGTGGTGATCTTTCATTCTTGGCAATGATTAGATATCCATTTGGGGGTGCAAGAGGAAGGAACCTAATCCTAACACGCTTGTTTTGAGAAATAGTAGTCTAAATCTTGAGGAAGGGGGAGAACAGGCCCAGGAGCTTGTCTACCTACTTTAAATAATAGCCTGTAGTTGCCTTTTCTCATACAGGTTCAGATTTCCATGTTAAAACTTCCATTGATTTCAGTGGAACCTGAAGCATAATTAAGCCTTCTGTAGCTGACTAAGAACGTCCAGGAGTTGGATTTTAAGAGGTTAAGATTTTTCATTTGCTAGCAGTGAAATACCGGGAAAAATTACAATGCTGCTTTACTATGTCAGTGATTGCCAAAAATTCCTTGGTTCCACAAATTGCCTAGGATGGGTACCTTAGTCACCTGTAAAATAACTGTTTTCTCTTTCAGGGTTTGGAGGTAGCTGTTTTCAGAAGGATGTCTTGAATTTAGTGTACCTCTGTGAGGCACTGAACTTACCTGAGGTGGCTCGCTACTGGCAGCAGGTACAAGTTCTTCACCAGTTTTTTTAGAGGGTGGTATTTCTTCAGCACTCAGCTTTCAGGCATTGAGCTTTTAAGCACTGTCCACACAACCTTTGCTTCAGCTCCAGGAAGCAGATACCTTAGTGCTGATCACCTTTACATTTCAGGGCCCTCAGCTTATCACTGACATTTGATACTTGTGGGTGCTTCAGCTTTTTTGGGGTGAATTAAGTTACTTGGACCAAATGGATTGTGAAGCTGTCTAGCAGCAATAGAAGTTGTGAAATACAAGCATGTGTCTCCTGTCTGTCTTTTGCAGCTGGCTATCTGTCCACTTTGAATTCAGAACTCACAATCTTTTCCTCAGGGTCTACTTTTACAGTTCTGAAAGAACTCAGTAGATCTTGCTATTTTTAAAAATAAACATGGTTGCTGCTGTTCCCTCATTTAATGTTGGGAATATATGGATGCCCTCAGGCCTGGCTCCAATGCAGCAATGATACCCAGTCTGTACTAGCAATCCCTATTAGCCAGTGAAAGCAGCTCACTTTACTCCCTAGTCCTGACTGAGAAGCTTTGAGATGTGTGGTGTGCTCAAACAACCCCTTTGGTTTATTGTCCTCATTTGTCTCTGGTGGTCAGGTATAAGGCTGCCTAGCAGATGTCCCCAGAATACCACGTACATGATTTTCCTACCTTATTAGAAGCTTTGGCTTTTTTGGTCTTCATTTTGGTTAGCCTGTTTTCCCTTCACTCTCCTCCATCCCAGGAACAATTGGAGCACTTGCATGTAATAACAAAATAACAGAAGTGAAGCATTTAAGTGTGGTTGAATTACACAGGTTTTGTGTATTGGCATCTGTTAGTGTGGATTAAAAAGACTATAAATATTCTCACAGTTGTTACACATGGCATGTCAAAATGTGTAGGTCTGTCAGTGGATGTGCATGGCATGAAAAAAGGTAGGGTACTAGCAAGTACCCTAACACTGAAATTGTGCTCTAGGCAGAGACATGGAAAGCAGTAAGTTTTAATTTTTTGAAAAAAGCAATCTGAAAAAAATCCTAGCCTTTAAATGAGATAATGCATGTTAAGATGTAAATATGGGCATCAGTATTCACTCATTAAATAGGATTTATCTCAGAATTTAATACATTAATTTAAATTTATCTTTGGGTTGCTTATGATACTGACTACAAATGCTTAGCCTTCTCTTTTAAGCCTCTATTAAATCTATGTGTGGGTAGTTCAGCTTGATTGTTAATAGAATCTGTTCATAGTTTAAAATGGCTCCCCTCTGTACCATCATGGCTTGTATAATTTCAGGTAATAGACATGAATGATTATCAGAGAAGAAGATTTGCTTCCCGCATTATCGACAGCTTGTTTAATACTGTCACTGACAAGAAGATTGCTATTTTAGGGTTTGCTTTCAAAAAGGATACTGGGGACACAAGGTAAGCTCAGTTCACCAGCATGGACTCCCTACAGCTGTCACCAGCCCCCAGCTAATGCCCACCACTGAACTGAATTCATGGCTGGACATGGGACCCTTTTTTTCTTGTGACTGCATTGGTTTGTAACAAGGATTAGTCTTCCTTAAATGGGTGAGAACTGATTCTTGACCTCTACAACAGACCTGAATCATGCAGAATGTTGCAGATAATTCTAGTCCTTATTAACTTGCACAAGCAAAGATAGATTTTGACAGACTCCTTCCATTCTCCACAGAAAAGAATGCAAACAGTTTTGCAGCTGGTTCTTAAGTTGCTTTGTGAAAATAAAGTTTCAGCTTGATTTCCTGAAGTGGCTTATTCTGTTCTCCTGTAAAGGTCAAACTTGATGCAACTCTTCAACTGCAGTTTGTGGGGAAAGCTTATAAACTCTAGGCCTTTATAATTTTGGTCACTAGGAGTCATCAGACTCATCTTTCTTGGACAATTCAGCAAAAGAGATACAAACCTTTTCATATTATTCTCCTTGGTGTCCATCAAGATTGCAGGTTTCCTGCTGGCATGGTTGCCACTAAGATATTGAATGTAAAAATGATATCAAAACTCTGGCATCGCATATCATGATAGTTGAGAACTTTCATTACTTGGAACACGCCAGCTGGTTCCTTAACTGATTGATTCTCTTCCCTAGAGAGTCATCCAGTATCTACATTAGCAAGTATTTAATGGATGAAGGAGCAAAGCTGCATATCTATGACCCTAAAGTACCTAAGGAACAAATCATCTTTGATCTCTCACATCTGGGTGTCTCAGAAGATAACCAAGGTAAGAATTCTCATATAAAGTTTATTCCCCTCTTCCCACCCTATTCTCAATATATACGGGTCTGTTTAAATATTTTAAATTCATTTTCAGCTTGACATCATTGTGCTGTTGGTTGCACTTACTAAAAGATTGTTATAGCTCAGAGGATTATTCTCATTCTTCTTCCTTTCCCTGTAGCTTTTGTAGATAAATGCTAATTCTCAACTACTGCATATTTTTCTTCCAATAAATACTCATTTGAATAGATGCCTAGAATTTTATCTCTGAATAATTAAAAGGAGGAGAAAAAAGAATGTCCAGGACAGACTAGTTCTGACAGTTCCTTTGTGCCCCAAGTTCTATCTTAGTTCTTTCTCACATATCTAAAATAGAAATAAAAAAGTGATTCTGGAATGTACTACAGAGCATTCTCCCTTCCCTCATATCACTTCCAAATTACTTTGTTTCCTTACACTCAAGAAACCTTTAAAATAATCACCTATAATTACAGAGGTAAGGGGCATTTGGGACTTTTGTTTTCTTACTGGGAAGAGGGGGAATGGAGCTGATGGATGGGGAGAATAGTTGAAGCTTCTATGGAGCAAATTGAGCTGTGATGAAGAATGAAGGGTGTACGTTATTAGACATGGCCTTGAATTAGAGGGAAAGGGGAGACTTTCCTCTAGGCAGCTGCTCAGGCAGCCCCTGGGGAGCCACGTGTGTCTCTTCTCTAGTGTGAACTGAGTGTAAAATAGAAACTGATGTGCTGCTGTTGTACAGACAATGACCTTTGTGGGAGTTGGCATTTGAGCACTCCATAGTACCTTCAAATTCTAGAGATTTGCTTGACTGTTTACATTAAATTTGAATTATGAATTATGGACTTCAAACATGTAAGTGCTCTGCTCAGATGCCAGGTATGACCTGCTTTCATTTAAATAAGTAAAATCAAAATATTAAGTATCTTGGTAGAAAATAAGGTGAGTGACTTGAAACCACTTGTTTGTGTAGGGCAAGGAAGGAGACTCATTTGCCAGAAACATGCCAGACTGATGCTAAAGACATGCAGAGTAAAACTGCTTTCCTTCTGTTACAGTGTCTCGCTTGGTCACTATCAGTAAAGATCCCTATGAAGCCTGTGATGGAGCTCATGCCCTTGTAATTTGCACTGAATGGGACATGTTTAAGGTAAATGCCATCTTTTATTTAAAACTAAAGAAAAGAGAGTGCTATGCTACTTATTTATTCTATCTGCTTTAATTACTCTTTACAGGAGTTGGATTATGAACGTATTCATAAGAAAATGCTCAAGCCTGCATTTATCTTTGATGGTAGGAGAGTTCTAGATGATCTTCACAATGAGCTACAAGTCATTGGCTTCCAGGTAATGATGTTTCTTATGTTGTTTTCCTTCTGCTGTCTTCCCTATTGTTCTCCTTCAGTGACTGAGTAGTAAGGGGGAAAAAACCTCTAGAGGTGAGGATTTAAATGTAAACCTGTTTGTTCTTAAGTGTTCATTAGTCTTCCTCCACTATGTTCCTACTTTCACAGACTGATGTGCTTTTAAAGTTGAGGCTATGCAATCAATATTCCACAGTATAAGCCTGCCTTGGAATCATTCAGTTTGGAAAAGACATCTGAGGTCATGGAGTGCAACCATAAATCTAACATCTGAATGCTGCTCTGCCCTTCTTTGCAGCACTGAAATAATGGACAGTTAGGAGATGAATGTGAAAAACTGCTCAATCTCATGCCTAAATTTATTCTGGCTTGATATTTGACTCCAAAACCAGCCCCTGCAGTGTTTCTTCCAGATCTGCAGTCTTTGCAGAAGGGCTGAATTTGTATTGCAATCTGTGCCATAGCCCCTACTTGGAGTCTTATTTTAATATCACCAAAAAAAAAAAAAGAGCTTTTGAAATTGACAGTAACAGGATAGCAAAACTCACTTCCTGCAGAAGTAAATGTGAGCTGTAAGTACCATTTTTGCTCCTCTCAAAAGACATAAGCAGGTGTACTGGAGACATGAGACTTAAACACTGAACAAGAGAGAATGCAGGTAATAAATGTTTATCAGCCAGTGAGATATTCACTTGGACAAACTATTAAGGGAAGTTTTGGACTCTTCTCCCTGAGGTCTGTGAAACAAAGTTGGCTGATACTGGAGGTGAAAGCAGTGAATACAAAGATGTATCTGAAGATATTCAGTGAAAGGCTCAAGTATTACATGAGAGGCTGGAGGAGATGACTGATTAATCCTTTTAGTCCTTTGTGTTTGATTAAGATCAGCCAGAAGATCCAAACAATGGTGTTTGTTTATACCAGAGAGAGGAACCAGAAGCTTAACTTTTTAGCTAGGTGTTTTGCTAAGCTAATAGCAAATTCTAGATTAAATTCTACTCTGTGTGATATTTCTCCTAGGAATTTGTCTTCTGAAGTCTTCTGTGGCTTAGACTTTATAGATCAGAGACTGTACTCTTGTGTTTCTTCTATGAAATTATACTTGAATTTTTAACTTATTTGTGAGTTTGCCATCCAGAATGCAATTAGTCATCCAGGTTTATTATCCAGATTTTTCATCCAGAGTATCATTGCAAAGGCATTTAACAATTGACCTATATTTTCTGCATAAAATAATAAAAAGGATTTTGTCTTAAAAAGACAATCCCAAAATGGAAGTTTTTAGAGTCCTCATCTTCTAATTTCCCTTGTCAAAAGCTGCTGCATTAGACTGATGCTGATAGCAATTCCATTGTATACAATCCAAAACTATGAATTTGAGTAGTTTTGAATTTTTTTATCAAACTAGCATTTAAATAACTTTAAACACATCTACCATTTCAGTTATAACCTGTTTCCACAGGTAAAGCTTCATTCAGGAAATATGAATGGGAAGCTCTGTGATTCTGGGCAGGGTAATTTCTGATTTGAGAAAAAAGCCTGCTTAGGTCTCGAACAGGAAAAGCAGAGTAAGCCTTGATTGAAGGGCTTGAAGCACTTTCAGCATAGATGGAATTGGACTAAAACTGAAATCACCAAATCCCAGAATAATCTGATGGAAGCATCTCAGCCAGATACCATAAGAACAAAATCTGCAGGCCAGATCAGATGCATTTTTCAGTCACTTTTCATTCCCTATACTCCTGAGTATTGTGCTTATAATGGCTATAGGATTTCTCTCTGGATCTTTTTTCTGTGTTTAAGCTACAGGTATGTGCACTGTTTGTGAACCAGCTTGTATAAATCCATTTAACCAGGCAGTTGAAGCTGTTAAAGGCAAATATGGTACATACAGCTCTCTTGACTGTTTAAACAGTGCTCTTCAGTGTTAATTCAGATGTCTGCCTAGAATATATTCATCAAAATTTTGTTAAAATAGAATAGTTGAAGTATTTTGTCTTTTGGAGCTTTGCATTTGACCTGCATTACTTAAGAGGAAAGCTACAGTTCTGCTTATTTACTGAGTGTCTGAACTGTCCTACCTAGTTGGTGTTTTGTCTTCCACAAGCTCTGTCTTTAGTGATTCACATTAGTCTGACCTAGAAATTAAGGAATTTGCCTTGCTCTTTGAATTTGCCATACCTGGCTTGAGTGTGTTGGCTGTGTAACAGGCTTTCACTTGTTGTGTTGGCTGCCTTTAGCCTTTCAGAGCTGTGTTGCTTCAAAAACAGCCTACTGCATTATGGAGGTGAAAAGCTTTTTACTATAAACTTTTAGGAAAAGGAGTCTGAGGCTCCATTTTATGAATACCCAGAAACATTTTATGGTGCTTGTATTTGTAGTCCTGTGGAAGGTGAGGCAGATGAATGCTCAGATTGTCAAGATGCAGCTTTAAGTAGGCAAAGAAGGCACCTGTAAAAGGCTGGTTGGTTGTTTTTGTTTTTTTAACAAACTCTTTGCAACTCCAGTCACAGAAACTGTCCTTGGGCACACTGTGCTCTGTGGTTTGTTTTATTCCAATGCTCATAAAATGTGTTCTTTGTAGCTTCCTCATAGGTTGACATGATTGTTAGCTTGCCACATTGACTTGTTAAATGTGATTTCTTTTTCAGATTGAAACAATTGGGAAGAAGGTGTCAGCCAAAAGAATTCCTTTTGCTTCTTCTTGTGAAATTCCTAAATTCAGCCTGCAGGATCCACCTGTCAAAAAGCCTAGAGTATAATGTGTAATACATACTGAAGGAATTTTGTTGATCTTCCTAATGATAATACTGTAAGCCTATGCTTTTTTTAAGGAAATATATTTTTCATAAATGAAACCAGTTTTACACTAGAAATGGTACCTGGTACATGTGAATTCAGTCTATTTTCAAATCTATATTTTTATAGCAATTTTTTTTGGTTACTGAAGATGGTACAAACCTGTTTTTAATAATGAATCATCTTTTAAGTGAAAAGTTACCTTTGAACTGCAGATTTCTGCTTCCAGAAATGTTCCTAAAACAGCACTTTAAATATTTCAAATGATATGAAAAAAAAAGGAATAGAATATCTTTCTACCTTAGTCCAGTTACAGACTGTAATCAGTCTATATAAACTGTGATCTATGGACTGGAACTTTGGTCTCACCAATTTTTTTTCTTTTGGGGTGATTCTCTGCCTGGTTAAATGCATGCTCTAACTGGCATTGAAGTCAAAAGATAATTTCTAAGTAAATTGGTAGGGTTTAGGTCCAGCCCTAAGGTAGAACTGACTTCAAAAATAATGCCCCAGTCCTGGATGGGATCTATTGACACTGGTGCAGTCTAAACTGCATCTTTTGGGAGACCACGCAGTTCTGCAGGCATCAGTTGTGCAATTAGTGCCAGTGGACAGCAGTTACAGACTGATCCACTAGCAGATCTTCAGTTTTCATTCTTTGGTTGTCCTGCCTACATTCCATGTGCAGCCACACTTTTTTTATTTAATCAGATTCCTGGGGCAAGTATTCCCTAAGTTACAGCAACACAACCTGTCTTCAGCAGAGGAGCATTCTGCTTGTTTGAACATTGAATTTAAGGAGAATTACCTTAATTTAATATCAGCCCAAGTAGAAAACAGATATTGGCTTTAATGTTACCTGATAGTTATCTTTTTCCTTCATGACATACTCCATCTGAAAGCAGTCTTTTTAATGAATCTGCAAAAAATTAATCTCTGCTTTGAAGAAATCATTAAAAATAAATTCAGCCCCATAAATCAGCTTCCTACCTCATTTGACTAGCAGGAATGAATACTTCCAATGTTCTCTTGATATTTTTGCCTTTACTGTTACTTTGTTTCTACTTGTTTTTATTATTCTCAATTGGCCAGTGCTATTAAAATCCTTGAGATGACAGTGTTTGTCAGTGTTTGGCTTGTTGCATGGGGTTCTGAAATGGAGGGCAAGATAGAGAAGGATGACCATGAACAGGTTTCAGATTAGAAGGTATAGACAGCTTAGTTGAATAATAGCATGTGGGGATAGTTGAGAATTATCCTGCAACTGGTCAAGTGTTACCTTCTGAATTATTTGACTGGTGTGCCTTCAAACATGGTGTATCAATAGTTAAACAGGAGATCAGAGTCATGGCAATGAGTGCTGTTACTGTAACTGCTTACCCAGAAATGGGCAGATTACAGAAATGTAGGTACAGTTGAAGCTTTAGGACAGTTACTTGAAGATTGAGGGAACTTGTATAACAATTTGGATAAACAATACAAGACAATTATCTGACTGAAATAGTTGTGTCCTTGAACCAGATGCTTCCAGGTTCTGCATGTTAATGGCTTCCACTTAGGGACTTGCTCTGCAGCAATCATCTGGCACTTTGGGCAAATATACCTCAGGCTTTTTGTCCTGTAAGATTTTTCACACGTCAAAAGCCACTCAGAGTGAGTGGGAATTATGGCTTAAAATCAAACTGTCATCTTTCATCATACCATTTCCTCCTCCCTACTGATGAGTGCTGCTTTCATGTAACAGCCCTGGATGGATGCAGCAGGGTTGCAGAGCTGCCCTTGTGAGCACTGTGATCCAAGAGGCAGACCCACCCTGGTGTTGCAGCTGAGTGTCCTCTTGGCTTCCTCTGGCCCTGCAGCACCCGCGAGGGCAGGCTGCTCCCTGCTCCTTTGGGGTTAGCAGGAGGGTGCTGACAAGTTGTACTCCAAGGATCTCTTGTCCCTTGACTGTTCAGGTTAGCACAGCACTGCTTCAGGGCCCATCTTAACCTGGAGGGTGAGCAGGGGTGTCAGAAAATCAGGATGCCTTTCTGAAACTTGCAAGCACCTGCAATAGTAGTGCCCCTGTATGGGACCTGTCTTCATCAGTTTGAAGCAGATCATGAGCTGTTACTCTTGTGTGAAGAATTGCTCCTTTTAGGAATATGAAAGTGTTCCTGAGATTCCAGTGGCTTTTCACAAGCCATCCCAAAGAGATGGAAAATGAGTGCTGCTAGCCCTATTGCTACCCTGTTTCTCCTGCAGAATTAGTCAAAGCCTTGAATTGTGACTTGTGGGTCAGTCATAAAGATGTTTAAGAATGGCCAAGTTCATTACAGTGGGATCACTCTCACTTCCCTCTCTTAGCAAAGGGGGAGCAGCAGATCCTTTCTCAAGAGCAGTAAGAGGTAAAACTAGTACTGGCATTTCCCTTGCTTTCTCAGAGTAACTTAGTTTCTTGGTGGCTGCATTCTTTTAGTGGGAGAACTGGGACTGGGGGATGAATCCAGTGGGGCATTCCTTCAGGATACAGCCATACCTTGCATATATGCCAGAGAACCTTCCCACAGGCCAAAAGGAAGAGCTTCAGAAGCTTGTGCAGCACCTTGAATCATCAGCCATTGTCTTCAGAGTACAGTTATCAGGGAAATAAGAACTGGAGATGACCCAAGTTCCTGTTATGAAAGCTTGAGTAGTGGATGTAAGAGATGGGGTTTAATGCTATTGAATTTTTCCGTATGGATGTTCCAGCATGTCATTCTGGGTGAGAATTGTGTAACGTGACCAACCGACTCCTATGCTCTGAAATTCTTTTTATGGGGTTCTTAAAATGCAATTCCATGGTAATACTGCTTTGCACTGCAAAAATACAAGAATGCAACAGCTGAAGAAAATCAGGATTTAATACAAGTCTAGAAGTAATATGATACAGAGTACATAAATTGGGTTTTACCCAAGATGGACACAGACAAATTGTAAGTTCCAGGCAAGATGTCCTGTTTTTGTTCCGAGTATGTGTGTTCATGTTTTTGTGCAGCTGAAACTAGTCTGGTTCCAGGAATACAATAGCAGCCAAGAATATTCCAAGTGAATAGAACACACATTTTTGACCAATACTAGTTATTAAAGTAGCAGTTAGGGGTGAGATTTTGTACTGGCCAAAAAGTTTATAGGTCTCATTTCAGGTTTTTGTAGTGCTATAATGTTGTTCAACATCTAAACTTGAAATTTAATTGTTAAAACTTGAAATTTAATTGTTAAACAATGCAGGAAGCATAATGCAGATCTGATTTAGGAATGCTGGAATCAAGCTAAAATTTCTACTCCACGTTGAACACCTGCAATAAGTTACATGTGGTAGTAAAGAAGCGTAAATGTGTCACACTTTTTTAATGGAGGAGACACCAATATTAATTATTCATCAAGTATGAATAAAATTCAAAACTCTTTTTAAATGGACAAAGCCAGTGTTCAGTTCACCTAAGGACTTGCAGTTACTGGAAGATGCAACAGTTCTCTATGAATAACATTTAATTATGTTTCAGACAGTGTAGTAGGTTGATGTGATGATGCCAAAAAGACTATTCATTCTTTTAAAGTCTCTGTGACAACTCTAAATCTTATTCCCAAAACTCAGTTTAATGTTTTCCTGCTTGCAAGGATAATTAATGTTTCTTAAAATATTTTATAGCTGCTTTATGAATCAAACTGACAGAATGGCATGATTGACATACAAAATGAAAATGTCACCAAACATGAAACTTAACTAAACAGTCATGAAACCTGTGCTGAATTACAAAAAGGGTATTTGTGAGAGTTTGGTGCTTTAACACATAGTTATGGAAAAAACGGAATGGGCAACAGGGGAAGTCAGATGCCTGTACAAGCAGGAATTTGTAACTTCAGGGCTTGTCCCCAGATGTTAAAAAAAACCAGGCAAAGACCCTCTCCAATCTATGAAGTCAAAGTATGACATTCTCTAGAATCCACAGCAAAACATGCAGCTAGAAAAGCTTGTGTCGCTTCTGCCACTTGGTACCAGACAGCTGGCAGACAGTTGTGTAAGAGCATGAGATCATCCTCTGAAACACCCAGCAGCAACTCACAAGATCATTTTAACATGATGCAGTACTGGACTGTGTTTCAAGAAACATTATTTTTCTAACTGTAAGGAAGTCACTGTGCAACGTTCTCTTGTTTGATACTGGCTGTATGGCTCAGAGCTCCTTTTTTCTAGATTTCTGGTGTTGATATGCTGAAAGAGCAGTAACTTGGCAGAAGCTAAAGTGATATTCTGTTAAATCTGCTCTGTAAGCAAGTCAAAACCATTCTTTGCAGCAGGACCTCTAATAAAGGCTGGCAGCTGTTAAATGTGTGGATATCCTGGAGTTGATGTTGCAACCCTCTATGTCTGCTGCAGTGGAGGGAGTGCTGAATTTCCTTGCAATGGAAATTTCCTTTCCCTGCTCTAGTACTCACATGGGCTTTTAACTGAAGCAGGGCATTTTTGGCTCAAAATACACCTGGGCTTTCCATGACTAGCAATCAGACCTTTTGATTTTTAAAATTTATTAATAATATTGTTTATTTAAAAAAACCAGCCTTGCCTGTCTCTCTGCCCTTACAAAGTACAGCTACTCTTTTGTTTATCCCTTCTTCCCTTTTGTTCCTCGTGGCTCACATTTCCCCTTACACTGGTGAATTGGTACATTTTCCTTCTGGGTTAAACCTTTTCTTCATAGTGTGTTAATATTGCTGTACTTCATCTTGTGAAGTGTCAGCTGTGCATCACTGGCCTCAGTTGTACAATATTATGTTCATAAAAGTTTTCCCTATATATTATCTTGCTAGGTAAATGTCTTCCTTCTATCATCTTGCTGAGTTGGTGAGTGTGCAGGGTCCACTCTCCTTCTACAGACTGCAGGAGTTTAGAAAAGCACTAGAACCAGTCATAGAATTCCTGCATGATGGGAGTTTTGGGCCAGATAGCCAAGTCCTGGGATGTTTCCCAAATGACTTGACAAAGATACAGGTCAGGTTAGTTCAGAGATGGTATTTAATGTCCAGAGCTGAGCATTAGGGAGAGAATAATTGGCATTACTGCTATAAAGAGAGGCAATTAGAGCTGTTAATGTAGCATATGCCATGTTTTTATTTCTGCTTGAGCTTAGTGTGATATACAGTGGATTTCATGTTTTACCCACAATGTGGTTCACTTCTCTGCATTCAGATTTAGCAGCCAGACCAAGCCTCAAGGGGCAAGTAACCAGACCCACTAAACACAACCACCACTGGGGTTTTAACTTCCCTTTAATGACAAGACAATAGCCATGCAACAGGAGCACAGTACAGAACTGCAGTTCTGCATACTCAATACCAAAGAAGCATCTGTGCAGCTCAGTGGGGTTTGTTACAGTCATGTACATAAATTAGGGGTAGCTCCATTTATGCTCCTACACCAACTCTGATTTTCCAAAGAAATAATTGATTATTAATTAATTATTAATTATTTAAATTAATGCTATCTACACAGGGTTAATTGTCTTGCCAGAAAGGACGTTTTGTTTTCTTTTGCTTGATACCTTGTACACACCAAGGCTCACACTTGGAGACAGGCAAGCTCTGGAAAAGCTTTAGCTATCAGAATGGTACAGCTCTTTTTCTCTGGTGCAGCAGAGAGATACCATCTTTTGAAGGAGTATCACTGAACTTTCTCTGGCATGGTTAAGGAAAGCCCTAATCTGGTGCATTATCACACACAGTCTTTCTTTAGAACTCCTATAGTTCCCAGAGCCCCTGCAAGCTTATGTTACATAATGTAAGATACACCAGAATATCAGTACCTTTCCAGTTACTATCAGCACCTTCACAGGTATTCACTGCAGCAATGCTGACTGCTGTAGCAGACCTATAAATCTGCCCAGTCTTTGTTCCCAGCTTATGTTTGTTTCTTCCACCTCAGTTCCATCACTCTCAAAATAGGTTCTATCTTCTGTCTTTTTGCTGAACACTCAAGTATTCTGTTGCTGTAGCCTTGCCAGAAGAAATTAGGTAAAATAATGTGTTTTGATGAGAAAAAAATTGTTCTGGAAAGATAGTAAGTTTATTCATATAGCCACCATCTGTTCTTCTGCATTCCTGGAACTGAGTATAATTATGCACTGAAAAAAGGATTCTTAAAACTGGCTGCTTTAAATAGGTTCATTCTCATTTTCAGATGGCTTTTGTCTTTCTTTTTTCTACCAAGTTCTTCAAGAAGAATTCACCTAATTAAAAGGAAAAAAAATAGACACCAAAATGATTTGTAGATATTTCAATAAAATAAAGCAGAAGAATACATTCTTATTTGACATGAGTGCTCTACTCTACAATACAATCAACACATTTTTTCACCAGTTATTTTAGAGGAATTCAATTATATATAACAGCATTTCCAATACATACAGCAGAAATCTAAAAAACCCTCAAAACTATAACCCAACACACAATCCCTCCACTCCCAAAATCCTGATTTTCCTCCTGTCCAGTTTTATGAAATAGCTCTGTTGCTTTGTGCATTACAACAGGCAAAAGTGAATTGATTTATATTTTAATTCCTGTTTCATAAAGTATCAGCAAGTTACAGAGAATCCAGCTATAAATCTTGTTTGAGCTGTCATTAAAACAGACTGAGCAGCACAGTACCCCAGATGAGTCTTCTCCTTCCTTAGGAAAAAGCAGGATGTTGTACCTACACCACATATTCCATTAATATCAGCTGCTACTTCATACCCAGTGCTTTATCAGAAAAAGCACTGCTGTGTCTCTAATTATTTTTAAAGCATTGTAAATAAATTATGCCTAAAGCAACAAAATTGCAACACAAACAACCAGGCACCTCGTTGAACCCAGAAGTATCCAAGAGACAGAATGTGAAGGAAAACTTGAAAATTTGGTACCCTTTATCCTGCCTCACACATTAAGTATGGTACAGAATAGGTTTGGAAAAAAATTAGGTTAAGCAGCACTGCAATTGTACAAATACTAATTACTGTCATACTGATGCATTGGGATGACCTACAGGAAACAGTTTAAGTAATTTTTAAAATACAGATGATAACTATATGAGGTGTCCTTGAGCTAAGGTGAGCTTTGATGCACATTACATCACTGTTTTAGTTTTGTATAATAAAATGTTACATGCTAAATAACCCAATGCCTTTCAGTAATTTACCTGCTTTATAGGAAGAACGCACTAAAGGCCCGCTAGCAGTGTAATGGAATCCAAGATCATTTCCTACTTTTTCCCAGTACTTAAACTTCTCAGGAGTTATGTACTCTTCCACCTGGGGAAAAGAATTAATTTTGCTCAGGTGCTAATGCAAAGGAAATTGCTATAGCTAGCATACAGTGAAATGAAATACAGTTATATTACAAGTTAAAAATTTTTCACTCCAAAGCTTTCATCAGTGAAGTCACAAACTGCATTTTTGCTCTGCTTTCTACCAAACAAATGTATTTTATTTGTTTTATATATTTAGCTGAAAAGTTCAGAATTTGATCTCTAGTTGTTGCTTTATCATTTTCTTCATTCTGTTTTTGAATGGTCCTTTTGAGCAAACCTTTTTTTTTTCTGTCCAAGTTAGTGAAAAACCACAATAGTCCTACAAATCTCTTCACTAACAGTTAATTCAGCGAAACACAGGAACAGAACAGAGAGTGAGTTTCTGGACAGATTGCAGAAGCAGAAAATGATAAATATCCCAGCTGAAGAGGCACCATTAAGGGAGAGGCTGAAGAACAGCAAAAGGGCACTGGCTTGAGCAATTATGTTAGAGACATACACTGAAGCTCTTGTTTTCCAGAACCACGCCTCAGCTCCAGCTGTCTCCCTGGCTAACAGCAGAAACTAGCACTGGGAAGTCTGCAGAAGATACAAGGGGTTAGATGGCTGAGGTCATTTTTATTGAAGAGCCCCTAACAGATGATCATTGTCAGGCTAAACAAGGAAGGAAATTTTTCCCAACATCTGCAGTTAGAGTAAGGATGACTGTGCAAGGACCTTAACTCTGCCTCTAAATTAAAGGCACTTTTACCTTTAGGTGACGTTTTGTTGGTTGCATATACTGTCCTAGGGTCAAACAATCCACATCTGCTTCCCGCAATACTGTAAAAACAAAATTCCTCATTAGTGGCAGAAGGATCACAAGGAAAATCATGAATTTACCTGTCAAATTGAACCTGTAAGCTATAAGAAGACAAAATATTTCCGAAATTCAGTCTTTTTTAACCAAATTATTGTTTTTCAATGGAATTTGGAAAACAGTTCCTGCAGCAGCAAGCTGATAGGAATGATAGAGGCAAAGATGCTTAATTGTTTTCCAACACCAACTGTTTTCAAATTCATACCTGTGAATTCTGGCATCTACTTCAACTTACATTTCATTGTGGAATATACTTGTTCGTCCGTCTCGCCTAGCCCCAGCATAATAGAGGTTTTGGAAATGACGCCGGGCTGGACCTCTTTAGCGTGTTTCAGCACTCGGACCGACTGCTCAAAGTTGGCTCGGGGGTCGCGGACCTTCCTTCGCACATTTCCAGCACAAGTGGGAAAAACACGTGGAAGGGCACAGAGAAGTTAGAGACGCCAGCACAGGCGCGTTCTGCCAATTTCTGCGAAGCGGCGGAGCAGAGGTTTCTGGGCCGCCCATTCGGACACCGGCACCGGGCCCGGCTGGGGCGCCCCGCGCGGCGGCACCGACCGGACCCGGGCCCGCGCCGCGCGCGCCCCCTGCCGGCGGGCTCGGCGGCGCACGCGCGGGGCAGGCCGGGAACGGGAACGGGCGCGGCCCCGCTGCACGCCCAGCCCCGCTACACAGCCGGCCCCACAGCCCGGCACTACAGCCCGGCCCCGCTACACAGCCGGCCCCCAGCCCGGCACTACAGCCCGGCCCCGCTACACAGCCGGCCCCGCCACACAGCCGGCCCCGCCACACAGCCGGCCCCACAGCCCGGCCCCGCTGCACGCCCGGCCCGGCTCCGCGCCCGGCACACCCAGAGCCATTGCCCACCTCTGCAGTGCCGGCACCGTCTCCACGTTGTGGGCATACACATCCAGCCCCGACGAGGCGACTTTCTCCACTGCTTTAAGGTCACCTCGGAAATCGGGAGTTAGGCATTCCACCAGGATTTTTGGATTCCTGAAAACGAGAGGCAAAAGGAACACAGGCGTTGTGGCATTTTGTGTCCCTGTTGCTAAAAAACCCCCATACCCCCATAACTGAAGACATGACACTCTAATAAGCAAAGCAAAGTTAATTCAGGATAATTCCAAACCAACAGGTTTCTGCAAACATAATATAACAAACTCGTATTAAGTTAACCTGCAACAAAGACACATTAAAAAATACAAACAGTGCATGCAAATGTTTGAGAGACTGTTGGAATTGCTTTTACATTTATTATTTGGCTTCTGCTGTATTTCAGCTCACATCAGTAAAACCAGGAATTTGTCTTGTTTGAGATCATAGCTCCAAAATAAAGAGGAGCTATAATTCTGCTACTGGAATAAGAAGACTGAGTCTAGAATCTAGTCTTGGTGTTCAGGAGCCTGATTTCAGCTCAAAAAGGCTGATGGGGAAAACTGAAGGAACCCTTCAAGCCCAAAGATACACTGGATAAAGAGTTAAATGAAGTTATACAAAGGAATTCTGCAGGGAGGCAAGTGTGCTGTTGAATGGCATACAGGGCACCAATGTAGGGTGAAGGCAGCACAGGCAGGGAAAGCAGGAAGGTACAATCACAGACTTGGAAATGGCCACTGAGGCAAAATGAAAAGCAATTTGATCACTGCTGAATGAGAAACCAGACTCCTTTGGTCACATGGTGACAGAGTTACCTAACTCTGCTGTGTTTGAGCCCAAGCTTCAGGAATGAACATACCTCAAAAGAATGTATTAATTTCCTGGAAACCAGCTGTCTGCTCAAAGAAAGACTCCAGTGCTTAGCTTTAAATAAGCCTGGGATAAATTGGAAATGCATCCAAATTCAAAACAGTTTGGGGCCATTCTATGAGAAAGATAGAGAAAAAAAAGGGGCACAGACAGGCTAGAGGCAGAGTTTTGTATTTGCATGGCCCCTGGAATAACCCAGCTGAAGGAGCTGTGACCTACATGCAGTACCACATTCTGAAGTTTTAACAACCACAGTAATACATCAATGACACACCTTTCTTTCAGATGCCGGACTGTCTTTGCAAAGTGTTCCGCTCCACCATCAGGCATATCTAGAAGCATTGCAATTATTCAGTTAATCTTTCTGCTCAAGAAATGTATTTACTTACCAGCAAAGCCAAAACACCCATCCAATTCAAACCTTAAATGCAAAATAATAAAGCAGTCAAACCCCAGTCTTGTCTCGCCTCTTATGCCAAGGGCTTACAAAAGATATCCTACCAAGCCTCTGCACAAAGTCTAACTGTGATTGTCCAGGGCAGAGCTCAGATTTACCTGTCTCTAGGTTCCCTGTCTCCCTGAGCACCGAATGGCTTTACCTATTTATGGTTCTGGTCTGAAAAACAGCTGTACAAAAATTGAGAAGTATATACTAGTGCTCTTTTAAGCACCTTTGAAGCCACTGGACTTTCCATCATACTGAATAGCTTTTACAATGGCTTTCCTCACCTATATGGTGAGGTCACCACAAGGGAGCTATTGCAAGGAAGCTACTTCCTACTTCCTTAGAAAAACACAACTTTCAGTTTTGTTACATATACTATATTCTAAGTTTAATGTTTAGAAGGAAGTTCTGTAATGGTATTGTATACATTTTTTTGAGTTTTTCCAGTTGTATTTCATTCGATCATATTGCCTTTCCAGAGTGTTTGTAAGTCTTTCTTTTCTGTTTTGCAAGATTTTGTTTCCCTTCCTGAAAGGAAATGAAAGGAAGGAAATGAAATTTCCTTTCGGGAAGGGAAACGAAATCTTGCCATTTCAATAAGGATTAATTGGGCAAGCTTTGGTCCAAGTCCCTGCACTTGATGGCATGCCATGCCTTTTGATGGCTTTCACTTTGGTAAAGATTTTTTTCAGTATCCTTTTTGCTATCCAAGTAATAGAACATGGTGTATATGCATGCATTCTGCTAAAAATTAGTTATAAAATATTTAGTGTCATAGTATTTATTGATGTTTATTAAGAGTGTAATTTCTGTTGTATTTCACCAGACATGGAGAAATACTGAGAATATGTAGGAACTGTGCAAAGTTTCAGCACTGTTGTCTCCTTTAACACAGCCCTCCTGGGCAGCTGTGCAGATGAATGTTCCTGGGGGCTGCGTGTAGCCACAGAACACCGGTGGGAGCTCAGGGTGGCACAAGAAGAGCCCAGGTAGGCACTGGTAGAGCTCAGGGTGGGTGGCACAGCAGAGCCCAGGTAGGCACTGGAAGAGCTCAGGGTGGGTGGCACAAGGAGAACCCAGGTAGGCAGTGGTAGAGCTCAGGGTGGGTGGCACAGCAGAGCCCAGACAGGCACTGGTAGAGCTCAGGGTAGATGGCACAGCAGAGCCCAGGCAGGCACTGGTAGAGCTCAGGGTGGGTGGCACAGCAGAGCCCAGGCAGGCACTGGTAGAGCTCAGGGTGGGTGGCACAGCAGAGCCCAGACAGGCACTGGTAGAGCCCAGGGTAGATGGCACAGCAAAGCCCAGGCAGGCACTGGTAGAGCTCAGGGTGGGTGGCACAGCAGAGCCCAGGCAGGCACTGGTAGAGCTCAGGGTGGGTGGCACAGCAGAGCCCAGGTATGCACTGGTGGGAGCTCAGGGTGGGTGGCACAGCAGAGCCCAGGCAGGCACTGGTAGAGCCCAGGGTAGATGGCACAGCAGAGCCCAGGCAGGCACTGGTAGAGCCCAGGGTGGGTGGCACAGCAGAGCCCAGGCAGGCACAGCAGAGCCCAGGCAGGCAGTGGTAGAGCCCAGGGTGGGTGGCACAGCAGAGCCCAGGCAGGCACAGCAGAGCCCAGGCAGGCACAGCAGAGCCCAGGTACGCACCGTCTCTGTCCACGGAGGTCAGCACCACGTAGTCCAAGCCCCACTCGGCGATAGCCTTGGCGGTGTTGTACGGCTCCTGCGGATCCAGCGGAGGGGGGTTCTTGGCAGTCTTTACTGAACAAAATCTGCAGCCTCTGGTGCACGTGTCACCCATCAGCTGGAACATGAAAGACATTCCTACCTTTACACAGTACATACCACTATAGCTCAGCTGGGAAACAGCTGCATAAACTACAGCAGATAAATCCTAACAGTAAGCAAAAAAAAAACTTAGGACAGTGCTTTACTCTAAATTTATTGTAATAAACCCACTCCACTACAGTAAAGAGCCAAGAATAGAGTACAAACAGCTCAGACATTAAGACAACACTTAGGAAATGGTTAATGACTTACCATAATAGTAGCTGTTGCTGTGGCATATTCCCCACCTCCCCAGCACTCTCCAATGTTGGGACAACGTGCTTCTTCACATACCTGGAGGTGAAAGGCTGTACTGTACCTGGATTTTTCCATATTATTTTTGAATATAATTATTATATTATTGATGGATTTTAATAGTAGCCTACAAACAAAACATAGTTCCTTCTGTGATAAATGAGGTTAAAATTCCCTGCTGTTTTTAACAAGTCAGTAGAACGGATAGGAAGAGAACTGCTTCCTGATATCCATTACCTTTATGTTCTCTATTTCAAAACTCCAAAAACTGCTCAGCCACATAACTGTCTTATTAATTAGCACAGACTATCATTAACATTAATATTTTAAATTTAAGAACTGATAAGAAGTTCACAAAGTATGTGATTCATTAAAGCATAAAGAACTAAGAACTTAGTCTGAAAAAAAAAAAAGAAAAAAAATTCCCCCCATGCATTCCCACTGCTTTTTACTATCTGGAAAGTACAATTAATGAAATCGGCAGTTTATTTTCATGAAAATCAGGTATGTAACTCTGAAATGGTGTGTGTCTCCATTAAAAATAGTTACACATAGCATCTTCTAATCTCTGGTGATGTAAGTAATAAACATCAGTAGTTAAAATCACAGTAGGAAAAACACTAAATATGTTGGATCTACCCTTATTCTTTAGGGGTAAAATTCACTGCTAGCAAAAAGGATCAGCACCAAGCTTGGTTTCAGCTCTGAAGATCATGCAAGACATGATTTCTACCTGTCCTCCACAGAGAAAAATGCAAAATCTGCCTTACTTCTACAGGAGCCCTTGGTTAGTGCCAGACTTACCGTATGAAGATTTAAACTTCTCAAGGTATTCTTTAATTTATTGTAGTTCTTTCCCATGGGAATCTTTGTTTTCAGCCATGGAGGAAGATGCAGCCTGAATAACACCAAGCAAACACAAAGATTAATATACTACTTAGACAGTAAGTTTTAGTCATAGATTTGTTTTCATTTGTTACAGATCCCAACAAGGAAAGGTCCCTTGAAAACTGATGCAACTCAGCAATTAACATCATTCATGGCCAGATCAGACTTCTCTTCCCTGTTCATCATCATTCCAACACTCAAGCATGGGAATTGTGGTCATTGAAATGTTTAAAACTGTTCACTGTTCCAGAGGGATTGAACAGTGCCACACTGGAGATTGCAGCCATTAATGGCAGCAGACATTGCACAGCTATCACAAAGTCTGATCACTCTGTAACTGGAAATATGAAGGTTTAATCATTTTTTAACATAAGTCTTCATTTTTTGTTATCTCTATCAGTAGTACTTTTTCAACACATTCACCTACTGATGCATATTTGTAATTCAATTACAGGCACTCAAGAACATACCACCATGTCTCCACATTTTTTTATGGATTTGAAGTTAATTACACTTGTCCTTTCTCGAATAATCCTTAAATTTGCAACACAGTAGGGTGAAATTTAATAAAGATACATAGCCTACATTTTGTAGTTATTACTAAACATGCAAGATCATGCTGAGAAGCAACTAAATTTGTTTAAAGTCACTATTACCTTTCTCCTTTCTCACGCTTTAAATTGCCTTTATAGTCAGCCCATGTGCTCTTGTCTGACAGATCTCCAGAGACAAAGTCCTGTAAGTCTGGTCCATTTTGCAGGAACTCTTTTTTTTCCCCGGGTAAAGAACCTGATGTTCCATACTGGTTACACACATGGTTTCCTGACACCTAAAACAAGCAAAATTGTAATTTATTTAGTAACAAACATGGTGGCATCCCTAAACAACAATTTGCCTTTTTGCTGGTTAACACACGCTTTGTGTAAGCATTTTCCCAACGGCTTTTAAGTTAAATTTATAACCCTCTTTTTATCTTAAGCTACATGTAACAGACTTATCTATCATAACACCACACTAAGATGTGCAGTGTAACACACAATTCCCCTGTACTCAGCACTGGGGAGGCCACACCTCAAATCCCATGACCAGTTCTGGGTCCCTCACTGCAAGAAAAACTTTGAGGGGCTGGAGTGTGTCCAGAGAAGGGACACGGAGCTGGGGAAGAGTGTGGAACCCCAGGCTTGTGGGGAGCAGCTGAGGGAGCTGGGGAAGGGTCTGGAGCCCCAGGCTTGTGGGGAGCAGCTGAGGGAGCTGGGAGTGCTCAGCCTGGAGAAAAGGAGGCTCAGGGTGAACTGACCGGTCCCTCCAATTCCTGAAAGGAGGCTGGAGCCAGGTGGGAATGGGCTCCTTCTCCCAGGCAACCAGCGACAGGGTGAGAGGAAATAGCCTTAAACTGCACCAGGGGCGGCTTAGTTTGGACATCGGGAGGAATTTCTTCCCAGAAAGGGTGACTGGATATCGGAATGGGCTGCCCAGGGAGGCGGTGGGGTCACTGTCCCTGGGGGTGTTTAAGGCAGGACTGGATGTGGCGCTCAGTGCCGTGGTGTGGTGACAAGGTGGTGCTGGGTCACAGCTTGGACTCGATGACCGCAGAGGTGTTTCCAACCCAGCCGGTTCTGTGAATAAGGTTGTGTGGGATACTCTGGTGCTGCGGGGCCGCAGGAAGCGCCTTTGCGGTAGTGCCGGGTGCTGTCCGTGGGAGCGGGGCCGGGGCTCGGTGTCCTGGGGATGCGTGTGTCCGTGCGGAGCTGGGACGGTCCGTCCCGGGTCTGCCCGCGGCCACTCCGCGCTGCCCCGCACCGCCACAGACCCGCTCGGCACCGGCACCGCCGTGCGCCCCACAGCGTCTCCTCCTGCTCTGCTCTGCCGTGCCGTATCGCGGCCCCCACCCGCCCGGCCCGTTGTGCTGCCGGCGGCCTCCGGGGCACACGGCGAGACTCACCCGGGCCCGGCCCCGCGGCACCAGCAGCCCCCGGGCGGCGGCGGCCCCGCACCGGCCCTGCGGCAGCAGCAGCGACATGGCGGCGCCCAGCCCAATCGACGCACTCGGCCGCTCGGCTACTCTTGCCTATCGGACGGCTTTCTCGGCGCGATGACGTCACGGACCCCGGAGTGGCTACAAATACGTGATGACGTCATGCGCTGTCTCTTTTGGCTCTGTGCGCTGCAAGGTGCGGGCTGGCGGCGCTCCGGGATCGCCCGGGATCTCCGGGATAATCCGGGACCATCCGCGGTGTTCGGCTCCCCAGCGCCCCGTCCGCGCGCGGGCAGCCTCCCGGGGCGGTGCTGAGGCCCGCCGGCGCCTCCTGTCCCGCACCCTGCGCGAGAGGGCCCCGGGGCGGCGCCTTCCCGGCAAGGCCCCGTTGAGGCCGCCTCGCTCCGGGGTGGGAGGCGCCGCTCTGGGGAGCGGAGACCGGCGGTGACAGTGCGGAGGGGGCGTCGGGTCGTGCAGGGAAGGAGCGGGCGGGGCCCCGGCGGGCACAAGGACGAGGGTCTGTAGCGTTTCTCGTTGTCTCCCGCAGGATGAAGACCATCCTCAGCAACCAGACTGTGGACATCCCCGAGCAAGGTCAGTCCGCGCCGCGTGCGGGAGGCGCCGGCCGTGCCGCCCCCGCAGCCCGTAACGCGTGTCCGCCTTTGGTCCGCAGTGGGAGTTTCGCTGAAGGGCCGGACGGTCATCGTGAAGGGGCCCCGAGGAACCTTGAAGAGGGATTTCAACCACATCAACGTGGAGCTGTCCCTCCTGGGAAAGAAGCACAAGAAGGTGGGTGCTGCACAGGTCCTTTCGCTGCCCGGAGACAGACGGGAGGTTTATAGTTGGCTTAAAAACTTCTTGGTGGTGGAGGAGAGTGACCGAAAATGTTCAGCAGCGAGTGACTTGTTCGGTAGGTTTTGCTTATTGCTGTGTTTGCTGAGAGAGGTTGATCTGGTGGAAGCGTGGCGCCTCCTCAGGCACTGTGGGAGTGAATACGTAGATGGCATTCTTCTGTAGTGACAGTTACAGGAAAAGGGGTTGGTTACTGTATGCTGTTCTGCAAACTGGCTCTTTTAGAGGATTTCCACAAAGTGCAAGTTATACTAGGAGAGGAGAGATAAATAAGTGCATGATTTTTCATATTGTCTCAAAAAGTATAAGAAAATATCAAGAGTGACTGATTTCAGCTACTGTTTCACAAAGATCGAGTGTTTCATTAAAACAGTGGATCCACAGAGAGTGTTTCTTTTAAGTTGATTATGCATAGGAAACAGAGTTTAGAACAATATGCTTAGTAATTGCTAATGCATCCTTTAGCTCAAGATTGTATATTTATCTATCCCAGCTCTTTTGAAGACTTGTTAGTGGCAAGACCTGAAGAAAACAAAACATTTCTCCCATGTCTCAGGTTAGGATTTAAAAGAGGAACCAGGTGGGCCTTTAGTAAGTAGTCTGTCAAATAAACAAAACAGTTCTGTGTTTTTGTTTGGTGAGCTTTAAGTAGTTTATCTGAAAGTTTTGTTCCACGTTTGGTTTTTTCACGAAATTATTTTGTTGCTGGTTTTGAAGCATATCTGAAAGCTTTGTCAATGTGATTTTTGATGCAGCTGCGTGTTGACAAGTGGTGGGGTAACAGAAAGGAGCTGGCCACAGTCCGCACGATTTGCAGCCATGTACAGAACATGATCAAGGGGGTCACTCTGGTAAGTTGTGTTGGGAACCAGATCACTGCTGCCCTTTTTGTTACTTGCAGTGAGAGCCTTTTACTTCATGGAGGGAGAGCGTTGCTAAGCATCCAGGATGCAGCTTCTTTCTCCTTGTGCTTTTTCTCTTGCCTTTGCTCTCAGGCAGGTTCTGGGGGTGGAGGAGAGGATGAATGTCTCTGGGGCCCGTTTTCAGGAGCTGTTGCTGCACCTTGGCTGCAGTTTGCCCTGTAAGCTTGGTGCACGTGTTCTGCCTCTGGGCCTGTTTCAGTGTCCGCTTGTGTCCTGTGTCCCAGGGCTTCCGCTACAAGATGCGCTCGGTGTACGCTCACTTCCCCATCAACGTGGTCATCCAGGAGAACGGCTCGCTGGTGGAGATCCGCAACTTCCTGGGGGAGAAGTACATCCGCAGAGTGAGGATGAGGCCAGGTCAGCCTCTCTGCAGGTGTATCCTGCTGGTTCGAACTGGGTTCCCTAGCTCTTTTCTTTGGGCTCTGCCACTGACAATGGGAGAGGATGAATAATTGTTGGAGCAGCATGTACTTGTCTGAATTGATGTAATCTTCTTATGCTACCATTGCCACTGTTCAGGTTTATTATTAATAAAGCATCTGTAATTTTACTAGTGAAAGTTAGCTAACAACCAGTCTGGAGTTAGTTACTGTAGTATAAGGAATCCAGGATTTACTTTAATCATTGGGAGATCTTAGCAGCGTTGATAGTTGGTAACTTGCAACTGCTTAGTGTTAGAGTTGTGTTTCTGTTTTGAAACACTGTACATGAACTAGTTTCATACCACATTATAGTTTTGCTCTTTAAGGTGTTCTAGTTTGAATTTGCTGATTATCTAGGAGCGTTCACAATAAACTTAGAAATTATCATCTTATTAGCTGTTTTTACATCTTGCACACTTGGAGTTTCAGTAAAATGTCTAACAGAAAAGCAGACACTTGATGGAGCTTCTTAAGCTTCTGAAAGGAGGCAACAAAAGGTGTCATAAACAGTTACATAAAGACTGTAGGAAAGACATCCCTTATCCATTTGGTTTTATCCAATTCATTTCTGGTGAGGGTATGGGCAAGGACAATTAATGTGACTGATGATGTTTTGGGGTGAGTGTAGGAGTGAGGAATGCATCAGAACTTGTCTCAGAACACTGGTAGATAACAGTGCAGCAGAGTTGCAGGGTTTTTGATTTACTGTGGGATATTAAAGGTGGGTTTGATTATTGTATTTGATTTTTTTTAAAGTTAGCATTTACTGTTAGTAATAGGCTGGCTTAAAGTCTGATATCTGTTGATTAAGTAGATGAAACTGAAAACGTATGTTACTGCCCTTCAGTAAAAATTGAAGTTTCCTGTCAGATTCTTGAATGCCATCATGTTTACTCCTTGTATTTGCACCATTGCCAATGTAAACACAGCAGGTAGTTTTTGATGGCTTTGATTGTTCTGTGATTGCTGACTCCAGTGTTGTCTTAATGAGCACAAGCCTGTGGGAGATGGCACCACCTTGCTGACAGAGTTGTGCTGGCAAAGTGCTGGCTTGTACACAGAGTTGGTGATTGATGCTGTAATGGAGTAAGGGGTAAGCAGGAGTGTCACTTCAGTAGCTTTCACTCCAGAGCATGACTTGCACTAATCTTTAATTGAAACTGTGTGAGGGAGGACAGCCCTGGAATGGATTTGAGGGACTCTCTTTAACAAAGTCATAGAAGCTAATTATTGTCTTGAACACTAGTGTCTAGATATGTAAATTGGGACAGGGCATTAATATTGTTTGTTTAATACACTTAACACCTTCAACAGTGTGGATTATGTGTTTGCCTTTCCATAGGTGTTACCTGTGCAGTATCTCAGGCCCAGAAAGATGAGCTGATCCTTGAAGGGAATGACATTGAGCTGGTCTCCAATTCAGGTTTGTGAAAGTAGATGTGTGGAAAATTGTATGGAAACTTTTATCTGAAGATGGCAGCTTAGTAAACTCTTTACCTCAAACCCTGAGGTAAACAACAGCACAGATTTTTTTTTTTTGCTCTAGTCACTGTAATTGCTTTTCATAGTTCCTTACTCTGTTTCTAAGCTTAAAGGTGTTTTTATGTTTTTACAATTCTGCAGAACCTTCTTCTTCAAGTCAGCACTTAGGGCCTTTTTGGCACCAAACTTTTCAGCTTTTCAGTTGTACATGTGTGCAGTAATGAAGTGCCACTGTCCTGAGTTGGGCTCAGTGAAATGCATCCTATTTTCATTAGACCTTACAGGATTTAAAGTTGGTAATTCCTGTCTCTAGATGACAGTCCTGTTGGTTAGATGAAATACTGGAGCATAAACAAAGGCTACAAGTTGGCTTGGACCTTTAGGCTTTGTGCTAACAGTCTTACTTTGTCTGCAGCTGCTTTGATCCAGCAAGCCACCACAGTCAAGAACAAAGATATCAGGAAATTCTTGGATGGTATCTATGTTTCTGAGAAGGGAACAGTGCAGCAGGCAGATGAGTAAAACTCACAGGTTGGTATCATCTTAATACACATTGTACATCTTCTCTGTATAGATGGGGACTTGACAAGGTTTATCTGCTTCAACATGGCCATGGTTAAACAGGTTTCCAATAGGGATGAAATTTCGTTTGTAAAAGATGTCATAAGATGCATCATAAAACTTGAATTTTGGGAGGTCTTTCAACAGCAGTTTTCCATCTTTCATCAACTTGGCATTTTGCTGCTGTATGGAGAAAACCTGTCTCTCCAGTGCTGTACTCTGCATTGTGAATGCAAGCTGCAGTGCTAGCTGAGAATTTAAAAACAGCAGACCTGGCCTAAGAGACTGATTTACAGAGAAGATCTCAAACTAATGTTCTTGCTGGTTGGACACTGCCCTCACTAAAGTGGTGGACAGCACCCAATTTATATGTAAAGGTCTTCTGAGCAGTTAGTATGTAAATGCTGGTAAACAGGTCAGTTTAACAAGGACAACTATGTACATTGTCCATGGGCATTGTTACTGAAGCTGAGTATGAGCATTTGGGGATAATTTAGGAATTTAAACTGCTAAAGGAATTTGATGCATTCAGCTGTGTGTGGTTCCTTACATAGTACAAAACATCTGTGCAGGATGAGACAGTCTGAGTTGCAAATAAATTCTGTGCTGTGTGCCTTGAGAACCTAAGCTTGAGGCAGGATGTAGATGAAGTGAGTTTCATAAACCTGGTTTTTTATAAATCATCCTCCAGATACCAAACATTTGCAAGCCTCTGAAAAAATAACTTTTAGTACTGTTCCAAGTGCCTTGAGAGATGGGGCAGCTTACTACATTTGTTGAACAGTTGAGCTGTTGTGCTTGAAGGCATCTTTAAGTAATCTTGTCTGTGTAAAATCAAATTCTTTAAACTATTAATGTCTGTCTTGCATTAAAATCATCAGATAAATAAACATCAAAGGGTTATAAACGTTCAGTTTCACATTTGCACTGCTAAAATCTTTCTAAAAGCTCTTTATGTTTTATTTACAGCTGTCTGGACCTCCAACGGTATTTACCGTGAGACATTGTCCAGCTATTCCAGCTGGTACAAGGTGATGATACCCTTAGAGGCTTAGTAGAATAAACTATATTTCCTATCTTGAGTGAGTTTGGGTTTTTTTTTAAGAACTAAATGGTGATTGCATGAACCTGATGGCTTTTAGAGAAGCAGTTGCACAGTGGGTCCACCCTACCAATATGTTTTCAAACCATGGGACTTCATTCAGACTGAATGAATGTGCTCAGAGGCTGGTAGGGCAATGTGTAGGCTGTGCTACCATGATCTTTCTGTGACAAAGTCATGAAGTAGCATTTTTGAATCACAGCATTAGGAAATAATAAAAGCATTTTTCTCACAGGGTAGACCAGTGTTCTTTCACATCTTTTCTCAAGTCTCAGACTTGTGGTGACAGAATCTGAAGTAGATGAAAAACAAAACTGAAATGAGTAGAACGAGATTTGTAAGACCATTTAAACTAAATAACATAGATGGAAGCAGTAGTCTGAAAATACAATGCTTTATTGCTCAATTAAGAAAACAAGGGACTTGACCTCAAAGCTCAATCAGAGTGTATTGTTGAGTTTCACCAGCAGTGATTTGTTACCTGGGGACACATCTTGGTTTCTTCACTGCTGACCTTGCTGTGTAGCAACATCTAACTGGGAGGTTGTACCATTTCTGTGCAGTAGTAAAATCCACATTGTCACTTGCTCCATTCAATTTGGAAAAAGTACATAAAATACTGGGACAGTGCAGAAACATACTTGGCAGCAAGTTGCTAAAGCATCCCACACATGTTAAAAAATTCCAAAAACGGCCTGAAGATCCACTTGTATAATGACAAGTGCAATTTACATTAATCACTCTATTGAGTGGGTTAATAGTTACTATTTATTTAGATGTTCTCTGCTAGTAAGTTTTATGGCTGCCCCATTTTGGAAATGAAAAATAGTGATTGCATATGGTTTTATCTCCAGTTCCATTTGCTTAAAACTACTTCACCCAATCTGTAAGGGTATCTCTTGGTCAATAATGGAGTTAACTTGGTTTTGTTCTTTTTGGGGGTATCTTCAGAAGCTGGCCTGGTACATTTCATTCTTGGTGTTGTACTTAGTTGAAGGTTTCTGGGGTTTAATAACACTTCTAAACCCTAACAGTTTCATGCTGAACAACACTCAAAACATGAATACACATCACAAGACTTTAAAAGGTGCATATCAGTTCTCAACAGTTGCTCTTTGCAAGTAAAGCTGTTTTAAAGGTTATTCCAAGGCACAGGAGGGTCATAATTTTTATATTTTTTTAACAGAAGAAGTTGTCTTCTAGGTAGAGTAGGTGGATAAAAGTAATTTCACTAGAAACAAGTGCCATGGCTCTTCTTCCTGTGGATGTGATTACTTGGTTTTTGAATGAAATGCTGGTGTGTGTGGCTGGAGTGACTCAGTGTTTTTCCACAGTTAGCTGAGTGGTATTGTCCACTGTAGAATGCAGTGATGGATCTCACTGAAAGTGGGCTTGTGCCCCCTTCTAAAATGAGACACAGATGCATTTGATGCTTTTTGCCTTAAAATGTTTCCTTCTTTTTCTTTTGTGAAAAATAATAATAGCTAAAAGCAAACTGAGGGTAGAGAAGAGGCAGCAGGCAAAGAATATTAATGGCTTCTTCTGAGAAATAAACAAGCAGAAGCTACACTGCTTTTCGTGGCTAGAGGGGCCACAGACTGAGTAGTCAGCAGGAAAGCCATTGTTGCTTATCAGGCTATTGTAAAATCTTACTGAAGGCTTTTCTTTTGAATCTGACGTGAAGAATCCAAATCTGGGCTTAGATTTTTCTTCAGTCAGTTTAAACGCATAGTAGCCTTTAATCTTGACTTTGTCAATGTAGTAGGCTGAGAAGGAAAAGAAACCAAAACAAAGTGTTAATAAAAAGTTACATTTCAAGTAAAACTTGCATACTTTCTGGTAAAATTTCAGATTTCAAATTGTTAGAAATTTAAAAAGTGTACTTTGTAAAATATTTACTGCTAATACTCAGTTGTCTCAATTACAAAGGAACAGTGCCTTACTGTTTTTAAAAAATCCTTATGATTTTGGACCTACCCCATGAAAACTGGATTTGTACAGGGTTGGAGCTGGGAGTTTGTTTTGTCCTGGGAAAAGCTAGATGCTGCTCTTAACTGGAGCCAGCTGCAATGGCTTGGGAGCAGCTGCCCATAAGTGCCATGAGAGCAGCTTTCCAAGAATTCCTGCCCTGCTCCAAACTCAGCTGCTCATCCCTGCAGCATGCATGGCTCTGTGTTACGCTGCTGCACCCAAGTGCTGGGTGAGAATACTTAAAAATAGCAGGCCTTGAAGTCATGTGCAGTGAGCGAGCATAGTTGGGAATGTGACCCAGACTAAGAACATGTAAACATTTCATAACTTAATTCCTTTAGTGATGTATTGTTCTTTTGTTTGCAGTATGAAATTAGCATGGAAAATAAATCAGCAAATGCTCATAATCATCACTACATTAGTCCTGTAGTAACTAAGAAGGCTAAGCACTGGAGAGAGAACACTTTTTTCTTGGTATTTAAAAGTAATCTGAAGCCATGCTTAGCCATGAGTAAGATTTGTCTCATTTTTATTAACTCCTCGAGAGGAGAAACCAAGTTACCTAGACTGTGTTTGATGTCAGTTACCTCAGAAAAACTTTTGAAACCCCCATGTCCTGATCAGGATCTCTCTACTGCTCAGCAGTAGGGAACAGTGAGGGATGTATTGCACATCTCATTTTGCCTGTATGGGTCAGGTACCAAGGCCTTGCTGGTAGCCTGTGTCCCACTGCTTTTCTTTAATGATTGGTTGGGGGAAGAAGGAGGGGAGGGGTGAGGTCTCTGCAGCATTTCTCATACAGTAAGCTGCTGCTGCTGCTGAAGATCATTGCCTTGAATGTTTTTGTCCTCTACCTCCATAACTCTTACTAGTTTTTCTCTAAAGTGAACAAGTAGATTTCCATATGTGCCCAGGAGAAAACAAGCAGTGGAACAAGAACTAGAGTCAGACTTTCCCTTCAACAGCAGCTGGTGCTGCTGGTGCCCTGCTGTATTTCTTCTGTATGTCCCTCCAGGTCGCTGTGAATTTGCTTGCACTTTCCTGTCCAATGAGTAGTTCAGCAAGCAAGGAGGCTCTGCCTTTTTTTGGAGAGTAGAAACTTTAATTGTTTCTTGGGAGTTGTTGGGCTGAAGTGCCACCTCCTAATAATTTCTGAGTAACTACTCTGCTGTATGTGCATGCCCAGAGAGCTTCTCTCATGGTTTAAACTGGAGGCAGCTGTAGCTGTGTTTTGTGCAAGGCACTTGATGCCATTCCTGTGTGTTGTAGCTGCCCTGAGTGTGGCTGCAGAGTTGGGCCCCTCAGGGGGCTCAGTGCTGCTGGCTCCTGCATCTGAGCCAGGACTGCTCACTCTGTCCAGGGCAAGACTTAGCTGTGCCTGGCTCTGAGCCATGGAAATGGCTCTGGGGAACTTGAATCTGTCATGCACTCACCTTTTAAAACCTCTTGTATGTACTTGCCCAAGTAATAATTTCGAAGTTCATCATTGTCCAAGGATGGGTCATCTATTCCATTTGCTGTGATGTAAATGTCAATGTCACCATAAGTTTTTTTGATCCACCTGAGAACTTTGCGCATTCCCCAAGGCACCACTGCCAAACGAGAAGGGGAGCTCAGGCAGGTGATATCCTGCAGAAATTGAATGTCACAATCAAATTCATACTGGCTTCCATTCTGAGGTTCATCAATCACAAATCTGGTGGTGAAATGATTCAGTGCATAAAAGTCAGCTGCACCTTTGACAAGCTGCTTTTCCTCACTTGTGAAGGATGGCAACAAAGTATATGAAAGGCCCTTTCTGTTTTTAAAGGTGATGTATTCCCTCATAGTAGCTGGATAGTCCCCAGTCTTAAATATGGGATTGGCAAACCAGCCTATTTCAAACTGAAGAAACCTGTTGGCAGCTTTTGAATGAGATTCAAAGAAGGGGTTGGCAGGCTCAGCCCAGTCGGAATGCAGGGACAGGGACACTTTGCCGTACTGAGAGGGCCGGTACCGCTCGTCGTACGTTCTCCAGGCCATGGCGTGTGCTAGCAACAAATTGTGTGCTGCCCGATAGGTGTCATTGCTGCTCCTCTTGTAGACATTGCTTAGCTGGTTTGGCTCATTTATTGTAATCCACAGTTTAACCAAATCACCAAGCTCCCTAAAACACAAAGCTGCGTACTCTTGAAAAGCGTAGGCAGTGGACTGGTTCAACCATCCTCCTGTCTGCAGCAAAGGACCCGGCAGGCCCAGGTAGGTGTGAGTTGGATAATACAAGGTGACCATGGATTGAATGTTCAGTTTCAGGGCTTCACTAATCACACATCTGTAATACCTAAGAACTTGCCTGTTGACCACTGACACATCTCCGTTGGGTAAAATTAGTGACCAGTCAAGTGCAAATCTGTAATGGGTGATTTTCATTTTTTCCAGGAGATCCAGTTGCTTTTTAATACTGACAAAATCTGTGCACTGTGCTGGTCGGGTTTTTAGCTTTACCCCTTCAACTTTGTGCAGAAGCCCATCTCCTGTGACATTCCAGAGGTACAAGCTGGAATCACAGAACTGTGGTGAGGAAGCTGCTGATTCTGCCTGTGAAAATAAAAATATGTTACAATGAGTTTTAATTAAATGAACATAATATCTGCTTGTGATCTGCATTTCTGCCTGTGTTTAGCTATCAATTAGTGGTGGATGTCAGAAGTCCCTGCTTAAATGCTCCAGGGGGAAGATGATAACCAACTCACCTATAGGGGATTTGTGCTAGTGGTCATCTTATCATTCTGTTCCTTTCCCTATGAAAAACATCAAAATAGCACTTTTTGATTACACATGGGCATTTGCCCTGCCACCAGCCTACATGACATGTTTTCACAGAGATAGCTCTCCCTGATCGAGTTCGCTCTGGTCATGCACACAGCAGTTCTCAGGCAGAGGCAGCTGCCTGGAGAGCAGGTGGTGAGAACAAGCACCAGAGGCAGGTATGGATTATTTTGGCACTGCTGCTGTGATAAAACTTGTAAAATTGAGGCATACTTATCTGACACAAACAGCTTGTAGCATTTAGTTATCTTTTCTATCTCCTATTAGTTAAAAAAGTTCAGAATAAAACATTTTTTGATATTCCAATTTTTAAATGCTTTTTCTAGGTTTCAAAGTAAAGTTTAAAATATTTAGATTGCTTTTTTTTTCAAAGGAAATGTATTTTTTTGTGTGTTGCATGTTAACAAGATATATAGAAGCTTAACTTTTTCTTCCCCTACAGTTGTCAGTCAATAGGTTAAATTATGGGATTTTTGTGTTAGTTTTTGAGCCTGGTATTTGTCATGGGACTGTTTGTGTGCAATGACAAGAAGGGTATCCCAACCTGCCCATACATACAATTAGCTTATTTACTAAGTTTAAAGCAGAAATAGAAGAAAAATAAAGTATAAATAGATCCTGTAGGAGCCAGTTTGGACAAAAGTTTGTATGATCTGTTTTCTAATGTGAGCTCAGATGGTAAAACCTCAAGGTTGGTTATCTTCACCTGTGCTATGTGACTTTGTAAAGAATGGCTTCTTACCCACTTGTCTGAGTGGCACTTAGAGCCAGGCCTAACCCAGGAATGTGTTTCTGCTGTAGACAAGACCTGGAGCCTGCAGGTCGCTCTGCTGCCACCAGCATAATCACCTTGTCCCTGCCCTTTGTCACTCTCTCCATCAGGCTTCACAAGCATCCCTATGGCCACACTGCAAACTGGATTTGGAAACCCCTGGTTGAAAAATAACCCGGTAACAATTGGTTGGATCAACTTGGTTTGAAATTTCCTCATCTGATGTGCCACATGGAGACACAAGCAGAGGGAGGGCCACGCTTGGAAGGGCACCTGCAGCAGGGTCTGCTGCTGCAGCAGTAGCCAGCACTCTGTGCCCAGCTCACCTGGAAACCTGGAAACACAGGAAATTGGACCAATGCAATTATGGCTTAACTTCTGTTGGCAGTGTGCATTGGAATTCTGGAATGCAAGGTGCTGTGTATGGTCATTTGTTCAGGGAGCTGCTGATCACTCTGTTGCCAGTGATCCACTTAATATTTTATGCTTACCTTGAGAACAGACTCGGTGATACCCCAGGAGAAGTCACAGGAGAACTGAGCTTGCAAGTTCGGGGTGGAATCCTTTGGGAAGAAGCCATTTTCTTGTATGATTTGTTTATAATAAAGTGCAGATGACTTGGGAATCCTTTCCTTTTTTTTGCTTTTGAAATCTACATAAAATAATCCACGCCTGATGTTGTAAGCATGCTGCCATTCAAAGCCATCAAGGAGGGACCAGGCTGTGTAACCAAACACATCTATGTTGTCGTATTTAATAGCTGCATAAGAGAAGGTAACATCCATGAGTCCTGTATTCATTACTCTAACATATATAAGGGATATTTATGAGAAAGCACTATTTATTTTGAAAATCTTGAGTATCTTCTCAATGTATTGACCCACTGTAATTCATTGCCAAACTGATGTATATATCTTAGTCTTTATTTACTAAAAAAAAAGGTGTCACTAATAAATTAAGGTGTCCTTAAGAAATTAAATTACTGTAGAATGCTTTAATTCTGCTCTGACCAAACAAGAAATATTATACCACATCCACGTTTGAAGTTGCATTTGACAATATGCCAGTACAATAATACCAGTAAATTAGAAACTCATGAGTCAAAATAAAGGGAGCAACAGTTGATCTGGTTTGTAACTTTGTCTTGAAGCTAAAACTCTCCACCTTTATTTGAAAGATGTCTGCAAGCTCATGGGAATGTCTACTCAGCTTGTAAATTGAAAAATCTATTTTGTTGGCATGGGACTGTTAACGACTTTAGAGAAGTAGGGTAGAGCAACCAGAGACTGATTTAGTTACAAAATGGGTGCAGTGCATGCAGATTTCTTCAGGCAATCTTGATGTCCCTCTTGCGAAGGAGTTTACATATGATCTTTTACATATAATATATGAGAAAGATGACAACACAACTGCTTTCTCAGATGTGGACCCTGATTCTTCAGGAAGGGCCCGCAAAGCAGCTGCTCAGCAGACACCAAGTAACCACAATGCTTTTCACCCCTGCAGGCTCGTGCCAGCTGGCAGCCTGCAAAGAAAAGTCCAAACTCCATGGTCAGTCATGTTCACTGCCTGTCACCACCTTTAAGCTATGAAATAACATGGGATAACTCCTCATGTTAACCTTATAAGGGCTGGAATGAGCTAGGGAAAGCAGTGATTAAGGAGGGTTGTTGAGGATTTTGACATAGACAGGTGGACAAGCCATATTTTACCTGTAGTCCACCACACCAGTAAGCCAAGGAATAAAGATGAAGTTTTGTGGTTTATTCTTTCCTAATATCATTTAGCTCAATTTTCTCAGGACATATAATTTTGCACCATTCTGTATTTCCACTGAACCTCCTCGCCCTAGTCACACCAGGCTGCAACTTGAGCAGAAAGCAGTTTTGCATGGTGCATGTATTGATGCAGCAGAGTTCCAAGGTACCCAGCAGCATGGGCATAGGCCAGCTGGATGTTTTCCTAGTTTCCAGATGAAATCAGAAAGCCCAAGAGCTTGCAATGTGAGGATATGGGAAGCTGATGGACAAGGGCAGAATACTGGAAAGGAGATGAGGAAATGTAACAAAGCAATACAGTGGCAAGTATTTTCAAAGAAGGCAACTTCTAAATTAGGGAAACCATGGGAGAAAGTACAAAAATGTCTGAAAATACTCATTGCAAAATGTAGAGGCAGAGAATGATGTAGAGGCTAAAGAGATAAGCTAGAATGGCCTTGCAAGTAAAGATGAGTACTTGATGTCTGCACTGAGGAAGGTTGAACAAATGGGAGCAGACATCAAGGGACAGAGTAAGTGATGACTGAGAACATTTTTGTTTGTAGAAGCATATTGAATAGACAGGGGTAAATTTAATTGTCAGAGCAAAAGATGCTGTGTTACTTGAGATGGTGCATGCTGAGATTTTGTGACCGTTTTAATGGGTAGGGGCAAAATTACTATTTTATGTATACTATATGGTAAAGAAAATTAAAAGTTAGGCAGGTGATAGGTAGAGATCTGGTGGATCAGAGTGAGAGTATGTTTGTAGCATTGTCTGCAGGAACAGTGAAAGGAGAAGGCAGAAACAGGTCAGGATCCTGACTGAGGGTTAGAGTGAGGATGAGAAAAGCCCCCTGAAAAATAAGGGGAAGGTCCGGGGCAGAAACAAAGGGCTGAAGGTAGGAAAAGCCAGGAGTTAACTTAGCTCCCTATGTCACCAGAGGTGACATTCACAGAAGATCTCAAGGCTTTTCTGTACCTACTATAGGTGGAGTCTGAGAGTCCTGCAGGAGTAATAGTTTCAGTATGGAAACCCTAACCCTAACCAACCCTAACCCAATGCAGATGTTGGACTTTAGCTTTCTGGGACAGGGACTATGGGTTTTTTCTGTTTGTACAACACCTGGCACCAATAGATCCTGATCCATGACTTGTACTCATGCAGTATAAATAATTAATGATTAACTTCGTTGCCATTATCTCATAAAAAAAAAAGACTAAATTATTACAGAGCTAAATATCAAACGATCAAAAGTGCTCTCTGAAAAATCCAACAAGTAATTTCTGTACAAACCTTGTAAAACCTTATTAATGAAGTTTTTCATCATGTAGATGGCTGTGGTGTCCTCTGTTTTCACGTGGCTGTCAGTGAACCAGCCATTCTCTGCAATCAAGATTCGAGGACTGTTGTACTCCAGCTTAATCCAGTTCAGCACTTCCCTCAAATTGAGTGACAAATTTTGTCCCATTTTTGGTAGAGTGTTTGGAGGTTTAAAGTTACTAGGACCAAAGGAAAATGCAAAGAAGTCAGCTGTTCCCTTGATGTAGGTCTTTTCATCTTCGGTAAAGTGTGGCAGAAACAAGAATTCATTTTTCAGTTCTTCTGGATAATCCCCATCCCCATGGATGGGTTTAGCAAACCATCCGAGTACTCTCTCCATGGATTTCTGACATTTAGAAATGTCCAATTCATCTTCCATTTTGTTAGGCTCAATCCAGTGGGATCCCAATACTATGGATATCATCCCCTTCTGGTAGGGTTCAAAGTGTTCTTTGTAGGTATGCCAAACTTTTGCATGAGCCTGATGAGAGAAAAATACCATTAAATTGTAATTTTAATAAGTCTCTGTGGGTTGGCAGCTAGAGAGGCAGGTAGGTCCATCTGAGTCACTGCAGGCTTCTATGGAAGCATCAGTGAAGGCACATGAATTACCCTGCACAGTTTAATGGGCAATCACTGTCACCTTGCAAGGCTCCTTGGGAGGAGGGCAATGATCAGAAACTCGTGTCCTATGACACCTTAGGGCTGTGGCTTTTTAACACATGTCTAAATTTCAGGGGAGATCCCAGCAGGGATAAGAAGAGCTGCTGTTACTAAGACACTTTGGAACAACTCTAACAATGGGATTTGAACTCTGTGATCTAGGCAGTCTTTCTCTGTCAAATGGTGATTCCTGATATGGTTAAAATTTCAAGCCATTTTTACAATTATTCCATCAAAGATGCATCTCATATGATATTTCATTTGTCAGTGGTGACTCTGTGCTACTAACTGCTCTGTGCTCTGGGGGTTACCTGGCCTTACTCTGATCAAACCACATCCACCCCATCCCTCTTCTTGGGATTTAGTTGTTTTATTCTGGCCTAGTCATATGAGCAGGTATTCAAGTTTTGATATTTGCACAATCCCTAAATGTAAAAACTTGGGCAAAGGACCCAGCTGTGAAGTTTGAACACAAATGTCAACTTATACAGCTCTGAGTGAGAATTTTGTTCAGGATTTTAGTTAATTTCTTCTTTGAAATAGCCACTGAAATGTATCACATCTTAATACTGCTTTTCTGATTTTCATAATGTTTTAGAAAGTGTGTCATTATTGCATGTCACAATTAGCTTCAAATGTCACACTATTGATTACATAAATAAGGGCATACAGCAGACAAAGCTTACACAAAACCAGAAGTGCATGGCAGACTGAGGAGCCACTAGCATTGTCAAAGTCCTGTAAGGGAACAGGACAGGTAGCTCAGAGAGGAGTGACCTGGACTGCAGCTTGAATCACATCAGGTGATCTGACACAGGGGAGGGGAGCTGGCCTCTCCCAGCTGAAGAGTTGTCAAGTAACTCAGAGTTTACCTCATGCCTGGAGTGTGGAATTACACTCTTAAGCTGGAAAGAAAATAATAGCTTGCACCCAGAGAAAAACATCAGGAGCATTGTGAAACACTGAGTGCTGAGTTAGATTGTCATCATTACTAAGCCAAACAGCATTGCTTACCTTTAACAATAATTTCAGTTAATTTATCTAGAAACACACAGCCTTGACAGTTTAAAAAAAAAATCCAAAAGGCCTGATGTCAGGTAGGTGTTTGTTTAAGCTGGGGGGTACCAAAGAATTAGAGTTTGTGAAATTTTGTGTATCAGTCGTTTATGGTTTCTAAGGTCATGCTTGTAACATTTGTTCAAAGTCTGTCTTTGAAAATACTGATAAAGTGACACTAACCTTTGAAATGCAGCTTCTGTAGCTGAAGAAGGAAGCCAGCAAAAATGGACCCAAGGCAAATTGCAAGATAGAGTTAAAGTATTATAAAATTGATTTCTTAGTAGCCTCATTGGAAAATTTAAGTGGCCAGTGCCATCTCCTCAGCTGCCCTCACTGTCCTCTCCTGAAAGTCCCTCCAGCCTGGGGTGGCTGCTGGGGCCAGGCTTACTCTGTGCTCTGCCCCTAGGGTTTTCTCACCTGGTTTGCAGAGTTTTTCTCCAGACACAGCCCACAATCACCACTGTTGAAGGAGAGGCATGTGGCTGTGCTGGCTTAACAAGAAACCCCCCCTGCACTCAGCTGTATGATGCACAGTGCCAAGGACCATGACAATAGCACCAGGTAAATCATAGCAATCACACTTTTCTAGGTGAAGTGGAGAAAAATGGCTTTGCCAAAAAACCAGCTAATTAGAACATGATATTGATATGTAAAAACCAAGAATCTCTCATCGTATTCATACCCATCTTCAGGAGGTGATTAGAAGAAAATAAAGTTACTATTAAAAAGAATGTGTATGGCAGAGGATATAGCCCCAGGTAAAACTCTAGAGGAGTAGACCTCAGCTATAAATAAGTACATTTAATATGAGTCAAGATAGAATCCTCATGTACAAATTTGTATGTATCACTGGTGACTGAATTCTGAGGATTAACTCTTGCTGTAGAAAACTTCTCACTCTCTACAGTAAGAGTTTTACAGACATAGTAGACACATAGTTGCCTACAAATCTGATTTGAGTTGCTAATTATCTGTAAAGAAGCTTAACATTCACAGATAGAAATGCAAACTATTGTTGATGGAATCAGCTGATTTATAGAACTTGCTTTTTAAGACCAGATATGAAACAAACATCAATTTAAAAGCTCTATCATACATCAAATTGGGTATTTTCAGTAAATCTTGACTAATCTTTTTTCAGTTAGAGTTTAATCCCTAATCTTTCACTTTCCTTGTTAGAGCAAGGACAAATGTCAAGGCTAAATACACAGTTAACGTAGGATCAATGTTGGGTATTTATTCTAGATACGTATGACTCATTAATTTCAGCATATTTTCCTGGTATAAATGTAGAAAATATGCCCTAGTCTTGAAAGTCACAGAGAGTGCTATGTCAGTTAGTACTAACCCTGTAAAAAGGCTAGAAAAGTCAACTTAATAAACTGAAGACAACAGTATTTGTTCTCTCTTTTTGAAACATTCTTATACTCCTTGAAATTCTGATCCTGTAATTTAACATATGCACATGCAAAGAGCTTTCAGTAGAGCAAAACTTTCAAATTCTTAAGATGCTGTAGCCAAGCATTTTTTCTTTGAAAAGCACTGAGTGTACAAAAAAATGTCAGGGGTATAAGGAGTTATTTTAGTGTGCTGGAAATCAAGAACATTTAGGAAAATTAGAATTGAAAAAAATTATAATAAAATTATTTGGGCCTTTTGTTTACTTGTTTGGTGTTTAACCCACGAAGAACTAGAATATAGTCTGATGATGATGTTACATTTCAGAAAAAGGGCAGGGCTGTGTGGCTTATTTGGAGAGTGTATTATTGTTAAAGGTTTTTTTGGTCTGTAGTAAAGATGCCCCATAGTCAGTAGAGCTAAAGCAGACCTAAACCCTGTCTTTTGCAAACTGACTCTCAATCCTTGTGAAGGACTGCCTACATCTCAAGGTGCAGGTGACTACACTTCTTGAAAGACTGTTATGAAGGACTGAGGCCTTGCTATCATAATTTGTTGTATGTTAACTGTCCTGCATTTGGATTGTGTTTTCCTTAATGATTACCAAGAAATCTAAGAAAGCTAACCTGAAAATAACAAATCATCAAAAAACTATGAATCAATGCTGAATTTTACATCATCACTGATGGCTACAACTAGTTGAAAAATCTTCCAGCAAAGACATTTACAAGCACAGATGATTCTGGTGTCCACCCTAGAGCCATATCTCTCAAGAGAGATTTATCTAAGAGAATCCCTTAGCAATTTACAATTAATAAGCATCAAAGTTCAAATTCCCTATTAATTGTGTAGAGGTAGTATTGAGTCCTTTGAAGTGGTCAGTGGCAATGATTACCCTCTGTGCACGAAGAGAATGCATAGTAACATGCAAATACGTTTTTTGAAATTGATATTTTTTAAAACTCACATTTGAAATTCTTCTTCTGAATTATTTCCCCAATGTGGATCTCCTAAGCACCCTGCTTATCAGCCTCTGATTCTGCATCCTCTACCTCTCTTTATATATCTTGAATAGCAAGGCCCATGAAAAGGCAGGTCTATCTCTCAAGCAGAGGTGTCTGGGGCACTCCCTTAACAGGATGCAAGGCTTGGAGGGAGCACAGGCAGGAGGTGATTCAGCATCAGCAATGCCTTGTGCAAGCCAACACACAGAGCTCTGGGGCTGGATGAAGACAGACCAACCCTACTTTTGTAGGAAGGCCCTAATATGATCATTATCTGCCTAGTTACCTACATGAATTCATTCATGGAAGCAGATAATTTTTTAATCAGTTCTAAAATGCATCTCATTATGGAGATGATCCTTGAGGTTCTCTTCCAACCTGGTATTCTATGAACTTTTTGATATACCAGCCAATTATTTGGGTTTTAAGACACTGTATTGCTTTTGAAAGCAATAAAATTGATGAGTTTAAAACTAAGAGGAATTTCTCCAGCCCTTTTCAAGGGACACAAAAATCTCCAGCAACTTTCAAATTGTTCTTACGATAAAATAATCCAAAGTCCAAAAAAGCAGAGGTTTGTGGTTTGTTATATTGTTTTTGTGATTCTATTAAACTTAGCTTCAGCACCATGACTGCAACAATACACAAGGAAATTAAACTAAAAGTAGGATTCATGTGAGCGCTTCATTTAATTTCTCCAAAGATACTACAAAAAGGTTTGAGAATGATTTTCAGCAAATTGCTGTGCAACAGTGTGGTGGCCAGATTAGCTTCATTTCAGCATTACATACCTGTTTTTCCTGCTCCGTATATTTAATGGATGGACCTGGTTTGTGCACAGGGTGGCACTGAGGATCGGGTCTGTCAATAGCCTGTCCAAAAATGAAGCCTTGACATGGACAAGAGTGTGGTTCCTCCTAAAGCTGATGACATAAATGGCAATCTTTTCAAGAGCTTTAACAGGCTTTGTCTCACACTGCCAAAACCTGACATATGGTTGATCTTTTCTTTTTGGGATAATGGTTTTGGTTTGCAGTGGGAAAGTAGAAGGTAGCCATAATACAATATCTGAGAAACAGACCAGTATCTACTGGTCATGAAATAAAAACCCCTGTGAAATCTCTTTAAAGAGAGAATCTTATAATTTTTCTTGATTCTCAAAGGAGAGATATTTCACAACACATGAATCCTGATTGTGCATCAATCATTCTATTAATACTGTATTGTCAACAATGCAAAATGAACCAGACATTTAAACTTGCACAAAAATCTTTGAGAAAGATTCTGGCTAGTTGGCTTGGAACATCCAGTACCAGATGTGACTTTTGTGGAATGGCTGTCTGGCATTACAGTTTATTAAGAGAAATAAATAATTATATCTAGAGACAAGAAGAGTTGGCTCATATCAACTGGTACCTCAAGAGTTTCCATTCCATTCCTAACCCTAACCAGAAAACTCCTGTTCTTCAAATACTTTACTCAAATTTGAGATTTTTCATTGATCTCAAATCTAGAATCTTCAGAAATTTTACAGTAGTATAGGAGAGAACTGCTAATACTTTAGGTAATGCTCATGGGGTTGTAGGAAGGGTACCACAGGAGAATAATTTCTGCCCACGGATACTAAAACAGTCGCTAAAGGATTGTGTGCTGCTGAAGGTCTCCTTAACTCTTCCATCCAAGTGATTTACTTTATACTCTAGAACAAGAGGCAACTATCAAATCAAGTCTGAGAGACAAATAATATTGACCAAGACAATTAGGTCAGTAATTTGTGTATCAGACCCAGCTGTGCTTGCATTCCTGGAAAATCCAATTGATTCTTTGGCAGAGCAATCACATTCCCTGTGTGTGGTGTGCTGCTTACATGGATTCTACAGAAACTGCAGAGACTGCCCAGTTGGTACTCCACATTTGATTGTGACACTCAGAAATGAAGGCAAAAAATATTGCAGATTTATATAATATCTTTTACATGCATTATATAAAATAGCATTTGAAAACAGAAAGAAGGATTTGGCATCAGTTTTCTTTGAGATGCTTCACAAGTCTTTATCTTTAAGTCATTCTTCTGCCAAGTCTGAAATCAGTGACTCAGGATGCTTGACAACTTTCCTGTGTGTAAAACTTCTATTGACTGCAGTGTGACTTTTTTGAAAAATGATGTTCTGAAGGTTCAAGGCCAGAGGTAAATACAAAAATTTGTTGGTTGCAGAATATTTTAACGACTCTGGCAAATAATTTTTTCCCCACATGCATACTTCTTTCTGTAGGATTAGCCCATTCAGATTTATTTGTTAATTACATGTGTGATGTATGGCAAGTTGTAGAAAAATCCTCTTTGTGACAGTTAAGAATAGTCTCAGCAGGGGGAATTATACTGGCTGCAGAGATGGGATAGAGACCTGCTCTGTAAAGTACTTTGAGCACGGCAGATGCAAAAAACACTGTACATCATGGAAATAATTTGAAACTCTCAAGTACTGAAAAGAACATTTGTTTTCTTCTGAACCCAAGATGTGCCAACCTTGCTAGTTCAGAAGCAAAAATTTTGCAATATGATCTTACTAAGCGAGAACAAATCACACTGACATATACATACTCTATGGCCAGTAAAGTTGATTCAATATGCAAATACAAATGAATTTCCTTTTAAACTAATAGAATAATCATTTCAGGATGACCAAATGTGTTTAACTAAATGTAAAGAACAAAGAATCATCTTTAAGAGTTAGAATTTGTATGTAAAAACTAATTTAAATAAAATAATAAACAAGCACTTTAAATAATTATTGAGTCAGCTGTTGTGACAAGAAATAAGATCAAAATGAGGCTTAATAGATAGACTGCCTTACCTAAAAGCTATTTGTTGGTGCTTTCACAATAGGTGATTTTCTAAAGAAACACTGATCACAGCACCAATTCCTCTTATTATTTCCCAGAGCAGTGCAAGATCAATTTGTGAAATCTTATTATACTGTACCTTGATCAAATTGTGTCCTACTGAGTAGACAGCTCTTATTTTCCCTCTCTCTCCTGGAGCATGAATACCTGTGCCATACCCATGCCAAGCAACTAAATATGGATTGTGGATTGTAATCCAATATTTAACACGATCCCCAAAGGTCTGGAAGCAAAACGTGGCATAGTCATTGAAGATATCAATCACTGATTCATTTTTCCATCCCCCGAATTTTTCTTGCAGCATCAAGGGCAGATCCCAGTGGTACAGTGTAACCACGGGGGCAATGTTTCTGTAGAGTAAAGAGTCAATAAGGGTGTTATAATACTGAAGTCCTTTTTCATTGGGAGCTGCCACCACTCCAGTGGGGAAGAGCCTTGACCATGAAATTGAAAACTGGTAAAAAGTAACTCCTAGAAACTGCAGAGCAGACAAATCTTTGTCCAACAGGGTATAGCTGTCACTGGAGGTGCCTGCACTGTCAGTGTCCCTGAGCTCCGAGCGGCTGAAGCGGTCCCAGATGGAGAAGCCCTTCCCATCCTTCCTCCAGCTGCCTTCCACCTGGAAAGCTCCTGTCCCTACCCCCCAGAGAAAATCTTTGGGGAAAGTGTCATATAAAAACATCTGTGTTTCGCTCACGGGGCTGAAGTGGGAGTCCTTTTTCCACACAGATCTTCCCTCTCCGGCAAGCCCAGTAACAATCCTTACGAAAACGAACGTCCAGAAAGCAACAATCTTCTCCAGTCGCTGGCCACACATTGTGCCAGTTTATAGTGCCAGTGTTAAAAATCAGATTTCTTGTACTGATGCTGAAAAAATTCCATTCTTTTGCTGGAGTCCACGCCGCGCAGATCGTTTTCATTTGTCACAAGCTGCTGGAGTGTCTTATCAAAGCTTCACTAAAAGCTGGTGATTGTAAAAGCCCTGTCAATGATTAGCCTGAACTGTGAGACGTAGAACAGATCTGAGAATGGTGTAATTTATAGGGAGGTGGCCTCTGCATGACCACTGAGACACCTACCTGGCTTCTTGCTGCAGCCTGCCTCTACAACAGAAATGCCAGGAACTAATTTATCATCATTTAAACGTCAGTCATTCTGGTGGGATAATACAGCTGACAGAGGGCCTAAGAAGCTGTCACATCCTTTATTTCTTGTGGAGCTGTATTTCAAGAAAGCATGAATGCAATTCACACTACATAATCACCAATTTAAAGGAGATCTATCCTGTCTGTGTAATTGGATGGCTGGAAAGGCAGTGCATGATTCCTCAGTCCTACCCTGCTCAAAAAACCCACCCCTACTGAAAAACTCTTCTTGGACTTGTGGGAAATTTTGTTGTGAACAAGAGATATACATACATCCAAATAACTATATAAAAACACAAAGCAAGTCAATATTTCTTTCAAACAACAAATGCAACCATTTTTCTATACTATATAAAAGTCTCCTGCACAGCACTACACACAGCAGCAGTACAAAATCAACAGGGGACTGTTCCAGTTCTTACACAATTTTCCTGGATTTCTTCAAATAAACACAATTAGCAAAGATAATTAGCCCTGAAAAATTATATTTCAGTATTGATTATTTTAACAATTCATATACACAGCTGGAGCATCAGTACAGCAAATATTTATACAGCAATTTTGCAGTATAATTTAATCTTTTAACATGTTTAGCAACAGTATGTATGTTGAGATACAGTCAATTTACTCAACACAGTAGGACTGGTGCCTGCCATTTTTGTTTTTTCTTGAAGTACAGTAATATAAAGTGTAATAGTAATAGTCACATAGTAATAGACATATAGTAATAGACACTGTGTGACCACAGCTGCAGAAGAGCCTTGAGCAACAACACAGAAGTATGAAGTAGCTTTGTGTGTAAGAGAGGTACACATTGAAATCTGAGCATTTCAGATTGGGACAATTAATCAGTGGAGCAGAGCACTCTGCTCAGATGAATCAGCCCTGCTGCCATGTGGGCCATGAGAGTCCAGATGCTCTGCTGGGCTACTGCTGCTTTACTGCTCCTGCTCCCTGTGGGACCATGCTCTCAGCACTGCAGAATGCCACTGACATATACCTTTAATTTATCAGTAAAGCTGATTAATGAATACAAATGGAAGCCATTTCATTTATTTTTAGGATAAACAACAAAACGCCCATGCTTGTAAGCATTTCTCTGCAGAGCCTTTACAAGAAACATTTTCACCACAGATGAAGAAAAAGCCTGACATGTTCTGCACTCCAGGTCCCTGGTGGTGGGGTAGCCAGGCATTTAACACGAGCCTCTCCCCTTACCAGCAGTAACTGATCTACATTTCTCAGCCAAGATCCTACCACATACAGGCAGCTTGGGAACAAGAGGAGCAGACAGGGACTGTACAAAATTGGCTTACAATACATACTGACATGTTTCTTTTTGTTCTATGGAACAGCATTTAAAATGCTGTTTCATAGTTACTGTATCAACATCATCTTTCTATTTTGACCTTTAAAAGCATTGATTTTATGCATCCTACTTCATGAAAGAAAACCCAAGTACAAGTCGTTATCAATGCCACTACTAAAGCAGCTAGTCACCATCATTACCAGATGTTTGAGCTCCAAGTACTCACAACAGCTCTGTAACCCAGCTCTGTAGCCCCATGGGCAATCTGTGGGCAAGGGAAAGGCAACAGGCTTCTCCCCACTAAACACAGCAGTGTTAGCATCACTGGCACAAGGATGCAGACTGTGTTGCACCTGCCTGAGATGTGTAACGTGCAGCAGAGGCTGATGCTCTCAGATGCTTGGTCTGTAAAAGGTTATGAACAGTACTTCTTTCCTTATTATTGACATGACTGGGAGCATGCTCTAATCATGGTTTGAAATTGTTTCAATGTTTCAAGCCTCTGTGAATCCAGTTTCTTACTGCTTGGTCATATTTAACTGTTTGGGCTGTAATTTAACTTCATGAAGTTAAAGAGGAAGCAGTTTAAGTGATGAGAATCGTATAGTGACTTGAATTTGGAAGAAGGATTTCATTATCTGAGCAAAGACTTGGGGAAAGGAATACTGTGACTGTTGTTAATTTGGAAAGCAATCAGCACAGAAGAGTGAGATGTGATCAGGGGGTGTTAGGAAGTGAGGCTGTGAAAGGAGGGGAAGAGAATTAATGATTCCACTGGCTCAAGTGGCAGAGTCAGGCCAGGCTCCAACCCTGATGCTGTATGAGGACATCATGCACTATGATGCTGCACAGTGGGATTTCCTGCCTCTGTCCATGCACCGAACCAATCTGGTTTCACAATGAATCAAGACTGGGAGAAGCTGAAATCTCCAGGGCACTTGCTGATACAGATTCAATAGTTAGGAAGCCTAATGATTATTCAGTTCAATTCTTACTTATCAGTTTTCCTTTTATTCTTTGCCTTTGCCAAGGCATCTGATTCAAATGAAGAAAACAATTTTTCACTTGATTCTTGAATATGTACTCTCCTTGTTTTGGGGGTTGGCTTGAAAATCTGGGGTTTGATCTACAGAAATGCTGAACACATTAGTTGAAAGGATAGAGTTTTGAATGTAAGACTGAGTATCTCAGTTGACACATTCATTCGGCCTAGATAAGTAAATGAAGAAAAAGACCTAAAGACAAAGTTCACTCAGAAGAAGTGTAATGTTTACATAAACATCAGCTGCTCAGATCTACTACTGCTGGGTGCTCAAAGAAGCACAACTTATGTAATCATCCACAACAGCATCATGCAAATCCCTTATCTTTACCTTATACAGCAAAAACTGTTTGACATGGGATCAAGTCTTTCTAAAGACACATCATTGTGATGGATACTATAGAAAGCCTAATGCCAATAGAAACTACACCACAGCTTTATGAAGAATTTTTGGAATTTTTCGTCTCTAACAAAATGCTAATTTCTGTTTCTACAATGCCTGAAAATTTTTATTTTCTTTACTAGAGAGTCTAGTAAGAAAAATATTCCTTATTCACTTTAAAAGTTGGTTTCAATTCCAAGAGTATCAACATTGCAATATAGAAGAATGTGGAAATAAACAAGATATTAACAAAAAGAAAACAGACTTTTTTATTTCTCAATAGAAGAAAATGCAATTTTCTTATTAAAAATCTCCTCTCTCAATAAGCAAGACAAAGCTTTCACTAATAATATTAACAGAAGGTCTGGGCTTATTATATAGGGGAAAAAAACCTCAAGTTCAAGACTTAATATCTCACTTTTTAAAATGTATTTTGGAAAAAAAACCCAACATAAAAAGCCAAATTTGTCTGTGAGTTTCAGCAAGGTAGAAAACAATACTAATTTTGCAAAAAATTTTTGTCATTGTTGTAAATAGAGTGGTGCAATCAAGTGTACTTTAGCTACTTTTTAAAAAGCTGTAATTTTAGTTGGGTAATAGGCCTTTAAAATACTACCCATGATCAATTATAGAATCAAGGGATTTTGCCTTGATTTTATCTTGCAAAGCACATCATAATACATAATAATGAGTATTCAGTTTTCTTTCCTGTGGTGGAGCAAGGTTTTTCCCTCTTCCACCGATTCCATAGGCATGTACATAGAACAGAGGTATCCTGTGTCTCCCCACCACAGCCAGGAGTGAATGGCAGGCATCCCAGGTGTTCAGGCTGATGTCTCCATGAAGGATTAAACTCTTGCCTTCCAAGAAACATGAAGATGTCACAAACCCACAAACAGATACTCCTCTGCTGGATGTTACTCCAGGTAGCTTTATCAACCACAAACAGAGATAACCACCTGCAATAACTCTTTGAGCATTATTTGAACAGTTTGGCTCTCACAAACGTCAGCCATTTTAACTGATCTTTAGTTCTGGTATCAGGAATAGGCACAGCTTTCAAAGTTGCATAACGAGAATTAAATATGTAAATATAAACTTATCACTGGAGATGTTTTTCTAAAGCAGTATCGGTTTTGTTTGCATAGCTATTATGTTGAGTGCATATGGAATAACTTGCTAAACTGGCCAAAAAGCACAGCCTGTGCTGTGGGTCTGTGTTTACTCACTCACTGTGCTCCTTATGCAGAAACCCAAAATCACGAGCTATGCTAATGCTAAAAGTACGCGGGCCCACCTAACCATGTGTGTTCATAAAGGAAAGGCAGCAGTTTCTGTACAAACAGGTCTTACAGTTACCATAAGTCCAATTTCAAGAATTAAACAGGAATGGCAATAAGTATCATTAACAGATGTGTGGAATGAGACCATGCCACCAAGCAGGCAGTGAACACAGAGGGAACACAAGTGATAGCATTAGCAATTGCAGTATGAGACAACTACCAATTGAACTTGTACTCTGGTTGTTTTTTTTTTCCTCTTTGATGAAGGGTCTCCCAAATCACTGGTAGTATTTGTAATGTCACAAATTCAGTTTGTCTTTCCCATTCTTCTCCAAGCCTAACAACTATTAGCAATTCAGTAGATTGACAGAATCTAAACATCAGAGAATATTTCAGAGTGTAGTCGTTTTTATTTGGCTTGAACAAATCTATCCCCTTCCGGTGTTTAGCAAGTGTGTTCAGTGAAAGAAAATATAGATTTCATTAGAAATGAATTAGAAAATTAAGCAGTCAGTGGCAGAAACACAACGTTAATTTATTCCCTGGTTTCTCTTGGACTCAACTTCCGAGTTCTCCCCAGCCTGAGTGCATGGGATCAAACACCATTAGAGGAAGCAGGCGCTTCGACAGCCAGGCAGCAGGGGACTGTCACACGTTTATGACCGGTTTATGACCAGGACATGCCCTTCAGAGCTGCGCCGGCCCGGGCTGGCTGCCCGCCTCTTCTGGGCGCTGTGTGTGCCTCAGTGCCCTGGAGAGAGGCGGGAGCCATGGAGGCCTGGCACTGCTCTCCTCTCTGTTTTCAGCCCGCGGGCTCGCCTGCTCAGCCGGAGGTGCCCGAGCGGGCGGCTCCATTTTGAGGAGCTGCCCCCGCTGCTGCAGCGCTCCGGTTCCCGCCGGGGCAGCGCCCGGGGCCGCGGGGCCGGTTAAACCCCCGCCGCACGGAGGGGCCGCTGCGGCCCGCGCACGAACGGGCACGGGGCCCAGCGGGCCGGGCCGGGCCGGGCCGGGCCGGGTGCAGGAGCGCGCCGGAGGCGGCCGGGCTGCCCCGGGGGCTCCGCCATGGCCCCGGCCCGGGGCCCGCCCCGCAGCCCCGCCCGTCGCGGCCGTGACGGCAGCGCCGCGCGCCGGGCGGCGGGAGTTGGCGCGAAGGCGGGAGCATGGAGCCGGGAGCGTCCCGCTAGGCACGGGGACCGTCCCGCCGGGCACGGGGACCGCACCGCCACCGCCATGGTGAGGGGCTCCCCGCCGGGCCGGGGGTGAGCGGGGCTGGGGCGGCACGCAGGGTCCCGCGGGGCCGGGGGCGGCCGTGGGGCTGTCGGGGCCCGGCGCGGGCTGAGCGAGCCCCCGGGCGGCCCCGGGCGCGCAGCCCCGCGCGGAGAGGCCGCCCCGCCGCGCTCCCGCCCCAGCGGCCGAGGCTTCCACCCGTGCCAGGAACGCGAACCCGTGCCCGGGGAAATGCCCTTGCCCGGAGGGGAATGTGGCTGAGCCTGTCCAGTTTCTCTTTCCCCGAAAGCGGGTGGGGTGCAGGGCGCGGAGCGTGCGCTCGTCCGGGGAAGGAATGCGGATGAGCAAACGTGCTGTAAAGGCCGTGTGCCGGAGTGTGACCTCTTCCTTAATTCCAGCAGGAGCACACGCGAGGCGTTGCTGATGGCGAGCTGGAGGGTGCGCAGTATTTGCAGAAAAGCAATTCGATGGGGGAAAATAGAGCTTGAAACCTGGAAGTAAACAAGTGTTTATCGATAACGATGCAGCCCTCAGTAGGATGTAAAGAGATTTTAAGCATAAACATATAGCGTTCCTGTGCTTTCCAAAGTGCTGCTCACCTATGCAGTCACTGTAAGATGGTATCCCCTTTTCATTTCTGGCTCAAATAAGTTTGCTTTTATTCTGATGGAGTTTCTGTGCACATCTTTTACTGGCTTAACTACAGGTGTTGTTTTGCAAGTTAAGGTGCAACTCTGGTTCTGGACTCTCCAAAGAGTTTAAGTTTGTTTATAGCTTACACCTGCTGCTCTGCAATGGTGGGTGCTACAATCTGAGTCTTCTGCTGTACTGACAGAGGTCTGCCAGCACTAAGACTCCTGGCACTATTAAACTGTGATACTTTCATGGTTTGTTTTGGGCTAGCTGATGACTTCCAATTTTTGTAAGATATCTGCCTGTCCCATGTTACTATTAACCTTTTTAGAAAACTGATCTTCTTGAAAGGCTTGCTTCCTCCTTTCCCACCTTCCCAGGACAAAGGCATTCTCCCTGTGTGTGATCTTCTGAATGTCACACATCTCACAGTGTCTGGGCCTGTCCTAGAAGGGACAAAGACAACCATCATTTTTGGGAGTATAAAAGTTGCCTCATCCCATTCCTTTTTCAGTGCTGAAGTGGCTGCTCAGCCATCTCTGCTGCAGCTGTGGAAATGGAGGCAGGAGCACAGTGATGTTGGTAATGGTTCTGCTTGTGCAGTGACAGCATGAGAATATTGCAAGTCAATGTCACACCCTTGCACACTTTCCTGCTGTAGTGCCAGGTGTAAGTAGCCCCTGTTAGCTTGATTCTGCAGCATATTCTCAGCTGTCCTGAATTGATGTGTGCAGAGTTACACAACAAACTGATTTGCATTAGAAGGGATTTATTTTTTCACCCAGATTAGTGGCCATGACCCAGTTCCCCAGCAGCCAACTACAGCAGTACACCTGAGGGAATGAGTGCCCAGGAGTAGGGGTTTCTTGAGTTTCCCCTTCTGGGAGGGACACTCCTGGCTGGAGCTGCAGCATCACTTACAACAGTGATAGTGCTTGTAAAACTGCTGCTGTTACCACACTCAGTAACTGTTCATTAAGTGTAGTTACCCAAGCAGGTGTTACTGGTTTCACTGAAGTGAGAGTATAAATCTGATTTTAGTTAGTGCACTTCTGGGAGCACCAAGTGTCAGAACTGATATGTGAGCAAAACTTGCACTGAAATAGGCAGACTGGAAGGAAATATGATTGTTTTGATAGAAAGCCCTCATTGAGACACAGAGTACCTGAAGTAAGGTGCATTACTTTCTACTGCAGTCATTGAGCTAGGTTGGTGAAGTTCAGTTTTCTATCTTGTATTTTGAGGTGCAGACTGGATTATATGATGTTATTTTGGAAAATATTTTGCCTTACTAAACACTAGTCTTGTAAAAACACTCTTGGAGTTGCCAGTCTTTGTCCTACCGAACAAATGGGTTTCAGTTTCTGTTTGTGTTGCTCTCCCCAGTAAAAGAGACAGATACAAATCTTCCAAGAGAGAACTTGCAGCTTGGCATGCTTAATGACTGTGGTGTTCTGTTACAGTGTAAGATGGAGGATTTGAAGCAGTAGGCAGAACAGGCAAGGACTGGTTGGCACAGCCATACAGCTCTAAGATAGCTGAGCAGCTTTTAGGCCTTTCAGATGCCAGGCATAACTCACCCCCTAACTGAGTGAGAGTGATCAGACATTCTTAGTTACAACTCCTACCTGGGTGGGACTGCCCAAAGCTCTTCCTTGCTGGTGCTGTGCTGAAGCAGCCCTGGGGAGCCACACCTAAATTTTAGCCTATTTTAATTTGAGCCTCTTGGGCAAGGGAACAGCCGTGCTGGTGAGTATCTCCAGGATAAACAGGACACATTGCTGTGGGTTTTGGGGGCATGTCCTGGGAGGAAACTTGGCAGTTGCAGCCTTTCCTTGTTGCAACAAGCATAGGTAAATATGAACATGGAGATTTTCCAGCTGGTGGCCCTATATATGTATGGATGGCATAATATACCAATAGGAAGGTCAGTTAGCTGGTATGATAGATACTTAGGTGGCTTGATTTCTGCAATTAGTTATGCAGTGAATTAATAATTAATCTGGCATGCCTTTATAAAAAGCATGAAAAATCTGTTTCATGATTCCTGGGTAAAAGCTTCACTGAAAGGTAACTTTGTTGTTACCCTGGGACATACTTTTCTCCCAAGCAGGTCTCTATTCACTGTGTTATGTAAGCAAGGGTACCTTTTCCTCTGAGGAGCAGGATAGCTGAAGAAGATTGGTGAATTTATAGCAGAATATTGAAGAAGGCTGTGCATAGATGTCAATCTTCCTTTGTAGCTTAGGGCTGTGTATTTTAATTTTGCATTTCAAAAAACTTGTATAAATCTTAAAGAATTCTAATATTATTGCCTGTTCTCAAAACACCAAAAGGTTCTGGAAAGCTTCTGCCAGAATTATCTACACTTTAAAACTGATTCCAGAACTGGAATCCAAACTCAAGATCAAGTTAGAGGAAAAACAGTGATTAATAAATTTGCTAAGAAGCCTTTGGAGAAAAGGCTTTAAAAGCTTTAGAAATAAATTAAAGCAGACATGTGGTTTTTAGCTGGGCTAGCCAACGTAATACATATTCCCTGCTATCACTTATAAGGTGTACAAGCTTGATGACTGTAATTTTGGGATATATCCATGTTCCCTCTCATAACAATTTCCAGGTAGCACAGAGGTTGGCAGAACAAGGTAGATTTGCAGAGCACTTCACTTAGTTGACAGTTTTTAGTGAAAACAGTAGAATGAATTGAACCTTGATCTAAAATTCTCAAATATTTTAAGATTTAAAGTAACAACTATCAAAAAAAGAGAACTTTAAAGTCACTTTATTTTGCAATGTTGTATGAAGCATTTAAATTATTTTACTGCATAAAAGATCTAATGATACTTGTTTTTCTCTTGCCTATGTTACCTTAAGCCTAAAAGGAAGTCAGTAATAATGAGTATAATTGAGTAATTAAGTCCAACTATCTGCTTGGAGACTTTTTAAATAGATGCTTTCTTCAGACCTCTTAGCTATAGGTATTGGCTGTCAAAATTTTGGAGTTTATATAGTACTGCATTTACATTGTAGGAATATATGTAAAATAGTAGAGTGTTGAAAACCTATGCTTCAAGGCATGAATTCCATGGATAGAAAAGTGTGATGTCCCATTAAAGAAGAATTATTTTCAATCTACCATTTGTTGAATCCATATTAATATATGCAGTTAAAACACAAAGAGCCTAAATTTTTACAGGAAACAATATTTCCAATTCTAGAAAATTGTTTTAAGTGCACTGAATGAATCTATACATGTCCCATCTTTTGTTTATGCTTTCAAATTATGTGTTCCATTGATTTTAAGCCCTAAATCTGAACTGACAGGAGTTGACTGTTAGAAGAAGCACCTCAAGGACCCCTTATTATCAATCAGACTTGATGCCAGTTTCCTAAGAATGTTCTGCTTTACTTGTGGTTGCCTGTAATGATAAGGAAGTGCCAGCTGAGCTCTGTGGTGGGGAATAGCTCCCAGCTGTGTCCAGGGGAGTCCTGAGCCCCAGCCTTCACCTGCTGGCTGGGATTTAGGGCACAGGAGCTACTGCCTTGCTCTAAAATGGCTGCTAACCCTGGAGGTGGTGATACCAACCAGGTACCTCTTTCCTCAGGTTCTTTTCATGAAACTGCATTGCCAGATTTTTAAAAGAGTAGTTAGGTGTGATTTTGTGTGTACAATATTGATTTTCTAAAATTTAGGCTCCAGCTGCTAATTTTACATGCTTAGAAAGCTTGTTTTGGCTGTATTGTGGTCAGGTACTACAGTAAGGTAATAAAATAGATCTTGGTGTTATTTTTCTTTATTTAAATTTTATAAGTTTCTTGCTGGCTAGTTTTTTAGTGAGATGTAAGTTACTGTCTAAAATATTTATGAGAAGGTGTAGAATGCAGTAGGTGCCATTACTTCACTGTTTCAAGCTCCTGGTCCTTTCTTTCCACATGGGACACTACTTCGTAGCTGTGTTAAAAATTTCAACTATAGAAAGAGTTTGGTTGAGGTTTGTGATAATTAATCAGAAAAAAAAAATTAATTATACATCTGTCTTAAGTCATTGTATTTCATTGCTGCTGGAAGTTTGTCCTGCAGTGTGTATTGGTGAAGATGCCCAACTAAGGAAGAAGTAAATTTTTTTTCATGATTCAAAGACTGGAGTCAGGTGGTGTGGGTGCTGCTTCTACTATCTGGGCTTTATTTTCTGAACTGTAAACAAAATTTCAAAATCAATAAATGTAATGGTAAAAAATTTATTGATTGCAATAAATGTAATGGCTGAGAAGGTAACTTCAGTGCATTGCTATTTCATAGTGTGAAGAGCTGTCTGTATTTAAAAGTTTATAAATCTCTTTTCCCTTTTAGGATATCCGGAAATTCTTTGGTGTTATACCTCCTGGAAAGCGACAAGAGTGTGAGACTGTGAAAAAGAATGAAAAAATTAGAAATGGTGAAGGACCCTCAAGTGGGAAGAAAAGGGAAAAGGAGACTAAGGTTAGTTTTGCTTTTCATATTTATGAAGTGCTTGGTTTCACTGATGCTGGATTGTTTGTGTATCTAGCATTTTTTAAAGTCATGGTTCTTCTCATATACTAAAATAACAGACTATGTCAATTGTTTTTATAGTCATGGGAGGAAACTGCCACTTAAAATTAACTTCTAGCAGTAAAACTTTGTAGGTGGTGAAGAAAATTGCTGATTTAAAATTTTGGTTTGTAGGACAAAGGTAGGTAGAAATTGTTACAGTTAGGTGCTCACATAAGAACAGTCTGATATATTTGAAGTTATTCTGCCTATTGGCCACAGTTCTCTAAGTAGGTTTGCTAATGTAATTTTTATTCTAATGAACCCAAGGTTTGTGCCCAGTAGATGTAGGCATATCATAAATGTGACATGCTTACAAATGAGGTGAAAATCTGTTGTGTGGTGCCTACTGTGTGACCAGTTTTTATAACACCTGTGCAGGAAACATGAACACTGTCTTTGTTGGGATCACTTCTCTAAACCTGCTGCAAAGACCAAATTCTTTAAAATGACAGATAAAACTACATTGGGTTCTGGTTTCAGACTACTTTACATGTTAATCTTCTGAGCTGTATAAAAAAGAGCAATGGCTATAGGTAGTTTAAAAATCACTTAATGAGTGGGAAAATTTCTAATAGGATGGAATGTGTAATGTGAAACACAACAGTTTAGTAGTGAAATGCTGCTTAAATAAGTGTTCTGACTATGTAATTTCAATGTGAAAATTCTTCCTTATTTTCTCTGTGCTGCATCTTTTCCCCTCCAAAGCAGGAGTTAGCACAAGACCGTTTGTAAATGTGATATTGGAAAACAAATAATTTCTGTTAGAATTTGTTTGAAGCTCATGGATTTGAATGTATGACTAAAATGTCATTTGATGTCATAAAATGTCATACATTTGAATGTATGACTAAAAGCTGAGAGGATCTGTTTAATGGTTGAACTAAAAGCTGAGAGGATCTGTTTAATGGTTGAACTAATGAACTGTTGCACTTAGGTGAATAGTTCATCCAGTGAAGATGATTCCAAACAGAAGCGGACAAAAAAGAAGAGAAGAATAATCTATGATTCAGGTAGTGTTCACAGTTGTTTCTGAATATTCCTTTGTATTTCTTGCATCAGCATGCAAGGTTGATTAGGTAAATTGTACATCTGAAAGTTTTTGTGGGTTGAGTTTTATAAACAGTTCCTGTTCAGCAGTGAGGAGTAGTAGGAGTACAAAATTAATATATTGCTGATACCTTTGAAGTACTGATATTGTGTGGAGATTTGACAAGTTCTAACCCTTTAGTAGTAGGACAGAAAAAGAGAAACAGTGCTCTAAGCTCTTCAAAAGGGAAAATGTTTTTTTGTTGGTGTTGATGGTGGTTTTGTTTGTTTTGTTTTGTGTAGGGTGCCAGTATGCGAGTCAATTGACTATAATCACTCTGCTTTTAGATATAATTACAATATATTTGTGTTTATCATGGAAAGAGAGAGACGCTGAAGGTTAGCCCTCTCTAACACTTGTTAGTTGTCTCTGCTTCTTCAGTTTCTCCTGTTTATTCATGTGGATGCTGGGATCCATAATCCACAGTAGTATAAATCTGTCATCTCCACAGCTTTTGGGATATGCAGAATGGTTGGTGATATGAGTGGCAATTCACCAGTGTTCTCCTGAAAAATCAGAGTACCACCTCTGTAGTTTTTTGTTTTTTGATTGTTGTTAGTTTTTGGAATAGGTTTCCATTTACTGGAGCACATCAGCATAATAGTATATTTTTTGTGGGTTTGATGTTGGGATTTTTAAAATTTTTTTTGTTTGTTTTGTTTCATTTTGGGTGGTTTTTTTTTAAGGAAATTGCTGTGGTATTTTTGAAGGTTGCATTCATTTTCAGAAAGATTGCTGTATAGATATAGCAGTTACTGAAATAAATAATAAAGCATTTATTGTTACGTAAACAAAAATCACTGTCAAGACTGAGTTCTGACCAAATTTTCATTTAGTCACTTATGTGCTAGGTGAAAAGGGAAGCTGTGCTCTGACCTTCCTACCATATGGTAGGAGTATGGAGTCTTTCAGCTGAATGTATGTGAACACATGTTGACTGTTATGTGATCTATTAAACCCTGTGTGTATGTGGAGGAAGTCTACATTTATGTTGTGGTCAAAACACAGATTCAGAAGAGGAGGTGCAGTCAGTGAAAAAATCCAAGAAGTCACCTGAGAAAAAAGCAGCTGCTTCTAAACCTGGTAAAGTTCTAAAGCGGGATCCTGTTGTTTATATTTCAGAGACAGGTAATGGAAGAAATATATCATTATATGTGTAGTGGGGTGGGTTATGTTCTAGTGGGGTGGATTGTTTGATAGACTCAAATGTGACCATAAAACCTAATATTGAGGAGGACAAATTACATTCTCCTCAAACAAGCTAACCAAAAACGCTTCAGAAGTTTAGCCTCAAGTACTGTGAAGTCAGGAGCAGGGTGAAAAGTGAGGTGATGGTGAGTAGTGGCTTAGGTTGATTTAAATAGGCATATGGTTTAATGAGGTAATGCTTCCTTGCTTAAGAGAATTCAGTAGATTTAGGGGAGGAAGTTAAGGAAGTACCTACAATATAGTTTAGCTGCTCACCAGCATACTTTGAAATGACAGCTGGCTGCAGGGATTTTTGTTTTACCTGGTGTATAACCTTCCATGTCTAATCTCTGTGTGACGTGTTGGTCACTAAAAGGATCTTGTACCTCTCAACAAACATTTATTTTGTCAGTTGCTGCAGTGGTTGTCTGAAGCTGTACCTTCTGTCTTCTGCCTTCTTTATTTGTCTCTGGGGTAGAGTTCTTTACTAGCCACAGTAATTCCTGAAGAAACTGTGATTGAATTAACAGACTTGAATCCAAATCTGTTTTGATAAAACATGGTTTTTAAATAATACAATTTGAGTAGGGCTTCTGTAATCCCTCTTTGAGTTTTATTATACTTATTTTGGAAGAGTGGACACTGTCCTTAGGTATGGTAGTATTTTTTTGGTAAGTTTATTGCTGAACATAAACATTGCCTCCCTATAAAAATACCATTCATTTTTAAAACAAAAAGGGATTGTTTGCTGCAGTATTGCATTAGAAGTGTGTCTCAGCTGTTTTTTTTCTATACCTTTCTTTCTCCTTGGGGTCTTTTATGTCTCTAAGATAGATACATTGTGCTTATTCTGCTTGTCCTTGGTAGTTGACCTGGCATACTGCTGTACCACATCAGGTATTCAAATTAGCTCAATTTTCCAAAATAACATGAATGTTTTATTTGTCTTATTTATCCTTTTACACAAAGCTTTGTTTCCTTTGACAGTTTTTCCCACTATTCTTTCCTAATTAAAAGGATCTTTAAAAGCAGAGTAGGATCTTTATCCCAGAGTAGGTAAATTATCAAATTCCTGGGGAATAAACAGCATATATTTAGGTTTATTATGCAATTCCAAGTGGTGTAATCAGATTTTTCTGCACAGGGATACCATGGGAACACCAGTCAAGGTTATTAGTGAAATCCCTGAAAACCATGGGCTCAAGGTTACTCTTATCAAAAGAGTCTTAAGTACACACAGGTTTGATTTAACAGTGTATTCTAAAACAATGCCTTTATAACCTTGAGACATAATGCTTGAATTTTGTTTACTTATAATTTCTATAAATTGTTTCTTCAGCTTGATGGAACTGTCAAGCTGAGTGCATTGAAGTGGTATTGATACAGCAGTTGGCTTGAGATAAATGTGTTTTACAGGAATAGGAATATAGACATACAGATAGAAAAGGTTCTAACAAAATTTATAGATATTTGTTCTTTTTTTTTTACTGTTATGGAACTGAAAACTTAAAATCAAGAATATGTGCTTGGACTCACTCAAAAGTCAGAATCTCTTTCTCAAGGGCTCTGTCTGTGGCAGTGTTTGAAAGAGCCTTTTGGCATCAAGAAGGCAGTAGAAGTTTGGTAGTTAATTGCCTCAACCTATTTTTCAATTTAATTTGAAACTTTCTTCCTCTTGTTGCTGGAATTTCTTTTCAGCTGATCTCTGTATCTCTGTGGTTATCCAGCTTTCTCCAGAAGTGTTTGGGGAAATGAACCTTTTGGTTTGTATAAAAGTAGACTGATCTGGATTATTGTGTTGCTTTTCTTACTGGCTTGTGAACAAGTGAATTTTTTTAAAAGGCAAAAGAACAAAGCAAGAATAGTTGCTCTTTGTTTTTATTGATACATTTAATCTAAATAAATATTTAGTTTAATGATGGTCAAAGATAAAACTAAGTTATTCTGCACAGTAACAAGGGGAAAAAAAAGACTTTTTTTATTAGTGGTACAGTCTTAGGGAATTGGGAAAAATCCAGATGTTCAATGTACTTGTTAAAATAGTACTTGGTACTTGCACTGTTTAATGAAGTATGGAACCTTGAGCTTTGTAGATGGGCTGTTAGTGTGGTTTGTTGAACCTCATCTGGTTTCATCATAGGTGGTTATTCAGCAAGAATTTTGACCTTGCTTGAAGTGAATACTTACCTTTCATAGACATTGTGTAGAGGTAATCATGTATGTGTAGCAATTGCCTTGATTGCTTGAATATTTTTAAAAATAAAAAAGCCTTATAGTAGTGGTAGGCAGAATTATTTATAAAGGTAGAAAAACTGATGTGGTAGGAACTGAGGAGGTCTGCAGGTTACTGGGAAATGGTTTCTTTAGAGCTTAGAAGACAGGACAAAAAGAATAGCTTGTGAAGGTCCTTGATAATACAGACCCTTTTAATGTAGAGAATATTTGGGATAGAGAAACAAACAACAAAACAAACCCAAACAACCTCAGACAAAAAATTAATTAAGTGCTAATACTGGTGGGTAAAAAAATAGTCCCTACATCCAAGCACAGGTTCAAATGAGCAGCAGGTTGCCAGTGAATAAGCATGTCTTTCACTGAAATATTTCATAGGGAAATAGAATGTTGTCACTGGCACTTCCTGGGCAATACTTATTTATGGAAAATGCTATACTTGAGTGAAAATGTGAGGAGGAGATAAATAGCACTCTGGGTACCAACTTTGCTCTGAAGTGTTTAATGAAAGGTCAGTCGAGAAGCTGTAGTTAAACCTTAAGGGAGTTTTGAAATGCATTTGAGGAATGAGAGTGAGTTCTGGCAGAAATCTCTGAAGAAGCAGGGATGGCTGTTGTAGAGGAGAATGCACAAGTTACTGAGGAGTGAGCCTGTTTAAAGTTGATTTGGTCAAGTTTGAGAATACCAGCAGTACAGCATAAGGGCCATGTAATGGTAAATGTGCTCTTGTACTCAAACTCTTCAGAGTTGACTGTTGTATGAGCATAGTGTATGATAGCAGTTAATTCCCTGAATAGGAGAGTAGGTGTAAACTAGAGGTGTGCATGAAATGATATAATCTTATTCCTATAGAAGTGGTCTTTTTTTCTTTCTACAGAAACTAGGATAACAGCAATATTGAGAAATAAATGTAATTCTGACTAAAAAGAGGGATGCATTTATCAGAAGATGGTAGAATTACTTGTCAGCCTGTATTTCAAACATGGCAGGACATAAATAAAATTAATTTTAGTTTAGTCTCTGTAGCAGGTCTTTAAGCTGTAGCTGTGTTAGCTCAAGATGTTGCTGTTTTCCTCTGCCTGTTCCTGTTCTCCATGCTGGAGACCTTCTTTCTCCCTTTCAGATCTCCTTATTGAACTGCCAGAGTAACTGGTCTCAACTGGTTAATCTCCTGGATTAGTTCAAAATATAAAAAGAGGATTTATGTTTGGATTTTTTTTTCTATGCTGATTTTGTTTGAAAACAGAGCACAGTGTCCTGAGAGGCTCAGTAAGCTGAGCTGCAGCTGGAAAAAATGAGCACATTTATACTTGACTGGATTGCTTGAAGTTACCTTTTTTCCCATTTTGTAATTATTCACATGGTATTACTGAATATTCCTGTCACACAGGTAACTTCAGGCAATTAAGCCAGAGCAGGAAATTGCATTGCATGGTGGGATTCAGATCTGCTTCTGTGAACTACTGTTGTAGGAAAGTAACCTGCTCCAGTGAACAGGTTTCAATAATAATAATAATAATGAGTTAGTGGACTGATCCCTTCTAATTGCTTGCTGAGCTGATACACACAGCTCTTTCTATGCCATGTGCAAGCATTTCATTTGGAAGGAGTTGTTATAATTGATGGGTTTGCCTATTAAGATAATTTACTTGGGTTTAAATATATTCACCCTTCTTTTGTATTTTAGTGGTCCCAAAACTAAGCATGTAGACTTGACTTTTATTTGGTATGTGTTGGACCAAGGATATCAAAGGCTGTGTAGTTTGGCACTCAAGTGTCTAACTCATGGTAGTTAACTGCATTTCAGTGTTGTATCCATAAACCTGTTTATCTCAAAATGAAAAATAAAGCAGAGGCAACTTTTTAAGGTTGCCTTTTATAACTGAAAAATCCAAAGATAAATTTGTTTCAGGGGTGTAAAGGTGAAATGATTCAGGTAAGCTTTATATTTTTATAACAGCACAGAACCTTGACATGTCAATATAGGCCAAATGCTAACAATTGTGGTTTAAAGTGCATGTTTGTAGTACGTGTAAAATCAGTTAGCTTTTTGAGAAATGGTATTAAAACTCTAACATGACTTAATGACATAATATCTAAATTTTTAAATGTTGCAACTACTATTTTTTTTAAATGAGGAGAAAGAAAAAATGCACTTTGCTAATCACACATGGCATCTGTCTTTTGGAAGGAGTTGCAGGGGTGGAGTTGGAGTAGACTTGCTGGCTTTTTTGAGAAGTGGTTATTTTAAAGGTAACCTTCTTAAAGAGTTACTTTAGGCAAAAGATGAGTACAAAACTCAATCCTGCCAAGTGTTTGGAGTGTTGGCTGCTGACCCATGCATAGGTAAAGTAAATAAAGTCAATACTAGGACTGTAGACAAACCTTATTTTCTGCACCCTCCCTTTAGCTTAGACAGCAATGCCTGTTGCTGGAGATGGCAGGTCCTGTAGTGCAGGAACTGTTTAAGTATTTGTGCAGAAGAGGTGTCACTGAAACTGAAAAATGTCCAGAGTATTATAATTTTTACAAGTAATGTAGATTTAATGATTTTAGGATGTAGTCCTTTAGCTCTATACAGAAATCCTTATGTAGTAGTCTACAAATGCCATTCAACATACATAATAATAAGTAGAAATTAGTTATGTTCTGTACCTGCCCTGCCTATATTTAGAGTTGGTTTTATGACATCATAGTAACAGGCTGTTCCTGCCTCAAATATTTTGTATCCTAAATAGAATAGGAACCAGGGAATTATATTTTCTAGTGATGAGCAACTCAACAGTACAGAAATAATAAATTAATAAAATACATTGTTCTGAGGGCCTGTCCTATGCTGCTTGTTGCCATTGTCCCTGTGTGCAGTAGAGTGCTCCCTTTTTAGATTGGCTGAGGTCATTCCTGTACCCAAGCCTTTTACAAGGATCTGAATTTATTTTTAAAACAGCCGAGATAATTTTTATCAGGCCCAGTTAGGGAACAACAACAGGTGTTGTTCAGTAATCAACAGGTGAAACTCTTTTAAAAAGGGTGAGGGTAGGAAAGAGGAATAACAAGCAGTTAAAAGTGACCTGCTGGCATTGGTTTATTAACATAATTGTGCTGCTGCTGGAACAGTACATGAAATGAAAGCCAGCTGTGCTTTAACGTCATGGAATAGCTCTTAAAACCCCCAGGATGGCAGCTGTTTGTTGCTAGGGAAGTTTGTCCTCCTACATTGCCTGGCATAATGGATCCCAGATTCATGTGTAGTGTTTGTGTACAAAATAATTAAAAGCAATCTCCTGATGGTCACTGCCTGTGTGTTCCATTGATCACATGGGTAGCTTGCCCTTTGCTGCTTGATTTCCAGAAGCCTCAACTAGAATATATGGTCTTTACTTGTGTTTGTAGTTCTGAGCTGATCTGGGAAAAAATAGTGTATGTTCAGGATATTTTTTCATTTTTATTTCATTTTTCATTCATAGCACACAAAGGTGGATCAATGTAAACAGGAAATACTGTTCTTGGAATAGTTGTGTTCTGCTCTAGAAAGGTTTTACAACAGAAAAGTCATCTAGTTGATGCTGAAATTGATTCCTGTTTCTCATTGAAGTCCATTCCCCCATGTAAGGCTATCTTGAGGTTTGCCCAGCAATTGCTATAAGAATGCAATTAATCTACAATTTTTGCAAGTTAAAACCCAAATTTTCGCTTGTATTTTCCACAAATTATTGTCTTGCTTCTTATAAATAAGAAGACATCTTTTTCCTTTTACAGGTCACATGTTGCATGTTGAGCACCATTGACCTGATTAGTGCAGCAGCAATAGTATCACTGTCTTGGCACCTTCAGAGCTTGTAAATCAAGTTGCCTTCATGCTTACAAGGAGACTGGAAGCGTGCAGCTGATGAACTTTGCTGTTCACTTCTGTGGCAGCAGGTGTATGGGAGCAGTTTGTTTGGAGGAAAAGTGTTAAGGTTTTCCTAAAGAAATTGGTGTTTATCAGTACTTGAACTAAGGGGAGTGCCTGGAGATCAGGTGAATTTGTGATGTGTTCGTGGATTTCCTGAACCTGGGATGAAAATGCAGCCTGAGTGTCAGTCCCCTAAAGCCTCTTTTGAAACCCACTTTTAATAGAATCAGGCTGGTTTTGTTTCCTAATGACAACTTCCATGTTCTCATTCTCATTTTTCTTTATTTTTATTTATCAATAATGACTGTTCATAAGTGAGTCTCTTGTCTGTCTTCAGCCACTGCTTGCAGTCAATAAATGCTTCTAATCCTGTCATTTCTTGGAGCAACATAATTAAAGCCAAGTTCTAACTATTGATAATATGTAGCACTGTCTTCCTAAATGACTTGAGTGCATAATTTTTTAAATTAAAATCTAATTGTATTTACTCTACTTCTTTCTACTTAAGAGAAAGCAATATCCTGTTGGGTTTTATTGCTATTTATGGTTATAAGTGAATAATGAAAAAAATCAATATTGCATACAGATCCTCTGATAACAGTAATGATAAGTAAAAGTTCTTTTTTAGCATTGAGCAGTCCTTAGTTTAAGAAAAGCTGGAAGCTGGGGGGGGGCAGAGTAGGATTTGTGTAATCTTAAGACAAATAAATGTAATTACTTCTACATTAACTGCTGATTTACAGTAACAGTATATTTTATTCCTGCAAATGGTTTTTTTGTTAAACTGAAAAATTTGAAAGAACCAGAAATATTCTTGAAATTGAGATAAGTAATCTCCTATTCAGACTTGAAACTATTGTAAATTAGGAGTCTACAGCATCTGGTGTCCAAATCTCCCTGAACAGTCATAGTTTGTTAAATTCAGCTAAATGGCAGTAGGACATTTACTGCTGCATTGGGAAAATAAATTGTGTTGAGAATAGGAAAGCTTTTAACTTTGTGTAAAACCTGCTGCTGTCAGCTGAGGGCCTGGGATTGAATTTTCTCTTCCATATAATGCTTTGTGAATTGACTTGGCTGAAATGCCACTTTCTCTTGGATAAATTTTTGTCTTTAGGCATTCTAGAGATGCATCTCTGTGTTAGTTTTTCCCCTTTCTGAACTTTCTCTCCCAGCAATAGGTGGAATCCTGCTTGGTTCTCATTATAGTCTGCCTAGTAAGTGCTCGGTAGCAGCAAGTTCTGGCTGATGCCTGAAACACTCCAAACACTGCCATCTGTTGAGAACAGGTGAAACAAAAAACAATTGTTTCCCTCCATCTTTGCCTAGAATACAACAAAAATAAGAGATGACAAACTAGGGATAGATATAAACAAAAATAAGAGATGACAGGGAAGTGGTAAGAAAACAAATTTTTGTATGAAAAGAAATATGAGGACTTAAATTAGGGGTTGCTGGAAAATGAACATGTTTTTGTGATAATGCTGTCAATTCAAGTTCTGTTAAAAAGAGGATGTTTAGAACAATCTGTGTTTATGATATGTTGAGGTGAGTGTCTAAAGCATCTCTATTTTGAGAAAAGTAAAACTAGGCTTCAGTTAGAGGCATGCAAATAAAACTGCCTCTGTTTCTGTTCCTCTCAAGTCTTTCTGCTGCTTTTATAGAGTGTCTAATATTAATTTTGAGTATTTTCTTTCAGCTTATTTGCTCACTTTGAGTTTGTAGAAGAATTCACAAAGATGATGCTTTTACCATTTGTAGAAGGTTGTCCAGGGATGTTTGTCTTCTGTGCTGTTGTATTAATGTGATCATGTGGCAGTGAGATATGTGGGGTTTTGTATGCCTCAGTGAGAGGGTTTCATTTGTAGAACTGTCAGTAAGACTTCACAACATGACCTAAAACTCTTTGAAGTCCTTGGTATTCATTTTTTGTTGATTGATTGATTAACTGGATGAAAAGTTTGGGTTCAAAATTAATAAACAGCCATCAAACCCTCTTTCTTTTTCATTGCTGGGCAGACCATGTCTTGGTTATTAGAGAAGAATCTGAAAAGGAGACATTAAAATTTTGCTCAGTGGTCTGTGGGATAATTCTCAGTAAGACTCTGTATGCCACTTTTCCTCCTCCTTTCAAACTGAAAAATCCATTTTGTCTTGCTGACCTTGTCTGATTTCTGTGTTCTGTGAAATTGTTGTTTTTCTTTTAGTTGGTTTCAACTGTACTGGAAGGAGGTGTGTTTAAGTGCAGAGATGTAGAAAGCTCATACATAGAATCTCTAAAATGGAAAAAGTGAAAAAATGGCATTGAAATGTTTTTGCTAAAATATTCATAAACTATGAGCAATACTTGAAAAAATAACTAGGAAGCTTACCCAAGAATCCTTTTTTCCTTTTTTTTTTTGTAAAAAAAAATGTTCTGATATTTTTCCTTGGTTTGTAATGTAAGCTGGATGCTTAAGAATACATGTCTACAAAGCCTATGTTAGGTGCTTTGTTGATGAGTACTGTAAAGTAATAAAATAAACGTGGCTTTGTGCATCATCTAAAATGTAAAGGAAGAGTCATGCTGTTCAATTTGACATGAATTGAGGAGGGAGTTCAAATTTCATTGGTCTTCTGTTTATTTTCCTCATTTAAGAAGGGAAGGCATTCCTGGTGAACTTGTCTAATTGAGAGGTAATGTGTGAGTACAAGTAACAATATTGTGTTGTTATTTCAGTACTGAATCTGTTCAGACTTGAGTTATGCTATTCAAGGTGTTAAACACTACGTGTTGTGCAACTCAGCCTTTTTTTCAGAAAACTCTGGAATGCCTGTTGCATTTTTTAAGGATTTGAGATGATGTAATGTGCTGAAATAGTTGTCTTGGCAGTTCTGTTATTAGAACTTGAGTTCTGTGTACCAGAAGTAATGGAATTCTCTTTGTGTTTAGATGAAGATGATGATTTTGCCAATAAAAGAATTTCCCTGAAACCGAAGGAGAACGGGACATCAGGGGTTGGTTGTCCAAGAACAAATACTGTGAAAAAAGAGGAGGTAAAACCACAAGCTAAAAGCAAACCCCTCTCTCCAGTGAAACAGACTCCCACCTCTGCACTTGATTTCTTTGGGACAAGGAGTGTCCAACGCTCAGAAAAGAAGCTGGTAGCAAGTAAAAGGAGAGAGGTGAGTACTGAGGAGGCTCCTGCTCGTGTGTCTGGTGGCAGCTCAGAATGAACAGTTGGACTGCAAGGAGGGGCTGAAGTGCTGCTCCTACCTCCTGTTACTCTGTATGAGCACTCACATAGAAGTTGAGCTCTCATGATCCACATGTGCACATCAACTCCTCAAATACAAGTTTGGAGTGGTTTCCATGTTTGATAAGATAGCACGAAGTTGAAGGTAGTATTTTCTTATTGCCTCTTCTCAAGTGACATTTCTTGAAATCCATTAGGTTTTCTGAGGTTGGTGAGTGGAAGGGATAGCTTAGGGTGGAGGGCAGGCAGGAGAGGGAGAAGGTTGTTTTCCCAAGCTTTATGGGGCACATATTCGTGGAATAACAAAGCACTGAGTAAAAGTATGGAGGAACTTAAAAATTCCCAGTATAGTTACTAATGTATTTTTCAAGTGATGTGTTTTTTTTTTCATTTGATAGCTTGAGAGATGTTTAGCATTGTTTTAATAGTTGAGATATTGACATTATAGCATGGTCTTGTTTTGAATAACGAAACCCCTTGAAAATAGCCTTGTTTAATAGTGTTTAGGTTAGAGAGCTGGAAATTAATGTTGCATGTCTCATTCACAGTCCTTTTCTAGAAGCATACAGAAGGAATCTATACATGTGAAGTTATTATTGACACAGTAATGGGGTAACTGAATAATTGGTCTTTTTTTCTTTAATATAGCCTTCACAGAGCAGAGACAGCACACTAGATGATGAGGCTATTGCTAGGCAACTGCAGCTTGAAGAAGATTCAGAGGTAAAAGCTCTACAAATTTAATGCTCTATATCAAGAGCAGTTTGTTTAACTTAAAATTGGTTTTCCTTAAGAAGTTAAGATGGAGTTTCCAGGTATGCTGTAACTAAGTGTAATAAAATTCATCAATATGTGCAAGCCTGGTCACACAGTTATTTTTATAGGCAATATTTCAGTTATGTAAATAGAATGTATCACTTAGTCTGGATAGAGAGAAAATCGATTTTCTCTGTCTGTGCAGCTGATGTGCTTCTAATAATCCTGCCTTTCACACAGAATTCACTTTCTGCTTCCTCATGTTTTGATGGTGTTATGTTTATTTTCATTCTCTGGAGTAAAAAATTAAAAGTCATTGCCATCCATGATCTGTTTTACATGTCTTTTAACTTTTCTTATAGTTGAGAAAAATGTGAATGGCCCTTACATGTCTTAAACTTTCCTATTTGAATCAGTACTACTATGAGGGAAGGTACACATATTTACTTGCTTTTGGGAAAACTTGATTTCCCACATATATTTGTAATATTGAGTATTGTTTGAAATAAGTAGATTGTACAGACAAATCTGCACCTCTGAAAGTAAGGATGAGAGAAAGTGAATCCAGCTTTACCCTACTAGAAAGTTAAACAACCAGTCAGGAAAAATAAGATGATGTCTTTATTTGAACTGATCTTATCCAAAACAGTCAGAGTTTCTGTGCATCCCAGTACTTTATATCGGGGTGTCTCTGCCCCAGTCTGCTTTGCACTGGGTGCTCTCTGCCCTTTCCCCTCCTCACTGTACTTAGGGAAGGGAGATTTCACTGTATGGACACATACAGACAATGCCTGTGGCATACTGGTTTTATAAAGTCATCTATTGGGATCTTAAAGCACGACATGTTGGATTTCAATTATGAAAGTAATTCTGTTGTTCTTCTGTTGAAACAGTGGTCAATATTTATTGGCAATAATGAACACTATTCATGAATAGAAAAGGTTTTCCCCAAGGTACCATATTGCACAGGAAAGGTAACCAAAGGATCAGTTATCACTGGAGATGTCAGGTTTATGTTAAGTGAAATAAAAATGAAGCCAAACTGACTTTGGTGGGGTTTTTTTACAACTAATAAATAACTCACACAGATGTTGTGCACTGTTTGTTTTTACTGGTTCTTTCATCAGAGAAAATCACTTGTATAAGTAATAGAAAGTTAAAGTATATTTGCTTCCCTAAAGTAAATAGAACTGACACTAAGAGCAGGGCTAAGGGCAGTAGTTAAGTTCTCCAGAACAGAATTTTTTAATATGCATTTTTTGCTAATAGTAAATGAGAATAAAGCATTCATTCTGGAGATATTATAATTTTTAACAGGCATCATTACTACTTGTCTTTTGGGACTGCTTTTGATAAAGCCAGCAGGTTACATGTTGTTGCAGACTGTTTGTTGTGAGGTGCAGTCTTCAAAGTTTGATTATTTAAAATAAAAGGCTAGACAACAATAAAATATATGAATGAAAAACTCATTTGAAAACAGCTTATACAGGCATAATAATGTTTCTAGTGCAACAAGTCAATTTTTCTCACTAGATTTAAGTAGTCTTATTTTCTGGGGGAGACAAGTAATTCTTCAGTGCCATTTCCAGAAATTTATTTGCCTCTGGTACGACACCCTTTTTCTAGCTATGTGCTCACTTAAGAGTTTTTGTAAAAATACACTAGAGTTAGAACTTGTTTGGCATTAGCCTAAAAATCATTATTTTTTTTTCCTTTCAGCTGGAGAGACAGCTGCATGAAGATGAAGAATTTGCTAGAACTCTGGCCATGTTGGATGAAACACCACAGAAGAAAAAGGTTGAATTCTTTTTAAACTTACACTTCTAGGAGTTGCATTGCTGGGAGTGTTCTTACTTATACGCCTTTGTTTTGAGACTTCCATACAAATGCCTTAAAAACAGCAGGAAAGTGTTTTCATGGAAATAGCACACTCACTTCTTATACTGCCCTCCTGGCTTTTCCTTGCTCAGTAAAGGGGGTCCTGCCTCATCAGACAGTGTGTGCTGGATGCCTCTGTAGGGATGGTATTGTAAGTTCTAGTCCCAGTTAAGTGAAGTGTGTTGCTGTGTCTCTGTGGTAGCTTGGGACACACATCCCTGACTTTGGCATCGTGTGTTTGTTTAGGCTCGGAAAAACACAGAAGGAGAGCAAACAGTACAGAGCATCAACAGCAGCCCTAATACAACAGCAGGGTACAAGCAGTCAGAAGGAGGTAGGACACAGAAACTGAAAAGCATTGCACTAATTTATAATATTAATGAGATACATTTTTATATATGAACTCTTCTCCCTCTGCCTCCTATCAAGTGAAAGCAACAGACTCAGCTGGTGCAGCCATGAATTACTCTGCGAAGCCACAAGCTAAATCTGAGCAGTCGAAAGGTTCTTGTTTACCCCCACAATCATCTAATGGTAAAAAAGAAGAGATTGCTGGAAAGGAAAGAGGTGCTCAAAATGCACTAAGAGGAAAAGCAGCTTCAGGGAAAGAAGAGAAGACAACACCAAAGAAGGAGAAAGTTTCTCCCAAGAAGACTGAGGTAGGAGCTATCAAAATTAATTTAGATGTCTTGGTGGAGTTTGCAGGAAAATAGTTTTCATTTATTATAGGTGTCACTGTTGTAACTTGGTGGTTTGAATCTCCTGAGCATCTTTTAAGGTTTTGAATTCTGGTAAGACTGTAAGTTCCTTCTTTACAGCAGTTGTAAAACTAAGTGTAAAAAATTATTTGGCAAAGTGTAAATTAAACAGATGAAGGACCTGAGGTTCTCTAATGCCCATTAAGGTGTGCAGGTACACTGCAAAATCAGTTCTGTGCTTTCTCTTGTTTAACTTGGCTGGAAAATGCAGAATGCAGGAATTCTGACACTTAGTGAGTGCAAACTTACTGATGTCAGTGTGGTGACCTAAGGATCTGTTCCGTGGTTAAAATGATGGGTGGCATTGTTTAGGTATTTATATTTCTCTCCCTAGTCTCCTGATTTTTCTTATTATTGATATGCTATGTAAGAATAGAATTTGGGGTTTTATATCTGATTCAGTAACTGTATTTGTTGAGCACTGGCAGTTACTGGCAACATTAAAATGTACTTCTTAATCATACAGTATGAAGTACCCCATTTTGACAATTAAATAGCAGTTGTAATTAGAAGGGAGAGCCTGCACCTCTTTTTGAGGTCAGTTTTTAGCAGTTGTTTGCTGATTGAGAAGCTTAAGTGTCTCTTAAAGTGTACTTCATAGTATTTCTACTTTTATATAAGTGTACATCATAAATAGGATGTGAATTTAAAGTGACAATTTAAGAGTTGAGTGAGCGTGTATATGTGCAATAGATGAAGCTACAGAAACCTGCCAATAAACAATGGGTACGTATTTTTTAAACTCTCACATTTTTGAAGTATTTTTAAAAGGAACAAGGAAAAACACCTCAACACAAGCACCAAAAGGAGAGCAAGATTCAGTATTGCATGTTAATAGATTATAAACAAGTGTTAGAACTTGGTTTTCCTTTGGTGCTTGAAAATGTCTTAAGCTGTGAAGCTTGGGTTTATTTTGCTGTTTTTATATCTGTAATATGTATATTAGTTTTTTTTCCTCTCCTGACCCAGTCTATAAGTCCTGAGGACTCTGAAAAGAAGCGAAACAATTACCAAGCTTACCGAAGCTTCCTTAATCGTGAGGGTCCCAAAGCACTGGGCTCCAAAGAGATACCTCAGGTAAGCTTGGCTGCAGGATTCTATATATGATGTGGAGTGTTTGGTAGACCTACTGCTGTAAGTAGTTTAAAAAAATATCAACTTAACTGTTTAAAGACTGGTATTTTTTTCCCAGTAGGAAGAATGTATTAGAAAAACATAAATTGTAATGCTAAGCAGTGACTAAATGTAAGGAAGTGTACTAAAGAATTTATACTCAGAACATGATTTAGGAAGTCATGATAATTAAAAATAGTTACTGGTTTTAAAGTTGAAGATTGCTGTCACTCAGTTGATTCATATGCTATGCTTGAAGCACAAAGTGCTACAAGTATGGTCAGGTAAACAATGTGTGGAGTTGTCTTGGTAGCTATTCTCATTGGAACTTTTAGAGCTATTACCTAGCTAGGTATGATAGTCTGATTTGTAAAGTTTCATAGGGTACTTGATGTGGTAGAGGGTTAAAATAGCTGATGGTTAAGGGCTATTTGGTAGAATTGTATCAGTAATGTATCTGCAATGCTCTGGTTCTCAGGGAGCTGAGAACTGCTTGGAGGGGCTGACATTTGTAATTACGGGAGTTCTGGAGTGCATCGAGAGAGATGAGGCCAAGTCTCTGATTGAGCGTTACGGGGGAAAGGTAACCGGCAATGTCAGCAAGAAAACAAATTACCTGGTGATGGGCCGGGACTGCGGCCAGTCCAAGTGTGAGAAGGTGAGTGGGCTCCTGCCTGGCCAGAGGCAAAGTGCAGCTCAGTTGTTCCTCTCTTACCTGGTAATTTCCAGTATCCCTGCCACAACAAAGTGCATCTTTAAAATGAAAAGTTGCCAAGTGGCTTACGGCTTTGTTTTGTTTTTACTTCTGTGCATACATACAACACACAGAGATATCCACATCTATATCAACTCTTGTTGTGTTCCTAGTCATAGTTTTTTTACTAGAAAACACTTTGAAATTAATTACAGAAATCCTAATGTAACGTGATTTCACATTTAATTCTTTCTTTTGCTCCAGGCATCAGCTTTAGGTACAAAAATTATTGATGAGGATGGTCTGTTTGATCTTATTCGAACTATGCCAGGCAAAAAGTCAAAATATGAGCTGGCAGCTGAAACAGAGGTATGCTTTTTTTGCTTTTGTTTGTTTTTAATTGAAAGGAGTTTGTCTTCTCTTCAGTAACAACAATCATCAGTTTGACCTTTTAGGTTAAAAGTGAAAATTTTTTGTTTGTGCTGAACACAAATGACTCGGGTGCTAAAGGTTATTTTCACGTTCTGACATTATTCTGCATTTTAGGTGCCTGACAGAGCAGGTAATTGCATCTCCTTAGAGGGTATTGGGTTGAAACAAGGAGTATTCATTCTTTGGAATAAGTAATTGTGACTGATACCATGTGGTACCCAGACAGGCCCAGAAATATGTAAACTATGTGTATATTTAACAGATCTTGTCTTTATGTGGTACTTGAACTACAAATATTAAAGGGAATTTTTTCAATACAAAAAAAGAGGTACCAAGTTTTTTGTGCACATTTAAATTTAGCTTGTAGTGGCTGATAGAATGTTATTAGAATCTCTGTTAGCTCTAATGTGTGGTGCATTCATTACAAGACATGACTTGTTTATGCAAAGATACCATTAATGTCCCAGGGAAAAGCAACTTTGAGCTTATTAGCTATCACTTAGGCTCCCTTTGAATTGTTTTGGGTTGAGCAACTTTTGCAAGTGTTTTGCAAGAGTTTCAAGGGTGTCTGACCTGTTTGTTCCCACCTTGCAGTCATCAGTTTAGCATTGTAGGATGCCTCAGGCTTTGTGAATTAGGGGACTGCTTTTGGAATGACCTGAACACTTCCCACCTCTTTTTTGTGGGTTGTACCACAGAACCTGGTGACATTGTGTTTAGCTGTGCTTTATTTCTCAGAAAGTATTTCTGTATCTGCTCTTGAAGGTTTTTTTAATCAATACATAAGCTTTGTCACTTTATAAGCCCCCTGTAATTGTTAAAATAAATATGCTGTTTATTTACTGTATTTTTCCTTTAATTTCTTTTTAATTTTTTATTTTCCTAAGGCAAAGAAAGTGGAGTCAAAACCCAAAAAGACACCAGAGAAAGCTGAGGCTGGGAAAAGGAATTTTAGCCCCTACAAAAGGGAAGCTAATAATAAAAAATACAAGTCTACTCCTGAAAAAGGAGAAACCATCAGATCTGTCAAGAAAGAAACCACTGCTGTTCGAAAACTTACGGACTTTAAACGTCAGACTGTAGAGGAGAAAGAAGCCCCAAAACCTAAGGGGAACTTGGTTTCTGAGGTTAATGAAGATGGCACAGAGAAATTGCTGTGGGTAGATAAATATAAGCCTGTATCTCTTAAGGCAATTATTGGACAGCAGGGTGAGCAGAGCTGTGCCAATAAACTGCTCCGGTGGCTCAGAAACTGGCACAAGAACACCTTGGAAGATGGACAAGGTGACTGGCCTGGTTAATTTTCTCTGTGTTCTTTCATGCTAATCATGCTCCTTGGTTCCCTGGACCACTGAGGGCCTGGGTGGTAGCAGGGCAGCTCTAGAAATTGGGAATAAAGCTGCACTCAGATGGGTTTTTAGCAGTAATTGAGCCTGAGGTTTTTCAGTGAAGTAGTTGTTCATTTACTACCCACCTTCCCACCTGAAAAAAGAGCAGAAAAATGTGTCTTAAAAGACTTTTTCCCCTAAGTTTGAGTTTTCATTTTTACAAAACCCCCCCAAATATCCTACTGTGATGTATCTAAAAATGGCCTTGTGTTGAGCCCATTGATTTCTTCCTCAGCAAGAGGAAATAGGTTAGGCATGGCCAACAGTGAAGATACAGGATAAGAGCAGGTCTAAAGGGCTGCTCTCATGTGAAGGGATGAATTGTCAAGGTGCTGCCTCTGGGAAGAAGGGCATGTGTCAAGTAGACAGTTGGTCATCCTATAGACAGACAGGTTTTTCTGTGTTTAAAAGAGGGTTTAAGTTTAGTTCAGCTCTAGTAGGTAGTGGGATTTTGTGTGTGGCGTGTTTGGGGTTTGGCTTAATTTGTTTGTGGTGGTGTGTGGGTTTGGTGGTGTTTTTGGTTTTTTATGTGTATGATATGGTTGTGAGGAAATTGCTGAAATGGTTGTATTACATTAATAGCACTTTTTGGTATTTTTCAGTTCAAAATCACTGCAAGTTATAAGCTGTAAGCTGGTTTAAACTGCTTTTACCTGAGTAGTTAGGATGCAGCTGTGTGTGCATCTTTGGATGTTCTTCTCAGTCCTTAAATGAGGAAAAATTCCAATGATGCTTGATATCTTTAGCTTTAGGAGCATTGTTTTATAATTACATACCTAGGTAAAACCTGATTTTTTTTTCTTTTTAGCAAAACCTAGTAAAACTGGAAGCAAAGATGATGGGACAGGCTTTAAAGCAGCATTACTTTCTGGTCCACCTGGAGTTGGTAAAACTACTACAGCTGCTTTGGTTTGTAAGGTGAGGTCATAATAATGGTTGTTCCCAACACTTTTGTTACATATTAATTCTGAATCTTGATACAGGTACAGTGTGCAGGTGGGTGTGCTCTGAATGACAGGGTCTGCTCTCAGCCAGGTTGCACCTGCTCAGAACAGGGTTACAGGTGAAAATATGTGGCTATTTGGATACCTTTATCAGGTCTGAGGTGAGAAGGTACCAATGGGTGTCTGCATTTCTTTCTGTTACATTGAGAGGAAACATATCACAGTATGTTGAATAATTGGAAATGGTTTTCCAAAACTGTGAGCATTCAGCACTGGTTCTGCAATATTGGAATATTGGAGAATATTTGCATTTAGTGGGAGTCAAATTCTGGCAAGCTTTTTGAAAGGCTAAGGTCATGGTTTTTATATGTCTAACAGAGAGATATTTCCTAGATTTCTTCTAAATTGAAATGCTACTTCAGGATGAGAGAAATTGACAGGGCTATGTGTCCGTTTCTAAATCTGAATTTAGAAATCTGTTGTATAGAGTAACTCTTAATCCTTTTCTCCCTCCCCCCCCACTGCATGTCTTTGAGCTCCGTGCCAACAAGTTGCTGCCACACCTAGAGCTAGACTAGAAAAGGTGAATGTGCTGTCTTGGGCTCGCTTTTTTTTTCCTTAAAAGCATGTCATTTTCTGTTTCTGGTTTCCAACCTGGCTTGCTCTCAGCTGCCTCAGGACTCTACAGAGCATTTCTCTGTGCTCCACAGGAAATGCCAGCAAAACAGACCAATGCTGTGTGTGCTCAGTGCTGTGTTCTGGCTGCCTCTGGCAGGAGAGTTTGCTGATAAAGGAGCAGCTGGGTTAAGTTGTGTCAGGGACTGACAGAAGTGTTAGTGCTGCTGTGGGAGTCATGTGTTTCCTGTTGGTTAAATAGTTAAAAGCTTCTCTTTCCTGCAGCTTTCAGAGCCATGTGGTATGTTTCTTTGTTATGCAGCTGGAAATGCCATGGAGCTTAGCCAGCCTTGGCTCACAGCTCTGTTCCTATCCCTGCTGGCAGTTCTGTTCATCTTCCAAAATTTAAAATGTGCCACTGACTCCATTGCTTCTGCATCCCCTTCAATTAAACCAAAAAGAAAACCAACCAACAACAAAAAAAATTCAAACAAACAAACAAAAAAAAAACTACAACAAAAAAACCCCACCACAAAACAAAACAGAAAGTGTCTCTTTTGGGCCTATCTGTTCCACACGTGGCTATAGAGTTTTTTTTGAATTGCTAGAGAAAAGGAGTATAAGGGGAGAAACTAATTAAAGCTATATGATTTGTCACTGATTTGTGTTCTCACTTTTTATGTGGTTTGTGTGTTTGGACCAGGAGCTGGGGTATAGCTATGTGGAGCTGAATGCCAGCGACACTCGCAGCAAGAACAGTCTGAAGGAAGTCATTGCTGAGTCACTTAACAACACCAGCATCAAAGACTTCTGTTCTGGTGCGTCTGTTGTTTGAAGGAGATTTTTGTTTTATTAAGAGTCTGCTTGGAGGAAGGACAGAGCTCCCTTATTGCACGACATTAGGAATTTACCTTGCTCATCAGGTGGAGGGGCCTGGCTCTAATAGGGATGGGTTCATGTAGTAAGCTGTTATATTTCTTCTTCAGTTTAGAATTAAATCCTGCTACTTGTAAAATGAGTTGTTAATCTGCACAAACTACTCAAGAACTGTGCAGTTGCTCCTCTGTTCCATGGGACTTGTTTCTAAGAAAATAACATGAGGTTATAGTCTGGTCTGTGAACATAGATTGATGTGATCAAGTGGCAGAGCCACCACCTCAGTAGCCCAGGATGGTGTTATCTTACTTAGCATTGGGTAAAACTCTGAGCAAGACTCCTTTATTCTCATCTCATTTTCTTATCCATATTCATTTTCAGGTGCATCTTCATCAGTTAGCGGGAAGCATGTATTGATCATGGATGAAGTGGATGGTATGGCAGGCAATGAAGACAGAGGAGGGATTCAGGTGAAGCCACTGTAGTTCCTAGCTAATGCCATTGCCAAGAGTGTGTGCCATATATAGCACAAGATAGTCAAGCCACTCTGTCCTCAACCCATGGCCCATAAACAAACTCTCTGCAGAGTACAGTCTGACATGTTTTAGAAGCCTGTTTTGGTGTAAGAATTGTGCCTTGGTAGATGGGGGAAAAAGGATATTTGTGTAGAAGAAGCCTGGAGTGATGAACTTGAGTGTGTGCACTTTAGAACAGGTACATTTATTCTAAGGTCTCTCTAAGGTGACATCTCCCTGCAGTGGGAGGTTCATAGTCTGGCTGGGACTGTTGCTCTTTTGCATAGGCAGTAACACTGAGTAACTAATGTGTGGCATAGGCAGCAGCACCCTTTGTTCTCTTTAGTAGCTCCAGTTTTAGCTTCTGAGGATTTCCTATAGTCACGTGCAGTACTTTGATGGTAAAGGGCATAGAGATTTTTAGCTCAGATGCAGGTGTTTTCATTGTAAGAATGAAACTGAACTGATTTTCACCTTCATTAGAGCTAGCAAAGTTTGTTCTGGTGAGCCTAAAAGTGATGAAGCCTCTTGGAGCAGAGATGAGCTGATCTTTTTACTTTCTGCCTTTTCATTCTTTGACAGACACAAACGGGATGGGGCCACTCTGACAAGCGTCTTGAGCTGTTTATTTTCAGCATCAGTCTCATTACAGGGTTATGGCAATGAAGAGATGCTACCAGCTCGCTGGTCAGGCAGCAGGCCAAAGAAACTTGATGTTACAGCATACCATAAAGCCATCTTAGCCAATCACAGAGAGCAGAAGCATACTGACAGTAGTTCTATCTAATCACCTTAAGCACATGTAGCTTTGGTTAAAACAATGGTGGCCTTCTCTCGCATACAATGGCCCGTTTATAAGAGACAAAGCACAGAGCACTATTCATATTTAACCTTCTAAATATCTACTAAATAAACTTGTTGCAGCTTAGAAAGCTAAACTACACAGCTGCTATTGTTCTATTTCCCATGTCTTTGCTACAGCTTAGATATCTTGTCTGCTGCTTTAGCACTGTTCAGGCAGGGTGCAGCCAGAAAGCTGTGTGTGCCCTCTGGGCATAAGCCAGGTCAAACTGGCCTTTGGAGAAATGAGTCTGGTTCTGTAGGTGGACAGCTGTACTCTGGGCTGTTGGTCTTCATTGCTTCTTCAAGACAGTTCCAAACATAACTGCTGGAAGTAAGGAATGGAAGTGGGTAGGCAGCAGATCTTTTGCAGCTGAACAGAACAGGAAGTGAAAAATATAGGCAAGGGGCTAGGTTTGCACTGTGTAGAAATGTGGACTTGGCAGCTGTCAAGGATCTGATTTAAGGCGGGGACTAATGCTGCTTGGTATGACATTCTAATTGCTCTCATTATCCAGTTATCTGATGGCATTGTAACGTGTCTCAATTGCAGGAGCTGATTGCTTTGATCCGGCACACGAAGGTTCCCATCATTTGCATGTGCAATGATCGCAACCACCCCAAGATGCGCTCCTTGGTCCACTACTGCTTGGATCTTCGTTTTCAGAGACCTCGGCTAGAACAGATCAAAGTAAGTAGGCTGTGGCTGTGGCTTTATGGCTGTGGCTTTATGGGCTGCACTGAATTACCATCAGGAACTTCAGTTTTCATGTGGCACAGTTTATTCAGAATAAATTGGATACACCACTTAATCCATCATCTCAGCAAGTAACTGTTTTTCAGAATGAATTGCCTGAGTTTCTCTTCCCAAAGCCTTTTGGATTTTAGATGTCTGTCTTAAGAATATATCCAAAATTGGTTTTTATAAACAAACATGCTCTTTTTTACACGATTGGTAAATGATGGCTTATGATTATGAGAGAAAATTTTAGCTATATGTGCTTTAAAAATTTAGAAAAATATGCAGTGTTCTTTCATGCATGTGTCAGTATTTTCTGCTGGGGCAAGAACTCATAGGAATGCTCTAGTGACAGTTTCTCAATTGTGATTACAGGGTGCCATGATGTCTATTGCATTTAAAGAAGGTTTAAAAATTCCTCCACCTGCTATGCAAGAGATAATCCTGGCAGCAAATCAGGACATCAGACAGGTCAGTAGCCATTCAGCATCAGTGACCATTCAGATAGCAGATTATGTACATTGAATTCAAAGTATTTAAACAATATTTTTATGTATAAAGATTAGGCTGTTATTGCCAGAGTCTTCCATTTAAATTCTATTATGCTACAAAATTGTAAATTTTGTTCTTTAGGTTTTACATAATCTTAATATGTGGTGTGCAAAAGACAAATCACTGACTTATGATGAGGCTAAAACAGATGCCAGCAGAGCCAAAAAGGACATCAAACTGGTAAGTGTCAAATACTGGATTGGCTTTTACTGTCATATTTTGATATAATCACTTGGCTTTATAAGCATCTTTTGAACTGAAGCACTGAATAAAGCCTAGGTGCCAAGAGCTATCGCATTTGCCACAGATAGTTGAAGAGTAGTATATCCAGGACTGAATCTGAATTTTGATATACTTGTCTCTTATGTAAGATGCAATTATGAAGCTCATACTTCCCATCCTTTGTTCTCTGTTTAGGACATAATTCTCTTAATATCAAAAATAAATTACAGTTCTTAAAACTGGTAAAGTTCTAGGGTGGAAATACTGAATGAGGGGCTTGTACTGATGAGTGAAGATACTTCTGGATACTGATTTTGTGGATACTGTGCTGTGTTTTACTTTTTGTGCTGACCTTCTAGCTGCTGACTTCTTGAAATGTCATTTATTTAGGGCCCCTTTGATGTTGTCCGGAAGGTTTTTGCTACTGGAGAAGAGGCTGCCCGTATGTCTCTTATAGACAAATCAGATCTTTTCTTCCATGATTATTCACTAGCACCTCTCTTTGTCCAAGAGAACTATGTGCATGTGAAACCAGCTGCTGCTGGGTGAGTTACTCCAAACCCTAAATTGCTATAGGCTTTTGTGTTGGGGAGTCAAGGTAGACTAAAACCTATCTGGATATTTCTGCCTTGTAACAAAGTCAACTTCATTTTTTTTCCAGAGGTAATTTAAAAAAGCACTTGGTGCTCTTGAGCAGAGCAGCTGATAGTATATGTGATGGTGATATAGTGGACAGACAGATTCGTAGCAAGCAGAACTGGAATCTTCTTCCAACACAGGTGAGCACTTAACACTCACTTTATGTTCTTTAAGGGGGGGTGTCCAGTGTTAAAGGTGGATCTGTGGAAATTGGTGTTTCAGTGTAGTTTTATGATATCTACAGTTTGTACTTCATGTAGTATTTTCTGTTCCACTGGTAATCAGAAGAATTTCCTATATCCATATTGTTGAGCCCATGCTGCAACATGAAATAAAGTCTTCTGCAATGTGGAGAAGGTGGACAGTCACAAAGCATAGAAGCACATGGTGCGTTATCACTTTTGCTGTTACAAGCCTGCTCTGTCCTTCCTCTCACCAGGGCAGGATTTCTTTCAAAGCACAGAGGACTGAAACTTGGTCACTGTACTTCTTTTAATGCTCACTGAAACACTGAAAAGACTTGTGCTTAAAGGATTATGACTGGCATCAGAGAACGCATTGTAGGTGAAATTGGAAGGCACGTCTGGATGTCATCTAGTTCAGTACCGGTCCAAAGAGCTGTATGCTTAGGAACAGAGCTGACTTATGTAGATTGCAGTATTCTTTGGAAAGCTCTCTTTCACCAAGTCTGTGTGTTGGAGATCACTTGTTTGTGTGAAGTCAGCTATTTGACTGCACTCTAAACTGGACATGAGAAAAGGCCATGTTTTGGGGTTGTCTGTTTGGCTTTTTTTGGGTTTTGAAACCAAGAAAACTTCACAGGTATTTTAGAACATGGTAATAAACAGGGTGGTACAAGGGATGAAGCTGTAACCTTAGAGGGATTGACCAGAAATAAGCAATTGAGAGAGTTCTCTTAAAATAAGCCGTTTCCACTGTGACCCTGTGTCACCTACCCCTCTTCCCTGGGGACAGTGAAGTGCAGGGCAGTGTGTCATGAGACTTTCAGTGTGATCTGAGTTTGGCATGTGTGTTACTTTTTCAGGCTATTTATGCAAGTGTTCTCCCAGGGGAGCTGATGAGGGGTTACATGTCCCAGTTTCCTGTCTTTCCCAGCTGGCTGGGGAAATTTTCATCCACAGGCAAACACGATCGTATCATTCAAGAACTGGCAATGCATATGAGTCTCAGGTAGTACTGGCATTCCTCTGATACATTCCTCTGATTCTTTCTTGTGCAGTTCATTACCTACCATCAGTTCCTTGCTGTGCTTGGTGCAAATAAGTGACACATTCATGTGTTCTGTGAATGTGTTCCTATGTTGTTAAGGACATTTTTCTCAATGCTTAATTTCTACAAGTCAATCACAAGTACTTTGCATTTTTCTTTTTTCCCCTGAAGTTGTTTCTCAGAGATGTGTTTCCCCAGACTGCTTGGTGTTCAAATACCTTGCATTGGTTATTCCCCAGTGCAGGTATGGCAAAAGAAATGGCACAACTTGCAGTTTGCTCTTAAGGCAGCTGATTGTTATTTGCTGAGGGCCTCCTTACCTATTTGTTCTTGTCTTTAGAAGTCAATGTTGCTGGTTGGACAGATTTACTTACTCCATGTTTTATTTTCAATTTGACAAAGAACTCAGACATGCAAGAGGACAGTAAATATGGAATATTTGTCATATTTGCGGGATGCACTTGTCCAGCCCTTGAGAGACTTTGGAGCAGATGGTGTACAACAAGCTATAACATTTATGGACTCCTACTGCTTGATGAAAGAAGATGTTGAAAATATCATGGAAATAAGCACGTGGGGAGGCAAACCCAGTCCTTTTTCAAAGCTGGATCCCAAGGTAAAATTCACCAGTGAATTTTTTTTGTTTTCTTCCATATCTTAAAAAAGAAATCCTAGAATAACTGCTATGGTATGGATGTGCTTTGGAAAGCCTGAAGTTGGTGGACCAGGTTAACCATAATTAATAGTAGGCTTTGTGAATCAGCTGTCAAACATACCACTAAGTTCAGGGCTAAGTCCTAAAAGATAAACAGGCTGTGCTTCACTCTGGAGTCTTACACTTTTTGTTCCTGGTGTAAAGGATTACTAGGAGTCCATTGTGTCTTGGGTATAGAAGCAGAACAGAGGAAGGACAGGAAAAGCTGGTACCTTTCTACAAGGAGGCTCTGGCTGTAAGGGCTGTGTCCTTCAGGCACACTCCTGCCTGTCCTACCATCCTGCAAAGGAGGAGAGACACACAGCTGCCTGTGTTACAGAGCAGGCACTGCCTTCAGAGGCTGCCTGGCAGCTTACACCTTTCCCATTCGTGTCAGACAGAAGTGCCAGACCTGGAGTGCTTCATGTACTGCTCGTCCAGAACCCAGCTACTGCACTCCAGTGGTTGGGCCCCTCACCTGGTACAAGGTGAGCTTAAGCTCAGATTGCTTTTACAAACTAGGCAGATGTGATCTGAAACAGATCAGGTGCTCATGGAAAGAGAAGAACCTGCTGTAAACTAAACCTACACTACTATCAAGTGTTTTCCCCTAGTCTGAATATGCTGCTTGTCTGGCAAGTGTACAGTGCTGCTGAAGGGGGCTCTGGTGTGACTGTGCTGAAATTATTGTAGGCCTGAGCAAGCATCTGAAGATACACACTTTATTGAGGATTATGTGAGACTTGTTTAAAATAAGCCTTCACCATACAGCTCTTAAACACTTTCTGTGTCCTTTTGAGAGAGTGGCATCTTCTGTGTATCTTTGGTCACGTCTTTCCAAAGGAAAGTTGATGTGGAATCTGTCAGTAAGTTTCTAACAATCTACAGTTCCTAAACTGATGCTCAGTTTCCTTCCTTCTACCCTGCCAGGTCAAAGCAGCTTTCACACGTGCCTACAACAAAGAGGCACATCTGACTCCATATTCCCTTAGTGCTGCCAAGGCATCCAAAAGGCAGTCGGGATCTGCAGCAACCTTAGAGCTGAGTGAAGACTTGACTGTGGAAGAGATCCAGTCTGATGAGGATGAGCAGGACACTGTTGACAGTGATGCAATGATTAAGGTGATTTAATTTCCTCAGTATTAAACAACCTCACAGAAGTGTTGGGGCTTTTTTGTTTGTTTTTAGTTACCTTTCTGTGACTTTTAACATCATCTTAATGAATTAAGAAAAAAAATCATAGAAGCATTAAATAATCTCTCAACTTTTAAAATTTTAACTGGTGGTAGTGTGGAAGAGTCTTAAGTTACTTCCATCCATTGTCTTATGTTGGACCAAAGTGAGACATTACTCTAAATCTAAAATTCTGCATCCAGTTCCAAAATTTAGTAATATTTCAAGTGTTGATGAGGATAGTGCCAGTGGCAAGGAGCCACCACAGGCCTGTGCCTGTGGTTCCTAGAGATGACAATTCTAGTAATAGCTTTGTAGGTATCACTAAATGGGGATCCTTAAGACTGAATATGGTAGCCTGTACTCTCTATGGCATTTATAAACTTCACACCTGAAAGGGGAGGGAAAGAGGTGGCTTTTTCCTTAACACTTGACTACATTTTGACTTAACTTTTGTCAGCTGGATTTTAAACTGTCTGTATTTCTGTTTGTAGCAAAAAAAGGGGAAGTCTTCCAAGCTGCCAAAAAGAGAGAAAAATGAAGAAACAACAAAAAAAGAAGGGAAAAGAAAAGAGAAAACAAGACATTTAGAGTAAAACCTTGCTTTGGACACAGCTTTGCATATCTAACTTCTGCCAAGAACATGAAACAGATCCAGTGCTGCTGCTGGGAAAGTAGAACCAGTGCGTTGAAAATGCTCCTCTTATAGAGGTGCTGTAGCTCTTGTGCTCTCAACCTGCTGTGCTTACTCCTGACATGGTACATGTTACAAGCTAGAACTTCCTTGTGCAACGACACCAGGTGCATGAACATGCTGAAAATGTCATGCTTAGTTACCTGGCATTTCTGCTGAGTCTTCCTAGGACTTCACTGCTTTTTTTTTTTTAATATAAATCCCCTGACATTATGTGGTGAAGTCTTGTAAATAGTACATGATGCGAAAAACCCCATACATAAATGGCTTATTTGTACATTATAGAAATTAAGCAGTATATAAAATTACAATAAAATGTTTCACAGGATTCTTTTAAATTTTTGGTTAAGTTCATGGAGTGTTCTGTCCTGTTTCCCTCCTTTATTCCACACTTTTGTTTTTCTTTTACATACGTGATGTGGCATTCCTCTTTTCCTAAACTTCCCTTTTGTTCAGTTACAGAAAAGCAGTGAGGGATTTACTTCCAAAAGTCTGTACTTGAATAAGTTATACCTTTAATCAAAACTAGAAAGGAATATTTAAAGAGTAAAAACTGTTTAATTGAAAATATTCATAACAGTTCAGAATGGATACTGAAAAAGAAAACAGTAGGGAAGTGTTTTTTCTTCCTGCCACACATATTACAAAGATGGCCCTGTGGTTTGTCTTTGGTGCAGATGAAATGCAGATTTTGTTTGTAATAATTATCAGTTTTATTACTACAATAAACCAAAGTACAAAATTTATCAAAAGCTAAATAGTTACAGGTATCACAAAATAGAAGTGACACGGCTGTTATTAGGCCTGGGGAAGAGATGTGTGATGTAGTGATAGAGCTTCCCTTGCTGCTTGCCAGCCAACACAAGCAGTTCTGGAAATAAACAGAGGTGGTTAATTACATTCTGAGATACTGAGATAGCAGATCAGGAAAAATAAAATCATCTAAAAATTCCCCAAAAGAACTTGAGTGCATTGCTGTGACCTACAGCTGAGTTTTCACATAAGGTGTTTGCAATAGTAAATTGCAATTATTGAAACTATTAACATTATTGAGGAACACTGTTAGCTCATTTTCAGTTACCATTAAAAAAAAAAACAACTGAAGTCCTGGATCTAAGTCTTTGGTATAGACAGAGCCATGCTCTCATTCTTAGAAGGATGAGTATTTCAGGCCAGTACTTGTTGCTGTTATCCTGGGATAGATTCTGTTAAATAGGCAAGTTAAGATCATGTATCCTGCATTTTAGATTTGCTCCTTCCAGGTAGTACCCCTCTTGCTCTCTAACCCCCACACTTAAACCCGTGCTGGAAGAGCTGGGGAAGTTTGGATGATGCTGAGATCTTCAAACTGTTCTCTGTGCTACTCAAGCACACCTGGTGTTCAGGAACATGTTCCAAACCACAACAGTTTGGGGATGTTAATGTAGTCATAGAGGTAAACTGAGTTGAAGCACAATTTAACAACCAGGTCAGTTGCAGTAGCAAAACCTACTGGTGTTTGCATGCCTGAGGGCAAATAGGTGATAGAACTGGGTCTCAAGTTATCCGAGGCATTGACCCAGGCTCTAAGGTAAGATTCCTTACTAGGAAAAACTCCAGAGCTGTCTAGAATGAACCCTGTTAAATAAGAAGTACAGACTGTAGGCCATACCTGAATTTACTGGTCCTCATCTTCTAGTTTGAGGTATTCTGTGCAGTCATTTATTTTCTTAAGATCAGTAATGTTAATCCTTTCAGAACACATGGGACACACATTTTCAGTCTGTAACAGGCTGTTTTAAAGGAAGGGTAACTGGTCAAAAGCAAATTCTAACATTTTTCAAAGGAGGTTGGGCCTGAGGCACAAAGCCTAGATCAGAGTTCTGACCAATGCTTGTAACAAGTGCAGGTCAGAACAATAGCTGCTTCTGTCTAAGTTTTCAACATTTGAGAACCACATGAGGAAGGCTGCTGTTTGCATTTAAAGATATAACAAAGGAGGTTTTGCTGATATTGGAACAGAGCTATCCCATTGTCACATGTGATTATGAGGGACAAGACAAAATTGCTGTCTTAGTCTGTACCCAATTCTATGTGAACTTTGTTTGTTTTGGTGATTGCTGCTGCGTCTGTGTTCCTGCCCTCCCCCCATGTCAGGGCTTCTTCCTGGACAGAGCTGAGAACTTACACAAGCTCACCATCCATCTTCATTACTGTTCCTGTTGGAGCCCTGCATCCCTGGCCCAGTTCTTTGATCATATCCTATCATTTTGGTCAACTTTGAAGCAATGTTCTCTGAGTGTCTAAGGTGCAATTACCAAGTAAGGGGAATTCTTCCACCCAGCCCAGCTCTATCACAAGTTTTTAGTACCAAATGATCCATTAGCTGCTAAAAATATGAAGAAACATTGGAATACTGCAGTAGAGAAAAATCCCAACTTACTTTTTGAATTCTGAGTAGAGGGCAGGAAAGTCACAGTGTGGGCAAACTGTCCAGTCATCGCGCACCATGTGCCGACCCTGCAGACAGAAACTGCAGGTAACTGAGGGGCAAGTGCTGCCTGCCTACAGAGCATTTCCTTTTGGACCTCTTATGAGAAAGCCTCAGCAACTGAGCTCTAAGATCTTGAATTAAAAGCCCCACATACGTGTTACTGTAGCTTGATTACTGTGTAAAATCTGTAACTAGAAAAGGAGCTCTCACAGATGCAGTGTTATCATTTGCATTCCTCTTTTTAAAATGGAAATCTAGGAATATACTGAATTACAGTGTTTAAAATTCTTCTCGTTTGGCAATTTTAGAATGCTATTTGTAGATCTGTACCCAGAGCTGTACCTAAATCTGCTGGCATTTTTGGTGTTGTATATGACATACCAAAAATGCCCCCAAAGCCGCAGCACCTGAGCCCAGTAGGTCACATTCAGCACTCATTTGTGAGCCTGCCTGGCCTTTGCCTCTTTACGTTTTCTCTTTTTTGCTACAGTTTACTAGTTTGCTTTTGCTAGAAGGAATTTGTATGTATCTTTTTAATACTATAAAAACACAGCAGCACCTTGACCTATACTGAGAGATTTATGCTCTAATACAATATGCAACAGCAGACTGTTTTGACACTGACTCTGGTTTGATATTTGAAAATGCCACAGTCCTAATGTCTGCAAACACTGTGACATAAACAAACTGTGGCCAAGATGGAGCCTAAATACATATTGTGTAACATACATTCACATGTACATTGTGTTTGGCTCATAAATTTATATTTAAAACCCTTTGTTTTCCTAAAGATATTATTTCTAAAGTATACCTGTCACCTTATTCTGCTAAACCAATAGAGCAAAAAGACCCCCATATAATTGATATTAATTTTTTGTGAGACTTAAGTCTTTAGTTTTAATAAAGAATGTTAACTCTAACATTTGTTTCTTGTTCAAGTAAGTTCTCTTTTTTTTCCTGCAATTTTAGTATGACAATTCATGTGAACCCAGTAAAAACTGCATTAGTTATACAGTAGCTGTACAGTAACTTCCCCCAAGAATGTATGCCATCCTTACCTTTTCAGTACACTCTAAAGAAACAAAAAAATATTAGAACTTCTCAGTTCTGTAAGGATGAGTAATGTAAGAAATGCTGAGGTCACTGCCTGAAGCATTAGCATTGGATGTGCTTAAAAATTTCCCAAAGAGCTTTCTGAAGTTTTGTTGGTTTTTTTTGTTCAGTTGGTTGGTTGGTTGGTTTTTTTAATTTTTTTTTTTTTTTAATATTAAGTCTTGGTAGCTGAGAGGAGTTGAGCTGTGCCCTCCACAAGCTCTTGTACATGGAAAAGGAAAGAGGGACTTCTGTTCTCTGAGCACTTGAGCCCCTGGGCAAATGGCTGAGCTGGGAAGGCATCAGCAGCAGTAATCTGTATTCTCCCCAGTGCACCAACTACACCAAATGTGTGCTGGGGATTCCTGGTGCTGCACATGCTTTTTCAGGAAGCTGAAGTCTCCCAGAATATTTCCTGAATTTACTGGCGCCCTCAGGTGCCTGCTACTTGGAGGTGGCAAGTGAGGATATTCTTATGATAGTCAAAGACAAAAAGAAATTTGGCAACAGATTAGAAAAACCCATAAATGCATAAAAATATCTAGCTTGCATCCACTAGCAAACTGAAGAAGTTCAAATGAACTTATTTTTAGAAGGGAAAGCAGCTTTGCCTTTACTGTCACAGTGTAGAAAGCACAGCAGGCACTCACAGTTGCAATGCAGTATGGAAGGTTGTTTTTACAGCTGGGACACAGAAGTTCACACTCTGGGAGCTGGAAAGCACAGTAGGGACAGGCTGTGGTTGGCTCTTCTGTCTCAGTTGTGTCCCGACGTCTAAAACATAGATACAGCTGTGAATAAAACCCTCAAGCTGTTTGAACTTAACAAAGCTGTTTTACAATGGCAAGTGTTTTTACTTTGAGTACTTGCATAACTTCCAGCTGCTATTTTACATTCTATCAGCTCCTTCCTTTTAACTATCACCCAAGCTTCATCACAATTATGTCAACTCAGAAATAATAGATAACTTTCCATTTAATTAGAAACACCACCATCTTTTAGGAGGTGTAACTAATTCTAATACTTTACAAGACTTCAAAACTCAGTCTATATGTATTGACTATAAAGTTATGGTTTCTTTGTCTCAGAGATTTTCTGTGGTAGGACCACAGAGAACAGGAGTAACAAAAAACTGGTTTCAAAAAACTGTAGGATCATACAGCTTCTAACTGCCTCCAGAAAGGCAGAAGAATGTAAGAAGAATTTCAGAGAAACACCATAAAAACCAGTATCCATAAAAAGCTACGTAAGCTGAGACTCTTTAGGTCCTGAAAAGATAAAACAGATAGAGGGGAAATAAATAAAACATGTTTAAAATCATAAATGACACAGAAAAGGTTTTCCCAAGAGGAAAACCTACGAGGCCTTAACTAGCTAGAGACCAGTCCCGACACAATGGAACTTGTTGTAGGAATCAACTGTCATTAAATATGTACATTTAAATTAAATATTTAGTTTAAGCAGAGTGATTGGATAAGCTCATGGAGAGCTTACAGACTTCAAAAATAAATACCTAAAGCATCAGTATGAGCTCAGGAAGTCCCTGAGCCTTGGTTAAAGACAAGTAGAATAAATGACAAAAGTGGTATATATGCTTGCCCTGCTGTTCTACAATTACCTATGCTTCCTCCTCTGGCAGAAAATATTGACTAGGATCAAAACAAAACTTCAGATAAGGAAGAAAATATCAGGAATTCATATATTTTATTTGCCCTCCCATTCTTTTTTATCTTAGCCATTTAGTCATCTAAATCACAGAAGAGCACAATGCTTCCTGCTGTTGTAGCCAACAGTTTGGCTCTGGATTCTCAACTAGAAACCAACTAAACCTCTGTGGCTGCACTTGTGACTGTAGGGAGAAGATGGAAAACACTATTGCTGGTTAGGAAACATTTTAAATGCACATTGCATTTAAGGCTTATCACATTCAAAGGAAGTCTTTAAATCTCAAAAAAGGGTGGAAAATGGTTCTTAGCCTTTCAAATATAAGACAGTGAAATAATGTGAAAACAGTCTACAGGCTTTATGAGCAAAAACATAAAAAGTAAAAAACAGTAAGGCCTTGAAATTGTCTGCATTTGATTAACATCACTCACCTGACCATTGTTTCAATTTTCTTTTTGTATTTTGGATCTATTTTACTCCGATACTCAGGTCTCATCAACATAGCAGCAAAACTGAAGGCTGAGTTTTTCAATCCTGCTCGGTGACACTCAATCACAGCTGAAGTCAGGATTGGCACAATATCTGTAATGCAATGAAACAATGATGTCAAATATTTATTTACCAACATTAATGTTTAAAACCTTTAAGCTAATACAGCTAAAAAATTACTGATGAAAAAAAGACTACTTTTCTTCTTTGTCATGGTACAGAGTTGCACAATATGGGGCATTCCTGGAACCATATACAGGAAAACCATAGTTTCAACTCTTACTGCCTCACACTCCTGAAGCTCAGCATGGCAACAGGAATGTTCTGATTTTAACCATTTCTCCCAAATCTTGTCTGCACTCTTTAAAGCCTACTTCTTAGTCTACATTTTCCATGTACCCAAAAATAATTAAAAAAGATCAATTAAGATTTGGTGATGAAGTCCCAGAACCAGTCAGTTCATTACACACAGTCCTGAGACAGTGTGTGGTTGAGGCTGCTCAGTACTGCAGTAAAGTGAGGACAGATTAAAGTGCTGGTGAGGATCCCATCCTGGAGGCTGTGTATAGAGGAGCTGCCTGGAGGAGCATGCAGAGCACACTGTGCAGTTACACTCTGTTGTTGCCCACAGGATCACAGGGGAGGATGAACCTTGCAGGGCAGTGCTGATTAATGAGCTGCCCCCTGTAGAGCAGAGCTCCTCTGCTGTCAGCACTTACGTGATGGGAACTTGCTGATGTTGTTGGCCACTCGTATGAGCATCCGCGCTCCCTTCATGTGATCACCGCGTTTCACGTGAATCTGGAATGCAGCACACAAACCACATTTAACTGCAGCCACGGGGGAGGAATTCCTGCAGCCTGCTCTTGGCATGCATCCATCCTGCTGGGAGCTGCATGCCAACAGCTCCTTCATGAAACTGAGCAGAGCTGACTACAGAAGGGACCAGAGACCTCAGCATGGCCCTTCCCCAGTCCTTCTGGCCTTCGGCCCAGCACTTGCAGCTCTTGCCTCACTGCTGGTAGAGAGGGAGGCTGAAGTTGGCTGTAGGAATAGATATCCTGATGGGCATCCATGGGTTAACAAAGAGAAATCATTTGAGCCCCTGCTTAACTTCATTTGCAGAAAAGCAGTGATCTACTTATGGATAATAACCTCAAACAACAACAATAATAATAAATAGTTGTAGCATAGTATTTGTAAACATGAATGCAAAAGAAAAACAGGAAGCTATATGTAATTTTCAATTATTCAGTATTTAAAAAAAGAATACGCTACTCAAAGAGGCAGAAACAACTATGGGTTGTCCTCCTGAAGCTTGCTGTTAGCATGCACTTGGATTCTGTGATACAATCTATATGACAATATAATTTATGTACACACAACATCCATCCATACAATTCAATAAAACAGACACTGTGCAACTTACACATAAATTCAATTTCTCACTTCCTTACCTTCACTAAAATATAGCTGTGTAGAATCATAAGGTTTGTAGCCATCTCAGAAGAAATTTTAATCTTCTGGGTCTTTAACTCTGAATACATACTGAAAAGCACATCACGTGCATTTCGATAGTTTCCTTAAGAAAAAAAACCCCAACAATTAACAGTAAATTTAATTTTTCATAACAATATCTTTACTAATGAAATATAGGGAAGCAGAAGTTATGCTGATCCTTTGAATAAAACCATTGCATGACAATTTCTTTGGAAAGCCACAAGCAGTTGCTTGTCACAGTATCCTAAACAATATCAGCCAGGAAGTTTTAAAAAAAAAATTACACTAGGAGAAGTAATCTAAACAGTAGCAAAATATACATGATGACAATTTATATAATGAACTTTAAAAGTGGAAGATGTTTTTAGAGCATTTAAAGATTTTTTTTGTTGTTATTGTTCTTCAATGTCAGATATTCAAAAGCCACTTTTAAAATATTAATTTAGTATACTTTAACTTGATCATTTGCTTTGGCAACTCCTTGCCTCTGCAACCAAACCCAAAACCTGTCAAGGGATAGTTAAAATTTGAATGTTATTTCACTAGGTTATACTGTTTCAAGGTTATGATCGAGGATTGTCCTGAAACCACAGGATTTCATTAAATTATCAATGTAGCTGAAATCAAGTAGTGTTTTGCAATTAGTCTATTCTTAAGATGTTTTTTTCTTGTATTGTTTTGGGGTTATTTTGCTGATTGTTTTGGGATTTTTTGCGTTCACAGAGGCTGAGAAAGTCATACTCTTCACAGCTGGAGGCATTTAAAGGAAATTCTAGTTATTTCAGCAAACATTCTCCTTCGCCTCCCTGTATTTCTCTATCAGCAGATGTTTTCACTCTACAGACCAATTTGTAATGTTTTGTTATACACTACAATTGAATCAAACTGTGAAATTTGTGTGAGACAGCTAAATATCACTTCAGAATTAGTTGCTGGAAAACAACATTATTCTTTTATATTCTATTACTGACTCTCAATATAATACAGTCTTAAAATCGCGTGATTACATAAAAACAACTTCAAGCAAAACTGCACTTAAAATGGCATTCCCAAAGAAAAATACCAAGCAGTATGACTTAAATATTATTATTAGGTGGATTTTTAAGGAAAGAACAAACTATATTGGTGCAAATTTCACAATCAAGCTCACTGAAATCTGCTGAAGGAAGAGGATGCTGATGTAAAATTGCCTCTCCAGAAGAAATAGTTACCGCAAGATTGGCGCTTTAAATGAAACAAACACGGTGCTTCTTATTACACTGTTGCACAACACATTTATACTACTAGGGAATATGAAATACACCATGGGATACAGCATTTTAGATACAAGTTTTCAGATTCAGAGATGCTAATAAATATTTAAACCCTTGAGCCTTTGCATTTCCTGCTTATATAATTAGCACAAATACATTATTCACTTCTATGATGGACTGGGAGATTTGCTTGCCAAGGGTTTCAGAGGTTTTTCCACTCCTTAGCCCAGTGCTGAGAAGCAGCCAAGGAGCAGCCCATAAATGTTAATTTGCCTGGGTTATTCCCGAGACTGCTATTTTTCCTCTATAGATTTTACTTTTACATAATTGAAATGAAAAGCAAGCAGTGTTATGGTAGGGTTGTTGCCATGGCTACAGAGGAGTGTGAATAATGGAGGTGGCAGCTATTTTGCTTCTAGCCCTCTCTCTTCTTATTTTGTTTCTAACTTTAGCAACCCATTACAAAGGAAAACCAAGCTTAAAGTAAGCATATGTGTGGTCCTTCAACAGAAATCAACTCCTCTGCCCATTTTCCACTGATAAAAGATCAGTACCAAGCCAGAAACCATATGTAGAAATGGAAATTCTATGAACTGTAGTAGACAGAAAGGTAAAGTCACAGGCTGTCTCAATCACTATGTTTACTTGAATGTATAAAGAACACATATTTTCCAAAAGTTTCTTTTTCCCCCAATATTTAATATAAAGGTGCGAGTCCACAGGTTTACTTTCAAACTCAAAACTGAACTTGAATATGATTAAAAGCACCATTTTTCTCTAAGTAAAATCCTACACAAATAACAGCACCCTAAGTAGGGTACCTGAGGAGGCAGCATGAGAGTTGCCATCACATCAGAGAAAAGAGACTTACCTGAACACTGTTCCTCCCTGGCAATTATTATGGCAGTTCTGGCAGCTTCTCGGTGCTGCTTTAGGGCCATGTACAAGCGGAACAGGTACTTGGCATCCTGAATGAAATCATACAAAAGCAATGAGTACTGACCAAATTCATACTGCTGTATTCCCTTTCTTGACTTGCTCATCCCAGCACCACACTCTCCAAAGAAAGCAGACAAGCCTGCTCCATGAAGAGCTCTCTGTGTGCACCCCTGCAGGGTTTGGCTGTTGCCCAGGCACAGAACAGCCATGGCAAGGGCCCGAGGGTAGGGAGTGCAGGCAGGTGCTGCCCAAGCCCTGGCAGGAGGGTGCAGAAAGCCACAGACCACCATGCACATGGAGAGTTGTACAGGGAAAACCAAACAGCTCCAGCTGTGTGGGCATTGACAGGGTCAGAAAAGAACCCAGGGATTCCTTTTAGGAATAGAAGTCTTGCCAGAAATGCTTAAACTGTGTTACGGATCTGGATGTAGACATTGCTTAGTGCGGATGCAGATGCCAAAATCTGGCCCCTAATGAATGTATTGCCCTGGGACCAGATGGTGGGCATCCAAGAGAGCTAAAAAATTGAAAATTAAGGGACAACCAGCATAAAATTTATAATTTGCTACACCAGGATAATTATATAACTCAAGAATGGCAAATGTAGCAAACAGTTCACCCAAAACCGGGCAATCTAACAGCAGGCAAATTAGTGAAATAATTTAAAAACAAAACCAAAAAACAGGATGGCAGTATTGTAGAAAACAAACATGAGTTCTATTTTTGTAAGTGTACTCAAATGTCTAGAAGACTAGTAGAAAAAAATACCAATGAGAGAAAGAAGAATTGGTCTTTGATAAGAAATCAGAGTTTGCTTGGTTTTGAGAAAATTGGGATTGAGGAAATACTCAAGAGTTAATTCCTAAAAATACAAAATAAAATATAGGAATAGAAAAAAGTAAATATTAAAAATATTCTATTTATTTCTATTAAAGAAGTATAAAAAATAAAAAGCAAAATAAAATGACCTTGCTTATGTTGAAAAGGAAATATTAAGAGCAAAAAAATTGGATGAGTGTCACTATTTTATATCATTAGCAGTGATTTCTAAAATGGGGTCAATAAAAAGTAAAGCCTGTACATGATAATCTTATAACTAGTAAATTGGAATTAAATTAAGCTAAATATTGTATATAATGGTATGGTTCCAACTTAAATGTAAAAATGAAAAAAAAAAGACGATACTTGCAACTTTATGGAGAGCTTAGCAAAAAAATACAAACCAGCCAATTCTGCAATATTAGTAGTAAATCCAAACACTTAAAGTGTGTGTTCTACGTTAAAATGGTATGAAAATTACTACAACAATAATTGTATTAATCAATGTTGTGTTATTCTCTGGAATACTGTGTGGGTTTTGTATGTAAGGCTCAGGCATGGCAAAAAAAAGCAGAAATTCAAGGGAATAGATATATTAAAGACATAAAGATATTTCCTTGTAGAGAAGATGACTGCAAAGATTAGACTTAAGAAGCAAAGAAAAAATTACAAAGAAAAAAAAATCCACAGAAATAAAACCAAGAGCGAAAGAAGCACACTTGGAAAGAAAAGAGAAGACAAAATTAGACTTCTTTCTAACTTGAATACAAGGAAAAACTTTAAGTGAACAAAAGGAATTACTGTTAAATTAATGATGGAGCAGAATTTTAAGCAACACATGATCAGAAGGTTGGACATCATTAAGAATTGTAACTTAATAATGAAATAGCTTGATAATAAAGTAACTGCAACTAGTTACATTAACAGATATTAATTATCCACTGTAAACTTCCTTAAAAAGAAAAATTGCTATTCCCTTAGTGGGGTAAACCAAAAATTAGTAAAATTAGTGGGTTATAATTCTTCCCAATTTCTGATATCACCTAATGGCCACAGATGGCCATTCCATTGATGATTAGCAGAAAACAGCACTACCCCACCCAGGCGGCTTCTCCTTTCTCCCGGCTGCAGCAGGAAACGACCCTGTCCCAGCATGGACCAGTGGTCTTATATGGTGTTTGCCATGTTCCTAATTATATTTGACTTAAATAATATATTTAAAAACTTAACCCCCCCCAAAAAAAGAAAAAAAAAAAAAAAAGAAAAACAGAAAAAATTGAAAGTAATTCAAGAAAAAATATTCCCATGTTTCACTTTGATACTCCTACCTTTAAAATCAGTACGTTAAGGAGCAGAAAATACAGGAAAGGATTTTCTAATACAATACATTTCCTAAGGTCTTTGGGAAATTTGTTACTGCAATCTGATTTAGTATTAGATATTCATAATTTTAGTTTAATTTCTCTTTTTAAAATGTATGTACTCAGAAAATATGCACATGGAAAACAGCAGAACCTTGCTAGTTAATGTTCCCCGAAAGAGGGCACATGACAAATTAAGAATATATGTTGAAATTAGCAAACACAATAGTTGGCATAATCAGACATCTAAGAAATAGTTTATAATTAGTCAGACAATAGTGTAGCAAAATTTTGGTGAGCATAATAATTTTGATAATATGACACTTCATTAAAATGCCAGAAAATTGTTGGCTGTGAAAGATTTAAACCAATCAGCCAGTCAGTAATGATCTGGTTTGAAGATCAATGCTTGAAATGATGAACAAGTTTCTGCTGCATGGCTACCAATAAATTCACTCTTACTTTCAGCTTTACAAAAATGCCACGACATAGAAGCTTCTATTTTCTAAAAACAATAATATCTTGCTTGATAAATTCAAGAACAGTCTCCATAGCATAATGAAGATAATGATTGTTTTTAAAGCAAATATATATGATTGGATAAGTAAAATTTTGTTACTCACTGAGAGAGACTATGGTAGATTGGATTAAAGCATTCAGAAGAACAAGAGAGAGCTTTTAAATAAGGAAAACAAAGCTCTGCACTGAAGTTCAAAACAATGTTAAATATAGCAATAATGGCATTCAAAAAATTCCCAAATCTTTTCTAAAATCTTTAGAACCTCTTCACTATGGAGATCATACTGTAGCTCACTTCCCTTACCCAGTCCCATGGACTTCTTTGAATGAGGCAGCTAGACCACTGTTCTGAGAAAAGAGACTGGGTGCTACAGTTTCTCTCCACCCAGCTTCCAGCATAAATATGGAATTAGTGTTGCTTACACTGATACTGCACAGGTTTTTCATCCAGTGCCTCCAACAGCTTAATTCCCTTTGGGCTCTTGCAGTTGAATTCTGTTTGTTTTGCTATGTTTTGCTTCTCTCATAATATTATTGAAGTTCACATTTTGTATCAGAGGTAAAGTAAGAGGTAAATAATAAAGAGATAGAGGTTTGGTTTGGCTCTCCTTTTTTTACCTTTTACAAAAGCTTGGCCATCAAATGCCCAATGTCTCTAAAAGTCTAAAATCTCAACCCCTTAATTCATACAGAGAGGAAAGAGACAGTTTCCAGCTTCCTAACAGAATTGTAAACCACAGCTGTAATATTAGGGGTGAAATCAACTTACTGCACTGAGCCCCTGTCATCTCCATAATTACCAAACCTTATTGCCCTCAGCAAGGCATAATTTATACTTCCATATATATCATATTGCACCTGACTGTATTTACCATGACTTTGTATGAGACCCTAAATTCCTTGACTAAGCAATTGACAGTAGACTGCAACACCCTCACCTGAGGTCTGGCTTTCCCCAGTTAGCTCACATTCCAGGTCTGCTGTAACAGGCAGTAAAAATTCAAGTGGTTCAGCTACTTAATTCCATGAACTCAAGCCCAAGTATGACTGAATGTACGACAAGCTCTATTATCATCAAGGCCATTCAGAAATCAAAAAGGATTTTTAAAATCTGTCTGCAACATTTTATGCCTTACACTGATATTGAACACAAGAACTATTGTAGCCTGGTCAACCTTGGGGTTTTGACCTGTATCTCCTACTTTGTACCTTACTTTCTTCCACTGCAAAAGTCAGACCAACTCTGCTCCTGCAGGAAGAGATCACTGCTGTAGCTCATCTCAAGACATACACATGTTGACTGTCCAGTTGGGAAAGGCAAAAGCCAGCTGGCAAACTGGCAACAACAAACAGCTACGTTTTGTCTCTTACTCTCATTATGAGCATTAATTTGGGCCTCCTCTGTCCAACTACCTGCTTTCATAAAGATGACTGAAGAAAAAATATTATATCTAAGATACTTGCTTCCTTTCTTTTATTTCTGAATCTGGAGTTACTGGGTGAATGACTCATGGAATGATCATACAAGTCTTGCTCCCTAACAAAAGCAAAAGCACAGTCTGTGCCTACCAAGAATTTTAGGACAAAGTAAGCTCAAAATATCTTATAGCACAGAAATGTGACACAACAGCAGTGATAAAAATACAATACCTGGGGCATGCCATCCCCCTCTCCCATAAGATAGTCAATCAGCTGATTTGTTAGGGTTTCATCTTTTGCCCGTCCCACCTATTAAAAAAAGACACAAGAAATTATGATATGAAAGAAGAAGAGAAAAATAACTCACTTATAAGGAGCCTTTCAATAAAGCACTGAAACCAGATAGATATAGAACATGATTTTTTTAGTTCTGTTTGTTCAAACCAGATGATTCTTTGGTTCATCAGCTTTGACATGCAGCAGTTTGTATTTATTTTCTAATGTGTTGAGAATTTTAGACATGTTTAGATATCTTCTTTATTGATATAGTTTTCCTTATATTTGCAATCTAACCAAACACACTCAGTGATGCTGGGGAAATGTCATAGTACTGAAGGTACAGTTCTCAAAAAGATGGAGAATATTTTGTTATAACAAAGTTGCTTACTGTTTCAATTGCCATTTCCATAGCCAAATTATCTTCTGTGCTTGGACTTTGCAAGAAGTGCCTTAATGCCTAAAATGATACAGAAGAAAAGTTAAAATTGAGATACATGAAATTCATTTTTACTAATTTTTATCAGGTTCTCTCTCTGTTCATTTTGATAAGACAAGGGGCACACTGAATGCTTATCCCAACTACAGACGTAGCAGCTGCTCTTGAAACAACTGAGACTTTGCCAGATTCTGGTGCTCACCTCCACTAACTGTGAAAGATGTTCACAGCAATGTAATTAATGTCACAATGTGATTAATGTGATAATGTTTCTAATGTCATGGAGCCTCCCATGCCACAGCTGAAGGAGCTGTCATCTACAATGACCATAATTTGCAAAAACCAGTCATATTTTTTGTATGTGTTCAGTATGCAAAAATTAAACATTTAACAAGGATCAGTTCATAGACCTGTAACTGATCAAAAGTGTGTCTATCAACATACTTCAATTAACATATTTTCTCTTTTTAAAAAAACCTTTCAGTTAGGTATGCTACAGCAATTAAATGAATTACTCTGCAACCAAGTCTCCACCGGTCAAGCCAATGAAATGTAATAAATTGCTGCTGCAGATCATGACATTCAGTGATTCATTGACAATAGTCAATCACTGATTCACCCCAAGCTTCTACTGCTATGAAAAACCTGTGTGCATGGCAATGTATCATTCATGGAACACAGCCTAGATAACTGTAAACATAAATAGTTTGCTTACGTTTTTACCCTTTTAAAAAAATATCAGTATGTCTTCAGTTAAGGCACTTAAAATCTAATATGAACTTTCCTGAAGACTGTATCTTGAACAGTTTCTATAAACATTTATAGAAATGTTTATAGAATGGCTTATCCTTTAGGTACTGACCCGTCCATATTGACCACACAGCAAGAAAAATTTCCCCGCCTGAAAATGTTTCTTTTCTGCTTCAAAATAGAGTGCAATGCTCTGATAATCTTCATTGGTAGAACTTTCAGAACCTGCAACAGACAGATCTGAGTGATACCAGGGTATTCTTATTAAATAAGATAAAGACCCTACTGAATGAACATATTCCTATTCTACTTTGTTTTTCTACTGACATTCAAAGAAAACCAAAGCCAGACAGACTCAAATTATGTCTTACACATTTTTTTTACTATTTAATCAGACTAAATGTCAGACTAATAATTGTTTCCACAGGTCTTACACCATAATGAGATTTCTGTTTTTCACAGAATCATAGAATAATATAATAATTTGGGTTTGATGGGATCTTAAATATCATCTAGTTCCAAGCTCCCTGCCATGGGCAGGGACACCTTTTGCTAGACCATCTTGCTCAGAGTTCCATCCAGCCTGGGCTTGGAACCCTTCCAGGGATGGGACATCCAAAACTTCTCTGGGCAACCTTTTCCAGTGCCTCACCCTTCTCACAGTAAATAAAGTTTTCCTAATATCTAATCTAAATCTACTCTCCTTTAGTTTAAAACCATCCCCCCTCATCCTGTCACTACATTCTCTTCTAAAAAAGCATAATGAAATGGTACTGCTATAATCTGATAATGAATTTTTCCATCATGTCCTGGCAAAAATAAAGCAGGGCAAGTGATGATGAGATTACCACCTGAATCACTTTCACAGTTTCAGAATATGGAAGGACACTTGTACAAAGCAAGGCTATCAGGGACAATGCAACCATGTGGTGGCAGGGACTACTACTTAAGTCTTCTAACCAAGACTCCATTCTGCTGTACACATGTAAAACAAGGCCAGACCCTACTCCAAAGATAGTTTTCAACTCCTTTTTTACACACTTAGATTACAGCTTGAGACATCCTATTTTGCATAGAAGTAAAAAGGCATAAGGAACTGTAGAACAATTGTGGCCACCTTGACAATCATCTGTAACCATACATCTCCAGGCTAACTCTTGCCAAGCTTTTGTTTCTTCACAATAAGAAATCAATGTCTAAACAAAGAGATTAATTGAAAATATGAGAATTTGGGAGGTAACATATGTAGAGCTGGTAGGAAACTCTTCAAAGGTGCCTCACACAAACTATAAAATTTGGTGCAAATTGACAAGGTGGACTCTGACTGGCTTGATGGCCTAAGATAAAAGTCAGCTTCTCAGTAAGGTCTCCTTTCCACTTCTCACTGAGACATAAGGAAGCCACAAAGGGTCTTAAATAGTAGAAAAGGGAAAAAAGTGACATGTAAGAAAAGAGCTGGAACCAAGAGAAAAGGAAACAAAAATCAAGAACTGTACCACTGAAATGCTCCATTTTGTATCAAGGCCAAAGGAAGGGATTTGTCAATGGGCACAAAAAAATAGTCTAAATGTCTTATCTCTATGGATAAACAAAAAAACCTGTAGGACAGGCAAGATTTGAAACAAGGAGATAGCAAAGCTGAAAGCAAAGTCTGGCTTATAGGCCTGAAGTAGACACGTTACCAAAACTGGGCACGATGACTGGAAATGGGAAACAAAACTAAACACCCATTGTCTTATGATTTCAAATTGATTAAAATTAAAAGAACAGCAAAACACAATGCAAGTAAACTATGAGCCTGGAATACTCACTGATGATATCAGCATAAATCTCCATCTTGTTGTGCTGTTGAGCTAATGTGAAAGCTTCATTATTACACTTGGACATAACCAGGAACTGGATGGCAGAACCATAGTCACCAAGCCGCAGAAAGAATCTAATCCGAATGACAAATTAACACCTTAGTACTAATTAGCTTAATGAACACACCAAATGTTTTAGGAATATAGTACATAACATACATACAAGTATGACACACTTCTAATCCATTTTGTATCTTGATTGTTTTAACTACGTTCCTAAAATTAACTTAGTATAAATAATACAAAATGGCAGTTTTTTATTATCGTCTTAACTTATTACTTCAGGTTAATATAATTTTACTCAGAAAATCAACAAGAACAAAAAAAATAAATCTGTACGTATTTAGTTGTCCAAATCTTAGAGAACTCAAATCAATTAACTGAATTACACAGTCTCTAGCCAAGTACATATAACCAGAGTCTAATATGTTAGCAAGCCTCATAAATTCCCAATAGATATATATTTCTTTTTAATGTGCATAAGATGATTGTTACCTGGCCACCATCTTTGCTCCTTCAAGAGATTGTGTTTCTCTCACAATATCAACAGCCTTTTCAGGATTATTTAGGTGATCCAAATATAGTCGAATTACACTGTCCCATTGCTTTGCATGTTCATAAGCTATCACAGCTTCCGTGTACCTGCAAAATAATGGCTCCACATCAGTTGTTTTAACTTTGTAAATAACTCTTCATAATACCGTGTGAAGGAAACAAAGTATTTTATATCTGTGAGATTATTTTGTGGCAACTTCCCTTCAGTTGTAATCAGGTTGCTCTGCATTTACTATGTTGTTTTTGGTTTCTATTTCATTTTCTCTTAGGAGAATGAAAAGCAGAGTACCACAATACTATTTTTGACCTACTCTACCAGCATTTCTTTTGCTATATATTAAAAACAGTTCATCTCTTCCATATGAAATCTCTGGAGAGCAAGAGAACAATAACAACCAAACGTGATAGCTAGGTGTACAATTTAAAAATAAGACCTCTTTTCTGTTCTGTAGACAAGATCAAGAAATTTCTCATTCTTTCACTATGCAATTGACAGAAACAGTATTTTCTAGCCCCATCATTGCAAACACTGAAGTATGGTGCTGTTTCATATTTTCAAGTATCATTATTCTGAAGCAGTTTACTTACACTAAGGATTGAAGGAACTACATTCTGTGATTAAATATAACCTACCTCGGGCTTTCACTTCAGCTAGTAACTTTGCATTATTATTATGCAAGTGCAGCCATTAAGATGTACCAATAATCTGAGTCTATAATGAAAAAATTTCTTTCATGATAATTCTCCCTTTGAATGACCTCTAAAATCACAGCTAAGGAGCTGCTAGAAACAAACTGAATTTGAATACTCTGCTAAATGGAATGATGTTCAGTACTTCAAAACCTTTGATGATTTTTGTTAGAAAGATATTAACATTTAGACTGGAAAACAATTAATTAGAAACACATCTTTGACACCAGATGAATGTCCTTAGATTATGTTTCAAATCTTCAATACACAAAGCGTAAACTTTAGTTTACATATTTTGGAATCCATTTTTACAAGACTATTTTATGCAAGTTTCAGTATGCATTTTAATTTATTTTACAAAAACACTCATGTATAATAATAACAACAGCAATAACAGGTTTTATATTAAAGAAGAGCATTCAAAAGTACCTGCCATCTGCTTCCTTGGCCTTTGCATATTGTAGGTGAATCTTTGGAGATGAAACCTGAGGAAGAAGTTCACCAACCTTTGCCCTAGAAAGATAATAGTTATTTAATAAATACAGCTGCTTCCAAGTTTTCTCTGGTAAAACTGGCATATTTATATCAACACTGAAAAGGAGTCTGATAGAAGAAACGGAACATAATGGATAAGCTTTGAAGTAATTTTAATATTTTCAAAAGTTGCACTTTGTAAGAGCATGAGATTACAGATTGCTTTATGAGCACACAGGTTTGAAGACAGTCTGTTCTCTTTTTTTAAGTCTCAGGTGTATAAGCATAAAAAGTGCCAGATCAACAATTTTTACATCAGGTGTTATTGGATTAACCAACAGAAGAAGCACAGCATTAAAATGGTAACCTGAAAGATCTATAAAAACCAGCAAACTAAGCAGTTGGCCTTTCAGGACAAAGGACATGAGAGACTCAGCAGAGGCTGACCTTAAATCTCACCTCTCTGACTAAAAGATGGGCACTCTTCAAACTGAACCTCCCTCTGCAAGAGTAAACAAAGCTTGTACCTCCCACTTCCCAAATCAAGATGATCATTAGATGCAAGCCACTCCCCTTCACCAAGGACTCTCCTGGCTCATTTTGATACCACTGATAATTCTTTGGTAGAATAAAAAATTTATTTTTCAAATAAATGCACAAAATATTCCAACCTAATCATTAGAGCACTCAATGAAAGAGGTCTTACTGAACTGTCTGATTGGTTCCTAATGTGAGGAGTCCATAAAATGCAATTAGACCAGAACTGAGTCCTTAAATATCTCAGGAAATTGGACTTTTCCAATGGAGACTTCACAATAATCAAATTAACTTAAAAAAAGAAAATTATGATACTGGCTACTCTTGAATAATTTCCGACTGTCCAAATACTCAGTCTCAGCTATGAATGTTATAAAACTAAGAAATCTAATTAATTAAACAGTAACTACACAAATATAATTCCTATATTCAATATGAATTAAATTCAGTGTGGATGTGTGCATGTGCACACACCCACAAAGGACTTGAAACTGCAGGAAACTTTAAACATAAGACACAAAAAAAGGAAAAAAATTATTTCCCATTTACAGTAAGACTATATTAAAACAACATAAATTTCTGAGAGAATCTTTAAGCCTGAAGTTGGAACAATAAAATCAATGAAACATAGTTAATGAGGCATTTTTTTCTATTCAGAGAACCATTATTATCCAAAGAGTACCCCAGAAAATCCTCTGAAATATAACATTGCCCTGAAACCTGTACTTACCAGTTTTTACACCGGATGTATACTGATGCTGCCTTGTCATAATACTGTCCCTTTTCATACAGCTGAGCAGCTTCTGAAAATTGCTACAATATTGGAAACCATTAAAATATAATTTCTAAATTAAGACCATAATTAAATTACTAACCTCGTGAAATCACATATTCAGCCTTATATTAACTCTCTTGAGTACCTTCATATTCTCCAGAATAGCTCCACAGTCTCTTTTTAGTACCCTGCTGGGATGTTTGATGGCCTGGTTCACCCCTCGCCGGACATCCCCCATTCGAATGGACATCTGAGCCACTCCAGCAAGGCAAACTTCATCGTGTTCCTGGTACTGGCAATCAAATGGAAAGCAGTAACTAGATTACACACTAGAAACACCAGGTCACAAAAGTGACAGTAATCAAGCACTGAAACAAATGAACAAAGTATTACAGACTTAATAACATTTAATTTAGAGCTGATTTTAAAATGTGGAATTCAAATGAGTCTGAAACATGACAACTTAATGTATATTGTGACAGTACAAGGCTATCATTACTGAAAAGGAATTACCTTGTTGTTTCCAGTGATTCCCTTCTCATAATGTGCCAGAGCATTAACATAATCACCCCTAAAAGAAAACTGGAAGTTATACAGACAAATATTTTTAATAGGAAGAGATGTTTGCCTTCCTACCACTTTATGCATGCATTATGCATGTATCTGTCTTGATGTAGACATAACGATTGCATAGAAGGTTGTGAGGTATGTAAGAAGTGGACAGTTACACAGAATCTCATGGCATTTCCTTTGGACTTAATCAAGCTCTTAGTCAAAGAGGCAATTCCATCCCTCAATTCTGTTGGACAGGGACCAATAAACCTCCTCTGAAAGGCGGAAAATAGAAATCCCTAGAAATATCTCTAGAAATAATCTATCTGCAAAATACACCTCAGTGGTCTCAGCTCTATTCCAGATTTTTCTGGAAGACAAATGAAGCTAATCTTGGAATTATTTAGAATTTTTGCAACACAAAATCAAAGGGAATTTTTTTTCCTGGAGTATATTCAGAATTCAAGTTCCAGATGGTTGCATTGCTTCAACTGCGTCCATTTCTTCCCTTCTGTGACCAGCAAGTGTCCTCTCTCTCTGAATGCCAGGAGTACTGCCAAGGGAAGGGAGTTGTCTACAAACTATTAATAGGTAAGTTTTTCCTCTTGACTTAGATATTAAACAGGCAAGGTTTCATCTGGGAAGAATTAACTATTAAATAGACTTTAAAATCATGTCAAATGGTTAACACCTTCTGTCTTTCAGGTATTGGCAGCCTTGAAATTTGACATATCTCTACCTAAATGATTTAAGAAAGTAAAGGCTTATAGATATTTAAAGAAAGACAGGCAAAAGGCATGGCTTTCATCCAATGTAGAAATGTTAAATGATTTCAACTTTCTCTATTTTCCAAGCACATGCCTGCACCAAAGTATTTATTTAGTAGATGATGCATATAGTATATAGTGGACCTACCAGTGGCAAAGAATTTATATATATACCAGAATTAGTCAAAAGGAACTATGATTTACTAACATGTCTCTAGCATGAAGGATTTCTTGCAAAACTCCTCTTCCTCATACTACAGCTGCAAGACCTCACTGAATTCTCTCGCAGCAATGCAGTCATCTCAGAATAGCTCAGAAATGTCTCAGTTCTGTATTCTTCTATTGAGCTTGAGTATTGGTTTACTATTCTTATAGTACGACCTTACAGAACTTACATGAATTCAAGCTGCACTGCATATTCCTTTGATATGAAAGGGATTTGGTCCAGGGCCAGGCGCTTAGCCAGCTGCAGTGCTTTGTCCCAGTGCTGCAAGTCTTTTCGCATCTATTAACAAAGAACAGTAACATTTTCTGAAGCAAGTATCAAATTTGGACTTCTATTCTGAACTTTAAATTATTCTAAATACAAATATTGAGCTAATATTCTAGAAAGATTCAGACAATTTGAGAGATGTTCATCCTGAAGGAAGGTCTGTTAGGTTGACCCTGGAAATGACAGGCCTGTCAGTCTCACTTCAGTGCCTGGTAAAATTATGGAGAAGATTATTCTGGGAGTTATTGAAAAACACTTCAAGGACAATGCAGTCATCAGTCACAGCCAGCACAACTTCATGAGAGCGATGTCCTGCCTGACAAACTTAATTTCCTTTTATTATAAGGTAACCCACCTAGCTGATCAAGGACAGTCAATTGATGTAATCTTTTTGGCTTTCAGTAAAGCTTTGAATGCAGTCTCATAAGAGTATGTAAGATGTCCAGCCCACAGCTGTATAAACACATCAGGGGATGGGTGAGCAACTGGGTCATGGGTCAGACACAAAGGGTTATAGTGAATGGGGAGATATCAGACTGGGGACCTGTCACTAGTGGGGTTCCACAGGGCTCCATCCTTGGCCCTGTGCTCTTCAACATCTTCATAAATGACTTGGACATAGGACCCCAAGGTCAAATAAATAAATTTGATGATGACACTAAAGTGGAAAGAGCTCGTGACTCCCTCAAAGGCAGGGAGACTCTGCAGAGAAACCTTGCCAAATGAGAGGACTGGGTACTCACCAACTGTATGAAATTTAACAATGGGTAGTGTTGGACTCTGCACCTGGCACATAGAAGCCCTGGATGTACAGACAGACTGGCCCCCCTGGAAAGGGACCTGATGGTCCTGGCCCATGACAAGTTGAACATGAGGCAGCAGTGCCCCGGCAGCCAGGAGGGACAACCCTGTCCTGGGGGGCATCAGGCACAGCATGGCCAGCCAGGCAAGGGAGGGGATTGTCCTGCTCTGCTCTGCACTGGTGCAGCCTCATCTTGAATACTGTGTCCAGTTTTGGGCACAGTATAAGAAGGCTCTAAAGCTATTAGAGAGTGTCCAAAGGTGGCCAACAAAGATGGTGAAGGGCCTTGAAAGGAAGCCATTTGAGAAGTGGTTGAGGTCATTTGGTCTGCTCAGCCTGGAGGAGACTGAGGGGAAACCCTGTCACAGTTACAATTCCCTTGTGAGGGGAAGAGGAGGGGCAGACACTGATCTTTTTTCTGCGGTGCCCAGATACAGGATCCAAGGGAACAGCCTGAAGCTGTGTCAGGGCAGTTTTACACTGGATATCATTCAGGAAAAGGTTCTTCACCCAGAGGGTGTTTGGGCACTGGAACAGGCTCCCCAGGACAGTGGTCTCACTACCAAGCCTGATAGAGTTGCAGAAGCATTTGGACAATGCTCTCAGGCACACGGTGTGACCCTTGGGGTTGTCCTGTGCAGGGCCAGGAGTTGGACTCAATGAATCTTGTGGTTCCCTTCTAATTCAGGATAGTCTATGATTCTAGTCGCACAGCGGCAAGATCAAAACCATAAAAGGACAAAATTATCAGAAAGTAAAATATTCCAGCATTAACCTGGAAACAAAACCAGCAGAAAATATACCCATCTTAAATGAGTACCTCAAGAGCAGCAATAGGACAGGAGGATGCCAGATACAAATCCTGAGCCAGATTAAAATCACCAGTAAACATTGCAAGATGTCCTGCTAAAAGGTTGTGGTCTTCTATTCCCTGCAGAAAGACATAATAGGTGCAGAAGTAGTCCAAAAGAAAACAAATACTGTATAAATAACATAATCTAGTAAGAAAAATAAAGCAAAATAGTAAAACTAAATATCCTTACATTTAACACATTTTACAATGATGTGTATTGGATTCTACAAACCAGAAAAAGCCCTCGTGCACCACTACAGCTAACACTGTCTAAAATCAGCAATTTGCAGAAGTATAATTTTAAGGTACTATTTCACTTTTAGATGTATAGATGCAATCTGGTTTTATTTTGGATTTTTTTGATAGCAGTCTTCCACATTTTCTCAAAAATAACAAAAGGAAATAAGAGCCTCCCAGTGCCTGAAACATGAATATATTGCTGTTCTCAAGCAAATGCAGAAGGAAATACTGTACATTACAGTAGAGACTGCAACACTTCAAGAGAAAACCAAGCAAACAGTCTGTAGTTTGGACACCTTATCCTTTATATCCCTTGAAAGCAACTCAACTCCTGTTTGAACAAAAACAACCTTTCCCCCCACCAAAAAAACCCCAAGAATTCAGCAATTCTTAAAGAGGAATTAAATTACTATATTTCCTAGGTAAGACTTTATATTTTACCTTTACTTGCTCTAGTGACATCACCATCCCAGCATTACCAGATGTTCGATAAACACGGATTGCAAAATCCACCTCCATATGATGTAAGCAAGCTTTGGACAGCTCGTTCCAACAAGACTGCTCATTCAGAAGCCTGCAAATCTCCCATGCTTCAGAAAACCTACAGAAGGTAAAACACATTTACAACTATTTTAATTTTAGGTATTACTCATACTCAAAACTCCCTCTCAACATTTTTTTCCCCTCTGTTAGAGAAAACAAAAACATTTACTTCTAAGCCATGGAGAGAGAAATGTATCAGGAATAATGGAAAAATACAAATGTGTACCTTACCATTCTATTTCTCCTGTTTCTATCACACTTTTTCAGTAAACCATCTGCGTTCCCTACTCTGGCATTCTTTCCATTATATTGATTTTGCACTGCTTCATTACAGTGGGAGGAGAGTACAACAGAAGCATCCTCAGCCAGTTTCAGAGGAGCCATTGTCACAAAATCCCAAATAAGTCTTGAAAAAATTTACTTCAGGTTTTTACTTGACAGTGAAAAAAACCCACCCTAAACCATCACTGGGTCATTTACGTTGCTTGGTCTGGAGATCTATGTAAAATTACAAATCAATCTGATTTATCAAAATTCAGCAGGACACTTTAAAATCATCAGGATATGATATATTAAACTATCAGCACAGAAGAAAACAATTTCTACAATATAATTAAAATACAGATATACCTTTTCAACATTAGAGTCTGAGTAAGCATTTGTCTCAGCATATCAGGTCCAAAGTCTTTCAAATTGCCAAGGAAACTGTGAGTACTTAAATAGATACTGTTTGTTTTCCCACTCGGAGTCTGACAAGTTAATTCTCCATTATACAACAACAAAGGTTTATGGGAATAGGGGACTTCCGTGCCACCTGCCAAAATAATCTTTGATCCTAGATTCAATGATCAGGAAGAAAAAAAAAGATGTCTTGTAAAAATCCTTACATGGTGAAAAGTATAGCAAGCAGCTGAAAACATGTATATTTGCAGGACATTAATTCAGGGTCTGTAATTCTGGCAGTCAGCAGCAACTACACAAGCACACATCTTTCAGTAAATATACAGAATGTAAAGCTTCTAAACCAGTAAGGTCGTTTTCCAAATGTTGGTAGGTAAATTTCATATAAGTCTTACAAATATAGAAATGGCTACGTTTACAACTTTAACACTTTCAATGAATATAAGTTTTGTGACCCTGATGCAAGTTTTGTGACCCTGATCCTGAGATTTTTCTCTTGAATGCTTCAACATACAATTGAAGCACAATGTGTAACTTTTAGATGAAATATTATAATAGCAAGAATCTTATGGAATTGAGACCAAAATGCATTGAAATGCCTTACAGAGAAACCTGCAAAGTAACTAGTTTTCTATACATAAGCTGCACTTCAAATCTTCTGTAGTACTATTTATTTCTATATTTAAGACAAATGAAGATTCAGAACATGTTTTACTTTATTAACTAAAATAGTATAATCTTTAAGAACAAGCTTTTTAAAGAGCTTTGGTACCTTGAATAGTATCCTTGTGAAAAACGTAAGTGTATACTTTATCATCATCAAAAGCAACAAAAACACCTTTATCCATTGGCCAGTTTTCCCACAGGATTCCTTTAATGGTTGGTGAGAAGTCTGGAATCTCATATACTGTATCATTTACCTACATATAATGCAAAAGTAAAATTACTACCAAGTGACTAAGGTGAGAAACAAAATATTCATCCCAGCTGTGATTAAAAATTTTAAAAATAACATAAGTAGTGCAGAAATACGAAAATTATTTTAAGAAAAAGTTTCCTTATAAGCAGTGATTCTGAATAACACAAGAATTTAAATCTGAAGTGGAGAAAATACACATTATATAAATGATATTTACTGTTTTTTTAAAAAAAGGTATGGAGAGGGGGAGTGAAACTGGGTAGGTTATCTGTATTTAAATACACAAACACATACATTTTTGAAAATGATCAGGAACTTAGTATAATGAAACTGTCCTGATCTAGTATGACAGATTTTATTTCCTTACATTACCATTAAATTATCTTCAGGTTTCCTTGCCAATTTCTTCTCTCACCATACCTGCTGAGTGCCAAAATCTTCTTCATTTTCCAACAAAAACACTATATAGTTGAAGAGTCTGCTTGTACATATATTGTATTGTATCCCACATATATTGTATTGCTTGTACATATTGCTTGTACATATATTGCTTGTACATATATTGTATTGGTATCCCACACTAACTTACTGGACAATAGACAAAGCCATCGCTTTTGTCATCTATGAAAGCCATTCTGGTTCCATTGGGATCTGGAAAAACCTTTCTCACACTGACAGGATGTCGATATTCATTCACAAATTGCCAGTCTTCAATGAAGAAATAACGAATAACTCCAGTCTAATGAGAAATAACAGAAAATGTTAATAATTACATCAGTAAGTGGCAAGCAGGTAATTAATTTGGCTGTAGTGTCTTACATCTTAAAGTACTGAATATTCAAAGAAAGTACTTCCAAGTGGGTTTTTTTTGCTTCATTCTCACACCCTGTTTTGAGTAAGACAGGAAAAACTTTTGGGGGACAAAGAAAGGATTCAGGAGCTTTGAGGGGTTTTCTGTTGGTTTTGATATTTATCTCCCTCAGCTTTGTGGAGACATCTGTGCAGTTCTTGAAACAAATGAAATGTCTGTCTCGTTGCTGAGAGAAGCCTAGCTTTCAGAAAAAGCTGTAAAATTTGCTTCCATGGAAGAACCACACATTCTTAGGAAGAGAAGCACCCAAGTCAGGGAATAAAAGCAATCAAACTGATTTGTGATTAAAGATATATTCTAAAAAATGTGGCTTTTGACATCAATGGTAGAATTTGCACACATCAAATTGCTCGGTTGCAAATTCAGTACTTCAAATTTACCAGTACCAGTTTAGGTACTGAGGAGGTGGGAAAGACCTCATCTGCTACAAAATCACTCAAGTTATTAAATCAGTTATTAAACCAGGTCAATACATCAATTGATATCAAAAAGAGCATGATACTACAATGCCAAACGTGTCCTGTATTCCCAGTGCCAGAAAATATTAAAAGGACAAAAAACTACCCTCATACATAAAAAACTCCAGAAAAATCAATAAGCATGTCCACATCCTTTTTCAGTGCCCTCCTTAATTCCTATCCTTGTTGAAACATTTAAAAAATTGTCTTTTGACAAAGGCTTCAGTAGAAACGAAGGCTTTCATTTATGCTAAGACATTTGTATACATCAGTACCTTTTTGTCCACATTTTTCACATCACCACCTAAATCAACAAATTTGCAAGGGAAGTGCTATGTTTTTACTTACATCTGGAAACCATTTTGATTGCTAACCCTCTCACTAACGCAATAGAATTAAGTTCTGCTATTAAAAGCAATGTTTTGCAACAAACACTAGTAAAGGCAAAACTCAACCTTCCTGCCAATGCATGTCATAAATGCAACAGTAAAGGAAGCTGGATGCAATTTTGACTCTATTTGCTCAAAGTTCTTGTATAGAAAATAATCCACTCTAAAAGTTCACAGATGCACTTTCTGTTTTGCTAAAAGCATAAGCAGTAATAAAAAAAAAATCAAACATAAATATACTCCATCTAAAAAGATCTTTTGAAGTAAGTAATACTCACATCTGTACCATATATGAGGAAGTCACTAGTTAGAGCATGGCACAAAATTCGGTATTTATCATCATCTGCTGGGAAAAGTCGAGTTTCTCGTTCTTCCTGAGCACCCAAACCCTCACTTTCTATCTAAATATAAAGAACAGAATGAACTGAAAATCTCCACTGCTAACAATAGGGTATTATAGTGTTGCTTTTATCAAACTGTAAGAAAATGAGATGAAAAAAAACTTGCATGTGCATCCCTTAAGAACCTAGCATCTGCTTCTGTCACATTACCAGAGACCTTTAAAATAAAACTTGTTAAACAGCTGAAAGAAAACGTTTTTCTTCACCTGTTCTAGTCTAGGTTGTATTTCTAAGTCTACAGAAACTCAGCTCTATATTTTACTTAGCCAACAAAACTATTCTGCAGAATTTCTAATTTTTACCTCCATTAACTGAATATCATTCCATTTTATGTGATTTTTAATATTACATTAACTTGCTCAGCTTATCAACTCATTAGGTAACACTGGCAATCCAAATTGCCAGAGCTCTTACCATATGCAGCTGGACTTTACCCTCAAAGAGAGCAGCAGCATAATCAGAATTAAGGTGCATACTTGCTACTGTCCCCAGGTACTCCACATCTTTAAGCTTTTTTACATCTAAAGGATTCAAACAGAAAAGATAAGGTAAAAATATTTTGATTTTGTACAGGTCTTCACTTAACTAAACTTGCAGTTGAGTAAGGAGATGTGAAAATCTAACAACTAAGCAGAGAGGGGACAAGCCACACATAAAGAGATTTTCTTCTTAGCAGTCAGAGAACTGGTTAGAAACTACAAGAGAAACTCTTTTCCTATGCAACTTTGACTAGTATTGTTACACTTTTATTTAATTTACTGTCACTGAAAAAAAGGGGCATACTTAAAAAAACATGGAAGTTGGAAATCCACCATCTAAAATTTGGATATAGCATAACCAAATTTTCCTTATCCCATACAAACAACATGAAGATCTGCCAAACTGAAAATTCAAACTCTCTGATCATAGTTCCTAGGCACTTTGCCAAACTTAGTACTTTAAGACACAGATAAATAATATCTCAAAAGCCTTAAGTCCTTAATTGATGAACAAGATGATGTGAAAAAAACAAGTAAGCAACGTTTCATCACCAATACCTCACATCTCAAATGAAAAGTTATATTTCTATTATTTACAATGTCTTGCCATAACTACTTCAGCCTGCGAAAATTATTATCCCTTCCTAGCAGGACCACTGGCAATTCAAGTTTTTATTGTACAATGTGGAATGTCCAGAACTGCTAAACACCATACTAAATTAATAAAATAAAATATAGGGTGCTGCATTAGTTTTAAGAGAACTAAATTTATGCTTACTATTCTCTCCAAGTGCATAAAACCAAGCCCGATTGTTCATTCCTACAGCCAAATGATAAACACCAATAGCGACAAAACTGGGCTCTACTTCAACAGAGACTGTGACTGGTAGCTCCTGTAAGAAAACAAAACAAAATAATACAAATTTCATCCACTTTTAATACTTACTTTAATTGTATCTACCTGAGGTTTAAAAGGAAGAGGTTATCATACGCTTTCCACATGATTTGCTATGGTGACTTCAAGCAGAGAAGTGAGGTATGCAATCCGTGTACTGCAAGCATCTCCAAGGATTGGAAGCTTTGTCAAGAAAACATGGAGGGATCCTCTTCGTGTAGATACTGCCAACAGCTGTCCATCGTCTGTCCAAGCCATCTGATCTACACCTAAAATATTCACAAGTTTTTGTAAAAAAATACAATTCTTTCTTTAATTACTGTAACCAACAAGCAATTATTTTGCTCTAAACTGTGAAAATTGTACAAATTAATATCTAGAATATATGTACTAAAGCTAACCAATTAATATAATTCCAAGATCAATTAGAATCACTCAACTCAAACACATAATTAACTAATCCAGTGTTTTCCTGAGAGTGAAGACTTAACAGAATCACAGAATGATTTGAGCTGAAAGGGACCTTAAAGGCCATCTAGGTGCAACCCACCTTCACTAGACCAGATTACAGATCTGTTACAAAACTGATTAACACCCTTCCTCTTCAACACTGAAAAGAGCACATTCAGTTCAGGCAGCACATTCCAAGTGATCCATAATACTGGAAGCAGCTGAGCAGAATTCAATCTTATTCCCCTTACTTACAAATCAGTAAGTACTAAACACAGAACTGCTGTTTGTTCCTCAGTGTCTGAAAATGCCATTAGAAAAAACATACTCCAGCTGGCTAATACCAATATTCCAAGGGAGACAGAGGAGTGTTGTGCTGAAAATATCCTAAATTTCTTAAAAAGAAAAAAAATTTAAAATGCAGTTTTTTAGAAATAAAAATGCTGGAGGCAACCATCTACTTGACAATAACTGCAGCATTTACAAACACTACATGAGGAGATAAGGGTGGAAACTCACTACTCAAGAGAATGGTTTTGTAACACTGTTCTGGAAGCCACAGGCACAAGTCCTGTACATCAGGACAAGAACAGATCAAATATCGATGTTAGAACAAGACATGCTGAAAAGCACAAAAAAAAATCATGCAAAGAAGCAGAAACTTGTTAAGTGTATTATTGTAATAATCTGAATACATTGTAATACAGATTCAAAACTGCACAACACTAATTGATCAAATTCAAATTGATCAAATTTTGAGAGCTGTACTCCTCTATACTTTGAATAGGTAAAATATGCTCCCATTTTGCTACAGGTCACCTAATAAATACAAGTTGGGAAAGCAGGAGTTTTTGAAAAATTCTATATTTACACAGTTTTTCCAACAGCAGTACTTTTACTCTAAGAACAGAGACACTGTTAAAATTCCAGTTTACTTAATTTGTAAAATTTTCTATCCCCATGGAGAAAGTTAACATACCTTTGTTTTCATCATCCAAGTTTATTATGGCATACATTTCTCTCATATCAGTCAGATCATGGATTTTGATGCTAAAACAAAAATGAAGAGTCAGTCATTCCCACCAATCCAAATCTCAGTAATCATTAACTGGAAGAAACCTAGTCCAATCTAGACAGCCTAACTGAGCAAAAAGTAGAACATGAATGCAAAATGTCTTCAATTTCCTAAAAACAACACATTATTATCCATCACTGTAAATAATGTATCACTGCATCACAAAACAAAAATATTTGCTCAGAGAACTAAAATTTGAGGAAAAGGCACAAATCCAATTTGAAAGAATTGAAGGTTAGGGAACATAGATTGTTATTCCCTTTTGAACTGTCATAGCATTTTAATTTTAAAAGACATTACTGATGGACACACAGGGCTTGAAACATAGATGCAAAAAATACTTTCAATCCTCCTGCATATAAAAGGGACAGAGTGAGAGTTTACTTATGCTATCACATCACTCAATGCAAGTTAAACCACTGAAAGAAATAACCCTTATTGTACCATAGCTCAGGTGCTTGAAGTTTCACCATGTTTTGCTCAGAGTTAAACCACTCTTGATGTACAAGTGTCATAAATCAGCGGTTGGTCCTACACAGAGCTGAGAACAGAGAGAACCATTTGACTCCTACTATGACACAAGTCCTCTTTTGCTCAAGAATTCAGATACCACAGAATCAGGGATTAGCAGATGAGGAACTAAAGGAGCTGTTCTATCATATGCACAAAACATTTTGGAAAAACTCCAGTGTATTTAATTCCAGTTATTTATTTCCTTAATTGCTCACACTTTTCAACTTTTGTCTAGACTGCAGGTAAGACCAAACACTGGAGAGGAGGATATCAGGTATCAACATACGCAGTGCAGATTTAAATTAATTTTTCTCCTTTGTTAAGCAGATGTCTATGTTCAATCAATAAATCTCAGTAAAGAAGTTTGGACTATCTTGTTGCCAAGCAACATAACAGAAAAAAAATTTATCAAAAGGAAAAATACATACTAAAGTTTATTTCTTTTTTTGTTTGCAATTAATGATATTAATTACAGTTGCAGAGATTTTGGTCAACAATAGCTTCTCCTAGCTCTAGGCAGAGCAGCAGTTCCATACAGCCATTAATCTTACCTTTTCTAAATTCACTTCTCAGGGAGCCTTGAAGGCTTAGGAAGCAGAGTGTGAATGCCCATTAGCTCCAGTCCTGAGAGATGAATTCTATTCTTTACATACAAACTACCACTTACCAATTGTCCCCACATGATGCAGCTTTGTTTAATGACTGTGATATAGCAATGCTGCTTAGATTATCCTTATGATTATGAGCTTGAAAGACTTCTTGTCCTATTTCACGAATGTGTGTAGAAATGACTACAAAACACCCTTGTGAGAAACCAATCATAATATAGCCATCACCATACCTGTTACAAAAAAAGCAACATTTTAGAAAAGAGATCTATTAATGCAATATGCAAAAAGTATTTTCTTTCAGACTGCTGGGGTACAGTCAATGCCTCCCAGTAACAGAAAAGAATAAACAAATTATGGGTATTTATATATATCGTGTTGAACCATATAATATAAAACAGGTTAAGGGAAAGCTATCAAAGGTCCCTAAAGGACAGAATCATGCCTGTGCCCAGATGCCTTGTAAGTAATCTTTATTGTCTCCTGTTTGTTATAATGCCAATTTATTTTCAGCAAGCTGTACACCTGGCAGGGATGCCAGGATAAAGATTTCTGGTATCCTCATTGAAATAAGCATACAAGAAGATGGCAACTTTCATTTCAAGGTTCTGGCCTATGTGGTCCCATCAAAGCCATGTTAAAACAATAATGCCAGTCACTGTGCCCTTAAGGGCACTGCAAACACAGTGGAGCAACAAATTTGTGAATATTCTGTTTACTTTTCATAGTATCAAGCAGAAATTATGAGGTTAAGGCACAAATAGTTACAGCATGTAAAGATTAATTCAAACAATATCTCATTAGCTCAATTGCAAGAAAAATCACTGCAAGGGAAGCAGCCCAGGTACACCTTGTTACACATGGTCATAAACTAAGAAGCATATAGCTTCAGAATTTTTAGAGTTGTAGTATAAAGGGATGTCAATTCCATGTTGACTGAACAGCCATTAAAAGACAAGCTGTAATGATTCAAAGATACAGAAATAGTACAGCTACTTTTTTGGTACAGATCTGAAACTTCTAGCTTCGGCTTTCTTCATAGAAACATTACCAATGGTATTGCACAATAAGAAGGCTACAAGAACTTTGCACAGCTTTGCAAACCAACAAACTAGCTGAAGGAACAACTCTACCCCTAGCTCTTCCACCAGTTACTCATCCAAATAGAAAACAACCCATAAACCTGTGAGTTTAATCATCTGTCACAACAACAACATACTTTTGTTTAAAGTTGGGCATACCAACAGTGATTCTGTTGGAAGATACTGTTTTACAGCTATTGAATCATTGAGTAGAACAGTTAGAAAATGTAGACTACCTTGTGTTCAGAAAAGAATTACTGAAAAGTCTACAATGCAGCCAACAAAAATCCAGTCTGAGCATGGGATAGATGATTTTGTTTCCAGCATTTATCAGAACTACTTGGAAAATCTCAACTTCTTAATACTACAATAATTAATTAAGGAAGTTTTGCTCACCATTTGTAGCTTACAATACTGCCATAAGGCTGCTGAAATTTCAGATCAATTGGGTTGTCAGGATCATTCAAATTAAAAAGGAAGAGAGTCTTCTTGCCAACCACTACACTGACCTGCCAATGAATGAAAAGAAAAATTAACGTGACAAGAATGGCATAACTTTAAGGTCCTATATTTTCACTAAAAGATGAGATCTAGGAATTTGAATAATCCTTAAGAAACCCATGGATCTGAATTCTGAATCTTCATCAACAGCAGAAGAGATTTTCAGGACATTCCCCTTCGTAAGCCATGGTTCACAAATCTAAATGCAAGCTCAGCAGAATACACTCAAATCTTTACAATCTCAAAATCAAGACTTTCCCCTACAGCAGTCAGCTCCATTTCCTCAGAAGAAAAGGCAGCAGGTCACATGGAGTTATCCTGTGAGATTATTCCCACTCGAGCTACAGTATTTTGTAGTGACTTCTTACTGTGCTTTCCCTGGTTGATACTCTGTCATCAGTCTTCATAACTGAGAACTGCATGTCACTGGGATCTGAGCTGATTGAAGTCTGCAAGAAAGAAGTGCAGATTGAGAAATCAACAGTTAACGTAGCCCATGCTGATGATAAATAATGGCATTACTCCTGCCATGTATAATTTTGCATAAGGACAGACAGGGAAAGTTACTACTGCATTTAGTACCAAAATCAAGAAAATCATTGGGAGAAGACATGACCTCAGTTTGGGTCTTAATGACATGTTAGCATAAAATACACTGAAAAAAGAAAAAGCTCCTGGACCTTGAAAGCCCTGGGATTCAAAAGGCACAAGGTCCCATAGGTCCCAGCTTTCTTGGAAACCAGTACCTCTTAAAATCAAATGTTCACTATAGATACTACCTGTCTTATAGTATCCCCCTCCTGATTGCTTATAGTAATCATTCTATCTTCACCTCCTAAAGCAAGAAGGTTTTCAATACTCCAACAGCCACAAGTAATCCTCTTGGTGTGTTTACCTGAAAAAGAAAAAAACCTATACAACACAAATCAAACACAACAAGAACAAAAAAATCTGTGATGGAATATACACCCTTCAGCCAGTCACTCAAACACAGATTGTCAGAATGTGAAACAACCTGTCAGAGCAAGAGCCTTTTTTTAAAAAATCTGCTCTCAGATGAAAATCTTTTGACTTTATATGAAACAGCACAGCCCTTGTTCTTACATTTATTTGCATCACATTTCTGGGGAATGTGTTACATCCATAACCTTTATGCCCAGAGGTACTCTAAGCAGGTAAGAAAGAGTAACTTAGCAAACAAACAATCACACAATTCCTTGGCAAGAAAGGTAACACAAGTCCCCCAGGAGGCAGTAAGGCAGTGTTAGGTATTTGTGTATATATACATATATATATATAAAAAACTTAATATTCTCTCAAAATACTCTCCTGAGTACACCAAAGTAGAAGGTGCAAGTTGAGTATGACTGCATGTTTATATAGAGAACTGGAAAGGAAACTATGTGTATTAGCAAAATTCCACTTTCACACGTGCCAGAGCAGTTTCAAAGCAGTCCATACCAAGGACAGAAATCTTGCGAGAAGTCTGACGGTTATATATGAGTAAGTTTCCCTTTGTTGTTCCAACAGCAAGTAAAGCTCCTACTCGAGACCATAACAAGAAAGACATTGCATCCCTAAAACAAAGAAAAAATTTACTTTGTATAGTAGAGATTCCTTTCATCTGTTCACATATTGAAACATTTTGCAAAACAAATTTGGCAATTGTCTTTAATTTCTATGAGTCATACAGACCAAGGAGAACTTTCAAATTAAGTAAATGTTCTTGACCAATATCAGAATTATCTAAGTATGCAGAAGATAGTAAAAGTAATAAAAAATTGTATGAGGTAATGTAGCATGACTTGTACTTGAAAATGGGTCTGCAAACATCAAGAGTCTTAGATGGAATCACTGGTTATTTTCCAGTCGCTTTTTGTATTGTTTTTTTTGTTTGTTCTTCAATATCCCAACGCATGTAGCCAACTCAAAAGTGAGTAGGTCTGGTTCTAGTCAATGTAATAAAGAAGTTAGAAAGACCAATTTTAACTTGAAGTTTCAGATAGAGCAAGGCCTATTTTGGTGTACAATTAAGGCTATGCAGATACTATATATCATGTTAAAAAACCAAGAGCCTCTTAAGCAAAAAAACTATAAACCAAAATTTTCTAATTAGTGCAGTCCCTCCCAACTTTTCAAGTTTCACTCTAGGAATGCAATAGAAATTTGAAATATTGACATGTGAAATGACCTCCAATATATTTGGTTTGCATATAAGGGTGCTTTTCTAATTTCAAAAAGGGAAGGATATCAGAAAAGCCTCATTATCACACTGTTTATGTCTTGGTGCTTATTCTGCTTAAGCAATAACACCGTGACAAAAAAAAGGATCCCAGACTTACATAAATATATATTGTTCTAGCAAGACTGCCTCCAGTAAGCAATTTACCTCCAGTATTAGAGAGAAAGATCATGAAGGAACTGCAATTAACTGCAGACTCCATTCTGTTAAGCACCTTCTATGTTCCTTTTTGCTTGCATACTGGCAGGTTACTCTTCTCCCCATAGTATTTGCTCACACATGAAAATGGTACAATATGGTCTATTCATTCCCTCAATATCATATATGTATAACATACATCTTAACCAACACAGGAAAGAGTTGTTTCCACTCTCTCTCCTACAAGAAGAATGTTTATGTAGAATGCAAGAGTTTAGTGGAATAGACTCAAAGAAGCCACAAGTTTAATTGTTAAACCAAGCTTATCTATTAACCCAATGCTTGATGGTTATGCAGACCCCAGAAGAGTCTAAAGTCTGTGGCCAAATTCAGAAAGGTAAGGCTTAGAACCTTAGATATCTCCTTTCATCTTAAACTACACTACTTTGTGAATAACATTTTAGCCCCCTTATTAATCTAAGGGGAAAAAAAATTCTTAGCACCACTGATATCACTTCCCTTACTTTTATGCTCCCTTTACCTGGTGTGAAAGACTTAGGAGAAAGAGTAGCAAGTGCAGATACATGAAAAATTCACCCATCCTTGTTGCTACCGCAGAAACATTGAAGAGAAGTGCTCTAGAGACAATTGCACTGCTGACACTCAAAAAATAAACAAACACCCTGTAACCCCCAAAATCCCCATCCATAACAAACACCTAAAACCCAGCAAATTATATATTTTATATAAAAAATATAATTTTTATTAAAATTTATAATAAAAATACATATTTATATTAAAATAATTTAGCTATAAACTGTAGCATATTAGTTTAATTAGTATATATATTATGAGGACTCCAATAAAAAGATGTTCTTGAAATATAGCCTCCACATCAACAAGTCACAATGGTAAAACTCTTTAAATACCCATGTTAAAAAAAAATTTCTTACCTCATGCCACTGTCTACTTGGCTTGTTTTGTTTGTGATTGCATCCCACAGAAATATGGTGCTAGATTTGTCTGTGATTATTGCTAAAGTATCTCCATCCTTATCCCAGTCCATAGCAATGCAGTTACTGAAGAAAAAAAAAATCACTAGGAATGTTAAAATGTGTTTGCAAGTGTACAGAAACAGCCAGAACTATGCAACTGAGTCCCTATTTTCCCTTCTCCTCCCCTGCAAACCGAGATTGGAGATTTATCTGTAAACTATTTCTATAGCAACCCCACTCTTATTCAAATCTCATTGATGACAGGGGCTGAGAGGAAGGTCATAAAAACCACTGCTACCTATGTTCTAGTACTTGAAATACAGTCACCTTGATTTTCAAGAGACACTGAAAGTCCTCTGTAAGGCTGTGGTTTGTTAGAGGCCATTCAGATTTGGGATTACTTTTCTGATAATACATTCCACACAGCTCTCCTCATTTTGGAAAATTTTCTGGAGAGAATGTGCATTTATCACACATTGTGCAGAACACTGCACAGAAAGAGCACAGAAAGAGCTGGGCCATGGATATTTCCAAGCAAAAGAGACTGACACAGCCAGACCATATTATGAACAACACCTAACCTGAACAGCAAGGTGGGATGGTCAGTGAAAAACATGTGAGTCTGGTAAAGACTTTGAGAATTGCATCTCCTGGTTTGGTGCAAGGTGGCAATTACCACAAACTACAAAGACTGGATTTCTAGACTTCTTGGGGAACTGAGTGATTCTGGCTCATATTAACCAATGACACAGGGCTATGTAAGTGATGATTTGGAAATTAGTTATACTCTTGACTAGAGGTTTCAGCCTTAAAGACCATGGGAGTTTTGCCTTGACTAAGGGGTCTATCTTAATTGAAATTCATCAGGTAGTTAGAAATAAAATTAAAAATTGCCATGATGATTAAGAACAGTTAAAGTGCTAAGAAGAGATGAACAGTACACAAATGAAACTAACATGAGGTATTAATGTGCCCAATAAAATTGTATTTATTGAGCAAACCAACATGATGACCCAATGTCACACCATTTTTCCCTAAGGAGGTTTCCCCTGGTCCATATCCAGCCTGCTCCTATGGTCTCACTACCTTTTAAGAAGTTCAATATATCTTCCTAAAGTACATAAGTTTTTAGATTTAATCTGAAAAAATCCACATTGTAAACTTCCATACTACTCTCTGATGTGAACCAGAGTGTGATAATCTGGTATCATCTTGACCTAAAGCAACTAAAAAGTATCATCTTGACCTAAAGCAACAATGCCAATGTGTACAGTTATGCCACTGATGTAAACAGAAACACTAAACCAAAAAAGTACCTTTCCTCAGCAAAACCATGATAACAAATTGTTAGAAAATCAACAATAGCAAGAATGCAAGGATATATTGCACACAACCTCATTATGAGCCTTCTTAATGGGATAGGTCTTTTTTTTTTTTACATTTTAATTACATAATTTGTCTTCTCTGCCAGGTATTTTCACCAGAGATAGTATATCATCCTACAAATTTCTCCCATTGTCTAAGCACCTCACCAGAAGAGAAGCATTTTTAAAGAAAACAACAATGAAAATAATTTAAACCTATCTTAGTACCTACCCTGGCAGGTTGATTTCATTTCTCTTCTGACCATGACGATCAAAAATTTTCACAGAACGATCACCTCTAAAAAAGATTAATATATAGAATAATTCCCTTTCTTTATCAGCAATTTTGATGGACAAATACAACGAATAGTTGCAGTCTTACCCTATTACAGCAAGAAAATTTCCTAAAGTTTTCTGCCAAGCAAACTGCACAGGAGAACCAGACCAAGCTTTTTCATACAGACTGAATACTTGCTGGAGGAAAAAAAGAAAAAAAAAAGTAGGAAATGATACATCTTAAAATCATCATATATAAGAATACTACAGCTGCCTAGCATGTTAGTAAGTGAGTACTGTGGAGGTAACCCCCCCTCCACCACAAACAGCTTCTGTGTGATTCCAATGCACTGAAGTAGCAAAATCCCAGATAAACGTTCTTTCAACTTGAGTGGAAAAAATTGAAGTTTCTGCTGCTGGGTGTTCACATAGAGAACTGCAGCTCTACTAATAATAAACTATTATTTTTGCCTCTTAGTTACAAGAAAAAAAATTGCATGAGACTCTCCCCTTCTAGTTCAAAGACCACATCGTTAATAGTTCTCTAAATTTAATGGAAAATTCTGGGACCAGAAAGCATCCTTAGTTTGCAAACACAAACTAGAGAAGGCTCAACATTCACTCTTTTAGGGACAGGTAAGCTTTTTGTTACTCTGAATTGCTGGGTCTTAAAAGCTAAGATCTCAAACCAACACACTATAGAAAGAGATTCTGACTTCCAAAGGAGAAAATTTCTGAACGTCCTTTTCCTTTCACACCACCCACAGATATTTTTCTGTAACCTGGGTGTAAGATAAAGCCCACAAAGTTTGTTTCGCAGCTGGCTATCGTGACTTACATCCCTACGTGTCATAAGATAAGCACCAACACCTGCTGTCCACCAAATGCCTGTGAGGTCTGCTCATCTGCCACAGGTTCTTATCCCTTCTTTTGGGTCAATATAACTGAGGCATTCTTCACACTGAATCTGCATTCTGCTCACAAAACCAGCAAAAACACAACCACCACATGCCACACTCATAAAAGACATCTGACAATGATGTTTGATTTTGAAAAAAATAATTTAAGGAGGAGGGCCGCCAAGATGATTTGAGGGATGAAGCACTTCTCCATCTATGAGGAAAGGCTGAGAGAGACCTGGAATTGCTCAGCCTGGAGAAGCGAAGGCTTTGGCGTGACCTAACTGTGGGCTTTCAGTACCTGAGGAAACATACAAGATAGGGAGGGACTGCTATAAAGGCATGCAACCACAGAACAAGAGAGAAGGGCTTCAAACTGGAGAGTAGGTTTGGATTAGTTACTAAGAGTTTGCTGCGACGTTGGAAAGGCACTGGCACAGGTTTCCCGCAGAAGTTGTGGACACCTCATCCGTGGAAGCGTACAAGGCCAGGCTGGATGGAGCCCTGAGCAACCTGGGCTAGTGGAAGATTGGAAGATGTGCCTGCCCATCGCAGAGGCGTTGCAACTGGATGCCCTTTAAGCTCCCTTCCACCCGAAGTCTCTCCACGCCAAAGTAAACAAACGCGGGAGTGCCGGCAAGCACACCAGGCCCCCCGGCCGCTGGCTGGCGGCCCTTCCCGCCGCGCCTCCCTCCCCGGCCCAGGCCGCAAGCGCCACCGCCCGCTCGCTCCGCGGGCCGGCCCCGCGCCCCGCGCCCCCCGCCCGGCCCCGGCGCCCCGCGGCCGCCCGGACCCACCTTCATCGCGGCCACCAGAGCGGGCTGCCTGCGCCAGCACCGCGCATGCGCCGCCCGCCCGCGGCGCCGCCGTCACCGCGGAGACGGAGCGGGCCGGGGGCGGGCAGAGAGCGGCCCCGGGCCCGGCCCCGGCGGGAGGAGCTCTGCGTGAGGCCGCGGCACCCAGAGCGGGGGCGGGCAGAGACCGGCCCCGGGTTCTCAGAGGAAATGCAGGGTTTTAGTGCGCGGTCACGCAGAACGGGCTTCTAAACAGGGAATAAAGGCACACAACTCGCCAGCAAAGCCTCTTGAGATCAGCTGTATTCCAACTGCAAAGCTTCATCACAAAGTGTCACCGATTTCTTTTAAAACAATAAATAGTTCGCCGAGAGCGTTAAAACACACGTTTAAAATTAGAAATGTACAAAGGACTTCGGGTATCGGGCACTTCAAACTTTTTTTTAAAAAAAAAACAAGACCAAAACATTCAATGAGTTCACATCTTCCCGTTTTTCACGGGCGGTGCTGTTCGGAGAACATAAGGGACAAGGCACATAAAAGCAAATACAAAAAGGCTTCTCCCGAGAACATTTAGATCGTTCAAAGTAATTCGGTGTAACAGCAGAGGGCTCGAGAAAGGCAAATTATGAAGTATCTTAAAAAATTAGGTAACTGTTAAATAAGGTAACTAATTTAATACAGCCCTGCGAGGAACACTTCACTGTCCTGTAAGATGCTGAACATGCTTAAATGGTGGCAGCTGAGCATCTGGCAGGATTGGGCCCTTTACATTTTTAAATAATCTTACAGGAAAGACAGACAATTTCTTCATCTTATAAAAGTATACTTCTCATAGTAGTGCAAAGCCTCATTTAAAAATGTAATTAGTCTAATGTAATGGAATGCTTCAAAAATTCCAAAGTGCAAATATTAAACTTAAATTGGTTAATTGTTAATCACACTTTAGAATTCTTCCAATAATGCATACAAACAGCAAAGTAAATACAAGAACCAAAGCAGAGCAAAAGGTATGATCTTCTGCATCTTGCATAACAACTCTGAAAACCCAAAAAGTACACTGGATGTCAAAAATACCTGTCAGAAATTATTAAATAGCAGGTTTCTATTAGCATAAGACAATATTTAAAATAAGGCTTTGGTTAAATAAAAAGTTTGCTAAACTAGGAATGATGCTAAAAAGTGCAAAAGATTTACCAAATACACAACTTCATTTCCAAGGCAGACATGACACCTGCCATTTACAATAGTTTGCATTGGTATGCTAGCCTGCCTTGTAGTTACTCAGATACCTATTTGCATTTATTACAGGCAAATTAAATCTACAGGGTCCAATCCTATAACTTGTTTCATCCAGAGATAGACCCAATTATATCAAAGTATATCCATTTATAGCATCATTGCTCTGCATTTAGGGAAATCAAGGCCCCAGAACCATAACATTATTATAGTGAGTTCACTCATTTTCTTAGCACTTCCTAAACAGAAGTCCTCTACTGCCAATTGGCAGGTTGCAGGTGACTTTCTTACAAGAAGAATTCTTGTAACATATGCATAACAAAAGTTTTTAAAAAGTGCTTAATATTGGTCCATAAGAACATCATGTCAACTTCAGACCAAACACTTTGCTGTGGTAGATATCCTGCACCTGGTGCTGATTGATGCACTCGCAGTTTGCTTGAGGAAAAAGTAATCCTCTGAGTCTACACAGGAGAATGTCATCTTCCCAGAGAAAATAATTCAGAGTTTTACAGTCACAACACATGCTCCAGCTCTTCCTAAGCACAGTGGTGCAACCTGTAAACAAACAAACAATCTGTCAGATGAGTGCAATCAGTTTTAAGTAATTTCCCCCCCTAATTATATGGCTGCAGCAGAATGACAATATCACCCCTGCTCTGTTAACATGACTTACAAATTGGTCCAAAATTGGATACAAACACAAAGCAAAGGTAAAGATATTTTATATAACAGAGTTAAGCACTCTGAAAACAATAGCAAGCCTAAGGACATCAAACAATTCTTATTGATAATTTCAATTATCCTGAAGACAAAAAAGCTGTTTATGCCATTTCCCCTATTTCTTTCTTTCCCAGGAACAACAGACTTTTATAGAGCTGTCTGTGGCTCTGACAACCTTCACCTGAGAAAATTCCACTGCCTTCTCCTGAGTTGTGTGAAGATGAAGAAGTGGCAGACTGCTAACATAACAAGAGAAGGAAGGTACACAAATATTACCTAATCCCTCTGTATTTCCTAATATTCCTATTTCCTAATATTTCCTAATCCCAAAAGTTTGAAACTCTCCTATATACTGGGATTGTGGCATTCAGTGAGACATAGAGGGTCAAGGCTAAGGATACAGAGGTACATACAGCTGATCACCACCTAGACATGTGAGATTCATTTAGATGCAATGATGAGAAGCACAGTCTCTCTCCTCTGGTGAGAAGCACCTTCTGTTCTCTGATACACTTTTTTTTCTTTAGCAGGACTAACAATGCCATGGATTATCATTACCAGTACCAGTGAATGCCCCAAGTTCTGATGATCCTCCTTGATGACTTGTGTTTTAAGAGCTTGCAGCAGTATGAAATGGAGGGAAATGGACAGCTGAGTTTTTTTGTGTTCCAGGAATTTTTATAAACAGCAGTTTAGTTCTGTTTTTGAGTTAAGAACTTGGGGCTATTACCAGAACAACATATCCAGGTGGCTCAGAACTCAGTAGCCTAAATACTGGTGTCTGATGCTACTACAGATGAGCTTGGACATTCATCCTGGTCTGCAACTGGACTCCAGGAGGGCCTTGGTGTCCCACAGAGTCTGTGCTGTATCTGCCAACCTTTGGTGGATGTAGATGCTTTAGGGTATCTCAAATGGCATTAGATACCAAAGGACAGTCAGCTCAGGATGTCCTTGTGTGTGCTCTTCCCACAGAGACACACATTCCTGGAGCTATATAAAAGTAACCAAGCTCTGAACTGACAGTAATAGTTTCTGAGCATGAACTGTAGAATTATTTTTATTTTAAAGCTGCAAAAGAAAAATGGGTAAAGGCTTTCTGGAACCTGCATACACTGTACATAGCATTCACTTCAGGAAGGGATTATTTATGAAAAAATGACCAAAACCTTGATGAAATAAATATTGAGAGACACATTAGAGACACATTAGAGCTAAAACGAATCTGCATTTATCATTTATCAGGAAGTCATGTAAACAGAATCCTTTATGACAGTTTGGGGAATGTGGCAATACATTTCTTTAAAAGTAGCTGAAATTGTCAAAGAGAATAGCTATACTCTTGCAAAAGAATGGAGGGCAGTTTATTGGAAATTAACAACTGTCTGTTCAAGAGAAGTCATCTCAAGATGGTACACCAAGGAAAAAAAGAGATTCACAACAGACTGTTAAGAAACTGCTTCTTAGAGAAGGAATATTTGAATTCTCCTTGCAAAAGGAGGCACATTTGAAATAACAATATTAATAGTAGTGTATGGTCTGATCAGAAACTATACCTGTGTCCATTCATTTGTCTGGGGATCATAAGACTCCACAGTATTAAGATATGTTTGCCCATCATATCCTCCAACAGCATACAACTTGTCACCAAGAAGACACACCCCTACTGCATCTCTGCTAATGCTCATAGAGGCCACAGCAGTCCACATGTCTGTTTTGGGATCATACCTAAAAGAGAATTTGTGTTATGCACTAAAACTGTTACCAAAATTCAACAACAACAAAATGTACTGGAATTGATGCTGTCAAGGTAGTAGAAAACAGAACAGCACAGATCTGGGTGTCAATTTCAAAGGACTTTCCCCCCTCAATTCCCCTCCCTTTGAAACTGTTTCTTTAGTCATCTGGTAACACAAGTCACTACTAGCCAGGTATCTACTTCTTGCTGCTTTCCAAATAGTCATACAGCCATATACAGCTGCTCTTACTACATTTTGTATGCCTAAACATGCCATGCCACAAACAGGTCTGCTGCTACACCACAGTAGAGCAAGTGCTTGCTTTAAGTATGTCAAAGCACAGGCTGGTAAAATTTGGTTTGGCACTAAGATTACCATTACTAAGATTACCAATTTCAAAAATATGACCCCCAAAAGTGGTTTGAAAAAATCATATGGGAAATACAAAACCCTTTAGACAATTTACAACACTTTTGAAATCAGAAGTATCAGTACAGGAAACAGCAGATGGCTTAATGAAAAAATTGTGTGGTTCTAGAACATTATCAACATTCTTTATAAGTCAAATTGAGAACTACATAGGAGACTCCATGCTATGCTTATGGCAAGGAATATATTTTAATCTGACTAAAAGGGACAATCTTTTTTAAGACTGCAGATGCTTACAGCAGAACTAATGTAATTACAGAGCTCTGAAGGGCTCTAAAAACTGTACGAAGAAAATTATTTGGCTAACATCATACTTACTAAAAACAAATTGAAAGATGGAAGTCTTAATTTATTTGCATGAAGAGCATAGATACAAAGAGCTCTAACAATTTTATTTGCTGTCCTCTAGTCAAAGTATTACACAAATGCATGCAAGCATAACTGTAACAAAAACACTACTTGAAGCACACATGCAAACAGAAGAGGGTGATTAGTAAGTTAAATGTAGAAATTACTTTTCCAATTATTTTATAATTTATAAGCAATTGTATTTATCTGGGAATAGCAACTTCTGTCGCAAAATATAATTTAGAAGTTTAGTGTGGTCATAAAAGCCTGATTTTTTAAATTAATATTTCTTAATTCTTTAATTTTTTAAATGAACTAGTTCCATGAATTTGATGGTCTTCAATTTCAACTCACTTAAAGAACAAGGACAAAATGCATTACAAGATGATTCCAATTTATTGAAGTAATGAGTTCTGTAACTTTGTTTCAGAAAATACTGATGTAGAAAAATACACAGACTTACTTCTCTTTGGTTTCTGATTATCTGTATAGCCCTAAAAATCTGGTATTTGTTGAGAAGTAGCTTCCTATCTGCAAACCTTTCTGAGGTCTTTTCAGTGCAACTTCCACATGTTAAGGGCTATGGGCCACACTGTATTTTCAGTTCTACTAGGACTCTCAAAGTTTGAAAACTACAGCTCTCTTGTGGTGGATTTTTGTAGTGTGTTGGGTTTTTTTTTTGTTGTTGCTGTTGTTTTGGTTTGTGGGGGTTTTTTTGTTTGTTTTGGGTTTTTTAGGGGTTAACGGTAGAATATATATCCTGGCATGAATAAATTTAGTAAAAGAAGAATATGGGCAATGAGGACTTACTCTAAATGTTGGGAAGGAATAGAAAAGAAGAAAAGTTTTACAGCTGGTGGTGGGGGAGCAGGGAGAGAATTAAAGCATAGTTCAGGAATACCTAAAATGCCAGTGAAGATTTAATACAGTGAATTATGAAGTATTTACTACCTTCTAAAATTATTTTATGGATCACATGTGCTACTGCAATTTGTGATACAGTCATTCATTAATCACTTTACACAAAGATATACCAACCTAGGAATGACTGAATTACATGCCAATTTCCCAGTGTCATTAGAGGGTGCAAGAAAGAATTTGATATACAAAGATCCACCAAACCTTACTGTTAACTCCTTTGAAAGTTATTATATGAATAGATTCAGACTTCTTGTGTGAAAGAAGAGCTGCTCCATTTTTAAAAGCAATCAACTCCACATGGTTTCAGTTATCAAACATAATTCATTCAATGAGATTATTAAAATAATCTAGATGAATTGCATTAAGAAGAATTTAAATATTTTATTTAAATATTTTTCTTTAAATATTCTGTCCTGGTAACATTTTGAATCATAGTATGCCTACACAGCACATTTTTATATGTAAGTTTCCTCTGATCATGCTAAAAATAACACACCTATTCTATTGGGCTCCTACTTACAGCTCTTCCCATAAATCTCCTGACAGACTAGCACAGTCAGAGTCCCATGGCAGGATATGCCTCCAGCAGGACATTACCTTTCCACACAGTCTGACAGCCTGGATGTTAAGTTGGATGCTGGAGCATCGTGGCCACCTATGGCATACAAGAACCCGTTCCAGGTGGTTACACCTACACCACCTCTTCTTTTTGACATCTGAGCACAGAGAGTCCATTTGTTTGTATGAGGATCAAAACATTCTACTGACTTAAGACAAGAACTTCCATCTCGACCACCAACTGCATAAAGCCTACAAAGTAAAACAAAAAAAAAAGAAGAAAATAAATGTTGTCTGAATAAGACAATTTCTAGTGAAACATGAAGGATTTCAAGTTTGTTAAAAAGGGAAGTTTAGAAGGGGACTTTCAACTTTCAGTAGACTGCTCTGTTGTGAAAACTCTGGCAAGATTTTGCTCCAGTCTTTTCCTATTGTAATGATCAATGCATAACAACAATAATTTACAGAAAATGGAATATCTTACACAGCATTTATATTCCAACCTATGCCTAGAACTAACAATTTCAAAACTACATATATGATTTGCAGGGTCAGAAGGACAAATTCAGTAGTGGATCATGCACCATCTCTACCCTGCCTCATCTTAAGCATTCAAGTGCTTTTCTGGACCAGGGTTTTAGTTCATGACTGACAGCACCACCTTAAATCCCTCACACCCACTAGGTAGCCCAATCTGCTTAGTCCTAAGAAAAAGGTTTCTAGCATTTGGTACGGAGGATTTCAATTATTTGCAAGGGCTGACTGAAATGAATGAAAAAAAATTGATTTAGGAGGACACAATCACAGATGAACCTTTAAAACTAATCAAATAATCAAACTTCACGAAGAGCTTATGAACAGAATTTATGAGCACTCTAGGCATAGCAACAGACATGCCCAGCACTATTATTTGTAAAAGTAGGAACACAGAAGCTATTCTAAAAAGGAAGCAATGCATCAGAAGTAAAATCCAGTGAGAAATCACTTCAAATGATTTCAGAGCCTAAGAATGGCTAGATAATCAAACAAACATTAGATACTGTAGATAATGATAGTATGAATTTACACAATGGTTACCATGAAGCACTATTTAAGATGTCCTCAGTTTGGGTAACACTAGTGTTTGGTTTTTTAAATATACTGACCAAGGAACTTAAATACAATCATCTTATAAATATGGTTGATCTAGTCCTTCTCAGTAACAATTTTGATAAGCTTTAAAAAAAAATCCATGGAAGTTTCTTTCTTCAGTAGTACAGCTTGTTTAAGGTAAGGAATATATTGAAGGTTTCTGCAAAACTCTGTTGTAGTTCCATAAAGTTCATTACTAAAATCAATCCTTTATGCAACATAACATTTATGAAGCTCCCAACTTTACCTTCCCTCAAAGCATGGAGAGAGTTTTGATCATTTATGCAGTGATTTCACATTCTGGACAAGGAAAAAGCCATATTAACTTCTCTATATGAAGGTTTTTCAGTTTCAATCACTGAAACTTAACCAAGTTACAAACAGACATTACAGGAAAGTGCAGAAGTTACTGCTCCTGCATCTGAAATGCTGCATGTGTTTTAAAAAGGTCAGCTGTAGTGATCTTTTGTTGTTGCCTCCATTAAGAGTCTAGGCAATGTTCTATAGCAATAGGGAAATGTGAGGCTCTAATTCTGGTGCTTTTCATTGTATCTGGGACCCACTGCTGAATATATAGCAAGCTTAAGACCCAGCTTAGGTATCTGAGACTGCAGTTCCAAGGCAGCCAAGGCACTCTTCTTGCTAGTTGTTCAAGTTCATCCCTCCCTCCTGTAGGCAGTGAGCATTTTCACTCATTCTTGGACTTATTCCAGACCTTAGAGAACACTCTGTACGTGTCTTTCAGCAGTACTAATTTACCAGTGACTAGGCTTCCAAAATTAAAAAAAGTGAAAAAACTTTTCTTACCTGGCAGCATTCAAGTAGCTCAAGGGAGATGAACAGATAGCACATAGACAGGAAGTGAAAGTTTGTGGACAATAGAGTGTACATATTCTGCCACAACCACAATACTACTCAGTAGCTTTTGTCTGCTGTGTCACCCTGGCAAAACATGGCTTGCACCTCTCTCTACTCCCAAAGCAGGGGCACTTCTTTAGTAAGAATTGCATCTCTGACTGGATATGTGCATACCAAGGTGAAACTCAGCTTAATTAAGGGTGAAGCAAGAGACTGAATTTGTTAATTTAGCTTGAATTTCTAACTTTGCTTGGTTAATCATTGATTAGCCTTAGTATATTTAGTGCTGATGCAGTAAGTGCATTCATAATCAGCAGCTCCAAATCTACATTTCTATAGCTTCAAAAAAACACACTGTTTGTGGATCTGTGATTGTTAAAGTATTGAATGCAACCAGACTTACAGCAATGAACTGCTTATAAACAGAAATTAGGCCCAGCTGCACCCAGCCCCTCTGATCTCTGGGGACCAGCTGGAATGCAAGAGGGATTATTTTCTGCCAAATTTCATACTGTAATGCAGCAGGTTCTTGGTATAAGAAAGATCTTGCCATACTGAAGCAAGTCCAGCTGACTGTCACTAGGATGATGAGAGCCCTAGTACATATGACATACAGCTGTTATGCTGTGGAGAGGCTTGCTTGACCCAGCACAGTATCTCTTCTGTGAATGAAGAAACTTGGCTCTTAATGCTTATAACTGATATCTATCAAGAGAAATTATTAATAGTTATTTAAGATGGTCTTTTAATTACATTAAAATAATGAGATTTTAAATTTGAAAACAGAAACTCCTTCACATACTTTCCATTTAATATTGCTACACCAACAGTGCTCCTGGGAGTTGACATGCTAGCTACGAAGTTCCACTGACGAGCCTGTGGATCCCATCTTTCTACTGTATTCAGGTAGCTCCAGCCATCATGTCCTCCTACAGCATACATGGGACCTTCCAGTACAGCTACTCCTAAAATACAGATATGAAAACAATTAAGGGGAATAAAGATCAGAAAATTAAGAGGAATAAATATCAGAATTTCTTAGTGACAGTCCAGTGTGCACCACAAAACTGAAAAGAAAAAAAATCCTTTTGGTAGATGATGCTACCAAATACAATCTTCAATATAATCTGAAGGAGAAAGGACATTAAATAAGCAGTTGGCATCTAAAAAAAATTTCCACCCCCCTAAACTTTACTTCTGAATGGTTTTTTTGACCAGGTAACCTTTAAAAAATATGCAGGCAGCCTTTACAGAACTGTCCATACCAAGACCGTGACGATGAGTGGACATCGGTGGCATTACACTCCAAGTTTTTGATCTAGGGTTGTAGCACTCCACGGTATTCAATGTTTTCAGTCCATCTCTGCCACCAACAACAAACAATTTATCATCTAAGACTGCAACTCCAAACTGTAATCTTCGTCCATTCATGTTTGCAACTGGAGTCCACGTGTTGGTACGAAGTTCGTATTTTTCAATGCTGGTAGCTCCTGATGACAATATATGCAAGTTACATATGGAAAAAGAACAAGTTGTGAAGCACTAGGGTAGTTTTTATTTTAGTAATATGCTGATTCCCACAAGACACCATGATACCCTGCAGCATATTCTTAAGTCTGTGTAGACAAATAGTCTTTTTTGACTTCCTAAGCAATTACCTGCACCATTACAAAGGACAACTTTCTTGGTGCTTTTCAAGACAAAAACCAGGTTTTGTAACTGCTTTGCAGAATCAAGCCTTTAGAAATAGAAATATTAGGAATATAAACCAACCACGTGGAATGCAATCACATATTGAAATCAACTGTTTTGTAATATTAGAGAAAAAAGCTGATGGTATGTGACATGAACTACCAAGAAACAGCTTTAAAACAACAAATTAAAGAAAACACTTTCTCTGCTCTCACTTTTCTAACTTACAAGATCCTTTCTAATTACCATTAAAAAGTATGGAATTTTCTATGAAAAAAAAAATCCAAGTAGTTCTGACAGAACTATTTAACAATTAGTCAAAATATTTTGTTGTTTTGGCTTTTTTTTAAGCATGTTTAGGTCACCTTTGTGTCCTTTCAGACCTCTTCTTCCATTTCCAAGTTACTGCCCCCTCAAGTAAATAAAGATTAGTTTGTATTCAATTAAACACTTCACTACTCAGTAATCAGCTATTCCTATAGTAATTTCAAATCAGAACTCTGGATTCCAGAATATTTACAGCAGTCTCAAAGATATATAGACCTTTTTAACCTAATAAACAGTATACACTTTAGATGTTTCCTGTTCTGTACTGCCAAATCCTTGAATTTAAAATTTAACAGGTTGTAAAAAAATCTATCGAGCATTTCTTTTAAAAAGAACCAAAACAGCTCATCAGCTAAACATTACATAAGCCAATACCTTTTGTTGCATCCATTCCTCCAACTGCAAACAAAACGCCCACTGTAGATTTTCTAGGTTTGGTGCGAGGGCTTTGCAACATAGGTCGTCTCTCTGGCAACAGATGGTACTTCATTGCTTCCATAATGAGCTTTTGACATTCAATGTCATCCCTAAAGAGTGCGTTGTTCTCCATGTCTGCCAAAAACTGTGAAAAAGAAAGAAAATCAAACAAGCTGTATTGCTATCAACAATAAAAACATGGAAAATAAAACCATGATTACCAAGATAACGTTTTATATAAACACTTTCACTGCCCAATTTAAAAATCGCTGTATTTTCAAAATGGTCATATAAAAAAATAGGGTAGAGTGAAAATAAACTTCTAATAAACAGAACATTCACATTTTGAGCAAAACCATCAATAAATAAATATTTAAAGTGGAAGGCCATCTGATCTTAATGGATATTTCAGCTTAATGGTGCAAAGGAAGGAAAAATAATCTCGAGTTCCAGTGCTGTGTAGGAACGTTCAAGAAAATGGAAACAGGCTTTGGGTATGTAAGTTAGTTCAACCTCATGCTTTTATTCTCAAATTCACCCAATGCAGATGTCTGTAAAAGCCCTTTTAGCACATGCTGAATATTTTAATATATATTCTGTTCCTCACCCTGACAGTGACCAAGATCATAGTGTACCACTTAACAAAAGTCTTTGTTAAAATTTTTATATCAAGCTTGTAAGCAAATTTGGTAACTTTTAAATCTTAAATATGAATTAAATAAAATTCAACTAAAGACTACTAACAGAAGTTTTAAAGTTCAAAGATTCTGGAGTGGTTTGTCAAATCTTTTAGTGATTTGTCCATATTTATCAAACTGCAGGAAAAAATTACATTGATAGTCATATTCTACTTATTAGAAGTCTGTAAACTGGCATTTTTCTGAGCTAAACAACATGGCATGAATAACAGAAAAATAAATGAAGTGCCCCACTGGGATTTGGACATTTGTCAGAAAAAGAGAGAGGGAAAAAAGGCAGATGCCTTTGAAAAGCCAAAATCCAAACACTTTGTGAATATTAGACATGCAAGTCCACAAACCAGAATGAGATATCTTGATTGAGCTGTTGACAGCCAACCACTAACAGGTACAAAACTGCTGTGACATCAGTCATCAGAAGTACTAAAGGGACTTGCTGTGAAACAGATGTGCACAATATAGTTTTATATAATAAAGCTGTCTTAGGGCTGCAAAGTGGCAAATATGATAACCATGTTTCCAGAAGGGATACAAGTAAGTACAGATGGCTAAACCTGAACACCTCAGTATCAGGCAAAATAACACAAAATATGACAGAAAACATAACCATCACAGAGAGAATAAAAAACCTTCTCAAAGCCCTTCATCAGTGATTTTCAGAAAACTGAGATTTCTGCAGCATTCCTCTAAGTGGCTAAAGTTCTCACTATTTAAAATAGCAAATGAAGTGTTTTCATGTAAATTAGTAGAGGGAACTTAATCTCTTTCTTTACTTTCATACCTTCAATTATTTCTTCTTTTGACCCAAACAACTGCTTGTATCACTTCACAGGGACACTCTGTGATTATAAAATAATAAACTAAAAGCTGCCTTTTAACTGCCAGTGTGCAATGCTATAGAATTGCACATGATTTAAAATATATATAAAAAAGAAATCAATTAATTCCTATTTCCTAAATCAGACACTCTCAGAGCTGCATGCATGAAAAGTATGGCTTGAATACAACATGACCAATTCAGACTTTCAGTATATTTTTCTGATGGACAAGGAGCACATAGTATTTAAAGCAACACTATGTGTGAATGTGAGTTCTGCAACAACAAGATGCAACCTACATTTTCTACAGTTTCTAACCCACTCAACCTATAAAGAATTTCTCACAGCACAGAGTCACAATCTCTGAAAGCAACTTGATTTAATTTAAAAAGAAATGCAATCTAGTCTGCAGGCTCTTCAAACTAAAACTACTATGATTATTCCTTACTCAAAGAACTTAAAATGGGCTTACTAAGAGTACATTTTTTCAAGTTTTATTATTTACATAGGTCCTTGTACTGAAAGCCTTTCTAACAGCATTTACAAATCACATGTTAGCATGAAATCATAGTAACTGCAAATCTGATAAGGAGAAAGGTAGTGCAGACACTCCAGTACTAGGAACTTCTGTCTAAAAGGAATCTGAGCTGTCTTGTAATTCAGAAATTTCTAATTTTTTTCATCTTTTTCATTATTTATCAGAGAAGTAATATTTGCCACCTTACAGCTTAAGAGGCAGTCAAATATTCAACTTTAGGAAAAATAAATGTACAAATATTTAGGACACTGCTAGCACTAACCAGAGATGTCCACAAAGGATGCATAAAAACAACCAATAAAACTAACAATTGCTTACAATTTCTTTGCTTCCAGTGTTACAGTTCCACAGTATTTCCTGAAGATTTTTTTAAAGTGTATCTGCATCTCTGCTTGCAATGGTTTTGGTTTCAGCAAGATGTTCAACTTTCTAATTTAATTTCTTTACAATACCTTTAACTCATCAACCATAAAACTAAAAAGCTTTTAATTATGCTATATTTGCAGTCAGATAGCCTAATGTCACATAATCATGAAGAAAAACTTGATTCTGAAAACATTAAGACTGTTTTGGGCACTTCAAATACGTTTACTCATCTACTAAATGTTTCCATATTAAAATCATAGCTCTAACACTTTAATGTGCTAAAGAAAGTAATAAATAAAAACATAACAGAAAAATATTGTTTTAGAAATATAAATATATATTTGGAGATGAGATTAAAAATTAAAGATAAAATAATAAGTAAAATATAATTTTGCTTCTGTATTTCATCTTGCAATTTTCCTAATCAGTTACTGAGTGGACATAATTTGATTTCAGTACATATTTCTGGGATAAATTCTGTACTTTCAGTTTCTAAAGATGTTTCAATTACAGCCAATTAAGCAGAAAGAATACAGGAGGGGTTACTTAGTTATCAATTAATTAAATGTTCAACAAAAGAATGATTTTCTCCTTGTCAATTGCCTTACTCTGAATTATTTTTCTAGAAAAAATGAATGACAAAGTCAAGACCACAACTGAGAAAATCCTGTTTTTTATATAATAATCAGTATGGAAATAAATACTAAAATGCTTGGTAAAGAATCTTACTATCCAGCAAGAGGACATCAGATTAGAAGAAATACACAGAATGTAGTGCATGTGATTTATCACTGTGAATTAATTGAACTCCATTTTTCTTGTCTTAATGAATTTTACTTATTATTTGGATTCCATAAAAATCCTATTTTCTTCACTTAAGAGAGAATTCTCACTAAGCAAACTGAAAGTCATAAAGCAAAATCCTTTGACTATATAGAAAATACTAAATATTACTAAAGAAGGTTCAGCAAGGAAAAATAAGAAAGGAAAAAACAAATAAAAATAATCAAACCTAGTTTACAAACTTGCTATCAGGAAGTGAATCACAGAATCATGAAATAAGAGTTGGAAGGGACCCACAAAGATCATCACCTCCAACTCCCAGCACCCCACAGGACATCCCCAAGGACCACCATGTGCTTGAGAGCATTGTCCAAACACTTCTTGAACTCTGTCAGGCTTGGTGCTGTGATCACTGCCCTGGGGAGCCTGTTCCAGTGCCCAGCCACCCTCTGGGTGAAGAACCTTTTCCTGATCTGCAACCTAAATGTGCACTGATACAACTTCACACCATTCCCTCAGGTCCTGTCCCTGGGCACCACAGAGAAGAGATCAGTGTCTGCCCCTCCTCCTCCTCCTTCCCTCCCAAGGGAATTGCAGCTGCACCGAGGTGTCCCCTCAGTGTTCTCTTCTCCAGGCTGAACAGAACAAGTGACTTCAGCCACTCCTTATACTTGAGGGCTTCCCCTCAAAGCCCTTCACCATCTTTGTTGCCCTCCTTTGGACACTTTCTAACAGTTTTAGATCCTTTTTATATTGTGGTGCCCAAAACTGCACACAATATTCAAGATGAGGCTGCCTCAGCCCACAGCAGAGCAGGACAATCCCCTCCCTTGCCTGGCTGGCCATGCTGTGCCTGATGTCCCCCAGGACAGGGTTGTCCCTCCTGCCTGCCAGGGCACTGCTGGCTCATGTTCAACTTTCTGTTGACCAGGACCCCCAGATCCCTTTCCATGGCACTGCTGGCTAGCATCTCATTCCCCAGTCTGTCTGTACATCCAGGGTTGCCCCATGCAATTTGCAGAGTCTGGCTCTTTCCCTTGTTAAACTTTGTACAGTTGGTGACTGCCCAGTCCTCTGATCTGGGGAGGTCACTCTGCAGGGCCTCCCTGCCTTTGAGACAAACAAGAGTAGCCATTCCTAGGGGAGTAGGAAAACTGTAATTCCCAACTATTTAAACAAACTGAGCCCAAACCTTCCTCTACATTTTCTGTTAATCTTCTCCAAGAAGGAGAAAAAGTATTGACTGGGAAGAACAAGAAGTATGCAGTGATGGCCTATCAAGAGTTAACAGAAGAAAAATCACTCCAAACAATTAATTCAAATTGCATTTCCTAGCTATTTCTACATGAAGGAAATGTAATGAGCCAAATAAACTGTGCAAGTTCCATATAGAAGAAATTTTAAAAGGACACGGCCTCTAGTGACTAAGATATCTTTGATAAGCATTTTTATTGGCAAGAAAAGCAACTTTTTCTGGAATCTCCCCCCCTTTTTGTGTCCTAGAATCAGAATATGCTGCGGTTTACAGAGACACAAACTATCATGCCTATACAAGATGCTAAGTTCTTCCATGCAGCTCTAAGAATCCAGATCACTATAAATTTTATGATTTGTCATTATCAATATAATTATACTGTAGACATTATACCCATTGTAACCATGGTATAAACTAGAGAGGAACTGAACAATTTACTTGTGGAGCAAGCAGAGGCAGTCTAATGTAAGCCAGGAGTTTACTGAGATCTTTCCTTCTCTGTTCCAAATCGTGTCGAACCCACGTAAGTAGTGCATTCAGTATAGTTTCTTCATTAGGAATATTCATGTCATCACTTGCTAAAAGCTTAGCAATTTCAGTGGCTGGCAATAACAGAAATTCCTGATTTCTAATTACTTCCATGAAGTTTTCCTGAAAAAGAAAAGTATTTTAATAGAGGCAGCATCATACTTTGAAGACATTTTATGGAACACCAGCTGTAACCTCCCCTCTTTTCCCTCCCTTCACGTCATCTCTCAGTTGTCCCACTGGAGTACTGATTGGAAGGAAGACTAAAAAAAAAGTTTAAGTACTGAATGATTTTCAACCCTGATCATTTCCCCAACTCAATCATTTAGTCCCACAGACAGATGTGCTGAAACAAATGAGGAAAGTGTACAGATAGACAGAGAAATAAGCAATAGGTTGTGGGTGCTAATATCTTGGCACTGCAAAGTGAAGAAATGCTTTCTGCAGTACAGTTAAAAAGATGCAGTTTGTTCCTGTGGTCAAGCAAAGAGCACAACATGCTACAACAACTGGGCACATGTAACTGTTTTCATAACTGCTAGATGAAAATGTGGCAGTAAGTTTTCAGAGAAAATAAACAACACTAACAATTTTATTGTTGATTTAAAATGGATTATTTTAAGTTTATTTTGCTATTTCATAGGTTTTATACAATTGATCTGATTTGACTGGGGAGCAAAACATACAAAGAATCCACAATATTACAATATGCCTTGCTACACTAACAATATTTATTCTGATAGGATTCAATCTTCTAACTTTCATCCTGTCATTTTCAGCAACAAATCCTTACTTCAAAATAAGAAATTCATAATATGTAACACATCCTATGCTGATATCTGATTACTTCATAATATGAGGATTTGCAGCATATTCTGTGAGGATTCTGATCAGTTTAGGCTGGAATAGCAGAAGTGTTAACACACAATCAGCACCATTACAGTGAAAAACCTGGATGTAACAGAAAAGGGTGATATTATTTCTATCCTCTCTCGCCATATACCTTTCTTTACAAGGCAGCAAAGCAAAGCAAGCAAGTAAAATCACAACATATTCTTGTATTTTATTTTATCTCAGACTGCAGCTAAATTCACACAAAACTGAGAGTAGCTTCATGATGATAACAAAATTACAATCAATTTATTAAATGCACTGTGGATTGCTAGATAGCCAGCTAATGGGGTGCTGGTTTTGGTCTGCCATCACATGCACCTCTGAAACACCTGGAGAACAAAACGTGTTAAATCCACAAACACAGAAGTCTAAGTGGGCCTAATATGAAAATCGGCCTTAGTGCCTTGTTTAGTGATTTAAAAAGAAAGAATTGCATGCTAATAAAAAAAACTGTAGATTAGAAGCACATCTTGGAAAGAAAAAAGGATTTTTAGGTCAAAAAAGGGGAGAATATCACAAGAAGAAGCAAGAGATGCACTGCAAAACAGGTCTGAATTTAGTATTTAAAATGGCAACCAAAACAATAGTACAGTTTGGCATTATATATGCAATGGGAATCATGACAACAAAGCAAGAAAGTTGATACTTCTCTTTTATTGCTTGGCCTAATGCTTTCAAAGATATACCTCAGTACTCCAAAGATACTGACTAATAAAAAAAGCTGAGCTAAGAGGAAAAAACTAATTAGGTGGAAATAGTCCATCTTACATGAAAGCCAGATGTACATAAAACCAATACAAGATTTATAAGGGGAAAGATCAAAGTTACTCCATGCCATGGGTAATTCTGGAAATCAGGAAAATAACTCAAAATGTTATAGGTGTGCATAATTCTACTTGTGGATAGAATTTGGAAAGAAAACTTTCAAAATATTTAATATCTGAAAAGCTTTCCTACAACAAAGGTCCAATTGTCTACACAAAAAAGTGCTTCCAAGTGAGAGCTATAGTAGATTAGAAGGGAGATTGAGTTGTCTTTTCCTCTTTAATTCATTTAACTCTTTGTATTATGAAAGAAAAGTAAAATTGAACAAATATATGAATTAAAATCAGTGAAAAGAACTGTACCAATATTCAGAAGCACTACACATGCATTGTTATTTATTTCACTCTGATATTAAATGCCTGGCAGTAAAGTTGAATCTGAGAAGTCATCAAAATTATTTCCACAGTTTAAACACACGGTTCACAGGAATTCATATTCGACTGAGTTCATTTGTTTCCACTGGCTGCTTTTTTTTGGTTCTTTTTCCTAGAGAGTATACAAGCTGGAGCTGTGCTTTTAGTTTTGCTGAATGAACAAGCAGTGAGCTCTGATGGAGAGAAACTCCAACACTTACTGCCTTCAACTTTCCAAATTGTCTATCCAGATCACAGGAAGAGGAAGGGGAAAGCACTTGCATGAAAAGTTCTTTTGTCTCTGGAGGCAACAACAAGCTGATCTTGCATAAGTCAATCAGGGATCCTCTTTGAAAAGCTTTTTTCCAACTGGATTTCATCACTTCAACAGCTCTTATGTGTAAAAAGCCTGATTTTCCTTCTTGCTGCTTGCAGACCATTGCTTTCTGATGAGAACAAGTTCAGTTTCCTCTTGCTTCCATTCTATTTTTAAAGCAGAGACTCCTTTTGAGCAGAGTATCAAAGCATTCCACTGGGAATACAGGCACTCTTTGTCCTATGTCTGTTTTTTTTTATAACCAGAATTGAAAATTCCTCTTCCTTTACAGACAGAGATTCTGAAGACAAAAAGAAGGAGCCAGTGTATCTCCTAGCATTCTTAACCTCCTCATTAGCCTTTTCTTTCCTTCTTCTTATGGGAACTCTCTGTGGAAGAACAGGATATTTCAGAGAACAAATGATCTGCAGTTTCAATCCCTTGCTTTCTGGTCCTGAAAGTAAAGAGAATTTCCCAACCCCAAAATTAGCTCCTCAAAGAGCTTGGAAACTTTATCAAATAAGTAGCCTGAGGCTTATGTATTATCCAAGACAGGGACATGCAGTCCTCATGCTCAATGTTGGGTACTGCTTATTCACATAATCTCAAATTCACTCTTCAGCAACTGCAGAGTGATTAATGCTGATACTCTTAACCACAGATCTGCCTCGGACTTGGTACAGAACAAAAAAATATTAGGAGCACATAAAAATAAGATGCCATGATGTGTATCTCTAAATGATACTTAATCCCTACAGTGGGATGCAGTGAGGTGGTTAGTCTCCCTGCACACTGTGTCAGAAGGATGAAAACCTTGGAGAGCATCAGACTCCTGCAGCTTGAGAGGGACTGAGGCTGCCCAACAGGCAGCTCTAACCATGGGGCTCTGCTTAAACTCTGAACGTGGGCAACCAAAAAGCAAGAGGTGTTTGACTCACAGGATCTGAAGGAGAGCAATCAGGAAATGTTATTTTGTCTGCTGACTGCTTCAGTCCACTGGTCAACTAAGTATGACTTCACTAAGAACTGAGCTATCTGACTTCCTGGTAAACTATTAATAGTCAAACACCTGTCAGATACCACCTTCTTTTCTTTTACTCAGATTTGACTGATATGCTAAACAATCAACCAACTGAATACTTGCACTGTGTGCAGGGGCAGTACAGATATTTAGCTTGACTCCTTGTTGCACTGTTTCTGGATTCCAAAACAGGCTGAGCAGCATGCAGAAACCTTTTCAGTCTTGACAAGGCAGTACTGATCTGTTGTGCTAGGCAGGACTGAGGGAACTTGAAAGACAAAGATATCTTGGGTTTTCACAGGTGAAAAGGAAGTGAATGAGTATTTTCCAAGTCAGTTGATTACTGAGCAGGATATTCTGGACTGCAATTTCAGGTGCAAAAATGTAAAATCCTTGTTTTAGGCACTATCGCAAACTTTGGTTCTGGCCCTTTGTGGACAGAAATAATTTAAATTTCTCTTTTCTTCTCTTCATGCTCCCCATTAACAAAAGAAAAATCTATCCAGACTGTTGCAAGAAAAAAGGACACATTATCTCTCTTTAATTCTTTCTTCCAAATCATAACTCAATGATTTTTTGTTACCCAACTACTGCCTTACAGGAGAAAGCAGGTCTAAGTGTGCCACACCTTTTCTTCTGCAAAACTGCCTAGGTTTCTCTGCTTGGACCCAATCTATTACTCTGTTCTTTTAAGTTTTTCTTTTTATACATCCACTGGCTTCCTCAGAAATCACACAAATTCCAAAACTAACTTTATCTGAATCTTGTAATACTATCACTGCTCACATACTTTCTAAAGTATTCTGATGAAAATCTTTCTAAAGAATTCTGATGAAAAACAAAATTACTTTTCACTCTGCTTTAAGCATGCATAACGGATCAATAATGATTAGACAGGCACTCAGGCACCATCACAAAAGGTTTTGAATGTCTGCTCTTTCTTTTTTAGTTGTAAATCAGAAAGTTAAAATCTGGCTACTGAAGAAGCTACTGACACTTACCTAAGAATACCTCACTAGTCACCACAGATATTTCATGTTCTGGAAATAACACAGGCTAGCTTTTCCTCATCTCGAAGTATTAACTTCCCTTTTGCTTACTTTTTGTGGAAAAGGATCTATTGGTTTTCATTCAAGGTACACTATCAGCTGTTTCATACAAACTTGATGTCAAAAAGGGGTGTTTGCTCTGACTCTGAAGACAGCAATAAAAATGCACAGGAGGCATTTTGTGCAAAAATGCCATTACAAATTCATTAAAGCAAGCAGATACAATACTAGCCAGTCCAATAAAATTCCTAAAGTTATAACTGTATGCCCCAAATACTAAATATAAACCACAGCAAAACAGGACAACCTTTGCTCAAAAGATACCTTTACTCGGACACATTTTATGATTCTATCAACTCTATTTTAGAACTGTGATGTGTAAAAATCAGAGTTGCTCTTTATACAGCATTAAATCCACTATGAATTGCTTCAGTTCATGTTTCATTTCGTGTATATTGAGGATTTTTCAAGCTTAAGTTTGTAATGCCAATAATCGACCAGTTTTGATAAACTGTTCCCTTCTGTCAAAACAATTCATCAACTGTCAACACAGTAAGCAATAAAGTAATGCAATACTTCAGTCCTTTTAGCATGATATATATCTGTAATAGGAATAAGTGCAACATTCAAATCCTTCTTCAGTTTTTTTTAAATCACTGATCCTTTCCAATGACTAATGTACTTTACTCAGACAGAAGAACCCTATTAACAAAGGCAGACCTAATGGGATAACTCACTGATTCATCCTCCAGTTTAAACAAATGCTCATTTCACCTGAATTTCAAACTTCATGTAAAAAGGTATTTTAATGAAGCAGGTAAGATGATTACAAACTTATTACATGTGTAACAAAAAGCTTCAAAGCAGAGAAGTTGTTTTACTTGTAAAAATATTAAATGGCAATCAGGGTTTCTTTTCTGTCAAAGAAAAACTCATAGAAAATAACACGTGTAAATTAAAATTTAAGTATTTTATATTATTCAGTAACTTCTACTACAAGTATTTTAAAAGAACCAGAACTATAAACTGTACTCAATATAGTCCCACACTGTTCTATGCAGCCCAATGCAGCATAAAAATAATTCCCTCTTTTAAGAAAGAGAATTTTGCCAGCTACTACAGGTGTACTTAACCCTTACATTCTAATACTTCTTAATGGAAAGACCATCAAGCACCTAGCACTTACTAGTGTTGAACATTTTATTTTTTCAAACAGCTTTTAAACAAATGAAATTACTTGGGGATTTATTTTAATTGAAGATTCAATTGGACTAGACATTTCTATGCAGTTTCCATAGCAACAGTCATTTCAAAATAAAGAAGCTTTTTCTCTATTACTCATTATTACTAAAATTCAATTTAATGTCTCTGTTGGACCTAAACAACATTAAAAGAGGCCTTGGGAAAAATTCATCTAGCACAACTAATTAGTTTTGAAAATGGCTTTTTAAAATCCACCTAATTTGAATTTCGTTCACATCAAAGCCTTAAAAGCAACAATTTTGCCACCGAAGTAAACAACAGCCAAAAGGCACAGAACTATTTTCCTCTGGTCTGAAAGAAAGATATGCTGCAGAAGAATGGCTTTTAGAAAGTTCACAGCCCTATTTTCCCTAAGTCATGAATTGCCAGTCAGAATACTAAGACTGGAATGCCAACAATCCCTTTTAAGGATGCATTAGTCTAATAATTCTTACTATTCTGATTTTGGCAGTTCACTTAAAACGGACATGACAATTGCCCAGACCAAAATACATACTTATTCTGAAAAAGAACAAGTAGATCAGAGGAGGGAGTTTCTCTTTTCACATATTTTTTCTATCACTGGTCTCATTCAACATAAATTCTAATACTCCTCAAAGGCATAAGCCACATTTATTTTACTGTTTCACTGCACATTCTACCTAACAGCAGACTCCTTATTTTTGTTTTTGCAATAATGAAGACCAAGAATAGAAACATGTAAGTTACAATCTGCACCTTATTTATTGATCTGCCTCAGTAAATTTGTGTGTCCATGATATTAAATATCTGAGAGATCCATTCACTGCAGAGGAATATTGTCTTGTATATGGAAAAAAAAAAGCTATTTTAAACTGTTATACATAGTAAACTAAATTAATTTAAACCAATAAGTAATTTTTTTTTAATTATTTCAAACCCGCAAAACCTAAGGCAGGAAGAGGAAGAGCCATGGATTTCTAATACTAATTACAAGACATAAATTACAACTCTTGGATCTAAGCCAATAACTTAATGGCAGGTAATGCCATGACACATAAGCAAATTACTATCCTTATTCCCACATCTCTTATGCAGCATCTACATGCCCTCATTCAAATCCCAAGAGCTTATTTAGGCAAAATTTCATCAACAATTGAGCAAAATGCCTCACAAAACTGCAAAGAGCAGATGAACTGACTTGCTTCAGACATAGTTCTTCTGCCTTCTTCTGATAACTTTACTAAAATACACTTGTGAGAAGAAAAAAAAGAACATTTTGTATTAAAATAAAAGTATGACTGTTAAACAGATGAAGTTTACTTAAGCTGGTAGGTCTGAATTTCTATAAGTTAACTGAAAAATATAATTGTACAAGTTTGTATTTAGTCACATATTACCTAGCCTAGGATTAAATTCTTTGATGCCTGACATCCCGTTGCTAAATTATTAAGGATGATGCAGAATCTATATTGCTGAATGCTCACATTCATACCCCAAATATATCTTGGAACCTGATTACTCCAGTTCATTACAAAAAAGGAACTCTACACTTCCATTTAGTAATGTGCAATTTTGGAATAGATGATGGCAGCTTCCCCACTGTGAAGTCTGTAGTTTTTGACTGTCAGAAAGAAGAACAGGCTTTTGAAATATGTTATTAAATGCATACCCCACAATTCCATTTCTGTTACAGAGCAGTTATGGTTGTGTGTTTCCTTCCAACGCTAAACCAGCAACTTTGCAGATATTTTGTCATTTTTCATCATGGGAACATATTCTTGTTTGAAAACTATGAAGGTTTTCTGGTGGAAAAACATTAGTACTATATTTAGGAAAACATTCTGTATTTTCCTTACTAAATAAAGCAGATGATAGTTCATGTAACAACATACCATAGTGTAATTGTGAGCCACCTTGTGCAAGTCAGTGCAACCCTGGGCATCAGCAAAGGATCGGATTCCAAGGCAATTGGATGGGTGAAGCTGCTTCATGAGGAATTTACAGCATGCTTCTACAACCTGAGAGAGCTGAAGAAGGCAAGCTGTAGACAACAGGCACTCAATGTTATCTTCTTTTAATTCAAGGCGACCTAGTAACATCAAAAAGAAAATCACATTAATTTGTTCTTATAATCTTACAAATGCCTTAAAACCCCAAGGCAATAGAATTATTTACAGATTATATGACAGAATAGAAGCCTTAGTAAACATCACCCTCAGCATTAGATAACTAATAGTTTTCAAAATTAGTATCTATAATGATGTAAGGAAAGGGAATCCTAATGAGATTCCTTTTTTTGTCAGTCATGATACATTTAATAGATTCACATAATTTGTTAACTAATTCAATGTAGTATTACCAGAGAAACTTTAACCTATCAGGTTGTCTTAGGTAACAGCAATGAGACCTAATTGCTGTCTACAGCTTTCTCACCAGGGAAGGGGAGGGGAAGGCACTGATCTCTTCTCTCTGCTGACTGGTGACAGGACCAGAGGGAATGGCCTGAAGGGGGTTAGGAAAAGGTTCCTTTTCCATTAGGAAAAGGTTCTTCCCCCAGAGGGTGGCTGGGCACTGGAACAGGCTCCCCAGGAAGCAGTCACAGCACCAAGCCTGACAGAGCTCGAGAAGCATTTGGAAAACACTCTGGGACACATGGTGTGATTGTTGGGGTGCTCTGAGCAGGGTCAGGAGTTAGACTTTGAGAATCCTTATAGGTTGCTTCCAACTCAGGATATTCTATGATTTATTTTTATTTATTTATAAGAATTTAAATAATGTGAATAATTTGTAAAGAGCATTTGAAATCTAGTAATGGAATACAATGCTCACGTGAGGACAATTCATTAGATGAAATTCCCATTTTCACTTCAATTACCTGTATATGCATATTGAACCAGAGCCCACAATGCCTTTGGCTCCACACCTTCCATCTTGATTTCTTCCTGTCTTGCTTCCCTTACATCATTAGTGAACATTGCTGCAAAGTAGTCCGAAACAGAGGAGAGAACCAATCTGAGTACGACATGCAGCACAAAAGGAGAAAAACAGAAGAAAAGAAAAAAACCTTAGTCAACCTGATGTTTGTTAATTTATGATTCATTACTTTGCCCTTTGAAGAAACACTGCAGTGAGAAAAACATTTAAAAATTGACAAAGTGCTCCATGCTCTAGTTTCTCTCTATGAATAATGAAGTACTGATACTAAACCTACAGTTGCTACTGATCTAAACTAATTACCCTTTCAAAGCAATGACTTTTAATAGCCAACACAAACATAAACACCCCCAAATTCACATAAATTGGTATATATATTATTAAAATAAAACTGAATTGATTTTCATTTAGATTATGTTAGATACATTTTTAAATGTGAAAGAATGACTTACCAGTCCTTTTCAAAGTGACTAAAATGCTTTTACTCTTGCTGCACACATATACATTCAATTACTACTACTGATAACAAAACTTGTCACAGTGAACATGGAGATGATACAGAGTAATCTCTTTTTTGAGTATCTATTTAGCCTTTCTTGATAATCCTGACTATTTTACTGTGTAAGTAAATGTTAGTGCACAACGGACATTTCTTTGGATTATTGAGAGTAAATCACTCTTTACAAATAATAATGTCACTCTGAAAAATGTGAAAGAATTTCCATGTGTTCAGAGACTGGGATAAAAGAGAAAATTATATGAGGCAGGAATATGAAACCAACCATAACTATTCAGGAGGAATAAGAGACTTCCAGGAATGGCCTTGTGGCTTAGATCAATTTTTGTGCTGTAGCAGTTCACTGTTGCCTTGCCCACAGAGATTTCAATATAAATACATGTGGTATATGTATGGATCTATACAAAGAGCAAGCCCAAGAACCCAGCCTACTGCAAATACATTAAACAGTCCCTATGCATACATTCAATTAATCTAATACTTCAGGCAGTTTATGCTGTGCTGAATCATTATACTGGTGTGTTAAAATGGCAGAGGTCAGGAACCACAAAATAGAGCAAAACTAAATGAAAAGGTGAGCACCAGTGCTTAGGGGAGAATTTACAGGTACATATACAAAGTAATGAAATACAAGGAGCAGTCTCTTAGTTAATTAACTGCAAAGTAATAAAATTTCGATTAATTAATCTCACAATATATTTTTCTTGTGAACTTTCTGATCATTGACCATTTGGTTAGGCTTACAGGCTTACAGAAAAGAAAAGGTAATTTTTTTTCTAGCTGCTGAGGGAACAAAGTAGAGTTACAATTGCATGGGGAAAAGATTAATTTTATTTTAACACCATGTATGATTGAAGTTTTGTCAAAAAAACCCCAAAGTTCTGTTCTTTTAAAGAAAAATTAAATTCTGTTAATGAAATATGAGAATTATTCTGTAGCTGACTAGCTAAAAAAGTCAGAACTTTCTGCCAAGCTATGGCCCGGGCATCACTTCTAGGCATTTTAACTTCATGTTTAATGAAATCTGCATTTAAATGAAAATACTGCCTCTCAGAGATCTATAGAAGTGGAGTAAATTAGAGAGTACATTCATGAAAGTATCAAGGGAGAATTTCTGCAACTGCTTTTGATGCTAGAATGAGATGACAAGACCAGATTTCTATGTACAAAATAGGGGTTCTCACTGGAAAGGAAAGTGGTTTGAATAACCCAATTATCCCTGCAGGTCCAATTCAGAATTTAAAAAGGCAAAACAACCAACTTAACATATTCACATCTGACTGTTCTGACTTGGAACTTCTACACAGAACAGAGCTTGAAAAAGACAGGTCTTCTGCAATGGGAAATGGAATTTAATACTTAGTCATATCAAAGTTTGGGGGTTGTTTTTTTCTTTTCTTTCTTCCCCCAGCAGTGCAACTGGACTAGGTAGCTGCACTATTATTCAGAACACTGGACTGTACACATTTCAGAAACAACTGCTGAAGAAATGCCAAAAAATAACACGAGGGTCCCAATGACTTCTATCAGAGGTTTGATATCAGCAAATTTCTCCCTGTAATTTACAGACTCAAGAGTCATCCAAAGGAAATTAACACAAATGAAATCCATTTACTATTTTTGCAAACGTGTTCAGATCCATGAGGAGGTATACATGCCTCACAGTGCTAAGTGCTTTCCAGAGGGTGACTTGCACATGCTGACAGAGGATGTGAAGCCCTGAAGTAGTTTAATACAGGTAATTTGAAAAAGCACAAATTATCCTGAGAGCAGTTTTGCAAGGATTTCACAATGAAAAGCCTTAGAAGAGGTATCTACACTTTCCTCTTAATTCAACTAATTTAGAAAAAAAAGTTTTTTCAAAGAAAGAAATGGGATTAAAATATACAGTGACAATGCATCAAGGTGACACTGAGCTAGGATAGAAGAAAACAAAGGCAGACTTTCAGCCAACTGGCCTTTTCTTTTTCCCACTAGTCAATAAAAATCAATTAATGCTATACACATGTGATTTGATATTCACTTGTCACTAAATACTGACAAAATCCAAATTAGAACGATCTACCATGACGGCTTAATATGTTTTGAAGAATTTTCCACTGAGAGCCAGTAAAACATGTGGCACACTTTAAAACCTGTACTTGTTGGAACTGCCACAAACTGCATCATCTTGATAGTTTTCTAGGTCACCAAAGCAATTACTATGTAAAATGATGACAGCTACCACACCTGGCAATTTACAGGTTTAGTATCTCCAAACCCGTCTCAGCTGACAGAGTGCTGCTTAAGATCTGAAAGATAAAAGGGACTCTTCCTAGGCAGCTCCTTGTTTGTGGCTGTGTAACAGCTGAAAACTGTCCTTGGAAACTCACTGTCAGCATTCACTGAAGCTGTAAGGTGATACTGAAGAGTTCAGGCTCTTTCAAACAAGCTTCCTAAACCCTAGAGTACACAAGGTTCCATTTGCCTTCTTTTCTTAAGTCCCATCTCTTTTCTATTTCCATCTTTCAGTGTCAACAGAAAGACACATAATGGCTCTGCCCACACTGCTGATTAAAGGATGTGGCAGGCTTTAAATGCCCTCTGGGCAGCAATTTACACACATTTCCCTTTTCTTACATGAATGTTCTAATCAGTGGGTTATTACTAAACAAAACAAGCTTTTATTCTGGATATAACAGTTAGCTGAATGTAATAAATACAAACATAATAAGCGGCAGACATCTGAAATTGCAGTGGACACAAAATAAACACGAAAAACTATGAAAAACTTAATTAAATAAATTAAATCAAAGTATCCAAAATTTCTTTATGGAACTGCAAGCTGAAGGGGTGGGAATATAATACATTTCTTCCTACTGGAGAATGGTCCCCTTTTCATACTTGCTTTTTGACCTTATAAATAAGATTTTAGCTATAATTTCAGCACAGAAAAAGAAGATAAACACTTTTGGAACAATAGAGAATATTCAGAAAAATCACGACTACATGTGATGCTTTTATTTGTAGTAGACTCATAGCCTGAATTCTTCAGAGATACAAAACCTCTCAGAATTTCAGTAATGCATTACCTGTGATTATTACCAAGGCAGACACCAAACTCATGTCTCTTTTCTCTAAAAACATACATAATGGACCTCAGAACACTCAATAAAAAGTAGAAATTGATAATTTAAAAATACAGGAATTATTAAAAATACCAAGTTCAAAACTGAAAATCTGAATACTCCTCTCTGTGAGTGTGATTAATATTAATAATGAAGAATGTTCTTTCTTACCAGCTCTATGTGATCACATACTATGAAAAACTCTTATCTTTCTTATGGAAAAATAAAGGAAAACAAAGTTGTCCATTGTAAATGAAGTTTCTGTTTTCTTGCTCATCTTAGAATGCCAAGCCATTAAACTAAGATGTATTTAATACATATTCTGTTGCTTATTAAGTCTCAAGACAAAATAATCACTGGTTTTCTGAAATGCATTGACTGATCCACCCTGCAGTCAATACTAAAAAAGTCAGAACTTGTATAGAGGCAGCAAAAACTACTACAGAAGTTTTTTCTTATAACATTGGCTACTACAAATACATAAAGGCAGTCATCTTATTAAATTTCCATAAAATTTAAATGAAATTTAAGATTTCCATATTTATCCTTCCCACTATGAAAAAAATCAGTTTTCAGTGAGATACTTTGGATTTACTGAGATTAAGACTGCCAGTTATTGCTATGTTTCTCTGTGAAAACAAAACAGTTAGAGAAAGAACTTATTATGCAAAAGGCAAAGCTTTGTTGTAAGTTGCTCCAACATTATAAAGTGAACAAGAGAGAATCATAAGCCTCCCACTTCCTGCTACAAGCACAAAGTGTGCTTCTTTGGCTTTAACTTTCATACGTATTTAACACAGAATATACTAACTACAGCAAGATGTTTCTCCTCAGAAGAGAAGTCCAGAGCAGTAGTAGCATATGCCTCATAATAATAACTACAGAAATAGATACAGTAGCACAAACTGGAGAAGTGAAGCCAGTTCTCTGAGGAAATAAGAAACAAGCGTGAACCGCATTAAAGGACTTTTTAGTGTGTTCTCTATCCATTTATTTCATTGCAAATAGAACCTTCCAGTCCTTAAAAGATATTCATGGCTGTCCTCTGCACCCTTTCTCCACATTTTTAACTATTACATAAGCCACAGTCCAAACACATATTGCAAAGGGGTTACCTTGGCTCCATAAGGAAGCAAAATGACTTCCTTATTATAATCACTATTTTTTCCTGTTTACACCACTCCAAAACTCCAAAGTTTTTTCACCCTAAATTACTAAAGCATGTGCCCACTAGGGGTGTGTCTATTCCTTGTTTTCATCTGACTCATTCTTTTCACAGGGACAACACACTTTAGTAACTAATTTGAACACTTCATAAAATGAAGTCTCCGAGAGGAACAGCAGGCTATGGTTTAAAAGCCTCTCTGATTCTTAAGTCAGTTTCCATCCCCATGCTGTCATTCCCTCAGCTGAGTCAGCACAAGTGTGGATAATATCCGAATAAAAGCAGAAATCTGGCTTTTTAAGGAAAGCACCAACTCCAAACCAGCAACATCTTCCCATCTTTTTATTACCATTACAGCACTGAGCTGCAGTTTCACTGTGGGAGTAGGAATCAGCAATGGAAAACAAGAATGCTTTAGGTTGCTATTTCTGTTGTAGACCTCAACTTAGGAAACCATAGCTTACTTATACCTAGGTTCCTATTAAAATTACAAATTCTGTGCATTAAATACCATAATGTGCTTCAGCTACACATGCCTGTGTTTTGCAATCTTTGGTATTTTCCTAAATTTTAAGCAGGATACACATGATCTGTTGAATACACAGATGACAGAGAGGATAAAGTTTGAACTAATTTAGACCTCTAATACTGCCAGTGTTCAGAAGTCTCCTATCAAAGGACTCTTCTTACTACAGGAGCAAAAAACCTTTATGTGAACAGAAGACTGTCCTTATTGTTAATTGCGACTCCAAAAGTATAATTGCTAGTACAAAGAAAAAATTAAACAAAATTAAATCTAAGAAAAAAATTTACATTGCTCTATGGTAAAGAAACCACTACAACTTATAATATCTGGGAGTGTATTTGGGACTTCTGGGAGTTTGTTATACAAATATCATAAGTATACTTCGAAACAAAAAGAACCTGAACTTTTTTATTCTGTATTGCATACAATAGAAAAATTAACTTTTCGTTTCCAAAGAAATGTTAAAAAACATATACCTGTTTAAATTGAATGGTTTAGGATGTTCTGACATTTTTTTAAACAAAACATGGGACACACTTTGATGGTGCATTTGTAAATAATTATGAAGTTATTTCAATTTATAATAAACTTACCTGTGAGCTGGAATTCTACGATCACCAGCAACTAACACCACATCACACAGCTGATTGTGTCTAAGGTAATTCTCCATCTTTTTAAAAGTTTGTTCAGCGTGGTTGAGAGCCTGAAAAAATTCATCTGAGGTACAGGGCTCCATTGTTTGACAAGATGATAAGGTGTGACTGCTGTTGGAGGTTCTGCTGAAGACAATAACAGAAATCTTAGTTCATACAATATTCAGGTGAAATTTTATCTACAAAGGGTAAAATAAAAATCACATGTGATTTTAAAGTTGATATGCATTATTTGTTTTAATATTCATTTCCCTGCTATTTTATTTTTTTCGTATTTTCTTTCTTCCTCCAAAACAATCTAGACCCTTGTGGAAAATGTATAATCATTTCATGTTGTACTCTTCAACTAAGCGAGACACAGAGATCAGCCCAGCAATTGTATCTGTAGTGCTGTCAGATGGTTAAGGAAGAACATCCACCAAGGCCCTGCAAAGTGAAAAAGTAATGGAAGGATGGCAGTAAGGAACCAAACCCCTCCCTGCCACTTATGTTTCACACTTAACCTAAGGTGGCCAGAACAAAACTCAGCTAGTAAAAACATATGGGCATGCAGGGAAAAAACCCCCACAAACACATTGATACACCACCACTCCTACTGCCCTCCTTGTGTCTGATATGAGATCTAGCACATCAGAAGTCAACAGAAGTGAAAAGCAAGGGTAGATGGGGAGAAAAATGATTCCCATCTGTATACACAAACAGAGAAGACTGGGAAAAAACAAGAATAGAGAAAATGTAAAAGGAATGCATGGCCCTAGGAGATAAAGGAAATTAATCCTAATGATATACACTGTGGAAAGCATGTTTTCCTCCTCACAGTTCTTTAACTGACCACTGCTTAGTTTTCAACAATGCAGGCAACTTATAAAGTACTCTGGATCTTCCATAACATTTGGAAAGATGTGATTTCACAATATCTGCATCCCAACCCCTGCTTCCACAAAGATGACATGAACTGAGCAGCATGCCTGGGGCTAAATCCACCATAACACTTATCTCACTCCTCGGTGTAGGATACTCATTTCAAGACAGAGCTCCTCAAAACCAAAGTCTAAATTTCCAACAGAAGATTTTCTGTAAAGGGGAACTTTGTGGTTCGGTCTTGGGTTTTATGTTTTATATGTTTTGATTTGGGGGGTTTTTTTGCACATACCCAGATAGCTAAAAAAAGCCAAGCAGTTTGGTATTTAATTCAGAGCTAAATCTAATAATGGATCAGAAATTAGATACCGGCCTACTGATTTCCCTTGGGGGACTTTATGTTAAATATTCTCGCTGAAGCTGTGGTTAGCCATTTATTTATGTCTCAACTTCTTCCCTGCTCCCTGCAGCCCAGGAGTCACTTGTTCTGCTCCACCACCAGCCCTCTTACAGGCTGGAACAAGTATTCTTTGTGGCCATTTTGGAAACTGAATCGGGGGCTCATACAAAGATGTAACCATGTAACCATGGACAACATTATATTGGCCAGCAGGGTGGCATTCTCAAGAGAATGAGCAAGAAGTACTCAGTGAAAGCAACTCTTTAACCAGTAGCCCTGAAAAACAAAAACCAGAAGTGGAATGGGTAGGTCAATGGCTGGTCAATGCACAAATACTTAAGGAATTATTCTGTATCTCCATATCAAAATTTAGCACATTCTCAATTGGGTTAATATGTTGTGTTTTTTTCTGGTTTGTTTGAACTATATATTAACCCATACTCCTCAAAGTAACTTCATTAATAACATTTTAAAAAATTACACGCTCTCAGAATTTTATTTACATTACAACCTTACAAAGTGTTTTGCAGATAGAAAGGAAGAAACCACAAAGGAAAAAGCTTGATGGATCACAATTTCACTGGAGCTATTGCCAGCTTCAAAACTGCACATTTTCCACACAGAACTCCAGTCATCACTCTTATTCAATAAGTAAAAATAATTGCAATGGTGTCTGTTCTCCACAATAAAATGTATTCAGGACACAATGGAGTCAAGCCTAGTTCTCCCTCTCATCTAAAGATGCTCAATCCCATACCTGCCCTCGAGCTAGTAACTTACAAACCATTTTCCATAATGAAGGAACAGGAGAAAGAAAGACTAAGGTTCAGTGGTCCATAAAGAGAACATGAAAGAGAGTCTAATAGTTACAGTATTTGCAAAAATTAAAAAAAAAAAAAAAGGAAAAAGAATGATTCAAAAGCTATTTGTGTCTGTTACCCTGTAACTGGATATGAAAAATTTAAATGCCCCTCCTTCCACAAACTGTTTTATGAATATTTTTCCAGTTCCATTTGCCACAGCAATGACAACCTGGGAGAATTCCAAAAGTACTTACACCCTCAAAGATCAGTGAGACTGAGGTGAAAAAAAAGACATATCAAAGGATTCTGTAGCTTGAAAACTCAGGGTGAAGAGGCAGACTTAGATTGGAAGTTACAACATACTAACTCCAAGAATGATCATACAGAGCAATACTGCAGAGCTAGTACCACGTGGTACATTCAGACTTTGTCTTTAAATAATTACAGACATTCTACTAAACTGTTCAAGGTCAGCACACAGCTGATGAATTCTGGAATCCTGCTTGTATTTAATGTTCAAATATAAATATTTTAATACATTTCCCTACTTCAACCTACAATAAAGTAATTCCAGTATTTTAGTGCACACATGGATGAAATGAAGCAGACACAACATTCTGCACGCTAGGTACGCTCTAGGTATTTTTAGCTTTATCTCCACCATGCCTTCAAGGTCTGTAGATTGCTGCAAAGGCACCACCAAAAAAAGTTAAGAAAAACAAATCTAATGCTAATAGGCTTACACTTTCTGTACAAGAGTCTGCAGAGCTGTTGGTAAATTCTTAAAAGTGTATGAATCCAAAAGGATGATCATTGCCTCAGGGATGCAGGACAGTTAACAAACAGCAGCAATAGAGGAAATCTAGGAGATGAACATCTGCAGAAGAATTCAAAACTCCCTGTCCCAGTAAACAACCATTCGAGCTAATGCTGGTTACAAATGACACACAGGAGTATAACGTGAACAGTATTACAGCTGACTAGCTCTGATTCTTGAATCTGAATGATCTGTTTGCATCTCAGACACAATCTTGGTCAAAGATCTGGTACTAAACTTGGAATTGAACTCCATATAACACCAAATTAATCTGACAGCAGCTCTCCTCTAAATGAATCACATAATGATCTAAATGATGTCAGTGACAAAGACCTTATCTCAATGCTTTTCTCCTTGTGCTATATGACAAGGCAAAGAGGAAGGACTGATACAAACAAAGCAGTAGAGCTGCTTCTGTTACTTCATATTATTAGGGCTTCTAACTGGGCAGTAAGTTACAGAGGAGCACAGAGAAAAGGTAACTATAGCTTCTACAGAAGGTTTTTTAAAAAGACTTTTTCATGCACATGATTTACTTGTAAAGGAGGCAACAATGTTTTCATATGGGAAAAAAAAGCTCTTTGTAAACTACATAGACAAAAGTGTTGGTATGGGGCTTTTTCCCTCGAGTCAACATATAAGAAGCCGTACTTTAGACTGCAAAGAAGAAACATTTAATTAAGTCCTTAATATCAGAGAAACTCCAGGTGTTAGGCAGAATTGTGTAGTCTGTCCAAGAGCTTATACATTTTTAACAAATGAAGTGAACAAAACATGGCATAAGTGCAGTCTCTCCATAAGACAGAGATATGGATAACAATACAAAGCAAGCTCCTACACTGCCATTAGTTGCATAATAAATTGTACTGACACAGAACTCAACATTTATCTAAATTATTTAAAGCATGTAAGTAAACATTAGCATGAATTAGAAGACAGTAACAGAAATACAAAAAACCTCCAGATGCTATACATAATTAAGCACATAATTTAAAATATACTTCCAATTTACTAAGTTCAAATCCTTTGTGCATTTTCTCTAGTATATAACTAGAGAAAATTTTCTGCAACAGAAAAAAAACCCAAACCAAGACTTCTTAAAACCTCCTAAATATGTATTTGCAGTTCTCCAATTCAACAAAGTAACAAATTAGTTTTACCATATGCACATTATTCTCTTACAATTAAGACCAAATATTGTACTATTTTCAATCTACACATTTATCTTTTAAAATTACACGTTTATTTTCCTACAGTGATTGCCTTGCTATGAAGAGAATATCCTAACTGGGATAATGCTGCATGTAAAAATTTCCCATCAGAAACATATGTTGCTGAAATGGAAAATGACGTTATACCTGTATCATATCCAATAACATAGCTATTTAAAAATTTACATCTGAATGCCATTTAAAATGTGATCTCTTCAGAGGTGTGTTACTTACAGCTACATAGTTGTTGCAGCACAGTGGGACTGCTGTTATGATGCAGCAGTATGTAGGATTTCCTTTCCCAGTAATTCTAGTATTTTGACATGGGGTGATAAAAGCAAATACACTATGTTCACGTCTAAGCAATTTTACTCTCCTTCCTTTCCTTGAATCTTTAAAGGTCATATATACAATAAACAGTTTGTGTTTATATTATGGACTACTTTGCCTCTCCACTAAATTGATTCTTCTCCTAAGGAATGAAAAACACTCAACTGCTATAAGCAAATTGATCCGTCCTTAATAGCCTTTATTAAACAGTGTACCCTTTTAAGTAGCCACACTTTCTGAAATGCCACATCAGTGTAAAGCTGTCTTAAAAGCAACAAAGCAAACATAACATTTTCTGAAACGGTAAGCAATTATGAACTACTTGAGCTACAAAACAGGAAAAATACTTTTAGTGAAGACTGACTGACTTATACAGTAAATGAAATAAAATAATTTATCCGATATTTCACAATAAAGGTTATTAACTTCCCTAATTTACAATAACTGGCAAACAACTTTAATTCAAGAACAAGTTTTACAGTTTCATCTTTAGCAACGATGTGTAAGAAAAGAACACCAAAACATCTTTACAGATGAAATAGAAACATTTTTTCTTTTTCTGCCAGATGCACAGTTTAATTCAACCAAATGGGTTACTGGAACCACTTTAAAGCACAAATTGATTGACTTTCAATTGATGTAATTTTTTTCTTTGCTTTATAGTCTAAGTATTTTTTACAGCTCATTCTCTGTCTTCTATAGATACACATGGAAGCATGAGGTCAGAATCAGAAGAAGTTTACATTTTCATAATCTTCTCCTAACTGGCATAACTAAACAATCAGTATCACTTCAAAATAATGTAGAAAGCACTCTGTAACGTTACCATGTAATGGGCAGTACCTTGTTCATAGCAGCATGTACTAGTACACTGTTTAAAACACGAGTGCATTCATGTTTGCACTTTGTTTATCCTCACTGACTGCCTTAAAAAGGTCCTAGTAAACACACAGAACCTGATTATAATTAATATTCTGTTTCTGATGCACAGTAGCTGCTAGGTTTCTGAAGCATTTGAGTTCAGAACAAAGGCTAGCCTACATATGCATACTAACTACAAACATGAAATGAAAACACATTTCTCACAATAGGAAAGTAATAATTAACCTGCACGAGCTGCTGTCCGATTCATTTTCTTCTTCACTTGCTCTATCATCTGTTTCTTGTCTGCCAAGCCAACATGCACCTCCACAGTCTTCTGCTGAGAATTCAAATGCAGGGATTTCTGAGGTGGATGGCATTGGCCAAAGAGGTGAATTCTGGAAATCCTGTTGGCTGGACCTTCTGTAACCAACTGATGTTAAAGGTAAGTTACCCGAGTCTAAAAACTTCCTGCTAGCAGTTGTTACATTTTGTCCTCTATTCCAGAAGTCTCCCTGATGGTTTTCAATTGCAGAGTTCGGGGCTGATGCCTGATGACCAAACCACCTCCATCTGATTTTTAAAATCTGCTTCACGTCAAACTCTTTACGAGAACCAGACATTCTTAGTGAAAGCCAGCGATCGTCTAGGCAACAGGGTAAGAAGCAGCGCACATAAAAGAAGATTTGTGCACCCAACCAAGACAAGAGAAACACATGCTCTGCCTGTCTGTGGCAAACAGATTTTCTACAGAAGGAGGGGAAAAAGCATTGCAATCACACAAAAAAAGGCTTCTTTAACGGTATGTCATTTGAATATAAACAAAAGGCCACAGACAGTGAAAAACGCTGACATAAAAGAGGAGGTGAAACAATCACCTCCATCAGGAAAAATGCTAATCACTTCACCCTAAAAGCTCTGAGGCTGTTTCTGTTGCTGCCTCTGACCATTAGGTTTCAAAAACACTAAACAATATTCATTAAAGCCCTTTCAATACCACCCCATTTTCTTAAACCACAAATGACAGCAAACTGTAATTTCTATACTGCATCTTACAATCTGTTTCTTATTCTGTTAACTCTTGCTACTACAGAGGGGAAAAAAGTGCAAAGATCAAATTAAATTCCTTCTATGCTGCTAAAAAATAAATTTACAGAGAAGAATCAAAGCCAACTCAAAGATAACTGATTATGCTGGGGAGAAACTGAACTGTAAATAATTCTTTTTCCCATTACAGGACATGAATGAACTTAAAAAGGACAAGAACAGCCTCGGAAGGCTCAAGGGACTACGAGTGGAGGCTATAAAGCCTTTCATCTTGATGTGCTTTGATTCAAATCTAGGTCTGCAGTAACCAAAAATTTCTATGTGAAATGAGCTAATGGTTTCCATTCACTTATACATCACTAAAACAGAAAGCAAGAAAAAACCAATCACTGCAAGATACCAGACAAACCCCTGCAAAATAAACAACATAAGACGACTGCTCAAAATGCTTCTTTCTAACCATATACTGTTCCACATCACATTAGGAGTACTGTGATGGAACGGTGAAAAAGAGAGATGCATACTCTTGAGATAGAACTCCCTCTAGGACTGGTAATTTACAGAACATCTTAAATTGTCCAGCAAAAGTTTTTACTCAAATGAGGAATAGCCATTCCTATTAATGACCTAGAAAGCCTATTACTACCCTGATATTCTCTGATATTATATACATTTATTCACAAAATGTACAATGACCAATTTACAGTTCCCATGAGAACCAGCCTATTTCCTCTCTGACACATGAAGCTAGTTAGGTATAAAATGCTGAGATTAATTTCAGTCACACGCAGATTGTAATAACAATTTTAGAACAAAAAAGAGGCAATGGATTTTATCAGGCCTTGATACAGAGATCTATGTTTTCAAATTTTACAACTCATTTAGTCTGTTCAACTCTCCAGGATATATATGCAACAAACATACAAGTGCTTCTTTATTGCCCGACAGTTTTCATGAAAAGTGAAAGCCACCCTCTCTCAGATAAACATGATGAACTCCAAAATGTGGCATCTTGTAATTAGGATACCTGCAGTATTATTTAAAACAGGCTATATGCAGAGTCCACATGAAAACTTAAGCAGTGCCAAATTTTACCACCGAAAACCCAAAGACTGTTTAAAATTCATTGCCAGGAGAATATCATGCTATTTTCTGAGGAAACACAATGCTGTAAGTGCTAGTTTTAACCTGGAAAGCTCACCAGTCATTGCCCAGAGCACAGTTATTGATCTAAGTGCTTCTCACAAAGGCTAGCAAAAGCTCATTTCTACAGGAACTGCATTCCAGCTGTTTCCACAGAGATGCTTTTCAGAGTGTGCACCTTGCTGGAATCCTGGCCTACCAGAAGCCAAATACTGAGACCTTTGCAGCATATCCAGAAAACAGCTGAAGATACATCAGATACAAGATTATTAAGTAGGTAAATCTATAAAGCACTTACCATCTTTCCTCAGGATTTAATTTAAACACAGAAATATAAGGAAATATTTAAGAAAATATTAGTGTTTTAATATATTAGCATGAAAATTGTATGGCTGTTTAACCAAAATGATATGACATGCAGACCCCACTCATCTGGTACACATATAGCTAATTATTAAACACTTAATTGTAGTGTTCAAATAACATCATCTGTGTGACTGCAAGTTGAGTGAAACTGGAGTAAGGCTTAAGAAGTAAAAACAAAATGGCATCTTTTTATTTATCCTCTCCTTCTGTTTTATATTGGCGCTGGGTGTTCATCGAGGGAGAAGAAAGAGGACAAGCAATTGGTGTATTTGTTAACATTCATCAAACCAGTAATATTTTAATTACCCATCCAGCTATAAAAAGTAAGCTTTAAATACCTTTATTTCTGCTGGTATGGTATATCCATTATACATAAGGAGTGACCTGGATTCTCATTCTTGTGTAACAGACTCATTTAAAATTCAAGCTGTCCCAGTACAAGTCTATAAGACAGTGGCAGATTTGTGATTCTAGTGCTTTTTCAGCACTTTTCATTGATCTACTGGCAAAAACAGCCCAATTACTGCTTTTCTTTGGCTGTGAAGCTATGGGCTCAAACATAGATTAGAAAACAAAATGTGCTGTAGTTTTAACAGACCAAACCACAACACTGTTTTCTATTCTCTTTCATTTTTCTAGATTAAAGAAACTCTTGCTCCTCCACACACTCTCAAAATTACAGTTCTAAGGACAGCATAAATATCTAAAATATTTCTCTGTTTCATAGGAATATTTGTGTTATAGATGACAAGAGAAGACAAGTGACAGTTAATTCTTCAATTTAAACTGACAGTATTCCTCAGAAATAATTGAGGGCCTCTTTTCTGGACAATCTTTGTTACTATGAATAATGTAATATCTTTTATCAGATCTCCAGCCAGAAGTTATCAGACTTTTGAGGAGATCTCAAACAGTGGACTGTTAGGACTTCCACTGACTGTGATCACCCAGACTTCATCGTTGGCATCTCATCTGGTGATTGGTGCTCACAAATCCAAATGCCCACCCTCTATGGCCTCCCATCATACATCCTTCCAAAGCACTAACACATTTCTGAGAAACCTGCTCAATCCATCCTAGTCAAGCACAGTCTACACAGATTTGCAAGGATTCTGAAATATTTTTTCATCTACTAAGGCAAAAGTTTGCATTTATTGAGAAAACAACAGTGCTTATATCCATTTTTTCTGACCTTGGGCAGTGTTGCAGTTTCTATTTTGTGGTGAATCAAAACATTTCAAATACAAGTACACTGTCACCTTTGAGAACATAATTCAGTTCGTATTAACAAGGTTGTGTAAGCTTACTGTGAAAACAATTTTGAGAACTCTGATTTTTAATTGAACAGATTGATATTCCTTCAAGTGGAACACCTGAACATTTAATCTCATATGAAAAGCTTCACAAAGGTATAAATCCCTGCAGTTAGCAGTGGAGGACAGTTTCCCAGATTCTGGCTTGTGAACAAAAAGAAACATCTAAATAAATGCTGCATGTTAAATCTGCAACTGTGTAAATAGGTAACACCAAGAACATAGCATGACAGCTTCAGAAATTGCCCTTTTCAAAATCTTCAGACAGTTTATCTGCACAGAGATAAAAACCATTTTTAACTAACCAAAAACTGATATTATATACATTTATTCATACAAGTATTAAAGACTGCAATACAGCATAACTAGATAAATTTAAACAATTTTAGTCTTAAGATACCTCTACTGTATATTTTGAGGAAAGGTGTACTTCATATTTAGAGTGTATCACTAGGAAATATGGAAATATTATTATTTAAATAATAAGACCTAGTGCTTTTGTTGATTTTTCCTTTTTCTTGCCAAAGGAAATCAATCAAGTTTTCAAATAAACAAACATGTATATGGAATACTTTTTTGAGGCACTTTTAATATTTAAATTTCAACAGTACTTTTCATGGTAACATTTTTTCTGTCACTACTATGATTTGACTCCAAAACCTTTCACCACTCAACTTCAAGGCAATTCAAATATAATATATTCAAGGTTTTTAGTGTGTCAAATTAATTTTAAAAGGGGCCATAAAACTCAGGTAGTCCTGAGAATACATTAATGATCCCTTAAAGTGCCAATTAAGAATGTAAATGTCAAAATAATTACATAAAGTCTTTATTGTGACTGCAAGAGTTATTTTTTGAAAAAATGCTGAACAAAAGCATTAAATATAAAAGGATAAGTTTTAGACATAAGTAGACTCATTAGGATGTGAAAAAGCAATATTGTCAATGTTTAGTGATCCTAGATGTGTATTTGAAAACATAAGAAAGACTCACTGATAATAAGATGTTCATCAATTAATCAAATACATACTTACAGCAATAAAAGGCATTCAAAATTTCACACTTTTAAAAATGGGATTTCTGAACTTTAAAATATTAATTTGAGGCATTAAAATAACTGCTCAAAGAAAACTTCTATAGATGAACTTCAAACTGCAATTCTGCTTATAACTATGCTTATGTTAGAAGAAGTGTTAAATACTTACTTTCTTTTTCCTTCCCTATTCCTGTGTTCCAGACCCAAAGTTACAGAAACAGCTCAACAAAGACTTCAGGAAGATTGCTATATTAATGCTTCATGATTCTATAAAACAATAATCTCTTCCTATCCCGAAGTTTTATATAAATGCAAACACTTCTGGTTTGCAGTTATGTGAAAAGGGCCGTACATCAGCAGCTGTGGCACAGTTCATTCAGGAGAAAGAGAGGAAAATGTCCACAGCTACTGACTTCATGTACTTAAACTCATTGTTCTGACTGGCAGAAATGAGCTGTAGCCAAAGTACTGGTACTGCATCAAAACTTTCTGCCACTCTGCATTGTGCATTTCCCTCGAAACACGAGGGAGCAGTCAGCTTAACAACAGCCTGGCTTGCTGTTTGTTTTATTCAGCTAAGGGTGGGGTGGGGAACAAGAGAGATTTCCACATGTAATACAAGACAACATTGTTAGATCCAAGCTCAAATATCATACTGGTTCACCCACAACAGAAGTTGTGGTTCAAGACACAACAGAAGTCTGATTCAAGACATTTGTAAAATTAAAACATTAAGATTAAAGATTAAAACATTAACATTGCTTTATTCAATTAATACTGAAGCATCATCAGGGACTGCACCATCTACAAGTAAAACCATAGTGTAGAGCTATTCCTCTGTAAACAGCCCAGTAAGCTTACTCACTCAAAAAATGAGCACTCCAATTCATCAGGTCAGATGCTGGTTTTAAGTTAAAATTTACTTGTAATACAAAATGGACAACACTGTGAAGGGCCAGTCTTTCAGAACCAGTTTTCTGTACTAAAAAGGTCAAGTAGCACCACACAAGGTGAAGACAAGTAAGATTCCAAGTTCATCTAGTCCAGGAATACTAGTAGCACCAATTCTAATGGAAACAAGGTAGTCACAAATTTAAGAGACAAATCATCTCCTTTAGAAACGTCACTGTTAAGAAAGAGTGGTGACAAAAATACTGTTCTGCAGACACTTAAAGATGTCCTGCTGAAAGTAAAGCCATCCTTTAGAACCAGTTTAGGAAGGTATTGCCTAATAAAGTTACAAAAGACCATAAAGGACTAATTGAAAGATTGAGACAAATCAAAACAAAATAACAAGGAGATAGTTTCCTTTTGTAGGCAGGTCTGCTGGGCAAACTAAGACAATATTTTAACATTTTTCCAAGACAGCAGCAGTGTTATTTCACCATTAAGTATTCAGATATCCTCAAAAACTCACAGAAAAATGGGTAAAGGATAACACTGTCAACATTGTCAACAGCAGAGAGGATGTTTATTTGGTAAAAAATGACAAGTATTCACAGTTCTACATTAGGCACCATATAAAAATCCACCACGTTAAAAAACACATTAAAAAACAGTGAAGAAGCAGATTTGCAAGTGATTAGGTAATGCAACATAGTACTCCATGCCAGACTACACAAACTTCTAAGAGAAATACATAGAGGTCTGTGGGCAAAAAGTTTACACCATATTTAAATGTCAAGCTATGCAATGCCACAGCCACTGAATCAAAGCACTTCAAGACACAGACTTGAGCATTCTAAATAATCATTTAACACCAAAAAACACCTCAAGAGACCAATTTCTCTCTCAGTGAGGATTTCTGTTTAATTAGCAGCTTCAGTTAAGCCCATCCCCCCAACTGAAAATTTAAGTTGCATAAGAGATAATATATGAGGATACAATATCTTATTGCATATTTATAAGACAAGTGGTGTGATCTCATTTGGAATTCCTTGTGTGCAACTGATCATTGCAACTGATCATTGCAGCTCAAAAGTAGTGTTGCAGAAAACAGGGTTAACAGAAAGGCATTACAGATGATCAAAGTATAAAACCAACAATCATCACACTAGAAGGCAGAATGCTTTATAAGAATCATATCAAAATCTGTAAGTATCAAGATTAATGTTTATGAGAATCATAATGTCTCATAAATATGAAAAACAACTTCTATTTAAAGAATCAATTTTGGGAGTTTCAATGTTTTAGAACCCAATTATGCACAACATTGCAGATGCCAAACAGAACTTCTCATAAAAATCCGTTAAATATAAAGATTTCTACCACCATTTTGCCCATCTGGAGTTGAATCTTAGAAGAGGCATCATAGGCAACATGAAGGACTCAGGGGGGTCCCATCAATGTGCATAAATAAATATACATAAATAAATAAATGTCCTTCAGGGGTGTCCAGTGACAGGGCAAGAATCAATAGGCAACAACTAAAACACAACATCTAAGCATGAGGAAAAACATTTTCACTGTGAGGGTGACTGACTACAGGCTGCCCAGAAAGGTTGTGGGGTCTGCATCTTTAGAGATATTCAGAAGCTGTCTGGACATGGTCCTGGGCAACTTTGGTGACCCCACTTGGGGAGAGAATTCAATGCTTTGTATTACCTGCTTCTATAACAAGCATTGTAACTTGGTGATAGATTTTTCATGTTACAATAAGCTTCACAAAGTTAAAAGCAAGATGATTAAACTGGAGATGTTAACTAAAGGCTTCCATTGACTTTACTAGTGATTTGGCTCAAGGAAGTCTTATCAGGAAAAAAAAAGCAGAACAAATTACAGTATATTTAACTATTCTCTTCACTCTAAAACAAAACTAGTCCACTGCCTGGATCAATGTTACTTAAAATAGTATGTATCTGAAGCACGTAAGGAAAAATATATTTTAATTCTTTACTTGGATACTATTAAATCTCAGGTTAAGCCATGCATCAAGCCACTGTGTATTCCTAACCATAATCAGAAAACTGGTTTCTTAGGTTCTTTATTCTGTCTCCACAGTTTCATGTGAAAGTAACCTCAGATTCCCCACCATGATTTATTTTACAAGCTCTTCTGTCAAAAACTACAGTTCTGCATGTTTTGCCTCACGTAGTCTCCCTTATCCCACATGTATGCATATCCCTCCCTACCAAGTACCAGAACAGGCAGGACAAGCAAATTCTTTGTCATATTTAGACCGAGAACAGACAGGCTCATGAGCTGGCAGGTCAAATAATACTACTTACTTGAGCTTTTCCTACCTACTTGTATTCTCAAAATCTTTCAGGAATTTAAACGCAACAAGGGCTCCATTCTGTCAGAGTTTGACTGAAACTGGCAAGTAGACAGAAATGTAATAAGGGAAGAACTGACTAAACCACAAGACATAAACCAAACTTGCCTGGGGAGCTTACAGACTCACAAGCTGCCTATCTTTTGCTTCTGAGTATGCACTGGGTGGCTTCATATCGCCTAAGCCCAGGATTTATAAACAAAGTAAAACAGAAATCAACACAAAAGCTGACTGATTGTTCAAACACAGCTCTGAGCTCCTACCCTTCCATGGTTGTGTAAAACTGAAATGAGCTTAAGGATAGAGGGAACAATGACAGAAATCTGACCACTTATTGAATCACTGAGGTACTTGCAGAGTTAACTGTTCAGCTATCCTAAACAGCATACTGATCCCATCTTAGCTGCCTTACCCATGCTTTTCAAGGAACCCCTAAATGTTTCCTGTTCTGCACTGAGAGCAAGAACTAGACACCAGCAATATAAATAAAGTGCCAAGAAGAACACAAGATACTGTTGGCACTCTCAGGGGCATGAGGCTCATTACTGAAGTAATATGCTCAAAAAAGAGAAAAATCTTGAATTCAGATTGCTAAACTGTCAGAAGGAGAAAGCATAATTGATAAAAAACATTAATTATTTGTTTAGTGTGTGTTTTTTCCATTCTCTCATATCAACTATAGCCATTTCTTAAGAGAAATACAAAACTATGTGTTGCACTATTGCATGTAGATCTCCTCAGATTTAGAGGGTCTGCAATCATTTGTCCATTGCTCCTCTTCATTAGTTTAAAGTTCTAAAAATTATTTACTTAGCTTTCAGTATTTGAAAAAATTATTTTTCATTCATTGAATTTATAATTTTTCAAACAACAATAATGTTTGAAAATTCACTGAAACTATCAATCTGGTTTAAGTACAATTGTTCTTGAGTTGAACCATCAGACAATTTCTTATGCAGAGATTCAACCTTGGTTTGTATTTGTTAATTACAAAAACTGTCAGGAAGTGAGAAGAGGTACAAAGTGAAGTTCTATTACTTATCACTTGATCTGCCCACATGTTTATAAACTCATAGACTAATTCTAGTTAATTACTTTTATTTCCTTGAAAAATACTTCCAAGTTTAAAATGCTATGTTGCTTGGGGAAGATCTTGCCAAGCCATATCAAGTTATGATAACATTATGAAATGCCCTACCTCCTTAATGCTCTCATTAGAGTTTGAATGCAAAAGCTTGTAATTACATTTACATTCAAAAATATAATTTCCCATACTGCATGTAAAAGAACAAGATTTAAACTTTGATTTCATCTTTGGCAAGGATGAAGTGACCATTTAATATTCAAAAGTATTTATTTTTAGAATATTAGAATACATTTAAGTATCTACCAGACAAATGCATATGGATCTAAAGAATAACCAACATATAGTACTTCACAGCAACTGTCAGGCTAATGGCTTATTCATGCAAAAGCCAACATAAACCATCTACTCTGCTAACAAGTATGAACTTGCTTGCAAACAATCTAACCATCAAAACCACTGATAAAAAACTCATCTTCCTATGAACTTCTCCTACATCTCCTCACCACATGCACTCTACTGGTAAAATTTTAACTAATTTGCTAATTCAGCCATATGACTATTTTTATTCTTTACAGTTCAGGTTAGTAAACCTCTATGGACTTGAGTCTTCTCTTACTCTACACCATGAATATGCATCATATGACACAGCCAGGTGCTGTGAATATTTAATCTGTTTTAAGGCTATACTTCAGCCTCATTTTGACAAGTTCTGTTCTGAGATTGAGGCTGAGTAAGTCCCAGAATGGTGTGAACTTTTTTTTGGTAATAAATGACACTACTTCCACCCAAATCAACTCAAAACTGCTCTAGACAGATCATATCATCATTGTCCTTTAGTAAGTTCTTCTCAACAGAGTCAATACAATGTTTATTTGCTATCAGACAAAAGCATCAGCTAAGGCAGTGAGACAAGCCTATCCACATGCATTTTCAAAGAAATTAAGCCAGTACTCACTCCACCTTAAATTTCACTGTTTGACAAAAACATCCTGTACAATTTTGTGAACAGTCTTCCATTTACTCTGAAAATCTGATGGATGGTCTTGGAAGAATCCAAGTTACCACTCAACATTTTTTTTAAGTATATCCAGTTGTTATGGAAGACATCAGGATTTTTAACATCAGTTGCACTTAGAACTGCCAGAAGAGGTAATTAATTGGCAAAGTATTCCTCAGAAAAGATTCAAATCAATAGTCAACTTTACAGAAATTTGTGCTCTGGAAAAATGCCAGCAAAGTCCCTAAGACATAATTAAAAACCAGCAGCTGTGCTCAATAATTAGTCATTCTACCTTGCAGTAAGATGGGAATAAAGGCATATTCCACAGTGATCAACCTTTTCAGTTCCTTCTCTTTGTAGTACATTTGGGCATTTGTTTCAAATCCCTTTCAACTTTCATGACCACTGTAGAAAGGGTGCAGGTCAAGTCTGCACAAATTCTGACAGAGGTTGGCTATTTTGGTAAGTGGAGCTACCACATCTTCAACTTCTGCAAAGAGTGAAAACACAAAGCCTGTTCACAAAGTAAATTCTGAGGAACCTTAGCAGTACTTACAATTTTTAAAGCTCAAGAAAGCGTTGATACCATCTGTAGTGGAAGCTACCAACAAGGATATGGATTGACTGAGGGAAACAATGTGACTGATCATGACATGAACAGGGAGAAAGACCATCTCTTTTTTGTATTTGTATCACATGAGTAAATTCTGAAGGAAACATTCCCAAAGCAGAGACATCTCACAGTCAAGAAAGCAGATTTTTTGCACTTTGGTAAAACCTAGTATTTCTAAATTAATTGGATTGCTTTTGTCACCCTTAGCACTTATTTTTCAGCAGTATTTTACATTATAGAGAGTTCAGATAAAGCTAGATTCTTGCATGTATTCATGCTTTCAACATCCTTTTCCTTTGTGCAAATGTCAAAGATACTCCCTTTGACAATTACTTTCACTTGGAACAGTCTTACTACTTTGTTGCTAAAAAAATGAAATAAAGTGAAACCCAGTCAGTATTATTGGAGTGATGAGATTTGATTGTGCATTTGGTGGGCCTTTATTCATATTAATTTCTACCAAAAGCAGTATTTTCTCTAACAGACTCTGTATCAATTTCCCTGTTTTTCCTATAATGATTAAAAGATGCAAAGGCTTCTCATGCACTTTGAAAAGATCAAAATTGAACTTTACTGTAATGCTGTTAGTCTTCTATAAAGCATGCTTTGATAAGAGCACAAGGGTTGAAATCACCTAATACCAGTCCAAACTGGCATGTGAAGGCCACAAAAGCAAATTCATTGCTGCTTATGCACACTTGCCAAAAGAAGCCCTTACATGATGTGTTATATAAGACCAAAAAAAGGATGAAATTTCAGGTGTAAGGAAGAGTATGTACCCTTGTGGGCTAAAATCACATTCATTGTAGCATAACTTACTGTTAGAACTGGGTAAATACAATACTTACCTATAACACTGGAATCATCTCTACTTGTTCAAAGAATCATGTACTTCCCTTTATCTTCCTCTTTCCAAGAAAAATTGAGGTAGCAGAAAAAAATCTAGAGACAGAAAAATACAAGTAAGAACCATCCACTAGAGGGGAGAAAAAAAAATGAATAATCTCAAAAGCAGATTTCCTACTCTGTTCAGATAGAGCTTCTTTCAATTTGTTTTGTGATTCTTACACTTACTGATAGGAAGATGCTAAAAGTGTGTCACTGCACAACTGTCACCTCAGTTCCTTCCACAACTTCAAGTTACATACCCATCAACAAAGACTCACAAAAAAGAGGGAAAATTATTATGAAATGTGAATATGTAAACTCTCAAGAAACACTGTTTTTTAAAGACAGTACCTCTTAAAAAAAAATAGCCTTAGTCCACTGTCACCCTTATCTTTGATTCCCTTCCCTGAAGGGAAAAGCAGTGAAGAACTGATCTGCCACATGAAGCACTTAAGCTGAACAATAGTGCCAAAGAATAACACTGACTGCATTGGTGAATAAAGCCAAGTACCACTACTAAACATGCTTCCCTAAATGCAGCAGCTCGATAAAAATTCACACTTACTGCTACAGTGGTTCTCAACCCTTAACTATTTACAGGTCACTAAAAATTTTCTTACCAAAGTTAGACTCTGCTCAAAAAATCCAGCCTGCTGACACAATATGGATCTCCTTTTGGCTTGGCACCAAACAAATTACTATATGCACTGTGCAGTGAAAGAAAGTAGCCTTACATGATACCAGCATGCATAATGTGATACCTAATATGTAACCTCTCATGGCCTGACCTTTCTTACTGGCTTCCAGAACCTTGCAGGTCTCTGAAGGGTAATACCACCTCATTCTTGCACCTGCAGCACATTACCTCATCTCTCCCATATGAGTGTTTCTTAAGGCCACTCAGCCCAATAATACATGTGTCTATGGGCAGCATGGCCTTGCTGGGAACTTTGAGTGAAAGATTCTGTTCTTGTGACAAAAAGCAAGCAGTGGATAGTCAGATTTGTAACTTCTGCATTTTTCTACTAGGTAAGACTGCTGTAAGGAAAAGCAATTTAATTGCTATGGAAAGAGGAAAACTGCAAGAATTTTGTAAGGGAAATGTAAAATTATATTATAATTTCTTAAGAGCTGTAGGAACTTCCATTATTGGGTCATGCTATGTCTGATTAGGTAATCTATATTACCATATTAGGAAACATTGAATTATACCAACAAAACCAGATGACATAAACATAAGCAAACAATAATCTTTTTAAAAGCATGGGTGATACAAAAGTCCAGAGAGTTGGAATAAGTCCACCAATACAAATTGTCATTGTTAGCGACAGCTTGCAATTACTGTTTGACCATAACAGTCTAATGGAAGATTTTCTTCATCTCCACTCAAATTCTTTTCTATTTGAAATTAGCAGTTATTGCATTTCTGTGAATCACAATGTGTTAGTCTACTGCCATGATATAAACATGCTGTCCTTGGTAGTGGACCTGCCCATGCAGAGGACATTGACTGAGGGATAGATGGTTCAATGGCCGCTCCCCTCCCTGATGTTGACACAAGGCAGAAGAAAACACTATTTGACTCAGATTAGGGCTATTATTTACTATTATTATTTTGGTTTTATCCTGCTTTATGCTCCCTATCATTGTTCAGCAAGGGAAAAGCATAAAACGGGAATACAATCTGCCCTAGCAGGAAGGCACCTATGAAGTTCAAGAACAAGGTGCTTTTTTTTTTGTTTGTTTTTAAATATTAATCCACCTATGCCCCTGGAGATTCCCAGGCAGAAAGACCTTTATGAGAAATGATCAGATTATTTCTGGCAAAGTTGATGAATTGCTCATGAAAATACATCATGCAATTTGCTTTTAAAAAGGATTCACCTATCCAGTACATAGTTTGTCTAGACAGAAAAGCTACACCACCATTACCATGAGTTCAAGTTTTTATTCCTGTTTATGCTTGTAGAAGACCTGAGCAATAATTTTTTCCTCAAAAGATGACTGTATTTGGAGTTTAGCTCACGTAATTTCATAATCGACTTTTAAGTAAAATAAAAGAACAAAGCCAAGCCTTCCCTTTTTACTGTTCTGACATTACTGCCCAAAAAGCCGACCAGGAGCCTGGGGCGGCTGGGCTTCAGCTGGGCTGCCCCGCTGCTCACGAAGCTCAACCAGTCCGAGCTCAAAGCCCTAACCCACAAAAACGCTTTAAGGAAAAACATAAACCAGCAATGTATATAATCAGCAGTTGTTTGGTGTTCAACACTTATACTTCTGTCTGTTCTCCGTGTAATAACGCCGCTCCCCATGTAGCGAGGTGGCAGTCAGTCACTGCTCCATTCTGTTCGACCGGTCTCAAATTAAAAAAAAAAATTGTTTTCCACTATTTCATCCCGTGATGGTGAAGGTTAAGACACCTGGGGTTAAGTCCCCGAGAGCTGTGTCAGTGCACTTCTACCAGTGCCCCGCTATGACCGCTTTGCACCGAGCCGGCCACGGCCGCTGCCCGTCTCGGCGGGACCGGACCCGCGCCGCGTCCCGCCCCGCCGCCCCCGCCCCGCCCCGCTCCGCTCGGGCGAGCGCCGGCACTGCCCCGCCGAGCGCCGCGGCTCCCGCCGGGCCCCGCTCAGCCCGGGCGCCTGGCACCGGGCACCGAGCACCGGCCGCAGCCCCTCTCCGCAGCCGGCCGGCAGGAGGGAGCCGGTGGCGGTGAGGGCGAACCCGCCCCCACCCCTCGCAGGCGCCGGCCCCCGCCCTCCTCCTCCTCCTTCTCGCTTTCTCCTCCCCCTCCCGACAGCCGCGGCCCCCTCCCCTCACTGCCGAGCCCCCACCGCCCTCCTCACCTCTCACGGTCCGGGAAGGGGGCGCGGCTGGGAGGGGGCGGAGAAAGAAAAAAAATGGCAAGGAAGGCCCCAGCACCCTCTCCCGTCCCCTCCCGCGCCCTCTCCTCCCGCCCCGCCCGGCGGCCGCCAGCCCTCCCGCTCCGCCGGGAGCCGCGGGCACTGGGCGCTCCCGCCCGCCGCTGTCGCGTCCCCGCGGCCCCGCTCCGGCCCCTCCCTGCGCTCGGGGGAGGGGCGGGGCCATGCAGGGACACGCCTCCTCCCGCGGGCCCCGCCCCCTGCCCCGGGGCGGGAGCGGCGCGTGGCCGCGTGTGGCGGGCCGGGGCCTGGGCCTCTCCCCTCACGCTGCGGAGCCGCCCGCGGCGCGCGCCCCCTGCCGGCGGGGCAGGGGAAGCGGCGAGGGAGGCGCTGTCCGCCTCATCCGGTCCCTGGGCGTCCTTGTCTTTCTTCCAAAAACACAAAGCCAAACATTTCCGTAGCTGCCCGCTGCCCCATTTAAGAGAAATAAACGTGTTGTAATACACACCGCAGCCTTTCACCCCCTCTCAGGACCCTGTACTCGATGCTGAGGCAGCCGCTCCTAACTGCCTCGTATGCAAACACACACAGCCTTCCCTGCCCTCGTCATGCAATGCCTTACCAGTGACCACTGCCATCCAGAGGTGGAATAATTTCCCAAATTAATAGACTGTGTGACAGCCAGATGCACCTCCAACTGCTCAAACTGATTTAAGGGCGCAGGAGGCCATTGCTGAGGCATGGCCATGCAGGAATGAGATCCACAGCGCTTGCTGGGCCTCGTTCTGCACAGAGATACGGCAGGATATACGGCCTGCGTGGCTGTGCGTGGCTGTGTGCTTCACCTGTCCAACAGGTCTCATCCTGGCTGGCATTAAATAACTGAGCCGGGTTTAACTAAACTTGACATTACGATGGGGGTTTCAAAGATGCTAGTTGTTCCCACTGTGTAAAAATTACTAGCTAGGGGGAGGGAAGATTGTCCCCAAGAAAGAAAGCTCATGTTTTCCAGGTTGGTGTATGGCCAGGCCACACAAACACGCACACACACACACACACACACACACTCTTGATTCAGCCACTTCACACACACAGAGCTGCCCAAAGGTAGCAGCGTCTAAAGCTTACAGTGATCCTGAGGGATGTGCAGACAAATCATGGGCACTCTGAACTCAGAAACAAAACAAAACTAAAATCTGCCATCAAAATAGCCCTAAAATAGATATGCCCCTTATATCAGTTTACTGCAGAGTTCTTGGAAGGCACCTTCTGTAGAATCTGATGCTCAGAGTATTCCACAGGTTAATACTGTATCAGCCTGAGCTTGGGTGGAATCCTATAGCACAATATCTATTCTGACCTTAGACACTACCATCAGTGGTGATAGTCTGTATCAGAAAGAGACACATACACATAGTACTTGAAAAGTCCTCCTGCAGTTTTCCAGGGTTTTCTCCATGTCTTCTGGGCAGATAGGATGGGTGAACACCACACAACACTGAAAACAGGAAAATGTAAGTAACTGATATGGAAGATACTTAAGGGGCAATGCAAATTAGCAAAAACAAAGTAGAGCTAAATTCCTAATGATGACATATAAATTGCATAGTGTTTTCCTTTTCAACTCATACCTATGATTTTTTGTCTTCTATTGCTTCTATTATACCATTCTGTCAAAAAATCAGAGTTCATTTTGCTTTGATTTCATCGCTTTCATTGCATGAAAGTGCTACATTTAAAATGTCATTAAATTTATATTTACTACAGCTTCATTAGGACTCTTTCTATAGAATGAATACTGTATTTGCTTCCACTTGCCTTACTCATGTTCTGAGATAACTAGATGACAAAAAGAGCATTTTGAGTTTGTAGAGCATTTCTTATTTTAATTTCAACAATATTACTTCATTTGGCTAGTACTCAATATTTAATGGCTTGTGGGAAAAATACTTCAGAAGACATCTTTCTGAATTAATGAAATCCTTTACACTATATTACTCTATATTTGAGTCAAGTTATTTGTTTTTACATATGCATTATTCAGGGTAGCTTTATTCACAACATTTCAGAAATGTTCTTTGCAGTCTCATCTATAAGAAAAATTTATAGAATATCATGGTGGTTGTCAGAATTAATACTTCACTTTTAACTGGAAAGTTTAGCTGAAAATTGTGACTATCATGTCACAGAAATATCAATGGCTCTATCCAGTCTTCTTGTGGTGTAAAGAATAGTAAAATGCAAACTGAAGACATTTGACAGATTGGCAACACATCTGTCTTCTTTTAAGAATACAGCAGCAATGATAATATGAACAACTCATCCTCAGTTCATTGTACTTAATATACTCAATCACTGATTGCCAGATCAAAAACTTTAGGTTGTAATGATCAAATCAATAGTCTGGTAAAGTCTGAAAGATTCTCTATTACATTATCTTCCACTTAGCCACATGCAAATGTATATAAATAAAACAATAAAATCCCCATAACTGACTCATGTGGTTCTGAATCATTTAAATAATGAGGATCTGACTCATTTTTAAAAAATCTTCTTGGCCAAATGAGAGCAAAATTCCTTCACAAAGATAACTGACTTACTGTTTAGCAGGTATATGAAAGTGGTTATTAAGGGGTTCTTAAAGAAAAACTTCCACAAACATATAAAATAGTTGGGTTTTTTTCTTATTGTCATTGTGGTACATGAATTTTGTCTTGAGCATATTTGAATGAATCATCCTCATCTATGCCCATGTAAGAACAGAATGTGGTTTTCTGCAAGTTAATGCAGTGAGAAGTAAAAGGGAAAGTCATTATAAGAAAAGGAAATGAATAGGTGTTATTTTGCATAATGTCTGCACTGAGTTAAAAGCTAAACCAGGAAGGAAGTTGCCATCACTATGCTAGATGGGAGTGCTTTGGTGACATGTGCTTGCTTTTGAGAAAACCAGTAGTCTTCAGATTAGGACTAGGAATAATTATCGTGTTTATTTTGTGTTTACCTGAATTTTTCAAAATCCATGAAGGTGAGTGATCAGCTTTTAAAATAACCTTTTATTTATTCTGAAGTCTGCAATTGAAAAGTTGGCACATGCTTTCCTAAAAGCAATGGTTAGGATGCTGCCCACATGTGGAATTTGCTAAGGATATAAACTCTTTTTGTTGATTTTTTACCAACAGAGTTAATTATGTGTGGTAATTTGGAATGAGTTTGTAATTCATTTACGTACACTGCAAAATTTTTGGTAACTCTTTCCATGCATGTATTTTCATGGCCTTCATAATGAAGAAAGTAGTGAAAATGCTAATGTTCTTTTATAGCAGGTGCTCATGTCTTCAGAAACAACTTTTTAGAAGATTTTATACTTAAATGCTGTAAAACTTTGTACAATTACTATCTGGCAATGAGATGCTGTCTGTGAAGGAGATATGCAGTGGTAACCTGACAAAATGTAGAGCAGAATGGATGTAACTGAGTAAAGCAAATCTTGTAGCATAAATGCCAAATTCTTCTTTGTGATCCTAGAGGCTGATACTGAATTTATGATAAATGCTAACTACACATGTGTGCAAGTTACTTTTTTGAAACTGCATGAGTAAATTTAAATAGTTTTGTCATATCCATTCCTAAGAAAGCTTTTGAATAAATAAGTATGATAATAAAAAGCATCCTTTTGACAAAGAGTGTGTTCTCAGGCATCATAACATAATTTCTTTATGAAGAATATAATTTTCTGAAATAATTTAGCATATTAAAATATCCAGATTAATTTACTTACATATTTTTTATTAACCATAAAGAATGGACATATCAGTAATTAGAATATAATGTATAGATTTTTATAGTTTATAAATGAACAAACTTGGTAAGCTGTCATAAGTTTTGAATATCATAACTTTTATAATTCGGTTTAAGATGTTGGAATAATTAATGTTTTACCTCCCTGCAGAGGTAAACAAAGTATTTGTAGCACAGATTATCCAAATAAACAATTACAGGACTATTACCAGAAGAAAACATTAACCTTAGTGTCAAATATCAAAGAATAATTACATTTTTCCATGATAATTTTTCTAGATTGCTCCTATTTGCCATGCTTTAGGCTGCAATAGTGTGATCACTGCAATTCTGTCTTAATCACAGCATGTCTAAAATAAGATTGTGAAGTATATGTGCGGAACAGAATTTTAGTTGGAGCAGCACAGATTTATCTTTGGAAAATTAGAATTATTGCTGCATTTTGGATGTTTTAAAAACTAAATTACTGTATAACAGACTGTGTAATGATGTCTGAATTACATTAGAAAGTAAATATGTTGAACAATTTATTCAAAATCTCTAAGGATTTTGGGTCTCTGGTTCATCAAAAACCTTCTGTTGAAAACTGGTTTTATTTCAGATTTTGTGACAAACTTAAAATGTATAGATTTTTTTGTAAATGTTTCAAATTGCTGGTTACACCATGAGACTTCAGCAGACAGAGTTGTTGGAAATCTTTGAGATGTGAAATATAACCACCAGCTCTTCCTCTGCGAGTTCCTAAATGAATGGCAGAAAGCTCCTAATTCCTGGATGTCTTATCCCAGGGGAAGTTCCAGCATTTACTTTCATTATGGAGAGGGAATAAAAATGGAAATTTATCATTAAACAACAATTTAGGGGGAAATCAATTTGCAAAAAAAAAAAAAAAAACCCTTAAATTTTTTTCAAAAGAATACAGTTCAGCATTACCAGAAGTGAAATGTTTCCTTTCTGTTTGTAAAGCAATCCATTTGTTGGTTACAAGTCATTGAACCTTTAAATTACAATGATTTAGAGTAGGAGGTTATCCTTTTGGGGTCTGATGCTTTCAATCCCAGTCCTGTCCCTTGAGTCCTGCTACTTGGTGGAGTGTATCTCCTTTAATCTATCAGTTGTGTATTCCCCAACTTGTACCATAGGTCTTATATCTCTGCAGTATTATGTGGCAACTCCAGCTTCCATAAGGAAATGATAAAAAATGCAACTTACACACTGCTGCTCTCACTCAAAACAGAATACTGCAGATCAAATGAAAAAGAGTCAAACCCATGCAAAGTGAAATATTTGTGATTTTCTTAATGGGAAGCAAGTTTTTTTATAAATTTTGATCTTCCCTGTGAATACTTTCATATTAATGGATTTGGATTTTATATGAAAAACCATCCTGTAAATAGAGGTTTTATAGAAGAATTTAATAATCACATAACTTCTTAAGCTTAAGCATGTGATTGCGGGTCTTTGAATATAAAACATTTCCCTAGAGTTACTTCGCATGGTTTCATCTCAGCAATCCTTTTTTACTATTCAGGCTGCCTGTGTTCAGATTTCATAAAATCCTTTCCAAGTTTCTAGAGTGATGTTTACATTTGGGAGGGTGCCTCCCAGTCCTGCAGCAAGGAGCAAGGAGTATGGTATGGCTCTGTCTGCCATGTAACCCACTGGGAAAGTGTAGTGTTGTTGCAGCCCTTCTTCCAGTGTTCAACAGTCTACATCCCTCCTTAGAAAAGCCACAGTCCTGTGATGTGGGAAAAAAGAAGTTTGTTTATGCTAGATTGTCATTTGATCTGCTGTCTCAGTAGAGACCTTTCAAGAGGATGGGAAGCACTCTCCCTAACTCAACAACATTCACACCTTTTCCGCTCAGATAACAGGCCTTTGACACACCTACAACAGATAACAGGCCTTTGACACACCTACAGCGTGGCTTACAGGCAGCTCTGGAATCTGTTTAGCCATTTGTGAAGTTCAAAATGGACAGACTTTGCAGTGCTGAACAGAGATGTCTGTCACAGTCCAGCCAACAGATTCCCAAGTCCATGTACAGGTTTCTTGGTTAAAAGGATATTTTAGGGAATTATGATTAGTTGCCCTTGAAAGCTATAGCAGTGGTTTTAGACTGGTGGCCCGGATGCCATGGCTTGCCATGGGAGCAGAGTAAGCATTAAATTTTTGCTCCTGGCTCATCTCCACAGACAAGTTCTACACAAAATGCCTCTTTCAAGTTGAAGAATTTCATCTCAGAAGCCTGATCCATGACCTGTTGTGTGGGTCAGATTGTAAGCATTTCAAGGAAAATTCTGTGTCTTGCCTCAGGGAAAGATCAAGCCCTAAATTTTGTCTGATGTTCTTCCTTTTTATATCAAAATGAACTTTTTGTTACCTGTGTGGTTTACATTTCAATTTATCATGTTTTATAAGGAGTTCATGACTCTCTGATGTAGTGTTAGTAAAGGGAAGATAATTGACTTTGACACTGGAGTTTGGATTTTATTTCTGTGTCCTGTCTGGAATCTCTTACTGAATCATTTCTGAGGTCAACCTGCTACTCTGTGAGCACAGGTGGCCAAGTGCAGCTGAGCACTGAAGCAACTAAAGGATATATTTTGCTCTCTATTCATAAGGATTTATGATCACATTGCTCCAGTTGCTCATAATGGGAGTTAGATACAAAATTTTCCCTTTATAGAGATGGAAGGGTACTGCTAGAATGGGAAACATAAAACCACAGGTTAGTGCAGCATCAGCTTTGGGAAGTGGTTATTCATATTTCATGTTGAGGTCACACAAATTTTTTTTATTCTTGAGTTTTTGTATCTGAAAAAGTATGTCAAAGTTGCTGAAAAAGTGCTTCAACGTTAACACAAGTAAAAATTTGCATGATAAAGCTCTACTGTAATGTGGAAGAGAAATCACACTCATTTGTAATTATGTGTTTTTGCTGCTTGCCAGAACTGCATTAATGTACTCTAGCTATGGTACTTTGATACTGAAATTTGACTATGAATACCAAACCCAAAGGTCATAATTAAAATCCATGTTTGTTGACTGAATATCAGAGAATGTGAAGGGTCTGGCTGGAGGATTCACAGCATTGCTGTGTATTTTCACTCTGTGGCTTCAATGTCATTTGGAAAGAAAGCTTTCATTTGATTATAGCTACTTTACAACATAAATGCATTGGAATGTTGCAACTGTATTGTTCTAGGGCTGAGTTCCCTCTACAAACAAGTTTTCCATTCTTTTGAAGAAGCATAAATGTGCTTCCTCTTCTTTTGAAGAACAGTCAAATTGGAGGATCTTTGAAACAGGAATGTGACTAGATACCATCAGAAATTCCAGTTACTCTTACAAGAGTTTTAATTCAATTCAGCAAATAAAATCCAGCATCTAGGTTGTGGGAAGACTCTGTGCTTGCTTTCTGTTACATATGATGCATAATAACATCCTGTCATAGCCCTCAAGAAAAAATAAAAAAGTGCATTTCATCATAAGATGGTTGGAATATGCACTACATGATGCTTCTGAGCATATACTTGTCCATGTGTCCTATATGACTGTCTGACTAATGTAGCACTCTTTCTTTTACAGCCAACACTGTAATGGTGTCCTGCATGGATACCTGTTCATCAAGTAACACCTCTTTTCCACTTTGTACTTTTAACAATTCTTACAAAACATCAGTGCAACAAAGAAGAGAAAACCAGACTATTTTGCTGAAGGTCATTATAAATAATTCCAATTTCCAAAATATTCCATGTATTTGCCAGTCGTCCTGGAGGGAACAACAGTCCCACCCTAAACAGAGAGAGTGTGAATCCAAGAGGGATGTGAATGTTGATCATCAAGGATCAGGGTCAATAGCTAAAAAAAGTAAGTAGGATAAGAGAAATACTTAATTTTGAAGCAGCTAATTACAAAATAAAAGGCAAGTTTTTATTTGGTACTTAGAAGAAAATTATATGGTCCTGGTCTTTGCAAGTCTATGAACAATGATGGTTTTTAGCTTTTTTTGCATGGCTAGAAAATGCTGACTTTGTGCCAGATTCTCAGTGGCATTCTTTCCTGGCTGTCAGTGAAACATGTTGGTAGCAAATACTTTCTAAAGTACTCAATTTATTTCTAAGGAGTTGTACTTTCTGACAAATTTTCAAGCTGAATTTGATTTTAAATGTCATTATGGGACTCTACATGTAGATTGCTGGCATTATGAAGATAGGCTGTATCTGAAGAACTAATTCAGTAGGTAACTATTCCTGTGATGTGGGAGGAATGGTTATTTCTTCCATAGTTTTTGTGTTTGTAGTCTACATTATCCTCAACTGTGTAGTATCAGAAATGGCCTTACATGTTTTATAGAAAGCAGCACTGACTAAGGAATGTCACAGCAATACAGAGGAGAGATAGCAACCCACATCTTTTCAGAGCAGTAGCAGGCCATCATTCCTTCTTTGCAAATCTATGGAAATCTTTGGGGAAGAGGATACCTCTTTCTAACATTGTCAGCAACCGGGGCAATAGGCCAAGTCCTGAATATAAGAAATTCAGGTATTTTCCAACTGTATATTTTCCTCATTACAAAACAGCAGTCTTAACAAGCATGAAAAATAAAAGCTTATATATGGACAACCTCTGTTCTCAGTTATACCTGTACAACTAACACTTTTGACAATATCTCACCTGTTTCTTGTAAACACAGCACAAGTCTCACATATTGTGTGGTTTGAAGCAAAGCAAGGACCTCCTGCAGCTGGTAGCAGACAGACAGTGTGTGCACTTCAAATCTCTATCATCATGTGGCTTCTGCCTGGCTTCTATCCTTCTCATAGCCTGATGTTTGCCTGTTGCCTTTGACAACTGACAAAAACAACAATAACAAAAAAGTGATAGTAAAGCAAAAAAGAGTTATACTTTGCAGGGAAAATGTATAAGATAACCAAGGCTTTTTAGATCTATTCAGAGGAACTTTACACAGTATATATTTATCCATCTTTTTCATAGTCAGTGATGTAGAAACCTTTATGTTTTTGCAAATGAGACAGAGAATTCACTGTACTTTTTGAGAGTTGTCTCTTGATTTACCACTTGTATAACAGTTTTGTTTTAATTTTTATTTCCAAAAGCAAAAGGCTCGCTTGAAGTGAAAACAGAAAATGTTACTTATTTTTATAAATATTTTAATTTCACTACGGTTTCCAAGAAAGAAGTGGAGCATAATACGAACTACCTGATGGAAATCCACATCAACAATTCTATAGTCAGAGGACAAAACGCAGCCAACAAACAACTAAATCATTCTTGTCTCTTGGCATTGATGGAAGACCAAAATGACTGCATAACTACTTCACTGCAACTGAAGTCTTATATGGAATGTAAGTTACAAAAGACATTCAGAATGGAAATCAAACTAGAAACAACATAATCTTGCAAAAAATCTCAAGTAGGTAGTTGAAAATATTTAAATATTTGAAAATATTTAAATATTTCACAAGAAGAGAATACAATTTTGAACATCCCTTATTAAAAAGCAGTCCAGAGTAGACAACTGATGATTTTTATAATGATTTAAAGCAGGTTTAGCTGTGATTTCTTTTTTTCTAGAAGAAATACAGCAAAGTAAAGATCTGTACCTTGTTTCTTAGCAGCAACAGACTCACACATTGCATGTGACAAAACCTGGAAATAAAATTTTCCCTTTCCTGATAATGGCATAACGCTGTTGTCTTGGAGGTAAATTTAAAAATCCCTGTTAACTACAGTGATAAAAGAGCCAGGAGATAGGTTTGACCATTCTATTGTTGTACTACAATAGCCTACTACATAACCTCACTGCAGAATGCTTAAAAGATAAATCTTCAGCTGAAATAATCTTAGTTTTCCCTGAGGACAACCTTCAGCTTTTTATATTTCTCTTTGTGCTGCAAAAGTTTTTTGTTTGATTTCCTGACCATGGTCAGGACTTCCATTCTGTCTATCTACAACACTTTCATTTGGAAATTGCTGAATTATTGCATTCACTTATTTTTGCATGGAAAATATATTTTATGCTGTACCTTTGCTGGAAAAAATATGTTTTTTAGAGTTGGATTAATATATGTTAATTAAGTCCAGGGAAAATCCTAGAGAAGAAAGCACAGTTTAGGATTGTTTTGGGTTTTTGTTTGTTTGGATTTTTTTAATAGGTGTGTCTAGCCATGAGAGGAGCATAATTTGTAATTTGCCCTGCTAACTTGTGTCAATACTATGAACTAACCACCTTTTGTTAATACTGATTTACCTGGGTAGCAGTAATCTCATATTAGCAATGAAAACTAACAATATGCCTTTTTTTTTTCTCTCTACTTCACAACAGCTAAAGAAGTGCTCAGGGCTTTTACTAAGCAAGGCTGATAATCAAGTCATTACAAGCCACTGCAAGATGGGGTAGGCTGCTCTGTTTAAAAGGAGCCTAGATTACTGTATTAAAGATATTTTTAGTTCTAAATTAGGAGGAATGAACCATGGGGTCATTGGCATTTGCCTCACATGTTCTTGATGGAGAAGATACAACGGAAGTTGAGTCTAATTATACTATTCTAAGTAAGGGAAAGGGAAACAGTAGTTTGACTACAGTCTGTAATTTGGTTTTTTATGAGTTACAGTAAGATAGCTGGTTTTTAAAACAGTCATTTGACAGTGCTAAGGTATGCATTAACATGCAGCTGCCAAAGACGTTTGAAAGGCCATTCAAACAACCAGAGAGGAAAGCTCTCCACATCATTTCTTTGTTGTATACAGTCCTGACTTGTACTAGTTATTGAACTAAATCCCTGTGGAATGTGGGTGCATTTCTGCAGCAGTTGTTGTCCAAAAGAGCAGCCTACCTCCTTTATCCAGTCCCATGTGATTCTTCCTCAAGGCAACTTTAAAGGAATTCCCCAGAGGGCTCCTGTGGTGGCATTTCCTCATTTTTTTAAAAGAAAAATTTCTATATGTAGGCTCATGCCTTCTCTCATATATGAAGATAGACCACGAGGTTAAGAATGTCAGTACAGGCCATTGTTGGACAGTGGACCACTCCCTTCCATGCTTTATGCAGACAGAGGGGACACGTGTTACCCTTGTTCTACCTTAAATAAAGCATTTCCATTGGCTGAGTTGAAAAGTTTTCATTCATTCAGTCATCTGTATCTATTTCAGCCTTGGAAAGATATATAGATATAGAAATATATAGAGAGATAGATATAAAAATACAGGCAAAAATTAAGCTAAATTCTAGACAGGAAACCTACCATCAAAAACCAGAGGAGGCTGAAAGAAAAAGGTATAATTGCTTCTGTTTTTTTTTTTTTTTTTATTTGTTTTGTTTTTATCTGTGGGGATAGGCACAATCTGAAAACCTACTAAGATGGAATGTTCTGCTTTTCTCTACTGGCAGTGATTTGCTGCTTAATTTTCCCTCTTGTACATTTTATGGACAGATCCAATGTGTATGACGAAGATCACTTGGCTCACTATGATTCCAGTAGTTTTTGTATTTACTGTTTCAATTGTCATCTACAAAATAGTCCAAGAAAATAACCGGAACTGTAAGTAACAAAACGTTAATCTGCATTAATCTAAATTTTTATGCAAGTAAGAATATATTAATTTATAATAACAAAACTGTTGATTATTACTGTAGCTCAGACACTGATATTTTCATTGTCAAATGGTAAAAGCTTCTTAGAAACTGACTGAAGTACTCAGATGATTGATAATATTACCTCTCACCTCTGCAAAAATGTAGATGCAAATCCAAACTTGTTGATGGCAAATTAAATGTGGGGATTTTGATAGATGATTGGTGGCGTAGTGATATGAACTTCTGGTTTCACACTGATTTCAGTAGATGAAACAAGTACTCTTAAGCTTTGGAAAGTTTTAAGCAGAAATCCCAATGACCAGTATAAGTGAATTGAAATACCCTTTCCTTCCTGAAGATAATTTATTTAGGTCACAGTCACAAAAAATTACAGGATAGATATGGGGAGATATACACTCATCTGTCTGTCCTTAAAACTGGCTATTCAAATTCATTGGTGGTGTAATCCCATGCAGGGCAACCAAGGTGCACTTTCTTAAGCCAAGAGCTGAATTAAGCCCAGATAACATTTCATCTCTTTGCTATTACTTCAGCAAAGAAAACATTGCTGTGATTTCTGAAACATCACTATTGAATATTCCAAGTGATTGGAACTTTGCTATGAGAGAACTTGCCATTAGTTCAGAGATTGAAACAATTGTTTCTAGAATATTCTTTCAGCCATGACAGGCTCTTCTTTTGGGATACAGATAGTAATCAGATTTACAGTATTTTCTCTAGCAATATACAATGAATAAAACAATAATAAAATTGTAGAAGTACCCTGAGCTTGAGACCTTTGAGCAATCAAGATAAAGTCCTCTGCACAAAAGCAGTGCCAAAAATTGACCTCTTATCAGCTGCTGGTCGTTGTTTCTCTTCCCAAGTCAGAGGTAGGTGGTACCAGGAGCACATTACCTTTCATCACTGTGGAAAGAATATTACTTAAGCTGTTACCTGAGGGAATAACTCTCAGGTGGTTTTCAAAGCAGTTTCCAGAGACATTCTGCTTGTGTCAGCCCTGAGTGGGCAGAATGCCTCCAGACAACCAGCATTTAGTTGCTATTGCCAGGCAGATGTGCATTCCCCTGTAGTTCAGAGCTGCTGAAAGGTCACAGGGGTAGTAAACCAAATAATAATCCTTATCCATTCCCCTGGTCATCCTTACTGTATGCACAGGTAATTTTGAAATGAAGGAGCAATAGAAGTCTAGCTTTACTCATAACTGAACAGAAGGAAGAGTAGTGCCCACACACAAAATGTTTCTGTGATTTTTTGCATAATGTCAATACTTTATGCATATATCTTTAATGACTAAGCAAAATAATTGCTTGAGATGTCAAGTTTGTACCCCCCCCACCTTGATGAAAGTAACTCCTTACCAGATTATGTTGCTTAAAATACATGATATTTTACTTATTGCTAGAAGCAATTTCTGAGACAGATTTCATGTATATAAAACCCACGAAGTGTAAATTATGACTTTATAAGTGGGCTATTAAGTGCTCTAATTTAAAGGACTTTTATTTGTAATTTGAAAACTACTTATAAATGTCATGTCTCTGATTTTCTCTGCTTTGAGTCATAACGTTCTATTTTGTTCTATTAATGTAGAACTGTAAGTAGTGATGATTAATGATTTAGTACCTTTATTCTTAAACATCACTTTTTTATTAAATTCAAGTTTTCAGAATCATCATGAACACAAACAGGGAGGAAGAGATGCCCTTTTGAGGCTTCTAATAACTTACTAGCTTCAAGGATACATTTTATGCTAATTGAGGAAAAGTGGGTTTATGAGTTAAATTTACAATATATAACATTGTAACATCATTATGTTACTGATAAAAAGACAAGTGCACAAAAAATAAAACTTAAGGTTTATGTGTATATATTAAGATGCCACCTTTCATTGCATGTCTATACACTATTTTTTTCCAGTGAGCTCAAAGAATAGAGCAGAACTATTAGCTATGTTTCTAAAATAGCTGTTATGAGTTTTTCCAGCCACAATTCAGTTGATAATTTTTCTCTTCATTTCTGAGCACCACTGAAAGCTGTTAAGAAATGTGGAATTACTCATTTCCTCTTGAGACCTTGCAAGATATTCTGCTAGGTAGACTCTGAGACTCTCTGAATCATTAAGCTATTTTGATAAGTGCATAAAATAAAATATCCAAATAAACTTGGTGAAGGTTACAACTGATCCATGACAAAGGCCCTAAATTAATTGTGCCTTTTCCTTTCCACTCTTGTCTCACAACCACTTCCAGAGCTTCCTTTGACATTAATTGTTACAGTGTATGCTTGGGGCTTTAGTGCTTTAGATCTCCACTGGCTAGTCATAAAAAAATTCATGACCTAAATAATTTTAACTTAATGAATTTCTTAGTGTTCTCAAAGGAAAAAGATAAAAATAAATTCTGTTACATAGAATTGGAGTGAGCCTGTCACCAGAAGCTGGCTGAGCCCTGGACTGCAGTTGCTGCTGAACAGGGCTAACCACAACAGCTGCACAACTGTCTGCAATAAACCCACTGAGAGCACAGCATTTAGAGAGCAGCAGAAGGATGGAAAGACTGAGAGTTTATGAACTGAGTGCTGAGGAACAGCCAGAGGTGCCCAATCCAGCTCTAGCTTTGTCAGGGGTGTGGAGCTTGCTCTCAGACTGTGCTATCTGAGATGAACATCCCACACTAGCAAGGAATCTGTCAGCTTCCTAGGTTGCCTGTGCAGTCCATCCTTGCTACTCCACTGTCAGCAGTGAGCGTCCAAACCTGTACTGAAATATGTATTTTTCTTGATATCCTTCCAAAATTTGTTCAAGGTACACAGTTTAGAAAAAGGCAAGGAATAATTTGAAAGGGACAAATCTGAATAAAATTTCTACAAAATTTCATTCAGGAAAATACAAATCATCTGGCCCTTGGTTACCTCATCACCTTATTCCGACACCTTCCTGATTTTTTAAACACTTTCCAAGGTATTCAACAGTTTAATCATAAGGGATTTACAAGCTTTCCTTCTAATCAAGGGCTGATGCTAACATAAGACATTTTGTTTAAAGCAGATTATAAACAAAGAGTAGCAACATCAGTTTCTACTGTTCTAAGAAGAAAAAGTTCCATACATGCAAGAAGAACTGTATCTGCTACTAAAATTCATCCTTTTCTGGGTAAGTATATAAAAGTAAAACAAAATTTAACAAGTCTTGAGGCATGAGGAGATCAAGAAAGACCTTTTAAGAATCTCCTGTCAAGAGATGCTTCAAGTTTGTTTCAGAGGTACCTTGGTCCTACACAAATTTGATCTGGCTTATGTTAAGGAAACACTTTTTTGTTTTAAAGAAATAAATCTGACAACAAAACTATAAGAAGACATATATATAATGTGAGAATGCTTCTCCCAGTCTTCCCAGTGTGTTGCATTAATGACTTTGAACTTTTTAATTTTTGGTCATATTGCGTGCCAGTTTTGAGGTTTGTCACCTGAGTGCTTTGTGTGTGTATGAAAAATATACAGAGATGTACACATGTGTATGTATGCTCTATGTGTTTGTGACTCTTGATAAAATTTGTTATCAAAGCATGGAATGAATGGCTGCAGCAGGACTCAATAAATGGTTTTGCTGGCACTTCATAGCCTATTTCTAGGGTCAAATTCCCACAATATGCAATTTTTGAGTTTCAGATAGGTAAAAAATTGTGGTCTTCGGAGAGTGTAGTATGCTTACCACACACAAATTAAATGACATGGCTAAACTCAAAGTTTGGATTCTAGAAAACTGGATTTGGCATCCGATATCTGTGTGAGTGCCAATTACCAGGTGTTTCTGTGAGTGTTACTGACATTGCTCAAAGAGTGAAATGTTTTAATAAATTTCATGGATTCTGGTTTTGTGAAGGGAGCTATATCTTTAAAAAGATTAACATGAACATATAGAATAATAGCTCTGAATGTCAAACTAACCTCCCTTCAAAACAAGAAAAATACAAAGCCAGCAATTTAAAAAAGTGGTTTTAAATATGACTTAAGGCTTAAGTACTTTGCTTTTTGTTTTGTTAGTTCTTCGGGAGTAAGAGGAGACTCACTAATTTATGTCCACACCTCAGTATTTCATGGCATTTCAATTTTACCTAGAAAAGAGTGAATAGCTTCTTGTCTGTCTGAACTCCCCTGTGAGTACAATTTATGCTTCTTGCTCTTAAAGCACTGGCTACCTCTGAGATATATTTATGAGCTCATTCTTTTCATTCTGCGTGGAAAGAATTACTTTTCTGACATCTATTGTCTTGAGTAGCTTCACTAATATCATACCTGTTTAAACACATATTCAGAATAGCATTTTAATGCCATTTAATGTTGTATATCCAAGGCATTTTTGATGAGGGGGTCTTAGGGAAATTCTGATTTTACTAGATTTTACTGAAGAGAATAAGAATCCCTTATTGGTCTGTCATTCTCATTTTTAAGTGCCTCCTACTACAATTGATCCATGAAACTCAGAAAGATGCTTAGTTACATGAACTGCTGTAATGGGGTTTATTTTAAAATAAAAGTCCTTGGTTTCACACACCATAATTTCAGTCAATCCAATCAATTTCTTAGTTTATACCAATATAATTTAAAATACAATCAAATCCATATGAAGAGTTTATTCTTTCCATAGTTGCTAAGCTTAGGATTTGTTACCATGATAATGGATTATAAATAGCTACAGATGACTTTGTTGACAGCCCTTGACAATATTTTCCCTATAATTAGAGCATAGCTTGCAATCTTGAAAGAAACCATTGAGATCCACTGAAGACAATACAATCACCCTGGAAACACAGTAATGAGTACTTGAGAGGATGTGACAGTACATCTTATAGATGAAAAGATGGAAAAGTACTCCTAAAAGGTTATTTGAAGTAAAGAAATTACAAGGGAAGAAAAAGAGGGAAGCCTATACTTCAACAATGGGAGTGAATTCTTAGGAGGCTTAGTAAATGACTGGCTTAATGTCACTGTAGTCCTTCAAAAAAGTAATTTACAGCATGGATGTTAGTTTTGTAAAACTGTTAGTGGTTTTATATCCATGAATCATTGTCATTAAGTCCAGTGACCAGAGGAAAGGGGGAAAAATGTACAGAATGTTCTCTGGCGAAGGATTAAATTTACAACCTTCCAAATTCACAGTACTGCAAAGGATTAAGCACATATAGTGAGGAGAGGGGAGCTTAATAGCATTCTGTCATAAATGTTAACTAAATGTTGTCTGGGCTGTAAAGCTAAAAAAGAATGCACTAGACCATGGGTTGTACAAACATTTTCTAGACTTCAGAGCTGGCCCTGCCATTGCATTTATGTATAGTAACTGTCCCTTGAATGGTATGAACTGACAAAAAAGAGTTTCCCTTAAATGCATCCACAAGACAAGTGAAAGAAGACAGGATACCCTTTTTTTTGTGCAAGAAGTATTCTTTAAGTGGCTGATCTGTATTTCCAGACACAGAGGATTTTCATCAAATAGAACTTGATAGTAATAACACATGGAAAAGGATCCATTGAAGCCACTTCCTTGCTTTGCATTTACTACAGAGAATCTTAGTGAGATTCCCACTCGAGAATTTTATTGCAAGAATTTCTTTGAAGAGCTTTCATATATTGAAGAAGCAGTAGAAGAGGTTTTAGAACAGCTTAATAAATTAATAATGGCAATTAGAAGGAGTAGAATGTATTCCCCACAGAGTTTTAAAAGAGCTCAGATAGAAACTGCTGAATTGTCGTTTGCAGCTTACTGCTTAAATCGGTCTCCAATGCAGATAAAAGGAAGAAAGTTCTACTTACCCTGCTGTTATTCCTCTTCCTTAGCCCATTTTCCCTAAACCACTTGGGTACCTCTTTGGTACCTCTTCAGTCTAGTAACTGACTAAGTGTAGTTATTCTCATGTAGCTGTATCCTAAAAAAAAGGTAATCCTGGGCACATGGCACAAAATTATTTGCTGGGAGCAGGCCAGTGTGCATGAACTGTATGCTACATTATTCAAAAAAAAAAAAAAAAGCAAGAATAAGTTGCAGAGGAATGAGGTTGCATAAATCAGGGCATTTAATAACTAGGCTGAATCTGCCTAGTAGGGTCTGGAAGATTCACTAACATAATTAGTTGGGTTATACTTTAGTGGGAATTTATATTACTGGAATCTTATCACCATAAACTCCCATTCAGACTTTATTTTCCTAGAGTAAGAACAACATTCCTTGTTTATTTTGATTCTATTTCAAATATGGCATGTGTTAGGAAAAAAAGGCTTGTTCTCATTCCTGTACTAGAACTGGACAATGCAGACAGGGAATCATATTGTTAAAATCATCATGTTATTGCTCTACAGTCTGTGTGGGCAGCCTTAGTTCAAGCATAATATCTTGTTCTACATTGCTCAAACAATATATTCATTTTTAGTGATGCTCCATTGGCTCATGGAGTTACAGTTTGGTTCCTTACATTTTAGGATACAAATACAAGATTCTTTGACTCAGTTGTCTGGCTCACAGTAATGCAAAGTTAATTCTGATGGATGGTAGTTTCATAACTCATCCTGAAAGAAGAGCGTTGCAGGGTCACAGAGACAACAAGGATTCAGAGAATAAAACCTCAGGCTTCCTGGCCTGCAGTTGTTTCCTGGACTGTTTAGGGTTTGTGACATCCATACTATTTGATACAAGTGGGCTTGACAGCTATTATTTGCACAGAAGAAACAGCAAAACAAATTCCCTCTCATTTGAATTCCTGTATTGTTTTCTGTGCTATCCTATTAAAATAATAGTTCCTTTCCCACAAGATTAGAAGAAATAGGGGAAATTCTGCCATATCTCTGATGTGTTGCTATAGCTTCAGGTTAGTTGACATGTTGGAAACAGAAGCAAATGCTGGCTCAGCAGTGTCAGGGCTGGCATCCCAGCGAGTTCAGACTTACTCCTCTTTGTATTCTGCAATACATTTGCTTTTTAGCAAAGAGAACAGGCAAGACACATCTTCTACAGCAGCAAATAGATGCCAAGACAAGAAAGAGAAATTTGTTTAATCTTGGCTAACTGAAACATCACCTATTTGGTGGTCCCTCTCAGTTCCTGACATAGTTGAATAATTATCTTTCCCTCTGCAACTTACATGAATTATGTTGGCAAAAGCAAAGCTTCTCATAGTATTCAATATTTAACATAGACTTACATGTTTCTGAAATGCAACATAACCAAGAAAACTGTGAAGCCTTATTACGACTTTGGAGCTTTTAAAATTTTTTTCAGATAAAAAGAAGGATAAAATCTATAGGATGCAGGTAACTTTAGGGAGCCCCTGTATGCTTTCCATAGAGCCCCGATGCACAAAGGATCTTTTCTCTGCTCAGTTTGCATGCATGCAAAACACTCTTACACACAGGCACTGAAAGGGATATCAGCCTATATTTCCATTCTCTCCAGATTCATCTCATTCATCCTAAGGGTCAAACAAGATCCATTGTTATTTTTTTTTTAAACTTTTAAAATTTTTTACTTTGCTTTTCATATTCAGCTGCTTGAGTGCCAAGATCCAAACTGTACTTTTTAATTGCATTTGTAAAAAGAAAAGTCCAAATGATGTAGCCAGTAGAGAATGAACATAGCTAGATATAAGTGGCACAGTTTATCCTCTTATTGTTAGCTCAGTGGAAACCCATTTGTAGGTTTACAGAAGTAATGGAGAGTCAGGGACAGGATGGACCTGGAGTCAAAATATTGTGTTCTACAGCAGTTCTTTGAAAAATGCATTGGATAAACAACTCTGTGTGCATTTGCCTGACGGTGCTATCTCTGCATTTCCTTATCAGTATTCCACTGAGATACTGTATCAGGATCTGTGTGCTAAAGGCATCACCTCCCCCCTTCCTGCTTCTGAGGTGTATGTGGTGTATGTCACCTTTGTTGACAACTGGGTGATACCCAGTAGCTCTCCCTGTGTGTGTGACAAATGAGCTGAGGCCACACCACGTGTGCCTGTGGCAATCTGTGCTGCCCTTATGTGAAAATGAGTCAGGAATTTCACACTCTAAATTTCCATTGTTTCTGCTTAACTGGCCAAATTTAGGAGTTTGTATTTTGGGGGGCACTTACATAACCTCAAATTTGCATGCTTTTGGATTTTCACTACAATTTATTCACAAATTTATTTCACACAAATTTATTTGCCTACCTTCAAGCTGCTTCCCAGATCAGTGTAGAATCAGGACATTGTAGTTCTACTAGCATTAAAAGGAAGTTAAATACCAGACATGGTTAGTACTTTCAGTACTGTCCATCTCTGTCTTTTGTTCAGATGGGTCTCAATTATTTTTCAAACTTTCATATGCAAGTCCAACACTCTGCAGGTATATTTGCTGTTAATAATATGGATAAAAATTATTTTAACTTTCAATAGTGAATACCAGCAAACAACAGGCCCCACTTCCTGCACAGACCACAAAGAGACTGCCTGTAATTCCTGAACAAGAGCATTGTCACGTGGAACAACTGTAGAAGGTAAGTAACCATCTTACAACCCTAATTATTTTGGTTTGCCTCATATATTTAGAATTAATAGTGTGGATATCTGAAGAAAATAATTATTACTTCTTCTAGCCAAGTGAATAAGATGAAAAACTGGATAATGTGTTTTGTGAGAGCTAGGTGGCATGAAAAGAGAATCAGTTTTACTTCTGCTACCAAAAGTGATCTATAATCATATGTGTTAGCCTGATAAACCCTGTGTGTCCCTGCAGACCTTGGTGCAAATTCTGACACTTTTTTTCTGGTGCAAAATATTGTGTCCTAAACTTTAGCACTGTGCTGACCTTTGTTTTTACAAGGGTGGAGGAAAAAAAGCAATTAGCAAATGATCTCTGAAGAAAATTCCATATTTGAAACAAATAGCCTCCTTATGAAATTCCTCAAGCAAAAGAAATTGATCACTCTGTTGTTCTTCCACCAGTCAGAAGGAATGATGAGAAGCTGGTTTCTGTTCAGAACCAAGACTAATCTCCCAGTCCTAACTTTCTGCAGCCACTGTGCTGCAGTAATTGTTTCAGGAATTCCAGATGTAAGGAACGAAATCTTCATAGAAATGTGCCATAAGAGATAGCTCTTCCTGAAAATACTTGTAATATCTAGAAAAAACAGATGCTACTTGAATAAATAATACAGACTAATATTTCAAGTGCATAGACCAGGTGATGGCTACTTGCACACATGATATTATTGTGTATGGTGATTTTTTTACATTAAAGGCTTAAGGAGTTCCTTCTTTTATATTTCTATTTAAATTGGATGGAGTTTTATTGGAAACTCAATATAATCTCATGCTATCTTTTTATGGTGTTAAAAAATTTATGTACTGAAGAGCAGTTTGATTTTTGTTCTTCATGTGGAAGGATGAAGATGAAATTGCACATTGAGAACAGAACTAAACGAAAAATTTTGAACAGCTTTGCTGACAGAATATGAGGTAATTCCATAGTAAATTAATAACTGAGCTAGAGAATTTTTTGGTGTTTGAATGAGAGTAGCTGGGTTATCGGATAGTATATTACAGTTATTAAAAATACTGGCCCCTGTTTAAGTGATTGTCATCCATAGATCTTGTGAAGACTTACAAAGATAAGAAGTTGTTACTGTTACTATTTTTAAAATGAGGCTGTCAGGAGACACAAAGAGATGACATGACTTGGGAACTCTGTGACATAGCTGACAGCAGTTCCCAGATCATCTGAGTTCAGCTGTTTGCCATTTGGGCTCAGTTTCTGACTGAGCAGGTGCTTTCCAGGCCCCATTAGCCTTTCTGTAGGGCAGCTTCTTCCTTTTCTGCAGGGATTGCTCCCAGACACTTCAGTACACCATTTATTTTTCTGGTCTCTGTCACATACATGTCTGCCAGGTACCTGCCCAACTTAATTGTTTTTTTTACTCTTGGCTTGAAAATAAGACATTTCTAAGGTTGAAATAGGATGTGCTGCTAAGCAGGTGCTCACCTGTCTTCAGTGCCTTCACTTATACAGTATTATGGCTGATCATTAGCATGCTTTGTTAATTCTGTTCTTCTTCCAGGATGTTGCATTCACCTAAAACTCATCTTTTAGAAGCAGAGGGAAAAAGTCATGGCTCATTCTCATACAAATTTAACTTTTGTGTTGCTAGAGGTGGGAGTTACTGTTGGGGTGACCTTTTGCTTTTATTACCTTAACTGTTAGGAGCTAAAGGATAGAAAGAAGAGATGGAACAGCTTTTCAGATTTTTGGTTGCTCTGTGAGACAATACATGAGATCCAGGACACTTTGGGCTTAATTACTCCCTTTCCTTAATCTCTGTGTGAATGACTGAAAGAAAAAGATTAGGTATCTTGAGAAAGCCCAAAAGCCTTGTTCAGTGCTGTACAGAAGCAGGCTTGCTTTTCCAGATAGTCCTCCTGTCAGAGGGACAGCTGGCAGTGAGGTGAAATCCAGATGTGATATGTGGGAATAATGCTGAATACATTGTAAATTGTAATGTTACATGACACTGTGTGGAAAGATTATTAAATAATCTAGCTGCAGAAATTTAGATCTAGATCTTGCCTTTCATCATGTTTTTTTTTTAATACATTTCTTAAAGGAGTACTCCTCAGAGCTAAATACTCTGTGAAAATGATAAAAAACACTTTCTGCTTTAGTTTTGCTTTACTTCCTGCAAAAACCCCCTTCTTCTCACTTCATCTGATAAGGTCAGATCCACGTCATTACTGCTTGTGTCTGTGGGTGCCTCAGTTCCAGGAAAGCTTGCTAGCTATGAGTGCTTGTGGTAACTGAGGCTGGGGAAGGAAATTGTGATCTGCTTTTTGCACGAGTGCTGGGTTTGTCTCTGTGAAGTCTCTAGAGTGTGAAGTCTCTAGAATGCTGCTAAAGACTCGTTTGCTCAACGGGGAGAAGCTGTGTTACAAGTACTGCACATGCAAGCTAAGTACTGAGGCTGGAAAAATGCAAAAATAATCAAATTCCCAGAATTGCCAAAGACAGTTCTAGACTACATCAGCCTGATGAAGCGTGAGTTTTTCTCTGAAGTAGGAGGTGGGCTGGAGATGAGAAGTATGTACCAGGGAGCTTCTTGATCAAACCCATCATCTTTGTACCACTGACAGCTGCTCCCCTGAAGAGTGTGCATTTCAGACCACTGATACAAGAGCCTCAAATAGGGAGGGATTCTAGGCAGAGCTAGAAACCTGAGAGAGATCCACTGGGGATACCGCTAACATCTGCCCTTCCCTGCCTCAAACCAACCTCAGTCTGGTTGGTAAGAGTTACTTCAATGTCTGCCCTGAATCAGACAGGCAAGATGAGTTATACTTTTCCTCATCTTCAGCCAGCTGGAGCTACACTCAGAGAAATCATTAACCACAGCACAGAGTGTTTGATTTCTCTGTCAGGAGACTACCTACACAGCAGCTGTGGTAGGTGTAACAGCAGTTGTGAGGAGGAGGAAATGTAAAAGCAAGGATAACTCTGATCACGATCATTATAGCTAATGAGCTGGAGAACCTGCTGATGGCCTCAGCAGTGGCCCTTAACACAACACACTGAAAGAGGAAAGGCTGAAAAACATTGGTTTAGCCATGGGAATGGTCAGGAGAGATCTGTTGCCTGTTCTTTGCTTGTTGCTCCAGTCGGCAACAGTGAAGTATTGCTCTTACTAGTAGATTGAAAGAGATATCAATAATCAATTACACATTGCAATTTTCCACTGTTTTTCTTTTTCTAACAAGAAAAAGACATTTCTTTCTATAAATGTATTTTTTAAGTCTTTAGATTTAAGACAATACTGTTGATTATGAAATGTAAATATATTGATAAACATATGACCATACATGTGTTGCCATGTTTATCAATATACTTAGATCCAATTGTGTGGTCTTCTATCTATCTATCTATCTATCTATCTATCTATCTATCTATCTATCTATTCTGTGTGCACATAGAAATGCACCCAAATGCTTTGTTATTCATTATTGCACTGACAGCTAATTCAGCTAATAAAAAATGCACCAACTTCTGCACTTGTGCCTTTGCCAAAGGTGAATCTTTTCATCACAGATCACTTAATGTCTCTGTATTTTCACAATAACCATTACAACTACACTTGACTACCATAGGTAAGAATCCTCTGTTTCTGCCATCTTTCATTAAACTGCCATATTAGCAACTGTCCAGGAAAACAATGAATGAGCCATGTCCCTCAGGTGTTGAAACAAACTTTACATATGTTGTGGTTTAGGAATGGTGTTTTCCTGTTCAATAGTCCCGCTAAAACCACAGTGCAGCTTGCTTCCCCTCCCCCCAGTTGAAAGCACAAAAGGCAAAGATCATGGCTTGAGATATGAACAATTTAGTGGAAACAGCAATGAGATAAGAAGACAATAACAAAAGGTATAGGCAAGGAAACAATTTTCACAGAAAGCCTGGGACAATACTGACTGGGTCTTCCCTACCACTTTTCTCCCCACTGGAAGGAACATCCTTCTTCTTGGAAGCAAGTCCTGTATCCCTGCTCCTGTCAATGACCTGAGGTGTTGTAGAATAATCTCCTAGCCATGCCCACACAGCTCCAGGCTCATCCCCTCACAGCTACTGCAAAATATTAACTCTGTCCTGGCCAGACCCCAGGACAACATATAACAGCTGTCAGTGTACTTCCTTAGTGCTGTGAGAAGATTGTGACATTATTTACCCTAATTTTGTTTAGATTGGAAGCATGAACATTTTATTCAGGGCATATATTTGCATTCAGAGGCAATGCAGTTCAGGTAAGAGCATGCCAGAATAAGGCTCTGGAGACTATGGTTTCTGTCTCTCCTAATGATACCTCCTTACTAATTTGCATGGTTGTAAGAAAGAACTGTTTATCCTCAGCTAAAAGAGATTGCATAGTGCTTTTAACAAAGCTTTACTTGCATCAACTGGTACTTTTAACTTTAAGAACTCTACTTCCATAAACTATTATTTTCAGCAGCTGTGAAATGCTGTGTGATGTATATCTGGTTTGAAAAACCATGAGGACTAGCACTTCTGAATGTGTTTGATTCAATGGCCATTCCCTAAACAGTGGGGGCAAATAATTAAAGTAAGAAATGAAAGTGGGCAAGAAAGAGGCAAATCACCATACCCATATGTAAGATGAAGGTGTTGGAGCATTCAGAAATATGATTTTGTTGATGGTTATTTGTGAAATCATTGTTGAGTAGGGAAAGTTTTGGCTAACCTTTCCCTTGGATGCTAAAGAAGCCTGCCTCAAGGAGTGACTTTCTGAGTCCTGCCCTTGTGACAATCTGTTTTTCCCTGGGGTGGGGCCACATGCAGTCTGGGCAGACTGGGGGGCTCACTGGCCTCTCTCACACCAAAGCTGCACTTCAGTCTTACAGTGGTCAGGGCAGAATAAAAGCCACGTGTAGCATGAAGAGAAACTGTGAGCCCTCTCCTGCAGTACCTCTGTCCTCTGCCTGTTTAAGGGGAAGCAGCACTGTATTCTCTGAATCAAAGGCAGGGTTAATAGACTTCATGAATGGTTAGGGACAGAACAGTGTTCTGTTTGGGGAAATTATGGACAGATAGACACTTGACAGTTCTTGGATGAAGTGCTGCCATTTTATGAGGAAAGAAAGAAAAGAAAAACTCAGTGTCTTAAAGCCAACTGTTGTGGACTTTTTTTTCCTTGAAAGTGCCCAGTGTTACACTCTGAGTTGATGCTAGATCAAATTCACACAAGCTGGTCACTATTACCCAGACATTTTATTTACTGCATCAATCTCTTTGGCAATCAATGCCTCAAGGACACGATAAAAGAATCTTGGTATCCTGCATCGCATTAATTCTTATAATAAAACTGGTAGACACGTCAAAGACTGCATAAAACTAATGAAAGTTCCACATCAGCAATTGCCAATGATTTTTAGGACACTGCCTTTTGCCATCTGTCTTTGTGAAGGGCTTTGAGATCCTTGAACACCAAAGATGCTTCATGCCTCTGTAGCTCTTTCTGAATGACAGTGTAGCTGCACAGTTAAATCAGACAAGTTGGTCTCCAGTGAATATAGAATTTAAGACACAATCTTCTCTTCAGGTGAAATGGATTATAAAACTGGAACATAAGGTAGATGACAGGTAACTGGCAGGGACAACACACAGTGTATGGCTAAAAAGATGAAAACCTCTGTCAAAAAAATTGTAAATTAGAAGAATTTGATGGGTCCCTTTCACAATCTGAGAAGCATGTGGGCATAGAACCTGTGGGCACAAGGGTTGGCAGAAGAGATCAACAAGTGTATGAGAGGCTGTGTCTTACCCAGCAACATTCAGAATATCATCACCATCATTGTTTTCTAATGAAACACTCCCATAGGGAATTAGAAATTTGATTGTGCGTATCCCAGTCTAATGCCAGGAAATTTCAGTGCAGGTATACCTATGGCACTACTTGGGCTTTGGCTCATGCTGTTGCTGCCTTCCTGAAGAGGTCTTTAAATGCCATCTTTGCTGAACTTAGTAGAACAAACAGAAAGTGCAGCTAAAAATATTCTTTGCCTGTTTTCCTTATGTGATTGTGGCTTTACGAAAATGTTTTCATTTTTAAAAGAATCTCTCTCTCATCTGTCTTCAAGCAAGACACCCACACAAACAACAGAAGATAGGAATTATGCAGAGAAAGCAGTGAAACTCATAAGACATTCTAGCAAAGGCATGTAACGAGTGAGCTCAGGAGTGAGAGGAAGATTACAGTTAAGCTGCTTTCAGGCAGGTATTTGTGAAGAACAGTAGGTGTGATTTTAAATTGCTGGGATCCTTCCAATTATCCTTTTGACAGTTTTTCTGAAAAGCATAAATTCAGTGCTCTGAAGTGATAGTACTGTCATTAAAGTTATCATAAAATTTGGTGTGAAGCTGCTGAAGGGAGAAGTTCCTACTAGTACTGACCTACTGGCTTTGAGGGTTGGCCATTTCTGTAAGACCTAATTTTTTACACCATATTCCTCTTGATAACTATGATTCTATGATTTATGCCCTCAGGCAGCTTTAAATTGTTTTCAGAACTGTATGCACTCAATGAGGTATTTATTTTTTAAATATCATGAAAGGTAATTCCTCCTGTTTCTGCTTCCGTAAGAGATTCTAGTCCTAATTGCACATTAAAATGACAACTCCTCTCAGCACAGAGGAGCTCACAGAATCAGATTGCTGAGCACATTCCAGGGTACTTGGCACAATTACTGGGTCCTGCACTAAATGCATGCCAGGCTGTGTTTCTCTCCAAAGGACACACTAAGGGTTTCCAAGGGAAGCACTGCTGCTTGCTGGCAGAACTGGACTAGAAGGGGCACTGTGCAGGCTGTTTAAATCCACTGCTCCATTAGCTGGCATCAATTTTTGATGCAGTCTGTCCTGCCTACACTTGTCATTTTCTAGCTCACTTCAGCAGCTGCTGCCTCCAGTATGATTTCACAGCCAAGGAACACTTCTAAACCCAGTTCCTACCATGTAAAAGAAAATGTAGACAGATGTTGTAATCAGGCCTGCAGCTATAGGAACTACCAGAATAGGTGACAAGCTATATTTGCTTTTTCACTCAGTGTGCAAGTTAGAAGTACAGAAATCCTGTACTTCCACTCCACCTCCCTCTTCTCCTCCCTGAAAAGTAAGACAAGCTTGGTTGGAATCTGTGAGCTCTGGGAGCTGCAATCCAAATTCAAAAGTGTCATTCATGGTTAGTGAGAAGCAGTTCACTTGTGAATGTGGAAAAAGCTGCTTTCATTTCATTATTTCCAAATGTGTCCTGCCATATAGCAGTATAGAATGGGAATGCAGTTGGGCACAGAAAAGCACTTCAGCTAGGTGGATGTGGTGAATGTTCACCCTTCCATTGCCAGCTTCCCTGGAAGTGGGTAAGGCCTGGTGTCCCTTGCTCAAGTTCCTGTGTCACTCTCGTGGGGCAGGTACCTGGGCCACTACTCAGCTGCCAGGTATCAGTCTCAGTCTTTTGCTCCATTCTGATGCGCATCACATATTTTGTCTGCCTTTAAGTTACAATGTTGTTTTCTTTTGTAATAAAGAGGAGAATTCATTATTGTGAACATCAAAATTATGACATTTGAGATAAATTAGAGAAGACTTACCCTCCTCTTTTTTTCCTGATAATATTTTCTTTTGTTTCAGGTATCACCCTATGAAATACCAGCACTTCTGGATGAAAGAAGACACATCATACACCACAGAAGAAAGCATCCCCATTTCCAGCCTGGGGGGCTATGCTATCCATCTTTTCATGGGAATAACAATTATGCATTTTAGTTGACAAGTTCCATTTTTTCCATCATAATTACTTTGTGTTAAGAAAATATGAATGATGAACAAGCATGTTTTGCTGCATAAACAACTTCAATAGCAGAGTATAGATTTCACATCTATTTTCTGTTCTTTCAGGATTCATACTTAGTTATATGGTTGTGAGGTAATCCTTGTGATAATTACATATTTTTTTCAGGGCAGAAATTTATTTTATATGTTCCATAGGATAAGAAATCTGTATAAAGCTATGAATTATCCTCTACTGTGAAATAAGCACAATTTTCAACCTACTTAATGCTCTAGATGACTAAGATGCCTAAAAGATACAGATTCTGGCTGTTGAAAGGGAGGATAAAGTATTACAGAAGGAAAAAATTCTGCAGCATGTTAGTTTCTGCAGTAAACCAGGAAGACAATCATAATTTGTGCAGTATCTTAGTGGATAAAGAAAAAATGATAACTCATTAAGACAGTAAATGGGTTTGTACTTTTTGAGAAATTGCATTTCCATCTTTTGTTCCAGCTTGGATCATTAGCATTCCAACCCATTATCTCTTGGAACCTTTCCTTACTTTCGATTTACTGCTGCTCCTCTGAGTGCAGTGGAGCTGTTTAAGCTGAGCAGGGTCCCAAACTCCTTTGGTGCTAACAAATGATTTGTGGGTACAGCTTAGCCATCAGTTACTAGGCAGAGACAGAAATTGCCAGGACTTCAGGCTCCCTTGTGCTAAATCCATCAGGATGAACAGATTGTAAACTGCCCATTGCAAACACAATAGGCAGCAATTTAGCATCCAGTAAATACTTCATTACCTCAATTCCTTACATTTATACAGCCTTTCCCTCCTGAAGCTTTCTGAAATTGAATTTTCCAGTCTACACTGAGCAGTTCAGATTTAATATGAATAGTTGTGAACATTAGCTACTGAATTATTTGAGGGTGTATAGATTTTTTTGTATTTTGTTGGATAAGTCTGAAACATTTGTTTCTATTGTTTTTTATTTTACCATCTTATTAAAAATATGAGAAAAATACTTTGTTGATTTGGGGGCATTTTGTTGTTTGTTTGTGGTAATAACAAAGCTTCTCAGAAGCAGAGTTTTTCAGAAGCAGAGTTTTTAATAAGCTTTTCAGAAGAAGAGTTTTTAATACAGTCTAAAAAGTAAGCCTCTCATAATTTGCTTCTTGGTTGTGTTTTCTTCTTATTATAGAGAGCAACTTACAGACAAAGAGACATATTTGTCTCAATTCACTACAGAGCTGCTAAGGCAGTTTTGGTCGGTGTTTAAATGCTTCAAGTGATTCAAGCTATCTATCACTTTTCCCCTTCAGTTCTAGAGATCTTGATAGGGGTAGCCCTGCTTCTTGTGACCCCAACTTAATTTTCTTTCTCCTATAGTTTAATTCTATTATTATTCTTGCTGCCTATAACCTACCTCTTTTCCTTAGACAAATAAAATGTGATTTCCTATTTTATTACCCACAGTTATCCCACAGCTCTCTGAGTATTTGGCTTTACTACCCTGGAAGGTTCCAAGTTACTTTTAAGAACACCATAAACAAGAAAACCCAAAAGGCTCTTTCAAGCTTTTGTCTGCTGAGTAAAGCTTACCTTGTCTTCTAACTGTGATCCAAACTACAAGAAATAATGGAAGAATGGGGGGACATTGATAAGGATGGTAACAAAAAATGTGTTCTGAAGTAATTCTGGTTGAGAAAGATTTCAGGTGGTCACTGGTCCAACCTCCTTACACTTGAGGGACTGAAAACAACTGGTTTAGTCTTGCCATTTTCTCCTGAGGTTTGGTTTCTCTCCTCCCACATCCTTGTAAATCCTTGTCCTCATTTCTGGCTTTGTCAGAACTGAACATGTCAGGAGAGAAAGGATGTCCTGGTGCAGCCTCTCAAGCACAAGATGATGAGCAGGAGGGAAGAGCCTCAGAAATCAGCAAGGGAAAAGAGACATGAAGGTGGAGAAGGGGGGTGTGTGTGTGAACAGAACTGGTGGGGAAGGTGGAACTGATGGAGCAGAGAACGTGCAAAATGGACACAGGACTGAACTGGCAAAGGGAACTGGAGGGAAGGCAGAGACCATCTTAAATGCCAGCACCAGATAAGCTGCTGATACAGTCTCTGAGATCTCAAAGGGCTGGAAGAGCAGGGCTGCATTTTCCCAAATCTATTAAATGGGTTGAGGGACTTCTGAAGGTGTTTAAAAATTACTTGAATTACCTGGTGTTCTGGGTAGGTCCTCAAAAGGCTGTAATGGAAGGCTGTGAAGAGGAGATCAAAGTGGGGAGACTGCTAAGGAGTTCTTAGCAAACGTGCTCAGGGACTTTTGCAGGGCAGCCAATAGAGGGAGAATGTGCACTGCAGATCCACAGTGATCAAATTAACTGCTCTTACCTATTCTGTTCTTTTTCCTATTTCCTTTCTATTCTTTCCTTTGAGCTCTTCCTCTTTTAATGTTCCACCTCTTGACTACCTTTCAGTTCACGCAGATTTTCATTTTACTTCAGAAGTGCATTATTCCCGTTCTGCTGAGCTAATCAGATGTCATCTCTTGTTTATTCTGAAAAATGCTGAAAAAAATATTTTTACAGAGGCTTTTCTCTAATCCAACCTTGAAAATTGTTCTTATTTCCAGAGAGCACATTTTTTTTCCTTTTGAAAATAACTTCTGTCTCCCATCTTTTTAATACCACTGAATTTTTGACATTTTATTTTCAATTTTTAATTCTAAAACTGCACACTGTCATCAATATGAATGCTGAAGTAGGAGACAGCATGGAAAATGTATAAGTTGCACAGTAAAAGCAGCTTCAGCAACAAAGGTTGACCTGAGACAGAATAAAGTGTTTAAAGTCCAGAGGGCTTTCCAGTCCAAATGTAAGAACTCCAAAGTAGGTCAGACTGGCTGATGGCATCATGTTAAGCCTTACTCTGAGATGGTTTTCAAAAGAACTCAGGAAAGTCCTTTTCCACGCTCTACATTCTTCTGAGACTAGCAGAAAGGATGGGGCTGTCATCTGAAATACAACTGGAATGTCTCAAATATAATCCTATGAGCTGGGTGAATGCTTGTATGATAAAAACACTTCTGTGAGTCAGAAAAAAGGGGGGAAACCTGTATTTGTCATTCAAAACACTGTGGTGTTTCAGACTCCTTGAAATTGTTATGAATCCTGACTGGTGAGTGACACTGGACATTACTGGTGACACACATCATTAAGAAGCATCCCAACTGGTAATGACTGATTTTGTATGATATGACTGAGGCACATTTTGGAGGAAGATATTAAAGGCTTCAGTGGGTGACTTAAGCAGCATGATAAAAAGTGGAAGAGACAGTTCTTTTGTTCAGCTGTCTCTAGCAATGGAAGCTGGAGTGTAGGAGGAACTCATGGGGAAGAGATGTTTACACATGAATAGCGTATACCCTAAAAAGCAGTAAACAACTTTCAGCTTGCTTTGGTTTGTTTACCCAAAAAATCCCCAAACCCAAGACAAAAAGAAGTCAGTATCCTTAATATTCAGTAAATTACTTCTTTAACAGTCTCATTCCAGCTCATTCTTCTGGGATGACCTGTAACTGTGGATCATCTGCAAGACTGTAGGCATGCAGACATTGTTTTTAAGTTTAATCCAGACAAATTCTGAACTTAGTGCACAAGCCTGCCTCCTTTGTTGCTGCATTATAGGGTGGGTGTGCTCAAAAGTGAATGGAATGCCATGGAAAACACATCTGCTCAAGAAAACAGGTAATTTTCACAAGTACTTAAAACCTAGTAGTTTGCCAAGTGCCAAGGCTCAGTGTACTAACCTGGAAAAGGGCAGTGATGAAAGAAAGAACACTATCCATTAGAAGTTTAAGGCAGCATCTGTTTTTGTCAGTCTCCCAGTAAAATCATACTCATCATTCCGAAGGTAAATGAAAAAATCAGAAAGCAAATTACTTCACTGAGAATATACTCCCATCACATTATTCTTCAAACCACTCCCTTTTACTGTACTGTCTCAGTTCAGTATCTCAAATTATTTATTTGACTGGTGGAAAAATACAAATCAGTGCAAACAAAATACTCTGGCTATATCCATAGAGTACTTTCCTACTGGAATATTATTTACCTAAAGCTGATTTGAAGATGCAACATTCAGTTTTCCTAGGACAAGATGACTGAATCTAAGATCAGATGGGAGTATCCCTATGCTTACATACTGCCCTGTTCCCCTTCCTACATTGTACAGATGTAAATACCTTAGGTCTCCATGTTACTTTTTATAGCTTCTTTTACTTCAGGGTAAGGTACTTTATTCATAAATGCATAATTTAAGCAAGATAATGAACCTCTAGTAAGGAGTAACTCAGACAAGCAATCTTTGTCTTAAGAATGCCCCTCAGGGATTTCAAACATCATCCCCTGAGGCTTCTGATATTATATTCAGCCTGTACAAATGAATTTGAAGACTGTACATCTTCTACTTACCCAGGAAGATATCTCTATGTCTGTTAAATTACAGGGTGCCAGGAAATAGATTTTGCATAATAAACCCTATTTCAGGGATAGGCAAAATTTCTCTAAATAACAAAAAATGGAAAAGCCACTATGACTGTGACAGAGGAACAGGGACCACAATACTGTAAAACACCAAAAGACCTTTCTGTCCACTTATTTGGAGTCAAGGAAGTTACCATGTGCATAGCAGATACATGGTTTCTCTTTTCTATCAAACAGAAACTGCCTCACACTCCATTTAATTATTTTTATGATTATGAACTATGCTTAAACATATTAACTGTAAAAATTAGCATTTAAATACAATTCATGAGTATACCAAGACAGAAAAATACAAAATAACGGAAAGAAACATAATAAATGACAAAAATTCAAGAGAATAGGCTGTGTAAAATATTGGAAGTTTCTTCCTGTCTAAGAGATAAACTAGCCTAAACAAATTCTTATGTCCAAAGCTCAGTATTTTAAACTAAAGATATGCACAAATTAGCATGGTTGCTAGTGTTGTTATGAAATGTCATTCCTATTGCTTGCTTGTGCCCTATTGCCTCAGAAAAAAGATTATTCCTCTCACATATGACCTCCACACCCAAACCAATTCTTTCATAACTTCTTGCTACAACTTCTATTTCTGAACTGTAGGTATCAGTAAACCCCAAAGTGTTAACCCAGTAATACAGAGAGAAGGTTGTTCAGCGGGTGTTTTGATTGCCAAACAAAAGGGAAATTTTCTATCCCCTGCATATTAAAAAGATTACTTTTTTTTCCTGTGTTGTTCAACCATTGAAATGATGAAATGGACCTAAATTAATATAAACTTATGGGTCAGCAAATATAGAGCTATACCTGTAATCTTAACTGGCTCAGAAAATTTATTTTCAGTATAATTCTTTATGCATAACCTCCATAATTTTCACTTAGTAAAGTTAATACCTATTGCTGTGCAACTCCTTCAATACAAAGTGTTATGTTAGTGGTATATATTAATATGATGTTATTATTTGCTACTCGAAATAATACTTAACAAGCTCAACACTTTGATAATTTGTTCATGTTGGCAAAAATTAAATACTGAAACCATCTTCTGAAACAGAGTTTTTTAACTGTAGTTACAATATAAACAATATAAATGGTAATTTGAAGTTAAATGTTTTAGAAACTTTACATTCCAATTCATTTCATACATTGTTTACAACTGAAAGGGTCAACATTTAGAATCTGTATTTAAGTCAATGCTAATAATCAATAAACTTCTGTTTAAATTAATGCAAAGCATGAACTACACTGGAAAAGAAGTTATTCACTTTACTAACTACTTCTAAAGTCTTAAAGTCTGAAAGAGTTTTAAAATGTTCAGTACTGTGTGTGCAAAACAGCATTTAGTGTCTTCAAAGAACTCTAGTGGCCAGACATCTCTTGTACCAGCTCTTCTCTTGGCACAGCTCAAGACTTCGGGTCTGTGGTTGCTCTCAAGCTGACAGCTCCTGGGCTTTGGAACAACTGGCCTGGATATGGGAAATCTGCAGAACTGGAAGCAGTAACTGGAAAGCATCCTGGATATAAGTAGTACTGTTGCAGCCCTAAAGGGGGGAGAAAACATGTGGGTCATCAGTACAGCTGCCATGTACTTCAGGAAGGACACTGGACTTTTTATTTTCCTTTTTTTTTTTTTTACCTTTGCATCATGCTATATTAGCATTGTTTCATACAAGACTTTAGAATCTGTAGATAGCATAGCCTGAATAAATATAGAAAATCTGACTGCCACTAAGTTTGAACTCTAAGTTTTGTTGGTAATATGAGTAGAATAAAATGCCACAGTGTTGAGAAGCAGATTTGTCTTTTAAACACAAGCCAGCTAGGCTTTCCATCAACTGAACTAATTTTGAATTTGCTGTAGGTGGGAGAAGTGTCACTGAAATTAACAGTTCAAATTATAATGGTTTTAACATGTAGTACTATTTTTGGAATTTCTAATACTGAACAGTATAGTGCCCTGTAATTCTCCATGATCCTAGACTGTATTAATACATACTTGTATACAGCTATGGGATTTATGAAGTACAAAACATTGTATTCCACAATTCTAAATATTCCTAGATTTTGCAGTTCCTGGAGCACAGGAAGGTAAGTCAGCAGCTACAGCATATTTACCCTATAACAAAAGGAACTGCATGGTAGTCTTCACTACAGCTCTATTCAACTTTCCTTAATTTTCCTTAAAGTTATTGTTAATTCAGTGCAAAATTGCCTATTGTAAAGCAATCTTCTCCTTATTTTTAAGGGAATGCAGCTATTAAATACAGAATGACAATATATGGTCACTACTATATGTTTCTTTCTGTCTGTGATCTAACAGAGTTAAAAACCTGTGCTGCAGTTCCTATGAGTTTTAGGACTTTATGAGGATATTACTTCATCTCCACCTCTTCTTGGTAAAATTGAAGTATGTTTTATTCACTGTGCTTTTCTGAAGAAAAATAGAACATGGTGTCAAATAAAAGAAATCACTCATGAACATATTGGTGGTCTGATACATGGTTATCCATGTGCTGACCAAGGCTGTTGCTAGACTGTGAATCTTTGTAAAAATCTAAATGCCTGCGGATGAGAAACACTGTAGCATACCTACAATCCAAATTTTAAAGGAAAGAATACTCTGAAGCTGAAATTTGTTACTGTGCTCTGACCAGTACAGCAGCAAAGTTTCAGAGCTGGCCAGCCTCACTTCAGTCATACAGCTCTCAAGAATCCTCAGTAAATGCAACCTGACTGCTAAAGTGTTTATGGGAGAGGCTGAGCACAAAATTTATGTTCTGGCACCAAACAGCCAGAATGACATTGTCATTACTTTTCAAATAGTTTTTGCCTTTGGAAATAAATGTGCCTGTCTCATTTAAAATAATTTTATTAGAACATTTTCTAATGTGAAGAGGTGGAGCTTACCTCTAATAGCACACTGTTAATAATGGGGTTAAGAACCTCTGCCTTCATATTGCTCTGTAAATCAGAAAACAGAATGAAAAGCCAGGTCAAGAAATACACTTAACAGAAATATACTGATATCAGAGATGTGATTTTATGAATTCTGTAGAGGTCTTCTTTCACCTTGATTCTTACCCAGCCTGTTTATCTCAGTATTTCTAGTAACTGTTGTCTGCATTTCAACCATACCTCAGTACACCCTATGCATTTCTACCACAGAGTACAATGAACCCTGAGGCCCAGGGTTTTATTCTTCATTATTTCATGTACCACAGAGTTTCAAATTGCTTCTTTCCTACAGGTGTGAGGTTTATGTAATGACATTGTTTGTCCATCTGTCCATCAGTGACCTTTTCACATCCCACAACAATTTTAACTCCTTGCACATTTTCAAGGACACCAAAAGGAAAAAGACATGTCAGAAGAAAAATTAAGTTCTTAGAAGTTACACAAATATCTGTGGTTAGGACCAGATGAAAGGTCCCTGACAGAAGGAAAACCAGGTGAAACTCAGATCCCCAAACTGGAGGCAGCACATGAGCTGGGCAGTGCAGGTTGCCCAGTGAAACAGCTCAGCATGCATGACCTTCCTCTCAACCACCAGATAGGAAGACAGATGGATACAATGAGTAGTGACACTACTAGAGGCTAGAAAATCAAGAGTCATTAGCTCCTCTACTTTTTAAAATGGCAAAAGTTCTTCCCTTTTTTATTCACACTGTTCTTTGCAATGTGGTTCTTTAGAACAACAGTAACCTCCAGCAAGAGTTGTTTTCTTTCAACACTGAACACAATACTAATTAATTTAACTGAAGGATTTCGACTTACAACCTTGTAGCTCTCGTATTACAGATTTACAGAAAAATGAAACTTCTTAATTTTAGTTTGGAGAAAGACGGCAGAACCAAGGAGAGATGGTCAGAGAAAAGAATTACATTTTTACTCTCAGTTACTAGAAAATCCATTACAAAATGCACTGTTTAGTGGGCCAGTTTAGTATTTGGTGTGCAATTTTTTTTATATTTTTGTGCATGCATTTATTTCAAGTGTCCCACAGATATATGCTAAAGTACAATCCCAAAATGTAAAATAAGCATTTTTTCCTTGCAGTAATTGGAAGTTATGTAAATTATTCATGATAAAAGGAAATACATAAATCACGTCCTTAGCAAATAACTATGAAAAAAGATGCTCAGAGATGTGCTGGAAGAGCTAATGGAAAACTGGAAAAATTTCATTTGAATTACATTCATGTTTTCATGGAACTATCAGGAGAACCCGAATTTGCTCTTCTCTGATGTTTACAGAAGATTTCAGCAACAGCACAATTTTTACCTCTGAATCCTGCTATAATACTGAGATGTCAGTCATCCTTGAAGCATCTTGAAAGGCAGGACACTATTTCTAGCAAAGATGTTCACAGATAAATGGATGTTCTTAAACAGAATATCTTATGATAGAAGACAGAGTGATTTTTTTTTAAGTTGGACCAAACAGATTTTCTAATCTTTTAAACCTTTTGAAACACTGCAGTGCTAAGCCAGGGGATCTAGTAAAGGCTAAGAAGACAACTCATGAAACCATCTTAAGGTACTGCAAGTACAATCTGTTAATGACTTTTACACAAATGTGTTTAAAAGCGATAGGCTAAGTCGGAGAAGAAATTATCATCAAGCTGTGTAACTTCAAATGTGGGGCCCTTCAATGTGAGAAGTGTTGAGTGGTGATCGGGAAAAATAGGAAGTGGTTTCTAGAAAGAGAGAATTTATAAGGCTTGTAAACTTCCCCTGCTGTAAAAATGCTCTGTGTTCTTGACCCGAGGAAAGAAGTGGCCTCTTTGCTGATATAAAGCCTCTGGACCCACATAAGAATTTCTGTTTCAAGAGGTGAACTTTGTTAAAAAAACCCCAAATGCTACAGAAAATGCTGTCATCTTACCCCAGCTGTTGTTACAGAATCAGAAAACTTCTTTGATAAAGATGAAACTTCATTGCACATGGCACTTGTTAAACTGGTTTAAAAAAACAAGAGAGACAAATATAAAAATACATTCTTGACCTATTAATAGATAAAAACCCCATGACAAACTTTATCTTGGAAGGAAAGATGTTCTTAAAGCAATTTTGCTTCTAAATATCTTTAAAATATTTAGGCAAAACTGTTCATGATAAAGGTTTTAAATTCCTTCACTGAAAAATCCACTGGTGACTACAGCAGCAAAATGATGTGTTGTTGCACACACCATTTTTTTTTGACAGTGCAAGGTTTCACTTGTTTAAATTCTAAACTTCCAGTTCATGTTTTTTCTGATGATTGCAGCAACACAATTTCTAGGAATACTGTTGGAAATAAATCAAACTTGAATGAGAACAGTGAGAAGTTTTCTATTGAACAATAAAACATCTACTCTGTGCTAAAAGGGAAAGACCACTTGTGGTTAAAATATGAGAGAACAATTCTGTTCTGAGATCTTTCATTGTTTTCCTAGACATTCCCAAGTGTATCCCACAGGGCCTCATCCTGCAAGGTGCACTGTACCTTAGCTCTGATTCTGAAAAATACTTAATAAGTGCTTTGTTTTAGACTGAAGTGTTCCTATGGACTTTGTTATTCTTAGTAGCATTGCTAAGGACAAGCACTTGGTTAAATATTTTACTTACTTAGGGGTCAATTGTTTAAAGTATCTTAACATGAAAACTTACTGAAATCAGTAGACTTAATAACTATAGAGAGCTTGATATTTGAGTTTGGAGTCCCACTAGACAGACTGGCTTCTTGAAATTCTGGGTTACTATGGTTAACTACAAAGTTGCTAACAATTTTGGTCTATTGTTTAGAACTACAAATTGATTTTTTATATTTTTGGCAGATAAACACTAGATAATGAAACTCTGTTGGCAGATAATAGGACTGCATTATACACTCTAAAAACAAATTCCATATATGCAGGCACAGTATCTTCTTTAGAGGGAACAGGAAATGCAACCCAAGTTGGCACATTTGCTTGCTGGAGCAGAAATAACTTTTAGCCTGTGTATAGGTCATGTTTTTGTAACACATACATATGTCAGCCATGTCAAAAAATGACAGGTAGCCTATAGAACCTGATTTTATGAGAAAATACAGCACCAGGACCCCTAAATCCAGTGCTGTTTGTTGATCCATGAACTTACTGTGCCTTCAAGCTAAATGGAACTTCATGAGTTCTATGCAAATGTCAAATGTTCATATATGAAGTACATATTACTCACTTTGTCAGTACTTTTGCTTGATCTTGTGCTGTTTTTTCTACTTCTTGCCCATGTAGAATTAATTCTGCTACTTTATGAAGCTGTTCAATACAACGAGCAGTTACCTCAGCCAGACTTTCAATGGACAGCATGTAGATTTCCTTAAATTAAAAATGGGAATAATATAATCAATAATAACAACACTGATAAATATATTTATAGATATATACATATAAAAGAATTTCAAACATAGGAATCCTTCCTACCCCAACTGGAAATACCAACACATATATGGTGAAGTAAAATCAGCCATCTTCACAAACAATACTGGAAAATTAAATATCCACAGACTATAAAATACAGACATTCTACTTGCTCTGAAAAATTAGTAAGATCAAGTCTACCATCTGCTTGGCTGGGAACTAGGTCAAGCTCTTGGATTTTCCAACATACCACTTTTAAACCTTGTCCTAACAAACAGAAAGGTACTTAATCTCTAGAATAAGTCACAATCATGATTATTTTCATAGGGAGCCAAAAGTACTGAGCCATCCCTTAGCTGAATCTCTAAAGCAGAAATAGATAACATGCCCAATAAAAAATTGGCTTTTATCAACAATTATAGAAATCTGTATGTAGCACCGTGGGGTTACAGCTTTCACAAGCTGATGCCAGCTGGTAATCTGCAATCACATAAAAATCTGTAATATATACAGTGTATTTATTCTGTCTGCTTCTTTAGACTTTTTTGTAAGGAAACACGACAGATAATTTCTAATTAGAAATAATCTCAACAAAGATTTAGTATTTAGTACTAAATACATTTAGTATTGCCATTAACTTGACAGAAAATACTCAATCACAATTAACCTTATCAGAACTGTCTAAATGAACACTTTTAGCCTTAAGAGCTATCTTTCATAAACAGAATGAACAGTTGTTAGTTGCCTAAATAATATTTGTTTTGTCTGTTTATGACTGAAACTTTAAATAGTTTGAACATTTTCCCAAGTATTGTCACTGAGAGAAGGAGATACTAAGAAACACTGAGATACAACTTTCAGTGTGCATGTAATGTTTGACATTACCCCTCAGCATCTCTCAGCTCACTGTATGTTAAGTATACACATGCTTAAACACAAAACCACAGATATAAAACCATAAAAACAATGCAATAGAGAACCTCTCACTGTGATATTTACTTATGGAAACAGAGTAACAGTAAGAATATTTATGTAATTTAGTCTTCAACTGGGTCTACAGTGAATAGTTGTGTATTATTATTTCTTATTCCATGAATTTAAAAATTAAGGATGACATATAAAGCCAACACACAAAGAAACAATCTTATCACTTAATGAAACTTATCCTCCAAAAGTTATTTTACCTCCACAGTTTTGCTTTTGTCTACTTCTGTTTTATCACTCTCAATTGTATTGTCTTTTTGAGTCTTTTCTTCACCAGGTTCTTCAGGTTTTTCATTTAGCTCCTCTTCTATGTCTACTGGGGTGGACAAACTGGCTTCTTCCAGCCATTCATGAGCTTTTTTCCTAGCCTGCCAAACAAAGAACCCAACCCCAAAGTTCAGCTTGAAAAGAGACTGAAATGACATTCCTGAACATCAATTAACAATACATTTAATCACTTCATCTTTATACTCAGAAATTTGAATGTATGAAACCTCAGAGTGGCATTTAAGAAGTGTACACTTAAGAAATTGTAGGGAGAATCATTTTGGACTGCATAAAGATGGTTCATCCAGGGATAATTCCTCTAAAGGTATAATACTCCTAACCAACATATAGAGCTGGTGTTAATTCCAAAGTTAATATTTCACCTTTATCATTCAAAAGAATTTGCACAGAAATTTTTCTTTACACAGTTTTCCAAACAAGAAAATAAGAAGTGTGTATAAAAAAGAAAAAAAAATGGAGATATTTATTAATTCTCTTATTAAAAATAAAAGAAATAATAACTTGAGCTGCTTTCCCTGGCATGCAAATAGATCAAAGCTGAAGAGTCCTGAGACTTTATACAAGTTCAGACTACTGCTATGCTTAGTAGGAAATTTATGATGACTCCTTTTTAACATGAAATCAAATTATAACACATTAAGACCTAAGCCTAAGCTAGTTATCCACAGTCTGTCTATGTAGCTAGAGAGACAAACACTCATTTGAGCTTAAGACCAGCAGATGAACCAGCTTTAAAGGGACCTGATAGTACAAATGTGACTAGTTATGTGACTAGCTCCCAGACATCTCACTTTTGTTCTAGTAGGTCTCTGGCTACAGAGAGTAGCACACAACTCACTTTTAGAGCAAGAAAAATTATTCTGAACCTGACTTTTGTTCCCAGTCTGTAAGATCAAATCTGCTGTTCTCATGAACTCTGTTCTGCTGAGACACCCCTGATTCAAGCCTTCTAACACTGGAAAGGGCTCATCCAGCTGCACTGCCCTACTCATCTCACTTCTGTGAAAGCTTTTCTATATTCAGCATTTTAGTCTCAGTCTACCATACTTTGCTCTCTGAGCTGTCTGAAGTGAACTGGCTACTGCTCTGTGTCAGACTTCAGAACAAAGCCCTCCTTCTTTGCTCAAGAAACTGAAGGCAGCTCAGTAACAGGTGCTAACCTTATTTAGCTTGTCAGGAGTAGCAGCAACATGCAATTCAAACAGCAGTTCTGTGAGCATGCTGACAAACTCTTCTCCTGTATCTGCTGCAAGAAATAACAAGACAGTTTTTGTTAGAGTGTTACTGCTATAGTATTTTATATGATCAAATACATCCAGTGAAATAGTTTCACCAAGTATTCCAGCACTAAAATAGTGACTGTGGCACAAGAAAGGAATGTGTGGAGGTGTGCATGTATATGCACCAAAATTACTGATAGCTGGGATATTGAATTGACTGTTCACTGTGATTACTCTCTTATTTAACCTCATGTATGAAATTTTTGGTGTTAAAAGCTTTCAAAATGTAGGTAAAGCCACTTTTTCAAACATTCTCCTCATTATTTCATAAACAACTGAAATGAAGCTGCAGTGAAAAATGCATGAAAGGGCTGCATAATCAAAGTGAGAGGAAGCATTAGAGGGAAGGGTATGTGTGTGGCCTTCTGCTACTTGTACCAGAAAACAGTCAGAGCTGTTTCCGCAGCCTTAGGAGGAAGGAATGTGTTTCACTGATGAGTGGTTTGCTTTTGCAAGGACAAATCTGCAGCACACTTTGCTTTGGTCTCTCTTTTTAAGGTGCTCACTGCCTTGATTGCAACCCATTCAAAACCCTTGCAAATGTTTCAAGGAGCAGGATAAGCTGTTGTGATTTACTGAAAAAAACAGAACTTCTGACCTTCAGAGAAAACATCACTTTGTGCAAGAAACAGAACTTCTCCTGGGAGCTGGTTTCAAATCAAGGAACTACTTTCCACAAAAATTATGGAACAACAGACATCTCATGAATCCTCACTCCTAAGCAGGTAATACATTTTTTTGACTTCTATTTTGCACAACTCCTTAGAGGTATGGGGTTTAAAGAGTAAATAAGAGGGGAAAAAAAACAGCACAAAACTTTACCACACTAAGACTTTATGCTGAGCACTTCCTGTTCCCCTCAATGAGAAACAGTGAGTTTCCTGTGAGAGGGATCAGGCAAGCTGAGTAAGCAGTGCCAGAAAGAGCAGCCTGAGAAGAAATTACTCTCCTGTTAGAACATGTGAATGTTAACACAGTTTTGCTAACTTTTCTGAAGGCTAAAGAAATCTTATCTCACCATCTTGCAAAATGGAGGTTTTATGGGCATAGTAACCCTGAGAAGACCAAGAGGATGTGGAAGAAATATCCTTTTATGTTTCTTTGTTTCCAGAACACAGCAACATGGCCTTCAATGGCATAACCCAGTCTTCAGTCAGGTCAAGGGGATTTTTGCTGTTAGCTCTAAGAGGTTTGGTATGGATCTCACAGGCCTGGAGACATGAACCATGCTGCCTTTAAGCTGACTTTTTACCCTTCTGTTCTAACCTGTTTGGGGAACTGCTAACATTTCTGACCCATTTAAGACACATATTTTGCCCCAAACCAAAGCACCCACCCATTTTATTGTATTTTTGGGAGCTCATCCCATTCTCTTCAATGCTGTGCCATAACTGTGTTCAGTTATGGAAACGCTTATGCTGCTCTAACCTCCTTCTCATACTCCATGTGCCACATCTTGCTAAGCAAAACCTATAAAGCAGCTCACTACTGTGTTTCAAAGTCACCTTCATTCAAAAAAAATTCAGGATTCTTAAATTTCTTTATGATACTCAAATCTTTTCCCCCATCTAGAAAGGGGGGTGCAGAGTGAGGATGAAGTTGCTGAACAGAAAATAATTTCTAAGTACTTCAAAACTTTCAGATTATACAATTTCTGTAAGAAAAGTTCAGTTATCAAAAAAGTTATTATTTTCCATTTTTTGCTTTCATTGATGATATAGCAAAATAATTTAATATTTATTTATGCTTGCATAATTCACACTTAGTTAAAATATAAATTCAAAATTAAGCACTGATCAGCTTCCAGAACTTTTAGAGTATTCATTTTAGTAACTACTTTATGAAGACTATTAGGATATCAGATATTACAGTCTGGACTGGAATTTTTTTAATTACTGGATAAAGAAGTAGCAATTATTCATATGGTTAAGTCACTGTAATTCTAATTACCTTTTTGCGCCTGCACCACTTCATCATCTAATTCCTTTGGAACAAAGATCTCTTTTATAGCAATTAAATCATTTTTCACAGTCTCCAACTGTTCTCCATCAAGGGTTGCTAAATGTGACTGAATCTGTAAAAGACAGGACAGTATTACTAAATGCTAATTTAGAACCTGAATCCAAAATAGACTAAGAAATGGAAACTTCTATTACGTTCAAATCTTGTCTCTAATCTCCCAGCTTAGACATATTTTTAGATCTTGTCAACAGAATTTGTTGAGCATCACAAAAATTACACTAGTCTTGCCACATCATCAGGTCCCTTCCTTCCTCCAGAACATGAGTTTTGAACTCTAAATCTATTGCAGTTTAACTGCAAACTGTTTTGGTATTGCCGGGATGAAGGCAGCAGGCAAAAAGCACAGGCATAATGGTTAGTCTGAGCACTCATGGGAAGAGATGGAAAAGGTTGCCTTCAAAATGCAGCCAAAATTATTGACAGTCTACCTGTTCTGAAGAATGTATTGGCAGTCTTTGCATGTTTCAGCTATCTGCAAGTCCCTGCATATCTAACAGGATGGCACACCTAAGAGGGATGGAAACAGATTCTTTGAATCACTGTTTGTACTACAGTTAGATGGTGTTAACTCCATGAGCAGAGTGCTCCTTCTGCCAATGGAAGCCAGGAGAAATGCCCTTTCTCCCCTTGGTACAAAGTTTTACCTTTATGTTTGTTTCAAGGGGCTTTTATAAAGCCTGTTGGACAGAGGTGCACTCTACCTTAGTGCAAGGCTGGACACAGCTGTTACTTTCTTACTGGTGTGTCCTTGTGTCCAGCTCGGATGCTCAGGGTTAAAACCAAGACACAGCTGTGGCACTCCAGTCAGCTTGGGAAGGACCACATAAAGCCTTTTCCTCCCTTTCTATAGCACTATCCATTTCAAGGGCTAACTGGGAACTTCTTTTAATGGAAACTTGTAAAATAAAAGCTTAAACACACATGTTTTCAGTACCTCTTGCACTCCTCCTGTGGCTTTTGGGCTGTTAGAAGTAGTCTCAAGTTTCTCTACAGTACTTTTTCTGTATTCTGTGTCTGGGTGCATCTGTGCATGGTAAGTGGAACATTTATCTGAGTACTGGACTTGTTGACCCACACAGTCACCATCAATCGTGTTGGACTGAGTAGGACTATGTACATGTCTAGGACACAAATGAAGTGCATCAGAAACCTCATGGTAACAACCTGCACATGTCTGGCTTACCCTGTGGTATTTCACAGTAAAATAAAAATATTATTGACACATGCAATTAACCTGAACTTGTTTTCTATCTATCTATCTATCTATCTATCTATCTATCTATCTATCTATCTAATTCCTGTTTAGTGGGTGGGGGTTTTTGGCCATTTTTGGTTTTGTTTTTTGCTCCCAAAAGCAGACCCTTGAACCTTACATGTGTAGTTTGAACATATAGTTTTTCATCTAGGTAATAACAAAAAATAAAAATAACATTGACAGTATGCACCTAACTGTTATTAATATAAGCTTCTTTTATTTGTGAGAGCAAATAAAATATTTTAAAACATAAGTTGGTTATATTTTAAGAAGTACCCCACAGGGCAAAGAATGCTAATTACAATAACAAACAAAAAAGAAAACTTGTTTTTAAAAAATTTATTTGGAAAACTGTTTCAATACAAAAATACCACCACTAGGAATCTAATCTACAGAATTCTATTAGTCCACTGTCAGCGATCTACTGATGTACTAGCAGAGCAAATAAGTTGAGAGTGAAATTGAAATACATATTTATCAGATAGGCCTTATTAATATTACCATCTTCAGAGAGACATTTGTATATTCCAGTAATAATATCTTGGTGTAGTTCTATGTAACTTTAAAAAGTAACACAATAAGAACTGAACAAGTAATCTGGAACTAATTTTAATTCAGCAACCTCCACGGGTAGTAGGTCTGGAATTCCTGAATGTAAGTATCTGTACCTGATTTCAACCAAAGGATTTCAACCTTGCAAATTCTGCAAGGAATTTGCAAGACATCTGCAGTGTTACAAGCTGTGTATGGCAGACTACATATGGTCCTAACAAAAATACCTCTCAGTTATGAAGTTTGAGTTAATCTTGTAGTTATATTTTAGATGTACTGAGTTCCAAAAGCCAGGGCCAGCCCATAGGATCAATTCAGCTTTCTCTGAACTTGATGGAAAACTTACTGTTCATTCTACATGCATCTGCAGAATAAAATTAATGTAAAGATAAATTTTTTTACCAACCACATTGATTTATGATGACTGCATACTGTACCTGAGCTTCACTTTCATTTGACAGGATTTCCAGAGCTTCAAGATGAGATAAACCTTGGAATTCATCAAAAAGTAGTCCATAATGTGCTGTTCTTTCTACTGTAACTTGCTGGGCCCGCCTCTGTTTCTCTTTTTCTTTGGCTTCTCGCAACAGCTGTAAAAATATACATCATTCCATGTTTTATTGATAGTACTGTAAGTGTGACAGATTTTATTACTATCTGTTTCTGTGTGTCTAGAAGTAGTAATAAAATTTGGGACTATATCACACCTGCAGAGCTAAAATTTTAGAGGTGAAATAGCTAACTTCTTTTTTGATAATTTTCTCTGATAAAATATTTATATAATATTCTAAGCAGGGTTTTCCCAATGGTAATTGCTAACTATCTCTCTTTAAAATACAATGAAAAAAAAATCCTGCTTGTATCTTCAAAAGCAATGTCAGCTACAGATACTATACAATACATTTCCTCACCCATTATAATGAAAGAGAAAGGATTATTTCATGTGCAGCCTTAAAGAGCCATGCAATTCTTTTTACAGATCACAAAATGGGAAGAGTATTATTTTCAGGACCTATCCACCAACTTGCATAAAAAATGCACCTACAGCAATATTTTCTATAAAACATTCTTAGCAAATACTAAAGTCAGTTTTATGTGACAGAGGGACTGACAAAAGAGATCGATGACTTATACCAAAGATGGAGCAGAACTACCCTTGGGTATATTTTGGTGGGCTTTTAATACACTTCCATCAGTGTACAAGAAGGATAGACTAGGATAGGATAGGATATCCAATAGGATCTTCTCCTCCTTCCTTCTGTTCCTGGATGAAGTGGTCTCTCATGAATTTCCTACAGTAAAGGTGGTAAATATATCTGAACCACATGTTAGGTCACATGCCAGTCTCTGAATACAGGTGAACTCCCCCCTGTATGTTATTCCACTGTTCAAAATTCCTACAGTATTGTCTTCAGTGATTTGTTTAGTACAAAAGACTTAAAATTTACACTACAGTACATTTTTCCTCTGAAGTCTCCATCTTCAAAAGTTAATTCACAAAGTTTTATGAACAAATCGCTGAAAAGCAACAGTGCAACCCCTGAGAACTGATTTATGCTGCATGCTGAATCTCAGATTCTACGTGCAAATCCATGCATGTTGTTAAAGGAGACATTCTCAAAAGCTCATTTTAACCCTGTGGGCCTCAACAAGAGTTAATTGCTTTTGATCTACTATAACAGTATAAATCTGTTAACTCTTCCAATGACAATCATACTAAAGATGAAACATCTCATTAAAAAAAATACCATACTCTTCTCTACAAGGAAGTAAACATGCAGTAAATATACTTTGTTTTCAATGTCTATTGTTTATCCTCTTTTCAGGGTCTGGAGAACTAAAATAATTTTGTACTGACAGCATTTATACTTCTGTTTTAATCTCATCTCTGAGCTTTAAAATATGAATCACAACTGTGTAAGGATACCATTAAGTTAGATGGACACTGAGATACAACTTTTTATAGGTTTAATTCCAATGAGACATAAGTTATATACCAGTATTATTGATTTCCAAGGAAAACAGCATAGTAAAGTTTATGCTGGAAGATATCTATCTACAGCTGTTACCAAAACACCAACAATTTTATTTTGCCTCCAGAGTGTAATGATTTATCATCATATATACTATCCTATTTAAATCAGCAATTGCATATATGATTATGCAGAAAAGATGATTTTACATTATCTTTTGTGGTTCTATGAAGAAAAATAAAGTAGAGCAACTGTAAAGCTTAATATTTATTTCCATAAGCCCAGCCAGCATCTACTGCAATAAATAAAGCCTCTCCCTGAGGCATTTGAAATTCTGGAAAAAGAATCTGAAATTTCATTGACACAGTAGTATTTAAATATATCCAACCTGAGATAGTGAGACTGTTCTTGCCATCAGTGTTTTGGTTTTCTTAAATCCAGGATCACTTTCTGCAAGGACATTCATGGTTGTCTTCCCAATAAATTCCAAAGCATCTAAGCCTCCAGATAATACACTTTTCCCCTGTATAAAATAATGTGTTGTGGTTATTTTCTTCCCAGTTTAGAGTAATATGAACTGTAAAGAGGATTGTTTTTTTAGACACCATCTTTGAACATTCAGGTCCCTAAATTTCCTATACTTCAACTAACAATAGGATTGATGCATTTACGTTGTTCTGAATACGTTAAAAAAAACCAAGAAAACAAAAAAAACCCCTATACAAATATTTCCAGTTAATTGAACTACTTACACCAGAGGAAATGTAACAATTGTTGTAAATTTAAAAAAAAAATTGTAAAACTGCTGGAGCACATCTCCTGTGAAAACAGTCTGAGAAAACTGGGGCTGTTCAGCCTGGAGAAGAGAATGCTCTGAGGAGACCTTCCAGAAGCCTTCCTGTACCTAAACAGGACATATAGGAAGGCTTGAGAGGGACACTTTGCAAGGGCAAGCAGTGTTTGGACAAAAGGGAATGGCTTTACTTTGCAAAGGATAGATTTAGATTGGATATCAGGAAGAAATTCTTCATTATGAGGATGGTGAAGCACTGGAACAGATTGCCCAGAGAGGTGGTGGAAGCCCCACCCCTGGAAGTATTAAAGGCCAGGCTGGATCAGGCTTTGAGCAACCTGGTTTAGTGGAAGGGGTCCATGACCAAGGCAGGACATAGGAACTAGATGATCTTTAAGTTCCCTTCCAATCCTAACTATTCTGTGTCTCTGCTATTCTATTCTATTCTATTCTATTCTATTCTATTCTATTCTATTCTATTCTATTCTATTCTATTCCATTCCATTCCATTCCACTTTAATTTCATGCAATGGCATCTGGTTTGTAGGAACTTGTTTTAGACATGAATAATATGGAGCCAAGCCCATCATGAACAGAAGATTCTGCCTTACCTGATTTTTAAGATTTTAACACTTGCGATGACTCTGAAACCGTCTATTTAAATACATATGTTTTTCTGTGTCTTTGTATTTTTTATGTACACTGAAGAAGTTTCACTAACTAAATATTTCCATTTCCATCTGGATTATGGGTGTGTCAGACACTCAAATGCTGATGTAACCCAATATATAATGGAAAACCCTTCCAAAGTCTCAAGTGGCATTACAGGTGACTTACTGAGACTTTAAGTGATTCTTTTTGTACCACATTGATCACTGTGGTACAGCAGCTCTCCAGACTGCCTACAAGCACATTTCTCTTATTTGCAAATCTTGTATAATGCTCAAGTAATCTTACTGGTGGCCAGCTCTACAAGCCATATGATGTTCCAGGTTCTGTAGAAACTGTCTTAGGAATAATCTATAGGAATCTCCTCCTTCTGTTCCCAAAATCTTTGATATTAGAGTGATCAGGCAGTCAGAGTGAACTAGATATACAATAAAAAATAACTGCCATTTCATAAAACTTGCTCAGCGGGGAATTAATCTTCTATGCTTTTACAGCAAATGTTTAAAGACTTCTATAATTTCAAGTGAAACACCAGGTGCAAAAAAATTTTTAAGGTGCAACAAAATTTTAAAGGTGCAAAAAAATTTGGGGAAGAAGATGACACAAAAATTTATTTGGAAATGGTACGGTACAGGATGAAGTTCAACACACAAAATATAAGGTTGATAGGAAATAACTGTGAACAAAAGATTTTGCCTCTACATTTGTAATCAGACCCCTGTCTAGGAAGGCTAATATGAAATGAGAGATTAGATAAAGAGGTGAAGGTAAAGGACAGGAACTAAAAATAGAGAGCTTGGTAAAAACCTTAAAATAAGCAAATTGAGTATTTTCTTATGCTATCTGCCTTCAAAAATGGTAACAAGTCCTATCACACTTTCTCTGGAAGGACTTAACTGTAAAAATAAAAAATCAGATGATGGTACAATTATAAAAAAGATTTTCCAAAAATTTGCAGAATTCTACATAGTTTTGGAGAAGACCATATTTTTTCACTGAAACTGGTGAAAACATACTGAGCTGGTTCTTTTTGACTTTTTATTTTTTAATTAGACAGTTTAATTTTAAAGTTATTTTGTCATGGAAAAGACTCTAAACAGACTAACAAAAGAAGTGTTTTTACAAAGACCTGTAATTTAAAAAACATGACCTACAGTGAAGTTGAACCTAAAAATAATGAAAAATAACTAGAGCAGAGAGACCAACTAAAATGACTCACTGTGTTTTGTACAGCACTAGTGATAGCTGACAGCATGCCACGAGATCCAGATGAAGGAGAAGAAGGAATATTCTCAGAAGAGCTTTGGGCCAAAGAATCTTCTGCTTCTAACAAAAGAAAACAAGCAGGTTACAGCATAATTTCAACTCTGCAAGTCAAAAATTTCAGTAAACTGGTTTATGTGACCAAAATCTTAACATTTTCTAAATGGATCTGATTTGGCAGGGTCAAAGAGTTTTGTCCAATTTCAGTGGACTTGAACTTACGAGTAACTGGTGTTTCAGCTGCAGGAGGCTCTGCTGTTTCCAGAGATGCTGAACTTCCACTATGAATTCTTAGGGTAGTTCCTGCTTTTTCCTTTACTGCTGTTATCCCATGACCTGTAGGAGAGGCATATTTTAGACTATATGATTTGAAAATCATTACTATCAGCACATAGTATTCTTATACTTCATGAATTATGACAAACAAAATATCTATTAAACTTACCTCAATTGCTTAATTTTCTCTAGGTTAATAATTCACTTCTACTATATTAATATTAACTGAATATAAATTATAAGGCTGAAATATAACACAAATTATGCTGGATCTGAAAAGTAAAAGTTATTTCAGTGGCCCACATAAGTTTAGTTCCCTGATTTTCAAAATGCTAAATATTCTATTGCAATCAGTTTAAATGGAAACTTAGTCCTCCTATGGCCATAGGGTATCACCTCACATAGTTTGAGTATTCTAGAACAATTAACCCAAAGTTAATGGATTGTCTATGACTGCAGGACTGAGGCAAGGAATTGTTCTTCCTCTGCAGAGGTGCTATGTTTTTAGGGATACTGACTCCAGTCCCCAAAGTTATTTCAGGATTTAAGCTCCTTAGTTTCTCATTTGAAGTAAAATTCTGAAGTGTCTCTCCCCAAAGCTACTATTTAAATACACTTTGTAAAGTCTCCTGATATCAAATGACACAAACAGAACTATTGCCCCAGTGGCAGGTGATCTCCTACAGAAATTTTACCACCTTTATATTGTTCATATGCAGTGACTCCCTAGCCTATATTAAAATGGTCTACTTTAATATGAAGTATACATGTTGCTATTGTTTCTATCTGAATATTTTTGACAGAACAGCATTGCCTTGCTGGTTTTCTACACAGAGTTTATTTACACTAGCAGATCACAGGGACTGGTGAGTCCCTGTAGTCAGTCAAGGGGAGGCAGTATCTTCCTAATCTGCATCAACTGTAGTTGAAAAATGCTGCCCTTAAAAAAGAGTACTCTAAAATTGTCTGCCTATTTTGCTTCTGGATATGTGTACAAGTATGTCCACGATATACTTCTCTCATTACAAGCAATCCACCTGCTTATCTTGCTTTGCTGGAAGTTTCTGTGTATCAGCTAAGGTGCAACAGGTGAACAACAAACCAGGTGAGCAATATTTCTTTCCAATATAAAATTAAATAGCTTCAGTGACAGGATTTGATTTTTATCTTGTACTGTACACTGTCAGTGCATCCTTCATGAAACTGATCACTTCTAGCAGTAGGACAATCCAGAGTGCTTCAACTACCTGCCTAACAACTTATGAGAAATGTTAATGACAATTTCATACTTCTTTGATTAAACTGAACTGTAAATAGATAAATTATTTCAGAGAAGGCATTAATACAGATGGTCAGGCAGATATCTAGACATCTAAGGTGCAAAGTTATGCATAATGATTGTGTTGTCCACAATTTCCCACAAGTGTGTGCACTCTATTTTAGAGAAGTTCAAAGCATCTTTTCTGAGTTACATTAATTACAGCCAAACAGCCTACCACTTGCCAGTGCTCTACAGCATTCTGAATAAACATATACATCTGTGTGTGTAGTCATACAAATATGCTTTCAAACACCTCATTCAAGAAAGATGCAGCAAATCTAGTTGGAATAGGAAAAAGGAAAGCTTAGATTTATGACTATATATATTTATGAATAAATATACTGTAGAAAACATATGTGAAGCAGCACTTCTGAAAGATCACACAGGAAGAAAACTGCAGTATCTGGAGGTAAACATAAAGAACAGATATGGCCTATGGAACAGACCTGCAGAACAAGGAATTTCATAGGCTGCACAAGGTCCCAATGTTTCACACTGTAACAGCCTAGGCAGATAAATGCTTTTACCTGTCTAAAGGAAATATGTCCTTTATCTATTTTAATTGTGTCTTACAAAAAACAGTAGTGCATCCAACTGTGTGACTCATACCAGGTTATGCACCACAATGTTTAAGTCATTGCTGGATAATTTCCTGACTTTTGCAAAGTCTGTTCCAACGCAGATACTGGAGAGCAGTGTACTGCATGGTCTAATCTCAATCTCCCACGTATTTTAATGAGCTCAATGAAAATATTAGCATGTACAGATTCTTTATTTAATACCCATATTCCTGGGACTCAAATCACTATTAGTTGTGCTTTTACACTAATATAATAGACACTGCATGTCACATTCCTTTCCATTGCTTCTGCTCACAACCTTTTAAATGTGCCAGAGTTTTATTCTTTTCATTGACTTAATCAACCTGACTTGGTAACAAAATACTATGGTCCTGTAGTCGTATAAAAATCCTATAAATATTGAGCAAAAATTTGAATTGTCTGCAAAAGTTACACGTTTTCAGATCAATTTCCCACTTTTTTCCTGTGAGTTTTTCATAGCCTTGAATTGATTCCCATAGTTTGGCAGACAAGCTAACACATTTAAGAAGAGAAAGCACACAGTTGCTGTATTGGTATTTACTGACCTAAAAAAGGCAGCATTTTTGGAGCTGTGGTTAAATGCCCTAGAATAATAAGAAGATACTCCAGGTCAGCTAAGGGTGGCTTTGCTGAACTAAGCTATATGGCATGTATGTTTGACTGCAGCAGCAAAACTAGATGAGATCAGAAGACCACAACTGAAGCAACCATACGTGCACAAACAGGGCAGAAATGCCTGTAGCCTTGGAAATGAAAATGATTATTTGTAATTTCAAAAGGCACAGAAATAAAAGAGGTCACGGGAGAGAAGCCTACAATTTAAAGATGCACTCATTTTGTAACACTGGGTGTGCTAATGCAACTGAGCTGACACCTCTGACATCTCCATTTACTCTTCTGTAACAGCAGACAGAAGAGCTATGCAATAGGCATTGTTAACTGTGAGCTTTTGGAAGAAAGCACTCTTTTTTACCCTGTGTTATTGCTTTTGTTTCTCTTGCCTCCATGATTCCTTGCCTTTCTATTGGCTGGCAATTTCCACAGAATATTATTGTTCATGTTCCTAGCTGGGATCTTTCATTTTAAAAGGAAGGTTTTGCTAACCTAACTGCCTAACAACATGACCTGCCTTTTGGTTTGCCTGATCTGCCAAGGCCAGGTTACAGCACTCACAAATGCTTTAGTCAGATCCCATCCCACTTCACTGCAAGCTGTTTTATCTTCTACCTCCCAGCTTAGTAGCTTTGGGTTCCCTGCAGAGCTGAGAGAGGCAAACAGACACCTCTGGAGGGCAGTTCACTATGTCTGAAACCTAAACCACTCTGTATAGGAATCACTGATCCCTTGTCCATCTTGTACTCACAGGCAACTGGACTCTCCGATTCAGTGGTACAGATGGGGAGGAGTTTGAGATTTTGTCCCTGGCTAACACACTGCCTTTGTAACTTGTATCCTACCATGGGAGCACATCTAATGAAGAACTGATCAAAATTTAGTCTATTAACATGAGTGAAGCCTCATCTAGCTCAAGCTAAAGAGGAAGACCAAGGCATTAAATGAGCATCTTTCACCACATGAGAAACTGAGGAACCTGAAACTGGCTGGAGGAGAATCACTCCACATAATGTAGTATATAGAGATGTGGACAATCCAGCCATGCTCTGGTTTTGTACACTAAAAAGTGGGACCCCATTTTGCTCCATTTTAGGCCAACCTATTGGCACTCCATTTACTTCAAGCCTTCACAAAACTTCTCTTCCGGGCAGTTAAAACAAATTAAAAAAAACCAGGCTAGATTCTTGAAACACCTATGCTATCTTGTCTATAAATCAGGAATCACTCCAATTAATCTAGTAAATGAGACTAGATTCAGATCTCCTTATTGCAAGCATAAAAGGTTTCAGTAACAGCAATAAGCATAAAGGGCTGTTACACCATTTTATTGGCTCTCAGTCTCTTCTAGACTATAAGCCCATGTTAAAAGACATAAAGAAGGGAAAAGAGACTGCCAACCCAAAATGCACCCACATTTCCTTCTGTCTGTTACTTCCATTCAGCATTCTTAAAAGGAATAACTGCAAAGGGCCAGCCTTGCTGCTACAGCAGCTGAAAAGTGTTATTTACAAAACAGTTGTGACCACCACGTGATTCCAACCCAAAGTAGTTTTCCCTTAATCAGCCAAATTTATGAAATCAAAAAAGGTCTGAAGAGATTAACTATCCTCTTTATGATCACATAAAGTACAAGCATAACACCCAGCCTTCTTTTTTTAATATTGTACTTTATTTTGCAACAGGGCAATACCTATAGAGAAAAGACATTTGCAATGTTTGAATACTTTAGTTTCACATTATCTGCAGCATTGGCATTTCTGTTCCACAGAGAAGTCAACTATGTAATGCTGATTATTACACATACCCATGCATAATAATATCCAAGCTCATGAACACAGTGACATCTAAAGAGATATTTCATTCTGTCACACTGAGTGACAAAAAGTGCTTTTCAGCATACCAGGGAGAAGTATGGGTGTCTGATATTTTCATGTGCCATTCTCATAGCTGAGGAACTAGATGAGAATATACACAAGAACAAAATAATCAAGATAGCAGAACAATAATTACAAACGATACATTAGAAAGATGCATTACGCAGCCTTATAGTATGAATTTCAGGGATCACGTGAATCAAACAGCTGGGTTATTTTTTTATTACTTTTATTGTGTGGATGTATTGACAGGTGCTAGTCTTAGCAATGGCCCTAAAGATAAAACACCTTAAACCTACACAGAGTGAAGCATTTGTATACAGCATGATAGAGAACAGACTTTTCTTGGAAATGCAGCTCACTGAGCACCATAACTTCAGCACCTTCTGAATGCCATACCTCATTCAAAGCACAGCATATGAAAGGCAAGGCTTACAGAAGGCAGTCACTTTAATCAAGCTAGCAGATAGATTAGTTGGAAGAAAAACCAAAGACCCAAGCTTTTAAGCATACAAGATGTTTTAAAAATGCAAGTCCCAAGCTGCCAGGACAAACTGAAAATATATTTTGCCTCACATAAACCCTGGGGATGAACAGTTTGCTGTTACAGCTAAGCTAACCGAATGGCTTCTTGGTGCAATTATGGGAGGTTCTACTCCTCCCCACGTTCCACCCTTGTCCCTTCTGCTTGCCCCAAAAATGGTCTCAAAGAGTCGGTTCAAGGAACTGAAGAGGCAGAAAATGGATTTTTCTTTCCTCTAGAGTTACTCTTACGTCAGTTTCACTTCCTAAACTGGATTAGAGGGAACTCAGAGGAACATGAATGCTGGTACAGGGAGAAGGAAGAAACATGCAAAGAAAAGACAGGTGAGGGACTACACATTTCAGTGGCTACTACCCATTAATTGATTGACTTAGCTGCAATAGTCACCCTCTCAAGCGGGATAGTTTTATCAACGCTGTCAAAAGACTGCCTTGTGTAATGGCTGACCCACTAAAAAACACAATTGAAAAGAAAGACACTAAAATGGTGATAATTAGTACAAGTTGTTCCTCCATATCACAGTGAGCCTTCTCCCATCTCATCATTCCAGCAACTATTTCAGTAGTTCTGTTCCATTGTGGTTCTATAAGGAGGAATCAGCTTTCTTGCACTTTTCAAGAACAAAAGAAATCTCTTCACCTCATTGATGAAGTTGATTCAATAGTTTGCTTAGTGTGACATCTAGTGTCAAGACCCCAAATACGGTTCAGGCAGTGACTGAAACTCCAAGGGCATTACAGATTCTGTTGTGTAGAGGAGTATCACATCTGTCTTGTCGTGGGGACCTTGATCCAAATAATGTCAAAATCAGTTCAAAGACAACAGATATTTTCTTTGGAATAAAAAAACACCACCAAAACAATCCATGGCTGTATGTGCAGAGTTAAAGGAGGATGAGATACAAACTACATGGAAACCGAGTTATTACTGGGAACTAAAATCAGCTGGAAACTCAGTTATTATTGGGAACTAAAATCAGCTGTCCTAAATAAATTATAGCCATGCATTAAAAATGCTCATGTGTTTGTGAATTCTCTATCAGTGTCTGAAGGATAACGAAACTGAGATCACTGGAACAACATTTTAACTCAGTCTTAAATAGGTAGGAATGCAAGAAAAATTAATTACAGTAAGAAGAATTATTCACTGGAAAAACCTACCCAGGGATATGGTAGAGTCTCTATTGCTGGAGGTTTTCAAGATGTGACTGGAAAACATGCTAGATAATCTCATCTAGAGGCATAAAGCCTTTCCCACAAAACCCCTGACTAGATGACTTTTCAAGGTACTGTCCAACCCTGGCTGGTCCATTATACTCTTTGTTAAAAGCAGAATGTATTTGTTTAAGCTTTTAAGATGTTATTTAGTCCACCTCAAACTGTTTGTGCTATTTTTACAAAGCACAATTTTGAAGAAAAACATTAGGAATAGCAGATATTGGTCATATTTCACCAGACAAGCAGCTGTGTTGTACAATATGATGACAGAACAACAGAAAAATCACAGACTGAATGTGTTGCTACTAAATCTTAACTCCAAGAAGGCAGTTTTACTCACAGCATTTGCTACAATGGAGGAATAGCAACTTTACAATGGACTGGTCCATAGCAAAACTATTTTCTGGTGTGGAACAGGAGATGAAGTGTTGGTTGAACTGATCAGATATTGAATGGAGTAACTTTGAGGAGAATAATAAATATATAATAATAATAGTCATAATAAAGCTTATAGAAATTCCCAATAGCTTTAGAATTTTTTCCATATATCTCACTAGGGAATTATCATACTGAAGGAAATGCGTGGTGTATTCAGAACCATATCCTGTCCATGACAGTGAGAGACAGTTAAGTGTTCCAGAGGATCAAGGATGAATTTTCATAATAAACAACTAGGAAATAAGCCCTCTGTATCAGGAATATAAAATATTACCTGGTGCATTGATTTCCTGTAACAAATCTAAGACTAGCTATTTGGTCTTCCAAGTTACCTTGGGTTCACAAAACATGGAAGAACATAAATTTGATTTTTGTTTAATTCAAAGTCAATTTTGTTAAATAAATTCACAAAGTTAGATTCAAAATTATTAGATAGTAACATGGAAACTCAACCTACCCTGATCCCAGGGTCAGGAAGTCTGTTCTATGCTGCAGATTCTAGGAAACAGGAAAACAGGGGGAACTGCTGCTTTATATACATCTGGGTTTAGGTGCTTTCCTAGCTGTTCTTGGTCACTGCCAGAACCTAAACAGTAGATGGGTCTTCAATGTGAAATAGCGCAACCATTCTGATGTTGAATTAAAATGATTCTAAAATTTTCCTTTTCCTTTTCTGCATGTGGATGCTCTTTTTCCAAGGCAACTTGACTTGTTCCAGCTGTGCTCATTTTTAGACAATAACAACCCTAAAAATATTTATTCAGGGTGATGACATGCCTGTTCAAAACAGACATCACACAACCTTATCAAGTCAGACTGCCTACACAACAAACTTGATCCACACACCCTAGAAACCCATTCTGAATGTAACTAGAAATGTTAATTGTTGTTGTCTGAAAGAAAATGTAGTTATTTACTCCTGACTGTGGATGTTACTGAAAAAAAAGAGGACAAGGAAATTTCCCTCCTCTGAGAAACAGACAGAAACCATTTACTGTCCATGAAAAAGAGGAGATAAGGAGGAGAATTATTTAGCCTCAAATGGGATCATAAAACCAGTATCTCTATTGAACTCATTTTTAGTAACTAGCAATTAATTTTAATTCCTACGTTCATCTTTTGAAAGTGTTCTGTGGATCCTTTATGAGAACTGACTAGCTAACAGATTGTTTTGTTACAAAACATTTCTGGTTTGTGAGAAATTATTTCACACTGGTAACTACATATTTCTATGCTTTGCTTTTTGACAGTGAGTTTTCAAAGAGCAATAATTAAGTTTCACCTGAAGTCCTCACAAGGACACTCTGTCTGACCTACTATTGGAAATGAGAGTATAGGGAGAAGGAGTACAGGGCCCATGTTTTAATACATTGTTCTACTGTCTGAAATCTAGTGTGACAGTGTGAATGTTTCACTGGGTGGCAAGAAAAGCTGGAATGATTTACTAGAAGTGAATTCATGTGTAGGCAGGAGTCAAACCTGGCATACAAACCATTAACACAAGTGAGGGTGAAAATCTGGGTTGCTTTGACTTGAGAAACCATAAGCCTTTGCCTGATAGAAATTGTATTGGATTATGGATCCTTTCTATGAAGAAGTTACAATCAAGTAATTCATTAACTTTACAAACAAGCCTAATACCTTGTCCATAATTTGAATAATTAGGAAAGTCCATCTTCCTCTTTAAAAAAATCATGGTTCCCAAGCTTATCAAGGCAAAATTGTCTATGAATCCTTAAGATGCAACACTAATCTGTCTAATGACACATGAAAATTATTCATTATTTCCACACATTTTACCAACTGAACACTTACCAACTGTGGCAGAAGCTGATGACAGGAGAGACCTTCCCCAGGTACCCCAAGCTCCCCATCTACTTGCTTTAGATAAGGAGTCTGCAGCCTATAAGAACAAAAATGTTACTCCACTGTCTAAAAATCTTGTTCTCAAGAGGCAGGAGGAAACACAAAGAACCTGTCAGGCAACAAAGTCTGGCATTTAATAGATGATGACAGATTGGGTATTATGTGGAGTTCAAACTTCTGTGCACAAAAAAAGCAGAATCATAGTTCACATCATCTGTTCCTGGAAGAGATTTAATCTCCAGAGATATCTTTACAGATGTCCTAATATTTCTTCAGGTACCCAATCCTATAAAGCCATACCAGTTTATTGAGGTTAATATGAGGGAGAGGTAGGAACCTGTCTCCTTCCTGGGTTGGAGGCAGGAGCCAGAGTTGGAGGCTTCTCTTCCAAAGTCTCCTCACATGTGTAATTCAGTAGATGTGCACAGGGAACTCCTAACAACTGAATTCAATAAAAACACAGCCTGAGGATGTGCTGCATACCTTTTACACTAATGGCTAGTGCTAAGCCATTATCAGTATTCCATATTTAAATCATGTTAAGAAACTGTTGTCTCAAGAATGTGTCCAGTAACATATCACCTTTACACAATGCAAGTTTCATTGCAACCAGACTTGAAAGACCAAATTAATATCATACTGGAAAAGGGAAATTAAACTATTACTAGTTTTCAAAAGCTTGGTGTTGGAATTTAATTTATCCCTATGTAGGTTTCCACATAACTTCCTAGGTTTTTGTGAAAAACAAGCCATCTTCACAATGCAAGGAGAGGAGGGCTTTTACAGAAAAGAAAGTATTGCTTACTGGATTGCTTTGCTCATGCAGTGTTTCTTCCAATTCTGGTTCTGCATCAAGGCTTACAGTTTCAATGCACTCGGTGGGCTTGTCTCCAGTTGTGTCTTCACTGGAAGGCAGGCTGGAAGGCAGGCTTTCAATGAGATTTTCAGTCAAAGGGTTTTCATTAATGACTGTGTCTCCTTCCTTTCCATTACTAACATTCTGAGTGACCTGTCCATGTTGATCTTGTGAAGACTCATGCAAGATCTCAGCTTCTGCAAGGTGTGGTACTGATTCATGAGGCAATACCTCATTGCTGGGCATCTCCATTACTTCAGGTTTTTCTTCAGATGGGACGCCATCAGATACGTCTTCAGACATTTTCAGTTCTGAATATAGAAAGTAAAGTCTTTTAGGTACCATAAACATTTGAGTGTTTGTTATAAAATACACAGTGTTTACCATATGCTACTGCTGAAAAACAATACAACCTTGATGTAAGATCTCCAAAAGCATGGAGCATGGAGCCCTGTGGCACATGCCTCACGCTGGCACTGGCATCAGGATAATACTGTAACTCCACTCACTCTGCAGGATCCCACTCAAATACAAAGAGCAGCATTACTGCTTTCCAAAATATGGTTTAGTGAAAGGATATTAATATGTCTGGAGAAGTTAAATGTAGGAGCTTCCACATGGGTAATTTCTATACTCACTATCAGGTGTGTGAGAAAGACCATTGCAGAACAAAATAATCCAGGCTGCAATAGCCAAGCAGCTCTTGCTCTCCCTTTCATGGCTGCGACGGGTTCCTACAGCCTGCTGACTGACAGAGGGGAGGATAACGCTCTGTACCTACAACTGTGGTGACATTCATGTGCTTGAGAAGGGGCATAATCTGTGAACATGACAGGCCATGGGCCCTAGAGCCATTTCACAGACACAGCCATAGCACAGAGTCACTGCTCACGCTGTTTCTGTATCACTTGTCCCAAAGTCTTGCTCTTTGGGGAGTGCAACACTTCTCATCATCTCCTAAAATTCCAGCTGTGTGATTAAACTTCAATTTTGAAGCCAAGGTAAACTTGTATGAGGTTGTTACTGATTTTTTTTTAAGTTATGAACCAGTTTTTATTTACCAGGTCTTATTCGTTCCTTATCTTCCAATGTAATTTTGGAGGTATTTTCCACCATTGTGCAGTCATCAGGCTGAGGATGCTGATGGGCAAAGATAAAGCCACAGAGTACGCTCTGCTGCTGATTAAGGAGGGGCACTGCCAGAGTCCAAAAGGACTGCTGGTCTGTGATTACTAACATCTATCTGTTGGTAACAACCTGGCACTCAGAAAACAATCCTTGACAAGAGAGCTTGCAAAATGTTGAGTTGCATGGCATAAAAAGACTTGTACAGTCCTCTCTGTAGATGCTGCCTTTTCATTGACTCTCATATTAATTAAATATGGCTCAAAGGTTTGCATCAGTCAGGAAGAATGGAGGTTGTATGACAGACTAAGAACAGGGAGGAAAAAAGGCAAAAAGCAAAACATAACTGGGATTTAGGAGAAATCTGCCTAAGAAGCATGTATTTAAATTAGCATATTTTATTAAAGTCTATAGAACTGTATCCATCTATAGCTTTAGTAGCCTGTTTATCTAATGTGAATGTAGGTCACTTCTTTAAATAGTTCCAAGAGTAGCACTTTGGATCAGTGAACAAGAAACATAAGTAAAAAAGTAAGCACTTGCTATCACTTGTATTACTTCAGCTTACACTGTACCTTAATATCTTCAGAAAACATGAATTCTGAAGTCAGAATCTTTGCATTTGACAGCTTTCCATTAAAAATACAGCAAATATTATAAAATGTTTTATTGTAGGGAAGTAGTGCTATTGTTGTAACAGTACTCACTGTGTGATGGACAGCATCACCTAAGGAAAATTTTTGTATTTCTAAGTCAAATTCCATCAGAAGAGATGAGGATCCTCTATTAAAACCTGTAAAACCTTTACACACATACTTCATAATTTTGAATGGGCATTAGCTCTGAGTAACCCCAGCACTTTTTAAAGGATCACACAGACGTGCACATGGATTTTTGCACTACTGGATCATCTTTGGGTACCACTCGGGCCACGGTCCCTGCAGCTGCCTGCTGAACCTTCCTTCCAGGAGCGCGGCACGTAACAGCAAATCACCGCGTCTGGCAGAACCCACGAGCCAGGCTGCACCCGGGGCCAGCGTCATTCAGCCTCTCATCCGTGAGACTGTCCTGATCCAAATCAACTCGGACAGCTCCGCCCAAAGGGAATTACTCTACTGGGAGTTTGTGAGGGAGATGCTAAGGCCAGCCCGGACCGGTGGCGGGGACCGCGCTGAGGGGGCCGGCGGTGGCGGCACCTGCCGAGCCTGTCTGAGGAGTTTCATCTCCCCTAGAAAGCAAAGCCCAGCTGCCGCCGGGCGCCTTGGGGCACGAATCATGGTCCCCGAGCGGGAGGGAGGAATAACTTTTTTGGCGACAGCACCTTGCTCCCCTCTACCTCGACGCCCGCTGTCGCTGCTCCTCCGCGGGCCGCTGCGGGCACGGCGAGCACAGGCGAACGCCCCAGGCGCCCGCCGCCGGCAGCTCCCCCTGCCCCGCTGCCCTCTGCCCCAGGCGGGGCAGGAGCAGCCGGGGCGCCGCTCCCGCAAGCCCGCAGCGGCCACAACTTCCCGCTTCTCCTTTTCCTTTTTTCCCTTTTCGAAATTCCCCTCTGGGACAGAGCTGTGTGGCGCAGCCAGTGTCAAAAGCGGCAGAAAATGCAGAAATCGCCGCGCTCCTTACCGCTCAGCAGTGCCCCGACCGGCGCGCCCCGGCTCCTTCCCTTCCCCGCCCCGCCACGTCGGCAGTAGCGGGGGAGGAGGCAGAGCGGGCCCGGCAGCCCAGGCCGGCCCCAGGGAGGAGGGAGGGCTGGCTTTTGTCCCTCGCTCTTCTTCCGGCTATGTTAGGCGGCCGTCTGTTGTAAAGGGGCAGCGCCACGGAGCTGCCGAGCAGTCCCCGGGCTTCAGGCTTCTCTAACCCAGCCCGGGGAGCCGCCCCGGCCGCCACGCCCGCCCCTCACGGCCCTCGGCGTGGGGCACGCCGCGGGGCCCGGCGGGACCTCGCTGGAAGCGCCGGCCCGGAGCGTCGGGCGCGGCTGCAGCAGCGCTTCCCTCAGGGCCGGAGGCACCCCCGCGTCCGCGATGAGGCGGAAAAGGGGTGAATTTCATAGAATCATAGAATATGCTCCGTTGGAGGGGAACCTATCGGGATCAACGAGTCCAACTCCTGGCCGTGTGCAGGACACCTCAAGAATCACACCACACGCCCGAGAGCGTTGTCTCTTAAACGCTTCCCGGACTCAGATAAGCTCGGCACCTCCTATCGCTATGTTTACAGGAAATTCCCTGACAGAAGCCGGCGGTGCGTGCACACATTTCCAGTCGGTGAAACACTTGGTTGAGCAAAGGAGTTTCAGGCTGTTGGGAACCCCTGTGGTTCTTGTTTCTGTGTAATTCCTCATACGCGTTCCTCTTTTTGCCACCTCATTTTAAAGCGAAGCATGGCCTTTACAGTGGTGAAAGGCAACACAGCATCGTTTCTATCACTAGTCTGCCAACGAGAGAAGTTACTTTTGATACAGGAGCCAAACCAGCACATTGTGAGCTACTGAGGAGAGCTACTCCAAGAGGTCACATGAAATCATACAGTACTACTGTAAGGCTCATCAGCAGTATAGCAGTGAATTTTCCATATTCTGTTGCTTACTACCTGTCCTATCTTTCAATTTCATTTTTGGATGACCTATTTTCACCTGAGGCTGAGAAATTAAATATAATCTACAGAATAAGCCTTAAAGTGAAAAAGTAATTTTTTAGATTATTTCCTCTGCTTCCTGAATCATTGAAATATTAAATAATGAATGTGTTATGATATGCTAACCCAGAAAGGTAGGTTATAGTGTGGCAGTTCTGTATTTAGATCTCAGCTATGGTGGACTTTCTGACCCACATTATACAAAAATAAAGAGAGACTGGTTTATGTCTTTGCCAGGACAATAACCCTGTGTTTGGGCTTTCAGTGCCAAAGTCACCGCTCTGTTTTAATTTAAAAAAAAAAAACCAAACCCAAATTCCACTCAGTGTTTCCATGTTTGCTGTTTAACCCAATGACAACACTGCTGGAGTAGGAGAGAGATTATTATTCCATTCCTATTAAATGGAAATTAAACTAAGACAAATGGTACTTTTATAAACCTGCCTTCAGAAGAGTCTCACAACTAAATTGGTGCAGCAAAATGGACAAAAAATTACAATAATGCATAGAGACTTAGATCATTATTAAGTTCAGATAGAAAGGTGTTTGAATTTCTTATTCAAAAGTGGTACTTATTTTCATATTAATTTAATGAAGGTAGAAAGTGGTAAAAAGATTCATTTTTCTCCTGTTTAATATACTGCAAAGCATAAAAACATAAAGTTCAATAATAGAATAGTGGAGATATTACAGTAATGTTGTATGTGAAAAATACATCCAGAGAAAAACAAATGCCATTTCACAAGCTGTCAGTAGATGGCACAAACATGTATATAAAAATTTGGGTGTTCCTAAGTATTGTTACTCAGTAGGATAGAGTTACAGGAAGTTTCTTTTTTTTTGTTGTTTTCCTGAGAACATTTTCTGCTTTTTCGGACAGCAGGGATTTCTGGTGAGAAAAGTTTTAATTTTGTTGACTTTGTGCTATTGCTAGTTAGCTGTAATTGTTTTATATTCTGTATCTTATTGAAAATGAGCCTTGTTTTTTGTAGCAAGTGTACGATGTTCTTTCCAAATGTATGGGTAAGGAACGATGGTGAAGTTGCTTGTGTTCGGAATACTTATCCAAAAAACCTGTCCAAGTAGCAGTCCCTTATTATTAGCACTACACCCATAGTTAAGGGGGGCAGAGTGATGGCAATAGTTTTTCTTCAGTTTTCTACAGTTCAGGAACTGGGTCTAACCTGATCATGTGGTTCATCCTTGTGAAAGGCATGTTTGTAACATTAATTTTTTGCTATGTTGGTAACCTGTGAAGTGCATGTCTTAATACTGAACTGTCTTAGCTATATGTTTATTTCTTATATGGAAGTTTAGTCAGTTTATACCAGTTTTATATTGGAAAAACTTAAAACCTCATTTTTTTCTCTCCCCCTGCTCTTTAAACAACAGGACACTCTCTTGCTATGCTCTTGGCTTGCCTACCCTCCTGGATTGCTTTTCTTGATTAAGCTTTTTTTATCACATTTGAAGACATGAGGATACTTCTGAATTAAAAGTGATATGGCTATGAAGGATAATTTCTACAGTATTAGCCTCTAAATCACAGGTTATATGTTATAAAAGTTTTTACTTGTGTTTCTTCATATGATATTCCAAAGAAATTTTGAAGGTACTCATAAATAATTTTACTAAATGCTAGGATATATGAAAAAGAAAGAAAATAAAACACATGTAGAAGAATCCTATCCTTTTTCCATCTGGTCCATGGATATTGCTGAAATTTCAGCCAAAGAAGGAATAATGATTTAAAGGTAGATTTTTTTCAGTTTTCTCTTGAAGCTATGTATTTTGGTTAATTATAAACACATTAGTAAAGTTGCCCAAACAATCAGAAGAACAGAACTGAATATGCCCAAATGCATTTTGAGGGGTGTGATGCATATAATTTTTCCAAATGAGAATTTGGAAAAAGGCTGGAAAAGTTTTGCCATATTGCCCCACTATTTCTAGATGATTTCCAAGCTTAGTTTCATGCATTCTTTACTAAAGAACTCAGTGGAAGTTTTTTTTTGTAGGTTTTGTTTGTTTGTTTGTTTTTTGTTGTTGTTTGGTTGGTTGGTTTTTTGGGTTTTTTTTTGTTAGATGAAGTAGAACATGTGTTTTGCCCCAGTAATTCTGAGAAAGCTTATGGAATGGTTAATGGCGCAGTGAATGTAGTCCTTGAAGTTGTAAATCAGTCTCTCAGGTGGTAGCTACTGTCTCATTGTAGAGTCATTAGAAATATAAAATCACAAGTTAACCCCTTCAATATCAAGGGAAAGTTAAAGGCCAGTGCAGTCATTAAAAAGTACTGAGGGAAACCTCAGGCAACATTATGATTTAAAATTAATGGGAGGGAAGGGGAAAGAAGATGAAATAAAAAGATATTAGAAATCTGGAAAACAGCTTTAAATAATATTTACACATGTAAAATTGTTAACCAAGTTCTTACCAGTTCCTCTTTTAGAGGGGCAGTCTAATGGATTTATGCAATAGCTAAAAGGAGATTTAAGACAGTATTCTCAATGGCTGACTTAAACAAAGGGAGGCTGGCTATCCTAAACTCCTACATTCGGAAAGAAAAAGTGACCTCTAATCGGGAAAACCAAAGCAAAGACACAGTTATGATTTTTTTCCCTTTAAAGTCTGTTTAAATAAACCTCTCTTTCGCAACAGAGATGTTTGAGTTCAGTGTCCTTAGATCAGGGCTGGATTTTGTATACAGAGGTTCTACATCTATTTTTGTGTATATTTTTGTGTAGCCTGCAAATATTCCCAGTGTGTCTGGTGTTCTCTTTGGACACTTGTCAGACGAGATGTGAGCACCCTACTTTCAGAGTCTAAATTCAGGAAATGTTTAAGCTCAGACAAGAAGTGAACCCTTCTATGGGCTTTCCCAAGGCATAAATATAGATCATTCTACCCTCACCCTCATTTCCCTAGTTAAAAGAAGCACTTATGATCCAGTCTCAGCTATCTAATGACATTCAGCTTTTGATTCATGCTCTTGAAATCTCCATCCTATGTTTCAGTCCAAGTGTTACTGTCAAAAGACCATTTTAAAATAATGTCTCTGAGGCCAGTTCACGTCACTTAAGAGAGAATCTGAGGAGAGGATGACGTGTTGACACCAATTATTGTACATTTTAATCAAAGCTTATTACACAGTTTAGGAAACTTTCATAATGCACTGTATCACAGCAGTAATTCTGTAAGAAAGCAGCAAATTTTGGACAACTATGAAATCAGACATGGTTTGTAAAAAACAGACTCATTATTTGTTAAATACACCTTATTTGCCAAATAAAAATTTCAGTGGTCTGTTAATAAAGAATGTCTCTCCTGAATGATTGAAGAAAATCGTTGCTTTTTTAATCAAATGGAGAAATGATAAATTGGAACCTTAAAAATCTCTCTCTCTGATGGTTCCTGCACAGCTACTTAATAATACAATCTGGTTTTTGCTTGTGTTTCTTTAATTTCCACAGGATTGGAACAAAGATGGACAGTTAAGAAAAGTATTGAGCACCTGAAAGGAAAGAGAAAACAGTATGACACTAAATACGAACTTTCTCAGAAATGTTTTTCTGTACAAGTGTCTGTTTGCATTAACCTTTTTGAACCATGTCAGCCTGTCTGTGGAAGATAAACTCTTTTCATCTGTTTCTAACAATTTTCCAGAAGATGATTCTAACCAAAAAATCACAAGCCTGCCACTCCTGTATACAAAGAGTCATCAGTCCAAAGCTAAAAATGATTGGGTTGTGATACAAAATACAACAGAAAGCCTGTCATTGTCAGAAATCGTAAATGAAAATGTAAAAAAATTGATAGCTTTATTATCTAATTTCAGACAAGGATCCAGGTTACAAAATCTGACACTGACAAATGTGTCAGCGGAGTGGAATGAACTCATGGAAATTTTTCAGAATGTATGGCACTCATCCGTTGAATACTTCAATATTAACAATGTAACACAGCTGTCACGCATTAAAAGATATAAGTTTAACTACTCAGGTACTTCTATGAAAGCATTGACAATGAAGAAAATTATAATCACGGACATGTACTTCTCACAGGATGACCTATACAAAATATTTGCAGATATGAATATTGCAGAAATGACAATAGCTGATTCGGAGATGATTCATATGCTTTGTCCTTCACGTAAGAGTCCCTTTAAGTACCTAAATTTTTTAAATAATGATTTAACAGATTTTCTTTTTCAAAAATGTGACAACCTACCTCAGCTGGAGACATTAATCTTGCAGAAGAATAAATTTGAGAGCCTTCGCAAAGTAAGCTTCATGACGAGCCATATGAAATCCCTGCAATACCTGGACATGAGCAACAACCTGCTGCGCCACGATGGCGCCGGCGTGCAGTGCCAGTGGGCCGAGTCTCTGGCAGAGCTGGACCTGTCCTCCAATCAGTTGGTGGATGCTGTGTTTGAGTGCTTGCCAGCCAACGTCAAAAAACTCAGCCTACGAAACAATCAGATCAGCAATGTCCCCAGCGGGGTGGCGGAGCTGAAATCCTTGGAGGAGCTGAACCTGGCATCAAACAGGCTGGCCGACCTGCCGGGCTGCAGCGGCTTCACGTCCCTGCAGTTCCTGAACGTGGAGATGAATTCGATCCTCACCCCATCTGCTGACTTCTTCCAGAGCTGCCCGAGGGCCAGGGAGCTGCAGGCCGGGCACAACCCGTTCAAGTGTTCCTGTGAGCTGCAAGCCTTTATCCAGCTGGAGAGGCACTCGGGGGGGAAGCTGTTTGGCTGGCCAGTGGCCTACGTGTGCGAGTACCCAGAGGGCTTGCGAGGGACGGAGCTCAAGGACTTCCACCTGAGCCCGCTGGCTTGCAACACGACGCTGCTGCTTGTGACAGCTCTGCTGCTGACACTGCTGCTGGTGGCTGCGGTGGCCTTCCTGTGCATCTACCTGGATGTGCCGTGGTACGTGCGGATGACGTGGCAGTGGACGCAGACGAAGCGCAGAGCTTGGCACAACCCCCCCGCAGATCAGGAGGCCATTCTGCAATTCCACGCCTTCATTTCCTACAGCGAGCGCGATTCGCCGTGGGTGAAGAACGAGCTGATCCCGAACCTGGAGAAGGGGGAGGGCAGCGTGCAACTGTGCCAGCACGAGAGAAACTTTATCCCCGGCAAGAGCATTGTGGAGAACATCATTAACTGCATTGAGAAGAGCTACAGGTCGATCTTTGTGTTGTCTCCCAACTTTGTGCAGAGTGAGTGGTGTCACTATGAGCTGTACTTTGCCCATCACAAGTTATTCAGTGAGAATTCCAACAGCTTAATCCTGATTTTACTGGAGCCCATCCCTCCGTACCTTATCCCTGCCAGGTATCACAAGCTGAAAGCTCTCATGGCAAAGCGCACCTACATGGAGTGGCCGAAGGAGAGGAGCAAGCGCGCCCTATTCTGGGCCAACCTCAGGGCAGCCATTAGCATTAACCTGCAAAAAGCTGATGAGAACTTGTATGAGGAAACAGATGAAGCATCTTTCTAATGGAGTTTCATCTGTTTTTTCTTTGTGAAATAATAAATATGATTTCCATTCATTGTAAGGTGTTTAACTTTTTGTTACACAATCTTGTTTCCAGCTTGCCTGTGTCTCTTCCTAACCATAGTCAAAATTCAATTCATCTTATTGCAAATCTCTTGAGATAGCAAATTGCAAATGAATTTGAATGTGGATTTTGAAATACGACTTGAAATATTATAGTGAGTTTTTCTCAGCACGATAAAATCTGGAGCAGTTTAGTATAGTAATGTGGAAGAGTGCTTCATCTGCTGGATAGTTTGCAGAGCTGCTTTAATCACAAAATTCATACAGCTTTGTCAAAGGAGATTATCTCTAAAATCAGTTCATGTGAAAGAAAATTAAGGATCCTGAGAAGATGCCTGAAGGCCAGAGCTCAAAATGGTTGCTAAATAGTCTTTGTTCAGGTTTGGTGTATAAAAGGATAGAACCCAGACACAGAAGTTTGTGAACTTTGAACTTGCCAAAACCAAGGATTGAGCAAGGAAGAAAAGTTTTGGGGTTTTTTTCTTAAGGAAAAAAAAGGTGAGGTACTTCACTTTTTAGCTTGGCATTACAGCAAGGGAGAAGCACAGAGCTCTAAGACCATGGGTCTCATACCATGGTCCTGGTACCATTTTGATCCTGAGAGGTACCTTGACCAGAGGGGGTAGGAGGGCATCTGCAGTAACAGAGCTGCCTTCATCATATTGCCTATGTTTTGAGAAACTCCTGACATCTCTAAACCATGCTTTTCCCTCCCTAGCTTTCTACTTCTTGTCTTCTCATCCATATATCTTACTTTATGTTTATTATTAAAAGAATCTGTCCTTTTCTGCTGAAACAGTACCTCTTGTAGCATGGCTATGACTTCTGGCCAGAAAGTCAATAACCAGTCAAAGCCTGAAAAAATTTCCTAGGTCTTGAGACAGAAGGTAATTTAATGGTTTATTCACTGAGTTTGAAAAACAAACTACATTTACAATATTTGCTTTTCCTTTACAGAAACATAGCAGCCCCCTCTGTCTGTGCTTATACTGTTTTAGCTTGAAGAAAGCATGGCTGGGCTCAGGCAAACTTTCACAACTGCTGAAGATGATGACAGTAAACTTCCTCTTTGCCCCAGCAAGGGAAGTTTGTTTGAAATACCAGAGCTAGATGACCATCAAGCAGGAAGTTTCCCTTCAAAAATGTTTTTCAACATGTATATGAGAGAAAAAGGGATGTTATGATGAAATCCTCATGTAGTATAGGATGTCTACATTTTATCTTATTTCTGTCTTCCATTACTAGCAAAACATTTTAATTTTGATGCTTCTTTTTGCCTGAGGTTTAAGCAGGCTGAGATTTCTTGACCTGAAGCCTTGAACTGTGAGTGACTGTTTATGAGCTGTAGAAAAAAGGTCAAATTTAACACCTTTAGCTCGCTCATCCCACTTACCCTCAAAATTAATATAGCACACCTGTTATCAAATTGCAGACATTTCATTCAGAACTGTGGAAATAAATGTTTTCTCTGCTTCGTCCTTCCCCTCCCATTGCTGCTTCAGTGTGAAAACTGAAGATGATCAGACAGCTTGTTTGCCTATCCCTTTCTCACAACCATGGACAGCTGGATTATGTGATACCTTGCTTGAAAATGTTCTTCAAAAGCCTCAGAGTTTTAGGCCAAGAGTTTTAGTAACTCTTGAAACCTCTGTGATACAATTAACATCCCCTTGTGTGTAACCTTTAGAGCTCATGTGGCTTCTTCTGTTGGCTGAAAGACAGAGATACACTCTGAAAGTCAGAGAGTTTCCAAGAAACCTTCCTGTTACTCATGTGGGAGCCATAGCCATTACCAGAAATTAAGGAGTGGAAGGTTTTAACAAGACAAGCAAGGTTTGTTTGCCACTTTGGAAAGAACCTGGAACTATGTGACCTCAGGGAATGTAGCTGATGTTATGATAAGCAGAAGTATATAATTACAGTTCTATGGTATTACAGTTTCTGGATTCCAAAATCCTTGAGTGAATAAATTGGAAAGGGTGGCTTTTAATGAACATGGGCATTAATTAAAACTTGTACTTTGGAGCCAGAAGCCCACATACTATTATCTTTTTTTTTTTTCCATATGTGCCAAATAATTGATTAAACAGCTAAACATGCAATGAATTGTTAGAGCTAATTTCTCTGATTCCACAAGACAGAATGAATTTCTCAAGTGTTATTAGAATATTTCAAACAATTGTCTCAGTTTCTGTCATACTCTCAACCCTTTCTATAGAACCAGCTTTAATCCATGAAGAAATTTTTCCATGTTCATGGGGCCATACATAGTCTCCCAGCATGTGAGCCAGTTTATCTGCGGAATTTGGAAGGGACTGAGCTTTTCTGTGCAGCCTGGTGATGTGTGCCTGCACTTGGTCCTGCACTGAAATGCCTAACTGCTGCTGCACTCCAGTTATCAGGAAAAAGGAGTGTGTAAATGTGTTCTGACATCAGATACTGTATCAGAGCAATTCCTGGCATTTGGTTAGTCATCTTGATGACTAGCAGGAATGCTATTTTTACATACATAAAAATATCAACATGCAAAACTGATAACATAGGAGTTAAACACCCTCTGAAACATAAAAGATGTGCAGAATGAAGTTCAAGAGTGAAAACAGAAATGTTTTTATGTGTATTTAAGTATTGTATAGTATAAAGGAAACTGGCAGACAGGCAGACTTGACATAATGTGAGTTGCCTGCTGAGAGCTCAGCTCTTCTTTAGCTTTAGAAATGTTACAAAACATCATCACTGAACTTTAGCTGCAAAGAGTTTGAGGAAGGAAAGGCACCCAGGGGAAAATAAAGGGACTCTGGGAGATTCTGCTGAGAGGAAGGTTCAAAACCTCTGTGAAATCTGTGTTTTTACTCAAGGCTTTGGTTAGTCTGTTTTTTCTTTTGGAAGTACTTGCTGAGATTGACTATAATGTTCATTTGTAGTCACTGTTTTGTCAAGAGAAAACAGTATTTATAATCAATAAGTGAGGAAGTTGTGTGTTCTGCAAGGTGGCTCTGGGTTGCCAGTTTGATTTCCACAGCTTTGATCCTTGTGTCTATTTATACCAAAGCAAAATTGGCTTGAGCATAAATGTGGTACAGTATTTGCCCACTTTGACTTGTGGTGGAATTTGGCCTTTTTTCCACTGACTTGACATACAGGTGACAATGACAATTACAGTTAAAGTCCTTGTGACCAAACACCAACGTTGAGAACCTTTAATTATTGTATTAACTTGTCATGACTGCTTCAATGAGTTCATCTTCTGTAACTGTGCTTTAACCCACGTCTTGCACATGTTAAGTTGCCTTTTGCAGTTCTTGTCAGAGAGATTCTTCACTCTTTTGGCATGCTGCTGGTCCTGAATACCTTTTCATACCTGACCAAGGGTTCTGCTTCCTCTCTGGGTAAATAATGATGACATACAGGCAGAAATGTGAAATGTCTTTTTGTGAACACTGATGCAAAAACTGCAAAAAACCCCAGCAGTATAAAATTCAGAAATGGAACAAGGTATCTGCATGAACATGTGTCAGCTGACTATGGAAAAGATGGTATGTAGCTGGTGCATTTCGAGATGCATGAACAGAAATACATTGCTTTTAGGTTTTTCCTGTCATGCAAAATGACTGAATCAGTAAACTGAAACCAGCCCCAAACAAAACTTCGGTGAATTGGTTTGTAAAAATAAATTATGCAAGGTTCCTAATGGTTTATTAGAGGTATTCAGGAATATGAGTTTTATTTTAACTATCTGCAAATTTTTCTTTAGGGCAAACTGTTTATTTGGATGTCTTTTAAAGCTTCATAAAGAAGGTTGGTAAAAAAATTAAACATACTACAAATAAAAGGTGGTTTTTTAATAGTTGTGTGTGTACTACAGTCAGTTCTGATGAAAGCTGATGGTGCATTTGATTTTATCCATGCAGCAATTTTTTTTCTAGGAATTATATTCAACATAAAGCTGCCACTGTTTTGGCTAATTGTGCTATCATTGTTCAGACAACAAGTGCCTTACTCTATTCAGTATCATGGATTAATGCCTACCAATAGGAGCATCTCTTTTAACTTGGATTCTAGATGGTATCAGCTGGCAAACACTCTTGCTGCTTTATTGAGAAACATTCATGATCCCTGGTCTTATCTTGGGTCACAGATGTTGATTTTCTCCCAGGCTCATGTCCCTGTTCCCAATATTAACTGAATGGCTGCTTTCTTGGATTCCTTCTGTGGATGCAACAGCCTGGTCAGAGAGTGAGCAAAAGGGTTTCGTTCTCTCACAGTGGACTTGAGAGACTATTTAGGGAGTCATAGAAACGATGATAACTTGTTAGTATAAACAACCTGCAGGTGGTGTTTTTCTACTCTGTTTTTCTGTTCTTCTCAAGGAGTGTTTATGAGAAAAATGTTTTTGTTAGCTAGCCAATCAAGTAGAATATGTCAAATCTGTCTATAAAAGAGAGGATTTTTCGTATTAAACACACTTCTGCTTCGAGTGAATTTGTGTCATTTCTGGCTCAACAGTGACATCCTTCAGCTCCAGATTACCCTATATTGTGTCATATTCTTTGTGGCTTCATTACAGCTGTCTTGTCACAGGGAATATTCACTGTTAATTTTTATAATTTTTTGGAGGAAGCCACAATGTGAGGTATCCTTGATAACCATTCTAGTGTAAAGATGATTGCCCTGTAAGGGTTTTTTAACTGTGCCAGTTTGCCCCTGTTATTAGCTTTGGAGATATAAACTTCTGTCATCCATCAGTAGATTACATTAATTACTCTCCTTGATGAGCAAAAAAATTTGGTAGGGTAGAATTCTGCAAGAGATCTTGATATGAACAAAAGTTGACAGTGAGAGTTCTGCTTCCTCTTTTCTGTGTGTGCAAAGAGGAGATGCAGTTGACAGATTTCTAGAACACCTGTGTAACATCAGAAGCAGACTTGAAATTAGAAATGCAGAATTAATTGAACAGTCTTGCCAAGGGAAATATTCTGCACTACAGATAGGCTTATTTCCTCCTAAACCAGCTGGTTATGTAAATATTACGGGAGTAAATGTATTTTTAGTCTGAACTGGTAAAAGTTTCCTGTCATTGTGCTCTTAATACCCACATTGTAAGGAGCTTTCATTAATTCTTAGAATTGTATATCTTGTTTAAAAAAGACCTGGTTTTTTTGCTTCCTGAGGTAGGTAATTATTGAGGAATTAGCATCTCATGTGAGTTTCCCCACCCTGAAGATTACAAATGTTTGAAATTCTGTTTTGAGGATGCTAACCAAGTATGCAGAGGACTTTTGCCGGTTCTTCAGCTTGAAGATGAATTCCATGCACGAAAGGTGGGTTATATTTGCTTCATTATTTTTAATAATTTTCTCTTTGATATATGAATATCTTGGACTTCATCAAATCTCAGGTGCTGATGTTTTTTTGATGTTGGAAGATACTCTTGCATTTTGAAGTTTCAGTGAAAACACTCATCTGAATTTCAGCAAAGAGGAAAGGGAGAAAAATCATTTGGTATGGCAGTTTTAATTCTCAGCTGACTCTAATTTAATACCATTCTGAAACAGCATTGGAGGGGTAACCCTTGATCCTTACTACTGCTTTTCTAGATATATTTGCTTTACTCTTTGACTCTGGCACCCTGCAGGGCAATAGAGTGTGGCTTGTCCCTTGTTGCAGTATCTAGCATAGCATGTACAGTAAATTAAAACTCATCTGGCACTGGAACATGGACAGAGAATATATCTCTGGTTTTTCCTCCCTTCAGAGCATTTCTTGCGTTATTACTGACATCCCTTTTGCCCAGGAGGAAGTTCCTCCAGGTAGTTCTAGATCAAAGTTTGTTTGATTCAAGAGTTAGATTGTTTATCAGCCTGGACTCTGAAGAGCAGAGCCAACTGCACTTTGAAGGAACTGGGTCAGATTTCCTTGTCTTATTTTGTCTTTCAATTGATACTGTACTTTGACCAATCATCCCAGCTTCACTTATTTTGTGTCCTCAGAAACTCTAGCACAACTTTCTGAAGGTGTAATTGGGCCTCTCTAGGATTCAATGGAGGTAGAAATACTTTAGTGATTTATTCATTTCATGGTTTTGGTGATGTTAATTGCATGTATTTTTGCTTTACTTAATTAAGAAAAAAATTGATTAAGCCTGATGGGAAACTTGGATGGGGAGGGTTGAGTTTTGACTAAGTGTCAATTAGTCAAATTATTAGGGCCTAGCACACATTATAACCTAAAACTGAAATAAAAGGGGTTTTGGTTTCTATTTAACAAAAGATTACACAGGGACAGAATTTTAAAACTTTTGGGTTTAGATTTTTTTAACAGAAAAAGATCAGAACAGAAAATGAAACCGGGGATGTTTGTCTCCTGAAACTGTTTATGAGTTGTTTATACTTCATGCAGTTGCTGTTCTCAGGGCTTTTCCCCCCTTCTTCACCATGTTATCCCAGAGGCACTGCTAATGTTGTGGATGAGCTTGGCCTTGAATCCAGCTGCCACTGGCTCTAAGGAGCACAGAGGAAGCCTTTGGCAGCTTCTCACAGAAACCAGACCTGTATTCCCCTGCTAGCAAAACCTTGCCATGCAAACCCAATGCAATGGACTGTATAATTCCTCAGAATTCTTGGCTTATTCTAAAAACAGACTCTTATATCTCTGTGCTATAGTAAGGACAAAGCTGATAATCTGACCCTGAGAGGATCATGGCAATATCCAGGTCTTTGGGGTGTGAAGAATATTCTTTTAGTGAAGAGGTTGTTTTTGCACCAGTTTCTGTGAGGGTGGTTTTATTGGAGTTTTGTTCCCAAATTTGTGTGAACCTGGAATGTACAGAAACAGCAGATGGATGTTCTCCTTTATTTTGATGTTTGTTCTCCTTTATGTTTCTTCTCATAAATGTATTGATGTTGGTTTGTACCAGTTTTGTATTTTTTCATGATTAAGAAATTTGTATTTCTTAACATCTATGTGTTTGTAACATACCAGTGGCATCCCACCCATTATAAGAGAATTAATTTACATTTGACTGAGTCATTAATTAAAGAGTGGGAGTGAGGACGATTGGTAAGAACTGAAAACAGGAGTATGTAAAAATATTTTTTTATTACATAGATTTTATATTGAAATTTATTATATAGATTTTATATTGAAGTTTATTTTCACAATAAAAAAGCACCTTCAATCATTCAACGGCTTCATTAAATTTAATGTATTTTTTCTATAGGGCTGGACTCATCAGTGGGACATATTGAACAGAAAACAAAGATATGAAAACAAAGATATGCTTCTGTGTTTCTGCAAAAAACCAAGATACAGCTGGATAGCATAATGAGATCCCTCACAAATATCTATGTCTTAACTTGTGCCTTTACATTCACACTATGCAATAATATTCAACCAACTGTAGAAGATGAATTTATTGCAAATTATTCAAACAGTTTGCTAACTAATGTTCCAAAAACCATGCCAGTCCGTACTCAAGTATTAGATTTATCACATAATAGGATCTCTGGACTTAGTATCTCAGAATTTATTAATCTTTCTGACCTTCAAGTATTAAATCTTTCTCATAATCTAATGGCAGTGCTTGACTTTAGTGTCTTCATTTTTAATGAAAATTTAGAATACTTAGATCTATCTCATAATAACATTTCAAAAGTTTCCTGTCTAACTCTTGCATATCTTAGACATTTAGATCTTTCTTTCAATAAGTTTACTGCCCTGCCCATCTGTCAGGAATTTGGGAACATGTTTCATTTGGAGTACCTTGGATTAAGTGCTACAATGATACGAACATCAGACTTCAGGTATATCAAACATTTGCAGCTGCACACTGTCTTCCTGAACTTGGGAAACTGTTCACTGTATGAGCCCCAGAGTCTGACAGTCTTGAATACAAGGAATCTCCACATTGCTTTTGCAGCAGACCAAAACTTCATTTTTCCCCTCCTGTATGATGGAATGAGCACTTCAGAAAACTTAGAAATAGTTAACTTAAGATATACTTTGAGTTACAAAGATTTCCCCTCTCCATCTTTAATGCTCCTGAAGAAAATCAAGACAACAACTCTCATACTTGATGCTGTGGACTTACAATGGGCTATCATCCTACAAATTTTCATGCTTATTTGGTATTCACCTGTGGAACATTTGACTGTGAGAAATTTGACTTTTAGGGGACCACTGGAGGAGCTGACTGAATATGCATTTCTACCCTTATTAAGCTCTGTGGAACAATTAATCTCTTTGGATGGCTCCATGAAAGCATTAACTTTGGAGCATGTTCGTAATAAGGTTTATTATTTCAACCAGGAGATTCTATACAGACAGTTTTCAGAGATGAATATTGCCAATTTGACAATAGCTGATGCATATATGCCACATATGCTTTGCCCCAATAGGACAAGCTCATTTCAGTATTTAAATTTCTCTCACAACGCCCTGACAGATGAATTGTTCCAGAATTGCGGCACTCTCGTGGATCTTAAATTACTTATTTTGCAGAAGAATAAATTTGAGAGCCTTCGCAAAGTAAGCTTCATGACGAGCCGTATGAAATCCCTGCAATACCTGGACATGAGCAACAACCTGCTGCGCCACGATGGCGCTGGCGTGCAGTGCCAGTGGGCCGAGTCTCTGGCAGAGCTGGACCTGTCCTCCAATCAGTTGGTGGATGCTGTGTTTGAGTGCTTGCCAGCCAACGTCAAAAAACTCAGCCTACGAAACAATCAGATCAGCAATGTCCCCAGCGGGGTGGCGGAGCTGAAATCCTTGGAGGAGCTGAACCTGGCATCAAACAGGCTGGCCGACCTGCCGGGCTGCAGCGGCTTCACGTCCCTGCAGTTCCTGAACGTGGAGATGAATTCGATCCTCACCCCATCTGCTGACTTCTTCCAGAGCTGCCCGAGGGCCAGGGAGCTGCAGGCCGGGCACAACCCGTTCAAGTGTTCCTGTGAGCTGCAAGCCTTTATCCAGCTGGAGAGGCACTTGGGGGGGAAGCTGTTTGGCTGGCCGGCGGCCTACGTGTGCGAGTACCCAGAGGGCTTGCGAGGGACGGAGCTCAAGGACTTCCACCTGAGCCCGCTGGCTTGCAACACGACGCTGCTGCTTGTGACAGCTCTGCTGCTGACACTGCTGCTGGTGGCTGCGGTGGCCTTCCTGTGCATCTACCTGGATGTGCCGTGGTACGTGCGGATGACGTGGCAGTGGACGCAGACGAAGCGCAGAGCTTGGCACAACCCCCCCGCAGATCAGGAGGCCATTCTGCAATTCCACGCCTTCATTTCCTACAGCGAGCGCGATTCGCTGTGGGTGAAGAACGAGCTGATCCCGAACCTGGAGAGGGGGGAGGGCAGCGTGCAACTGTGCCAGCACGAGAGAAACTTTATCCCCGGCAAGAGCATTGTGGAGAACATCATTAACTGCATTGAGAAGAGCTACAGGTCGATCTTTGTGTTGTCTCCCAACTTTGTGCAGAGTGAGTGGTGTCACTATGAGCTGTACTTTGCCCATCACAAGTTATTCAGTGAGAATTCCAACAGCTTAATCCTGATTTTACTGGAGCCCATCCCTCCGTACCTTATCCCTGCCAGGTATCACAAGCTGAAAGCTCTCATGGCAAAGCGCACCTACATGGAGTGGCCGAAGGAGAGGAGCAAGCGCGCCCTATTCTGGGCCAACCTCAGGGCAGCCATTAGCATTAACCTGCCAATAGCCAGTGAAGCAAATGATTAGGAGAGTAATATTACACCTACTGGTAATATAAGTGTGTGAATAACTGACTTGACTTTTTTGCATTAAACTCTGTAATATTTTTTTTCTGTTTTCTTACAATATTCCCAGTTTGTTGCAAAATGTGGCACATAAAGAAATTGCTATTGCTTATTCAAGCCATCCAGGTAGTCAGAAGTCCTCTGTAGTTGCCTATCATCAACAAAGAGAAAGAGAGAAATTTTCTTAATGATTTACCTTATTTTCAGGTTGCATTTATTTGACTTTTCCCTTTGAAAGCTATGTTTGAAAGTAATAAGAATATGGTTTGTTCAGTGTAATCAGGCCGCCAAGGCATACATTTCATCTTTGTTCTGATGTGAATGTTGTGACATTAAGATTGTAGGGATCTGCTTTCCTGGTTTTCATTAAATAACACAAAGAAGAAAACTCTTGTTTGAATCCCATCCAGTATGTTGGTACAGTAGGTGTTACGTGTACAGTATCCACACCCTTTTAGCCTGTTTTCCCTTCCTGGAAATCTTTCATCACAGAGAGACTTTCTTGGGTATGTGAAAAGTTGAATCCATTAATTCTTGTTTGATGTTCTTCTTCCTTTGCTGTATTAAACATTACCAATTGACTAGAGATAGATACCTGCCAAGCTATGAGTTCATAGAATTTGGTATTCACTGTCTTCAAATTCACAGTTAATACCTCTAATTATTATTTTTTATAGTATTGTATAGTATTTTTTATGGTATTTTTAAATAGTATTGTAAATTGCTGCTTTCTGCTGTGATTCTATCAAGCTATACTGGATTGCATGTTTTTTCTCTTTCCTAGTACTTAGAAACTTGATGTTTGGAAATGAAGCACTTTTATCTCCAGGCTTCACTGAACTCTGTTACCTTGCTCATTTAATGAGCAGGTGATGAGGGTCATCACACAGGTGAAAAAAGTCATTTTCCCTAGGAAATAACTTCTCTGCTAAAATCTTACTGATTAAACTAATGGTTTTTGTTAGTAGGAGACATCTAGTCACTTGCTGGGCTTGGATTCGAGAGTCTAATAAACATCTAATTCTTTATCTGTTATTAAATTTCATGTGTCATTTCAATGGCGATGTGGAGTTGTGCCATTGTACTTACAGCTTGATGGAAATGTAAAGTCCTGAGATCACAACTGTGGGCAGCACATGAGGTGATCAAACTGTAAGAGGATGTGATCCTTAACACTCAGTGAGGTGGCTCACCAAGCACACACCAGGAGTGGTAGCTAGATGAAACAGTGAAATTGAAGCTGTGGGAGAGCTTCCTGGTGTCCAAAGATGACACTGCTGGCACTCACCTACCAGTTCAGGTTACCTGGGTAGGATGGCAGTAAGATGCCAGGTGCCTGGCTCCTGAGCTTTGGAGAGAAGAGCTCAAAATCCCTACTACATCTTAATTATCTCTCAGTTATTTCCACACTTGTTAAATCTGTATCTCTCCAATTTAGAGAAGGATGTTTGTGGGCGACCATGTCAAAACCTTACCCAGAAATCAAGATTTAGTAGGGATTTGGGATGCTGGTGGATAAGAGGCTGGACATGACCCAGCCATGGGCACTCACAGCCCAGAGAGCCAAAGGTGTCCTGGGCTGCATCCAGAGCCCCGTGGGCAGCAGGGGAGGGAGGGGATTCTGCCCCTCTGCTCTGCTCTGCTCTGGTGAGACCCCACCTGCAGGGCTGCAGCCAGCTCTGGGAGCCCAGCGTTAGAAGAATGTGGACCTGTTGGAGTGAGTCCAGAGGAGGCCACAAAGATGATCAGAAGGGCAGAGCACCTCTCCTGTTAGGACAAACTGAGAGAGCTGGGGTTGTTCAGCCTGGAGAAGAGAAGGCTCCATGGAGATCTTGTTGAGGCTTTTCAGTAGTTAGATAGAGCTTATAAAAAAGATGAGAACAGACTTTTCAGCAGGAGCTGTTGTGGTAAGGCAAGGGGTACTGGTTATAAACTAAAAGAGGACTGATTTAGGTTGGATATAAGAAATAATTTTTTATAATGAGGGTGGTGAAACACTGGAAGAGACGGCCCAAAGAAGTTGTGGATGTCCCATCCCTGGAAACATTGACGGTCAGGTTGGGAAGGGCTCTGAGTGATCTGAAGTAGCTGAAGATGTCCTTGCTCATTGCAGGGAGTTGGACAGGATGACCTTTAGAAGTCCCTTCCAACCCAAACTATTTTGTGATTCTATGATTTCATGATTTTACAATTTTACCTCTCTAGGACTTGACACTTTAAAGCGGGGAATGCTATCAAGAAATCCTGTGACCCTTCTTCCTGAAAGCCTCCTCCCCCTCCCAGGCATTACAGCCTAACGTGATTAGCAGTCACACTTAGTGCTAGTGGGCTAAAAGACATGTAGTCTATCCTGTTTACTAGACAAGAAAAGAGGAAGTAAAATTTCGTAATTCAGGCTTTCTGGTCTCTGTAAATTTAATGCATCAGCAAAGTGGGGGTTATGTCCTAAATAATGTACAGACTGGGCTGTGGAGGAGTCCCTCACCTTTAAGACTGTTCTGAAATGTAAGTTTTAGGTGGGTGTGAAAGAAATAATTTCTCAAGTCTGCCATGTATATTGTTTTGGAATATTAATGCTGTAAGAGCCCTTTATACTCTGTCCTTCCCACCTCACAGATCTTTCATGCAGATGCCAAATATTTTGGTTACGTATATACCATACACTACAGCTTCTTAAAATACACGACTGAATTCCTTTGATAAAGCAGACTCATTTTGTCGTGGTTTGGTGTGTTGGTCGGTTTTCTTTTCTAAGTAAGCATTTGACAGTATTTCTCATCAAGCAACATTGTGTTGGCTTAGTTAGTGTTCAGTCAGGCCAGAGTTTTAATTGTAAAGGATATGTTTAAATCATTTTTATCACTAAAAATCGCAGTAAAGACACAGAGATCAGTTTTAAATCCTTGAGCAGATTTCTGTGCATGACAGAATTGAGCTCAGAGGGAACAGCCTAATTTCTCAAGTACGAGAAAATGAATATTATCTTAAATTACAATCTCATGAACTTCAATTGTGCCTTTTTCTCAGGCTAAGAGGGACACCCAATGGCCGATGCAATTATCACTGCTGCCTGAAAGTGATCACTCAGTCTAGAACAGAGATGAATCTCATCAGCCAGCAGCTGGAGTAGCCTCTTGCAGGTGTGCCCTCGAGAGGGCAGATGGGGATGAGCTCTTCCCGTGACAGCTGCCACGCTGGTCAGTGGCCGTGACTCCCCCTGCCATTGGTCCCTCCTCCTAAATCTTAGAAATCAGCAGCATGATAATGAGCACTCTCTGGCAGGAGGCCAAGAAATACAAGCCAGTAATTTACTCATATTCTGATTGCTGTTTACAGGCTTTTATTTTTGTGCCTCATTTCTGCTGTACCTGCTTTCCCTTCTGTACATCACCATGGCATAGCACAGGCGCTCACCAGGCTGATCTGCAGGATCCCAGGCAGCGAGAGACCCACATCCTGATGCAAACACTTCAGCAGGAATGGGAAGAGTTAGAGATGCATAGTGAATTCAGCCAGGCTCCCTCTTCTTAGGCATCTGATAAGGCGTGAAGAAATAAAACCCCATTCTTCATCATCATCATCATCATTGTTATCTCAGCACAGCCTGCAGGTGTGTCTGGAAGTGTGCAGGGCTCACGTGGAGATGTGTCAGCAGCCTCTGGCACCCTCCTCTGGGAGAGGCTGTGGGGAGCAGGCCCAGTCAGTCATCCTGTGAGTGATTAAAAAAGGCAAACTCATGTGTTTGGTGCTCCACACCTGCCTATGGGCTAATTAGAATGCCCTAATTAGAATGACCTAATTAGAGGTGAGTAAAACATTTTTATGAGCTTGCTTGCCACTGAGCGTGCTGCAGGACACAGCTCCTCCAGCACAAGTTCCTTGTGCTGCTGCCCTGGGCCCCGTGTGGGGCAGGCACACAGGGGAGGTGGCAGAAGGGGCACCCACACACCCAGAGCCACTGGGGTCTCCTCCAGGCCTGCCTCTGACCCCAGCACAGCATCACTGCTCTTGTCACCCAGCACGTGACAACATGACCACAAACAATATTCTGAGTGTTTTATTAACAAGTATAATACATATGCACTGTGCACTAAATATACTAAATATAGTATGAGGACTGTACAGTACAAATTTTTTATGTTCACAGTTTGACATGACAAAATGTCATTACTGAGTTCCCATTGGACTACCAAAGTAGAAACAGTGAAAGTACATTAAACATTCACATCTTTAGTAAGAAAAGATTACCAAAATGTCTCCATATTTGCAAGTTATAGTAATGCATGCTAGAAACCTTTAATTAGCCATTTTGTCTTATTAGCTTATAAAATATATTACATTTTATTTTAAAAATTCTGCATAGTTTATAGAAGTATCAAAGTAAATAAAAATCCTTGCTATATTTGCAGGTGAGAGATGCTAAGCAAAAAGATTATTTTGACCCTCTAAAGTACATTAAGTGCTAATATCTGTAAAATATAATGAAAAATGGTCTAGCCCTCTTAAGAGATGTAAAATGCTTTGTAAATTTTTTTAGGAAGGATTTGTATTCATCATGTTGCTATCCTTGGCAGAGACAACATATTTGAACAAGATGTGGCATTAGAAGTATCACTGCAGAATGCCATGTGTATATTTAAATAAACCCACACAAGAAACCTGCTTAGTTTCTTGCAATTGTACTACAAACTAGTAATTTATTATAATCAAATAGCTTAAACAGACACATTTTAGTAAAACAGTATTACCTGTTACACACTGCACAGTGCAATACTGTTACAGAGAAAGTGGGGGGGTTTAAATATACTCATTCTCCTGGATTAGGATTTGGTCTAAACTGGCTTTTCTTTAGGGCATAGATGGAATGACTGGTTTTGCAAAGTATTTAATTGAGTACATTTCAAAGTTGCAAGGTATCCTTCAAATCAAAGTTTGCTAAAATTACACAATGAGCTGGTTAAGATGTGAATTCACATTCAGCTAGAAGTGTATTTGTTTGTGACCTTTTAGACATCCCACAAAGACACCACAGACACAACTGAAAAATCCTATAAGGAAGGCATTATCATGTAATAATCTCAAATACTTATATTTAATATTGAAATTTCTGTTGTCCTAATTCGCAAGACACATGGATGAAATTTGAAAGTTCTGCTCAATTTCCACTGTATTAGACCCCATCATTAGTGTAGAAATACTTTCAGGAAAAAGGTACATAAGCTAATGAATTAACACAGCAAATAACCTAGACTAAATCATCTGAAGTAACTCTTAGTTACAAAAAAAGTTCTGCCTTTAGGATACTGATTTAAAAAATATTAAAAAACATACTAATGAGAACATTTTATGTAAACCTCAAAAGAGAAACAGAGCATTAGAAAGAAATGTTCCTTAAACATCCTGAATTTTATAAATTTGCGTTTTTAAGGTAGAAATGGGACCAGGTGCCATTAAGGTGCTTATTTTCTAGTATCTGTTTTTCCCCTCATCAACAGAACAGAGAATTGTTTTCATCCCAGGGTAGTCAATGTCTGTAGACTTGTGACTGATGCCACAGAGCTCCCTCCACACAGCCTCCCAGCCAGTGACACGCCTGGATTTACAAAATTGCCATTAAAACCTAGAGCAAATTCTGCTACCAAAAAAATAAAAAATAGGAAGTCCACATTCTGGAACAGCTATCATTACTATCAGTCTCTTTCCTACAAGTTTCTCAACGTCACTAACAATTTGCCCTACCAAGAAAGAAAAAAGGCTGATTCATGTGCTGGGTATTTCAGTGCCACAGGTGAGCAGATGAGGGAGAGCTGTAAGACACAAGATGCAGCCCTCCCGAGGTGGTGAGGATGTATGGAGCTGGAACAGAGCAATTGCTGTCAGAACATTTTTCTACAGGAAGTACAAACCTCTCCTTCTCTAATTCCACAGGCATGTGGATGTCAGCAGAACAGCTGGTAAAGTCCTATCACCAAATAAAGGCTCTTTGCACTCACACTCTTGCATCTCCAAGACTGTTTGGCATTGGGCTCCATTGGTTATAGAAGCACAGCCTACCTGCTCCACAAGCTCAAAATTACCCACCTGCAGATGGACACTCCACCTGTCTCCTGCAGAGTTCTACCAAACTCTTCCTCCCCCCACACCTCCATTGTTCACTGGGTTTTTCCAAAAGAAAGGAAAAGCTGACTTCAGTATGTTTAACATACAGGGAATGGTGGTTACCTTACACAGGGCAAGGAAGGGAAATGTGTTTGTGTGTGAGAGTGTAGAGAAATACATCCTGTTTCCTTGCAGTGCCACAAAGTCTGCCAGCCAATGCAGACAGAAACCTTCCTTTCAGAGGATCCCAGACAGGAACATTTCTAGGGGCAGCTGCAGGTTGCTTGAATTCAGTTTCTTTTAGCTATGGAGTTCTGTTTGCTAATGGGCATGGTTTTAATGCAATAGACATGTCCACAGGGAAGCAGTTGTACCTACCATGGAGAGACTACCAGAGGCACAAACCAGAATTGGATGATTTGGTATGTGCTTTTATCCAAAACAGATCCATGACTCAATTTATCATCAGAAGTACTTCATATCTGATGCCATCTTCTCATAAAAATATTGTGGATCAGTAATTTTAAATCTTGTAGTGTATTACAGTGGTACTCACAACAGTACAGTTCAGAGCATTTTTGACTTAATGATTGCTATTTTCTGAAGTACAGCAAAGACAAATAAATTATTTAGAAGAAATGCAGGGGCATGATTGCAGGGGGATAATCTATATCCCTGAAATGAGGTGCAGTAGGTTTCCATGAATGTCATTTAATTCCAAATCACAGGAGAGTACCATAGACTCACAGAATCATAGAATATGCTGAGTTGGAAGGGACCCATCAGGATCATTGAGTCCAACTCCTGGCCCTGCACAGGATACCCCAAAAGTCACACCATGTGCCTGAGAGCATTGTCCAGATGCTTAACTCAGACAGGCTGGTGCTGTGACCACTTCCCTGGGAAGCCTGTTCCAGTGCCCAACCACCCTCTGGGTGAAGAACTTCCTGATGGTAAACCCCTGACTCAGCTTCAAGCTGTTCCATCCATACACTTGCACAGAAACCAGACATACAGAGTCACACAAAGTCTTCCTTTAACAAATCCACTGGGGCATTATGCAAGAAAAACAAGGATATATACTACACTACAATACAGATGACAGATGGCATTGGTTTAGATGCACAGTATTGTGTACGGACCAATTCCTGCCCATTTTTCTTCTTGACTGGGGTAAATGATACTATGACTCAGTCTTTCTGTAAAGTAATTACACTGTTTAGATTTATTTCCTCAATATTACTCACTGTTTGGGCAGAGGGGATTTCTAAATCAGGTGTCTTCCAAAAACTGTTGTATGAACCACGTTGCAGAAATCAACACAGCTGGCAGAGTCCATTCATTGCATTGTTGAGCATAAAATGAGAGTGTATCCCTTAAGGGGCACATAAATAATAGTCTCTGGCAAGGACTAGCATTTCAGATATTCAATAACATTTACTATTTTATCAGTATATGCTGGGTTGATTATATGAAGAAACCAACAAAAGCTGTTAGTTTAAAAATTCCCTTATTCACAAATGAAATACAATAAACATACTGAATGCAGAAAGGGTTTGCTTAGCATCCCCCAAAGAAAAAAAGAAGTGTTCACATTCTTTAGGTCTGACCCGTGGTAAGAACATAGAAGGGTTAGATAACATCTGTTACTGACCATACGTAAGCTTTTAATGGTATAAACTCAGAGATCCAGACCAGCTGAATCCAAATTAAAATGCATGTGTAAAAAACAAAAAAGTGTGGCAGGAGTCAGGGAGAGAAGACATTCAGACTAGCATGTGGCGTTTCCTGTGAAGAGCGAGATGGTCCGAGCGTGAAAAGCTGCGGTCACAGTCTGGACACTGGAAGGGTTTGATTCCTGTGTGCTTGCGGAAATGCCGCGTCAGTTCATCGGAACGAGCAAACTTCCACGTGCACCCTTCCCAAGTGCACTTGTACGGTTTTTCTCCTGGAAAAGGAAACACAGAAGTGAGGATTTAAGATGTGAACTCATCAGTTCTCATCATGTAAGTTCACACATATATCTGATAGATTTATTCTACTGCCTTGCCGAATTTCAGTAAGTACTTCACTGCTTACTCAAAAAGCTCTAAACAGCTCAAAGCTGAAGAGTACTCTGTGCTAGAAACTGTGTAGTCAAAGTTAACTGACCAAAAAATTGCTACCTGCCACAACTTATTTTTTTATTGTCTCTGTTCCTTTCTCTGCCATATTAGCACTTGTTTTGTATTATGAAACCCAGAAGGATGAAGGTTTAAGCATTTGTTCAAGTATTTTCAGAACTGGGATCTCATTTTCTAGCTTTGAAAGGACTGTGCTACCATAAAGCACAACAGGCAGAAATCATGTGATTTCTGAAATGTAATGCAGTGTAAATGACTGGCATCACTGTCTCAAGTACCTCAACTTAAAACTCTCTCTCTATCATTACTAATATGTCATCCTCCTCCTTTAACACCACTGTATTGCCCAACAGGTAAATGGCTTGATGCACAACAGACGTGAACTGGGCTCTGTTTTTCCTAAAAGAGGTACCCTTGTAAAAACCTTGGAGGTATATATTTTCATTCAGCATGCAAAGATGAACACTTCTGTGGAGAGCAAAGATGGGGATATTGTCGTTTACTGGAACACTCATTCAGATAAAAAGCACCACTGCACCAGTGGTTAGCATCTCCACAGAGCAAATGTGTTTTCATTTGGCACACAATCCAAACTTCTGCAAATGGGCTACTCCCATAGAAATTACAGTCAAATTTAACAGTGATGTCATAGATGAGCCAGTGCAATTTGAACTGATTTGGTGTTTACAGGCTGTGCAGATTGAGTAAACTGCAAGCAACTGGACACAAAATGGGTGAACAGCCAGTGAATGTAACACACATCAGCATGCACTGTGAACCTGTTCTGGCTTACAGTCTCATGTTGTAGGTTTTTCCTACTATGTCCTCTGTCTTTTGCTCAGCCTATAATTATTTTCACAACAATGCCAGATCTACCTTCTGTCATTTAGTTATTTACACCTGTGGTCACCTGGCCATTAGCAGAAGTTACAAGCTCAGCCTACTATTTTACCATAGACTTGATGAACGAGAAGCACAGTTATGCTCAGACCTGTATGGGTTCTTCGGTGAGCTTTCAGGTGGGAGCTTTTAGTGTAGACTTTGTTGCAGCCTTCATAATCACATCGGTGTATTCTGCGTTTTCGTTGTGTGTCTGGGGATTCCACAGGTAAAGGTCTCTTTCCTGGCTGAACTATAACTGAAGGGTGATTCCTGCAAAGTTAAATTAATGTTAAAATCAAAAACATTTAGCACAGCAAACCTCAGCTAATATGATTCATAACAGAGCCTTTTATTCACTACCACTCTGTCTCTTGGCAGAAAGAACAACATTACATGCAAGTCGAAAAATTCAGAAGGGTTTAGCAAATTTTGTGTATTTTAGCAGTAATATTTTTAAATGTTTACTCACTTTGTGGCATGATGTAGCCATTTTTACTACTTCCTAGATCTTTTTTAAAACTTTCACAGGAAAAACCCCATTCAACTTTGTGTTTTTCAGTCAAACCAAATTTCTTAAACCCTGAGTGAACTTTTCTTGTATTTGTTCACTATTTTTTTTCCCTTCAAATACAACTAATTTGATTGTAATTGGAAACAGCTATTCCATATTATTAAAGAAACTGTATCTTTAGGGTTTCAAAGCAGAACTCAATCTTTATTGTCCCAGCCACTCCTGTAGAATGTAATTAAGAATTTCCTGTTTGGTGCTGGCAGCAGGGTGCGGCCTCCCTGTACCACTGACGTCAATTCCTAAAAGTAGAGCTTAGCCTGTGTGGCACACCCACAGGATGTCTGAAGTTGTCCCTCCACCTTCTTAAACATAATTTTTCACTTTAGAAGCCCACAGGTACAGTGCAGGTAGGACATATATGAACTAAATGTGGACTTCTGCTGTAAACAAACCCATAAATGTTCACACATGCGAAAACATACAGGCTTCTTAAGAGGAGTCTTTGACTGTTGAATGACACCTCTACTGTACAACTGGGGACAACCTTGACTCTTACTTCCATATCAATCTTAAAAAACTCATGTTTGTCAAAAAGGTATGTGTAGAATATAACAGGCAGATATTAGCATTCCTTGTTGCAAAACCAGCTCCCCCATGCAACAGAAAGGAACTTTCTAGAACTCCTGTCTTTTCTAAGTTAATGTATTTACCAATCAACTAATGTTTTTACCAATCAACTAATGTTTTGTATCACTGGCTTCTATTGGTTACTTACTCCAAGTTCCTTTAGAGCCTAATTTTCAGAAACATTGAATTCCCTCAGCACAATAAAGGGCACGTGCTGAAGACAGAGAATCTTGTGCGTGGCTTAAGAAGAAAAGATTTTTCTGACCCCACAGCAGCAGGATGGGGATTACCAATGTGGGAAAAGTTGAATTCTGTTATTGATTCTTAAGAGTCGGAAGCTGGAAACTAAATTCTCTTTCTTGGGTGGTTCTGTGACTGTTGGGTGATGTACTCTTCAAGTACACATTAAGTCTAGCTAAAAATATTATAATGGCAGGAAACCCCAGATGGTAATGTTAGAGACACACACACTCTTAAATAAGAAGGCAGGCTTCTAGCTTCCAAAGAAACAGCTCTCCAAAGCAATGCTCAGTTTCAATGCAGTTGCATACCAGTCTTTTTGGAGAAGCTCAGGCTTAGGACAGCAAACAGACTTGGTTTAAATTATTATATGTGGAGGCTAGTCCTGGACATGCTCACATCTGGGAAAAGGGAGAAAAAGGATATTGGCCATACACCATTTGTGATTTAGATTTTCAATCTGCAAGTGTCTGGAAAAAGCACTGAGAATATCTCCTTTCCCCCTTATGGGAGAGGAGGCTGGCAAGACAACAGAATGTTATCAATAATTAGATAGGGTGTGGCAGTTTTAAAAAATGGTCAGGGTGGTGTCAAACTCAGAGGTAAATATTAAGTAAGTGCCAATAATAAAAGCACAGCCCAAATTCTTTCATTCCCTCTTCTACAACTAGATGTAAGTTCATGTAGGTACCATTTGGCACTCTTCAATAGGTAAGAGTACCTTCTAAAAATTATGTTAAAACTCCAACAGCTTTTTCTTCTTTACCACAGACCACACTATGTTCACAGCATGAGTTAGACTTTGAAACTTGCATTAAAATATGTTAATGAGGCTCCTTATACTATTATTATTACCTCAAGTTTGATTTTAGAAATAACTGCACAGTTACACTGATTATCAGACATTCTAGAAACCATCCAGGACCATCCCCCCAGAATTGCCACCAACATTATTTTGATAGATAGATATAAATATCCAGATATAGATAGATGTACTGCCAAAAGCTAACACTAAAGCAAAATAAGTCACTTAAAAGTCTGAAGTCACTTCAGTGAGACTAAAGGTTTCCTATGCCCCTTTAATGTAGCTTAGGTGTCTGAATAGTACACTCTGGGCAGTTGGAACCACTGAATAGTGATAAAATCAATGCCTAACCATAGCTCATAAAGCTGTGAGACAACAGCATTCTTTAAAAATAAAGGTTTAAGTATCTCATCTTGTAACTTGTGTGAGTTGTCTATGTATTTTTTTTAATGATAAATACAGTTTATAAACTTGTTTTGGATACAGCAGAATGTGAACTTGAAAGGGCTGGCTCCAGAAGCAAGAACTAGAGCTCCACAGGACAGCTACAATGCAATTTAAGCTACAATGCAATTTAAGCTGTTACAGTGCAAGGAGAGAATCTCCATGAACATCACACTGTACATGGGCAAGCAGAGTTGATGCTTAGGAAACATGGACATACAAATGTTTTCTGTAACAAAGCTATCTACATATGATACCAAATTTTATATTCTTTGCTCAGTGGATGGGTTTGCTGGGGAAACTACACCCATTGGGAAATAAATAATGCAAATCACTAATGCAGGTGACAAGCCTGCAGAAGTCTCAGCCCTGGAGGAAGGGTGTGGTACCAGCCAGGAACAGCACTTACTGGTTTGTTCTTGTTAAAGAGACTTAACAAAGACAAAAAATAAACTGAACCATTTGATAGTCCTGACCTAGCAGTAGTTCCAGCTCCATAAAGACCTTACTCCCTTGTGTGGTAGGTCCATTATGGAAGGTAAGTTACTAACTAGTAAACAAGCATGTTTACTATTTTATGTAATAAACATGTATAATGTGATTTAAAAGAAACAGCATATAGTTTATAAAAGCTAGCTGGCAACCAATTGCCAAGAGCCTGCAGTCTAGGAGGTGCATCTAGACTGTTTGAAGACAAGGAGGGGTGCCCACAAGAAAGCTGTTGTGGAATACAGCCAGCCCTGGTGCTGTGGTGTGCTTCTGAACCCCATGGCCACCTGCAGGAGGAAGAGGCAGCGTTCTGGAGGAAATACAGGAGACCACCCATCCATCCCATGCTTTTCTTTCTCTCTCTGAACCATACTCACACTGTGACTTGAAGCCCTCTTTCCTTACTCTGTGAGGTGAGGTCAAACACAACCACCTCAAGGATGACAGTGAGCAAGAGGGAAATGCAGAAAAGGATTCTGAGGTTCTGTGCTGTGAGCCCTGCTCAGCTCCCACCTTCAGCTCCTGCCAGAGCCATGCTGGCAGCCTGCCTGCCTACCCAGGGCACTGCATGCTCAAGGATGAGCCTGGCTCTGGTCATTCCATGGCTTACTCAAGCTGACAGGATTTTCCCCAGAAAAACAGGAAATGGAAGGGTGCCCATGGCTTCTCATGAGAGGAGAACTGAGAATTTTTTAATGTTTTCAATTAAAAGGTTTATGCCCCAGACCTAATTTCTTTTTCTAGCCCTTGTCATTTCTTCTGCAAGCAGTACTGTTTTAAAACCCATTAGATCTGTGACCCAGTTCATGCAGTAACAGTAACAGGGACCCCAGTAACAGCTATGCCAGCACAATGAGTTACTACTGGGATGGAAAAAGTGGCTGTGAGGGAAGAAAGCTTCAGAAACTACTTGAGGTGCCAAAAAAATCACCCACAGAACAATGTCCTCAGGTTCACTTATATACAAAGAACTTGTAAGGCTGAAGAGGTTCTTCCCACCAAGCAAGCAAAATTTTTGAAAAGACAAAGAGATCCTCCAAGAAGAGAAAGTCACAACACTCATTTTAAAGAAAGGTATTTCAAGAAACATGGATAGAGATATCAGTATGAACTGTCTTTTAAGTTTCTTTCAATTTTGCTGCTGGTTTTACATAAGTAGGTTATCACTGGCTTATTGGGAGTCCTACTTTCAGTAAATTGTGGAATTGTAACCTATCATCACTTTAGAAATGCATTCCAGAAAAGGCAGATCTATTGCACAGTATAAATATGTATCAACTCCTGTACTGCTGAAGAAGGGGGGAAAGAAAGTTGAAATCACATTTCACAGTAGCAGTGGTGGGAGGGATGAACGTGTATTTTATTACACATTCTAAAGCACAGCAACAATCCTTCCCACTCCTCAGAACTGCTAACTGCTGTAATGAACTGCTTTCCATTGCTCTGCTGATCTTGGGACTACTGTTAGCTACTTACTCTTGCAACATTACTTGCTGAGGGGACAATGAGGTCATCATTGGAGGTGACATTTGTTCAGGATAGAAGTCAGTCTTTGATGGTTCACTTCCTGGCTCTACTTTGATTGTTTTCTTCAGTGTGGGCTTCTCGTAAGACTCAATGACAGGCACTGTATGGCAGAGGGTAGGAGAGGGAAGGCAACACATGAAAATTATGAAGAGTTATGGAAATGAATAATATACAAAAAACCCCTATAGTTAAAATAAATCCATCAGTTCTACATTTACTGTGACAATTTACACTAAATACAAAATCTTTCAGTTTTAGTTATCTCCTGATGAACTATGACTCAAAACATTTCTATTCATTTTTATCAGTCTGAATCTCAGTAGATCAATAGTTTATGTAGATATAAACAAGAGCAACAGAGCTGGTGAAGGGTCTGGAGAACAAGTCTTGTGAGGAGCAGCTGAGGGAGCCGCGATTGTTTATCCTGGAGAAAATGAGGCTCAGAGGAGACCTCATCACTCTCTGCAACTGCCTCAGATGACAAGAGGAAATGGCTTCAAGGTGCACTAGGGGGGGTTTAGTTTGAACATTAGGAAGAGTGTTTAAACATTGGAATGGGCAGCCCAGAGAGTGGTGGAGTCACTGGAGATGTTTAGGGAAAGACTGGCTGTGTCACTCAGTGCCATGGTCTGGTTGAAAAGGTGGTGTTGGGTCACAGCTTGGACTCAATGATCTCAGAGGTCTTTCCAACCTAATTGATTCTGTGATCCTATGACCTTGGTAAGTCTGGTAAAATATTTACTCAACAAATTCTATGCCTGTTTATTCTGAAAGAACAGAAATTACGTTCCACTTCCTAAAGTATCAACAACCCACAGAAACCAAGTGCTTGGATATTTGTCTTATTTTGTGGGGATGAGACAGCATAAAAAGCAATTCTGACAACACCAACCTTGCATGCTACTTGGAGTTTCCATCTCATCCGGGAGAACTGTGGACACCATGATGGGCTGCTGGAGATGGGGAGCATACATGAAAGGAACTGGCTGGACCACAACAGGCTGTATGACCGGGAGTATCCCGGGGCTTCTGAGTCCATGGCGTGAAAGAGCAGCGGCCATTACAGGAGGGATTGTTATTGGCATGGAAAGAGGCTGCACTCCTGGGGGTGACGGTGTGAATTTACTGAGAGGTGAGCTGGGGGAGGACAGAGTCAATCCAGGTGAACTTCTCCTGTGCACAGTCTGAAATTTTAGTGGGGAAGGAGAACTTCCAGTTGAAGGCGGCGAGCTCCGTTTATTTACCGTAAGGTCTACTGGCTCCATCTGGATCCCATTTGATAGTCCTTCAGGGCTGGAGTAGAACTTATTGTGCAACATACTTGGTGTAGAATAAATGACGCCGTATTTGTTTGGCTTCATTTGGTCCATGTAATTGGATGGGTATGACTGTCAGAAGGAGTGGGAAAGAAATACAGAAAATCAAATAATAAATCAACACATGCAAGCAGCTGCTGCTGAAAAAGGACGGCAGCCAATAAAGCAGGCAAAATGAAAAAGTTTTAAGAAAGCACTTTGATGTAGTTTCTAAATAAAACGGAATTAAATAAAGCCTCAGATTCTCCACACAGGAAGTTAAGTTCTGATTCACTAACTGTTTCAGAAGCAATGTAAGACAGATTATGAAAACAAATCTTCAAGGCTTATTTAACTACTTTTCTCCCTTTAAAACTGCCTGTCATATATTCATGCCTGTACATTTCTTAACTGACCTGGGAGATAATCTGCTATGCCAAGCATGTAACTGTGTACTGAGGATCATCAATTCTGGAAACAGGGGAGCTCAGCTGGGCTTAGAATTGCAAGTAATGGGTCCCAATCAACTGCTAAAGTAATTGAAAACCAATCATCACTAAAGAAAGAAATTATGAATCTGAACCCTACAATCAATACAAAATACTCAGCTGAACTATATAAGTAATGGGTGAGTAACTCAAGAGTGCAGAAGGTAAAACCTAAACCTTTCGAAATGATTTTTTGAGATAAAAAGCAGCTACTTAGCCAGTCTAATTTTGGAAAATGAGTACAAGGATAAACATTTGGTGTGTTGGAAGAATGTTCCTGTTAGTGGTAGCTAGCAGTTCCCATTACAATATAAACCCCAAAGCTAATCTTGACCTATGTGACGATCTCCACAATTTAGTAATAATTTATATATTTACATATATGTATGTGTGTACATATGTATTATAAAACACACATATCTAGTGATTTTTGTAAGCCAAGAAGTATTAACATGAACTGTAGAATGCAGTATTATTAAACAAATATCCAGACCAATACTGTATTTAAAGTGTTAAAACCTGAGGTTGTTCACTAACAGCGAACTCACAATGGAAACTGATGTGATGCTCTAACACAAAAGTGAGACACAGAAAATGCAATACACATAAATTTTTAGTTGTGTTGTCAACTTTTTGAAATAAAATGCTATCTTTGGTTTTTAGGTAAGTAAACTAATAATAAAAAACTAATTCCTTCCTTGGCACCGAAAGTATTTTGATGAGTGGGATTAAAAATGTTCAAAATGGTATAAAGTGAAACATCAGAAGCATAAAACTACTTAATTTTTATAAAATTATTTCCATAACATTTCAATTATTTTTCCTCCTGGGGTGAACACTGCTGTCAATACATCTTCCTGGTTTCCTGCCTCTGTCTTCCCTGTGAGGGAGTGCTTGGTTCATTTTAAATGTCAATGGTAACGGGAGGTATTTTTGCAAAATGACACAAATATATTTTTTTTATTTTCAGTTACTGTTTGAAACACTGAGTTTAGAAAATATTAAATTTTCCTCCTGCATTCATAGCACTGTGATAGAACAACAGAGCTGAGTCCCTCAGTCCATAAAACATTCAAATAAAGCAGCACACAAAATGGTGATTAATCTCCAGACAGTAAATATTACATTAAAATCTCTGCAAGTTATATATTCTCTTTATGACTATTCTTACAAATTCCATCTATACAAACATTCATCTTTGCTGGTAATTGGTTCATCAGAATTTTAGTAAATGCCATTATTGCAAGAAGTACTGTCTGCAGACTTGCCAGAACTGCTGAGCCAAGCTATGAAATTATCAGCATTCTAAGTGATGGACACCACTAAATATTGATATAATTTAATATTTAACAGCATTTGGTATCTATTAAATTGGATCAAATTATGGGCATAGCCAAAAACATCATAATTTTAACAGGTAAGGAACATTAAATACTTCCATTAAAACTCCTGTTATTGGTTTACAGTAGAGTTCACCCAGCTTTAATGAACTGTAAACATTCCACCACTAAGCATCAGTGCATTTACAGTGCTGCAGGTTTGTCAGGGATGATCACAATGTCATTGCCTAGGAACTTCACTTCCATTGCAAGAATGCTAAAAAGGAAAAGCCTGTGAAATTTATGGAATGCTTTTGGCCAATGAATCTACTAAAGAACAAGCATCCCTAGGTGTAACCTTATCCTGAGAACACCCAGTGGGCATTCAAGGAACAACTGTCTGGATGCTCACATAGCATCTGCATTCTTTGATGGGGGAGTGATGATGATTGTGATTGATTCTGGTGCACAGCCTGCAAAAGGGTAGAAATGATGCTGGAGACTGGAGAAAAACTGTTTATTCCAATTCAAACAAAAAATCAACTTGTTTCACCAAATGGTAACTGGTCCAAATGTTTAAAAAGTCCTTTAAAAAGTCCTCACAGCAAATAGGGAGTCCTGTAGGTAGGACTTGGATGACTTTGTCAGTAGTTCATTAGGAATCATCATAATATATGTTCAATAATTCATTTCAATAAATGGCATGAGCTGTTGGGAGAGTGATGAAATAGTGTGGGTGCAAGCTTCAGTCACCTGAGAAGTATAGCTAATCCTTTCAGCCACACACCCTGAAATGCAGTGGTGTCAAAACCATTACTAATTTCCTCCTTTCCCTCCAACTACTGTGATGTTTTAGAGACACAAAGACTTCACACCTACAGTGTAAAGAGTACACCTACATTCAGAGAGAAGAGTGAGATATTCCTAAGAGGCTTAATTTAATTTGGCCTCTAATGATCCTATCAGAATGAAAGATGCAATACAAATAATCCTGATTGCAGACTTCCAGGTCACATTAGCCCAGTCTGCTCTGCTTAGCACCTCTCAACGTCAATATGACAGTTTCTCTCTCATTCCACCTCCCCAAAAGGTGGTCAAGAAAACTAACTCACTCAGTGGCTGCTATCCTTTTTCATTTTCTCTCCATATCACCACACCTCCCTTTAGAGGTGTCTCCAGAGCAGTTTCTGTTGTGGCACCAGGGCTCCAAGGAAGCCACAAGACCAAGAAGAGGTGGGGAGCTCAAGGGTTTGGGGCTAAGCAGCCTCTGTGTGTACAGAAGCTGAAACACCCATGGTTCCTCAGCCTGAGGGAAAACGAAGTAGTGTCCAGTGATGGAATTTTTATTCAGAAATCATACTTTCCTCTGGACTTTCTGCTTTTTCTTTTCTGCTTTTTTTTTCCTCATGCAATGGCAAAAAGAAAAACATCAAATGTGGTAAAATGCTCTGAGTAGTCTTTAACAGCTGGTCAGAGTGATTACACTGACTCATGAGAAGACTCCAAAGGTCCAATGCCATAGAAGACACCACATCACTGGGAGAAGGATATGGTACAGAATAACCAGTATCTGGAACCCCAGCCTTGAAATGCACTTGGCTCAGAAACACTCCCTTGTTTTTCCCACTGCAGTTTTTCTCTGCTGGTCTGGGAAAGACTGCTCACTCCTCTGCTGGTGAGCTTTTTGAGGGACTGACCTTGCCCATCTGGCAGAAGCACAAAACTGTTTGGGGCACTTGTGTGTCTTGTGCAGAGCCCCAACCATTGCAGAACCTTCTTTGGGAGATGAAGGAAGACATGCACAAAAGGCAGCCCAAAAGACAGCAATGACACTTCTTCTGTAAAACCAGCCTCTTTTCTGATTTCAACAGACACCATGAATAATCTTAGATTATAGCCGATAATCACCACTAATCTTAATACAGTTACACTGTAACTGTAATTAAAGTGACAGGCTGGCCAATACTAAAATTCTTTCTTGACCCAAATATTGGAATTTGTCGTACTTTAGTGAGTTATTTTTCTATCATTACTCTCCAGCAAATAGACCCCACAAAAGTCAAACTGTAATTTTAAAATACATATAAACTTAACTCCCAAAAGTGCTGTTAATAACACTGAAGAAATCAAACTGCTTAGAGATGCATTTAAATTTATGAAAATTACTCTTTATTTTAAATAAAACAGGAAACAAACTTTTCACTGAAAGATGCCATTCTGAGCACAAGTTTAATGCACTCTGAGTTATGTACACTGACTTCACCCTTTTAATGGATCAGCCTTTCTAGGGGTGTGGTTTCATGTTACACTTCATCTGTTATTGCAGGCTAAAAGCTGAAAGGGGAGGTTCTCTCATGCTCCTCTCTCCCCTTGCTCTAATATTGAGCAGCTGCACAGAATGAGTCAGATCAGCTTCTTGATCTGACCAAAAGATGAGTATTTTTGGTGGGTTAGCAATTCTGATCATTCAGTGAGCTGATCCAAAGGTTCCAACTCATTCTAGGACCACACAATTCTTCAGTCACGCAAAGGAGACACAAAGCTGGTGTGGAGGGGGCAAAGTCAAAGCCTTTCCTTTCAGCCTGTATCATCACAATTCTCACTGTACTGCTCCCACCTACATGTCCCACTGCTGTTGCCTATCAGACTCTTCTCTGAGGGGACCCTATTCTCGGACTTCATGGAAAATCAACCCAATTTTAAAGAAGTAAAAAGTGTAAGTAAGAGGAGTGTCTCCTCTTCCCCTTTTTTCCCCCCTGTCCTAGTTCTCATTTGTTCACTTGGTAAAGCAGTGCAACCAGTTTACCCAGCAAAAAGCCATTGTTGGTTTGGGTTTTTGCAGGATTAATTTCCTGCTGCTTAGAGCAGAGCTAGCCACAGGCACCTGTCACCACAACCAAGAGAAAAACAAAAAAAGGCACAGCAAGAAGCTGTTCACTTAGTTCAAGGGTGTAACACTGAAACCACAGGCTATTGCCACTTCACCATGAAGCGTGGCAACTTAATTTCAACCCACCTCCATCAGCAGCATGAGCCAGAGAGAGAATATTTACAGAGCAGTTGCTCAGGAACACAGGGATGCTCTCTCCTCTCACAGGCAACTGCTCAGGTTGTTTAAGGCAATAAATTAATAAACTACAGAAACTTTTCCTAGAACGTGAATCTGATTGCACTAAGAGCAAAATAGAGCTTCACATGCTTTCCTAACCTAGTCCATATCTTAGTTACATCTCATTATGAATTTAAAGGTGGAAAAACTAAAGTCATCTTTAGGGCTAATATATTTGAAAAGTCTTACCACTGAAACAGGCTCCATGGCTTCTTGCTTGATAGGGACTGGGTCAAACATTAGCATCTTTTTTATTCACCTGTTCTGATGCCTCTGAGGTTCTGTCCTGCTGGGGAAAGACAAGGTGTTAGAAAGCCACAGGAAATACCTGAATCAACTTTCTGAATTGTAGAAAATTTACTATTTTGTCAGATTAATGTGAATATTTATCCATCTCTTAACAGAGATTTTTAAATCTTTGACTGAATTTATTGCAAGATTTTTCTTTCCAAATTGCTATTGAAACAAAGGGACATCAATTTGACTTTCACTTTAATGAAAGGCAAATTGAATTTTTGTTGTGCATGTCAGCACACCAAGACCACAGAATTTTCACTTTCATTAGCTGTCAAGTGTTTTAACACATCAGAGTTTAGACCACACATTTCTCATCAGCATTACAACCTCAGAATAATCTTGTTTATACAAGTGAACTGATTCTGGGAAGGATCTCTCTTTCCTAAGAGTCCTAACAGAAACACTCAATAGATCACATACAGTGACACTGATATCAATGCAAAGAAAAAGACTAAAATTCAAGACTTACTTGGACTACATTCAACATGCTACAATGACTTAACAGAAAAAATGCATCAGTTACTAGATATTAGTTATTATCAAGATAATAGATCAGTTATTAGATACTAGTTATTATTAAGAGAATAGATTTACTGACAATTCAACAACTATTTGTGCTAACAGTGCAACATAAAAGCACTTTAAAACAATCTGCTTGCATTCTGTGCAGTTTCAGTGTTCAACCTTACTTGGCCAATGTCTAAATGCCTGAAATAAAAGTATTTAGCATAAAGCATGGCATAGCTCTCATACTACACATTTGCCATGGTCATCTTGGAAAGATACTGGGAGGGAAAGGAGACACCTCTTCTGGGCAAGGCCACAAGGGTACACAATAAAGCTAAGCGGGAGCAAAGGGAATTTGCTCACAATGACATTTAGATGTTGCCAGGCTGTTTATAAATCACTCGAGGTTATACATTATATGACTGATGTCAAAGGAGCAAGTTCTGACCGTACCCCGCAGACTTCACAGCCCTGCCTGGGGGCGGTACGACCTCTTTTAAGAGCGAGGACAGAAGTAAATGACACAAATTCCATGTGGCCAGTAGATGGCACTGGAAAGAAGCGAATACAGCCAGACTCCAGCACCGGCAATTCACCCCCTCCAGCAGGACAGGCTGAAGGCTCACCAACAGATTGGTACCTGTGGCTGGGAAATTCTCCCAGAAATGTAAATGAACGTTTAAAGATGTACCTGCTCAAATTAAAACAATTCTAATAAGCCTATGCTAATGAACAATTTTGCAGTTAACATGTGTTTATAGATCAAAATTTGTTAAGAGAGACAGCATGCATTGTTACAAGTTTACTATTAGTTATTCAGGTACATAAATAAAGTTTAAAGACTTTTGGAAATTTATTACAACAGTGTGCACTTTGAATAATGGAAACGAACAAGTCTCAGAGTATATTATAGTATCTCATAATTCACCTTATAAAAGTTGAAGGCCTGACAAAAACAAATTGCAAAACTAAAGTGAAACAAATGATACAGCTTAATGAAATTTCCAGTTTTGTATGTAGTTTTAGTTTGGGAGAAGTGGTGTAAGATAGCACTATGTGCTGAAAGTTGTGGTAATTCCGTAAATACCTTAAGCATGTTCATGAGAAGGTTATTAATTATACTATTTTCTTTGAATGGTTATCATTTAGATAACTGTTACCTAGTTATCTTTCTCAGGTTTCAACAAGTCACATAGCTAGACCTAACATTTCAGAATACTGACTTCCCAGAAATATATCCACATATCTCTTCATCACCCATATTCTCACACATTCATCTGCATTGTGAAAACAGAGAAGTTGTACTTTTAGACATGAAAGAAGTTTACAGTAAAATGGAGCCACTCAGAGCTCCTATGCAGGAATTTGGAACTAATTCCTTTCAGGTTTCCAGAAACCTTTGATTTTTAGCTTCTATGTGCATAGATAAAGTAACACACCAATCTGTAGAAGAAGAAAGGAAAGAAAGAAGAGAAATAGAGAAAGAAAGGAAGGAGGGAGGGAGAGGGAAGGAAGGAAGGAAGGAAGGAAGGAAGGAAGGAAGGAAGGAAGGAAGGAAGGAAGGAAGGAAGGAAGGAAGGAAGGAAGGAAGGAAGGAAGGAAGGAAGGAAGGAAGGAAGGAAGGAAGGAAGGAAGGAAGGAAGGAAGGAAGGAAGGAAGGAAGGAAGATTGTCCTAAGTAAATACAATGATGCTCATCCTTTGTGTAATTTTTGTAATTCTAAACCCGTATTTTCTTCAGCTCAAGAATTACTCATTTTAACCTTTTGCTCCAAGAAAGTGTGTGAAAAGACACTTGATACACATTTCACATGTCATGCTACAGATTTCAGTGTTTCCTGAGATAGCTCTAAATCACTGTGCAGGAATTAAACTGACATAGACAACAGGAAGTGTACTACCCTGAACAAAAGTGAAAAGTAATTCTCAATCTTTCCCAAGTGCAGTCATCTAAGAACAGCAGAGGAAAACTTTACTTTTATGTAAATTTATTATGGTGGATCAGAGTACAGGAATCAAGCACTTCTTTATCATGTTACTCTTAAGCAGGTTTCTTTTCCCCATTTTATAGTGACTGGAAACCAATTGTCATGAACAGAAAATTAATTAAGTTGCAACACTTGGTCCTGTAGGACAGCTACAGAGTCAATACCAGTCAGCTTTGGATCTGGCATTTAAAATTTAGCTCAAAATGATGTATTTCTAAAGCTGTAAATAAACTCACAGAAGACTCCTCTTTGTATTTAAAAATAATGCTCCAAATTGATAGCTTGGACCACACTTGTGAGCAAATATGTGCATGTACACTCACACAAATAAAGCATGGTACTATACTAAGAAGCAGGTAGTTTTTCCCAGTATATTTGTAAAATCATGCCTATTAACTCAAAACTTCTCAGTCTTTCTCTCCTAAATATTTGAGAAGGGGGCAATAGGGAAGGCAAATAGTCTTATCTGTTTCTATTACAGAGGAATGAAAAAACAGTTGGGTTCTACTTTACAGAGTGATTTCAGAATCCACTTGCATGAAGGCCTGCAAACTGTTTAGTATATACAAATAATTTCTGGAAAATCAAAATACCATCCCTCATTCCTGAGGTGCTCTGGAAAAACTGGTGAGGTGACAACAACATATTCATGTTAAATGTATTAAAAATAAGAACTTTTGTCTTTATTAGGTAAACTATTTTGCATTAAAGGGTTTTCTCATGCGAGGTAAAAGAATTTAATATGAATGTAATCTGAAACTAAATAATTAACTGCAATCCGGTAAGCAAACATTCCACCCTCTTTTTTTTTTTGCTCTCCCTCTTTTTTTCTGCTAACAAGCCACCCAGTTTTACTTTCTTGCCTCCTCCCATTCACTCCACCCAGTGGATCTCTGCCAAGTCAGTCCAACTTGTCCAAACAGGACCCGGCTTTTGATAAGATTTTGCTCACACCCTGTACTTCAGAAAGACAAATGAAGCAACTGGGTTTTGTATGCAAATAGGGACAGGTGCAAGGTAAAGTCCAGGCAAAGTCCCTCAGTATTCCCCAATCTGAAGTCCAGTGAAGACAGCAAGCCAGAAACAACACAAATTCTGTCCTTATGATCCAGTATACAGCAAGGCATCCATTCCAGGAGGGAAGTTAATTATCATTAGAGCTCATCACCTTGTCAGGATGGAACACTTGTCAATATTAACTTCCTGACAGGTGTATGGTTTATTGTTTCAGAGACATGATTAAGATTAAATGAAAGCTGAAAGGTACTTAAACGTGTATTCTGACAATAGGGATTATTTACCCTGGATGAAATGTGCAAAGTGGTTAAAGAATGCACTCAGACTTCACATCTGCACTGCAGAGCAGCTGGAAAAGGGCAACTGCAGTGCAGCTACTCCCAGCAGCCCTGCACATCTACCTTCAAGGTCCACCGACTCTGCAGACCTGTTATGAAAGGAAAGGGTGGGGTGGAGGACCAGTTTTGACTGTGCACATCCAACAACAAAGGTTTGTTCTAATATAAGGCCTGTGCTCTCATGAAATATCTGGAAGAGCAGCCCAGGAACTGACTTTTGCTGCAGACAGGGGGTGGTGACCATACACTCTGCCCCTCTTCACTCTGCCTGAGAACATATACAGGGCTTATTTCCTCAATCTTTGTGCCCGGGGGAAACAAAGGAATGCTGCCCCATGCACAGCAAGTTTTTGTCTAGAAGCTTCAAGGTATGATTGTTATTGTCAGTATAATTACAGAATAATGTAATGGTATCTGCTAAATTAGCACTGCATGAGTGCCCTCTGCAAGGAACTGCAGCTCTTGCAGCACTGTTTGAATCCTGCAGCAAACATTATCACATTGCAAAAGCTCTTCAGTCCAAGCACTCTGGGACTCAGACGTGTTGCTCTGAACCTATGATTTCTGTGAACTGCAAGCCAAACTTCCTCTGATACAGGGGAGAAACAATAGTATCAGAGGATTCTCCACTGATGAAATCCAAAAGGGAAGGGAGGTTTTCTCAACCCAGGTGAAAAGCTGTTTTCAGTGGAACCTCCAAAGAGTTTGGCAGAGAGGAACCAGTTTCTGAGACAAACATTCCCTGGGAAAGGTAAAAAAGCTGATTTCTAGAGCTCATAAGGTATTTGCACTTTACTGTACCAGTTGCTCGTCAAGACCTGAGTCAGCAAAAAAGTGTTTCTAATGTTCCATTAACTTCAATGGGAAGTAAGCAAGCGCTTAACTGCTCTTGACCCCAAAATAGCAGCAGACAAAGAAGCTCTCCAGTTCAGCCAAGCAGTCAGACTCAGCCAAAGCACCAAAGGTCCAGACGTGGTGCTGTGGGAAGAGACCAGAGCAGCCAGACCATGAGGAACAGAGTAGAAGGAGAATCAGGAAGAACCAGCATGCCAAGAAAATGTTCTACTGATCAACAGCTTTCTGTGTTTATTTGCTGGATTTCCACTGGGTAACAATAATAATTGTTGAAAATGTTAGAATATTTTGTAAAAGAAAATGGTACCTAGGCAAAAATTTTCTCCTCAAAGTTTTATTGATAGGCATTAAGAAAAAGAGCATTTCTACAGAATTCTGGTATTGAGTATTTCAAACTCCATTTGTTTCTTAGCAAAGACTTGAAAATCTTTCATATTCCTCCTTCCAGGACTGCAAGCAGGCTGAAAAACTTGTGGTTTTGCACAACTTGTGCATCATAACTTTGTTGATGTCACCTTTTTTGACCTAGAACTGCTTTGACATGTAGCTGACCAATTAGTGTTTCAATTAAATTTCTGCTAATACTGTTGCAGGCTTTTTGAAACCATGTGTCTGGAAATGGCGTTCTTGTATGTAAAAATCTCGGGGAAAAATGTTCTTGAAGTGCTTGTTAAGGAAATACCTTCTTTACCAAGGAAAAATTGAGCCCATGTAAACCCTGTTCAACCTTCAGTTCTATACTCACTGAACCTAAGAGGAGAACCTCTTGAGGCACCTCCATTAGACAATATTCTCCCTTATCAGGGCAGACTGCTGTCTGGTTTCCTGTCTCAAGCTACTTCTTAGAAGGAGAAACAGTCCAGTAAGGATAAAAGATCAGACTTTTGAAAACAAATGAAGTATGTGGAATGGTATGATAATCTTTCCCTTCCAAACTGAGCTTCGCTTTCCTTGTTGTGTTTTTCTTAAGAGGTTAATTTTTAGGATAATTTGAAAGGAGAAATATTAAACCTTTTAATTGTGAGGGGAAAATGACAGAAAATACTGTTCTCTTATGTGAAGGGTTTTGCTATTTCAGGAAACGTGAAAAAGAGATTCAACATTTTTATAGCATGGCAAAGAAAAGAAAATCTAATCCTAGAAAAAGGAAGTATACATTTAAGAATAACAGCCTAAATGATAGATTTGAACAAGAATCCAAATACAGGGCAAATGGTGATGAACTTCTATGAACCTATGGAAATAAAAAAAAAAAAAAACCAACCAGGAAAAAGAGCTGAACAGTGTAGTGAGTACAAATGGGACAGTGATCAAGATCACTTAGACTCTTAAAAAAAAATTGGAAACTCTGTCATGTCTTCATGGATCAAGCTGGTTGGTTGGTAACACACACGGACTGCATAACAGACAGACCATGTGTTTGGTGGGAGGGTTTTTCCCTTCTGAGTTAGTTTACTATTTAAAACCTGTTGGAGCTTTGTCTTTCTATTTGGCTGATCTACACTTACACTTTCTTCCCCTGGGAGATATCACCTACAGCTACAAAATCCTCAAAGGAAGCTTTGGCATCAAGTGACTGCTTCACAGGGAAGAGTTAAAGCTCTCCTAAAACCAGCTCTGCCAAACTTCATATTCTGGATTGGAAGCAACTAGCCTCAGAATGAAAACACAAAGATTGAATGCTGACAGCATAAAAGAACTCTAAAAGACCTCCTGTTAGCGGTGTTAATATTTAAAAGTTGGTTTACAAAAATTATTATAATTTTAACCTCAGTTCCCTATTTTACAGAACTTCTGGCTACAAAGAGGTGTGAACCACAAAATTTACTGCATTTATTATACAGCCGTTTCCAATATTAAACACAGTTAAATGCAACCCTTTTCCTCTGTCATTGGGAAAAAAAGATTAACTGTTTGAAATCTTGGCAAATTAACAGTACAAGAATTAAAATAGATAATTGTGTTCTAATGGGTAAACTCGTCCATGGTGTTCTAAACCAAACAGAAATAACAACAAAATAACAACAGCTGAGAGCAACACATTAAAATAATCAATAAACAACTTACCAAAACAGTGTAGCCAAATACTTCTTTTTATCTGGATTTCTGAACAGACAAAAAACAGTTTGCTGTTAATATGTGCACACAATCCAATAAATTTTTTTTTCACATACAATTAAGCTCTGAAAGAAGTTTTAAGTGTGTACTTAGATACTTCCTAAAGATACCTTCAGTGATCTCAAACAGCTAACTTGTAGCATCCAGAAGAGCAAGAGAAAACTACTTTAAAAATGACTGGAGGGAAAAAAAAAGAGGAAAATGAAAGGGTGGAAGTAATTCTGTGTGTACAGTAACCATGCATATTCCAGGCCATAAGAAACACAGAAGAATAAATACTCTATCTTGCATTTTCATCCAGGGCACACTGAAGTTAATGCAAGTTTTTCTCTCTATTTCAGTGAGCTCTGGCCCTTTAGGTCTTCTTCTGTCAGATTCACAGTAACAGAAAGATTTATGTTTTTCTCAATTTCCTCTCAATTTCTCACTATGTCTGCCTGCAACAGGGTGAGGGGGAAAGATAAATATAAAAACAGGAGTAAAACAATTACTTTTATGCCTTCAAAAATGTAAAATGTGGGACAGCAGTACTTATTAATGCCAAAGAAAAGTTAGACAGCAGTGCCTCATTTTCTGTATTACATCTGGAAGACAATGAACTTTCTAGCCTGCGTAAGGGGAAAATACTTACTTCTTTTGAGATTTGGAAATACAAAGTGCTCATAGTGAGCCATTCACGTTGAGTAAGGGCTGAAGTCAAAACCCTCTCACAACTATGAGCCTACAGAAGTGGACTTTCTTCTCACATATACTCTTTATACATCAGTGCAACTCTGTGACTTTAATGGAGCTATTCCAGATCAGCTGATGAGCAAGTGAGAGCAGAAAACTGGCTCACAACTTTCTGGAGACTTGAGTTCAAGTTTTCAGTGAACAGAGCTCAAAACTCCAGTTCACCCCCAGAAGTGCATTGGAGTGGAAGGGGCGTGTTAAAGGTTAACTTGGAAACCTCGTTATGACATAACACAGGCATTTTAAGCAATCCTGAGTGTGTAGAGACATGATAACTCATCGGGTGGGGATTGGGAGTTGAGGGGCAGTGACAAGGGGCCTGGACAGGCTACAGAACTGCCAGAAAACAGCCTGAAAGAGGAAAGAGCACCACATATGCCACTTGGAATGTGTGACGCAAACCCCAGCCTTGAAACAAAGAACAGGAAACAGCTCTGCTGGCTGTGCTGGGGAGAAAGCACAGAGAAACATTTAGGCGGCCCTCCCTGACCCTATATTCATGAGCAGCTGGAGTCTTTTAAAACAACAACAGTGGGTGGAGGTGTTTGTTCATTGGGTGTGAATAAAAACAGTGTCCTGATGCAGGGGACCTGCCCTATTTACAAACAGGCTCCCTTAACATGAGGGAGCAGGAGATTTTAAGACACCACAGGTCAGGAGGATTTGCTGAAACCTTCCCTTAGACCAGTTGGTTTATTACTGTATTTATGCCAGTAGCTAAACAGAGCTCTGGCCTCATGACATCAGAGGCAGCACCCAGCCTGGCAGAAGCACCTTCTTCCCAGAGAGAGCTGGGGAATGAGAATTGCAGGAAGGATTTCTAAAGCTTGGGGCTGCTCCTGGACAGTGGCTCACTCACGCTCAATACTGCTCCATAGCTGAGCACCGACATCACTCAGAGCACCCAAGAATATTTTTCTAAGCCATTACACGCTTAGCCTAACACATCCCTGTTTTCATATGCACTCAGACTTCAGAATTTGATTTCCCACGAATTTACTACTTTTATTTCTGAAGCACCCACATAAAAAGCTGAATAAGTGAAGCTGAAGCAGAGGAATACCACAACGTGTCTAAATTTTATGCAGTAGAATAACTTCAACACTTGTTTTCCTTCACAACTGTGGTTTCAAATACTGTCTCTTCTCTTAGATATCTTGCATTAGTTATTTATACGCCATGGGTGGGACATCTAATATTATCAAATGTGAGAATGTTACAGCAAATTAGGTGGATGAGTACCACAGCAACACCAATGAATGCTGTGGGGTTCCAAGGCTGGAGTTTAATAATGAACATGGGGTAAAAACTGGCTAGTATAGCACCTACCCAGCAAGGTGTGAGTTTTATGCCCATAGTATCAGTTCCTTACTTCTTCATACTGAATAACTGCAAATACAGGTAATTTGGTGATTGTATAACATCTTTATTATCACTGAGTCTTCAACTCATCTCACTCACACATCTTTATTTATCTGAAGGCTTCTCTTTTGGCTAAACAGATGGTGACTAGATCAAATGTTCACAGTACCTAATGGCTCCCTCGAAGCTCTGCAACTTGGAGGAAGTTTTGCTTGGATTCTTTGGACAGGGAAAGACCATTTAGCATTCTTGCCTGCCCCCACCCCCTCACCCTTACCCCCAGTCTCTCTTGTGATCTGTACCATAGCTATAACAGCATGGGGAAAAAACACCCAGAAACAGATGCCTGGTTGTGAAAAAAAGGCCACTCAAGTCAGCTTCGGGTTTTTTATATTTCAATACTAGGCAGTAACAATAAATTCCTAAAAATACAAGGTGAAAGCTAATTTGAAATAGGTGTCTTCTGGGTCAGGTGAGATTATCAAATCCAGATATAAGTCCTCTCACACAAGCACCAGCTGCTCGTGTGATTATCACACCGGTATCTTAAAAGTATTTGATGGAAAGTCACTAGTCAGAAGCCATGTAAGTCTTTCAATACAGGTAATGTATATTTATGAATATTAGTTTAAATGAAGTCAAGTCTTCAGAGCTCTCCTATCAGCTACTCAAATTCAGCTTTTCCCAACAATTAAATCTTCAGAGTTCAGTTCCACAAACAGTGACACTTCCTGAATTCTCAAAGGTGAGGAAGTGAATAAAACAGTGGACCACGCATGTACAGTACCTGAAGCAACAGGGAAGTGCACAGAACATCTTTAGGGTATTTTTAAATGTGATTCCTGAATGACCACTTAAGCTATTCTGAACTAGGTCTTTCTCTCGAGCTCCAGATAGGTGCTGTGCTCTCCCAGCGCAGGCTCGCGTTGCCGAGCCTTCCTTTGCCAGGGCTCCCCTCGCTGTGCCAGGCACTCACCTGACAGCGGTCCGAGGCAAGTAACTCCTATTCCCATTTCGGTTAAAAAATAAATACACAAAAAATTTAAAAAACAAACAAACTAAAAACTTAAAACAAAAAAACCACCAACAAAAGGCATCTAGCAAAGGAAAGGTTATTTCTAACTCCACACTTCGCTGCCGTGCTGTCCCACGTTTTACCTTCGCCTGCATGGCGGCCAAGCGGTGCTAAGGTGACGTGACAATACGAGGGGCAGGCTTCAGGGAGCCGATTTCATCCCAGACTTCACCAGGAGTTAAACGGGGGCCATGGCGCTTGCCGATCCGCTCCGGGAGGAACACGGCCCGGACGCCAGCTCCTGCCCTGCCAACTACCGAGCGAGCCCGCTACACTTTCCACCTCGGCTTGGTCGGGCACTGTATCCCGCCCGGGATCCGATGGCACTTCAGCCTCTGCCCGAAGTCGCGCCTGTCCCGCCCCGGCGAGAGGCCAGGGGCTGCGGCCGCGCAGGGCGGGAGAGCGGCCCCGAGGGGCGGGCGGCCCGCGGGCCCTCCCGCCGGGACAGGCGGGGGGAAGGCGCGGGGAAGGCGCCCCCCGAGCGGCCCCGCCGGCCACACAGGTGCGCTCCCCACCGGGCGGACAGCGGCGGCCCTCCGCCCCCGGCTCCCGCCGGCCGCACGGCGAGATTCCCGGGGAACCCCCCGAGCTCTGCTCCCCGCTCCCCACAACCGCGGCCTGACGGAGACCCAGTTCCCGCCACCCCCGGCGTGGCTGCGACTCCCACGGCATCACTTTGCCGCCTGGGGCTCCGCGCTGCTCGCAGCGCCGGGAAAACTTTCCTCCTCCGGCACCTCCATCCCGCAGTCAGCAGCACAGCCCGGCCCCCGCATTACCCCCGCCCTCACACTTACGCTCGGCAGGCGGTGCGGAGCGCGCCGCGATTTTCCGTCGGCTCCCGCAGCGCCGGGGGTCGCGGTGGGCAGCGGGGGCGCTCCGGTGGGACCGAGGCACGAGGCCGGCGTGTCCCGCGTCCCCGCGGCTAAGGAGCCTCGGCGGTGTCTCCGGGTCCGTGTGCGAGGAGGAGCTGCCCGCTCCCGCCCTCCGCCCGCTCGCCTTCCCCCCGGGCTCCTGGCACCGGGCCGCGCTGTCACATGACGCCGGCGCCGCTCGCCCTGCCAGGCTCCCCGGGCCGGCGGGGTGAGTGGCGGTGGGAGGGTCACGGCAGGGAGCGCGGCCGGGCGGGTCCCCGCCCGCGGGGTGGAGGCTCCGCCGAGGGGCCGGGGCGAGTCACCGCTCACAAACAGCCGGGCACGCACTGACTGCGCGCCCGCCCTGCCTCCCGGGGGCAGACAGCCTCGCACAGACACTAATTATCCCCAGCAGCCCGGAGAGGGGAGGGGAGCGGGGCCGCCCCACCGACAAACCTGCCGGTCCAGCTCCTCCTCCCCGCCCGTGTGTCAGGCAGAGGCGTGCACCTGGCAGCGGCCCTGCGGCAGGGCGCACCCCTCCCTGCTCCCCTCCCTCCGCGTCCACCCCGGCCGACCTGCGGCGGCAGCAAAACAACAGCAACACCCAGCGCCCGGGGGGAAGGAAGGGAGGTGCTCACTCTGGGCCGCTGCCGCCGAGCTGGCTTCGCCGGCGGGGGCTGGGAAAGGGCGCGGGGAGGCGCGGAGCCGGGCGGCGGCTCCCCGGCCCTGCCGCCGCGGGCTGCCCGCGCCGCGCCCCGGCGCGCCGGGGGAGGTGGCGGGGCCGGGCGGGGCGAGGGCTGGAGCGCGGCGGGCGTGGGGCAGAGGTGTCGGCCCGGCTCCGCCCCGGCTTGGCGGCCAGCCCGCCGGGGCTGAGGCCCGTGCCGGGGTGGTTTTTATGGCTGCGCTTAGCCCGTCGTGCCTCGGGTGCGCTCCTACCGGAGCGAAAAGGGGCCGGCGGGGAGAGGCGCTGCCAGCTTGCCTCGACTCGACCCCCGTCGCCAGAGGCGGCGATCCCCTCCCTCCCTCACCCGTGCCGTCCCTGCCTGCCCAGCCTTGTGTCTGGCACCGGCCCGGGGCAGGTGTGTGTGCGTGACCCGGCCCGCCCCTGCTCCGGGCTCCGCTCGCCACGGGAGGGGCCGCGCTGCCCCGGGGGCCGCTCCCGGCCGGGGTGCGGGGTGCGCCGGCTCTGCCCCGGGACTGCGTTTGCTGCTCGAGACAGCTTTCAGCGGAGCGCACTGTACGCGCCCTCTGTAAAATGGGAGGCACTCACAGCTACAGAAGGAGACCGAGGGACTTCACTGGGAGCAGTGCTTTTTAAAAAAATGTATCTTGGCTGACTGTATCGATTCCAAGGAAAAGTGCTTCCTCTTAATCACTGAAATACAGTGTGCTTACAACGATTGTAGCGTGCCATATGAAGTCATGTTCTTTCCTTACTGATGTACCTAACCATGAAGGTACTGATGGTACCTAACCAAGGAAGAGGCAAATGCTGTGCTTGGCAAGGCCCTGTCCAGTGCTAATGGCATGGACAGATGAAAAGCCACTTACACTTCTCATGGATAGACAGGTTACCAGTCAGGTCTTCATTTATGCTTTGTTTTGTGGGTAAAGTCAGTGGAAGGGGCCAAGTATTTCCAGCTCTGCAGGACCAGTCTATGTATACAACTGTCTAATAGACCCTAGTGTAACATACCTGTTAGTATGTTTGGGTTGAAATTTCTGTTCATTTTGATTCTAATATACCCAGTTGGTAATGCTGTAAAAACAAAGCAAAGAAGGAAGGGGAAAGGATGGGGAAAGTATTTTCAAACACAGGGCTGTGCATGCATGTCTTTATTCCTAGGATGTTTTAATAAATCCCTTTACTTAGCTTGCTAGTCTGTATGGCTTTAAAAAAGCAAATTAAGACACCAATCTGAAGCCCTGAAGGGTATGACTCAGTGACATAACAATAAATTGTAGTATCTCCTGCTAAGTAATTACACCATATCATGTCACAACAAGGTATTGTTGAAATACTATCATGTAGTTCATAAAGTGTCATTTTTTTATTATAAGCCTATAAAATAAACAGAATGCTGTGTTACACACATGGGCACAAAATATTTCATTAGGGCTGTGAAAAGGAGCTGCTGTACTTTTCTTGCAGGAACATGCTCAAGATAAAGTAGGTATGTCCCAGTTTGCATTCTTTTATTCTGGGAACTAGCAGAGGTTAAACAGCAACTGAAACCCTTAGGTCAGAGGCAGAACTGTTCTGATGTCAAATCATGAGAAATGCCAAAATATTTAGTAGTAGCCAGCATGCTCCTGGTAAAGTCTTTTCTTGCTATTATCTAGCTGTGGCCTCAGATGAACCTGTTTTAATCTGCTGTAATTTTACTGTCTTCTTGTGAAGTAGCAGAGGAGAGGGAGGATTGAGAATGATGCTTTTGCACTGTCAAGACTGTATACCTTTCAGCATTTTGCTGCCTTCCTTTGGTAAGTCCAAGTTTGAAGGGAGCAGAAATCTTACTGATTTTAGTGGGAATTGAAAAACCAGAAGGGAGAAGCTGGGAGCAGAGAGAGTCCTTGCCATCTGGTTAGCAGACCCAGCAGTAACCATGACTGGAAGTGTTTCTAGATCAAAGGACTGGATGATGGCAGCCCTTAACATCTTCCAGCACAACACCTCTTCCATCTCTGTTCTACCCATTATCCCCACAGAATGACTTCTGTCTCAAAACGGAAGGAAGAGAAGTGCTATGCAAGTCCTTGGTATTGAAAAAAAGAAAGAATGCTGCTTGGGTGTCCTTTGGTTTGTAGCACCTGCCATGAGCCCTTGCAACAAGATGGAGCATTTAACATGATGGGGCCTTGAGGATCCATAATCCCAAGCATTAAGAAGTGTGTTGGCAACATGTTACAAATTTCTGATATAAGCAGACAGGAGATGTTACCTAGAGTGTGTTGAGGGGAAGATATGGATCTCTGGTGTGAACAAATCAGTATTAAAATGTTAAATGAATGGGTATAATATGTTCAGATGTCTGTTGAAAGACCAAATCCAGCCATTTGTTGAAATGAACCCTTGCTGCATTCAGCCAAATTGACATTGCAATAAACGTGACTGTTCTGTCATATTTCTGACAAATTCTGCTTCCCAAAAATCAGTTAAAAAATAAAGGAAATACTTAAAAATTGTGTGCACTTTTTCAGTCCTTAATTCAACTTCAGGTTATGAGGCTAATTGAAAGTAGTTTGCTGGATCCAGGCAGTACAATTGTTAAGCTGGCATTTCTTCCAAGTTGTTCTGTGTTACAAAATGTACTCTATATATAGTCAGTGAGTGGTATTTATGCAGGGAAAATGTCCACTGCAATCAGTGGGTTTTTCCTTAGTCTAAAGATACATGTTTGAGGGATTTCAATATCTCTGTATAAACTTATTGTGTTCTGCAGAGTTTCAGGTCAGATAGTCACCTCATACATCTAGTACTCACTGAACAGCTGCTGGAAGGAAGAGGGACAGATCATCACCTAGCCAGCAATACTCATTACTTTTCTTAAACACAGTTCATATTTTTGAAGAACCATAAAATTTACACTTAAAATGCTATTAATTTATTGCACACCAAATGTTTAATCTCCACAGTACAGTGAGGGTACATGCTATAAGTCCAAGTTGTTAAAAATACAGACATCGAGGCAGTAAGAAATTGAATTGAATTGAATTGAATTAAAAGCTTAGGTATGTTTACACTGCAGTGATGTACATACCTGAGCTGGTTTAAAACTAGTCAGCTGGGGAGCTGACTGGCTGTGTAGCAATCTGGCTGTGGCAGTGTGGACCCTGTAGCTATCTGGAAAACATGCCCAAAAAGCTGGGTAAATACTTGAGTGGTTAGGCTGGCCTGAACTCAATGGCCAGACTACTACCAGTGCCCTAGACAAGTAATTGAAAGCTTGCCTGGCAGTGTGTCCACAGCATTGCAATCACATCACTTGTGGCTATAGCACAGACATACCCTTCTGTGAATTCTGTGACTCAGCCTTGTCTTCTGGCAATGATTCCCAAGCTCTCCTGGGAGTTCTGTGGCTAGTATCAATTCAGTGGTCCATGGGAAAGGCCTTTGCAGGTATTAAAAAGCTCACAGCACAGCCCAAGATGCACTTTATGGCATTGAGATGTCCTGTGTTGTAACGGTGGGCTCTCGTGAGCACGCGAGCAGCTCGTGAGTCAGTCTGTGTGTTTGCATAATTGGGTCCTTCTTGTTTGCTTGGAGGAAGGGCAAGGCGAGGGTGAGTAGCCAGGCTTCCTGCCTCTGTCATACAGGTGTGGACAAGAGGAAACCACTGGAGGAGCTTGGGCAGAGCTGGTATTGAGGTGCACAGGGCCTAGGGCAGAGGCTACTGGGTGAACCCCTCCCTGCCTCTCTCCTGCCCACACAGGGATGACGAGTCTTGCTGCCTGACCTGGCCTGGGTTCTTCCTCCTGCCTGTCCCTTCCTGTGGCCCATGGACCAAGACAATTACTATAGTTCCTCACCCCTGAAATGAATTTACATTTTGTGCAGAAACAAATTTCAAACACCACAACACAAGGTTCTTCTGTTGTGGTATTCTTCTTCACGCCTCACACAAGGAAAGGATGGATGGCTGCTCTTTCTAGTTAAAAGCAACAAGTCACACCTGACTGCTTTTAACAAAAAGCAGCTCTCTGAGGGCCAGCCCTCAAGCCCACTGTAGCAATCAGAATTGCAGAGGCAATGTGTGGGGACTGGGGTGTGTGTGTTGAATTTCTTGTCATGTGTTGATGTTTTTAAGAACAGGCAGGATTTTGTTGCAGGTGTAATGACTACTGAAGTCTGCTAAACTTGAATTTCATTATTTGAATTGTAGAATGATGGTTGAACTTAGTAGTGATGTCCAAGATGTGGATGAGGGACACTTGAAGTTTCCATAGCAGGAAGAATAACAACAATTTTGGAAGCAAGGGCAAATACGTATATGTGAAGATTGATGGGCTTGAGACCAAATCTTCATCAAGTGTTTGCTGATGTGAACTCAAGACAATGTCTAGATGATGTTATAATTGAGAATGACCTTGTGTAGGTGCCTTGTCTCTTAATACTGTTCTTGAGCTTTATTTCTATAATAATGTTTTCCTCAGTACTGGGGCAGGAATTTCTCTCCAGATTGTATAACAGAAAACAGAAAGATGACATGGTTCTCTCATACAAAAATATATGCAGTCAGTGGTTTTGTTATGAAAGGTCTGTTGCTTTCAGTCTATATTGACTGTTCCAACAGATAGCAATGGAAAACACATGGATAAAAAGTGAGTTATTCTGTTGATTTTCACTGTATAAAGATTTGTTTGTGCTCTGGAAGCCTTGAAATTATGGTGTGTTGGGTTTGCATGGCCAGGTTTTGGTAGCAGGGTGGTAAAGCTGTGGCTTCTGTGAGAAGCTGCCAGAAGCTTCCCCTGTGTCCAGCAGAGCCAATGCCAGATGGCTCCAGGACAGCCGTGCTGCTGGCCAAGCCTGGGCCAGTTAGAAATGGTGATAGTGACTCTGTGATAACATATCTAAGGAGGAAGAAAGAAAGTTATTGTGCAGATGTAAGTGTGGCCAGAGAAGAGTGGGACAAGAATATGTGGAAGGAACAACTCTGCAGACACCCAGGTCAGTGGAGAAGGAGGGGCAGGAAGTGCTCCAGGCACTGGAACTGAGATTCCCCTGCAGCTGTGAGGTGAGGCAGTTGTGCCCCTGCAGCCCATGGAGGACCACAGGAATGCTGAGATCCACCTGCAGCCCATGGAAGAGTCCCACATTGGAGCAGGGGGATGCCTGAGATAAAGCTGTGATCCCATGGGAGACCTGTCATGGAGCAGGGTCCTGGCAGGGATCTGCAGACCCATGGAGAGAGGAGCCCATGCCGGATCAGGTTTGCTGGTAGGACTTGTGAGCCCTTGGGGACCCACACTGGAACAACCTGTCCTTAAAGGTCTGCACCCCATGGAAGAGTGACCCATGTTGGAGCAGTTTGTGGAGAACTGTTGCCTGTGAGATGGACTCTACATTGGAGAACTGTCTCCTGTGGGAGGGAGCAGGGGAAGGACTGCTCTCCCTGAGCAGTGGCAGAAACAACATGAGATGAACTGACCATAATCCCCCATTCCCTGTCTGTCTGTGCTATGGAGAGAGGAGGTAGAGCTGAGAAGGAGGCAGGGGTGAGGAGATGTGTTTTGAAGGTCTTATTTTACTTCTCATTATCCTGCTCTGATTTTGTTAACAATAAATTCAGTTAGCATCTCTAATTCAATCCTGTTTTGCCCGTGACAGTATTTGGTGAGCAATCTCTCTGTCCTTAACTCATGAGCCCTTCATGGTATTTTCTCTCCCCTGTCCAGCTGTGGAGGGGAGTGATAGAACAGCTTTGGTGGGTGCCTGGCATCCAACCAGGGTCAGTCCATGGTAGGTGGGAAATCAAGAGAAGTAATTCTGCTCTTTGCTGTTCCCAGAAAATCTTGTAATGCACCAGTTAGATAAAAAGTGGAATTGTTAACAGATGGAAGTTGTCTTTGCTATGCAAAAAAGTAATTTAGATGTGTCAGTTTATGTCTATTTAGGGTCCATATCATGTAAAAGTCATTTGACTTTGCTCAGTTAAGCAACTCAGTGGAGTAATGCCAGGTTACTCCTAGGGGAAAACCAGGTCTTGGATCTTCCAGGAGATAGTTAAGGCTATCTAACTATAGTAGCCTATAGTTAAAGCTGCTAGACCTTCAGTTATTATTTATTTGCTTGACTGATGGGAAAATAGATAAATTTTAAGAATTTTCTTGAGTTTTTTTGGTTTTGGTTTTACTGGGTTGTTTTATGTTATTGTTTTTTTTTTAATTTAAGAATTTATTTCCCTGTTTTGATGTGTTTTATTATGTATGGCTTTATATAACTTGAGTAGGAGACAGATTGATCTTTGGAGATTTCATATATCCAGAGATCACAGGTTTTTATGTGTCCTGCAAGAATGGAGGTTTTGGGTCTAATTTGGGTGATTGAGAGCTGTCTTAAAATATGGAGGATGTTAACACTCCTTTCACATTTGGGGACATTGTTTACTTGTGTAGTTTAGGATGTACTGTCAGGAATTAAAGAGTTCAATTCAGGTCTGACGTAACTCCATTGACTTACTGGAATTTCCACAGTCACAAATGACTCATAATGCTCAATATTCAAAAACAAACTCCAAAAGCATGCAATTTTGGGAAACAATGTTTGGTTTGGTTTGTTGTTTTGGGTTTTCTTCCCTTGCAAACTGGTATTGTATGAAAAAATACACTAGAAGAAACTGAAAAGTTAATATAGAACAAAGAATGTTGTATCTCTTTAATGTTATTCCATACTTATGGAAAAGTTAGCACATTTCTTTGCTGAATTGTGAGGCCCTGAAAAGACTTATCAGACAAAATGTAAAATTTAATACATTTGACTGAAGAATGTACTGAAATTGCTAAGATAATGGTTCCTTCTCTTGCTGTTTGAAAAACCTTTGCAGACTCTGACCAGTTTGAACTAGCTGCCATCTTTAGCTGATTTTCATAAATTAAAAATATCACAATATGAAGAAAGTATTTCAGTAAAGGCTGTGACAGCCTGGAGAAGAAATGGTGTCAGGAGATCTCAGAGCAGCCTCCTGAGCACTGGAGGTTACTGAGGAGGTGAAACTGAAGCTGAGGAGCACAGCGTGGAAATGGGAGACAGTGGTTTCCTAAAAATGAGGAAATGGGGAGGGGAATTCTAGCCAAAACAAGGATAAATGTTGTTTTGAAGTTTTGGAACAAGTTGCCCAGAGAAACTCTGAAATGTTTTCAAAAGGTTTTCAGGATCTGACTGGACAAAGTCTAGACAAATCCATTCTAAACTCAGAACCTGTTCTGAGCAGGAGTTTGACCTCCTGAGGTCCCTTCCAGCCTGACCAACCCTGTGATTTCTTTGCTTCTGCATTAAGTACCACTGTTGGGGAAGATAAAGATCGTTATATACTTTAAAATCAGGCTATTCATGGCAACTTCTAGCTATAAAATGCTGTACTTGTTAAAAACAAAACCTGCATGAGAACAAATTACAGGTTAAAATTATCATAATGCAGGCATTAAGAACAAAGTAAAGGAATAGCCAGTGGCTACCTATGTAGTACTATATGCTCTAGCAAGAATGGCATCTGTTGGTTAAAAACAGAGAACAAGTGCTGTTCCCTATTTTAACCAGCAATAATATTTTTTTTAAATTTTCTGCATATTCTAAGTATTAAAAGCAAAAAAAAAAAAAAAAAAGAAATCTAGGAAAATACATAATTTGAAAACTTTTAGAAAATTATATCAGTATGTCTCTTTTTTAAAACATATTTGCTGTTTTCATGATACTTTCAAACGACTTTTGTAAAGCAATGATATTTAGAATTTTAGTGTATATAAAAAAATGATTAATGGGGTGATATCAGCTATAGTGTGAAATAGAGACCTCTTCTATGAAATTTAATTTCTTTGCCTTCTACACAGATATCTAATAATGTCATTATCGATCTACATATTTTAATGAAAAGTGATTTGACTGAAAATTTTAATTGCATGCTTAGCAATGCAGTTCCTGCAGTAAGAAAAATACATCTTTCTATCTGCAGAGCAATATTCTATACTCATAAATTAATGGGAGAAAATGCCTGTTTGATGACTATTGCTTTCATCACTGTGCCTCACACGTCTGACTGCAGTATGAAGGCTAGATGAAATTTCACTTATTCAATATGGGCATATTCTTTGGGACAGTACAGCCACCAGAAACTTGAGATGAGGATTATCTTGTAGGTCTGGTTTTTCGAACTAGCTAGGGTGTGTTACCTTAATAAGTAAGCCAAATAATTACTTATTTACAGAGTCAGCAAATAGTAAGGTCACACTGGCATTTCTGAGCAAAGAATGACACTGAACTGATCGGTTAAAGTGGCCTGAATTTATTTGAAATACTCCAGCAGAAGTTATAATTCAGGCAAAGCCCTATGGAATTGTAAAAGCAGAAGTACTGAGATAGAAGGGTATGTGGCATTCAGAACATCCACTCAGAACATGGGGGGTTACTACACGGGTATCCTGCTTACAGCTCAGTTTATGGTTCAGGATTTCATCCAGAAAGTGAGTGACATTAAAATGATGTGAAAGTAAAGAAACTATTTCACAATATGTGCAAGTCTTTCAGTTGTGCTCATAGCTTCTCCAGTGCAATAGGAAAGCATTTGTACAGTATGTTTTGCCAAACAGCTTCAAAATTTTTCATGAATCAGATTAAGCCATCACCAGAAAAACATCTTCAAGTCTAAGCTTTGAGGGAAAACTCATCATTTCTGTTCCTTAATCTACATCACTTCATACCAGTACTACATTTTCAAAAAAGACCAGGTCCTTTTTAAGTCCTCAGGTTTTCAGAGTGCATCTTGAAACAGTTTTGAAGGAACCAGGTTGTTAAAAAGTGGGAGTCGTGGTTTAAGCCCAGCTGGTAACTAAGTATGACACAGCTGCTTGCTGCAACCTGGCCCCCAGTGTGATTGGAGAAGAACTGGGGGGAAAAGGGGGCTGAGATAAAACCTGTGGGCTGAGATAAGACCAGCTTAATCATAGGAATAAAATATAATAATAATACTATGATAATTTAAATGAAAGGGGATGCAACAAAAAGAAAGAGATAGCAAAATAAACCCCAAGAAACACAAGTGATGAGCACTGTAATTGTTCACCTGCTGACAAATGCCAGGCCTATCCCTGAGCAGTGATTGACCTCTCCCCCACCCAGTTTCTGTACTGAGTGTGACACTCTATGGTATGGAACATCTCTTTGGCCTCCTTGGGCCAACCATCTTGGCCATGCTTCCTCCATGCTTCTTGTGGACCACCTTGCTGGCAGAGGATGGGCAGCTGAAAAGTCCTCAACTTAGAGTATGCACTGCTCAGCAACAACTAAAACATCAGTGTGCTAGCAACATTATTATCATACTAAATCCAAACCCCAGCCCTGTACCAGCTACTAGGGAAAAAAATCAACTCTATCCCAGCCAAAACCTGGAGAGTAGGGAAGTACATCATAGAAATTGTTCTTTATTGGCATTTCTCAAGGCAAACCGGGCTTTTAAAATTTTTTGTTTGTTTTGTAGGTTTTTTTGTGAGGGGTTTCTTTTCATTTCATTTCATTTCATTTCATCATTAGTAACAAAAGGTGGAAATAGAATTGAAATACCAGTGTATGTATATATATTTATATTAAAATATATATCTATATCTATATCTATATATATCTATGCACTACAAGCACTGCAGTCAGGATCTCCTGCTTGCCTTCTCAGTGCTGGACCATTTACTATCCCTCTTTGTGTTTACATAAACCCTGTTTTCAAACGTACAGAGGCAGTGGACCTGTGTCTGACCTGTTTTCCATGCTTTGGGAAAAATCTGCTAACTTAAGTGTGTACTTATTTCAAATGGTGTTGGAGACTTTCAAGTACAGCACTATACTCATAGCTTGTGAAGAGTATCTAAATGGCCTTTATTTAATTAAAAGCTACATATGGGTTAAAAGCTCTGGTATCAGTATAATTGAGATAGAGCTATGAGATGTAAAACTGGGGTAGCAGGTATATGCAGGGAAGGTGAAACAAGGCTTCTGTTCACAAAATCTGCTTGCCCATATTATTGCCATGTGATGTTGATTAATTCTTACTTCTGGTCCTAAATGGCTGTGCCTGATGTCGCTGTCTGGTTGAGCTCTCTCCTTGTTTCACTAAGAAGCAGCAGCATCTTCACTGGTTGTAAAGAGAGCATTTGTAGCAATTGCCAATAAAGGCAAGATTACAATGGACACTAATTTAAATAAAAAGCATTTGAGCATTTTATGTGCCTGGGATGCAGGGAGTTTCTATTTCAGTTCTTCTTCAGTCCTTTCCTTTAGACTTTGATGACAAGCATCACATACTTGCTAAGGGAATTTCTTTGCTGCAGCTCTGTGAAACAGGGAAGCATGATCCCCATTTTCAGGAAACTGGTAGTGTGAGCAGGGAAGTGTGAAAATTACAGTGTCTGAATTAGTAGATATTCTGTTAAATGTTCAAATGTCTATCTCAGCTTAGAATTGTGGATTTAGGCTTCAATGTTTCAAGAGGTCAAGAGCTGAGCCTGGCTTTGTTGAAAACATTGGGAAAGGAATGCACCAACCTTCCCCTCTAACATGCAGGTGTCCACTTGGAGTTCAGTTGTATTTGGTGGAGCAAGAGATTTTCTGGGCTTTGAGGATAGTGGACTTTTCCTAAGCAATTTCCTAAATTATGAACAGGATGAAAAAGCCAAACTAATGTATAAGTTGGTTTAGAGACTTCTTTTCCCCTACCATATGACAAAGAAATATTCATGAGTAGTAGAAAAATGCCTGAGGCCATGAGCATACTACCATGGTAACATTGCTCAGTTTGCTTTCAGGAAACTGCTGATTTTTGAACTATGTTTATCCAGCCATCACCACAGATCTTGGGCACAGAGACAGCAGTGACACAACTGACCAGCTCTGCTTTTTGGGCTAGTTAGCTGGTGTGCTTGGCCACTCTGACACACTGGGCCTGGACTTAGCTTCTTCCTAGGTTGGTTTCTGTATACATCACTGTCCTGAATAGTCCAGACAAATGCAATGTACTTTCATTCCTGTTTCCAAGCTGTGGAGCGTCTACTGGAATGTGTTGCTGTCTCTCTCTGTCTGAACACTATCTGCTGTTACCCTTTCAATATTTTTTATGACTGTGCTGTGACTAGTTTCACCCAGTTGTTCCCAGATGCTTCAGCCATGTTCTGGCCTTCTGGGCCTTTGGGCAGGCACACAGCCTCCCAGACCTGGAGAGAGGTGTGAAGGGTACCTTCCCCTCCCAGCACTTTTGTACCAAATGCTCTCTGTGTCAGATTTGCACAGGAGGGTGTTATGTCCCACCAGACACCCTTGCAGAGGCTGGTTATGTAACTTTGTAAGGCTAAGTTCCAGTATCTATAGTAACACTTAAACAGAAATAAAACAGTTCCCAAACCAGGAAAAAATTACTAAAAACTATCCAGAAATTAGATTTTACCTCTCCTGGGTCACATCAAAACATGGCTTGTTGGATCTATACAAACTGTAGATGAAAACCTTATCCTTACTGTGTCCTTTGACAGTATGCAAGAGAGATGGAAGAGAGGAAGAGGTCTTTAGAGAGGAGACAGTTGACCTGGAACAGGCATAGCCAAGTGGCACTTTCCAAAGCTCCAAAGATGCTTTCAGAAACTTGGTAAGAGGGTTTTAGTAGGGATGGGTGTGGGAAGAGTCATGGGAATGTTAATAATGGCTGCCTTTTGAAGCGTGTTGGTGCTGGGAGAGCACTGCTGCTCATGTGCATATTGAAGAGTTTGTCTGGGATGTCTGAGTGACATGGGACTAAGATGAACAAGATTAGGAGAACATGAAGATGGCTTTTCAGTTTACTCTCCTCTGTCTACACTGAAGGCATGCTCTCCTCAGGCTTCTTCCCTTATGAACAGCAAAGTTATTCCTGTAGTGAGGAATAACTCAGTTATTCCTGTAGTGAGTTTCTTTCTTCTCAAAGGAACTGCTTCATCAAAACCTCACCAGTGAGGCATGGCAAAAGCAGATTCACATCAGTGAAGAAACTCAGCCTTTGGTGAACAGTTACTTAGAAATACCATCATAAAAATCTGCTGTAGAAATCCTGAAGCTTATTTTTAAAAACAAATAAAAGTTGTATTTACAAATAAAATACATAAGCTGTATTTATTTCTGCAGGCATCGAATCTGTTCTGTCATCTCTGCAGGGCAAACAATGTCCAAAGTCTTCCTTTAGCCTCTTCCATTGTGTCATTTCTCCTCTTTATGAAGCAGTTGCAGAATACATCTGGAGAGAGCAATATATTGTGCATACTTCTAATAAAAGGCCTGGACAATCTGCTACAGGTATTCAATGAATAGCTGAAAACTTAGATTTTAGGGTTTGTGGAATCTCCAGTTTTGTAGAGAATATAGGTATTTTTCTTGGGTAATATTAATGGCTCTTCTAATGCAATTTTCAACTTTTTGGGTTTTTGTTCTTCTATGCTTGAATAGCATTATATTCTGGTACAAAGTTTCATCTCGTTTTGAAGTGTGCTTGTGCCAGGCAAGAACTATAAATTCATAATGCAGAAGTCTCAAATCAGAGCTTTACTTATTGGGTTCCAGAGAGGATCATAAAATGCGTCAGTTATTTAAGATGCAATGTGAAAATAGAAAAGGTACTTTAATTTAAGAATCAAGCTATCAAGCTTAAGGAAATACTATTTTAAAAAATAAGAGAGGTAAAATAACATTCATTTTCAAAAGCAGCTGAGTTTTATTACCTTAGGGAAATAATTATATAACTCAAAACACAAATTAACATCTCTCTCAAAAAGAAAAAAATGCTTTAAAATTTGCCACTAAGTCTGAAGTGTTTAAACTCTCAAATCTTCCAGAGAAAATTGTTGCAAACACCAGTCCTTTGGAGGTAGAAGTTCTCAGAAATATGCACTTTAGAAAGTTAGAACCTCTTCTATAGACACCATCAGCTTAGAGAAGTCCTCAGTGACATGCTTTTTCCCCAGTACTCCAGAAACCAAGACCTACTCAGTTAATAAACTAGCTTTTAGTTACATGAATAATTAATAAAAACATCATCAGTCCATCTAAACTTTTTAAAGCAGCTATGATCGGGGCTGGGGAAGAGAGTTAAAGGCAAATGGAAAAAGGATCAGTTGTGGAACACTTTGACCATAAAGGTTATAAATCTTTCTTCATGTGTATAAAAAAACCAAACCTAACAATAGCAATCTTGGCAGGTAGTAATGAAGAATTGGGAGGATCAGAAATTCTAGAGTGGAAAATCAACATACACACCCACTGGACCAAATTCACCCATGTGCTAATAGCCAGCAACAGCCCAATTCATGCATAAATCCTATTTACATCCTTAAGCTGGAATAGAAGTTTAGGAGTGATTTCAAAGATACTTGAGGAGATAGAATTTCAGTCTTTGTGAAGTCAACATTCTACAAAGGCTTGTGTATGAGTCTAACCTAATATACTGCATATATTTCTGGTCTAATAATTGATAATGTGTAAACTTAAAATGCTGGCTGTAAAGGTTAGGAAGAATTGGAACCTAAGCAAAGAAATGTAAGACATGAAGAATAAATCATAAAGCCTGTCTTTTAAGTATGTGTCAACAGTAATGGATAGTTAGTGTAGGCACAAGGCTCTATATATCAAAACCATTGTATGAGCAATGGCCTAGATTCTAAATGCCAGCATGTCAATGGTTCCAAGGAAATGCAAGGGGCTACTTTGATAGGGTTTCTCTTCACTAAGCTTTATGTGTAAGAGATATACCTGTATTAAATGTTATTACCTCCTATCGTTTACAGATGAAATAGCATGATGACCAGCAAAATATTCAGTTCTTAATTCTGAAATAATTAGACACAAATCTTGAAAAACAGTGATGCTGTGAATACAGTCACCTGAGCTGTGTTGCATCAAGAAGTTATTTGCCCCTGCATATTTAGCAGAAGACATCCTTGGGCGTGTGTAGTGATAATTGTAATTGAGAGGGAGCAAAGCAATGCTGGTCCCTTTTTATGGCAGTGGCTCGCACACTGAGGAACCTTGAAAACTCTCTTGTTTCACACAGGCTATCTGTGGAATTCCTGCCATCTATGTGCAATGAATTCACACTGAGATCTTAATACTGGCTTCTTTCAATCGAGTTTTGTTATGCACTTGGCATGCTTTCACACCCCAACCTCCCATCTGCAGCCTGCACCTGCATTGCTCAATATTTAACTCAAAGATCTCTGAACTTCCTGGACCATTAAGGTGTCTCTTGCTTTGTGGCTTGCTGGTGTGGCTGTTGCTTACCATGAGAAGGGAGTTAAATGCAGAGAAACAGTGTTGTTTTCCTCAGTTTTGTTTGAAAAGAGCTCCTGTCTGACATTCTGCAGCTTTTCCTTAGCATGAAGCATGGGCATGAAGAGCAGAGTGTAGCATTTACAACCTGAAATTAAAATGCTATTGCTTTGCATTCTTATATTTTCTCTTTCTGTACAGTGGCAGAGTGAGTGCAGGGTGTAGTGCTGTCCTTATCACAAACAAACCTACTATTTTCTGCTCTCAGCTACTGAACTGTTTGAAAAAGAGCAATTCCTTTCTCTTATGACTCTTTCTGATAAGCTGGCAATAAAAATTCAGGACTCCATGTAGCCTCTGGTATGACACAGCTGAACTTCTCCACAACATGCACTCCACATCCAGCAGATCAATGGGTTAGAGATACAGTAGGTATTTGCCCAGTGATTTTACAACTACATTGCACCACAAATTATTCACCCTGGCTTTATAGCCATACCTCTCCCTTCCTGATCTGGTCAGTCTTTTCAGAAGGCTAAGTCCAGCATGATAAAGTGAAAGATATCTCTTTGGAGTTCCCCTTCAGGTGCATACAAATTACTGGTGAGCTGTATACTTCATTAGTGAGAACAAGTATTTCAGAATCAAGAGTTACTCCTAAAAATGATAAAATTATGTGTGTGCTCATCCAAACACTTCTTGAGAGTGAGTATATTTGAGTGTACTCACTTTAGTGTGGGTGCACTCAAATATATGTAAATGTGTGTATTATTACAGATGCACACATAGTGGCTTGGATAACCTAAGAACTTGAAGGTTCACTGGCCTGACTTTTATGTATAGAAGGTGACATTGTACTTGTGAAGGCTTGAGGTCTTCTCTATTCTAGAAAATATGTTTGGAGCTGGCAAGCCTTCCACAGTTAAGGTCAGAGGAAGGATTGCTTTTGATCATATCCCTTCTTTCCTGGGGAAAAAAACCCAGAAATCAACCAACACTTTTCTGGTACAACTGTGTCTCCACTGGAATTTCACTGAATCTGAAGCAGTCAAGTACCACTTAGAATGGCTCTGGATGTGGGACCTGACTGCTCTCTTCAAGCTGGCTTGAAGGGGTTAAGGGACATGGTCTGGCCACTCAGTGTGACCACATTATTCCAGGCAAGGCACTACAAGCAATTAATAACCCACGTAAAACTGCTGTCGATGTTTGCAGGCAACAAGTAGAAAGGTGTTTGTTGAAAGAGGCATGGTTTAGTGGTCTTAGCACAGGATTGTGATTGAGGATCTCCTGTCTTCTTCTTGTGACTTTGACAGTGATTGCCAGTCTGTCTTTTTCTGCCTGTCTGACAGGTCAGATGTTCTTTATGTGCTTCTATTTACCTTCTTTGAAATGGGCTACAAAGTTCTACTTAGCTTTTAAGAGCCATAAATAATTAGTTTCTGTTACAAAATACTGTCAAGATGTAAACCATCAATCATCAGACTTATCTACCTTTTGTTTCTGAGTGTTAGGTGTCCTAGACATGTATTTAATGGAGAGAGACCTTTCCAAAGGGTAAGACCTCCCCATGTGTCAGTGTAGGAGACATTTTCCTTCTAAAAAATTTCTCCTTTCCAACCATTATAGAGATAATCTAAATTATAGACTTAGGCTGACTTTTCAATGGCTAAGGTGAAGTGAAATGGACTCCATCCTAGAAGTTAATATTGTTTATAAACTGTGCAAAGAAGGCAGAGTTTGTGCTTCACATCTCTGGCCTCTGAAATCAAAAGACCTGCATGAGTGAGAGCGATGAGTGTTTCACAAGGGAACCAGAAAAGAAGCATTCTGGGCAAATTTGAAACAATTTAAGTAAAATCTTCCAGCAAAGCTAAGTTGTTTCCATGAATTAGGGGGAATAGTCTTCAGGGCTCCTTAGGGCTTTTGAGTAGAATGAGAACACAGGATCATGAAGTATTTCAACAACTCTGGTGGCTGGCTAGGGAAGATACAAGGCAAGAAAAACAGCAGTTATAGATGTTATCACTGCTAAAGAGCAAGGCCAGTGCAATAATCCAACTGCAAGCCTGCTACAACATCATTGGGAAGCTGAACAGAGGGAGAGAGTTTTAGGCCATCCGTCCAAGTGGACCAGTAGAGACTCAGAAGTGCTCAGCAGTGACCTCAGCTGCAGGAGGCAGGATGCCAGCCACATTACTAACACAGGCTCCTTCGCCAGCTGAGCTTTTTGGCAGTGCTGGTGTCAGCAAAGCAAAACAGCTTAATGAGATTGCAGGAGGAATGGCAGGCAATGGGTGTAGGTGGGCAAAACTTCTTTTCAGTTAAACAATAGCTGCAGTTTCACCTTGTGGTGACAAGTTTGCAGATACACCAGAAAGTGACCCCTGGGTGGGACCACTCCATTCAACAGAAAAATGGTCTTTGATAAAAACAGGCTGAAGTCAAAAGGCCAGGCTTGGAATGCTCCAGGACCCACAGTTCATGTTAACAAACTGTCCTCTTCCTGAAAGCCAAAATTTCCAAATCCTGGCTGCTTCAACACTGCTAGTCCCTCCCACAGTCCTCTAGGTTTACTGTGTGTTCCATGCAGGGTTTCCAGCTCCCTGAGTGCTTGTGCTCAGTGCAAGGCAGATTGCAGTGGGGCTGTGTCACTGGGCAGAGGAGCCTGGGCAGGGAACAGACCCCATGCAGCACAGTCTGGGTAACCTGTGCTCTGGAAGCTGCTTTTAGCAGGGACAGCCACTGGTAGCCTGTTTGTAGCCGTAGCAAATGAGGGGTTTCAGGAAAACGGTAAACGTGAGTAAACATTGCCTGAGAGCTCTCCATTTGAATTTAAAAGTGATTTTGAGGTGGTAGTACCTGCCAGCTGTGGCAGACCTTGAAACTTTGGTGATGCCCAGTCTTCTATGGATGGCTGAACCCCATTAAACCTATGGGCTATACCATACCTATAGGATTAATACCTATTAGGTAGGATGATACAATTCAAAAAGACATTTTGGATGATCAAGTCTGTGTTTCTCTAGTTGCAGACAACTGTATCATACAATCCCTCAGAAGTTGTGTCTCTCTGTAAAGCAATAAGGTTTCTATTTTCACATAGTGTGTTTCAGAAATGTATTTCTTTGCTGGTTAACTATCTACATTATTGTAAAAATGTCAGAATCCCAATTTCCATCAAGTGTCAGCATCATGCAATAGCTGAAAAAGTTATTTTAGCTTTTTGGTGTTATGCTTGATTCCATTTTCACTAATGACCTTCACTTCTCTAGGCTAAATAAATGAGCCTATTGTATTTTCATGTATGGTAGCCTATCCATTCTTTGGCTCATGCCAGTCATCTGCACTGCTTTTGCATCCTGAATTCATCCCTTCTGAACAATGAGTGACCAAAATTGTACACAAAATACTTCAGATTTAGGTGAAGCAATGCACATTTCCATGAATATTGTTCCATTTCTAGAGGAAACATTTTATCTGAAATGTCCCAGGACCACATTACTTAGCTCATAATTACATTTGGGTCTAATGGATTTCCTGTGGTCTTGGTATCCTCTGTTTTCTCTTCTGTGGTTTTAGTTGATAACCTCCACCATGCTGCAGGAATCCTTGGTTCTAATCCCTTGACACAGGAATTAATATTACATTTCATTTATTTTTAACCTACAGGAACACTTTGTTCAATGCTGCATTTGTAAAGTACTTAATTAACTGTCCCTGACTGATATCAATGCAGACAGTTAATTAATTAATTATTGTTTTTATTTCACATAAACAAAAACAAACAAGAAAACAAAAAAAAAAGGATGTACTCAGAGTGTGTGTTGCCTAATTTATGAGACCATTAACATTAGGGTGGGTTATAAAAGGATAGTAGTAGTAGAATATTGAGTACTAAAGGGACATCTTTAGTTTAAATTTCTAAATCCTTATACCAAAGGTGTACAGTTTTACTAAATTTGAGCTCTATAGTTTGTCCCTTTGCAGCAAGGAGAATGTTTCTACTGCATTCTTCATTAAGAATTTAGCAAGTTCTCTTCACAGTTTAATTAGACAAAACAATCCTTTTCTAGCCTGAGAACCAAGGACACCTTTGCAGCTTCAGGCCCAAAAAGTATAAACAACAGTAAACTGAGGAGAGCAATCTGGGAGGATGGGACTTCATAACCTGAAGCTGTAACTGGACAATTAACCCCAATATGTAAATGGACCAAAATTTATAAAAGTGTGGAAACTTGTGACCGGTTGTCCATCTTGGGTCCATCTTGTGTCCATCTTGGGTAGAGCCCTGGCCAGGTTCTTGCACTGCCCAAGTTATATCCTTTGAAGGCTTTTTAATAAATACCTACTTTATTCCTTTAGCACTGTCTAGCCTCTGTTCCAGGTAGCCTATCCAGGCATCACAAACACATTAAATAACTTTTCCCCTGATGAAACCACGCCTTCATTGCGCAAAGATAACTAAGCAATAACACAGTTTAACCAAAGTTAGCTTAATTAATACACTTTTGCAATTCAAATATGAAGGCTTGCACAAAACTAGCTAAGGTGAAGTTCTACATCCTATGGATGTTCAAGGGCCAAACGTTACTTTTGGTGAAGGATAATATGCTGAGTTGTACAAAAAATGGTTTTATGGTTTTTGTGCTCTTGGAATCACCAATAGTTCTCTTTATTTCTATAACAAATCCAATATTTTAGAATAAATATAGAAGGGTAAAGTTCAGGGATAGCATTTTATTTTAAGACTCTGTTTCCTTGCCTTTGAATGCTTGTTTTTTCAACTCTGTGGTTCCACTGATAGTAGTATTTTTCTTGACATCTCTGTGTATGCTGTGTACACATAACATTAACGAAGATGCAAAAATATTACATACAGTGGGAGAAAGGCTTATCCATTGTCTTTTTATTACTGGCAGTTCTTGAGAAATGGAAAAGAGTGCTTGCTTTCTTTTTCATTCTTTTTAATTTTTTTGCTCTATTTCAAGCCTACAGAGATGGGGCCTTTGGGAGCTGTGACATTGTTTTTCCTACTTTGAGGAAAATGTAGCTGTCATCCAGCAGTGCCTTATCTTCCACATTTCTCTGCCTGCAGCAAAGTTTTATAAAACTACTTGTTTATATGTGGGGAGGATCTTTGGCTACCACATGCCCTCTGGCATAAATAGTTATTCCTAGGAATCTGACCAGTCATAGTTCTTTAAAAAGAAAAGCTGGCAGGTCATTTTGGTGCTAGCACTGTTTGAAAAACAAGATAAAAAGCCTTACAAAAAGAAATATTAACCAGACCAAAACAATGCCATAGTCTCCAGAAACATTTCATGCTCCAGGTGAGTCTGATGTTCACAAAAGAAGGACTTGCCTATGGGTAAATAAGAAACTTTATTTTATTTTTTTCCCCCAGCTTTCAGTGTAGCAGATAACCAAAACTATACTGATGCCCCTAGGGTCATACCATGTCCTTGCTCTGCCTGCAGTGGACTTTGTGTTGTGATTTTGGTTTTCTTTATCTTCTTGGACCTCTGGGTTCTGTTGTATGCAAATACCAATTGTCTTCTTTTGGATATTAAAAGAGTTGCTATAAAAACTGTCAGACATTAATATTGGTTTGGAATTTTAAAGGCAGGAAAATGAGGTAGGTCCCCATAGGTCGCTAGGTTCACTAAATGCCATGGGAAATTTAACTATTAAAACCAGCAGTCCTTGTCACTGTACAAAGACTGCATATGTAAGTTAAGATATATCATGTATAGTATGCTAATAGTTAAATCCATAAATGTCAGCTGGTTTGGCACTCAGGAGAATAGGGAAATTGTGGGTAAAATATAGCTATAACATTTGATAAGAGTTAAAATCTTTCTTTTGTCGGTAAATGTTTGATATGCCTTGCTGAAGAGGATCACAAATAGTCTTTTAAAAGAGGAATTACGATCAGAGACAGGGAAAAAGCAGGAGCTGACTTGCCAGCTAACCCTCTGCTGCTCTAAAGATATGCATTTTTAAGTTAAAAATCAGAAATAGGTTCCTTATAGTTGAAATCTATATTGTAGCTTGAAAAGAAAGAATGAAGAAATTTTTTTTCTGCAGTAGTGACACATCCAGTTTCTCAAACTTTGAGCTAACTTGTACTGTTTTTGCAGATATGGTGCCCATATCTGAAAATATCACTCCACACTTTCAGATAAGCTATAAGCAACCCACAATCCTGGAGGTCAGTCTGTGGGAATGAGCTCTGGTGTCTCTGTGAAGCCTTAAGCTCAGAGGCTAAGAAAGATAGTAATAACAGAAGTGCCTCCAGGATAAGAACATAATTTTGCCAAGAGCAGCAAAAGAAACTGCAATGTTTAAACCAAAAATTAAATTTGAATAGCAGACATTTTTATTGAGCAATTGTACAGAGCCCAAAACAAAGTGATCTCTGTGTTTGCCCTCCCCTTTTTATGATTCTCTTTGAAGTTTATTTTCTGTTTAAATGAACTTGCTTACTTCCCAGAAATTCATTCCTCTTTCTATAAGTAGATTCATGAAGCAGAAATTATGTCTTCATGTTACACAAACTCCACACACCCTTTGTGTTTTATTGCACTGCCGGTAGTTTGGTCTTGTTCAGATGTTTGCTTGCAGAGGAGATACAGGGCTCTGGTTGTGATAGTAATTTATTACCTGTTTTATTGTTGCCATTTGGCCTATCATTTTAAAGGTAACCTGAAATGTTTTCTTAAGGAAAGTTTAGCCTTGGACTTGTGTACCCCGCCCTCTGGGATGCTCAACAGCCCCAAACTCTTGTGTGAGCACCAAGTACACTTAAATAACGTTGGGGCTGAGACAAATGTTGAATGTCTCACAAAAAGGAAAAGAAAACCAAGAAAGCTTCATCTTAATTTAACTTTTTCCATATGTGTCAAAAATTATTAATGTTTTCACTTGGAAGATACTTCCCAGCAATTGCTGTGTGGGTAACTGTTCAGTTCACTATGTGAGTAGTCATCAACAAATTGCTTTGTATGAGGCATGGAATTAAAAATGCACTGTGGGTCCCAGTGTAATGCTCCAGAGACAAGATTTCATTTCCCAGATTATGCCATCAATCTGGGGAAAACAGACTTTAAAAAGCTGTGTACTTTGAGCACAGGCCGTGCCCAGAGTCTGCATGTGCCCACACTCCCAGGTGCAAGAGCTCAGGTCGGATTTGTCATTATTGCTCCTTGGCCCACTGCAATGATCAACCAAAAGCTCCTAAAAATACATTCCAGAATGGTTAAAGAGGAATATGATCAGTTAAGCAGCTCTCTAGAGGAAATGGTGGTGCTGTTCAAGCTACAGGCACCCTATGGCTGGTAGCAGCAGTGTGTGCCATGAGAAGCAGGGAATATACCCCTGCTGGGGGCTGATCTCTGGCTGCACCCCTCCATCTCTGCTCTCTTCTGCTTACCACATTCATTTCTCTTTGTTCTGGGATTTTTTGCTGCATAATGCAAACAAGTCTTTAACTTTTCCCCCTTAAAAAAAATCTCCATCTTTGATCTCAATTTCTTCTGTAGCTACTGCTTTTGCTTTCTCCTTTTCACAAAAATTTTTAACACTGCTGGGATTTCTTCTCTTTTTTTATGAGAGAACCCATTCAGTCTGCTGTTCACAGCAGTCCCATGCAAGTCTTAGCTGGGTTTTACAACCATCCTACAATTTCAAACTTCTTTATCCTATCAGGCTTCTCTGGCACATAGTCTGGGCTCCCTTTCCATGCATGGCCCTGCTCTTACCCCTGAGTGTTTCTGCAGCACAACCATCACTGTCCTGTGTGGGTCTTATGGAATCTGCACTTGATCCATGTGTGCCAAAGCATTGCACAGAGTGTGCAAAATAGTACAGCAACAACTGCAACTGAGCCTGGATGCACAGTTTCACACATGCACAGGATAAATTGGCAAACAGAAATGTGGATAATGATAAGGACAAAACCCACAATATCATGTTGAGTGTCACATGATAATTTTGTTGGGTTTCTGCAATGTCACTGCCCTTCTAAAGGCAGTTGCAAGATGCTTTTTGCATATCACTCTGAGTATTCTTTTCTTGTCTGAATAATTATAATTACCTTTTTGGTTCTGTGCAGACCTAGGGGAGTTACTTTCAATGGTAAGCACACAAGAGAGAGGGCGAGCACTAACACAGAACAGTTTCTGCCAAGTTCACCAGTCTGTGTAGGTCTTGCTGACCAAGGGGACACCGTGTGTGAGGAGCTTTATACCTTTGGTCTCACTGAGAATGAAACAGGGTTTTATTTCTCACTAGCTTTTACATACATCTCAGGCTGTGCTTGCACAGCAAGTGATCACTTAGTGTTTTTTCTTCTGTCTTTCTGAGTACAGAACAAGCAAGGATTTGTGGTTTCCTTCTCTATCAAGAATAGCAAAACCGAAACAGTAATATTCCACATGTGTCTCCATTTATGGAAGTGATCTTTTCAGGGGCTGGAGAAAAAATTTTACCATTTCAGTTTAGAAGAAACCATATTTAAAATAAGAGTTTACTTTTAATATAAAGGTCTTTCACCATTGAAGAGATGTCACTGGTACTAAGTTATTTCTGCTTGGTTCTGTTACCCCATATTCATGATATTTCTACAGCATCATGGCAGTGTGTCAGCTATCTATAATACTAAATACCTTCTCACAAGGTGAAAGCAGTCAGGTGCCATCATTTCCAAGAGAGACACAAGTCACTTCCAGTTGCAGATCTGCATCACTGGTTAGAATGGGAACGTTCTCATTCCAGGAAGAACCTGAAAACCAAAATTTATTATAATATAGACATTTGAAGCTATCTCCACAGCTTCCACACTAGAACAGACTATGTCCTACCCGATAGAAGTATGAACACAGCCATGCAATAGTGTCCCCTTCTTTCTCCTCTCTTGGCAGTCAGCTGGTCTTCTCAATATTTTCCTTCTGCTTTTCACCCTTGTGTTTTCCCCTTACTCTAGATATCCTAATTTCTCCAAATGTTTCCAGTATATGAACCTTAACGTCACCACAGAACTTCAGAATCAGTTTAACTGAGGTTGAACTTCCTAGAAATTAGGATAAATTTGGATTTAAATGGCATAAATTGGGTAAATAATTTTCAGTGGAGTTGAGTCTGAATTGAGATTTTGGGTCTGGGCCTGAATTTGTGTTAGATCAAATCTGGATATAGTTTTGAAAAACCTACAAAGATGAAAAATGAGTTTCAAGACCAAAGTCCTAAGTCCCGGATTTAAGTGCTCTTGTAGCTAAGGTTCTATTTTCCCACAGCAGATAGATACAAAACCCACATCTATAGTTTTGGCTGTGGCTTATCTCCTAATTCTGTTTCACAGCTCAAATTTACATCCTTGTAATACACATTTACAGTGCTCTCTGTCCTTCTGCAAAGACATCAGATTTCAGCTCTTTAACCAACGATGCTGGGTGTGCCACCTTGTTTTGTACCTCCCTGTGCTTGTCACAGTTGCTCTACACCCACAGCAGCTGCAGGTCTGATTCTTCATATGCCACACTCCCAAACAGCCAGCAGTAAATACAAACTCACCTGTAAGCATCATGCATGAGATCTGGGGGCTGATTTGATTCCCACCAAAATCATGGCAAAAAGCTCCTCTGATTGCTGTAGGATCAGAACTATCAGTCTAGAAATTAAGATCTTTCACTCAGCGTTTGTCCAATTATAATACGGCACAAAATGCTTCATTTTTTTTTTCTATAAATAAGATAGTCAGACCTTTGGGAAAATTCAGTGTCTAGGACAGGACACCATGGTAGAAGAATAAGGGTTTTTCACGTCACTATAGTCTCAGGACACAAAGTTTAACATGCAAATTCCTGTCATGGACTACACCCCTGGGCCTACAGTCGTTAGAAATGCCAGATTGTGGTCATAGCTTGTCTCTGGTGTGGAACTGACAGCTGTGATCTCTGAAGGGAAAAGAGATCAGGTGCTGGAGGGATGGTAAGGAAGAGAAACAAGGAGTTAAAACTAGAAGGGTGTCCTGACATCTTGGTATGCTTGGCTCAGCCATTCAACCTAAACTTGGTTATGTGAAAAATACTTAAATCCTGAATTTTGGGACTCATACAGAAAAATCCTTGTGGAGCACCAGACATTGATGAAGAACATCACAGTCTTTCTGTATGCATATCAGCCTCTGCTGAAATCTAAACCCTGGAGCTCTTTAAACATTTTTATTTGTTCATGATTGAAACTACACTGTGGATTAATTAACCTTTTTGCTTTCCAGCAAGATATCTGGAATTTTGCCACATTGTCCTCATTTAACATTTATCTACAGAAATGCAAGAATTAGGAGACTGTATTCTGTTTAAAAGTATGAAATTGTCATGGGATAGTTTGATTTAACAACTAAGAAACTCCTTGGCGTTACTAGAGACATATTTTTAAAGGATTTTCCAATGTAAAAACTGACTGGCTTGACTTTGTTTGAGGGCTAGGGAAACAGGTTGCTCCTTAGCTGAGCCTGAGCAGGCCAGATTTTACCCTTGATTGAGTTGGGAAAGCCCAGGGGTCAACAGCTATAGGTAGTATTTATAATGAAAGAACTTGGGCAGCCAGTACAGCTTACTCAAAGGCTACATGGAAATTCATGGCTACCACCATAAAAACAGGGCTAAGAGAAACAACAGTGGATCCCGTTTGATAACTGGAATTATGATTAGCAAAATAAGAGGCTGCTTTCCATTCCCCTGGCCCACAAAGGCCCCTCCCATCAGGAGTACCTGGCACAGCCATCAGTGAACCAGCCAGCTAAGGCATGGCACCCAGGGCACTTCGGGCAGTCAGGCACCAACAGGTCACTGATTTTGGGAGAGGTGCTGATTAGGAGGGCTAGAATTAGCAGGGAGTGAAAGTGGAGTTCAAAGCACAGACAGACAGTAGGAATAGATGGTGAAGTAATAATTTTTGTGTGCCATATAGTTAGAAAATATGTGATAATATCAGAAAAGGATTTCACAATTTTCCTTTGGAAAGTATCTTTTCCTGAATGTAGGTGTCTTCTGCAGGCTCTTCTCTCAGAAGTGGAGCTTTCTATTACAGGTGCCTTAGTTGCTCTAAGATCAAAGCTGGCCCTGGGCCCTGACAGTTGTACCTAAGTACAACTTTTTGGAGCAGTTCCCCTGTTCAGCTGAGCTCTGAAGCACACACAGCTTCTCTCTCCCAAGTTACTCATCAGCTGAACAATGTAGAGCTAAGCCAGGTTTTGTAGTGTACCCACTGCACAGTTCATGCAGTATAGCTGCCTGCAGAAAGAGACTGGAAGAGGAGACCCTGTGAGTGTTGTGCATGGGAATTACAGGCAGAATATATGCTTGAAAGTGGCATATCCAATGGGCTAGCACAGCACTGAAGTTAGGTGGCTTGAAATAGGTGTCTGTCTGCTTGCAAGAGCTGGAGGGATCCATCTGCATGAATAGTTTGGCTGGGGATTTTTTTTCTCAGCTGGGGAATTTTCTTCCTCAGTTCTGCAGTAGTTTTTGTATGTGTTCAAAAAGCAGTTATATGAGGTTTCACTCCTTGAAAATGATGGAAACATTGCCAGCCATGCCACTAGCAGTGTCTCTGCCACACCAGTGTGCAGCTCAGTTTTGCCATCTGATTTGTGTATGTAGACACAAGCTAAATGAACATCTGCATGCACATGCAGCCAAGACCTACAGAAAGACTAGGATTTCAAAATTCCATGTAAATTCCTAAAAAATATGACACTCTCATATAAATATGTTTTTCCACTTTTCCACATTATCATTCAAGTTATGGTAACAAAAATTTTGTTCTCCTGCTGTCTTGTTTACCTAATAAAGGCTATTTATGTTATTTAGCAGATTTTTATATAAATCCCTGGAACATAACCCCCCTAATTTGTATAACTATGTGAGAGTATGAAACTGACTGGAAGTCCAGTTATGTCTAAGTTATCGATGGCCCTGGGCCATAGACTACGAACAGAACTACAAAACCTCCTGGAGAAATGGGTCTGCTACTGAGAAAGTTTCAGGGTCATAGAAATGGAAAATTTGTACATCCACATTCTCACAGATGAGTGTTCAGGCATTCACAAAAGAATACAGGCCTTCATTAAGACATTTAATTGTGATGGTTGAGCTCCTACTAGTTATGATGTACAGATGATTCTTCTTACATGATAAAAAACAAAAGGAAGAATGTAAGAGAAGCCTTTTAAGCCTTGGAGGAAAGCTGAAAGGGGAAAAAAAGACCATCCCTGCAGCTCTTGAAGTTTGCTGAATTTAAAGATCTTAGTGAAGCAAATGAAGACTGTCACGGGAAAACAAGAGAAGATCTGCAAAAAAAGCTGGTGACACACAGATTAGAAACTGAATCATCAGAAAAAGGGGCTTAGCTTGATGCTGTTGAAGTGAATAAATCCCTGCGGCAATTAACTTTTAGAGTTCAGTGCTGTGAATGAGTCAGATTTTTTAGGGAGAGGAGCATCTTTTGCTCAAGCAGCACATGATATTGCAAACTGGGGATGGAACCACACAAGTAAGAGAAAAAAAGTAGGAATTAGAGCAGGGAGAAGAAGAATGTTCACTGCAAGAGTAGGGTAAGCAGGGCTGGGAATCAACAGCAAGCAGCAAACACAATCTTTTCTGAGAACCACTGGGAGTGAGGGCTGAGGATGTAGTGAGCTGGCAGTGAACCAACAGCTGAGGAAATGGTGGAAGAAAGAAGGGTTGAATTCGTGGAAAATTAGTTTTCTTTCTCTGGGAAAGAGGTTGTTTTGTTTTTGACAGTCTTATTTGAACAGAAAGAGGAATTTGCCATCTGTGGAGACATCACTTCCAGAAAATCTTAACCTTTTCCAGACCGACTGTGGAGCAGCAGCTGCTTCAGACACTGACTGTGCATATGTCCCAGCCATTTTTTACTACCATGAGTTTGAAACATCATGGGTTTTTATAGCCTTGTGATACAGAGACTTTCAGTTCTTCTGCCATAACCTTTAGTGGCATTATACCACTGGAAGCACAAATCTCCTTTCTGGGCCATAACTCACATCCATAAATGTTATATGCTTACACCCAGGGACAGAGTGTCACAGCTTTTAATGTAGTGAGGACTGATTGCTAGGATCTCTGGGAACCTAATTTCATTACCTCTCCTCCATACTCTAAAGTAAGAAAGTTACATTAATTATATCCTTTTTGTTTGTCAGCACTTGGGGTACTCAAATAGCCTGAGTGATGAGGGCTCGGAGGGAAATCAGTAAGTTTTATTTGTGCCACAGAGTCAGGTGTGCAGTGCAGCAAACTAATAGTTAAACTTGAATTGCAGTAAATCATGCTAGGGTGGCACAGGAAAATAAAAGCCAGCAAGAAAGGCTAATTCTAAAAATAAAGCAGAAGTTGTTTGTTAGGGTGGTCCGGAAAGAAATAGGGCAGTAAAATTGTAGATGCCATTTTGTGAAACATTACAGAAATGTGTAACAAATGTGAAGAATTCACTGCTTTATTGTGATGAAAGGAAAACTGTGGCTCAGGAAAATAGTTGTATTCCTTGTATTCCTCAAAGATACTGGCTCTTGGAGGAATAGCTGAAGAGAACTGATGTGAAGTTTTGAAACTGAACTTTCCCTTTGGAAAATGCTTCTCCACAGGGTACAAGATGTATTTCACAAGGAAGAATGTTGAAAACAAATGGCTTTTTCCATAGGAAAATTTCAAAGAAATTCAAAATTGAATTGTGATATTCCACTTGGATATTCTCTCCTTGTTTTATTTTGATTCCCGTGCATCACTTTTCCTGACTTTTTAGTGTTGGTATTCTTGTTGTATTTCCATATGTATTTATATTTTATTTGTGTTCAGGCATGTATGTGCATGTCTGTATTGTGTGATGATCTTTTAACACTATTAGCATTTTTTACCAATTGAAATATTTTGAATTATCCCTGTAAAATATATGATCTGCATTTTTCATCTCAAATCTGGTTAAAAACACACTCTAGAATGCTGGAAATTCCCCATGTCTTAGTGAACTCCATTTCCTGAGAAGCTGTGCTGCCAGCTGGTAATTTGGTTAGAAAGCATCTCTCCAAAATCTACATTTCTGTTCTCTTATATAAATAGGTAATGGTTGTTTTCTTCTTGGTACTTCCCCTGGAGCGTTAAGAGTGATGTAAAAAATCCTCAAAACCTGTAAATTAGTGCTTCTTCAACTGCAATACAGTAACTGGCCACAAACTCACAGCACCACAGAGTAACTGAGGAGGAACCTCTGGACACTGGGTGGTTCACCCCATCTGCCCTGCTCAGAGCAGGTCAGCTGGAGCTGGTTGCTCAGACCATGTTTAAATACCTCCAAGGGTGGAGACTCCACAGCCTCTCTGGCAGCCTGTCCTAGTGCCTGGCTCCCTTCACAGTGCCAGCAATTTCCTTGTATCTGGCTGGAATGTCCCATGTTGGAGCACGTGTCGCTCATGCTGCCCCTGTGCATCTCCAAGGAGAGCCTGATTCTGTCCTCTCTCACACTCCCATGCAACAGCTGCTGTTTTCACTGGGCATCTCAACCAGTTAGCTGCACCCAGAGTGTACTCTGCTGCCCTGCAGCCTGCACAGCAGCTACAGCTCAGGGCTGTGCTGACAGGTGTGGAGTGGCAGCTTATGGAATACAATAATACGATTGTAAACACTTGCTGCATCATATCATCAGCTCTGCTTTTATCTTTTACAAGATAATAAAAGATAAACCTTTATTTGTGGTTCCAATCAATTGATTTGTGCCCAGTATGGATGAAGGATTTCAGATGGTGCCGTGCGTTTTGCAAACACAGTAGGTCTGTCTCTGCTCAGACAGTACTGTGGTTTGCTATCTGGATGAAGTCATGGGGCTTCTGGAGGAACCTACAAACTTATGCAAAAAATATTTTTAACCACTCAATGATTATCTATATCTATATTTTTAATCTTGGGGGGTTGGTTGGGTAATTCAAGAAAAGTGCACTTGACCGAAAGAAAATATCTGTATGGTAAGGATTCTACCAGTTATCACACCCAACTAATCTTCTAATTTGTCAGTTTATGAAATATTTGGATTAGAAAAGGGGCACAACCACTTTGTGCTGGCTGGCAAAAGACTTTGCTGGACTCTCTGAGGCTTGTGTGGAGTCCTAAAGAAGAGGAATGGTGCAATGGCAGCAAAGATAGGTGCAGGCTGAACAACAGGAGGGGTGCTTGGCAGGAAGGGCTGTCCCCAGAGTGCTGATTCAGCAGCCAGGAGCTTATTGTGCAAGAGGAATGGCACTTTTAAGGTGTTTACATTCTCTTATCAGATCTGTCAGTGTAAATAATGCCTTTGTCAGCAGTATGGCTGTGACCAAAAAGCTTTGCAAATGCAGTATAAGGACTGTCTGGACCTTAGGAAGGTAAATCATGCTATTTGAGCCTTTGGATGTCCTTTGAAAAGGGACAGGACAGATATGATTTTGCCATGGTCAGAAAGTTTCTTCATCCTATTTCATCTAATTTCAACCTTTATGGCTCCAGTACCTTCAGAGAACCTATGATGATTTAAGATATTGTTCAAAGTACCCAAATGCTCTGTGATAAGAAGTGCTGCAGTAGTTATGCATTGTACCCTTATATATAGGTTATAACTAGTTTCATAATGAGAAAATCTTCCTTACTGTGTGATCATTAAAATTATATATGTATGTATATTTGCATTATAGAGTTCTCTAGGAACCTCTTTTAGGCCAGTTACAGCAACAGGTTGTATCTTCTAGGATACTTGAGGAACAAACAGAGAAAATGCCAGTTAAAAAAAAGAGACAGAGAGGAGATTTGTGATTTTAAATGTTTTAACTTATAAGATAAGGAGCTTTCATTCCTGCTCCAGTCTCACATAGAAATCTGGAGAAAGAAGGAAACAAAAATATTACACTTCTTTTTCAACCAGAGATGAGTTTTCAAACAGAATCTAAGCACCTGAGTCTCTTACAGTCTCAAAAATACTTAGCATTATAAGCTCCAGAAGAACAGTTAGATTCCCCAAATCAGTAATTGGTCTTTAGAAATTTAAGCTTGAATATCAGTCCCAGAGTCAGTGTGAGGTGACTGAAGTTATAAAGATTTACATTTCCTTTTTAGTCTTTGTGCATCTTTTCAAAATGTAATTAAACTAGCAGCTGAAGATACTAAATTGCTTGCAGCAATAAAACTACCCCACTGTATAAATCTATGATACACCCCTGCTCTGAATAGTGTGCTCTTCTCAAATAGGTTACAGTCACATCATAAAAGGTATAGAGAAGGTGAAGAAATATCACTTAAGACATGGAATAACTTTCATATCAGAAACACTTCAGTAGACCAACGTCCCTGAACCCAAGGAGAGGTAATGAGGGAGGATAAACAAGCAATTGATAAATGGAGTGGAAGGGAGAAAATGCATGTGGGTTGAACTGCTTTCTGTTTCTTGTGGTAAAGATTTAGGTGGGATAAAAAGAAATCATCAGGTGGGAAATTTAAAGAAATGAATAAAAGGAGATGAAACCATGTAACATGTTATTAAGAAGAATTAATTTGTATCAGGTATTATGGATACTGGCTGCCTCTGGGATTTCAAAAATAGATTAAATTAAACTAAAAAGTTAAGCATCAAGTACAGTGAGAGCTCTGAAAGGATACTGCAAGCCAAAGCAATACTGAAGCAATTAAATTTATTCAGTACAGAACTTTTAAACATCATTTTCAGTAACACATTTATTCTGTTTTCTCTTCTTTTATCGTTAACCCCACTACATCCTGTTTTTAAATTGAGCTGCTCAGAACACGAACTATCCTGCATGTTTGTTCAATACTTCTGAATTGGTGTTCTGTAGAGTGACAAGTATTTTTGTGGTGCTTTCTAAATGATAAGCAATACTGATTAGTCTCCCCACTAGTGCCTGGTTGGTGTGTACCTGGTTGGTTTTCAGAAGGAAAATAACTTAAGTAAAAATACCTTGAGTCGAATCAACAGCAGATCCAAGAATCAGTGATGTTGCTGCTATGCTTGTCTTCTTTGCATGTCCTGCTGACATCTTGATGTGCAGGGAGGGGACTGAACAGAAGAGGTGTCACTGGGGCTTGTACAATAAGAGTGAACCATTATGCCAAATGCAAATAAGTATCTTTGCAAATTTTGCTATAATAACAGCATGGAGCTATAAACCTTGTCACACATATGGAAAAACTTTCAAGAGAAACGTATCAGTTTTAAAGAAGCTGAATTTCTACACATGCCACAGAATCTTTCTCAAGGCTAGGTGCAGATTATTACTGCTGAGGTGCCTGTGGCAGTTTGGCACTTTGGGTAGGAGACACAGAGAGCATCTCCTGGATAACACTGACACAAATAAGCAGCCTGAGAAGCTGTGCCTCTCCTGTGGCAGCTGCCTGCCTGTCACAGACAATGTCAATGAGTGGGGGTTGAGCTACACCTCTTCAAAAAGATTTGTTGAAACAAACAAATAAAATGCCTTTAACTTGCACACTACCACACAGGTAAGCCTGGGGAAACAAGTTATGTAAGAGAAAATGTTCTAAATCAACCCCAACAGCTTAACCTCATTTTTTGTAGCTGTTTATAAAGAGCTTTGTGGATATACTATTGAGGATGATTAAAGGATATTTTTTCACCCCTTAATTAGGTGATTCTTTGATTGAAAATGCTAAGGAAATAGTTTTAGAGTTAAGGACCTTCAGCTCCCGTAATTGTGAGCAAGCTCCAGTGCAGAGATCTGGCTGCCTATGTTCTATGCCTGTATTCTATGATCTGCCTGTTCTATGGCAGACAAGGTCTTCAACTACTGCATTGAGCCATGGCAGCCATAATAATAGAGTTCAGGCACTAAAACCTGCTTACCTTGGTGCCACATCAACAGTCTAATGCTGTACCTGGCCCCTAGAAAGGTCTGAGTATTTTTTAAATGCCAACAGAAGTCCTCCCCCTGAGCAGACAAATCCCCTTCCCCCAAGTTTTTAAGTGACAGCAAATAACTTGTAATTGTCAATGAATAGAAGCATTACTGAAAGACAGTATGTTGCTTCCTTGAAGGTAAATAGTTTACTGAAATCTTGGCTTTAGGCAGATGACTTTATAAACCACTCTTGCTATTTCTTCAGTACAGTATATGCAGATTAGCTGTGGTTTGTAATCTGCAAAGGCGTTATTGTTTGCATTATCCACATAAATCTTCCAGCATCTGTGTATTTCATAAGGGTAAAAACATTCCTGCCTATTACAAGAACAGACTATTGTAATAAACTTATGTTATGACAGACTGTAATTACCGCAAGCAGTCTCCCAAAGCCTACAGCCAGGGTGTTGCACTGAAACACGGATATTTCCAGCAGCCCAGAGAGACTGGGCAGATCACCATCAGGCTGCACAACGAGGCGCGTTCGCCGTCTGCGCTGCCTGGCCGTAGGAGCGGTACCCAGCAGTCCCGCTCCCAGGGCACAGCCGGCTGCCTTCTGCCCAGAGTCCGTGCGGGGGGCAGGCGGGGCTGTGGCTGCCCCGGCGCTGCTCCGAGGGAGGGACGGGATGTGCACGGCCCGGGGCACACCCGCACACACCCCCGGCCGCTCCGGCTCCGCCTGCTGCGGGCACCAACAGGCTCCCACCCACCAACTGGGACGCGAAGCACTGACCGGTGCAGTTGAACTTTCCAAAATCTCCCCCCAGAGCATTCTAAAGTTGTCGGAATGATTCTCTGAAGTCGGCACACACAGGCATCCTGCAGAGATCTGCAAAGATCTGTGCTAGTGCTTGACGATTGTAGCAGATCGAGCCAGGAAACTGCTCTGATCTCAGTTAAAATCTTAGAGGGGTTCTTGTGGCACGCACATAGTGAGCAGAAAGGTTAGCTGCATGATTTCTGCTCAGCCATGAAGTTGTATGGTATGTATGGTAGCTAGATTTCAATTTGATGGCATTATCTCTCCCCTACGCTTCCAAATTAGAAACTGGGCTAAGAATTTGCTCCTCCAGACAACTGGTAGACTTCTGAAAAGTACTTTTCCCCGTGAAATGGATTTTAAAAAGTGCCTGACAGAAAAACAGTACAACCTGACTGCATTAAATCAATTAAAAATTTCTTAATTAATAGCTCTCAAAGAACGCGATTTTAAAGGCTTTATTATGTAAAGAAGCCATTTGCAATACTGATTGGCTTCACCTTCAATTTCCACGAATCTGTGACTGTTTCCTGGGCCTGTAGTCTTTTCTCTGGAAACTTCTCAGGCTGTAAATCCATGACTACTAACACTGGATCCGTGTTTGACTGGATCTCCCAGAAATACATGTTTGATTCAGATCAGGTGTGGTGCAGGATCACATTTCTGTGTAATCGCCCCAAGCATGTTTCTGTTGCCTCTCTATGCTGGCCTGGCTGGTGAAAATCTAGAGGAGGTCAGGCATAGATCCTGCAGATCCTCACCAGTCCGAGGGAACCCATCAGGGATTTCTTGGTACTGTCTGAATTGTCAGAGTGAGTTTATACTACCTCAGTGCTTTGCAGATGGGTTTCGGAGTTTGTGATCCCAATCAATATTCTTCAAATCCAGATATACACAGCTTTTTTCATACCAGCAGTAACAGCTTTCAGTGTAAAGGCTGTATTTCTCAGCCCTCTGACCTCAGGGCAAGTGTATTGTTTTGTCCTGCCATGGCAAGGTTGTACAGGAAAAAGCCCCTGACCAGTCTAACCCTATGTTGCTGCTTGATACTGTGAGTGAAGTACTACAAATAATATAGAAATAAGGATATTTCCTTTTTGCTTATTTTAATTTGTTTTATTCAATTTTTATTATGTGGGACTATATCTTTGAAATACCATTGAGTCAGCTCTTTTCCCTTACTGCTCCCAGAAAACCACGAAGGAAAATAAAACAACCTCCCCCATGAGGGGGTTGATTCTCCAGCAGAGGAAATGTTTTATATATGTTTCATGTATACTACATTCCACTGATGTTCAACTAAGTGACACACAAAAGACACACAACTGACACAGGAATGGGAGTAGACTAAGGAGGAAAGAGGCAGAAGAGGAAAGGAGTGATGGATAAAAGTTAACTTGTTCCTAATGAAAGATGGGGACTGGGTTTTGTGCAATGGTTTGAGCAGAAGCTCTTTTTGCCTGCTGGACTTCATTGGAAGCTCTACCTCTCTGTGGTGAAGCGGTACACGTCACCCCCGACTGGTTCTGGAGGGTGGCTGAAGAGGTTGAGAGAGGACCAGGAACCCCAGGGTGTGCTAAATCAGAAGCTGGCACAGGGGCTGACCTGCCCTGTGCAGGGGGGCTGGGAGCCTCCAGCTGCCCACAGCCACCCACACCTGCCATAGGTGAGGCATCGCTGCAGCTGGGAGCTGAACTGGGTTTATTCACCCTCTTTTTCTAATAGCTACATGTCCCTCCTCATTACTGTAATGTGCCACTCATTCCATTGCTGCATGCAATGTGAGCTGCTCATTGCCCCTCCTGCTCCAAGGTGTTTTTATAGGCCTGTCAACAAATTGTGATAAAAAATCAATCACACACCAAGAGGAGATTTTATCAAAGCAGTGAGGGGTGTTGGTTCTGAACTAAGCAAATAAAACATCTCTTATATAGTTCTGGGGAAATAGAGCAGAGAGCCTAAGCTAAGGTGGGAGTGATATTCACAGATATGAATCCTTAAGCAATAGCTTAAAGGAAACATGTATACGGTAAAATGAATATTATTATGCTTTTAAGAAAATGAAGACTATCAGAGTTGGTTTTCTTTGGAGAGACATAAGTTAGGAGACTCCAGCCTTCATAAATATATTTTCTTTCTTTTTATGTTGTCATGGTTGTACTGACTAAGGATTACTGAGAAGTTTTACTGTTGGTGTATGTATATGAAAGACATTTTGGATAATGACATATATTTATGTACCAAGACATTCATTATGCAGTCTAATTATGAAATTCAAATATTAATTATACAATTCATGATGCAATTATACAATGACATTTATTCAATATACATGCATATATATATGTCTGTATATATACACACACACATATATATATATCTGTGTCAAAGAGACATTTTTTAACTGTCAAAATGAACATTTTGGACAGTAAGTAGTAATTTCTTTTATGGGAACCTATGCCACACCCAACCACAATCAGTGATATTAAAGAATGCTCTGCCTATTTAAAATTTGCTTTCTGAGAAGAAACAAAAATATATATAAAAAACATAACTGAGATTCTCTTGCAGCTGAAATATAATTAAATCTACAGTTGCTACTGGTGTCACATCTTCTAAACAAAATGAAAGACAGATCTATGTTCTGTCATACCACACCGCGGTGGAACTGCAAAGAGAACCAAATTTCTTGTTTCAAAGGAAAAGCTGAGTCATGTTTGTGTTCCCTCAGGAAGGGCTCTGGCTGGGAAAGAGCCGAGGCAAGTGCAAGCTGGAGTGGTTTCCTTCAGCTGAAAGCCTTCTTACAGTGGGTGTAGGGAAGTGAACTTGAGCTGGTGTGAATATAGATGAGCTTTTAGATATTTCCCCTGCTGGCCTGACTGATGGCACCACCAGCATGTCACAGCCTAGCAGAAGAGACTGTCTCGCAGGTGAGGATGCTGTAAGAAACTTGCACTACAGATGCATAACAATTTCAGATGTTGATGCCCCTGATGGGTCAAATGGCCGTGAAGGAAAGGGGCACAGTGTGCACTGGTGGGTCACTGAGGTGAGTGCTATCAGCCTTGTGCTCCCTGCCGTGTGCATGAGCTCTGCCTTGCCCCAGCTGAGCGGGGCTGCGGGAGCCGCGCAGGTGACACGGGCACAAAGGTGTAGCCGTCCCTGATGGGAGGTGTCCTGCTGCTGTGTGGCTCCTCGCTGACTCCCGTACAAGGATCTCCATTTCCCTGGAAATGCACACAGACATGTAAAGCCATGCTGCCAGCAACATGCCCTCAGCTTTACTGCAGCACATAAAGGTTTTATGTGCTTTGTCCATAAATCTCACTTTGTTAGCTCTCTCTCTTTTCAGTTCTCTGTGGGGGAAGACTTGTAGCAGTCCAATAAAGTAAAATTTCTGCCTCTGAGAAGCTGGTTGTTTCAGTATTTTTAAGGTACCAAAACATTTTCCCACACAATCTTTTAGTTTAGGAAGTCAAAGCATTTCACCTGTAGATAGAGAAGGTATACTGCAGTACGTCTGTATTAGATACCACACAAAAAGAAAGAAGGGTTGGATCTGAATCTTGGTTGAAATGGCAGGAACTTGAGCTGACATTTCAGTAACTAATTATTAAAACCTTATCCTTTTTGATTTTTTTTTAAACTGGATTAAATTTCTGATAGTACTCTACTGCGAAACTTGATTGGCAAATTGATAAAGTAAGTAGAGAAATATGAGGTTTCATAACAGGAACAAATTCTCCTTGTTAAGGAAGAAGTTAGAGAACGAGTTAGAAAAAAGACTGTTTCCAGCTCAGTAAGACTTTGATTTATTTTGATGCCTGATATTAAACTCACCTGTTCACTACACTGTAAATACAGACACAAAACTCTCTTTTGCTTCCTGTTAGCCATCAATTGCATTTGGATTGCCACATTCATAAAAATTCTCAGATCTGTGCTTAAGCTATGTGATTTGAGGGGCCTTCTCCCAGACAGGAGCACAGCACTTTAACATGTAGGGACATGAAAACAGCAAGGATGTGGCAGATGTTGCTGAAGAAGACAAGATGAATGTCAATTGCATTTTCCCACAACACCCTCATCTGTGTGCCCTACACATTGACAAAAAACTTGGTGAATTGTTTCAAATATATTTCTCTTACTAGCACCCTGATAGATAAAAAAAGTAATGCAATATTTGCAAATACTCAATTGTTTCTTTTTCCATTCCTTTCAGACTTGCAGTTGACAGAAATACAAATCACCTTATGTTTCACAGGAGGAGAACAGATTGTGGAAGGCACCCATTAGCCATATCACTGATTATCCATTCTATACATTTGAATTCTGATTTTTTTAGCTAAAATTCAGCATTTCAGTTGGCATCCTTGTTCTGTTTGGTGTGTTTGTTTACAACGATGTTTTCTGGAGATTAGTGACAAAGGCAAAATCTTATCCTGATTGTTCTAATGAGGGAAAAGATTGCATATGAACCCTAGAGACTCAAAGAATCAGATGAAAAATACAAGGAACAAAAATGTCATTTTTCTTTGCAATCCTATGATTCTTTTGAGACCTGACTTGTGGCTCTGATTTGGCAATGATGATTGTTCATTTCTTCCTCCCTATTCTCCGTTCTGTGCTTCCCAGAAGTGTTTCCAGGAAAGAGCTTCTACTTTTCCACTTTTGCTTTGTCAGATCAGCTTTCCTGCCTATACCCCATTTTGGTGGCCACAGTGGCCCCACACTACTGTGTTCATCCTCACGATGCTGCTGGTAGGAGGATGATCCCAGCTACTGCAAGTGGAGCAGGGGCAGTGGGGCTGTGAGTACTGCACCCCCAGGCCAAGGCTCCAGGGTGGGCTGGAGCAGTGGTCCTCTGACAGCAAAGCATCTGAGTTCTCCTCTTGCTTGTAGTTGGCCTGAGCTCAGATAGATCACAAGTCCCATCTGCACCTGTGGCAAGAGACATTTCTGTCTCACTCCAGGTGTTCTTGTCCACCTGATAAAGGTCACAGGATATGTTTACACAGGCAAACAGGCAGAGGCTTCACAGAGACACAGAGCCATGCACTGCATGGGAATAAGTGTGCCCTTGAGAGCACTTCAATGCGTTTGGGTGCACATAAAGTTCATTCCTGTGAGTACCAGCTGGGCTGGCCTAGAACATGCCCTGAAGGTGCTTCTGCAGGCAAGTCAGATGGATAGGAGGTGGATATGGCCTGGAGCCATGTCTCTGTGATACTGCTGTACCACAATGGAGTTGAGCTCCAGAGACTAAGGGCTGGACTGATATTTAGGCTGGTATCTGGCTAACCTGACCTGGCATATTCTGAGATCATCAGAACCCCCTGCACAAGGTCTGCTTAGCTTGAGAGGCACTTGGTGCCCTTTGGCATGGATGCTGACAAAAGTTAAGGCTATAATGCACCTACATTTTTGCTGTCAGCATGCATACAATCCTTCCTCCTAAATGTCTCTGAGCTGCTAATACCTGCTTACTGAGTGCATTCACAGCTCCAAGTGTCTCCACCTTGCCATGCAATCTGAGACTACATCTTCTGCATCTCCTGTCCCAAAATACCAGAAAACAAAAAGACCCCGAAGAAACAAAACCCAAGCCCCCCAAACCTCACACAGAGATGCTAGAAATTTAAATCCTGATTCCTCTGAACTGGTCTAAACCCAGTTCTCTTGTAAAAAGTGCACAATTCAATAGAGTAGAGGATACTCTGCAGTGGGACTCAGCTCTCAGTTTCTATAAAGTACTTAATCATTCACTAGATGAGGGCTGGACTGTTCATCCCAGATTGGTGCTTTCTGGGCATGATCTCACACCAGGATGACACAGTATGGTTTTTTCCTCTCTGGCCAAAGAAGCATTTAAAAGTTCTGTGCAAAGCAGTGCCATTGATACTGAGAGCCTGCATGGCTTTCTTGTTTAGGAGACAGAAGACCTGAAGTTAAATCCCTGCTCTAAGTCAGGCAGAAGAGAAGGTATCCAAACCTGAATATTCCACCTCCAGGGTGAGTTCTCTTGCCACTGGGCTACTGGGCGTCGTCTCTGCCACTACATCCTCCTCCTCCTCTTTCCGTGTACAGTCACTGACCTGGTTTACTTGCCTCTGATTGGAAGAAGGAATCTGTTTGCAGCCTGGAGTCAGGCATTGGAGCTTTAGGAGAAGTCTAACTTACTACTCATGCCTCTCCTGGCATTTCCTAGGTCATGTTCAGCATCTTTGCACCCATGCTGCACAAGCATCTCAATCTCCCTATGGGGCAAACAAAGAACTTGTAAAAGACACTGGGTGCCTCCATGCCACAGGGTGAGAATGAAACCTAGATATTACATATTTATCCCTCAGTGTTTTGCCTAAGCCACAAAGCATGTGTCTGAAAGTGGAGGGAACTGCTACTAGCAGTTCTCACAGATCCCATCTGAAAGAAGACCATCTGGCTCTCTTCTCTCTCTGGAGATCCATCTCTATCTTTGATACTTTCCTGTGCTCATCTAAGCAGATCCCCATGCCTGGATTGTTCCTTTGTAAGCCTTTGGGCAGAGTTTGTGTCTTCCTTTTTGTTCCATATTTATATCACCATTATTACTATTGACATAACTTGATTTCAGTAGGACCTGAGGGACTCTTCTGGATATGTTGAGTTTCTTGCAGGATAGGGCCATGGATAATAAGTGTATATGGCCTCTTACTCACTTGAAGCTGGCTGATTACCATGTCCATCCTGTAATCTCTTGGTTGTCCCACATACCTTTACTTGGCAGAAGCAGAGCTAGTGTTAGCCAGTCAATATTGCTCCACACAATATCATAAATACAAGATTTCTCAAGAAACTTCAGCATTTCTGTTTCTGAAGACAATCCTGAATCAATCAATCAACCCTCACAAATGAAAGGGCAACATTTCAACCCAAAGATTTCTGGTGTGGCAAACAAACCCAAAGAGATGGGAGATAGGCTGTGTAGGATAGGGCTGTCTCTTAGGGAGGGGAGGATTGATGTCCCAGCGCCAAAAGCAATGATTTATTGAGTGAGCCATGGCTGCAGGGGCTGTGAATGATGTGTATCCTCCGTGGATTCATCATATGTCTTTAAGTACTGTTTGTGAAAGACATCTCAGGCAAAAGGAACTTGGTATTAAGGACACCTAACTTCTGGTGGTATGTAGAGCAGGGGAGAGAGAAAACTCCCCATGGCTCCCTGCTTGACATCTGTCATGATCAGGAGAGCCTAAAAGCAGTGTTCTGGAGGGTGGCTTTGTACTCCAAATACCAACTAAAATCAGAGTGGAAGGATTGGTTTGAGTAGATTTTCTCTCCCAGGGAGTGACAGATGATGAGTACTGATACACAAAAGCAGTTTATTTTTTTGTGCAATAACTGGAAGTCAAAACACACTGGTTGTCTGGAGACCAAAAGGCAGAACTGTTTGCCACAGGAAAGCCCATAGGATTGACGGTGAAAAATTTAAAGCAGATTTTGCAACTGGTAGTGAGACATAGTTACAAATTTTCTCACAAGTTTGAAATTGGCATGATGATTTAAATTTTTAAGGTCAGTTACCAAAATGCAGTACTGGCTACTAAGCTTTCTTTCAGAACTAACTGGTATTTGGCAGGGGAAAAAAACTGCTGGAAAGATTTATCTTCTGTTTACTGCAATGCTAAAGGCAGAAATATCAGTTGCCCTTTTTCAGTGACGTTTTGGGAATGTCAGTCTGCTGCCTTACTGGCAGATGGTGTAGGTGGAAAAAGGGATGTTGGTGTTTGGCTCTGGATTTGCCATAGGTACTGACAAATATAAAGTATGTGGAAGTGTCTGGAGACAGCGAACAAAAGCCGGTGTCTCGATGACTCAAAAACAGAGTAGGCAAGAAAAAAAGTCAGAATTCTTGGAATTCATTCGCATTGTATCGGCCAGCAAAACAGATAAGATTTGGGCTATGCATGACAAATGGGACTTTTTGATATGCATGTTAACACCACGTCGTGCTAAGTCGTTCTGAACCGCATACTATTCATTGGCGAGGGTTTTAGCTGCAGAAAGAGCAGGAAGTATCCCAGGCACGCCGCTTTCCCCGCCGAAGGCCCTCAGGACAGAGGCCACGCTGCGCCCGCCGCCGCGGGTGGGGGAGCCGAGGCCGAGCGAGGCCGGGCCGCCCGGGGGAGGCAGGGCGAGGCAGGGCGGGACAAGGACAGCGACACGCACAGGGACAGTCACAGGGACAAAGCGCCCCGGGGCCGGGATGTTCCCGGGCAGGAGGAGGGCGCGGGCGGTGCCTCCGCGCCGGGCGGCTCCCGGCAGCCCCAGCCCCGGCCCCGGCCCCAGCCCGCGGCAGCAGCGCCGGCCCCGCCCGGCCTGGCCCAGCCCCGGCACGGAGGGCTCCGGGAGCGCCTCACTTGGGAGCGTTCCGGGCTGCGGGGAAACTGTTCTGTGCTCCCAGGAACTGCAGGAGAAGTTAAACATTAAATCAAGGCACCCGGCCAGCTGCGTTCGAGCTGCTTAGCGGAGTCCTTCTGAAGAGTGGATAACTGCTCGCCTGCTCAGGGATTCCTGAAACTCCGCAAGAGCTGGGAATCCAGAATTATTTTTGGTAGCTAGAATAGGGCCTATTGCAAATCGTGGGCAAAAGAACGAAGAGCTCATTAGGGCTAAATTAACGAAAAATAAAGGAGAAAAATACAAGTAATGCTGTATCATCATTACTGTATGGGAAATAAATTGATACTGGAAATCTTACTTGCCACCTTTTTTATGAAATGGCAAATTAGTTTGATAAGTGTGATGGAAATGACCAAATTTGATCTAACATCACGTGAGACAGCAGTTAAGAATGCCAAGCAATATGAAATTAACATGGCACGAGTTAGGCTGATTGAAAGCTGGCCAGGTCTTGGAGTGCAAATGTAGAATGACCACGGAATCATTTGGGTTGGAAGGTACCTCTGTGGTTCATATAGTCCAGCCCTTCCTCAAAGCAGTATTAGTGTCAGCAGATTAAGGTGCCTGGGGTCTCGTTCTGACTTTGCAATGACTGCACAGGTGCAAACTTGCACAATGCATTATTTGGTGTGAAAGTTCCTCTTCCTTAAACAGATTTGTTATACCAAAGTTTTTTTTGAGAAATTGTTCTGATGACACACAGAACTAGTGCTAATGGAATTTTCAGAAGATGTTAATGGTGAAGAAACTAACAGATGTTAAAACAGTAGTGTTATAATTCAAGTGCCCTTTGATTGCTTGTTTTAACATGGTTGAATATACAGTCATTGGAGAGAGAGCAAAAATCTTAGGTCATACAGATGGCACGGACAAATCTGGGCTGGGGAATAGTGATGTTCAGAGGGACATGGTAAACAGGGTGAATAACTGTCTGAGCATGAGTTGGTGGTGTGGGTCACCGAAAAACAAAGTTCTGTGGCACTTGAACTTAAAAATATGAGGAAATTGATTAGAGAAGTTTATAAAATCTATGTCTATGCTAATCAGTAAAGTGAGCCAGGTACAGTTCTCTGTCTTTCTAGACAGTTGAAATAGCACAACCTGCCTCCATACACCTGGATTCCCTTGTACAAAGTGGTCTCACTAATACTTGAACAACTTGTGCCAACATACCCCTCAAACCATGCTAAGGCACTGGCTGACAGAGGGCTGGTTCACATATTCCCAAGATGTGCTGTGGAACTAACTATGACATAGTGTGAACAATGTGTGCCTGTACTTGTGTCCACCTTTAGTTTTCTCATGCAGACACTGCCATTAGTCTCGTGCTTAACAGTGGTTTAACAACTACTGGTGTCCAGTATTCAGTCTGGATATTCACAGGACAGGAAGAATGCTACTCCATTAGCAAGGGTGGAAATTCCTGAGAAATGGCAAATGTGCCTCATAATGGTCATGGTTGGGAGAAGATAAAGGAGGGATCTGGCTATAGTCTTTGAACAGTGCAGATAGGTGGGAGACTCTGATGGCCAGAAGCTGAATTAGAACAAGCTATGACACGAACAAACATCTGAGTTTTATAGTTCTACTCTTACAAGTAGGTGTATTCCTTGTAGGTGTTCTGTAGCTTAAGATGGGATTCATGCAAATCCTATGGACTATGCTATGTAGAGGGGCAGGATAGATGATCCCAACAAATACATAAGCTTTGAATCTTTGAATTAATTAACAAGATTTTGAGATATGAATGAAAGTTTGGCACTTGAATTCTGTTGTTTGCCAAACAGAGGGACTGATAGAGCTTGAAGACTTTACCATTCATCACTACCTTATATGACTATATACCAACTGGGACAGTTCCCTGCACAGAATAGAAAGATTTAGTTAACACTTCTTCCTTTTGTATACTGCTTCTGATAATTTACCATTATCATCCCACAATATGTTATAGAGACACTGTAGAATCTATCCACTATAGAAAATTTTCCTTCTTCACAACATACTACTTTTTGGTCATTGTGCTTTTATTTCTCTGTTAGTCCCTATCTTCTAGTTGGTAATTATTATTATCATCTTCCTTTTCCTTTTGTAGCAGTTAATGTAACACTGCCCTCATATTTCCTTCCTACGGGAAAGAATGGTTGCCCTTGGCACTTTGAAACTGTGGCTTATTGAACATCTACTACAGTTTCTCAAGAATTTCATAGAATCATTTACATATTTGTCCTTTTGTATCACAAGCTGAATAGATTACTTTTTTGGACTTCACAGTCTTTAACTGCAACTCATGGGATATAATCCCTTGTACCAAAAATACAGTTTTGTCATCAAACTGTCTTCAATCCAGTTCTAGTATAGATTTATTTAATTTTCAAATTAGGAAATTGCCTGTACTTTTGCATTTGTTTAGTGGCAACAGAAGACATTCAGCCTACTTCATTCAGCTGGAATATGTGAGTGAGAATGAGTTTTTCTACTCTGGCACCACAGATAGCTCATTATGGATCTAGTAATCTGATCTGATTTGATAGTCTGCAAAATAGACCACCTCTTCACTTATCTTGAACTTCATAAGTGACAGTGCTAATTCACAGCCTTTCAAAATAATTTTCTCCCCTAGTTCCAGCAACTTGGAGAGTAGTTGTAGGAGGGCACACCTTTAACAGGTCTGCAGAGAGATCATCGTGGTTGCAGTGAGAATGCAGTGGCTGGGCTGAGCACACAAACTGAATGGGCAGATCCTTGCCAAGCTTTTCAGTTGTGAGTGTTTGTGAGCTGCACACAGGCTGTGATGCACCTTACATGATGTGCAAGGCCATCTCTCCTATTCCCTGTGTCTGTGCAGATCCTGGCAATTTGCTTTAACATACTCATCATGCTGGGTTCTGTAACACATTGCTTGTGGTTGTGTAACTCCAGTCCCTCATCCAGCTCTTGGTGCTGATGATTAGGCAATTATGTTTTTCTTCTTTTTGCGTTCTTTGGGCTCATGACTAATTTTGTTCTCAACATCTTGATTTTGATGACTGTTCTTTGAGTCTCCATTTTCACTCTCTTTTTTTATCAGTTTTCAGCCTTCCTCATACAGTGCACTTTTCTCCTAAAAGTAAGTTTTTCTGCAGGTGTAGAGGCCAGCTGAATGCTCTTCCTCTTCTCTCTCTGTTCCACAGTTTCAAGCCCACTTATTTTTTACCTCTGTAGAAATTAGGAATCTCTTTATCATCTGTTCTCCTGTGAGCATTATATGTCAAGAATTTCTGAAAATGCAACCTTCTCTGGTTTATCCATCTTTTGTAAAACCACCTGAACTGACAGTCCTTTTAAGATGTGGCAATGAGAATTGCTGGTAATTACTGCTTGCAAGTGTAAACAATCCTGCCCATGTGCTGAAGGGACCAAACTAATGCCAGCCAATTATAAGCATTGAGAAGAAAATCATAGTTGCTGGGCTGGTGTGAATGTTGGCAGCCAGGTAAACACAACACTTCACCTGGAAGAACTGAGCTGACTAACTCTCCCTTTGCTCATGTTACATGGCCTCTTTTGAATGCTTTCAGGCCTTCAAAGGGAGTCACAATCCACAATTTGAGAAACATTGCTGGAGTATGATGAGCTTCATGGGAGACTTGTCATTAGCAGGAGAAAACATATCAAAGATGTGGCTCAGTACTTGTTAAGGAAATTATATTTCTGAAATCCCTCTGGATCATAAATCATCAAAGGACAGTTTGAAACAGATCCACTTGCCTCTTCACACACAACTGACAATAACGTCCTATAAATGCTGATAGAGCTCTCTTTTATCCTGGAAAGATATTAAAAGCCATCTGCACTGCATTAATGAAGTGCCAGTCTTACTCCTATTAAAGACAATAGCAGCTTTCTGTTAGGTGGAAGTTTGCAGTGGTTTATAATTTTTAAAGCATTAGGATCCCACAGTGGAAGGTATGCTTTATAGGTAAAGCTTTCTGCATGGAAAGCACATGAAACAGAGCAGAAGGCTTTCCTTAGATTTGGATAAAAGAAGCGTGGAGGAAACCCTAGGCCAGTGTACACTTCTGTTGGCACTAACAATTTTTGAGGATGGCATAATTAAAAGAGGAATCCTAGAGTGGAAGTGCACATGACCATTTCTCATCAAAGCTTTTCAGATGGGTCCCACACTGCAGAAATCAATGGGACATTCACAGGACAGGATGGAGCTTTAGTGGTTTGTTGGCTGCAATTCTCCATTGACATTTTTCTGGGGCTGCCTGAGGTCAGTGCAGTAACTAAGGATAAAGAGCAGCAAACTTCAGCTATCTAAGTAGTAAATTCAGCTACATTTTACTGCAAAACTTTTTAATACTGAAAATTTAGAGGAATTGTGCATGGATTGTAAGTAAAGTTTTTGCTCAACAAATTAATTCCTTAAACTGTTGCTAGGTGTGGTTTCAAAACAGTTCTAATTCTACCAATATATCCTCTTAAATAACAATAAAACATGACTCTTCAAGGAATTAGAAATATGTTTCAACAGTATCCTTTCTGCTGGCATAGCTTTGTTGGTTTGCTATGTTTTGTATTAGTACTTTACATAGATACAAAAAAAATATTCTATTTAATAAAAATACTGTCTCCTATCAAGAGTGATATTTAATACAAATCACATCAAAGCTCTCCACCACACACTGTCAGTTCTTAGTGATTTAATAAAAAGGCCATCATCTGCTCTGTGCAAGTTTACAAGTCACAGCCTGTATGCAGATACTGTGTACAAGTTACTGCATTGAACTGGTGAGCCAATTACAATTTAGAATTGCAAATCATCTGTAGACAATCAGAGTCCTAAATTATACATTGTCATTAATTTAGCTGTGTAAATCTATAAATTTTACACTACTAAACCAGAGAAAAAACTGTAATATATGGCCCATACATTGAGTCCATGAAGGGACTTTATAAATGGTTTTGTTATTTTAAACCAACAGAAACCAAGTAAATAAAATATCTTAGTGTACTTTATAGGAAAATTTTTAGGCAAATAATTCTGTTGTTAGTATTAGATGTAGGCTTTTAAAAGATTAGCAAAATGCAAAGGTTATGGCTTTATTTTCAGTAGTTTATTTTTATTCAATAAACAACATATAGTTGCTACCAGAAAGTTTTGATTTAGTCTAATAAATTAATTAATTAGTCTTAGTGATGTGTGTGGATGTAGATCTAAGAACATTTTGAAGCAGATTATTCTACACAGTGATACCAACCACTGTGCTTTTTCTGGATCACAGTTTCATAATTTGAGGTCATTAAGGAACACAGCATGAGACATAATCAAATCAAGGCCTTTCCTATACCTGGAACACCAAAAATCAAGACAGTATTATTTTAAAAATAAACTCAGATTTTGCTTGCAGCATGGTAGGCAGCTCCCATGTTTCCAGGGAAGAGGAAGGGATTAATATTCTCTCTCTGCAGGTGGGAAGGCAAGTTACCACCCTCTGCTCTACACCTGCCAATGCAGTTCAGGGTGGAAGGAGAGGAGGACATTCTGATGGATGAAATAAAGAAGACAGGAATCAGGGCTGGAATTCTGCTGCTGTGTTGAGGGCTAATGGCTGATGTCTAGGACAGAAATGACCTAAGGGGATAGCCCCAGGTTATGATTAGAGTTGTTAAGGCATGAAGAGTGGGTTGAGTCAGTTTATTTTTCTAGTAGCAACTGGAGGAATTTTAACATGAATCTTTGGGGTTGTTGATTTTGTCTGAATAATTTAGCAGGTGTGCCCACCACTCCTGTGAATTGCTTTAATTTTTTTTTTCTTACACAATAAATTTGTTTCAAAACAGTTTTTAAAAATCTGTCTCGTGTTACTTTTGATTCCTCATGGTGGTGGGGCATATTGCTCTGTGTCCTGCTTTGGATTATTTGTGTACATTTTGTGAACGGAAACTGAAATAAAGTCTGATTTTAATATTCCTTGCACAGCTTAACTGTGAAAAATTATGGCATAGTTAGGACATCTCAGGGAAATTTTTTATTTTGGATGCCATGTTGATTTCTTGAACAATGAGAACAGGCATCATCTGTGGCAATCTCCACAGAGAAGCTCTTCCCCTGTTATCTAGTTTTTCCTGTCTTGAGAGAGTTTCACAATGAACACTTAGTGTGAACAGAAGTGATGTAATCAGGTAAACCGGGCTGCACCAGGTGTAGGATTACAGGATGGTGATGGTGTTTGCATGGGCAGTGTCTGAGCACTCATCACTCCTGTTCCTGCAGTGGCCTGGGCTGCAGAGGGCACAGAGGTTGAGGAGAAGCAAATGTGTGAAAATGGCAGCCAGAGATCTGAACAGACATTGCCAGCCCGATGCCTCAAAAGCCGCGTGGAAGCTCCTTGGTTCTGTACTTTTTCGTGGGTTCCACATTTCTCTTTTTTCCCTTGGGAGCTGCAGCCCTGGCTTTTTATTCCTCCCCAGTGCTATAGGAGGAGGAAAGCACAGCTCTTCCTGTGACAACTGATCTAGAGGCAGCCCATAAGGAGGATGGGCACTCCATGAGGACATTATTTCAATTTGGCTGTTTTACTCCTGCTCTTCTGGTGGTGTGGTGTTGAAATGACTTGAAATTGCTTTCCACTAGTCCCATCCTCCCATGCCTGGTTTCCCCAGAGTGTTGGGCTGTGGCCATTTTTTGTGTTGGTAATGAAAAGCATGAGTAAAATCCTTTAAAATAGAGTCTTCCTTTTTTTGGTCGTGAAAATATTTAAAACAGGTTTATACCATGCCAGCTGATTGTAATGTGTTACACCCCCCTGAGGTTTGGTTAATATTTTACCATTGCTGTCTGGAGTTCCTTGTGATTTTACTACTCTGTGAGGACAGCAGCATCCTAGTGCCACAGAGATGTGCTTTGAACACAGAGTGACAGCCTGCAAGCCCCAGGGTAGGTAGATAAATAACTTCTGCATGGTCATAGCCTATGAAGTCCCCTTGATTTAATGCCTGTTTTGAGAGCCCTAGAGGTGTGCTCCTCGTGTGGGACTCCTCAGCTTCCTTTTTTGCTTTTTAGAGACAAATACCAAGTGCATACTGCATCTAGTAGAGCAACATGAAGCAACTAAAGAAGCATTCAATAGCAAACACATTCTGTAGTACATCTGATAGTAAATCACATTAGCTAACTTGCTGCAAGTAGATTTGACTAGCTTGTAGGGGGGCATCAACTCAGACACTGTTTTTCTGCTTATTGAACTTATTTTTGCAATTTTCATCCTGAGTTCCTTCATAGCCATGCCTTGGGGTGGTTGCACAAACGATGTTTTAGACATGTAAATCTGACTAATAACACATCCACCCATGGCTGGCAGCCGAGCATAGCACAAATCCTGACACCAAGGGATGATCTAATCCCTGGAGGTATCTCTGGCCTGAAGGAAAGCAGGGAGGGAAGAGAAGGGTGGCTTCTTCAGTGGGAGGCACTTAACTTAGGAGGATTTGCTCATCTAGCAAAGCACTGGGAGAAGTGTGGGTCTTTCCATAGCCATGTCTGGTTTGTGAAACACCTCCTGTACCATGCCTGCCTGCAGTGGTAACAAGCAGTGAGTTGACTCCTCAATCTGGCATTGCACTGGATTTCCAGAGACCTCTTCATTCATAAATCCATTCAGGTTTATAGATGGGCCAGTTAAGAAGCTGAAATTTTATCTTTCCCCAAAATGACTTTTTCCTGATCAGGAATAACCATCTAAAGGGGGAACCAGTAATTTGCTCCAGCAGACACCACTTTGGAACTGTCCTCAGCATCACCAATGCTGTGGCAAAGTGATGTCTGTGAAAGCAAAACTTTGCCACGAGGTGACCAAGCACATTGTATGTGCAAATCAAGAATATCTTCATTGAAGTCAGTAGAGTTAAAAATCTCAGGGCTCTGTTAAGTTGCGTCAGCCCATCAACCCCCTCAGATCAGCATCCAAACTAAGAGAGAAGAAATATATTTTCTGGTTCAGTTTCTGGCGTTGATTTTCAGATATGACTAATATTAATGTAGAAAGATGGAAGAACCTGGAAGAGAGGACACACAAGAATACCAGCCTTTTGGGAAAAGTCCTTCATTGTCTCCATCATCGATGTCTTGTGACATGAGGTCGGTGTGCCAGGCTTTTGCCTTCATTGAGCATCATAACTGAAGTTGCACTGCACTGAGCAAAATAATACCACTTTATTTGTTCCTGGATTGAAGCTGTGGTATCATGTATTACCTCCTGGGAAACTGCATAGCTCTGGGAACTTGGCCATAGGTACAATGAACTTCCCTAGCCATTTTCCTCCTTTTCTTGGTTTTCCCTTCATGCACATTTCTTCTTGGGTTTATCCTCTGAGTAGCAGGCAGTGATGCTGGGTGGGAAGCTGGCTCCAGGGGTTTGGGATGGAACAGCTTGTGTGCAGCCTTTCCTTCCCTCCAGAGCTGCTGCTAGCATTCCCTTCAGTGCCAATCCCAGCCTGCTGGCTGGGGTTTGGCAGGGAGAGGCTTCTGCTGCACCCTGTTCCTGGCAGGTACGCTCTCCTTCAGGGCACTGCCTCTGGCTGTGCTAACAAACCCCTGTTTCCCATCAGCAGGCAGCACCAGCCTCTGCTTTGCCTGCCTCCTCTGCAGTAATGCAGAGAAGAAAAGGGCTCCCCGGTTTATTTGACTCTCTTGTGTCCTTTGTAGATGCTGTGACACTAAGCCAGACCTCATTTACATGTAACTCACTGCACTTGTCCCTTTAAATTATAAAGGCACACAACTGTCTGTAAAATGGCTTAACAGGTACCTAATAATTAGCATTGCATGGGCTCCTTATCTGGGCTAGTACAAACAAGCACAGCCTTCTGGATACTGACAGCAGGCACAGGCTGTCTGAAGAAGAAAGCATCTGTATGTCAGAGGCAAAGTGGACAGGAGCAAGCCCTCGTTGTTGCCATGGGGCTAGCACAGAGCCCCCACAGATCTGAGTGCCCATAAGAACGCCCCATTTTCCTTGCAGACATGCTCCTAGACACAGCCTCAGGGTTTTTACACTGGCCCAGGGTTTCCAGCCAGTGGGAAGCCCTGCTCAGTGACTGATCCTTGCCTGAGCTGATATAAATCTGGAACCTGCACTGTTTCTACAGCACATGCAGAGATTAGCTACCCAGTACATGCACAGCCAGCCTGAAAGTCCTGTGGATTTCAGATAGTGTTGTTCTGCCTGTGTGAGTCTCTAGTATAAGTCTGAAATGTTCTGGATTCTAGATTTGCCCTGCTCATTTATGTTATTCAACAGAATTGAGCATGCATGCTAAGCCAAATGTGTCCCAGAGTTTACAGATCTATTGAATATCCACAGATCTTTTGTGCAGAGAATGTGCAGTCAGTCAGAACGCTTCCTGAAATGTTGAGCTTGTAACACATGGTCTACAGAGCTCATTCACACATATTTCCAACTGGGAAATCCCAGAGAAAGGGTAATAGCAGTCTGAGGGTTGAATTAATGTAGTTTTTTTATCCTTAAGGGCATCTCAGCTTTCCAGCAGTCAGGGTTTTATCCTCTGGAAATAAATTCTAAAGTTCTGCTTGGCTAACCTTAATTATTTGTCAATTTAATGTTTGCTTTCTCTTGTTTTCAGAGCAACTGATGTGAGCATGCTCTCATGACTCGGGAGTACCACCAAGCACCCAGAGGTAAATGCTCTTCTGGTTTTCTTCATCAGTCACTTCATATCTATCCATAGTTTTTTTTTTTTCTTGACTTTACTGGACTCATTTAAAGGCTGTCTGCCATTATAGCAGTGGCCAGTTAGGTGAGATGCTGACAGACATGGAGAGGTGATTCTGCCTTGAAGAGGGAGTCACTTGTAAGACCAAGTTTGGGTGGTGACCTCAAGTACTGTGATGCCGTCACCACAACCAACACAGGGAAGCTCACTGCTGCATCCTACATGTGGGCCTGAGGACACTGGACTGTTTCCAGTATTAAATATAACCTGCCTGAATTGTGTGTCATGTCACACAAATCTGAGTGTGAATCAGATCATATTGCAGTGAGAGAAAAAGCTGCTCTGGATGCCCTTAAGAAGCAGGTGCTGTGGGACCCGAGTGCAGATGTAGTTTCAGGCTGGGGTGCAGTGTGTGAGGAAATTTTGTTGCCCAAGGGCAAAGTGGGCAGTCCTGAGTTTTCCTAGGGCTAGGCAGAATGTCCTGCCTGTGTGTCTGTGTGTGTATGGGTGCATAGGTGTCCATGGGCTGCTATGGAGGGGGGGACTGTGTGTGTGTGATATGGGCAGGGGTCAGCCCTTCCTAGGTATGGAAGCTGCACAGCAAGAAACTCACAGCCGTGTCAAGGGAGATCCCCAAGGAATGTGGGATTTCTCCTTGCCAGAGGAGATGGGGGTTCTTGCAGGAAAGCTCCATGGAGCAGAACCTCATCATCAGTGCTGGATGGAAGGGAAGGGGGTGGTCAGACGGAGGTGGCATCCCCTCCCACCTGTCAAAGGGAAATGGGAGCTCTACCTTTGCTTGCACTGTGTGTTTAGATTTCAGGCTTTGCAGGCAGGCACTGTTCCTTACTGTTTGTACAGTCCTTGGCCCAGTAAGTCCTGATCTTTGCCACCTCTGCAGTATTGATGAGTAATACCAGGCCCTGTAATATTAACTCTACAGCAACCCCTGGCTACATGGTCAGACAGGCTCAGAGAAGAACAAGAAGATCAGGAGAGTAATTCTGTTCAAATATGAAGCAAGGGATGTGGGTACCCACTACTGAGTGTCAGAATGGTGGCAGAAATTAGTTTTCTGGAGGCAGCTGAATGAGATTTGACCAGTGACTAAAATACAGAATAGAGACGTTTGTGGGACAAGGAGGGCATCTGCCAATTGGTTTCTCAGTGTCCGTGTAATAGGAAGAGTTTTTAAAACACTGGAGTTTATATCTGGAATTATGAGAAGGGGTGACAATTTGGCTGAGGAGTGAAAATGGAAGAGTGGATGTTGAGGAACCTGGTGGGCCCCAAGCAGTCAATCTCTTCCTCTGAACCATGGTTTTTTAAAAAGGTATTGGTTTTGTACCTCTGAGATAACAGGTCAATTAGATTCATGACATATTTGAAGGAAACTCCTGGCAGTGGGAATGCCAAGCCTTTACTTGCAATGGCCTTAAAGGAAAAGTAATTACACTTTGCTTAGTTTGTGTGTCAATATTTCATGGAATTAATGAGGTATCTCTGTACTGAGTGTGTAGGTACTCTGCCCTTAAGATTAACTCAGGGTTAATTGCTGCTCCTCCCAATAGTTCAAATTCCCTAATACTTTCACAGAGTCTTTGTTTCTCTTCCAGCTAAGCCAAAGCAGTGTGAATTCAGTGAATTACAATAAGGGAGACACTCCCTAGTGCTATTTTCAATCACTTTTGAGATTAGATCTAGGTCCCCTTTCCTTTGAAATAAAAGTAATCAATTTTATGTGTTGGTTGCATTCTATGTTACTAACATGAGAAAATCAATATCAGGGCAGTCATTTCAGTGTTCTGCTTATTCTGGCTAATGCACAATATTCTCTCACTAAGGGAATTGAGAAGTTTGGATTCTTAAGATGCTGATTATAGAGGGCTTTTGAGATGAAAGTGAAAAGCAGAGCAGAAAGCAGGGAAGATAAGGTGACTGGGGTCAGGTGCTGACATTATTTGGCATGTTTTCTAAAAGTAAAGTAAAAGTAAAGTTTTTTGACCAGGAAGAGCATTTGGGCACTGCTGATCGCATTAATTCTGTTCTGTTCTTCCCATCCATCTCTCCATCCCTCCATCCATCCATCCATCCATCCATCCATCCATCCACCCGTCTTACATTTTGTTTTTGATCTAATGTGCACACCCTTTTTAATCTGTTGTTGCGTTTAAGGTGTGCTCATTAAAAACCCTAAAAATCCACTTAACACCCCATGAAGAACAAGTGATAGCTTCAATCCTCTGGAACCATCTGAAATGCCATTCTTCATCCTGTCAGATTTTGAGATACTTTGTTGTTGTAGTCTTAGAAATTTATCAAGCAACAAGCAACAAATCATTGGCTTGCTAACTTTTCAGCTAGATACCAGAAGTTCCCTATCTGGGCCCTTTTCCTTTTGATCTCACAATCTGGGTGTGTGACCTTGTGGGTCTCTTGTTATCTGCAATTTCCCTAGGGGTGGGAGGGTGTTTGTGTTGTGTGTTCTCCTTTGCATTCTTTGTGTACATTTTATAAAGGAAACGGACTTTTGTGTTGGTTTTTTTTTTTAATAGGAGACAGAAAGTGCCTGCAATATCACCTAGACATGAGTCTAGGGAGCTGCTCACTTGTGTCCTTTTTTGAAAAGATTCTCATCACATTTCCCTACAGAAGCTGCTCCCCAACAGTGATAACATTCTGGAGTGCAACAGAGTGTCTTACAGCATTGACTACTCCTGTTAGCTTGGCTGCATAATTATACAAGAACAAACAATCAAACAAAAAATCTACACCTGAATTCAGAGTTCCTTCAATGGAGAAACATCCTGGAATTCAAGATGCTCTTAAAAGCTGTGAAGACACCACCATTGCATTGCAGTGGTCCTTCTTACATCCCTCCTATTAATCAGCTCTGTTTTTTCCCTTATTCCATTTCAGACACTCATTGAGCAATCTGATGGTTTACTCTTGTTGTCTGGTTATCTTTGAATGAAAGACACAATTCAGCTTTCACCTGAAGAAACTGGGTCCTATTTCTGTCTCTTTTTTTCTCTTCACATTCTTTAGTACGGCTGGTGGTTGGCATTCCCTAATATTTTTTTCTTCCTTTTCTGCTTGACTCCTAGTATATTTATTTCCTTTTGATGCAGATAAGGATATGTACCCAAGTGCTTGGAGTTAGATACTTCAACTAAACCACCTAAAGCAGACACATGAAGAAACAATGTTTATCAGAGTTACACTTGTTTTCAACCAAGAGAAGAAACTTCCAAAAATCAGCTTTTTGAATTTTATTAGATTGTTCTTACTTTCTCAAAAACATGGTTGGATCCCTTTCTTGTGGGCTTGTGACAAGGAAGGAGAGTGTGTGTGAGACAGAAGAAGGAACATAAATAAATGTCCATTCTTTTGTTTACTTTCCCCACAAAACCAAACAGTCAAAGAATATCCAAATGTGGAAACTTCAGTTGAGATTTGAAAAGCATATTTTACCATACAGACTGCAGTCCTTGGCTTTTATCTGCACTTGTAGTACAGCTGGATACCTGGATGATCCTTCTTATCATTGGTCAGGAGTACTTTAGGTCTTGCTGTAAGGACCAAGACCTGGGTGCAGAAATCATCCCTGACTTGTGGTGCTTCAGGGGATGAACTGCAAGCTGGTCCCTCTCTGGCTCAGCTCCACTCAGCTCACTTCTGGGACAATGATGGTTTGGACCACCAGCTCCACACTACAAAATGGCAGCCCAATCTAAATGCCTCCAGCCTCTCACCTTCAGGGTGGAGGGTGTTGGGATGCCACCAGGGAACACCACAGACCAGAGTGGTCTGCATGATTTTCCTGGAAGAGCAGGTGGGTGACATGGAGATGGCCGCACCGAGTCAGCAGTGCCCTGTGCCCTTCTGTAAGTGGGCATGTGCTTGGCCTTGTGCTGGTGGCTAAAGAGATGGGAGATGCACCCTTGGCCAGCCCCAGCAGCCCCTCAGTACCTCAGCTCTGTGCCTGTATGTCTGCTTGTGTGCAAACTTGCCAAATAAAGGTAGAGCTGGGGCATGGAGTCACAGCAGGCACTGGGCTCTCCCCTGCAGAAATCACTTCAGGGAGGTCAGCAGGGTCCTTCAGTCCCACACGCTTGTTCCCCACAGCTGTAGATCTGTGACATGAGATAGGGTCAAGAGGAGGTTAGGTCAGGAGAAGGGCAGTATTGTAGATGGGATAGGAATTAGTTGTCACCTACAACTAGATGTGAAGTGATGGGACAAGATGAGTGTGATTGATCACCGAGCCACCGTGACAAAGTGGAGGAAGTAAAGAAGAGGAGTATAGTAAGACTAGGAAATCTTGCAGTTTGGGTGACTATACTTGTTCTTGCTTCAGTTAAAAGTACGTTTCAAAGCTGTAGTTACTGGTGAAACACTTCTCTGGTGGAAGAGCTGAACCTCCTGGACGGTTTTGGTGAAATAAAGGACAGTAATTGCCATGACCTGCCCATAGATGGGGGTTCTTCCAGGAGTAACAGATGAAATGGAAAGGCAAAGCCTGGTTCTGTTCAGCCTGTGACATATTCACAAGCCAAAGCTATTGCTGTCCAAAGCACTCTGCAAAAGTCAAATCAGTACAGTGGGAACTTTCTCCTGTTTTGTGCAGAAAAAAAGTAACTTCCTGCTTTGAATTAAACCAGATGGCCCAGGTTTGAACTGAAAAACCCGCACACAGTTACTCCTATAAATTTGTTTCTTCTTTCAGAAGACTGAAAACTGGGTGTGAATTCCAGGGAAAGGGTTAAGTAAGTGTATCAGGAGACTGTCAGCCATTGGTCTGACTTTAAAACAAGGTGCCGGAGGGCATATCTTAACTTGACATGTTGCATTGTTAATTTACAGTTTGGGTGTGGAGGGACCTGCCTTCCCTTCTTTGTAATCTATGCAGGTGTGCACAGGACTTCAAAGCCATTTGCAGTGGAGCTTATGTCTGTGAGAAAGGCTCAGCTGAGCAAAAATGTGGTGGGAGATGTGAACCCCAGCTCCCTTGTGCAACTGCCTGTAAGTCAGCTTGAAAATGTGCATTTTTGTTTATGGAGAGGGGGTTTAAGCCTTTTCTCTATGTCTCCCTGCTGCAGATTTTAGGTTTTATGCTAGAGTGAGATTTTGAAATGATTTTCTAAAATGTGTCTGAAATTGCACGAGCACACTAGTCACTCTAAGAATTTTGTTTCTGCTTCCAGATAATTTGTAAAATTCTCTGGACTTCTACCACTGTTTAAATTAGCAGTATCTTGAGGCATCTCAGAAAAATGATCACAGATTTTTCACACTGAGAATTCACTATTGATTAATTGTCACATGAAACTAGGCAGTAAAAAGTTATTCTGCTGGTCTGGACCTGTCAGCTAAATCTCTTTAAACCTGGAATACCTCAAATGCACAGAAACAGCCTAGGGTGTGTGGTGAAGCACAAGTGCTCGTGCTCTTCCAGACTGTGTGCAGTCATTATTTGTAGGAAATGAGCTCTTGGTAGGTTTGGCAGAGCAGGGGCGGCAGTTTTGACAGCACAGGCATTTGCACACATGTACCTTACCATTAACACTGCACAGCTGAGCTGGGCAGAGATCAGCCTATCCCATTTTTTCCTCTCTAGCTGGAGGAAAGAGACTTCAGTTCTGTATTCAGAATTACTAAACTTTTTTTTTCCCCATCCTTGGCATTAGCATAGAAAAGTTACAAGGAAATTAGGTGTGTCAGTAAAACTGGACTTCACAAATTTTCCTTATTTATTGGCTCCAGTACTTCATTATTGCTTATTATTGTGAACACAATTATAGAAAGAATAATAGTGATGGGCCCTTATGGCTCTGCTTTGCTTGGTGATTTCTTTTATAGCTTTCTCTGTCCATTTCATGTTTTCACTTACCAATTTTTTTGGACCTCCTGGATTGAAATTCAGCATTGCTACATAGGACAGTATTTCACCTGCAGTTGTACAGCAGAGAACCTTACTTCTTGTTGTTTTTTGAGGTTTTTTTTGACATTTGGTTTTGATCTGATGCAGAATGAAGGTTGCACCTTTCAAATGCTTTTGGAGAAATGCAGTCTCTACTGGCTAGGTAGGCTGGTACACTTTCATCCTCCATGCAGGTGAAAATAGCCTGTGGAATGCTTGCTGGCTCCAGCTGCTGCTAATGCCTGACTGCAGTTGTAGCTGGGAGTTGGCAGGAATTGCCAGCATTTGTAATAAAATGTTTGTAGCTTTAAGAGTAAAATTCTGAGTTTGTAAAACAATTGTTTTATATAACCTTATGTTATTTTTCTGCAATTCCTCTCATCTTCTAACCACCAAAGATTAATTGAATATAGAATGGTCTGTGAATTATTGTTTTGCTCATTTTACAGAGGTCATAAAGCCTTGTAAATGCTATGCTATGTTTGGAGTTCTCTTTTGGGACAATAAAAGGCCAGGCTGAACTTATGGCTTTACCACATTAAAATATTTTCCTTGTTTAGGGAAAGAACTAAACTCCATGATATATGTATCCCAGGTGGCAATTCAACGTACCAAGCTATTAAGTCTCCCCAGTATGAGCAGTTACATTTTGAATTAAAAATTCATTACTCTAGAATGAGAGAGGAGTTACTCTTCTACCAGCATTCAAACATAAAATGTCCCTGAAGCCTCTGCTGTTAATATTCACCTCATTACTCAGGAATGGGATTGAAGAAAATATTCCTTGATCTACCCAGTAGGCCTTACTTTTGTAAAAAATGAGGTTCTTCCTGTCTTTGAATCTCTGGAGAGTTTACAGGCATCACATCCTGCTAAAGAGATTTAAGAAAGTAATTTCTGTGAGAGCTTCAGTCACTGACCAGTTTCTCATGGAATTTTATGGAAATCTTGAAGCTCAGGAGCAGGGTTTTAAGTGGAAATTCAGCATGGAAACCAGAGCAGCTGAAATGACAACCTTAAGAGGGTGCAGGTGATGTTGCTGAACTGGTCTGGAACAAGAAAAGACTGCCTAGAAAGACAGGTAAACTAAAATAAACAGTGGATGAGGCTCTATAGCCTGGTGTTTTGGGGGAGTTCAAGTTATCACAAAACTTTCCATTAAGTGGTGCAGGTATCCTAGATAGAACAGATGGCAGCTGGTGGCAAGGATGGGTGTGCACAGCCCACGTGGGAAGGTGCCCAGGCTCCAGTTGTGCATGTTCATATCTCATTCTGCTGCTGGTGTCAGATTAACACAACTTGTCTCATTTTACAGCTATAGTCCAGTGCAAACAATCGTGTGACCTTTATAAAGGAAAATACTTGCAAGTCCCTACTTTTTTAGCTTCAGAAAAATTAATCCAGAACCCAAATTAAAAAGATGAGAAGGGGAATTAAGAGGAAGATCTAGAAGGAAATAAAGAGACAGAATGTGGAGAGAGAAACCAAGAGAGAAAACAAGAAAAAGGAAATTATTTTAGTAACTACAGCAGGTCTTTTGCTCCCCAAATGTTAGCCATTTATGCCAGAGCTGTAAAGCTTATAGCTTTTTTGTTGTTGTTCAATGGTTGCTAGTTGGCTTCTAAATATGAGAACTAGGCAGAATATCAAGTCACAATTGAAAATAAGACTAAATTTAAGCTTGACAGTTACAACACTGAATAGTCCTGTGGCAAGCAGACATAGTTTTTTTTTGTGTGTTTGTTGTTTAGATGAAGAAAAAATATGTCTTTTTCTCTTATGTTGCACTCAGAGATGGCCATGAGAAAAGACGTCCTGGCTGAGGCAGCAGAAAGCCTGCAAAGAAAGGTAACAAGAAAACTTGCAGAGTGGAGTGGACAAGAAGTCCTTTTCAAATGGGATCCTGGGTTAAAAAGAGAGGCAGTTTGCTGCAAGGTGAGAGCGGCAGCAGAATATGGGTACCAAGGGACACAGATTTTTTGGATTTAGAAAGGGAATTTCAGTAAGAAAGCTGAGTAGAGATAAAGATGCAGATGGAGAACATTGGCAGAGGTGCTAATGGTGACATAGTACAGGGGCTGGACTACAAGGCTGTGTGGATTTCTCCTTGGGGACCTGCCCTTTAGCTCATCCCTGCTCTTTCCTGCAGTCTGCAGGGCTCCACAGGTCTCAGCAGTTCCCAGGACACTGAGCACATGGCCACAGCTGATTAGGGTAGCTCAGAAGATGAGCATCTTCCATTGGGTGCTGAAGCGGTCTGGCTAGATGGAGAAGGCTCGACCTTCCCAAAAGGTCCCGGCACGCTGGCCAGCACCGCTTGCAGCTCGGGGGGCACTGCCCCAACAGCAGCGCTTCGGGGCAGCGCCCGAGGATGATGCTCTGTGCTACAGCAGCGGCGCCTCCTCGTGCAGGACATGGCCACGTCAAAGCTTCAGCCAGCAGGAATAAAGAGGGCACTCTCCAGCTGGGGTACAGGCCAGGTTTACTGCAGTCCCAGGGGAAAACCAGCAGCCAAAGAGAGCGAGGGGCTGGTTGTTACAACTTATAAAGCGTAAGGGAAACAGAGGCGGAGTCAGTCCTTCAGCGAATAGGGGCTCCGGGGGGAGTGGTACCAAGGGCTGACATAAGGGAAACACCAATGGGAACAACATAAAGGAGGGGCCCCGGCTCCTGAGCCAATCACCCACTGCTCCAGCTGGAAGATTCTAGAGGAAAAGGTGGGAGCAGAGAGTGACAGGCAGGGACAGCGGGGAGGGATACAAAAAAGATACATCGGCTTCCACGGAAACTGGGGAGGAGTCAGGGCAGAACCGTCACAGAACTGGGGGGAACGGAACAATCCAACACAACAGGGTGCATTATTTATGTCTTTGCTCACCAGCAGTTGCACATGAAAAGGAGTTAGATTTCATCTCCCTAAGGAGAAGCCTCCATCTTTCTTTGAAATTCCCTGGTGTGAACTGTACTTTGAGGTTACCTGCCCACTTGCTGCCCTGTCCCAGCTGCTCTTGGCTCTGGGCTCTTGGCTCTGTGTCTAGTCCACTGCTGAGGAACCTCTCAGCTAGGGTCAACCCAGGCACATCGTGTAGTCAAAAATAATTTACAGATGTTCAATCCCATGAAATTTTCTGCAAAATTTTGCAGACAAAAATCTTTGTGAATTATGCCAATACATGGAATAATATTAAAGGTTTAGGCACAGGTTTCCCACTGTGAACCTTGGAAGTTGATATGCTTTTAAAACAATTACCAAGACATTGTTCCCTCTTCTGTGACTAGTCTGTCTGCGGAATGTGTTTTCACAAGGTGCAGAGCTATGTTAGACGGGAAGCTTATTTTAGTACTCAGTTTCCTTTGTGTGACCCCCTTGACCATTTGGGAATTGGCCACATGTGAAGATAGGAAATGTAAGTTGAAGTGCTTCAGGGGAGCAGCCAAACTTGAGATCTCTTTTTTCCCAGGCTTCCCTCATGTCCGTGGGTAAATGAGACCAAGAGGTAGGAAATTGCAGCGCTTAGCTTTGCTGTTCTGTTTTCATGGTTATGGAATGTGGGATATTTTGATTATGAATGAGAACAAATTCTGGAGGAACAGAATCTCCCATCAGAGGCAGCTAGGTTATAGGGAAAAAAACCCCAAGCACCAAAACAAAAAAAACCCACCCCACCCTAATAATAGGATTATTATCTGAAGTTAATTTTTCATTGGAGAAAACAAAATAAATCTGTGGTTGTTTGGGTTTTTTGTACCACAAGTCAAAATTATCAGAATGTTTAGACCTGTAATTTTCAGCAAATAGTCCTGAATTAAGAGCCTAAAATCAGAATCAGGGACCTCAGAGTTTTGTAGGATGGCAGTCTACAAACAAAATACCCATACAGGGACAATTGCAGGGACTGTCCTGATTCTGAGCTAGAGAGACTTGTTTTTTCTCTTTACCTCTGTTGGATTTATTGGTCTTACTGATCTTCAAGCCAGTAAGATCAATTTCAACCTTTGAGTATGGTGGGGACAAACAGAAGTCCTTTCAGAGGGCACACAGCTGGCTTGACCACTGCCCTCTCACTGCAGCTCTGGTCCCAACTGTCTGATTGAGCTCAATGTAATTCTAAGTCTTGTTTAATAACCCACCCTGTTTTATTGTGTTTGGTTCCCATGGGCCTGGTATCTCCACTTGGAGCTTGGATGCTGCAAGGTGCTCCTGGTGTGCTGGCAGTTTTCACCCAGGTATAGCTGGTAGCAGGCTTACAGAGCTGGCAGAATTAATCTGGCACTTAGTTATTGGCTTTGCCTTCTAATTCCCTTCTGAGAACTGGTCCCTGACTTGGATTCAGGCCACAGCCCAGTACAAATGAAAATGAAAAATAATAGATTTCTCTTAATCACATGCTTCCTTCCAGCAGGACAGACCGGCTTCTTAACTCCCTTTGCACCCAACACTTGATAACTGAAGAGGAATTTGGGACTTGCCATCTAGTCCCAGCTCATGGGAGTTTTTTTAAAAGGTTTTAAAACTTATTATTCTCTAGCTTTCCTCCTATACTTCCTCCATCCTAGAGTTATCTGTTGCTAGTAACTGTGAAGTCATGGTTATTTAAAAATGAGACTTTGTTTTTAGTGTGTTGGACAACTGTGTGAAAGCTGTCTTTTCTCACAGCAGGGGACTAAATGGGCTCCTTGGCATCTCTGCAAGGTGCCCCCTTTGCCAAGGTGTCTGCAGGCACACACTCACCCCTGGGGATGCTGCAGCTTCCTCCAGCCAGGGCCGTGCAGCCAAGGAGAAGGTGGGCTGACCATGGACTGGGTGTGTACATTTTACAGAAAGCCCAGGAGAAACCCTGGGCACTCCAAGTACCTGTCTAAGTACCAAGTACCTGTCAACTAACCAGCCAAAACCCGCTTTCAAAAGATGTTTTCCCTATGGAATTCTGCACCCCGAAGACACAATGACATGAGATAACAGCAATAAAAATTCACATCACAACATCGACTCATAAAACTTATTCAAATGAACTGAAAAATAAAAGCAGTGCTGAATGATTATTTGAAATGCAGCAAATAGAAAGGCATACACAGTTCTTATTATCCAAATGCTTCATCAAGTAAAGAAAAAAAAATTGCATGGTACTGCTTTGTGGTTTTATTCCCCTGCTACTAGGTCAGGACCTGATGTTCTCTACAAGATTTTGAGTACTAATAATTACTACTACAATATATTAATAATATTTAATGATATAGAAATATTAATATTATCAATTCTATTAATTTAATAATAATAATATTATGGTTTCCAGGCAAATATTTTTGCATATCATGCATATATCATGCATATCATGCACCAGGCTCCAGGAAGTTGGAAATTCAAGCATATACGTATGCCATAGAGAAGTGTTGCATATTTGCTTGTTTGGGGAATCCTGAACAGGAAACTCTGAATGACACGGATTTTTTTGTTTGTTTAAATTCCACTGGAGGGTGAAAAAAAGTTGTTTTTTGTTGGGTTTTGTTGGTTGGTTGGTTGGGTTTCTGTTTTGGTTTTTTTGTTGTTTTGTTTTGGGGGGGGTTTGTTTGTTTTGTTTTGGGGTGGTTTTTTGGTGGTAGTGGTTTTTTTTTGTTTTGTTATTTGAGTTTTTTGGTTTTTTTTTTTTTTTTTTTTCTGAAACAGACCTTTAGTTGAAAATGTATTAAGAAAAAGAAAGAGGAGTCAAAAATGCAGCTAGGATGCACATCATGCATCGTTACATGTCTGTCATGCATTATTACACTAGAAATACATCCCCCTGACAGCAGAGCCATGGCTCTTTACCTGCAAGTGACAAATCAGCTGTTTTAGGAAAATAAGAGATAGGGGGAAAATGGAAACAGGCTCAAGATATTTTACTACCACGTCTGGTTCCAGTTCTGCTACAGTTACCACCAAGGGCATAATTAATTGAACTGAGAGCTAGCAGCTTGTTTGGGCAGCAGCAGGGTTTTGGCAGTGCCCAGGGCAGCCTCCCAGAGTCCCAAAAAGCTATTCAAGGGGAAAAAAATGGCTTTGCCCTTTTGTGCCTGGAATCCGGATGTCTGGCAGAGGGGCAGGGGCGGAAGGGAGTTGCAGCTCTGCATTGTCCTTCTGCTCCCGTTGCTGACACACCCCTATATCCTTCTGCTGTGCAGATCCCTTTCAGCTGCTTGCTTTTGCACCTTTGGCTATAGGAATAGCTGAACGCTTTCCCACGTCCACTCCCTGTGGCTGCAACTGAAGAAATCAGTTCACAGGACTTTCTAAATTATATAGCTTTGATATTAATTTTGATTTTACAGGTCTTGCTGGTTTAGACTATTTTCCTAACTTGTTTTACTTGAGCAGTCTCACCTTTGCACATCCACACTGCCACAACCTCCTGAGTGGCTTTGCTGTTGCAGGTGCTGGAGATCTGCTCACCCACCACCCACTCGTGCTTTGTCCTTCCCTCCATCCCCAGGAGTCCTGCTCTGCACAGTTCTGACCAACTGCAGCATCTGCTCTCCTTCACAGCTCTTCCTGCTCTGCCAGGTCCCCACTGGCATCACCCCAGCCCTACTCCAGTTCCTGATGGTCATCAGGATGTTTATTACTGTGTAAAATATTTCTGAGTGTTCTGGTCTTCTGAGTGATTGCAAGCTGGAGAGGACTTGAAGGACACTTTAGTTTTGTGTACACCTCAAATCAAGGAGAGAACCCCCACACCTATGGGTGCACTGTGCATGAGAAGACAGCCAGGACCAGGACCAGGAGCTCCAGTGGCAGCATCTCAATGCTCATCAGCTTGATACATAACTCTGCTCACAAGTCATTGCAGCATTTAGCAACACTGAGGAAATGACCTGATGAAGGTTTAGTTTTAAGCCATATTTTGTTCAAGTTTTTTTAGTATTTACAAGGAATGGTTGCCAATATAATTCTTTGCTCCTATCTGTGGAAGGGCTTATGAATTCTGCTCACCACTCCACTGCTTTCAATCACGTATTTCCCTCACAGAGCAAGGACTGGGGGAGGGGGGTGGGGTGTGGAAAATTTCTCAAGAGGCATCATCAAAGTGAAAACACCATCATTCATTTCCAGTCAAAAGAAAACCAGTGCTGCCCATGGCCCCTCAAGGGCAGGCAGGAGTTCTGCAGCTGGCTGCTGTTGCTAGAGGTGGGGTACCCACTGCTGGCCAGTGCAGGCTTCTGTCTGCTGTGCATTCCAGACAGACCCTTCACATCCCCTGTGCTGAGCATGAGGTAAGGATATTTTGATCCCATCTCATGCCCTTGCTCCCTGTTTGCTTGCATCTCATACACTTATGTTACAGGGACAGCACCATCATCCCTCCCAGTCATGAGCTGGGTCCTGCTGGGGTCATTCCAGATCTTGGGTCTGCCTTAGATGGAAGCAGTTATACACAGAAAAGACACGGGGACAGGAACAAATCTACTGTAACACCTGCTCCTGAATGCATCCAGTATTTTAAATTAGTCTCTTTGCTCCCTTGTTTTCTAGGCTTTTGGTTCTCCTTTTGGTTATCTGTCTGTTACAACATTTCTGCAAAATTTCAAATCTCTCTTCATACCCTCACTTTCTTTATCTTTTTTGTTTTTTGGACATTCAAACAGCACTCAGCAGTGTTGGCCTGTGGTTTTAAAGTCACTGTGTGGAAACAGGAATCTATGATTTGTAGTGCCACGAGGATATTTCTGTATAGAACAGTTTCAATGGCCAACTCTCTTTAATAGTCATTATTTATAGATGTCCTGCCATGAGACACACCCTTTTGCCCCTAACTTTACATTTCCTTTCATATTTTTAATATGTTTTCAGGATACTCTTTTCATCAAACCAAACAGATATGTACATCAATGAAAGGTGACCTTTATGCACAAGGAAAGAGTTCTCATGAATTGCAGGAAGTAATAGACTATATGGGAAAAGCACCTTCTGCTCTTTTTATTTTTTCTTATGTAGAGCATTTCCTCCAAAGTCCATGACTGTAAAACAGAGCCTTAAGTACCAGCCAGAAGTAGACTCCTGAATATTTCATATTCAGCTTTACACATCTCCCTGTCTTTGTCCTTCGACAAAAGGCCTCAGTCTATTAAATTCATCTGCTCAATTTGAAATGAAGGCCATATTTAATAGACTTTATTGTACACTTCTATAGATAGATAGAAAATGCTTTGGGGGTTATCTGAATGTTGGCTGCAGCCACCTACTGCTATTTGGTATAAGTAAATGCCTATTTAACCAGTCTTTGAAATGGAATGTGATTGACAGACTTTCCAAATTCCCATTTCCATTATTTCACCTGTTCACTCTGTCTTTCTAAAAAGTCATAAAATCCAGATTCTGGCTTTCAAGATCTACATCCCAGCACTGCTCTTCTCTCTCACCATCTCCAATACCTTCCTGGTTTCCTCTGCTAAAATGCTCTTACCTCCCAACCACTTCTTTTACAGCCCCTCTGAATTACAGGCATTCATTTTACTTCTAGTTTGGCTATTTTTCTTCATCCTGTGATTTTCACCTTGGTGTCCAGATAAACCATCCCAGCTCTACCTCCCAATGTTTATACCAAGCATAAATACTCTCCTTTCAGATAAAATGGCAGAAACACATCCCTGCTCTCCCAGGCTGGCAGGAAGGGGTCTCATCTATTCCTCCCTACAAGCACTGAATACCCAGAATTGTGTGCTTCGTGCCTCTCCCTCCCTGATGCTGGTAAAATGTTTTTTATCTCTTTTTCCACCCTTCTAAGAGCCAAATAATGTTTGAGGAAACCCTTATCTTTCTCTTTTCCCTATATGTATGTTGTCATGGCTAGAGCTTGTTGAAGTACTATTTCTGTAAAACCTTTATTTCTGACCCAGTACTCCCATTTGTTATTTTTGATGTGAGTAGAGAGAGACAGACATAAGAAGTGGGCTTCACAATGCTTCTTCTTTATCAGAGGGATGCTTGTTTATCTAAGGGCTAGGATCTTCGATCCTTGGTAAATTGCTGTGGTTTCTACTGAGAATGAAATTTTCAGACAAGAATCACATTCACAAAAACTCTCAAAGTCCAATAACAGGATAATGAAAAATGAGGAATATGTTTTTAGTATGAAATTTGAAGATGTGCTTCAGCTGGCACATATGTAAGCAACAGCAAGGAGAAAAGCAGTGAGGGATATCTGTGAAAATATATAAGCAGCAGCTGTGACACCTTCCAGAGTCACTATGCCATGATAATGTACTAGAACATTGCCAAAATTTTTTGTCCTTGACTTTTACCAAGTGGCATTCTGACCCATCTACACCTGTACCCAGATGCATGAGAGCCACAGTGCCCCTGGTCACTGACTTAAGTCATTTTTCTACATTCTTTTCAGATGTGTCTGCTTTTCAGATGCACTAATGTGAGGCAACTAGGAGAAAGTAGTAGTTGTTCTTGGTATATCAGATTTTCAAAAACAACTTTCTAATAGTTTTCTCAGTGTATGCAGATAATAACCACACTTTCCTGGGCTCATTTTTCATGGCAGTATCTCAAAACCTACCTACCACTTCTAAATGCAAACTGCTCAGTGGCATAAATCTCCAGTTACACAAAATACAGTAGGGAATCAAGCACAGTGAGACAGCAGAAAATCAAGATCAGATTTATTCTTTTCACCACAAAATGCTCACTTTCAAAAAGCCAACCAACCAACCAAAACCAAAGCAAAAACAAAAAAACCAACAAAACACCACAAATAAAACAAACAACCCCCCTCCCCCCAAAAAAAAACCAACCAACCAAACAAAAAAAAAAAAACAAACCACAGAAACTGAAGAAAACATGTAAAGCCAAGGTCATATTAAACAATTTCTGAAAAAAGTAATATGATATAAAACTGCTTAAAAAATCACTTCATTAATATGTGCTAATAATATTAATCTGGGAAAATACAAAAAAGTTGGAATAGTGTTGTTGGGATGATTTCTTCTACTTTTTGCTAACATGCCCCTTAACTCAAATGATGTTAACCTTCTTCTAGAGTGATGAGTTCTGTTCAATTTATTTGATGAAGGTGCCGAAGGTGATGAAATCACATAAAACCCATGGTGATCCTGATTCAGTGAAAGGACTTATTCCTAGAAGACAATAAATAATGGCATCAGGCCCAGCAGATAGAAATTTTTGCACACTTTGTTCAAAAGCATACACCTGGTATATTTAAAATGGTACACTTTTAGTTGTAATTTCTCTGTTCAGGGTTTTTTCCCTCCAGATGGAGAGTGAAGTGTGCCTGTTCAGAGAGTCTTTATAAGGGCAATATAATATTTTAGAATGGCTTTTTCCATCTTGACATTGTGTGCACAATTAATATGCTTTTTTCCCCCTACTGTTTAGCTTTATCAAATTTGGATTTTATTTTTATTCAATTTCTGAATCATTATTACATATTCAATTATTTTTCTCTATTTGCTTTTAACAAAGCAAATAGATACCAAACAGCAACTGCTCAAAAGTAAATTTGCATAAGATATAAAAAATAACTCTAAAATTTCAGCTTCTACCTTCTTCTGTAATCAGTCTTGCTACATTTAAAGTAAGATGACTACTGACAGCATAATACTCTTAACTGAAGACAATTCTTAATGTGCATATTTGTATATCTGAAAATTAAAAAATTAGTCTTGCTTTTTCTTACAGTCATTTTAATGTCTCCAATGTTTTTCCTGCCTCTGATTTCCATTGTTATCTGTGAAATCAGAATCATCCCCACATGTATCCATTGATCCATCCTTTTGAGATACTGCCTGTTTCCATTATGGTTGTGAAAGACACCTTCAGTTTAGAAAAGGTTGACATTATTACAAGTCACATAATTTCAGTCCCAGATTCAGTTATGAGAATCACTTTGACTTGTTCAGTTCATTTCAGAATAGAATAATAAGACAGGAGTCCTAATGCTCAGCAAACTGAAACTAAAAATATTCACCAAACTCCCCTGAACCAGAACAGCTGAGAGTTGCTCTCACAAAAGCCTTTTCCTGTGGAAGAAAGTAGAAGAAAAAAAGAAAGCACAAGGTCATCCAAAACTATTTTTTCAATCTTTCAATAATCATGTTCCCAGACTTTCCTGTTTCATTCTGTATAGTTTCAACTCTCAGCAACTGAATGAAGATGAAGAAAAAAGCTCTATTTAAATGGAGAGAGCTGTTCTACCAACCATGAATCAGTTTACAAACCCATGGAAATTCTGCAGACCACTTGTGTAATATAGAAATGTTTAATAAGTATGTCGTTAAAAACTAAATTGTCACTTTGATTTCTTTTCAGTACCTTTGGTTCACCATTACTTTACTTCAAAATTTCCTTTAATGCTATCAAAAACAATCAAAATGTGTGAGGGAGTCAGAATCTAGCTGAAATATTTTCATTAGCCAAAGACATTTTGTCTCCTGACTGACTTTCTGTGGTTGATTGTGTTCTTAATTTGCCAGAACTTAAAATAGCTTTTCCAAACTTACATGATTTTTTAGAAGTCACAAATGAGAGAAAATTATATCTTTGCTTGATTCAATTCTACAGAGGGATGTTTATATTAAAAGTTGTGTGAACTGATGGGCTTCTGATGAGCTTTGGAAATTTACTGCTCAAGCTGGTGCTTGCTGAAGTTTGGGGAGTGTCTATTTGGAGCCAGCTGCTGTAAGGGTACCAATGTTGGTGGAAGGGCAGGGATGCACTCCTGCATCCCAGGTGAAGGCATCCCAGCTGGCAGGGACCAGAACTGCAATTCTGGCAATGCTCCTTCTCTTGCCCAGCCTGCACTCCCCGTCCCCTGCAGCTCATTTCTGCAGATGACACATATGTCACAAAAAGAGAGCCATTGTCCCTGCACACTGCTATATGTAGAAACAAAATTAAACGTGACTTTATTCTTATTCTGGAACTGCTGGCTACACTTCTCACATCTGTATTGTCCAGGATATTTCTTATGTGCCTTTTCTCCCTGGCCTGCAGGTCTCCACTCGAGATACAGCCAGCACTGCAGTCATCAGGGCACATACAGTGCATAGCAGATTAATTTTGTATCTGCAGATACAGAATAAGACAAAACCAACAGAAAAGGCATAGTAGCTCACCATACCAGTAATGCCATTGGGTTTTAGTACAGCGGATCTTTCATATGCTAAACAATCCAGTTCAGGCCACAGAAACATTTCAGCATGCACAGAGTTCATGGCCCTTGAAGAGAAGCTTATTCTTAGGAGAAGCAACTGTAGATCTGAATGCATTTTGCAGTGCAACTGCAATCTGCAGATGTAAGGGAGAACTGCAGGCACAGAAAGGGATTGATTTCAGTCTGCACATTGCAGGAAAAGCAATTTCTTTGGAAGAGGTGACTGCCCAGACATCCAGCATTTGATTCTGCACCAATGAAGAGGCACTTCCCAACAAAAGAGCAGAGCTGTGTACTTTGTGGTTCAAGGCCTCAAAGAATTTCCTGTGGATTCATTGCAAAATAATATAACCCAAAATTGGTGTAACGTACAGCTCTTGTCCTATTTATATCTATTTTCAGTGTATATCCTCATCATCTAAATGAAAGCTCCACTGGCCAAACAACCTGACAGCTGACTGGGACTGAGGCTGGAAGGGCTTCTACTAATCTAGATTTCCTCTAACTCCTGTAAAGTTACAGAAAGCTCAAAGTCTCCAAAAGGGCAGGGTCACTCTTCATGCTGCCTCATTTCCCTGGAGAAGAATGGAATGTAACTGGGTTTTTTGACTACCTGTAATTGCAGTCACCTCTGTCTTGTTTCCTTCTCTTTGCCTGGGCTTTCTCCTTTTCTGTCCCAACTGTAGTGCAAAGCAGTGGATAGAATAATGAGAAATATCCCCTTTTGCAAAACAGAATCACAGCCCCCAGACTGTCATAAGCACTGTCATTCTGGTGTCCTCCACTCCTTCCTCCTGTCTAAACATCCTGTGAAACGCTTGTAAGTTTGGGGAGCAAAGGGTGCATGAGGATTTAGCTGTCAAGAGCTGTTCATTTGATCAAGTGCAGGGGCATGTGTATGTGCATGCAATGATTAATTAGGAATGTATCTCTAGCATGACAAAACAGTGTGGAAGTTCCTCTGATAGCTAAAATTACTTGGAGAAAACGATTTTAATTGTTGTAGGTTTTACACTGATAAATTGTGGCTCCTTGGCACAGGGTCCTCCCTTTTTAATTCTTCTCTGCTGAAAAGTGTGCCTGGAGTCTGGCTTGATAAAGACAGGACATTCTTCAGTAGAGTAAAATGTCCAATGTTGCTTGGTACTGGATGATAGGAAAGATGGCAATTCGACTGAAGGGTAATTAAATACATCTTTTAACCAGCTGTTCATTTGTAGTCTATGCAGAAAAAAAATTTAGTACATTGACTTGAAACAAAAGAGAGTTGAAACAAATGTGTACCAAAACCTAAAAAAGGGACTAAGATCATAAAATATTCTGAATTAAAAGGGACCCACAAGGATCATCAAGTCCAACTCTTAAGTGGATGGCTTATACTGGGACTGGGCTCACAACCTTGGTGTTATTAGCACCCTGCTCTAACCAACTGAGATAATCTCAGGGTCAATTAAAGACATAATTTTTTTTTTTTAAGATGTGTCCTTACATTTCTGATAGACCATTAAATCCACAGAGGAAGAAATATATCCTTAAACTTTGCATAGGAAGCTGGAAACATACTGCTCTGCAGTACAAATATTTTCTTCCCGAGAGCCCAGTAAACTCCTCAGATGGCTGGATTCTGAGCTGTACCAATAAAGCTCACAATACAAAAACAACAAGAAGGTTCACAAGTCCAGTTGTCCTTTTCTTTTTCTCCATGACTTTTTGGGTGGCCTCAGAAATCATGTTCTTGACTTTTTCCACCCATAGCAGATGGAACACAGTATTGAATCTTTAAGAAACTTTGTTTCTCTTAAAAATGATTTCTGAATACTTAAGTTGAACAAGTAGTCTAGGAAACAAATGACTAGGAAATGATTAAAAAGCAAAATATATTAAATTGCATTGATTAAAAAAATCCAAGTAATTTCATTGTAACAACTTCAAATATTCTGAAATAACTCATAGATGATTGGGGGTTCAATTTGTAAAGTGAAAAGTAAAGTAGTAAAGTTTTCTTTGTAAAGAAAAGTAAAGTAATCCATTTGACACTTACAGGGTTAAGCCCAGAGCCAAAGTGGCTAACATCTCCTCAAAGATTTAAAGGTAAGGTGACTTTATCCAGCTCAAGATCTGGTCAGTAGCCACTTGATGAATATTAATGATAGAAGAAATATGGTTAAACTTTTAGTCTTTGCTTTGTAGGCTGAGTTCTGTCTGAAATTTACAATGTCAGGCAAATCAAAAGCAAGAGCTTTTCCTGCATCTCTGCTTATGTATTACAGATCACAAAGCAGAGCCATACCTGAGTGGTGGCAGATGATGGGCATCACAGGCAGAAGGAATATGCGTGCTCAATGAAATTGAGGGTTCAGCTGCACATGGGTGGGTGGGGGCAGGGGGAAAAATAATTTTCATCCATTATTCAAAAATACTTCCACAATTTGCATGGGAAAAAAAGTGGAATTTTATTCTCAGGATACGAGCCAGTCTCTACACACTGCCTTTTCCTCATGTCCTGCTTGTTCTGTACCTGCCTGGAGATGGGACAGTTCCTGAACATTTTTTCTCCTTTTCTCCTTATCACAACATCTCCCTGTGCCTACACAAGGTCTGTATGCACCCTCTACAACCCAAAGAAAAGTCTGTATGTTATGATATACCATCAGTCTGCAGAACTAGGCAGAGTTTGGGAAAAGTCTCACACTTTCCAGTCTTTCCTGTCTTTTGTTGATTTTCCATTACTCTCCTTCTGGATGCCCCTGAAAAAACCACAAGAACTTCCCTTCTAGTAGTGTTTCATCACTTTTGCCTCAAAACGAAACTAACCAAAATGAAAAACAGCTGGATCAAAAAGAAATCTAGTAAGTAAATAAGCAAACAAATCCAAACCTTCAAAAATTAGGTTGATTTTAATTCTGTATCTGATTTTGGCCAAACTGAATATTAATTTTTAGATCTTTTTCTTCCTGTCAGTTCACATGTTTTTTGCAAGAAGAATCACATTTGGCTTTAGTCTCCTAACAGTCTCTGGTCTGTATTTCTATTTTGTTGCCATTGGGCAACTGCTTTGCCATTATGTTCCTGCTGATGTCATGAGACCATATTGCTGGTGATTTTTGGCTTAAACTCAAGCTTTTGATCAGCACCTGGTAAAAAAAAAAATGCCTTGCTTCTTTTTATTTAGGATCTGAAATATTTTTGTCACTTTTGTCACTTGGGTTGATGAAATATTTTGTCACTTGGGTTGATGCTACACAGAGACAGTTTTCTCTAAATCCTCTGAAAAGCTTTGTGCCTCTACGATCCAGTATGTGTAAACTAACCAGTTTACAATTTAAGGCAGGTAAAATGACAATTCTACAAATCTCACTTGAACTGAGGAGAATATGATCAATCAATAATTAACACTGTTCACATCCAGTAAGTCAAATTCCTGCTTACAGAATGTTTCTCTGGGCATATCAATGCTTGTCAGCTCAATTTTCAACCTGACCTGTCAGCCAGTGATAGCAACAGACTTTATAACAGGTTTTTGTATCTGGGGTGGGTACCAATATTACAAAGTAAGGACACAAGAATAACTCAGAGAAAACAAGAATTCCAGAGCTGGGCTGCTGGGACAGGCCTCTGGATAATTACTTTTAATACAGATTATTGAAAAATAAACTGTTCTGTGCTAAAGGGGAGATATTTAGGGGTTTGAAAGAGGAGGCAAATTAGGCGCATGTAAAGGACAGGCGGCTGGAGGCTGGGGAGTGAGAGTGGATTTTTCCAAAGGAAAGGCAGAGCCTGACCAATTTTTCCCACCCCGCTCCCCCATGAGGGCAGGCAGCCGTGAAAGAGCCGCATCCATCTGTGTGTGCCCGGCCGGGCCCCTCCCGAGGGCGCGGCTGGGACCGCGGCCGGGAGCCCCGGGACAGGCCGCGCTCCGGCCCCGCCGTGAGGGAGGGAGGGAGGGAGAGAGGGGTTGCCGCCCTGCCGGGGCTGTGCTCGGGGCCGCGCCGCTCCTCAGCTCTGCTGCCTTCTGCTTCAGCCGCTTTGTTTCCCTTGTCCTGCTGCCAGCAGGGCAGACAGTGCGGGCAGTCAGGGAGCAGCTGCCTGCCGGAGCTCGGAGGCTCTCGTCACACGGGCAGGGCTGCCGGGGCACAGCCGGCCGCCGAGGGGGTGAGGTCAGGTGAAACATTAGCCACGTTCTCTTGACTTCCCGCCAGCGCCTTTCAAATATTTCTTTATGTGCTGCTGATGCTGTGCTTGTTTGGCATTTAAAAGGTAAGCTCCGTCAGGATTTCACAACGAGCTGCCATTTTACGGTTCAAAACACGTGTGAGTTTTATCAGCCATGGAAGTGTGCGTCTCCATGAGCCCCTTCCTCTCACCTCCCTCGGGGCTTGCAGCAGAGCCACTCCAGGCAGATCAATCATGAGGACTGTGTAAGCGGCTAAAAATAATGCAAGTCATAAAAGTCTGGAAGCTGTTGCCCATTTTGGGGTTTGAAGATTCCAGTGTCCGTCAATGCCAATGACCGTGCCATCTGGACAGTAGTAGATAAGGGTCAGATGTTCTTCTAAGGTGATTAACGTGACTTGCAATCCCCTTCCTCAATGCCTGCTGCCAAAGTGTGTCTCTTCTGTTTCCCTGGTTGCAGGGAGCAGGCAGATATTCTTGACAGTTTGTCATGAGCAGAATTTCATCCTAGATTCAGAAAAGTAGTGTTGGAAGACAGAATGAACTAGCCTGTATCCTGCATCCTGACAGATGCCAGTCAAACCAGTTCTTAAAGACTCCACCAGTGCTGCAGGCAACATGTGCCAGTGCTTCCTTGTCCTTTCTAAATCTTCTCTTTATCCAGATGGGAGTGTGGGCTGGGTTCTTTATCTACCTGTCCAGCAGCATAAAGGTGGAGCAGCATGTTGCTACACTACTGGTGACTTGCAGAATGTCCTATAGACAGTATTTCCTCCAGGGCAGGGTGGGGATGGTGAGAAGGATAGCTTTATAAAGCCTGGAGTGCAAATTCAAATGGCTGAAATACATCTTATGCTGAGGATAAATAACAGAGAGGTCAGAGAAGTGAGCAAATGCAGGGACGAGCTTTCACAGCTTGTGTAGGGTTGTATCTTAATTTTGTACTGGGATTTGTAATATTGTTGTCAAAGGAGACTTATGTACTGAAGATGACACAAATGAAGCTTCTTTAAAGAAACAGGAGATTTGGGTAGTCAGGGATCAAATATTTTGTTTAATCTGGACTGGCTCCTTGACAAATTTTGTTGGCTGAACCATTATGCTAGTGCTGTGTTAATGCCATGAAAATGGGCAGAGGGTTTTTTAAATTATTTGTAAGGAATAGTAATATTCTGATTACCTTCTAGGCAATTTGCACTGGTTTTGAGCTCATTTTTCTTTTTCATCTCCTGGAAGATATGCAAAGAGTAGCTTGAGAAGAAGCACACACACACACACACACACACACACAGAGCTTACCAAGAGAGGTCACTGCAACATCCTCGGTGGATGCATTCACAAAGGCATGAGACAACACTCTCAAGGTTGGTCAGATGGGATCACTGTAGGGTTTGGCTCTCACACGGGGCTCTAAACCTTAGAAGTGAAGAAAACTGTGCACTGGCCTAATCATGGCAATGATTTTAATATAATGAAGTTTTTTAAAAAGTAATTTTTTTTCTTGTGTGTGTAAGAGAGAAAGGCAGACAATGTGTGTTGCCAGTTCTTCTGGATGGACAGAGAGTGATACCCTCTTCTGTAAAACTCTTGTTTGGCCTCCTGAGAGTAGGGAGTTTCCAGCTGGCCCTCAGACTCTTAATTTCTAATTAATTTATTGTAGATCCCACCAGCCCACATCTGCACTCTTCTCTTGCTCAACAATTAGTTATGCAACCCAAGAAAAACATGGTATTAATTCCTGAATTTCCAAGCTCAGTTCCTGCACTGAAATCTTCTTGCCTATCTCTCCCACTCTTGCTGGTCCTGGATTCCCTGTCTCAAGGTGGAAGAAGGCATTGCTGGAGATGCTTCACTTGGCTTCCACTGCTCACAGACCTGGTGCTGAGGGATGGAGAGTGAAGGGGCAGCAGAGCACAGCATGACCCACTTTTCATTGACTGATATCCAGAATTAATCATCTCACATGTCCTTCTGCATAACATGGATCAAAGGGTTTCCCAGCATTTGTTCCTGTTTGAACTATTGATTTTCTTTGCATAAACCAGCCAAGTTTAATTAAATTATGCACAGTGATAAAGAATCTACCCTTTGCTCCATGTAAATTGTTCCAGCAGTTAATTTCTCCTCTCTGCTGAAACCACATGCCTTATTTCTAGGGCAGATTGTCTAGACAGATGTGTGTGAGAGCCCACTCCAAAATGTTGCTTCAAATACAGGTATTCCTAAATTACACCTACATAAGCCTTTCCCTTTGCTCTAATGAAGAGCTTCACCTTGGGGAAACTCTTGCTGTAAGACACATTTTCCAGTCCTCAGTCATTCAGTGAACTCTCATCTGAAATCTCTTGACTTGCATGTTCGAAACCAGAGCACTTTTAGACTGAGACCAGTTACAGGCCTTGTCCATGGCATCCAGAGTTCCCAGGTTCATACACACAAGGATTCCTTCTGTTGAAGCAAACATTTCCTCCTGTTGGGTTATCTGCCCTGTCCTCCCTGCAGACTTACTGCTTCTCAGGGCTCCATTAACCTGTGAGGATGACCTGAAAGATTTTCCTCTAATGAATGACATTACTTTTGGCTGCACTGAAGTTCATACCAAAAATTTGTTGTCTATGTGAAGTTTTCCAAGTGTGTCACATTGCTGCTACTTAGGGATCTGATTTCTTCTTTATTAACTGCTTATAATTTCATGTGAATTTGGGTGTGTCCATGCTCACTGAGTTATCCAGAGACTTCAGATAAAATACTTACGAGGAATAGAAACAAAGATTCCCCTCCATCCCACCAGTGCTCCTGAGGCACAAGGCTGAATCTTGTATCTTAGACTTTAATTTTGTTTGCCTAGCAGAGATAATAGAGCTCTGGAGGAGAACCTCTAGCTCATCTCTCCTCATGAATGAGCAAGTGCCAGACCTGCTAGTCATGGCTAGCTACACCAGTAGCTGGTGGGCTAATGTCAGTCCTGGTGGCTGATTTTTCTTGGAAGAGATGGAGAGTACCACTAGAACTGTTCCTGTAGGGAGCCTTTCTAAATTACTACATGAAACCTCCTGATGCTGCTGTAATGCAGACTAGAGAGCAGCCTGCATCCCCATCTCTGCAGCTCTGGCTGCAGCACTGGTGCCTGGTGATGGATGAGGGTGGAGGCAGCTTTTTGCACCAGGGGATGCTGTCTGCTTGTGTGGGTTGTGCCACCAGAATTAAGTGCCAAAGCTGATAAAAGTGAACTGTTGGTTAGTGTAGAAGATAATTGGAGTTCCCTGCAGGGCACAGGACCCTGTGTGTTGTGTTCTGCATGAAATTCAATGCTGAGGTATATTCAGAGTGCATTGACTAGACAACCCTTCAAGAGACCTTTATGCTAAGATTCCTAGTCTGGAGTTTCCACTCAGCTGAGCATGAGATGGTGGTGAGTGTGGGCTGTACAGAAGCCCAGGAATGCTGAGGTTTGATAGTGAGGTACCAAACATGTATGGGAAATACCAGGCTTGGTTGCAAGTGCCTCAAACAGTTTGAGCATTCCTTCTCCTTTCTCCACCACACCCAAACACCTGTATTCTTTATAGGATCTGGCCATGGTGATTTTGACTGCAGATGTTAAATATTGTTTCCATCCACACTAGGGCTCTACTTGTTCAGGTTTTTCACCATCCATTCCTCTTCAGCCACTTTTCATCACTTCAACCTTTTACCTCAGAGTGGTCTTTGTTAAAGTTTAACTGGTCATGAACACAAGTCAGGTTGTGATCTCATTTACTTCTGCTGCCTTAACAGAGTTTCTCTGGGCTTGTAGTGATGCACAGGAGAATAGATCCTCAACCCTACTGCATATTTGCTAAGTGCTAACGGCATATTTGGCTGAGTACAGAATGCAGACAACAAAAAGACTGATGTGCAATAGAGGGCTGTTTTCTCACAGATGCTGCTGCCTGAGCTGCTTGCACTGAGCACTGCAGTTATGACAGGGTCTCCTTCCACAGTACCCCTACAGCCCCCAGAATTACTGAGAAATTTTTTCCTTTAAATGCTCTGCTAACTTCTAGGTGTCTTGCTGACTTGCATGCAATCAGATTGAAACGTCAACATGATGTTAATATTTAACAATTATCACCAGGAACTTCTCACACCTTTTCCTTAGAGGATACAAAGAAGCCCAATGCCCGCCTGTTCCTAAATCCCTGTCATCAGTTTGAACAGATTCCGGTGATATGTTGGACCTTTATCAGTTATTATCACCTGCAATAGCCCCTGGCACAGGACTACCCTAAAATATGCTTTCCTTGGAAGCCTTCCAGATTGCTCCAATTGCAATCTCCTCATGAGCCGGAGAGAGCTTGTATTGTGCAAAACAAGAAACGGAAAAACAAAAGCTGAGAGGATAAAAAATAGCTCAAATGACTTAATTTCTGTTTTAATTCCAGGAATACATGAGGCCCCTGATATTTCCCACATACGGCTCCTTTCTCTGCAGCACAAAGAGGATATATTTTAAACAGTAGTGTTAAATGAATTATATGTTGCTACTGGATAATGGTCTGCTGTGGAGAGATAATTGTTGAGACAAAGCTGAGGTATTTATTGAAGATAAACATTGAGACAAAGCCAAGATGTTTATTTTCTAAGCACCAGACCATATTGCAGACAAAACATATAATATCATTAGCATTATTCCTAATGTGTTGGAAGCCTGAACATGCCCCATGACAAACTCTTGTTAACTTGGCAGTGGCAGAACTGGGACTTAAATGAGAAAGGCACCCAGGCTGATCCAAGTACCGATGCTAGAGGGCAGGTCTGTTGACCTTATCAGGGGCAGTGCCCAAGTGTTGCCTCCTTGGCCACTGTCTGCCCTTCTGTAGCTCAGGAAGATGGCTGAAGTGCTGCCTGCAGACCTGATCACTCACAGGTGAAGCATCAGGAAGAACATGTTTCTTTTTCATTGATTCAATGAGAAACTAAAGCAAAACATTCCCTGATTCTTCAGGTTCATTTGAGGTAATGAAACTATAGGAGATATGACCAGCCTGTCATCAGATCAGTATTTTACAGTTTTCAAAACTAATTTTACAGATACCTTTGAATAATTCATGCACAGGTTTGTGCATTAACATTGGTGAAGTACAGGCCCATACAAGAATATGGGCAGCTTCAAGCAGAAGCAGGGCCTGATCCCACGTGGTAATGGAGAAGAATGGGCTCTGTGATACACCTGGGCGGTGTGTGCAGCTGTCCTGGCGTGTTTGGGCGTGGTGAGGCTCCTCTGGCTACGTGCTGGTGCAGGTTTGCTTTTGTGAATGTCCTGTGGAGACTGAGAGCTGTGGCCATGTTGGCTTCTAGGAGGTGGATCCCAGCAGGTGAGGGGTGCCCTTTCCTCCTTGCTGTATCCACACTGTGACTTGCAGCACTTCTGAGCAGGGTCCCAGCCTCGCTGCTCACAGCAGTCACTGCTTTTGGCATTGCCCTTGATAGCTGTACAAAGTTGTATCAACAGACTGTTTTCCACCATTCCATCCTGGGTATGTGAAGAGAGCTAAACACCCAGCTCCCACTGATTGCATTGGTCATCAGACATCTACATGCATCCATGGACTTGGGCATAATTTCCTAAACTCATTCAAAGAGGGCAGCAACATCACTGAGTATAACATGATGTGAACATATTTCAGATTGGCTGTAAAGTGAATGTGTGCACCTACAGAAAATACCACATGCCACTTTATTATACAGAGCAGAAAGATGATACAAACTTCTTACAAGTATTCTACTTCTCAAGACTGTAACCCAGATCCTTTTTAAAAAAGATAACTGAAAATTAGGCCCTAATCTATCTCATGTCTGTGACCAGATTTTGAAAGGTACTGAGCATCCAGGATTGTCTATCAGCATCAGCTGAAGGAATAAAATTTCTGGGATCTCCATCCCTCTAGAGAAATTAAACAATTTCCAAACAATCCATCCTTTCTGTATGCATACTGATATATTTAAAAAAAACCCAAACCCTAAAGAAAAACCCCATGTAGTTCTTTATTTGGATTACCATGGATGCCTCTGTTATGCCTCTGTCATGCCTCTGTCATCAGCACTTTCCTCACTAAACCCAAATCATAGCATTGTCCTGAGAACTGCTGATTTGGTTCATGCTGCTCCTGTGGGCTCAACTACTGTGTAGCCATCAGTAGCTCACTACAGACTGGCTGTGCTCCACAGTGACCTGCTGCATCTCCCTTTCTGACTGTTTTGGGGGTTTCCTCCAGTAAGCCAGGCCCTGAGGGAGGTGGTGATCCCCCAGGGCTTGCCCTAATGCACCCTCAGGTCACAGCCAGGTGTCCCTTCAGGAGCGACATGGAGGGGTTGGCCAGACCTGCCCCATGGAGTACAGTCGGTATTACTGGGAACTATGAATTAATCCTGATTGTTTGCAAGGCTCTTTGCAATGTTTGCATATAAAAAGTTGGCCATCACAGAATTACCCAGGGACCATTATGTCATTCATGCTTTTACAACAAGTGCTATGAGATAAGTTGCCGTGGTTACAGATGAGTGTATTTCTAGCTTTTATTTTAGTTTTGGCAAACTTCCTCCAAAGTCATAATTTTGATTTTAGTTCTTCACTGAAGAAGCCATATCTAACAGGTAGATATTAATTATTATTATTATTATGCATTTTTTATTATGTTAGAAGTCTCCAAGAATATCAACACAAGTCACTATGTAGTCATATACACAACAACTATCTTAGACTAGCTACAGTTGTCAAAAAAAAAGTGGGAAGATAATGACATACAAGGTAAAAAAAATTGCAAAAGTAAGATTGTTCTCATGATTTTAGCATTTCTAGAAATATTTGTATATTGAATGAAGAAATTTACAAGAAATATAGCGTAAGAATAAAAGTTGTATGGGAATTTCTGGTAGTTCCCTGAGTTTCAGACCTTATGACTACTTGTACTGTGTTATCTCCCAAGTCACCTGTGCCTGCCATACATTTGACAATACATGTTTTATCAAGTCAAACAGGCTTCCTTAGAAAGAAAGAGATGACATTATTACTGCTCAAGTAGGATTCTCTGTTTTTTAATGCTGAGGTAGTAAAAGCTCCATAAGGATCTTACTCAATACAATTCACACAATGTCTTTCAGAAGTGCATTTACAAATAAAGACATAAATGTAAGTTATTTTGCTCTTGAGAAATCTTGGGGTTGTTTTGCTGCATCAAGCTGCAATCAATTGTCAACTGCATCAATGAACTCCAGATTTGAAAAGGAAAACTGTAATTACTGGATTACTTGGTGCTATAATATTCAATATGATGGTAATGAGGAATTAATTAAATATGCTATAGGACTGAGGAATCCCTGCCTTCTAGACTCAAATTCACCCAGCCTTTAATTGGGTATTTAACAGAAAGCATATGGATATATATTAAGGCACTTACTTAAGTTGTCTGACAACATTTTGCCTAATCCTTTCAGCTTCCATACCCCAAAAAGTAGATGTGAGTCTTGCCCTCTACTCTTGAGCTGCATAGATGGAAAAAATAAGAGTAAAAATAGTTGTCATTTAGGTGTGACCAATGCACTATAATATAAATCCTTTTATCTGTCAGTATTATAAAAACTGTGCTTCAAGTAGGACAAGTGTGGTATAACTTTTTAAGTCCTTCCTCAGCCAATAGTGATTTCCCTCATGGGTAGCTGAAGCTGGTGAACAGCAGAAGTAGCACACTAGCTGGAATTCTCTAGGAAGGACAGCACTGTACTTTTCTCATTCAAAGCTTGTAGATTTAAAGGATACTTTTATATTCTTATTGGCCCCTTCAGGATATTTGCTGTTCACACATACAGCCTGATCTTCCACTGAGTCTCAGCAGTGTGCTTTGCCGTGGTGGTGAGTCTTCTGCAGCACTCTCTCTTGGTGGGATACCAGCACTTTTTATTATTGTTAGACAAGGTCAAATACAGTTGGAACAGGAATTTCTGTGGTTTGTGGTGGTCTTCAACTTATTGGAAGTTTACTCTTCAGAATCAGGGCTCTAAAAAACAGTTCTACTTCTGCCCTAAATATCTTTTTCGTAACCACAGTGATTTCTGTACCTCAGAGAACTGTGTCTGAGAGCACTGAAGCTGATTGTAGTCTTCACTCTGCAACTTGCTGTGATCTTTTGTAGTGGCCATGAAGGGAATCAAAGGCAAGGAGCCTCAAGGATGCTTGAAATGCCATAGATGACCTATGAGTAGGGAACAGGTCAGATTCATTCATAGCCACCTGTGTCAGATGGAGTTTTCTTGTCGGAAGAGAGTCTGGCAAACATTTTCTGCAGAAGCTGCTCTGTGTGAATAATGTCAGTTGGAGTTCAGAGCTGCAACCAGATTAAAGACTGACTTAGCCAATAGTGTGCTTCAATACCATTACCACTAGCTGCACAGTGGCTACAAGCCCTTAAAAATGTTTTCCTCCATTTTTCAGAACCTTCTCTTCCATTGCGAGTTAACTTCAGACAGCTGTTCTCATATACACAAAGGCTGATGATGTCACAGCTGAGGTCAAGAGGCATTTTGATGTTGATTTCATTAAGTGTGTGTTGTAGTACCCTTGGCACATGCTATTGTGCTGCTTCTTCATCAAGACATGAATACAATGTTTGCTGCTTTTGAAAAAAGTGCATTAATTATGTGAAACACTGAGCCCAGCCCAAACATCAAAAGCACTTGTAGGTGCTCACCTTCCCACTGGAGGTTTGCTTGACAAAACCAGTGGTCTGTGCTTTACCTTGCATCACCATATTCTTTTTGCAAACTTCTGCTGGTTTGCATATATGCACTAGATCTGAAATAATTACAATTCCCATACTTCTTCCACAAATTCCTAATTCCAAAATGCATGCTTTCATAACTTCAATTAATACTAGAGTTGTTTTCATTATTTCCACGTTGTGCTCTGGCGATCGTAAAATGAGAAAGATGCTTCAGTTCAAGGAGAGGGAGTGGAAAGAAGGACAGATCAGAAGTTACAAGAGTTGAAGGAAAAGAAAGAACTGTTAAGTCTTTTTCTTCAAGGAGAAAATTATTTATAAATATTCACTAGAAGGATTCATAACAAATTTAAATGAACTTTCACAATCTTAACAAAGTCAGCATTTACCAAGAAGAGGGGCAGTCCCCATTTCTATCAGATTTAAGCCTACTGACAGTAGTGGCTGTGTTTCTCACCTGTTGTGAAAATTTGGGGCACAAAACTTTCTGCTCTGTATCTTCTAGGGGTTTGAAAAATCACAGAATTAAGCAATTAACAAAAGTGACTCCAAACTGCCTCTGAGGTGTGAGAAGACCTCAAGACACCCCTCCACCTCACCTTTGGGCCCATTTTTCTGAATTGCTGCTAAAGCCCTAAAGGGGCTAAAAGGCTGAAATAAGGGACTATCTCTTTTTAGAAAATGTAACATGTTGTAAGTAGTGCTCTGCATTGTTGACACTCTTTTAAGCACTATTGGGGGCAATGCTTTGGACCCATTTGTCTCCCTTGAAATGAAATTTTTGGTAGCATTAGCTGATAATTTATTCTGAGCAACATCAATTGCTGAAAATGACAACATTCCAGAAGGCTTATTTAAAATATAGTGTATTGTGTAATTCTTTTTATTTGTCTGTTGCACAATCTATTTGCTGATACTTGTTTCTCTCCCTCCCTCTCTCTCCCCTAGGGTATCAAACAAAGCTGCCCAACCTTACACTCATCCATCATCCTTGAGTTATTAAGAGAGTAGCTGCAGAACATTTACAAGTGCATAGTATGGATTGCTGGCTGCTTTTCAAGAACACAGTCAGTGCTACAAAAACTTTGCAAGATGGCAAATTTTCTCATGTTTCCTGTTCCTTGCTCTGCTAGAACCTGCTAGAAGGAATAGTTTCTTGGATTTAGGGTTACTAATCTAGGTTGATGCCAAAGCTGTTACTCATTCATGTCTAGTACCAGATTTTAATTTTATCTGAATAAAAGATTTCTTTTTTGGTAACCGTCTGTTAAAGAGGTATTGGGCTATATTAGAAGGAAGAAAGGGGTAAGGATAAATGCAGACATTGAAGGGCTAGTGTTGTAAGACTTTCTCAATGTTAGGCTTAGAAAAATCAATGCACAAAATTAGAGGTTAAGAGATTTTAAGCGTCTCACATGAGGAGTGTAACCAAGTGGAGGTCAAATAGATCATACTGCATGATGACTTCTTAGTAATTATAAGAGAGAGGTTGGGATGGAGTGGAGTTGCTATATAATAATCTCAGACTCTGATCAGCTATTTAGGGTGTGCACAAAGGTGTCTGTGCTGGTGCAGTACAATTTATTCCCAGAGCTTGAAGAGCTGGGAAACACAGTGCAAAGGCTGCTTACAGGCCAGCACTGAGCCAGCCACCATGTAGCCCTGAGTTCTGTGCCAGCTGAACATGATTATTCTGCCTTGCAGTCCCACTTGGCATATCTGCACATTTGCTGTGCTATGTGGACTTGCCAGATCAGCTCAGTGCTAGCTTGGGGATCTCTGCATCATGTTCTCTGCAATTTAAATGTACCCTTGAAAACGTTAATCTGTTTGACTTCTAGAGGGGAGAGTGCTTCCTGACTAGCCAGCAGTGGTCTAATTAAGTGAGATTATTGGAAGACCAAAACTTGCCAGTCTGTACAGTGACTTTGCAGACAACAATATCTTGGCAGGCACTGACAAGCTGCTCCATCTGAGCATCTTATATTCTGCTCAGTGAAAAATTCAAGGCTTTTCTTTGCTTGTTGTGATACTTGCAAATCCAGAGATCAGCAAACAGTTAAGAAGCTGTTCCCAAGAAGATGCAGTCAGCGGTCAGCAGCTGCCACTGGGCACAGGACAGTGTGGGGAGAGGTTCTGGAGTCAGAGAAGGAGCCATCACAGTCAGCCTGAGTGGGAGGCAGACAGACAAACTTGCATAGATAACTCTTTTGTTGTGGGGCCTTTTCCACTGTCTTGCCTTTGTTTTGAGAAGATCGGGCTCTGCTTTTGCAAGGCTGTTTGCTGATGGACACCATTGTGCTGGTGGAGGCAGAAGAACTGAAGTTTAGTCAGGACTGTGAGATAATTACATCTGACTGCAGGGAAGTGGAGACTGGAAGAGTCATGGGGCTCTGTGGCAGGGGACTTGGAAACTGGGAGCCTGGCACCAGGAGGGGAGGCATCTGATGGGATCAGGAATGTAATTTACACAATTATAATGACAAAATTTATAAACTTGCATTTTTAAATTCTTTTCTGTGCCAGAACAACAACTGGCCACAAGCTTTTGTTTGTCATCCCCAGTAAATTGGGCATGTCAGAGGGCATTTAGTATCAGGAAAAGTAGCACAGTGTTGCTACTAAAACATGATTAATTTTCAACAGCTTCACATTGTGAGTTGCCATGCAATAACAACACTGCTTGGTGACTCCACCCTGCTTGCACAGCAGTTATCTGGCTTTTACCACTCTGCTTCATGTTGTGAAGGACCTCAGCAATCCCTTAACACAGAACAGTGTTAAGGGAGCATTTACCAAAGTTGCTGTTTGTGAAAAAATATCACAAATTGAGCCACAGTGACATGAAACACTGAGGATAAATTTCAGTGATAAATTCTTCTACACAGGAGGCAAACTGAACTGTGTAGAGGAAAAAAGCTGAAAAATGATGGTTCCTCCCCCTGTAGCTGCCCCCTTCTGCTCCCTTTTGTTATTTTGTTTCTTATCTTCCCTCTGACTTTTCTTCTTACTGTGTATTGCTTTGATGTACATCACAGCTGATACCACCCAGCCTCAGCAATCCCTTGCCTTACCTTCTGGCTCTCCTCCTTCTCTTCCTCTCAGTGACTTTTATTTTCATTCACAGACCCCATCTCACTAATTTGGCTTCCCTCTCCATTCTGCTGTGGCCTTCAACTCTAGCTCAACAGTTTCAACAAAATCCCTGGCTGTCAACCTGATATTCATCAAGCACATTTTGCTTCCCCTTGCTTAAGTCTCTTCCAGTACAAGCTTTATTCTTTGCTTTACTATTTGGTTCTTCCATTACTCTCAGGCCCTGAATTCCCTCAAAGTTTTCATAGTACTTGATCTAAGTCTTCAGCTGTTGTTGTGGAGCTTCTGTGTGGCACTGACACCCTGAGTGCTGGCTATGACCCCAACCATAGTCTGAGGAAGAATGTGTCCACAAGAAGCACTGAATGTGCATAGAAATTCACCCTGATTTTAGAGACAATTTCCAGTCTCTGGCTGGCACATCTGATTCAAAGAAAAATCAAGCACTGGTTGTCTACTTTCAAATTTGTCTTCCACACATTGTTTCGGTTTACCCTAAGCAAAACATTCCTGTCTTTTTCTTTACAATACTCAGGAAGTAAACCTATTTTATTGAATTATTCTGCTCACTCTTTGATTCCTAGGGCAAATTATCTGCCCAGGCAGTCCAAGAAAAGTCTGCTTCATTTAATCCTCCCTAGGTTAGCACCTGCTCAGGGATCAGCTTCTTAGGTTTTGCTTTTTTGCACTCTTCCCTTGTCAGCTTCTTTGTCAGTCAGTTTCATGCTATCATCACCCACACACCAACTAGTGGCAAGGTCACTGTAAAATTTATACAACTGCTTTCTTACAAATTACCCCTTATGCTTGCCTCAAAAGCAGTTCCATGTACCAGTGCCTAGAAAGGCTGTGAGGCTTATTTTTTTCAGGACAAGAGATGCCAGGCCAGAAGAGAGCAGCACATTTTGTTTTGTCCTTTGAAATTCTTAGTATATCAAAAAGATCTTATTCTGATGCTATTTTCTGATTTTTCTTTTTTAATTTACATTCTTCCCCTTCCCTGTGAGGTCCAGAAACATCATTTTTTCCCATATGGGTCAAATTATGCCAAGAGTCAGGAGGTGTGGTGGATGCTAATCTGGGTCACACAACTTTCACTCAATTATCTAGGCTACCCAGTCTTGACTCATTTCTGGTAATGAGTTCAAGATAAATCTCTGAGCCATTGAGAAGACAATATAACTAGCTGATGTCTTGTTTTCTCTGTGAACAGAATTCCTAGGAGCATTGATTTCCAAGCTGATATTAGTGGGTTTGGGTTTTTTCCATTATCTCTTAGACTAGAGCAGATGCCATACCAAGAATGCTTGCAGGAATTTCCTACAGAATGACCACTGACATTAAATAAATGCATCAGGCCTCTGTAAGAAACAGAGTAGCCCATTCTTGAGGGCAAAACATCTCACTTGACATCTTGGCTGGAATTAAAAATTCTGTTGTATGATGCTAAAAACTTCAGTCACCTTCTTCTGAAAGCTGTCTAGGAGAAAACAAAGTTCTAATTCTCATTCTCCCTTCCTTGCTTTTAAAGTGAATTTAACTCTGTTAGAGGGAGCAAAACTGAGAACATAATACAAAAATGACCTGGTATGTTATCTGAGATTGCAAAACCCATCTTGCTGTCTGTCCTTGGAGGACAGAATCCATCCTTAGTTGGTTTGTACAGGTTACCATCAGAGCTGTAAGCTCACAAAGCCTTACTGTCACTATGAAAATAATCACATTAAAATCACAAAATACTTGAATGGAAAAACATAAATCTTAATTTGCTGTCATCATTCCCCTGAAGTGCCTGATGCTGGCAGAACAGGTCTTTTAAAACTGTAGGCCAGCTGCTCAACTCGTGTAAATCAGCATAAGGTGTTGGGAAGAGGAAAAACATTGGTACTGCTTAAAGGTTGTTTTAAAAAGATCAGTGAATAACTAAATGTTCAACATGCCCACTGGGATGTGTATGAAACAAAGAGTCTAATTTGCAGAGAAGAAGATTTAAATTGTATATTAAAAAAAAATTATCTAGTGGCAAAGCAAGAGGCAGGCTGTGTTGCTAATCTTCACTGGGGGTTTGTAAGAGCTGATTAGACCAACATCTGTCACACATGGATTCTGGATTCTGCTCCAGTGGAGAGGCTGAACTCTGTGTGCTCTGGAGATTTCTTCAGTGCTTGCAAAGCATGAAGAAGTGGCCCTCAGCATTGAAACAGTTATGGATTAGCAAAACACCTTTGTCTCCTTGCTTCCTGTTCAAGACAGACCACAAAACTCACAGATTGGTTCAATCTTATGTGTTAATCCCTGTGTTATTCAGCCTGTACCTAATTTCTGAGCACAGCTAAGAGAAGAGACAGGCAGTGCATGTAAATCATTCTAGCAAACCCACTAGCAAATGTTAAATCAATCCAGTAAAATTTTAATACTCCTTTTCATGCTAAAGTGAGCTACAACTGCTATTTAACTTTGTAGTTAACTACTTTATATAGGTATCTAGTTATTACTGTATAACTATAAACTATAGTTATAAAATTGTATATGGTAGTTACTTATTAAATAGCTGTAACAGTTATGTGGTTTTTATTCAGAAGGCGTTTTACAGAGTCAAAGCAATGGAAAAAGTTCCATTTGCTTCAATGGAAAATGTGTCAGAATTAAAAGGAGAATATAAGTGTATTTTGACAATTGGTGGTAGGCACAGCAGAGCCATAGTGGTAACATATAACTAATTTACAGTGTTCACTCTTCCAAAAGAATTTGCTAAGCATGTTACAGTAAAACATATATATTCTTCCATCTTAGTCTACCATTTGACACTTGTTCTGAGTATTTTAGTAGTGCATGAAGTAGATCTTAGTGGTGTCTCTTCTGTGGGATTCTCTGTCCTGGCTTGCCACTCTCCTGCTTTGTGAGCAGTGTAAGGGTTTATATGAGAAGAGGGATAGGACAACTGTACTTTGAGAAGGGCATTGAAATTTCTTCAGAACCCTGTGTTGTTCAGGCCACTGGAGTGAAATTGTTTTGAGGCAGAAAAATGCTCTACCACCTAGTGCATTAAGGCTGAGACCAAGCTTGAGCAAGGGTTTTCTCAAATTATGCCTGTGGGATGGGTTGTGCACACATCTGCAGCCTCAGGAGCTCTTCTCAAGGCTAAGCCCCAAGGCTTAGACACACCACACTGTTTGTGCACAAGGGAAAGAGAGGGCCAGATCCCTTGTGAAGCCTAAAGGGAGGTCTCCCATTGACCTACTGATGCTCAAGGCCGGGTATGAGTACAACACACAGGTTAAACCAATGTGTCTGTGTCTGACAGACATAGGAAGTCCAGTGAGTGGAAAATAGTGCCCATCATAAACACACAGAAAACATAATGTAGCTTCCCAGGTTAGTATGAGAGCCCTTTTTTTGAGGTTTTAAAAAGTATTCCATTGGTAGACCCTGACACTTCTCTGCTAGATGGTTATAGCACCATCTGTGTACACCATAAATTGCTAGGCCAGTTAACATTCAATTACCTGCTGGTGTTTGGGGGCATTATTCTACTGGACAGCAGAGCCAGCTGGGGATCAGCAGTGCTTATGAGTTCAGGAGGAATGTCACACAGGCACAGATCTGCTGTTTGCAGAGCCAGCTCTGCTCTGGCAGAGGGTTCTCTGCAGTTGTGTTGCAGAGTCTGAGGACAAAATTAAGCGGCACACCCAAAGTGAGCTTACCAGCATTAAATGAGGCAGTCCTGTTCCTCCCTCCTTCCTATTTCCCCACTGTTCTAGTCTTTCCCACCTTGTTCTTTTTCACCCTGCTAATAATAAAGGCTTTGTGTTAAGGAACCATGCTTGACTTCAGTGGGCTACCAGCAGAGCCCCCTTGGCTCCCTATTGCTTTCCCAATCCCAGGGCTGCACAGTGGATACACTCATGTCTGGCATCACTGGTATTAAGCCCAAGATGGTAAATCCAGACAGATCACTGAGCACTGGAGAGAAAAACATACCTTGCTCTGTAGTGGGATAATTAGGCTTGTTATCTCTGGCCATGTGCCAGTGTTGTTAGTGCTGTGTTGTCTCTGGGTAACCCTGTCTGGATGTCCCTGTGTCAACCCCTCCAGTACCTGTATGATTGGGTTCCTGCTATTCTCTGGAGTGTTCCAGCCCTTCTGTTTCATCCTGAAGTTTCTTTGAATTGTGCCACTCATCATTAATGGAAAATGTGCTATTACAAAAGAGGAAAACTTAGTTTTTACTCTATTTTTGTAAATTCTAGTTGGAGTCTCATAGGGTAGAGTACAGAAGACTGTCATCTCCTGGCCTTCAGTAGTAAAAGAGTACTACTACTCTTGGAACATATTGTACTATGAAGTGCTCATCACTGAGAAAGAAAAGGAAAAGCACATGGAGATTAAGGATGTTTTTTTAAAATGGGATCCCAAAATAGGGAAGTGTGAAGTAGGAGTCTGGGTATAATTTTCATTTAAATGAATTTGTTTTCTGAAAATTTTTTTTGTAGTCAAAATGTCTCCACAGCAATACCAGTTTTGTCAAGAAGAGTGAGAGACAAAGTAATTGAAGAAGTAGGCACACATCATGTTCTGTGACAAGGGAATTAGATAATTTCCTAGACTAAGATTCTGACTCATTCCCTGCTTTGCTGTAATGCAAGTGTCAAGGATGGAAGGATTTGTGAGTCCCACAAGAGAAACTTGGATGGAGATACTGGAAGACCAATGCCACATGTGCCTTCCAAAGTGGAAAACCAAGAGGTTTAGTTTGCAAATAGATGTCTCAGCACATTTCTGACAGAAGAGTAAGTTGAAAGACATTATTTCAATCCCTGAAGAACAAAAGAAAAAATAATTTTAATACTTAAATATGGTCACAAAGAACTTAGATGGCATGTTTGGTCCATGCTACTTTTGTCATGGGATTGTAGTAATACTCTATTGGAACAAGTGGAAAGTAGTAAAAAAGAAATGATAGGACATGGTGTGTATGGCAGAAGGCAAAAGCTGAGCTGTAGAGAAAGTTGGGGGTCAGACACTGGTAGAGGCTGGAGCTTTTTTCTCAGTCTAGACCTGAAGTTATTTCTATTAATCACAGGGATCTGTCAGTCCCTGGGGGTCCCTCTGAAGCAGTCTGTGGGTCTTGTGGGCTACTTTAGCAATTGGAGTGGCAGGACCACCTCTGGTCACACCACCAGAGTGTCCTGCCATGCCCAGGCAGGTCAGTCTGCTGGGGAGCTGTATGGAGAGAAAATGCCCCCTGAAAAAAGTGTATGGAGAGCCCAGGCAGAGGGCACCATGGCAGGAAAGAAAGGACAGGAGCCAAGAGGGTTTAGTAGGAGAGAGAAGAAATGGATTACAGAGCATTTGAGACAGTGGCAGAATGCCCAAAATGTGATTCAAGCAGAGCACTGGATGCAAGCATTGAAGTGCAAAGAGGCTGTCGGTGTGTAAACTGGCTGTGTCACAGGGCACGTCAGGCAGCCACCTGTCTCCAAATCAGAAATCCAAGAGGACTCTGTGCATCCCAAAGCATCTGCCTGTGCTCACAGGGAGGTCCTGACACGGCCTGGGCACCTCAGCTCTGGTTCACTGCTTGGCCAGAAGCAGCACAGCCCACATGGCTCTGTGTCCCAGTGCTGGGAAGGGCAGGATGCAGGAAGCTGGCTGCTCTCAGCCCCACTCCCTCAGGGCCCTCCCATTCCCTGTTCCCAGAGCACACCTAACGCCCACGGATGGCATTTGGCTGCCTGCAGAGCTCAGCTAGGGCCAGGCTCTTTGAAAACAGGCCCTGGCTATGATAGAGGAGGTGGTGGGCATGGCACAGCCGTGTGGGGTTTTTTAGTTAATGCCACATGGTGGTTAAGGGTGCCTGCCCAGGGGAACCTTAGTATTAGGTTTTTCTCAGCCTGAAGAAGCTCAAGGGTGCATTTCCCAAGAGAGCAGCCTAATAAGCAGCCCATCTCTGAGAGGGGAGGAAACTTGGAGCTTGTTGCTGAAGCTGGATCTTGGCAGAATGAATTATACATGAGTCAAAGGGCCAGGAAGGGAGCAGCCAGGGGCAGTGTGACTGCAGCCTGAGGGCTACAGCAGAGCTGGGAAGGAAATAAAACCTGGCATAGCTCCATATATCCATGGCTGCTTCTCCATCTGAGCCCATGCAAAAGACAGTCCATAACCAGATGTGAAGATTTGAGACATTATTTCTTGGAAAGAGACAATAACCTTTCACCATAGGCCTAGGCACCTTCATGTCCCTGAGCCTTTCTTGAGAATCCTTGTTTCTCAAAGGCTACCCTGTACTTGTTTGGACCCACCCAGGTCACTAAGGATAGCCATTTCTTGGACAAGTGCTTCAGGGAACAGGATATCATATAGTACTTGGGTACTGGCATCACCACTGTCATGAGTTTTAAAAGAAACTGCTGCTCTTGCTTTTTCCTTTTTGAGGACATGGTTACAGGACTTTTATTTGGGAGAGACTTCTTGGGGATGGGTTCCAAATAAACAAATATTTCTAACTGCATTTCTCCATGAGCATCCCGGACTCTGGACAGGGGTCCACAGAATGGACAATGTAGGTCAGAAGAGACTTCTGGGTGTCATCCAATCCAACCTCTTCCTCAAACTGTTATCAAGTACAGCAAGTTTCTCAGGGCCACATGAAGCTGAGCTTTGAATAGCTGCAAGCATTGAGACTCCACAATTTCATTGGGAAGTCTCTTCCAGTGTTGGATTAGTCTCACTGTAAACATTTTTGTCCTCATATAGACAGAATTTCCTTTGCTGCAACTTGTGACGATTGCCATTGTCCTTCCATTGTGCATTGTCCTTCCACTGAGGAATGTCTGGAGCTGCCCTACCTTAGGGAGCTGATGGCAGGAATTAGGTGTCTCCTTGCCAGGGTTTTGCACTGACATAACTCCCTGCTGAGCATTGCCATTCAGAGGTGCCTCATCTTCCCTGCACACTGTGGTTTGCTAGCTAGCAGAGCATCCCGCTGGTGGTCTGGAGGAGCAACTGTCCAAATTGGATTTGGCACTGCTGTGGCCTAATTATATCATATGCCATTGAATTTTCAGCTATGCACTCTGTTCCCTTGCAGTTTCCCCAATTCCTGTTTAAATTTGCAACATTGCCTGAGTAAAGAATCATATGGAGTGTAGCCAGCTATTATTTTTTATTGAAAGAAGCAGATGCTGTGGAACAATTAAAAATCATTCTCAACACCATAAATGTTTCCAAATATAAGCAGATACTCAGGAATGAATGTACAGAAGAAGAGAATCTGTTTATTATGTTATCACTTTATACAGCTAAACCATTTCTTTTGTGCTTTGTTTACACTGAGATATGGGTCCTTTGTAGGTAGCATTTGTATACCAGCTGTGTATATAGTGTGTATAGTTCCCTCTATAAAGGTTACAGAAGGAACACACAGGCTGCAATGCGGAAAAGGAGTTTCTCCTATAAAGTAAAGATACCAAAGATTTGCTGCACATTGTCTGTCTGCTACATGCAGAGATTCCTCATCAAATGTAATGTAAATGTCATCAGTCAGTGCCTCAGAATGGGTTACCTGGTCATTTAGTAAATGAATTGTGGTTTCAGGAGTGCCTCAGGCTGGTGTAGGCTGGTCCAGATAGGTCTTGACTGAGCCTGAGCTAACAAACCCCAGTAAAGTCGTGTCTGCTCTTTGTTGCCACAGAATGGTGTTATACAAGAGCAGCTGTAAGGGCTGACTGCACCACCTGGGACCAGCTAATGTAAGAGTTCCTCAGCTTCCTGCTTCTGGGCTGGAGAGATCTGCAGTGGGTTTGGCTGCCTTTGAACCTTTCAGCTTATCATTTACACACTGTTATGTCTGAGCTAAAAACCCCTTTCCTTTAAAATACTTTAGTCCTTTTCCCTTAAACTTCCCATTTAAAGTAATTCATGATTAGACATCTCTTTGACATGAATAGTGGAAAATTGACTGTATGGGCTTTTTCTTTTTATCTCCTAAGCTTTATCCCATAAAATAAGCTGGAAACCAGAAGAAAATTTCAGGGAACGTGCCTCTGTTAAATGGGGAACTATGACTTGGTGGAAGTAGCAGCAAATAATTCACTTAAAGATAGTGGAGCTGCTTATGAGAGGAAGAATTTGAGAGTGGGAGCCTAACATGATTGTGGACCTTGTCTACCAGACACACACTGCAGAGATCCAGACAGAAGCTGGTATATCTCAGCTGCCATGGAGTGTTCCAGCTGTCCCACGGCTCAACAGAGCTTCACCTACTGCAGAGTACTCAACCAGAGTACTCCTCTCCTCCCCTTAGCTGCAAGGTTAAAAGCCAGTTTCTCTGCCAGGTGAGTCTGCCAATGCTCACTCCCAAATGGTTTTTATCACCGGTTTCTTATACTTTGAAGAACAAGATGTATTTGGTATGATATAAAAAACAAAGTGAAAATCACAAAGGAACAGAGATTATGAGGAATATAAAAATTACCAGACCAAAACCCCCATACTTTATAAATACACATGGCTGGGAGTTAGAAACTGGTGGTGAAAGCAAGACAATGCAGTCCTCATGACAGCAAATCCATCAATAACATCTAGTGCTTCTACACTGTAGTGCATCATTTCTAGTCTGTTTCTTTCTTCCTCTGTTTCAAATGGGCTAATTTGCTAGTGTTTGCTTTAACAGTTTTCTGCAGGCTTTTTCAGCAGTGGATTAAAAACCAGATTATATGGCATGCAGCATTGGCTCCCTTCTTGTGGTATCTAGTAGCTGCTCTATACTAAAAAGACCAGGTCTAATTTACAATATATACAAGCACTCAACAGCAATCTTTTCTTCAGGCTCTCTGTCTGAGGTGATTCAGCACTAAAAGATGTCTCTAAGAGTCTAAAATACTCTAATAAGTCTCTAATACTGCCTTTTTCTTCTTGACCCAGAATTTTATAATTCCTTATTAATTCCCATACTAATATAACACACAATTACAAATGCTCTTACCTGACATACCATGCTGAATGTGTGTAATGTTAAATTAGCCTTTGGGGTGCTTAGAGCTGTTGCTTGGGCCAGTGTGGTTCCCTGGAGACACCAGCCCTGCTGTTAGAGACAGTGCTACTCCAGCACAAGATCTGACAACAGAACCTACTGTCACCCCTCCTTGTCTCTGACTACCTACACTTTGCTGGTGACCCAGAAGCCTAAAGCCTATGCCAAATGTTCTTAGTAACTCCACAAGACTGGCTACACACATTCATTTGTTGACTCTGAGAACTTCCTAGGAAAACTACCTCAGGAAAACCAGAATGAAATACAGGACAGGCAAATACCTTTTTGGCAGTAAGAGCAAAGCTGTGCCTGCTTTGTTTTAGAGAATCAATTCCTAATGTGGTATTTGCAGAAGTTACTTTGCTATTCTTTTCTAAATTAAACTGTCACCTGTATGATGTCTTAGGTTTTAGCTTTTATATTTTTCAGATTCTGTGCTGCTTTATTGTGTAGTTCTGAGCTTCATATTAAGGTAAGCTCTCTTCACAGAGTGGGGAGACAAAACAATTCCTTCTCTAGCGTGGGACCAAGGACAGCCAATTCAAATTTCACACCCAAGAGAACAAACAACAGCAGAATGAAGAGAGAAAAACAAGGAGGATGGGACTTCATAACCTAAAGCTATAATTGGACAATTAACTCCAATATGCAAATGGACCAGAACTTTAGAAGTGAGAGACCTCGTGACCATTTTTGTGACCATTTTGGATTCATCTTGGGTGTAGCCCTGGCTGGGCTCTTGTACTGCCCAAGGTGTATCTATTGAGGCCTTTAAATAAATCCCTACTTGATTCTTTAACTCTGTCTAGCTTCTGTTCTAGGTCAGTCTTCACAAGGCATCAGTGCAGCTTCCTGTTTCAATATACAGTTATTTTCTCAGGAAATAAGTGTTGAATACAATTCAAATATCAGTTTAAGAAAACAAAAACTCTTAAAAATGAATTGGATATACAAAGTAAAATGTTGTAAGGCCACATTCTTTCTAAGGGTAACATCTAGGCTGCTGATGATACATCAGGTTAGGAAAATAATCAGCCACATCTCCAAGGAATGTTGCCTTCTTCATTTGTATAATACTTTTTGGCCTACATGTAAAGACAGGATTTAATTCTTTAAGTCCAGAGACCAGCTGAGCAATCTTACTTTCACTTCATTTTTTAAGTCACAAAGCCAGAGGACCATGGCTTTGTTTTATACTTTGCTACAGGACTAGGAGAACTTTTGCAGACATGATCTTTGAGAGAATCAATTTCAAGTAATATGGGTTAAAAGTCGTGGTGAAACATCCCCACATACTTTCTTTGCAGACTGACCCCTGCCATTTCAAAATCAGTATACCTTGAGCCAGAGGGCTGGGGTACCTGTTAAAGCAGTAATATCTTTTACCTGGACTTTCTTAGAAACAATGGGAAATGATGAATATATTATCAAGGGTTAATTTCATATCTCCCTGGGGACTCCTTTAGCATTTTTTTTCCAGATTTGAATGATGATCTGACAATTCTTAATGACCCTGTAGCACCTTCTCTTCCTCATCCCCCACCCTCCAAATATTTAGATTGGTGCCAAGCTCTGTTTTGTTTTCACTGAGTGCATTACTCCTCAAATTTCCTTAATGCGACCCATGGCATTTGCTAATGTACCTACCTGCTCCTTTGAATTCAGCCAGGAAATCTGCCCTGCTCTTCTCTCAGCAGCTTTTGCCTCTGCTGCAGAGGGCCGTGCCTGCTCAGGAGCAGTTGCTGAGCTGCCATAAATTAGAGGTAGGTGTACCAGGGGAAATTGAAATGGATCCTGGTTTCCTCCAAACTTGAGTTGTGCAGGAGCTTCATGTGCTGCTGAGCTACCCCTGAAGCAAGAAGAATAACTAACTACCATAAGAAAGCAAGGGCAGAAAGCTGGGAGTGGAAACCACCATGTTGTCCCAAGCTAAGCCATCATTACTAATGAATCACACGTGTTTAATAATGTTCATTTGAAAAAAAAAGTAAAATGCTGAGTATCCAGAGGCAATAAAGAGGAAAAGTTTAAAGAAATGATGCAGGAGTTAAGGAAACACTTGCATTACTGCTCACATAAAAGCTGGAACCACAGTTCTAGTTAGAAATGGATGAAAGATGTTTTTAAATTGTTTTGTAAGACACAAAAGGAACTATTTATGGTATTTATTTTCTTATTTCAGCTTGTGAAACTTGTGAAAAATTTTTCTCTTAATAGTTTCTTCTTTTTCCAGTAAGAAAGTAATTGCAGGCGGGCGTGTTATTATTTTCTTCCCTCTCACAACAAGCAAACATACAGTTTTCTGTCATTCTGTACTCCAGAACTTCAGTCATTTGAGAAGGTAAGGATTAGGTTTTTGGGTTTGGTTTTTGTTTCTCCTCCCCATCCTTGAATTTTGAAATAAAGTTTTCTGTCTACTTACTGAGATTTTAGGGGGTAAACTATAAACTTTGACCATCATCTGAGACAGCCATATGCTGCAATAACAAGGTATAGTGTGAAGTTACTGCAGTGTATGAAGCAGTATTTGGAATATCACATGCACTTACATTTCCAAAAATGTAATATTAACCCATAGATTAAGTCAGTATAATTCCTTCCCATTGCTTCCAGAAAGCTTTGGATAGCTCAAAATATTCACTTAACTATGTAATTTAAATGTAACTGAAAACAAAGAGGGGAGGGGCAAAAAACTTCCAAAACTTTAACATACGGAGAGGAAACAGAAACAAACTCCAGTTACAACTAAATGCCTATTTTCATCCTCACCTTTCCTCATTATTCTCACCTTGGTTGTCAAAGACACAGCCTTAGCAATGATGCAAAATTTTGTTTCTGACTTTTGAAGCTAGTCTAATATTCTGCCTTACAAGATAACATCCTCAGACTCCTGTATCTGTACTTCCTGAGAAATTTGTGGATTTGAATATGAGGGAGTCAATAGCCTGAGACAGACTGGGCTGTTGGTGAGTCAGGAGCCTCTTTCTCAATATTTCCAGTCTAACCTGAAATGGATGGGACCAGAAATTGCAGAGGAAAGCCTACTCCTAAGGAGTTTCTAGAGAGAATTTCCAAATGGAGTTTAACTCCTAGAAGACTGAAAAATTATCCTTTTCCTGTGCATGCTTTGTCTAGAAGTCTTTTAGATATATTTGTTATAATTTAAAATCTTGCTGCTGCCATTCCTTGTGACCTCCTTGTATTTCTCTACATCAAAAAAATCACACTAGAAACTTTTCTGTCCTATGCTTGTTCTTGTCCCTTCTGGCAGCAAGCAGAGCTTTGCACTGGCTTGAGGAGGAGAAGGTGCTGCTGCTCCTTCCCAACTAGCCCTGGCCTTACATGACCTGGAATGCCGTGGGATTAGCCAACACTCCTCAAGTGATTTAATATCAGTTGAGCAGCATTTTCTTAAACAGTTCTGGTATTCCAGAAATCTTCATGCTCAGCTTTTATCTCACCAAAATTCACCAAAGAAAGGGTGGTCCCTCTGTTGCCTGAACTCAAGCCCTGAGGAATTCAATACCTGCACATCGGGATCGATGTGAGCCAGTTCTCATCTTGTGATGGGATAATATTTGTATCTGGTACTGTTTATTCACACCCGTTGTGAATAAATAGTAATTCCCACTTATTTGTTGGGAAGAGCTTCTGTGATAAGAAAGAAGAGTAGCTCCAAGAAGAAAAAGAACTAATGCAATAATCTATGGGAAGAGAGCTCACAGTTGGTCCTGCAGCAGTAGGAGATATTCCTGTTTTTCTCTAGAGACTAGCACCAGCCTCAGACAAAGTCCATTTTCCTTTGTCTTACAAATACTTGTTGACAATAACATTGTACCTGCCGAGAAGCTTTTAAGGCACCTATGGCACAAGAGTTAAAGCAGCTCACTGGAAGCCTGGGGATGGTGACTGCACTTAAAATTCAGTGGGGAGTCTGCATAAGAAACAGCATCGACCTTCTTGGCAGCCCATATTGATCTGTGGCTGGGCTGCTGTGTGACCTCAGCTGGGATTTCTTCATTGTATCAGGGGCAAAATTTTGGGAATCATTGCAGGACGAGATGCTATGGTTGTCTAGGAGTTTTCTTTACCTCAGTAATGGATAAGGCATATTTTCTTGCAGAAGTCGGATTTCTCAGCAATAAGAGAAAGCTGAGAAGATTTACATTGTTTTGATGCCTCAAAGGCTGCAGAGCTATGAGAAGTAACCCCTTTGTCAAAGACATGGAGTCACAGTGTTTCCATGAGAGCTTATCTGGCATTGAAAGAACTGAGACTATGTGAGGAATTAATTGAGACAGAAGAAGCAAGATTGCCCCAAAATACTGTTCTCAATAAGGACATCCTCATTGCTCTGCATAGCTTTCCACATGCATAGGTTTGAATCTTTTCTACTAAAATGTGTGTTGAGTGCAAAATTGTTTTAATAGGAGAAAAATTTATCCTATTCTGTGCATTCTATTGGTCTGCATAAAGAAAAACCTGAGGGCATGGCATAAAATTGTGGAAGTCAGTAATGACAAATCTGTTTTCCCGTTCAGTGTTTTCAAAAAGTATTTGTAAGGACAGATGGTGGGCAGCAGCAGAACATGTTCAGTTTTATCAAGACATTTGACTAACAAGCACAGACTGAAATGCATTTCTTTCCATCTCAACTTAATAATTTTAATTAGAGGCAAAAGGTGTGGTAGGCTCATTGTCTGGAGGCGTATGTGCAATATTGTCTTGGTTGGGCAGGACTGGGTGGGAGAGAATATCACTGCCTCTAATTAAGGGTGGTGCATATCTGTGCAATCTCAGGGTTTTTTTATTGTCTGGTAATCTAAAAAATGCAAATTCCAAATGTGTGCTTGCACAACATACACAGTGGTACACTGAGGCTACGCTTTCAGTTAGTCAGAGAACAAAAACACAGCTTCAAAATGTGTGCAAGTAATACTGTGCCACTGCAGAAGAAAGGCTTTTTAGCAAGTGGTGAGACATACATTTATTATCTTGAGGGGAAGTTTCCAAAGCTACCTATGTAACTTAGCGGTCTCTGGAACTCATTCACCATTCAAATGCTTTTGAAAATTTTACTTATTAACAAGTCATTTTTGAACTTCATATAATCTCTCTGTAAGAACATCAAAGTGTTCTGGAAGTGGTAATTAGGGATCATATGCTCTAACCAGGTCTAATGGTGTTCATTTACCCTACTTATCTCTGGCCATATTCTAGCTTTTTTGTAAAGGCGCTTACACAGATGATGTGCATTTTGTCCTTTACCAGCTCTCCAAGCCCCAACTCAGGAACTGCTTCATGGCCTGAGCAGCCCTGGCATGACATTCCTCTGTATCCCCTCTCTCAGTATGGGTTATGGAAATATTCAAAATGCCTTCGTTTCACAAACATCCTTTTGTTAAGACCTGTGTGCTTCTAAGGTTTTCTGTGAGAATCTGTCTTCTTGCTTTGTCACCGTAGTCCTCATTTAAATGTCTGTCTGATACATCTGCTACAAAGAAAGGTCATAGTATTTATGCAGAGTACCTTCCAACTCTGTTCTGGGCTGCATCAAAAGAAGTGTGACCAGCAGGCTGAGGAAAGTGGTTCTGCCCCTCTACTCCACTCTCATGAGAACCTACCCAAAGTACTGTGTTCAGGCCTGGGGACTCCAACATAAGAAAAAATGGATGTCTGGAGGAGGAGGACCATGAAGATGATGAGAAAGGCCAGTTCTCCTAAGAGGAAAGGCTGAGAGTTGGGCTTGTTCAGCCTGGAGAAGAGAAGGCTCCAGGGAGACTTTTAGCAGCCTTTGGGTACTTAGAGGGTGCCTACATGAAGGAGAAGGGCTTTTTACAAGGGCAAGAAGTGATAGGACAAGGGGGAAGGCCTTTAAACTGAAAGAGAGTAGGTTTAGATTAGATATTAGGAAGAAATTCTTTGTTATGAGGGTGGTGAGGTACTTAAACAGGTTGGCCAGAGAAGCTGTGGATGTCCCATCCTTGGAAATGTCCAAGGCCAGGTTGATGGGGGCTCTGAGCACCCTGGTCTAATGGAAGGTGTCCCTGCCCATGTCCCAGATGTTGGAACTAGATGATCTTTAAGGTTCCTTCCAATCCAATCCACTCTATCATATAAATAATATAAATCTGCCTCCGATTTAGTGAAACTATTTGTTTCCCGTGATAGTAAATCTGTAAACCAACAAAATAATTTATTTTATAAGATCTTACTGAATATTTTCCCTTACTGACTGAAGTTCACATCTTGCAAACTATTTTAAGGACTGTTATCAGCCTTGTGGCTGTAAAAAGGCAGCACTTGTATCAGTCATTCTTTTACTGCCTTTTAGTTGCTACTATTTAGAGGAAAGTTCAGTTCTCTGTGCAAAACTACCAGAATTATGTCCCTTATTACTAGAAACTTGTATTTGTGACCCTTGTGAGTATAAGTCTCGGAGATTTGCAAGTGGCAGGGTGCACTGCATTTCATCACTGCCCAGTGGGGACAAATCCTCAGCGGCAAAGCACAGCCTGGATGGCCCTTGCTGCCTGGCAGGAGCTTGAGCAATAGGAGATTCCCTGCACACTGTTCAAGTGGGACACTGAGGTTTTGTGTCCATGCACAGCTCACAAATTGCATCAACTGCCTGGCAGGAATAATGGTCTAGTCTCCCAGGCAAATGATGTATGGCTCAACAAACCATAGTGGTTTGTTACATAATACATACTTTCAAATTTTAAGGACATAGTTAGGTTTTGGCAAGGAAGATTGATAAATTGACTGATTACTAGATATATCAGAGTAGTGAAAGCAAAATAATCCAATTTCCATCACTTCTTCCTTCCATCTCAGGCCTTTCTGTGATGCCTTGTGAAAGCTGACCTAGAGCAGAGGCTAGTCAGAGTTAAAGTAGATATTTACTAAGAGGCCTCAATGGATACACCTTGGGCAGTTTAAGAGCCTGGCCAGGACTACACCCAAGATGAACCCAAAATGGTCTCAAAAATGGGTGACTGGTCACAAAGTCTCTCACTTCTAAAAGTTCTGGTCCATTTGCATATTGGAGTTAATTGTCCAATTATAGCTTTAGGTTATGAAGTCCTATCCTCCTTGTTTTTTTCTCTTCATTCTGCCATTGTTTATGCTGTTGGGCCTGGAATTTGGATTGGTTATCCTTGGTCCCCCACTAGAGAAGGAACTGTTTTGTCTCCCCACTCTGTGAAGAGAGCTTACCTTAATATGAAGCTCAGAACTACACACTCAAGTAGCACAGAATCTGAAAAATATAAAAGCTAAAACCTAAGACATCAGGCTGAAATTCAGGTCCATGATTGAACCTGTGGAAAGAGGCAACTATATTTTGTTGTAATGGCAGTTCTATGGGAAGTGCCAGTCCTTGACCTCTGAAAAAGATACATGAACAATATTCCTAATATAAAGCCACCTGCATTTACCAAATCAAAACAATACAGTGTAGCTTACCTGTGCTGGTTACCTAAGTTGTTAGAGATCAATTATAACCCAAAACAAATTAAAGACAGATCAGAGGGTATAATAGCTAAATCTGAGAATTTCAGTCTTGGTTTACTTTTCTTGTTTTGGGAGGATATTATTTTAAAAATGGCTGTGTATTAACACATGTGGAGGCACATATGCTTTTCTCTGTTGAAAGTTTTTAGATAAGAAGCTCAGTGCCATCAAGATCAGTAGTCAAAGAATATTTCTTTGTGATCCTAGATCAGCAAACCCTCACAGGGTTATAGCAGATGAGCTTCTCATTCTCTGAGGAATTCTTATGGGCTGGTGGATGCAACTCCAGCACCAAACTAGGTATGGAGGTAGGCCTGAACTCTTCCCTAGTGTGCTATTCCATGTCTTTCCTGAGAGGCACAGGGCCAGTCTCTGAAAAAAAGGATTTTACTTGTGGCTTATTTCTGCTGCCTTCTGGCTGTGAACTAAAGGAGAGCAGAGCTGGTGGGGGGTCTCCAATAAACTGTGCCACTGTTCTGGGAAGCTCACAATCATGAACAGGAGAATTAAAAGGACAATTCTTTTTAACTGTGTGTCTGTTGGTTACATTTGATTGGAAGACCAGGTCAATGTGCTAAAACAATTTAAATTTCAATAATATAATATCATTTCATGTTTTATAATGCTTATAGTGCCTATAAGGCAATTTTTTTTGATGGAAAGCTGTTTTACAGACAACATGGTCTATCTTCTATTTGTAAATCCTTAAAAGTCATTCTAATACATAAAAGAGTAATTGTAGATACTAATGTTGATATCTGAGTTCTAGATAATAAAAGCCCATGTTCAAGTGCAATATATTGCTCTTAATTGGGGAAGTGCTCTTGATGTAAAGACCCCTGGATTCATGACTCCTGACAAGGGCAAACTTTCTGCACAATGTGTTTTCTACATGTTTTGAAAGCCTACCTCTATAAACAGGAAACTTCACATTGCTCCCATGCTTCACATTGCTATAGGCAGACCAATACATGCATGGAGGTTTCTAGATCTGATCTGAACAGCACAGCTGGCACTACTCTACTGCCTTAAGAGGAGCTACTTTGGTTTACATGTGGTGAGATTCTGGCTCTAAGCATCCAGTGTGGTTCGTGAGATTAGTCTAAGATGAAAATGTAGATTTTACTGGCTTACAAGAGTAGGAAGGATGTATCTCCTAGAGGGTGTGTCTGATCAGTTACATTTCATAGATGTCGTGTACTGTTTTTGCAAAGACAGATAAATGCTTTGCTAATAACAAACCTGTCTCACCCCATCTAATCACCTGGAATAAAAGCTGTTGAAAAGAAATTTGCTTATTCCTGTATGTCAGAGTATCAACACAAATCTTAACCTTTCCTGGGAATACAGCAGTATTGTCATCACTTGTTCTTGTTGCTTCTCTTACTAATTGTGTCCCAATATCAGTAAATAAATATCTTCCCAACCATAAGCTGATTTATAGGTAAATGAGTCAGATTTTACACAGCCTCTTTCCCTGCCCTCTTACCCTTAACTCAAGCAATTCAAAGCCACTCTGCAAATAGATCCTCTGACTTCATACCACCATTATGGATGTGTCAGGTCAGCATTGGATTCCAAGCTAATTCACATGCTGCTATGCAAAAGGCAGCATGTGAATTACCTGTAAATTTATTTTATCTAAGATGTAATTAACAAATCAGCTGGTTTTGTTTTAGGTGATAGGAAAATAATGGATATTCCCTGTTTTGGGGGATGTAAATTCTGGACTTTTGCCTTTCTGCCTGGGGCTCCATAGGTGATGGATCTGTTTCAGTGCTCTGAGAGTGGCCACCTAACACAGGCCATGGAGCATGTCCTAAAAACTTCTAGCTGTACCCTCGCTACTCCTTTGTGGGTTTCACAGGGGTTCTACTTCTTCCACTGCTGCTAAAGAAACACAAAGATTGAAGTTCCTGTTCTCTGGCCACCTGTCTTCCTTGGTGCTGGGCTCTCACAGCAGCCCTTCTGGAGTCCAGGGCTCCAGCTGTGCAAGATATCCTTCTGGAGAGCTTCCCAGCTCAACTCTGAAAGCAACAGCTTGAGACTGAGCTCCTTTCCACCCCATTCATTCCTTCCAGACAGGCTGAAAGGAGGGCAAAGTCTGCAGAGGATGGTGCTGAGTAAACAGTTTTGGAGGTAAAGAATTCTTGTGTGCCTGCATGTTGACAAGTATCAGGTAAAGTAATTGTCTGTGACAATGAATGCTACATAATGCAGGGAAGGAAGACTTCTGGCATGGGGAATGCTGTGCACTCACCTGTCATCATCTTGAAAGGGAGCAGGATAACAGCTGGACACCATTCCTTTAGGGAGAAGAAAAAGGAAAATGGTCAACCCAGCAAGAAGCCATCAGGGTAGAAACCTAACAAGAACTATCTAACACAGTGATTAAGGACAGCAAAATACTTATTTTCTCTTTTCATTAAAGCTGACAGAATTACTTCCTACAGGAAGAGCAGGGTTGATGCATGGGTGCAGTGCATTAGCTATGCCCCTTTCAAAAACTGGGCTCATACATTCAGACTCTGAGAGGCTCTGACTTGCTCATGCTCTCTTTCCCTCTCACACACATCCAGTATTGACTGTCAGAAATTTCTATTCACTGTTCAGTCTCTCTGGCTTCATTTTTTTTCTTGTACAATTGCTGTTTTTACTTCCAGTGTGCTGCAACTATGAGATCAGAGCACAGGCTGTTGGCTGTGTAGGCAGTGGAGATGCTGACCAGGCAAACACCAGAATATTTATGTTCCACTACGTACCACATCCCTAATCCACCCATGTGCACGCATCGCATACTGCATGTGCAGCTAGAGCACTGCAGAAATATTTGGCTCTCCTCATATTATGTTGCACAGGCAGCTTTCCTTCTGGCATGATCCCATGTTTTGTGCCTTGGAAAAAGAGCATGTATAGGGCAGGACAGCTGACTGGGAGCCCAGAGAGGAGAACTCTACAAATTTGACTAAACTAACTCTGAAGGATGAACAGTGAAAGCTGGCAGCTAATTTTTAGTAACTTGCATAGCCCACACTAAAAACGAAGGTAATACACAAAGCACAGGGCAGATTTTCTCATACAAATAATTTAATTCCATTAACTGATTTAATGGTTGAATTGTCAGAGGGAAGTCTAAAACAACCTAAGTAAATATAATTGATTGCCCTTGTTGACTTCTGCAATTTTTTTTTAATATTCTCATTTCAGGTATAGATTTCAGCTATTAGGAGTATAGGAATGAAGCAACCATTTGACTAAGTTTTACATCAGATGTATAGCAAGCAGAAAATTTAAGAACCACTTTTGTGACTTAATAGACTAAATAAGCACTTGTTTTATTAAAAAAAACACTTCTGTGATGCAAATTCCTATATTCAGTTATTTATCATCCTTATTCTTGTGCAATATATGAATGGCATGGTGAAGTCATAAAAGGAGCGTTTCCTGGATTTTTACAGTCAGCTATATAACATATATATATATGCATTTGGCATGCCCAAAACATTAATTATATTAGGTTAAGTAAACTCTGTATTTTGAGAGAGAGAATTTAACTTGAGTAAAGCATAATAGCCATTAAGGTAATTTCTGTAATCTAGAAAATGCTTCTTTCATGAAACTCTGTCACTAGTACCCAAAAGAGAAATGTAAATTGTTATGGCAAGCTGGTTGCAAAAGCAATTGGCAGTCTATATTCCTCCCAAAATAAGAAAAAATACAGGACACAATAAAGTAACTGGAACAAATAATCAAGTTTTGAAACATGTCTTACAGGCTAAAAATGTTAACCTCTATTCAGTGAAAAGAAGATAACCAGTGTTTATCACCAGTCTATGTTAATTTTCTGTCTGCATAACTATCCTTCCTTTCAAATGGCTCTCAACTTGTGTTCCAACCAGGAAGCTTCCTTCAAAATTAAGGAAGTAAAGGACATGGATGGTATGTTCTTCAAGGGGAAGCTGGTATCTTGAACAGTCAGGAATGATTTTGAAGTGGCAGGAGTCTGGAGAACATGTATAAAACACAATTAATGTGAGAGGCTTTAGAAAAGTTACTAAACAACCGCTGAGATGAAGACATCAGTGAAACTGAGGGAGTGGAAGCTGTTGTTCTTACTGGAAAAAGGCTAATGTTACATCTGTCTGTAGTCAAGGCAAGAAGGAAGACCTGGGAAGAGGAGCTGTAGACAAGTAAGGCTCACTTCAGCCCTTAAAAAGAAAGATCAGGAAGACTGATGAACCTTGGGGATCATTTCCAATTACATAAAGATGGAAAGACAAAATAAGGGTAAATCCTTGACAAACCTGACTGCAGTCCGTGGGGAAATGACTATGTATACTAATGGGAGGAGCAGGCTAGATGGAGTGTTTATTGACTTAGGGAAGATTTTGACCTGTCAGAAGCAAATGAGAAAACTGAATCTCTCTGAGCTGGCAGATGATATAACATGCAGCTATGGCCACAAAGTGGAGATTCAGACTGGACATGACAAAGCCATTTCCACCAGGATGGCAGTGCTGCACTGGAAGAGGTTGTCTGGGAAGGCAGGGGTGGTCTCAGTCCTTGGATGCTTACAGGATTTGACCAAAGTCACAACCAGCACTGGTGTTAGTCCTACTTCCAGAAAGAGGTTGGAGCTGATGCCCTTCACAGGCCTCTTTTAACCAATGTTTCTGTGACTCTGTGCCTGCCAGTGATCTTCAAGCAGCACCTCAGCAAAGGCAGTAGTGAGCTACTCTGAGCACGACACCTTCATTACTTCATGTAGTGTACTTCATTACTTAGTGCAGACACATGTTGGGACTCTGCTTCAGACTTAGGCCTTTGCTATCACCATTGTGACATTCCTGGTTCAACTTCAACAGCCCTTGTGTAGTTGTAAGGACTGAAGTTCCTTGTACTGGACTGCAATGGGCATCCACATGCCAGGTAGGCCCAGAAGGGAACTGAAGGCTCCCTCTTCCCTCTAACCATTTGATATCTGCAGCATCAAAGGGAGAGTGGGCTTCTTCAAGCCACCTGCATCATCGAGTAGTGCTCCCTCCCCTTGTGCAGATTTGCAGGACAGGGCAAGGCTGGGTGGGCACTGATCCCTGCCCAGCTCCTTCCAGTCCCGTCCCTGTCTCAGCACACAGCCCACCGTGTGTGTCACTGTGCACAGCCCCCTGCAGCCACGAGGGGACCGTGACACTGGGTGACACTGAGCACCCAGATGTGCTTCCCAGGTTGTTTGGGCAACATCACTCCCTTGCTGGGGGAAAGCTGTGAAGCAACAATGCAGCAAACAGGAAGTGATGCGCCAGTTTTCTGCACACATCTCAGGCAATCTTTGTGCTGCAACAAACACACCATTTAATTTTGCCCTACAAAGTACTTATAAAATTAGCAACAAAGAAACACCATTTTTTGTTTTTAACTTTGAAGAGCTAGAAATGGCTACTTTAGACTGCCCAGATATTGCCTGCATTGGGTTGTTTACTGCAACACAGTGTCTTATTCTTCACTGACTAACTTTCCTTACAGAGACTGCCAAGCACAAATTAGGTCAACCTAAGCGGCAGCATGAAATGCAATTTGCCAAAAAACTGCTCTTAATTAATGCTATTATTCAGGGTGGGGAGAGCTTAGCTCACAGTGAATTGGTGTAGGGCACTTTGATAGAGAGAGATGCTTTCTAAAGAAAGGTGTATCTAACACTGGATTTCTGCCCAATATATTTTGAAATTTTGATTGCAATCTTTTATGACCAAAGTGAGGACTGTAATTTGTGCCTGTAGGGTGCTCTGCAAAGCACTACTAGACTGCAATAAAACAACAAATAAACTAATCATTCTTATGGATAGCACCCTCTTGCAACTAGAGTCAGCCATTCAAGGTCTTCAGGCACTCTGTGTCAGAGGCACAGAAGTGTTGGTAAGAGATTGTTTCCCTCCTACCTGAAGCACCAAATGTGCATTGCTGCCTCTGCACAGCAGCTCCTGTTGGACCCCTGACCAGGACCTTGCATCCTTCCCACTGTGGCTGTGTCCTTGGGCTCAGGGATGCAATAGACAGATCAGAATGGCTTCTAGAGACCAAGCCCCCACAGGGCTGTATTTGATGTTATGGGCATCTTAACCCTCAGACAGGCCCAGGACTAAAGAGGTCATTAAGTTAGTTTGATACCTCTGAAGATGGTCAATTTAGGAGAAAGTTGTGTAGCCCAAGCAGAATCTGGATGAAGAGATTGCTACTTTTTGTCACTGAGCAACTTTCACATTCTCTCACCTCTCCCCTGCAGTCAGTATAAGACACTGACCCATTTTGCTTAAATAAAAGGAAAACCACTAGCCAAGGCTTTCATTTCTGCTGCTTGCTGAGTTTTCACTCTTACCATCCATCTCCCATCTGGAGTGAATGAAATGATTTGCATTTTTCCACATACAAATTCTGGTGTGTACTGATACAGGACAAGTTACTGATTAATATATAATACACTGATGAGAATCTCCTGGAGTAAAAGGCTAAATATAGTATTAGTGAGTATAGACTGTAATAAATATCATACAAGTGCCAACATGGAAAAATATGCTTGGGAACACCCAACAAGGCTCCAAAAATCAATTTTTGTACTGGCTTCGCATGAAATAACTAATTTCTGAAGGCAGTCTAGCTACATTCAGGCAGTATTGCACTCAAGCTAATAAAGTTTTGGGAGAGGCATGATAATAGGATAATGTATGCAAATTAAAATTCCACTGGGTGAATTCATTATAGTGCACAGCAGAACCCCACATCTATACATAAATAAAGTCCTTCCCTAAGTTTTAAAATATTGTCCAAGTGTGGCATAAACTTTGTGCTGATCAACCACACAGAGGTTTTTGTGTACTGTTATCATCATAAGAGTTGCATTTTACATGGAAAATCCCATTGCTTTAAGGATAAAACATCCATCTTCTACTGAAATCTCAACATCTGGACAGTACAGCAAGCCTCAGGGTTTGCTGCAGTTCTTATCTTGGCCTGACTTACTGAGAGAAAGTGTTGTCATATGTCCTAGGAGTTGGACTGCATCAGTAATCATATTCTTTCAAAAGCTTAGAAGGTGTCTATTTTAATAAACAGTGTAGACGAGCAAAGCAAACCTGGTTAAAAAATGGTAACATCAATGAAGGGTTAAAAAATGTTATTCAAGTTCATTACCTAGATAATAACTTATTTAGACTTATTTCAGTTTTGTATATTGTCTGCAGTCATGGCCACTAGAAGCTTGTCACAAAACATAATGTTGTATGCACATTTTAAAACTACCATCATTTGAATTTATCAGTGACTACTGTGCATCCAAGTTAGCAAGAATGAATGTGGGCAACTTAGAATTAAATACATAAATTTATATTCAATAAGCAGATTTAAAAGGCCTAATCTTCAGATGAAGAAATCTTGAAGATGGATTCAAAATCTCTCCCAGACCCCTCTTCAGGCAGGAAACAGTTCCCTCCTGGATTTTCAGCATTCATTCATAGGTGAAAAAGGAGGATCAGAAAAGGAATGGGATCTTACTGTGTGGTCTGGCCTGAAGCATCTTTATGCCCTGGTAATGAGTTCAGTTCTGTTAATGGAAATTGAAAGACTTTCAGTGAATTGAACAGTGATTAAAAGTCAGACATCAGGAAGAAATAATGAAACTATATTCTGAGAACTTAAGTATAGTTAAAGGACTTGTTAAGAGATGCTCACAAAAAACCCCAATGTTAATAACTAATTTTCAGTGACCTCACAATAGCTTGCTTTCTAATAGTCTGGAAACCTGTAAAAGATGTTGATTAATTCTGCAAGACCTAGTGGGCATTGTATATTTAGTTCAGTGAAAATATTTTATAGAAAATACTACATAGTTGTGCAAAAATAGGCTATTCTGTGAATACTAACATTAAAAATAAGGATGCATTTTTAAATTTTATTGTTAAGGCATAAATGCATCAAAATAAATGTTAATTGATACTTCTCCTGTAGTTTTATTCCTGACTTTATTAGCTTATGTAGACATGGTACTTAGGAACATGGCTTAATTATGAACTTGGCAGTGCTGGGTTAACAGTTGGATTTGATGATATCTAGAGTGTTTTCCAATCCAGATGATTCTACCTCTGTCTTTACAGAAGTGCCTACTACAACAGACCTGTCCTCTAACTGACCATGAGTGAATGTTCCACAGAGAAATAAACCAATTTCTACTTTGATCATTGGCTGTGAAGCAGTTTTGTGCTCACAGTATGTGCATTTTCCCTTTTATGCAAATCTATATCATTTGCATCATCTCTGATAATGCTGTAAAAGCAAAACAGAGCCTCCTTGCTAAAGTTGATAGCCTTTTTATAGTAGTTTAAAAATCAATCTTTCCTCAAACTGAGGATTAGCCAGCTACACAATGATCAGTTTTGTAATATGTGAAATGTGTCAAATCTAATGACTAAAGTCTGCCTAAACAAAAGAATGTGTTCAAAAAGATTAGTGGATTATTGAAGGCTCACACAGTCTGATGCCACTTTTCATGCTTCTTGGGCAGCTTTTAGCATGTCTCAGCTGCTGCCAGTCAACACATGCTCTTTAAGCATAGAAAATAACACAGGAGTTTATAGGAGAGCCGTGCTAATGCTTTGAGTAAGATGGCTATTTGGTGAGCTAGAGATGTAAGAGGCTTTCCTTTCTCATCAGAAGGATTTTCAATAAAGCCTGGGAGAGGTCCTGTGCTTCATTTAAACCCAGTTAATATACATATCATACAAATCATCCCCATACAGCTACTGACTGCAGCAGGCTTAACCAGCAGATGCTGATGCACTCTCACAGGTTCCTGTCAGGTACTGCTGCTCTGCAGTCAGACCTGCCTTAGAAGCTGCTATCAGAGGGACAAGGTGCTTCCCAGGGCTGGCAGCTCAGCAGCACACATAGTACTGCTCAGGGTGCATGCCCTCAGCCAGAAAAAGAGAAGGGTCAGTGTTAGGCTAGTAAACATATGAACCAAATGATCTCTCATAACTACAAAATTCATCAGCTTTAGTATTTTATACTGAAGACCAGTAGAATTATAGTACTCCTGCCTTACAATGTGTTGTTGTCATTATATTGCAAGAGTTCTATTGCCATTGTATTGCAAAGGTTCCATATTGCTAGAGTTTCTTACCTCCTTGATGTTTCTTGTAGGCAGCTCCTCTAGGCACTGGCTCTTCCTTGTCCTCGCAGCAGCCAACTGACGCCAGTTCCCCCCAACCAACCAATCCACTCTTTTATAACACTCCTCTTTTTGGCTACAGCTGTGGCCTGTTAAAATCAGGCCTGTTCCCAATCTCTAATAATTGGCTCAGCTGCAACTCCTTAAGGGGTAAGATTACTTTCTATACTACCTTTATTTTCTTACATTGTCTTATATTGTATCCCCCTACAATGTGTGGACGGTTTTATTAGCAGTGCATCTTCAATAGCCTGATTTGATATCCTTGGAGAAGCACTTCTAAGTGATGGCAACTGTCTACTTGGTGTGATATCATCACCCACAGCACACTTACATGCTGAGATATTGACGGTTTTGACAAGAGGCTTTAAAGGTTTGAGTTAAAATGGTACACTCTGCCCTGCATCATTCACCTGCCTAACCAGTTTTGGGAATTCTGTGTGGGAATGTTGTGATTATTCAAAAACTATTGTGCTTAAACTTGAATTCTTCTTTGAAACAGGTTTCTGAGGACTAGTGGTGCACACTTTGCAGGAGTCAATTTTTCACATAGCAAATATCTAACTTGCAAAAATTTCAGTGCATAAGAAAAACCCCTGTCATCTCATGTGTGGTATCACTAATGCACAAAATATCAAGACAGCTGTAATCCCAGAGAGACAGATTTGGATGTGTTTTCCTAGTCATATTTTGCTGTTTTTCCATATTCTGTATACTACTTTGGGTAGCTGACATGCAGGTGAGTTGTCATTAACTTGTCTTGAAACTTCAGGGTCTCACTGTGTTGCACAGAACCTGCAGAATGCTTGCAGAAATCCTCTGCGGTTAATCTAAACCTAAAACCACTGCTGTTGCAATATCAGGTTCAGCTACTGTCCTGCAATCCACAGTTGCATCGGGTGATTGTGGGACTGTTCTACTTTATTTCTGCGCATAAGCAATTTGCCAAACATGAGATTTATTTAAATATTGCTTAAAGTTTATTTTAAGTATTGCTTTTGGCATTATAATTTATTAATTTCGGAAAAGAAATACAGCCACTTCTGCCAATGCAAGAATGGACAAGTTGTAAGATAGTCTACACTGATTCTATCAAGCTCCTGCAAATCACTGAGTGATTGCCAGCTTTCATGCTTTCTGTATGCTGCTTTGAAAAATTGACTTCTGAAAACCTGTTTTGCTTAGGTTGCCACAATATTTTTGAATCTTGATTTCAATGTCAATTTTAAAATTTTGTCCATCTGTGTCTCATAGATGATGGAGGCTGTGGGCAGATTTCTTTCCTTGTGACTATTGCTGTGGGACACTGAAGTCTGCAATGGGTACTACTGCACAGTCTTTCACTTGTGCAGGGAATGAAAGAATATATTTCTGATACACTGAGGCATTCACAGTTCTGCTTTTCATCTCCTTGCTCTAAAGTTCAGTAAGAGGAAACAGTGCCATTAATTTCTAGTGCCAAACACTCTAATTATATTGGCCAGCTAATTACTGATTAGATTGAAAGTAGTCCCTATTAGACACATGAAGGAGATCACCTCTTATCACATCCCAGTAAATGCCGTTCAGTGTAAGTGCATGTTCTGTTATCACTGTCTTTAGTTCTCTTCTTTGCAAACCAGTTACTTGGAACACTGAGAAAGACAAGACATTAATTATGACAAAATGTTGGCCTTTCCTGTTTTGAAATGTTTGAGAAAAATGCATGAGGATGGGCCCTACCTTGATCCTGGGAACATGAAGGCTCTTCTCTTCCAGTGAGCATCTTCAAGCTGCTGTTGAAGGGGCCACCACTTCCCCTGGGCTGTCACTGTGCTCTCATGGCCCTGGTGAAGGAGCAGCCTGAGGTTGTGGTGAGCCACTTGTGCACTAGGCAGCACACACTCCTCTCGTGGTCCCAGAGGAGCTGCAGCTGGAAGGACACATAAAGCAAAAGACAGCCCCTCACCTCCTCATGGCATGGCATGGCATGGCATGAGTTCAGTGCTCAGCTCCTGTGGATTTTCCATGGATGCAGCTTTCTGCTGCAGCAGATGTAGGCCAAGCTGGCTGCTCAGGGAGGTGGCTGCTTCAGCACAATCCCTGCAGGTGCACTGGGGTGTGTTTATGGCCAGGCAGACAGGATCAGAGGAGAGTGGGAACAGGGGCAAATGTTATCATTACCCAATGAAAACTGGTCTGTAACTCCAAATGGAAAACACTCAGTCCTGGTCTGAAAGCTATAAACTTTGTGCTTTTTTCATACACGTTTTTTTAATGTGTGTAAGTGTGAAATACCTACAATTTTCTTCTATTAAAAGTTTGATTTGGTGAAATACAATTTTCCATCAGAAGTAATAAATGATGGATATGTCCTTAACAGTCTTCTTTAAAACTGCATAAACCCAAATAAAACATTCCTTGTGGTATTAGTAGGGTAATGCAATATGCTATAAAGTTCATATTCATAAAAGGATATTCTATACTGCATAGTCTTGGTGTTGGAAATTAGCTGAAGCCAACTCTTGCTACACTAATTGTTCCTTACCTTTTGTGCTGCCTGACTTCTGCAGGATACTGATGGTCAATAAATAATCCTACTCCCTTAAATAGAAAAGTGTTTGCTGTAAAAGTAATGTTCTTTGATTTCTGTTGATAATATAGGAATAAATCCTTTAGCAGGTAGAACTCTGTCTGAAGTAAAAATTTTCATTTCCTGGACATGAACTACATAATGAAGCCATTAATCATAGTCTGCCATTGAAGGGAGTCAAACTTAGTTTGCTCAGAAGCCCCCTACAAAGCATAAGGTGTGATTAAAACAAGATATTGTGAAATAAGGTGAGACTAAAACAGTATTTTCTGAAAAGTCTTTGATTCTTTCCCTTTTCAACTACAAACACTCCTAATTATAGGAGGGGCAGAGAAGTAAAATAATAGCAGTTATCCTAATTATCTGGAGTCTCTGTTTGGTGCTGGATGGATGCTTTAGGTGTGCTTACTATCTGTTTGATTTCATTAATGATACTTCATAAATTATATGCAAATAAAGAATGCAGATGGGAATGATTTCAGACTAAGTATGAGAATTTTATTGCTGACTATCAAAGACCTCTTAAAATGCTAATTTTTTAGACATAGTCCTTTGATCACTACAGATAGTGGATGTTAATCAAATAAAACTCTGACATTGTTCTTGTGATTCTAAATGGGAAGTGAACAGTAGTCTGCCAAGCTTTAATTGTTCATTTGGGCTATACTACTATCACTCTGCAAATCTCAAAGCCTGGTATTAGAGAATATCCTTCTTAAGAAGAATAATATATTTCTGGAAATATGCCTGAAAATCACTCGCTTGAGAGCACAAGTATTCCTCACTTCTGAGAACTGAATTTATACTTCCTCTGAGTGCTGCAGCAAGTTGTTGTGCTGGGTGTATTGTGGGTTTGCATAAGGCAAGACTGGACAGAATATTTCTAGGTTAGCTGGAAGATGGGGTGATGTGAACTGCCACAGCTTTCACAGAGCTCTTTAGGTTGCAGAAGTGAGGCCACCACAACATGCCTGCTCATTACTGGCCTTGCAAACACCTCCTTTTGGCACTCATATCATGTAGCCAGCCAGGTTATGGTTTATCTAGGAAAAAAAGCAAAACAATAAGGAGGGAAAGTAAACACCCTTGTTGTCTTCTGCCTAACAGTCCTCTGATGGGGGAGCCATAATATAGCACCAAAGTATTAAGAAGCCTCTTTGATTAGGTACTGGGGGTAAAAAACATACCTCATGCTTAGGTTTTCTTTCCTTTTCTTAGGTCATGCATGTTTACATTGCTCAGGTGTTTATTCTACTGTAACTTGAACTCTACACTAAAACTGAAACAATTATGACATACTTTGTAGAATACCTTCTAACATAAATTTTCAGGTATGAATCAAGATACTGAGGGGGAAAATGCTCATTCATTTCATACATATTAGAATTTTTTAAAGCATCCTTCTGTATAAAGCCCTGATAAAGACTTCTATGAGCATTTTTTTTGGATTTCTCCTCTCCTGTTAAAACCTCAATTATAAGCTTCTAACCTCCTTTAGATGATTTAAGAAGGAAAAAAAACTTTGCAAATGCATAGATTTGTGCAGCCCTGCCTCTATACCTATACACCAGCCCTTCCCCATGTAGCAAAGGGAAACTTCTCAAAAGTAACCCAGAGAGGAAGTGGAAGAGGTACCACCACCATCTTCAGGGGTCAATGTGAAGTTCCTTTGGGAATGGGCCAAGAGGCACTCCAATGGCTCAGGAGAAGAGGCTCTCTCTGTAAACAGGTCAGGGTGAGGGTGAAGGGCAGACACATGGTGCTACACCCCTAAAGGTGCTGAGAGTGGCTTCCCACCCTCCTGGCACCAAGCATGCATGTGCCTCACAAGTCAGGAATCTCTGTCCTCAGGTAAGTTCCTGCCTTGGGCAGGGGTGGGGAGCACTGGAGTGGGCGCAGTGCCCTGCAAAGGCACCCGTCCCTCAGCCCGGGGCTGCCTGAGAGAGAGGCAGCAGCCAGGGCTGGGAGGAGGGGCCATGAAATGGGAGAGGCAGGAAAATTCCAGAGGGTAAAAGTTATGTTGAGGAGATGTGGGGACACCTGGGAAAAAGACTTGAGCCTGGCTCTCCCAGAAATTACTATTATTATTTATTAGTTCAAGAGCAAAGAGCAAAGGCTCTTCTGTGCCTCCTTAGTTATTTCAATGTTAAAGAGCCACAATGAGCCAAATTAATCTTTAACAAAGAATACTTCCTCCTGTTTTTCCTGGGAACTCTATCATAATAGTGGGTGTCCCCTGAGCAGGTACAAAGAGGGAAGCATAAGTCTTTCCTCCCCAGCCCTAGTGATACAGCCAGAGTAGCTTCTGACACAATGCCTGCCATGCACTGTGCTGAGAGGAAACACTCCACTTTCCTGGACCCCCTGTGTTTGCAAGAGTTCAGATCTTGCTAGATAAACACAAGAGGAACTGGTATTTCATAGAATCAGAGTGGTTTGGGTTGCAATTGGCCTTAAAGATCATTTAGCAACCCTCCTGCTATGGGCAGGGAACCTTCACTAGACCAGGTTACTCAGAGCCCCATCCAGTCTAGTGTTGAACATCTCCAGGGATGGGGAATCCACAAACTCTCTGGGCAATATTTTACTTCAAAATGGAAGTGTAAAGCCTTTGCAGAGCTCTTAATTACAAAACAAAAGTTGCAGGCTTTTTGTAAGAAGTGAGCTCTAAACAATTTTTACAATGTGACTGGTACAAAGCTCACCTCCTCAGAGTCCCCCTGAGGTTCTCCTTCTCTGCACACACCTTAGCAGGATTTCTCTGTCAGAGATTTTGTAGTCTTCAGCCTGGTGGGGAGACTTTTGTTTCTTTAAATACATTGGCAAATTTTAAAGCCAGAATAAGGAGGATGCGTAAAGTAAGGTTGGGAAAATCCTTATTTTTTTGTGCAAAATGTTATTCTGCCACATACATATATGCAGATACACATCTCCAACTGTGGGGTAGTTCATTATTCCATTAAGCCAGGACAGCATGTGGACCATGATCTATCACTATTCTAACACCATATTAAGCCTTAATTTGTTAAGTAGCAGCAATGGAAGTGAATGTAGTTTCTTGGAAGGCTGTCAGCTTGGCATTCACAGTGTCCTTGAAAAGTTGTTCATCAGCAGACAAAGGGTGGCAGGGCTGATGGAGCAGAGGAGGATACCTTTACTACATTTGGATGTGTGCCATGGAAAGTACCCATGTGTAAGAGCAGGGAAATGCTGGGGCTGGCCCTGAAGCACACTAGAAAAAGTGCTCCAGGGAGAGCAGAATCCAGGTATTGGTCACTGCAAATGTGTGCAGTGGTGATCTGGTAAGGATACGGCTGAACATGGGATTATTCCCTTCAATATCTATGTTAACAAAGATGTAGTCTGCATTAGAATGGGAAAGCATGTAATAGATAATAAGATTACAATTTTCAAACAAATCTTATTCTGACTTCATGCACTGTACCTTTTACTTTCTGCACTGTATTTTATTTAGGTAGTGTTAAGACCTCTTGTAACAGACTGGGCATCTCTCTTGCACAAACACAAACTCACAAGATTCCCTGCTGGGGCACTGGGCCATTTTTTTCTCCTGCATATTTTCTACTACAGTCTCCAGGAAATGTGCATGTGCAAAAGACACTATTTGGTCTGTAACAGGGATATAATTGCTGAGAGGTATGATGAAAATTCATGAGAATTTAAATCTGAGATAATGCTGGAGTGCATATAGTTATTATCCACAATGAATTTAAAAGTGTTAGGGCAAGGATTATCCAAGTTTATTGCAGTTGCACTGCTGGCATGTTAATCATATTGCATACATGATGGTGTAAATAGTGCATAGCAGCAACAAGCACATAACCTGTGCTAGAAAGTAAATGATGGCATAGAAAGAGCCAAAAACCAGTAGGTAGTTCCTCAGTTCACCATGGACATTGTCCTTCTCACATGGTAACAGTTCCTAAAATTTGGCTGAAGTGTATCTCAAGCTTATTATAAAGATATAAAATCTTAATTGGAAGCAAATTTCTGTTTCCTCTTTTATTCTACTGACAAAAATAGCTTTCTAAAAGTCCATTACTCCTATAACCATAATATAGAAATGTTTTTAATTACATCACCTTTCATGATATGACTTTAATTACAGATATTTAAATGCTGCACATGGCTTAGGTATCATAGAAAAGTTTCTCCTGAAGTGTTATCAATAAAAGCTACAGATTTATGGCAAATAAATGCTAACTTTATTTTGCTAGACATTATAAACATATTGAGATGGTTTAAAAAATGTAAAAATATTTGTTGAAGGAAATTTCCAATACAAAGAAGCATCTTTTTTCCACTGGGTCTCTCAAAAAAAAAAAACAAACCAAAAAAACCAAACAAAAAACAAACAAACCCCCCCAAAAAAACCAAGCAGTGGAGAGTACGTGATAAAAGCCATTTTTTCCTATTACTGTTTCAGGATAGTGCCCCACACACATGACCAGTGCTGGGCAGAAAGATGTAAATACATCTGAACTCTCTTGAATAATGTAAAAGTCTTTCCTTTCCTTGTAGATTAGGTTTAAACTGGGTATAATCAGGGTATCTGTGAGAAAACAATTGTAAGAATGATCTGTATATGGCCATTTGGAGGAAGTAAAATACTAAACTTGCTTTTCTTGCATATTTGTACCAGTAAGACCACTCTAAGTCTAATTAATAATAAGGAATTATATAATGAGAATAATTTCTCCTAGACACAACCACCTTAAAATTAAAATAACAAATTATGAAAAATATCAAAATGATCCCTTCCAAGTAATATCCAGTAAGAATATTTTTGAGATTTCCCTTTTGCAATAGCTCCTTTGAGAACATTGGCTTTTTGTGTTACATTGCCTATAAAATGGGCAAAATTTTGATTTAATTGTTAATTTATAAGTGGTCTTAGCTGCAATTTTCAAGCAGCTGTATTTCTGTGGATTATTCTCTCAGTATTGTTCATGACACACAGTATTACAAAATGTCACAAATCATCCTGGGACACAACATATTGTACAATGCAGATTATTTATTTTGCCAAGTCCAGGTTTTTCTTTCTTAGCTTTAGAATTTGGAAACAATCCCAAAGGTAATAGGGAAGTTTGAGAACCTTCTCTTAAATATGCCTCTTGGCTGGCTCCCTTTCCTGTTTTCTTGGCCTCTCCAGGGACACATAATCAGTGCTACTCAGGCAGTCCTTATGAAGTTGCCTACAGTCCTTGTCAACTTCTTACATTTCAGAAGAAGAAAAAAAAATGAGTAGACTGTTTTGAAAACTAGGATTTTTCTTTTAATTCACAAAGTCTAGCTGCTTTACAGTGCTGGACAATGAAGCTCCATGTGACTGCTCCCAGCTCCCTCACACCTGCAATGTAAGGGGTTATAAATCAAATGCAGTAGTCTGCCTTGTTGTGCTTCTAACCGGGTCAACCTCCCCCCAAAACAAAATTCCAGAAAGCAAAGAACCATAGCAATTATTGCTGCACATAATGCTTCTCTATCATTACATAAAGAACTTCATAACAATCATAAAAAGCTGGACTGGTTATTCAGGGATTTCACAACTGGAAATAGTTTTTGGCTGCACTTGGATGCTCCTTTCAGTTATTTACCTTTTCTTGATTTTGGTACAAAAAGGGTTGGTTATTTTTTTCATATCCCTTCATTTACTAAACCAAACTCAGGCCAAAAGGCATTAATGAGGTTCAGTACAAGTTTTGGATTGATTTATTTGTTTATAGTCAAGAGGGAGAATGAAAGCTGAGTTCCAGCAACAACTACATATTTAGAGGAATTTGAATCTAGAAAATTAATGTCTGTCTGCCAATATAAAAATTCACCTCTCTTAAATCTTATGGGCTTGTCTTAGGTTGCAAATGCAAGATGTGGTCAGGAGTGTGTATTCTATTGCCATCTGTTAAAACCAGGTGGGGCAGTTTTCTTTATCTCTTCCACAACCAACCCTCCCTCCAGGAGATCTCTTCTGTTAATGGGCCATTGAGTGTCACTGCATGGCTGATAAAATTACATCATCACATTGGGAGATGCTTTGCCCAGGGGGAGGAGCCAAGCATTCTGACCTGGATATAATCTGAGGTTTGGAACACCACAGCAGCTTTTCCCCACTGAATTCCCAGGGGAGCAGCTTTCTTCTCTACTGGATTCCCAGGGGAAGACCAGACCCATCTACACCACCCCTGGACCTTCAGAGGAAAACACCCTTCTACAGGATCACTGCTTCAACAGAACCATATCTGTCATTCCAGGAGGACTGCAGCCACCATTGAATGGGACTGCTGCCAACATCCACACGGTGTCAGGTTATATTCTGACTCTTTCAGTGGTTTGTTTTGTATTACAGCATTTTTATTTTTATTTTTCCTAGTAAAGAACTGTTATTCCTATTCCCATATCTTTGCCTGAGAGCCCCTTAATTTCAAAATTATAATAATCCAGAGGGAGGGTGTTTATGTTTTCCATTTCAAGGGAAGCTCCTGCCTTCCTTAGCAGACACTTGTCTTTTCAAACCAAGACAGGGCTTATAACTTATTTGGCAACAATCATTTTATTTATGAGCATGTATTATAAAAGGACAACTGTCATTCTTTCTGTTTCTGGAGATGTTTGGATTTCAAAATCTCGCCTTTGTTGCTTTTACAGCTGAAATAAGCACCCTTTGCCTGGATGTCAGATGTTGTCTTCCCTAACATCCTGCCTTTCACACCCTCTCCCCACTAATATTGTGCCATACCAATCTTGAAAAGAATCAGCTTTGCTTTGAATGGAGCAGAATGCCTCTTGAAAAGTAGCATGTGGTCAGGTAGAGAAAGTGTTGTTATGTAATGCGTGCCCAAGAGGTGAATCAAAGACATTTAGGCCTTTTGCTAACTTATTAGGCACCTCCTAAGCAAGGTTTTGGGCTTTGATCTTCCAGCCTTAGTGGCCTTTTACCACTGTTTAATCTAATTATATCAAACCTTACTGGAGCCAGAGTGCCACACACTGATTGTCGTGTGAAAGTGTTTTAATTACACACTTATTCCTGTATGTGGGCAGATGTCACAGGTGTGGTTGTCACATCCTTCTAATATCTCAGACTCCTCAGTGCAGGAGTCTTGTTGGCACTGTCATGGTGACTGCCACGGTCACAGTTGTGGATATGTAGAAGTGTTACAGAATAACACAAAATTTTACAGAGAATGAGAGCCTCAGTGCAATACTGCCAGATGAGCTCCTTCTGACGGCACCTGAGCTGAGGTCTGCTGAGACACACGTGGCAGCTACTGAGGCACCTGCAAGCAGGGGTTTTATGTGCTCCCTGCAGAAGAACTCTATTCCTTCAGAGCTTGTTTTGCGCTGTCAAGCTACTGTTTAAGGAAAGAAATTATCTCCCTGGTGCTATGTTGCCAAATCATGTTCAGCTCTAACAAGAGAAAGCCATGAGGAAAGAAGCTCTGGGGTGCAGAGATACGTAGAAGGTGACTGGGAAAGATATCCTACACAACCCAGGGAGATGTAGCAGGCTCAGACAAACATTAGCTTTGGTTCAGAAGGGGGTTATTGTTACCCAGTGTGAAGGGCATTGGACATTGTCAGGAGGCCTGGATTACACATCCTCTGCATTGCTGCCAAGTGCTGCTGCTGTTTTACTGTGTATTTCCTTGGATCATCCCTCACACTTCTATTTCCCATCTCAAAGTCTGACAATCTGATCTGGCTCATAGGGCTCTCCTGATGCCCTGATTACCCTTGCACAGAGCAGTCCTGATCCCCACCTATGCTTCCACAGCAAACAAGGGTGATTTGTGCCCTTCTGAAGGTTTGAATTCACCTGTGGTAGATGTGGACTTTTGCAATGCCTTTTCTTTGCTGTTTTAAATCAATTTCTATCCTAGGAGTAGAAGTATTTATCAAATAAAGACTGAGAGCAAAACAGGAAAAGTAATTAATTTTCCACTTTTTTTGCTCATGGTGGAATTCACAGCCATCAAAGAAGTGAGCCTGATCACTAATAGGTATATTTAAATTATTTTCTTTAAAGATTTTGAAGCTTTTAAGTAATTTTACTGACACTATGTAGTAAGGAAATCTTCATTGATTCAGGAATTCCTTTAAAGGTCTTAAGCAGCTGATAAGTTGAACTGAACTGATGAGTCTGTTACACTCATAATATTGTTCATGGACTCAGAGGAAGCATACCTTATATAAGTAAATCCAAAGATTTTCAGTATAGTGGGAAATGTATCAATCTGATTCTATAATTGTTATTAGTCTAGATCTAATTGCTGCTGAAATAGAATGATAATTTTTTTGGACAAAGTCTCAATTATAGCGATATGGTCCATCTCTTCTCTCAGACAACCAGCAGTAGGACAACGGGATGCTGTCTAAAGCTGTGCCAGGGGAGGTATAGGTCAGACATTTAGGAAGAAGTTCTTCCCAGGAAGGGTGACTGGGCATTGGAATGGGCAGCCTAAGGAGGTGGTGGAGTCACTGTCCCTGGAGGTGTTTAAGGAAGGCCTGGATGTGGCACTCAGTGCCATGGTCTGGTTACAAGGTGGTGTTGGGTCACAGCTTGGACTCAATGATCTCAGAGGTCTTTTCCAACCTTATTATTTCTGTGATTCTGCAATGCAACTGAAATCATAACAGGGACAGTTCTTAGTAGACATCCCTTTTCTCAGGGTAATGGTCACCCTTGCACTGCACCTTTGAGTCCTGAAGTCAGCAGCTTTGGGCTACTGGAGAGGGTGACACAGTAAGTTATCAGGCTCTGAGTGCCTATTTGGGAGAAGATTGTATTGATATAATTGGTTTCTTCTTCCTCCTTCTGGGATCCACCTGAGGTACTTTTGTTAGTTTGCTAACATACTTAGACACTTTTATTTTTCTTCTTTGGTCTCACTATCACCTTACATCAGAATTTAATGTATATGATGCCTTCTGCATAGGTGGGTTACTGTTTCTTTGTTCTGCTTTCCCTAAATGCAGTTTAGTGCAGCTCTATACTTTATCATCCCACATCTGCCTTTCTCCATGCCATCGCCTGTGTCTCTGCTTCTCATGGCCTCCATTATTGTATCAGACCCATGTTTCTCTCCATCATTGTATTAGAGTTGTTAATTAACATTTTATTCTACAGGAAACAACTGCTTATCATGGCTACCAATATAAAACTGAGATTATACTATGAAATGATAAAAAAATAAATTACCTGTAGATACTGGGTTAGTTAGAAAAATTGCTGCAACAGCTAAGTTCAGTAAAACAAAGCTTCAGGCAGATGAGGGAGAGAGCAACCTGACAAGGCTGTGCAAACTCACTGCAAAAGTGGTAGCCTGTCTGTAGCAGTGATGTGGCCACATTATGGAGTTACCAAGGCTCCAAAGTCTCCTGCTCAGAGGTGGTAAGGCTGTCCATCTCACTGCAGCAAGCAGTGCTTCTTACACAGTCCTTTAGGTCAGAAGGCACCTCTGGACATCATCTGCTCCAACAACCAGCTCAAGGCAGGGCCCCCTTAGGTGGCCTTCAAAAGACCACAATAGCTCCGCTCTTCAGGGCTTTTCTTAACAGTGGCTTTTCTCACCAATTAACATCCAAGGTGTGATACTGCTGTGGTTTAACCTCAGCTAGCAGCTAAGCACCACACAGTCACTCACACCCATCTCTCCTTCCCTGGCCAGATGGGGAAAGAAATAGGAACGATGAAAGTGAGAAAACATGTGAGTTGATATAAAAACATATCAACCCACGTGGTTTTTTGTCAACCCCATAATTAAAATAAATATAATTGTAATAATAATTAATAGTAACAAAATCAATATCAATAAATGGGGGGCAGCGTGGCAGAGTGGGAGATTAATGAAGAGCTAGAAAAGTAAAACCCAAGAAAGATGAGATAAAATTTGAAACATTCATTGGAGGTGAAATTCCTCACCACCAATCAAATGATGCCCAGCCAGTCATCAAAGGGCAGACCCCACCTACATTACTGTTGACATGATGTCTTATGGCACAGAATAAAATCCCTTTGGTCACCTGTGTCTCCTCCCAGCTTTTTGTGCACTCCAGCCTACTTGCTGGTGTGGTGGTGTGAGAAGCAGAAAAGGCCTTGGCTCTGTGTCAGCACTGCTCAGCAGGAACTAAAACGTCCCTGTGTAATCAGCACTTCTCAGCACAAATCCAAAACAAAGCCCCATACCAGCTTCTGTGAAGAAAATTAACTCTACCCCAGCCAAAACCAGCACAGGTGCCATAAGGTAAAGAAGCCAGAGTCAATGGGGTTAATATTCTGGATGAAATAAAATAAACCCCTCAAGCATCCCAAAACTATTACTCTCAAAACTGCTCCTACTGAATAGTCATGACTTTAAAATAACCAATTTCAACTTTAAAAATCAACATTGTTTATGCTGTATGGTTGGTCTAATGTTATCTCAGTTGAGCAAGATGAAGAATTAAGAGCCTGGGCAAGGTATTGCTGGCACATGTTTCTAACTCAAGTTCATCCAGCAAGCTTGCCAACCAATCAAGAGGCCATATCTCTGAGGACACTCACCTGTTCCTGTGCAGAGCAGGAATTCCTTGTGGCATGGGGGGTTCCCAGAAGCTGGAGTGTGTCTGCCTGGGTGAAGCGTGGAGCCCAGCAACCTGGGGGAGAGCAGGGTGTGGCAAGTGAACAAGGAAGAGGATACTGACCTTGTGCTCCCTGGGGCCCTTGGTGAGCTGGGAAAAAAAACCGTCAGTAAAAGGTACTGTATGTTGAGAATCACTAAAAGTAGCTGTATTTATATGCTTATCTTGGAAGTACATGCTTTAAAAGAATTTGCTCAATGTGTCAATCTACTCAGATGGAAATAATCAGCAGGGGTAGTGGTGTTTTATTTAAACAATCTCCTTGGTTATATTTCATGGGGATTTATATGCTTATTTAAGTCACAGAGGGGTTACTTGAGTGACCCAGCCAGTGGCTGATGCCAGAGCTGAAAAAGAGCAGAGCATTCTGCAACCCTGCAGACTGAGCTGACCCTAGGCCACTGTGCCCTTCTCACTGTCCCAAGGAGAGTACTCTGTATTTCCAAAAGGAGAGTGAGTTCAATGTGGCAAAAAGTAAGATAAAGTTCAAAGGCTGTGAACTGTAGTGGAGCAAATACGGTCTAGAAATATATAAAGGGAGGGTGCCAAGAGGATGGAGCCAGGCTTTTATTGCTGGTGCCAAGCAATAGGACAAGAGGCAAAGGGCAGAAACTGATGCACAGGAAGTTCTGCCTGAATATGAGGAAGAACTTCTTTACTGTGGGGGTGTCCAAGCACTGGAACAGATTGGCCAGAGAGGCTGTGGAGTCTCCTTCACTGGAGATATTCAAGAACCATCTGGACACAATCCTGTGCCATGTGCTGTGGGCTGACCCTGTCTGAGCAGGGAGGTTGGAGCAGATGACCCCTGTGATCCCTTCCAGCCTAAGCCATTCTGTCAAATTAATGTCTGTGAAATTAATTTCCAAGCAGCAATAGCAATTAATCATGGAAAGGATTTAGATGCCATGAGCTCTCCAGCTCTCATTTCTAAATAAAATTCTCTGCTTAAAAACATATAACCATTTGGAAAAGAAATCATTCAGGCAAGGCTTTGACCCATCTTGTTTACAATGCAAAATGAAAACATTCCTGATATACAGTCTATAAATTGATCTATACATTTCCCTCTAGTGGCAAAGAGACATAGTCACTATTTGATCTCAGATTAGTAATTAATCTGATGTTGTTTTGTTTTGTGGCAGTTTGTCTTGTAATTTTTCCCCATAATTGAAATTACCATGTTCTGGTTTACTATTTGTGATATTCCAGGAAGAGAAATTATTCCCTTTATCATTAGGTTTTGGTTTTTTTAAGTAAAACATCAACCGTATTCACTTATTGTCCCTAATGACCTTCTTAAATTTTCCTATTTCAGATTTCCTATAAGAAAAACAGTAATGAATAAATGTTAGCTATCAGCTCTATGAATCTCAGCCTAAATCAAGTAAGTGTGTAGACAAAGTCCTCAGTGATTTATGGTAATGCAGACATTTTTCATGATCCCAAATAAATCTAATCTTTTTTCTTAACAAAATTCTTTGCTGTTGTATCCTTAAATGACCCACTAGTAAATAATTATATGTTTGTTTATATAAACAAGTTCATAGTAAGATATTAGCCATAGACATTTGTTTTCCAGCTTGCTCCTTAGCCAGTTTATTCTCAGTTCTCCAGTGCCCTGCACTAGAGATAACTGACCAAAATGTGATAATAGGCCAGACAACAGGTCCTAATGTTCCACCATGCAGTCATGCAGCCTTTAAGATTTGAGATTTTTGTTGAAAATTGTGTAGCTGTTCTAATATTTCCCCCTCAAAGCCTTTTTGTTCCAACACATTTTTTTCTGAGGCAAATAGCTACACTGATGCATTTTCTAAATACATTAGCTCAGTTTTTACTGGACCAGAATATGACTGAGTGATTAGGGTTACTAGTGACTGTCCCACTGGACTGTGTGGATATGGGCTGAACAAGTGTGGACTGAATTGAAAGGAAGCAAGAGTATGCAATGAGGTTCAAACTAGGAAAACCATGAGTTCATTTGGCTGGGCTGGGACCCAGATAGAGAGGGGCCAGTTGATGCATGTTGATGGAAAGGAATATGGAGAGATGCAACTGGGCAATGTTAGCTCAGTGGGAAGGAGTTATGGGCCTCCTCCCCTCCAGGCTTGGGTCCAGATTTGTAAAGTCTCTTTTGTTCCATCCCCACCATTTCTTCTACACATATTTCTGAAGCCTTCCCTTTGTCCTTGGAAGAGGTGATATCACACGTTTGACTTGTGAAGTAATTATCCCCTTCTTCATGCCTGCCTTGCAGGGCTCCTCCAAGAAGCTCAGCCATATCTGCTGATGATCTATTTAAGGAAAACCTTTCCCAGCCCCACCCTTCTGGGTGTTGATAGGGCAGCAAATTAAAAATTCAAAGCCTCTGGCATAGGGGTGGCTGTTTCAGATACAGCAGAAACTGAAGATACCTCCTCCTATCTCTCTTTGATGTTAATCAGTTATCAAGACATTGGCAGGTTCCAGCACTCTGTGTAAAACAATGATGTAATTTTTACAAGTAGGCTTGAAGCCCTTGGCAAACCAGCCCTGTTTGTTTCCCCATCCTTAAGAGCTCTGTTATTGCTATTCCTGATTGAAATTCAGGGACTTTGGAAATCCAGTAAATGTTAGAGCCAAACCCAGATCTGTGAAGCTCTCCATTCCTGGACACCCCTTGGGGCAGGGACCTGAGCATACTTCCTGTGCTAGAGCTGGCTTGCCTAAACACCACAGGCAGCAGCTGAGCGACCAGGCACATCTTCTGGAGGGCCACCTTGTCCTTGGCTAAGCCATACAATCTCTGTAAGGGATTATATGACAAAATGTGACTGTAGTGGAAATACCAAGAACAGGCATGATCAGTGGGTCAAGAATCTCACTTTTCTCCCTTTTCCTCCCTCACAAAATGCTCATGCATTACACAGGAGTCCTAAAGCCACTTGCATCCACTCTCCATGTGAAAGAGCTTCTCCCTTTGTGCCTTGTCCAGTGCCACATAACATTTTCAGGCATATGATTTTATAAATGAACAGTTATCAATCAATTCATCATCTCTATCACACGGTACCATGACCAGAGACACTGAAATGAAGAAAACCATGTCTAATTCATACTTGCTCAGGGATCCCACCTGCTCTTCAGTGACTCCCTCTAAGCAGCCTTTTTTTTTCCCTATGTGCTGTCAGTTTTATGCCCCAGGTAGTGGGAATGCCCTGGCATTCCTCTCTCAGGGCACGGTCACAAGAATTCCCAGGGTGCTCATTGCTCAGAAATGGCAGGCATGGCAGAGGTTACACACAAGAGCAAGATGGAAGTAAATGGAAAACTTAACATAGCTATAAATAGGCAGAGCTATTATTTAAGCTTCCACATATAGGAATTAACTGCTTTAAGGAAGCCCTTTGGTATGAAAATTCTCTAGAGAGGGAAACTGGAGAGGCCCCAGATAACCTTATGTTTGCCAAGTGACAAAAGCCAGTAGTTTGCTGTTTAAGGGGTATTGTAAAGGACTCCAAAAAAGAACAAAACATCCTTTTAAGTCTAATAAATATAAGGTGATAAGTAATTTCAGATTATCAAAGATAGTATGGGCAGCCCCATCTCTGTGGGGAGAGAGCATTTTTCACAGTAGTTACTACTGAACCTAGCAATAAGATCTGACAATGTAAGACTGAAGCTAGAAAAATTGCTATTGGAATTGAGGTACAAAATTTTAATTGCAAAGTTAATTAAAAATTGGAGGATCTCACTGTGGATTGGGACGAATTTTTCACCACCTGAAATCTTATATCAAGACTGAATGTCTTAGAAACCTTTTCATTATTTCCTCTTGAGATTACTGGACCTGATACAGGACTCACTCAGAGAAACTCTATGCTCTGTATTTTGTCAGAGGTGTCAACATGGTCCCTTTTGACCTTAACACCTGTGAAAAAAATCAGAGCCATTTTCCCTCTCTGTAGTAAGAAGGCATTCCATGACATGTCAGAGAGTATGAATGGAGAAATGTGATAAACTTAACCCAAGAAGAAACATATGGCTTAGTTATGAAAGGAAATGTCAGTGTTACCGTTGCTGTCACTCTGTCACTGCAGCACACAAGATCAGGTGCTGTGTTTATACACAGAAGGAAGCCAGTCTCTAAGGTAGGTACTCTGATAGAAAACTGAAAATCTGACCAGAGGAAAATATGCTCCTTGGGATTACTGCTGAAGTACAACTGCAGAGGAGGTTCTTGAGGCCTCCAGTCTCCAGGCTGGCAGGAAAGGGCAAGGCTGGGTTGGCAGGAAAGGGCAGGCTGAGTTTCTCAAATGTGTGGGGACACTTACATAACACTGACTGACTGCTGACTTTCACCATCAAATTTTATATATTTGACTGCTGCTTTTATTTGCTGCCATTTTAAAGACAATGGGAAGTTTAGCCATTCGTTTCTGCAGAAGTAGGGTTTGGCTCTTCAAATGTATGTAGAAATGGAAACCTGAGCTTGATTCTGTTTTCTCTGCCACTCCTTTAAGAGTAGGACTTTAGGCTCAACAGAAAGGTTTCCTGGATAAAAAAAAAGTAAGAATATGGTCCCATGCTTTAGGTTCATTCTGAAACCATCATAACAGAAGTAAATCTGTTCCATTTTCTGGGATAGGACAAAGATTGGGAAAGCAACCCCCTCCAAAACAAACAATGTAATTACAATGGCAGAAGACAGGTGAATAAAGCAAACTGGATCCACCAAATGAAAACACGATGATGCTGTAGCACTACCTTCCCTCACTGATCTCACCCAGTCCAATGTTCACATAAATCAGGCAGGGGTGTGCCTGAGAGGCATTAGTTCACTGAAGACATCTGACCCAGGTCAGAGGCAGTGTGATAAACTGGAGCATGGCTGCAGGCACTCACCTTGGGATTGAGCAGCAGCCTGCACAGATATGCCCTGCTGAAATGCATCCAGATGATCTGGTTCATCAGGTCAAAATGATCCCAGCTTCCCACCCCACCCTGTGTCCCACCTGTCTAATCCATAGGCGAGGCTTACCATTGCTTCAGGCTCCTGGTGGCATGGCACTGAGGAGAGCTGGCAGAGGCTGCTGGGCAGCTCTCTTACAGGCACACGCTCCATTTCACATGAGGCAGCAAAGTACACACACACACGTGGCATTTTCAGAGAATCTGCTCCCTAAGTTAACATGAGAATCCCTGCTGATGTCAGCAGATGCAGGTGTAGGTTGCTGCTCAGTGCTGTTCTGCTCATTCACTGTCCTTGCAGGTGGCAGAGCAGGACACCCAGCACACACGCCTCAGTGTAGCGGGCCCAGGGCCTGCAAGGCCTCCCTGGCGTTCAGCAGCCTGAGACAGGAAATGCCGAGTCATGATGGCTGGGCCCTAGAAGCCCCTCTCCCCACCTTCAGACCCTTGCTTATCTCTCTGTAAGACTATAGGTCACTTTCCCTTTGACCCTTACTATTGGACAATTTCTAAAACTCCTATATCCTATAAAAACCCCTACTTTTGCCCAGCTGGGCAGAACAGCTGTCCCTGAGAGCCTTCACAGAAGATTCAATAAAGACACTCCTATGGAACCTCACACAGCCTTCTCCTCTCTCTCCCTGCGTCTGCCTAAGGCACTTAGCAAGCAAAGAGCTGAAATCATAAAATGAGCTGATAATCATTAAGAGCTGATATCACCTAAGCTTGCTAAGGTGGCCTGCGGCTGGGAGCTGCTTGGGACCTCAGACAGGCTGTGCTGAACAGGACTGCGCCATCGGGATCCATTGCAGCCCGCCGGGGACAGCCCGAAACCGGCGGAGGCCGCAGTACCTCAGTGTGACACTGGCGTGAGACGGTGACACAGAGAGCACTGCCAGCCCTCAGCCTCAGCAGGCTCCGTTCACCCCAAAACAAAGGTGTGGAACAAACCAGTTCAGCTGGTGCTGAGGGAAGGTGGCCTCCTAAAAGGTGCTAACAGCCTGACAACACTGCCCCGGTGGGAGGAGATTCTTCCTGGGAGACTCCCAAGGGAGAAATGCCTCAGGAGAAGCTCAGGACCCGACCACTTAGAAAAATCAGATGAAAATCCATTTGTCTTACTTCATATGATGGAAGTTCATTTTTACCAAAAATTGAAATGCATTTTCATACATTTTCTAAATAAACAAATGCTAACACAGCAGAGGCTTTCCTTTGTGAGCATCCCCTTACATTTCCTCTGCAGCCAGTCAATCCACATCCTTTAAATAAAAACATTGATAGGGCAGTTGTAACCAGCACTGCCTTTACATGTGTTTTCCCACAGCACACAGACAAAAACCTCTTTACTAGAGGTAGCTCAGGCTGTTTAAGATGGAAATAGTTGCTGGGATAAGTATATACTAGAGCTCTACCTCCCATTAGTCTCCAGGCAAGCCATGCTCTCCTCCTCCCCTCACCTTCCTCATGCCCTGGGGAAGCCTCTCAGCCTGCCTCCTCTGCTCCCACACCTGACAGAATCCTCACCCTCCATCCTTGACATGGTGCCACATCTCACACCCTGTGCACATGTCCTTCTTTCCCCTTACACAAGGGTAAGGGAGGAGCTGTGCTCTGGCTCAGACATCCCAGGGTGGAACTCTCTGCAAAGCAAGCTTAGCTGGAGATGAACGCTGTAGCAAAATCTCAGGTGAAATCTCTGCACATGTGACAGTCCCTTGTGGTCACCTCTGGAAAGGTAACCCTGTGTTTCTGAGGAATACCCACCAGATATTTGTGTAAAGAATGTGATAGATGAGTAATGTGATTTTTGACTCTCACAATTAACCGACAAATATCATGTATATAGGTTAAGAAAAGTTTTATAGATTTATAGTTATGTTTTACCCCCTTGTGTGGTTATCAAGGGACAGCTGGAGTTGGTACATCTGGGAGGGCTGGCTTGTCACTATGGTGACACTTGACCTCTAATCAGGATTTGAGGAAGAGATCTCCGCCACTGGACAGCGAAGAAGGGGCTGATGGACAGAACTTTGGGAGGGATTAAAGGGTTAAAAAGGGAAAGCCTCCACTATGAGGGGGCTGAGCACATGGCGGGGAAAATCTTTTGCTCCCGGCGCTGTAACCTTTTTTTCTTTATTCAGTCTTCTGTTGTATTTTTGATAAGATTTAATACACCTTCCTAAGCTGTGAAAAGTGAGTAGCTGTTTCTCACAAGGGGATCTGGCTGGTCTTACCCACACTGAGAGATAGCCCAGGGAAGTGGTGGCTCTCCCAGCCAGGCTTTCTCACGCAGCTCCACACTGTGATGAGGTGTGAAATCCAGTCCTGAGAAGGGCACTTAAAGAGAAAAATTATTTGCTTAAAACCCTTTCAGACTTCACAAAAATAAGAGCAGTCACTGAAGTTACTGGCATAGATTAACTCTGCTGATGGTTCCTGGAAATGCCTGCATGTCCATCTTGTCAGTGAAGAAAACTCAAGGCAATTTCACCTGAAATCTTCCTAAGACGACATTGGAGCACCTTTGTATGCAATATTTGTATGCACCATGAGAAAGCACCTTTGTATGCAATATCATAAAGAAATTTCAGCAAGGTAAGTGGAGCATGCCAACCAGCATTGCCCCAGAAGCTGTGACTGTACCACCTGGTACTGGCTGCCTGGCAAGGAGCACTGTGAGACTTTCAGTTTCTCTAATAATTAAGAGTTTGCTCCTGCCAGCTGCTGAGCATGCCCATCTTGTGTCCCTTTTGGCTGAAGGTAAGGACAGTCATATCTGCATGACAAGAAGCTTTGGCAGGATGACAGACCATAATTTCATCAATAAGATCACATTAAACATTTACATGGTAAAAAAAAATCTGGAACTAAAAAAAAAATCAACACTTCTGTCCACCAATACACAAACCTCTTCATTTTCTTGCCTTTCTCTTGATCTGGGTTTTTAAAACATGCTGAATTGTGGGGAGCTGTTCCAGACCCTGCTTAATGAAAATGCAGTCTCTGTGGAACTGATGAATTGCAGCTTAGCTGTTAAATACAGGACATCCAACCTTAACTGCTGCCACAAGCAAACTTCTTGGCAAAATCTGGAGAAAGCAGACAATGTTATACATGAGTAGAAGGACATATCTTTATTAAATACCTCAAGGAGAAAACTTATGTATATATCATGCATGTTCTTGTCAAGAACAGTCTGGAGAATTTGAGACAACCAATGGATTCCTAATTTTGAAATGATGTCAAATTCAGAATACAGAAATAGTAATAGGATGGTAAGATCATGTTATGGTCATCTACTGTACAGAGCATCCTATGGTATTCAAATAAATAAATTCATTTTATAATCCCTGAGAGCACATTTGATCTGTGAGGCTTGGACAGTTTAAGCTTTTGTTATTAGCTTGGAATGTTTTTTTTTATGCTGCAATTGAGAAAGCAGCTTTGAAGTCATTCAAAGCAGGGACTACTTTGAGATAATCAGATTTTTGAACATTCTTGCTACTTCTTCTGAATGGAAGAAGGAGGAATAAGGAGGAGTTGAAGAAGGAGGAATTGACTGAGGAATATCAGTGGCAGGGATATGGTGAACATCAGTCAAAATCCTGGAAGACCGAGATTTCACAGGTGATATCTGAATCATTGACCAGACATGTGACTGCAGGGATTTACAATGGGAGGAAACTGAAACACAAACTTGCAAAGCAGGAAGCTGATAAAGCAGGGAAGATAAAAAGGTTATTGAATAATGTAGCAAAACACACAGACTACAGAAATAGAGTCATTCAGGCTGAAAACTTAGTGAGTTTTGATGCTGTGACATTAAAGCAGATAATAGTACTGGGACTGGAGGGGAACCAGTTGATTTTACTGTTTCAAAGTGACGTGTAAATGAAGATTAATGGAGAAATAAACTTCTATTCTAAACAGAATGTAAAGGAAATTTTATTGAACAGCTCAGAGACACTGGGGACCACAAAGGAACTGATGAGAACACTTCTAAACATTGCTATGCCTCCACATTTTAGACAGTAATGGATGGTTGGGTGGATGACAAATGAGAGCACAGCATAGTACAAGGGAGACACATCAAAGCTACTATTAAAGAAAGTGGAAATGGATTAGCCACTGTCTGGGGAAATCAGATATCAGAGCTAGCAGTCAAGCCATGGAGTGGAGTCTACAGGGTACAGACAAAAAAGACCATAAAGGTTTGTGCTAAAGATGATTTGTCTGGCTTGGAAGGATATCAAACAGCACTCTAAGAAAAAGATGAGTTATGGCTCATCTCAGAGGTCCTAAATGTCTCCTAGATAAGTAATATTAGGAGGAGACTTGTCCAGTATGCCTTTAGACAAGTCTCTGAACTGCATTGGAAAATGGAGCTGTGTTAAACAGGTGTTCACTTGTTCTCATGAGGGGGACACTTGGCTGTGCATTGATGGTACAGTGGCTGCCTAATCAATATCTGGTGGAAATACATGGCAACTGTAATTTAGGACTTTAAAAAAAGACAGTTTTCATTTTTTGCTCTGTACTACTACATGGCTGATGGATGCTAATGCTCCAAAGCAATTGTTGTGACAGAGACACATTTCAGCTTTTTCTTACCCTGTCACAGCAGTGACTTCTCTTAGCTTTCCTCCCTTCTCTCCTCTCAATGACTCTCCTGTTTCTCACTTTGCTCTACACTAGCCAAAATTTTTTCTCAGCCACTTGTTTCCCCTATACTGTAGCCACTGGCTTCCCTCACTGCCTTTACATGAATTTTGTTGTGATGAAAAAGCAAGAACCACAAAGTGGACTTCAAGTTATATGGAGGGGAGGAACAGACACAAGTGGGGACCAGACACAAAGGCCTGTATCTTCACACATGTTTTGTAGAAAATACAAGCCACTTTCCTTCATGGAGGGGCCAAGCTTCCCTCCTAGGAATCTACAGTAGAAACTGCTCTCAGAGGAAAAGAGAGAGAAATGTTTTGTATTCCATATTGGCATGAAGTTAGCTAGCAATTATTTGGGGTGGGCTAATCAAAACATCAAAAGGAACTAGATAGAGCACACACAGGGCTTTCATGTCAAGACCCTTGCAGAATGATTGCACTTTGTTTAGTACTTATGAGTCCAGGAAATTATCCATCTCACCAAAATACAATCTTCCATCAGGCAGGCTACTGGAACTAGACAGATTTGGAATTATTGACATTTAGAAACTCATTTTCAGAGACAAGCATCAGCCAACAAATGGGAAATATCTAAGCCAAAGAGACTATTGTAATGTGCAAAATAAATAATGCACACACTGAATTATTTATTAATTAATTAATGTTGTCATAAACAAACTTTTACTGCCTAGCCTTTCAAAAAGTGTAAACTCATCTAAGTAAAAGAAAACTCAAGCTAAAAAGAAGGGGAAAATATTCTGGATATTGAAAGCAGTGAAGTAAAAAATCCTAAGGAACATTTTTGCTAAACTTCCTACCTTGGGGTTTACAGTGACTGGAGCTTCCAAAATAGTCATAAAAAGGTGGTATCTCTAGTGTAGAGATTTATCAAAATACTTCACAAAAGTCTTAACATACATTGTTAAGAACACAAATTCCTCAGTGGCATTTCAAACTAGTTATCCTAAAATCCTCATCTTTAATTTCCAGTGACTTCACTCAGGCCTTGTTAACAGTTCTTTTCTCAAGGAGTAGCAGTGGCACAAGTATTTGTTAATGCAAACCTTTTTTCCTTTAAACACACCATTATTAAAACAAGTTTCTATGACATGTAAGTTTTCTTACCTTACAGAGAGTTAAGCTCTTTATCTCCTTGTCTGCTAAACTCATAGCCCAAATGATTCCCAACCCAGTCTCAAAGAGAAATATCCTTTAGCTCAATTTTTGGAATCATGTTTTTGGCTGAAAACGCTTTAGGGAACTCTATTCTGTTATAAACTCACACAGCAATGCAGGCAAAATATGAAAAGCCCTGAAGTGCAGTAGACCCAACCATTCCTTGACCCCACCAAAAGTAAGCTTGACACATGAAGACTTTGCTGTTCTGGCAGTTTCCTTGGCTGCTTCCTAACATGTTTTCTGAGGAATAGCATCTGGTGGAAAATGGTTTCTTCCTCCCACAAAACTGCAAGACTTTGAAATCTTTCCTATCCTGAGTTGGACAAAACCCAAGACTTTTTGAAGCAGTTTGTAGCAACCAAAAGATGCCTCACCAGCCAAGAGCCTAGCCTGAGGTGTTCAGCACTGACTGTCCTTCTCCCTGGGCTAGCAAGCCATTTGTTCCACCTGCCCCAAGGTGAGAGCTACCATTCATGAAGAAAAGAAACAATTTTGTCTGCAAAATGAGCAATTTTCTCTAACAAGCATGGGAGCTTTCACAGAAACCACCCAAAACAAATTCCTTATCACTCCCCAACAGAAAAAACACTTGGGAAGGAAAACAGTGAGTGCTGTTCCCTTGGCCTGGAGCTGGCAGGGTATGGATCCAGCCCTGGGCTTTTTTCTCATTCCAGGGGAGGGATCTAATCCCAACCAAATGGGATGTTATGACCAAATAGCCTGTTCTGTCCTATAAACACTCCTCTTTCTCTCCCTTAGAATGAAAGTGAAGGAAAAGAAAAAGAAAGGAAAAGGAAAAGGAAAAGGAAAAGGAAAAGGAAAAGGAAAAGGAAAAGGAAAAGAGAAAAGAGAAAAGAGAAGATTTGTTTGATACATACGCATTCTTGTGAAAGATTCTCAAGCCTGACCAGACCAGGCAATATCTAATTAAAAGCATTTGGTGGCAAAATTAATGACCAACTCTGTTTGAAAACTGCTATTCAGAGGTGGCTTTAGCCACCACCATCGCTTTCTCCAGGCTCCTCCGTGTTTGTTTTTCCATATCCCCGGGTAAATTTGCACAAGGGTTCAAGGTCTGCTGCCGTGCGTGCCCCCTTTGCCAGCCGTGTTTCTGTGACGCGTGCAGGAAGCTCCGGGGTGACCTTTGAGTCCCGCTCCATCCCCGCCCCGAGGAGCGGGATGCGGGGTGCGGTGTGCGGGATGCGGGATGAGGGGTGCGGGATGAGGCATGAGAGATGCGGGGTGCGGGATGCGGGGTGCGGGATGCAGGGTGCGGGATGAGGCATGAGGGATGCGGGGTGCGGGATGCGGGGTGCGGGATGAGGCATGAGGGATTCGGGATGCGGGATGCGGGGTGCGGGATGCAGAGTGCTGCCAAGGGACTGCCAGTCTCCTGGAGCAGTGCGGAGCTGCTGGGGCTGCCTGACCCTCCGGGACAGTTTGTCACTTGGCCCCCAGCACGCAGCCCTGGGCGGATATGATTTCTTGGCTTTGCCCCCAGCACTCCCTTCCTGCCAATTTCTCCGCATTTGCATTCTGCCGGCGCTCCCGACAGAAAAGGCGCTGCTGCCGCCCGCGCCAGCCACACCTGCAGTGGGTCACAGTGGCCCAATTCACAGCACAAACCTTCCCAAACCTCAGCCTCCTCTCCTGCACCTTCTGCAGCTGCCTCGAGGAGTCCTGCGTGGTGATCTCTCCCGGGATAAGCCCCTGTTCCCTTCACCCCTCTCCCAATGGCACATTGCACAAGCCAGCCATCCAGAAAAATAATTTTAAAGTCTGTGTTAGTTACTGTTCTAAATGTAAAGGGGACAGCAAAGGAAAAAAAATCCTACTTAACTTTCAGATCCTTGGTAATAAAAACTTTGTTGAGTCTATAACTAAAATATTAGGGAAAGACCATCAATAAATGGGATTTCTTTGGATGAACAGAAAGCTCTGCAGAAAGAAAAAAAAGGACAAAATTAGAGTGGGGTAAAATCAAACAACTAGAGTGAGGTGAAATCCACAATGGGATCAAGTGGTTGGCAGTGACTAAATTAAGAAGACATAGCTAAAGAAACACAACATTTTAGGCTTGATTTTCATTAGTAGATACAAGCAAGTATGCATAGAAAGTAATCCAGACTCAGTGTGCACCAGCTGCTCTGAGCAAGCACAGTAAGGACAGCCCAGGCACTGGTACAAGCTGTACACAGCCCTAGGGCACAGTCTATCCACAAGTCACTTCTGTCTGTACTTCTTCACATCACAAACGCAATGCAATTATGTGTGCTCTTGCTTTTCCTCATCTCTTTTTTGGTTTTCTGTCTCCTTTCCCTTAAATTCTCAGTCTGTAACTTAAAAAAAGGATTACATCACTTAGTACAATGTAATAGCTTAAACAAGGGAAATCGAATTTACTAGGAGGAAATCCTGGTTTTGCTCTAATGCTTCCTACTTGTTCTGGACATTAGGCTCAAAAAGATCAGAGGGAGAGTACCTGTTTCATCATCAGTACGTTTTTCCTTAAAATCTCTGGACATCAAATGCATGCATTTACTTTCCTAATCATCATAGCTATTTATTCATAGCCTTACTGACTGGCATCTAATGACATCAAAAAGTCAACTTATAGCACATGACATACACAGCATAGCCCTTTCCAGTTCTTCTGCAGGAGTTTTACCCCAGTGGCCTACACCAGTTTGAGTAGTGCTGCCCTCTTCATTAGCCCACCTTTTCCCTGTACAAGCTTTCTTCCCTCAGTGCTGCTCACATTTCAAAGCACACAGGAGCTACAGGTGAGGAATTCAGCTCAGCTTCCCCTCCTTTATCTGCTGCAGGGCGCTCACCTTGCTGGAGAGGCTCAAAACAGGTGAAGTAGGGATGCCCTGGGGGTAGGAACTGAGGGAGCAGTTTCTCAGCATCTTTTGTAGAAACGTTGCATTGGGGTGCAGCTTGCAGCTGGCCAGCTGTGCTGCTTCAGTGACCCGTGGGGACTTGGAATGTACATCTCTATCTCACACCAGTGATGGGAATGCACATGGACTCCCCTATGCTGGTTTATGTAAGGGCAGCAGTGCAGGGAGCTCTGCTCCAGCTGCAGAGCTGTCCAGAAACAGGTGTTTAGCCTGTGGGAAGCCAAGACATGAGCTTATGTTAGGCCATGGCTCCTTTGACAATTCCATGAATGGCCCAAGAATTTTTGGTGTCTCCCTCTCCCTGAACTCAGCTTGGTTGCTTGCAGAGAGGCAGCACAGAATCTCACCACACTTGTTCTCAGGCAAAGTGATCTCAGCTCTATCACTCTGCCTTCTTATGAGGTGTTTCCTGCTTCCCCTCCCCTCATGTGTTTTGTTCTGCACAGACTATGACCGGATGTATCTATCCCCCACTCTGTCTGCCATGCTGTGTCCCTCCAGGATGAACAGGCAGTGACACATGGGAATAATCTGGGACACCAGCCTGTTCCAGCCTGTATCAGTCATGGCCCAATGGCTCTCACATGTTGATGCTTTTCTCAAGGCCCCCTCTGGTCTTAAGAGATACTCTCTGGATATGCCACCCTGCTCACACCAAATACAAAGCTAGGGAATTTTGGAGGGCACTGCTCAACAAAATTGGGCTCCTGCCATGCCTTGCTCAAGCCCTGCCCTGTTCACACATCCCTGGCCAGTCACAGTGGCCCCACATCAGGTAAGGGGTGTTTGCTGTCCAGGGTCCCCCTGCCCAGCCTCTCATTGCTTGCTGGTGCTTCATGTATTTCTCTTGTTGCATGGGAAAAAGCATTAGTCTCGGTGTTCTTGGGTGTTTTTTATAGAAATATGTTAATTTGGACAAAGGAAGTTAAACACCTTTTGCTAAAAATAGGGATGACTGCAGTGCAGACCTAGCAGCAATATAGATCTGTGGTGATTTAGTGTTAGGGCCCACTCTTGGAAGAACAGCTAAATATTGCAGCTTTCCAAAGGTTAAGATACATGTCTAATCATGATCTATTTAGAGAAAATGGTTCAGACATCTAATACATAGCCTAAAGTGAAAGGTACTCATTAAAATCTTGGGTGCCAAGCAGACTGCTGCCTGTCCCTATGTCCTAGCACTACTCACACCCCCCCAGCCCTGCAATAACTTTCAATATTTTCTGTCTCTACAGCTGAGCTTCTTTGCCCTGGCTCAGTGCCACCATGCTCTGCACATTGATGAGTTTATGCCCAGGAAAGGCAGGGCTGTTTCAGGGTTAGAGTGTCTGAGTGGGGCTAAAGGACTTTCCAGCACCCATCTCCACCCTGCCTCTGCTTCTGCAGAGCACAGTGAGCCCAAACAGAAACATTAAACTCATTATGTTCCCTCCACTGTGCTTATAAAGGGGAAAAAAAAGGGACAGCCTCTTCAAGGCACTTGAAAAATCTGCAGATGAGAAGTTCTATAGAAGAGCAGAGAAATGGAATAATGCTTTCTAGCTAGCTCTTTGGGAACAGAGAGATGTAAAATTGCTGGATTCTAATTTGAAGTGATAAGTTGAAAACATTAATTTTTTTTCTAGGTAAGAATTAAAAAAATTTGTCAAATTACAATAGGAAGTATTAAATTTCATAATATTGAAAGATTATGAGCATAATAACATGCACTATGACACAAACATCTTACTCATGTCAACTTGAGCAAAAAATCAGCATTTTCAGATCTTTTTCTCTGCATGTATCTCGAAACTGAGCAGTGGCCTGGCAGCTGTGCCATGTGTCAGCAATGTGAAACAGGTTCTGCCCCTCACACCTGACCCACAAGAAAATTGTGAGGTCAAGTATTGACTTACCTCTGGGAGTCTGACATCTAAGACATTCTGATGGCCCAGAATTAGATGGAACAGCAGGTGCAAATTAGGAAAAAAAGAAAAGGAAAAAAAAAACCAAGAAGATTTTCCTGCTCTCTTGTGTATTCTCTCTGGAAAAAGCACGTTTGGGTTGCTCTGCAAACAGTCAGACACTTGCATTGTGTAAAGCTGACTGGGCCTCGTGGATTGCTGTCACCAAGTACAGACAGAAATTTGTATTGTGTAAGAAGATGGGCTGCCCAGAGATTTTCTTAAGGGCTTTTTCTGCAAAGCATGTTAGAAGTGCTGCTCTCTTTATGCATCCAGATGATCACAACATGAAGAAACGAACAATATAATGTGAATCTTAAATTATCTTGTTATGTTTCAGAGCAGCTGTTTGGGACAGAATATTAAAATAATAAAATCAGCACATATGCTGTGGTGTGGTGCAGACTGGGAAAGCACGATATACTCATCCTTCTTCTTGGTCTTTGGCCTTCAGAGGCAGTTTTGGCAGAGACAGCACCATTTAGCATCTTTAGATAAAACACCACCTTTGCCTTCTTAAACTAAGGTCTCTGACTTGTGTGATTTCCACTCAGCTGGGGACTGAAATAGCCACAGCCACAAGAAGGTGCCTTTGGTGGTCAAGCCAGCAAAAGCAACCAGGGTAACCAGTGTGGAATGCCCAACCTTCCTTCAGTTCTGATGCTGCAGCTTCCTGCCTGGACAAACAAATACAATCTGAGCCCAGAAGGATATCAGATGGGTTAGCTCTGATTAAAACTGTTACCTCTGATTGTAAATGCTGCCTCTCTAGATAAGGCACAGGCACAGCAGCTGGCAATGGGACAGTGCCCTTAGAAGTTCCTGCAAAGTCTTCCCTGAGTATGAGATTCATCTCATGTCTCTTGACAGAGGGACAAACCTGCTTCTCTGATTTAAAGCAAAACTGACAGTTATCCATTGTTTCATCTAGCAAATAAGGAATGGGATCCCAAACTTGAAGCAGAGGCATTACATTTTTCTCATCCAAACCTAATGGTGCCTTTCCATAACTGTATCAACAGCCATAACAATATCTGTAGCCAAGGCTGGATTAATTGATTAGTAACAATTAATGGGATCACATTACAGAACTATCAAATTCCAGAATTGCTTTTTAAATTGAACTTCTCTTGAATTTTCCTAATCTCTTGTTCCAAGTGAAAGGTGAAAAGTAATTTTTTAAACTTCACTTTATTACTAAAAATAAAACTAGCACAGATGAACTTTGAAGCATATGTAATTGAGTCTCATGTGATCAGAGGATCCAGTGTTGACAGGGACTCTCCTTGCTTTATGTAAGTTAAAAGATTACATTCTCAGCCAGTGCTAGAGGAGAGCTGGTTATTGTTTGCAAACAGCATAAATCTGCTCTTGATTTGTAAAATTGATGGGTCACTTCGAAGAAACAAACTGAGCTAATTTTAGGTTTGGATTTTTAATACATCAGTTTAGACCCGTCAGCACATGACAGTAAAATTTAATTTTAAGGATTTCACTGAATTTTATGACAAATCCTAATACAGAAGCTGGAAACCTTGGGTTCCTAAGGCGGAAACAGTGTTAAGCTTTAATGCTATGTGCTATTTAAAGACTTTTAAAAACATTTTCCAGAGCTGCACTGGCCTAGGCTATTGCCTGGGAGCAAGCCTGCAGCTGTTTGCTTGCAGCACACGCTGGGACTGTGCTTCTTCTTGTGGGGCAAGTTGGCCCCTTTTTGTTTCACAGTGGTTGTATTTTGCTGAACACAAATAAATAAATCATGTTTGTGTGACAAGGGCCGCCCTTTGGTCCCGAGTGCAGCTGCATTCCCTGTGAGCACTCAGGAACTGTCTCCTGCTCCTGCTGCTGCTTGCAGCGCTGCTGAAGCTGCCTGGCAGGGCTGCCCTGCTGCTCTGCTGGCACAGCCCCGCACCCGTGTGTGTGCTCAGAGAGCGGGGCCCTGCCGGCATGCAGGGCTGCCACCTGCACTGCACTGCAGGCACACTGCTGCATGTGCAGCCTCCACTGCAGGGCTGCCACCTGCACTGCACTGCAGGCACACTGCTGCATGTGCAGCCTCCACTGCAGGGCTGCCACCTGCACTGCACTGCAGGCACACTGCTGCGGGGCTGCCACCTGAATTGCACTGCAGGCACACTGCTGCAGGGCTGCCACCTGCACTGCACTGCAGGCACACTGCTGCGGGGCTGCCACCTGAATTGCACTGCAGGCACACTGCTGCAGGGCTGCCACCTGCACTGCAGGGCTGCCACCTCCACTGCAGGCACAGCGCTGCATGTGCAGCCTGCCAAAGCCAGCCCCAGGGAGCAGAGGAAGGGCAGCACAGCTGCTGTTTTGCTATTTTTCCCCACATCCCAATGGAGCCAGAGAGGTTTTCTAGCACCGTGGCAGAAGTGTTTTTTTGCTCCGCTGTCTCCATTGCCATAAAAGGAGGAGAAGAGCACTTTCCTACTCCCCAGGAAAAACTGTGGCTAAAAACAAATGAAGGATTTTGAGTCACTCAGTAACAACGATGGGTATCGGATAGCATGAAGTAGAGATCACTCTGCTTGTCTTCTGCATTCTCTGTCAATTGATTCATTGCTTTCAGACCTTTTCAAACTTGTTTCATGAACTAAGACTTCCATGATCCTAGTAATTACAGTACATACAAAGTTTTCATAAAAACCTTTCCAAACCAAAAATTATTTATAATAAGTGGAAACTTTTTAATTTTCCAAGTCATCCGAAGATAATTTCTTGGACGTATCTCATGGCTTCCGCTTTCTTTCGGAGTTGTTGGCAAGGAAGCGCCTTTAAACACAAACTATTTGAAACAACATTACCATCTAGTGGAGAATATGATCCAGGACTGATGTGAATTCCTCAATGCAGAAATATACACTGTGGGACTATTGCACAAAGACTGTTCAGCACTTCCTAATGCTGAATTAGGAAGTCAATGAAATACTCATTTTGAAAATCAATGCTTGAAGTTAGCTGACTGGTTTAACAGAGCAGTAAAAGAGTCTTTCAGTCGTACTGTAGATCAGTAATATTAGAAATTCAGGAAATCAGTATAAGAATCTCTAGATTAGTTTTAATTCCCTAAGATTTTCAGAAGAAAGCTTTGATATTCATTCTGAAAAAGCTGGTCACAGGGCTTTCACTTCCTGCACCTCCACCCTGCCCTTCCTACACTTTCTGTCTGATGCTCAGTTTGTTTATTGGGTTTCTTTGCTGTGTCCCACCAGTTGCTTCCCCTGCACAGGCTTTGGTAAAACAGCCAGCATTCAGTGGGGCCTTCACAGTGAAGCACAGCTCTAGGAGCGTGCAGGACATGAAACAACTCCCCTAAATCTGTCTGGTCTCATCTGCGTCGTTCCTGACCTACCATGCTTCCTCCCTCATTGCCACATTTACTTCAGCATTGTGGCTGAAACCAGTTTGCAGTTCTAGACTTGGCTAGTTTGTCAAACCTCTGTGGCCTAAACCCCCCTGATTTAGGTGAAAGTTAACTGTGAGGAAAACACTCCATCCTCTAGGGACACTAACTTTATACAGTGCTCCAATGCCAAAGTAGAAAAATCAAGGCCAATGGCTGCTTTTAAATCCACCCATGATGAGGGCCACACTTTCACTTGCAGAAGGTTGCCTAGAGCAACATGCACACATGTGGAAGGTCATACTGGGAACTTGGTTCATCTCCCCCACTTTCCCTGGTGCTCTGCACAAGCCCTGGTTTCCCTGAGGAAAGCTGCACTCGTGGGAGTTGCTGTCTGGAGGAGAGGGAAGCGCTCTGCGCAGCACAGCCACAGGGTTGCACAACACTGAATAACAGCCTTGCAGCACCTCCTGGGCTCGGGGTCACAGGAGCTGCTTTGCTTTGGAGATTACAGGCTTAGGTCTTAAACTCCTAGGGTAATAAACACATTAAAAAATAACCCAGCAGAACAACAGAGCCCCTCCCCCAGAGGCAGTTTGTTATCTGAGGGTGTCATCCCGTTCCTGTTGGAATCGATGATCAAATTCCTCCCTGGGGATAAATTTGGGTACTTCAATATCAGCCATTAAAAGGTAAGTAAAATGAGACAATAAAATATCTGCCAAAAGTTTTGTGAGTTTTCTTTTTAGAAACAAATTTCTTCCCTTCTGATAAGATGCAGGAGGGTAATACTTCACAATTGTTGGTGTTTCTTCACTTACACAGACTGAACATGGTAGATCTGACAGACAGAAAGTCCTTAAAACTTGTAATTAAGAAGATCATTACAATATGCCCAGAGTAAGACTATATTGAAATCAGCCTGATTTTTGTGAAGGGCCTGGGAATGAGACCTGTTTAATTTGTAAACCTTCTCCAGTAACAGCAATAGCTACATACCCAGGCTAATTACCTGAAGCTTTATAATCTTTTTGCAAAAGATGGTTGGAGAGAGCTGGAAAAAGCTCTTTCAGTAGAGTCAGAAAATAGGAAAAATGGCAAAATTAACTAATGCAAGGGAATGAGCTTGATATTTTCTTTGTGGAATATGCAGTACATCTTTTCACAATTCCATTTAACCTCAGTGAGACTCATAACTGTTTTTTTTTATTACAAATTAGACCAGTTTGGTCTCCAGTGAGAACATTAGACTGGATGTCCAGGGGCTTGGTAAACTAACACAGCTGACATCTTGTGAGCACTTGCTTTCAAACGCTGCTTGCTTTTAAATGTTGCTCCTACCTTTAAAAAATGAAACCACAATCTGGTTTCAGACCAGTGCCTTGCCCATCTATGTAACAGTGGGGACTGGAAACAGGACTGGCACGCTGGGGGGGTCATGATGTACATAATTCCAGACTGGAAACTTCAGTGAACCTTGCAAACCTCCAAAGGGGAAAAAGAAATGCAGGTATAGAAGATTTTTTGCACAGATGTTTCAGAAGAACAAGCTTAGGAAGGTTTCTGACTGGTCTTGATTCTTATAATGATATTGCGTCCTGTGGAAACAAAATGCCTTAATACAGAGGAAATTACATAATTGGGAATGAATAATCTATGCTATAACTACAGAATAAATCTTGGGATGATCAAAAATGACTGAAAAGGCCTTAGGAGCCATGGCCATTGCCAGCAAGTTTCCAGTGGGTGCTGGAACAGGAATGCTACAAAGATGGAAATGAAGGCCTAACCAGGGGCATGCAGAAGACCATCAATGGACCATCCCATGCAATATCTGTTCCTGTCTTCCAATAATTATGAAAAATGAAAGGTGATACAGAAGCTCACAAAATAAATGGTCAGGGGCTGGTAAAATGCTTCATATTGCCTGCATGCTCGTTGTACTTTGGTGAAGAGAAGTCTTGAAGTTGACCTGAAAACACTCAAAGCAAGTCAACATGGAATGGTGTAGACAGACAAGAGTGAGCTCTTTCTATACTCCAAGCTTGCTGGGCACAGAGTAACTCCAAACTGGGAATCATGTAACTCCTGAGTTTGGGCTGCACTGAGCTCAAACTAACAAACTTGGCCAGGAAGCAGAGCAATAAGTTGTGGGTTCTGGGTAAAATGAAATACCTCTTTCGGAAGGCTTAGTATATCTCAGATCACAGACAGCTTTTTGTAAATCTGCTTCTTGGGAATTGTGGAGATACACATTGGGAAATAGCCAAGAATCAGGAACGGAAGGGAGGAGCTGAATTTGGAACCATTCATCAGGAATATTTGGAACCATTCATCAGGAATGGTGGGTACATGTCTAACTTACATCCCTCTTTTCTGACTGAAAGAGCTAGATCCTGGTATCAATAAAAGCTTCAAGACTGCTCATGGCCTTAATTTCCTTTGGGAAGAGGGCTGACAGTGCCAACAATTTCTGGGCAGAAACCATACTTGGTAATGAAGGAAATCTGGGGGAAAACATAAAATCTTTCAAGAACTCCATTCCAATGGCTGATTTGCCTCAACAACAACAACAAAATCTTTTGGCTCTGCAGGGTCTTCAATGTTTTGTTCTTGTTTGAACAAAAGAAGGGTCAACCCTTCTAGATCAAACTCTCATGGAAAGTGGAAGAGTCATCATCTCTTGACACTTGCTGCATCATATGCTGCTGGTTTTCCAGAAGAGATGCTTCACTAGAATGCACAGGACTGGTGTTAGTGCAGAGCCAGTGACTCTCGTGGACCTCACAGCTCACAAAGGAAAGTACCTTAGTCCCCAGTGATGTTTTTCCTCTTGACTGTTTGGCTCATCAGGACAGGGTGCTCAAGTGACAGACACCAGAGCTTGCAGATGTTCTGCTTATGTCTGTGTTGTGTCATGTCCCACCTTTATGTTGCAATATAGAATAGCTGGTGGGAGGGAAATGCAGAAGAGGGAAAGTATATCATAACCTTCTCTCTGAGAGAAGTTTTAGTCACTGCAGTAACTAAAAATTCCTGAAATTCATAGCCCACAGCAGTGAACTGTTGCATGTTTTTTGCTGGGATCTCTATGGAGGTCACACAAAGGGTTTGGGTAAATCCCTGCTGTCAGCTCTTTGCTTCTGAAACTCTCATTTCCTCCTTCTCTCACATACACTTATGTTCCTTTAATCACAGAACTTCCTACTTCTTTTTTAAGCAAAAGCTGACAATGGAAGTTTTTATCTTTTGTTGAGGCATGAGGTTTTTTAAAAGGGGAAACAAGAATTTACTGTACTTGCAACATAAACTTAGCAAATAATAATTAACACAGATCCACTCAAATGTCCAAATATATATTCCTTAATTTGTCCACAATTTTAAGCACACGTTGCCTTAATTTGTACCTATTTAGTCATGTCTTTTAAACATTAGCCCCAGTTAAAATAGTATTGCTTTCTGGAAAAATCTGAAATGCTGGCTTTTTTTTTTTTCTTTTTCCTTTTAAACAAATGCTAATAATTTTGGATGCCTAAAGATGTTCTGAGCATAGAAGATGCTATTTATGCCTGCTGGAATTAGGCTAAAACAGACTTATTTCTCCTACCCTATATGGAGCTTGGCAGCTGCCAGAGTGTGGGTAATGGCTTGCATGGCACCTTTCATGCCAGCCAGTGTATCTAGGGCAGCATGCAGTAACACTGAAGTCAGCAGTTATATATGACTCCATCACTCCATCCTGTTAAATCCTGCAGGAGACAGTTGGGCCACCTGGAGTTTCTGCAGCTACAATTTCTGTTCAGACATGGTAAAACACCTACATATGTTCTGCCTCATCATTCTTTTTCTTGTTTTCCTGCAAAGTCAGTGCATTAAAGCAACCTTTCTACTCCTTTGACATAGTTTAGGAGTTTAATGCCAAACAATGAAGGTTAAGGTCAGAGACGTGACAGTCAAATAATAAACCCCATATCTGTGAGCAAATAACTTTCTCATTAAACGTCAGGTAAGATGGCAGGTATCACCAAAAAATGGTTCCATTAGGGGCTGCATAATAATAGATCAGCATCATGGACTGCCTTTGTGTAAGCTCCAGCAAAGTCACATGTTCTAAGTGTCTGTGGCTGAACTTGCTACTTAAATTATTTGATTTCTAGGTACTATGGAAGCTTGTTCTCAGCATGATGAAGATGTCAGTGCATCCCAGAGATATGCCAGAAGCTCTTGGAAGATATGGAAGATATTTTTGTATTAACAAGTGTTCTTTTCTTTTCCATTCTAGCAGGTCATTCTGACAAGATGACTATGTTATGTAATGAGGTCTTACTTGACTTTCTCCACTGCTTGAAAAGAACAGAACACTCTTTATCAGAAAAATCCTGCTGATACTGAAGCCTGTCCATCAGGGACTGAAAAACACCTGAAGGTTTTCTGAGGCTTATCCCAATGATTTCACTATGCTCAGATTTGTATTGCCTCTCAGTTCAATGGGTATTTGCACTCACATCTCTTTATGGTATATCAGACATCCTACTGCAGGTCTTGAAAATGTCACAGCTTTATCCTGTCTGGCCCTACATGCCCTATCAGTCCATCTCTTTCAATTTTTAATAAGCATCTTTTTTTCCTTCTCTCAAAAATGAGCATAATGGCTGTTAACAACTTGCTGGACATGTTTCCTGTATAGAATGAGCTTCAAAGGCTCTAGAATGATTCTGTACTTACATACTAATTACACTGCTATTTTACCATTTGCAAGGTTCACTGCTCCTCTGTATCTGCTTGTTACCTCAGTCTCTAACCACTGAAACCACCATTTAAGATTCCTTATCAAAAAATACCAGAGACAATTGGTGTATCAGGCCATTAAACACTAAAAAACAACCGCATTTCAGGTTTTGTTTGTTTTGCAGTCAGACTTTTTGTGATATGCCCTAAGAGAAAACTGTGAATAATGAACTGGGAAGACATACATGTACCACTAATCCCAGCAAGAAATCCATGACTTCATGAGCTCAAAGTCCCAGCCAGCAGCAGACTCTTGAAGCTACTCAGCTTATCTTAACTAGTACATGGAAGAAATGCTCTTTAAGACAACCATTGCCTTGGCAATTTCAAATCTGCAACATTACAAGAAGTGTCACTATCTACAGAGCCAACAACATCCTATGCATCAAATCCTGGAAACACAGAAAAAAGAGACTGTATATAGGAGTGTTATTAGTATTCACTCATCCTGTAAAAACTTAGGAAAAAAAATAAATCTGAGAAAACTGAACTTGAAATAGGATAATAGGATGAACCAAATTGTAGCAAGACTTTTTTTCCTGAGGACCATCTTGATTAGAATGACTTGCACATAACTACTGAGAAGTGGAAACTCACTGCCTCACTAGTAGCAGAGGACCAGACAGATACAAAAGATAATTATCATATTCTGCTTTTACCTAGAAAATGAAAAATGTATTTCTATCTCCTTTGCAGACAAGCAGTCAAATGTGAAATTTTAACAAAAGGAAAGGTATTACAGAAGAGTTCTAGAGAATGACAGAAACAGGCATTTGGTTGAACCTAGGATCAATGGCTGTTGTCAGAACATTTTTGTCAGTTGTTCCTAATCAAAAAAAGAAATGTAATGAAATTTTTCTAAAATGTCTTTGGTTCTGAAACGATGCATGAGAAAAGTCAGGGATGGGGAGCTAGTACAAGCTTCTCCAGAAGCCCTGTTTTAATTATCTCTGTTCTGTCTGCAAGAGGAGTTTCATCATCTTTTAGCATCTATAGCCCCAATACTTTTCTAGCACCATGAAAATATATGATACAATTAGATAGAAGGAAAAGTGGATTTATACAAAAGAATAACTAGAATCTTGTACATAATGAAGTCCTTCTTAATTTGCTTTGGGTTTTGCTGAAAAGGCCTATTTTGAGGCACAGAAAGTTCTTGCAGCCTCAGGTTTGTCTAGATGAAAGAAACGTTTTCTGGCAGCTACATGAGCAAATGAGTGCCTAGTGACCCACCCTAACTTAGGTTATGTAAAACTTAGTGGGAGTAAGCTCCACATGTGCCTTCTGAAGGCAGTGCCTGGATTGCAGTCCCCATGGCTGGCCTGGCTGCCAGAGCTCTCCTCCCTCCCACGCAGCTGCTCTAGAAAAGCTCTGTTGAAGAAAAATTGCTTCATGTCACAGGGTGTGACACCATATAAATGCTGTGCAATGATCTAAGGTGCCTCAAGCAACCATGGCATTCATCCAGCTGTAGTCAAAATGTATTCATTTCAGGCATTTTTTCTGGTGTCATCAACACCAAAATTGTGTTTGCAAATACGGTGCAGTGTTTGATGTGGAAAAGAATGTGAACATAGAGTTTTGAAATGGATAGGAGACTAGTAAAGGGCTGTGTTACACAGAGCAACCATTGTGCTGGAGGTGCCAAAGCAGGCTCTAAGAGAACAGGCTGGCTTGTTCAGGGAAGAGCAGTGGCATGCACAGACACCTAAACAAGCCCTGGCCAGCCCAGCCCCGGAAACAGCAGCAGTGCAGATATGAAACCTGAGCTGTGTGCTGGGGAGCAGCAAGGGCAGGGCTGCTCTGAAGGGGACACTGAGCCAGGGGCTGAGCGTGACAGGCAGGCAAAGGGAACAACTTACTGACAAGGGGCATGTCCCACAGTACTCAAAAAACAATAGCAAGGCAGGTCAACAGTTCAGATGACCAGTCAAGGCTGAGCTCAAGCAAGAAAGCCAAGCCCATAGGCCAGGATCAAAAAGGGTACATAGCCAGATGCAGGTGTGCCTGCAACATAGCTCAGGCAAGGACCAAGCACAGGAAATGCAGTTTAAATGCATCTCCTAAAAGATGGTGGCAGTGTGGGAAGCAGCTGGCTTCTTTCAGCTTTCTGTTGAATGGTGGCAGGCCAGCAGGCATGGAGGCCCAGTGCTGAAAAGCCTCTAAGACAGATGTGTACATTATCTAATTAAGCAGCCAAATTTCCAGGAGAGAGGGGAATGCAGTGAGGGCACTGATAGTATCCCACCTGACTTGGTTGGCTACAAAGTGGTATGCTCTGCCATTCTGACATACCAGGCTGTTTTATTACAGTGGAATTGCAGCACCTATTGTAGTGGGCTTGAAGTAAAAAAATTTGATTCAGTTCCTTGTTCCACTGAATGATGGAATAAGATCCCAAAGGAGAAAAAGCATCAGCTTTGTTGCCTTCTTTGCCATGCAGAGACTACTGTCCTTCATTCAGAGTCCTACTAGCTGCAGTTTTGTGATTTAGTCCTAAATAATGCAATTCCTATCAGATTATTGTGTTTGAAAAAAATTCCAGTAATATTTATTGACTGCTATACTACAGTCCTTGCTGCTCAGAATTGCTGGCAGTGCCTCCACTCCAGCAGGTGTCAAACAAGAGCCGGTGTGTGCTGGGTACCTGCAGAGGTACCTGGCAAGGCCACAACATGTTTTAGTGGGACTGAGAGAGTGACTTTTGGGAGGGAGGAATAGCTGCCAGTAAAGGTCAAGGTTCCAGTGCCTGCATTTCCCACTTTATATTGTTTTGGCAGAGCAGCAGAGCATTGCCTGACATACCAAGTACATGTTACAGACCTCCTGGAACAATCTTTCAGAAAACCAGTAAGACAGTTTGACATGACTTAGAAGATCTAGATTGCACTGGATGTGAGCAACCAGTGAGAAATTGAAATATTTGGTGCAAATCATTGCACTTTTTTGTGACTCAGTTCTCACTCTAAACAAGAGAACTTGTGCCTTTATGAAAGTGCTTTGATTTTCCCACGATAGGCACTGTATCATTTCTCCAATTCTGTAAGAATTAATGATCTCTGGAAGTAGACACCAGGGCAAGAAGAAGTACATCAGACAGTTGGAAGCACAGCATGTCCCAGGTACCTACCACAGTTACTCACTGGAAGAAAACCAAACCAGAACTGGTGACCACGACACACCCCAGCCAGTGCTCCGTCCATGCAGCAGTGCTCACTGCAAAGGTTTCAGAGATCCAGCCTTTTTCTTGTTGCACATGTCAACATCAGTTCTTGCCACATTTCAGGCTAGTCTCTCTCTGGACTACTGCATCCATGTAACTCACTAGCACACACTGCATCCCTTGCTGCATTTGTCATGCACCTTTGGAAGCCCAAGTTGCACATACCAATGAACCCCTTCCTTCCTTCCCTCCTTCTTTCTTCACTGTTTTTTCTTTTCTTCAAAGATTAGGCATCACTGCTGGGGATTTTTATCTGTAGAAGTGATATGGAGAAAATGTGGATTATTTCAACTTTGATTTTCTGTGAATGGTAGAAGATGGTATGTGATGACAATTTCTGGTGCTCAGAAAATAGGAGACCTAATTTTACACATTTTTAAGGATGCTTAGCTACAGCATAGTTGGAGTATCAAGTATCTGGGACTAGCTCTGGGCTCTATTATTTCCTTCTCATGCTTCTGGATGGAAAAGCCCTGAGCTTTTACAAAGTTGGCAGCTTGGTAAGTGGTATTACTTCCTTTCAACTTCTAGTCCAAACCCTTTTACTGAGAATTTGTGTAAGTGCATTACTAAGTGCACTTAGATGAGAACTAGAGTCACTGTTCTCAGAAAGCATGAACTAGTAAATAGGTAACAAGCAACTTTAGGCTTTCCCAACTATATAGAAGGAACTGTTTCATTGGACCAGGGAGCTGAATGGAAATGAACAACCACTGTAGACAGCACCGTACTTCCAGGGGAAGTCTCATCTCACATGGTTCTGAACTGGCACCCCACCAACTGTGATTTTGTGTTTGAATACCAAAAAATGTAACAACATAGATGTAGGCATAGATTATTATTATTTTTATTGCTTTTGTTAAAAAGTCAGTGAATGAACTATGGCACTATGCTGTAAAAATGCAACATTACTGAGTGATCTGACAGTATGAGGTCCATTATGACAAGATTTTAAACATGAAGCATAAGCTTCACTGTGGATTTCCAAATTAAAAAAAAAACAAGCTTAAGAGGTAAATGGATTAATAATAACTGATGTATGTGGAATTTCAATACTAAGTGAATACAAAGTGGACTTGCAAAAACCAAACATATAAAAATCACGTCCTGGGTGAATCTCCACTATAACAAAACACCAGTGCCTATAAACTCAGTGCTTAGTGACTGAAAAAAACTATGGCAATATTCCTAATTCTGAAGTTAACCCAACAACAGCATATCCATGGGTATTATTGCACAATGTTGCTTTAACTGGCTTGCAAACTACTTTTGCATTAAGAAAAGTGAGACTTACTCTTTTAGATATGTAATCTTATTTGAAAGATGCATTGCAAAATAAGGGTGTCCTAATTAGAACTTCTATACCCTTTATGAAACAGTTTAAGCATATCTGGCACACCATGAAGCTCTTGAAATGACTCCACTTCTTCAGAAAAAGTCTTTAGATTTCTTAAAGGATGGGTGGGCAGAGAGTAGCAAATAAAGGGAGAAAAAATGACAGTGGATATTATTTTCCCAGAAAAAACAATGTCTTACATCACACAGCAGATCAGAAATAAATAAGATGAAATTTGAAGAGTCTGAATAGAAATCCTTGAATGATGCTGCAAGAGTCACAGGCTTCACCAAATTAATGTCAGTATATTTTGTTAAGAATAATGCAATTACTATATACAGTATGTTTATCAGATAATGCTAACTAACAATACACTAAATTAATGGTAGTTAAAGAAGAAATATACTAAACCAACATACTTAAAAAAAGGAAGGCAACTCCCAGTTATGCATAGTTACATATGATAATGTCCAGCTCCCTGGAGTTCAATGGATTCACACCTTCAAGCATCAGGAAGCAGTTTTCTGAGGTGTAAACAACATAATTAACAGAACCCAGCCAAGCTGTAGGGGAATTACATCAACAAAAATTTCAAGTCCAATACAAATCACCTGTAAATGTTACCACTGCACAGCTGCAATGGGACAGTCATCCATTCAAAGGTTTCACACTGACATATTTCTTCAAAAGACCTTCTAAAGGATGTGCTAATTAACTCGGTGGTGATCCAGACACAAACAAAAGTGTGACAAACCCAAAGCACTTAGGTTTAGAAGCACTTATTGAAGAATCCATACCATATTTACAGTGTCTTGCATATAACTGCACACACTAGCAAGTTTCTCCTGTTTACTATTTCTTGTGTGGCATCTTACTCTTCACAGTATTTCTACATACTAGGAAGAGAACAGTCTTTCCCCAGGCAACCAGCTTCTCTAATATGGAAATCCACCATGCCCTTATCTTGCTTTGCCACAGTAAGGTGTGTACAACAAACACGACAATGTCAAATCCCCATGGATCATGACAAAATGACTCAGTTCTTCCCTTTGTTTCTTGCTCAGCTTCTCTGCTCCCTTACAACTGTGCAGCTCAGTCAGCATCCAGTTCTTGTCTAGTAAGAAGAGGCTTCCCATCTGTATCACCCATCTTTTTTTGCATCTCTTCCACAGCTTTCAGCAGAGCTGCTCGCTCCTGCTCAAGAGTGAGAATGGTCTGCTTCAGTTTGCCTTCATTGGTCAATAAAAGCTCTACTGTAGCTTCAAGGTTTTGGATTTTTCCATTAGCCACCTATCAAAGTAAAAAGATAGGAGGGGAGAAAGTATGGGAAGGGAAAAGATGGTAAATTTATTGATGACTGAAACCATCTTTAAACTATTTTTTGAGATACATGAATATATATAAAATATTAAAGAAATTATGAAAAATTAAACTCAAAATATAATGCAAAGTAATGAAATTAAAAAGTTGACAAATCTGCAAATTTTATACCGAAGAACTGCAGGTTAAGATAAGCTTCTGTATTGGTCAGTTGGGAGATATTTTTGGCTAGCCACAGTTGTTGCTTTGCAAAACAAAGACAAGTCAACATGTTAGCTGCATCCTCATTTCACCTCAACATTGAGTCCAATGAATACTAGGTTGGAAGGCAAAGGAGAAGAGGATTTAGAGCAATATGCAAATGGAAAACACATTGTGAAAAATTTCAGAAGTTCCCCCTCAAAAGGCTGCACATACTGGTGTTCTACTTCATGGTGAAACAAAGCATTAGATGGTTCAGTCATCATGTGAGACCTGTAGGTACTCTGACAACGTCAGATATCTGTTTGGAAGTTTCAGCACTGGACAATAACATTTGGAGACAGGATGAGTACAGGGTGGTCTTTGCTTTCAGGAAAGTATTTCCCTTTCTGATGAGCCCACTACCCATCATGTAATTATGATGGGTTAAAAAGTTCAGCCCTTGGGGACAAAGTATTGACAAATGATACTGACCCATTGACATTATCTGGTGATGCATTTCCCTCCTATCAGCAATGGGTCACCTTCCACCCTATGAAACAAGGTCTGATGCAGCCCACCTCCAAGACAAAGGGATTGCTCCAACACTACAGTGTTAGAGACTGAAGTTCCCTGCTGTTCTAGCTGCTGACTTGCCAGTACTCAGGTGGAGATGAGCTTCATAATAAACTGCTTAAGGCTATCAAGTCTATAGGGACAGGAGTGGGTGGAACATCACAAAATCACAGAGTGGATAGGGTTGGAAGCGATCCCTAGAGGTCATCCATTTGCAACCTCCCTGCTCAACCAGGGTCCCCTAGAGCATGTCATTCAGGACTGTGTCCTGAGTGCTTTTGAATATCTCCAGTGAGGGAGACTCCACAACCTCTCTGGGCCACCTGCGACAGTTCTCAGTCAAGGACATTGTAAAGTTCTCATGTTCAGGTGGAACTTCCTATGCATCAGTTTCTGCCCATTCCCTCTTTTCCTACTGCTCTGCACCTCTGAGTGCAGCCTGGCTCCATCCACTTCACACCTTCTCTTCATATCCTGATGACCTGCTCCAGGAGCTCCATGTCTCTCTTGTACTGAGAAGCCCAGAACTGGGCACAGCACTCCTGATGTGCCTCACCAGGGCTGAGTAGAGGGACAGGATGACCTCCCTTGACCCACTGGCAATGCAGTTCCTAATGCCCCACAGAATTCCACTGGCCTTCTTGGCCACAAGGACACTTTGCTGGCTCATGGACAGCCTGTTGTCCACCAGGTCCCCCAGGTCCTTCTCCACAGAGCTGCTCCCCAGCAGGTTGGCCCCCAGCCTGTGCTGGTGCCTGGGGTTATTCCTCCCCAGCTGCAGGACCTGCACTCCCCCTTGTTAAATTTCACTCAGTTCTTCTCTGCCCATCTCTCCAGCCTGCTGAGGCCCTTCTGAAGGGCTGCACAGCACTCTGGGGTATTGGCTGCTCCTCCCAGCTTTGTGCCCTCAGTGAACCCACTGAGGAGGCCTCTGCCCCTTCATTCAAATCTTTGATGAATGAGACAAATAATACTGGGCCCATTATTGAACCTTGTGCAACACTGCTAGTCACAGGCCTCCAACTGGACTCTGTGCCACTGATCACAAGCCTTTCAGCCAGTTTTCAATCCACCACACTGTCCACTGTCCAGCCCACACTTCCCAAGCTGAAGATCCTTGATACAGGTATTTACAGGACATCACATCTTGAATATCATCCCAGAAATCTATCTTCCCCTTACTGTATCCAACAATTTCCTTGTCCATATTTACCCAAAGCTTTATGAAAATATCTTGCAGAAGAGTGCCTTTCCTTCTGACTTTTCTAAGGCTCAACCTAGAACCTAAAACAGGATCAGATCTCACAGGATCAGAATGTACAGCTGAAGCAAATTTTTGTTAGGAGGGGCAATCTAAATCTGCATGATTGACTGGCTTTAGTCAGGAAAAAAGAACCAATTCTGAGAAACCTAAACTTCCCTCACCAATTATCTTACAAAGTTTATGTCTAACAATAACTAAGAGGTTTGAAATGTCTGCTTCTTACCCTTGAAGTCCCTTTCTCCATCAAACTAAATGCACAGTCAAAAGTTCTATAGCAAACATCCTGTTATAAAGCAGCCAGAAAACTGACTTCTTACTCAGATAAGCAAAGAATAACCCCTTACAAAGAATAGGTATGCTGCCTCTGAAAAAGCTGCAGAATATATATTTTAGAAATTATTATTTCACATAATGTTTAAACAATCTGAAAAACAGCTAAAAAATTGCAATAGAATGCATGCCTTTAGACAATGTATCCTTTCTCTAATGTATCCTAAATTGTGACATTACAATTAGTATACCCATTTTTGTCAGAGTAGTATTTCTGCTGTAATAAAGCAGTGACTGAAAATATAAAAATGAAGTTGAAAAAGCACTTTAGTTTCAGTTATCTTCTAAAGATATGATTTTAATTACAAGAGAAGAGGCAGTGTGTTGAATCAACTTTTCACTAACTGCAAGTATATGCTCTAACCACCCCTCTCTCAGAATTTCTTCTGCATGTAAACTTTGAGGGCTAAACTAAATAAAACTTTTTAAATGGCTACATTTTAAATTCACTAGACCAAACACCAATCCTTCCTGTGATGTGGAGTAGGACAGGCTCTTCTGAAGTGGTGCATAAATTAGAAAATTAGAATGTTAATTTATATGAGATATTAATTTTACCTGCAGTTCTTCCAGGAGATCAAAGTTTTGCTTGCGTAAGCTGCTGTTTGCCTTTTCTAATTTATCCAGTCTCTGATTGTCATTTAAAGATGAATCTATAAGCTCGTCCTGAAGCACATGATATTCAACTTCATAAGCTTGCAACTGCTTGGCAATATCCATTTCAAACACCTGTTGTATAGAAAAATATTATTAGGTGCTGTGCAGATCAAAATCGTTGCTCTTTCAAGGCTTTAAAATCTATTGATCTAGATCTAGACTCAGATATTTAATCAATGCATACAAAAAACCCCTTATTTTTTTGGCATTCACATTTTCTGTTGTGGAAATTGCAAGCCTGAGGCAGTAGAGCGCAATACATTGGCACTGGATCTACTTAAAAATTCTGCTACTGATTTGCTGCCTGACTTCAGCAAAACTACTTACACTAAAGGTTTCGAGGGTGTGGACTTTGTAGGGTATTCCCCTTTTCAAATTTAATACATCTCAGTTTGGCATAAACCCTTCTAGTCAGAACCCAGAATTAGCTGTCAGTTCAGAAAAAGTGTGGTCCACAGTCCTGCCACATGTGTAAGGTTAAGTAAAATAAAAGCCTTAAATGAAAAACAGTAGACTTTGCTATCTTTATTTATGACTCTATAGTATTTTTATAGACTGAAAGAATAAATTTTCTTACACTAACACACTTAACAAAAACATAATGTAACATCAAAATAGATTTCTATTATTGTTAAATACAAATCACTGAAACAAATGCTCAGTCTTATCCATGAATATTAAGAAAAACTTTTATTTTAAAAGCAGATAAATAAATTGAGAAGCAGAATAACCCAAGGGAAAAAAACTCACTATTTTCTTTTCCTTTTTCTAGGTTTTGGCAAACATCTGCCTACAAATTATTCATTAATATGACTCCAATTTCCACTACAAGCAGTGAAGAAGGTACTAAATGAAAAGGACAAGTGTGCCAATCATAGAACATAGAAGAAATAAAAGTTGATTTAAAAATGTATTTGAAAAATAGCCCAAGAAGGGAAATTCCAGGGTCATTCTTTATTTTTAAACCTCTTGTACTTTATTCATTTTGAAAATGAGTCAAATGTCAAATCCCGTCTGAAATACCTGTTAAAAGTAACAGGGACATTTGCCTATTTTATTTATCTGCTCTGTCTACAAAACTTTAACTGTTGGCTAAAGAAAACACCAGATTATGAAAAGTTTTGTCACGTGTCCAATAAAAAATTATCTCGTAGTTAAATAGCAGCAGAAATGTATATACTGAGCATTTAAGCACAGAAGGCTGAAATACAATTTTAATTTGAGTTTGATTACACATAGGGAGTTTTCATTTTCTGTGAATCTGAGCATCTCTGGAGAAGACACCCTGTTGAAATTTCAATAAAACAAGCAGTGCAATTCAGTTAGTTCCTCTTATGACCTCTGCCACTTTTAGCCTCTGTGCTCCTGAGGAGGGAGGGAGATCCCTGCTGTCATAACCAGAGTATGAAATCTGAAAGAAGGGAACCATGAGGCAAGAGAATGTTTGATTTGAAACCTAGCTAAGTGAAGGCACGTTAAGGCATGGAACCAAAGGCCATGCTGCAGAAGGATGAGGAGCATGGGGATTAACCCAGGAGCTGTGTATGGACTGTGGGCTGGTCAAGCTGCTGCTCTCTTCAGAGTCAGCCCTGATCAAAGTGGGGAACTGCTCTTCCTTCTACTCACTCCTACCTTCCCACTGCTCCTCTTTCTACTCACTTCTACTTTCCCACTTTCAATTTAGAGCAGTCAGGGCTGCCTAAACAGAGCATTCCCTCCCTTCTTCAGCTCAAAGCACATGGTTTTATGCAGGTCACCTAAACACTGCAAGTTTTTCAGCCTGGCAGGTAACACACAACCCCCTTTGTCCCTTGGAAATTCCTTGCTTTCCTTCCTCCTGCACAGATGTTCTAGCTCTCATTCCTTTCCTTTGACAGTAAGCACTAGGAGCCTTTTTTCTGGCCCTAATGTGAGCTGTGTCCCCCTGAAGCTTTGCTGCCAGGGCTCAGGGGGAGCCCCTCACCAGCCCTCTGCAGAGCACTGCTGCTGCTGCTTTCCTTATCAACCCACAGGCTTTGATCTCTGGCAGCCCTTGAGGGGGGAGTCAGCATCTGCAGTTCTGCACAGTGCAGCCCCTATGTTCTGGACTACAAAAGGCCTTCTCAGAAAAACTGGCTAAAGCCCATCTTCCATTTGTCTGAAGCAGTTTAGATGAGAAGTATAAAAAACATGTAGGGTTTTTAAACAGGCAAGCCTTAATTGAAATAATTTCTGTTTTTTTCATAATACATCAGTATCATCTGGAGTGTTAGCAATGTTGCATCATTTTCCTTGTCTGCTGTTCAAAATAATTGTATCAAGAATTCCAAGTTTTGTTGTCTAGAGTCACTACTCACTGCAAATCTGCACTGTCCCATGTACTCCTGACAGAATTAGAAAGGTGCTGTTGTTACACACTGGGCCAGCATCATAAAAGCCAGTAGAGACAGAGTGCATGTGGGAAGGCTTCTAATTTCATTAAGTAAGGTTAACATTTGTGAGGCTCTTGCAGGTCAAATTTTGCTTCTGATATGAGACTTGGAAGGCAAGCTTTGGTGAAATAAGAATTAATTTTCACTAAAGGTTTCATAAAGTGACAATAACCAATGGTTACAATATCATACACAGCTACTAAGTCATCTTGGTTTACAAGTCATCTGCTTCCAGAAGTTTTCAACATCTTCCAAACTACAAGGGAGTTCCCAGCTAGAAGTAGTAGCTGTTCTGCTTTTTCTGTCGAGAACTTAACAAGAGTATTCCTTTGCATACCATGTGTTCAGTTTATTTCATACCTGACTAATGGTCTTTTCCATCTGTACCAAACCCAAGTTGGGGAGAGTGCTTTTAATAAAATCAACAATAGTTTCTAGATTCTCATGCTGCAGAATCAAGGGCTTGTGGCTTCCCAAAAGGCTTAAAGCCACTTTAAATATAGCCTCTGATCCTTGAAGAAAGAGCATATCTGTGAAAACAAGGAAAAAACAGGTTATATCAAGCAAGCACATCTTTTGACAAGAATATCAAAGCAAAAAATAGTCAAAGGACAACAACTTCTGATAGGAGTGACCTGGAGGTTAGATACACTGTGCTGGACATGTGCTCTTGGCTTTAGAAGTTTTATAAGATCAAAGTTATTACTGTGAATAGTACATCTGACTAGCACAATCACTTACTAATTTGTTTAGTGAGTTTTCACCAAAAAAAAAAGAAATTCAAGTTTAAGCTAAGTCTACAATAAACTAGGTAGTCAAGCTTATCAATGTTGCCACTTTTTGTGCATGTAATAGTTTAGTGGGCTGTTTTCATGTTTGTAGGAATATAAATTTGAATAGAAATCTAATCCCAATGCCCTTTAAAAATCCTAATACAACAGGGAAAAAGCCTATACCTGAAGACACAACTGAAGATCTGAAATTCGTTTTTTCTCTGTGGTGGAAAAAGCCACAAAACCACAATACAACATTTAGCACATGAGGCTAAATGCACACTTTCCAGTAGCCTCAAGTTTCAGGTGCATGTGTTTATTTTTAGTATGTGTCTCAACCACTTCTGTTAATATGCTAATAAGGATATTAATAAATACCTTGAAATCTTAGTCATAAAGCTTAGGTGTAAATATTGCAGGTGGCCCTGCAATGACAGCACCTGGCATACCAAGCACACTGAAACCACAATATACAGTGTCTTTTTCCTTTCCTTTCCTTTCCTTTCCTTTCCTTTCCTTTCCTTTCCTTTCCTTTCCTTTCCTTTCCTTTCCTTTCCTTTCCTTTCCTTTCCTTTCCTTTCCTTTCCTTTCCTTTCCTTTCCTTTCCTTTCCTTTCCTTTCCTTTCCTTTCCTTTCCTTTCCTTTCCTTTCCTTTCCTTTCCAAAGTGCCTATGTATTTATAGAGTAAAGAAATAGAAGTCTGCAATAAAGGCATCAGACAAGAAACCTAGTCTGTACAAACAGCATTGCCCAGCACTTGACTTTCCTGCTACTGTCAGAATCTGCTCCTGGTTTCATGGAAGGGCTCACCTTGCTACAGACAGAAGCATCTAATGAATTAAACAATACTGATGGAGGTGATAAAGGAATAGAAGATACTGTGGGGTTTTTATTATAGCTCCTAAATATAAAATTATTTTGAAAGGGCTTCTCTCTTGTTCTTTCCCTACTTTGTATTTGAAGCTGTGAATGCAGCCACAAGCAATACTTCAATACACAAACACTTAACACAAGAAGTAGCACGGTGACACAAAAAAACCCCAAAAAACCTTGATACTAAAAAAAAAAGAAAGAAAGAAAGAAAAAAGAAGAGTAAAGCAAAGAGATAGAAAAAACCCACCACGTTGTAAGGACTACTAGCAAAACTACAGTTATCTCTGATGTAGTGAAGAACCTATGAAAGCACTGGCTAACAGCCTTTCTTAGTAAAACCAAACTCTATTTTCAAATTTGTATGATAATGAAATTCCCCTCTTGCACTCTTTAGCTTGCAATGTTGAAGCCATAACTCATTTCACTCTCTCTCTCCAAGAAAGAAAAGCACAAGTAAAAACTAACCACAAATCTCACACTTTCTTGCCATTTGTCCTAGAAGGGGTGCAACATTTATCAGCTGTGTTGAGCTGAATGTGAACTCCAGTGGTAGAAATGATTAAAAAGTGGTAACACAGAAGGCATCTGCCTCAATTCTCTATTGAAACTCAAAAGTATGGGAAAATGATTCATAGGGAAAGCTCTGTATTAGCACAGGAAATACTGAAGAACAGCTAGAAACACAAAGTGAAAAAAGCAAAGCTAAAAAGAATGTGTTTTTATGATTCAGCACCTGCCTCATAATGACATGAAGATTAACTCAAGGTGACCTGAAAGTTGTTAATGAAAGTCTGTATGACTGAGCTGGTAATACACGGCTGAAATCCCTCTCTCATTTAAAACAGCAAGTACTTAACAAAGACCTGTTTGTTATCCACTCCCCATGCTTCATATTAAGCGGGCTCCCAGCCAACAACAACACAGTGAAGGTACCCAAATTAATGTCAGCATGACTGGCAGCCTACAAGATTAAAAAAAATTAAGTTTTATCTACAATCTTGAAACAAAATAAACACTATTCTATCAAATCTCCTCTATGAATAAGTAAGCAGGGGTACTAAAGAACGCATCTTTCGTAACACTCTACTTTCATCAGCTCCTGCTCAGAAGTGTTCCAAGTTTGGACAGATAAATGAAAACTTAAATGGAGTTTTGCTATTTGATGCATAAAACGGTCTAGCCCATTTCTTTTACATATTGCCTGTTAGATGTCTGCAAAAAGCATGCTCTATGGAAATCCAAAAGAATGGTCTGTAACAATTATATAATTAAATATGAGTGGGCTAGTTTCAACTAGGGGTTCAGAAGATAACATGCTAGAAAATGGCAGTGCATTCTCAGACTGTTAGTAACCTATAATTCAGTCACTTCAGCATCAACGTACTTTCCTCCCAAGGGTTCTCATAACTGAGCAATGAAAATCTGTGTATATATGTTCTGCAAGAATGTGTGAATATATAGATCAAAAATGATTGGATTTTAACTTGCCATGTTGCTACTGACAGCCACTGGCAGAGTGACAGCTCTAAACTTTTCTGTTTAAAGTTCTGTTTCAGAGTCCTTAGTATGGGTGAGGATAAGACTTTACTTTCTAATGTAAGAGAATGTCCAGTGTTCCTAACCAACATAGGTCCAGTAAATACTGTTTTAAGGAAATTATTAAATACAAAGGAAATACTGAATTTAAGGAAAATATGAAATACAAAGCTGCAAGTGTTGGTCACACTGAACTTTCTAAAAACATCAGAGGTTTCTAAGAAGCAAGAAGTTTCCGTCACACATGCTTTTCTCTTCTTGATCTAAAATCAGATGTGTGGAGATCATGTATATGTGCCTTCTATTCTAATGCAAAGTCTTTGTTTTCTAAAGCTCTACAATCCTTCAATGACAGAGAAAATACTAATCTGTGTATTAAGGCAGAACTCCAAATATACTGGATACAGAAGGCACTTTTACAACCTCACTGCAGTCAATTGCCCCATTCAAACACTTCTTACCATGTACAATACTATGAAAGATTAAGAATAACAAAAAGATGAGCTGATTATAAACTCAGTATATGACAGTTGCATACAGCACCTAATTTGATTCCTACAGATTATTACTGTCAGCTACATACTTGTTGATGCACATTAACCTGCTTTGCACTCTTCCAGGAAAAAAACCATGCTGTTTTCCCTGGAGTTTGGATGCTAATCATGGGACATATAGTTTTACTCTATACACCATCCTTTTCACTGTGAGCTTTTCTGGCATTATTTTTAGCATGCCCTTAAACAGAAACTAGACAGGATTCTCTTTGGTTCTTCCTGAGCTCTATATTCCTATTTGTGGTAGGCAGGACCATATTGTTTTTAAGTCAAGAAAGTGTCAATATTAATCTGCTAATGAACAATTTCCTCATTGCATTTCTTAAATGACTAAGGAAAATGAAACTGGCTTCTCACTAGAAGAGAAGAACTCGGGAGAAAGTTCCAATCCACCCCACTCATTATGGACAATCCAGTACCACATAATGAAGTGGAAAAACAAACAACTGAAAAGGAAACAAAGCATCTTCTCAGACATCAAACAATCTATGAAATATACACCCAGAAGATCAAGCATCAAGGTAAATTCTTAACTGGAATTTAATTAAAAAAGAAAGCTTCTGTAGATATTAAAAATAGGCAACAGAAGTGACTTTAGAAACTAAACCCCAGATGATTCCAAACATTTTTGGAACTAAAACTGTCAGGACAAGAAACACTAGTTTAAACGTCTTGTATTTCTGCAGAGTAAATCCATGATTACACTGCAAGGGCCATCTCTGTGTGTGTCTTAAAACATAATGCTCAAGCTAATTTTCTGCTGACACTGCTGGAAATTATGATAATGGAGTAAATGAATATACTTCTCAGATGATGTCTTTGTTACATCTCTTTTCAGATTAAAAATAACTAATTGTTAGTGTTGAAGTGTCATTGTCATAATACAATGGCTGCCTTCATTTTACATCCTCTCCAGAAGTGGTTACAAGGTGGGAAAATGTAATAATGGGGATGAAAAGACATTAGGGACTGTTGTTTACTTTCCTCCTCTCTCTTCCACTTTTACTGATATACTGCACATTCCATAGGATGACCTCTGTTGTTTTTCTTCTGTTCACAGTAAGCAAAATATTTCTCCTGGGTGTCTGAATCTACTTGGATAGTAATGCTATAAGAATACCAAGATTCCACATGTAAGACTTCAGAAAGAACAGAGAGAAGTTTTATGAAGAATTACCAAACACTCTGGATACAAATCCAAGGGGAAACTGGGAGGCAAACATGGTGAGAAACCAGGGAGCAGCATAGAGGCTGGGGCCAATCTCATGAGCCTCCAGGTGGTTATAGAGATCTCGATGGTAGTCATGAAGAAGTCGAGACAATTGGTACATCTGGATCTGCATGAAATAAGAACAAGACACTAAAGATCAACATGTTTTAACATTCATAATAGCAAAGTCCATGCTTCATCCTTGTCAGAAACAGAGAAAGGTATTTGTCAATTGATGTTTGGATGAAATTGTGTGGAAACAAGAAATACCTGGAAGCCACCTAAAAGACACAGGATGGGTCACCTCTGAGCCTACAACAGGCTCATTTGCAGGGTCATTTGAACCTCATTTGAATGCAACAGAAGTCTTCTTATTTTCCATAGTTTCCCTAGAAGTATTTTGATTTGAAAAGCATGCATTTAAGATGATGTATTCTTTTCCTAGATTATCTTTCCCTATTTTTAAGAATTCAATTTAAGTTCTGTTTCTGACAATGCTAGCTGTATTGCGTTATTATTATTTAACATTAGCATCTCTTACCTAAAAAAAATGAAATCATACCTGCAAAATTGTCATGTCAGGACGGTATTGTTTTCTCAGGCCAATGTCAAACATAAGAAACTTCAGCATTTTAAAAGCATCTTCTTCACTCATATGAAGTAGCAAAACTCCTGCTACAAAACTAAGGCCCTGGCAATATCCTACTTCCTGGTCCAGAAGTGAGTAGGCCTTCAAAATGTTGTAGAGTGACAGCTGCCCAGCCCCCAGCTGTGCTGAGAAGTACGGATGTGTTGGAAATGTGCGCCCTGCGAAAAGAGCTGAAGTTAGTGACTGAAACTAAAAAATAAACAACATAACCCCCAAAACCATATCATATTGTCAAATGAAACAGTCTTTCAAAACTGTAGATTCTTTTGAGAAGTAGATTTTGAGTCAACCCACAGGAAGACCATAAGAAAGTTAACAATACAGAACAATTGACTCTTATACTCTACCACTGTTTTGTTATAGATTTTTTTAAAAACTTCCAAAGGCAAATTTTTCACTTTTAGGAAAAACCCTCCCCTTATCAAACTTCCTCTGTGAAATACCTCAACAGAGGAGAAATCTGAATACCTCTTTTGTTCTAGTATTAAGTGGATTTTGTTTTCTGGTTGCCCACTTGTTAAATACTACCCCACCCTTTAGCTCCTGGAATGCTGCTCTGCTACCAGATAATATCAGAACTCCTGTTTCAAGACAAAGCCTGGGGCAGAGTCCTTCTGCCATCTGGAAGCTGCTCTAGCCTGTCACATGGGACAAGGCATTCAGTTCTGAGTAAGTCTCCCTGGCCAGGGTGTCAGAATTGAATGTTACAGAATAAGTATTTCTGGCTTTCAAATGAGAAGGAGCTTGCATTCCCTTGCTTGAAGGACAAGTTACTACAGCACAGTCTAAAGGCAGACCTGCACTGCCTCACTCAGGCAGCAAAGCTCGTTTCTTGCTAAGTCATGAAAAAGAGTTACAAGCTCAGCAAGAATAAGAATGCTAAGAAGTTCTAAAAACCAGTAAATGTAGGAGGAGAAGAACTGCTAAACTCACAAACTGACTGGCTTCTGAGCGCTCTGATGCTGGCTTAACTAAGAATTTTAGCCTTTATTTTGGAGCAAAGATCTCTGGCCCTACCCAGAAGAGACTAAATGAACTGTGATACCGCTAGAGCCCCAGAATGCTCTGGTAAGTACCTATTACTTTACTTTTTAAAATGTAATAAAACAAAACCTAATTTTCCTACCATGTTCAGCAAACACCCAGTGATGGATGGTTTCCTACAATGCTAGCACTGTGACATGTAAATTGGGCCAGCAAAACAGCTGCTATATCTTAGCTCTGCATCCATATGCACACTCACAACCTCAGGAAGCACTATTTACATCTTAGGATGCATCAACTCAACTAAGTGTGAGCAATACTATTACAGCTTTGGCTCATACTGTGTTAACAAGACCTACTTATCCTAATTTGGGAAAGGTTGTCAAGTATTACAACCACTATATAGTGAGAACATAGCTTTTTTCTTTCAAGGTATTAAGTGCATGCTCTCAGAAGGATTCTTAAAGATTAAGAGAAAATGCTTCTGATGGCCTGAAGGCACACAAGTCAGAACACGCAAATCCCTTCTAGCTGCCTATCCATTTACGCTGTCTGTTACCATGCAGCACAGCAGTACTTCAATGTAAAGCACTAGGAAGTCTTCAGCTTCCTGATTCACCTTGTGGTTATGACAGGGCCCAATCCCACTTTCAGCTAGTGGGCTGGTAAATAGCACCCTGGAGAAACGGCAGATTGCATGAAAACCATCATGAAGCTACCAATTTGCCAATATAAGCAGTCATTTGTTTCTACAAGAAGAGCACATGGCTAAGATGAGAAGTATTTGTGTGCAGAACCAGGTAGAAAATATGAACAGCTTGCTGAGCCAGTAAGCCCCAGTCTGCTATCTGAGACAACCAAGCTCAGACTGACTGTGCTCCCTACTGTCCAGGAGTCATCCCAGCACTTTTCCTCTGCTAAGGTGTTCAATTAATTTATCCAGCACAAAACTTTTAACTTTTCACCTCTTACTGAACCACTTCAGTGTCCCACCCTTCACTGCCAGGGCTATCAACACCAGGTATGCTGGACCAATAGGGTATTTGCTAGTAAATGATCTCTGGCTGTATGTTAACGTCTCTCTCAAACACCAAAGATTGTTGTCTGGCACTGCTCGGTCCAGGGGAATGCCTAGATTGGTTTGCAAAATCTGAAGGGAGGCAATTTACATACACTGCCACTGCCCCTTCCCAGCTGGCATTAAAGCTCCTTGCACTGTTACCTTCCCAGTGCCAAGTCAAAACCAGGCAGGCCTGCCAAGCAGGGGAAAGTGAAGGTGACAGCCGCCACCACCACCCTCTCCCACCTCTGCTCACGCCACTTTCTGCAGAAACACACCTGTTCCTTCACATTCCTATGTACTTTCTATGCACTACTTTGGTTTTTTGACTTACTTTACCAAGTGTTGCAAAAAATGAGAAAACAGCCTCTTTATAATCTAAAGCTTAGGTCACCATTTAAACTTGACAAATCTTCTCACAGTTTAGAACCCACTGAAGACAGTCAGCACATTAAGTTTTTAATAAAATAATAAATGAGGGCTCCCAGACAGCTCTGGGTAAAGGTAATCCTTCCTTATCAGGCAAGAAAGGGGGTAGATCCACTTGCAGTGAACAATGCTTAAATACTGTTTGAGTAGTTATAAAGAGCAGAATTATGATGGGACAGTTTTGTACTACTGCTTTGGAGAAAAGATGTAAGAGAAAATAATGCAATGGGTATTAATCATTCAGATCAGTCCAAGTACAACTTTCCCCAAAAATTTTTATCATGACATTTGGTTACTTGCAGTGCATCTCCTTGCAACTTGCAACTCCTTTGATGGAGTTTTTCATTGCAAATTCATTTAATCAAATGCAGTGATAATGGATTTCTTAAACTGACCCATACAGCTCCTCGGAACCAAAGTGTCAGTGCTATGCTCTGCAAGACATTGACTTTTTACCTTTATTAGGGAAGAGCATATTGAATTCTGAGTCCAGTGTGGGAGTATCTCACACACAAGAGCTGTGGTCGTCTTGGAAAAAAACATCAGCTCCTGGTTTCTCACACCAGATTAAAAGCAGTTCTTACCAACAGCCTATTATTAAATAGTCAAAGGCATTTTGTGTGTTACCTTCTTTAAGTATCTCACAGAGATCACAAACTCTTCTTTTAATTTTAGACCACCACTGTACTTACCTAGGTCAATAAGAATTGCATGCTGTTGGGAAGTTAGTTGTTTTAGGAGTTCTTTATAAGGTGTGTCCTTTGGTTGTTGTTTACTTGGAAACTGATGTTTAAGATGGTATTGCTCAGCTAGAAACTTCCAGATCTCCCCACGGTGGTGACGTGGTACTCCTGAGCAGAGAAAGCAATTAAATCAGTAATTTGTACTCCTACTGAGGCTTCTGCTATAGTTAAGAGGATTGAGGAAATGAAGATGCCTATTTGCTACATACAGTCAGGCAGATCCCTATTGGCTACCTCCAGTGGACCATAGAAGTAGATGGAACTACAGCGCTTTTAGTTCCTCAACTAATAAAAGACATCAGCACCTTAACAGGAGTGATTTAAAGCAGAGAGAAATACTATGAACTGCCTAGGGTTAATGCTTACATCCAGTCTGAGAAGCACTAGAAGAGGCATCAAGAACTGCAATACTTCTCTCTGAATATGCTTATCTCAAATTTTTCTGTGTAAAGTACACAATAAAGTACTTTAGAACTAAAACTGCAATAGAACTAATACACACTTTTCACAAATATAGCATGGACTCTGATGTTATGAGTAGGTTTTAGAAAGGTAGAGTGCACACATATCAAAAATATAAATAGGTACAAATGAGACATGATCTAGAGACTACAACACAAGGCAGATAATCAGATAGCAAATACTGCATTTCTAGTTTTGCTATTGGCTTGCTTAATGACTGGTACACATAAAAATGTTTTAAAGTTTGAATTTATTCTCTGTAAAAACAGCAGATGTTACTTAACTATTTCACATAAATAATGACAGCTTTCATTTTTAAATGGTATGTAAAGCTCTGAGAGTAAAATTAATTCAGCACAAGATTATCGCTCACTATTAAATCAGGTACACAAGAAATCAATGCACTTTCACTTGGGGAATGTTCTGTCTAATCCATAATGTACTGGAAACAGACAATACAGTTTGAAGTAACTTACAGAAGTTTTTAGGACTGTTTTTTCTTTTGGTATATTTGTAACATATGGAGGACAATAACAATAGGAGAAATCAAGATTTACTTCAAGCATACAAGTTACATGGAAAGATAAAAAACCACATTAGGATTTGATATTGTTAAAAATCTAGAATTACCCAGTTATTTTAAATGGGCAATTTGGTTTACCTTGCTTGTATAATTGCACATAGCCAGGTGCAATATTTAAAATATTAAACTTCTGATAGTGGTTAAATCTCAATACTTCCTTTATATGTTGGAAAGCTTTGTAAAGAACTATAAAAAGCTCCTTGGAGTACCTGTCTTCACCATTAGTACATATAGCACTCAGCTTAAGGCCTTTGGGTCCAACCATGGCAAATGCAACATTGAGTAATAGCCCAATTTCTTAGAACATTTAAAAAACATCTTTAGGTTGTATTACTTTTGCTGCAGTGGAGATAAGGGTGGTTGGTGAGCCCTGCAGTTGTGAGGATGACTGTAAGTGGTGTTTGCAAAGACAAAGTTCCTGAACTCAGAGAAAGTTCTTGACCTCAGATAAAAGACAGTTCTGCAGAGATACTATGCCTACTGTTTGTGCACAGACATAGTACACAGCCTGGAATAGAGAATTTCCAGAGAACAGTGCAGAGGGCTTCTTCAGTCATTCACACAGTCATTTATTGGCATTATCCAGGCTTTTTTTTCTTTAATTGTAACTTTTAATTTATAAAATTAGATTGCAAAAACTGTAATGTATTGAGGTAGTACAAGGGCAGATGTTATTCAAAAATGTATGTTGTAGCTCCAGTGATACAACTGCAGCAACCACTGAAAGGGACTGGTACTTGCATTTGCATAACCATGATGGTACCAAAACTTTTTACTTGTTTAGTCAGCAGCCTGAGGAACAGCACTAGAGAGAATATGGTTATAAGGAGTGGTTAAGTGGCCACTCTATTCAGATACAATTTACATGCATTTCAACAACTCAAAAAACAGTTTACCTTGTCCAACAGCAGAGTGTATTTTTTCCACATCAAATTTAATCTTTGACCTTCCAGGTGTACTCAACATTTTTTCCCAAATCAAAGTTACATCTTTTAAGCATGGTGTGATTTCTTCATAGTCAAGTTTCAGGCGTCTGTTCTGCAAATTGTTTTCAGATGCTAAAAAGTGATATAATGAATGTAGCAGTTAATATTGTTTACTATTTGTAAAATGGATTCATTTAACTTACAACTGTCTTGTGCTACTACTTGAAACATTTAATATCTATAATTCCATGATTCTGGGGTTGGATCGGTTTGTTTGGTTTTTGAAAGATATTATGTGCAATATAAATTGTGTTTGGCCAGTTAAATTGAATTCCCTACTTCTAATCAACTCCTAAATATGAAGAATCATGAGACATGATGACTAATGAAATAAACATATGATTTTCATAACAGGAATTTTCATTTTCCCAGCTCTTCAGTGCAGAAGACTTTCAGCAAATGAAAACATAAATCCAATTCAGTCATCTATTTGTTATGCATACAGTTACTACTATTACTGCATACAGTAATAGTAGTAACTAAGTAAAAACAATAGCTGGGAGAGCATCAAAAAGCATGGCAGAAATGAAAATGATTCTGTAGCAGAGTGTAATTCCAAAGTTTAGAAGGGGAGCGAGAATTTCAAAGGGAGTCTTGGTAAAGTTTTCAAGTTTTTTTCCTGTGGGGACATTTTAGTACTATCATGTGCCTGGAAAACAGGATTTTATAATATTAATCATGTAAACTAAATAATTAAGCATGTTTTGTGACAGTGGATGGATCTGTGCAGGTAATAAAACCAAAAAAATAGAAGAGGAGAAAAAAAGGTGTAGTTCATATGAGATACAGATATGTCAGTCATCTATTTCTAAAAGGATGAAATGATGAAAGAAAATGCTATAAGGAGACCAAGATGAAGTTACAAAGACAGCACTGAGGAGAGACAAACAGTGGGAAATTTATGGAGAAATTAACAAAACAGGTTTCAAATTTTTAACTAGGCTGTAATGTGGCTGAGTACTCAATGCACCTAGTTCCAGGACATAAGCAGCTCTCTACTTACAAAAAATGAAGCAGAGCAAAAGTTCAAAATACATAAAAGTCTGGAAAGGTTCATTCTATAGGATTAAACAAAAATTAAAAGGTAGTTCTCTTACAAATAACATGATTTTAAACTATGTTTATGAAATAGTGTATCATGAAGTGACCATTTTAATGGTCACTTTTAAAATTAATTTGTCTTGATGTATTTACAGTACTTCTTTGTTGTGATGATGCATTACTGTAATGGTAACAAGATACTCTTATTTTGAGGACATTCTGCCATATATCATAAGCCTGCTGCTACTTTTGAGGACTTCACAGTATGAATTCATAGAATCACTCCTATTCATTTCAGTCTTGAGACAATCTATGTTAAAATGTTATTATATTATCTTTTGATAATTTAACTCTCCATTATTTGTATTTTCAACTCCTTTATATAAATTTAGTAAACACTTAAAGATTGCCTGACATTTACATTGCAAACGACACTAAACTCACTATCAACACACTAAACTTAACTTGTTCTGAGATCTGTATCTGCAATTCAGGTTTTTTAGATAATTGAATTCTAAAGTCACAAAGGGTTATCTGGTCCTGTACTCCCACTGATTACACAAGCATCTAGATTTTAAAAACTGAAAAGAAAAGAACTGTTTATATCTGGGAAGGGTACCTGCTTATCCTGTAGTTGCTTTCACATGTGAATGACTTCATTCAATGAGGTTATTCATGTGAGTTGTGAGGTTACCTAAGTGTTTGCAAGATTTGGACTCAGGATATTTAATTTTTAATTCAGTAATTAACTACAAATACATGAAATGCATCCACTCATAGTTTTATTATAGCCGTGTGTTCACACTGAAAGTAATTCAGTCTTTCGAAACTATTTGTCAACTTCTTCATATTTTTGTCAGGTAAAAACCAACACATTTATAAATCAGAATATTAAAAACCTTAAAACACAGATGGTACTGTATGAATATAAAAAAAAAAAAAACGCATTTAAATTTCAGGTTATAGGGAAAAAAATCTTGAGAAATCTTTTAATGTTTCATCTTCTGCAAATAAATGTTTTCTGGCTCTTGGCAACTTTTCAGACTCTCCTGCTTTATTCTGTCTTCTTATGCTATGTGCAAAAATGTGACTTGTGAGGGCTGAGGTGAGAATATGCCTTTATCAACAAGCTTATTTAGATACTGACACTACCCAATTCCCAATATCACACATAAGCACTACTAGTAAAGATGCTGTGCTCACTGCAGCACAGTCCTCTGCTGTTTCCAACTATTGTCTCACCATCTGAGCTCTTCATGCAGCAGCTACCTAGGACACCTTCCTCACCCCACAGGGCACACAGCACAGCTGGGCCTTCAGTTCTGCCAACCTCACTCATTCATTAACTGGCTTTTCAGACACGTTCATCTTAACGCATGTGTGATGCTTTTCCAATTTTTTGTTTTGGGCAGACAAAATTGGAGCATCCAGTTAAACTTGCTAAAATATGTATGGATATTAATGACCTGCACTTGCCAAAAATTTGACTGCAGGCTGTAAATTCAGATAATTTGAATACAAGAGATATTTAAAAAAACCAGGAGTACAAATACACAAAACAGAGAAAATTTATTTCCAAATACCATAAAAAAGGTACAGAAGCTCATTTACAACAGCACAGTTCTAAGCTTGAAGAGATTGCATAAATAATTTCTCTTAGCACCTCTTTCCAGTGGCCTCAGCCTCTGGCCAAGGACACTGTATATCCGGTATCCATTGCCATATTTTATTTTACTGGATTAGCTAGTACATTGCTGGGAACATGTTTGCCACCTGTGGGGTTCTTAGGAAACTTAGGTGTCAGGTGTTCTTCAAATAGGGTTGAAACAGGAGAGCTACACTGCTAGGAGCAAACAGCCTAAAGGTGGGTTGAGTGCTTTGGCAGCCCATATCCAATATCCAAGAGGTGTTCTGTCCTTCCAGCCATGTGTCTTAGCCTGAGTTTAAAGAAGGATTTCATGTTTGGTGTACTGAACTTTTCATACAGCTGGGCCCTCTTTCTAGACACTTCTTGGAAGTCTGTCCTTCTCAAGTTGAGAAAGAAAAAGAAATATTGCCATTTTTATGCCAGGTGCCTCCCCTTTTGAAGGATCAGGTGCCTACTCCCTTCCTGAACATCTAAAATCACCCAGATAAAAATTTCTGTCCTCATCATTCATATTTTCAAAGGAGCAGCTCTCAAAGGCAATCACTTGTGATACTGCATACACCTGTTCTTTAAGTGTAAAAACTGCCATCAAAATGGATTTGTTGCAGCTAAGTCATTCACAGAAAAATTGTGGTTAAGAACAACTGAAAATTACAGTTTCTTAAGTCCCTTTGAACTGATCTAAGTCATTACCACTGCAGAAACCTTGCCTGCACAGTATGGGTACTACTGCAGGAATCCATAGTTTCATGTCCACAACAGCCTCTTTAAGAACTTCTTCCTTTGAACCTCAAGACTAGCTAAACACAATGTTGCAATGACCAATACTTAGACAAGGACCTGTGGATGGGAATGTAGAAAAGCATTCAGTTCATGATACTGATCATGCTGAATTCTTTGTGAGGGATTCTAGACACCAGCCTAAAAAACCCCAGCCATGGTAAAGAGAGTGTCCCTTCAGATCAAGTAAACAAATAAAAGGTGAAGTAATAAAAAAATTATCATACATTGTGACCTACACTAATGAGTGCTGAGGGAGATATTGCTAATCTGATTTACCTGTGGGTTCCTAGAATGTTTCATTAAGGCTTGGTGCAGTCCACTACCAAGGCCACAGACAAAACTGAAAGGTGAATTTGTATTGCAGTAGGGTGTATTACTCAAGAACTTCACCAACCTTGTAACTTCTGGTTTTCTTTCTCCATTCTGAGGAGCAGTATCTGCTGAATAATGGCTTTCTTCCACAGCTCCCGAAGCTCATGGGGTGTCCTCTTCCTTTCTTCTTTCACCGGTCCAAAGGGGCCATCCTCACACACTGGTTCCAATGGGGATCTGGGTGGGAGATCTCCCAATTCACAGTAATCTTTGAAAAAGAGAAGCTGTTGTTAACTACCTGGATGTCTTGAACAGGTGAATGGACAGTTTGCACATATACAGATACATCTATAGATACACACACTAACTCATGTATCCATCTATATCTAGATAGATAGATAAGAGGTAGCAATACCAAGCAAGGTTTCCCAAATGACAGCTTCAAACAGACTTAAAAGCTGCTTCAGAATAAGAATCATACAGGCTAAAGCCTAGAATATTTTTTTCTATAACCTGGTAAAAACATTGTACCACACGCCAAGATCACATCTTGCTAATTAGAACTTTACCTGCAGAGAACTAAAAGGAAAAGGCAAGTTTGAGAAATTACAAAAACATAACCTACAGCTGAAACGTGGCATGACTCAAATAGCAGATAAAATCAAATATAACACCCACATAATTTGAAGAATAATCTCTAAAGCATGTTTAACAAAGAAAACACACACCCTTAGCTGCACAAACACACCACCGCCTAAGGCCATACAATGGGATGATTACCAGTTCTTAAAGTAAATAGGTGGAAAGAGAGACAGGCACTTAAGACATGCTTGTTTTCACTTCTCATTTCATTAACCATATCATAACCTTCTGCACTTTTCTTTTGGCTTCAGATGGCCTACCACAAAATATATTATTTTGTCAAGCATGCAAAGCAATTCTAAGACTGAAAACATTACAAAAGAAAGTGAACATTAAATAAATCTCAGGCAAATTGAAAAATCATTTGTTTTTAGGAAAAGGGTATATAACATTGTTTTACATAAGTAATCAATGTAAGAAGCACAAGCTGTTATACTTTAATACCTGCTGCAGTATCACTTAATTTTATAGTTCTATACAGCTTCTCTGGAGGCTCAGTAGTCTTTGACACAACTTGTATCTAGGAGAAAAATTACTCTACTCACCAACTTTAAAATGAATGGTCAAAACAACCTATCTCTTCATACCAAATCTCAAACAGAAGGCCATAGCAACAGCACTTCTTCACCCAACCAGAATGGCTATGAAATGGCTCCCTGAGCTATACATGCAAGACAGTGCTTTAAAGTTAGTGCCACAAAATCCATTCACAGCCTTGCCAGCCATGGACAAGTACATCTCTGTGTGCTACTTCAAACAGCTCCTGCAGAAGGAGCATTCCTGAAGCAATTATTCTGATGGCAGCTCTGTGCTCCACGTCTTTATCACTGCCTAGCATGGTGGTAAAGATTTTGAATTAAACACACACATCATCTCATCTCTTCAAAACTAACAAAATGGGAAGGTTTTCCCCCCTTTAAGTCTTGCCCAGACTGTCACTCTGTTTTGACTCATGCAGCTCATATGCAGCTATTCTTTCCTTGTTTGTTCAAAGGCACTCGCACAAATGAGCTCAAATGACTAAGAATGGAAATGCTCACAGCTGCTCACTTCTGCTTTTCTAAGTCTTGCCACTGTCAGTCTTGTCCTCTCAAAGAGTCAGACAGAAGTAGAGTGGCTCCAAATACCACTCATTTCCTTATACAACATTTATTTCCTTGCCACCACAAAGTCTGGGGCTAAAATACACATATAAAAAAGAGTGCAACATTTTCAGCTAGCAGAACAATTTAAACCTTTACAATCTTGCGCTCTGGGTCTAGATGTGGATACCCACACATACGAAATCTACAGCATTTCAAAGAACAATGAACATCATGGGAATGAGAATTAGGCAAAGGTCAAATATTTGACACTTTAATGGCAATCACCATTTTTGCAAAGAAAATAGGAAAACCGACAGATGCACTCAGAAATACAGCTGGTTATGAAAACTATCAATAGAATGAAGAGACTATTATATTCATTAAAAGAAACTGGGAAACATTAACCTTTTTTCTTTACAGGTAAATGGAAAGACTTTAATGGGCTAAGATCTGCAATTATGAAAGAGCTACAGGCAAATGCCAGCACACAGAGAAGATACACACACTCAGTAACTTTCAACTTGTATTGAGCATGAAAGCAAAATTATTCTTATTTGAATGCTGGTTTTGATGCAATTGTAGGTTTTGATGCACATGCTATACTCTCAACAATGTTCTGTACATTTTTATGCAAAATTTCTGAATATAGTAGCTTTGATCCCAATTTTTCTTAGCGCATATTAAGAAATATTTAAAGGGAAATGCTCTTAAGGATAATGCTGGTAGAATTCACTTACCTTTTTTGGAATAAAATAATAAAGAAATAAAAAGACAATCTTCAAGGGAAGTTGTTAGTTTCCTCTAAGGCTGCATACAATAATGACACCATAAGAGAGAGGAATCAACAGAAGTGCTCACCATACACCAAGGCAAAAAAGTAAAACTGATCTAGATAGGAAACCCCTTATCTTACTGTACAGTGTCTGTGGTCTATTCACATCTTACATTCATGTTCCATTCTCAAAGCAGCCAATATGGAATGCAGGCACATCTTGGTGAAGCAAGTCTCTTCTACACATCCTCCCAGTGGTTTATGTATCTCTTTTAGCATCAGATGTGTATTCTGATTTTATGTTTGCATATATGCACTAATATGTTAGAAAACAGACTATGTCCAGATAAAGTTTATGGCTACCTACTTGCTAAAAAACCCTAAACCAAAAAAACCCCAGGCTGGCAAAACACATGCAAGGAAACTGATTAAACACATTGCATTCCTAAAGCAAGAAAAAACACATTCAACATCTAGAATCTTCCTGTCTTTAATGTACACATCCCACTTCCTCAGGACAAATTTCAGGGATTGGTCTTCAAGTACCAAATTCACAAGTTTATCAGAGACATAACTCATCTGTTGTTTGCCAGTGGTCAAACTGTGGCAACACCTGAACTGCTGCAAAGCATGAATTACTGAAGACCACAGTCTGGCTTCCATTTAGGCTGAAAATTTCCCATTTATTGCTGACTAATCTGATAAAATCAGAATTCATTAAAAGAAATAATGCTTAAGGCTATAAAAGAAAGCCAAAAGGTTACAAAATTCTATAAGCTGAACAATTATGATTATCAACCCTACCTCTAATGCTTCTGTGAAGAATCCTAGGATTGATTTTGCCTTCCAAGCAGCAGCTCCTTTTCTATTTTTTCTTTTGCTTCTTATCACTTGTGGACATTTAACAGAAAGTCTAAAGTCTACTCCGATAAAATGCAAGACATTCAAAAGCTGCCTTTCTTCCTGTCTGCACGCTGGCAAGATTTACAGAAAGCAAAATGAACCTGTTTAACTGCTCAGGGGGCCTGTCAGAAGTCTGCAGAGTTGAATCAGCTGTTTGGCTGATAAGAGAGGGAAGAAGGTGCAATGTGAAGGTAATCCCTCAAAGCAAAATAAAAACCAGACATTTGGTAAGTCAGCACTAACCCACATCCCTGAACATACAAGGTGAAAGAGAGACATACCACCCAGCTTCCAGATGCAGAACAGACAAGAGCAGAAATACTGTGACAAGGAACTGAGTATTGTGTTGGGGATCTGGAGGGTAGCAGAGAAAGCAAAGATAAACAGAACAGCAAGTCAACTGCATCTAACTGGGAGCTCACATTCCACTGAGCCAAACTGCCATGTGTTAACATCCAAGCAGTGTGCACCCTTCAGAACTTTTATGAGATTAGGAGGTGCACTTAAGCAGGAACTGAATGCTTCAGCACACACTGAAAGACTGCTTCCCTGTTCATTTGCCAACTTAGTCAGCTTTTGTTGACTCTTATTCCACGTTTGACCCGACCCTAACCCCTTTCAAATACATTGCTTCCTTTGCTTCCACATAAAATTCTACCTCCATACAAACTACTCCTACAAGCCCATAGCACTTCCGCTCTCTAAAGTTCAGGATTTGGCAAGGTGACTTGATAACTATTAGTCTATTTGATCAACGGTAATTTTATGGTAATTCTCCATTTGAGGTTCTTATTTGGACTACACTTCAGAACTGTTCTTCTGCACAATGGAATTTCACAAGTCTGTGGGTTAAACCCAAGGATTCCCTGAGAAACTGCACTTCACTGGGAAAACCACCATCTTTCCTGGTCTTGTGAGAACTTCTTCAAGATACTGAATTTCAGACGACAGTTCTCATGAACCAGATGGAAATGTTGCTCAAATATTCTAACACATCCATACATACCTCAAAAGCATTCCTCTTATGCTTCCACTACTTACAATACCCAACAAAGGACAAGGCCAGTAGGAACAGTGGACTGAGATGGAATTTGTACAGCTCAACTATTTATTAATATTCAGCTGCTCACTTCACATGGCAGTGCTTCGACCCTAAAGTGAAGAGTATCCCTACACTCCAAAAGGTTCAACAAACACATTACACAAAACTCTTAAATGGAAAGATGACACAAAAACAAAGAACAAAATATCAAGAAGGAAGTATCATGACATATTACTACCAGAGCCTACACTAAAGAAAGTCTGTACATGGAAAGATGGTGAATGACCTCAGAAGTAATTAAAACAGACAATATTTGATCAGAAATTATATGAACAGGGATATTTCATTTGTAAATCACTAAGAAAAAATTAGTTTATCAAATATTTTCCTAATCAATCCACCTTAGTATTAAACAAGGCTTAAGTGACAAACCAACCTAAAAGCCTAAATTTAAAAAAACATTCTTTCAGAATCACTTAGTCTAACCAAGCTCAACTGTCAAAACCAAGACAAGATTCATCTTTGATTAGAAACTCCAACGCTTCAAGTAGAAAGGAAGGGCTGATAGGGAGGAGGCTCAATAATAATGCAATACCACCAACCTCACTACAGAACTGTTTACATATGGCTCTCTACATGCAGTGTTTACCAGTCACATCCACTCTCTGGGGTTAAAAAGTCAGACAACATATGGTGAGAATCTGGAAAGAAGAATCAATTAAGCCTTTTATTTACTACGTTATATTATTTTTCTTTGTTGCATTTTAAACTTTACAAAATTTAGCTTGGCAAACAAACAAGAGAATTTCAAAGTCATTTAAGATTCAATTGCCAAAAGAAAAGACATCAACAACATCCTTAGTTCTTTTCAGATTTTCCATTCCTATTATATTACACAAACATAATATTCCTATTATTTTACACAGTTGCTGGCAATATTTAACTTCATAACCAGATGTAGTAAAATGACCAGGAGCCTTCTGTAATCAGAAAGTTTCAGATACAGAATCACAAGAAGCAACAAGTTCTTCTAATCTGACATACAACTTAAAGCAATGGCTGAATGAGGAATTCGTGAAAAACTGTGTATTTCAACAGTGATGATTAAAATCAGCTCTGAAAGATCCTTTGGACTTTGCTCCTCTTTTAAAGCCAAGACTTTTTAAAAAGTACTCACTACCTCCAAATTAATCTCATTTGCTAATATTATCGATCCCTGAGAAAGGAATGCCCTGATATTTCAATGGGCACAGAAGCCACCAAACATGAATCATGTACTTACTGGCTGTAGCCAAACTTCTGTGCTGCAAATCAAGATCGAGCACATATTTGCTCTGAGAGGAGCAGAACTGAGTAATCAATTATAACCAACTGGTTTTAATTAATAATAACTGTGCTGCTAAAACAGTATTGGCAAACACATTACAAATAGTTCACACCCCATAACACTCTTAAAGGCAGAATGCTAAAGCAACAGCTTATAGTATTTGCAATGCTACTACAGAATGATTTTTAAAAAATTTGCTTAAATAATGAAGAGATATAGCCCACACTACAAAACACATAAACAGATAGGTAGGTGTTAACTACAACTGGTTTAAAGAATAACAGTTCTTCAAATTCAAACTTTTCTTCAGCATATAGGATTTAACAGATTGACACCTCTATCTGACAGAGGCTGAAACCAAATTAATTTTAATTAATGAATCAAGTTAATTTTCCTGTACAGAAATACTTGTGCTTTCTATACCATTTTTTTCTGCAACTCAAGGTCTAAAATGAAATGTAGTTAATTTTTTATCTGAATTTATTTGCTGACTACTGCTAAGTGGTACAAGCATCTCATTGCTCTGAATTTCAACTTCTTTCACTATTCAACAGGTAACTTCATTACACATTGCTCACATTAAAACAAATCACCCATTCTCCAACCTAAAACTGACATAGCTGTTACAAAAATCTTCTTGTCTACTTCCAACACACCTCCCTCACCAAGAAAGCTCCAACAAGCACCACTACTTTCCCACTATTTCCTTCAAAAACTATTCACATCTCCCTTAAATCCAGCAATTGACTTGACTGTGCTGGGAGTTTCTGACAATCTGCAAAACAGTTCTCCTACTATGACCAATTCTGAACAGTCCATATATGAAAACTGTAGTTAAAACTGTCCACTGCACAGAGATTTGTAGATGCTGAATACATGTAAGTTAATACCTTGCTGCACTGCAGTGCAAAGTGAAGTCTACACAGATTTAAGGATGTCCTGCTCCTGAGCAGAGTAAGGGCACCTACCCTCACCTTCCAGACACCTGTCCCTGCCTGCTCTATTGCTTGTGTAATACTGTGAGTGGGACTAGAAAACTGACCCAGCTGAAAATTAGGGTGTGTTCATACCTCATCTGGTTTCAAATGATTACTGAGTTGTTGCTCTCTTCACCTTTTTAAGGGTGAACAGAGAACTAAAGAGTCCTGGACCACTTGCATAGCCAAAAAAATGTGGCTCTTGAGTGATGCTACAGAAGTAGGAACAACTGCTTGCAAGTAGGGTGGGGAGGTATAAAGGTAAAAATCAAATAATTTAGGAACACATTTATTACATAGAATGTTTAAGACCATGAGTAGGAGAGACAGAGCTTTAGAAAAATAATAAAAAAAATTCTTTCAAAATAAATGTAGTATTGAAACAGATCAAAGTGTGATCATTTGGTAAGGAGACTCTGCTTCCCTTTTTCCATCTCTCCACTTTGCAGGATTCAACACTCATTACACTCCCACAAATAAACAACAGAAGCAGAATTCCAAGGATGAGACACTGTGTCAGAAGGTGCCAGTGAGAAAACGCTGCCCCCTGGTGCTCCATAGCACTCGCAGGATCACAACTGTTCAGGGGAAGCTGCTAACAGCAGGAGCTGAGGTTGGAACATTTGAACTGCAGCTTGCTACAGTGGAACTGGCATCAGTCAGCACTTCATCCTCCAGCTACCAGCTGTGAAGTATTAGAAGTCCTAAAAATCTTTTCACCCATGTAGAAAATCTTTTTTAGGTCTTCAAACCGGACATCAGCTTCATCTTCAGGCTCACCAGTCAGGCAGCCTGATTGCATAATAGTTTGTCACCTTGATTTTTTAAGATTTTCTAAGCTTTCTGATGTTGACATTCTTATAGTGAACTTTCTCACACACTTTCTGTAAATAACTCATTGTTTTGCATTCTTTTATAGAAGAAGAGAGAGTCGATAGACTGTTGGTTTGACCAGTGTCATTGGAGAGGTGTCACTGTCACCCTTCAATCTGCTGTCACTTTTAGAAAACTGTAAATGTTAGAGTCAGAAAATAAACTGCCCTTTTTTCTTCATCTTGAGAACAGCGGTGTGAGCTTGTGTTCTTTCGTGTCCTATAGTGACAATAGTTCTCTGATGTGCTTAATTGTAAAGTTATGTACAGAAGCAGGGAAAAATACTATGGGAAGGGGAAAGTGGCAGCACCAACAAGCAGGAAGTGGCTGGAAAAGGGTGTGTATGTGGGGCTTTGTTCCCACAACAACCAAAAGGAATGGTTTCTCTACAAGGCTTTGTATTGTCTCAGAGTGCTTGCCTCGTTTAGCATGGCTACTTTAGTCCAATCATCAGGCAAGGCAGGAATCTCAACTGGCAAAAAACCCCATCTTTCTAGCATATCTATCTGCAGCATTTTTCTTCTACTGATTTAGGACAGAATACTCTCCTTCATGTATAGTAAATCCTTCCTTTTAAATAATGGTGACTGCAAAACAAACTGTGCTCTCTGCCTGGTAATTTGTGATGCAACCCCCAAAGCACAGCCAGCAACCATTTTGCTCCACCTGAGCTACAGAAGATGAAGTTTTAGCTCAAACTATTTATGAGCACTTCCTAAAGAATTAAGGGATTCAGAAGTGCAAGGTAGTGGGACTTAGTGCTGTTTAAGCTGTTCAAGCTTCAAGTGGAAACTCAGGATATGAGACTTTTATCAAGTTCAGTACCTCGAAAGTGTAAGATCAAAATTTCAGCAAAAGCCATGTACCAGTTCTCTGGGGTTTCTTTTTTTTTAACTTTTAGTAAGTACACCTTCATATCCTGCTGTGTTAACCACACAGAGAGCTGCAACGGACATGATGCACTTAGAGATTCAGCTCACCACCTGTCTATACAAACAAAACCACAAATGTCAGAGACTAGGTTTTTCTGCGAATATAAAGCTTAAAGCTGTCTCTAGTTCTTGTGACAACTTACACATTCTTATGTGCAATTTACTCATTACAACCCAGCCACAGAGCAGTTTCATTTTGTTGACAACGCCTGCCCACATGTGGTCAAAGCAATGCACAGTTCAGGCACCCTGGTGGATTTCACATTTAACACAAGTTTAGTAAGGCAGCCTAGGTTAAAGTTGAAAAACTGTATCATCTCTGAGATACAGAGATCTGGGTCTCTTGGCTGAGAGACTTACTAGCTTTTAAACACATCCCCTTTGCCAGCTTCTTTCCTTACTCCTCTCCTGCAGATTACTCTGTAGCAGGGTGTTGACCATGGCACCTCAAGGAAGAAACTCATCAGTGGAGTCTGTGTCTATAAAGGGAAACCCATAAATCACAGATGTTCCCCTATTTCCCTCCCTTCATGCTTACTTTTGCAGAACATGACAAAGTATGTTATCTTTAAAACCTTCTTTGCCCTCTGTCCAGTTTGGCTGAAATGGATCTTTTGGTGATATATCAGCTGTTTGTAGAAATTAAAGGAAATAAGTCTAAAAAGACTTATTAAAAGACTAAAAGACTATAAAGACTTAAAAAAAAGTCTTTTAAGACTAAAAGTCTTAAAAGACTGAAAAGACTAGAAAGACTTAAAAAAGACAAAATATGAAAGAAAAACAAGATAATGAATGACAGGTAATTATTTTTACTTTGGAACTAGAGGGGTTTCTTAGTTAACTGTGGTGGTGAGTCCAATGTAGGACCAGCTGTACAGCAGCTCTCTTTAAGCTACAGAGACTGGATAACAAGTGAGTATTCTTCACTGCCAGAAATGTTCCAGGAGATGCATAAAAGTCCAAATAGAAAAACCCAGTATTTGCTTTAAATAATTTAAAAAAACCAAACACTGACACTGAGTTTTCTTCTGTTCATAAACTGAGTATATACAGTGAAACAAAAAAGAAAATGAATGAAGAAAAAAGGCCAAATATTTTAAATTGCTGCTCCTATTAATAGCACATCCTGTTTTCCATTTTGGCTGCACTTGTTTCCCAAACTATTCTGCTTACCCAGCTGTAGGTTGTTAAGATTGTATCTTGCAGCTATTATGTCTCAGAGGAAATGCTTGGGTAGGCAATTTAGGTAGATTTTATTTTCCTATTTAATAGGGGAAGGTTTTGTGGCTTTCAAAAACAAGTAAGACTATTTCCAGTCACAAAGAGAGACATCACACTTGTAAAAATAGAAGTTTCATATAACATGCCTTTAAGTACAACAGAGCATATCACATCTATGTTCACACAACATGCTCCTGAAATCACTTCACATTGAAGTACACTAAATTTGAGAGGCATCTGTGCCCATATATGCAGCTTATCTCACTGTCAGTCAAATTACATTGCAAGCAGTGCATTAATGATAGAAACACTTCTGTTACGTGCCTACTGCAGTTAATCAAGATCTCACTTTAAGATGAAAGAAAAACATCTCAGTGACATTAAGATGGTTACTTTTTACTACATTTACTATAAGATACTATTCATTTCTGTTTCCTTATGCTTTCTCATTTTACAATGGCCTTAGAGGTAAGTCAGAAGTTATAGCTTTCAAAGCTCATGCTATGAAATTAAAAGTTTAGTGAGCCAAAGGATTTTCTCAGGGATTCTTGGCCCCAGCATGTCCTGTACTATCTGGCTTACATAAAGTGAATGCACAAAATGATGCACATGCATGCTTATGCACAGTGCTTTTCCTCTAGTCTGTGGTTCTTCAGCTCTACAAAATTTCACAGAATAATTATGGGAACAGTGGATAATTACGACTCAAGTGGAAATGTCAGAGACTAGAGCTGCATACATGAGGACAAAGCATGCACTACAGAACTGTAATGAGATCATAAAATATATGTAATTCCTGCTGGTACACCTAGATTTTTCTAGTCTGTAGTTCTATACTCCAACACAGAGAGATGAAATAGAAGCATCCTCTTTTCCTCAGCACAATACTTGGTGATGCATTTTTTTCCCCAGAACTCATTAAAATAGTACACATAAACATAATTTCTTCTCTGGCTAGTTAACATGAGACAATAGGAACAATTTACATATGAAGCTGAAATGTAAAAACTCAACAGCTAATGAGCTGAGCATTACCAAAAAGCAGGTGGCAAACTGCAACGCCAGTACAAACAGAACACCAGGGAAACAGGTCCCCCTTGGTGGACACAAGATTCACACTTCACACACTACATACACCAATAAGCTCACAGCAGCAAACCCAGGCTTTACCATCATATCTGCTGGGAGAGTCACAGGCTTTCTGAGGGGTGGCCACTCTCAGGAATATCTGCTGCCTCCAGGAATGCCTTCGAGTCCTCACAGGGCTGTCGGCATCCAGGGCCTGCTGGCCGTGCTTGGACTCGTAGTCACTGAAAGGGCAGAGCACAGAACAGTGTGTGAGGAGATCACCTGGAGCAGCCACACAGCCTTAGGGAACTGAAAGGGCAGAGCACAGAACAGTGTGTGAGGAGGCCACCTGGCCTGCCAGGAACAGCCACACAGCCTTAGGGAACACCTGGGCACTGCCTTGGGGGTGCAGTGTGCTGTGCACATGCAGGGCCAAGCTCGCAGTGTTAGGAAGGTGAAACTTGCTTTGTGGCAGAGGCTTACACATGGCTGCAAACAGCACTGGGGTTCACAGACAGGGGCTGGCAGCTCTGTACAGTCTACTCTTTCCAGTTTTAATTAATTTTCAGTTTTCTTTGCAGCAGTATATTAATCAGAATGTATTAAAGATACACACACAATAATGCAGCTTTACCATCACACTATTTACATGCCATCCACAAAATGTAGCAATTATTCATAGGAGACACAAAGACTTGCTGATGCCTTTTATCAGTACTCATCAAGGAGCTATATAAACACCAACTGAACTTCCAACCTTTTGTGCACTGGGTATGCAATATATGTCCTCCCAACACAGACTGGGAGAAAAACTTTAAACCTTTCTGTTAGCCTCTGAAATATGCAACAAACTTGGGAACAAAATCCAAGAACCTTGGATATTACTCCTTTGATGTCATCCACACATGCCATACAGAGGTTTTTACTCAGAATAGAAAATGAACTAGTGAGGAACAATGCTGTCTTCCTATTAAAAATCCCACAAATAACTTTCATCTGTTAGAACTCTAAACTATTCATTGCTTTATTCCAGCTATTAGCTAAATGATTACATGAGTCTTTGTAGAAGCTGAAAGGGATAAATGAAATCCAGATAGCTCTGGCAGCAACAGGCAGGAGCATTTTACAGGTCATCCTCTCCTTCCAGCTTGAGGATACTGACATTGCTTAGGATGAATCATATATTATCTTAAGTGAAAACTCTCCTATGTCAGGAAAAATCACAGAAATACATAGATGGAAGTTGTATGACCATTGCAACATCAAAAATTACTAAAATCTGCAATCCTAATGGGAGAGTAGTCTGGGATAGCTTAATTCTTTTGACAGCAATTACATGCAGAATACACGCAGGTGAACCATTGCACAAATCAGGTTTTGCAAGTGCAAGAAGCATTTGAAATATTTCAGACAAAGAAATCTTTGAAAATACAGTTTTACCTCTAGGCTTAAGAGAGAACCCTACCTTGTTGTGCTCCTAAAGTCAGAGGTGTTATTTTCATCTACAGGAGCCAGAAATTTTAAGAAATTTGGCACAGAAGAGGAAGAATGAAGCTTTTTCCTTAAGGCAGTACGGTAGGAGATGCTGAGAGTGCAGTTGGGAGAAGTATAGTTTAGAACAAAGAAGTATAAATCCACAGAATAAAAATAATACACATTCCTAAGTTTCAAACAAAAGGCAGCTAAATCCTGAAGGTCTGAATATCAAGGAAAGCAAAGTCAGAACTAAAACTGCTAACAAAGCTCTACTTTGAGATACATATCTGTTTGGACAAACTAAAATGTTCCAATGTATATAAATGTACTTCCAGTAAAGTTATCATTCTTTGCTATATCACAAAATTTTTAGTGCATGTTTCAAATAAATTCCTTTAATCTAATAAGAAGGAATGACAACTTTATTACATTTTCTTAAATATGAGTTTCAACGACTGACTACGTTTGGGGGAAAAGGTTAGGAAAAGTTGACACTGATAATCACTGTGCTGGCAAATGAAAAATAAGACTTTGACAAAACCTATTTTGTAAAGAATTAACAGGGCTTCATTCAGACAAACCTGGAACTTTAAAGTTAAAAGCTAAGCCTTCTGACTGGTCATTTGGGATTGTGGCTCTATTTATGCAACAGACAGGAGTGCTAATCAAATTTCATCAACAGTCTTCTGGCCAACATAATTGTTTTAACAGAAATTCTTTTCATTTAAAATAATTATTTAATTGTCTTTTAAAATAACAAGTCTGAAACATACTCAGAAGAAGGTCAATAGAATGAAGTTAGAACAACTCAGATAATGAAAAGTTTTGGCATGGAGTGAAAATATAGAAAATTACTTGGCTGATGATACTAGAAGACCTTTTTTGAGACAAGTACAAAAAAATCACATGAGTAGGAGAAATTACTGCTGAAAAAGTAAGTTTAAGAAATAATTGTTTCTGATAAACCATAATGTTCTATCTGGCTGGCATTTAGCATTGTTTCCTGAAGATGTGAATGGAAGGGGGTGGGGGAGGGCAGAATATTCTGGGATGATCACTAGCATAACGTGAAGCAGGTTTTTAGTAGCTGGTATTGAGATAAAGAAGATAAGGCTGTAGGATGGTGTGCCCTGCAAACAGGGCTCACTTACAATTACATTGTAAATCCATTACAATTACATGGTAATTTCACTTACAGAATTGGGAAGCTTGACTGTATTGATTTAAACTTATTAACCCATTTGACATTCCTATCAATTTCCATTTTCAGTATTGCTGCTTAGATGTTCAGTATGGCATACCCTTAAGAGACAGGGTAAGGAAATGAGAAGTTGCAACTGTGTGTACAGAATCATTACCAAATCACTTGGAAAAAATTGCTTTGAGAATTTAACTTTCAAGATTCAAGTAAGTCTTATTAAATTGAAGAGTGAACCGAATTCTGTAGGCTCACATTTCCTGCCTTGGGCTACATCATACTTCTGAGGTAAAGCTGAATTAAGAGGTTCTAGTTGGTACTCAGCAAGTGCAACTGAAGAAACTGGTGAAGCAGTATCCTCAGTTGAGTATTTTCTTAGGTTTAGAAAAATCAGCACCTTGGGGAAACAGGAAACTTTCACACAAGAGAACAAAACCAAAAAATAAACAGCAACAGCGATAAAAATTGCTTGCCAATGGCCAGTGACTGTTGACAGTGCTTCTGAGGACATTTGGTCTCATTAGTCTTTTAAGCTGAAATACGCAGTTTTAGCACGAGGGGTTAAGAAAGAGTTTCACAGTTTATGAATTTTAGGGAGCCACTCAGTTTCAGGTTCTCAGGGAAACAAGTGTTAATGTCCTTTTTTTCAATACTCTCTCTATAGTTTAATTCTGAGAAAGAAGGCATGGAAAAGCATAACTTGATACTGCTGCAAGTAACCATGAATAATGATGGGTTGGGTTTTTGTTCGTTTGCTCTTGGGGTTTTGTTTTGTGAGGAGTGGGGATGGTGGTGGGGTTGTATGTGGTGGGTTTTTTTCCCATCAGCTCTCCATATTCCTGATGCTTCTTGCCCTATATAACTACTTGGTCAATTTGCCTTTAATGTCAGGCACAAAAGAACACTAGTATGTTTTTATGTTACCATGAATAAGGGACAGAACCAAATGCTTCAGGAAGGACAGACAGAGTGAGCTCTCAGGTTCTTGGCAACTTATCCCTCACACAATTTAAGGAGTGCTGCTGTCTGCTGCATAACAACAAACTGCTTTGGAACAATTGGTTCTAAAGAAAGAGCCAGTGCCTGAAAGAATTTGATTTATTAAAACAACAAATTATGTAAGCACCAGCTCTACATTCAGTGGTGGAGCAGTTAATGAGGTCCCTCTCCCATAAAAATCTACCACCTTTGGTCTATACCGAATTGTTTTAATTATTTGTGCTACCGAGTTTCATATTTACGACATAGGAAAACAAACCCTACCCCAAACTATTTGCAGGTACTAGCTCACCTTTTTTGTGCAAAATGGCCACTTGGTTCTCCACTTGAATTATGCCTTAGATATTTTAGAAAGTTGGGTGAAGAGGCCGAGGGATTAAGACGAGCTAGAGTAGGAGAACGTGCAAGTTGACCAGAGGAACTTTTAGATTTGCCGACAGATTCGTTCACACCATATAGTGCGGATTCCAACCAGAGCGATGGAGTTGAGGTAGCAGAGAACAACACAGAAAGAAAGGAAAGGAGGGAAAAAAAAAATGAAATCCCTTCTCTAATCTTTGAAACAGAGCTGGCATATGTAAATGAGACATTTCCTATGTTTTTCACAGTTAATGCAGCAACTGTAAGAACATGAACTTTTTCTTAACCCAATCAGCAAAGTCCCAAATTCCTGTTTACAGGCTTCAGCAAGGCATTTCAGAATATGACCAATTATAACTCACCAAAAAATGGCACTAACATCCCCATTTCTTTTTCCTTGTATGTGCTTCCCCTTGATTTCAATGAGAAAGTCAGGCATATGATCAAGAGTTCCAATGAATGAAAAGTGAAATACAGAAGTATTTCAACAGTATTTGGAAAAAGCCAGATAGAAGGGAGGGAGAAAACTGCCATAAAGTTAAGAGGGGACTAGAGATGCAGAGGCAGGCCTTTGAAGGAGGACAGCTTGAAGAATATTATATTAAAGCAAGTAGTAGTTTGTTTTTGTCAGTAAAATCTAGATAGGCTCATTGAAAAGCTAGACAGGAGCCCCACCTCTACCAATAACTAGGCACTTTAAGTCACTTTTGTGTGCTATTTCAAAGCTACATATGAAATCACCAACTAGTAAGGTTTTCAGGATCACAGAGGCTACTGGATTTTTCTCTGTAAATAGAAAACAAGAAGTAGCATTTATTTATACTGTTCACAGATCAAAACAACAAAAATGATTGCTTGGACAAATATAACTGAATCAAGTAGTTTGTGACATATACTGTGGAACTACACATCTCATGTCTTCTTTCCCCTGTGAAGCACAGAGGGCTAAAGGTGCTTTTAAAAAGAATACCTACAAACCTCCAAGGAGTGACACACTGCATCTCTTATCCATTAAGAGGACATACCTGGTATGCAATTATCATCCCCAAATATGCCCTCAACAAACAAAATCATAGCCTGCTTTTAATAAGGCTTACTTTCTTTTGTGAGGAGTCTCTGTGCTCACTGAGTGATACCTCATAAGTTTCCTCTGAGGAACAGATGGTGATGATTCGACAGGCCCCAGAGACTCCTGGCTCTCTGTTGGTAAATGACTGAGTGTGTTTGCTCGCCTCCGAAAGCTCTGCTGGGGCAATGGAGCAGACTGCTCCAGAGAGAAATCCTCTGTGTTGCTGCAGAGATCATCCAGTGATCCACTGGTCTTGACAGCATTTTCTGCAGGAAGTGTAGGAAGTCTCTCTTTCTCCTTTTCACACAATGGTGGCTCCTAGCAGTAGAAGAAATAAGGTTATCAATATGTGGGTTTAGAATCCATCTAAGATTGCAGTACCGTGTCATTATTCACATTCCACAGAGATCTGCTTCATAAACACATTTTTATCAAGCTAGGTCAAAGAAAGATGTTTGATGTTTTATGTCCTTGTTATTCATCACTTCGACCAACAAAGCAGAGTTTTTATTTTGCAGAGAAAATTTTGAGTAATTTTGAGAGTAATTGTATTTTAACTATGTTGAATACAACTCAGAAGATACAGGGTCAGAACAAAATGGTGACATTTGGCTAACAGTGAAAAGGGTGGCATTGCAGAATGCTGTATCTTTAGCAACCCAATCTAACCATATAATAGTCCTCTTGTCTACCTGCAGATTCACACAAAGAACTTAAGCCTATGACTAAGTGCCTCTTTCAATCCCAAGCCATGCATTTTCTTTATTCCTCACCTTGTATGTTTCCTGCAGAATCAGCCATTCTTTCAAAAACATAAGCAGAAAGAGCAGACTCTTGTTTACACGGCGTCAGGAGTCTGCAGGTGAGCAGGCATTTACAGCAGAATCAATAGCTGTATATCTAAGCCTGCAGAGTGCTATGCTGCCTCCAGGGAAGAAGACTGGCTCCTTCCATGCTGTTTGTTTGCATTGTTTTATATAGACTAAAAGTTTTCTAACCACACAAACAGGGAAATTACCTTCTGACTTAGTTTTAAGCTTCTTTTAATTCAGTCCTGCATTCATAGTCTGAACTTTCAGGATTACAACCAGTCATATTAGGAACAGCAGCATGGTCATTATAGCACTTGTTTTGCTGCACACTGTTGTAAAATTCAGATGTTATATAATGTTTTATTTCACATATACTCACATATTCATACAAAATATATGTTATATACAGTACAAGGCATTTCTAATTCAATAGCACTTCTCTGGTTTATAACACAGGGAATAGAATGAAAAGCTTGAAAGCAACTTGAAGCATTTCACATCTGACCATATTTCATACTTGCTTAGTTGTTTCAGGGAATATTTTTTGAAGTGTCTAAATATGTACGATTATCCCAGGCTTTACTTACTTTACTTGTGCTGCTTAAGGTACTGGACATAGAGGTGTCCAAATCCACAGAACCAGACCTGTCCAGTGGACCTCTGGCTTTACTGCCCTGTAGCAATAAAGCACATCAGCAGTTAAGATTATGATATATAGAGCACACCAAAGAGATTTGGGTATCACAGTTGAGATCTGTAATTTTCACAGACAGTATCTAATTTGATTTCCTGAAATGCCTAAAAATACCCTTTTTCCCTATGGGAAACAGAAGCTTCATTCAGGATAGTCTCTGTCAATGTGAAGGATCCTGTAGAATTAAGGAATTCTCATGGGCAATAATGTGCTTTCCATGATATGTACATAATCATATATTTCACATGTACTGGAACTACTGGTAAAGTACCTTCTATATTAGGTACTTACCAAGATACAGAAAACTTAAAAGGATGTCTTTTACAAAGGACTAAACCCATGTAAATTTAACACACAGGAAAACATAATTTCTGGTATTACCATTCAGTGCCTACAAATCAGAAAGCATAAATATTTCTGTAGAATGTGTGAACAATATTTTTATATAATTTGTTTGAGTAATGTTGTTGTGTAACTAAGAAAAATATCTCATGAATTCTGATGTGCTAACACAATTATGGAACTTCCTAACCTTAAATCATATAATTTTTTAATGTTCTAGAGTTAAAGCTTGTGTTCTCTTTGAAGTTTTATTCCAGCTAAAATATAAAATGTTGTTGTTATTCACAACTATCTCTCTAGTTCAGCCAAACTTCTGGCTCCAGATCTGATCAAAATCAAGAGTTTGCATCAAAACAGCAATGGCAGTGAAAATGCAACCAGTGTACAGCTATGCTTACATAGGCAGCTTATACCAGTCAGGACAAACTGAAAAAAACTAGAACAGTACTACAGCTAATATAGCAACACTAACATTACATTTCATATCCTGAGCACAGCTGCAGTAGGATTTTATAGGAGTGAATTCTAGAAATGCTGTCTGGGAAGTAACAAGAGGAGATACTCAAATATTCTTGTCACTGTGACTTTAATAACCTTTGGGCTGAGGCCTGGAATGCTAACAAATAAGACTTTTCTACCAAATAAACAAAGCAATGACATTATGTTCAAAGACAATAAATATGAAGATACTTACACGTGATAAAATACTTTCAAAAGATTCTGTAAGAGACCTTTTTGCTTTGTTCTTTAACATGTCTAATCTGAATCTCGAAGCACTGCTGGACACTTCATTTACAGCATTCTCAGCAGGAGGTTGTGAAGCCTGCAAGTGTTTAAAAACAGAAATGCAAAATACTCAACAGCATGGAGAAAATCTCAGTGAATGGTTTGAAGACTTTTATAACCCGTATCAATAGTTTTTCCTGGTGTCCTCAGCTTGTCATGCATTTTTCTATAGTGATACTTGTACTGAAGTTTAACAAACTATCCTAAAATAAGGACAGGAAATCTCTTAAAGGAAACATGTTGAGTGAACTAGCATGCTTCAGAAGAATTGCCATTTTAATACAGATTTACGGCTCTACTGACACATTTTCATTTACGCCAATGTAGAATTGTACAAATTATAAATGTTTAAGTGCAACAGATTCGAGGTTTCTCGTGGATTGCCTTTTCTTTAACCAAGAAATGAATCAAGATCTCATCATTAACTCTCAACTTTCTCCATTATAGTCCATTTTTAGTGCTGGTGAATACTAATGCAGCAAACATAAAAACAATACTATGATACAAATATTACCATCCAAACCCAATATCTGCAGTAGAAACCAGAGGTCAGTTTTCAGTGCTGTTTTGGGAGGTTCATCTTGAAGCTGACAGGCACCACAGCCCTCTCTACTTGTCCCTAAATTCAGAGATCTGAATGCTTAATCTGTGCAATTAGTACTGGGCATGTGAATGACATATTATAACCATCACCAAATTGTCCTGCCTAGATGTAATTTTAAAACATCCTATTTCCAGTATGACAACTTTACAGGCTCCTGTATTTTCTTTTTACCTTCTATCCTGGTTATGCCACGCCAAAGTTAATTTTTGTAGTAATTGGGAAGGGGCATGGCCAGGACCTGAAGGATATTTTATACCATCTGTCATTGCTGGAGGTAGGAGTCTCTCTTGAGAGAGAAGGGGCTCCTTCCAGTCAAAAAAATGTGTCAGGAGGGAGCCTTCCAGTACTGTCAATTACTAGGGGATGGATTCTGTGTGAATAATTTCTTTTCTTGTACCCTCTGTGACTAGTATTGTTGCTATTACTGGTCATTTTCTTACCTCATTGCTGTTTCCAGTAAATTGTTCCTGTGATCTTTGCCTTTTGTGCCTCCAACTGTCCTCTCCATCCCACCACAGTAGGTGCCTGGCTTGGAGAGTCTTGGTGGGGGCACTGAATGGAGAGTACCATTCCTAAACCACTACAGCTTCCCTCATTTTATTCTCCAAGAGTAAATCAGATGCTGCTTGCTATTACATTCTTATGAAAAGACATTTATTTTCAAGTGTTTTTGCTAAACACTTGTACTAGTATCACATTTCATCTATTTTCTCCACTCATTTATATATATTTTTTAAAAAAGGCAATGAAAAGCATGAAAGTGAATATGCAGAACAGAAGTGAACCGGACATCAGGGTGTCATGGGTTAATGATTACTGAGACAAATAACAGTATGTGTTCAAAGTTATCTGCTATTACAGAGGCCTGGAGATAAATGATCAGAGTAAATATAAGATGTTATGCTGAGACAAATGATAGATTATGGGGAAGGCAGTTCTCTTCTTAGAACACTGTCATCTTTACAAGTGTCATATTAACTAATTTGGTTTCAGGAACTGAGCAAACAGATTGAAGGAGGCCTTATAAATTTTCAAATAATTGAAGACATACTTCAATACTTCATACTTCATACCTAAAGATCTTATCTTGCTTTGTATATCCCTATTTCCAAGCTGTTTGTGACTATCTGCTAGCATTACACCAAACAAAAATATTTTAGGTATTATGACAGAGGACCTCAGGCAATGTTTCTTGCTCTTATCCCACAACTGAAATGCTTTTTTCTTAAAAGCATGTTTCTGGTGAGACGCCCAATACAATAAATCAGAGAGTGAAATATGCAATTTTCCTTCTGTTTACTCAGGAAGGTCAATAATTAGCTAGTAAGCCATAAAAGGAGAAGAGATTAACAAAGTGAAAATATAGTAAAGGAAGATTTGCTTCTACTTTCCTAATTTCTTCACAGGTCTAATAACTGTCCATGTATTTAGTTCCTAGTTTATATCACAAATGGCTGACAGCAATCATCACAGTGGAATTATCAACCAACAGTAGAGGGACAGTCATGACTTTTAAAAGGGTCTAAATAATTGGAACTGAAAGTTTCCAGCGAATGGATGGAATCCTTTTTTAAATACTAACCTCCTTGAGTTGTCTCAAGGTAGCTACTCACAAACCAAGGCATTCAAAACCACTAATCCCTTTGGAAAAACCTTAACTGTGCTGTATAAATAGCCAGTTAAACAGCACTGGCTATTTCATTCTCTGATAGAGAATAAAAGGTAGCTCATCTCTTTGGACATGGCTAAGAGTCTCTCCTGCTGTTTCTGCAGCAATCCTCATCATCTCAAGGCCCCTTCAAATGCTTGTTTGCACACAAGAAATGACTTTCAGTCCTGAGTAAATGTAATAGGCTTTATGACCAAATCCAATGTGTTGTCATTACACTGACTCAACACTGACAGCAAGATGGTAAATGCCACAGATCAGGTGACAGCAATCACAAATTCATTATACATTCTCTCACGTATATTGAATTTTCTTTGCAGAGAGAATAAATAAACAATTTAGTAGTCTGCCTTGTTTGCACACCTATCTCCTAGGCCTGAAATCAGACTGTACTAGGGACCTCAAAATTTGAGATATCTGTTTTGGTACATGACAATAGTTTATGAAGCATAAGCAAACCCAGTATTCACCACTGCTTACACACTGAAGTTTCAAATTGCAAGTGATGCAAATTTGCCTTTGGAAAGATATAAAAATTGAACGGAATTTTTTTTCCTGGCTTCTTGTGGAAAACCAGGGTACTGGGAATATTTCTCTGTCTGCTCTGGGGTGCCCTGACCCCCAGGGGAGCACTGACTTTGACCCTCGTTCATGGAGAAAGTTTCCTAGACTTCAAGATAGACTAGAATCCACAAAAGTGTGAAATAGAATATAGAGAGTAGTGTAAGTGTGTCACTTGGTGAGAAATTTAGGTTTTGGGATTTTTAGTATGTTGTGGATGGAAGCAAGATGGAGGGCACAGGGTGTCATCCTGGGTTTCTTCTTCATGCTGCTTCTTCCTTCTTCTCCATGGGTTTGGGTGGCATTTTGTAATTGGGCAGAAAAGTCCACATTGCAGGCTCTTTGGGATCAGTTATTGGGTAAAAAGGGAAAATAATTCAGTTCTTAATTGGATAGTTTAGTCTTAAAAGACCTTGTAACAAGAGATTGTTAGCCATTTTGTGCCTTCTAATGGAAAGCTGCCAAACTCACATTTGTGGGACTGTTTTACTGATAAGAAATAATAAACACCTGAGTCTGAACATGAACTAAATACTGCCTCAAGTGCCTTCAATCCAGACCCAGAGAAACCAACGACTAGTGCCCCCACAGCTTCTCCTTACATGAACTAAAATTGACTGATTACTTACCTGTTTTGCTTCTCCAACATGAACATGGTCCTTCTGTTTTTCTTCATACATGTTTCTCAAAAGAGAGATAACCAGCTCATTCTCTTTTTGTTCATTTCGTGGTCTTAATTTCTGTAATTGAGAACACCACAAGCACAGTAATTATGCATTGTGTAACAGTTTGCAAATGTTTACACTCTTGTCACTGTAATAAATCATGAATGTAGGAACAAATTTAGTCTGTTAATGCTACTGCTCCAGTCCACCAGAGGACACCAGTGTTCCAGGCAAAGCACCAATACAGCCACAAAAACACTTGACCTCACTTCCTACACAACAGAATTTACACCTAAGACAGAAGTCAGCTGTACAGATATTGAACTGCCACAAGCAAATAAAGGCTTTAAAAATATTTTTGTTAATTTTCTTTTGATATAAAGAAAACTGAACCACTATAGTTCTGAGTTTGTAGCACACATGGAGCACTGTCCTAGAGATAGGATTCACAACACTTCTAGAAATCCTTCACACTGGACATTTAGTTTTTGGGAAATGACATAGGTTTTTTATAAATCAGTGCACAAGGTGAACCTATTTATCTGTGCTGCATTTTATTTCTATCTCAATTATTGTAAGAGAAAATTTTAAAAAAATCTATTAAAGAATTTAATCCCAGAAACTTAACTTTTGAAAAACATATGCTGCCTTAAGCCTGTTGATATAATGCAGAGGATACAGTATGAATCAATGCCAAGGTAGCACATTAGAGTAATAAAAGTACCACAGGAAGACAGTTACCTAAAAATGTGAATCATGGTAACAATACATGGGTCTGCAAGAATGCAACATTCCAGGCTGTCCAACTGAAAAAGTTAGCTGAGAAAGATGGGCAGGAGATTTGTACTTTACCCTCAGTTTTACCAAGTTAATGGTTTGCAGACCCTCACCAGAAGCAATTAACAGTTTCCTGTGACTACTAGAAAGAAGCTTTAGACTGTGTGCAAAACACTAAAAGGCAACAGTGCTGCTAGCTACCCTATACTAAGAAATTACTCAGCTCATGGAATTGGTTCCACAGAGTAACTTCCAAATTTGGTACTGAGTGATAAACTGCCACGTGGAAACACACAAAGAGACTGAAATGACTCAGGAGAGGAAGGAAACATTACTTTTTAAAAAGTCTGACATTTCTTAATCTTCAACAGCGTTTCAATCCCAGTGACATTTCCTACAATCCACATCATCTATTTTAAATCCAGCTATGCTTTGCTCTATCCTAAAATAGATTTAATTAAGAAGATAGAAAGTTTAACTTCTTTAGTTAGTTTGACAAGAATTAAGATCTAGGATAAACTTTAGGCAAGAAATTTTCTCATCTGGGAATATTACAGAAATTTGTTTTGGTCCAAGTAACAGTTTGAATGTCCTCACAGTACAAGTTATTGCCTTCACCCATAAAAAATGTGTTCAGGCTTACTCAATGAGAAGGCAACATCTCCATGGAAAGCAAGGAGTATTAGGGAATAAAATTAGTAAAACAGTAATTTACATCAAAAACTAAGTTTTTAACAGCTCTAAAAAACCAACTGAAATTAAAGCACAAGCTGGCTAACAGTCCATTATGTAAAAAAATGAATGATTCACAAAAACTGAAAATGACTTCTGTGTTTTACACAGATGTTAGCAAAAAACACCAGCTGCTTTAAAATCTTGTAGGAAACAAAGCTTACCTGAACCTCTTCAAAAACAGAGGCCTGTTCCTGGTTATTTAGTGTGGTTAGATGCTTTTGTAGTTCCAGTTTAGTCTTAGAAGGGGGCAACCCTACCAAGAGGAACAAAAATGAACATGAATGAATTAGAGGGTCAAATTTTTTCAGAATTAATCAATCACATAAATATGCTGACAATTTAAGCCAAAGCTTGTCAATTATTTGAGCTGACCCATTCCATGATTTCATAAGAGGGCATTAGAAAGAACTCTAGGTTAATTTAAAGCTACTACTAAACTCATGTCTTTAAAATGAGGGACATGAACTCTGCAATGAGGAGATTTACTGAGCACAGACCAGGATTATACTCTCAGCTAAAGACTCTATTATCACACAAGATAAAATAAACCCACAATCTACTGCATTTTAGCAGACTGTTTTGTTGGTGTTTCGTGCAGTGCTGCTTGGATATCGTTTATGGTATAAACAGAATTCCCTTTCATTTTCTCCAATTTCTATGTTGTGGGCCCTTCTGAAAACAAGGAAATTTATTGCTTGTTAGTGAAGGTCTTACTTTTCCTTTTGATGAAAACATTTATTGACAGTCTAAAGCAGACTACCCTTTCATTCAGATTATTTTTTCTGTTCTCTTCCTGGATTAAATTTGTTTCCTCTATTTTCTGTGGAAAAACAGCAAACCATCAACAGTATTGTGCACTTCAGTTTCTGATCATGGAATATCTCCTTCAGAAGCAGATGATACAATTAACAGGATGGCACAATTGAAGGCATTAAGGGACATTGGCCTTTAAAAAACTTCCCAAAAATCACAGCTAGCTGAAAACCAAAATAGAGTGGAAGTAGTTTTGGAAGTTGTCCAGTTTCATCAAATTCATCAAATTAGGCAGGTTTTGGTCCAACAAGCCACTGCCACGTGATCTGACAAGCTGCTGTTGCCCTTTATTCACCTCAAACATCACTTAAATGAAAAAAATTTAACAGTGAAATTTGCTGAAACATAAAGAGATTTTTTATGACTTTAACATCTGTTCCTGGGCAACAACGACAATTCTAATTTCTGCATTTCCATGAAGGAGCAGACAAACACAGATATGAAAAGCATACTGTTCAGTTCCTGCTTAGTGATAGCATAATGCCAGTATCTAAGTGTACTCAATAGGACAGCAGGTCACAGCTCTTGCAGCATCTACCCTTCAGAGGTTCCTTATCTACAGGCTTCTGCCAAACAAGCTGCAAAACAAGCTGCAATTTGCTAATGTTTACACTTGGAAACAGTTTTTAAAAGTTCAACTAAAACACAATAAAGGAGCTTACCTCTTGTTAGAAAATTCTTCTTACTTTACAGAAAACCTGACACTACAGTCCTCTAAATAAAAGTACCTGGCTCTCAACTTTACACCCCAAGTCCCAAGGTCATTTTAAGCATTAATTTCCTTAGGATTTTACATACTGTCTCCCAGTGAAACTGCCACAAAAAATATTCAACCAGAAAATTCTTTAAACCTCACCTTCTATCTTTTCACAGAGTTTATGCAAACTTTGCATAGGACACCCTTCACAGAGCTGGGGCTGTGCCTTGGAAGTCTGTTGCACAGCAGCCACAGTGAAAGCCTGTTTCAATGTCATCATGATTTCATCAACCTGAAAAGAACAGCATGTAGAAGAACAGAATTTCACTCTTCCACTGTTTTCCTTAACACAAACACAACAGTCTTTTAGAATAATATTGCCCTTTGCTTGGGAATGTGCTTATGACTAAAAACCTAAGCTGTTCATATGTTGGTTCGGTGCACAAACACACAAGTACAATAAAACTCATCATGAACTCATGTCTCTTCCAGACCACCCAATTTTATTACTGTGGTCTAATGAAAGATCCTACCCTCTATCTCAAACCCCTTTCTTGTCTATGATCAAAAAGCTTACTGCAGTTGTGATGCACTGGTCTTACTTAGAGCACAGGAGTGTAATCCTGACTTTCAGAACAGGTGCCCTAAGAGAAAACTCTCCCCAAAAAAGAAGCATAAGGTCTAACTTAGTTTGTGAAATGAAGATTTAGTGGATTTTAAAGAGGATTTTAACTTCTGCCCTCGAAACAAATGAAAAGGTCTCTTGCAGACTGCTATATTAGTTACATTTTTGTATTTCTGAGTGGAATAGGATTTGATGACATTCAGCAGAATACAGAGCATAGAGCAATAGAAGACAAATATTCTATTTGGCTATTCTTTTCTTTCACTTACCAGTGCTTCATCTGTACACTGAAACACATAGCAAACAAAGTGGAAGCCTCCATTTTCTGAAGACTCTCTGCAGATGAACCCAAAGTGATCCACATGTCTAATTCCCTAGGAAAGAAACAACAGCAATGAAACAATGAATACCTACTTTCAATGTTTTGTACCTGTATTTCTTTCAGGAAGAAAATAACAAAATAGCATTACATACACTTATTTCTGTTAGAGCTACATTAAAGACATCTGGCCATTAAAATTCTGTCCTGTTACAGAACCTAATACTTCATGGAACTTTAATTTCAATTAAGTCAGACATTGTTTTATTTTTCATTTTTTTTTTAATGGATGAATTATAAAAGACCCATACAGCAGACCCAGAGATTAATAAATTCTATTAAAAATGTATTTTACTCTGAAATTTTTAGAATATGTGCCTGTATATTTAGTGATGAAAGTTATTATCATCAAATTAAAAAAAAAGTAGTTTATGGAAAACAAAACCTACAAAACAAACAGAAAAAAACTCAGGCAGAAGGACAGAGAAGCAAACTCTGTGGCACAAGGAACAGGAATTAGGAGTGAATGAGGAGTCTCTGACACATACCTGCCCACAGCGCATCACATGTACTACCTCTGCATTGCAGAGGACTGTCCTCATTTAAACACATGTAACTTACATTCTTGAAAAGAACATATTTTTAAAGTCTTTTTCAGATAACTCTTCCATATAATTTTTCTCCTTTCATTCTCACTTCTTGAAAAATATGGCTCAGAGATCCCAAGACTTGCACAACTGTGAATCACGCTCACTGCAATCTCAAACAAGAGTGTGTTCCTGACCAGTGTGCTCCTTCTAGCTAATATTATTCATCCACTGCACACAGGAGTGAGTCTTCATCTCAGAAATCACAATGCAAAGCATGAAAGAAGAATAATGGTCTTATAAAATTACTGATTAATTAGCAGCTTTTCAATAGCAATCAATGAAACTGCTGTTGAGAGAATCCATGCGGAGTGCAAGGAAAGAGGATTACATGAGCATTCACAAGTAGAGAATATTTAAACAACAACAAAAAAAAGATAAAAAGAATACACTACAATCTTACCTGAGAACAAAAGGATATTTCTTTAAAGCTTTTCTCAATTGCGACTTTTTTTGTGTCAGGACTGATAAGGTAAACTTCAGACTGGCCAATCTAAAAAGAGCAAAATAAATTGCAAGATGCTAAAAAGTAACATTACACTTCCTTTTGTCCCACAATAAAATGTTTCCTGAATACAGACCCCAATCTTTTTCTACCTGTATATTTATAGCAATTAGCATATTACTACCAGAAAGAATACTGAAACAACACTGATTTGGCATTGAGAGCTTTGCACATTATGGCACTGAGGTTTAATGAGCCAAGAAAACAATGTTTAAACAGATGAGAGCAATATTGTATCAAAAGTAACCTACTTTGCACTGAGAGAAACACACTCACACTCCCTTTTCCTATTTTCTGCAGTCTTGGAATGTACCACAGTCACAGAAGCTACCTAATGAGACTGCTTTAAAATTTAAAGCCAAGCGTGTACTTCTTCCTGTAGTCTACCTAATCATTTTTGTGAGTTTTATTTATTTATTTATGGCACTTAACTCAAAAACTATACAAATGACATTACTGGAGTATATTTTCTAATGTAATTTAATCTGTAGGCCATTAGTACAATCAAAAGATGATGCAAAGTATTAATGGGCAAAGGGCATTTTTATGGTGAAACTACTGTTTTCATTTTTTCAGCTTCTGGCAACATCTTTGTAAGATAGTAACAGAAAAAACTAAATTCCTCATATTTTATAGCATGTCAGAGAATGCTAAAAACAAGTCTCAGATTTTAGGAAGGCAGGTGGAATTTGGATCCACTCATGAGTATGACTTGGAGAAACATGCCTCAGTCAAATCAAAGTACCAAATCCCAAAAGAAGCTCACAAAACCATCAGCAGCACCAATGTAACTGTACTTCCTTAAGAAATGGGAAGGGACAAATCTCATGTGTGAATAGATTGTGTCAGATGTGCCACCTCTGTGTGTCTAAAAATGGCCCTGTGCATTCACCTTCTACCTCTCCTTTCACTTCAACCAGTCACAATGGTTCTCCCCAGATGCCTGCTGGTTTCCTTGTATTGTCCCTGGGGCTGATCTTGCCTCTGTTCATGGGGCTATTCCTCCCAACACCTACTTAGCAGCTCCTGATTGCTGCTGTCTTCCCCTCCCCGCAGCAAGAGCCTCCTTCTCATTGTTCAGTTTCACATAATTCTTTCACATTTGGCCCTTGGGCAGTAGTGATCATTTGAAGTCAACTGAACAAGAGGAAAAAACCCAAAACAATTAATCTCCTCCCCCTCCCCCTCAATATGCACAGCCAGGAGAAAAACCTAAAAATACCCCCTCCTCAAATCCTAAGAAACTGGCTAGGAAAGCAGTTCTTCAGGAAGAAGATATGAAAATCAGGACTGTTTGAATCAAGTGAGGAGAGGTGCCAAATAATTAATCTGAATATTTTTCACACGTCATGCATCAACCAACCTTTGTTTCAGTCCTGGGCAAAATCTAAGTAACTAAGTGAGAATATACCAACCATTTTTTTTCCTCTGGATACTAAGCTATTTGTAAGCACTCCATACGTAGCCACACACAAACTGATGAGACCCAGCCATGCTGCCTGCATTCCCTGACTTGGAGCCTGCTGAACACCGGGGAAAGACAAGCAACAAAACCAGCTCTGCCATCATCTACTGCCTGTGGATACTGAAGGCACAAACTAGAGTTACTTCACTTCCTTATATTCAGCTGAATTTAGACTGGCTGAATAGGAAAAGAATACAGCTGTGCATACTAAACAATATTTTCCCAGACAGAAAGGACACAAAACAACCCAAGACATAAAGCCAGATCAGCAAAGCCTCACAATTCGGAAATGTGGCTGCCAGCAGGTGACTGACATTATATTCAGACTGAAGCTGCAGGTGTCTTTGAAAACTGCTGCATCTATTTAATATAAATTAAAAATTCACTCACTGGAGTAAGAGGATCTGGATCTACCCAGCCCAACTATAATCTCTCTATTTCTAAAATATGTGCCATGAATCAATAATGGAGTAACGATTTATTTAAAATTCGGCATTATTATTACAAAGGGTACCGTATTTTCTATGTGAAATACATGCTCAGGGGAAGAAGGTGAACATGGACGGCTTTCTTTTTACTAGGGAAGAAACATCTCTCTACCTTCTTGCATTCATTGTTTGATGTCAGCCTGCCACAACCAAACAGACGCTTTAATTCAGGTATAGCTGACTATGACATTTTCTGCATGCTAGTTTTTACAGCTATAACACAGTGGCAATCCTCCTTAAGGATTCTCTTTCCCTGCTTTAAAAACCCTGTAATTGCACAAACTCCATTACTGGCCTTAAGAATGCCCAGCTGCAACAGCAGCTGATGGATCCAAGATGACCTTAGGAGAGTCAGTCTTTGCAGAATCAGCTCCAGGTTTGTATTATGCTCAGAAGACACAAGCTAAGTAACATACAGCTTATCTATCATGAGGATTGTAAGAGGAGCAAATACCACATTCCTTACTTGCTTCTCAGTTCTTAGAAAATAGTTTTGCTGCTCACCTATCAAGGCAAGGGCATTGCTAACCACACCAAAGCAGGGCAGGAGTGGAAGCACATGTGGCGTAGCATAGGAAGCTATTCTGCTACTCCACCATTACACAAACATGCTGGCAGCAGGAGCACCTTCATCAATTACACTGCTTATCATGGGACAAAGTCTACTAGCTCTCAGTCATGGTTTGGTCCTTCTGCTCTACTTACAGATAATTCATTCCCCTGGAAATTTATTTCTGCTGTTACTAGCTAGTGTAATTGCATTCTGCAATTGCACAACTACCTACTAACTTGCAGTAACCTTCTAAAAGCTTTCTTTAGAAGCCCAAGGTTTCAGGTAGTACTGTTTTAAACTATTTAATATAAGCTTATTTAAAATATGTAAGCCAATTCTCACTAACAAGTAATGCTCTCCAGAGAAACAGGCAAGTTTAAGTTAGGCTTTGGTAATTGCAATTAAGTTATCAAAGAAGTAACTGCCATCTGTCAGAACATCTGCTTTGGTGTCTGCCACTCCAAACTCCAAGACGTGAAAACGCCACCCGAAGCAGCAAATCTTGCTTTACCGTAAACAACATAGTCCGGTTTTCTGCAATGTCAGTTGGCTGCACAACACTGTGTCCATAGATGAGTTGACTTTTTAGGTTCAGTGAAATTGCATCTTCTTCAAAAGACCTGACAAAGCTGTTACTCCTAAGGCTTCCCTCTTGGAAATCCTTCTTAAAAGCAAAGGAACGAAGTCCAGGTTGAGAATAAGATTTCCTAATTGGCCTTTTTTCCTCCTCTTCATTGACCAAGGGCTGGAACACAGACCGCAATTTGCTGCTGAAAGAGAAACCTCCAAAGTTATTGGCAGTTTCATGCTGTTGGGATGATGAGTTGAAATCTGAATTTTTTGTACAACTTGCACGATTGAATTTCTCAATGCATTCATCTATGAGTGCTGGAGGTGCATTTTTATGTGCTACTGTTACCCGTCCACAGAAGAGCACCTCAAACTTTTTGGCAAAAGGGTCTTCAACATCTGAGAGATTATTCTGAAACTCTTCTTGACGGGCAATTTTTCCAGCTTGTCGAATAGAGCTTATAATCTCAGGCACCTACAAGAGGGGGAAAAAATACACATTAGCATCTGGCACTTTATGACAAACAAATTGCAAAATCAAGAGGCTGCCTGTTGTAATTTTCTTGGAAGGACACTTTGATTTAATTTCAAAAATAAAAGACCAGTTGAAGTGATCTTGCATTTATTCAAGAGACACATTATAGTGGTTAAACACTGAGAAGAGGAATTTCTAATTTGTCTCCTTGCCAGGAGTTCATCATCATCAACACTTTGTCAAAAGAACTTTATCCCTTGCAATGCTCTTCTCATCTTCAGTAAAACTTTTGCCACTGAAGCAACCTTCATAATGTGACACATTCCAACCCAAAATGAAAGATAAAAGTACTTTAAAAAGCATACAAGAAGCCATGGACTGATTAATTGGTAAAGTTATTTAATCTGTTATTTTTTACTCCCTTCTCTTACTCAAACACTCATGTCATGTAGGTTAATGAGTCTCTTGCAAATTTGCTTTCCCCTTCATAATAGCATATTAAATTGTTATGGCAGTTTGCTGGGGTTTTTTAAAATGTAAATAGCTGTAATTTTTAATAACTATATTCATATTTTACATGTTCATTTTTATTCTACTGTCCTAGATGACACTCTTAAATAATATTACCTCACATACAGTATGACTTGCAGGGCAACTGCATGAGACAGCAGTCTGCCACAGATCACAGATGTTGTAATTAGAACCCAAACTGCCATGTGACACATGAGGGACAGTAAACGGTCTCAGCTGCTGATATGGTAGTGATAGGCATATGCTCTCTGCTAAGCTGCTGCCAGGCCAGTGCTTGGTTACATCACACTGCTTTGACTGACCCAGGAGATTAAGGTTCTTCTGCAGTCTGTGCTGCTCCTGCGGTAACGAAAAATGTGAAGCCACCATCTATGATTACAACTGCTAATTCTGTCAGTTTTATTTACCAAATTTACTTTGAGAAAAATCCATGCAAAGTGTGCTAATTTCCTGACAAAACAGATTTCCCCTGTCAAGCATCAACTGGAACTCGCTTTACTTACAAATTTTTGGTTCCAGATAGTACAGAAGGAAGCCCGGGAATGGCAGACTAAAATAGCAGCCCAGAAGAACCACCTCCCTTATGAGAAAAGGCATCCCTAGACCTAGAGAATATTTTGGAGACCGGGCCTCTGTTTTTTTTTCCAGACATTTTTACAGTTACCTATTGCTTAATCATAATGCAGTAATGTGCATAAACCAACTGAGGAAACAGCAAAGGACTTTGAGGGGAAAAAATCTGAACTGTGAAAATTGAATGAATATTCTGGGTGCTCATAAAGACCTCAATATGATTCCTTTTATAGACAAAGAAACAAAGATAAAGATATGGATAGATAGGCAGGTAGGTAGGTAGGTAGATAGATAAGATAAATAGAGAGAGAGATATTCACAGACATATAGCTAGTGGATTAAAACAGTAACACATTACAAAATAGGAACTCAGGAAGCATTACTTCACCCTTCAGTGCAAGGCATGAATCATTAGCTAATCTTTCAGCAAAGACAATAGGGAAGAATGGGCAAGAAAAGCAGGGTCAGGAATTTTTAAGTCCATTCTCTGATATGTCACAAACCAGTCAGAAAGCCTTGGGCTCAGGCAGCTTTGTGCTGAACTTCATCATATGCAAGAACAACATTGAGGGTATAACAAATCTTTAGTACCTTAAACAATATGCATTTGCTCTACAGTGAGTTTAAGGTCTACCTCAGTTTTATATACTCAACACTCCTTCAAAGAAACAATTCTGAGTGGCATAACATATCAGAATTACAGTAAAACGTAAAACTTCATTCAACTCACATTTGAAGCTGCAACTTTTTTAGCAATTTTTAATAAACATGTTTTACTCTTGTGGGAGTGCCAGGACTCACCAGCCATAGGCAATTTTGCTACTGAGCTGCCCAGGATACATGCAGAGACCAGCAATACCACCTCCACTTTTGCTGAGGCTGCAGAGGCAGCAGCAAAGGACTGAGGCATATTCTGAATTCTGCTTACTTTGGTAAAGCCAGGAACATCAGCTCCCAAAAGAGGACCACTATCTCAACCACAGTTAAGCTCCCCCAGCTATACACATGTCAATGACTGTAAGGACAGTTTCCAGCAGTGCAGGTGCTGCAAGGGTTACAGCTGAGCTTAAAGCTCTGACAAGGCATTAGGGATCCAGCACATCTATGCACTTATTGAATTTAAATTCTTCAGTGTTTTTTGTTAACAAACACCTTGAACACTGACAAAATAGCTATTCAACAATGGCTATATTTTATATACAGACAGTGCTTAGGGAAAGACACTACATCACACAGAAGGACTTTGCAGTAGTTAATAAACTTTGTGTCTGAGGAGACCAAGCAGGCCTCTTGATGAAAAATCAAGGGGAGTATTTATTTATTTATTTTCACACATGCTAGGGCTTGAATCATGTCATTGATAAGTAACAGCTGGCTTCTGTGCTACACTTACTAAAAAACACAGACTCTTCTGTTCTCACTTACAGACCTAAAAAAATTTTCAGCCTGCTAATAAAATTTTATTACTTATGATTAGGCAATTGATGTAGAAGCAGCAGAAGCAGCAGATCATCACCTCACTTTCCTGTGATACTTACGTATGTTAAACATTTATCTATTTTTATTAGTAAAGACAAGATCCATGATGAATAAAAAAACAAATCCAAAATACTTATTGCCCTGGAACTGCTCTTTGCCTGATCAAGATTTGTGCTCTTTTTATCTACCTGTACCACTCCAGACTTTTTATGCAATATGGAAAATGAACAATCCGCTTGCCCTCTGTATCCTCTGACACTGGCTCTCCAAGTGAACAGGCCTGGATGCTTAGTAAATAAACATGAAGTAAACAGTAGTTAAAAATAAATATAATTATTTCAGGTTATTAGAATAAAGATGTAGGCTTTATCTTGGCAAATGTTTATTAAGCACAGCTGGAACATTTCCAGATTAAGCAGCATGCCACTGGGTGATCAGTAACCACATCTCTTGCAAACCACCAAAAATTAATTAGGATGTAAACAGAATCAGGTTTTATGGCTCTTCAATTTATATCAAAAAGCAGCAAGGATGAAATTGCTCCTGAATTAAGTTAATGTTGCCTGGAGTCTTTTAAAGGCTGTGGGCTCCTTCTGAACACAAGAATTAGAGATACACAATATGTTTACATAAGATACATTATATACACAAGACATTTATCTTTTTTGTTTAATTACAAAGGTAACTTAATTACAAGCTGGCATAGGTTGCCCAGAGCAATTGCAGAGTCTCCATCCTTGTGGATATGCAAACTCTGACTGGACATGGGCTGAGCAGCCTGCTCTAGGTGACCCTGCTTTGAGCAGGGGGCTGAACTAGATGACCTCCTGAGGGGCCACCCTATGTCACCCTGGGGATTTAGATACCAACTGCTTTTATACATACCTATTGGTAATTGTGCCTTCTAACCTGAACTTGCTAAGACAGTGGGAAAAGACTGTTGCACACAGTTAGGATTTCTTCCTGCCATGGAAATCCTCTCTTCTAGCATACTTCTATTCTTAAGTGTTTTCTGAGTTGTTTATTAATACAAATATATAATTAGTGGATAAAGATTATTTCTGTAGTCAGAAAAACCACTGCTGCTGACCTAAAATTATTTCCCCAAACCCACAAAACTATGTACAGAACATCAGTGTAAGCAACAATGAACCTTTACCAAACACAGCATTACCTTCTTATCACTTCAGGCCAAATACGCCTGCTGAACAGAAGACACAAATTAAATGTACTAGGGAAAAGGTTTTGTGTTTCGAGTCAGAAAAAGATCATGTATCTATAACCATTAAAAATAACACTGGACTTGTGGGTTTTTTTAAAGCAGACCACATTATTTCTGCTATAATGAAAATGTTTACTTTGCAGAGACAAAGCAGGGAACTGAAATGCTGAGTATTCTTATGACTTGGCTTGTGGCTATCCAAGCAAAATACAAACCAACACCTAGGACTTCCTAGTGCATGTTACTCAGTTACAAGGCAAATAGCTACAGCTTCTATGCCATGCACCAAATAAATACAAAAGGCAGTAATTTTTAAGGTTTGCTGCTCTGAAGAACAAAGAATAGCTCTTCCCCCTCACATAAATTGCAGTTGCATTTTTACCCCTTGAAACTAGCAGTCATCCTGAAAGTTTACATACAAGCATGTAAGAGGTCAAGGTCTTTATCCTGTCAGTAGATGTAAGAAAGAGTTAGAAACTATTTTAATGAAAAGAGCCCAGTAACAACTAAATGCAACAGCTGACTTTTGGTAAGTAAGACCAGACTAAAAAAAAAGATTAGTTTCTTTTATACATAGTAGCTAAAAAAGCAAATGTGCCACAGACAAAGAACTGCTAACACATCAGCTAGGAGGACTAGGAGAAAAAAGTGGGATAATTTATTATTCTAGATGCTATGCAATGTTTATATCTGCAGTACAAATCCACCTGTTTATACCTACCAGTCTCTGCATAAGGCTCAAGCACCAGCTTAACGATTTCAAGGACAATAGGGGGTTTTGTTTAACCTAAGCCAGACCTGTGCTGACAGGAACTGGTCTTATGCAACAGACTCCAGAAATTGCTGGAGAGTGAAAAACATTAGGGTCAGATTCTTAGCTTGAACATCAGAAGGTCTCATACCACCGCAGCTAGAACAAAGCCTTGAAAATCTTTCACAAAACTCTTGAAACAGGTAGATGTTTTGCTTGAATTTTGCTAGCTTACTCAAGCTAGAGAGGACATCAGAATTATTTTTAAGTACTTTTACTTGCTTTCCTTTCCTGATCAATAGAGCAGGCTCAATAAAATATGTCAAGAAATCTAATACTCTTTGCTGTTAGTATCTTTCCTTCTTGATTTTAGTAGAGAGTATTGCTACAGAAAAGATAGGGTACACAGCTATTTATGGGAGAAGCTATATCATGGGAGAAGCTGTCTATTTGTATCAGGACAGATAGCAATATTTTTGTCACCTGTAAGTTATTTACAATCATGGAATATTTGTAAAAGCAGTAGAATGAAGAAATTAAAATAATTTTTTTAACATATTCTTTTTAAACATGTTGTTTTGTAAACAACACAGATAAAAGGTAATATAGCACATTATTTACTTGCATTTTTAAAAAAACTGCATAGAAGTTTTTATTTCAGTAGCTTGATATGTAATAAAAAGCAGCTGGTCTGTTTTCAGCACACTGGTGGCAAAATAGCTGTCCAGAAATCAATGCAGATCAGCATTTCCTGTCCTTACCACTCCTTAACCCACAGTAGTAGTAACCTGACTTCTCAAACACTTTTCTCCACTCATAGGATATAAAGTTTGGCATTTTTAAACCAAAAGCATTTTAATTAATTCTCCTTCCAAAATCACAGAATGAGTTAATTTGGAAGTGACCTCTGATGGTGCAGTCTCCCACATAAAGCAAGGCAAACTTCCAAGTTAGATACAACTTCAAACTTTGATGAGATGCTGGGGGTTACATCCAGCTAAGTCCACAAAGGAATACCAAGACAGAATTTTCTTAGTCTCTGATAGTAGCAGAAATTCAAGGTAGAAAAGAGTTATAAATTTTTCAGTTCATTTCTATTTCAGTGAAAGGCTTTTTATAGTCAGGCCTTATCTCAAATGTCTTCAGAGGCTTATTCTTCTTCTGTTATCTTGCTTACAGAATGGTCTACAGTCTCCTACACCTCCCTGTCTTTTTCCAGTCATTAACTTCAATTCTCGTTTCAAAACATTTTTACCCATTGACCCTTAATAAACAGATTTTATTTGATTTTTATTCCTCCCACAAAACCACTTTCAAACCCAGATTTAATTCAGGGAACAACAGAGTTCACAGCTCTTCCAGTCCCTGGCTGATAACTGTCCTTGCAAGCTCCTATCAATTCTTCTGTGCATAGCAAGTGCACCAGGGGTAGAACTAAAGTGACATTCTTACCAACAGCTCCCTAAGTACTTCAGATTGGCAGCTGCACAGAGAGACAAGTCACTCTTACTCCATGACTTCACTTCTCAACACATATAAACCAAAATTTTGCAGCTGTATCCTCACTGTTCATAAACCAGCTATAAACTGTGGCACTCTTAGCAGCTTCCCCAGCCACACACATTGGTCTAACACATTTCTCTCTATAGTACATAAGATGCACTGGGTGTCTCACTTAACCAGGGAACTCAGGAATGTCCTTTGAAAAGGAGAACAAGTTGGAGCACAACGGGAGGGCTGAGAGGGGTAGCCAGGGTAACAGCCAGCAGGACTGACCACAGTGCAGGTGTGTTGCTTAGGAAGGGTTGTGAAACCCTCAAAAAGCAAGACAAAGGTGTTGTTTCAGCCTTAATAAGGGAGAGTTCAACAGCTGAGTATCACCATGGGCCCATGAAAGGAAGAAGAGTCATACACATATTTATTTGTGGGCATGGTTTCCTTAGTAAGGTTTGAATGGACATTATACAGAGAAAGGGATAAGTGAGGGTGATAAGGCTAAGACTCAAATTTTGCAGGGATGCTTTAAAAAGCTGATGAAACTGCACTAAAATTCAGAGGATATTCTGTGTGGGGCAGAAGAGAGTTCTCTGCTTAAATCTAGTTCTTTTTGACCTGGATGAGTGCCAATAGCATTGTCTGAGATGACTGACACAGTAAGCACAGTAGGCTGAAGAATGGAGCTCCATGTAGCCAACGCATACTCTTTACAGTTTACACATTATCACGAAGAGCACTAAAGGAGACTCGACTTTCCACACACATCAAGTGCTAGCTCCAGAATATTGTTAAAGTACTGCAGATTGATGTCATGAGTACTGTATGCCACTTTCACAGTATCACATTCCTTTTAATATTACAGGCAAATCTCAGCTTGAGAACATTCCTCATGATTCCTCAGCCAGACAGAAAAGCGTACACTTTTTGCAAAATCATGTGAGTTTGAGAGCACTCCATATAATTTAAAGAGGCACAAAAAGGTTTTCTTTCCATTTGGAAAAAGAAAAAAACCAAACCAAACTAGTATTTGCAGAACCTGTTGATGGGAGTATTGTAAACAAGCTCAGAAGTAGAACTTAAGTGTACTCAGTACTCTATTGAAGTTGGACTGCTCTGTTTTGTGATGGTGCTTTTTCCTCAGGAGAGATGCATGCTGTTGCTGATACACTTAAAGGGTTTCTTACATATGCTTTTAAGACATACCTTATTTGAAGCCTGTAATACAAAAAAAACCTGGCTACTCTCCATAAATAAACTTCTATGTCCTGGATTGCTTCTTACTTTCAGACTCTTCCCCATGAAAATGCATGACCCAAAAGCAAACTGCAGTTGGCAAAGTCCCAGTGTGTGTTCAGAATACCTCCAAATGCAACACCACCTGATTGGTTTGGAAGGGGTTGTTCCTACAAGGTGTGCTTTTGGGAAGAATACAGGTGTACTCTGCCATACACCTGGTGTGCTTATTACATGGTGTTCACTAATTCATATTTGCCCAGTCCTTTCTGTCCTTACAATAAAAAACATTTATTTTCATCCCGCACAGTTTTATCAGCTCCTCCATTCAGTACCACAAAATTATATGGAACAACTGTGAAATAAATGAAAAGATATTTCAAATAAGGCATTAACATCTTCAGAAGTATTTTCTCCATATTTTGTTTCAAAGATTTCTTTTCACACAATTTCACAAATGAAAACAGCATTTCTAGTCTGGTCTAGTTGCTGGTAATACCTACAGAGTTCCTGGCTCACATTTTCCAAAGTGAGTACTGCACAATAAGGCAATACCTGTTGTAAAGCAATACCTAGAAATATCTGTGCTCATTCATTATCAACAGAGATGAAATCCTTTTTTCTGGGAGAGGTGCAAGATGGAACTGCAAGCAGCTCCCTTCACAGGGTTGAGACAGGTTGGGGACTTTGCTGGAGGCTATGGGGTGGGAAACAGAAGGAAGCCTATTCTTAAATAGCTATAAATGGAACAAGACAGCAATGGCATGTCAAAGCTTTCAGTTACAAGAGTTCTTTTCTGTTTTGATTTTTTTTGAGGCAGGGTGGAGAATTTGTCTTTTATAACTGAAAGGCAATATCAGGACTTAAAAAAGGAAATTAGGTAGTAACTTTTTCTATGAATTATTAATCAGATTAAATTTCATTTGTACAATAGCATACAGGCTCTCTCCTGGTCTCCTTTGTTCCTGGGCTTCTGGCAGTTATAAAAATTGGTACAGCTGGCAAAATAGGGGTTAGCAAAACAGACAAAAGTGAATATAATTTCTTTACAAATTAAAAAAAGCCTGAAATTCTCCTGCCCTTCTAATCAATATCCAACTCAAATCAAGAAAGGAAGAAAACTCCATGTGTATCCTCACTACAACTAAGGTTATTTCTGACATAACGTTTTTGACAGCTGACCCAAATGTGTGTCAAAATCTCCCTCCCCTCAAAATTTATTTTGATGTTTTCACAAAGGAAGGTAGTGGGGGGAAGTCAACCTATGAATGCTTTTGGTTGACACGATGTGTAAGTTTTATCTGCAGCAGAGTAAAACACCATCTCTTACTCTGACAACAGAGTTGACAAACTTCCAAAGCAAGCAGCCAGCCACACAGCCCTTCCTCCTGGGGCTGCTGGTGGGCGGCACAGGGACAGATGATGTTTTTAATTGGAAGAATCTTACTTGAAAATTAAACTTACAAAGGCCCCAGGGGAACTGGAGCGAAGAAGCTGATCAGCTTTTTCCAGCATTCTGCCTGATTGGTACAAAATTCTGATTTGCTTGTGGATGAGCACATTTGCTGCTTTGTCATATAGTAACAGATTTCAGCTGCCTCAGGTCAACTCCCAGGAGAGCAGGATGGGAAAGTAATGACTAAACATCCCATGAAAACTATTCTGACTTTCACTTAAAAGAGCAGTTAGTTCACCAGTTTTCATCCTTCTCTGCTGACACAGGAAAAAAAAAACAGAAGAAAAAAATGCTGATGGAATTATAACAACCTACAATAAACAATTTTTTTATGATTCCACATTTCATAAACAAAACCACATCAGCTGCATGAACTGTTTGCATACAAAAAAAATATGCTTTAGTCTAAAATGGTCAGCCCTCAATGACTGTATGTCAAGCAGAAATGTTGCTTTCACAGAATGATAAACTGTAGGTTATATTCCAATGGGACATACCCAAATCTGAAATTCCAAAACATATTACTGGTTCAGGTTCTGGGTAAGTAACAACAGTATTAAAGACAGGCCCCTTGTACACAATTGTCTAAAACTCCAAAGCACTTCTACAAATTTTCTTTTCCATGACTTGCATTTGAGGAGATTAGAAGCTATAAAAAGCTCCACAGAAACAAAACCAGCATGAAACATTTAGTGCCAACCATCCAAATTTCCATGACAACGGCTTCAGTGAGCTCACCTCATTGGTACTACAGCAGCAGACCAGTAGTTCAGTAAATATAGTGAGGCAACTGTTAAGAGCTGGTAAAAGTAAGATATTTGGCTATATAGCTCCTTGAAATAAACACATAAATTCCCCAAAATGGTTCATTGAAAAAGAAAGGAGCTGTTTAGTTTAGCTCAGCTTTGCCATTTTCAGTAGGAGGGAGTGTGCCTGTGCAACTATGCATAAGCAGCCTGTTTTCCCCAAACCTGCAATTTCACAGAATATCTGTACCTGAAAATCCAGTTTGGTAGCTGCATATCAAAGGTTTTCCCTGGAAAAAAAACCATGCTTTTGATTACAGTGATGGTGCTGCAAAGGTATAAAGAGAAACATTCACATGTTCAAAGCTAGCAACTTTTTGAGTCGGAAAGAAGCTTCCAGATACTCCAGAATAATGTTTGGTTTGGTTTTAAAATGTGACCATCAACATATGTGCTTACATACACAGTGCCCTGAGAATGGAAGGCAACAAGCATTTTTATACTCTCTTCACAGTTCTTCAGTTAGTAACAGACAGAAGTCTAGGGCACAGAAATCCCAGATAACCTCTTCAGTCCTGATATTTTCACTAAGCACTAGCCAAAAGGTCAATATCTCAATAAAACAAAAATTCCCTGATGGGCCCCCACTCCCTCCATCAGGGCCATCCACTGTGCCACAGTGTGTCCACACAGCCAAAGCCACGTGTATGCTGTTTGTCCAGCCTCTCTAATTGGACTCTCACATATAATCTGGTGTGACTACTTAACTATTTTATTTTGAACCAGGAATGTGTTTGAGAGTGGATTCTCCCATTCCACTTCTTGTGTTACAGATGACATTATGGGGATGTCTCAAAACACCAGAACTGTCACCCATTTACACAGAACTAAACCTTCATTTTGTGATACATTTCACTGCAAACAGGCATTTGGTTCAGAGCACCAAATTAGGGCCAATTCAAAGTGAAAGTCACTTCCCAGAGTGAGGCATAGAACCTATCCTCAGCACCAGCAGCCCCCCTTGAACAACATGTTGCTGTATGGCACTTACTGACATAAATGCAACCTACAGGGGATTTCATCCAGGCTAAGAACTGCAGCTTCTGTGCACCTGGCCAGCTGATCCAGGAATACTGGCCTGGCCTTTTGGGAACTTGAAAGCACAAGGGAAAAGAGGCAGCAGAAAACTGTTGTTATGCGCTAGTCCCCTGAAACAGGTCTACTGCAAAGGTGCCTGAACCTCCCTGTTGCTTCTCAGCAAGAAGACCATGATTTCAGAAAGATTTTACTTTAAAAAATGGATACTAAGCAAGTTTGCAGATGATAGAAAATTGGGAGGAGCTGTGTCTCTCTCAAAGGTGGGGAGGCCCAGCAGAGCAACTTCAATAAACTAGCAGACTGGGCAATCACCAAATCTAGAAGTTTAACAAGGGAAAGTGCCAGATTCTGCACCTGGAATGGGGCAAACCTGGATGTACAGACAGACTGGGGAATGAGATGCTGGACAGCAGTGCCATGGAAAGGGACTTGAGGGTCCTGGTCCATGACAAGTTGAACATGAGCCAGCAGTGCCCTGGCAGCCAGGAGGGCCAGCCCTGTCCTGGGGGGCATCAGGCACAGCATGGCCAGCCAGGCAAGGGAGGGGATTGTCCTGCTCTGCTGTGCTGGTGCAGCCTCACCTCGACGGCTGGGGGCAGTTTCGAGTGCCACAGTATAATAAGGGTATAAAGCTGTTAGAACGTGCCCAAAGGAGAGCGATGAGGATGATGAAGGGCCTTGAGGGGAAGCCGTATGAGGACTGGCTGAGGACACTCGGTTGATTCAGCCTCAAGAAAAGGAGACTGAGGGGAGACCTCATTGCAGTCTACAACTTCCTCATGAGGGGAAGAGGAGGGGCAAATACTGATCTCTATGATGACCAGTGACAGGATGTGAAGGAATGGCCTGCAGTTGTGTCAGGGAAGTTTAGGTTGGATATTCAAAAAAGCCCAGAGGGTGGCTGGGCACTGGAACAGGCTCTTCAGGGAAGTGGTCACAGCACCAAGCCTGACAGAGCTCAAGAAGTGTTTGGACAATGTACATGGTGTGATTCTTGGGGGTGTCTTGTGCAGGGCCAGGAAGCTGGGCTTCATCCTAGTGGGTACCTTCCAACTCAGTTGATTCTGTGATTCTGGGAAAACACTCCTATTAAAATTCTATATTTATGCATTAATGCATCTCATGATTTGTTATTCTAACTCAATTTAAAAGCAAGAATAACTGAAAACAATTCAAATACAACTCAGTAGAGTTAACTCAGTGATAAAACCAATACACAGTAGCTAAAGCCATTCCCCGGCCTCAGTTTCTGCTCTTTCAGTTCTGGCTGCTTTTCCCAGCTCTGCTGCCTCACCTCCCTATACAAATTAGTAAGCATCTCTTAACATATTTTGTGTATCTTAACTGATATGTAAAATACTACCAAAACAGAGACTAGAATGTTTTTCCTCTGAGTCATTGCCATCCATAAGTATTTCAGCTTGAACAGTAGAGCTGTAAAGGCTTCTATTAAAAAAAAAAAAAAAGCCAAGCTGTAATGCTATTAATTGAATAATTCTATTGAAGATTTACTTGTTAAGTCATTAGTCAACCTCTGATGGCCCAGTAAAAAAATTCTGACAACCCCTTAAAGCACAGGGTTCTCAGAAATGCTGCAGCTTCTACATGCAGGATGGTGGGAAGTTGCAAACAGTAAAGAGGTTCTTTACCTGGCTTTTCCCTAAGGATATTTCTATTTATGGGACCCAGAATGGAACTGCTGCTTTGGTGTTCTCATGAACACCTCTAGTACACATAAAAGACTGCTTCATTACAGTAGCCTTTCAAAAAAAGACTATGATGTGAAACAGTATTTTAAATCATCAAATGTAAGGGAAATAAAGTTAAACTGCAGTGCTGCAGACAAATGTATATATGGAAAAAAAACCCAAACAAACCCTTAGCTGTATTATCTATCTTTGATACAATCTGGGGTTTTCCCTAATCCTGCAGGATTTACTAGTAGTTTTGCTACTGGTTGGCTCAGAACATGTTAACCACATGAAGACAGCTAGCACCAACTTCCAGAGTGCCTGTCAGCAAAGAAAAACAAACTGTGTTAGACTAGAGGCTAAAAGTTCTGTTTTGAATTGCAGAGGACAGAACCTGTACAAAAGAGCAAGCTCAGCTACCTTGTCAGGCTTGGCTTGTTAAATCTGAAGGTCAACATGAACCTGAAAGAAGATACTCATGAGAAATTAATTCAGAAAGGCATAAATGATTCAAGAGAAAAACCTTGCTAAACTGCAATCTACATGGCCAGGAATTTCTCTGTGGAAAGCTCTGCTCCTTACTAAGCACCCCTAATGTAGCTGACAAATGCAGAGGACACTGCCCTGCTACACCTGTGCAGCCACACAAAAGCCATGTGAGGGACCTTATTCCAGCCCTCTCCCATCAAATGGGGAACACCTAAGCAGAGCAGGTGCAATTCGAGCCTGGCATCCACAAAAAGAAATGGAAGGATGAAGAAAAAAGCAAATAGTTCCAAAGAGAACTTAAGTGCTGAGTAAGTGAGGGGTTTCACCACAGGGCTGACTTCATTTCCAATGCTGAGCGCATATTCCTCAGTCATCAGCCGGGCCCCCGCAGGGGCAGGCGGGAGTGACTGGCATACAGAGAGCAGAGCATTTCAACTCTTGGTATGTGGTGATAATCAGCATTTATCTGAAAGCTGTCAATTGGCAACAACATTTTACCCCAACAGAAACTGACCTGGAGAATCACACTGAGCAGAAACGTAGTGTTCTCTGACAAGGGCATTGTGCAAGCTTGGGCACCAAAACACAGCTCTGGCAGAAATCTGCACTTTCTCTTTGCTACACTGCTCGCATCCAGCCTGGGAGACAAGCGAGGGTCTGTCCTTTCAGCCCTACCCACAGTGTCAATGGCTTCAAGGAGATTCTTCCACAAGCAAAACTGTGGCTTTTGAGCCTTCCCTCCTCAGCAATTCCCAATTCTTCCCTGGCACTAGCTCTCTATTAACTACTTGATTCTTGATACAGTATGCAAGTGTTCAAATTCCTTTACAATTAGGGTTATCAGGGATAAATGCACTAGCACAAACAAGAGTTGCACCCCATCGAATACCATCACCACTTACTCACCTACCCAAATAATTTATCGTAAGTAAGATGAGCTTAAAAGTAAGACAGGTTTAACAAACGTGAAAGTTTTTTGGCTCTAGACTGTTTTAAAATGGCTGGTTATGAGGGCTCCTGAAGACACCAAAACTTGATTTGTTTGGCTAAAATGTAAATCATTCACTGAGGGATTAAAGATGACCAAAGGTGCTCAACTTTGCTGGAAGCTGTGGGGAATAAAAGACAGAGGCACGTCAGTTAAAATTGAGCAAAACATCCTCATAAATGAATGTGACATACCTTAGAACAGACCAGCAAAAAAAGCCAAAACCATCCTTTCAAAACACCCTTAAAAAGGACAAAAAAAAAAGCAGGAGGGCATTTCGTGGCCATCATGATTTTTAATCTCTCATTCCCCTTCATTCCTTTGCAGAAGGCAAATTAATTTCTTTTGTACCTTCTGACCTAAACTAAGAAGTATATCATGACTCCCTCTTCCAGAGGTCTACTAGGCACTCTTATACAAAGAATAGGAATAGTAGGAATGATGGCAAAACAGCAACAATATCAATTCTAACACAGAATAAAAAGCTGTATTAGGATTACAAGAAATATAAGTGGCATGTCCAATATTATTATGATTACTTCTTCAGTAATGTTTCATGGCACAAGCCAAGTAACCACATCTTGCTGCACTGAATAGGACAGAAACTTTCTTTGTTGATGGCTTGAGAGCTTCCCAAACTGCGGAAGGCTCATAGGCCCTTCCGACTCAGAAATCCTTGAAAAAAACCAAACCAAACTAAAACTTACTTCTTGTTTTGCTGTTGGGAATTTCAGAGCATCTACTGTGAATATACCCGAAAATCTGACTTTCATAGGAGAAGGAATCCATTTGGCTTTCTCAACTCAAGGTCCAAGATTAGCCAACCCAGCTGGGGACAGCTACACTGTAAACCCATCCTTTTCTTCCAGTGCTGGTGGCAATAAGTGGAGGTTACTCAAGCTTCAGCACCACACTCTATCACTTGCAGCTCCCCTCAGGAGGGAGCATTTCTTAATAATTATAGAAGAAACCTTGAATTAAATTGTGTAACTTTGCTTTGCATTTTATCTTAGTCATTTTCTTTACTGGTTCCTTGTCAGTTTATAATCCTTCAGACAAAACTAATTGAACACAGCTATTAAATTATACACAGTGCCTTTTTTTGTAACTAGACAGACAAACTATATAAATTTCATAGCTAGCTGAGAATCTGAGGACACATTTACTCAAAACTCTCTATACAGTTTCTTGCACTTAGAACTGTTTCAATTTCTTCATCAATCTCTAATCAAGTCTCTAATTCTGTAAAGCTGCTTCTGAATAGAAACTTGCATTATAAAATTAAGCAATTTGTAAAGAACTAAGACAAATCTCTTTTTTTACTAAAGCTGTATTAAATATTATAGGAACAGAAATAAAATTATTTCTAACACTTGTCACTGTATTATTACCTCCTACTAATGAATTAATAATGTGTCAGTTTGCCACTAAAACTCTGCATGTGTTTTTTGTGACATTTTTCAAGCCCACAATGATTACTTTTAGTAACAGTTACTTCAGTGATCTATACTGAATATGAATAGTCTTGGTGTATCTGCCAAAGCACAAAACTGTATTTTCTACTCAGAGCAGTGCAAACATAGTTTACACTTCCAAGAGACTCTGCTTTCAGGTGCTTAGTCAAAGGTTTCCTTTAAGTCAGTTGTCTAACTTTGTATCAAACCATGCAGGAAAAACAGGTATAACTATTCTTTTTTATTTAAATAATTGTATGAGAGTAAAACAAGTAAGTTCTTTAGAATTCATTACCCACAGAACCATATACAGGGGTTCAGCCAGCCTCCATATGGCCAATGGGGGCAATGTCAATCCACATATGACTCAAGTGGGGCTTTATCCTCCAGCCCAGAATGGACCCCATGGCTGAGCCTGGCAGCACTGCAAAATTCAGCCCTGAGGAGCCTGTATGTTGGTAACAGACAAGCTGGGTGAAACTGCAGGTAAAAATGTGTAAACAAGATATATTAAAAGGTAATGTTTATACAAACACCAGGAAGTCAATTTCATAGCACATGGGAGTAAATTGCTTCACATGTAAATATCTGCAGGCCTGGTGACTTACTTAAGTGGGAGGTCACTCATTTTTAAGTAAGAGATGCAAGGGGACAGCTTTCCTTTGAGGGGGGCAGTTTCTTCCTCCTACAGTCCTTCCCTGTTCTGGAATGGGCCACCATCTTATAAATACTGGAATAGCTTGCATTTGTGTTGAAAGCCCACAGCAATAGCTCCCACATTTTAACTGATCAGATTTTGGCAGGCAGGAAAGTTTTGTCTATTAAAGAGCCTCATTTTATATTTCTATCAAGGCAGTACACTGCCTTGCTTTCCCCCTCCCAAATTAGTACTGACAATTAATGGCCATCAAAAGAATAAAACAAAGTAGTTGAGAAGAACCAGTATTGAAATAATTAGTTTTGAAAGCACAGAAAGTACTCCTAAAAGCACTCTGAAGTGCGTTTGTGCAAGAGATTGTTTCTCTAAAAGCACAGTGAGCTCCGTGTGCTGCAAGTTCTGACCTCCTCCGACACCAACTGCTCTCTGACCAGCTGCCTTGCCCAGCCGGCAAGTGAACAACGAGGGAAGGAAATGAGCCATGCCTTTGGGGCATCCTTGAAGTACGTACTCAATGGCAACTCAATGGCATCACCCGTCCTTGAGAGCAGCCACCTGCACAGGAGACCAGCACATTAAAAGAGCCGGGACGGGCATCAGCCGGTATCACTCTGCAGACTGCACGGGAACCGGGTCTGAGGTTATGCAGGAGACAGAGCCTGAGGAGTGACAGGAGAGGTCACTACACGTGCTCCACCCAACAGGTCTTCACCCCGAGGAAAAAAGGCAAGTGGAAAGACAGAAGGATACATTTCCATTTTTCAGGGTGTGTCTAAAAGTCAGTCTCTTTTTAAAACAGAATAGAGAAAATCCTTCTATCTGAGAATCTGAACAAAGACTACAGTCACAGATCAAGCACTTCCCTCTTAGTATCTTCTGAGGGTTGGTATTTCACCTGTTAAATATTCAGGAACAGATATGCAGAAGTAATTAAGCAACTGACCATTTACACCTGACAACAGAGAAGGGAGAATCAGGTTTTATGTTGTCTGCCTAGCAGCCTACACTGTCTGTTGAATTTCAAGATATACGTTTTTCCCCCAGCTAATTTATTCAAGGAACCTACAATTCTTGACTGCCGTACAGCTGTTTCACACACTTGTCCTTTCCTACATGTTGAACTGTGCCTTGAGACAGAACATCATTTGCAGCTCATCCTAAATTCATAATGACGGTTACTATAGAATTTTTTAAACATCAGCTCAAAACTATATTCTAGAGATCTTTAACCATCTTTACCGCTTTGCATCCATATGTAATTCCAGTTACAGTGGAAAATCCTACTGAAGCCCTAGACACACAGATGTAGAAGACAGCACGACACATGCATTGTCATAGTAAAACATGTAAGTGTCCCACTAAAATCCAACTTATTGTTCTTCATAAATTCAGAGCATGACAAAAACCATGGAAAAAAAAAAAGACTCCAAAACAAACAGTGGGAGCGCTGTTACACATTCCCCAGAGTGCAAAAGTAGCGTTAGACTTCAAAAGGCACTAAGATCGGGCCTTCCGAGCAGTTAATTTCAGCTCTCCCCTTTTGCAGATCCGTAGCAACGCAGAACAAGTCTGCAGCTTCGCTTTTAGCCCCCTAAACCCAAGCCATGTCAGACTGCAGGTTGACTTTACTTTGAGTGCTCCTCCTTTTCCCTGGCTGAACAATACAGCAGGGCTCCGCTCCCTTCCCGGGGTGACTGACTTGCCTGGAAATTACACGCGAACATCTGCAAGCCCTAAGGCTGGACTTTACTTCCCGAGCGCGGAGGGCGGCGGGCGCCGCACCGCCTACCTTGGCCACCCAGCTGAACAATGGTGACATCCTAGGGGCTCCTGCGCGGCGATCCCCGGCTCCGGCCGCTCCTCTGCGCCTCTCCCGCCCGCCGCGCCCACCGCCTCATGCGCCGGGCCCGCGCGGACTCCCGAGGCTCCCCGCCGCCGAGCGCCGGCCGGCGGCACCGCGAGCCCTGCGCGCCGGGGACACTGCCCGTGGCGGCGCCGGCTGAGCCGCGGGGCTGCGGGGCGGGAAGGGAAGGGAAAGGAAGGGCCGCGGCCGCGTCCCGCCCCCGCCGCGCTCCGCCTCCGGAGGGGCTCCCCGCGCCCGGGCGGCGGCCGCCCGATCCCGGCGGCGGGAAGGGAGCGGGCTCGCCCTGCGGCAGCGCGCCCGGCAACGCAGGCAACCGCCGGCCGCCGCCGCGCGCTGCCCGGCCACGTAGTGCAGCGCTGACCGCGGGATTCCTACCTAAAACTTCCCGGGAACATCCCGGCATCGAAGCTATTCCTAACATTAAAGGATCGAGCGAAAAAGCATCTGTTTGAAACCACTGTGAAATGTTATACTTCCAGTCTGTCTTGCCATTCGTGTTAGCTAATGGCATTTGACATCACTCGCTAGCAGCTCAACTTCCAGAAATCAGACTGTCGTGGAAGGCCAGGCAGTGGTGTACATGCTTCCGGCAGGTAAAGGGATATTACTTGCCACTCAGCCAGGAATGCTCATTCCTGTCGTTGCTCCGGCTGAGCTGGCTGTGAATATCCTCCTCTCCTACTCAGTGACTGTAGGACTGCCTGAGACAACTAATTTTCCTGAGCTTGGAGGAAGGGCACAGAACCAGGAAAAAAAAAAAAGGCTTGGAATTCACAGGAAATAATCCACTAGGCTAAAAACAAAAAGCCCTTTATTTTCCACCACCTCAGAAACAACATGAAGAACTAGATTTGCACAATCATAACAGAAAAGCATAGGGGTCTGCTATGCACTTCTGAATAAAATTCAGCTGGTCAAAGTTAGATGATGAAGTGCCAAATTCAACTCTTCTTTTTGCCCAAAGACACTCTCACTGAGACAGCTACCGCACTGTGAGAGTGCCCTGCACATGCTTGCACTTGCACACTTATGGCCAATGGAATGATCTCCAGGTCAGAGCTGACACTGCTCCAGTTGTTTGAATTATTAAATGAAACCAGGAGGGGAAGAGTGACATCCACACACGTGGGCTGGGGAGAAGCAGAGCCAATCTCACAGCTCACTGAGGCAGAAAAGGGGCAGTTTTGGCGCCTGCCCCAGACTGCATGACCCTACAGCCCTGGGTTTGGTTCATGCAAAGCAAACAAGGGAACAGCAGCCAGAGAGCTCTCTCACCTCCTAACTGGTGCTGGTGAGTGCCTGAGCACTGCTGCATCTCTGTAATGGGCCACAGATGGATGAAGGGGTAACACAAAGGCAATTCTTCTCAGGCTGTACCCAAACTACAGTTTCTGAAATGAAAACCTTAGCAAATGCATTTCAGATATTCATAAACGGAGAATGGAGTTCCATTTTCTAATACTTCTACAGATTAGAGATAATTCACAAAGATGGCCAATGGCTCTCTCTGTCATTATGATATTGGCCATGGCCATGGACATTTTGATTGTACAGATGCTCTTAGCCATAAGCCCAATAAGTAACAAAATATGACTGATCCCCCTTCTGGCAGCAGTCTCTAAAGGCTTACTGGCATGATAGAGGGAGAAATATTCACTGCTGCTACTGTTCATGATATACAGAGTACATACATGAAAAAATAACATCTGTTCTCAGGGCCCTAAACTCAGAGAACTCTACTTTTATTTCATAAAGTAACTGAGGGCATGGGCAAGGCAGAATGCTCCTCCTCATTATGTGCTGCACATAGTTGAACAGCATAACCGCTATATTTGATGGCAGCATGAGAGTCTCAAGAGTCTCATTTCTCTAATGCTGAGTGTGAACAATATTACTTCTAAGTAAGTATTTCTTCCCCTTTCTGTGAGGAGGTCCTGCCAGCTTGGGAGTCTTTCCAGCTCCCCCTTCCTGACATCTTTACACAATTTTAAACTAACAATACACACACCTGCCCAAGAGTCCACATTACACACTGATGTCAGTCAGAATATCTGGCTTCTCACCCTGTCTGCAACTGGCTCAAACAGCCATCTCCAGTGTGTCACTTCACACTACTTAACTTTGAAATCTGTTGCATGTAGTTATAGTGACATTTGTAACTTAAATGCACTCTGAAAACTTCTACATGCTTCTATAGAATTGGGTAGAAGAGTGGTCTTGTGGTGAAGATACTGAATTAGGAGATAGAGTAACAATGAATGAATTCCAGTTTCTGCTGTTAACATGACTTTCAGGCATGCTACATAACTGCTCTCTCTGCTTTAATTCATTTGTTAAAAAAAGATGCTAGATGCTGGCCTTGAAGGAAGGAGAAGTGGGGACACTGGCATTTGGGAAACAGCTGGAAGTGAGGCTTAAGTGTTCAGCTATAAAAACACTTGGTAATGCATGAAATTCTTCAGTGTAAATGAAAAGGTCACTCTGATGCTTACCTTCCAAAAAAGATGCATTTAGAAATGTAGTGGGAACAATAACTGGGTTCATTTTTCAAAATGTTCAAATTTCTAAAAAGAGAACTTCTGTATTTTAGTATTTTAAGTTTGGCTTGTGTAGATAACTCTCTCCAAAAATACAACATACCCATTTTGGGGAAATGGAAAAATTCAGGGTCAGGGAATAACATCTGTATTGCATAAATAGTAGGTAGCACTTGACACCATCTTATCCAAGTCTATGATCTCTTAAAAATCAAAACAAACCCCTCAGTCCTATAAGCTGTTTCATGTTATCATGGAAAGTATTAGCAAGATATTTGTGGCTGTTTTTAAAATAGCAACAATTAAAATACTTCAAAGACACAACTTAGAGCTTCCATCGTCAGAAAGGTGATCTTTCTGTTCTACAGATGTCCTACATAAATTTACACAAATACCCCCATGATTTTTTCTCCAACGAAGTTTTCTCCATTTAAAGAAGCCATTTGGAGAATGAAATAGATATAAAAAGAGAGGGGAGACATATGGAAATATTAAGAAGAAAGGAAGGTACAGTTGACCTTTCAACTCAAAAAGGGAGTATTCCTGACTAATTTTCCTCTGATTTCAGTTTCTCTAGGTTTAATGACCATAAATATCTTTGTGACTCTTCACAATGTGTCATCACTGAATGATATCTCACAAGAACTTGCATTAAGGGTATAGCCACAACTGTGGTACCTGAGAACTGGCCTCTCCTGTTGCTCTTGTGTTACCACTAGTGGAGATTTTAAAGCAGATCCCATTCCCATGTAAAGTTTTTTCTTCTTAAACATACTTTGGCAGTTATTCTTCTCATGAATTATCCCCTCTGTCCACATTCACTTGCAACTTTCACTTATCTCCTTCCTTCCTGTACACAAGAAAGTCTTGATAAATTCAGGTGGAAAAAATACAAGAAAAAAGTACACCTGCCATTAATTATCACTTTCCAATATTTAGTCTTTGTTCAAAAACACCCACTATTTTTATCCTTTATCACTTATTTCTCACTGTTCTTTAGGATTTCCCTCTTGTACTGTCGCATCCTTTCCCGAAAGTTCCAGGTGTGATGGTTTCTACTTTATCAGAGAAAAAAGAGAAAAAGAAAATAACTAATGCGAGAGTACTGTTTGTGATGTGAATTCAAAAATGTAATAATGTTTTGGTTCTTAGATGCAGCTGTAATAAATCATGCCAAAACAAAGGTGTCTAGGGAAACACCAGACTTCTATGGCACCTTCATACAATGCAAGATGCAAAAAATGATTTATCTGAATCCATCAACACAAAAGAGTAATGAATCCTCTGGATTTCATCCTAGCCAAAGATTCAATCAAGCCTAACTCAGTGGCTTCTGAATAGATACTGTGGAGAAGAAAAGAGTAAGCTTTGTTACTTCTTTTGGCTAAATTATAAGCAAATATTTTTCTCAATACAAAATGAAATATTAATCATAAAACAAATTACTTCACCAAACCAGATCTCCACCAGCCCCCTGATGAAAGACAACAGCAAGACCCAACACCTAACCACAGGCTAGTAGTGGCTGTCCCTTTGAATTAAAGTGCATAGGAGCCCACTGCCCATGCTAAAGATGAAATCCAGCTTCCACCAAAGCACCTGGGATGACATTCTTGGTGGTTTCTAGATACTCAGTGGAAACAGAAATTACACAGATTTGGATAATCTTCTTAGTACTGTGAGTGAAATTTTCTGGCTATTTGCTAACCAGTAGCAAATATGAAAAATGCTGACATTGGGCCAGTGCCCAGAGATAACTTGCAATTCACTGCCCCTGCAGCAGACAGAAGAGAACAGTTCCTCACAAGGCTGCTGGGCACTGATTCAGCACCAGAGTCCTTTCCAACCTCTCCTGTAGGTTTAGCTTACATATCATTGTATTTTCCACCACAAGATTTGTAATTGCTAAAATGCTTTGATTCAAGTGATATTAGGATTTCTCACTCAGGAATGGAAAGTCATGCTGGTGATGTCCTCTTCTCTACCACCACTATCCCTTCTCTCTCCAACAGTGTCAGAGCATATGAGGGTTACCATGTGCTGAGGCTCAATTGCACCTCAGCAAGAGGACTGAGGGAAAGCAAGATCTGGAAGGGAAAGGTGATCTTACACCTGTAGGAGAGAAGTGTTAGAGCACACAGGCCATGTTACTCACTCAGTAGACAGTGGAATTGAAGACTTCCTTGGGCAAGTCATATCCTAGAGGCAGGGTTACATAAGTGGAGTGAGGTCATGAGAGTATTAGAGGATAAAACACCTCATAAGGTTGAAGCAGCTTTCCTGATTGGCTACCATCATCTTCAGATTCTTTCCCATGGGTCTGTTTTGGACCAGAAAGTATTTAGGCATTCTTTTTTTCATTTGAAAAGTTGTATCTAGAGCAAACAGTTTCTGCTTTTCTTACGCCCTGTTAGAAGGCAGTTGTGGGTGACAGCAGATGCTGAGATGATCAGTCAGTTACCTTGAATGGAATGGATAATTTCTTAGTATTTGCTCCAGAAAATACTAAATATTTTCTTCCAGTTCAGAGTGGAAGGGTTTTCATGAAATCCTTAGTCAAACAAGGGACTGGAGAAAATACTACTCACAGCATGTGGAACCCATCATTCTGTAAAGGTAACCAAGGCTATACATAATCAGCTTAATGGTAACACAATCTAGCTTTGGGTCCATTGGTGCCCATTCATAAATATTAGGGTCATCTGATGCAAAGAGCACATCTGGACTGAAATCAATGTACCACTTCAAACACTTCTGAAAACATTGATGAGCAAACTTTGGATTGGCAAGCTTTATGCTGGATTGAGTATTTTTTGTCTTCCCACAGACAGCAAAAGAAAGCTTAAAGCTGTCAGGAACTTTGCCATGGGTTCTGACTAATTCCACTCAAGTATAATTATATGTTTGCATTTGACCAAGATGAAATGTACACTGCTGAATGATCTAATTGTAATCAAACTATCAGATCTCTATAAAAGAGTGGAAAAACACTGCCGGAATCAACAGATAAGTCCGAGCAAGATTTACAAAGATATCTTGTGAGGAGATCATTTTGATCTGAATAGTTGGATGCAGAAAACCCACAAGGATGATGTGGCAAATGCACAACGGGGAAACTCAGAGCACAGAGGGAATTGCCACAAAGAGACATCAGAGGTTCCATACATTTATTCTATTTAGTAATGAGGGTTTTCTGGAAGCTGTGAAATGAGCAGGAAGAGCAGAAAACAGGTAAAGCAAACTAGAAAACTGCAGAACCAAATTACAGAGCTCAAAATAAATGGGAATGCTCCCAGTGTGCAATGACAAACACACAGGTCAAGCCTTTGAGATAATCAGCTAAGTCTTGACTGCAGCTGAAACAGCTGGAAACCTCCTGTTTTTCCTCCTTGTAGGGTAGTAGCTTTTGGTCTTGCCAGCGTCACCAAGCTGAGGGATAACTTAGCTGAGCTGTCCATGCTGAGGTGGCTCTGGGGAGAGGGCAGCAGATGCCACAAGGATGACATACACCTGCACACACACCCTGATACAACTGGATAAACCATAAAATATTACTTATGCAAGACTGCTTATTTTAAAACTCTCCCGGCACTGGGATGCAAAACATGTGAAAATCAAATTGCCATTAATGTCCCCTGGCACTAGACACTTGGCCCTGAAAGGACTTTGCACCCTTTTCTATCAACTTCCTGCTGCTTCCTTCCTTCCTACAAGCACCACGGGTCTCGGGAGAATAAAAAAACCTCTTAAAGTCTAAAAAACATTTTCAAAATGCAATTAGTTAAAAGTTATACTTAAAGTGCTTGTTGATCTTGAAGCTTATATGATTAACTCAGATGGGAAAAAGACAAATGATTTGAAGATAGGTTACATTTCCTTTGTAAAGAAGCATTACCTCACAGTGGAAAAAATCCTCCAAATTACTAACACTTCTACTTCCATAACAGATAAGTTATAGAGTAAAAAATGTCTAAAAATATTGAGGAAAACCTATGAACAGAACATGACACCTCTCATTTGACTGGTTAAAATCAAAACATAATTATAATTTTATCAATTCCCCATATGCTATGGGAGACATATATATTATGAATGTCTATTTCCATTACATGGCACTTCATGTTAGTTTAATGTAGTCCATGTTAGTTTACTGTAGCCCACTAGAAAATTCTAGTAATGAGTAATACAAAATAAGGAATAATGTATGCATCATTTTACAGAGTTATAGCCTAGCTCTTTGTTCACATAATTAATTATAGATACAAAAATAGTCCCACTGTCCTAGACATATTATTTTGTATACCTCAGTTGCAACAGTAGGAGACATGGGAAGTATATTGAGCTCCACAGAATGGAGAGCCATGGAAAGTAGCCAGTCTTTTCAGTTCTCCACAATTTACTTAATAAATCCATTTCTAACAGCACTGATTACTCATTATTTAATTCAGGCACCATCCCCAAAGACAGTACACAGATTCAAATGGGCTTATACTCTAGTTCCCTAAAGCAATCCCCATTTCAGTAAACTGAAAAAACTCCAACAATTAAAATAAACTTTAAGTGTTAACTATTCTACTGCCAAACCAAAACATTTATTGGTTTTCCTGGGAATTGCTTAACAATAAGAACTATCAGTTCAGGTTTATCTCTCAGTAAGTGTAGGGTCCAGAACTTAGCTAAAGTCAATGGAGCAATATAGCAGTTCACATATGATAAGCAGATGAGTGTAAAAGCTACTTATTTGAGAATTGCCCCCACTAAAATCACAGACCAAGTTGTTACTATATCCTTATGCATCTTAAGCAGAGATAACAAAAAGAGGAAACAAATACCATATTGTCCTGTTCTCTTCCAGAATCAAGCTGAAGAAATTTTAATGTCTGTAAGGTTGCTCTCATACCCTAAGCTGCCCTGCTCGGGTGCTCTTGGACAAAACCCTGGTGGAAGAACTGTAGCAGCCAGCTGAGAACTACTGCAGCCCCTTGCAGTTGATTAAGAAGTGCACTCAGCTGCCTGCCCAACCCTTGCTCTGCATCACTTCTCATCACCAGCCTTCCATTTGGTTACAAGCCACAGCACAGTCCTTCCCTAGGTAGTTCCAGTGTAATGTGAAATTGGGAATACCACTGGAACCTAATAACTTAACATTCTGCATGTACAGTAACTTTGTATGGAGCACATAAATCTGCCTTTTTATTAAATTATCTGTGATTTTTACTTGGCTATGTTGTGCTGTTGATTATATTCTTTCTCAGGCGTCTTGAAAGTGGAAAATTTTATTGGCAGTGATCCCTTGCAGACATTTTTAACTTATTGTTTCTAATCTCTCCCCTTTCCACCCTCTTCTGCAGGTTTATTAACCCATCAAGTGTATTTTTGCCAGTGATGTGGACTCTTTTGCTTTTGTATTTTTGGCTAAATCATACTGTCTTTCAATTACAGCAAAAGCCACAAAATGGCAATAAACCATCTTTCAAACCAAGATTCAAACACTGTCTTTACCAATCTGAAAAATCACTTTTCCCATGGTACAGCTGGCTTTCCATTCAGAAATTTACAATTCCAGGTTTCTTTACAAACAACATTCCACATTTAGTTACTTGAAGACAATTCTGTTTTAACTCCTAAAAAACACACTGGAAAACATTTGTGAAATATAACACACAACAGAGAGGTTTTTAAAATACAGCAGCAGGATTTGTCCTTATGGCTCTTTTGTGGTTTTGATAAAGCTACATTGCTTCAAAGGGCTCAGGATATACTACTGTAAGTCACTGCTGCACATTTCACCCAGATGTGCTGACTGCGCTCCCGGCCCTGTGCCAGAACAATGGAAGCCTCTGCGTGCTGAGTCAGCCTTCCAAAAACCACAGATCCACAGACCCAACACAGCCCCTCACCACAGGCTCTGTTAACCATCTTGTCACCAAGAAGGGGAGAGAGCAGCAGCATTTCATGTAAGACTCATCAAATTTGGAAATGTGTACATATTTTCAGGAATAAAGTCGGAATATTAGTTGACATGCAGTACAGTATTGAAGTACATAAATACATAAATAAATACATAACTAATCATGGGTCAGTTTTGCCATTTCCTCCTTTCTGGGTATTCCTAGTAGCAACAAGGAACTCTGGCATTCCAGGAGAAACCTGCACAAAGCTAGATGGATGGGCTAGAAAGTTGAATTCTTCACTGAAGTGATCTGGTAAGTTCAGATACCGCTACAACTTGCAAGTCTGAGCTCACATATCTGAATGTGTTCACGGGTGCAAAGACTCAAATGGATAAGTGAACCTCAGAAGTCATCTGAGCAGGTCTTTTAGAATCATAGAATCAATTTAGGTTGGAAAAGACCTGTAAGATCATCAAGTCCAAGCACTAACTCAGCACTACCATATTCACCACTAAACCATATCCTCAACTGTCACATGCACATATTTTTGAATGCGTCCAGAGATGGTGATTTTACCACTTCCCTGAGCAGCCTGATCCAATACCTGAGAACCCAATTACTGAGGATTTTTTTTCCTAATATCCAATTTAAACCTTCCCTGGTGCAACTGAAGTCACCTCCTCTCATCCTGTCACTTGTTACCTGGGAAAAGTGGCTGATCCCCACCTTACTACAACCTCCTCTCAGATTGTTGAAAAGAGTGATCCAGTCTCCCCTGAGCCTTCTCCAGGCCAAAAAATCCCAGCTCCCTCAGCTGCTCCTCATAAGCTTTGTGCTCCAGACCTTTCACCAGCTCCCTTGCCCTTCTCTGGCCCAGCCCCTCAATGTCTTTCCAGTTGTGAGGAGCCCAGAACTGAACACAGGACTCAAGGTGTGCCTCACCAGTGCTGAGTCCTGGTCCTGCTGGCCACACTACTTCTGGCACTGGCCAGGATGCCATTGGCCTTCTTGGCCACCTGGGTACACCCTGGCTCATGCTCAGCCAGCTCTGGCCACATTCCAGCCACTTTGCCCCCAGTCCATAGCATTGCCTGGAATTGCTGTGACCCAAGTGTAGGATCCAGCACTTTGCCATACTGAACCTCTTGCAACTGGCCTTGGCTTATTTATCCAGCCTGTCCAGATCCCATTGCAGAACCTTTGTGCCCTTCAGCAGATCAACATTCCCACTCACTTTGGTCTCATCTGTGAATTTACTGAGGGTGCCCTCAATCCCCTCGTCCAGATCATTGATAAAGACAATTAACAGAACATTTCATGCAGGGTATATTAAATTCTCAAATGTCCGATTACTATCAATTATAATTTATGAGTCGAATGAAGGCTCATTTTAATCAATCTTTCCAGCTTTTTCTCTTATGCAAAATGCTGTGATATACAGTCAAACAACAAGACCTTAATAAGAATCAAGTATTACTTTCTCTCACTGTAGATCCACAATGTCATCCCCATACAAGTGCTTTGAATTTGCTCACAACAAAAGACAAAAGTCTAGTCTGTAAGTCTAATTCAGCTGATGTTTCAAGCTGGCATCAAGACTTCCAGAACAGGCTGACATGCCTGTGCAAACGTGTGTACTTAAAGTCAGGTCACTGAGGGTTATCTGGCTAAGGAAAATTTGTCACATATCTAGGTTTTATATGGCTTGCTGGAAGTACATTGTCTCAACATGTGCAAAGAGGTTTATCTTGAGACCTTGACAGTTTCTGTTCTGTAACTTTAACAAGAAATGTAATCAGAAATCTGTGTTTTGTTTATTTGAGGTTCCTGGGAACTCTTCTGACTCTTCTAAATCTAGCACGCTTATGGATACTGTATTAAACACAAAAACTGAAAGACAAGGAAAAAAAAAGACAGCTCCATTCTAAAGAAAAACTTGAAGCCATGTCTTCTGCAGTACATGAACTCTCTGCAGAAACACCACTGAAAAACCTCCTCCCAGTAAAGAGGAAGCCTGCATACAGGCAATGCATGCACTCTGAGATGTAAAAGCTATTCATTTGAGAATTGCCCCCACTTAAATCACAGATCAAGTTGCTACTATACCTTTATGTGTCTTAAGGATGTATCTGGTTCAGTATGTGGTTAATAACATACATGTAAAGAATATCCAGAAGTCCTGCAAGTTCCTAGAATATAAACTTTTGTCCTTGCACACATAAAAACTTTATTATAGCAAGCTCCTAACATGACCGAGAGCTAATGGTTTCACATCTATCAGATATTCTGCTGAGGGGAGCTGAAACACCCCAGAACAGTGGCTGATGTCAAACACTAACCAATGTTAGTGAAATTTAACACACAAGAATGAACTCCAGAAACAGCATTATTTCTGTTCCACAGACTTTAGTGGAACAGAAATAGTGCTGCTTCTTGTTACATAGTAAAATACAAACTCATTCCAATATTTTTAGAGGCATTGCAAAAATATTGAAAAAACACCCCAATGAAAAACAAAAAACCCAAAAAACCCACTAGGAAAACCCAAACAGAACTTCAGGAGGACAATTTGGGAAAAAAAGTAAAATGGAAATTACACTACTGAAACTTTCTAACTGAAAACCCACCAGCATCTTTCAACTGATTTTTACCAGTTTTAGATTAAGCCTTCATTATCTCCGCGGTAAGATGAGCAATTCTCCTGCTGGTGGAAAGCAGAAGAGGTGAAAACTGTCACAGCAATCGCAGGATCTTACATTTGCTCTGGACAGCCACTAAGTGGCACTTAAACACCTCATCTCAAACCCTGATGAAGCTGCAAACTTGTGAAGGGATTGGGGGGGACAAAAGGAGTTATGCACTCTGGGGAATAATCCCTTTCAAGAACAATGAAGTTCTCTTCCTGCAATTAGAAAAGCTTCCTACCGGCCTGGCTACAAATGCTACTGTCAGGAACACTGTACAGTGCTCCACAGCAGCAGAGATACTGCAGAGAGCTCCTCAGAAGCAACTGCTTTCTCTCCTAAATCCCAGTCCTGATTTGGGAATCAGAGTGCCTCGTTCCAGTGTGTCAGTACCCATTACTGTGTCGCTTTGAAATCTGCATTAAGTCAGGAAAACTGAAGTGCCTCATTGCTGCTGGACAGCTGATCTAACAAAGGCCATCCTAACATGATAACAAAACTCCTAGAAATGCCTCTGAATTCAGCTGCAGTGAGAGACCTCTGAAGGTACCAACACTATTTGTACTAGGAGATGCACATTAGAACATGGTTTTCATAGTCTGCAGAGATTTATAAGTGATAAACGGGGCTTTGCTCTTCTTAAAACTTTAGTAAATTATTGCTTCATAGACATATGGCATACTTCTATTTGGAATTTTAAATAAGGAAAGAAACCTAAGTTTTGTATTAGTGGTGTTGAATCAACCACGTTAATCATCCTCAATATATTCCTGTATTTGAATTATAATTTTTCTTGTCTGGTTTTAAAAGTATTTCTGTTTCATTAAAAATCTTTCTAAATGAATTAATTATAGGTATTGGAAACCTTCTTTTTCTATGTGAACAACATAACTGTCATTGAAAAAAATCTAGGGCTAAAACCAAGCTGAATGATATATTATGTATTATAGGTGCTAACCAAGCAAGTATCTACAAGCATGTTCAAAGTCATTGCTGCAAGTATATCCATTGCCTTCAAAGGACCTAGCCTGAAGTTAAAGTGCATACAGATCTCAGCCTCAAAGACTCAGAAATAAGATTTATGTACAATTTGCTTTCTGACTCTCAAAAAAACACCTCCATTTCAGTTAGCCACAGGTTTAGATGCAAATACACCACCAGATATTCAGTGCAAGCTCTGCTTTACACCTTTGTGCTGAACATAGCTTTCAAAAATCTCAAATGAGAAGTTATAAAATCTAGCTTTTATTCCCTTCCTTGCAAGTTCTGCACATTTGTAAGTAGAAGCATAGCATATAAGGAACAAAGTAACACAACAAACCACATAATGATTACTAGAAATACAATTTTGAAGCACATTCTGCCTGTGTGAAGCTAGTTTTGTGGGGGTCTTTTAAAGAAGCTTGCACATGAAACGTGTTCAATTAGTTATGTAGAAGGACCAAACTTAATCCAATACAAGAAGAATCATCATCAGTGAAGCTGTTTTTATGACTACCAATAGATCTCAATTACTGTCACTCTGGAAAAAGTGGGGGGGAGGGTGGGAAAGAAAGGGGAAGTCCACACTGACCAGCAGCTTCATACAAAGGACAAACCAAGTATAAGCTGGCATTATCCACTCAATCCTTGTATCAGATCCTCCATGATCAACCTTTAGGGCAAACACACATATCCATTTAAGCCTGTATTTGTCCAGTCACACAAATCATTCTTTAGGAAAATATTTCCCACAGCCCTTCCCATAACTTGACGTCCACAGAGAGGGTAAAAAAAACAGAAATAGAGAACAACTGTGTCTACACCAGGCAAGGGAAAGCACTGATTTTACGACAATGATTTTCTACCATTATTCACTTTGACATTTAACAGGATGGGAGATTGTGCCGCTAAAGTAAATACAGCAGTTATATATGCCTCCTCTGCTTTGGTTTTCTGCTCCACTACAGCCAAAGAGCCCCCATCTGATGACCTTGAGGGCACAGCATAAATGTCAGCCCAGGAAAGGCAAAACTCTAAATGAAAAGCTAACTGCATGGAAACATAAGGAGCTATTTCAGGAAGATGATTTACTCAGTATCAAAATTTATGACTTGGCATCCTCAAATTTGAATGTGGATGGCTTGCATTTGTCTTTTAGGCCATTTTAAAATCTGAAAAGAAGAAAATACAACTGCCTGAACAGGAATGTCCATGTTTAAGTAGCTCCAAGTGAGCTAAAGCCCAAGCTTCCTAATGAAACTTGCAAAGTAAATTATAAAGGAGGTTTTGGTTTTATTAGTCTTGAGGAAAGATAACTGGTATCAACCAGATAGGAGCCAGAACCACTCTTGAGTCTGTCTGTAGAGACTGTACTAACCTACATGACAGATATAGCCTTTGTTTATTCATGTATTTGACAAAAATGATCTCGGTTTTGCTAACTAAATCACACTGTCCTCAATATGTTATTGTACTGTGCATCACAACAACTAATGCTGTTTAAGGTAAGACTGATTTTTAAAATAAAACCTGTTATTTTCAAAGCAGTTTCCCCCCTCTCTAATATAGCTGCTTTCCAGCTTAAATTGCATACAGCTACCATTGCACCAAGTATCCACAAAATTAATTTAAGAACTTCACAACTGTGCGTACTTTGTATTACTTAAGAGTGTTAAGTAATTAAACAAAAAATAAAAACCATCCAGTGAGTCTAGATTAGACTTTCTGGCTTGAGTTCAGAGATCAACAAAACAGCAGTCAAACTTCCAAACTTTTTCTAGTCTTAACTTCAGTAAGCCTCAGCAGTGGATAACTCAGAAAATACACTGGAGCTCCTTCATCATTAAGTATTTCTTTATATAGTAGTGTGCATGCAGCTTATATTCAATATTGCTATAAATCAAACAGTATTTTCTGAACTCTTAATTCTGTATACACAACTTTTATTTCCACACTCCTTCCGTTTCTCAATCAGAACTTTTCCATGGGCACAAGTCTCTCAGTTTGGTTTGGGTTTTTGGATTTGCCCAGCACTGCCTGGTTGCTGGGCATTTGAAGCGGTAGGACTGATGAGGCTGCAAGGCAATGAGGGACCCATTAACTTTGTTTGCACCTTGCATCCAACACCTTTGCAGAAATCAGACTACTACACCATAGTAAAGTGAGCTGGATAACTTTGTTGCTAAATATTTTGTTATTGTTACAAGTTGTGAAGCTGAGGACTTTTAAAATGATTAGTGTTTGGGCAATATGTGGATAGACAGTATCCCAATTGAAGCCCACCCTCCCTGTGATGTTTGTCTTTTTAGAACAAGGCTACTTTGGACTCATTAGGCAAGTATGCAGTGATTACTTCTCACACATTATTAGCAGGACAGATTTCAATGTCAGTGACATTTTCAGAGAATATTCTGAGTTGGGAAGGACCCACAAGGATCACCAGGTCCAGCTATTCAGTGAATGGCCCATATGGGGATTGACTCCACCACCTTGGTGTTACAAGCACCATGCTCCAAACAAGGTGGCTCTGTGTGCAGAGGCCAAAGAAGCCTGCAAGTGTCCCTGCACCTCCATCCTTACAGTCTTACTTTTAAGATCTATTTCATCTTACAAAGAAAGAACAAGAGGTTTCTGCTCCACAGCAGCCCAATCCCTTTGGAGTACTCCTGGTGTGACACTCTCTTTCCCTGACCCGCTTATGAAATCCTTGTCCCAAAATATTTTATGCTCACTTTAGTTGCCAAATTTATGTCTACTTGAAATTTGACAAAAAACATCTATGGTGATCTAGCAAGGTGCACCAAATGGGTTTTGGAGAAAAATGAAATTAATTTCTTATACCTTAGCCCCTAAAGCAGCTCAACACAGAGCTGGACAAACATTAGTGCCAGCACAAGGGAAAACACCAAGGAATAACATCAAGGGATGGATCAGAAGAGAAAAGAATAACAGAATTGCCATTTTTTGACAGAGGACAGCTATAAAATCTTCTCAGTGTACCATCACAGATTACACTTGAACTAAAACCCCACAGCAGTTTAAGACTGAATGAATTGGGGATCTGAGGTCAGGCTCTAGTTGGCCATGCTCTGACTCTCACACACTGCACATGAAACTGCTCTGTGATCATGTTAGGATGCTGATTTCATTGAAACTTTATCACTTTTCCTTTGGAATATTCAAATTACTCTGAAACACATCACTGAGTGATACCACAGTATAAAGAATAGGGGGAAAGGTGGGAATGTGCAAATCAGCAAACAAAGGATTACAAGGCCATGAAAAGCTGACTCTAACTTGGTTAAGATGTTAAGAGTGAGCTTCTCTTTGGAGATATGTACAGAAGCTCTTCTCTGTGTCAACAGGAGCTTTTAAAGAAAACTCTTCTACAGATACAGAGGATGCTTAGAAATTCATGGCTCCAGTTACCTGTGCTGGACATCATAGGCCACAAATAAGACAAAAAGAGTGGTTAGTAATCAGATGAGAGGCCATCATAAATCCACTAATTATGTTTTTGCCTCAGTTCTACTGTTTTGTATTTCTGCTACAATCTCCACCAGGAAAAGTGAAAGAACAACTTTTCCTTATTCCTTAATAGCCTTGAACAATAAATAGCTTTGGCATGAACTCTTACCCTAAAATCAAGTGCATGTAACATCATAAGTAGAACACAGCTATTTTCAGTATTATTTAAGTTGAAAAATACATGAAAAATGCCATCTGATGCAGTTTACTATACAGTTAACTATTACACTAAGATAAGAAATCACAAGAATATATAATTTTTATGTTGCTGCTGCAGTAAGAGAGGGAATAGGCAACTCTTTTTGCAAACCTTGTGATTAATTTCAGCTTCCTTGATCAGACATTATCTCTGACTGTAACTCAGCAGCACTGGTATTGCACAAATTACTTCCTCCATACGGCAATCATAAAAGGTTTAGGGAAATCCCACAGTATTTTTCTATAAAATGAGAGTGAACACAGAAGCACTTAGCTGATGCAGCATGTCACAAAGTCACTCAAAGATTTGACAAGAGCCCCATAAAGGCTTGGAATAATGCTGCTAGGGACCAAGTCACTGGTCACTGAAGGTCCCTGACAGAATAGCTCACATACATGGATTGTTCAAACAGATCCCAGGATAGAACTGGTGTCATCACACTCACACTCAAGAAGCCTGTAAAGCTTGATTAATTGTGAGAGTACTGAAAGCACAGCTGGTTGTTCACATTATACAGGATATTCTGCTAGGATTTACACAGCTAAACTTTGACCTACTTTATAAACTGGACTGTGTATGTGCACATCACAAATATGTATTTGATTTTTCATTTATTCTGCTGCATTTTTTTTCTCCTTCTGTATTTTACATTTTCTTCAGTTAGTATGTGGGAGACAGGAGATATGTCCTAAATCAAAAAGCAGTGCTAGCAGTTTGCAATTACACAGATTCAATCAAAACCCCCAAAGGTGCATAAGGAGGCAGAAAACAGCCAAATTAAGTTCTCACTTGCACTGACATTGGTCCAATTACTTAATTTTATTTCAGTGTTTTATGTTTTTTTGTAAAAGAAGGACCATGTTTTAATCTCCCTTGACTCATCAGGCAGTAAAATACAGAAGAAAAAGATCACCTCTACCTTTAAAATGATCTTCCCTGAATTCTTTTAAGAAAGGGAAATGGTGCTATTAAAAATAGATACTTAGTGAGGCTATACCTTAAAGTCCAAAGTAAAAACACGTTGTGTAAGAATCGACAGTCATGAAGCCAAGCCTCACAACAACTGCTTAGGAGTTCACTGGGCCCCTGCCATTCCTTTTATAGATGAATAATGTGAAGTTCAGCTCTGTGCAGCCTCACAGAGAGCCAAGTGTTGATTATCTGAAACCAGCTTCTTCAGCACATAATCAGATCATAAACAACATGTAACAGAGTGCTGCATTCCAGGTAAGACAGCATCATCTACTTAAGTGCATAAGCTATTTTAACTCATGAAAGTAGGTGAAGGTTGTTTAAAAGCAAAATAACTGTTGAAGCAATGGGTGAAAAAACATGAAGACCTCAGACAACAGAAGGCATCACAGTTGTAACTAAAAAGCTCCACAACAGGCCAGGTGCTACATTTCAAAAAGTTCCTCAGTGTAAGGAGATGGGTTCTACCTGTGTTTGCCTTGGGGCAGATTTGGCACAGGTGAAGTCAATCAGCAGGCTCAGGTTTCGAGCAGGTGTCCCCGTCTGCTGCAATCCTACAGACAATGCGACTCTCACAGTAACACTCCTGCAGCTGCCTGGGCCAAAAGCTGTCCCTCACTGATGACACTACAGAGAGAAGATTCAGAAGCAGCACACAGACTTGTGCATGTCTTGTGCAGCTGTAATCCTGTTTAAATCAAAGGCAATATTTTTCTATTAAGCAGAGAAGTTCCACCCAGTGTTTTGCCATCACGGCATTAACTGCTCTGGTAAACACAAGCATATATTACAGGCTGTTATGACAACTTGTGCGCAGACTCTTGGGGACCAAAAAAACCTAACCCACACAAACAAAAACACCAGTACAAAATGTAACCCTTTAAAAATCTGACCTGAACTTTTTACCCTTCTTCATACTCCAGTTCTCCATTAGTAATGTCACAGAAATATTTTCCTTGCAAGACATCAGGCTCAAGTTTCTAGGCTTTCCCTCAAATTCTCTAAACCTCCAGTTCATATCACAGAATAAAAAAGGGGAAACTTTCAAGCATTCTGATCATCTGCTTCACTAAAAAAATAAACTAAAAAATGACAGTGTCTCCCAACTTCTGCTCCGCATACAGGAATTTATTTTACCCTGTGATCAGAAAGAATAGGTGGATGATGCACTCTACAGACAGCTCAGAGTAGCCTCACATTAGCATACCCTGGTCCTGATGAGGAACTTCAACCACTCAAATATCTGCTGTAGGAAAAACACAGCAGGGCATAGTCAATCCAGCCAGTTTCCAGAGAGCCTCGATAAGAATTTGCCAACCCAAAACAGAGACATGATTAGGAAAGCTGAAGTCCACCTGGAATTGACTCTACCAAAGGCAACAAAAAAGTCTTTATAGCTATGTAGGTGACAGAAGATAGGCTTGGGAAAATGTGCGCCTGCTGCTGAATGGAGCACAGGACATGGGAAAAGGCCGAGATACTGAATGTCCTCTTTGACTCAGACCTCTGTGAAACCATTAAATTTAGAACTGTTAATCTTCATTTACAATAAATATAAAAGTATAATAAAGGACAGCACAACCTTAACTTGCCTTAAATCTAAACTAGCTCAGGGCATGAGTCAGATAAACTAGCGACCCATGTTCCAGTTACCAGCCCAAACATCCATCAAGTAAGATTAAACATACCTAAGTAAAACAAATTATTCGATACACCAAAGAAGGATCAACATAATGACATCTGGAATTACTTTTCCAAGCTGAAAATAAGAACAGAAATTACTCATCCTCTGTAATGCTTTGGCTACTTTGCATCTGCTGGAGGGGGAATCCCTGCTACAGCATGCCCTTAGCCTCACATTATTTATCTCTTTCATTTATTGGAGGGAATGATGTGATAAAACAGGGCTTCATACAGAAGGAAAGCTGGGGAGAATGAGCTCAGGAAGGAAACGGCACACCTCACCTGCAGTTCCAAACAGTTTAGAACTAGCACATCTCAAATGGAGGACTAAAATGCCAGTAATTTTTTAAAGTACATAGTTTTCAACAACAACAGTGATATCAATAGCATCACACTTCTGTAGTATGTAAGCAAATGTCAGACCAGAGGCTACTGCGGAGACACAGAGGGTGGAGCACGTATGGTTTCATTTCCATTGCACTCCTACAGTAGCCAAGCACTCTCACCAAGGCTGAAGTTCAGCAAGGCTGTGTTCTTATCCTAAAGGAACTATTCTGCAAACAGATTTAGGGGAAATTTAATTTTTCCACAGCTTCCCCCACCATTAGTCACCTGACCTATAAGTAGCCTTCATAAGCTCCCTGCAGGCAATATAATTGAATCCAGCTCCATTCCTGAGCACCTACAAAGAATATTCATTAATGCTTCAGCCCCACCCTCAGGCAGAAATTATTCAATCATGAGGCCACATCAGAATCTCTGCAGAATGAGGGTGTAAGGGCAAGAAACTCCACTATCTGTAACTAGTGGAAACTTACTGAAGTTATATATGAAGGAAGGAACACTCCAGATCCCATGTCTGACAAATTGACTTGGAAAGAAGACTCTAAACCATAAGAGAAGCTCTCTCTAGGCACAGCAACCCATCCTTTAAGCACAAAGTAGAGTGAAATCATCTCCATATTCACATGCTTCTTTATAAGTAATGCCATCTCATCCTTTCCTACTTACTGCTAGCCAGCAGGGAAAGTGAGCCACCCATTGCCATGATGGTACAGTGGAAACAATTACAGCAGATCCTATAGAGGGAAGACAAAGACCACAATGGGGCACTACCTTTTCTTTCACTGCTACAGAGCAGGATAACAAAGAATTCCTTGCAAACAATCCTGACATTACTTAGTGTTAATTACCTGTCTACGATTTCTTCTCTAAAGTGGCTGTGCTGGTAATGCAGGAACAACGAACCCAAGAGCCTTGTATTCAGGAAAAACATTGCATGGCATCGCATGCACCTCCATCAACTCTAGAGCTGAGCTAAATATGACCCAGCAACATTAACAAAACTCTCATATTAAACAGTAAAATAATCCCTCACTAAGCAGATGTATGTTCTTGCTCAATTTGTATTTATAAAGGAGTAAAACTACAGTTAATTGATTGCAGCCTAACTGATGCTAAAAGCCTGACCATTCCTGGATTTCTGTACTTTCTACCACCTCCAGTGCTATGCTTGTCTGCATGACTTTCAAGTTTCTTATCCTCCTCTTAAAGGCTTTAATTGTTTAGTCTTCTACTCAACTGCCTTTCTCTTAACATTCTAATCTTCCTACTGTACTTCTCCCACAGACATACTTCTGCCCCCCTTTTATTCTACTTATCTTAAGGTGAGGATATACAACAGAACTTATTTGCAAAGCCACAAATTACCTTCTACTTCAAATCCTCAGTCCGATGTGACTTATAATTGTCAAATACAACCCAACTACAGATTTATATATGCAGGCACAAAGAATTGTGGCTCTTGCAGTTTAAAATATTATTGTAATTAGTAATTATCACAAAAGTCTGGGTGTCCAAGATTGTTCGCTAAAGATTGTAATGAACATGTAAATTCTGTGACTAAATGTATCTGGACTGCTGTGATTCTTTTACAGACCTGAAGCAAATAGAAAAAAAAGAGTTCTTACAAACAAGAGTGCCAGCACAGGAATCTGCTGAGTTGCACAGGCTGCAAAAGTCCAATTTCTAAAATTTATTTCTTCTGAAATTGAACATAAATTGTACTAACAATCCTAAATCCTTCATCCCAACTCACTGGTTTTTAACAACAGCACCTTCAGTTTGTAACAAAGGCATGTGTGCACTCCCTAGCCTTTCGAGTTGGGCATCTGCAAAACAGGTAACATCAGTTCCCTCCTCCTGATAAATACACAAACATCAATTACCTAAAAGGCATTGGATGACCATATTCAGGGCAAAGTAACAACACCCTACAAAGCACAAAGAACTTAAAACATAGAAATCATGCAAAATTTAAGTAAAAGAGGCAGGGCTTCACTTTAGATGGTAAGAACATCTGGCATTTCCATTACCCTTTTGTTAAAACATAGGTCCACAAATGCTGATTAGATGTCTACTTAGACCGCAAAGAAGTCAAGAGAAACAACTCTTGCACACGAGGCAAGTTAAGAGACCAGGTGGAAGGCAGTTTTTAAAAGGATGGATATCTGTGTGAACCTAGAACTAAGTAGTTAAAAGAGGCATACAAAAATTGTGGGTGTTGTCTCCAAAAACATGCAGACACAGCTGCAAATTTAACTAGAGACTTAGTTTGTTCTTGATCATTTCAAACATGTCCAGGAATTTGATCAAACATGAAGAAAAAGTACTTGAATCTTTTGTTGCAAAAGAAAATGCTTAAGAAAATGTACTGGAGGTATTCAGTACTGTGTTTTCACAATAATCCTGGAAAATCACAAGCACAAGTAAATGCAGAAGCAAACTGAAAAATGCATTCACCAGCTGCTATCCAATGCCAAGTTTTGAAATAACTATTCCTTATTTCTGCTCTTACATACATAGACTTGGTATTCCACATTTAACTTGACAGGATTTTTCACTTGAATGCTTATGATTTACAATGTATTTGCCTTTTAATTTACTGGAACTGCAGTTTTATCTGGGAGGATTTAACTAAAGCTGTTTCCATATGTTTTGAGCTGTAAGCTTGAGACCACGGATTTGGAACTGTACAACGTTTTGCTATTGGGCAGGTTGGCATAAATCCCATGTGTGGTGTACATTAACATAATACCTCCAGGGTTCTTCAGCAGGACACCTCCTATGAGTCAAGTGAGCATGCTGTTTTCCAACATTATGGAGACCAGAGCTGACATTCAAGAGGTGAAGGATATGTCACCATTTTGTCCTCAGTAGTTCACAATAACTTTGTGTTAAATCTTACTCATTTTACTCATTCATGAGAGTCAGTGTCTTGCATTTCTCTGAAGCAGAAGAGATCAACAGTTTTAAAGGTTCCACTTTTTCAGCAAAGACACAAGTGGCTAGGAACTGGTTAGGAAATGCAGAGTAAGCCAAATCTCACCCACTGCCAGACATGCATACCCAATTCCTGTCTCACACCATGCAGCAGCAAGCCTGCATGTCACAGAGGTGCAAAGACTGCGCCTTTCTCCCACTCTTTAAACTGCCTGCCAGGCTTTGAGAATTAAAGACCTAGGAAAAGGTTTCCATAGGGTCCTGTTGTTAGAGATATGATACATATGGAGGCTCCACACTACCCTCTCCTCCTTCTGAGAAAGGAGGTATCTCTGTTTCCCAGTCACATCAGGAAAACAGAAATTTGAGAGGTCTGAGTGCAGGATTAGATAAAGTTCACAGTGACTCGAGGGTGAAATATTAGCCCTAGTGACATCAACAGAAAAGCTCTCACTGACTTGAGGGTCAAGATTTCAGTCCATATCCCAAACTAAAATGTTTTTTAAGCTGATGAAATTCAGGCCCTAATCCTGTAGGAGACGTACACACCTTTCATTTCACATATTGAGCAGCTCACTCCAATTTCACTGAGCAATTAACTTCAAATAAAGTAAGTTGTAGTGAGATCTCATCTCTAATTGCAAGTACAACCTTAAGCTTTTACAGTGTAGTGAAAGGATTCAAACAGCACAAAAGCAACTCCAGGGATGCTTGCTTTAGTTCTTTTCTTTTTACTTACTTTTGTCTGATCATCAGCCTTAAATACATAGCAGATACTTTGCTGATTTGCTGCTTCATCCTTTATCAGACAAGCAAAGTAGCTTGGATCGTGGCTGTTGTGAATCAGTTTGTGCACCTGCTGTGGCTTGTATTCAAATAAACTTGAACAAATTAAAGGATCCCACTGCTGGGTTTCCCCTGTGTCTGGCTCACACCGCAAACTGGCTGGTGAAACACAAAGTCGAATTTGGCTGGCGCTGGGTTCTTCTTTGGAAGACTTTGCACTGAGCAATTGGATCTCGGCCACAATCCAAGGCAGCATTGACATAGTGGTTAGGGAATGCACCGGGAGAGAACCCACGAGCTGGAGACTGAAACTTGCTGAGAAATCACTAGGTGTTTGACACTTTTTAACTTTGAAAGTTATTGGCTCCATTTTGCAGTCCTTTAGGGAACCTGGACTAATTCACTGATATTTCAGTTCCATGGAATGACATTATCTGCATGCTGGATGGCTCCTTTGATTAAGGAACAGAAGAGTTCTGAAAGGAAAAGAAAGAGTTATGTAGGTGCTGGAACTCTATGAAAAACCAACTCTCAATAACACAAATAATTAATAGCTTAACATCAGAAGAGAGCCACCATGGCCCATCTAGCAAGTTCTCCCTCTTTACACTGGGCCTTACTATTTCAGATCCAACAAACATAATTGTAATACATACATTGCTTGGAAAAGAGACAGTGGTGATTTAAAATTTGCTTTATAACCTTAGCTCAACTATCTAATGAGTAACTAAATTACAATGAACATTCTTTCTAGCCTGTGACTGTTTCATGGACAGGCACATGTAGATCACATGGGCCTATTTCAATCCTGTTATCACAGGAAGAACTCAGCTGAGCTATTCTGACCTTCATGACACTTGAAGTCACTGCCTGCTAAGACACCTTTACATCTGGGGAAATAAAAGGGTCAGCTTGACAACTTTCTTGTCCATAGGTGGATGACTTTGAATTTGGCTACTAACATGAAGCTGTTTCCTTAGGTATAGTTTGCCCAGTGATTATTTCAATCAGATTTTTTCAATAAATAACACCCTAGAAATCACTGTCATGTAAAAATGCTAGCAACAGTCAACAGAGTGATCACTAAAAAACCTTTCAGACAGCAGTCACAAGCAACAATCCTTACAGCGTTCTGGAACCAGATGACAATCACAATTCATGGTTGCATTTTAACACTGGTCAGCCAGACAGGAATACTTAAATGTTAGCCAGACTGACATTGTATAGTTTTCATTTCTTAAAATATCAAATGGATCAAATATCAAAGTTACACACAACCCTGCTGTAACCCTGTTATACCCATGACCACTACTGTTATTATGTATTAGTACTTTTAGTAATGAAATCCAATAATTGCATTTCTTTATAAATTCCATTTCACTAAATGCAGTCCATGAAAACACAAAGATTGGCATTTGTTATATACCCTCTTTTAACTCCTCTTTAATTGCCCTAGCTTCAGCTGTTACATTATATTGTGTGAGACTGATGCAAGGCTGACAGGCCTGTAATTGCCTGTGTTTAAATACCAGGACACTAACTTACCAAGAGTCTTATGAGAGTTTCCCATGATAAGACCTATTAAAAACAACATAAATGGTACCAAGATATCTTTAAATAACATTTTAATTACATTTGAACAAGTTTTGAATAAGTGCCATCTGTTTACTCTGGTAACAGTATTTATTGTCTTTGTTCATCTACAAATATGATCAAAATCAGCACTGTTTTTCTCAAGAGTTTCCACTGAACTTTGTCCTTCTTTTGCTCTTGTAATAACATTTTCAGACTGAGGTTCAAACAGTCTTTCATCTTGTTGAAAATGAAGGGAAATTTCAGGATTAAAAAAGCCCCCAAAATTTCAAGATTGAAATTAATTTTGAGCTGTTTAAAATGCAACTAATCTGTAAATGTCCCAGTGGGGAAAAATGTTTCTGCAGTAATTGGCAAACTGTAAAAACAAGAGAGCTGCAGAAATCATCTTTGGATACATTTACTTTTTTGAAACTTTTTCATCTTTTGACAAATGAACACTGTGCCAGCATTACCAGTTCCAAGAATAGCAAATTTAGCAAGAATGGAAGTTTTCAAGATACTAATGAACGAATTGATAATAAATAGCATTCTAGATGTGTAGATCAAACTTTTTAAAGTCTTTTCATAAACCTCTCTGTGTGTATCTGGGCATTGGAGGTGTGGGAAAAAGGGCCATGAAAATCAAGAATTTGTATGCCTCACTTTAAGTATACTACAGTTGGGAGGCTTTTTTGTTTATTTCACAAATGAGCAAGAAAATAAGCATCTTTGAGATTGATATAAATGCATTACATCCTAAATGAAATGGCATTAAGGGATGTGGTGGAGTCACTGTTCCTGGAAGTGTTCAAGAAACAACTGAATGTGGTCCTTTGTGCTATGATCTAATCCACCTGGCAGTGTTCAGTCAAATGCTGGACGTGATGATCTTGGAGATCTTTTCCAACATCAATGATTCTGGGGTTCTAAATGGGATAGCAGCTGCAGGAAGCATTTTTACACCTTATCAACACAGACTGCTAAACACAGTTACCATTACAGTTTTCCTTCAGCCAAGAATCAGAATGATCTCCTCTTTCACGAACTATTACAAACCTTTTCTCCTTAACTGCAACAATGAAAAATAGTTCAGCAACTGCAGGGAAGATTGGATTCATTCGTAACTACCATGCTGTGTAGTCTAAACTACATAAAAATCGAGGTTTTAGCTTCTACTGCTCTTGTCACTTAGTGGTATAGATAATAATCTCCAGATAAGAAAGCCTTAGAAAACTTCATTCTTAGTTGAAAACAAGAGAACTGAGCTACTATACAGACAATGATGTATTAGCCACATACTTTTTGTAGCCAATTTCTTATTTGTGTTTTCTGAGAACCCTTCTTAAAAAAATGTAATTAAAGGCATGTAGAAATACAACAAAGTCACCCTTGTTTCTAGCAACTTTTCAAGTTTCTTTTTGCTCTTTTACCCTAGATCTATGAGGCAATGCAGCCTCAAAGAGAAATGGATATCACAATATATTACATTATTTTGCATGCTAACTCTGAGGACTGAACAGTATATAAAAAACCCAAGGTTGATACTGTGTCATACTTAAACAAACATTGTACTGCTGGAATGTATTTAATGTAAATGTGAAGCTTCTTGGCATTCATCTCTTTTTAACAAAAATAAACACCTTGCAAAGTCAACAGCATAAATACTCCAGTTTGTTTTTTCCAAAGAAAAACACTTACTACTAAATCAAATCAGTTAAGTAGAAGTCAAAATGCTAGGTTTTAGGAGAGGCTGAAAGTGCAAGTTTCTCAGAGCATAAATTTAGCAGCACCAGAAAGTCTCCTTATCTAACCCGTATCATTCTGTATATTACTGTTCTGCATGTTCCATTTCCCTTTCCCAGCCATTCTTTCCTTGTTTTCCCCTCCTGTCACTTGTTGTAAACAAATCCCACCAGAAATTATGCCAATTTCAAGCTGCTGGTGTTAATGTCCTTCAAGTTTCCCCTGAGGACTAGGTTTTAATTCAAGACCATGAAGTATTTATGTATATGCTTAATTCAGACCTAAAAATAGTTTTGTTCTTCTCAACAGGCCTATTCCCAGCCATAAAATTAGGCACACATTACGCCCAAAGAGTAGCCATGCTCTCAGCCCATCCATGTCTGCCCTAACTCCACTGCTTGGAATTTTAGCACCTTTACCCATCTCTGATTGCCACCTTTCAGTTCATCCCCTCTGAAATTTGGCTCTGCAGGTGCCATGGGAGTTTACCATACGCATTAGTACAGTAGGCTCAAACAAATTTCCTCTTCCTCCCAAGTGTCTGATTAACTCATGCTTATTAAATGTTTATTTCACCTCTAATCCAAAAAGGGAATAGACAAGATATAAAAATACAGCTCTCCACTAGTTTTCTTCTACCTCAACTTTGATGTTCCTTTGGCAGCTCTAAGCACCATTCAGCTTCATTACTCTGGGCTGTGCTTAGCACACTGGATGTCTCCAGTTGTTCTCCCAGTGCTCACAGACATAACTGGGACAGTTCCTCTTTCTCCTCTCCACCAGCATCTTTTGAAGGGTGTTGGTTGCCTGTGCACTCAAAACTGAGAACAGCTTGAGTGGCACTCCTCAGCTGACAGCTTTGCACAGTTTATAGAGATATAAACAGACACAGTTTATAGAGATATAGAGAATATGAACCTTATTGCTCCTACTCTTTAGCCTGCTTTGATTCAGATGTATTTGCTCCATCAGCACAAAAACAGCCAGTCAAACTGTAACACATAAGATATTTTCACAAACCACATTAATCTATCTATCCCTACCTTCTATACTTGGGAACACCAGGCTGACTCATTATGTGGAAGATACACATGGGAACATATGTGTGCCCTTTGCCCTCAGCTTCTCTTTTGCTCTGATCAACCCAGCCACTTCTCACAAGTGGGGGGGCTTAGAAAGCATGCAACACTACACTGATGGTCCTGCTCTAGCAAAATCTGATAGTGTGTTTTTTAAAACCCTAACCTAATTAAAAAAAATATATTAGTCTCTTGCTCTCAAAAATCAAGTTACATTCTCACCGTGTTATGCCACCAAGTTAAAAGGGATCCCTTCAGGGAGAAGTGAGGGTGATGGCAAGACAGCATGAAAGGGAGAGCTACACAAATCATTATTTCTGCTATTCTGGACCCCATGTGAAGGTACATGTGTAAGCAGCATTGGATCATGCAAGACAGCATTCCTCAAAACTCACTCACTCTCAAGGGCAAGGTATTGGCTCTAGGTGCCAGTTGGTTAGATGAAGTCAGGTAAGCTTTGGAGAATCTTGTGAGGTTATTGTGTTAGCAACCTGGGAAAGTGAGGTACTGAAAATCAGGTTTGTGTACCTGAGGGAACACTGGGCAAATCTGGGATAGACTCAAACTGATACAGAAAAAAGACAGAGAGGAGAGAGAATGTTCTAAACCAAAAGACCACCACCCTTCCATAAAAAAAATGCAGAAACTTTGACAGTGGTGAAGTGTTATCCTTCTTTTGTCCTTTCTTTTCAACCGGACTAAATTCAATACAGACATGCAGCCAAAAGTTTTAAACTATTGTTCAGAACATTGGTAACTGCAGACTTAAGCAACCCTTCCCCTGCTCCAGTTCCTTCCCTGCTTTGGTAGCAGTTGGAGTGCTGGGACTCACAGCAGAACTCACGAGCTTGGAAGATGTGTCATGCAAAGAAGCAGTCAGGGCTTTCACACAGCAATGAACAAATGAGGGGTTTGACCTGGGAGCTGAACAGAAAGATGCCATCATCCTCGACCTTTGCAGTTCTTCTGAGTAACAACTGCGCAGTTACTCCACGTCAGGCTCAGGACTTAGCAGCAGCTTTAGTTTATGTAAGTTTCTGTAAGTCAGTTTTCCTCCCCTTCAAGAAGCTAAGCAAAAAATGCAACCTTACAGCAAGCACTTATGAAAAACAGCTGGTCTTAAATAGCACAAATTTGTTCAGCTCTTCTCTGCACAGCATTAGCACTGAACCCTGTTGACAAATGGAACCAGAGGCACTGGTACTGACTGCACTTCACCACTGATTATTTTAGCAGAAATATCATACTACTTAAGGATTATGAGGAGCCCTGGCCTGCAGCCAGAACTCTGGAACATTAGCCAGAACTAAATACCACTTGTCTCCCTCTCTTTCTGATCCCTAACTGAAATTTACATTGTCTTTGCTCAAGCTGACAGATTTCTCTATCCACCTAGCAGGATATATAGAAAAACATAAATGAGGAAATATATTAAGTATGTCATGGCACAGTCACTGCTGAGAACAGCCTTCAAAAAGTTTTTTTATTTAATTCAAATGGGCACTTGGAAGCATGACACATCCCTCTTGTTGCAAGGATATTCTTTTTATCTCATAGCTACTTATTATCTGCTGTTTGCCTCTGAAGCTATGGTTTGCTGGGGCGAAAAGCATGCAAAAGTCTAGAAACCAATTTACCTGAGAAATTAGTTTTAATTTCCATTATTTTTTCATTAAATGCTGATTTTTAAAAGACTTAATGCTTAAATGCTGTTAGCAAGTCAAGACTGGGTGCTAAATAACATAACCATATACTCTGGTACTAGTTCCAGTAATAAACACACCTAAAATATTTACCAGTATAGCCAGCATTAATATCACTCCTCAAGTAAGTTTTATAAATAGACTATTAATAAAAAAATTGCAACAAAATGGTAGTATGTTCTTGATTACAAGTATACACATTTAAAATCAACTATCAAATGAAGAAAATAGCTGACTGTTCCTGCCCTTAACACCTGTTGCTATTTCCTTAATCAAGTCCATGGAAATTAATATGCTGATGATTGAAGTCTTCTGACTCAGCCTCATATAAACCTGAACAAAATATTGAGCTATTCCATGAATGTAATGCACTAAAAAAAAAAAAAAAATCTGTAAAAGAAAGGTTGCTACATAAATTACATTATGAACACCATTCATTTTTATTCAATTGCATATCCACAGCCAAAATGCCTGCATGCGACTTTGCAGTTAACCAAATTAAAGTGAAAAAAGTGTCAAGTCATCCACATATCACTGAATGTGTTTCACTTTCCTTCCATCCTGTCGTTTTTCTCACCTGCAAATATTTCTACTTTTGTGTATTACCTATGATTTTCAGCATTCCTATATAACAACCCGTGAGAAATTTCTATTTCAGCGCTTACCAAGTGTGTTAAAAGTACTGTTAAAAGTATAGTCATATGCATCAGCTCAGAGGTATTCGCTATTCAGAAAATATACAATTTATTAAATTTGACCCACGATGTTCCATTCAATCTCTGGGCTTAACGCAGACACAAATCCCACCATCTGCACTACTAAAGGTTCCTACAGCAGATCTGCCATGTTAGCCTCTCTCCCAAATAAAACACAGCACACAAAGGCCTCGATCTTTTCAAAGTGCGCTATAAATAACCACATTCGTTTCATACCTCTCGTGAACGCAGTTTCAAGAGATCATTCCTTTGCAGGCTTAGTTCGCGAATTTAAAGGGCCATAAGGACACTGCGCCGCCGTGGGCAGACTGAAAGTTACACTCGGCCGTGCCGCGGTGCCAAAGGTCCGCTCTCCCCGGGGAAAGCCGCCTGTGCCCTGAGACCGAGCGGGCTCTGGGAGGAGTTACACCCACCTGTTTTGCATAGATGGGCGAGGAAACAGCGGACAAGAGAGAAAAGGAGCTAAAGGCACCTCAGGTCACTGACAGATTAAATTCAAGCCGGTCTTTTGGTTATTCTGATGAGGAGCCAACTCTCCCAGAACAGCGGCACTGGCGCCCCGTCCCCGGCCCGGCCGCCCCGTCCGGCAGCAGCGGTGTTCCCGCAGCCAGAGCTGCGCCTTCGCCGGGAGTCCCGTTCGGAGCGACGGCGGGACCCGCCGGGAACGCGCAGCGGCACGGAGCGGGGCCCCGGCCCGCCCGGCGCCGGAGGCGGCTCCCCCCTCACAGCGCGGGTGCAGGCACGGGCCGCCCGCGGCGGGTGCCGCACTCCTCGCCACAACTCTCCACTTCCTCTGCGCCGAGAGCTGCTCTTCCTCCTTCCCCCCACCCTCCCAAAACGGTGCTCGGCCCCGGGCCGGCCCACAGTGGGGGCACGGCGGGCCCCACCGCCGCCCCCTGACAGGCCTGGGTCCGGGGGTGCCCGGGCGCTGCTTACCGCCGCAGGATGTGCTCGCCGCAGGGAAGTGCCCTCGCCGGGCAGCGGCCGCGGGCTGCCAGGCGCGCCCGGGCACCTCCCGCGCGGGGAGGCGGGCGGGGCCGGTAACGGGCGCCGGGCCGGGCCAGGGGCTGCCCGCCCGCCGCCTCCTGCGCTGCCCGCCGCCTCCTGCCCCTCGCTGCTGCCCGCCCGCCGCCTCCTGCACTGCCCAGCGCTTCCTGCCCTGCCCGCTGCCTCCTGCCACTCGCCGCTGCCCGCCCGCCCCTACCTGCCGGCGGGCCGGGACGAGGACGGAGCCTCGCCACACACCCGGCCGGGCCGCTCGCCAGCGCGGGCGAAAATAGCAACAGGCGGCGGGTCCCGGCCCCGGGGGGCGGACGGCACGGCGACAGGGGGGCGCGATGTCGCGACAGCGGGCAGCTGAAGCCTCCTCCCCTGGCCCATGAAGTTCCTCTCGATGTGCATTTCGTCGGCGCTGCCTCGTGTGTCGGCACAGCCTCTGATCTCCCGCGGGAAGCGTGTCGTTGTCGCCTTGCGGCAGTGGGCGAATGGCGGGGTCAGCTGAAGTGGCGAGCGAAGCTGGCTCACAAAGCTGGAGCTAGCCCGGCTCACAAAGCTGGAGCTGGCCCGGCTCGCGGGCTCTGAAGCGGTCAAGTCCCCACTCGGCTGTGGGCCCGGCCCTGGGCACAGGCCAGCCTTTAGAGAGCTTACCTGAGTCACCTCGACGGCTTCCTCAAAGAAACCACACTTGCATATGCATAAAATCATTGTAAGAGTAAGTATTAGCTGGTCTTCCAGTTGCCAGAAATGATAAGGCATGAATGGATCCGGAGACTCAATTATACTTCTCTGCAAGTGGAGAAGATTAAGGCATCCTACATCCCCGTTGTGCAAACCACTTCTGCACTCAATTAATTTTCAATTTCAACTGCTACTTCTTGGCAGTAAGACCACTGATTTTCTTTTAATCCTGTGCACATTTGTAGAATCAGGGCTTTCTACAGGAAATCTGCTCTGTTGCTGTGAGGGAAAAAGTCGAGCAGTCAAATGCAAGCACAACGTTGCCCCAGATTATGAAAAACAAGTCAGATTTTGCTATTCAAGCACATCTCCTACTTGCAAAGTGTAGATACAAAATCCATTGTGTCTCCATGACCTTTGGCATCTGGGTGTACTTCCTAGCACAGTAAAATACCACTTCACTGGAAAGTGAGTTGAGGTATGTAAGTAGCAGTTCACCCAAAGAGCTTGTTCCCAGCCTGTGCTCAGGTCAAGGTTGGCTTCTTCCATTTCAGACATGGGAATTCCTATGAGTGCCTCTTGATTTTTGGTGTCACCTTCACGGTCCTTGGAAACAGGAATGCCATTTCCTTGCAATCAGTGCCTTAGTTTTTAAAACATCTCAGCTAAGGACAATGCTTACTCCAGTTATTACCCAATATCAGTACCTGAGTCAAGAATGCCCTTTTGCTCATTTTAAGCCTGTCTGAACATTATATGCCTCTGGTAACCATGCTCTAGCAGAAGGTGATCTGCAATTCCCACCCAGACAGCTCTAGCACTTCAGCCAAGGCTCATGCATTCCCCAATTATCAGCTAATGATCTTAGAAAGACTTTTTTTACTGCTTCACTGTTGCTTTTCAAAAATTATAATGAAACAGAGAAGGATTCTACAAGACTATTTCTCGCTTTTGGAAAATCCTTGCACAACAACAGAAGTCAATACTAGAGTGTCACAATTAGAAATACTTTCTTCTTTCTCCTCTTTGATGCTGGGAAAGAAATTAGCCCCAGAATGTTCAGCCTGCCTGCAGTCCGTGTTACCTAATCATCACCTTTCAGGCTACTTTGGACAGCATTCCTTCTCTGTTTCCTGATGAAACTAAGTATGGGCAATAAAAAAGAACCACAATGAGTGTTTTATGTTCCAGTCCCTAAAACTTAAACACTTTTATGTGTTCTAGGGACCGGCATCCCCGTATTCATGTGAAAGCTATGAGCACCAGACTTTCTAATAATTTTCTATTTTCTGAAAGAGTAGATCTCTGTTCTTTTTTCCTTCACAGGTTAGATTTTTCTTTACAGTAGCCTATTAACTAAAGCATATACCACCACATTAACTTCCTCAGACTGAGGAGGAAAATCAAGCAGTGCTTTCCACATCCTGCAAAGATGATGTAAAAATAACACCAGTTAAACCATTTTCTCTTTGTCCAGTCACATTCTAAAAAAAATGCAAGGAAAACCCCACCACTGCCTTTTGTACAGAACCTGAATATACAGCCTTGTATGGAGCACTCTGTGAGAACATGTGGGTAATGAAGCTTCTTTTGTAGGTTAAGGACCAGAGGTATCTACTCACTTGGTCCCAGCTGGGCTAGGATTGTAGAGCAATATAAATTTAGGCTGAATGTGCCAGGCCACAAGTGAGGGCAGAACTTGGTGCTGTACCCTTTGAAGTACCACAAGGCAAACAGGAAGTTTCCACCCAAGATGCTTTCAGAGTTCAAGTTGCTCCATAGCTGGGCAGCAGCTGAGCAGTAATGTTTTTGGACTGTGAATTTGAATGTAGGCACCTATATTGTGTTTCAGTTGCCTTGTAAGCTTCTGTGCTTTTCCCTCTATGTTACCCATAATGATGATTTTTCTATTGTTATTATATAAAAGTCTTTTTTAGTGACTTCTGTCATGTAAATTTGTTTAGTACATTATTAAGGGGTGTTATTAACTATTTTGCAGTGCTTTGACTTAGAGAGCTCTGGATGGAGTCCTACATTCTTATCCAATGACATTGTATCTCCAGATGCTATTTATAGATATAACCTCAATTCATAAACAAAATTTGCACAATTGTTATTATAGCACATTTATCCACTGCATATGCTGTAGCAATACATGCCAGTGACATTAATTAGCGATTATCTTTGTAGACAAGAGTCTTTCTATTATCACTGATGAGTATTCAAGAAGGAGTTGAGCTACTGTTACAGATCCTGCCTGCTGCTGTCTCTGTAGTTTTGAGGCTTTCAGATGTCATGATTAATCCCCTCTCTCTTTCATTCCCATACATACTTTTGAAAATTACTTACCAATGTTTATGTATCTTAAGCTTCTCCTTTTTGTTTGGAAGCTGCTGTTTCTATGCAATCATGTATACTACAGTTTATTTAGGTGGGTGTTAGGATATAATTGGAGAGTTTAATGGTCTTATCCCATTATTCACAATGTTCTGATGGTCCATGACCTCATTTCAGTTATCTGGCAATTGCTATAGAGCAGAGTGATGTTGGCTTCTACTTGGAAGTTGATCAGAAATACTAATACCATGGTGAATGTGTATCTTACATACTGCAAAAATGTACTGGGGAGGGAAGCAATTCAGCTTAATTACTTCTGATTAGTTTTGTACTTATAGACAGGAAACTGTTTTACTGGTGATTATTTACAATTAATTAGATATACATATGGCATCCAGATGCCTTCAGCATCAGAATCCTATAAATCCCCAAACTTCTTAATACTTATGCTGGTGGTTAACAACTGTTAATTTAATATCATTTTAATGTTGCTATTCACAGTGATTGTTAATCAAGGACATAAGATTTGCTTATTGGTGGTGTGTGAAAATAAAACCCATGACCACTGGAATTTTTAAAAGGATTAGCAAGGAGAAAAACTTTATTTACAGAAACTTTGTGGGTGAATCAGTTACATATTTAAGGACACATTGTACAAAATGAAAATTCCTCATATAATAAAGCTTCTTTTAGAATTAATTCCAGTTATCCTGTATGAATTGTTGTATATAGCAAAATTATTAAATAAGTCCTTCTGCAACTCAATACTTGACTATCATAACAATACTTTTACACAATATGCAGTGGACTAAGGTCATAGTACTTAGATGATATGTATTTACTTCCTTCCAGCCAAACTGTTCCAATGCATCCCTGAATTTTAATTTATTCAGTAAATTTTATGATACTGGGACTTGTAAAAAACTAATAGCCTTCAAGTGAAGTCCACTGGTCTACTCTTAAAGCATTACTGTTTTAGGGTTTTCTTTTGGCAGAGTTTTGAGTACTGTGCTAATTCTTCTCAGTCTTTCCCTCTAGTCCCATAGGCCTGATCCCCTATAGAATCAATATTTATAACTGTCACAAGAATTGTGTTTCCATCTGTTACAAAAAACAGGCTAATTTTAAATGTTTTTGGTAATGTAGGGATGTGTCTTTCTCTAGAAACAGCCAAGAATTCCCTTACACCCAAGTTCAGTCTGGGCTGCAAGCACTCTTTATTCCAGTCATGGCAATTCCCATTTCTGGATAAAATACTAGTGCACCTGCTCCCAGTTCAAGGCTGCTTTTTTACAAATTACATTTGTCTGTATTACAATTTTTGTCTTGGGACTAAAAATGTCTAAGTAGGCGTCATTATCTTACACAACACTCTAGTGAAGAATTAGACTGGCTCTGAAGAAACTGTAGCTTAACACCCATTCTGACTTGCAATACTAACTTCTCTCTTTGCTATACTCTTGCTGCCTTTGTTTTGATTCTTTATTTCAGTTCTAGATCCTCTTTCTCTGATGCAAGACAAGGTTAGTAAAGACTTTAGCAATAACAAGTTTTCTCTTGTAATTTTGTAGTTTGTTGTAATTGCTCAAGCAGCTTGATAAAAACCACTGTGGGTTTGGCTATTTTTTTTGTTTTGCCCCACCCCCCCCAAAGTTGTGAACTTCTGTCTGGAATAGAGAAAGGAATGGAGCAAGTAAATTTCTTGACCTTAGGAAGACAAAATGATAAAGATTAGGTCATCTATGTCTGTACTGTTTCTGAGGATGCTCTAAAGCCATCCTAAGGATGTTTCAGTATACATGAGCACATTTCAGGTCTCACTTCCAAACTTCTAACATTAGCAAAATCCAAATCCAGGCTTGGCATATAAAGGCACATGTAAAATATGCCTCTCTAGCCTGTGGAGATGTTAAGATAAATATATTAAAAAAGTCAGGCTTGTAATCCTCCGTCTTCAGGCCTTCCTCATGAATTCAGTAAAGCATCCCTTATCATATTTTGCACCAAAAGAAATGTGAGCCCTCCCAATAAATATGAAAGTGAAGGAATTACAAAATGGCTTTGGTGTGATGGTCCCCTTTAAAAATCACCTAGTTCAACTTCCCTACATGAAGCAGGGACACCTTCCACTAGATCAGATTGCTCAAAGCTGCATCCAACCTGGCCTTGAACACTTTCAGGCATCCAACAGCTTTGCTGGGCAACTTGTTCCCATGTCTCACCCCCCCCTCAGTATAAAAAAATCTTTCCTTGTATCCTAGTAAATCTATCCTCTTTCACTTTAAAACTGTTTGCCCATGTCCTGTCACTACAGTCCCTGGTAGAAAGTGTTTCATACAAGCCCCCTTTATATATTGAAAGACCTCACAGCCTCTTCTACAGACTTCGCAACCCCAGCCCTCTCAGCCTTTTTTCCCAGCACAGGTATTCTAACGCTCTGTTTCCATGACCTTCCTCTGGACCTGCTCTAACAGCTTCACATCATTCCTGTGCTGGGATGCAGTACTCCAAGAGGGCTTTCACAAGAGCAGAGTGGAGGGAGAGAATCACCTCCCAAGGCTGCAGGCTTGTACAGACCCACAAAGCTTCTCCAGCCCTGGGTGTAGCTCATCAAAGGCCAAACTGAAGGCACTGCCCCAGCCTGCCCCCTGAGGAACCATTCCTCTGTCTGTGCCTTCAAGCAAGGAGGAAGCCAGAAGCAGATCCTTTGTGGTGGGATAGTGCTTTTTATCCTGCCAATGTCCCCCCCTTACACAACTGGTTCAGGCACAAAAACTCCCCTCCAGAAAAGTACTGGGAGGCTTGAAGGTATTCATTCCTTCTGATGGGGTATAATTCGCTCAACTAGGCTGACTTGAGAGGCCACAGTCATGTCTTAAGAGGGTGTCATAAACCAACAAAGATCCCTGAAGCACCCCCAGACTAATTTCTAAGGCCTCTCACCACAAGACTGCACCTGATCTGCAGAGGTACATCAGACTGTGTAAAACTTCCCTTCCTTCCACTTCCCCCAGGGCTGCCTCCCTGTATCCAGCTGCACAACTGCTGCAATCTTCAAGTTGCACTGAAAATAACAAGCACAGAGGACTTGAACTCTGGAAGGATAATCAAGCTTAAAAGTTTTGCATTTGTAAGAAGTATGTAGCTGTGGTTGTGACTATTACTGCTACACTGATATCCCAAGCAAATACTGAAAATGCGGAAAAACCCCATATTAAAGTCAACTAGCAACCTCCAAAAAACCCTCTCAGGCTTCGCAAGCACAGACAAGAGCATGCAATGAAATTGAAACTTCTGCTCTAAATTAGACCTGCACCAAGTCATGGCAGCACAGTGTGAGAGGCTCCAAAACTAGGCTATGTGTTGAACTAATTATGCTTAGTTCAGTGAGGCAAAAAAAGGTGCTGTATGTTGATATACTATCTTAATGGATTCATGGCATTCAAAGACAGTTTAGTGCAATTTGTATCCCTTGCCTGGAATATTGTATATAGTCCCATAGCAAATAGATATTGAACAAATTTGCTGTGAGTTTCTTGTTTCTTTGGGCCAAAATCCTTAAGAAAGATACTTCTGAATCATCTGCCCTAAGTTTGTCAAAGCCTCATCACAGGCTTTAAATACTTCCTGTTAACAAAAGAACTTCCTTTGCAAATCTAAACCTAGACAAAGTTGCATAGTGTTATCAGATTATATGCACACAAAACAAGTAAGTCACCACAAAACAGGCTGTTTCAGATATCAGAATATCACTTATATTTAATTAAAACAAGTTTTGATTTAAATACATTTGCAGTCAACTTTTAGTTCATAAAGCTTTTAGTTCAACTGATTCAGTTTTTTTGGTCCATTAAGAGTAAAGGTACAACTTGCCTTCCAAAATAAGATACTAGAACCAAGAGTACCCAAAATAACTCTTAAAGGCAGAAGTCTATAATCAGAGTTCTCAGATGTTTGGTCCTAAAAAACCTTAACTTCTTAAATAATGCACCTCTAATTCTGCAAAAGCTAATCAAGGTAGTAATTTTGCTGTTTTACTCAGTCTTTCGCTGAAGTTTGTTTTTTTCTGGTTGAAAGAAGTGCTTTTCAAGAGCATTGACCAATTCATCTAGTTCCTTCTTCAGCTGTTCAACATCACTGGAAAACAAAAATCACACAAACACAGAAAACAGTGAAACAATGAAAAAGCTAAAATGTATAGTTTTAGTGTGAGGAATTTTTAAATCTGTGGCATTGCTTTAGAAAAACATTTTATATTAATGCTAGAAGTCTATATATTTGATTTCTTATGGCAATGCACTGATGTTCACTTTCAACTGATATGCATGAAGGCTATGAAGAAACATAACTCCACAATATAATCTAAAGTAGTATGGTGAATTTGAGTTCAGAAGATCTTCTATTACTAAATGTAAGTGACTAGAAGTGTAATTTTTGTACCTGTAGCAGTATTCTTAGATGACTTTTCATCTGTGAAAAAGTATTACTTTCATTATATAAGTTAATTATCTTTATGATTGTATGATTTCCAAGGCTACTGGCTAAGGATATAATTGCTAAACATAAAAGGATCTGAAATATATTAGAACACTTTATATTTGATTAAATATTTTAAAGTAACTATGTATGTAAAAAAGGGGTGAAAATATGTGCATTTATTTAAGGCAGAATGTTTTTCCTGATACTGTTTTCACTGAATGTAAAACAGAGTGCAAAGTAATTTCAGTGACAAGAATGTGTCAACAAATTTTGCAGAGTTGAAGCTTTATACAAATACATTCACTAAAATGACTTTAATAATATTATTTGACCATGGAGAGCTCTTATTTCTCTAAAACAATACCAAAAAGCCACACAGACTCTGTTACACCAAATGTACTGCTGTAAGTGACAATACCTGTTCCCAGGGGGTGCACAAAGTTCAGAATAGTATTTGATCTTTGGTTCCGTCCCACTGGTTCTCATTGTGGCCACTCCTCCATTAGCAAAAGTGAATGTTATCATTTGGCTGCTTTTACTAGTAGGAAGTATCTAGAAACATTAAGAATATTTTTTTAAAAAACTTGGAAAGAGACTATATATAAACCCATGACTTGATGCTAGATAGCATGACATGACAAAAGCATCACCTAAAATTATAGTTTAGTTCTGTTTTCTTCAACATTGTGGTCTTGAGACCGCAAGGACAGCCTTGCCCTCAGCCTGGAATCTGGCAGAACTGCATCACTGCTAGGTAGCTCATTTCAAACGCAGACAATTTTTTACTGCTAATAGAAGTTGAGTTGTCATGGCATTTCCCAGGAAGAAAGGAAATGGAGATTGTGGAGAAACACAGAATCCAAAGCCATATCTTAATAGACAGTTTAACTTGTGCTCACAAGAAAACAATGCAGATTGCTGTAGCAAGGCAGCAAGATCCTCCTACTGCCCTTCACAAACTGTCATCTTGGAGAGAAAAACACACCACAAAACCTAACAAAAAACCCAACACCCTCTTGGCTTCCCTCCCTCTCACCAAGGCATAACAATTGTCACCAATCTAAGTTGCTTTATGACTCAGTATATAAATATGTTTAATGTTTCTCCACAGAATGTTTTATGTATGTGTATATACATCACATATGATTTACATGCAATTTAGAAAGATACTTACAGCCTTTTGATCTGGCTGGCTGCTGTCATACCCAGTAGTTAGATCCCTTATTCCAGAAACTTTAAATCTACCACAAGATTTTGGGTATGTGTTTTTTCCATCGAAATTTCTAAGGTTGTCAAAAAGCTGTTGAATAACTTTAGGATCATGGCAGATGAAATATGAAGCTTTGGTGATATGGAAGCCGTATCTGTGAAGATGCAATATTAGTGAATCCAGGAAGCAATGTCCTAAAAGTTGCACGCCAGACACATTACACAACCTTCTAAAAAGCAATACTGTACTCATGCTCACCCAACTGAAGCATCAGTTCTTGCCCTTACAATTTTAAAATGTCCAACAGCTTAATTATCCCATTTTACAAACTTCAAATAAACTTCTCTGCAGATGTCTTTTATTTTTAGTTATGAAAACTGAGAAAGTTTACAGCAACACCAGAAGAAAAAAGGATACCATTAGCCTTGAAGTGCTCTAACCACCATAGGAAGGGAAGAGATTACATCTAATAGCTTCTTTGAGTGTATTCCAGCTGACCTTTTCTAAGTAAAACAAATTCTAGACTGGTTTTTCCAATCACAGTTCATTGAAGTGTTTCTACTCTCCCATTAAAGTGTTTTTACTAAACCAAACTGTTCTGAACATTTCTCTCTACCTCACCTGTTTGCTGCCCGGTAATGTGATGCAAAGACAAATGACCCAGTAACACTGACTTTTCAAAATACCATGTTGTTGAGAAACATACAAGCCTGGACAGGTTGTTCAAGTGAGCTCTTGCTACAGATCAAGACTTGATAAATATCCTTGATGGCAGTGAAAATCTGAGGTGCAGAATCTTCATTAGTACTAGGATGTTCACACTAGAAATCTGAATGCCTTCTTAAATAGGGTTATGTTTATACCTAAATGCTTGACATCTTGAAGGTTAACAGTAGTTAGATTAGTCTTAAGAATTCAGTAAGGGATTTAACAAAACCTATCCTGTATCTGAAAGAAGTGATAAGCCTACTAGGACCATGTCCTTTTCTTATCTGCATTTACTTCGAGACAGATTCCCCTTCTACATTTCCAAAATACAAAAGAGAGTTTCTTCTGCTTCAACTCACAAGGCCAATCTGACAAAAAAGTAAAGTAGTAAGAAGCAGAAAACTGCAACCCTATACTAGCCACAAACAAAAATCAAACACATGCAAAACAACCCCCCAAAACAAAGCAAGAACCCTCCTTCCAGCTCATTATCAAACAACAGCTTAATAGGGCAGATTTGTATCCTTCCCTCTGTCTGTAGCTTTGCCACAAAGAGTGACCATGTGCATTGACATCTTACAGACTGCTTTTATGCTAAAGCAGCTCTGAGTCCTTTTCACTGGCTATGTACACAGCAGCACTGTGGCACAGCTCAATTCCACTCAGGCAAATATTCTGAGGTCAATCAGGTGTTTACTGTACTTGTATTTTAAAAAAACAATTAAAAAAACCTCAAGCCAGAAGCTGAATATTTAATTCTTGAATATGCACTTCCAGCTAGTAGCATTTAAGGGAATTCTCACATCAGATGCTGTATTTGCCACTCTAGGTATGAATTCCTAGTTCATACTTTTATATCACACAATTTATCTATGCAGTGTAAGCAAGTCTTTGCCACTTGATTCCTTCCTAAAGGGACAATGAAACAAGCATGGCACACAAATGAGAACTCAGGATTGGCAAAACAAGCAGCACAAAGGCTGGAGTTTTCCAGTCTCTTTGCAGGTTCCACACTCCTTTGTTAGTGTGTATGAAGAGCTGGAGAGTATCAAACAGCCTGTGCTGCTCCCTCCTTCAAAACAAACAACCCAAAACCTCCACAAAACCCACTCTCTGCCTCATGAAATCCAATATTCATCTTTGCTATTGATTTCTTTGAACCCAGTAAAAAAGAGCAAAAGAAAAGTAGTGCCTCATATTAAATGCTCTCAGAGGGATACCCAGCTGTATATAGCCAAGAGTAATGGCCAGTCACAGCACTTCTGCATAATCAGCTCAAATCTCATTAATCAGGAGCAGAAAGAGAAAAGGAGAACCAAAACTCAACAGCAATAATCTATCAAAAAAAAAAAAGACAGAATAATAAAACAAAAATCCTAACTTTAGAGCCAACTAGAATTCATTTAATCATAAGTAGCCCTGCAAGGACAGAAGCTGGCTTCTATGCATGGCATAAATAAGCCAGAGCTACTTAGACCCATTCAGTCATCAACATTTTTGAGTGTCTGGCTCATTTAAGCAGCAAGAAGCACTATAATCTCTACAGCTCAGCAATACAGCTGCCCAATCTTCTGTAAAAGGACCCAAGTGCAGAACTTCCCAAAACAAAAAAACCTTTCAGGCAAGTGTAGAAAAACACCACACAGATCTCATTACTAATAGAGAATTAGTAAGGTAGTTATTATTATATTTAAAATACCTTAACACAAAACAATGTCATAAATATATTCATGTCCACAAGGCAGGAACACTTTCTGAAGATTACTATTACAGAATTCTCTTAGTAGTACAATAATTCACATTTTATTTTTTTATAAACTATAGGTTGCTATTGAGTCCCTATTAACCCCAGTATGTGAAATTGAGAAAATCTTTAAAATAAAAAATTAGAATTGAACTCACTCATCATAGACAGCTTTCAGCTGCTGAGACAAAGACAAATTCCTGGTTGCCAAAAAGCTGGCCATCTCTGCAGTTATAACAGCAGCACTGACACCATCTTTATCCAGAACAGCAGGACAGCACATATACCCTAAACAAGGAACATTAGATATAATTAGACACATTTTTAACAGGGAATAGGAAGGGGAGGGAAGGTTAGCCAAACATCTTTGAAAGGAGAAATGCACATTACCATAGCACAGACATTTTAAGAGTCAAACCAAAAGTAGAAAAAAAGTATCTTCTAATCAGGGTTAATTTTAATAAGCAAGTTATTCAATGGAATTTCAAGACAGAGATTTGCATCATATCAGTGCCACATGCTCCCAGGTCCATATGGACCTTTCTAGAAGGAGAAAAGCCACACTGCCGGAACAATGCAAGTATGGCATTATCTCAAATGTGAGTATCTTATAGTGTAAGGTAACACTGATAATTTATGTGTGAAATTAGCCACATTGTCTCTGGTTTTCAGGTATTGAGATACTTAAAGAGCACTAGAGCTTTAAAATTTTCCCCTCATGAATTCATAACTTTCATTTGTGGCTTTCAACCATGGCTTTCCAGTTCACAAATTTAATTTGGGGTAGTTTTTACTTTATTTTATTCTCATTTACACTAAGCTTAAATCTGTCAGGTAAAAAAGCTCAAGTTCATATCTGAAAAAATGTCGTTTTTTTCTTGTTTTTAAAAAAAGTTTATGCAGAATTTGCAGTCCAAATCTGCACAGCTATGCTACTGTAGATATATATTCCTTTGTGCTAAGCAGAGATACAAAGATTTTAAAAACTAGTATCAATTAGCAAAATAGATAATTATCTAACTGGAAATACACCCATTGTATTGAGGACACCATTTTAACCTTTTTTTACATTTTACTTCATTACTGGGATGCTAACAGAGCACAGGTTGCCCAGAGAAATTGTAGAATATCCTTCCCTGGAGAAATTCAAGAACCATCTGGGTCCAGTCCTGTGTGACATGCACTAGGACACCCTGCTTGGGAAGGAAGGCTGGACCAAATGACCTCCAACAGTCCCTTCCAACCTCACCCATTCTGTGACTCTCTGCAATTCTGTCACTTTTTGTAGTAGCTCTATTTTCACTATTTTGCAAGATATGAAAACATAACATTCTGTCTCTTACCTATAGCCTCCTCAAATGCAAAAAGAACAGCTTTCCCCTGGTCCATGAGCTGTTTGGCACGGTTGCCCATCCACTTGAAACCTGTCAGTGTTTCCTACAGCAGAGAGGAGAAATCAAAGGCATTAAAAAGAAAAGCAATGTTTTGCAATGTCTTTGTAGGAAAGATACTAAAAGAAAATGGAATAATGTGTTGCTTACCTCAAAGTGAAAACCTTCCTTTAGTGCAATTGCTCTCAGGATTTTGGAAGAAACAGTACTGGATAACATGTAGACATCCTTAATGGCACGAGTATCCCTACTGTTATTTTTCCAGCAAGTGAAGATCCACCAGCCTAAAAGAGCTCCTAGTTCATTTCCAGAAAACACTTTCCATTCACCACTACAGGCAAAAAAATATTAGAAAGTACATGAAATCAAAGGATAATACTGGGGGTAAAAAAAAGAATCTATTGGTTCTTTTATAAATGAATATTAACAAATAAACCACTGCCTTGGAATTCCACATAACAGTAGCAAGGTATCATGTGCTCATAATGAACAAACAAAAAAATTCCTTCCCTAAAGTCTTCTGAAACTCTTACCTTTTTTCTCCATCATACACATAAGCTTTTGCAGTTATCCAAAGATGAAACAGTAATATTTCCAACATATTTTAAGTAAAACAAAAATGTTCAGCATACAAATTATAAACTCAGTGATTAAGACAAGCACAGAGACACATAAATACAGCTTTCAAGTGATCAGTATTTTTAGTTGACCTAGTGACAAATACTTTTAATTTAATCACAAATACATCAATTAGTCATTGGGAAGATTGGAAAAAATCTTTAGTGGGTATAAAAGATTAATACTGATGTATTGCTAGAACAGGAAAAAAAAAGAAGAACTAAAGAAAGACAAATGTCAAAATTGCCAAAAAAAATCCCAGTCACAAAAGGGGACAGAGACACTTCCAGACTGACAAAACCAAGACCTGCAGAAACAGTACCTGTTGTGAAAGAGAAGCAGACTCAGTCTCCTGCATTTATTGATGCCAACAGGCACAAAGCAATGCACAGCGGCACCTTAGTGTAAGAGTGCTGAGAGAGTGTGCTCTACAGGAGGTTCTGTCAAAGAAGAAGGACAGATACTGTAGAAGCCTATATTAATATTTGATTAGTGTATGAAAAGCTAAGGCAGAAGTCTGAGAAGACACAGGACTGGAAGTTAGGAGACAGCTGAGACTGGCTAAACAACGAGCCTAGAGGCAGCAGAATGGGAGCCCACACTCTCACTGGCAGTGGATGCAATAAACTAACACCCCTCTTCAAGATTGTGGGAGCTCAAAGTTTTCAGACAAAAAGCATGAGTGGTTTTGCATTCTTGTTTTAGCCCATCATAACTAGCATCATCTGAAAATTTTTATACCTTTTTCTCAATGCTGTATTGCCAAGTGAGGCTGGCACAGACCAAAACCATTGAAATAAGAACCTTCCAACTAACACTGTCCAAGATACAGCACGGTGTCCACAAAAAAGACCATTTCTCTTCCAAAGGCAGAGAAATCTTCTTAGTTCATGCTGTGAGGCTAATGAATTTAAAAGCACCCCAAAACCCCAAAAAAAATACTGCTATTTTAAAGCTACTACTTCAGCTTTTTTGGTTATCTGTTGAGCAAAATGGATATTTGCACTGTCTCCTTTAACTGGACTTTTGAAATTTTTGAAAATCTAACTGATACAGATTCAACTATTTAATTCATCCACAACCACTGAGGACATCTAGCAGATACCCATATCATGCCTTGGGTACCAAAGACAAGACTGTTGCCATAATTTTATATCCTTCTTCTGGCTCTCATGCTCAGGGAATTCATATATGCTGGCCCAGCAGCAGATTTTTTTTTCTGCTCCTCTCTAAGCTGAAAACCTTGAAGCTCATTTTCACTGAGGATTTACAGTTTATAACTGCTCAGATTAGTTTCTGTTTTATCAAGGTAGATAAAGGAGAAACACCACTATTTGTAGATATGATACCAAGTGCTTGAACTTCAGCACTTGGTATCCTATCTTCACTTCCTTTTATTAATCAGATAAAACCACAATACAGAAATGTAAACAATTGTAGAAGTGCAGGATATCAGAGGGCATGAAGTAAGGGGACAGCCATATTGAGTCAGAACTATAGGTTACATTGCACAAATCTGAACAATTTATGGTAAGTGCCTGACTGAGCAAGTTTGCCTTTTGTGATCCCCTTCTTTGAGTGGGTATGCAAAGATAAATAATGCATATATAGATGGATCTTGAAGGGGAGAGTACAAATGACTACAGTGAGAAGTACCAAACTGTGAAAAACTTTAAGGTGAAATGCAAATACATAACATTATGTAAAGAAGTGGGAAACTGAGCAAGAGAAGCCCAGATCATCTAATGATTAGTAAAATGTTTGGTTTAACAGGATTTGAGAAAAAAGATACTCATACTAAAGAGCAAGAGATTATCAGGGAACTATACAGATTCTCCTGAAGCCAAGTTACTGTTTAATAAACCTTGAAAGAAAAAAATGTTTATCAGTTGTACGCGAAAGAATTTAACTGAAAACCTACTTTTTCAAAAGTACAGCACAACAACAACAATTCACATGCTTCTGGGCATGCCTAAACTACAGCAAGTGGCAACTATTTATTCAGGCTTCTGTACACTGTCTAATACTGATCATTATTTCATATCCTGCCATTACTGTGGTCTGCTTCATAGAGTCTTCTCACATTTCTGTGTGTTTTCAATCAAAAAAATTATTACTGTGACTATTCTTCCTCTGCAACACAAGCAGCAAGAATTCTCCAAATGAGCCTAACCTTGGGAGTAAAAAATATCAATGGTTTGCATTACTTTATTACCATACCTCTCTTGTTTCTCTGCCACTGCCAGTCGATCAGCATCAGGATCATTTGCTAAAATGATTCTTGCCCCATCTTTTTCAGCCAAAGCAAAAGACAATGTCTGGAAATGTGGCAAGCAGGACCAGATGAGTGTTAATATTCCCAAATAATATTTTCACTTTCTTTATAGGTTTTAAGTAATTTTCCCAATTTATTGAATCTCAAACACCCAAAATCATTATGTGTCTCTCAAAAACCACAAAAACTTCTAGCCTGGCAGCAGAAGAACATAGTCAGGACATTTAACTTTACCTATATCATTCCACTTCTGTAGCCCAGCTTAAAAGCTACCTAGATTTAATGGGATCCTTCAATAATAAAGTGTAACAGAAATAGTAGCAGAAATTCTAACCACCTGTCAGGACTTCTCCTGCCCTCTCCTGGTGTTGTGTCAGAACAAAAGAGTAGAAGCCTTCCAAAAACAAATGAGAAGATTTTTATTATTATTTTATTTTTTTAAAGTAACTATCACTTTGTCCCATGTGCAGAACCTGCCCATTCTGTTAGAGAAAAAAGTAGTTGAAAGTTACAGCTGATTACTACCTGACTAGTTCAAAGAGGGTTATGTCAATGAAAGGATACCAGCTAACTCTTCACTAAATGTAAAGCTATGAAACAGATTAAAAATTGACCCTCCACCAGTATCTACAGCTGTGACTTCTGGCAAAAAGGAAAACACTGAAAGACATCACAACTATTAAAAAAGAATTAGATCTATTTACCAGAACACCTTTGCCTTCTTCAGGATTGGGATACTTCACTGTGGGGAAGTCTGGATCAGGATCTTTCTGCTCCGGAACAGCAAAAGGAGGGCTAAGGTCAAATGCCTTGAAAGCCAACTGCACAAATTTATGTCCCACGCCATGCACAGAAGTATGAACGAATTTCAGGTTTGTTTCCTTGTTTATATTCCTGAAATAAAACAGGTTAACAGTAAACTTGAACATGGAAGACTGTTCTGCACAAAACTGACTATGTTTGGAAACGGATACAACTCAGTATTCTATATCACTGTTAAAATTATGAATTAAAGGAGAGCAGATTTTAAAAGCAATGGCTTGAAAATTGGCTTAGCCTAATTTTTCAACAATATGAGTCACTCTTGGCATCCAATATCCTAGTGTGTGCAAATCACTGGATTAAGAAAGACTGTACAGTCTACACATCCCAAGGAAGTCAAGTGAAAAACAAATACAAGTGACTAAAGAGACTCTTCATCCCCAACTCTAGCATTTAAACCCCCAAAAACTGTGAACACAGTGAGTCAACAGCAGCCTGCCCAATTTGAGCACACTCATTTTTAGGAAGTAAAAAACATTGGGTATACATAAAATCATGCAAACTCCTAGGGAGACATTTAATTTCAATTCTGAAAAAGCAGTGTAATAGCCCCAGTTTTTTAGTAACTCCTGACTGTTTTTAGCAAGAGTAAGAACATAGTTACTGGTGCTTAAAATTTCTACATAAATAAGCAGATCTAAAAGGTTAATACTCCTGTACTACATAAATTAACCCTAAGTGTTCACCAAGAGAAACATCCACTTCATTTTGCTAAGTAAAGATTTTTACTGAGCAAGTGATAGGAGTAGGCTGTTTTAAGGCACCCAAGACTACCAGGAGCACAAGCAAGGCTGGAATGACTGAGAAGGACCTTCTTGTCCAGAACTGCTTAACAACCTGGTTCACTGTGTCTCTGAGAATCTTGTTTTAAGGCTGGTGGGCTGTCCATGTCATGTCCACATCCAGCAGCCCCAGTCTTGCTGTGACACTTGGCTGATGCATGGCCATGAAAATACAGGGAGATATCATCAGAAATTTGCTCACTTTGCTGGGTTAGACTTCTCTCAGGACAGCTTTATGAACTGGTTTATGACACCACCACACAGCTGCCAGTGCAATCCCAAAAGATGACAAAAAGACAAAAAGGCACAGGCAGAACTGGGACATGGCAGGATTGTGGCCACCCTCACTTCCATCAATTTAAACTGCCCTGCTAACATACTAGATGGAATATCCTGTATTCTTAAAGGAATTAACAGGAGTCACCTGTAAAAGCACTGTTTCTGTATGTCTTTGAAGTACTCCTTATTGACCATGGCATATGGATCATGAAGCAGCGGGCTGCTGTCAATCAGTTTGTCATCCCAAGCCTGAGGCCATGGTTCTTGGTTCTCCTCAATAGCCTGAGAAATTCCTTTGTCGTGAGGGGAAATGATCTGAGCACCATTTTCCCAATAAACCTAAATAAAAAATAGATAGGTGAGTATTTGATCATTAATCTTGTAACTTTTTTTTTTTTTTTTTTTTTTTTTTTTTTTTTTTTTGTTGGTTAAGGTACAGTACATCCATTTAAGTTTACAGTAAACTAGACTTAGGTATACCCAAAGTATTCTGTTAATATTCTCAGTGTTTCTTCTCACATCCCATTCTTATTCTATTTAAAAAAAAACAGTTTAATCTTATCAAAAGATATCAAGATCCATAATGAAACACAAAACAATGCCCAATGATTTACTGAGAAAACTCCCATTTTTGTATTTTGCAAACAGTCTGTATATGACTGCCCAGCTACTGTGACTGGTGCACAGGCAATTCATCTGTGGTTTTTTCAGTGCATAGCAGATTACAATGGCATCCTGCTTTCTAGAGCAAAGATTTTAATTATATTATTAGTTTAACATGACACTAGCTTTAAATACATAGAAGAGATGGAGAGACTAGTAATTAATTAAGTCTGTACCATGATAGGAACTATATATAATTGCATTAGTTTCTCTACGTGGAAAAAAGAGCCAGAAAATAGATCACATTAGAATACCTTGTAACCATTGTCTTGTTTTGGATTATGGGAAGCCGTAACCATAATTCCAGCACAAAGCTTCAGGTGAGTTACTGTGTACGGCTGTAACAAGAGAAAGTTACTTGAAGTAGAATGTGCAACACATTATATTTCTTCTCATGCATAGATAATACTTCATAGTATGAAAATAAAGTCAAGATGTGATTTCCTACACACCAACTCCCTAAAGCAGAAGCTAAATAGTACTTGTTCCACCAGACTCCATGTGGCACAACTTTAGCCCTTGTTTTTACTTGTGCATTTTCCCATTAAATGTTATTAATGTTGTTCCAGATGCTTTGTGAATCTCTAGTGCCTTTCCAGAAGGGAGCCAGATGCATGTGTTCCCTACTGTGGAATGACTTGAGGTACCCAAGGCCTTAGAGGGTGCCAGGTCTGTTGGGGTAATGACACAAGTCAGCATGGGGCAGAGAACTGCAGCTCAAGCAGTCTCATCCTGTCTTTTGGGAGCAGCCTGGTGAGCAGCTACTCCATCAGGGTTCAGAAGAGAATTGTTTTGGAGAGAGCTCTTATAAACTAGCTCAAAACAGATGGAGTGAATTAAAAATGAAGCATTATTCATGAACATAGGTCCAATTTGTGTTTACTCGTGGCCCTTTATTTAATAGTGAAATGCACTCAACTGCAGCTCTTGCAACACCACTTTAAACTGCAGTATGAAGAATTTGACCCTAAATCTTCAAAAATTTGTATCAGTATAACAATGCTATGTAGAAAGTCTTTATACCACTGTGTTCTGTTTGCAATCCTCACTGGAGCAACTGATTTAGGGAGAAATTATTGCTTTTAGGACAAGGGCCAAGAACAGGGCTTTTCTGTGTTGCTCTGGAGACACCTGGTGTTCTGATGGGGGCATCGTGGACACAATTCAACAACCCTTGTGACAAAATATCACTGCACTCCAAGAACTTGCTATTGCGTGTTTCAGACATCAGACTCCGCTCACACTCCACATTCATTCTCCCTTCTTTTCCTGTGGATGTTGTCAACTATACATAGGTAAATAAGTACAAGACTCTCTGCAGGAAGAGCTTAAAAAGTAAGAACTGGTTTGTGTAGTTATCCTAATTTAAGTAATGCAAGGTATCTGACAGAATTTGTGTACATTTAAAGCAGACAATGTAATAAAAAGATATAATAAAAAACCTACCACAAAGGGAGTTGGTATTATATCAGAGAACAGATAAACTGGAACTCCCTGACTGATGAAGGTATTGGCAGCAAGTCTTGCAAACCTAAACAGGAAGAAAAGATACCTAGAGAATATATTCATTTTCTTGCCTATTAGTTTCCTAGAATTCACAGCTTTCCCTCCCACCCTAATGCAATTACAAAATCCCAACAAAAACACCATCACTTATCAATATATCTCAATTATTGTACAGACCCAATTTAAATGTGTTCCCTCACTATTCCCAAAAGACAAAGCACAACACTAAGAACTGCTTTGGTATTACCAGTATGTAAGAATACTGTAAATTCCACACTTTAATTCACTTTATAGAACGAAAATACAATTGAAGTAGATATAAATCCATCATGAATCACACAAAGTGTCTACAAAACACAAAACCTAAGAAGTACCTTTTGCTACTACCTCCACTGGAAAGATGAGCACGAGCATCAAACCCAATCACAACTCCTCTCTTTTTGAGGTCACTGAAGTTCTTCTCAAGGTATCTGCAAAATCCCTTAAGACAACAACAAATCCACCTCATTAACCCAATCTTGATGTTTAATTTATCATCACATTAAGATAATTGCTAAGATGCTAATGTCTTAGGAAGCTGAGCACACATAGCATCTCACTGAACTGCTCTGGGATTCAGCTTGTCCAAGACCAATAAACACCAAGAAAACCTTCAAATCAATATTTCAAACTTTGACAGCATTTAAGTACTTTTTAAAATATCAGCATCGACTCCAAAAAGGAACAGGTAACACAGTCTTAATTTCAGGTTTTGAGAAATGATTCAGCTGTCATAGGTCTCCCATGAGGAAGAGAACAGCTGGCCAGCATTTCAGGTTTTTAACCAAATCTCACCCTAATAATGACATCTCTTTAGCACATGACACATCACCACTCCAGGCTGCAGTTATTCAAGGTTGTGGGTTTTTTCCCCAAGTAGATCTACCTTAGGATCCATGTATGTATACATACCTTCACTGCCTCTATGTAAAACCATGTCTAGCACACACAAAGCTTAACCAAATGTTGGAGACCTTTGGGGTTTTTTTGTAGTTGTTATAGCAGCACTAACTGTTGCACTTGAGCTTAACTGCAGCTGTGTGTAAATTAAATTGCAAATCAAATATGGAAAGTAACTTCTTTTAATGGTTTAATAGCTTCTCTCTGCTTGTTTTCAGAGATCAGCACTCAGCTAACAATTATAATTTAAATTACTTCTGAAAACTGGAAGAATAGGAGAGAACTTGTACTTCCATAGAATACTCATTTGCTTGCCATAAATCAGGCTCTTGCATTCATATACACAACCAGTTAAGTGAGATAAAGTGCTGGGCACAATACCTGGGTTGTCTGGATAATAGTCAAGTCATTCATGTGGGAAATCCCTGCTCCCATGGCAGCTCTGAGCCCTGCTGTGCCAAACTCCATCCGCGAGCCAAAGTATTTCTGCAGCTCTCCGGCATTTCCTTCCGCAAGCAATTGTTTCACGATTGCGTAAGTTTTTGGATTCTGTTAACACAAAATTCAGACATTCTAAATGAGGTTTTGTTCGTTTTAATAGAACTGTCTTTCTGTCCCAATCTCTGGGTTTCAGTATCAAAACATGGCACACAACTTCAATAACAGCATAAGTCTGTCTTCTTAATTTTAAATGCTGTCTTCTTAATTTTAAATCAGTACAACCTCAAGTATTACTTACTTTAGATTCATCTCCTTAAGTGAACATGCTACCTAGACAGCAGTGTGTATATCTCCCACAATCTGGGATGTTAAAAGATTTCCAAGATGTCTATTTTAATGTTTTCTATTTTTAAAAACAAAACAAACAAAAGGCAGCACTTCACAATTCAGAGAATTTTTCCTCATCACAAGAACTACACTAAACATTTAAGAAAGTAAGGCAAACTAATTATTAAGAAATATTTGTTATTTCTATAGCACTATATGTAGAGTTTAAAACAAATTAAATCATAACCTTGTCCCAAGACTGGCTAGCACCAGAGGTAGCAGCAAAACTAAGCAGACTGGGCAGAAGAAAATTTCCAACATGTTTGCAGGTAATGCTTGTAAAAATAAACATAACCCCAGGATGAAAGCCTAGAAACAACAGACAAATTCTTAAATAAAATTACTCAAGAGTGGCAACAAAAAGGCTATCTCAGACCACTTGAGAACAGTGAGGAGTTTCTAACTTTCACTGCTTTTCTTGGTATATTGCTTCCACAGATTATCTATTGTTAATTACTCTTTTTGTTTCCAGACAGGGAATTGGCAAAGTCCTGTATGCCTCAACTTCTAAAAGTTATGAGACTTGTGAGGTTCATTATTTGATTTCTTGAGAACTTAGGAGCCAAGAGGACAGATGGCAGGTAGCAGCCTCCTGACAACATGCTTATCTGAGAGGCAGCAGGCTACTCACTGCATGAGTACACACACTTTACCCTGGAGTACAAACATTCTCATTTCCAAAGGGACACAAACTTTGATTTCTAGGCAATTAAATGAACTCATAAAAGTCATAGACTTTACTATTTTCTGGCTGACCTAGGCATGCTTACAGCAAGGGAAAGCATATCATTCTAGGCAAAAAAAGAGAAAAGAAAAAACCAACCATATATCTTATGCAGCTTCAGAAAATGCTACAAGCACACAGAGTAGTAGGCATGTGAGTAAGTTTGCATACAAAGATATAAAAAGTCTGCACATCAAAGGAAGACCAGAGTTGGGATGTCCTAACCACTGACCTGTGTGCCCACTGCCACAGGACAAACAACACAATTTAAATACATACTAAAAAAGCAAAAGACCCTTTAGTGCTAATGAGCAAACTGCATAATGGAGAATAAACTAAAGAATTAAAAAAAAAAATCCAGCTTCTTGAGTGCAATAAACAATTAGGTACCCCAGAATTACTGATTTCCAGTGCAAAAATTACCAATTTACCAGTCCAAGATTGTTGTAACTGACACTTCCTTGCAGGCAGCTTGACACAATTACCTATTATTATTGAGTAATTATATTGTGTAAGAATAAATATAATTCTATGTTGTTATAGAATATATAGGGCAGCATAACTGAGTTCAGGCAGTTTACAAGTTGACGTCAAGTTTCTGCCTTAACATCAGGCCTATGTCTCAAAGGTAAAGCCTGGATGACACCATTTGCATCCAGTTTTGTACACTGCCTAATCACCTTTTAATTTCTCTGTTTGAGCTTTGTGCACATGAGTCATCTCTTAATACTAAAAGGAGCATGTTTTTAGATAGATACTACACACATTTCTACAGCTGTTTGACAGACTAGAAGCTGCAATGCCAATGCAGAAGGACATCAGGAGCATCCTGCAGCTCTCACAGCCAAGGAGTTTTTTGTTTGTTCCTGTAAGTGGAATTTCCCAGGTTTGATATCTACTGTGAAACTAGAGGGATCCTCCAGTTTTTTAAGTCTGGTTAAATGTCCATGTCCGGGTGGTTGCCCAAGTCTTAAGAGTTTCAGTCCATATAATTTTCTAAAGAAAACTTGGTTGCATTAATTTAATTGTTCCCCACTGCCTGCCTCCACCCCACACCAAATAATGATAAAAGCCAGGCCAAGTCTGTTCAATATGGCAGAAGGATTTTCCCAGAACTACTGTTATCATTGTTAATGGCTATTTTCTCCCAAGAATTTGCCTATTTTTTCTTTTGTGGAGAACATTATGATAACACTATACACAGCTAAGTAAAAAACTAATCTTGGTTTTGCCTTTTTCTTCTGCTTAAACAAACTCTCCACACCATCTCTATCAGAGAAGGACCAAATTGTATCAGAAGGACGAAGTGCTGGCTTGTTTCTTTCTAATTGATTCTCTCAGGTTACGCTTTTTCTGCTCTCAAATTAAACAGATATGAGTATGGGAGTACCATTTTCTGTGAATACAGTGGCAGATGATTTAATACCAAGATAATAACCACTAGTGCAATTAGCTTGAACATCACCTGGCAACACTCGAGTTACTCACTTTAATCTACACTACAGGAAGGCCCTAAGAGTTATCATCAGTAGAGGAGTCCCCACAAGGTATTACAGGAGAGGAAAAACTTCTGACTAAACAGATTTTATTTTTACTAAAACCAAAAGCTACCTTTCATTCAAAATTCCATGACTTATAATAGAAAGAATGAAAAATATGCTATTACTGTAATGAGCAGAGTGATGAAAGCAGCCTGGTAACAAGCACAGTAATTGCCATGTAGGTAGAAACTTCCAGTTAGGTCAGCAGGACTGCCATCAGCCACAAGGGCTTGCTCTTGCAGACAATTATTTTGTAAGAAACATGGCGCTTATCATCATTAAATATTAACCCATCTCTGCATGTCAAAAAGGAACTTTTTTTTTAATATCAGAGTAAACGGCCAAGGGTTACATCTGATTTTTCTGTTGCTCAATAGAAACATGCAACAGCTTCCTGAGAAATTAAAATACCTCATCATTTTTGAGCAATCAGCAATGGGTATTGCACACTAGTCAATTATTACTGAATCAAAGATGCAAGTGCTAGCAGAGGGCTAAACTTTCAAAAGTAAAGATGCTATAAGGGATACTGCATTAGATTTCTAGAGAGCTTAGCAAAATAATCAGAGTAACCAGTTGAAAAGCAAGTTATTACACTGAAGACAGGAATATAACTAATGCTGGTCAGGGAAGCTATATAAATAAGAGCCTCTAAAACCAAACTATTTTCTCAAATTTAATTAAACTGGGGAAAAAAGGCACAAAAGCTTATTGTCATTTGATGTGATGCATTAGCATTCCTGAAAAGAAGACTAGTTTGGCACTGCTTTATCACCAATAAAACCAGAACTGGGTAACTGGTCGGTTAATCCGTTTACTGATTTTAATGAAGAATCACAACAAGCTTGAGGTACTTCTAATGGCATCCTTTAGAACCTGGAAAAAATACTAAAAAAGAGAATTAATGTATGTTTCCACTGATATTTCTGAAATAAGCAGAAGATGCCTTACTAAACAGGTATGTGTGCTGCACAAAATTCAGAGAGCATTGTTGAGTGCTAAGCCCGGGGGAGTCAATTAATGACTGAAGAGGGGCAATGGCCAGTGAGTTCCAATATAGCCAAATGAACAAATTATATGAAAAGGGACATGACATGAAAATTGCAAACCAAATGTGCCAACAGAGGCCTGCATCTCAGTGGGACCTGCAATAGAAAGCAACTACATGACCACTTCCAGGACACCACTATGGCAAGGTATTTCTTTAAGTATGTGGAAAACAGAAACACAAGAAAATTTTACTTCTGCATATAGTGCTGTCAAAACCAAGCCCAAAGATAAGTCTCAACAGGAAGGGAAATAACACCTGAAAAGTACAGGACTGACAGCCTCTGCATGTCCAAGTGTTTTTGAAGTGAGCCACCATGTCTTTTGGGACCGATATTTTAGTAAACAAGAATTTGAAGGTACTAGGAGGTTTTTAACACTGAGGTAACACGGCAATGTATGCTGGTCTTTAATAATTTAAGTCTACCAGCTGCCCTGCGACTGAAGCGGTTCGGAACAATACAGGCCCTTTTGAAAAAGGCGCTCAGTACAGCTAAGAGCCAGATTGAGAGGACAGCCGGGATGTTTCCCAACGAGAGCAGCGGCTGCCGCGGCAGGTGACGGAGCCGCAGCACCGGGCGGGGGCCCCGCAGCCCCACCTGCCCCGGCCCCGCCGCGGGACGGGAGGGGATGCACGGAGGGGCGGAGGGAGAGCGCCCCTTTGTCAGAGAGCTCTGAAAGCAGAGCCAAAGGAGCAAACAGGTGCCTTTACCGCACCCCAATCCGGCACAATGCAACAGCCGGGCGTCACGCCGCGCCCCCATCGCCCCCCGCCCAGCCGCCCCTCACCTTGTCCCAGAGCAGCCACTGCTCGGCCGCGCGGCGCAGCACGCCATCCCCCGCCGAGCCCCGCGCTGCCATCCCGGTGCTACCGAGCCGCCAGCACCGCTCCGCTCCTTCCTTCCCTCTTCCGCAGCGCGCCCGCCCCGCTCCGCCCCGCTCCGCCCGCCGGGCCCAGCCGGGCCGCCCCACCTCCGCCCCACCTCCCCCCCGCCCGCCTGCCCGGGCCGGGGTCAGGGCCGGGGCCGGGGCCACGGCCGGGCAGAGCGGCCCTGCCTCCGTCCTGCTCGGTGAGGCCGGGTCGGGGCCCTCGCTTAGAGCGGGGGATTAATAATTTCTTTTCCCGGGGCGCTGAATGTTGTAAGGTGGGGCTGCGGCTGCCGGCCCGGCGGAGCCCCGAGGGGAGCCCCGGGCCCCGGCCCACGCACTGCGCCGGACGGAGGAGGAGGAGCAGCGTTCCCAAATAACAGCGGGAAATCAGCGGTGCACACAGCCGCCTGCTCCGCAGCATAGCCGGCGGAAGAAAGTAGCGCTGTTGTTAGAAGCGTCACATTCCACGGGCATTGGACTAAGGCGACTGAGATTCCTTTTTTCATAGTCAAAATAAATGAGGGATGAGCTCGGGAGCACTCTAATTTAGGATAAAGATTGTAACTAGAAGATCTTTAAGGTCCTTTCTGACCCAACATGTGCTCTGATTCTAAAATTTTCATAGAAATAATGACTTGTACCTTTCAAAATTCTTGAAAAGCTTTAAAGTTCATTAGTACATGACCAGAATGCATGTGAACAAGAAAAATTCTACACATCACTTGCAAAAATGTTAATGCACATCCTTCTGATACTCACTACTGATCAGTGAAATAATTGTTAAGATACCCTTACAGAAAAACTGTTAAGATGAAACATCAGAGGAACTGAAGAATAAGAAAATCAGAAAAAAATGTGTTGCTTGGCTGCTTTTCTGATCATCTGTTTTCTCTATTGTTTTGATAATGGTCATTTAACCCAGCTCGATTGGCCTCTGCACCTCTCTGGCTGAACACAAATCTGACCTCAGCTGCAAAATTAGAAAAAAACCCCAAAAAACAACTGAATTTAACTCAGGAAAATGGACTGTGTTACTTTTGCTGGAATTAACAGGTTAATATGGCTTTGATTGAATAATTATTATAGCATGGTGGCTTTGAGAGAAGCCTGAGCTGCCAAGCTGCTGCTCTGTCTAGACAGTTCCTATAACTAAGCTTGCAGTTAAAACTTCCAGTTTTGATTGGAATCCCCGAAGATGCCATTATAAGCCCCTCCATCCTGGTTGATTTTTTGCCATTTTTTTGGGCAAACATACAGTGCAGAGAGCACTGAACCATCTTTCTTGCCTTACAAGATTTCTGTCATCAACTTCCCAAAGTACTGAGTGGAACAGCAGTCTGAGTGCTCTAGAGCTTCAGGACAAGGTGTTCTGGAGGTTTCCCCTATATTTTATCAGCTTCTATCTGAAGCTGGGATAGACCAGGGGATGCAAATCTACAGGGAGAGCCATAAGGAGTGACTGGGATTTTTCCCTGTTTAACTCTGCAGCACAGGCCAAGGCAGGGGAAGACCCCTGAGAGTGGTGCAGATGCAGAGCTGTGTTGTAGGATTTCTGAGGCTGCTGAGAAATGTGAGGTCCCAGTGAAGGTGCCATACAGGAGGAGCAGGTTAATTTGCCAGGGGTGCCAAGTCCTGAATCTGAACTGATATCCTATCCAGGTGCTTTCCAACAGTGCTTCAATGGGAGCAATTGGAGCATCTGTTTTCCCCCAAGTTTAGAGGATGGGGCAAATGAGGAAAGGGCTGGCCTTGTGGAAATGTCACTGAACTTCTACATGCTGATGAAAGGCAGGAAAGAAGTAATCCCAGGAAAAAAGTAAGATTTGCTTATGTGAAGAGTGATACAGCCACTAGAACACTGACTTTGTAAAGCACCATAAAAAAGTACTGCCACTGATTCAACCAAGGAGGTGACAGATTCATGGAACATGTCCTCTTTCCCTAGAATGCCTGAAGTTGGCTATAAATCAAGCAGGTTTTCTTGAGGATGGACCAAAATGGTTATCAGGATCCATTACAGTATAGGCCCAGCTGTGTCACAGAAAAACTCTTTAAAAGTTCTTGTCTAATACCTTTTGGGACTGCTCTGAGCAGAGTAGCCAGAACCTTGCAACTGCAAAGTGCCGCTGTCCTGAAAACTTTATGATCTAATGACACCAGAAGAGGCTGAAAATGAAAGAATAGCCAACTGCTGCCTGCAGTTGCTGCTGTGATGAACACAGTTTTTCATGAAAACAATGCAGTGTAAATTATTTCAAAATATTACATAACAATAAGATCCTTCCTAGCGATTCTTTCAAAAAGTGAATTTCCAATAAAGAATTCAGAACCCAACAGTATTTCATGAGAAGCCCTAGATATTAAGTTGGAGAAAAAATGGTTGACTACATGTTAAAAATCAGATAAAATGGAGACATAAAGGATAAAGGGTTTTTCCTTTTTTTTCTCCAGCTGTTACCAAACCCAGCTGATATTGACAAAATAAAACTTAAAAATCCATTCAATAAACCAAGTAAGTTTGCTGACTTTATACTCTTTTTTTGGAACTTAAAATGCTGTGTCTAATTCTAATTGGATCTTCTTCAAAATAGCTGGAATCCTTACTAAATTCACATTAATGCTAGAATTTCAGAGTGTGGGGTACTTAAAGCATCCCTCTTGACCTACACTTTCTGAAGTGAAACGTTTCAATGAACACAGAATGTTATAACTTGAGCTCAGTGTGGCTGCAGCTGCACAGGCTTTTCACACCAAGTATGAACTAAAAGGCATTTGTCTGTTAGCTGTGTTAGGCTTTAGCCTTAACAGCACAGCAGCAAATTGCTTTACTTAGCTTGCAGATAGGAAGAACAATGAATGTGTTAATGGTGCTCATCAATATCTTCAGTCAAGTTTTGATTTTTAAGTTATCTGCAACTATATGTTGTACAGAGGGATTTTACCAATGTATATAAATACCTGAAGGGAGGATGCAAAGGGGGTAGAGCCAGGCTCTTTTCAGTGGTGCTCACTGACAGGACAAGAGGCACAAACTGAAACAGAGGAGGTTCCAGGTGAACATTAGGAAATACTTTTTTCACTGTGACAGTGACTGAGCACTGGCACAGTTTGCTTAAGGAGGTTTTGGAGTCTTCATTCTTGGAAATATGTAAAAGCCATCTGGACATGGTTTTGGGCAGGTGGTTTTGAGCAAGGAAGTTTGACCAAATGACCTCCAGAGGTCTTCTCTAACCTCAACCATTCTGTGAATCTGAGAGGTTGATACATTCTGTAATTATGAGATGTATTTTCTGGCAAGGAACCTAAACTTTTCATTGCTGACTTCTGCAGTATTGTGATACAGCTGTAGAGAAAATTTGTGAAATGCTAACAGAAAGTGAATGTCACAACCAGTGATATTTTCTTGTTGTATGTACAGATATTACATTTAAACTTTTCTACCCAGTTCCCCCATTTTCAGTATGCTTTTAGAGCATGATCATTCTCCATTTGCAGCCAGCTGGGAAATAACAATTGCTATTTGTGTTACCTACAGAAATAAAAGGAACTAAGGATTATAGACTAAGGATTATAGAATATTACTGATGAAAAGTTAAAGTTAGCTTTAGGTTCTCAAAGCTTAGAGTACACACTTGTCTTAGCTTCACTACTTTAAGCAGTCTGAAAATTTAAAGATATTTTATTAGTTTTCACTTTCATCACTCGCTTGAAATACTAGTAGGGGGCAGGAGAGAAAAAAGCTTTGATTCTACAGCACAGATTGACTGGGAAGCTGTGGTGCACATTGCACATTTCAAAAAGCACATATAGCCCTCAGAAGAGGATGTTGTCTTAAATAAAGCACTGCTCTTGTAACCTGATGAAAGGGAAGGGGGAAGCAGGGGAAGAAAAGGAAGGATGTGGTGGTTATTGTATTCATGGCTTGGATTTTAGTATTTGTTCTCCACTTCTGTTGTCTACCAGCTAACCCAAGGAGGCGTCAGATTATTTTATGTTTCCTCTTTGAAATTTTTTTCTCCATTGTTTATTGTAAGCTTCTTGTTCACAACTGAAAGTCTTTTATAATTTCCACTGTTTGGCATAGACTCCTGATCTCTGGTAGTCAGGCAGATCTTGGATCCAGTGGCAGCAGAACTACAAAAACATGCTTTTTCTGCCTTGTTCTAGACTGCATTCAGTTTCTAGGTTCAAGGATAAATTAACTTATCTTTGTTCAACACATAAGACAAAGTCAGAGCTAATGCCAGTTCTTTTCTTTTCAACTGCTGCCCTTCTCTCATATGTTCTCTTTTGGTAAAGAAGAATACAAGTGGAAGTGAAAAATAAAATTAGTCAAACTAATAACTACATGATCTTGAACTCACCTCTTGTGCAAATGATTTAAATTATGCTGTGACAAAAAAACATTTGATGTTATGGTTTCATGGAATTCAAGAGTAATATGCACAGTTTATTTTGACCCAATTCCTTTAAAAAAGAAGTGAGTAGGGTGCATTATTTTTATATATGTCCTTTAGTTTGGTTGGGATTAAACTTTATTCCCTCCCTAGTTAATTTTCTGGATATCTAGCAGAATTACCAGGCCTTCAACTTGACTTGAATAACATTGTACTGTCTGTTACAGAAATGGGGTTGAGAGGGATTCTGACAGTTCTCTTAGCCTAAGTAAAGGAAAGCTTTCCTTAACCAGGATAAGTTATTGGAGTAAAAGTAAAAAAATTGAAACTGTTTGCAGCATAAATATACTGGATATATATTTGCCTTAAAAACAATAAGTTATGAGGATTTTCATAACTTGTTATGAAAACGTAGCAAGTTTTCCAAAAATGTTAAGCTGCTAAATCCAACTTTAGACTTTTAAGTAAGCTGTTTCTCAAAAGTGCTGAACCTGCAGCAGTTCCCATTGAATGCTCAGGCTTGTAAATGCATGGCTGAGAGACACGATGGCAATATCAAAGGGGAAAGACGATTGCTTTAAAAAAACTGGCACAGTATGCTTTTATAATATATAGCTACACTCCACAGTGTGTAGCTAAAGTTGAAATATTTACACCACTAAAGTTGAAATATTTGTTTTACAGACAGCAAAACAGAGCTTACATGCAAAAGATTTATCTGATGTCCTATTGATGAGGGAAATAGAATCTAAAATTTGGAAAGTTAATAGAGCCACATTTCCATTAGAAAGCTGCTCTAAGAAAGCAGCACTAAATTCCCTACCTTGTTTTTCTTGAATAAATTAAAAAAATATTCAATTAAGGAACTGACTTTAAAGGTGTAGCATCTTATTTATGGAGATTATTTACTCTTGGCAGAGGAGATAAGCATATCCTACTGAAACCATACAAGAACTAAATGAAGGCTATACTGAGAAATTTGTACAGTAGGTCTTAAAACGGCCTCAAACAATTTGGAGATTGCACTACAGTACGCTTTTTAAACAGTTTCATTTTTAGTCTCCACAAAGTTTTAATTAAAATGAAGCAGAGTAATTTAAACTCCCCAAAGGCCAAGTTCTTCCATGGCCGAGTTCAGGCGATGCTTTAATGGGCACAGGCTGCCCTCTGGCGGTCACAGCAGGAATAGCTACCGAGGCATCCGCTGCTCCAAGTTGAGCTGGAGCTGCGTCCGTCCGCGGGTCCCGCCTTACAAAAAATTCCCCACTTTTCTGCCAGATAATAATTGTTTGATAATGTAGTGTTAGTATTCCTGTTACTTGGGGCAGAACCTTCCTCTCCTTGTCTTTAGATTTAGACAATCGAAAACGAATATCAGTGAATAAAAAATATCTGCACTCTTTCTTGTACTGCTTCAATATCCCTATTTCCAGAGTGTTCCAGTATCAAGAAATAAAAAGGAATACTGAGAATATAATAGCATTGTATATTTGGAATATTTCCAGTTATAGATATTTGACCAGACAGACTGATATAAACCTACAAAAGTCAGAAAATGGAAAAAGAGGTTGGGAGAAAGTAAGGACTGAATGACCCAAAAACCCAGATGTCAGTAGGGCAGTTCTCCACAGAATGATTTACTATACATGGGTTTCCTGTTAGGCATCCACTGGAAATATTACAGCTCTCAGAAGAAACAAACAACCAGCAATATAAGCTTTCCTTATTTGTAGAACAGGGGAGGGATAACTCAGCAATGCACAAAGGAGCAGAAGTAATCCCTCTTACCACCATGTCCACCATCGTAAATTAACCTGAAAATACTACTATCTCTTACTTGGAAAGACTTGTAAGCAGCAATCTGTGTGAAAGGCAAGGATCACACACCAATGTTTCCTCAGATGATTAAACCACAGTGACTATATTGGAGCTGGTAACCTTTGCAGCTGTTAAAATAGATCTGTGTTCCTATTTTCAGGTACAGAGCTCCCTGCCCTGCAATGCTCAGCTGAACTGATCTAGATACCCAGCCTTATTTATGTGTTGCCAACTCCAGAAGCAGCTGTGGACTTTGTGACTAGAAAGTAGATCAGTTAGATGTCCTCTAAAAGGGTCAAAGCTTTGGCTGACCCTTTCAAAAATCACAAAGCTAAACCAGTTAGGGGTTTAATAGAGAGACAAGCATGCAATCAGCATGTCCCCACCTTTTCTGAAGCAGAATATTGTGCTTTGGAAACCCCCTGATTTCATTCAATCACTCCCAAGTTTTGTTCTCATCTGTTCTCATTGGTAGCTCAAACACACTGTAATGCTGTTTTCACACCAGCTTTAGCAATGATGACACTGACAGTGTGCCAGTTAACCAGCTCTTGCTCCCCTTCCTATTCTGTGTGTTCTCATTTCTCATCACATCTCTGTTGTTTTTTTTTTTTCCAGCCCTATCATGGGTCCCACATGATCAGTAAAATTTATTGGTATAATTTGTCACCTAAGAGCAAACTGTTATTCAGACTACTGCTTATTCTTCTGCTAGATTTCTGCTGCTTTTCAATTAAAAATTGCATGAAAGGCAGAGTAAAAAGCTACACTGTGTTTAACCATAAATGTGAGTCTGTGGCAAATGCCAAACCACTGACATCTCCTCATCTGATACAGCAGTTACTCTGAGCTGTCCAAAGGGCTGCTCCCCCTCCTGCATCCTTCTGACAACCATTCTGGCAGAAAGGCAGAAGGAACAGCTAAGAGAGGAGAAGCATGAAGTACCTACAGTAAGTGTAGAGACTGTTAGTATGTGATGTTTTTTTCTGTCAGTGTAACTTTCAATAGTATTTGAGTTGAATTTGTGTTTTGAGAAAGGGTATTTGAAAAGGGAGGAAGATCCTCTTGTCAGAGTTCCTTGCAGTAGAGGATTAAATGAAGGATCTGACCTTATACAGCAGCACTGCTTTGATCTGGGTTGTACTCTGTTGTTAGAGTGATGTAACACCACTGGAAAAAAAACCTTTGCATTTTTTTCAGTCAAAATATCTTGAACTCAAGGAATGTGAAAATATTCAGCAAGACCTTACCTTTATCAGAGGACCTCAATAGCTGAGACAAGGTTACATTTTATAAACATCAGGTGGAATTCCTGATTATGGAATCCTATTTGTACTGTGCTATCATACGAGAAGCAAATATTTGGAGATAAAAAGCCTTTTGTTGACTTAAGACTCTGGAGTGATGCTATGGAATAATTTAGGGTGTTCACTTTGGGAGGCTCAATAAAGGTCAAATGAATCCTTAGGAAAAAATCTCTGGGACAGTATACTGCCTATATAGTCCCTGTGAAGAGATTGAATAATCTTTTTACCTAACATAATTCTAGTTGAAAATATCTCTCCATATTATACATTATCCATATGATAGAGACATATATCATACAGATAATACAGAGAGATGTATTCTTCCAATCGAGGTTCTAATATAAGTTTAGGCAATGACTCTCTTGAGGAAGTCTGGGTTACACATTACTCCTGGAGTAATGATTATTAAGGTCATGATTATTGCAGGTTAGTGTTTGGTGTACATAGTGATTCATACAAAAAATATCCTTTATAATGCTGTCCTCATCTTAATGTATTAATGTTATTTGCATTATTCTGAGATAACGCTTTGCAAACCTGGGCTGGTTATAATGCAATTCTGTTTGCACATTTTCATTCCTGCCCCAATTTCCAATAGAAAATACTCTGGCAGGAAGAAACTGATTTGTTTATATCCTCTATGTATATATTGGGTTTTTCCTGAAATATAAAGCAAAAACACTTTATAGGAGGTGTTTAACTTAGCATAAAGTTAAATATTTGTTTTGAAACTATTAGTAGGGAGGAATGAATGCCAAACTATGAAGGAGTTTCTTACCTTCTTTCCCAGTTGTCCAGCATTTGCTATGTTCTCCCAGAATACTGAAATTATATATTCTGGCAATGCATTAAATCATCAAGCTATGTAATGTTTTGAGACTTAGACACTGTTTGAAGTATTAAAAAATTCCAAATAATCATTGTGGTAGCAGCAAAAAAAAAAAAAGATTGCTGTATATCCTTGTGATTAGGACACAAGGTACTGCTGACTGTCATTTCTGCTGCTCTAAAGATTTGTCTGGTTGTACAGAGCAGGACAGAATCCACAGCTGAGAAAAAGCAGAAATGCTCAGCTTTCACAACCCTTTGATTAAGACTCTGTTTAGTAGAGCAGAACGTATGGATAAGGAAATCAATCAACTTGTGAACATCTGAAAAGAAGGCTAACACTGAGGTTTTGGATTAAAACCTGTCTCCTCTCTCTGCAAACACGGGAGCCTGTTCCCACCTCCTGCAGGATGTTTATTCTGTTATTGTATTACAACAAGTTTGACTGCATTTAATATACAGTTTGGGAATATCTGAAATAATATATTTTAATTAATTTACTATTTACTCTTTCCCTCCCCTCCCATCACCCTAGGCAAGAAAACCTAACTTGCTAAGATTTGATATGTATGGGCACATCCTAACAAAAAAAATCTGTTAATCTACAAGATTACTTTGATATTAATTAAATTATCACACACACCTATTAAAATCCCTTAAAAGATATTTGTCTCAAATTCTACAGCAAGAGTAGGTGACACAGCAGGGTAACAAGGCACAGCAGGGTAACAAAAAAACAGAGTCCATTTTGCTTGTGGAGCCTTGTTCTTCTCCCCAGAGTGACTTTCGTCGCTCCTGCTGGCCTTTGGCACTACTTGTTTCCTGATTACAGACTTTTTTTATCCTCAGTGAAAACTCTAATCAATTTAAAGTAAACAAAATAGAAGAATTATCTATAGATACTACATTCCTTGGAAAACTGGAACTTCTTAGAATTATATATTTTACCTTTTTAAAGCTATCACAAACACTGACTGTTAATGAACTGTTAAAGCAAAAATTACTCTGATTTCATCATACTTCAGATCTCAGCTTTGTCCTTAAATGAAAAAGAAAAATCTGTCCAAATCTTATAAGTTCTCACCATCAGGGGATATTATTTCCTGACCAGATTTAAGAGGCTTCTCTTTCCATTGACTTTTCCCTAAACTCTCATCCACCTGCCTCTCCTGCTCCCCTCTATCCCCTTGATTCCCTCTCAGGCTTCAAAATGGAATCAACTCTTGAATCAAATGCGCTTCAGGTCCACATTCTCAGGTAGTTTATCCAACGTGCATGAGAAATCAGCACAATTTCAGATAGTGAAACCATTATTTCAGTTCTTGTCAATAAACTATTTTCTTTCAGAGAAGAAGAGCTACTGCAAGGTGCTACCTTGGTATGAAGATTACTGAACCATTAGGCTCAGAGAAGGCAAGATGAGAAGCAGCAGAAATATCCAATACTCACATTATTTTAGGAAATCCCCAAATAGTACTTACCATGTTACATTTAATAAGCATCCATACAGCCATGTCCACTTTATATCTTACTGAATTCAAGCTTTTATATTTTTCTACATTTATTTGTGTACAACTGCTTTTAAGTATTCTCAGTCTCTAAACAATTGGTGAGTTGCCCTACCAGGGATTATACATATAAATAGAAACACTGTTGTGAAAACAGTAAACTGGAATTCAAACTAAATCTTTTCCCTCTCCCTACAGCTTTTCAGTCAGTTTGTGGCTTCTTATCTAGAGAGTTTCATATCAAAAGCAGTGGAAGTAAACAGGTCCAACAAGATTTGAGGTTTATCTCGATAAATCTGTTTTTCACTGACTTTTAAACCAAACTCCTTGCATGCAAACTTGGTGAGTCACAGTTGCCTAAAGCAGAGTGTGCTTCTGAAATCTTAGAGGAAATAAAGGCTGTCCTTACTAAGACTTTAAATTGTAATTTAGTGATTACGTACTTGCTCGGGGCTTTTACCTATATTATGTATTCTTCCTTAAGGAGCTTAAACCTTGTAGGTAAGAGTTCAGTCAACCAACATGAGAAGTTTAATCAGATCAGGCTAACAGATCCCTTTCCTGACCTTCATTCTCTGCAAATGAATGAGGAACTGTTGCTGCAGTACTGTTTTATTCTATTCTGTGATAGTTTCAGCCTCGGTATTATTTTCAAGGAATGTGCTATTCCACCTGCACAGCCAGCATGCTCAAATTAAAGCAAGGCTTGTTATGAGTAAGTAACCTTCCAGCCTAATAACTGAAGCACTTAAGTCCTCTGGTAGAGGTCTCTTGGAGGTCTACATCCTTTTTTTTCCCAGTTCAGTAGTTTCCTGGAAGTAGATTCTAAATTTTCTGGAGAATATTACTTATGAGTGATGAAGAACTAGAAAGTAGCTTCTGAACTGAGGATTGAGAAAGTGGCTAGCCAGTGTAGACCTAAGTGTAAATGCTGCTGACAGATTAGGACCATAAATCTTGAGATAGGAAGGCCAAACAGATGTATTTATGCCATATCTCCTTGCTAGTTTACTGTCATTGCATTCTCCTAGCCTGATCTTTGTAATGAATAGTCTTCAGCAGGTTATTTAGTAAAGCTGGATGTGGCATAATCTGCACAAGTTACTGCTATTTGGCTACTGTTTCCTCTATTATGTCAGACTCAGTATGGAAAAAGAATCAAAATGCAATTGGTTTAACATTAGCATTTTATACATTAAAAAAACACCTCCTAGACAAACAGTTCCATGAAATCATAAGAGAGCAAAGCTGATTTTTAAAGAGTCCACGGTAAGCATATTTGCCATGACTAATCACTTCTTGAAATGATTTAACTGCTATCTCTCATATGGTGCTAGAGACAGCTGGAGACAGGACTTCTTTATAAGGTTTGATCTATAAAAAAGCACAAAAAGGCTGCCAAGCAGTCCATTTTTAGCAAAGATCAAATCTCTTTGTTGTATTTGGCTAGAGTCACTCCAGAATTAGTACATGGAAACTTAATTAATATTTATATTTTACAAAATACTTTGTTACTCTCCTTTTCAAATACATTTACTATCTTTTTGAAAGATAGACAGTTTGTTATTGATGATTAAATTTCAGAAGCTAAGGAGTTTTACTTCAAATTGTATCTGAAATTTTGAGCATTAAAAATAATTTAACTTGAAATTCAACTTTAAATTGTTCTGTTCTCTTTACTAGGAGCCAGGATAGAGATGAGGAGGAAAATAAATATCTTCAAACTGGCTAGATAAAACAAATCAACAAGATTTGGTTAATTAGATTATCCAAGATTTTTAATTTGTACTGATCTTTTTACTAGCTCTGGGAAGTGGAAAACATCTCTAATGCAATGCCAGTCTGCCCTGGGCAGAAGATGGGGAGTGACTCCACTCAGAAGTACTTTCTGCCCTGCTTTACACAGCCACAAGAGTCACTGAAGAACCAAGAAATGATTCCAGGTTTCCACACATCTCCATGCATCCCTCCTGCTTCCCTCTTAGCTAAAATACAAAAGCAATCTTCCCCAGTTGCTTTCTTACTTCCATTTATGAATGTTGCCAAAATTATTAGAGTTGAATCAAAATATTAATAGAATACTTCCAGGTTTCCCTTTGTGTGTACACTTAGTGCTTTAGGGATGCAGAGTTGAGACTGTACACTTTGCAATGAGGCCACTAATGAAGCCAATCCCTTCATGCTTTGTCACTGCACACAATACTGCTGAGCTTCCTGCAGTTTTCCAACCCCACTACTATCGTTGAAATCCTCAGTGAGTGTCCAGCTATGAAAAAGTCAAACTCCATCAGATTAATTCATAATAATGTATGAATGCAGAATAGGAACCAGTGGATTTTGGTTTTTTGGTTTCAGTATTGTAGACTTTTGCTTCACTTTAAATAAACTTAGCATCACAATGTAAAATATTAATATAGTATTTACATGCAAAATTTTACTTGCTTACTATTGTGTGATGAATTCCTTAACAAATGTGTCAGCATAAAACCCAGGAAAAAGCTGTCATCTCTAAGGGCTCCATCTGCTTTGTGCTACTTCAGTTTCTGCCTCTACCCCACCCCAAGCAAGCCACCGTGTACATTGTTTATTCATAATATGGTTCTCCACAAAACCACTAATCTTCTTTCAAAACTCCTTTCAGCCTAGGATGGAGTGGTTTTTTTTGTGATCCCTTTGTCAAACTCAGAAGCTGTCAAGATCCTCTCTCTCCTCTATGTTCCAAAGAACTGATCTCATAACATGCAGCTCCTCATACTCCACTAAAGCCCAAAGCTGCTGATTAATTTAGGAAGCACCTGAGCTTCCTAAGAGCCATAGCATAAAGTCTCCCAGGGCACTGAAGACGTTTGGTTTGAAGCCTAGCACCAAGTTAATGGCATATCCTGCCTAAACCTGGTTAGCATCCAGAATATCAACATTCTTCTTAAGTCCCCTGAGGAAAGCTCTGTCTGCCAGGCATTCCTGGGGAGCACCTTTTGAGTACTAACAGGCATCTCAGGAGACGCAATGGCAACCACAACATGGTTTAAGCTAAGCATGGTTAGGCATGGTTTAAGCTTCAAGAATTAAATCTAATGCCCCACTTCCCTCTTTGTACCTTATCACAACTGCTATAATGTTAAGGGCTGGCATCCTGGAGGGGTGTGCTAGGCTCCAATTCTGGTTTCCAATGGTTTTTTTAATCCACATGCAAATGATTGTAAAGCATTGGCTGTGTCCTTGGGACAGCATCAATAACCTTACTCTCTTCTTCTCTGGCAAGTAGAATCAAGTCCATTTTTTTTTATTCTCTCTGGACCAGAGAAACCAGATTTTATCCTCATCAGTGGAACTCATTACAAAGGGAAGACAGTCCTTCCCAAACCAAAAATCTAGTGCGCAAACTATTTCCCTGAAGGATGTCAGCCTCCTGACCCCTGACCTTACACATGTACAGCTAAAACTGAAACTGAATTCCTGCTTACAAAGTCCTGTAACAAAACTGATTAGTGAATTAGAAGTGTGATGAAAAATACAGGGAGGGAAAGAGAGTAAGCAGGAGAGAGAGATAGATTTCTTCTAGAAATATACTACATGTATAGCTTAGTTCTTCTACTGATATTTTCTCAACCTGAAGACTGAAATATTGTAAAACTGGGCAATTTTTTGAGTATAAATTTCAGAAACTTAATGAAGAATGGTATCTTCTTTACAGCTTTGTTAGGTTTAGGGATTAATTTTTCTGTGTAAAAATCATAGAATCACAGAATGGCTTGGGTGGGAAGGGACCTTAATAGTTCCAACCCCCCTGGCATGGGCAGGGAACATACACCTTCCACTAGATCAGGTTGCCCATTAGCAATACCTTTCAGCAATGCTTTCACTTTCATCATCAGGAACAGCTGCTTGCTGGGAAAAGTGGAAAGAAATAACTAGGAATCTAGCTTTTATATAGTTTGTTGGGAGTGTTCCTTACCACTTTTCCATCACTAATGGTTTCATAAAATAGCTACTTTGAGTAGGAAACACCAAGTGTTTCCAAGTGCTGGGGTTTAATTCCACTAGGCAGCTAAGCACCACGCGCCCAAACCTGGAACACCAAGGTGGGTTATATTGTCTTGGTCTAGGAATTTTTACTTTTAATACATAATTTTCCATAAACAAATACACAAGGTGTAAAGTAAACACTGTCAGGTAACCTATCACTCCCAATGAGTGCTTCTTTGATGTATTTAAGCGTTTTAAATACTGTTGGCATTTGGATGCAGCTTTAAAACATTTTGGAAGTATTTTTGCTTTGAATATATAGATAATACATACAAAGAATGCTTGTAGAAAGGATGCTTAGAAAACAGGGAGTCTTAACTGTGATTCTAGTAATAAAACCGAGAAATTAAGTTATGTGGGAATATGTATAATTTGATTTTCAAAGGTGTCACGGTTTGACAGTACCACAATGCCAGCGTCGCTGGCCCAGACCGTCTCCCTGGTGGTCTAGTGGTTAGGATTCGGCGCTCTCACCGCCGCGGCCCGGGTTCGATTCCCGGTCAGGGAATTAGTAATCGTGCCAGTTACACAGCGGCGCAACGCGAAAATATATCTAATTTTTCACGCTCTACTAGCAAAGAGGGTTGACTAGTTTTAGACGGAGGTATTTGTGCATACTTGAAATAGGTGGATTTCAAGATGTAATTATATATATATAATTAATTGTGAAATCAGCATCCTGCTAGTTCAGTATAAAGTATCTCATTAGGTCATGTAAAAGGGCTTGGTGACGTGGTATTTTGAGTTTCACTTTCTTTATTTTGATGTTTAAGACCACACTACTTAAGATGTGCCAACAATGGTTCCTGTCTTCTTACTTCTGCCAATGCTTATTCTTTCTGTAACTTCTACAAATGAGGATAATTAGTTGTCTGATTTGTTCCGGCATTATTACCAATAAAAATGAAATCCTGGAAAGATCTTCCAATAAAGAAAATCAACACTGGGATTTAGTTTGGACATTAAATTTCCAGAATTAGTAGTGGGTAGAGCCAAATACTACTTGAACAAAATTTCTTTGACTACTTTGCAATAGAAAAACTGCTTGCAAGTTTCCCAACTGATTGCTTTTAGTAATGGGAACAAACCTAAGATACATTCTAGAAATCCTGAGGAAATAACTGACATAGATTGGGCCAATTAAACCTCATTGAAAATTAGTTTTGAGACTGTTAAGGAAACTTAGTAATGTTTTGAGTGAGATTTATTATTTTTCATAAAAGCTGACAGGTGGTTTCACAGATCTTCTAGTGGCAAAGCTAATTTGATACTTTCCCCATGCTCAGGGGTGTTTGTTCCAGTTGACAAGGAAGGGCAGGAAGCTACTGTCTCAGAAATTGTGCCAATTCCCTGGTTATAAACCCAGATTAGTTCTCTAATCTTAAAAGGAAAATTTCTGAAGTCAGAGGGAGATTGAGTTAAAGCCTGCCTCTGAAGAGCTTGTTTTATGTAGGCAGATATGGTTCAGTAATCTGCTGCATTTTGCCATTTCCTTTGAGTTGGGATCTGCTGTGCTGCACTTTACCCAAAAGAAAAGGAAGTTTCTATCTCTCTCCAAGTCTGTCACTTTTATGACACTGAGAACAGCTGACAGAGAACCACACCCTCAAAAAAAAGAGAGTAAATAAAAATGTAAGTGGCAGAGCAGGGGCGACTGAGGTAAGCAGCAGTGCTTTCTGTAGTAAACCCAAGAGGAAGAAATAATTGTTTTTAAAAGTGCAAAGAACCCTGTGTCCTGCTGCTTGACTGCCTATTGTGTTGAAAAGGACAGCTCTGCAAGTTCCTTATTATTTTGTTAATAAACAGATGGGTCTCGCACTGAGTAGTACGAAAACATCTGAATTTTCATGTTCTTGGTTAGCTACTTGACTGAGAAGAAGTATTTCCAACTATAAACATCTCAGATACTGAATCACCCTCATCTTTTAATACTTGTATTTCTGAAAAAACAATTGCATAAAAGATAGTGGCTACAGTCAGTACCATGAATAGAGCTGACAGTCAAGAACAGAGGAAAAGGCTTAAAACTTTTATTATTTCCAGAGCACTTATTTTTTTTTCTATTGCAGAAATGTACTATTTTTCAGAACATAATTTTCTGCATATTTTTTTTTTTACTAGAAAAGGAGACTGAGAGGTAGTAAGGGGAGGAGATATCAATAGGGGTGATTGTCCCAGACAGGAAGTTGGCAGTCTGGTATTCCGAGGTAGGTATCTGTGGATAGGTCCAGTTGGAACAGATGTTTTTGCATCTGGTACCAACACTGTGTGCAGAAATAAGAGTACTTCTGCACACAATGTTGGTACCAGATGAAAAAAACATTCAAAAATCTGTCTTTATAATTATTGCAATATTGTATCTTAAATGAGTGGAGTTTACTTTAGGTATTCAAAATCAGTAATAGCAAGTAAATAAATTATTTAAGTTAGAATAATTTTGAGTACTCTATTTGGAAGTACTGGGAAGCTATAGTTGCTTCTGCCTTGTACAAGAATAAATCTTTAGTTTCATGCCATGTCAGTAGGAAAGTCCAGCTGTGGCTGCTGAAATACAAAGTGGGCCAAGCTCTAAGCAGGGGAGTTAGTTTACCAGAGTATAAAATTAAGCTCAAGTTTAGCAGTGAAGATTTAAGGAAAAAAGTATGAATTTCAGGCCTGGTGCAGGCCTGGAAGAGATAACAGAGTGAGTGGAAGCAATGCCCCACATGCTAAGGGGCAGTGAATCCAGGGCCACATTTAGTTTCTGAATTCTTGCGTGTCCTGGTGATAACGCTGCTGTGGTGGCTACAACTTCCACAAGGCCCCGTGGCTCCTCGGGGCAGGTGCGCTGCCCTGCCCTCACAGTGAGTACCCTCCATGCAGGAAACAGGCTCCACGCTGGTGCAGATTGCTCCTGGCACAGCCCTGGCACACAGAAGCTGCCAGCACAACGAGCACGGCCCCTGAGGCAGCGGCGGCAGAGAAGCCTTCCCTGGCCGCAGCTGACACCCATAGGGAGACACACCCAAACCTGTCCGGGCGAGAGGCTGCCCCGTGGGCAGTTCCATGAGGGTGGCCCTGCACTGACCCCAGGCACTCGGGAGCCATTGTGGCACAAGACCAATACCGTGCAAACGGGTCAAGGAGTGACCTCGGGTCCTTTAGGACACGATGCCCCGTGCCCATCTTGCCCCCTCGCTGCACCCCAGCGTTGCGGTTGCTGGGCTCAGGAAACCACGTTTGGGGGCTGTAATACTAAACTTATGTCTGGGGCGCCTTCGGGTAAGCCCCACAGGAATGTACAACAAAGTCCTTCGCCCCCCGCTAAGGCTGGCACCGCCACCCAGGCTCAGCGCTTCCCCACGGCAGCTCCAGCAGGGCGGGCGCTGCGGGGCAGCACCGCCCCGGGCCGGCGGCCCCGCGCAGGCGCTGTGCGGGCAGGGCGCGCCCCGCCGCCGCTGGGCCGGGCCGGGCAGGGTAGGGCGGTAACGGCCCCGCTGCCAGCGCGCAGCAGCGCGGGCAAAGCGTCGGGGATGGCTCCGGCGGCGACCGGCGGGATTCCGCCGACTGCGCCATCGCTGGGCCTGATGGCTGACGGGCTGGGCAACAGCTCCGCTCTCGGTGGGTCGCTGCGGCCTCGGTCCTTCGCCGCGGCGGGACGCTTCAATCCGCGACCCCCTCGTTCCCCGCCGGCGGCCCTTGTACCGCTGCGCGGGCTGTGAACTCGCCGGGCAGTACGGCCTCACTCGCCGCTAGGATGTCTAGGCTGACCCCGCTGCTTCTGCCGGGGCCCGACGCGGTTTCCTCGGGGTCCCCGGCTTTCGAGTCCCTGCGGGGAACGAGGGAGGAGAGCGGCAAGGCAGGGGCGCGTCCCCCTCCGCCCTAGCCCCGGGCAGCCCCGGGCAGCGGGCTGGAAGAGGTCAGAGCTCCGCGGCGGCAGCGGCTGAAGTTTCTCCGGCCTGTCAGCGCAGCGCGGCGGGGGCGCTCGGGGCGGGCGCCGCCGGGTCCCGCTCGGGCGGGCTGCGATGCCCTCAGCGATCGCGCGGTGCTTATGTCGCGATAGCCCCGCGTGCTGATGTAGGGGATTATGGCCAGGAGTGGCGAGGGGAAAAAAAAAAACCAACCAAAAACTATAGTGAGCTGTACGAGCTCGAGTCGGACAACTCCTCCGTAGATGATTCACTTTGACTGGGATCGGATGGCTCTTAAGATTGAAGTGCGTTAAAGAATGGTTTCTATTTTATCCTCACTTGTGAGGTTAAGTTTGGCTTAGCGTTTAGGTTTTGGAAATGAAAAGTTGACTGTAACCCTTGAGAACTCTGAAGAGCACTTGCACACATACAATCACTAGAGGAAGTTAGTTTAAAATGACATTTTCTTTGTTTATGTCTAACCACAACTGTTATGCTACTAATAATCTCAAAATGAAACCAAATTTGTTGCTGGTGTAGTCTTAGTCTGAAGTGCTTGCTTTTTTTTTTTTTTAATGCATTGTCTGTGATGCTCAAACTCATCAGTAAGAGTATACCAGCTTGTTTGAGAGTGAACTTTCAACTTAGTGGAAACAGTTAAGATGGCCATACTTGCTAGCAAAGAATAAATCCAGAAGTGTTTCTTGTCTTTCTGGCATTCCTTTTGTATATTTGTATATTACTTGGTGCAGGCAGGCTTGGTCAGAAGGGTTTGAGATATCTGCTGCCTGCTGTTTATTTTCTGAAAGCAAGAGGAATGGAAGGCTTGTCATCCAGTGCTTCAGGAGAGTGGAAAGAAATAAGTACCACCATGCACCTTGAATTTCAGATTTATGTTGCCTTGTAGCTGCTGTCTGAGGACCTGAGGTTTTCTATGTAAACTATGAGGAGGAGAGAAGTCGTGGATTTTTCTTCTCTTCTTGATCATGACCATATATATATATATATATTTTAAACATATAATAATATAAAAACTAGTTTGCTCTTTGGCTGTTACTTCGGGGAATTGCTGCATGTTGATACATGCTATAATTACTATACAGTTTACCTGCTAGTGGTATCTTGAAGAGGCTGTAAACAGATGTTTTAGTAAACGAAAGGATGTGTGTATGTAGGTTTATACTGACTTTTTACAAATGTTTATACTCAGGATTGCTTTATTGAACTTGAAGTTGGGTGGAGAACTCTTGGTATGCTATGTGCTTTTGTAGGATTTAATAACTACAGAAGCAACTTAGCTGTATGTATATCTAGCTAAAGAAGATTGTTCTTATGCAGGCTAAAAATTGGCAAGTCTAGCAAGAGATGCAAAAAGCTGTGAAAGAATTTTCTTCTCAGAATTTTACAAATGCTTTCTGCCAATGTATCTGCTGTATCTCAAGATCACAGTATACCTCTTCACATAGGAGATACTTTGGTTTGGGTTAAAAATGATTTTTGATTTCTGTAAACTAGTAAGGACTGTTGTTAGCATGCATAAATTCATTGATACAATGTGCTTGGTGGCATTGATTTAGTGCTACTCACTAGATGCTGATTGTGCTTGTGAATTTAACCAATGATATGCAATAGTACTAAATAGCTCATGTGTCCAGGAAGAATTTTATTTCATTGCTTTTTAATGGCCATACTGGTGAAATGTGCTTTATTAAATGAACTGCAGCTGTTTGCAGAGTGTTGTATTTGAAAACTGAAGTTGGAGGAACAATTTTCCAACAGAAATGCAAATGTAAAGCCCCAGTTCTGTGTATTTTTGCTGTAGGAGCAATATGCTGCTCAAGTAGTGACCAAAGCAATTACACCATAAGCACTGCAATTTAGTACTGGTAAACAGTGAACCATAAGCTTTTTGTGTCTGTATGTGTTAATGCAGCATTATCAATCACATACTGTGTAGCACAAAGAACAGGCTAAATCTTACTTCCCTTTATATTTAAATTTTTCCCTTTCTCAACAGGACAAAACTGCTCTATATACTGTTAATTTTTTTTTCTCACAGAATTCTAAATAATGTCAGATGCCTTCATGGTGTGGTGACTGATGGTTGACTAGGTTTGGTCTTCCCTGTTGGTTCTTAAGCTCTCTCTGGCTGTGAGAGAATTGCAATGCTTATTGCAATTATTTCAGCACTCAAAATCATTGAGTCTTACATGCATTATACAGTGATACTTATAGCTATATTTTTTTTTTTGCTGTGAGTAGGACCTACCTTACATAGCAGGTACCTCCTTTCTGAATCCCCACCCTACCCTGAGGCTTTCAGAGAAACCAGTCTAAAACTTTCTGCAGAAATTTACTGCATGTGTTGATAGGGTGTATAATTCAGAAGAAATTTGCATTAGTAAAGAACTTCCTGCAAAATTTGCTTACAGTCAAAATTTTTGTAGTGACTTTGGTGAGCCAGAGATTTTGTCTCTAATGTAAGAACTCTTAGCAGGCTGTGGCCTGAGTCACTCTGAAAATCAGCTCGGTGTTTTATGGTTGTGAGCACAATGTTGGTACCATGGATGCTGTTGGGTGTCTCATGTCGTGCCTGAGACTTGCTGCCTGGGGCTTACTGTTGGTGTTCACTAAGTAGGTGCATTTAGAATGAGCTTTAAGGAAACTTGGCTGGTCATTCTGCTCATTTTCTTGAGATACTGCTTTTGACAAATCTGATGAAGGCTTTGACGTTTGTTCCTAAGAGAAATTCTTAATCAGCCCTGTAACCTCTAAGGCAGTTGGCAGTGTGTTATTAGTTGTCAGTATGTTCCTTCCTGGCTTCCTTTTTGTCATCTCACTTCCTGCTTATTTCACTTCTGGTTGTAGGTTCTGATTACTACAAGGAAGCCAGAAGTTAAGCGGAATTCACAAATGTGTTGAATGTTCTTCTTCGATGATAGGTGGCTTTCCTTTGTTATTCACTTTAAGCATATTCCCTGATGTACAATTTCCTTGAACAATAGACAAAGCAAGTGGTAGAGAATAGGTTTTCTTCACTTGAGAGGTTTTTTTCTCTAGAAAATATCTAAACTTTTTTCAACCTCTTCTTTACTGACTTTTCTAGTGTGTCTGCTCTCTTCTGTAGCTACCACCTGACTAGTAAGGCAGAGAAGCCCTAATGTTTCCTCATTATTTTTTTGTGTTTGTGTTTTGGGGAGTGGTATATTTTGTCTTGTGATTGAAATTGCTAGTAATTTCATCTGCTTAGTTTTGCAAAAGCAATTTGACTGTAGTGTCCAGAATAGATAAATACTATTTGAATCAGATAGCTCGTAAAAAGTGTATTTATTTTGAAGTTGCATGAAACTCTTCTTGTTAAGTTTACTATCAGTAAAATAAAGATATGTTTTAAATGAATACATGATTACCATCAGAGTAAATGATTTACCTAAATGATTTCCCTGCTAAGTACCTGAATTAAGAATCTAAAAAAATTAAATGTGACTTGATAATAGAAACCTCTACTGCAGCTCTAATAAAATGTTGTATCTCTGAGTAAGTTGAAGGTACTGAATGAAAGTATACAAAGGATTTAGAACTTCTTTTCTTTTAAGGAAATATCCACCACTTCTGAAATGCTAGGAGATACAAGCTGGCATTGAATTAACTTCACTAAAACTCAACTTTAAAAGTAAAGTTAGTTTCTTAAATTCTTGAGATTGAGGTATTTAGTGTGTGTTTAGGAAATTTAGCTAATAAACAAGGAGTTTTTATTTTTATGCCTGAATTTAAAAGCATGTAATTTAACATAAAGAAGTTTTACGCTAAATGATACTATGTAAATGTAATGTAATGTAAAATGAATGCTGTAAATGAACGAGCACATCCAGATGGAGCAATCTGATCTAGTGAAGGTGTCCTAGCCAATGGTGGCAGGGTTGGGATTACATAGTCCTTAAAGTCCTTTCCAAATCATTCCATGATCCATCCACCTTTGATATCTGTCCTGGAGGTAGGAAGTGTTGTTAGTATTTAATTTAGTTGAAAATACACTTCCTGTAGAGCCAGGAGAGGATGACTACATATCATCATCAGGTATCTTTTCCTTGCAGGGGGAGCTGGGTTCACAGGCTGCCTGACCTTTTCTCCTTGTGCCATTGCCTCAGAAAGCTTAAGCAATGTTTTTAGCAGCAGTGTGTAGGTCTGTGGGGTGATTTGATCCACAAGTGATCCAGGTACAAAAGAAAGGAAAAGACAAAGCACCAGAAAAGCTCCCAAAAGAGCCAACCCCCCCCCCCCCCCCCCCCCCCCCACTGCAAACAATATTCTCGTTAAGTATTTTGAACCCTAAGTGATGGCCCTTTTTTCTGCTGCTGGGTAGACTGGCCCATTAATGGTGAGGAGGAGGGAGAGAAATGTCGAAGCTGATATTGCTACTGAGGCATTGTTTTCCAGCTGTGCTTAGCTGAGATGTTTGAGCAGATCATGTGCCATACCATATTTCAGTTGTGTTGGACTTAAATAGGTTGTATGTGATCATATTTAGTTTGTTTAAATATTAATTAACATTAAGGCCAACAATAGTTTGTTTCTGTATACTGTGAGATTGATATCTATGTTTCATTTTCATTCCTAAAAGCAGGGAATATGATCCTGATTCTCCTTAAACTTAATGGACAAGAAGATAGTGAATATATATGTACCTATTTTTAGCAGGTAGATTGCTCAAATAACCAAATTCATAACAAGTAAACAAACCTTTTTAAAAGGCATGCCATAAAAGGTAAATGGCATGGGGATAATGGGCAAAATCCAGAGTAACTAAAGAGGATTTTTTACCAGTAGAGCAGAGAGAAGATTACGTTGTTGTTTATGGGCCACTTTCTCTAAATTAAACAATACAAAAACAAGTGGAATGTGCTTGAAGTAATCAGATGGGTGTAGATTCTACTTAGATTTAGTATAGGAGATTTAGAAAAACTGCATTATTTTAATGCTGAATTGTATACTGCTAATATAAGAACTAAACTGTTTTGATCTTGGTTATTAAAATGATTTGTTTTTTCAAGGATCTGAGTTGTACTTTAGGCAAGATAGGATTAAGATTAAATATTTCTAGAAATTTCTCATGTGCTTTATGAAAAGTTTGTCTATGCCATGTTAAAATTGCAATTGAATGAAGCATGAAATATTTTTCCAGTTATCTGCTAGCTTTTTTCCTCTTATATTCTGTTTCCTGAAGGTGCTGTAATTTGTCTTGAGCAATTGCTGAGGTGGAAGAACACTACCAAAGTATCTGAGTAACAGTGATTAGAACCAAAAGACTTGTCTAAGGTTGACTATCTTTTTATTTTACTTCTTAGGTAAGGATGAAGTAAGGGCAGGCAACATTCAACTTCAGTACTTGGCATATATTATTTTTTAAAGCATATGAGTACATGGGATCTGAATTAGTAGCATGAGTGCAATTTATTATTTTCAGTTTAAACATTACTAAGTGTGCCGAATATCACTTCTAAATAATTTCATTTAGATCACATCCTCAAGTGTTGCATATGTAGACTAGTATACAATGACTGGTGTATAAAAATGCCAGGACAGCAAAGCACTGAAACAAATCAGTTCTTTATGAATTGACTCAAGTCAAGGAAGATTGCTATGGCCTGATGAAAACCTTTGAGGAGCAGCATCATGCATCACGAGACTGAGGTGAACTGTCAGCAGTCTGACAGAAGTGTAGTGTGCCTCTGGGGAAAGGGAATGGGGAATGCACAATGAATGATGGAGCTGTGACTTGGCACATAAAATGTGCTGCCTGTTTAGGTCCTCAGGGCTTGGCTTTGCATTATGGCATAACTGCTGAGGGTTTTGAGGGCAGACTGTGTAGGGTGTTTGATAATGTAAGCTGAGTGCTTTGCTTTGCTTGTAAGGTTATCTCAGTAATCCAGTTAAAAACTATTTTTAGGATTACAGTCTGTCAGGAGCACAGTGACTGGGGTAGCAGGGAACTGAATGGGAAGGGACCTCTGAAAACCACTTTGGATCTGGAAGAATTGCAGTGAACCATGACGTGGAAAGCCAGAGGCATGGACCTCTAGCCATGTTATAAGGCCCCCTTGCTCTCTGTGTTTGGTGGGAATTTCCTGCCATGGTTATGGAGAAAATAGATACTTGTTTGGGCAATCCATGGCACTCTTGCCACAAAGAGAGGCAGAAAACCCAAAGTTGAGTTGGATAAATTTTATGACCCTTCCACAAAATGGCTTGACTAGCAAGTGGATGTTGATAGAAGGGAGGTGTTTCCCATTCATTCTTAAAATCAATACTGTGCAACAAAATCCAAAGTATCTGCGTGTTGTGTTGTCTTAGATTTGAACAGGAAAGGTGCTTATTTATTAATACCCTTAGGAGCTTGTGTTGTATACTATTTCAGTTGTATTTCCTAGATTCTGAGATGTTGTAGTCATCCAAGTAAAACTTCTGTGGTGTGATGGTTTTCTCCTGCCTCGAAAGTAAATGAAACTACTTTAGTTGATTAACTGGGATACTTTGTGGCTGTTGCTACCTGGTGAGTTAGAAAAAAAAAATATATTTTGGTATATTAAAGCATGAATTATAAATTCTTAGAATGCAAGTAAACTGCGTGTAAGATCAGCCTTCTCAGTTACATGACTGTATCCCTTACCCTTTCCTGTCTTCTGTTTCCTTGCAGTATAAAGCAACTGCAATCTTGAAGTGTTAAATTGTAGGTATTTTTCAGTTGTCCTACTCAGGCATACGTTAGAGCTTCAAAGGTTACACATTGGTAAATTCTGCACACAGTCATCTGTAGGATTGCTGCCCTCTTAAAAGTGAATAGCTTTCTCTTTTGATTTTGGGAACAAACTAGACCATCTGGTTTTGTCCAAAGCAAATATTCTCAGATTCTGCTTAACTTTTAGTTTTGAGATCTGTTCAGTAATTTGTTTGCACTTCTTTCAGTTTGGCTGCATTTCTGCTATTTCCTAGGAAATTATTTTAGCAAAATTCTTAATACATCTCTTTTTTTGTTGTTGTTGTTGCTAATTGGGGTTTATCAGTTGTTATTTCAAGTAATTTCCATTGTTTTCACTTTGAGCAAGTTTTGTGTATTGCATGCTACCCAACTGTCAATTTGTCAATTTGAGACTGTTCTGAAAAATTCAGAAATGTTTTAAAATAAAAGGTTTACTGTTTCTAGAGGAATAAAGAAAACTAGGGTAAGTACCAAACTTCTCTTTGCTGTCTGTCGCCTTACTGGTGTTTCTCAAATGCCATGTAGTTATGCAGCCAGTGCAGGAGATGTTTGTGGAATAATGCTCTTTCTGCAAATTTTTGGAGGCTTCCTCTTTTTTTTTTTTTTGTTTGTTTTGTTTTGTTCTGTTTTTGAAAGGAAAGGATTATAATTCTAGACATTTGTGTTGTGAAAGTGTCCCTGTCATGTAAATGGTTTTCTGCTGACTTCTATTCTTCAGTGAGTTTGATGAATGGAACAATTGTGAATTTCCTTGTCCATTTCAATACAAGTAGATGGGAAATAGATGGATAAAAAATGAACACGTTCTGGTTGTCATTATTTCCTACTCAAAAAAAAAAAATTGTTTTCTGCTGGAGTGGAGGAGAAGAATAGAAGGTAGAAATGCATGTTGGGGATAGTAATATGTAAGTCTTTATTATATGGGGTGGGGAATGTGTATAAGCTCTAAGGGATTGCAAAGGTTTTGAGTATGCAACGTGTAATTTTGGATTTATCTGAGCTGTTTACCTTTTTATACTTTGATATGGGAGAAGGTACTGTGTTCTTAGTTTCTTTGTGTATATTGGACTTAAAAGTGTGTTAATATTGAAGAGATTGTTCAGAGATGTGGAACGTTCATTATCTGGATGGAGCTTATGTGCAAAACCTGATCTAATCAGTGCTGCTTTTAGCAGCACTTGGACTGATGAATTTCAAGTTTCCCTTCTAATGAAAATATTCTATACTTTTGATAGGTCAGAATCCCAGTTTATAACATAGAGTTTACATCTGTGAAATTCAGAACTTAAACAAAAGTGCTTAAATGTGGATATAGTGTGTGACAATGCTTCAACTTAAATTCTTTGCAAGCAAAAAGAATTCCTTCATGTCAAGTTTAAATACAAAATGATTTCCAGATCTCAGACAAACACTGAGTCCACCTTATTCTGATGAGATGGTGGATGCTCTTTTGAGAATTTCCACTGTCAAAAGAAAAATAAAAATCAAGGCTATTTCTTTCACACCTGATAATTTTTCTATGCAAGGGTCAATATTAAATCCTGTATTTACTCTCATATTAGGGAAGGATCCACGTTTTATTGGTAATTTTGCATGAACTCCTGGACTGGAGGAATATTATAGCATTTTCCTCGCTGATGTGAACAAGGAGCAATGGTAGTGTTATTCTTCTGTGAACCATGTGAGCCCTTTATTTGAGATTACAAGCCTGTCAGGCTTGTATGGTTGGTTCTTCACTGTTATATTGAAGAAATATCATGCAGGTTTTTTGAGTGTTAGGTGTATGTAATTGTTTGGTGAAGAGGGAATATTTGCTGTTTCTGGTGTAAGTTGTCAGCCAGTAGAGGATGTGTTTTCTTCTTCACTGCAGAGGCTACTGTGGAGATTTGGTCATGCTTGTAATTTTCTGAATTTTTTCAAGTGATTTACAGTGTATAGTGATACATTTATTTATTGATTTACATAGATGGAGAGGTTCCATGGGTTTTGTCAAGCCATGGCTTACAGACAACTACTTTGACAACTAAAGTGGATGGCAATGATGGCAAGCCTGAACACCTAGAGTATATTGCCTTTGCTTTGGTTCCTGTTTTCTTCATCATGGGTCTCTTGGGGATCCTTATCTGCCATATCCTTAAGAAAAAAGGATACCGTTGTACAACAGAAGCTGAAGAACTAGAAGAAGAAAAAATTGACGAAAAAATAGGTAATCAAGTCTAATAAACAAATTCCTATTTCTCTACATTGCAACTACTATGAAATAATTTATTGTAAGACTTGTGTCATTTCTGTGTCTATATTTGACATCAAAGCAGTATTAAGAATAATATTTTTGTTACTACATGTCACTTGGGGTTTGATCTCTGCCAGTCAAATCCAGGCGTGTTCCGCTTTTCCCATGCGAGTCTGCTAACATTAAGTAAGAGCTTAGAGAGGGATCAAAGTATCCCTATATTTGTTTGCAACTCCACAGATGGAGTCACCAGATCATTTTTCTGCATTTTACATGCTGTTAACAACAAAGTATTGTTGTACATGGTGCTAGCTGAGAAGTGGCAAAAAGCTTCCATTTAAAGCCTAAAATCTTAGTTTTATGTTTTGCAATCTTAATTTGTTCCTGTTGTGCTGTCATTCACTTCTCCCCTCTCTTTATAAAACCAAGCCTTTGGACTGAATATCTTTATTCTGTTTTATGTAATGCTACTTATAATTTTTCCTTCAGGATGCCTTTTTTTTTATCCTAACATTTGTTCATTTGTACCCTTGTTTTTATTGTTCCTTTTTCCCATTTATTCTTACTTGGGGAAAAAAAGGGTGTTACCAGGTGGGAAGGGCTATAACATGGTATAGCATTTGTAAAATGTAAGTAAGAACAAAAGTCACTTGTAAATACTCCTCTTCCTTTCTCCCAATTAATTTCATTCAGTAGGTTGATAATGAGTGCAAATTACAGTGGCTCTGTGGTAAGGGTAGACCCATGTGGTGCAGTAATGATGTGTCAGTGTGTTCTTAGGCATTACCTGCCTGGGGCAGCTGTGCAGTGAGTGGAGCTATCTGATCTGATAGTTCCCCTGGGTGGAACAGGGGAGTGGTAATGAAATGGGGACATCCCCCATGTCTCAGTGGCAGGAAGGAGCTGCCTCTAAGTTACATTGCAAAGTTGCAGGTAGTAAGATGAAGCATGGGTACAGAGGTGGGGAAGCTCCTAATTTACTACATAAGAGAAGAATTTAGAGTCTAGCCTATCAAACTTGCTTCAATCCCATTTTTTTAAAATAAAGCATTATAACAATTATTAGGGAAGGACACAGTTTTGCCTCTTCATTGTTTTAGTTCCCCAACTGATCTTCACTCTTTGCTGATTATTCTAGGGGGGGGGTTAATATTGCTAATGGTGCATTCTGTTACAAAAGTTTTCAGTTTTTTTTTTTAATTAATCAATTGTTATGTCCTTGAAGATGTGCAAATTGAATCTTAAATTGAATCTTCTTAAAAAAATCTTCTTAAATTGAATCCCCCTCATAATAAAAGTGGATAGTACCTGCTTTAGAATAGTAGTATGAGACAGTTTTGTTTTGTTTTGGTTTGGTTTTTTTCCCCTTCCTGTTGTTAGGATTAGAAATGCTGCTCTCTTATTTGTCTCCTCCTTACTAGCTGGAGAAGGAATTTTGAAGTATGTTTATGAAAACACTGAGCTTAATTAGTTCTCAGCTGAATTTGTTTGGACTACTGTAGAGATGATAAACCTGTGTTCATAGTTTTTACTGAATAAGGACGATAAAGTCCTACCTAAGCTTTCCCTCCAAGTGACAAAAAATCTCGCCTCTTTTTTGAAATGTAGTTTCTTCTGGTTTGTGTTCAGTTTTGGTTGTGACTATCTTATCATTATTTATTTTTAAAATAGTTCAGTTCTTGATTCATAAGGCCAAGATACTGACAACATATTTATTTCTTTGCACAGAAATGAATGAAACTATACATGAGAATAGTGACACTGTGGGACAAATTGTTAACTACATCATGAAAAATGAAGGTACAGTATTGAAGTTACTGCCATTGAAGTTAGCAGCCCTTGTGATGGTGTTCTATAACAAATATGTTTTTTTGGATAGTCTGACGTATGGTTATGTTCACGTGCTTTCATTTAGTAACCAATTTGTTCATTCTTAGCTCTTTGAAATTGTCTTTACAAGGCAGTAACTTCAAGGACAATAGGGAAGTTTCTTGCTTACTTGAAAATTGTTTTGTATGGTAAATTCAGGTCATGCATTTCCATATATTTTAACTGTTTAGGTATTTGGGTCTTTTTGGTTCAGCCTTTTGCTTTGTGAAGTAAAAGCTCAATGTTGCTTTCTTAGTGGCAGTGTTTAAAGCCTGTGGAAACTTTTATGTTTTGACTAGATTTAACTTCTTGTCCTGAAGTGATTCTTGCAGCTCTTGTCTGGTGAGAGGCTTGTGCATAACTGAGACAGTATATAGCACTAATGGGTATTTATATAGCACTAATGGGTGATTTGGTATATAGCATTAATGTTGAATTCTGTACGTGTTATCTGCATTTGTCTGCAAAGTAAAGGATAAGATGTGACTGAGAAAACGAAATCATAGCCAAGCACCCCATGGAATGCTTGGTTAGTTCAGAATGTATTTGCCCAATGAAGAAATGTTTAGGAGACAGGATGTTTTTATAGGACAAGAGCAGTCAGCCTTTTGATTTTGCATTTGTATAAATCAGAGTTCTGACCACTGAACTTGCTTTCAGTTACCTCTGAATTAGTCCTCTGGAAAAGCAATGATTTTGAGTTTGCATGTGGGGATTTTTGGATTTTGTTGTTTGGGGATTTTTTCTGTTGTTCGGAGTTTTTTTCAGACTATTAGTGCTTTGAGTTTGTGTATTTTTCCTTGAGATTGGGATTAGGTAATTCATGTGTTTTGATAGGAAATGAGCAATTGATAGTTCTTGGCTGATAATGAATTTTCATTTTGTGGGGCTCACTTAAACTGATGTTTTTAATCTGAAGTTGAGTTAAACATGTGAGGTGATTCAGAGATTTTGTTCGAGAGTTTTGTGCAGATGGCTGCGTTTCATGGCTTGCATTGGGGTGGAGCTTTGAGTGCAATATGGACTGCAATTTTAGTAGTTCATGTTAAGGTTACCCATAGAATTATATTAACATTTTTTTCTGCAGTTTTCTTTTGTGCTTTTTTGGAGATACATAATGCAGTCATCTTTCTTTTAAATGAAATACCTTTGAGGAACTTTAATTTTGTTTTTTTTCTAAAGTTAGAACCGTTCACTTTTGAAGAGTTCTGTTTATTCTCATTGCAGCAAATGCTGATGTGTTAAAGGCCATGGTAGCAGATAGCAGTGTCTTTGAACCTGAAAGGTAATTACTCCTCATTTTAATGCATGTTCTCTGAGGCAACTAAAAGCATATGCTTTCAAAGGACTTTGTTTCCTGAACTCTTCTAAGACTACATTGCTTGCTTGAGTTACCAGCTAAGAGAATAATACTTTGATTTTTCCATTGTGTTTGAATCCTTAAATTGTAACATATACCCTGGGTTAGTGACTGGCTCTTCTGGTTATGTGTTCTAGGTGCATGATACAGTTTTTCTGCATTTTGGTCTAAAAATTACAGATGCTGCAAATACTGGTTTACTTTGGGGTGGAGTTACCTACAAGGTGGCTTAGTCCAAAGCTACTGTGGCTTCAAAGAACAGAACAGCACTCATTTCATTTGTATAGGTGCTAACTTACAAGAGACATCTTCTTCTGTGTCTGCTTTTGGTTTACTTTTTTCTTTATAATTGTAGCAATAGACATTGGTTGACCTACCTGTTAGGATTTTTCACTGCACAGGTAATTATGCAGAGAAAGCATCTCTGCCTTAGATGCATTGTATGTGTAAAAAAACTTGTAGAGGCACCATATGTGTAAAAGTGCTTGTATTTGTACATTTGTACACTTTTACCTATGTCTAGACTCTCAATACTCTTTGTATATAACTTCATATTCAAGGCAGAGGAGATGGAAGTTCAAGTAGTATTGTGTGACCTATAAAAGGGGTATATAGTTTCAGCAAAACGAAGAGTTGAGTATAGAACCATTAAACACCTGTTCTCATGGTGAGACGCTTGGTTATTGAAATGACCCCTGAATTTCCAAAGGGGTTTCTCCTCAAGTATAGATACTCTTAAATGTCTGTGGTTCTGTAGAGATATTTATTTGAATTTTGTGCATAGTCATGTGTAATGTTATCTTGGGCATTTTAGACTATAATTTCAGTGGTGAATTAAAATATGAAGAGTAAGGAGGAGAGAAAATGATTGCTCTTACAGAATCTGACAGATCCTGAACCTTTTGTAATCAAGTAGAAATCCTCTGTATTTCTTTGCAAGTTCAGTGCATTATGAAACTTTCTAATTATAGAAACAGTTATGGCTGAGTAAAATCTACCCTTCTCTCAGTTGAAGCCATTAGTTCTGTCTGTGCTTCAGGTATTGAACTGCTTTTATTTTCCTTAATAGCATTTTCTTATTTATTTGTAGACCATTAAATATTTCTTGCCAATATTTTTATTTTGGATATGAGCATCCAAGTAACTCCCAGTCTTCTCTGGCATGTTTTACTTCTTTAATTTGTTCTTTCTGTTCTCCTTTGGAGTCTCTGCAGTTTGTTTGTATTTCTTGAAATAACATTTCTAAACCTGCATGGTAGGATCAGATCTGGCATGATTAATGCTGAGTATTGTAAATTTAGGTTCACAGGTTTTACTTCTGTTATTTCCACTGTTTTGTCCTTTTTAAGCAAGAATGTTGTTTATGATTCATGTTCTACTCATGATCCTCTTTTTCTGAAGAATGGTCATCTGTCTGATTGCTTTTTGGTCTAGATTTGGGTAAAGGCTTTCTGCTAAAACACTGAGAATTTATGTTGTCCTTACTGCAATACATCCTGTATTTTTAGTAAGATTTGTGTATGTGTGAATGTCTTTCATATATGTGTTCTCTTCTCATCATTCTAATTTGTTATCTTGACCTCTGCAGTTGCTATGGGTTACCCAAAGTCTGTGGGTACTTTAGCTATTCTTCTGTTCTGTTACCCAGTGAACTATTTAAAGCACTGAATATAACCAGGATCAAAACCCCCCACATTTAGTATGACTTTGCAGTTTCACAGCAACTACAGATATATTACATTCTGTATGTGTTTTTAATTTTTTTTTACAAGGTGCTGCCGTACAGTTATTTCACCTTTCATGAGCTCTGGCCTGCTGTGTTACAAGACAGTGTTAAAATTGATGCTAAAGTCCAAGAAAAGTACAACTGGTTTCTATCAATGCTATCTGTTTGTTTTTCTGCTTTTGAGAAAAATCGGATTGATTCTATTAGTTAATCTCAAATGCCTTTTGGAGGTTGTACTGCTTTTTCTTTCTAGGTACTTAAAATTTTATTTTTTCCCTTGAAACTGGATGATGTTGTTTCCTCTTGTCATTGTGATACACATTTTAGTTTTGCCTCCTTTCAGTATTGTGGTTCTGTGCTCTTCTTCTCGGAGTTCCTTGAGATCCTGTAACAATTCTGAAATACTTTCTATAGTTTTCCCAGGCAGTTCTTTTGTGAGTGTAATCAGCTTATTAAATGTCTCCTTCAATATAAGTTCATGTAACCTATTCTCTTCTATTTAGGCTATTTTCCCCCTCTTGTTTTTTCTTGTCTTTTGTGTTAGTTACCTTAACCACATGACTGCAGCTGAATCAGTTTGTGAAAGTGATTCCAATTGCGAAAATATAATATTGGAGGGAACTGTAAGCTGCACATCCTCACAAATATATGTTTCCTGTAAAAACTGGTTATTCACTAGACATAACTGAAGGTTGGATTTCATCCTTTTTCCTTTTTAAGAAATCGTATTTTATAGTAAACATAAATTTTCTTTATTTCTTTTTTTCTACAGCCCATTATCTCCTACCTCTCCTGAGAGTCCAGTGAGTCCAGGGACTCCTTTGTCACCAGGTGTTGTTCCATTCAGACACAACTGCAAAGCCCATCACTTCCATACTGTTGGAGGAGTGGTGGAAAAGGATGTTTGTACTCGCTGTAGTCACAAACGATGGCACCTTATAAAGCCAGCTCAAAAATCTAAAGAGAACAGAAGAAGTCGTATTGGAGAAGTTACAGTCCTTTCTGTGGGAAGGTAAGGCTTGGGTCATTTTGTTGTATACTTCTCTTGGAATGCTACAGTGACCAATGTTGGATCAGATATCCACTAATTCTGCTCTCTTTATAAGATTGGTGATCTTTTTTTTTTTTTTTTTATCACCCTGTTACTATTAGACTGAAGTTATTTCTGGAAGAAGTAAATGTGATTTTTATTTTTTTTTAAGAACTACATAGAAAGATGGAGATTTACTGTGGGTGTAAATTTAAGGCTCTTGCTCATTTGATACAGGCTAAAAGAAACAAGAATTGCACACTAATAAATTTCTCTGAATTTGATATTTCTCAAGTAAGTGTGAGGCTATAGAAACCACTTCATTCTATTTGTTATTTTTAATTCTTACCTTATATTGTAGTTGTCTTAGAAAATTATTATTCTAAGAAGTGGTATGCAATCTGTGGATTCTGCTTCAAAACACAATTCCCTGAGAAAGTGTGATTCAGCAGTAATGAGAACTAGAAAAACCTGTAGGTGATAGGAAGGAAGATGCTCTGAAGCGAAGCAGTGTCCATGTAGGTGCCTGCTCTGACATCTTGTTCTGGGGACCTGGAAATTTGTTTCTGCCTATGCTGTTGCTCCTGAGAATGATCTAACTCATCTGTGGGGAAATACAAGTGCACTTTCTTTTGCTCACCTCAGATTTCGAGTCACAAAAGTGGATCACAAGTCCAACTCGAAGGAGCGGAAGAGCCTGATGTCCGTTACTGGCGTGGAGAGCGTCAACGGGGAGATGACAGCGAAACAGGACGTGAGCGAAGCGCCCACCACACCTGCCAAACAGGACGTGCAAGAGAGGAGGAGCTCAGAGTAAAGGCAGGTATCAAACATCTGAACATCTGGAACTCATGCTGGAGGTGTTATGTTGTGAAATATGTGAAGGTAATCAGCACAGTTGAAAATGCATCAGTTCTGTCTGAAAACTCAACTTTCAATTTCAAAATTCTCTACACAAGTCTGCAAAAATTCCATGTGGTCACTCAGTTAATGATAAGTTAAGAAAGGCTTTTTTTATCCACCAAATTCTTATCTAATTGTTTATTCAGATTTTGTAATTAGGTGTTGAAATAACTTTTGTGGGTGTGGCATCACTAGTCCAACAGATAAAATGTCTGCATATTAATTTTTTGGCAAGAAAAAAATTTTGGCAATGGCTCAGATTTAGTGGCAATGTACTTATTGTCCAAAACAAACAAGTGCTGCTGACAGTGTTATCACTGGAATAACTGCAGTTATTCAATAACTATAGCGGCTTCCTTATGCTTGCTGTTTTGTACTGCATGCTTGTATGAGATGATTGCTTACTAGATACTTCTCTGATAGATCTGTGGAGCTTTGACTAATAGCAGTGGAGTCACATGAAACTGCTGATCTCACAGGGATCTAACTAAGCCTGGCGGTTGGGGTTTTCTTGTGAGTCATTAAACTTCAGTGAATTGCTTGAGTTACTCTATTGAGCATGTGAAAAACATGCACAGCATGGTTTTGAAATTAAATCCTCACTGTGTTGGTTTTTTTCTTTTCACAGTTTAGAATGTTAGGGGAAAAAAACCCTGGAAGTTAATATGGTTTGCCTCTATTTGATGATATGCTGATGGATAATATGAAGGGGAAAGGTGATTTTAAACAAATGTGATTCAAAATTCAGACTTGACCCTTGAGTAAAAAGGCTCTGGGGTGACATAGTAAAGGTGCTGGACTTGAAGAAAGTGAACAAAATGCACAGTGCCAAACTCTCTGTATGCTGAGAGAGAGGATTAAATGATGCTGTGTCAAACTATTGGTTACATCAAATGGAAGAGGGAAATGCACAAGAGAAAATTTGGTCTGTTTGGAAAAGCAATGAGACTCAAATGCCCTTGCGTATTTTGAGGTTAAAGTAGAGAGCTCTTATGCAGTGGGATACTTCCAACCCTTAGTGGCAGCACAGGTTTGACTGTTGAACTAAACAGAATGGATTTGTCTGGCCTCTATGCCTCATCACTAAATTACACCCAGGTTTTTGGAAACATTGCTGTAGAGGAAAGGAGACTTGGAGATGTGGTATGCTTTCAAATAATAAAAAAGTTACGGAGGGTAATGAGGTTTGTTTTTTTTTTTCCCCCCAGTAAATATGAAGACAGTGGTAGGCTAAATTGCAAGGAGGGGGAGCTCAGGTTTCAAAAATTAGGAAATTGGAATAAGCATCTTTATTGCTGGACATTTATAAGACCAAACTTGTCTATGCCAGTGTTTTGCCTTCTGATCTGTAGCACATTTTGGCAAATCACAGGTGCCTAGTGCTGCTGTTTCACTGTTGCACTGAAATCTGTGAAGGATCTACAGATGTCAGTGAAAGGGAAACAGTACTCCTATTTTCTGATTCAGAATGATGTCCTTGTGCTCAAAGTATTTTTATGTTGATGTGATTCCTATTTCTTCCCTTTTTAAAAATCAATATCAGCTAAATGCAATAGGAGATAACGTCTTCCTTCACTAGGCTGGCATTTCCATGCCCAGCTAATTGTTTTGTTAATTCTGTGACTATTTTTATTTCTTTTCTGTATCTCTAGTGGGAGATACAGAAATCTCATCAGATTGTTCCTAATGTGATTTTTTTCTAATATCTTGTGCTTAAAAGAGAAGATAACAAGCTAGTTAGTTATCTTCTCTTTAAGCACAAGAAATAGAAAGAATAGGGCATATATGAAAATAAATTCCAGTGCACTTTGATTAAAAAAACCCCATCATTTTGAAATCACTCAAAATGTTATGTAGTCCATTTTTCTCTCTAATTTGTTCTTTCTTCTCCTGAATAGGAAAGCTGTTCCCTGTAATTACCTAAAAGTTCTATAAATTTAAACCATTACTACTTTAATTTAAAAATAAGCTGTTCTCTAGAGAGATATGATAGTAAAGCTGTAAAAAAATTGTCCATCTATGGCAGCTTTTTATTGTTAGAACCTCCCCTTAGGATTAAAGTTTTGCTTCTTCTGAAAACAAATGTTCTAATAGCAAAGAAATGGTTCAGCAGAATATTTTAATGGTCTCTCTAGTCCAACAGAGCTATTTTGTAAATCATCTGGGTAACTAGCCAGGTCTGTTTGATTTGCACTACAAAAAAGAAACAGATCTTGCTTGAAAAAGGTTCCCTAGCATGGTTCTAGATCACTTTTTGTCTACTATCATGAGAAGCTGCTCACATGTAAACAGGTAGTAGTTAGACCTTTACTTCAGCTACTTATTTCAGACTTCTAATAAATTATTGTAGCCCAATTTACTGAAACTGAATAGATAACTGCATTTAAGACTTCTGTGCCTCTAGTCAGTACATTTCTGATGAAAGCTTATACTTTGGGGGAATTTGACTCAGATCTTCAGATGCAGAGGAAGAAGGCAGACATAAATGTGTGTTTAACTGCTTGTAGAAAAGTTTTTTCTGTCATTCAGAGGCTTTTTTTTCTGTCATTCAGAGGATTTGTGGCTGACTTTTACCACTGTTACTGAGAGTTCCTGTATGAGATGGAATTCCTGAGTGGGACAGTACCTGGATGAAATAGCATTGCTGACTGCCTGTATTTACTGTCGCTCTCAAGTCCAGGGTTTTTTTTCCCTAAACTGATGTGTTCTGAAGCGACCTCTTCAGTGTTTCAGCTTATCTAGTGTCTTGCTGGCTGTATCATTGAAAGTTGTGGCATGTCTTCTCTATGTCTTCAAGGTTCATGTTCTCAGCAGACTCCATTTCTTCAGTTAATACATTTCAAATATGCTTAATGGCACATAAAGAGTGGTAGATACACAGCTGATAATTGAAGTCAAAACTTTGAGTTGAGCTCTTGGAAATCCATTTTAAGCTACTGGGTATAAACAGAGACTGGTACTGGTACACTGAAGCTATGTAACATTTTCCATTTGTAGTGCTTAACGTTGTGGTGTGATTTGTCAGTTGGTCCATGTGTTTGTCCATGCATTTCAAGAGTACTAGCTCAATTTTTAGTTCCTCTTTATGATTTCACATGCTAAACTTGGAATGCACGGCAACTACTTCATGCAATTGTGGCTTTTTTTTTTCCATTTCAGAGCACCTGCTAACTTTTTAATTGGTGTGTCCATCCTAAAACTAATTTTGCTATTTAGGTTTATTTTTAGAACTGTTTTCTTCTCTTACAGGTGGAACTTTTAGAAGAAGATTGTCTGCAAGCACTTTGGAGAAAACTGAAAACTCCCAAGAGATGCATACTATTTTAAGAAATGTATTTATGGCAATGTAGTATTTTAAAAGTTCTGTGATGTCATTCCTGCAAGGTTAAACACTTAATGGTTTTTGACCAGTAAATAGTGAGATTTAGACAGTTAAATATTGTTGAGCTGTGTGGACATCATAATGAATGGCTTCATCTTGGAAAGAAAACATACGTGAAAGTTTTTGGACAGGAAAGGTAAAAGCTTTATCAAGTCTTAAACTTTTTTAAGACAAGCATTTATGAGCTCAGTATAAAGAGTTATACAATTACCTCATGGATAAACTGCATTCACCCCAGTGGTCCATCTGGATTTTTCTTCTGTTCTGCCCACTCCAAAATTGACAAGCGTTTGCTGAAGATAAAAGCCAGTCTTTGAAAGATGAAAATATTCTTTTAATCTAACTGCTTGTAGCCAAGTAAAACATACAAGGAAATAATTGTCAGCCAAATCTGCATGTGTGCCTTCAGTACATAAACCCAACTCTGTGCAGGGTACCTCACAGTAGAGACTGGTTCAGTTATATGCAGATGTTAAATGAAATTGTTGTTCCCCAGACCCATATCTCTCTCTTACTACTTGACACAGGCTGAAGAGCATCTTTTTGTATGCAGTTGGATGAACTCTTGGTGAGGTTACTTTTCTCATTGCCTTGTGTTCTCCTGTTTTCTTGTAACTGCTCACTCATATTTGAAGAGTGCCTAATAGTTTTGCTTTTCTTTTCTTGTTCTTACCCACAGGTTCCTTATTAAGTTAAGGCAACATATTTCAAGCCTTAGATAAAGATATGGAATATTGGGCATTAAAAAATTTATGGAATATATACTAAAGTGTTCCAGAGTGGCTTTATTGGACTGAGGGTAGTTGTATTCATTGGCAAAAAAATCTTAAGCCAGTGTTACTCCTTTCATATTTTAAGTGTGACTTAATGCTAAAATTACCATGGTATTCTCCTATTAATTTTCTGTATCTACTTATGATCTTAGCTTTGTCCCGTTACTTATTCTGGGGAGAGAAATCTCTGTAATACTTCAGCAAGCTTTTCTGTGTAACAGAAAATTATATCATTTGTTCTGAGTGCCTAAGAATATAAGCTCTAATATAATGCTTTTTAGTAGAGATTGCACTATATTCTGAGAACTATAACTTAATCTGCTTTATGAACTCAAGGAAAATCAGTGTATGTTTTTGAAATGGATTTATTTTAAATTGATACCTTCAGTCTTTTTAAACAAGAGCTCTAAATTGTGTTTCTTCTTCATATCTGAGAATTGTGTTTCTTCATTGATTTATGTATGCAGTGTTAACAGTCAGTGTGTACAAAATTACTCTTCTTGCTTGTGTATTCGTTACTCTCATGTCTTGCCAGGAAACATCAAGTCTTTTCACTCTTGCTGCAAGTATGTGCTGCTGATGGTCTTCCTTCTGTGTGTATCCACAAGATACTGACTGGTCCTATCAATGTGTACTTTTCAGCGATGCTATATTTGCCAAAAAACCCACCACTACCCACCCAAACATTGAAAATAATAAATGTTTTATTGTTCTTTTGAAAATGGATATTTTTAGAAATAATTGTCTGTCCTTGAGAACTCAAAATAACTGTTTGACTGAGACTCTAACTTCAGTGTTTAGCACTGCTCCCTGCTTCCATAAATTTAAAATCAGCTTCTGAAAACTCTTCAATATTTAAGTACAACATGAACAGCAACCTCATTTTACAGGCGCACATTAAGCTTCACATGATTATTTGTGTGAAGAATATTTCTAGAAGATATAATTAGTATTGGTTGTAGCAATAAGCTTTCAATTTCCAAGAGATTGATAGCTATGATTATAAAAATGCATACTGGGAAAAGGGAGCATTTGAGAAAACAGCAGTTTTCAAATAATTTCCAGAAAGAAGATACAAAGTTACAGACTGTCCCCAAAGCTTTTTCTAAAAAATGGGCAGTTTGTCTTGATACTGTATTTTCATGCATGATGGGTTAGTATGGCAAATAAATGGCAAAAGGATGTAAGAAAGTTTAAATGGTAATATGTATTTTTTTTTACTTATTTTAAAAGTAGTTTCTATTTTGATTCTATTGAAAATACATAGAATAAAAGGGATGGAAAGATGTTGGCTATGTAAAATATTGTTTACCTGTATAAAGTAATTATGTAAGGTATTATGAGACATGATATGTGCAAGAATTGAATTTATGCATTGCTACCTAAGCAAGAGAGGATTTAGAAACTGTGCCTGTTTCATTGCCTTTAACACTACAATGCTGTTGTAGGGGTATGCATATTGCCATATTAGTCTGCTTTTCTTAAATTTGCTTATGAAATGTATTTTTAACAAAATAGTTTATATACAACTTTTATACTACAAAGCAGTAAATAAAAAAATACTGATTCTTAAGCTTGCTTCTGACTTCCTTTAGCCTTCAGTGATTGAGTGAAATTTAATTTTTGCACCATCTAAATGTAAAATGCAATCTTTTTGCCTCTAAGTTTTTGTTTATGGAGGTAGCGAGAATGTTGGTTTATAGTGTGATGTACTTCAGAGCAGTAATCTTTTCTTCAGAAAGGACAATTGCAAATACTACTTTAGTTTTATATTTAAATGAGAAAGACAGAAATCTGTGCTTTAACCCATTCTGGTGTCTTAGATTTAAAATATCAAGATTTTTAACTTTCTGTTATATTTGATGCAGAGCTTTTAAAAAATAGTCAACATTATTCTTAATTTTTTCATAAGGAAGGGAATGAAAAACCACAAATGACAGGAAGCTCTTTGCAGTTGTTTCCTCTCAGCCTGTGTCCGTCTGTGATACTACAATGCTTAATTTGTTACATTATGTTCTCACAGATGACTGTGATCTGTAAAGAGCATTAAAAATGGGTTTTGCTGTATGAATAGTTTGAAGGAGCCTTGAAGCAAGTTGTGGCTAGCTGAGATGGGATTATCAGTGCACAATCCTGTTTACGGGTTTGGGTTTTTTTATTATTTCAGTGCTCCTAGCAGTGTCACATAGGGTCTGTTTTGAGCTCTGTTTTTGAATTTCAGAGGTTGATAAACAGCTGTGTTTTATATTGAGAATGCTAAAAAAAGAAAAAAAAAATTAAAAGTCCTTCCAGACCTTAATCTTCAGACAGAATTGAGACACTGCTTCTGCTGAAGCTTCTGGAAATTCAACACACTATATGGGTCTCATTTTCAGGATTTTTTGTTTTGTTCTTTTTTTCTTCTATGTACAAATTCTTTGTAGTATGTGTAGTACACAGTTTTTATTAGACAATATGTACATACATTGAAATACAAGAGGATTGCTGTATTAAAGTTTGAGAAATTCTGTGTAACTGGACTGACATAGACAAGTCCTCAAAAGAAACACAAAGAATTTATTTCAAATGGATTTTGTTTTCTTTACTTGGATTAATTCTTGTATTACTTTTCCCCAATGCAGGCACTTCATTTTTAGTAAAGAATTATTCCAAAATTCAGGATCTTACCTTATGCTACTGTAGCAAAATAGTCAAGGGAGCTACTTCTATTCTATGTTTAATAAAATCTGATTTTACTAGTAAAGAACACTGAGCCCATGTGCAATGTATTTTTGAAACACGTTAAGGATTAAACATTTCTTTTACCTGTGGATCTCTTTATGAAAGTCTCAGTTGAAAGCATGCCATAGTGTACCTGGTTTCTCATTGCAATTTTCTTTCTGAACCATATCCCTGTTTTTCACATATAGAGAAACTTTGACAAAATTGGTACCTTCTATGGTCCCTGGGCTCCCAGGTGTGTTGTGTGTCACTTGGTGAAAGTGTTATTGCAGCCAGCTGCTCCGTTCTGGGGGAATGCTGAAGCACAAGTGTTTTCCTGTGTGCTTAATTCTGCAGATGTTGCAGCTATGCACTATCTAGAAATGACCCCAGCCTCCAGTATTCCTGCAGAGGGTGTGTGTACAGCTTGAAGGGGGAGCTCTTTTGAGGCTGCTGGAGTTATGGGGCTGCCACTTTCAGTGAGCAGAGCTGAACTGAAAGACACAGAAGAAGGAAATAGGCACTAAAAGCATGATAAGACATTACAGAAAAAAAGGGTGCCAGATAGATTTGTTGTCTGGTTGTTTTCTTTTTGGTTATTTTTTCCTCCCTAAAAATGAATTGAGCTTTTACTTAACTGCATACTAATACAAAAATCATGTGGGTTAAAAAGATCCTTTTTATGAGATTAGCTTTGTCTGAAAGAGAGGACATACGGTCTGTTCTGGCTTGGTAATGCTGAAAGTGCCTGCTGGGTTGGAATGTGAAACTGTCTCTCCTAAGGAATTAAGTTTCATGGCTCTTTGGTGGTCATTGAGGACTTCCAACTGTGACCTGTAGTATGAAGTGTGAATCAATTTGTGTCTATTAATTTAGGGTTTCTGGGCACTTTCTTTTCCCTGCTAAGTGACTTAATGCGACTGCTAATGGGTAAACAAGGAAAGAGTGGTTAAGTCTTGGCTATCTAATATTAATGAACAGCATGTAAGACTTGGACAAATAAAAATAGATTTAGATTTAATTTTTTTCTCAGTGTTTAGTGAAATCCTGTGTTTTGGGATTTTGTTTGAGGGAGGCTAGGCTCAAAATACTGGCATCTGAAATTTCCACTTGTTGATTTCTTTTTTAAATTTTAAATATTTTTTGCAGTGGTAGGGACCCTGCACTAAGGTGCTGCTGGTTTTTTTACTCAAGCCATGATTGGATGTTACCTCTTGTTCTGGATGCTCCCTTTTTTCTCTCTGAGGGGGCTGGCTGATTCTAGAGCTACCATTGCACAGAGCTGGAAAGCACCCTGTCAGCCTTGGAGCTTCCTTCCTGGCAGGTTGAGGTCATCTGCTGAGGCAAAACTAATAAAAGGATATGTAGGGCTGGAGCAGGATAAGGAAAAGGAAGCTGAACAGTTTGGGAAGGTAGGAGTCTGTTCCTTTAACTTTCAAAGAAAAGGTAGGAGAGATGCCAGGCTTGTAGTCTGGAAGCAAGAAGGCAGAAGCCTTAAACAGACATTAGTGTCAAGATCTGAAAGCTCTATGCTGTTGGAGTAAGCAGCTTCCAAATTATCTGGAGGAAAGGAGTGGGTTGGTGGTGTATTTTGCTATGAAGTTTAGATAAGTGAAGCCAAGTCCCCTGTGGCAGGGACTTAGTGCAGATCCAGTTACGTGGGTAGTGCCTGGCCATCTGTCTCTGTATGTCAGGCCTTGTGTGGGTCTGTGTCAGTCTTTGGCTCAGTGCACCTGTTGAAACTGAAGCACCTCTTAAATTATATCTAGGCAGCCTCTAGCCCTGCAGAGGTGCAATGGTGTGGGGTGTAGCTGCAGCTACAACACAAAGGAGGATGTATTAGCAAATGCATTTTTCTACCAGTGTAACCCCTCAGTTTTAGATGTGTAAACCCTGTGATGCCCCCTTCCCCTGTCTGTTTTCAGTCAGTCATCCCAGCCCTGTCCCTTCTGGGCTGCAGAGTTGTTAGAAGCGCAGCAGAGGCAGATGGGAGGCACTTGTGCTGGTACTCCGCCATTGTGGGGGTGGTCTTGAAATGGGCTTGGGGAAGAGAGAGCATTGGATTCAGGACACTTCATGGCTGTCAGCATGGAGCAGAACAGCAGAACAACTAAGGACCTGATGCAGAGGGACAGGTTTGGAGAGACACTGCTGGGAAGGGCAGGTTCAGAGAAGAGGCAGCAATGGGAGTGTGAAAGACTTGGGAAGATGGACTGAAAAATAGGAGTGATAGGGCAGAAGCAGTTGAGATGAACTCTTGTCTCTGAACTGTTCTGAATAATTGATTTTTTGTTTTGTGGGTGTCATTAGATATCCAGCTAAATACTCAGGTGATAATATGGTTTGATTTTAATATTGAATAAGATAGTATTTTGAAATTGCCATACTAAAGTAGTATTTAACTAGTGGTCTTCAATATTGATTTACAGTAAGGATAATTATCCAATAAAATCGGCAATCTTAGGACAGCCTGAAAATAAAATACCCATAAAATTTCTCAAATCTTGTTTTCAAAGGACTCTACACACATATATGATTAGAGAAACAGGATGCAATTTTTCTGTCAGAAAATTGTCAGAAAATCAGAAAATTTTTGTGTAGAGTAACTGAATTTCATACTTGCTGGCAGCAGAGGGAGCTATAAAGCTTTTATTGATAATTCAAAAAGGTCGGCGTGTAAAAAAAGAATTAAACCAAAAATTTTGAAAATGTCCCTATTTAATGGGAGATCTGAGGTGCTTCATGGGGCTGGGGCAGAGCTGTGGCTAGTCAAGATCCAGCAACTCAGCCCCCTCTCCTGCCCTGCAGTGGTGTGGAAGTAGCTGCTGCAGTTATTAAAAGGAACAATGTAAACTTCTCTCTGAGCCAAATTTTTAATCAAAGCAATGAGGAAGAACAGGATCTGTGTGTCGTATGTCAAAACAATAGCAGCGTGCATCGCCTGGTAATTAACACTCGTGCATGAATCTGGAAAAGTAATTCCCAGTCAGGGTGGAGTATGCATATTCTTTTGTAAGGCTTTTGATAGTTTGTCTTGCTTTTGATTAATGTTGGATCTCTAGTATGGTTGTTTTTTTGCAGATGCTAATTGGGTGAGTTTTTTATGTAAGTCTATGTAAGCAGCAGATTAATGAGTAAAAGTTAACTATTATTCTAGCAAAGTATGATGTCTGCTTGTTAGATAAACCTGTGTCACTTTTACCTACCAAATTGAAATGTGCCATTAAAAATCTGTAATATTTCATCTATTCTGGAAGCTTGTTCCAGAGAAACTTGTACTACTTCTGGCCACAGCAAAATCTCTTTCTGTAGTGCCTCTTGTATTGACATCATGGTTCAATGCCAGGCAGCAGCCAAGCCTCAGGCAGCCATTTGCTCACTCCTGCACCAATGGGACTGAGGAAAGAATTGCAAGGGTAAACACTGGAAAACTCATGGGTTGAGATGAAGACAGTTTAGTAGGGAAAGCAGAAGCTGTGCACACAAGCAAAGCAAAGCAAAACAGGGAATTATTCACTGCTTGCCATGGGCAGGCAGGTGTTCAGCCCTCCCCAGGAGGGCAGGGCCCCGTCATGTGTAACAGTGACTTGGGAAGACAAACACCATCACCCCAAACATCTCCCCAGTGGGCATGATCTCCTGTGGTGTGGAATCTCCCTTTGGTCAGTCCAGGCCACCTGTCCCAGCTCTGCTCCCTCCCATTTTCTCTTGTGCACCTCCTAACTGGCAGAGCATGAGACAAGAAAAAAGTCCTTGACTTAGGATAAACACGACTTCCCAAAAAACCAAAACATCAATGTATTGTCAATATCATTCTTATTCTGAATCCAAACTACTATATTCTGAATCCAAGTACTCTAACAGCTACTGAGAAGAAATTAACTCTACCCCAGCTGAAACCAGGACAATTGAAATTAAGGACATCTTTTTGTTTTCCCTGAGGATTTTATGAAAAAGCTAATCTGAGGAATGCCCATGAATTATTTAATGCATTATTTTTGGAAGAGGATCTCAAATAAGAACTAAAGAGATGTGAGATGGAAACAACCTAAGTTACTAATTCTTGGCTAGATCCCTATGGTTTGTCCTCAAATACCTAAACAGAGTTTTAATCTCATTCATTTTGCTCTGTAGTTATCTTGCCTTTGTCACTTACTTTCCTTTTATTTTGCATAAGTCTAGGTGAATTACTTGGTACTAGCTCCAGGTATTAATAGCAGGGAGGGGATAGGATATGTGATCACAGATTATTGAAAATCTGGCCATGCTTGAGGTTAAGGTGAAGAGCTGAGGGTGTTGCCTTTCTCTTCTCTGCTTCTGCACCCTCATAATATTCAAGCTAATCTCTAGCTCTAAGTAAACAGAAGGGAGCTTAATGAGCAAATAAATGACTTAAACTGCTGTCTTCATGTGACATGGTTTTATTGTGGCATTGGTTGAGTACTTAAGTTGTCTTCAACCTGACATAATATTGGGATGCTGTATTTCCTGAAAGACTTCTGAGCTTTTTTTGTTTTGTTAATGAATGAAAGGGTTCTCAGTTATTAGTGTATAGTAATTGAGCCATGAATTAAAGCAAAAACCTGTTAAGTCCTGTTTATAATTATGTCAGTCAAGATTCAGAGCAGAGAATGATGTAACCTTGATGGCTTTGATCACAGTCATTGTGAGGTAACTGCTTAGGATGTCTACTTCAACAATGGAATTAGAAACAAAATCAAGAGAGGTGATGGTTTTCCTGCTTCTTGGAGAGAAGCCCGTTTTCCAAGCTGAGTTGTACAAGGGAGTGTTTATTTTCTCTGACTAAAGGAGAAATAGGTAGGGAGTGGGGGAGTAGCTACATGTAATAAATTCTGTTGTGAAATTGGACTAAACGACTTTAACAAAGTTAAAATGGCATTTAATGAAAAACACTTAAAAAGTTATTGCTGCTTATGTTAAGGCATTAATTTGCTATAATCTAATTCAATTTTTATTACAGAGTCTGGGATGCACGTTAGAGTTTTCAAAACCTTCAACAGTTCATAGTTTGAAATGGAAAAAGTCCCAAAGGAGATGGGACAGAATTAGCAGAAGTGGTCAGCAGTAGTACCATTTTAGGGGCAGGCAGTGTTTCCTGCTTTCTGTTTACTCAATGAGTTTGGTTCCAGGATTGTCTGAGCTGAAATTTAGGATTGTGAAGGTTCAAGATGAAGGAAAACTTAAAAACAAACCTCCTGGAGATGCCAAGTAAAATTGGTAAAGGAGAAGGGAGTCCTAAGACTATTGTCTTTAGCAGTGCATGTGAATGTATGAAATTTGAAAAGCTTGGCCAAGAGAATAAGCTGGGGAGTTTCTGTTTTGATTTAATGATGGTAAGGAAAAGAAGTCTCTGCCAAGGGCATTGCATGTTGAAAAGACCAATGAAAAAAATTTAATCTGCTTCTAACAGTTACTGTTAAACATTTTGCCATATCTCTTTTCTAAACTGTAGGACAAAATGTCTGGAAAGAAAGTCTTATTAACAGAATTGTTTAAAAATAAATTAGTTTTTAATGTAGAATGACTTTCATAATTTAACTTCTTTGTGTATTCAGCATGTTTAAGAAGTTTTAATACATTTAATTTTGAAGTGATGCTCTTGTGCAATTTAGTGGATTCCAATTTTCATCTGCATGCAGGGAAAGATACCAAAATTCCAGAGAAATAATCTATTAAGATCACTGTTGCAGTGTAATTAAAATGTATAATATAGGCATTTGAATAAATAGGTGGAATACCATATTCAGAGACCTTAGTAAATGTTGAGATATTGTATTCTCATTTAGCAAAATGAGATACATTGGTAAGAATTAATCTTTTGGAGAACGAAATCACATTTAGGAAATTGAAACTACAAATACAACATAAGGTCAAGATTAAGTTTTAAAATTTTATTTCCAAGTCACTGTTTCTTGTTTCACCCTTCAAATGGTGGTTAAAGTGATATTTTACTTAAACAATCAAATCTGGAATATCTTTCAGAAAATAAGATTTTCTGTTTCTGAATTTCAATTTTTAATGGGATGTCTCCATAGCAACACTTGCCCAAACAATTGCCTTTGTTCTTTAAAAGGGGAGGAAACACCTCCATCTTTGGGGAGGGATAGAATGTAAGAAAATAAAGATAGTGCAGAAGGTAGTCTCACATCTGAGGAGTTGCAGCTGTGCTAATCACCAAAGATTAGGAACAGGCCTGCCCTTAATAGGCCACAGCTGTGTCCAGTAAGAAGGTGAGTGCTACAAAAGAGTGGGTTAGCTGGGTGAGGAGAGAGTTGGTGTTTGTTGGCTGTGCTGGGAAGAAGAAGAAGGAGTCAGTGCTGCAAGGAGCTGCCCATGAGAAATCACCGAGAAGGTATGGGAGCTTTGCAATATGATGACAACACATCTTTGTGGAATTTATATCTATTTAATATCTATTTCCAGGTTCCTGCTTAATTGTTAGAACTTTGTTTGCTGAGTTGAAGAATTCTGCAGTGTCAAGTTTACTTGCAGCAAGTTTACTCTTGCTGCATTTTCTCTAGGAAGTAACTTCCTTGAGGGTGGATGGGGCTGTTTTCCACTCCTGTAGTTGTATGTGAAATCTCTGCAGTGATCTGAATTCTTTTAATAATCTAGGGTTGGCCTACTGCCAAATGTGAAGGTGCTAAACTTAGTCTTCCTCAATGTCTCTTTGCTTTTGAAAGACTGCAATTTCCCTTTAAATTGTTACTGACTTTGAAGTATAACAAATAAAACAGGAGCTTCCAAGATGCAAAAGCTTTCATAGAAATACCAACTCCTCTCATAGTTTCCTATCCTGTTACCTGTTTTTTATTGCTACATATGTCTTCACACTTACCTATAAAGGATTACATCAAGTGCAGAAACACTAAGAATGATTAGATATTGGCCAACCAGCTTCCATATTAGTATTTTTTTATCAAAGGAGAACTGAAAGACTTTAATTATACTTCATAAGTGAATGTAGAAAACACAGTTGATTGGTAGCTGAAGTTACAGTGTCTGGGTGTCTTAAGAAAATATGTAATTTTTGACAGAAGTCTTAAAATAGTTTACTCTTGCATCCAGTATCATTTTTTTCTCTGTGATTTTCTGCTTTGTCAAGTTACTGTTTTTTTTCTCTCACAATTCCCTGACCAAAATGGATTCTTCAAGCTGGCAGTGTTTGTGTTTATTTGAATCATCATCTGATGGACTGAGTAAGATCTGGTTCTCACATAATTATTTAAAATCCGATTTTTGTGGAGGAAATTGTGTGTGGCATTTAAAAATTATTTCTTACATAAGTGATTCTTTCACATTTATTGTGAAAATTGTACTGTAATCTGAAAAAAGCCAAGAATTCCTAACGCTCACCGGTGTCAAGGTAGGGTTGAAGGTCTATAAACACATGTGTAAATATAAAATGCATCCAAATGTTTTTTGTTTGGGTTTTTTTTTTTAACTTAAAAACTGCACTGGGATTTTTGACTTAGCAGATAAAAGATGTCTGAATGTTGGTGTTACCTCACAGGTTTATTTTATGGAAGCTTTCCATGTGATGTAGGTTTGATGCCTGACTTTTTTTTTTTTCTTTTTTTTTTTTTAAATTCTATGGGAGACCCCCGACCAGTTATTTCCAATGTAGTGAATAGACTTGCTTTATGCTGGGTTTTGCCTCTTGTACTTGTGACAATGAGAACTTGGGCTCGAGAAATGCACTGTTTGTGGCTCAGCTGCTCTCATGCAGAGGGTGGCCCATGGCTGCAGGCAGTTCCCATGGAAGAGTTGATTGGTTTGGGTTGTCTGGGCTGCATCTGGGCTCTCCTCTGATATGTTTTAATGCTTGGGGGAGTAAGGTGAGACACTTGCCATGATTTGCACTTGAAGTTTGAGCTGGAGCTCAGAAAAATTGAAATGAGTGGATATTGAAAAAATCAGGTAAGTTTTCTGGGGTGTTTGTGGCATTTCTTTCTTTAACATCTTTTTACTTGAATTGTTTTTCATGGTTCGTGTTATGGTGCAGCAAGGGGCTGCTGGCTCCCTGGATATGGGATGTGGGGAGCAGTAGGGGCTCCCTGGGGATAGCAAGGCTGGATCCCACACCAGAGTCTGTCCTGCTGCCCCAGGCAAGGTGTGGGGCAGCCAACAGCACCAGGACAGGGCCCACGGCTGGGCTGGCAGGTCTGACCCCCAGGGACTGAATGGGGTCCTGGGCCCCAGGCAGGGCAGGGGGAGCCCTAGGCTGGCGGGCAGGGACAGTCAGGACTGGTGGCACTGAGCATAACTCATTATTGGCCATGCGCTGGCACTTCCACCGACTCTCGGAATTGTAGTCTTAGAAAGACCAATGGATCTGTAAAACTTGTATGCACTTAGGAGAAGGCTTAGAAGGGCCTATTAAAATAGCAAAGTGGTAGAGAAGTCAACAGTACTACAATACTTTAAAACCATATAAAACTTTTTTATTTTACAGATACAATGTTGTGACTCTTGCCTGTAGCTGGATATAGTTCTCTAGCAGCTGAGACTTTAGGTTGTTTCAATTGCTCCTGGGTACCATAAGTGCTCCTAGGTACTCATCCTACTCATTAATGTTTTGAGAAATCAAAATCAGTATATACTGTAGGCAAATACATTGTTGGTGCTTTTTGTGTATCTAATGAGGGCTATATCTTGTTTAACTTCTTAAATGTAACTTATATTCAGAAAATGCATAAAATACAAAACCCACCAGGTTATTTTTTTATATGGTTAAAAAATTTATTAGGAGTTTATAACAAAAAACTTGGAAACCACAAAATTTCAGTATAAAATGTTAAGCACTTTGTATTTCAACCATACTTTTCCTGAACTGGCAGCACCAAATTGGTCTCTGCCTCCTTTTTTTTCTCCCATAAGAAATGCAGCCCTCCAAGAATGCAACTGTTTTCAGATCTTATGCTTAATACAGTTTAGAAGCTTGGTCCCTTTCCTGATGTAAATTTAGTGACTATGGCAGAACTAAGGAGGAGTCCACATTGGCTCCTGCCATTTTTATATAAACAAAACACATCTTGAAGGGATGTTTGAGACACAATCTCTTTGAAAACTGTATGGTTAAGACATGCACCTGGAAAATTTAGTGGAGTTCAGAGGTTTCTGGCTGTCATTTTACAACAGTTTTAATCTGGTAGAGAATGAGTTTTGATTTCTCTGGCCTCTCTGATAGTGTGTGCGATGCTCTTACATGAGCTACTTCAGCACATTAAACCAACAGAAATTACCCACTCTCTTGGATTTGGCTGGGCTTCTGCTGTTTTAAGAAATTGAAGCAGCAACACTTGGGGTATCAAACACAGTCAAGGGAGAGGTGTGTGGGGAAAAAGTGATGTTGTCATTCCAGTGCCAGGTGCACGTGCACAGATTTAGGCTTAATCCATAATGGAACCATAGCCACAGTAAAGTTCAGTCCAAGCTGCCTTCCCTGTTTCATGTTTCAGTAGGTCATAGAACTTTGGCTCATTTATGTATTTTTTTTCTGCTAATGATGAAAATATGTGGTTTCTAACTCCATGGCTTCAATAGCCCTATTTTAAATAATGGGACTTAACCTGGAACATGCATTGTGCACAAACCCTCATGAGGAAAAGAAGGAAACACTTGCATGAGTGCAGATGAGATGGATGTACAACAGAATATTCTGTGTGGAAGAAATGATTGCCCTCCTGTTTGGGCCCATAGAGAAGAGTATTACTATTAGTCAAGGGAGCTCTTCTGTACCTCAGGCAGTAGAAATTAAAAGGCTGTATAAAACAGCTGAAGGGACCCAGGTTTAGTCCCAACTCCTTTTATATTAGCTGTTCATAACAGCTCTCCATGTGTGCTGTATATCTGTTCATATTGATCCAGCAATAACGTCTAGATCTTACCCACTGTGTTAGAAAGAGACCATCTAGTACTCATCATCATCTTCCACATCTTCTCCTGCTGTTGCAGCTTCCAGTGCAGCCAGAGCTGCTGCAACTTCTGCATCTTCCTCCTCAATTCCTCCGCTGACATCTTTATGGTTGGTGTGTGCGGGTCCCTGTGGGACTTTGGTAACAGCCACTGCAGTGATGCTGCCAGTAAGGCTCTCACTCAAACTTGCAGAGTCGGTTTTAAAAGGTTCAATACTGCTCTCTTTCACAGGCCAGGGTGGGATTGCATGAAGGTTCTGGTCCTGTATTGCTGAAGTACCAGTGTTTTGGTCTGAATGTGTGCAGTTTACTGAAAAGCTGTCTTTTTCAACACAGTTCCCAGTTTGATTGCCATTTTGGGGATAATCAATATCTGGCAGTCTTATGGTATTGTTTTCTGTTTCCAGTATTGAGTTTCCTTTGAGAAAGATGCTGTCTCCTGCAGACTGGGAGTCTGGAATACTGTTAGGCACTTTGCTGGCTGCCTTACTCTGACTGCCTGTCTCTAGGTTAAGCTCTTGTCCAGGCCTATTTGACTCGGTGTAGAAGTCTCTGTTGCTGGCTGGAGAAGCCTCTGACTGGCTGGAGGTTCCCTTTTCACTGGATTCTTTCACTGGGCTTGTGTTGGGGTTGAGCATGGAGTGCTGAGTGCAGGAGTTGCCACCATTGACTGCAACATCAAGCTTTGCAGCACACTTCACAAGGCCATCCTCTTGAGAATCATTGCCTCTGTGATTCCAGAGAGTTTCTGTTGTACTATTTACTGGATTTTTATTTTCTGTTTTGTTTATCTCATCCTGCTGGAGTTCATTTTTGGGTTCTTCATTTTCACCGTTCTCTTTGAATTTTGATTTATTGCTGCCTTGTTCATTGTGTTTATAGCTGTTTACTTCATGAATGCATCCAGATGATTGTACCTCTTCTGGATCAAAGATATAGCTGGAGTAAGAAAAAATTGTAAAGAAAAAATTTGTAAGAAAAAATTGGTAAAGAAATGTTACTTATGATGTTAATCAATATCATTAGTTGAAAAGATTAAGCTTCCTTTTTAGGCTGAAGGTCTTGAGGAAGGAGTGTTACTGAACTTTATCTTGGGTCCTGAGAATGAGTTAAACCAAATTAAAATGCTGAATATGCTGTTGGCTGCTGTCTCCTGGGACTGATCATAACTAACCCCTGTACTGAGATTCACCAGGAGCTTAAGGAGGATGTTGGAGAACTGTGTGCTACTCATTGCTTGTTTCCAGCCTTATTTTTTATTTTCTCTGGGGAGCTGATTAGCCAATGAATAGTCATAACATGAATTATAAATGAATATATCCTCATACAGTTGTTAAAATATCTCCCATTTTTTCCTGCTGTTCTTCTTTCAAGTCTTTTGTCCTTTTTTCCCCCCTCCTGATTAATTTTCTTCCTCTTGCTCTATATTTTCCTTGACTTGCCTCTCCCAGGGCCTTTCTCTTTTCTTTATCTTTCTTTTTTCTCTCATAGTACTGTTTTCTCCCCAGTTCCTTACCTCTTCTACAGAAGTGGCCAAGGGGCAGTAGTGACCCTCAAGTGGGGCTGAAATGTGATCTTTGTAAAACTAGCTAGTCCCCCTCTCTAGGGGGACTTTTAATATGGGAGTTCTTCCCCCACCTAACAACATTTAACAGCTATGATGGAAGCAAGGAACTGTTGATCATTTCCATTGCTTGGGAGAAGGGAGGATCTGATGTAATGTGTGCTCCTTGCTTCTCCTGAATTGAGGAAAGCCCATGCTACCTAAATTAGAAAAAACTTTACTAAACAAGAGTTTTCAATGCAACACAATTCCTTTTTTGTGGCTAGGAATTATAGAAGTGGACTTTAATTACAGTAAATTAAAAGAACTTTCATAGGAAATCTGTATGCCTATGCCTAAAGATGCTGTAAACTTTGAAAAAGCTCCAACCTTTTACGGTGGTTAATTAAAGCAACAGGTGTGGGGGAGCACAGACACATGGTTTAATGCTGTTCTTTTATTCAGTCCAAGAAACTCTTGTTCTATTGTACCTTTGTATCATTTTGCAGCACCTGCACCCCATCTGGATTTTCCTTAATCTGAAAAGAGAGAAAGGGAGGGCAAGGGAGAGACAGAGTGAGTCAAGCATTATGAAATTAAAATATAAGCAATTGCATTGAAAATGATGCTCATGTTTAGAAGGGTTGTTAACTAAAAACAAAGATGTCTGCACAAGAATGGATGGAGTACGGTTCAAGGTCTTTGTAGGTTGTTGTCATGCATTGGCAATGGTCTTTAATTGGGGAAAAATCTGGGGAAGAATTTAACAATTCTTAGATAGTGATGTTCTTTCAGAATAGCTTCCTAAGCAATTTTATGATTGGGAGAATTGCAAGTCAGTGTATTGGGTGTGGGTTGTTGGTTTGTGGTTTAGTTGGGTTTTTTTTCCTGTTGGTAAAGTTCTCTACCATGAATTTGCCCAGTTGTTTTTTGAAACAGTAAACTGCTAGCATCTACCACATCCTTTACTCAGTAATTTCACAGACCAGCCTTGCTTGTGTGAGCAATCACCTGCTTTTGTTTGACTTGAACCTGTTCTTTACTAGTAGTATTTGGTGCCTCGTAGTTCTGGTATTAGAAGAAGTAGTGACCATCATGTCCAACTGTCACCATAGGAGGTGGTGACAATTGGACAAATGTCACCCATACTGACATTGTCTTGTGCCTATGAACTGTCCTTGTGGTGTTCTCTGAGTCTTTTTGCATTTTAACATCCTATTAAAATTAAGTGTGGGAACTACAAATGCAGAGTTCTCACGGTGTTTGAAACCTGAAAGAAGCAAATTTATTCTTTGCTAATATCTTCTTGTTTCCACTCACTTGACTCTGTGACATCCACTGAGCACTGAGGTGACATTTTTGTGGAAGTTTCTCCTAGTGAGGCACAGACAAATTCCTGGAATGGGCATTTTGTTATAAGCAGTATGTTGTACCTCTATTTTGCTACAGTAAAATTCCAGAGTTTCACTAGAGCTAGCAGACTCTCTGTTTTGCTACACTATAGCTTGACCCAGTGAAATGCTAAGAACAATCTATTATATGGTTCTTATGCCAAAGTCCTCTATTAGGAGAAGAAATGGTTTGCTAATTTGGACCCTTGAGAGCCTTCCTGTTCTGAACTTAAATTTGTGTCCCAGATCTGAACATCCAAAACCCCTAAAACACCCAGTATTCTTTATGGGTGGTGGCTATCTTGTTTCAAGGTAATAAGTCAGGGCAGGTTGTTTAATATGTTTTGTCCACTGTTATTCAGGCTCTTTCTTTCTCTTGAGATTCTCTACAAACTCGTGTACTTTTTGCCAATGCCTAAGGACAGTGGCTCACTTCCCATAAAACAGAAATTGATGAAGCAAGGTCAGGGTATTTTCTGGAGTAATTTATTTACAAAACATCCAAGGAAAGTAGTATTGATTTATTCTTCTCAGGCATGGCTTGAACTGCACACTGGCAATTATGCTAGCAGAAATGTAAATCCAAACAGTTCCCCTCTAAAATCTGAGTACTTCTGGTGTTAGCACTGAGCTAAATACCTGATGTCAGATGTCTCATTCTTGGAGCTTCTGATGGCCTACAGTCATGCAGCAGCTGGGTTTATGCTAGGGTATAGCTGCTCATACCTATGCTTTTTGTCTTTGTGTACACATGAACTGTTCTGAAGCAGAAATTTCTATCAGGAGTAGCCAGGTTGATGTAGCTGAGTGCTTGTTGGAATGGCTTTCAAGCCAGCTGCTTCTCTCCCTGAATTGCAGACTCCCTTCCAGACTCCCCTCCCTTCTCCTCTGCATGTACTGTGCATTCTCACCCCACATACCTCAGCAGCATCACAGCAGGAATTCTGATACAGGGTGTTTTGTCTGAAGAGGATTGCCCTCTGAAGTGCCCACACAGCCTTTGGCTTGGCTTTAAAGTTTATAGGTTTGAACTCAGTTCTGATTTGTATGTAGACCAGCTCCAACAACAGATGTTGCTTCTAGCTGAGAGTGGTCACTTCAAGTCAGGGTGCTTCTGCTTAGAGTTTTATCTGACAGTTTTCCTACTTGGGGATTTTATTTACAAATTTTTTGATTATTTTAAAAAAGAAAAAAAATACTGCTTATAGGTATTAAGCATTGAAAGTCCTAATTACTGGCCTTTATTTTGTTGTAAAGATCTTTGTGATTGTCATAGAAGGCAATTATAAATTGAAGTTACTGTTGAAGTTTTCACAGAAAAAACACTCCTGTTTTTTGCTGTGTGTTTGTGTTGTTTGGTTTTTATTTTTTTAATTACAGCTGCTGTTGGAATTCTCTCTGCAGCTACTGCATTATGCTTTTCCACTGATTAGTTACAACGGGATCTGTCCTGTGGCATGAATAAACTATTACATATGGAAAGCAGTGTCCATTGTATTATCTTATGAATTATTTCACATCCCTGAAATAGGAATATAGTTTTACAATGTCACTGTCTAAACACTGGCTTTTTTTTTCCCTTGCCCTTTCCTTCCATTTATGATAATCTTTCAAGTCAAGCTGGAAAATAATTCTGGGGAGCAAATTGCTTTTATAGCATGAAAAATCATGCTTTAATCCTACTTATCTTGTTTTAGATACCGAGCTCTAAAGACTTATGTACTGTGTGATGTTCATAGTTGTGTTAATGGATAAATAATACTAATAAGCTGCTGTCTGGAGCAGTTTGAGTCAAGCAATCGCTACAGGCTTGAAACAAAAGAACGTTAGAAACTTCTACAATGGATGATGTTAACTGATGGATGTTAACTGAATTTAGAAGCATTGCATCCTTATCTCATCAATTTAGCAGCACAACATATCTGACAGAACAAACATTTGATAATTTCAGAAAAACATGACATGATGGGAGATACTGTGCTGTAGAATTCTTTGGGGGTTATTTTCCCTCTGGGAAAAGGCTGCCTGTATAAAGTGGCAGTAAAATCCTTGGCTTTAACATTCAGATTCTCAGAATTGAGATCAAACTGCCATTAATCCTGGATATTATTCTGTCTTGACCATGAAATTTCTGAAGGCCTGTAAATGTCTGTCACTAGTTATTATGCAGTTACTTAATCCTGAACACTGATAGATCACCTGGCATTAAAGCTCTGCAAAAATATTAAGTAGAGATTTTTTTAGAAGTGTTTTTAGATGATGACTGGATCACTTGGAGCCTTTGCAGGAATAAGACGGAGCTGTTGAGGTAAAAGGAATGAAGGAGGCCTAGAATTATTTCTTTTTTTCTCTTCCAAATTTTGAACTTGAATTTTTCAGCTTTTAGTAGCAGCTGAATCTCCTGAAGTGTGTCTCTGTGGATGAGCTTGTACCAGGTTCTACAAAATAATCAGATTCTTGCAGTGTGACAGTGTGGAATGGCCTTGTGGCTTACATATTCAATATCAATGCTTGTTTCATTTAAAGTTATTATTCTTTTCTTCAGTGAAAGAGATGCAAGAGGCCCAGCTTTGTGTGTTTACCTCAGCCACCCCAGAAAACCTTTAGCTGACTGTATCAAAAGATTGTCTAGTTATAATGTGCTTGCAATGTATTAAATAAGTATTCACAGAGAGACAAGGAAGACCTGATATTATGAATGACTGACTTTGATCCTTTAAAGGAATATGATACAGAAGAGCAACTTCTTTAAAAAAAAGTTGGAAAAAATTTGAACAATGGAAGGAGGTAGTAATTAGTCTTAGTTTGAGGAGAGCAGGACACAAATCCCTTCAGTAAAACAATTGCTGAAAAAGGGAAGGTGGTTAAAAACACTTATGGTGGCGCTGGCTAAGAGAATTTCAAGTGTGAGACCTTGGTGAAGATAACAAGAATAACGTCTGACTCCAAACCCACAGCCTTGTGTTTCAAGCCACGGTGTGCTTTAAGACAAATCTGCTTTTCTTTATCAGATTTGAGAAACACAAGGTATCTGACTCTAACTTATGTTATTACATAACTCATATTGTCTATTTAAACTGTGACTGTGTTATGAGTAAATAAAAGGCAAACAAGAGATAATGTCATGAAAAGGGAAGAAGAAATATTTTTGAGTCATAAAAATGGTTTGGCACCTTTCTCAATATTTTTTGGAAGTTTACATGGAAACAGAAAAAGGTCATTCTTTCCTTTGTTCATGGTGTATTTTTTCTTCTGTCCTGATTTTTATTTTTAAATTCCTTTTAGACACCTCCAGGAGCAGAGGCAGAAAGCTGAGGGAGACAATATTAAAATAGCTTCTCTAGTAGATCTCAACAGATAAACTCTGATTTTGGATCATTATTTTTGATCCAGTTTCTTTGTTAGTTTGTTTTGGTTTGTTTGGAGTTTTCATCCCACAGCCCCTGATGCTTCTATTGCTTGCCTTTACTCTCCTCCACCCTTTCCCACTCTAGATTACCTTAGCAAGTAAGGAGATTTTTCCTACATGGGTATGATCTGGGCTGAGCCTGGGTGGTGCATCTCCCAGGGCCCTGAGGCACCTCCTTCTGATGACTTTTTCTAGTAGAGGCATCTTTCAGACTTGAGCCTGCCAGTGCCTTCCCCATCAGTTTGTTGTGTTTTGCACTCCTCAGTAAAACCTGTCCTTTCTGAGGATACTGCCCTGAGGTACCAGTCTCTTTGCCATGGACAGAAATCCTTGTTCATCAAAATAAAGTCTGTATGCCTCGCTAGTAATGCAAACATAATTGACTTTGTTGGTATTTCTTTGCTAACATAGATGCCAAATTCTAACCAACTAGGAGTCATATGCACAGAAGCAAGTGTGGGAAGAGAAAGTGTTTACATAGAAATATGTGCAGAGGAAATATAGAGAATGTGGGGTGGGAATAGCCTTAGAGAGCTCTAGCACTTGACAAGCTTCTAACAGTTTGCCTGCTGTGCTAAGTAGGCATTCACATATCTCAGAAGATTTCAGAGACTGTTCTCAGCATGTGCTGGGTCTGACAGAGGCTCAGATGTGCCTAGGCTGGAGGAAGGAAGTGCCATGTCCACGCTCATTGCAGGGCAGGTGGATGAGATGCCCTTTAAACTCCCTTTGAACCCAATCCATTCTGTGAGTCTCTGTGTTACTGAGGTGTGGAGCCAGAGGAATAATTGATCTGGATGACAGGTAATGTAAAAGAGGCACAGAAAAACTGTAGGAGGAGTGGTAGAGTTGAGAGGAACTATATTTAGAAATTTAGAAAACTAGTAAACATACAGTAGAAAAAATTACCAGCCTGTGCTAGAGGGGCAGAGAAAATAACATGGAAAACCATGTAAAGGAAAAAAGATGAGGAATGTAACTTAGCTACACACTGTGCAGGCCAATCACTACTGTTGGATGAATATAATATGTAAGAACTGTCTTACTTATAATACAGAGACCCCTTCAAATCCTGGGGGCTTTTTCCTGACCTGTTCTGAGACCAGAGGGGCTCAGAACAGGTGAAAGCTTGGGGAGTAGGAGAACCCAAACTATCCTGGGCCCAGAATTATCTGAACAACCTGATCTACTTGAAGATGTCCCTGCTCATTGCAGAAGGGATGGGCTAGGTGACCTCTTCCAACCCAAACTGTTCTATTATTATACCATGGTCTGTGGAGAGCACAGTCTGTGCTCAAATCTTCACTGAGACCAATACTTAGAGCTGGACCAAAATCTAATTTCATTTTTCTGGACTGAATCCTAATCTGGAAATTTATTTTAAAAGTACTTTAGGGAATAACTCAACTGACATACATAATTTAAAATAAATGAACTAAACTGAGGAACTGTAATATGGCCCCTTATAGGAAGCAGATCCCACCTCATTTTATTTTAGGGCTATTTTAGTCTGTTTTTTGCTAGCTGAATTGACTTCAGTCTTTTTGTTCACACTTTCTTAAAGTGCAGCACTGAGGTGTTGTTCCTGTGCTTCAGCCATCTTGCAGTCCAGCCCTAGAGAGACACCTGGCTGTGCCATCCTGCTGACAGAGTATGACCTGTGGATTGCCTTTGAGTCACCCTGCAGTCCTTCCTATCTGTGCTGCTCTGCAAGAAAAGAAAACTGTGCAAGGGCTTTTTCTGGTGCAGCTTACTCTCCTCTTTTGAGGGAGGCAGGCTCTATATTTGGGAATAAGGAGTGTCAGTGTGTGACAGAAAGAGCCTTATGCTATCCAGCCAGCACAAGGTTATTGCCAAGGTTATTGTTGATTGTCCTATTTTTCTTTATTTTACAGAGCTGAGGAGCTGAACAGGTCTGTCAGCCACTTTTATTCTCCACTGAGAATATTATTTGCCTACTGAACAGCTTGCGTGCATTTCTAGTGCAGTTAACAGTGAGGACAGGAGAAGCTGAGACATGGAGGCTCCTCAAAAACTTGTGTAAAACTTCCTGAGCCACAGCCTAACTTCAGTGGTGGTCAGTTCGGGATGTTTGGCTCCCATTGCCACCCTATGCTTGTTCCTTTTCAAATTGAACCCCCTGTTTTTTACAGATAAAAAGGATCATTGCTTGAATGCAAATAATCCGTGCACTGTCATCAGTTGTTAAGAGTGATAATGTATTTTTTAAGGTGATTTTTTTTCCCTTTCTCCCTGACCAGGCTGAATTAAGCCCATGGACTGTTCATTGTACAAGGTAGCCTGATATTTTGCATTTTCATGACTAAAGTCTCAAACTTCTGGGTGATACTACCCAGACATGCTGTGTGCAGTCAATGGTTATTTATTTCAGTGAGGGCAGAATTTGATGTGTTCTATGTGCTATATAAGACATGAAAGTTGATGTTGGTTTTGTGTGTGGTATTTAGTGGTATAATTTAGGCTTCTTCATAGTAAAGCCATTAAACTGATTTAGACTTGTAGTTTTTTCAAAGAAGAAAAATGGCTTTAATCAGTCCAGTTATCAAAATCTGTAGGGTCTCATTGATCAGAAGCATGTGTTGCTTGTTATCTGGAAAATTAAAGAAGTCTCACAGCTACAGCCTCATAAATTTGGATGCTTTGTATTCTGACATAGAGTAGTTTTTTCATTACTGAGGAAGTAGGTCTGATATCACAAAAGGGTTTTGCTTCATCAAGGTGAAACATAGCAGAATAACTGAATTCTTATATTACAAAGGTATGTGAGCAGTCATAGCGAGAGGCAAAGCAAACTAAGTGACACTTAAGCAGAATTGTTTCTAATTAGTGGAATCCCACACTTTTTGGGAGAGTAAAAAGAAAGTGATTTAAAAGTTCAGAGGGTTGGAGGATCTCTCTTCTGAAGACGTGCTACAAAAGCTGGAGTTGTTCAGCCTGGAAAAGAGAAGGTGCTGGGGAGGCCTTGTTGTGGCCTTCCAGTACTTAAAGGGGGCTTATAAAAGTGAAGGAGAACAACTTTAAATACAGGTAGATAGTGGGACAAGGCAGAATGGCTTTACACTGAAAAAGGAGAAATTTAGATGAGTTGCTGGGAAGAAATTCTTTCCCCAGAGGGTAGTAAGGCACTGGAACAGGTTGCCCAGAGAAGCTGTGGGTGCCCTATTCCCCAAAGTGTTAAAGGCCAGGTTGGATGGAGTACTGAGCAACCTGCTCTAGTAGGTGGCATCCCTGCCCATGGCAGGGGGGTTGGAACTACCTAGTCCTTAAAGTCCTTTTCAAACCAAGCCTTTCTGTGGTTCTATGAATATCAAATACCCAAATAACAAATCATATTTGCCAGATGAACCCTCAATATGGCATAACTAATCACCAAAGTATGGCCTACTCACAAAATAATCAGTATGCTCTCGTGATTTTAACCTTTATTTGTGTTGTGTCGTCTGAAAAGATATGCAAGTATTAAGTGTTTATCCAGGAAATTTGCAATAGTAATAGTTGACAAAAATATGCAGCTCCAGGAGCACAGTAGCAGTCAACTCTAATTGCCATGTACATGAAATAGTACTCTAATAGAATAAATTGTGTACTATATCTTTGGATTGTTCATAACAGCAATCCAGACCAGAGTACAGTCTCCTAGCTGACATGTGTGTGTGACTACTGTGCAGGGGTCAGTGATGCCCCCTAATTGTGGGTGCATGCTGTGACATTTCTCAGCCCAGGGAAGAGCATCCTGCCAGTGTGATGTCTGGCTGTGATCTGATGGGAAGCTACTTTGGCAGTCAGGATGGTCAGAGCAGTGGAAGTGTCTGGCTACATTTGTTTTCTCAAAATGCAGAGAAAAGGTCACATTTAGTCTGCTCTGCTTATAATAGAAAAATACATGCTAATTATCTCACGTATGTGTAGTTGTACTGCCACGAAGCTATACCAGTACAGTTGGCAATGGCAGTACCTTCTAATTGTCCTGTGCCAGTGTGAATACTTCAGCTGGAATGGGTAGCACCTGGATTGATGCAAATGCAGCATTAGAAACTGCTCCACTTCTTTGCAGCTGCTCTCTTCCCATCCCTCCAGGCATCTAGCTGTGTTTATATCAGATGCTGACAGGTTTTCTGCTCCCACATTGCCCCTTCACATTCTTGCTTTTCCATGCGGCTGTTTTGCACCAAGCTGAGAGGCAGCAGTGGGCAGGTCTCAAGGCAGGGAAGTTTGGGTGTTACCAGTACTGCTTGAGCACACCTGCACTTGTTGTTTGCGGGTGTGTTTGCTGAAGGGGAAGGTAATGAGAAGTAGATGCTATCAGTTTTACAAAGGGTGTTCTATTTTGATTTGTAACTGTTGGTCATTGTGTAAGCTGATAATAATATGCATAGCTATGTTAAATCCTGCTAGGCTCCTCCTCAAAATGTCCTTCTTTTCAACCAGTAAGTTCAGCCAGATCTGCCACTTATCCTTGGTGGCTTCCTGACTCTATTAGTCAGCATAAGTGCCATGTTTTATTCTCATAGTAGATTCTTATTTCTACCTTGACAGTTACGGGGTTTGTGCTATTTTTGTTGTTGTTTTTGTTCTCTTTTTAGTTAGTTGTCTGTTTTTAGTTAGTTAGTTGCTTTGTTTTTAAGAAGATGTTATTGTATTATTTCATTCACTGACTACGATCTCTGGTAGCTGTCAGCTGTTTTATGAGAGTAAGGTCAGCTCACATGGAAGGTGGACCTTTTTGTGAGGTGTTACTGCTGCAGCAGAGTGTCCTAGAGGATACAAGAGCTACAATTTGGAGGTGATCTGAACATATAATTTTTTCCTGTTATGCTCTTTGCAATTGATTTAAAATATTTATAAGATATTTAAAAGGAAATACATTCTCTGTGACTAGTTCCTCATCATTCACAGCACCAGGTCAGGGAACATTTCCCTACCCCCATTATTTACCATACAAAATGATTGTTTTATTTTTAAGGAGTAGAAGGAAGAGTGGGGAAAAGGGTACAGCTCTCACAATCATTAGCCAGCTTACATAAAGGAAAACCAAATATAGCTGGTAGCATAAACCCACTCATTTCCTCTTCAGCTAAGCTTGTTTTCTACATTTGATTTTTCCAGACTTACATAGTCTAGTGTTTAAATTACTGAAGTTAGTTTCCTGTCTTTTAAAATTATCAATCCAATCAAATATAATAGCTTGTTTAATAGTGGGGCCTAAAACACCGAGTCCTGTTTAGTCCCATGTTGTATAGAGGCTAACATAGAAATGTGCTCCTTCCCAAGGGATTAATGGTCTAAATGTGTGACAAGGTAAAAATGGGAAGAAGATGGTCATGTGCATGTGAGAGAAACAATCAGCAGAGAAGCTATATTTGGGTCAGTAATTGTGTTAGGCTTGGCCTGAGTGGGGGTCTGTGTTTGGCAACACAAGTGGAGCCTCAGATTAGTTATAGCCAATTTTTATGTAACAGAGGGACTTTGCCTGAAATGTCATTTCTCTTGAGAGGTTCAAGTGTCTCTATGTGATTCTGTACAACTGTGCACTTTGGAGGGTGGATTCTTGGGTTCCAGCCCTTCACCTGAAAATCCTTGGTTGTATCCAATGTCTTTTAAAAAGATATAGCATAAAACCAGCTCTAGAATTGGGTCTGGAGATGGTGCTGTCATGGGTCTACAATTCACCAAGTTCCCTTGCCCATACTTTGCTCTTTTCCCGATGTCAGGCTTGAGCAGCCTGCTTGAGAGCATGCCATCAAAGACATGATTCTGATAGTTGTCAATTTGTCTTAGAGACTGAGGATCAAACTGAGCTGGGGATCCTAATTTATGATGGAATTCTCTAACTCTTTGAATACTGTGTAAAGGAATCACTGCCTCCTCCTCTGTGGTTTTGACTGGAACTTGATGTGGGTGCTGTCTTGTGGCCTGGAAGTCACTTTTTCTTAGATTTCCGTTTACAGTGTCAGTTGATTTAAGCCTGCTTCAATATAGAAGTACTTTCTAGATGCGGATTGTTTCTCAACTGCACATATATGTATAAAGGCTTATTTTTTTAGCCTCCTGGAATAATTCCATGCAGTTTTATGGATGCTGTTATCAATGAGAAATCCTACTTGGGACATTAGAAAAATTGAAAATGTCTGACAGTGAGCATGAAAGCTACAGTATTACTGCTGTAGGACTTAGTCTGTGAGAAAAAATTGACAAGTCAGAATGCTTCCTAAGTATATTCTGAGGTCATTTGTTTTGCTCAGTCTGGAGGAGACTGAGGGGAGACCTTATTGCAGTCTACAACTTCCTCGTGAGGGGAAGAAGAGGAGCAGGCACCAATCTTTTCTCTGTGGTGACCAGTGACAGGACCTGAGGGAATGGTCTGGAGTTGTTTCAGGGGAGGTTTAGGTGGGATATTAGGCAAGGTTCTTCACCCAGAGGCAGTTTGGGCCTTGGAATGGGCACCCTGGGGAAGAGGTCACAACACCAAGTCTGAGTGTTCCGGAAGCATTTGGACAATGCTCTCAGGCACATGGTGTGACCCTTGGGGATGGTGCTGTGCAGGGCCAGGAGCTGGACTCCATGACTCTTTTGGGGCCCTTCCTACTCAGCTTATTCTGTGATTCTGTGGTTGTGCCACGTACATTGCCAGACAGTGCCACTCATCACTCATTAGCAGCATGGCAGCACTCTGTACACTCTGAAATCAAGCTCTTTGTAGGCCCATCTGCTGGAAGCTGTTGCCTCTTGTATTTGCCTGTGAGTTCTGTGCAAAAATAATTTATTGGCCTTCTTCAGAAATTTGGGGTGAAAGATAAAAGAACCTTTAAAATATGCTGTTAAAAGACTTTGAATCTTTAGGTGACCTTGGTGAACAGAGTAAGATGGAAAAGGAGAGAAGAGGTGGAGATCTCATATGTTTTAGATATGGTGAAATTCTTTTAAGTTAAAATAAGGAAATAAACCTGCTTAGACTTAATTGTTGATTTCCTAAGTTTAACTCCTGTAATCCTGTCATTCTATCTTATTGAAAACTCTTGGTTGTACATCAGTTCAATGGAAAGGCTCAGTGCTTCTTTGTTTGATTGTTTTTTCCCCATTGATTCTTTGTAAAAGGGTATGAAGAGACACTGCTGGAGTTTAGCAGGCCTTTATACTTTAAGCAATACATTTTTACTTCAGGGAGCAATTTTCTGAAAATAGACTTGGATGTCCATGGAGATTGCTTCAAATGCAGGATTGGAGTGGGCTGTGTATATGTGTTTGGGCAGAATTTAGGCCAGGCAGGATATGTGATCTCAGCTCTGGTATTCAGCTGTAGCTTAGTGTGCCCAAAAATCATCTTGTCCTGAATATTTCAGATGCTTTTGATTTGTTTATATCATATGAAATATTGCTAGTGGCAAGTATTGTGGTGCTATTGTTGTGCTCAGAACATCAGCTGCTCTTAATACCAAGAAAATTGGATAAAGCCATAAGCAGTTAGAGTAAGTCAATGATTCTCTTTTATAAAAACAAAAGTAAAAAAACCCAACCCAGCAAAAACTATGCCCTTGGCCCCATAAAAAAGAAACCAGCACCAAAAAACCCCCAAACAAAACAAAATCCCCCCAAAATCCAGCACATTGACCAAATAGATTCCTTAACATTGTCAGGAAGTTGTGCTTTTGTGTTTGACCATTTGATGGCATAACCTGCAGCTTTTTATAGGAAAACTGTTAGAAGTCAGTGTGCTCTCCCTCTCAAATCAAATTAATCCTTATGTTTTCTAATTGGTTCTCTTTTCCCAAATCTCCCTCTTTCCTCTGTTTGCCTTGTATTCTTGTTGTTCTTTCCCCACCATTTGCCTGCATTTTCCCATTTTCTCTTGCCATTTTTCAGCTATGTTTACTGTCTTAGATTGATGCAATTTTTTTATTCCTGTATTTCTTCTGTACAGTGTCTTTTTCTAGACTTCAGAGTGGAAATTGGCAAGCTATTATTTGCTACATCAGGAAACTTATGGGTTGGAAAGAAACAGTTCTGTCCTGTCACTAGTGCTTGTAGCAGCTGAATGTTGTCATTAGAAAATACTGTGGAGTGAGACATGGTTTATGTTGTGGAATGCTGAAGTTACAATAGTGAGTGGCCAGTAATTTTTATACACAAGGAGAAAAAAAAATAATCCTACCTTTCCAATTGTACTCCATCGACTGCTTCAAAAATTTGTTTTAAATGTCTTGGTTCTGCAAGAGAAAAACACTTTGCAAGTGGTTTCTTCATGCAAGCAAGCACACATAAGTAAGAAGGAACCTCTGAGGCATTAACTGTCTAATGCAAACAATGTGCAAATAGAACATCCTCCTCTTGGTACCATTGTGAATTTTAAATCTAGACAGTGATCAAATAAATCACTTGGGTAGTATGCTCGTCCCCTTGAGCTGAACTGGAATGCTAACCTGCTTAAAGTGAACATAAGCTTTGCTACAGTGGATTAGGACTCATGTGAAGTGTTTCAGCAACAGCAGTAAAATTAGAAAACTTTCAAATATGCAGTATTATGGGACTTTCTTTCCTATGTGTTTTCTTTTTTCTTTTTCTTTCTGGGTGCCAGGATATTTGTAGTATCCATTAAAACTTAACGTGTGCTTGTCAGAATTTCACCCTTCAGATTTTCACAAACTTTGAAACTTAGATGTCTCTGGTATTGCAATAATATTCTAGATACTGGTAAAGCTGTTGTTCTTTCAGACATGCTCCAGCTAAATGGAAAGCTCAGCAAAGTGTTTTGTATTAAGAATTTCTAAAAACATAAATAATGGGATAATTGTAGATTTAGAGTATAACAGTACTGCAATGCAGATGCTTTTCCTTCTTTACAAGAAATACTGAAAATATTTGTATTTTTAGTGAGAGAAATGTGAGCCCATGAGAATTTTTCACCAAGTCAAGTTCGTTTCTGTGGAATGGGCAATGTATTTTGCTGTGGGTTTTAGAAATAGGGCCCTGAGCTTTCTTTCATTCTCAGCATCTCTCTGCATGAGTGATAACTTGAAAAATCTCAGTGTAGCTTACATTACAAACCACAAATCCACACAAAAATGCTTGCACCATTCTTGAAACCTGCAAGGCTTTTCTTGTAAGAGAGCGAAGTTTATGTTGTCCTTGAGATCCCTTTTGGCAGAACACTCCTAGGATCTAAGCCAGGGTAGTTTGTTCCTGAATTCAGCACCCATAGGCAATGGGGCTGAGGAGGAAAGTACAAGGCAACAAGTACATTACAATTAACATGGTCATTGCTGCTGCTGCTCTCTTTGCTATACTCTCATTGCATACATATTCTTTGCAGTTATAGTTTTCATAATTTATGGGTAAACTCTGACAAGTTCTTATAAAATGTCACTATCTAGCTTCCAGGTTTGAAAGTACCCCGGCTGTATACGTAGTTTCGTGGTTGCTGTTTGCCTCCAAATATAAGAAGACAACATTGCATGGTGTCTGACCCATGGGTGACATTTAGAGGACTTTCTATTAAAAGCCTGAAATATGATTGAAACCTAAATGCAAATTTAAGTGGCCTGGGTATCTGATGTGGCTCGTTGCTAAGGAGAACCTGGGATTCACTCAGCCTCGGTTCACTGCACTGCTCTGTTGCCCATAGAGCAAGTCACTTAAGCTGTCCTGAATGTCACCATTTCATATCCTTCTCAGAGCTTGATGTTTATGCTACATTTTGAAGATTTATAGCCCTATTCAATCTTACTGTACTCTTGCAAAGGGTTGGGTGTTTTTGCGCATCTGTTAAAGGTGTGATCAGTACTTTATGTGAAGTGAATAATAAAGCTTATGAAGAATGAGTCATGGTGTGTTCCTGTTTTTATGCAGCCTTTTACTACGGTCATTTTATGTCCTTTTTGCATTCTATTTTATTTTTAAATATAGGTATCATCATAATTAGTTCATTAGTTACAAGATTCCTCCTTTTAGTTTTTGTTCAGATCTCTAACAATCCTACTTGCAGTATAATTCTGTCTTGATGTCCTTATTTGTTTTGTGTAAGCCATGGCCTAAACATTTGTGCATACAGTGAAAAGAAATGAAAAATAAAATCCACAGTTCTAGTTATGAAAGGATGAAGGTAGCTTGCTTAACTAAACTTTCAAGTGCATTCTTAACTGCTGTAAATTCCTTCTGTCTGTTTAACAAATTCTGAAGTACTAGGTCAGCTATAGGGTTTTCCTTTAATTTATTATTGGTTTTGTTTGTTTATTTTGAATCCTCTAGGAAATTCCTACAATTCTGTGGAAATGTAAAATGAAAATGCCGAAAAGGAGAGCTGCTGGGAGTCACAGCTGTTGGTAAGTTGTCAGCACACTCCTTATATCATGTTCAATGATAACTGGTTTGATTGTCAACTTCTGTCTGATGTGTGTATAATTGGCTTTTGACCCAAAAGTAGACAAACCGTTCTATATTTGCTCTTAAATTTGAGTTTGAAGTATCTTTTTTTTTCATTGTATTTGGACCTTTTTCCTTTTCTGCTTGCTGGTAATAGTTTGGAGCATGGCTGTTAGCCCTATAAATTGCATTCAGACACCTTAATTAAGTACTCTTTTTACCATCATCTTTGCTTAGCAACATCCTTTCTGAGATATTCTGGGAAATTTAATACTTGTCTGGTGTGTAAAACAACATTCATAAATCAAGGCATGTTGCCATATCCTATTTGCTTCTTGCTTATGTTGTTTAATAGTTTTTATATTACTTTCTTTGAGCCAGAAGCATGAAGCCTTTTACACCTAATCACTCCAGTTTATTGCACAACACAATCACCAGTGAGACTTAGTCTTTGGAATATGGCTTACCATGCTGGTGTAGATTGTTAAAGTGAAGAGTGTCTACATGGTTGTCATGGATCCAAGCAGCAAATAGCTTTCACATTCCAAAATAACCTGGAATTTAAACAAAGTCTTTAGGCTCTCAGAAGCTCATATTGGTGTTTTCCATTTCATTTAGTTGCTGAAAACATGTTATCTCACAGTCTCAGACCAAAATGAAAATGAAATTATCTAAACCTGCTTTGACATAGACCATAGGTACGCTTCATATCCTGGGTGTGTTTCATGCTGAACAAACTTAACCTTTTTGACACAGTTATTTGAGCACCTTCTTATGCTGCTCTAGAATCTCTTTCTAGGCTTTTGGTTTTAAAAGTTGTTTGTCTTCTCCACTGGAAAGGTGCATGGGATGCTGCATTCTCTGAGCAGGCTGGACATTCGTCACTCTGATCCACCTGTGGTCGTGCTCCATTAGGAGCTCCCACCTTGAAGCTCTCAAGCACCACACAGAGCCTCTCTTTGGTCAGTGTGTGAAGCTGATGAGTGCTTTTGGTAAGAAAGGTCTCCCTCACCCTAAGGATCAAAGAGAACTAACATAGTTTACTCAAACAATACAGGGCTTAACTCTTTCTTTCTGGAAATCATAACTTGGTCTTCCAAACTGAGCTGAAGATCACTTGGTTGTAGACACTTGGTGTTTTCCTTTGTGATAAAAATTGTTAGAATTCTATGCTGTCCCCTAGAGTTTCACCAAATGCTTAGCTATCAATAGTGGTTTTAATTTAATTCTAATGCCCTGAGGTTTGCATTTCCCTCATAGTTTCCTTCTCTTCTCTAACAACCTTGGCCCTTATGCTTTTTGTACCATTCAAGTATTTTCTCTGCTGCAATGTCTCTTGTTCAATAGCTTTTCTGGGAGTTCTTTTTGTTGAGTTCAATTCTTCATTGCAATTTAATTTTCAGTGGAACAAACCTCTGATTTCCATGCATTCTTTGTGGTTGTGCCCATGTGTTTCACTAGGATTGTTTACATATGGTTGTATTAATGTGCTCTCACTGCATTTTGATGGTAAAACTGATTAACCTCACTAGGAATGGATTCAAAGCCTTTAAGATTCTGTTCTAAGTTTAGGAAAATGAGTGGCTTTCTGAAATCAAAGCTGAATTTGAAAGTCCCGAGTTGTTTCTATGAATGCTTGGAGTGAAGAAATAATCTTCCAAATGTCAAACTGCACACTTCTCTCTTAGACTCTATAGGGATGAGAAGAAGGAAATGTAGGTAACTATAGTTGTCTTGGGTCTTGGTTCACTGAAGGAATTGAGGAGGAAGAGACATGATTAGTCAGTTTTCTTTACAAAAAGTACATCTGCATTATAATCATATTGAGGTTATTTATTCTGTCAAACTTTCTTGAATTTAATTTTTTTTAATACATCAGTATGTCAGCTCTTGAATTCTGTCATCACATTGCTCCTTGTAAATATCAAACTTGTCACCTACAACATGAAGAATGTAAGCAGGTAAGATGCTATGCACCAGCTAACATTTTAATGAACACTGTTTAACAATTCTTTGAAGTCTGACAGTTCTCCTTGATTCGTGAAGTGCCTCATCAGTAACGCAGAAGGCACAGGTTGTTTCCTGAGTGGTAAAAACCAGCTGACAAAAGGAGAGATCTTGAGTCACAGCTGAAAATAGGCTATTTGAAAGAGCTCTGTGGTCTTGCCAGTTGTACAAGAGTTTTCTGGAGAATTACTATCTTTCTATTAGCTAAGGCACCTTGGGATAGTGCTGCCCATTGATTCTGTAACCCAGTACCATGTGCCCATTCATGCCTAGATAGAGGTTCTTAGTCACACTCATCTGTTACTGAGGCCCCTTTGGGTCACTGGCAGAGAGTTTTATGTTCTGTTTTCTCCACCCCTTTTATAGACCATGCTGGAAATTTTCTATTTCTTCCTTGTAACTAGGGATCATGAGCTGCTTTAGATGGCAATATCCTTGTTCCTGGCAGGCTTTCTCCTGTCTGGGCTATGAATCACAACAAAAATTTGCCTTATGTTTTACAAAGTGTTGTACAGAATCATAAAATAATTGATTGAAAGACAGATCCAGAGCTCTGCCCAGCCCTTCACTCTGTCAATATAGGTCTACAGCATGATATGGAACATAAAACACCTAGGTTTAGCTTATTAATGAATGGGAAGCTTTGATCTTTTTGGCCATGTCTGCAGAAGCAGCATATGGTTGTGCTGGGCAGGTAATGCAATGTCAATATAATCTGTCTATGTTTGTATAGATTTTATTAGTAAAAATGTTGCAGGAACTGAGGGTGAAAGTTCAGTACCCAAAATTTTCCACTTCTGTAACAATTTCCTGTTCCTAGCTTGTATGTTAAATGTCTTCTGCTTGCTTACCTCCAGCTTTCAGCCCCAAATGCTAGCAATCTGCCTCCTGTTTAAAGAACCTAGAAGAAGAAATAAACACGTTGGTGTGTTGCTGTATTTTTATATTTGCATATATCATTATGTGCAATATACAGACCTTGATATTCCCTCTAGAAGGGAGTGTTTGTGGCAATTTACCTGGGTCTGTTATTAGAGAAAAATTTTTGTTACTGTAGATTACACTGTTCTACAGGTGCCACTTTCTCATTTTAGAGTTGTGTTGTTAGGACAAGTAAAATAATTACTGGATAAGAAATGTTTTTTGTGACTGGGACCTCTTACAGCTTTATCCTACAAGTTGCCTGGGCAGGCACAGGGAAGTTGAGTTACACAATTTCAGTAGGCACTATTCAGCTAGCACTGAGAAACCATGACAGACAGCTCTCTGCATGGAATAGGTATTTTTCTTTCTTTGCAGAAACTGAGGATGTGCAGCCTTTTGTATGTTTAGAATCTGAGAAATTGACCTATCCAGATGCTTCAAAATTAGTTAATGAGAGGGAGTGAGCAAAACCGGTTCCTGCAGCTGTCAGTGCCCATAAATCATCTCTGTTTTTACTTTTGAAGCAGGACAAGAGCATGAATTTAATTAATGGGTTTGACTTGCTCTGGAAACACACAGCAGAGAATTCACCCTACCCACACCTTTCACAGATGCTGTAAACGTACAAATGTTATTGTGTATTTACTCCTGAATGGTTTCCAGCATCATTGTGCTAGATACAGTTGAATGCCTCAGGCAGGTGGCAAAGCAATGACTGCAACAAATCCTTGTTCTTTGACACCCAGATGAGAGAAGCAGCAGGTCAGCTCCTGTTTTCTTGGTTCCAGCCAACTTCTGCCTAATGACGGCACTAGTAATGGCTGCTGCAGAAAACTCCAGGGGAAAACAGAAAGAGTGACTTTGTCTGTTTTCCATGATTGGGAATTAAATTATAGTATGAAAAAAGTACCAAGTGGATTTATTCTTCCACCCTGGTTAAAAAAATAAAGGGATAATCTCTTTCTTTAAAAAACTGTCTCTACAATGGATCACCAGGAATGTCTCTGCATTGTTTGATTTTTATTATATTTTTAGTTCTACCTTATTAAGTGCAAAGAGACACAGAAACTGTGAGGCTGGATCAGACCCCAGTGTAGTGCTGTAGTCAACACCAGATATCTCAGAAGGAATTGTGCAAACACCCCTGGTATTATGGGGAGCTGGAATTACATAACATTTACCTCACATCAATCATGGCTTTAAGTCTCTTGTGTCTGAAGACTTACATTCTCCTAGAACATTAACTTGTTAAAAGTTAAATTTGATTTTGTCATGTTCACTGTTGTGATGCTGGACAGTGTTTAGGTTTTTTCTATGGAAACTCATTATACTCTTTCCTTTGGTAACAAATTTATAGATGGCAATTTGCCCAGAGTTGTTATGCTGGAGGAGGAATTTTCTTTGCTCCTGGGCTAGTGCCCTTTTTGACCTGGCTGAATGTTCCCCCTTATTTATGATGCTATGTAAGAAGATGGAAACACTTTCCTTTTAGTCTGCAATGTGTAGGATTTCATTGTCTAGATATCTAGAGGACCTGGAAAATGTGTACTAAGAAATGTGGCTTTTTTAAATAAGAGGGCATTATATAGAACATTATTTGAGCTCATCTATATGATTAGGACTTTTAGTTAGTGTGGATGTGTAGATGTGGTGATAATACCCAACTAACTTGGAAAATAGTGGTTCTTTATTCAAATACTGAAAAATAAGCTTGAATATACTGGAAAAAAAAAGGCTTTGTATGCCCTATGCCCTGTGTATATGTGCAGAATGGCATTCACCCTCCTATGATTGCTGGAACCATGTGATGCTCTACTAAAAGTATCAGTTCTTGCTATTTTCTTGTTTTTGTTGTTGCTTAGAGAGTTTTCTAGGAAAGGATGTATCTGGGGCCTCTAAAATTCATAACAACGTTGCCAGACCTGTGGTGAATGCATTTATGAGTATCTACATGGAAGTTAAGATTTGGAGTAAGGGTTAGGAGTGCAAGACACTGAACATTTCAATCTGGCAAAGTCCTCAAATCTCTCTTCCTTTCCCTATGATGCTCATATCCTGACTAGATCCACGATCCTTGTTTTTTAAAAATTTGTGCCAAAAACATCCAAGAACAATTTAAATTAAAAAATGCTTTTCCTTTTCTGCATTTATATGTTGAAATACACCTGTAGCTAGCTACACTGACACTAGAAATTCCAGGAAATATTCACAAAGAATGCCAGGCACTGAGCATTCAGTGTTTTTTGTGTGTATTATAAGAGAACATTTTTTCATCTACCTGTAGAATAAATATCTTACCTTTCTCTTCTATGTATAACATGGTCAATTGAAGACTTTGATATATTTTGAAGTTATTACTACAACTATATCTGACAGCATTTTATAGCATAAAAGAATTCACCATCCTGATTTCATCAAACACAACTTTGTGTAAAGGCCATTTTGCACACCCTGAGGCCTTATGTAGGGGTGATTGGAAAAGTCAATCATCATCCCACCTGCATTACTGGATAAGGCTGTTTTCAGTATAGGGAATATAGAAGAGGCTGCATTTCTTCTACGCCTTTTTACCTTTTGCAGCATATATTAATATGAACTGTAATTTACTCCTCCTTAGCCATCATTGCTGTGTCTTCTACTGTGTCTTCTCTGTGGCAGTGGCCTTCCTTCAAGGGGAAGAAACTTGTGTGGTCCTTAAACTTAGTGAAGTTGGACTGTGAATCACTTGTACTTGAGTGTTAAACTTGGCTCTGTGTTGTTTTATAACCTGATGGCTGAAGCTTCTGATAAATTAAAGGCAAGGCCTTATCCACAGTCATATCCTGAGTTTAGCTGTTCACAGAATCATGGAATATTCTGAGTTGAAAGGAATCACAAGGTTCATTGAGTTCAATTTTGAGGTGAATAGCCCATAGAGGGATTGAACCCAGAGCCCTGGCAGCATTAGCACTATGCTCCATCCAGCTGAGCCAATCTCACCTGTGTCTACACCTGCCAGGAGCTTTGTGGGGATGCCCTGGGGGAAAGGCTCATTTCCAGCCTTTGTGCTGGAGGAGAAACCACTGAGGATCAGTGCCTGCCTGTAATGCTGTGGTATTACACCTCACCAAGCAGTAAGAGGTGACCTAGATCTAGGCACAGCCAAGGCTGTGTTGTAAGCCTGACCTCAAGTTTCCCTGATGTTCTGTTCCCTGCAGGCCCTCTCTGTAGACCTGCTGTGAATTTTCTCTTTGCTGGCCCTTATTGAGGAGCTTGTGTTGTCTGTGTTCTTACAACAAATAATGTATTTACTGGTGGAGGGGTAGGGGAGATATGTGTGCTGTAGATGCCTCTTTCCTCTGCCTTTTTTGTTAAAACTGTCTGATGTGGCACATACTACCTGATGCAAATATATCCCTACGATTAGCTAGTCTTGTCAGCTTTTATCTGGGTTGCAGGTATCTTGCTTAGGGCCTGTTTCTGTAAACAGGAACACCCAGGCATGTCCCCACCTCTCACTGTTTTCAGGCAGTGATGACAAAGCAAGGTCTAATTTAGTTACAAAAATCAGTAAGGTTTCTGAAGAGTGTCATTCACTGTCAAGAACACTTTTTTTGGAAAAGAGCCATGGGGAGCCACCTCTAGAAATAGGGTCTTCCTTGTGTTTTTGAGGATGTGGAAATGGTTGACAATAAATCATGGGCTATAATTCACACAGTGAGAAGTTTTCAGACTGATTCTGTAAGTAGAAAAATCCCTTGAGGAAATGTATTATGTCTATAATTCTGTCAGTCAGAAGATTAGAGTCAGTCAAAAACTAACTTACAAAAATGGCTTAATAGTAAAGATTGTGCTAATAGAGGTAAGAAATTTAGGTGAAGTCTTTTGCTTAAGGCTATGAAAATTGGGTGACTTTGAAAAATGGTATTTCTTTTCCAGAAGATGTAGTAGAAAAGTGTTCTGAGCTATAATTAGTTGAACAGGATGCTTCTGTTGCAGCATTAGGAATAATCATAATTACTTAAATTTGTGGTTGAAAGAATCCCAATGTGCTTAGCATTTGGTTATATATTTGGATAACATGTGTAGCCTTTAGGGTTCAGATTTCAGACTGGGACTTGTTCATTATAATTGTGTGAATATTGTACTGACACAATTAAAGAATGAACCAATGTGAAACAGAGGTGCTTCAGATGACATTTTGAATCCTTAGTGCTAGGAAACACAGAGTTGGGAGCAGGTTCTCATAATTTTTGTTAAATTTATATATATATATATAAAATATGTAAATACAAATATGCACACACACATATATATATGTATATAATCCTACTCCCTTTGGTTACAGTATGGCAAGTCCTGCACTACCAAATTTAGTTTTTAATAATGTACTATGTTTAATAGTTCTTTTTCCTCTAGAAAGATAAGTGAACTGCAGTGGCTGCTGCTTCTTCCTCCTGCTTTTGGTAGAGTGCATCCTCCTTTTGTGAATGAATTTGTCTTGAGAGGGTGGAACCAGGTTTTGTCTTGCTTCAGAATTATGATACTGATACTGTTCCACTGATGAAGAGTGGAACAAATGGTTGGGCCCTTATTCTATAGCTGACCTACATTTAGGTAGCTCATCTTACATCAGTAATTTGTGTAATCAACCCTTGCTAAAAACGACACATGTATTTGGTTTACTATTTGTTATGAAATACTTGCACCCACAGTGTGAACACTCCTGTCACCCCATCTGTGGGATGGGGTTTGCAGTACAGGGGAGTTTGGCTGACAGCTTTCTGGTGTCCTCATCAGAGCAGCAGGAGCACTTGGTCCTGGAGAGCCAGGGCTGGAGCAGGTGCCAGTGAGGTGAAGTGTTAATATGAGGCTTACTCAGTGCTTGCTGCCTTTCCTGAAGTTCCCCATCTCGTGTGTGGGAGGTGTAACTCTGTACCCAAAGGCCAGAAAACCCCATTGCCAAAATAGTCAACAGCTCTACCCTTCTCTCCTCCTGCTTTCTGTGCATGCAGAGACCAGACTGTGGTGGGCACCTCCTCTGGGTGAGAAACATAGGAGTTTTTTGTTAAAATATAATGTTCACATAAGGGTCTAAAAGGCACATAAAATCCTGCTGAAGTTAGATTCTCCTTGTCCTTTTGAAAGTTCTAGCTTTAATGGCATTATTTTCATCTTCCAGACAAATTAAAGCTCAGGAGGAGGCATCAGCAGTGAGTCCTCTAAGCAAAGCAGGAGTAGCAAAGATGAAGATTTTGAAAGTCATTTCAGCAAATCAGGCAGTAATGAAGAAGATTTTCAAAATGAAAACAGTTCCCTAATGTGGTTTCTAATGCCTTTTCAAACTGGGTAGCAAAGGTGTTTTTCAGACAAGCTACTGCAATTCAATTAGACTGACCTAATTTCTATTTCTTCTCTTTCTGCTACAGGTTTCCACACTGATACAATTTAGTTTTCTTAAAATCATGTTATGGCTTGGAAGGGATTTGGGCACAGCACTGTTAATTGACAGAGTTTAAATACAGGAAATGTTCCCTAAAGCTTGCCTAGTCTGTATGCTCATTTGAGCTAAAAAAAACTTAAAAAGGACTTTTTTGATTTGGGCAGATGAAAGTTTTTAGAGGGAAAGTAAGCATTGTTGCTGTCCAAGGCAAATGTAGTTTTTAAATTAGAAGTAGAGATTATAGGCCCACTCTTCTATATTTATATCATTCTCTTTGTGCTGACTGCTCATAGTGATACACTGAGTGGCACAAACTCTCACTAAACACCTATAAACTCAGTCGTGTGCTTCACATCCCACAGTTAGCAGAATTGGTTATGCATTTAAAGCAGCTTAATCTAGAAATAGGAATTCTTACTGGGCTTTCTTCAGCAGCTTCTGTTTTCTTTCTTTAACCTAATTAAATGCTGATTTAAAATGCATTGACGACATCAACATTTGAATGAGATTATGGTGTGATGGTTCTAGGTTCCAAGCCTTTGAAATAAATAAAAGTTCTTCTCAAAGCATGAAATTACTTTTTCTTGTAACCCATTCCTTAATCTAAAATCACTAATCCTGTGAGACTGACAATCCAAGCCACTGTTTAAGCCTGAAGCCTAATTTGGCCATAGAAAGGGTGCTGCTCTGAAGCAAAAATCAACTAACAAGTAATCCAGATTTAAATCAGCACATCATTCTTTTATACAGAATTGCTTCAGTTTAACTATGCTAGTGCAACACCACCCTTTTTCTTAGAGCTGTGAGTAGTACACCTTGGTCTTTCCACAAGGTGCTTTGGCAATGGTTTTGCAGCTGAAGCCATGTTACTGTGGCATTCAATACAGGCTGGGCTGTCACTTTTCCAGGGCCAGGAGACCCCTGCCCTGTGCTGCTGTGAGACTGCTTTGCTTGGCACGTGTTGGTATTTACTTGCAATATGCATATGCAGGACTGTTTTAAAAAACAGGGATAGTTTTAAATGGTGAGAGACATCCTCCCTGCTTGCAGTCTTTGTTCACTTCATATGTGAAGAGGGTCTGAAATTCAAGTATTTATTTCTCTGTTGTAGTTTTAACTGACTAACTGGTGTGACTTGTATGTAGTCCAGGGATTTTAAGCAGACAGCACAATGAAAAGTTTCTATTATTGCTCAATATTTCTTTTGATTTTACATTCAAAAACGTAAAATTTTGAATTTTTCAAGATGTATCACATCTTGAATGAGCTTTTTCAAAATTTTGACATTGCTGAGGATAGGTAAGTCTAGCAAAGGCTTCCTTTTTCTGCAATGCAGTCACATATGACTGATATCAGTCCTTCAGTCATGTGATTTCATTCTGTCAATGGATGATTCCTCAGCTTTGACAAAACTTATTTTTTGATGTTAAAATCAGTTAAAATCCTGGAGTTCAATTATACATCCAAAGCAAATACTGATGCAGTGCATTTCTTTTACAAGTCACATTTAACTAGGGGGCCTAAGTGATTTATGGGAACTAAGAATAAATAATATCTCCAGTAAGAACTTTTTTTTTCCCTCTCAGCTGTTTAAACTCTTTCTCAGGTTCTAGTGACAGGAATGCCTGTGTGGACCAGAGAAAGGAGCCTGTAGGGATCTGTGCTGTCCCTTGCAGCATTCTAAGTCTTTTCTAGTGGTGATTCACTGTACTTCCCAGATTTTGACATCTAGAGGCATTCCTATTTATTATTGATAGTTTTTTTCAAATGGCATGTATTAATAAGGATGAGTAGGGAAAGGTAAGTCTGATTTACAGAAGCCACAAAGATGTGGCTTCGTTCTGGTTGAGAAAATGCCATTTGCTTGTGGCTTCTTTTTTAAAATTCTTTGTGAAAAGACTATTTCCCCTTTATAGCATGATCCTTGTGATGGTCTTCACCTATTTGAGAGAGCCTCGAGGTTCTTGGGCACCTGGAAAAAATATCAGGGCTTAGTTTTTGTTCTCCTTCCCAGTCTGATATCCAAAGAACTGGGCTGCTGTCCCAGTTTGGATCACCGTGCTGGAAAGATGAGGTGGTGAAGAGACAACAAAGTGAGTGAGTTACTATTGGAGACTCAGATAGCTGCTAGATTCTATCAAATCCTGCCTTGTTCATCAGAATTCATTTCAGCTAGGATGGACAGACAAACCTGCATCAAAATGTAGTCAGTGCTCTCCTAACCCTTCTGCTATCGCATCAAGTTTCAGTCTACACATCTCACTGTGCTGAGGTGAGGAAGGGGTCTGAAGGAATAAGATATTTTTGTTCTTTACAGGAAAGAAGGCCTTTTCACACTATGCTATCTGGCATATTACCTCCTGAAATCCTTCAATTGTAGTAAGGTGTATGTTTTTATTTTCTCTGTGGCAATATGTTCTTGCAAAAGTGACTTCTGAGTGACTTGCTGTCAAGTTTCCTGTCACAATTAAATTTCTGTGATGCTGAACTGCTGCTAAGAGTTGGCCCTCTTCTCACCTATTCCTTGTGCTGTATGTATTCAATAGGAAAAAGTGAATTTGAAGTTTCACAATGAACAAAGGTGCTGAAAACAACAGCAGTCTGCTGTGGCTAGAGTTCATAAGGTGAGAGCCTGTGGTCAGAGGCCTTGACACCTGCAGAAACCATAGCATTGCCCTGAGACAGCTGGAGCTGAGGGTGTCCCTAAGGTGACCCCTGGCTCTGGGTACAGCACTGAAGTGGCCCCTGGCAACAGGGAGGAGTGGTTTTCCCCAGAGGTGAGACAGAGCTCTCTGCTGATTTCCTCCTTTCTTCCTGTAACAAAAGTTGTGTTTGTTAGTCAGTTCCTTATTCAGGTGGTGTTTTATAGCCAAAAACCAACATGGGATTTTGCAAAACAAGCCTGTGGCTTTATCTGCAATACCTGTACTCGTGACATGGTATTAAAACACCAGCACTGCTAAAACCTGAATTGGGAGAAGAGAGAGAAAACCCTTCAATATTGTTACCTCTAGAAAGGAGCAGTCTGCATGTGATGCTGTGCAAAAGGAACAAAACTTGGCTAGTTCAAGCCATATTAAAAGATCTGTTTGGGTTTTTTTTTTTTTTAATTACCTTTTCAGATAGTAGAAAGCTTTTCAAATGTGAAAGAAGTGTGGAAACGTGAGAAATGACAATTCCATAGACAAAGCCTAAGCAGAAGGTAACAGGTGGCAAGCATTAATATGAGGACAATCAGCAGTGTGTTTTGGGTGGAGCAATGATTGGGGAGGACAGCTTTGTGATGAACAGGCCTGACTGACTCCCAACAATCTGTTTGTGCTTCCTGCTGGCCCTGCCTGCCTGTGCTCTGTGCTGTTCTAGATGTGGGTGCACTGCAGGAGGGTCCATGGGACCCAGCTCTGGTCCAGCTCCAGCTGCAGTCCTGTGCCATTCCATGGCAGAACAATTCACAATTCCCTGACCAGCTGTATGGGATATTAGTTCTTATGCATGAGACACTGCCTAGCAAAATCTGTTTAGTTGTCTTTAGTCCTGTTACTGGGCTTGACAGCAGTATGCTACTGGCAGATCCTTTCCATCTGAGCAAGGCAGTTTGACAGCTACATTATTCAAAGCAACCTAAACCTCACAAAACTGGTGTTTCCTTGACTTTGGAGAGTCCCTGTTGCTCTGGGTGAGCTCTGAGCCACCTCATGCCTGTGCAGACACTGGAACCCACTGCTGCCAAAGCCACGTGAAGCAGTGGTCACCACAGGCTGTGCAGCAACCTCCTGATGACACCCATCATGTGGGATTTCAGGTACCTGCAATTATGTGTTTCCTAAACAAAGGGATTAAAACCCAGAGCATTTATTTCTCAGGGATAATGTGTTTTTTAACAATAAGCAAGATGGGATTGGGTTGTGCCTCCTTACTCTCCCTAAAGCAAGGATGTGCTGGAAGGCTGGATCCAATCTGGGACAGTCTGGTAATCTATAAATTAAAAGTGCTTTAAATATGGTGTGTGTTATGAGGTGTGTCTGGGACAGCCAAAGCAGTGAGGCCTTTATCCCCTGTGGTGTTTGTAGATGCTGCTGTAGCACAAACAAGGAAATGCTGCAAAGCCCTGATGGCAGCTCAGAGCCAAGGCACCTGGAGCCTCCTTGCCTGGGGAAACCCTGCAGGAAGGGAGGGACAAAACCCCAAATCAGAGTGGGAGCTGGGTTATTGTACACTGGGAGTAACAAACACCTCAGAGTCTTGCAGGTGTCTCACCCAGATGCTGCAGAAGGCCATTCATGGAAAGCTTTGTGGTCATCAATTGCTGTCTTGCTTCCTTAAGGAGACCTTCAGGCCTCCTGGAAAGCAAAGGAAGGGCCTGGAAAAAGTAGAGTAGAGCTCAGGCTCTGTTTCAGGCAAACCTTTCTTACCAGGTCTTTCAAAAATGTTTATTGGCATGAAGGTTAAATCATATTTTTCTTGTGTTTTGCTGGACTAAAAATACATTGTTCCTCAGTGGGAGAAAAGTGAATTGGCCCAGTAAGGAGAAGATTTTCTCAAATCAGGCATTTCTAGCCTTTGTTTTCCACATAGGTGTGTTATTTTTCCCTTGGGAGGAAAGTATCAAAGATCTCTCTGTGTGGGAAGGTGGCATGGGAGGAGGGTGAAGCTAGTTCTGCAAACATGCTTATTTCAAATACCACCCTAGAGAGAGGCTGCAGATTTTTGGAGACTGGGCTCCATGTGGTAGGTGGGAGGGGGTTTCTGTGCTATTGATTAATTTCAAATTGTGTGGGCTTTTCCTGGCATAAATGCATAGGGTCTTTGCCAATTTAAACTTAATTTTCCTTCTGTCAAAGGGGCTGCAAAAGCTGTGTAAAGAGGATGTTTTGGGGATGAAGGACTCCAGTATCTGTAGGCCTTGATGGAGTTAACCTCTCCATTTTGTTTGGGAGAAGGAGCATGACTTTTCCTGGGCAGTAGTATATTTACTCGTGTAGCTTCTTTTGCAAGAAACTTTCTTTTCCAGAGCCTTACTCAGGAAACTCTGTATGGAGCACAAAAAGCTTTTTTAAATGTGTCTTTGAATATTATGCTCCTTACTGGGAATGCCATGGAGATGAGGAAAACCAAACCAACCTGAATAAAGAACAAATCCCGCAGGATAGCAGTAGGCTTGTACAGGTTGGGAAACAGAAGGTCAAATCTAGAAGACAGGAGGCTCTTAGTGGACTCAGTCCTTGGGTTAGAGTGTCTGTGCCAGTCTCTAGGTGAGCTGCTCAACCAAGTTAGCACTGCACAGTGAGTTGTGTGCTCAGAGCAATATTGCAGGCTGCAGGAATGTGAGATAATCTAGAATTGTACAGGCTAGAAAAAAGTCTGTTGAACTGAACAAAGAAATCTCAGTCTGTTATTAACTTTATTTCATGTCAAGAGCAGAACATACAAATCCAGGCTCTTTCATGGCATGATACTGAACGATACAAGCCCTGCAGCACAGAGCACACCACTGCTGGATTTTTTGTCCTAAATGCACTTCAGAGAAATTCAGTCAGGTTAAGTTTATGCAAACAAACACTCATTTAATGCAGCTGTTACAGCAGTGCAAAGCACAGGCTGGCAATAAGCCATGCTCCTGGGGCGCGTCTCAAGTACTGGCCTTGTAAAGCATTTTCTTGCACATTTCTCTTTTTACATCATACTAGAATGATATAGAGAACAGAAAAGAATTTCAGAAAATAAGAAGAATCAGTGGCTTACAAACATCATAATTGCTCGACAGAGGCAATTTTAACATACATTTTACTTCTTGGAGTGCAAATAGAACCCACAGGGAAAAGAGACAATGTTGGTTTCTCTATTTCAAAGGAAATTTATAGTGGAATAGAGGATAGATGAAAAAATTGCGTTTTCTGTGGCTGTAAGAGTTCAAGTTATAACTGGATTTTCAAATTGGAATGGAAACAGAAGGAAAAGGGTCTGGAACCTGTTTATAAATAGCTTGAATTTGCAGAGTTACACCCTTGGTTTGTCACTGCTAGCCCAAAATGAGTCCCACACAAAGGAGTAGGTATGACCCACAAAGCACATGCTATAAATTCATTGTTCAGACAAAAACCTATATTTTCCTGGCAAGACTGAAGCAGAAGATGATGAATTAACAGCTTGGCCACCTGCCCAAATTCATAGCTCCTAGCAGGTCTGAGAATCAGACAGCTACGCACAGGGCACAATGTTTGGGCTAAGAATAATGGATTTTGAGAAATGAAAGCAAAACCTGGAGAACAATATACTTGGTGCAGAAGAGTCAGGTTTGAAAGAAAAAATTGATTTTGCTCATTTCAAAAAACAAACCTCACCAGGTTGTCCTGTATGGAAACAGTGATAACAATAATTTTATCACTTTCTTCATTATTCCTTATTCTTGTTGCTTTTCATTTGGATCATAACATGAAATCCAGAAAAGTAATATGGATTGTGACACCTGGAGAAGATGCTTTCCTCATAAGAAGAATTTTACATGTTGTGGGAGCAAATTTAGTTTATTCTGTGAGCAAAATAACAATATTGTTGATTATGTCAGGTATTGGTGGTCCAGGGCTCACATAAATGCCTGGCATGTTAGGGGCAGCAATTGTTTGTGGTCAGTATTTCAGTGAGTGGTGAGGCTGGGGTGTGCCTGGCTTGGTATTTCTGAGACAATCTTGCAGCCTGTAATCTAGAACTGCTTCGACCTAGACACCTCTGGGGATGCTTGTGAAGAACCAAGTATGTGCACTAAAATTAGGAATCCTTCTAAAACAGTATAAGCTATGTAATTCAGCTTCCTTATCAGATTTTATGTGTCTTCTCTAAGATCAGACAGCCTGAAAGATATTAAAACACCTTATGCATTTTTTCACTTTTTTTTTTTTTGAGGGGGGATGGTGGTGGTGGAGTAGGGTGTGTCTTTTCCCCCAGATTCACTGCTCAAGATGCTCTCCTACACAAGGCTGCATTTACATAACAAGTGTGGGAAAAATACCAGGATGCTTTTTTTAACCTGGTTGTTCCTGAACATTTGACATAAGGGTTGGTCAGAGAGTAGAAAAGCATAGTTACAGAAGACTGTGACAATGGATAACAAACCTTTTAAAACAGAAAAATACTCAAAACAATTATAAGTTAAACTCAAAAATTTTCCAGCAATGTCTCTGATACAATACTCTAACAAAGGCCCTTTTATGACTTTTTCTCTTTCTTTTTGATTCAATGGACTTTGCTTTTAAATACATCACTTAGATTAAAGTGTAAAGCATAGAGACAATTTAATCTAGAGCTCTTTAGAGAGTGCAGGTGAACTTTTCCATTTGGTTATTTTAAACCTTTCCTTCACAGACATTGAGTGATGATGGGTGGCTAAGGGAATGATTACACACAACAATTTCATGAACAAGAGCAAAGAGCTCTTACATTATAATTGCAATAACTATTTCTCAGAACAAGGCAGATTCAAAGTATTGACCACTGCATGAAAAAGGTCCAAATGTTGCTAAAATGTGATAATGGTGAGATAGCAGTGAAATACAGCTGCATTTCTGTAGTATTATTGAATTGCTGATCTTGATTGCATTTGCAACCTTTTTAGTCTCTCAGTAAAACAATACTTGAAAACTATAGGAAAGGATTCATTGCCTTAAAAGACTCAGTTTGCCTGGCAACAAGACAGCTTAGTAATTTTTTCTTCCTTTAATCCTGTGGAAAAGAATGGGCTATATTCACCAAAATTATCAATGAAGATTATGCAATCAGGTCTAATTTGCTGGAGTATGTTTTGCCTGTGGAGTTTTTCATGATGCTGTACACCAGGGTGATGTTTCCAGCAGAACTCCTTGCTCCAGGGACTGTAAATGGTGTGTCTCAGGTCATACTGTCATAAAGCAAATATCTGCTGCTTGTGTTGGAACTTTATTTATTGGTCAATCTGACATATTGCCCTGTGACAAGAAAGTCACTGGGTTGGATTTTTAAAGAGTGTTAGTCTCTAGAGGCAGATTTGGCTCTCAGGGCATTTGTGAGACTTGGGTTCAAATTCTGCCTCCTACCCAGAGATGGGGGCTGATTTCCCTCCTTGTCTCTCAAACCTGGCTTTCCCCCACATGGAAAATCTGGGTAGTTATGTGCTCTGGGAGGAGCACATAACTGGAGAAAAGTTCAGCCACACTGATTTCTGTGGTGCCACTGTAAAGCTTTATTGAGGAAGGATGGCAGGGAAGTGAAGGAGAGCTGAGGCTGTAGTTTGATGGATGCCAGATACTGGTAATTGGCTGTGAAAACAGCAAGCTGACCTTTCCCTGCCATCTAGCTTTTTGCCCTTGGCTTTCCTCTGTTTTCTTAAACTGTCTTTGAGGTTTTTTATCATCTGAACCCTAGCAAATCCCTATGTTTTTACTCTATATAAACAAAAAGTGAATGAAAATGTTTCATAGAAGGTAATTATTGTGACAATTGCACTGAGCATTAGTTTTTAAAGTATATTGGTAAATACAAACTAGCTTTTTAGCAATCTGTGTGCATTCATCCGAAGCAATGGAAAACTCTCCCAAGTGATTTTAATTTAAAAAGAAATGTTAAAAAGACAAAAATTGGACATGGTATATGGTGGTAGCTCCTCAGGCCCCTGGTAGCCTTCCATTCAGGGCTGATGGCTGTAGCTTTTGTTTCATTTACATTGAAAATGAAATCTTATGGTATTCTTGGTGTTTATCTCTTTATCTACATTTGCCCCTGAAATGGTGCCTGGCAGCTGAATCTGTATGATCTTTTCTGTGCAGATATTGCCTATTCATTGCTAATGTTCAGTGGAGACATGCACGTACTCTGACAACAAAATTCAGGGCTGATCCCCAGCCATGCAACATCTGCTAAATTCACATGGGGAAAGGGAATATAAAAACAAATACACAAAGGGCATAGCTACTGAGATGGTAAATATTGTTTTTTCCATGCCACACCCAAACCAGAAATAGAGACAGAGGAGGCCTTAACAAAGCTTGAGTCAGGTTCCTGACAGCTGACAGCAGCTGCTTGTTTTCCACTGAGCTATAGGTGAACGAGACTGCCAACTTCAAAAGCATGAATTAGCCTGAGACTTAGGCTTCTTTTACTATGAGTAGATGAGAAGAGCAGCTCCATGGAAATGTGCAGTGTTAAAGCCATGTTAGTGAGGTTGCTATCAAGCTTGCTTGCCATAAGAGAGGAAGAGTGGATAAAACTCTTTTTGGAGGTAATAAACTGCCTGTACTGTAATGGGACAGAGTGGAGCCACTGGCTGGGCAAGTGGAGCAGCTGCCAAGGGAGCCTGGATTGGCTGCAGTGCCAGGACTGGGAGCTGCCCCTGCACGGTGGGCCTGGGTCCTGGAGGGGGGATTTCTGCACCAACTCAGCTGTGGGAAGGAGCACACAGCCCAGAATGGAGAGGAGGAAATTGCTGGGCGGCTGTGCCAGGGCATAGGTGGTGCTTCTGCATCCTGGGCTGTTGCACAAAGCTCAGGTGCTTAATAAGGTAGGTAAAACGGGGCACTCCCAAATCTACTGCTGATAAAACAGAGTTTCAAAGTGGCTGTGGGTTGAAAGGGGGAAGTGAGTGTAAGAAATATAATCTGGTCTACACATACAGTCATTGCAATAAATTCAGTGGGGAGGGTAGGTAGTCAGGGGAGGAGCAGACCTGCAGCCTGGTGTGCCCTCAGGACTGTGGACATGTGGCTCCACATGGCTCATCTGGGTCACTCCCTGCCTCTCCTGCCTGAAGGCTGCTGTCAGGTGCTCTGCATCAGAGTGTATCATAAGAGCACATCAATGCTAATCTGCCTGGAAAAGGCCTTAACATCCAGATGCACCTGCTCTGAGCATGGCAGATTGGACAGATGTGACATAATATGTTTTGTTATGGTCTGGAGAGCTTCTGTCCAGCACAGACAAACCTGTGCTGATGCCATGCTGCTTCTGCTGGCAGCACTGTGCTGGGTAGCACTGGCCCCATTTGCATCAGGTTATTTCTTTTCTCCTGTCCTCTGCTGGCAACATGAGGATTTGATACTGATCCTACTGGAACCAGTGAGAAGAGTTGCCAGGGTGGACTTCACACTGAAAGGGTTTTTAGTCATTGGGTGTGTGTTAGTATTCTTGACATGGGGTACACTTGTGCTTGTTATTCAGCTCCTTCAGAAAAGCAGATTGCCTGCAAAAGCAAGGCATTGGACCTTGTTTACAAAAATTCATACAAATAACTGCTCTTTAATAGAAAAACATAACTATATAAAAAAGCTGGAAGTGATGCCAAGTTGAGCAAGGTAAAGCTGGTAACATTAAAAAGAGCCTCAATGAGAAGGCTTACTCTTCCTTGCTATCCTAAATGGAAAAGTAACTTGTGTGAATTAATAATAGAATATTCAACCAGAAATATTTTTCTAACCAGAAAGCATCTGTGCCTTTGCAGAAAACATCTGTGATAGAAGTGAAAAAAAAGGGAGCTAAATAAACTTGTATAAAAATGGCAGACAGGAAAAAAAGTCACACAGAAAAAAACCCAACAACTTGGGCCTTTTTTCCCCCTGCCTCCTGCTGTAAGTGATTAAATGTTTGGTCTCCACACAATGTATTCTGTTCTTAATAAAATTTTAAAGATCCTCCATATGTCTAAGTGAAAGTGACCCGGAGGAGAACTTACAGGAAAATTGCTGCCTTTTTTTCCCCCCTTTTCCAGCAATCCTTTTTGACCTTTCTATGGTAACTCAATTATTTTGCCCATTTTGATATCAAGCTTTCAATAAGTAAAATTACATTGTGTTTTGTACCTGTTCTCCTTAGCAATACATCCTGCTTGCCAGCCCTGTTCTGTAGGTCAGTAAAAATCAACAATTTTCATGCATCGTTGCTTGGACATGAAGTTTTGCCATCATGCTGGATTTGGACTGCAGCACGATCAGGTGCTAAATGAGGTGCTCCTGGTTAAGGAGGGGTGGGATTTGGCCACCTGCCCTGGTTAGCCATGCCCTCCCCACCATCACTGCTGTGTGGAAGGCATGGGCATACTCTGCTGACAGGTGATCATGTATAATCCTCAGAAAGGCAGGATCTGAAGGAGAAATTTTAAGTTCCAAACAAATATTTATTGCCTGACTACATCTCATCATGTTTCAGTGGGTTGAGTGTTTCCCCTCCCCTGTCCTTTGTGAAACACTGTTGGTGAAAGATGTAGACAATGCTGAGGCCGTGTTTAACTGGATACAGTGCAAACACAGCAAAAGACCATCCCTTCCTGAAAGAGGTGAAGGGAGGCTTTCCTTAGCTTTCATTCAGCAAAGTCTGAGAGCAAATACTTCTAGCAAGTTTGTTTCCTTGAGGTCAGGTACAAACAACAGTGTAGTTAGAGAAGGGCCTCCACACTCACAAATGTTTGCCTTGCAAGGTGAAATACTTTTAACCACGTTTTCCAAGGAAGGAAGTCACGATTCCCTTCACTTGAAGATTTTCCCTGTCTTCCCACCTACCCAGAGCTGTGCAAAAATCATTGGGTTAATTTTCAGTACTACGCCTTAAATGTTGTACAAGTTCCCTGAGATCTGCAAACTGGAAGATCTGGATTGCCTTTTGATCAATGTTTGTCTTAGCTTTGGGGTAAAGAGAAAACTATTCTAAACTTCTGACAGTGTTTTGATTTTTATATTTACTTGGCTTTCCCCAACATTCTAGAGAAAAGTCCTCCTTTAGGTTTCTAATTATCTCATTTTCCATGAACGTCTCTCTTCTTGTGGTTACGAGCAGTAAGTATTTGTTTTGTGTCTTCCCTGTGAAACAACGTTACATTTGGGTCTATATTGATGTGAGAAAGCAAGAAAATGGGTTTGTTTGTTTCATCAGAAAAGAATAAAAGGTAATAATTAGAGCAGTACAAATTTCTGCACTAAGAGTAAAATTGTGGGCATGAAAAGAATATCTGAACTACTAGAGTGCTTTGTATTCCTTTCTTTAGGTAAGGAGTTAAGGAAAGCTCTCTCTCATTCAATGGCCACTCTGTTTTTTCAGTCACAGAGTAACTTCAGTGTGCATTGTACCTTCCACCCTATAAAGACACTTTGTGTAATTAATGTTCAACAAATTTAACTACTGAGCTACTAAGCTGGTTTACCATGACACATGCAACTTGTACAAACATTTCTTAGAAAAGACTGGCCAGGGCAGGCTGCTTTTCATGCGATGCTCTTCTCAGTGAAAGCCTGTGGCTGCCTGTTGATTTGGGGGCTGCGGTGTTCCTCTCCTGAGATATAAATGTAGCTTAGCAAATAAGCCCCTTATCTACAACAGTTTCTAAATAGATTTTTGTAAATAATATAGGCTCAGAAGTCAGTTATGGTAAACTCAGAGCAGTTCTTTTAAAGTGTAGTTGTTTATTGCTGCATTCCCATCGTCACAGGTGGGAGCTACTCTGTCAGGATGTTGGCACAATGAGTTTGATAAAGAGATACTTCATGGCTCAGGCTGATGTAGGCTGTGTTCTCATCTTAGCCCTCCTAAACCTGAGACCTACTATATTTCAAGATAGGCAACCTGAAAGTGAATGACAATTTTTTGAAGTGCTACTGGGAAACTTGTTTGGACTCAAATTTATTTTAAATACTGGTAAAGACAACCCCCTTTCTTTTCCCAAAGAAAGTTGAGTGCTTATCTGAAGCAAGTTGTTTCAGATATTATTATTCTCCACTTCTTTTAGTATCTCCTAGCATTATGTAGAAACAAGAAAAAGAGATGTGTTTTATAGAATGAACTGTGGAAAAATGACATTACCAGCAATCATAAACAACACTTGCTGCTTTTGAGCAGTGGGAATCCTCAGGATGTGGCAATCCTATGATGCACTGGAGATCTTTAATAAATTTGGATTGTGTAACTATCTAGAATGCAGTCTTTAAATTCCTATAGAGGTATTAAAAAACTGAGTATTAAAACACTGTCTGTAAACAATTACAGTTTAACAAAAATTGTGATGAGAAAAAGATCTTTGTGATAAAAAGCTAATGCTGTAGCCTGGAAAACTCAGTGCAAGTAAAAAAAACAAAACTCCTGAAATATTGACAGTAATTGTCAGTGAAACTTCATTGTGCCACATGAAAACTGATATGCTTTAATGCAATTTAACTTCTCAATTTAAAATAAACTGGTTTTAACTGACTTTCCTCTTACTCTGCATTTTGCTATTTTATTCTTCTTTTATGGTACACTGTAGTACTCCGCATCTATCTTTCATTGCTTTTGTAAGATTTTTTTTTTTAAATGTACCAAATTCTAGGAGGGGAATTTAGAAATCAGTAAGTTCATTAAGGAAGTAAAATCCATAAAAATACAGTAGGATTGGTGTGGGTGAAACAATGTGCAATTCACAATATAAGGAAGTTAGAAGAGTTCTAATTCCCTTCATTTCAGACATCAAAGACATATTAACTCCTCCTTTACCCCACATACTACAACTCAACCATTTCAATAACTAAGAGATCTCTAAAAACATTGCTTTTTAAATAGGTTTGGCTTCAAAATTGTTTTCTTTGGATTTTCACTGAGCCAAGTCTATTTCTGAGTGTAAAAACAATCCTGACTCTACAACAGGTGGAACAAGTGAGATCAGATATTTTCAGTATAGTGTTCTTAGACTGTTCTGAAAGGTAGAAAAAAGAGTACAAAATATGTCCTGTAAACAGTTTCTCGAGAAAGCACAATATTAAAAGTTTAAAAGAACTTTTCCTACCTGTAGCTTTTGTGTGGATCAGGAAGTGGAGCTTTTCCTGATTACAATCTTCCATGGCTTAGCTTGGCTTCTGCATTTGAATGTTAAATATGTAAGAATGCCTTGTTTAGCTTGGGAGTTTGCATGACCTCTTAATGAGACACTGTAGTTAGTGTCATTGGGTATTAAGGCATCATGTGACTGTAGATGAAAATAAAATCCTTTAAAGTTTGCATTTAATACTTCCTAGAATCTGTAACCCTTTACCTGCAAGTTTGATAAAAACCTGATAGAACTCACCGTTTTCTGGCCAGGGATAAAAGAAGGAGAAGTGGAAGAACACGTGCCGCGTAATTCCTTTCCTCCGGGACAGTCACAACGACCACAACAAAGCCCGAGCCTGTCAGTGTGCTCACGCTGCCATTTGCGTATTCTTTAAATTAAATCTCCCTATATCACAAACAGTGCTGGAGGGATTTGGCAGAAAGATCCTCTGTTGCATGTTGCCTGGCAATGACATTTATTCCCCACTGTTTTTTGTGATTCTCTAAAGAGAAATTCAGCTCTGAGGTGTATTTGCAGGCATCGTGTCACATTTACCTTTGAAAGGTGCTGACTTTACTGAAATCATTTTGGTTTGAGTGTGGCATTTCCAGAAGTGATATGAAAGATGTTCTATTGCCACAAACAGTTTGAGAGAGTTTTCACTGTACAGGAGGAGAGGTTTACGTTAGGCAAGCACCTGTTGTGTGTGATCTTTAACATATGTTGGTGTACCTGGAAACTGTAAAACAACGTCCTGGAAAGAACTGGCGCCAAGATTGCCTGTGTGGCAGCTGGGGGGTGCAAAGCAGGGCTAACAAAGCCTTATCCATAACTAAATGCCTTAGGGTGTGGTTGTTGGTGTGGTGGGAGGTTGGTGGTTTTATTTTTCTCTTTTTTTTTTTTTTTTTTTTTTTTTTTTTTTTTTTTTTTTGTGTTAAGCCTTATGGAAGCACTGCAATGAAGTTTGGTGCTGTATCGAGTAGGCGTGCTGTTCTCACTCTAAATAATGCCGGATTTACAGTTGCCTCCCTGCCTTGCAGGGCTTGCATCCTCGCGTTCCCTGTGGAAGGAGGGTGCTGGCTGAAGGTCACCAAGGCTTGGTTTGCCCTGCCATACTTCCCCTCGTGTCCCGGCAGGGAGCTGGAGCCGAGGCTGTCAATCTGCTGTCAGCAGCGGGCTGGGGCACGCAGGTGCCTGCCCGTAGCAGGGACTCGGATGCGCCACCTGGCCCTTGCAGGAGCCAGCACACACAGGGGCTGAAACGGCATGTGCCAGCAAAGAAATCAATAAAAGCTGCTTTGGATAGTCTTGTTTTAAGCAGACAAATAAGTCATAACGTGAAGACCAAGCATCATTTGCAGGCTACGAGCTCGGGTGCTGCAAAGCTCTGCAACAGGTCTTTGGCACGTTTTAAATATTTTTCTCCTGCAAATGATTAGTTTTAGCTGAAAATGGACTTGAACCAGGAAGTTTCTTTGTACAAAACGTTCACTACACTCTCCAAAGGCATTCTGGTCAGTAAATAAAGAATTGGCAGGCTAACACATCCCCAGGTTGTGAGGGAAGGTGATGGAGGCGAGAGATGCACAGAGGTGAGGGCTGCGGATCTGCAGCTGTGAGCAGCCCTGTGCACGGCGTGTGCTCGGACCGGTCTCATGGTCCTGCCCAGCCACAGGTCACTCCATGACCAGCTCTGTGGTATTTTGCCTTCTGTGGTATTTTACTCTGTTCTTGTGGCTGCTGGGCTAACGAGGTGGGCTAGAGGCTGAGATACATCCAGTCAAAAAGCTGCATTTTAAGCCAGGAGACCGCTCAGAGCAAACACTGTGAGGCTGCCTTCCCCCTTCTCCTCGTGCTTAGCACCCTTTTCAGACCCCTTCCATGGCTACTGTATTTTTTGTTGTTCCACAGACTGTTCATTTCTGAGATTTCTCAAACCAGCCCTTGGTATTCCTGTGGAGTAGAGCAGCTCTGCCCCAGCCCCTGCAATCCCAACCTTGCTGTCCTTCTGAAACCTATCATTTACTGTATGTGCAAGCTGCTGGGATCCTTTTGGGTTGACTGCCTGACAGGTTTTCACAGATGTGTCCTGCAGGAAATGGTCACTTGTCTCACCAATCCATAGTTCTTGTTCAATAACACGGGTGTTACACTTTTTCAAAGGAAAAGTAGTTGAGACATTCAGCCTTCAGAAATCCTCTTTTCCCTCTCATCTCATTCTTGTACCTTAGTCCACTGTTTTGGCTGTGGTTTTCTGGAGAATGCTCCTGCTGAGATAGAAGGCTGCCTCGAAAAATTACATCCTAAAAGGCTAACTTTGTCACTTCATATGCTATTGTCAATGCGATATTACAGTGGGAAGTGCTGGGCAATTTACTAGCAAGCAATGGGATAATGCAGACAAATGGCAGAAAACTATCCAGCTGCTTTGGGGATGTTCTGTTCTCATCTGTGCATGTCTGGATTTTTGCTGCATCTCTCACCTTGCAATTCTGGGTATTTCACTTTAAATATGCTAACTAGAACTATTTTAGTCTAGAAGCTTTCTCACATGCACTGAAATGCATGTGTAATCAGAGATGTAGTAGGAGAGCAGGCAGATGATTTTATTTATACAGTACTGTGTGGTGAAAGCTCTGACAGTGGGAACATGAGAACACACATTAAATCCATTTTTGTACATTCCCTGCTGAGGCTGGAGAGGAGACCAGTGAGCTACCACCAAAAGAGCAGGTGCTGTAAATGGAGAGTGTACCGTGGCTGGGAACACATCAGGGGCTTTGCTGACTTGGGATGGAGCTTCACCCACCCTGGCAAGCAGGGCAGCAGAGGCAGGGAGAAGGCCCTGGTAGGGGCAGATTTCAACAGTCACTTGGGGAAAGGTATGATTTTAAGAGCATGTTATACTGGACTGGAAACATTCCCTCACACTCTTCTGCTTACTGGCCTCTGTTTTCAAGTGAATTGAGCACTGTATAGTTTGTCCTTGATAGTGAAAGACCCTTTTTCACAGAAGGGTGATGGTTCAAAGTGCTCCTTCTGGATAAACACATGATAAAAGGCTTAATCCTGCCTTGGAAACGATCATGACTATTCTTGCAGCCTTTGACCTTCCTGTTGAAACTGAGAATTGAGATTATGAACTGGACCCACACTGAGAACATCAGTTCATGTCATAAAAGTCAGGAGATTACCTCCAAAATGCAAGGAATGGTGTTCTGTAACCAGGCTGGAAAGGTAAACCACAGGAAAAAATGTAGCTCACTGGTCTACCTGCAGCCATGTCGTGATCTAGGAAGAGTAATGTCTGAAACAGGTTACTACAAGAACCTGAAGTAGGTTATATTTGTAGCATAAATACTTTATAATGATTCTTAGTAACAAATCCTTGTTAATGAAACCTATCCAGAGGCCCTAGTCCACACTTGGATGACTACATGATCAATTTTATGATTATATTAAAGAATGCAATGATTATGTTAAAAATATTATTATATTAAAAAATAGAAGAAATAAAAATAGATTTCAGAAGTCTGTTCTTTTGCAGTCTTAATATTTATACTAAAAGAGGTATTTTTAAATCTTTAATCAACAAAATGAAACGATGCAGATTGCTGTTAACAGCTTTATGGAAGTGCCCCAGAGGACCCATTTTATGATGAATTATACAGACACATTAATAGTTTTTGACAAAGGGCAAACTCTCAGGGTTTTAAGCTGAAACAGCCCCCTCTGCATACAAACACCATTTCAGCAATCAGTGTTGGCTTTAAATTCTCATTGCAAAACGGCCAATACTTCTGTTTCAGCAGGTAAAGGGCTTGAATGTGCCTCATGGAAAAATCAGGGCTGGGGAGCCACTGAAACCTGAATGCCTTCTGAATGCAAACTTTTCCAGGCTACATGTTAACCCACATTCTGATGTTATCTGATAATAATGTGAAAAAAAGTCGAATGGCCACAGGCTGTTTGAAATGAAGTCACGGGCCATGCATTCCCCAGCTGTGGTGCAAAGGAAATGACTGATAAAAATATTTTTTCTAGCTGACCTCTGGCTTACCTTTGTCTGCCTAAGAATTTCCGGCTAATTCCCTGTTAAAGCTTTCTTGCAGCTACAGCCTATTCCTAGAATCTTCTGTGTCAGAAAATACAGACTCCACCTGAGCTCGTTTATAGATGCACTTTATCTAAATGATAAATGAAAGTTTTGTTCTAGAGATGCAAACAGTGCTTCTTAACAAAAAGTAAATTGCACTATTCCTATTCCTATGTAGGGGTAGAACAGCACTTGGTATTTGGATGGCTCATTATTGGAGAAAGTACTTTGTCTCGGTACCACTGGATACACATACTTGGGGACAGATTTGTGAAGGGCTGTGGAGCAGTCACTCTTGCAGTAGCAAGTATCAGCAGCCTGGAGCCACTCAGAACCCTGTGTCTGCTGTATAGGCTCAATGTGAGGAGTCTGACCCCTGAGAAATTGATTCAGAAAGCTGGCAAGCTGAATGAATGAGATAGGGTAGGCACAAGGTATGATTCTTGGGGGTGTCCTGTGCAAGGCTAAGAGTTGGACTTGATGATCCCTGGGGGTTCCTTCCAACTCAGAATATTCTGTGGTTCTGTGATTACATTATACTCCATTACTAACCCCAAATCAGCCACTCTCCTGGCAGACAGAGGATGCATTTTACCCTTCCAAGATAATAAAAGAACTAACTTCCCAATATTACACGAGTTATGGACAGGGAGTTCATGGCCAAAATGCACAAGTCGTGCACCGTGTTTGAAAGGAGGTGGAAGCTGCCTCTTTTGGGACAGGATCCTGGGAACTGTGGTGCCTCTTCCCATAGCTTCACAGGTCTGAACTGGAGTGGGGTTTCAGGTCCCCTTTTTTGTGCTTTTTATTGGCTTGGTCACAAAAGCCTTCATGTCTGTTGATTTGCATACTGTCAGTATGCAATCCAGTCATAAACATTGTCTAAGAAGGGTGGGGTTTTTTTTGGCAAATCTCATTGTATTTCGAATGCTTGATTTAGTTAGCTGCAATGGGAGAAACACTGGAATTTTTCCTTATCAATACCGTCCTTAAAAATTATTTATGTACAGGCCAAAGGGGATTGCCAAGGCCACATGTCCCTCTGTCAGAGTGGAATTTCCACAAAATTAAGGGACACACACAAGTCTGCTTCCACAGTTTATTAGTACAAACAATGCATACACAAGACTGTATATTTGTTTGAAGACTGCAATAGATTTCTAATTTAACAACTCTGTAACAAAATTTAACTAAATTTGACATTTATGAAAATATAAATCTCTGATTGGGTAGGTTCTCCCAACAATACAAAGTTTACATAAAAACATTCAATATGATCTATTAGTTGCAAACCAGTTAGGAAAAATCATTCAAGTCACTTAATATACTATATTGGCTTGTACATTGAACATTCACACACTACATTAAGTTCTAGCTTAGCATTCATTTCTTGGAAATTTGTAGTATGGAATTCTGATTTTAAAAATAAGATTATTCTGTTTCAATAATTTGAAAATATTTCCATGGGTATGCCATCTTTAAGATATGTAAGTAGGGGAAAATTTTCTTATGCTTTCAGATCTTGTCCAGTATATTTACTTAGGAAAATGTAAATTTTTTTACAGCATTTTTCATTATTTCACAATTTCTGCCTTGAAACTGGTAAAACTGTACAAAAGGCTCAGAGTAGTTTCTAAAGCAGAAAGTGAAGGTTGTATGCATGTGAGAGTAAGAAAAACCCATTACAAACTGGACTAAGAAGGGACCTGTTGACAGCCTTTACATTTAGTGGAATATTTCAGCAGGTACACAAACAGTCTCAGAGTGTTTGGTCATTTGATCAGTATTTATCATGGGAAAGAAGAGAAACAATACTAAGGCAAATGTCATAAGGACTAATACATGGCATGTCTGAAAACTACCAGGATTACTTTGGAGACAGAGGAGATACTTTAGACTTTCTTACAACAAAATGGACAGCAATATTTTAACATAAAGAAATTAATGTCTTTAAGTGTTCATCAGTAATGCTCCTTCTCTTTGAAGAGTATTCATTACAATCTGTACTAATACACACTATGAAGACAAAACATTTCCCCAAACCAAAAATAAAACCCCAATCCCTATACTTCCTTTAGAACTCAGGACTTTTATAACTTTTATCACAATACAGAAACCTGAAATCCCTGCATGCAATTTTAAAAAAAAGCTCTCATTCTGTTCATTGAGGTGAACAAATACTTGTTGCCTCACGTGCTGACATGTTAGCAGCTGACTGGCACTTACTCCTTTCAGCCCAAAGATTAAACCCAATTAAAAAGAAAAATGAAAGTATATATTTTTAAAATGATGATGGAATGTATCAAGTGTTCCAGGTTGGCAGGTGACATCTTGTCATTGCACCATCAAGCAGAAGAACACATTTTTGCAAGTGGGTATAAAGTTGACTGTTAGCTATAGACCCATCTAGGTGACTTGGAATAGAACATAGTGGTCTGACTTCTCACCAATCACTTAGAGTTTTGGCTCTAGTTAAAACAGTCTGTCAACCACAGATAGAATCACCTAACTTCTGTAATAGCATAACAATTTTGATAGTATTGCTAGAAATTTTTAATCAAGGCCCTGGTGAAATTCTGGACTAAACCTTGTATTCCGAAATTAAAAAAAACCCTGCAGCCCATTTGCTTTATGTTTGCTCTTATGTTTACAGAAATGTAAGACAGGAAAAAACAGCTGGTCTGCCCTCTACTGTTTCTATCTGTCTTCCGAGAAACACACTGATTTTTACATGAATTCAGAAGACATACCTAAGCACGTGTACTACTCAGATAAGCTTGCCCAGATGGTTGCTCAGTTGTCAGATGCAAAATTGTGTCTGCAATCTATGGCTGAGCACACTTTCTCATAGCAGTAGCTGTGTCTTTTGGTTGGTGTTGCTTCACTCACCTCAGCCTCTGTAACTGTAATGGGGCTATCCCTTGCAAATACTTCTGTTGATTCCCTCCAAATGCAGTCTGCAGTCACTTTAAAACTATAATTGTGACACTTTGGCCTAATCACTTGTGTTGCGTTGTTGAAAATCTGACGGCTGTTTGAAGTAGCAATTTTGATTTTCAGTGCAGCATCAACTCGATCCACTACAGTGTAAGTACCTATACTTCCATCATCAAATCCAATAATAATGTTTAAATGTCTCTGTGAGAGTGCAAGAAAAGTGGGAGTTTTATAAAGAGAGCAGGCACCGATGTTTTTGCCATCTGCTAGCCTCATTACAATTAAACTAGAGACTGCACCATTGTCATCATCTTCTTCCCCACGACAACAAATGTACACCAGGTAGCGGCCGTCACGAGACAGCCTCTGCCGCCAGATGACACCTGGAGCGTGAACCACGCGGAGTTTTCCGCTGTGTAGATCAAGCACATTGATGTTCTCATCACCACGGGTTATAATTCCTAGCTTCCCATTTGGAGATATTTCAAAGTCTTCCAATTTTTTTAAGAAATTGGTAGGCAATTGTACACGTCTGCAGATGACTTCCTCTGTTAGGCTCCAGATGTTCACACTTTCAGTAGATGTTATAAATACTATAATATCTGGGCAGTCTGGTATCAACTTAATATCCACAATGCTTGCGCCATCATCACAGCAAAACTTCTTTGTTATACTGCCTGTCCAGAGACTAACTGCCAAAACTTTGTTCTTTGCCATTCCAACCACAAATGTATTTGCAGTTGTTATAAATGCATTCTGTAAGGCAACTAAAATATTGCAAACCCTATGTCCTGTAGCCAGTCGCCAAACTCTGGATGCATTTTGCTCGCAGAGAGAGACTACAAACTGATCATTATGAGTAATCATTAGCTCTGAGATTTTTTGTCCATTAATGCGAAAGATATTTTCACCACTGACCGTGTGCCATACATACTGGCTGCATTTGTCATCTGATGTAACCATTATCTCTCCAGAAGAGGTCAGCACACAGTTTTCAACAATACCTTCATGCTTGAACACAGCTTCAATAAATCCAGTGCTGAAGTTCCACTTATGGACAGAATCTGATCCATCCAACGTGTATATTAATTCACCTCTGGCTGGCAACACCAGTCTTTGGATGGGTTTGCCAGATTTGTCAATATTGGACATAGCAGTTATGATGTCTATATCCCAGATAGAAAGGACACCACTGGTGGATAAGGATAGCAGCATGTTATGATGATTTGATTTAATTAGCCTGACTATAGTTCCTGAGATTTCCTGTAAGCTTGCCATACATTGTCCAGTATCTCTTCTCCAAACAAAAATGGCTGAGGTATTTTCCATTGAAGCAATTATACAGTTGCCATTTTTGGACAACACGGCAGATATAAAGCGCTCGTTGTGTTTAGCTCTAAACTTTTCAGCCACCTTCCACACACGAGTGTCAAGAAGTTCAATGCTGAGAGCCTTACAAATTAAAATTGCACTTTGGTCTTCAGAAAGCTCTATGCTGACAACTTCACTGTCTTCTCTTCTGCAGTCAAAGTCATCTGTAAGCTGGGGTTTTGCAATTTCCTCTGTATTCCAAACAGAGAGGCTACCCTCACTGTCCACCATCACCATTTCTTGGGCTGTGTCTAAAATGAGAAGGAATTTCACAAATCCACTTGAAAATTCAGAGGTCACAGTGGTCAGCTTCTCTCCACTGCCCAAGTGGAAAATGGTTGTGGTGTTCAAATACTGCCCGCAGAATGCATAAACTCCATCTGGAGAGCACTGCACACAGGTCACTTCGTACCAGCAGTGGAAGTGATAGAGAGGCCAACCGTAAAGCAGATCTATTACAGTAACATCTTTACTGGCCTCCAGCCAAGCAAGCGCATGGTTGACCGATAATGTAAATCCATTTATAAAACTGGAGTCCCCTGCAATTCCACAGTGTTTTGACCCCTTAATTTCCACCTCAGAAAGAAGACAGGAATTTATGTTATCATATACCAACAGAGTGTTGTTTGTTGTAGCTACTACAAGATACTTTTCATCACTAGAAAGCTTCATCCCTAAGATAACAGATGGAGCTGTTGTAATTTGCCTAAGTAACTGGCGGGTTTCTACATCCCAAGTGCTAATGGAGCCATTTTCTAATGCAGCAATAATTGTGCTGGGATTAAATGTAGGCAGAATCTCAGTGACATGCATGCAGCTGGATGACAGCGGCAGGCGCTCGGGGCTGTAAGTCACATCCATGGAGGAATGCAAAGGGACGATAGAGCAGTACTTGGGTCCATCCTTGTCACATTCTAGGAGGAGATGTCTGAGTTTGGGCAATGAACTTACTACTGGGAGAAGTCTCTGCTGCAATTCAGCCGAGAGTGAACCTGGGTATTTTACTACTTTGAACTTTATACTGCGGAGGGTACTGGCCAGAAATTTCAGCTCCTTTTCTTGAGAGTAAGTGTAAGCTAGCTCTATGTCAGAAAGTGCTTTATCAAACTGCCCTATTCTAATCATGGTGTACAGCCAGCTGAAGTTCATGATCACTCCGTACAGAAGGTCATCAGTTCTTCCACATCTTGTTAAGTGATGAATAAGCTCTGTCATTTTTCTGTGATTAATAAAAAAGATATCAGGTTCCAATGGGTTACACTGAAAGACCCAAGGCTGATCTGGGGCTTGCCGGTCAAAAGCCGCCTGATCCACGCAGTGCTTTTCATCCTCGTTCAGGCCTCTACTGGCATGGTCAGGACAACCACTCAGATATTGGTCATTGCTGTAAAAAGGTTTTCTTCGTCCACCTGACCAAACACCAAGGAAATACTCTGCCATGACTGTGTGCATTTCACGCAAGTCTTCTTCATTGTGCAGGTACAATTTCTGGGCAATTAGTTGCAAGTGCCTATTTGCCCAAAGAAGCAGTGTTACATTTTTCACCTGTCGCTCTATTAAATACCCCTGTAAGCCCTCCTTAAGTCTTGCAATGTATATATATGGAATTCTCAATGGATTACTCTCTCTGACTCTCTCATTCAGTTCATACATAACACTGTTGTCAAGGGCTAAAATATCCTCCAGTTCCATTTCACTCAGGCCAGATTTGGACATAGTGATGTAGCCAAGTGCTCTTGACAATAGTCTTGACCCACACTTGTTTTCCAGTGACCAAAACAACTGCTCTATGCTTTCATGGACAGTAACACAGAGGGAGGACTCATCCACATCCTTGTGAGATCTCCAGTGCCTGACCTCTCTGAAGGTTAAGTTCACAAACATAGGCAGTGTGCACTTGGAGAATGCCTCATTGACATAGATTTGTTGCCCTGATGTTACTTTCCTTTTAACTCGCAGCAGCTGATGTTTCAGTACTTGACTGCACATCTTTCTGTCCCTTGCAGTCAACTCAATGTAGTTGCTTTCTTCATGAATAAGGCACCTCAGTTTTTGCAGGATCCCATGCTTGTTTGGCAGTGTTGACAAAATTATCCGTACTGAACGTGGAAGGTGAATGGGAAGCCACCAGAGCTTTCTACCATCATCACTATCTGTTAGCTGTTCTAAAGCATCAAATATAATCACCAGTGGCCTGTGAAATGAAGACTCATTCAAGAGATTTATGAACAAGTCCCGAAGGTCATGAATCTTTTTTGGGTAACTTTGTACGAGGCAGCGATAGTTGACTGCTAGTTGTTCACAAATGCTTTGAAGTATATTCTTCAGATCTGTACTTGTTTCAGTAGATCCCAAAAATCTTATAACTACCACAGGGTCAGAATCTGGTCCCATCTCTTCTTGCAACCAGGAATAGGCCTAGAATATAGACCATAATTTAGTTTATATCTCAATGAAGCACAGTAACAGAGTTTATTAATAGTAATAGTCTACATATGAATAAACATTTAAAAATATTACTGGTTGAATAGAAATGCTCTCACTGGCAGAGTTCAAGGCGGGTGCACTGAATGAAATTCAAATCATGTATCATCTGTGTTTCGCACAAAAAGGCTTACATCAAAGGGGACATGACTAGAATGTATTCCATAAATCCTGGGGTACTCTTCACAAAATCTGAGTCTCACCTCTGAAAGTGTGTAGATAGAGTCTCTTATAAATAGGCTTCCTTAGACATTACACAATGTCATCCTTGGTCTGCCACACCAGCCTACCACCTAAACCTGTTTAGCATTGATTCTGACTGAGTAAAAAGACATGTCTTTAGAGGACATGGATCAGAGTACAGATCCCTGGCCCCTAGAACTACTTTGCCCTGGTGTACCTGTGACTTTTACTCTAAAACACTGCCACAAAAAAGAAAAAGTGTCTGTCTCCTAAAGTTTTCTTGGTTAGAGCACTCCAAGCTAGTGAGGAATGTAACTTCTTTAAATCTTCCCAGTCTGTGCAGGCTAACACACTCAGTTCTACATCTCTCCACCTCACTTTATGTATTTTACACTATTTTAAAAGAAAAGCAGTACCAGAGTCTCTAGGCTGACTTATGTACTCAGATACGAAATGAGATCTTGAGTTGCAACTCCCAGTTTCATATGTGCAGCTAATGTGACTCCACGGGAAGTAGAGACAGGGATTTTAAACAGTATTGTTCCTTTCTTCATTTCCTTCTGGCTGATATGGCTTTTTCCCAGCTCACTATGCTAAATTCTCTGACCACCCTGGCGGATCACGCAGTTGTGACTGTCATCTGCAGAATTAGGTCTGGTGATGCCAGCTTTGTCTTGTTCTGCATCTTGTCCTGCCTTGCACAAAGTGTTTCATTCATTTCCCTGTAGCTCAATGACTTAAACAGCATATTCCAGATAAGTAAGTATGGGTATTTTTGCAGCTTATTGCATGTAGATTTGTAGCCAGTGTATTAGAATAATTCTGGAATAGTTTCTTAGGAGAACATGAGATGGTATGACTTGGAAAGATGTACTGCATTTGTGTTTAAGACTAAAACCAGAATAAGATGTTTAGATGGTTGTGGATTCACAGGGCCTCAGAGGAACAAGAAGGAAAGAGATCATTCTAAATTATGTTAATTCAGAATATTAGATTAGATTTCTAAGAGCTTTAATTAACTATATTGTTTTGGCTAAGCACATTATACAGATACGTTATCATTGAAAGGTAATATTTTTCTGCACATGTGTACAATAATATGGCAAATATACATGTTATTATTTTTATTTTCTGTATTGAGGACTGATAGATCTGTTGAAAAAAGAAAGAATTAAATTAAGTGGCCTTTACACACAGTAATGCTCTCAACATGACCTTAGGATGTAAGATACTTATTTACCTTCTTCGCTGCTTCAGCTAACAGAAGAGTCTTTCCTGTGCATGGTCCTCCATATATGATAAGAGGGTTAATGTGTCCTATTTTTCTAGGTAAAACATATTTGTGAACGATGTTTAATGCCTCACATCTATATTCATAAAAAGTGGAGTACGTTTTACACAGCGATGAGTGTTGAAGAACTTCATCGTACAGCACGTCTGTCTCTGTGTCAAAATTCTGCTGCACTGTAGCTTGGATTATGTCAATCATGTCTTCATAGAACTGTTTGCCAAGTCCTTCAATGTAATGGCTCTCCACCTCTTGGGAGTAACCCAGTTTCATGTCACAGTGGGTGACAGAGGTGTACACTCTCAGATTGGACGATGCGACAATGGTAGGAATGAATTCATCCCTGAGCTTGATCAGTTTCTCATGGGCTTCAGGATCTCGTAGGAACTTCCCAGCTTTATGGACCACATCCATGTATTTTCCCATCTCTGGAATTTTAACAAAACGCTCAATGTTGGCAATTTTCCGGATGTAGCAAACACACTTCTTTAGGAAAGCTGGTGTTTGTTTACCCAAGGCAAAATCAAGTTCATCTTCAATAGCTGTGGATAAAAAGAGAACACAGTCTCTGTCAAGTTTTCTTTATAAACAGTTCAAGAACATGCCCCACCCCCAACAGGCAGACTTGATTGCATTTGTTCTCTGTAAAAACAGAAAAATCAAACACAGAGAATTTGCTGAGTGCTTTTGTATGGGTTTTAGTCTCAAGCAAGCACAACAAATCTTTTCCCCCCCTTTAATTATATGAGAAATGCCAACAGAAATATATTTTCATGTTTGTGGAAAGGTTGACAGAGCAGACAATAAATGAATACATAGAAATTGTTAGTATGGACCTTACCAGAGGAAAGATATCTCTTTGCCTGGCTGTGTTTCATTTTTCCTTTCTCATACAGCAATTTCACAGCAGTCTTAAAAATCTTCTTAATCTCTTCTGATATATCTTGCCATTTGTTCTCATTCATAGAATTTGAAGAAGATTCCATCTTTTAAAAATATCCATTGTTAAAAAGTAGGTGTAATACATACATATACAACTTCAGAAAGTAGACCTCTAATATTCAAGGCCAAAAATAACATTGTAACAGAGAAACACATACACTAACAAAAATCAATAAAAGATAAACATTTCATACTGCAGATATTCATATTGTATTCAATTTTAGAATTCTAAGAGTTAGCTCCTTTAAGTATTTTCTAAAACCCTAGTATAGGCAGCTAATGCAATATTTTTCAAGAATAGGGCCAATAACACCTTTATAAAAGAGGGTTTTGAGAACTAAGCCTGAAATAATAATAAAGCAGTAGCAATACTACTAAAATTATTGCTCCTTTAATGAGATGTAATAATGATAAAAATTCAAACTTGGATCTCAAAACTGAAAATGGGATTCCTGGAACCTATAATTAACTGTCTTCTATTACCTACCATATTTTAAAAATACAGGATTACATGTGACATTATGATCACTCACATTCATTGCTATAGTAACACTAATCTTAACTGTCATCAGAGAGGAACTCTAATATAAATTCACTAATCCTTTCAGATGGTATCTTGCAAATGCCATGCTGGTGCTTTCTCTAAAGCAGCTAAGTTTCATTTACTGCTGGTGAAATATTTCAGGGGTCTCCAGTTTTCTTGGAGTCTCCAGGATTTCATGGAAGCTCCAGGATAAATTCCCTAGCAACTTTTTCTTGACAGAGCTGAGTATCTTTTTATTACTTTCTATAAGTTTATGAGATGCAACTCTGTGTTACATCTTTAAGTTATGTAACATATCTACATTATAGCTTTAAGTTGTGAACATCCTTTTTAAGTTATGAATATTAAGTCATTTAAGTTATGAACATCTTTTTATTTAGTCCCATGTTAGTCAGTAACTTCAGGAAAAGTACAAAGATTTAAGAACAAGAGCCCCCAATAATATAATATACACTCAAAATGAAGTGAAAACTATTTTAAGGACTTCATTTTTTGTACACTAAAATATGTCCTTAGGTATATACTGGATGTGTAGGAGGGTAGAACTGAGCCCTGAGAAATAGATACAGTTTTTATCATCATCAATTAAAGACAAATGCCTGCTTTAAAAATTATAATTAACAGTGTTGAAAAAAATCTGATGTTATAATACAGTTAATAAGTTAAAAGTATGATACCTTGTCACTGCCAAGGTGGTCACGACACAAAGCAGAGACCACAAGCAGTCTCAGTTGGCAACTCTTTATTATTGAGCATGGCTGACTTTTATACACTTTCCAATTGTTTATGCTTCTTCTACCCTATTGGCCACAATAAGTCAACATAATACTATTGGTGGAAAGTTATAGTGACTTCAACTAACTTTCTACAAATACTTTGTCCAGCTGCAAGGTTCTCTTATCTTTCTTCTCTCAGTCTCCTTGGTTACAGCCTTAGAGAGAGCTCCTTATCAGCTTCTTCTTACTTCTCAGCTTCTTCTCGCTCCTTTAGCTAACAGGCCCGCTGTTAGTCCCTTCCACAATACCTGACTCAGGGCAGTGCTAAGCACCTGTTTGACAGGTTTTCTTCTATGGGGATAGAAGGGAAAATGTGTATTTCCTCTGCAAGTCCTGTTCATTGAAATCTAGCATATGCACAGTAAAAGGCAGAAGAACCTGAGTTCTCCATGTTACAACATCAGGGAAGGGACATCTGTACAACTGTCCCACCAGCCCTAAGAGGGCACAGATGACCCAAGTTCACTTGCTCTATCTATCAGAGAGCACATCAATGCAGGAGTTTTGCTCCTGGGTGTTTTGCAGCTGCTCTTTCCCCGTGTACAGGAAAGGAGCACTACAGCAGCAGTTGTTCAGGTGTGGACAGGGCTGTAGGACCTAATTCAAAGACAACAGCAAGTGCCTGGCCTTGGGGACTGCCTGTCACTGTAAAGGATTGAGAAAAATTTCGTGAGCAGGAGACTGTGACTTACCGTATTCTGGTAGTTCTTCAGCATTTCTGATTTTGGTCTGAGGTAATATGCTGGTGGCACTGCGTTCTCATCCCTGCAGTACCACTCTTCTAAAATCCTTGTCTCTAGCTTGGCCTCTACAGCAGCATCCAGGATCATTTCAAATTCTGCTGACTCAACTTCCCCTGGTATTCGGATGTTCCCATACTTCTCTCCCAATAGGCCCTATGTAGTTACAGAAAAGCAGGGATTAAATTTTTCTTTTTCATTATGCAAAAAGCATCCTCAAGATCTGAATTTCCTAAAAGTAAGTCTTGTAATGACTTTGAAATTACTAGGAAGGGAAACAGATACTGTGTGACAGAAATTACTGTTAAGGGTACTGTACTGAGCTATATTTTACCATGATAACTTTAAAAATTTCAAGTAGATGCATTGTCTCTCATGGTACTCACTAGTAGTAAAAATACTACTAGTATTTTTAGTACTAAAAAGAAGGCATTAAAAAGAAATAATTAAAAAATACCCAATATACTTAGCACGGTATTGACTCATGTAGTATTGAGTTCCATTAGTCACAGGTTGAGATTATCCTCACATGTAAAAGCAAATTGACACTGTGGCTTATACCAGCAAGGACCAGTGTTGCAGAACCACAAGCTGCTTTGCTGTCTTCTATTCTTGTTGTCTTTGCCCCAGTAACTGTCCACTGAATGAACAGTGGGGCAAGGAAGAAGCAAATACTGAGTAGAAATTGATCAAACCTAATTTTTGTACCGCTGCATAAAGGTAAAGGTTTGTGGAAGTCAGTTCTTAAACTGGGGCACAGGAGACATTTTCCTTAAAAAATGAGGATTAAAATACTGGTTGTGGTGCTCTAAATATACTCTTTTAAAATAAATTTATTTCTGTAGTTTACTGTCTTCAAACATTTTGTGAAAATATGATTGTAATGTCCTACAACTTCATAAACAATAGTATTATAGGAAATTAGTGCAATCTTTTGACAATTTTTTCAAACTTGCGCCCATTAGATCAATTCTGCATTAAAGACTTGGTCCACAGAACTCAGAGAGAATTCTTGCTTAATTTAAAATGTGATTTTAAAAAATTCTTTCCTAATTTTAAATTTATTCAGCAAAGATCTTGTGTTAATGAGAAGGAGTACTTAATGTGGAGAGGAACCAACAGTATCATAATCCTGATTTGAATCAGAAAGATCTCTTGGTAAAGTAATGCTAATGCAAATATAGTAGTGCCCTAAAAATGTAAGTGAGCATGTTTGTAAATAATATCTAAATATTCATTATTTTTAAACCACTTGTCATAATGAGAAGCTGTTTTAAACTCTTCCAGCAGAAGAACACCCTGAAAATCAATAACTGATGATGATGAAGTCTGCTTCACTGATTATAAAAGCAGGAAGCAGCAGGACACTTTGCTGAACCCAGCTATGCTGGCACACAGCACTCCAGTGGCTCACCATGGCAGGTGCTGCAGCCCCAGAGCAGGCATCAGAGCAGTGCACCAACACTTCCTAATCCTTCCAGGGAAAACCAGCCAGCTCAGACCACACCTGACATTGTGTAAACCGACCTGGCTGAGTTCTGCCTGGAGCAGACTAGGGAGAACTCATGAACTACCATGCTGGCTCTGATGGCAAGCACTTGGCACCCTCCACAGAGGAGCACTGGCAAACAGCTGGTGGACAGGAACAGGTCAGTGTCTGCCCACTGCTCAGGAGGAGCAAAGGAATGTAGGAATTGTGATAGTTCATACAGCCCAGGACCCAGTTTCTGACAAGTCACAGCATCCAAGTCCTTAAAGAAGCTTCTCCAGTAGAGAGCTTTAGGGGAAAGCTGAGTTTGCCTGGCTGCCATTCAGACCCCACCATAGCTCCATTCAGGGCACACATCAAGGATTCACGAGAACAGAATGAATGTGTTCAGCAACTAGAATTATATAATAATTAATTTAATGAAATAAAATGATCCAGTATTTCTATAATCTAAATTTATTTTTGATTTGTGATCATTCCAGCTAGTAGCTCCCTTCAGAGAGGGCTAGGCTGCTTCAAATAATGAGATAGATGGGGAAAATTTCAAAGCTTTTACTGTTCTGATCTATTCATAGAGCCCTGTAATTTTGGAACTCTGAAGCTGCAGAGGTTAAACAAAATATAGTATTATTTTCCTTCTTCATTCAAGTGAGGTTAATAACTTATATCATGGTGAATTGGAAAGCCTCTTCACATTCGGGTTGACATAGAAATCTCATAAATTTCTCTCAGAGGAGCTTTTACCTTGTTTAGAAATTATTACTTAGAATTCATTAGGCCCCACTTTTTCTAAATATAAGTCTAGTGGATTCAATAGACAGTTCCCTCTGCAAAGATCAATAACTGGACCCTTCATTAACAATACTAAAATGTCAACATTATTATGTCTGATTTTAATGCACTGCATTTAATCAACTAAATTTGTTTTGGAATTATTCTGTGTACTTTTCTGCTTCTCTGGTACAGGTTATGCTGTTCTCTCTTCACTGTACTATAGTTAAATAATGACTGGTTTTACTTTATAATGAAAAGACAAGACTTTTTTTATACCTCTCATCTGTCATTGCAAAAGACATTATGTAAATAATCTTGTATTAGGGATTATCCTCCTGACTACTTGAGCAAAACACAATAAAAAAGAACTTTGACATGATCCAGCAAACCCAGCAAACTAAATACAGTGCTGAGCAGGTGTATCATTTAGAGCAGGGTCATCCCAGGCACTGCACTGCAGCTGTGTTCCACAGAAGTTACCTGAAGTTCTGGTATTAATACCTGAGTCACTGTAATCATTTGAATAATATTCTGGTAGAAAATTTTATGAGGTAGAAAACTCTTAATGGAGTCACTCCTTTGTTTTCTGATAACTTCAGACCAGCCTCAACCAGCCTCAGCCCAGTTTTACTGGTCCTTTAATGGAGACATAGAAACAAACCCCTTTGTTTTACTGGAGAGTACAGAAGTGACTAGCACTGGTTTTCTGAAGGACTGTGGTATCACAGCCCAGGCTGGGAGCAGGAGGCATGCTGAGTAAGTGCAGCTGTTTTCTACTGAGAAACTAATGCTCAAATGCTGGGTTACACCAAATAAACACACCAGGTTCCTGGGGAACAGTTACTTCACCCAAATGCCCCTTCTCTAGATGCACTGCATGTTTTCCATCAGCAGTGGCCCTAGTAAATAAAAAAAAATACTAAGGGCTATAAACAGACTATATGTATTTGCTGGAATTTTTATCCACTATTTGTTTCTAAGCTGCATGACAGGCTGCATAGCAGGCACAGGCTATGAAAACTGCATCTTCCCATGTTAGAGGAGAGGCTTGGAAGTACCTCCTTCCCTTCACTCTTTTGGTGTCATTCTGGTTAAATTCCCATCTATCTGTATAAATGTAATCTATCAGGGTACCACAAAGCCAGTCCAACCTTAGAGGCTTCAATGAGAAGCTCTGAACTTCACTTTTCCTTCAGGAGCTTCAGCGTCTGAACTGCATCTGTGTCAGAGGCTTGCAGCAGCCTCTGGAAATATCTGCCCCATCTCCATTTCCCTATACATTCAGGTAAATATAGATTTCTTCTTAGAAAAATGAAGAAAAATTAAGCAATAGGATTGAAAGTAAACAGAATTTCTCACAATCTTCATGTTGCTTCATACTTAGTCTGTAAACAAGAATTACCACTATTTCAGATCCTTTTGAAATATATTATAGTACTCAACAGTAAGAACCCAAAACTTCAATTTGTGATAACAACATTGCAGCATTTTGATGAATATTATAGGGAATTATTTTTAAAGGGAACTATAATGTTTACACTGTGTTCACTATCAATAGACAGTTTTATATGCAGGCTCGTGAACCAAATTCTCCCACCTGATGAGTCATTTTCCTCTAATAGTAAAACAACAAATTAAAACTCATGAGATTGAAGGTGATTGAACTGTATAAAACAACCAGGCTGACAAATGTATAAAACCCTCAGCAACCATTTGTGTCTAACAAAACTTTCCAGAATTAGCACAGAGCAGCCTCAGCAGCAGCCTTGTTAGATTTCACAGAATCACAGAATGGGTTAGGTTGGGAGGGACCTCAAAGATGATCTACTGCGAAGTCTGCAGCCTTGGGCAGGGACACCTTCCAACAGACAAGGCTGCTCAGAGCTGCATCCACTGTTGTTCCCATCAGGAGTGCTTTGTTGAGGCTGAAATCACTATTAAATGAAGGTTAAAAAACTACTGTCTGTACAGTGAGAGGTATTTTTCATTCTAATATTCTTGGTGTGGAAGGAGATTGAAATTATAGGTGCAATCACAATAATGACCAAAAGGAGGACACAAAGAAGATTTAGATTTGATCTTGAGTATGAGGGATTCACATGGCGTGTCGTATGATTAGTTCAGACATCATCACTAAAATATTAATGAATTCTGATGCCATACATTATCTTAAAGCAGAACAAGCTGAAATTTTAGATATAGTTAATTACAGCTAAGGTATTTGGTGGTAATTTTAATAAAAAACAGCTGTCAAATAACAGCAAATTATATTAATTACTGATTGGTTTAATTAATCTTTTTTTATGAAATTATATATTGACATCTGCAAATGAAGCCATTTGAGAAGTCAGATTTGTAATGTTTTATGGAGTGGTTTCAGGTACTTGACAGCTTAACAGCAACACTTTTTTTTGCCATTTTGCCAACAGAGATCTGATCCAATGACCTTTTGCTGAATTACTTGGAACCAGTCCTTTGTCTTGGTCTTTGTGAAGATGTGACACTGAAGTGTCACATGGCCTCTGTCTCTTCGCATAGCAGTCCTGGATTGCCAGCTTTTTGAAGCATAAGCATTCAAGAAATTATCTTTGAAGGAATCAAATCTAACCACAGCTAATTTTTAAACTTAATATACTTCCTTGTGTACAGGGCTAAGCACTCCTTAACCAATTTGGTTTAGCAAGATCCATGAGAAATTACAAGTATTACTGTCCCCATGCGGCACAGGAATTAAGCGCAGGGAATTACGGCTAGGCCGGGACTCAGAGCTGGGACAGGTCTGCAATGGTTAGTCATAACCACATAGTGGAAGCTGTTTTTTCCTAATTCTCAGCTTTGCCCTTCTTACAGAAACTGCTCACTACTGAAGGAGGAAAGCCCTGACCCCTTGTGATGACATCCTGAGTGACATTTCAGCCTGCTCAATTAATATAAGCTTAGACTAAGATCACTTATTCAAAGAGGAACAGCTCCACTAGGATAATGAGTATCTCACATTATTGAAGAGGTGCTCAATGCTGCACACTGTGGGCTGAGATTTGGAGGGATTTAAGTGCTTTTAAAACACCTTGGGGGGTATTAAGTTCATCTGTTGTCAGGGGTTGGGAAAGGCTGGTCCTACTGATGTTCCAGAGGTGTCCTTCTACCATTCCCAGGAGAGCTGTGGATTGCAGTCTGGATCATGCCATGCCTCAGCAGGGGACAGGGCAACCACCTGGAGCAAGGCATGAAATAACAAAGCACATCCATGGTGCAAAAGCCCAGTTTCAAAACCTCCCCTGAACTGGAAGAAGGACAAGTCTGTGGTCACCAGGTATAAACCCCACTTATCAGGCCTCAGAGAGTGAATGGTTGGGTCACAGTCACACGTCAAAGGCCCTGCTACTGCAGCTCCTTTCTGTGCAAGCAATCTCATAGCATTGAACATTAGCAACTGAGTATTAACTGCAACAGAAATATGAATGCTATCTTTCCACAGTTTGCACGACTAACAAGGGCTACAAAGTCCTCTAGATCCCTCTCTCCCCTATGGTCACTTACTATTCATTGCCTTCTGTTTATCCTGGGGTTAGAGACCTAACTCCCTGCACCCTCAGCCTTTGCTTCAAGGCTTCCTCCCTTTTGTAGTAAAATCTTTCTTATGAAATAAAACCTTTTTTTCCTCTTTAAAGCCATACATTTCAGTCAAATAGCCATTTTTTCTCAGACAAATACGTTTTTTTCTCTACTGCTTACTGGGATGTTCACACACACGTTGGCTGGTAAAATGTATGTTACTATGCAGTGGATCAGACTTCTTTAGACAAAAGAGACACATAAAGAAAAAAAAGTAAGTGAAATATTGACATTTATATTTAGCACCAGGCTTAAAAGACCTCAGATTTAATAAAAATATTTTTTTCTAAAAAGCATACTTACTGTAATCAGATTACAGTACCCCTCAATTTCTTTCAGTTGCTATATTTGTGTGTATGGAGACAGAATCACTTCAGCATCACTACAAGAAATGCTCCATTGTTTTAAAGTCTTACTTTTTACATGTATGCTGGCTACATTCCATGTCTTGTCTTTCATATTGAATTTGGAGGTGGTCAGACAGCACATTTGCACGTGCAAACCTGCCCAGGAAGTCTTTCAAGTTAAGGAAGGCACACAGAATGGTAACATGTCTTGTGTGCAGAAATGTGGGATTAGCTGATATAACCAAATACACAGTAAACCACATCTTGAAAATCTGAAACAAATGGTCAGGATACCAGTTTTTAAGGGCCTTTAATTTAACATCCCATCCTCAGAAGTTTAGTACAACAATAGCTCTTTCTGGTTTCTCTGTTCTAACAGTATCCTGTAGAAATCACTTTCGCAATATAAAATATGCAGGTCCAGCCAGACATGTTTTTTGGAAAAAAAAGAAAATTAAAATAACACGATTAGCTGGGTCCTTGCCTGCCAGGCCTTGAAACCAAGAATTTGCTACCAAAAAGAAAAAAAAAAAAAAAATGTCCTACTTTATTATTTTTTTATAACTTAAGGGAACAATAGCCAACTTATTTCAAATTCAAAGCAGAAATGCTAATGGCTAAACAATAGTGAATCATCAGATCTAAAGCCAGAAAAGTATGTTTACTTCAATTTATCTCAATGGAATATACATGTTAATTGCTTGTTAGGGCAAACTCCAAGCTGTTGTACCAGAAACTGAAACCAAGGTGAAGAAAGCTGTAATACTATGCTTAAATGAAGCCAAGTTTTAGGAAGCTGGAGTTCCAGAGTAGCTGGTGTCCTGAAAAGAACTGCCTCTACTCCTTTTTATTGAACTTCCAGCTGCAATGAGGTACAGTGTAAAGACCTCATGATAGAAACCCAGGGAGAATGTCCTCCAAATAAATAAATACATTTGATGGCTCTTCTTCCCAATCAAAGGAGAAAAGTTATGTTGCACTGGTATTAAGTCTCCCAAAAATACTACCACTAGAAATTAAAAATATGAAAAAAACCACAAAAATGTCATAATCTGTGACTTCTGGGATGTACAGGTCAAAGTGTCTTTTAGAGCAGCATTTTTCTTCTCTGCCAAGATCTGTAAGGCAGTGCAGCTAATCAGAAAGAACATTAGAGCTGCTGCAGATCTCCTAAATCCTCTTTCCTACTTTTACTACATCTCAGTATGGAAACTTTTAAGTTCCTGATACTTTTGCCACTGACTCAGACCATCTATCCATAAAATGAGGATAGTGATAGCTTGCAAAAGAAGCCTTTTATTTTGAGTATTTCTATTTTGATATGCAAAGGATGTGTATTTATGTATCAGCAGTGATGGAACTGTTATTTTACACTGTTTGTCCTTTTTAGTTTTTAAGGGAAAAATGAGACCATAGGCAGCATCAAACATTTTCATTTGCTTTTTCATTTCATTTGCTTCAACCTATGGAGATAGGTTGAAGCTGTGAATAAATAGAATTAATTTTAGAACTTCAGCTGACTGTAGAAAACACAAGAAATACAATTTTTAATTGAAGTTGCTGAAGTGAATAGGAAACTGAAGGCATAATAAAGACGTTTCTGTACTGAGAATTGTTCTTCCCCCTGCCCGGATATATATTTATGCTCCCTGGCTTGAGAAATATTGCAGTGTGTTATTTCACAGAAGCATGCCCTAATTTCTGTTTTCCCTTTTTCCCTGGAGGCATTGCAGGAGCACCCTGGGGGGACTGTATCAGTTTCAGAAACTCAAGACAGGTCTTGGTTTCAGTTAAATGAGAAACAAAAAGGATTGTTGAACCACCTTGTAAGAAAACTGACTGCAACTGGGACTGGAAGGATGAGGTGCAAGTGCTGAAGTGTTTTGCTGTGAGTACAGTTCCTGACATAAAAGGTGTAGAAAAGAAGAAAATGATGGTGAAGTTTCTTGATGCTTGACCTGTCTTTCAGAAAACTAGAGTGGCAAAACCTGGCTATAAATGAGCCAATTCCCTCAACTCCGAACTTCGCCCATAGTGCAGTATTTTTAAATCTCAAAGCTTTCCCTAGTGGTAGGGATGAAATAAGGATGAGTAATTTCTCAGGACATAGTGTGTAGGAGTTACCAGTCTATCATACAGAGTGAATGTGCTTCCTCAGAAGAAATTCATGACCTACTTCCTTGATACAGTCTGCTTCATCAGAACTCTCTCCTGGCTGAGAAAGTGTCAATGGTCTTTCTCCACAATCTCCCTGTCTTCTACAGGATCATGCAGCACCAAATTAATTTTGTTGCCTTTTCCTTCACTGCTTATTCTTGCTGGGTCTTTGATCAGCCTGAGCATAGATGCAGGTGAGAAAATCAGTCAAAAAAGTTATAAATAGGGAAGAGGTCAGTGAATAAAGATAGCATAGAGGAAGAACTGGAGATTTTGCCTGCCTCTGCCTAAAGATCTGAGGTGCTCAGGTGCTCACTCTGATTCTCCTCCAAACAAATGTGTTATTCTCACTTTGCTATATTTTTGAAATTGCATGGGAGATTTCTTGACAGGCATGTACATTTTCCTTTCACATAAAGCTCAGGACCTTGCGGGTAATTCCTACCACAGTCCAGATTTCTGGCAACTCTCTGACAGGTCCTGTAACACTTGACAAGAGTGGAACTGGGTAGAAAAACAAATCAAAAGGGTTAGGTTTACTAAAAGACTGCTGCACATAGCCCAGACTGAAGTCAATAACCTTGTCTGTGGAAATCACTGCCTTTACAGAGAATGAGGAATGCACCTTTGTTGGAAACAGCAAGAAGATCAATACTGTCTTTTAGAGGACGGCATAGTGCTGTAACCTTCCTTGCTTTGTAAAATAATCACAACACTCATCTAAGCCAGAAAGAATTGTGATCTGAAACCCTGTCTTGCATCTCACAAGCAAAGAGCGGCTAACGGGGAAAAGCTTCTCCTCCTACTGCTGCTTAATGTGCCCCCCTGAGTACCCAGGGACACAGATATCATGGAGTCAGAAAGGAGGAAGATACTCTGAACCTATTAGTGGAGTCCCTGGGAGGACAGGGCACTGGCTTCTGGGCCCCAAACCCTGGAGTCAAAAGCTGGCACTCTTCCACATTCTTACTCCCCTCTTTGGAATACTTTGTATGCAAGAAGGGGCCGTATCTTTTATTTTCTATAGAATATGCTCTTTCTTTTATTTATCAAAAAGGTAGCTTAGTTTCTGCATTCCCATTTTGGGATGGTATTTATTGTTAAATGGTGAGGCAAAGAGCTTAGATCGAGCTAAAAATTAAATAGTGCCTTTCTATTGGGATATCTTCATGACTTTTCTAACACTAATTTTTACACAGTAGGTTATTTGACTTACAATTAATGGTAAGCATACAAACAGTGAATGTTAAGTACTGCCTGAAGGTAATGGGTCAGATCATTAGCCAAATTTTAAAAATTCTGCAGCAGATGTCCATGGAAATGAAAAGAACATGGCAAAAATACATATATGCCACTCAACTGAATGAAAACACTGCCTTGCCTGTGCCATGCACTTGTGTGGCTGAGAGGCACAGGATACAGACTGCCAAAGCCTGTGGCCAGCTGGTGAACTGTGTTTCCAGCCATGAGCAGCCCTGGTATACTAAAGCATTTTAAAACCATTTCAAGCATTAAAGTAATTTCTGTACTATGCAAAAGAGCTAACAAGAAAAGAACATGTAATTTACTCACAATAATTGCAGTCTCCCTAGTTTTCTAAGCAAATATTCTGTGCTTCATTTTTTCAAGGTGGAACAAAATAAAAAGTTACTCTGTGAGTAACATGTGTTAGTTGATAAAATGTATGTTACTATGCAGTGGATCAGACTTCTTTAGACAAAAGAGACCCATAAAGAAAATAAGAAAGTGAAATATTGACATTTATATTTAGCACCCGGCTTAGAAGACCTCAGATTTAATTTAATATATGCTAGGTGCTAGCAGCACTATTAATATCTCTCTTTGAACTTACCAGCTGCCTGCTAAATATTGTAAAGTATGCTGTTTCTCTACACAGAAATAGCATTGAAGGTTTAGAATCCCCTCCATCTCTCTCATTTCTGCAGAATAGCTGATGCTGGATTTTTGACCTACAGATTTATTTGCAGGGCAGATCATTGTGTTTAACTGATTACAGTACTACCTCAGAAGATGGTTTGCTAAAGTTCTTGAGGGTCATGAGAAAATAAATTGCATAAATCTCATGCAGCCTATTTCTTCCTCTACACATTACATAGAATGATGGAAATATGACTTCATGTTAATCGTATTCTGGCTAATGTGGTCATTCATATTAAATATAATACTTAACCTTTCTGGAACGCAGCACCAGAAATTGCATTTATGTCAAGAAAAAGAAGTACAATGGCTTAGCAGAAAATATGTGCAGTCTTCTGACTGAAAATGCAAGTTATTTTTAGACTATACAAAAACCCATGCAGTTTCTGTGTTACATGGAAAAGCTGTCTGATCAATCTAGTACCTGTTTCCAATGGGCCAAGTATCAAAAACAGTTAAGTATTTAAGATTTAGAGAATCAGGAAGATACATTCCCATCCCTAAAGCAAATGAAGGAATTCACTTACAATAGCTTAATCACGTAATATCAGCTCATGCTTGATTTTACTTTCTGTGTCTATGTGTTGTTCAGAGCCAAACTACAGGGAAAGGGATAACATCCTTTGCCTTTTAGTCTGGAGGCTGTGAAAGAAGAGCAAAGTTTACTGGGGGAAAGCTGTGTATTTTGTCTTTAAAATTGATCACTTTGTTTTGAAGGGTTTCAAAATACACAAAGCTCTACTTTGATTATTTACAGAAGAATCTTTCCTGTTGGCCAAGTCCATCTAAAACAGGATTAATATCTGCAGACATGTACTTTACTCCAGATCAATGCCAAGAAGTCCTATGGAGCCATTCCTGATATGACCCCAAACCTGCTTATATTAGAGGGAGTTTCTTACTTAGATGGTTTTAAAATCAGATGCAGAGAGAGAAGAAAAGTAGTAATTTGGTATTTCTTTCTTGGAATTTACTTTACTGGAAGAAGTGGACTGTTCTGCCATGTCTGGCTTCACATATTTATCTTCATTCACTTAAAAACAAATATATAAAAACAAATAGAGCTGTGTCCTGGGGGAAAATGAAATACTGAAATGCCCAAGCACAGATAACTTCTGCTGAATTCCCCAAAGCACTGGGTCCTCAGCAAACCCCATGAACTGGATGTTTTAGTATAGATACATTTGCCTGACTTTTGCCTCCCTAACTTAAAGTGTGTGGAGAATTTTCCAGGAAAGCAAAAGCAAAATATAACTTAAGGATTCCAGACCTTGTGTGTACTTAGTTTTTACATTAGGAATTAACCTTAGAGTAACACCAGAACTGAGACTGGAGTTGATGAGATCCAGCAGAGCAGTAATAATATAATTTGGAATTTTCTCTGATCTGGAATGCACTCAAAATTAATTATCAACCATTTGTACTAAGAAGAGAGACAGCAGCAATATATTTCATGGAACAATTAAAGCATGTATTATACTGAAGAACACAAAGACACAAACAGTTGAAACATTCCAGTCCATAATTTACCATACTTCCTCTTCAATTTCAGCGTGATTTAAGGACATGCCAAATATCGTAAATTGCTAATATTCTTTTAAAATCCTACTGAAATTCCAAATTTATAATGCTAGATTCTTTAGGTCTGTGGAAGTTGAAAGAGTGTTATGCTTCCCTAGGAACTGTTCAGGAAGGGATTCCTGCATTGCTCCTGAATTCAGGCCTGTCAGTTGCTTCCTCCTGCCCTTGCCCTGGACTGAAAGTGCAGAAAAGAGCTTTTATACATCCCCAATAGGTCTGTGGAAAAAGGAGCTTCAGAAATACTCTGTGGGTACCTCAGCAGACCAGTGAAATCACAAAGCCTGATGCAAGAGCTCAGGTTACACTTGTTACAACTCTTGAGGACGTGGTGAGACCCAGTTCAAAGTGTTTGGTGATTCTCGTATCTCTGAGTGGTCACCTGCTCTCCATCAGCAAACAAGGAAGAGAACTGGTTATGGATGCCATGAACAGGTTCAGATTAAGAACAAGCTGCTGGCAATTTGAGAGGGCTAATGTAAATTCCAGTTGCTGTTCAGAGTACATTGAGAATGTTTTTAATATTCTTTGGCCCAGATGTTTTAAATGATAGGTGGAGATAACCTTTAAGGTTTGCACAATCCCAAGCATTAATTGAGCAAACCTTTACAGGTAACAGACTGACCTTTAATTTCCATTTATCTTTTTCATTTTACAATCTTTCAGGACATAGTCATGCAAGGACAGCAGTTCAGGCAGATGGAAAAGCACCTATGTGTTATAATTTTCAGGATGTATGTAAATGTAAAGGTTCCAGTGATGCACTAAATCAGTTTTTTCTTTGGTATTGTTGTGCAATATAGAGTTTAAGCAGTTCACAATTTAATAAATATACTGCATTTCAGTCTTCCCATGTAGATTCCTAAGACAAGAAATCTCCATAAAATTTGTATGAAAAGTATTTTCCACTCATAAATGAGTCTTCATAAATTATTCTGTAGATCAAAAATAGCATGGTATGTATTTACCTAGAGTAAAACTGTGAGTATTTAAATCATTTAAATGAAAATATAATAGGCACTGATTTTATACAGCAGAAAAAACCACAAACAAAAACCACAACCTAACAAATAACCCCAGCTTAACCAAAATCCAAACAACTTCCCTCTCCCTTAACTGAATCAAGTATTAGTAGAGGTTAGGCAGCAGTTAAGAGAAGAACTGTACATTCCCAAAGTCACAGGAAATTAGTTTTGTATTTTTATCAGAACAGTCTCCTCCTTGTGCTTATGTGTTAATTTTGATTATATTGTTTCATATTTGGAGAAAAGCTTGGGACTTCCAACTTATTCACTGCACTAATTTAAGGACTGAATTTCATTTTCTCTCCATCCAATATTACAATGCAGGCAAAAATTGCCATAGAAAACCACTTTCTAAAATCAGTATATATCAAGTAGCTAATTCTGAATAGTTCCGTTTAATCCCAGATCTGTGTCTCAATTCAAAAAGTGGTAATTGATAACTAAAAAAAACCAAAAACAACAAACCAAGCCAACAAAAAAAAAAAAAAACAAACAAAAAACCCCACCAGCTGAAAAGAAGTGGTACATTTTATAGAACTTTCTCAAGAAATGGCAGGTTGCCCAAAGCCTGCAGTGCCAAAGTCAATTTTTCATTATGTTACTATAAATTAAAAATAATTATGCTTGTTGCAATAGAATCATCTCCAATTTTTGTTGTAAATGAAATAAGCCTCATCTTACTATGGTACAACAGAGAGAAAAATAAATGTGCATAAACAGATTTCTCTGGTTTTGCCAGTCTAGTCACTGGGAGTGCTACTACTTTGGCCCATACTTGGAAAACCTGAAATAAACATTGAAGTCATTGGCTCACTGCAACCTCTTTGCTAACTGTTTCATTCTGTTTAAAAATTCTGATTCAGCTTGATTTCTTTAGTAACAATATCAGGCAGGCAGTTTTTAAAAGCTTCAAGACTCTGAGCTGCTAAAATATGCAGCAATAGTATGTGACAAGGTTTCCTTCACTATCAGAGATTTTACAAATCATGTCTAAGGACACTGGGTGTTGCTACATGAAAACCTCCATGCCCTTCTGTTCCAACTCTAGTTTTTTCATCAAAGGGAAGATAGAAAGTAGGAAAATAAACCCAGAAAACTAAATATAGTCACACAAGATGAAAGCTACCCAAACTCTCTAGAGATCTGGGCCAGTGCGTGCTTGTGAAAAATAGTGTCATGACAGCATCAAACCCAGCCCAGACTCTGTACTCCAGATGCTGGGTTCTTATGGTGAAGCCTTTGTTCTCCAGAAAGTGAGGCAAACAGGTGAATGAATAAGAGCCAGAGAGATGGTTGTAAGGGTGTGATAGAAGTACAGAATGACACATGCTTGTCTGATCTTTGGCATGGAGAGATGTGATCTCCAGCCTTCACAGCAGGCAGTGTTTTGTATCCTTTCCATCCCACTGGATTCAGTTCACAAAATCTTTAACATTCTTCACTTAAAAAAATAATCAAGGACTTGCAGTTTTTTCTCTGCCTTATTATGACAAGACTAAGATTTAGAGTTGACTTAGCTACGTTTAGACACAAATGAGAAAAACTTTGTAGCTTTTGTAAAGTATTTTCTTGGCAAATATAGTATAGAAAGGAAAATTTGGGATAGAAAGCATGGTGTTAAGACTGTTTTGCATTGAAGTCTAGCAAGTGACCATGGAGAGAACAATCAGTTGCACATCAGTATATCAGAGAGGACCTTATCACTCTCTACAACTTCCTGAAAGGGGGTTGTAGTCAGGTGGGGTTTGGTCTCTGTCTCCAGGCAGCAACTGACAGAAGGACACAGGAGGAGACAGTCATGTTCTGCTGTGTCCTTGGCTGCACCAAGGGAAATATAGATTGGATATTAGGAAAAAGATTTTTACAGAAAGGGTGATCAAATACTGGAATGGTCTGCCTGGGGAGATGGTGGAGTCACCATCCCTGGATGTGTTTGAACAAAGACTGGATGTGGCACTCAGTGCCATGGTTTAGTTGAGGCGTTAGGGCATGGGTTGGACTCAATGATCTTGAATGTCTCTTCCAACCTAGTGATTCTGTGGTATCACACACTCAGAGCCTCCTCAGGTTGTCACTGACTTCCAGTCTCTAATACCTGCCATACTAAATTGTCCTGGGTTTGTGACATGAAAGAGCAAATGCTGATCAGAGCAGATCTTTGCTGCTGCTGCTTTTTTGTAAGTCTTTCTAGGCCAGCTGATAATGCATCTGTGAGAAGTACCAAGAATTAATTAACTGTGGACTCCTTAAACAAGTTGTCAATAATTCTGTTGTGATAGAAGTACAGTCATACCCATCTTGCTATGAGGACTGATCATTAAAGATCCTTCTTTCCACTAATACTGAGTAATCACTGTTAATCTACAGAGCTGCATAGGGAAATCTTTGCACAGCAAATGCACAGCAATGAGTATAAAGCATTTCAGAAAGAAGAAAATCATGCATTTGTTACTGTATCATGCATGTTAGGATAGATAACATTATATTTTTCTTGTAAGGTAAAACATTATTTTTATACCCACAACAAAACATGGACCTGCAGAACTTTTCAAGCAATCTTCAAGCAGCTTCATGCGAGTCTTCTGCAGCTCAGGACTGTCCCATTCATCTGCTTCAACTCCCCAGTATAAGTCTATGACCTGGAAAACAGTATGCAACAGAGTTACTTCTTGTATGCTCTTTCTACCAATCAAATTGAAAATGAGCTTTGCCAACATCCTGTGCACTAAGCTTTGCTCTTCAGTGTGGTAAAATGCAATGAGTTCTACATCCAGTCCTTACACAGACTGGCAGAGTTTCCTCATACAAATGAGAATTCCAGCCTCTTACTTTCCCTTCCAGATAGTCCCTCCTGGGACAGCCTCTCATTTCATAGTCATATGGAGATCAGCATGACAAGATCTTGATTTGATGCAGTCTTTTATTTGCTACTAGATTGCATATAATGGGTAGATAAGAATAATGAGAAAGAATTGAAAAAAAATCCTGGCTCCATGAAAATTAATGGGAATCTCACTGTGAATCACAGTCAAGACCATGACTTGACACCCAGTGTCACTTGTATCCACAGGATACAAACTCATCCTATGCACATGGCTCAAAAGAAAGAATAACAATGGTTTTACATTATCATACTTCCTTTGTTAGCTGATCCTTGCACTTTGGAAGCAGAGATTGTAGAGATATGCAGTGGCAGAGAGCTTGCTGTCCAGCCTTTCATATTTAGCTACAGACTCAGTTTTATGACCTTAATTAGTTGCAAACATGCTCCTAGAAGAAACTATTCATGTTATACTTATTTGAACAAATTAAGTGATGACCTGTGATTTCATTTTAACTAAAAGGCTGAATTCTTACAGTGGGAAACCAAATTTAAAAAGATACTGATCATATGTATGATTTACTTTAGGAGCAAAACTCACGGTAGAGGCTACTACTCTCTCATTTACTACTGATTCTTAACATCTTTTATGCAATTTTAACAAAAAAAAAGTCTAAATGGATAATTAAAAAAAACCAATCAAAATTGTGTTAATATATGAATATAGTACAGAATTACAGTTTATTTTAATATTGTTTGTTCTGTGGAAGCAGTCTGCAAGAAACAGAATCATAAAATTAGCTGTTGTCCAAACAGATTATAAAATTAGCCTGAAGATTTAATACAAGAACTAATAATGAATTGATGTAAAATTAAATTTCAGCAGTTTACAGCTGGTTAATCTTCTTGGGAAATTTCTCCTACCAATACCAAAGTGTAAGACCAAATCCTAGAGCTATTTTTGCTGATGTGTAATTGCACTATCAATAGTTTGATTGATTATTTCTGCCTTAAAAGTTTGTGACTCATATCAGTGTTTGCTGCAGCAGGCGCATTGTTTCCAAACATGACAGGTAGTGTCCTGTGTGACTCATGAGGAGTGAAAAAACCCAGGTATGGAATGCATTGACTGTAAATGAAGGTATTGAGTGTATTTTCTTGGCAGTCTAAGTGTAGCTTACACTGCCAAGAAAATACACTCAATATCTTTACAGAAACTCAGTTGAAAAATTGCATGCAGGAACATGCATTTTCTGCTCTACAAAACTGCATTTCCAATAACCTTCCTACTTCCCTCACTTGCACACATTTCTGTCCTTTCTTTTTAGTCTCATTAGGAAAAAGAAGTGTTCCCTTCTTCCCCCTACTTTCTGATATTTATTAATGCAACTTTATTATTGAACTTCACATTGTATTAATCTGTGATTACTTGCATGATGTATGATAAAACTCAAATATTATAAAATCCTTCAGATACCAATCTTAGCATATAGTAAAAAATGTTTTAATTACTTGTTGAATAAATTTATTGTGCTGCTGTAGTTCTTCTGAAATGTGAAAGCAATTTCTATTTTAATTAACTGTTCAGAAATCACATTAATTCTGAAAATGTGAAGAAGAAGGTCCCTGGAGTACCAGACAATCGCAGGGGCTCAGTGGCTGTTTGTTATTTTATGGGGTAACAGTTTTGGTGCATAATATCTTAGCATGATACAATTTGGTCCTGCAAGAGTAAATATTTTACTAAACAAACCCCTGAAGGCACCAAAAATTTCTAAGTAAGGTCTCATCAGTTGATCATGATGCTAACTAAAATAAATAGGATTTACAAAATTAAAGAAATGGAACAAGGAGACAATTATATCTGATTCTGAAGCATGTTTTTACTTATATTTGGAAACCTGTGTGCCAAACACTCAATCAAACTCTCAGCAAGGCTGCCAAGGTCATATGACAACTAGTGCCCTCTGCAAGAGTTCCTTACCCACAGAGGACTGACACTGCTCTAGTGCAATTCCACACGAGTCACCTAACAAGAGACTCTTCATTCATAATTCAGTGTTTCCTTTTGCTTACTTTAGCTTTTGTCCTACCAATCCTACAGTTTCACAGATTTTGCTTAGGAGATAAAATTATTTCATTTTTATCACTTCCAAGAGCTTAAAAAAGAACTACAATTTCCATTCAAGCAGAGTTCTACTTTCCTTCTACCATATATATGCTGTTGAAAATTATTTGAAACAGTTCATTGTTTTGAAGAAGAAAAGTGTATGTTGCTAATTAACTATGTTTGGTTAGCCTCCCAAAATTTTCAATTACAACTACTTTCTTTAACCTCTCCATCCCCTCCTGTAAAAATACTGTATTTCAGGTCAAAACCACCATGAGTTCTGAAGTATTTTTCTCAGCTTATTGCCTTCTTAGCCAATAAAAAGTGTGTCTTTTTCTGAAATATTTTCTGATACAATGAAAAAAAGTCCATCAAGCTAACAAATTCATAGTGTAATTGAAGATAGTCAGTTCTGCTTCCACTCATATGGTGATTATGTCCAGGAAGAGCTCCCACCAGATTGATGATTCCTACAGATCTCATGCTTTGCAGAAACTGGAACAGTTTTGAGTGCAGCCAGGTGACTCAGTGAATCTTGCAGTAATGCATGTACTCAAATGCTTTTCATTGGGTCATGATTTATTAGGTAGAGGGTGTCCTGAATAGTGCATTTGTGGTAGTCACATGTGAGTTCTTGTTTGGTCAGTACAAGATTACATACCAGGATGAAAAGTTATGTGCTCTGCTCTGTACAGAGAAATATAAATTTACCCCTGTATCTGAAAATTACATAATATTTTTACACTGCATGTAAAACTGTAGTCTTGACTTTGCATGCTAACCTAAGAAATTTAGTGTATCAGAATAAGAAAAAATAAAGGTCTTACTAAAGCCTACCTCAGAGTCCCTTTCAAAAGGCTCTGCTACTTTTCCTTGGTTATTTTTTTACATCTGCCTACTTTGCTTCCCCAGAAATGTGATAGCTTTCTAGCAGTTTTCTGAACTGTGTCAGTAGAGCAGTCTTTCAGACCTCATATCACATAAAGACGCTGGTGTTGAAACTATATAATAAAATAATTTGCTTCCATGAATATTAACTAAAGTTAATTGTTTGTCTCCTAGAGACTACATTACAATCTATTTGAAGAAAGACATGTGTCCCCTCACAAAGAATTCAGTGGATTATGATCTACTTGGAAGAGACGTTTCCTTCACCAAGAAGGCTCCTCAAAGATAACAGAAATAAGGGGTTGATATTTTTGATGAATGCCACATGGTAGTAATACAAGAAAAATATTATTTAAATATCTTTTGCTATTCTTTTCATGTACCACTGCAGCTGGGACTTCCCAATCAGCTGATGAGCTAGGACCTTCAGATGAAATTCTTTTATAGCCATAATCAAAAATCACTGGAATTTACCATCATGCAGATTCAGCAACTCCACTGTAACTCAGGGAATTAAAACCAAATATCCTAATTTAAGAACTTGTTATTTTGATTAAAAACCAGCTGCATGTGCATCAAGAATAATACACTGGGAGGAACAGGATGTTGCATAAAAGGCATTAGCTGTTCCCAAGCTACACTCTGGAGAGATGAATTTTTGGGGTCACTAAGTATGCAAGGAAAACTTGTGGATGCAGAGCCAGAATTTTTGGAAGACTGAACAACATTTGTGCAACATCACAAGCTGTATCTGTTTATCTTAGCAGAGAAATGGTTCCAGGCCTGCTGACATATAAAGGACTGTGAATTAGGACATATCTGATTTAAAGTATCAGTGACTTTAAGAGTGTTGCCAAACACACCTGTTTTGATCAAATACAACTCTTTTTATTACCAACTGGCTCTTGCCAAAGATGTGTATGAGTCTATTTCTCTCATAGAAAGAGAGGAAAACACAAACTTACTGAAACAATGGGAATGCTACAGTTGACATTAAAGAAAGCAAGTTCCATAGTATATAATCACAATAAAAATGCACCATGCTCAATTCATTTTGGTAATCAGTTTTGGCATTCACCTGGTAAATTATTTTCTACATTACAATGGAACTTAAATATGGTTTCTAGAAACACAACACAGTAATTCAGATGTAACATTATTTCTTATATACTCTGAATACCTAAAAGAGAGGTGGTGCTTTTTCATCTATTCAGAATTTTCCTAAAATCTGCTGTAAAATAAGTACATCAAAGTTCTGAGAGAGCAAGGCTTGTTTAGCCTGGAGAAGATACAAATGAGAGGGGATTTTATCCAAGCACACAAATAACCTAAGGGTGAGTGTCAAGAGGAAGTAGCCAGGCTCTTCTTGATAGTACCAAGCAATGGGACAAGAGGCAATGGGCAGAAACTGGTGCACAGCAAGTCCCACCTAAACATGAGGAAGAACTTCTTCACTGTGAGGGTGACAGTGCACTGGGACAGACTGGCCAGAGAGGGTGTGGAGTCCTCTTCTCTGGAGGTACTCAAAACCTATTTGGATGCAATCTGATGCAACTTGCTCCAGGTGAACCTGTTTTAGCAGGGGAAATGGACTGGATGACCTCCAGTCGACCCTTCCAACCCCAACAATTTTGCATGTCATTATGTGAAATAAAAGTTTTTGTAATTTTCTATTTTACCAATGATATTTAAAAATGTTATCTGTTCTAAATGGAGTTAATTTCAAGACAAATTAATACAAGATTCAACACAACGAAACCTACCTGAAATTCCAGGCCATAGTTTTCTCTGCAGAATTCTCTCAGCTTAGGATACACATGTTCTCTTAAGGCTCTCCTTTCTGCTATTGTATCTGTGTTGTGGAAAAAGATGCTATTAACAACATTTATACAAACTCTTCTTTTAGTCAGGGATACAGATTTTTCACTTAAAAATGAATCCTTAACACACACAGAGCGCTAATGAATATCAAGTGCTGGGATCTTATCTCCAAACTGTATGTTGTACAACACAAGGAAGTATTAGCATGTGTAAATATATGTAAAATCACATAAATGTGTTTGTATGTGTCAAAATTATGCTTCATACACATTTTAATGTGGCAGCATATTACAATTCAGTGGAGCTGAATTCATTTTGTAATTCAGCAGTCAGAATTTCTTTATTGTTTTGACTTCTATTTAGTTTCCAGAAAGTTGAATTTTACAAATAAGAAACACCATGGAAAAAAGAGATATACCAAAGATGAAAGAGATCTCAATACTCAGAAACAAATCAATAACATGAACTAATAACATTGTCACAAATGTATCACTTTCTTCACCATCTTTAATCTAATAGTATTCTGAAAGCATAATTCATCATTATTAGCATTATTTTTCTTTTGTCCAGATAATTCCTCCTATAATACCAAATACCCAGTTCTGATATCATGTAATTCTTACCATGCAAAATGACATGTTTTGATAATGAAGTACCATATGGCAATGACACCAAAATTATTATTAAGTTCAGTATGTCCAAGTAAATCTCAACACATTTATATAAAACCTACCACTTGCACATACAGTCAAATATGAAGTAAATTCAGTTAGTAGTGAAATTTTGTACAGATAATAAATTTTATTCTCTTTCACAAGACAATGATATGTGATGGATTTTGCTATATTGTAACTGAGTTGAGAACACACAGAGATAGAGCACTGTTGCTAAGTTATTTCCAAAAATAGAACAAAACTGTTGTAAACCACTAGCTCTGAGTGCCATGTATTGAAAAATGAAGTGTTAACTTATAAATGATGAGGAACATCTACTGCAGGTAATGCATTATTTGTGTAACTGCCCTGAAACAAAACAATAGATTACAACTGATTTGATGCTTCCCATATCATTGCAAAGAAGAGACATATAAGCAAATCTAGCAATGCTTTAGAGCCACAATCAGAGCCACAGTTGACAAACCCAAGTCAGATGTCTGTTCATAAAATCATGGTCACAGACTTATACTGTTTTCATCATAAAAAATATAGGAAAGTGTGAAATCTGTAATTTAATTTATTATAACAAATGAATATTCTTCTCACTGTTTAAGTGTATCTTGGAAATATTACACAAATGTGTGGTATAATTACCACTTATTTGCATGAAAGAAAGCAATCCAGAAACATCCAGAGAATTATTTCTCCTGAAATCTTCACCAAGGTAAAAAAAGTCTGTAACAAAACGTTCAAAATACAGTCAGGTTTAATTCAGTTTATCTGAATTACCATGGTTCTTCCTTCACAAACTTTTGATGTGGAAAAAAGTCAGAGACACTTTCAGAAAACATCCCCTCTAAGTGGAATAATGTAATACAATGCATTTATGCTTTAATGTTCTAAAATATGCTATGCTTATGTGTTCTAACAGTGGTCCAAGGAGCATTAAAGTCCTTGCTACATCACAAGCTTTCCATTTGAGTGTCCATATGCCATGCAAAGTGAGATTCTAAATCTAAAGTGCAGACTTCTTTTATATCCAATCTGAACACTGTTAATGAGAGACCCTGCTCTGGGCTACATTTGTGTGAGTGTAGCCTCAGTTTCTCTGGGGCAGTCATTCCTCTCCCTGACACCCCCTGGCTTCACCAGCAGTGCTGTGCCCAGCTCTGGGCACCCCAAATCAGGAGGATGGGGAGGAAACTGGAGAGGCTTCTGAGACAGGCCAGAAGCACACGGCCTACACAGAGAGATAGAGGGATCTAGTCCAGTGAAGAGTGCAAGAGGGAGCCAATGCAGCCTACGATTACTTCCAAGGCATTTACAAGGATGATGGAGCCAAGCTCTTCATGCCAGAGTGTACAACAAAGACAAGGATAACATATTACATCTTGGAAGTTCAGCCTGGGCACCAGGAGAAGCTCCTTGGAGCTCTTCAAGACTCAACTAGGCAAGTTCATGGCTGATCAAGTTTCTGCGGACAGCACTCAGGAGGGAGGTTAGCCTATGACCTGACCTGAGTCCCCCTATCCCAAACCAAACCCCAATCCCCTGGATAACCTGCAGCAATCCTCAGGAGAACACGCCGGTTTGGCTTGGTTATCCAGGCTGCTTGTACACTGCCCGGGAAGACTTTGGCTCCTGTCTGGGCCAGTGGGAGCAAAGCTGTAGAGGAAAGCAGCTGGTCCCAAGGACCCAATGTCAATGCCATATATTTTTCAGGGCATTTTACTTTACATTGAGCTCAACCCTCACAAACATTTGGAATGCATTTGGTGAGAACCTGGAGTTATCTTCCTGTTTTTTATCAAAAAGGAATCCATGCACACCAAGATGTGAGTCAAAGTGTATTAGATAGTGATGATCAAGAGATTCACTTCACTTGCAGATCTGGCTGAATACAGACACTTCCTACAAATATTTAGGAATAGAGTGAAAAAACCAGCACTCTCAGCTTAGACCTGCCTGTGTCAGTACATAAAAGGGATGGATGAGTTGCTCCCTCCTTAGGATCCACAGTCATTAATTTTCTCTCATACTTTAGTGTCTAAGTCATCCTTTCCTTGCAGAATGTAGTACACAGCTAACAAGGCTAATTAGTCAGAGGGTCACACAATTCCAACACAGCAATATTATTTTGGTTCCAAAGCAATGGTGTTGCTGTACCTTGTGATAAAAGCTAAATGTGTAGTTTTTCTTTATTTTAAATACTTCATTTTTTTATCTTCACAGTAACTGAGACCCTTAGATCAGTGATAGAAGAATTTGTATTCTATTTTTTTTTTGCTTTAACACAGGTTAATTTTTGCATGCAAGTTTATGAAGACACAGAGCATCATATTTTCATGATCAAGTAGAATAAACTCTGTTGAAAACCGAGTTATTACTCAGTTACTGAGATAAACCAAAATGATTCTTGCATTTTTAAATGAAAATCAATAATGTCTACAGCCTGGTTATTAAGGAAGCAACAATCTACATTATTGTTTGCAGTTACTTAAATGTGACAGCAGACAGAATGGCCTTAGGGATATAAAATAGGTGAAGTTGAAGGAACAACAACAAAAAGGATTTTTTTCTGGAAAAAAGCAGAATTTTAAATGATAAATAGGAAATATTTTGCCTGAAGTTTACAACAGGTAAAACCATGTTCTCCTACTTTTTGTTTATGCACATAGGATTTATACTGCAGAACCCTGCTGGCTCTAGTTTTAGAAGATGGTGCTGCTCCCTGCAGCTTAACATGCAGAGTCTTGATCAGAAAATGAAACAACACACTGCAGGAGTAGTGCTATATTGTAATATGTTAGAAATGAAATAGATAAAATATAGCTTCAACTAGAACTGTGGTCTGGATAAGACACTTGGCATACCCATTCTCTATTTTTATTCCTCATTTCATATCTAATGGAGTGTGCTTATCTAATTGGAATTTGAGTCTGGTGCTGATATTAATTAATTTTAAGAATTCCTGCATTTGAAATCAGCTTTGAAACTTTAAGGAAACAGAAGTGTATATAGTTAAGATGAACTCTGGTAATTAGTATGGATGGCAGATAAGCTGGTTTAATTAAATATAATCTAAACTTGATTTAAAGTGGTGGCAAATCTGTGAAGCTGGCAGCTCCTAACAACATCACACAGGCAAATTCCACCTTCCAGGCTGCTGCTGCAGATGAACAGATTAACTAAATTACATTCTTCTAGCAGTGAAAATGAGACAGTAGTTGTGAGATGAGCTTACTACACCTCTTAATGTTAATTCTGATACTCAGATATGCAAATAATAGTTCACAATAAACTGTGGGAATAAACTATGTCTGAAAAAACATAAGAGAAAACTTAAAAAACTCCCCCTACCCTAAGCTTGTCTCCAGTATTTAAACAAACCCAAACCCACAAGCCAGTGACTTGCTGAGTGCACATCTTCCATACAAGAGCCATCTCTTGCAGATGGCTGCCTCCTAAGCCAATCCACAGCCACACTGTCCTGCCCACCCCTACACTCTGAACTGACAGAGAATGTCAGCCCACCCTCCTTCTCATCCTGCTCCCAGGGGTAATCCTGAGGACTGAACTGAATTAGTCACATCTCCATCTACATCCATCCTGTCCAATAAACACAACTGTTTGTGTGCAGTGTGATTTCTGAAGGCTTGTGGCTCAGTCAAATCACTGCCAGTTTTCATTAGAGTGCGCCAAGGTGCTGCTTCTCAGCGTGAACTATTCCCATGCCAAAGTCTGACCTTCAAACACAAGCTGTTCTGCTATTAAAGTCACTTATTTTATTTCAATAGAGCAAGTATATTTTTCATTCTTGTATTAGTAAACAGATGATGTGTATTTACAAACAGTTGCCAAAGATTCATCTCTGGGATAAATTAAGTCATGGAACACAGCCCTGTTGAAGAAAATTTCAAAGTGTATATACGAGTGAAGAGTTAACATGGGCCTGATGGAAATTGCCTATTTTCAAGCACCAGCTATTCTGTCCTAAGACAGTTTATTTTCTTGCTGGTGCTGTACTGGTCTGAGTTCAGGCACAGTGATATGAATGGCTGTTTTCATGTATGTGGGTTGCAGTCACACATGGACTCGACCCAGTCAAGGCTTGATGCAGCAGAACAAGGAGATTGCTCAGCCCCATTCTCCTATCATGTGTTGCAAAGGAGGTGCCAATGTGGGCACAGTGAGCCTCGCTCACCACACTCAAAAGAGCAGCACATTCAAGTTGAACATTCAATCTGCTCATGGAAAAGTAACCTGTGAGTACCCATGCATGGTGCAAGCTAAGGCCCTCAAGCAGAGGAAAATCCTAATCAGGGAGGGTGTTTGCCCTGCCACTCTGACTGACAGAGGAACATTGCAATACCCAGCTTGAGAGAGCCAGCAGGAAAACTGCTGACTTACATAACAAGTTGAGGCAGGCAGCTGAACCTGGAAGAACCCAGAAAAAAAAAGAAAAAAAAAAAGAAAAAAGCTGCTCTTGCAGCTGTTCAAGGCACCACAGAAATGAATGTCATATGGGGTCACAGAGCTGTCTACAGGTGTCATCTCCAGGCAGTCACCCAGGAAAGAGCAACTCCTCCCAGTACATGCAGAAGAAAGAATTTCTGTATCACCTCCTCTATTCTTGGTGATCTCGTGCTTTGCCGTGGGTCAGGACAGACACTTGGAGGTTTTCACCTCATGTCTTTCAGCCCACTGCTCTGCTGCCAAAGTCTCCTGCCCAATTCACATCATTACATTTATTATCATTACATTTATTATCCAACATGATGTTGGAGTCTCTTGTGCAACTGTGGAAGCCATGGATGAGCAGTGAACTTCTGATCTAGTCCTGAATGCATGTCCACTAAGACACTCAGCTGTTTGCTTTCTCTAAGTTTTCTAAAGGCTTAGATTAGATAGAAGAGTAGAACAGATTCCTACCATAGGATTTTTTTAAATGCATTGCAATATTAAAAAAGTGTGGGTATTTTATAACCATTGTCTGTTAACTGCAGTGAGAATTTCTGCACTTTAATTATCTAAGGTTAAAAATTACTTAGCAGCAGTGCCAAGTAAGAAGTGTCTGCCAAGCCTCTTAATACTAGTATGTTCTTGACTCATATGACTGTTCAACTGAATTATTCCTCTTAAACTGCCCTTTTCACTGATAATGCACAACAGCACTGTGCTGCTAAAACTTCAAATACTAGGAGGTAACGTGTCCCTAAATATTATGGAAAACTTGTCTCTGAAAATAGTACCATAATAATAAGTAATTTTCATTTCTGTAGTGCCTTTCATCTCAGAGCATTTTGCAAGCAGTGAGTTTGAATCATGTTGCAGGTAAGGGAGGGGAAAAAGACTTGAGCTCCCTACTACCCTTGCCTTCCTAGAAAATGAACTACATAGACACTGCCGTAATTTTTTTCCCTTGGAGTTTCTGTGAGGAGAGAGCACCAGAATAGTCATCCAAAGCTTCCCAAGATTAGGTAGACCAGGGATGGGAACAGGTTGGTCTGAGTCAATTCTCCCTGTGTCCCACCCCGAAATAACAATGTCAACCTTGAGGTCTGTACTGGCTCTCTGGAAGGCAGATAAGAAAATGGACAGTCTGAAGACCATTCATTAATTCAACTAAACCCCCAAAATAACTAACCATCCAAATAAATCCTGATTAGCAAACCACTGCAACATTACTGTGATGTAACACAGCTGCGTGTCCTCACTCCACCTGATGGTCAGAGCTCTCTCAGGAGATGGGCACAAAGTCTGTGTGACTCAACCTTCTCAGTTCTTAAAAAACATAAATACAAGACTGGACTAAGCATTTCAGCCCAAAGGAATGTCTGCTTGTCATGAAAGTCAGAAGAAATAATGAAAAATAACATTAAGATGGTAAGTAATTCTGAAATGTGTCTCTCAAGTGGGAAGAAATGACAGGATGTGATTACAAATTTGTGATCTACACCAGAACACTCAAACAAACACACTTTCAAAACAAAAGACCTAACTAGGCAGGATTCAAAATGTAGGGTGTAATTATAAGCCTAAAACTTCTAGTTGCAGCAATTACCTCTTCCTTTTTAGCCCCAAATCAAACAATACCTGATTTAAAATGAGGCATAGTTTTCTCTGAAATGTTCCATGTTGTCAGTTCAGTAAGATGACAAATATAAAAAACACATAAACATTAAGTGCACATATGCAACATGTGTTTTTTAAATAATGGTTTTAAAGTTATAATGGTTTCACAGTGTCATTTTATAAAATACCTTACATCTTGACTGCTAATATGCTTAACCAGTGCCACCTATTGGTTTAACAATAACACCCAAACAATTAAAAAAAAAAAAAGGTTGGATAGTAAAATCAGAGGGGTCCAGACTCATGTTAAAATACAGAATTTAGGGGAAACATCAGTATTAAACTGATATAACAAAAGGGAAAAAGTGGTTCCTATATCCAAATATCAAGATTTAAATTATCATTATTCTCACGATTGTCTTCCCAATCTGAAACCGATGCTGGTTTTGACAGTTCTATTTTATGTGCAGCATGCTTACATGAAACAAATTTGGAATTGGATGCAAAAGTTGGTGAAGTTAGTGGAAAGATCTGCTAATCTCAGCAGATTTTAAATGAAGTTCTACATTTGGCATGCAATGAAAGCCTAAATCTTTTGATACCTTACTGACTTCCAGAGTCTGCATGAAATCTCTCAATCTATAAATAAATCAATCAACCCGTAAATAAACAGTACATACTCCTGTGTCACTCTAGTGGTGATGACATGGATGAAAACTCTGAAGCAGAATTTTATCTCACAAAACGTGTCCTAATTAACTAACCTCACATTAGCCCTTGGGAACACAGCACCCTTATATATAGATGTTCCTAAATAAAAGAAGAAGAGTTAGGTTGACCTGGAATCCTTCCCCAGACCTGCATAGGTGCAGATTTGCACACCTGCACATTCCCCCAGACTAGTGCTGGGTGCAGAGATGTCCTGGTGTCCCCTGCCCGTGCTTTGTGGCACACGCGGGAATGCCACGAACTGCAGGAGCTTCAGCACCACCCAGGCTGCAGGCAGCCCCTCTGCAGGGGGAGAGCTTTGTGCACTCTGCAACATGCACACTTGGAAGAATTCAAAAAAGTCTAATTCTTTCATGTAATAAAGCCAGTCAGGAAAAGCTCCTGAACCCATGACAATTTGCAAACCTTTACTGTGGTACAATTAAATAATGTGACGGGAGAAACCGAAGACACAGCACATTTAGAAACACCAAAATTAAGACTGAAAATTATCTCTGCAGAACACCAAAGGTTATGAAAAATAAGCACTGGAAAACAACAAGGCCTGTTAGGACAAGAATTTGTTACTATGATCAAAATAAATGTGAAAGAAAAAACTCTTGTGAAATCCAAAGGAGGAGTTCTGAATGAGTTGTAGAAAAATGCATAACAGTTGACAGAAATAAAGACCAGTGCAGAACAAAGGTTATGAGCAAAAATCCCACTGATTCATTGAGAGGTGTCAACTCACACTTCAAAAAATTATGGGATTTCCCAACAGAAGAAAGGCTTACAACACTGTAAAATGTTTTTAACAAATAAGTTATGTGCACTGCAATAACTTTGCTACTTTTTTTCTCACCTCACAGACCAAAGAGAAAACCATCAGGGTGCGTTACTATGGCATTTAAGGTAATGAGGCTGTGGCAGTCAATAAAGCAAAAGGATGTCAGAGACATTCTTCATCCTAACTGTAGGTTCAAGTGCTGGAAGACAATGAAGTAGTATGTTGTAGGCTTTGAGAAAGCATAAAGCACAGCAGAGCCCTAAAAAACCACAAGAAAGCCAGTCTCATAAAAGCACACACTTATTTCACAGTACAGCCTGGTACAGGACCATCACATGTACCTCATTCTGAAGAAATTCCAATAAAAACTCCTATTTGATTTTTCATATGGCAGTACTGCAAACCAATGGAAGAGCTCTGCAAGCACTGTTGGCTCCTGAGGAAAGTTGCCCTTCCTTTGTCTAAATTTTCTGCTTTAAGTGCACTAGCAATGGAGTTCCAATCCAGCTTCCATTCTTCCTTAAATTTGGTACAATACAGCCACAATTTGAGTGACTACAAAACTGGTGAGGTCTGTTGGGCCAACTGGAAAAGCACGACTGAGAAATGTGTGGGCTTCAAGCGAATGATGTGAAGGCTTTTATGCCAGAAGATGAAAAAGCCTCGAACCTGACACTTTTGGGTGTGCAGAAGCACCCACATAAGAATAAGAGCAGCTGCTTGCTATCAGTGCAGTAAGTTTGCATCAATACAGTAGGAGTTTTCTTTGCAACAGATTTTTTTTTCGTGATGCTAAATGGAGAGGATTAAATAACATCATTGAACAGTCAGAACAGCTCATGGCTGTTGTAGAAACTGCTATCAAAGATGAATAAATAAAATGACAACCCCAGCAAAGAAGAGCAGCTGCAAGAGGGCATTAAGCCCAGGACAGTGGGACTACATGAGGGAGGGATGCCAGATACTCAACTAGGGCTTGCCTGAAGAGGAGGATCTCAACTGATTTTTAAGGACCACTTCACTTCATGGCAGACAATTTCAACCTAGGTATTAACACCCACTTACAGGCCCTGTGGTACAGCAGTTCTTAAACTGAGAATTCCAACTAGGGCCTGCACTGAAACTCATTGAGCATGGCCAAATAATTTACAAAGCTGGCTCGTTTTGATGGATTATGTAATGTCTGCGAGGCAAACAGTGACTGACATGTAAAGGAAGAGTGATTTATCAGACCTTGCTCTCCTTACCCTTCCAATTCTAATGATTCATCAAAGCATTATTTTTAGTGAAGATTATGTAATCCAGTCAAAAAGGCTATTTTTAATATATTCTAAAATGTACCTGTTTTTATCAGTTATTCTTCTCATGTCTTGATTTTCCTAACTATTGCTTTCTTGCTGTAGGTTTTATTACTTTATTCTGCTTGCTAACCACATTTTGATGATTACATGTAAACATGTAACATTACATGTAACAGAAAATTTGCAGTTTAACAATCTTGAAGAGTTAGTAATTGAAAAAGGACAACCCATGTTATAGTCACTTCAAGAAGCAGATGTAGTTGAAACAAGTAAGTCTAATTTCTCACAAATACCTTATACAAGTATGATACAGAAAATAATATTTAAAGAAAACTTCCAAATGGCATACCAATTTAATTAATCGGTGACTGAACTACAGAATGTTTCCCAGATTTGCACTTTTGAATTACTTTAGCCATCCTCCAACTCTTTACTCTTGTTTTCCTGATTATAATACCCAATGAGTTATAATTACCTTTAAAGGAGGATGAAGACCTTCTATGCTGCTAAGCTCTCAGTGGCAGTGTAGAATCTGGCTGAAAGGGTGGACTTGACTTTATTTCCATTTCTTGCACTGCCAGACAGTATCAGTCTTTCTCAGTGCCTGCAAAGGTATTTGTCCCTTGGCCACAGAATAGAGAAAAAATTAATCTTTTATCTGCCACACCTACACAGTTAAAGGCAACTGAATTTATAACTGGAGATTTTGTTTGAAACTATTTTGAATTTACATAACTACTGTGAGGAGCTGACTGTGGCATTAACATTGGAACAATATACCAGCTGTGGAATTGCTTAATAGAATTATATAATATTATACCTGGCTGATTATAGAAAGTGTAAAATAGAACATTTTTAATTAAAACAGGTAGAGTGTAAAGAGATTATTTGCATTTTAATCTCCGTTTTCTAAAAAAAAGGAGGAATAAATGATGAGCTGTATTTTCTACGTGTCTTCTGTTCTCTTTTAAAAAGTATTCTTAACACATTAACTGACAAATCAGATCAGCAAATCACCATGTAAATAAGAGAAATCCTGTAAATGAGTCTCCCGTTCATAAATAAACCACCAAAGCAAAAGCTGTAACATGAGCCATAACATTATAGACACTTCATAAATGCTTCATTTCCAGAAAAGCTTTACCTGAAACAAGCAGACCACTGCAGGACATACATCCCTGATAAAGTTATTCTTACAGGAGTTTATTGATTGTTATTATCTATCTTTTATACAGATGCTCAGATTCAGTCCTGACATGGTAAAAGGATGAGGAGAGAGAAACTGGATCTGAGAAATTTGTGAATAATTACATACACCAGTTACTGAAAGTTATTGAAACTCATTCTAAACAAGGAAGTTTTCAATAACTTTTTTACTTTTGGTAATTGTACTGACTAATGAGATTATTTTGTGTCTGTATGTTGCTTGTAAGCATGACCACAGTGCTACTGAAGACACACCACTGCAGTATGCTGTAAAGTCTGCTTTCCTGTGGATTTTCTTAACTGGAGGCAGTTTGGAGGCAGCTCATGAAGAGTGAGATAATCTGCCAGGAATGGCACAGGTAAGTTTGCTCCTGCCTCAGACAGGAGGACAGATCTGAAAGCCTCAAGAGGTCCCTTGCAACCCCTGTAGTCTGTGATTTGCACAACAAAAAATGACTAATGAAATATCTGTCTAAGGTCCCTGGACCTCTGTTCCAGCCACACATATCTGCTTTAGGTGCCATGTCACGGAACTCAATGGCACAGATGGCTCAGTTCTTTATAATCCCATGTCAGAAATGACTTGCATTTCAAAGTAAATCATGATCCAAATTTTGCCAGTGTTTTGATGTACCAAATCAGGGATCACACAAACAGAAATGCTTCAATAACTTGTTTCAAGAGCACTACATAATTCTTCACCACTTTTACATGTAATACAATACATATATAGACAAAACAAGACCATCATCATATAATAATATGATCCTATAATTTTCCTAGTATTTTCTAGTAACCACTCCTAAAAAGATCAACACTTACTGCTCACTGATATCTGAGCTATCAGAAATATTATAGAGTGAAAAATACAAATTTTCTTCAGAACTTACTACTTTTTCTTGCCAGAACAGTACAGGCTGTGAATCTAGCCACCAGGACTATTATCAAGGAAGAAAATACTTTTCTTTTGATCTCCTTTTCTAGAATTTGTGGGGCCTTTATTACATAGCAGTAGGTATGGAAAAATAAAAATATTAACTCCTGAATTTCAAAAAATCACTTATAAAGTGGTCATACAAGATTTATGTTTAATTATGACAGTAAAGCAAGAACCTCTAGATGTGTCATGGCATAATTAGGTGTGGAAAATTCTTGGTAATAAGGTAACCCTTAGATTAGAGTCCTGCATAACACTCCTTTGGATCAGACTTCATACCTGATGCTCCTTAGATTGCTGGTGTAATTTCCTTATTTATTTCTTATTATGGCTCCATTGTAATAACTCTGTAGGAATAAGGACATTTGGATACCCAGGCCTTGACAGCTAACCTCTCTTTCTATATACACATACACAAAATTGGATCACTACAATGCTGGTTTTGGATAAAGTTATGCTTTTAGGGAGATCTGCTTCTAGGTACCCCTTCTCCACATATCCTCCCATGATTGTTTTTTGAGCTCTTTTCTTTGGTGAATGTGCACAGTCTTGTTCATAAAAATATTCCCAATAAAGTCAGCAGAACTAGGCATTTTACAGGGCAATAATCCATCTCAAGATCTGGAAAGGTTGTCACAACTACCAAGACTATTGACTAATTAGTAAAGCAACTAGACAAATTCATGGAAGCAAAGGGCCTCACAGGTTTTTAAGCACAAAGACATCACCTTCATCCTTTTGTCCCTCTTGTGATTTAATATTCTTTCATCATACAGCTGAAATTGCCAGTGTCAGAGAGGAGTATTGGGTTCCTCTGGTCCAACTCACTAAGCCTGATCTTACTGCATTTGTTTCTCCTTTATCTTGTGTGTAACAGCTGATTTGCATAACTTTTCAAGTATGGATAACTCCTCTCATCTAAAAACATTTAACCCACATGGTTTCTCATTGGTTCTCAATCATTTAAAAGTCATCTTAATCTAATATTTTGAACTTTAGTTAAACTCTGAAACTAAAGCTGTCCAGATAAGAATCTCAGTCATTAATTCTCCTTTCATCTTAATGTTTTGTAAAACATTACTGGTTAGAGACTAAATAAAAATTTCACAAATAACATTGCTATGTATCATACATATACTATAGTAACATTATCTATCTCAACTATCTATCTCTGCTTCAGTTTGGAGATTCATAAAGCCTAGATGAGACTGTGAAGCTACTCAATTGCTAGGAGGGTGAAATGGGCTCTATTAATAAATATTTTCAAGGGTTTAATCATTCCACAGAGCAGTGTTACTGTACTGAAGAATGCAGCTCTGCCACCCCAGGAAATGCTAGGAGCAGGCTGAACACGAGTATTTGACCAGCTCTGAGAGTTTGAAATCTGACCTCTTTAGCTATTTGATCAGTCCCAATGATTGATACACACAACAGCATGACTCTGGATTAAGTTCAGTGTGGAAGTCCTGCCATTTTCTAGTCTTTCCAGTTTCTGGCAGGAAGTGTATTTTGAACACTCGGATAAAACAGGTCTCTAAAGGTGACTTTTTTCTCTATTCTGCACAAGAATGACAGAAGCTGCTCAGGCCTAAGGTCTGTGCAGCCCAGTGTCCCACAGAGGGCAGTAACAGGTGGTGACAGAGGGAGCTAAAGACCAGGTCAAAGATAGATGGAGCCATTTAATTATGGTGGTGGTGAGGTGGCTAACAAAAGTTGCGTTTGGCACATGTCCTCCTTACCAGCACAGCACCATGCACATGGCACACTGCACTGATTTGGGCCTTCTTACCATTTACTCTGCTACACTGCTTGTTTTCAGCTACCTGTGATTTAGCCCTACTCCCCTTCTGACTACAGATTTTCTAAGTAAAAACTTCTCTCTGATACAAACCCCATATTAATAAGAATAGTGTCAGGCCTTATTTTAGAGGAGCACTGACACAACCATTATTAAACTGTGTTCTCTAATTCTATCTATTATTATTCTTCTTTAATTAAAATTCCAGTAAGGGACTAAAGCAGTTTTCTTGAACAGTGCTGCCTATATTAAAACCTGCCAGATTTCTCTGTAATCCATGCACATGACTATTTATGATATTCTATTTATATCTACCACCTTCAATATATTAAAACCTTAAATTACTGTAGGTAGATACTACTAATGTATTATTACTGCAGCCTGAAAGGATGCACACAAAATACTCTTTCAGCTGCTAAATTCAAAGAAATTTCATTTGTTTTACATGACAAAACTACCACTTGGGCACTGAACTCAGATCTTGAATTAGAAGTTTAGTAACTCCTTGAAGTTTTCCTATGTGACATATATTTTAAAATTGTCCAAACAAAACTTAAAGTCTAATGTAGGATTTTCTCTTGCCATGTTCACAATTCTGTGGACACACGCCCACACAGTCATTGTATGCAAGTTTCTTAAGAGGAATTATTTTGCTGCATGAGCTTAGAGATAGGACGCCAAGTTATGCAGTCAAGTACCTTTTGTACTCCACTGCTCTTATGTGATTACACAAATCCCACCACAAAATACACGTGGCCTCCTTGAAGCACAGCCTTGGAAATCCTCTTCAGCTTGCTGCTCAGCTGAGAGGTCAGCCCACTGCCCTTGAGCAGGCAGAAAAGAAGCTCCCCTCTCTTGACTGGAGAAGGCTCTGGGACACTGCCTACTTGGTGCTATCTCTCATTTAAAGGTCTCATACTATGCTGAGGGAGCAATTCCCAACAAAGACCCGATTCAACACCACTGCTCTTCATCATCTAATACATTATTTGAGAAATTAATATCACATGAAATTTGCACACTTGTTTCATTGTCCCTCACTGTACTTAGAAACTGTCAAGGGTCAAGAAACTCCCCTTCATCACTGAAGGAAAGCCACTGCCCCTAAGAATGAGGCACAGTCTAGCATGCAAATACATCCAAAGAAATAAAGCAATATTTGCCAAGTTAGAAAGAAAAAAAAAAGAAACAGTAGGTAGGTTCTGCTTTGTTTAATATTATTTTTTCAATGTTATGTAAAGCAGTCATACTCCTGTGCAAAGCCTTTACTTGTACAACAGCAGTCAACAGGATCTAGGCAGCTCTTCAGTACTGCTAGAAATACAACCTTGAGTGATCCCCTTTGAACATACTCAGTTCTCACAAAAGAACTGAGCACTACCAGCAAGTCTGAATATACTCTATGACAGTGTGACTAGAGTGTCACACATCCATTTATACCATGCTATACAGTTTAGAGTATTTTACATAATTTATGTATATGTGTGCATATGTGGGTACAGACAACTGTAGATACATAAAATTACAGTTTTTTTAATAATTAAAATAATGGACATGTGGTCAAAAATTTTAAGTAGATGATGTAAATACCTAATTCATTTGAAGCTGATAACTCCAGGTGTTGCTACCAGGAAGATGACTGATGACCAGGAGTTTCAGGTAACTTTGCTTATTTCTAAATAGCAAGAAGTCACAAACCCAACAAATTACATAGCTTGCTCTTCTACTAAAATACCCCCAACCCAACACCTCTTGATTATAGTACTGTTGCCAAATGCACATCCTACCTTTTGAGTATATGAATGAAAATTTTGTGGAAAAGGAAACAAAAGTTCTCAGTGTTTCCATTTGCATATTTTGTACATTTAGAGGAAATCCTTAGCCCAGTCCACAGGCTACATAAGCAGACAACTCACATGAAGAACAGGAGGACACGAAGAGCAGTTCTTTTCATACAGATTGTCAGATTATTACATTTTTTCAAGTTCATCTGTGTGACAGAATAACAGCAACAAAGGCTTGAGGATCTACTTAGCAAAAAACCATCTTGTACTGGCTGGTTCTGCCTTGCAAAAAAAGTTTAAGCCTACATAGAATTTGGTCATACAGTCTCAAAGAAAGTCAGATCTTGCTTTTTTCTCAATTACCCCAACAATGGAGTTGTTTCACAGCACAAGAGGAAAGAGAAAATTATACATAGGAGCAGAAGTACAGGAAATGGCAGGTTGCTTTCCAACTTAATAAACTGTTGGTATCTCTAACCTCTGGACCTCCTGAAATAAGACATATTTCAAGTCAAGGTTTACACCAAACCTGGGTACTTTACTGATTTTTCTCCCCCAGGCTCTGAAATACTTTAAAACTACTGAACTCTTTTCCCCTCCCCCACAAGTGGTAGCTTGGTTTTTCACTCTTAAACACTACAGTGATGTGCGTCACACAAACCCATAAATAGGTACAAAATTAGGTAACCAGAACTAACACTTAGCACAAAAAAAGTCCTGGAGTTATTTGTCTCCACATCTCCGCAACACCTCCTTTGCAATTTCATACACTTGAACATCTGTGGTTTTCTTTAGCTAAGGAATAAATTCCACTAGGATTATATAAAATTGTCTTTATAAAAAGATCTTCATGTAATGTATCCAAGTAGGGACACCATATGGTATTTTGGGACTGGTCACAACGGACCATCATTAACTAAGCATTATTCTGGCTTTTGAATATCTTTCCACTTTAACATTTCCTCAATTATATTTTCCTTAAGGAAAACAATATTTCAGGTAAAAATAATATAACAGACCGTGAACATGCTAAGAATGCCAGATTATGCACTTCTCTTATCACATATGGCAATAACTTTGTAAATAAAGCAACCATAGTTCTTCATCTGTTTTATCTACCATCACATTCTAAACTATTCACATGATTTTTTTTCTTTCACATGTACATAACATAGATAAAAACACATGTAATTCCTGCAAAGCAGCCTACAACAACAGGTCCAAATGAAAACACTGGTAAGACCTGTTTCTGCAGTCATAATTTAATTCTTCTCTAGTTAACAAAACTAACTGCTGGTGGCAATTCTGCTTTACAAGTATCATGAGAACATAAGTAAAGTTGGCACTGAATACTTACACTTCACAACAATGGAGTGTTTTTCAAATTATTAAGATGTTCTGGATGATGCATGTCAATGGAAATGAACTAAGGTGAAAAACTGAAGAGTAAACCAAGAAAACTCAAAGTCATTCAATAGCGTAAGACAAGGAAACCTTGCTCTGGCAATTCATGGGGAAGCTGGTGAAGTTCCAGCTGTACAGGTTGGTTTTATACTGTGCCTGTACAATGGAATCATTAAAGTGGTACTAATATCAGTAGTATCTTCTCATAGAATAAGGTCTTCATTTTATATTTCTGCATGTATACATAGGACTTCATACTTAAGATTGTCAATCACATCAAAACTAGTAGTTGGTTTAATGGTTTTAAAAAATGGGTACTGGAGACACAGAAACCATGACGAATTAAACAGGGCTGTTAAAACAAAGCTTGTTCATGATCTCATCAAAATTGTTTGTTTGTACAACAGAGAGTATTAATAGGCTAAAATTGGCTAAAACCTATTAACCAGCAAAATCCAGTAACAGCAATCCAGTGCTGGAACTCAAGAAGTATGCAAGGGTGCTGCTCAAAGGAGAGTGCCGTATGTAGCTGAAAGAGTGGCTGGGAAGGGGATCATCCTTGTCGTGTGAAGTGCCAGGTGCAACCCTGTTTACTCTTTGAGATCAGGCTGACTAACAGCACCTGTGTCAGGACACACTCAGGTTCTATATAAAGGTATTATCATCCTGTCTGCAGTGGAACCACCTGTGTGTAGGATTTGGCTTTATACACATCCCTTGTCAGGGCATTCATTTGTTTCTACTGATTACTAAGGCATCTTCACAACTAAAACTCCAAGAGATCAGAGTAAAAAAAAATATCCATGTCTTAACTGATTGAAACAATAACAAGACTTTGAGTCAAACTAGCAAAGTGGCTGATTTTCTCACTTTCAGAAGAACCAATAGGATTTAAAGTGTTCAGAGTTTTGACTGCTTGTTTCAATTCACTGGATTTCATTTTCAAGACAAATTCCTAACTCCATTTTAGGCACCAGTTTCCATGAGAGCTCAAAATATTCTCTGACACCACCAAGCTCAAAACAGCCAACTTTGCAACACAAATGATTTTATGTTTGAAGTAGTGACAAGAATCATTGGACTGTTCTGAACCTATATAGGGCTGATACCACAGTTCCTTGTAAAGGAGCCATATGGGAGTTTAGACCTGCTGTTTTTCACATGAATTGTATGTTCATGGCAGGCATCTACACAGGCACTACTGAGTAGCAGAGAAACTGTCATTAACTGACTGGCTGTTAATAGTGCACAGATTGCTACATGGAACAGTAAAACACTCATTACAATCAGGCAAAAATGGCTTACTTTTCTTATCACTCTGAAATAATGAAAATATCTTGAGAAAACCAAAACCAATACAAATCTTCAACTTCTCTTAGCCAAATTGCCCATTTAAATGCATATTCAAAATATTGCTGATTGCTTGGATCTACTGAAATGTGAAAACAGATTTATTTGTATTCAAATAATAGAACAACTTCCATGTTTCTAAAGATCTGGTCATTTTCAGTGATGTGAAGATGGATTAATTGATAACAACAACTTGAGCAAGACAATGCTGCTAACTAGTACAGGGAAATACAGTTTCACTTATCTACAAGATTTCCTCTAGAAAACAAAACTGCAAAATGAAGCAATCTTGCTCCTACTACCCATGCTCACTGTCTCCAGTTGTTCTTTTCAGGGACTTCTAGTTAAGAAATTTTTCAAATAACCACTTTCCTAGTTGCATAATAAAAGCATAATGTATTTCAGTCATACTGAAGTATGTTTATAAAGAACAGACCAAACACTGATTACCAGAGTTCTCCCCTACACACTTACTAAATATAATTCAAGAAAATTTCTTTCAGGCTTGTACACTTTCAGTGGTAGATAAATTATTCTTGTGGCTGCTAGCAGGATTAATCCACACTCTTCTCTGACACCACAGTTCAAGTCTACCTCTGAGTCTGGGGGCTCACTGCCCTTTTCAGGAATGCTCTGCATCAAGAAGAATGGGTATAAACTGTAGTGATAGGCTGAAAATTAACAAGAGAGGCCCTAGTCAGGCAAGTATAAATTGTAGCTGAATGTGTTAAAAGGTTTACTGAGTAGGAATACTTCAACCTTTTCTTCCAGAATTTTTGCACAGTGAAGTTTTTCAAATGTTTTACCAACAACAGTTCTATTTCAAAGTACTTTACTAGATGATGTCTAAATCCCATTATAGGCTAATTTCTTGTTTATTAATGTTTCCTTTTTCAAAAGTCACGTTTAGTCAGTGATACTTCAACAACACTGCTACCATGAATAACTAGTAATGGTTGTTTCTTGTCATTGAGAGTTCTTAAGTGTTCATAAACAAAACCTGTAGCCACTCTGAAATTTTTAAATTTTAAATTTTTGAATTATTCTTAAAAGCAGGAGCAATGCCACAGATAAAATATTTGGCATAAGGAGTGTTATTCATTGTGACCATGTGAGACTACAAGAAAGATAATGTAACAATCTTAAAATGTTCAAATTGTTTTCTTTCAGTGTTGGGATTTTTTAAAAGCTGATATTTTCAAATTACAATTCCAGGGCAAAATCCTGGAAATGGATATATATGGCTTTAAATCTCAACTTTCAGGATGAGTTTTCTGGGTTTTCTATTTTAGCAAATAACTAGCTCACATACCAAGCTACCCTAAATGCCATTCACATCACATGCAGAGGCATCAGCAGCTTCCCAGTTAAGGCAACACTGGCAGAAATCCATTTCTAATGATCCACAGTAATTTTCTTTCAGAGTTTCAGTTTTTCTAAAAATCCACAGTAATTTTCTTTCGGAGCCAAATAGATTTTTTTCCAATTATCACTATTTTTATATATCTTTGCTTGGATTGCAGCAATAAACTGCAAACATTTTCATACCCTCCTTAAAGAAGGTCATCTTTTTAAACAAACAGAGATGTTGAATATGAGACCAGAGAGTTTCCTTGTGTTGAAAGCAAGTAAGAAGTGCTGGAGGTGTGGGAGTTCTTCAAAGCAGCACTATGCCCAGTTTTTTTGCTTGTGAGCACTATTTCTCATACTCCTGTAAGTATTTGTGCCAAGACAATTTTAACTTCAAAGTTCAAACCATTTTGTCATTTCAGGCATGATTTTCAGATCTCTGATGTTTGCATAAAAGGTGACAGTATTGTTGAATTAGAAGTGTTGGGAGGAAGGTGGTGGGTGGTGGTGTGAAAGATAATTGTGAATACAGTGGGCTCATTTTTTTACAGACAAGTAACGTCACAAGTGTGAACGCTTAATTTATTATTTCCGTGCTTCAAGTGGGAATATGCTTCAGCAACTCCTATCTTACAAGTGGGAATGACACCTCCTGAATGCATGCAAATTCCTCGAATCAAAGGGTAATTTTAAAAATAGGCTTTAAACAGCAGGATGCCTAATTAATTCAGATACTGGCTATACGACCCCGACTTTATTAAGCTAAAACTGCAGGTTTCAAGGTATGCTTCCTTGGAAGCAGAGTATAGCCGCGATCAAAGGATCACCTTAGCTGTAGCCTCAGCCAGTTAAGATCTGCTTTCATTGTGCTGTGAAATCTACCGGAAACTCTTATTAACCAGACCCCCCAGGAGAGCTCTTCAAAACATCCCCCCTGAAAAGCCTCCCCTTCGCTAGAAGGCAGCCCGTTTCCGTGTCTCCAGATCCCCGTGTGCCCTGCAGCTCCGACAGCGCAAAAATGAGAGGATGCCCCGCGCCCCGGTGCCTTTCAGGCGTGTCATTCACAGACATCAAACTTAAGGAGCGACCTACCCCGGTGCCTCCGAACCCCGCTCCGAGCTCGTACACCCACACCCGGCAAAGCCCGCCCCATAACCCCGCTGCCGCCTCGCACCGCTCCCCGCACCGCCCGTCCCCGGCCCGGCCCGGCCCGGCGCCCTCACCGCGCCCGGGGGCCGCACGGAGAGGGGCAGGAGCCGGTCCCGGCCACGCCGCGGTCCCGGAGCGGGGGTGCCCGGGAGCAGCGGCCCCTCGGAGCGGGGGTGCCCGGGGAGCGGCGCGGGCGCTGCGGGCGGCAGGGGGAGCTGCGGGGCGGGCGCGGCAGCCGCGGTTACCTTCGGGGTTGGCGCTGATGAAGACGCGGACGCTCCTGCCGCTCGGCACCAGGTGGGACGGCAGCGCGGAGAGGTTGCCGGAGAACGCCGCCCGCCGCAGCGCCGCGTCCCGCGGGCAGGGCAGCCTGCCGCCCGCCCCGGCCGGCCACATCCCGCAGGGCGAGCCGCCGGCTCAGAGCAGCCCCCGGAGCGCCGCGGCGGCGCCAGCAGCTCTCGCCGCCGGCTGAAGGGCAGCGGCCATGCGGACCCTCGGGCTGCCCGGGGCCGCCGCCTGCCTCCGCGGCAGCGGTGCGGCTGCGGCCGCCGCCCGGCGCCGGAGCGCGGCGGGAGCGAGGAGACGAAGCGCCGGCCGCCCCCGCGCCGCTCCCTTGCGGCGGCCGGCGGCGAGGAGGGCGCGGGCAGAAAAGTTTGCGGCGGAGCGGTGCCGAGCGCGGCGGCGGCAGCCGGACCCCCAGCGCCGCCCGGCCGGGCGCGGCCAGCACGGAGAGCGGCGGGAGGCTGCGCGCCCGGAGCGCGGTCTGGCCGGCGAGTCGCTCTCGTTCCCCCTCCGCCAGCGAGGGTTTGCGGTGTCCAAAGCGGGGACGCCTCCGGTGAGGCTGACGGCGCCTTCGCTCCTCCGAGTGTGTCACAGCCCCGGGATCGGATTTTTATAGGAAAACTGCTGCCGGCTCATCCTTTGGACTCGGAAGAGTTCAGAGCCCTTCTTGTGTTGTGTTCCGTAATCTCCTGCACAGGAGTCCCACCTGCTCAGATACAAAGGAGAGATGCTCTTGCTGCTTTTTTCTTTCCTTTGTTTTTAATCAGTTATTTATTTATCGGAATAAATGAAAAGCTGCGGTTTGAAGAATGAAAGAGACAGGAAGCAGCGAGACGCGCCGCCGGCGGGATGCGGTCCCTTTGCAGCAGTCAGTGGCGGGGCATCCCGTTGGGCAGCGCCGATGAAATATTCAGGAGGGCGGCGGGGTCGGGCCGCGGCTCCGCCGAGCGCGGGGGCGGGCGGGGGCGGCGGGCCGGTCCCCGCCGGAGGGCGGCGGCGCGGAGCGGAGCGGCGGCCCCAGCCCCAGCGGGCCCTGGGCGAGCCGCGGAGTTTAGAAACCTCCCTGGGAGGGGCGGGCAGGCAGGGACATGGCAGCACGGCGGAGAGGAGGGGCTGGGGGCAGGGGAGGGGTGGGTACGGGGCTGCAGTCAGCCTGGTGGGTTTGCTGGCCGTGGGAATCCCTTCTAAGGGGGAGGATGGAGACTTCGACGGAGGGATTTGTCAAACACTCTGCAGGTGTTAGTCCCTGTTTGAAAGGCTGGCGACAAAAGTCTTTAACGCGGGTGGTATTTATACGTTTCATGTGCTGTAACTGATACGAAGCTGATTTGTGTCTTTCCAGATATACAATACAGCATTTTCGATGTACACGAAACAGTCTTACTGTGTTTTTAAACGCAGTGTTTAAGGCCTGTACTCGCCGGCGTTACCCCCTGCGCTGCCGTGGTCCCAGGCGGACGAGTTGCCCGCTGTGGCAGCAGCAGGGGAGCCTGAGCTGGCTTTTGCGGAGGCAATGATATAAAGTAGGCGAAAGCAAACTGCTCATCTCTGCTTCAGAAACGAAGGTGACAGCCAGATGGGTTCCTTAAGTACTGATGAGCAGATTTGTTTAAAAAAATCCTGATTTCTTAAAGAAATATGGCTTATGTAGAATTGCATCCTGTATGTATTTGCATGTGAGTATAAGGGAGTAAATTTGGTGCTGTTTGCTTGCTGTTGCTTTGTTAGTTCTGCACCCCATAAATTTTGGGCTGATTGCAAACAAATGAAACAAAAGGGTATATTTTGAGATATTAGTTCTCAAAGAAAGAACATTCCTCTAAATTCTGTGAACGTAGCTGGGCAGGGAAGAATGTGCTTATGTGCAAAAAGGAAAAAATATACAGGATATATTTCAACCATTAATGTTGAAATGTCAGCATTGGGCAGAAGGGTTGTGGAACTGTTGGGAACTGAATGTCCATGAACTGGAAAAATCTCATTTTTAATCCAAATGTATTCCTGTAGGATTCAGCAGTGTCCAATAAGGAGCTAATCTCACTTGAAGCCTGTCATGGTAGACATGCATATTTATCTTCTCTCTGGATTCTCTGATGCTCTGTTTAAGACAAGCCTGAAGCTTTGCTATAATTCGGTTTAAAAATCTGACAGTCATGAGATGCAATTCCCTAGGAAATGAGGCTTCATATGTGTCACTGCCTACAAGACTGTTGGTCTTATCTGCACTTCCCTTAGCCTTTGTGTAGCCAATATGCTTAGGCGTGCCTTTTTCTGGCTGGTGTCATGAACAGGTAATTTCTGCAATACAGAGATGAAAAGCAGCTCCTTGAGGCTGCAGACAGTTAATGAGAGCACAAAGGAAATGATTTATGGTGTGGGCTGAGTTACATCTTACGTACTTTGCTGAGACTAACTCTCAGCAAAGTACGTAAGTAAGTAACTCTCAGCTGGGCCATCTCCTTTGCTTCTCCTGCATAAACTACTAGGCAGTTCTTAGGTAGGAATTTGCTTGTGGAAGCAGCTCCTGGTAAGGATGCAGAGACTATCACTTCATATTGCTGCTGCCTTAGTGTTATCATCATTTTCTCAGACAGCTTCTTTGGAAGATGAGGCTCATTGATCTACCCCTTTACCATGCCAGCCATAATGCAGTCATTTTTTTAAGACACTTTTTGGCAGTCATCTTTACTAAGTTGAAAACTTGAGTTTGCATAATTTGAGTTCTTTTGAAATGTCGTCTTTGACAGCATTGACAACAACATCAGCTTTAACTGAATATGTTGTTTCATGAACGCAGGCTGAATGAAATGGGACCAGGCGTATCACTTCCAGCTGTTCACCCTGTCTGTTTGCTGCCTGGCTGGTGCTGTGCTGGTGGCAGCAGGTATAGCTGTGTTGCATATGAAGCAGGTAGTCCGTGCAGCTTGCAGGCTGCCACGGTGCAGCTCAGAACCTGTGCTGATCTATATTCCTATTTTGATCTGTACACTGGATTGCCTTTATGCATGACTCAGCTTTCTGTCACGGTAGCTGCCACCTCTGTGAAAGCTGAAATGGACAGATGCCTCAGAGTGGTAATCTCTTCTGCTGCCCAGCTTCAATCTGTTTGTGTTTGGGGCTCAACATCCTAAGCTTTAGCACCTGTGAATATAAAGTGCTGGGAATGAAGTACAGTGAGGTTGAAATGGAGAGGATAAAGAAATGACTACAGAGAAACTAATTTATTGCTTTACCTGAGACTTTATCAGTATGAAAGCACTCTGGGTGAACTCAGTTGGGAGATTAGTTAGTAGCTTTTCTCAAATTAAAAATACTTACTTTGTTAATAAAAAAAAAAAAAAAACAATATCAAAAAACATTATGTGAAACAAAAATCATGTCTAGGGTTCTTCTGTGTTCATTATGAGCATACATCAAAATGATCCTGTTTCATATTGAATAACATGGTTTTAAAATTGTTAATTTAGAAGTGATATGTTAAAATCAGCCTCTGTATTTGAGTCCCCACATTAGTTATATGGAAGCTGCCTGGGCAGAGGTTCTTGTTGTGTGGAAGATGGTAGAACATTGCCTGAAGGCATGATCCCCAAACTTTCACCCTGACTTTATTGTACTTGCAGCAGATCTGCAGCGTCTGTCATTAAAGTTAGTGCAGGAAGTCTCCTTGTGTCAAACAGGAGTAAAAAGAGATCTATAATTCTGCAATCACTTCATATAAACATGGCTCGATCCTGAAAAACAATAAATCTGCATAGTAGCAATGAATCTTTGCACATATGCACTAGGTGTATGTTTTTTCCCTTTCAGCATTGCTTCTTGGTTATCCTTCTGTGCTTATTTGCTCTGAGTTGAGTTACATTTAAATGGAGCAACAGAATTAATTCTTTGGTAAAACACATGAAGTCAAGTCTAGTTATTCCTGATGGTCTGATCCTGCTGTAACTCAAATAGAGTGGTGCTTTATTTCTTGAGTAGTCCCATAGGAAATGGTAAGATACTGAATGTAGGAAGAACAGTTCAGTAGTCCTGATTCACATCCATCGTGGTCAGTAAAACGTTGTTTGGCTTAAACCCAGCATGATAAGGGTCTGCAAATTAAAACCAATTTTCTGAGTCAAATTGTCTGAAAATGAACATTAAGATCGGTTCTGCTATGTTGAAGAGCTTGGGAAGTAACCTGAATGATATTCTACAGGTAGCGTTGCAATGCAAACTTAACTATAAGAAACACTTATTCTGTCTGCAAGCTAAATTTAAGTTCTTGTTCATATGTGTTCTAATACTTCAATATATCTTGTGGAGTGTGCAAAAGCACTTGGTAGTAGTTCAATTTCAGTCTCACTGCTGTCAGTGGAGACAGGCTCAGTACTTCTTCAAGATACTGAGGTACTTTCAGTATCTTGAAGGCATACCTGTAGCTGGCACTTTTGGAAAAAACTATACCAAGTATGTGACAAGCCACAATAGTTGAGGAGTTTCATTTTTATCTTTCAAGTAAAGTGTTTTTCCACTAAAATACAGGCACTGTGGTATATACATAAAATACCCATCAGTTCTCCTCAGATATTTAGAGCCTGGTTCTGCTGGGGGCCGCATGTGCAATCTTGCTATTGTCTTCATTCCAGACCAGTAACTATTTGCAGGAGTTGGGAAGGCAAAGTTTTAAGATCAGGTCAAAAATCAAGGTTTAAGGGTCTGCAAATTGACCAGCATCTCATCTTTTGTGTGGAAATGAAAAGATTCCTGTGTAGAGTTACATCATCTGGTGAAATAGTAACTCAGAGCTGAGTGTTACTTTGCTGCTCCCCAGCAAGCTGGCCCAGTTTTACAAGCAGGCGATGAAGGCAGTTGCCTAGAGCGACAGACAGAAGGAGGCAATAAAATCACATTCTAAGCAAGAACGAGACCCTGTGACACTGTGCCTGTTTTTGGCAGCTTAATGAGGACTCAGTGCTTTCCCCAGGCACCATTCTCCTCAAGGTGCTGATGTGCTGAGACTGAGCAAACTCCTTACTACAGGAGCCATGGCCATGGCTGTCTGAACATCCCATCTGTTTGTGCTTGTCTCTGCTTCAACTTGCTGCTGCTGAAATTAAGTGGAGAAACTTTACATGCTCCTCCTCTGTTCCTTTTTCTTGACAGTGCTGTATTACTTTTGCCAAAATGGTTAGATTGGCAGGAGAGCAGGGACAGATGTGCTGAGACTAGAGAGCTCACAAAATTCATGCTTCACTAAAAATTCCCTTGTTATTATTAGCCTTGCAAATTAGGAATGACAAGTTGCTGAGATTTACTGAGTTTTTATTTATGTCAAGAAACTGATAGCAAGAAATAAGACGTCTTAGTAAATCTTACATGGGTACTGGGTTGCTATATGGATCTTTTACTGCCATCTCAGGGTTCAGTTAACACCCTTGATATAGGCTTCCATTTTCCACCCAGTTTTGGGTGCTAAAAATGTTTCCATCCTTTGCTCCACTGATTGTGCTCTGACACCTCTAGACTTGGGATGGATCTCTCTTCCATGCTGTGAATAGGCTGCTGTATCAGGCTTTGCTAATAGACTCGGTGGAGACTTCAGTGTCACTGACCACGTGGTTAACAAGCTGTAACAGAGACCCTGTCAGGAATGACAGTCATCTTGCTCTACTGCTGTTTAGAGCTGCCTGGAGCAGCAAAGATTTGTGAGCTGTCTGCAGGGGCTGAGGTGACACTGTATTGGTTTGCTTTAGGCTCACAGTTGGTTTGTTGTGCCATCCAAAGGCATGCACTGAAAGCATTGTTAGGTCAGCCTTCACCACACATCAAGGTCTGTAATAGAAAGAAAGGAAATGTCTATGGATTACAAAAAAAGAGACAATCTAGTCTCATCAGAAATAATAAGAATTTGGAAAACATACTACATGTCATTAGACTTTGCAACTTTAGTCAGTCACTGTGTCATCAAAAGGAGATTTATGGGAGGCAGATTATCCCACGCTGGCCCATTGGAATGTTCTGACACTGTGTAACACCTACATTACTTCATCCAAAAGAGGATGCTAAACTTGGGTTTCATAAAACAGGGACAAGTTTGAGTTTCCATATTTTTAATCCAGGAATACATTTTTCTTGTGGGTGAGCCTGTAATAAAATTCTGCTAACTTCTTCGTGTTCTTTGCACAATTTCATAAAGCTTTTTTTAATTTTCCCTTTTGTTATTTTGCTTTTGAATATGCAGTAATGGGATATGTGTTAGGTTGTCAAATCACTTTCACAAATGCTAAGGAGAGGACTCCAGCCTAGAATATGATTTACAAATGTGAAGGGATAAGAGCAATCCTGGCTTTCAGGAGCAGTCAAGCAATGTGATTATTGACCTCTACAATACACAGATTATTTTGTATTTCAAGGAAAAGAGAGAGCTTAATACCTGATTGGGTTTGTACCCTTGTAAGCACGTTTGTACTTCATTCCCACCTTCAAATTTCAGTTATTTTATTCTAAATCCTGGCACCTGGGAATCTGCCTTGACCCCTGGCTTGACAACAGACTGGAAATTGAAGAGGTCTGCACCCTGGGGTTTTTTGTTTGTTTGTTTAGGTTTTTTTGGTGTGGATTTTTTTTTTTAAATCTCCTTTAGAAATTTTCTGTTTTCTTTGAAACTGGGCAAGGCAAACATAGCCTTTTCTCTAATGTTGTAAGTGGCTACAGCACATCTATGATTTTATCTCATCTCATGCTTGATTAAAAGGTTCTTTAGACCTAATGATTAATTAACATGATTAATTTTTGGGGTGTGTGTTAGTTTCTACTGGAAGATTAAAAGAAGCCCTTTTAATTCATGCAGAGTTAAGAGTTCTCTTGCACACATATGTAGATGTACACTCCCCAAGCATAGGTGCACACACACATGTACACACTCAAAAGACACACAAGAACATATGGATAACTAAACTCACATGGAGTATGCAGTAATAAATTCAAATTTGTCTGCATGCCTTTAAATTTTACCCTGTTGCACATAAGTTATAGCAACCTATAATTAACTGACCCAGCACTCTCTTTTACAATCCTTTTTCATATCTCAGTGCAGAAAAGAGGGGTGTTCATTTAATGAACAGTTTTCGGTTCTTTGTCAGGGTGTGTTTGGAGGCAAGCTTGCAGGTCACTGTGAAGACCCTGTTACAAGCAGGTTTTTATCTTGAGAAGTGTCCCATATGATTTCCTAAGTTAGTGAGTATATAAGCATTTCCAAAAGCTGAGTAACACCCAAGCCAGAAGAAGTTTTGTGTTTCATTATTGAAGCAAACTTGTTCCACCGAAGCACAGGAAAACTAACACCTAAAGTATCAATTAATTTTGGATGCCCTCTCTGAGACAGCAAGGACTGCATTTTTTTCAGAGTAACTTGTATTAGATACTGAGTAAAAGGCATGATTTTTTATTAGCTTTGGTTGTAGCTGAGAGTGTTCAGTGTTTTTGTGTATCAGCCTTAGAACTTCCAAGTTAGGTCCCCAGAAAATGAAGAACCTAGAATTAATGCCCACCCCTTAAAATTTAAATTACTCAATTCGCATCAGAGGAAGTCTGGGGTAGAAGCCAGGACAAAATGTCATTCCCTCCCCCTCTGCAATGTTCACTTTCTTAGCTGTGAAAGTGGTTTTTTCCTTTAATTCCTTGCCCCATTCCTAACCTCAGCTAAAAATGAATTTGCAATCTGCTTTATTTTAAGGTTCTGCATCATCCTTAAAGGTAGTTACAATAAAATAGGCAAAATATGCTCCCAAATGCTTTTAACTTACTCATGAAGCCCCACTTTCCCTCCTTAGCCCACCCTCTGGGTGTCTGCTTCCCTAGGGACTTTATCCTACTCTCCATTCTGCTTGTCTTAACCAGCTCTTTTATACATCTCCCAGATTCCTGTCCAATGTGTTTGTCTCTTTCCATTGCCCAACACCTGATTTTCCCTTTTTCTAGCTATAGGTCTGCTTTTTGTGCAGTGTGAGTGTCTGTCTGTTGTTCCTCCCCCTACCTTCCCTGCCTTGTCTTCATTTTTTTGGCCAACCATTCACTTTTAGTTCATCTTTCCCTGTGCTTTCTGAGGTTCATGACTTCCCTTAACTGTTTTGAGCTTCTCTTCTCCCCAGTTCCCTATTTTACTTCATTCTTCTTTTTCACCAAGGGCAGTGGGGTGGCCCCTGCTCCTCCCTGACAGACACTTCTCCTAGGACAATGAAAAAGAGCTTTAGTATTCTGGAACATATACTGGTAGTGGTGGCAAGCGTGGTAAAGTCCCATATGATGACAACATTTGAGATGGACCTAAAGGCTCCTGAGTCTAGAAGTTGCTTATGGCAACAAAGAAGATGCACATTGCACTCTCTCTGAGGAATTGCAATCCAAATACAAATCAGAAAGTAAAGGAAGAGGAAGGACAGAAGGCTGAGATATTTCTCTGAGAGCCTGTCCAAGTTTCTGTGTCACTGCTTTTGCATAGACTGTTGTGGCAAGGAATCTTGGAATCATATCTGAAACAGAAATTAGGGAGAGGCTGAGCCTGGGAGAATGTGCCTGTCTGCAGCTGAGTTAAGAGGGGCCCATCTGCTGTGCAGGTTTCATGAGTGTTTTCTTCTTCTAAGTGAACTTCACCTACTGCACAAGTGGCAAGTCAATTTTAGATGCATAAGTCCAAATATTCATGTTGCAAGGTTGCTGGTGAATAAAATTTAACAATCTGATTTGGTATTTGTGTCCCTGTGTATGTATTTATTTATTTGAGCACATTACATGCAGAATAAAATTACTGCTCTCTGATGTGTTTGCACTAATAGAAAATGATGCCATTTACACTCCATTGTTAATGTGATTTTATGGGATTTATTGACATTGCAAGTTTATTTTAGACATATGAAGGCCTGGGGAAGTAGGATTATAATAACAACATTAATTTGTCTTCTTAGTGCTAAGAACAAAATAAAGAAAAAAAGAAAAAAAAAAAAAAAACTTGCTAAGCTTTGTTTAACCTGCAGGGGTTCTGGAAAAGCATCTGACACTTTTTAAAGTCTTACTTAGTATATGCCATCATTTTTCATCTGGATCCTGAATTGATACTGCAGCTGTGCTGGAGGAAAAGGAAACCTCCTCCACCTTTCCAAGTCCAGAACAATGTACCTAACCTTGGAGGCAAGCAGTGAGAACAAAAGGGAGTGTCTTTGCATGAATCTGATTATTCTGGCACAGAAGTGGTGGCAGTGGATTTCTGTGTCTAGTCTACTGTTGCTAATAGTGATTTCTGTAAGTTGATGGAGCACAGAGTACCTTATTACCAAATGTCTTCACAGACATGTTTTTCAATCATTGCCATGTCACAGTTGTACAGTGCTGTGCTCTGAAGTGTTGTGAAGGCCCTTACACTGCTTCAATGTAAAAACATTTGCTGAAGAATCGTGAAGACAGCTATCATCATCCAAGGATGAATTTAAATTCAAAATAATCTTTATCCACAAAAAGAATTGGTCATTTGGTTCATTGCTTCAGTAAAATGATTTTAATTTTTTTTTACAGAAGCAAGAATAGTTTAGCCTATTCTTGGCAGTCAATCATGTTTGCTGAGCTATTTAAATAATTCAATAACTCTCTTCCATGAGCTATGTCTTGCTTATTGTAGGGAATTACATCAGTCTGTTCTTTCATCAATGTAGGTGTGTATAAACCAGCAGATGCAAAAATAGAATTATAGAATTGTCAGGGTTGGAAGAGACCTTTAAGGTTATCAAGTCCAACCATCCACCCAGCACTGCCCCTGTAACCCCTAAACCACATCACCCAGTGCCAGATCCAGATGTGTTTTGAACACCTCCAGGGATGTGACTCCACCACATCCATGGACAGCCTATTTCAGTGGCTGACTACCCAAACTGTGAAACCTTTGCTTTAGTCTCTAATCTGAATTTCCCCTGTCTCAGCTTAAGGTAATTTCCTCTACTCCTCTCACTAGGTATGTTGGATGAGACCAGCCCCCACCTCCCTACACCCTCCTCTCAAGTGCTTGTAGGGAGCAAAGAGGTCCACCCTGAGCCTCCTCCAGGCTAAGCAAACCCAGTTCCTTCAGCTGTTCCTCACAGGACATGTTTTGTCCTATGAGCAACAACAAAAATGTATCAGGGCTCCCAGCTCTACAGTCCTTGAGGTTGCTGCTAGGGTGAGATGATGTACCAGCTCCTTTTCTGCATTCCATTTTTTGGAAGACAATCTGCCTGCTAGCCTTGGGCTGGATGGAGCAGCAGCAGGTACCAGGCAGAGACAAGTGCCTGGACACTCAGTGGCTGCTTAACTCCAGGCACCAACCTCTGACTCAATCTTTGCCAAGTTTTCTGTGAGCAGGTAAGTGTGCTTTACATGCCATTTGATATTTCCTATCAGTTGAGCTGCCTGAAGAGTGCAATCACTCCTTTTTTAGTTCTCCTGTGTAAGAGAGTTGGCAGATGCTCTTCCAAGAGACACAGTTTTCTCTTGTTTGTCTGGATGCCAACTGAAACCAGTTGGATGGCTTTAAATCTTTTATAAAAACAAGTATGTAAAAGCTTTGCTTTAAGGTGTCCAACTACCCACAAAAAATCTAAAAATAATAAATTCCCTCTTCTTCAGAATTAGAGCTTGTTCTCCCGGTAGGAGTGTGTGAAATTGCTTTATTGGCTTTTTTGTAGCTGCCTTCTATTGACAGAAGTGAGGTCTGAAGATGCAAAGGGACAGTTCAGGCATGCTTGGGGAACCCAACCCCAAATTCTCCTTGAGTCTCAGTTGAGGTGGCTGTTTTCACTCTTTTTCTGTTAAAAAAAAAAAAAGGAATCAAAGCAATTGAAAGCATTTTATCACCCCCCCCCCCCAATTAATTTTTTCATGAAAGCACATAAAAATGTGAAAGATGAGGAGAAGTGCCTTCCTTTGAGGATGTGAGTGCTCACACCTGGTGATTTCAGTAGGAGACAGAGCAGAGCTAGAACTGGGATGAAGCACATACAGTTAAACAAATTATTAAATCTGAGTCAGGAAGATGATTCCTCCAGGCCAGGCAGGGCATTGAATGTGTTTACACCGCAAATTCTCATGCCTACAGTAATTTTGTGTCTTTGTAGTGCTGTATGCACGACAAAGTATTCAGGCTTCAGTTTGTTACTGGGTGTTGAAATGTGTTATGGTGTATTATAATATGCTGCTAAGTAAAATGATTGTAGGGGGATAGAATGTAAGAAAATGAAGACAGTGTAGAAAGTAATCTTGCCCCTAAGGAGTTGCAGCTGGGCCAATTATCAAAGATTAGGAACAGGCCTGACCTTAACAGGCCACAGCTGTAACCAATGAGAAGAAGAGTGCTATAAAAGAGTGGGTTGGCTGGGTGAGAAGGGAACTGGCGTTGGTTGGCTGCTTTGTGAAGAGGAGTCAGTGCTCTGAGGAGCTGCTCATGAGAAACACCAAGAAGGTATGAAACTTTTGCAATAAGGAGACAACAGTATGGAACCCCTGCAATAAGATGGCAACAATGGTTTTCCTGTAGGGTTTTTTTTTTTCCACCCCTCAAATATGTGTTATGTATTCTCTTCAACTTGCTGATGGAATTTTCTACTGAATGAGGTATGGTCAAGGTGTCAGGATTTAACTCCAAGGCTGTCAACATTTGAAAAGACTAAACAAGTTAATTAGCTCATCTGAGAAATTTAAGGATATAATTCCAGGTGATCATGGTGCATCTTTGGCTGCTGCTGAATCCCTAGTTCCATAATTTCTAATTTAGGTCATTCAGCCTTATGGTTTCTGAGAGCCTCCTTCCTTAGAAAATAATTATTTCCAGGGATATGCAGAAGCTAGGGAGTCAAAGCTGCAGCTGATGACTGAATAGGTTTAGCAGTAAGTTTGTATGCATCATTTCCTCATTAGTAAGCTGTGAGGGAGCTGAGATACAAGCTGCAGTATCTCCTTGCCTCACAGGAATGATGGCAGCATTAGAAATCATGAGAAAAACATAAGCATAAAACCCTCCAGGTTGCACTGGATGTCCATTACAAATTTCAGTAGTTGTGATACATAAAATGAAAGAATTTTAATAAAAAAAAAAGGAAAGAATCTAATTTACCAAGTCAGGATTTGGCCAGGACAATGGACTTGAGTCCACTGGTGTTGAGAGGACTACTTTTGGTTCTGTCAAAACACAACTGCACAAGATGCCATTTAACTCTTCACCTGGAAAATGGCATTTTGATCCACATTCTCTGCTAAATTCAACTTGTGGCATTGAATCAGTGAGAGCAGGTAGGTGTTACAAGTTACCATGGCACCTCCTTGGTGATTTCCACTTCATGGTTCCCTTGAGCAGCAGTATCTTTTGAATTTTTCACAAACGCTGTGTCCTGGAATGGTGTGTTTGTATTGTGTCCCTTTTTCAATTTTTCTTTTAAGGTATCACACCAAAACTGAGTTTTTAAGACTGAATGTTTCTCTTTGAAGACACAGCTTTGAGGTGTGAAACATTAGCAGCTCAGACAGGTGCTGGGGCTATTTGCATTGCTGGTTCTGTCCAACTCTGCTGCACTGCTTGGCAATTAACGTGGGAGTAAGTAATACTGCTTGGCAGTATTTTGGGACATCAGCAGCACAGAGGTTTCTTGACATAGGTGTGACTTGTATTTAGGATTGAATTAAAGTTTCATTCTTCATAGAAAAGGTGTTATAGAGGTTCCTTGCTGCTTTCCAAAGGAGATGGGCAGCTGAGCTGTTCAGAAGATAAAAGCACAGTTCTGTATAATTTGTTGAGCAAATGACTGTCTGTGCCTTCAGAGTGCAGCACTATCATGATTGTTCAGAAAAAATAGCACTGAAAATGTCTGACAATAGTAAAGTCTCTCAAAATTTAATAAACTTATTTCTCACAAACTTAATTATGTATCACAATGGAATGTATAAAGCTGTTTACTTTCATACTCTTAAGGGCTTTTGGGACATTTTGAAACAGTATAGAAACAGATGGCACCTCATAGCTGTTACATTTCAGAGTCTTGCTGTGTTTTCAGGACACACTAAGATGATCAATGACAACATTTTTTTTTGCCATATAGATTCAGCTCTCTGCAGTCCTCACTTCTCTCTCTCCAACTGGGGCTGACTTCTATCTCTATCAGCATGTGCTACAACTCAAGGGGGATTTTCATTATGTACACTCAAATGGCCATTTTTTTCAATGGGCATGTTATTTTCTCTGAAATCTTGTTTTCTTGGACCCTGTAGGAAAGCACTGGTGTGAGAGATACAATGAATTATTTATTGGAGTGACTGGGTCAGGTATGTGGCAGTAGTGTATTTCAAAACAGTGAAAAACAGTGTGCAGTGAATAGCAGCATTTTGATGTGATTTTCTGCTTATAGTGGCTTTTCAGTCTCTAAGAAGCAAAATTGAGCATATGTATTGAAGTAGATGTTGGACTGTTCTCCTGTTTGCAGACATGGCTTGAGCTTTATGTGCTCTTAAACTCAAGGCTTGGGGAATGCTCTTGTTCTGTCTGGCCTGGTACAGGCCCGCATTCAGCTCTGCTACAGAGTAGCACACAACTGAGGAAGAGGAAGAACTGCTAGGAAAACAAACTGTGGGGAATCCAAGCTCAGAGAAACATCATCTGGACCTGGAATGTTCTTGTGGACTCCTCAGTGAGAAGGCCATTTGGGAGGACATGCAGGGGAGGGATAGCACAGGAGGTGTTCTGATCCAATTATTGCAATTTTTAGGGATGCCTCTGCCCAAATTAAGGTGCGAACAAGACCATATGCCAATATTAAGGATGTTATTTAACAGTAAATATGAGGTAGAGAGAGATAGAAAGAAATAGGGAAAAGAGAGAGTGGGGGGGAGAAAGAGAGTAACAGAAAGACAAATTAAATAGAAAGATAGTCACTACTTCTGTAGATCTAGTAGTGTCCCACTGGTCCTCTTCTTCTGGTCTTCTCAGTGGTGAGAGTCCCACAAAACTCAGAGCTCAATGAGTTAGGATATGTTCAAGTGCAGGTGGGAATGCCCAAGCACCTTCCCTGGGGGTAGTTTGACATTGTCTTTTACAACACTGGATCTGTTGTAACATTTGTGGATTGTGTGCAGTCCTCTGTTGGAAGGCCTCAAAAATGTATCTGAGGAGAACTTCAGGGGTCTTGGATGGTTTGTGCACCCTTCTGAGACATGAGAGATGCCTCTCATGTGAATGTGATCTTCCCTTGGGGTGATGGGGAGTTATACAACCAAGATAGTTCATAAAGGGAAGACAATTGACACATAAAAAGCACCATCTGCAGGGTCTGCTTTTTATCTGGCCCAAAACTCAGCTTGTAATCTTTGGTGGTGGATGTTCACTTCCTCTGTTTTATGCAGACTAGAGATTTTGCCATTACCTCAAAAACTCTCCTGCTCCCTCTCGGTTTGTGGGAAAGAGTGTGGAAATGCAGGCTCAGCAAATGAGTCTGTGGGCTATAGCTTCCCCCAGCCTTGTTTGTCTTCTTAGACCTGAGATAATTGGACTACAGAACCATCTTTGTTTTATCTCAAGGTCCTGCCAGGTGGCTTAGCTCGCAGTCCAATTTCCCAAAATCCAGGGGGCATACTGGATCCATACACCCTAGGGAGGGGGGGCTTTGGTGGTGCAGGTGAGCTGTTCCTTCTTTGCACACTTTGCTAAGAGGACAAAGTCCTCTGGTGATTTTAACAGTGTTTAAGAATTATGATTTTTAAGTCTGTTACAGGAGGACAAAGAGCACACAGTGTTGAGAGGGTTCCTGGGAAGCAGGGAAGGGGGTCCTTGGGAAGAGACAGCTTTCCATTGATTTAATGGTCTAAGCCTTCAGTGCTACACAGAGAAGGTGGTCCTGTTCTCCTGATATTTGTCTGGAGCTGGTGGCAGGGGATGCCTTTTAAGCTTTATCAGAGGCTACTGGAGCTTGATATGACAGGAAAAAGGAAGCCCTGGAATACGTATTTACTTGGATCAGCCAATTTGCTCATTTGTCCAGGGTGTTAATTATTCCTTAAGGAAATATATTTGAAGACATTGTAAATCCAGGTAGCACACAACTGTCATTTATTTTTTATGAGAAAAAAAGAAAGGTCTATTTTTGTTCTTAAAAAATCTTTTCACTTTCCTTCTTTTAAAGCACAATGACAGTTAATGATTAATAGACACAGTCCACACGGCTGCCAGCAGGAAGCCAGCATAAGTGTGGAGGAAGTCTAAATAATTGAAGGGAAAAGGTGACAGAGGCAGCCATTAGTTCTTCTGGATAAGAAATTCTTCATTGCCTGGCTATTTGCCCAAATGAAAGGAAAAACCTACTGTTTGAGCAGCACAATCTGTAGACTTCATGATGCACTTCTCTTGGGGACAAAAGAAGCAACTTGGATCAGTCTTTTTAAATTAATAGAAATTGGTACAAAATCCTCTCATTTTTAATTGTGTCACAACTCATTATTGGGCTTGCAGCATAACCAGTTTGTCAGAAGTAACTGGGCAGCATTCCAGAAATAAACACCCTAGAGCAGAATGAATGATATCACACTGGACACTTGCCTTCACGGAGTGACTGCCCTCCTGGATGTCCTGGTGGTCACAAAGGACTCTGTGCACTTGCAAAGAAGGCTGGTGATTTTTAGGACTGAGCAAAACAAAGTGGCAAATGTTGAGCAGAACACTAGCTTCAGTAGTTCCACCAAACTGGGTGACAAAAACCAGAATTATCCAGAAGAAACAAAAAAGAAAATAAATAAAAAATATGAATTGTGCATTCTGGAACTCTGTGTCATGGGCTTAAGTAGATAACATTTCATATTCTTTCTGGGAGAATGAGGACCCTTTCCAGCATTTTTTGAACAAACTGTGGATTACTGTCTCATCTGACACTTTGCTTAATTTAGTTTCCTTTAATTTCTAGTCATAATTTAACAAGTGTCATATCACAGGCTGTCCTATCTTCTATAGAAAAGTTTTCTAGAGGAACAGTTAAATGTGCTCATTTGAGAGGGTGGAAGCAGCAGTTAGATCCAGCTCTAGATAGCATCACACCTTGGACAAAGCTCTCCAGGCCTTGGGAGTGATTGCAGCAGGAGCAATGGTGCCATGTGCTGGGGTGTGTTGCTGCCTTTCCTTTGCTGTGGCAGCTGAGCTTTCTGTCAGCTGTGGAGTTCTGGGATAAAGCTGTGGTAGCAGGTATAAAGAGAGCCATTCAGCAAAGTGAATTTGATGGCCTTGACTGTGGCAGGTTTTCTTAAAGCACTTGTGTCTGCTACTAGCCTCCCTCTTGGTGAGCTCTTGATGCCTCTGCTTAGCCCTGGTGAGTTCTCATGTGGTGTGCTGTATCCAGCTCTGGTCTCAGTACAGGAGGGACATGGATCTCCTGGAGTGAGCCTAAGAGGCAGTGAAGGGCTGTGAAGGTGATTAAGGAACAGGAGCATCTCTGCTGTGAGGAGAGGCTGAGGCAGCTGTCTGTGTTTAGCACTGAGAAGAGATGACTGAGAGGGGACCTCATCATTGTGTTTAAGTGTCTGAAGAGAGGGTGTCAAGAGGATGGAGCCAGGCTCAGAGGTGCCAAACAATAGGACAAGAGACAGTGGGCACAAACTGATGCACAGAAGTTCCACCTGAATATAAGGAAGAGGTTCTTTAAAGTCACCTTTAAAGGTGACTGAGCACTGGCACGGGTTGCCCAGACAGGAGTTGCCCACAATCCTGACTGATGTAATCTAGAATGACCCTGGTTGAGCAGGGAGGTTGCACTGGATGACTTCCAGTGGCCCCTTCCAACCTTTCCTGTTCTGTGATTATGTGATTCCATGAACTGGAATTAATTTTTAATGCTTTTTCATCCAGGATCTCCTGAAAGTTCTTTAAAAATATCTATAAAAATATAAGGAGATCTACCAAGCATAAGCTTGCACCTAATATTCTGGTGTGGAGGATATTTTCATTGCACAACTTTTTTCTGTACAGGCATTTAGGTATTTACACATGTTCACTAAGTGCTCATCAAATGGAAGTTTGTGATTTTGTATAACAGTAATGGCTCTTCACAACCAAACTTGCACATCTGCTTGATGTATTCCAGAAAAGTTCCAAAAACAGCATAAAGGAGAGTAGTAGAGGTTACTGCTCTTTTAAAGGAGTTTAAAATGAAGGGGAATCACAAATGTATGTTTGATTCTTTTTGCAGAGGAGTCACACTCATTGATAATAGTAGGTACAAAGGCTGAAGAGAGAATCTGGAGTTAAAGGATTTTATTTGAGAGCGTAAAATAGTACCAATTCCTTGGATATCAATGAGGAGGCAAGACACAAAAAGAGAGAAAAAGTAGAAGCAAAGTAGCAAGCAAAGTCAAGCTAGAGAAGGTTATGGAGGAGGAAAGAGGCTGTGGCTGGAGAAAGGTGGTTGAATGCACAGGAGTAGGAAGAGCTCCACAGTCCAGAGTCAGAAACATTTAACTTATTTACAGACAGCCCTTATGTTGTGAATGGAAGTCAATGATATATTCTGTTGCTTATTTAAATCTGACAGATCTATAATAGTATTTCCTGGAGGTATTTTGCCTTCAGAAACTCAGGATGTAGCAGCCACCTTCCCACAGTGATAGTCAGTGTAGGAAACTGCAGAGAGGCTGTGTCCTGATCCCACCACTATTTCCCATCTGGTAAGGTTGAGGCAATTTTCATTTTCCTGCTTAAAAATGTTGCAGCAAGAGGTAGTTGCAGGAAGATACCAGAGCAGTTCCCAAGGGAAGGGTCTCAGGGAGGGGTTATAGAAGGATGTGAGGCAAGGAAAGCACTTTGAAGGATGAAACGGGGAGGGGAGCCTGAGGGCCTAACCTGGGAACATCCAGATGTTAAAGAGGGGGCACATCTGGTCTTGATGGAGAGCGAATTGAAGACTTTTGTTGGATTGAGTTTGCTGAAGCAAAACTCACGTGATTACTGTGATCTTCTAGAGGAGGTGGAATATAACTATTTCTTTTGAGAAATATTTTTTATGCACGCAGTTTGTGTATTTAAACTATTACAGCAGTTGTAATGCTATTCCTAGCAGAACAAAATTACAGAAGAAAGGCTTCATTTTCATTCCTCAAATAAGACATAGTAAGTCTTCAGAGATTCTCAGTGAGACTGGGGAAAAAGTAAAAATCATAAGTGGTCTGTTTTGATTGCTACTTCCATTATATTCTCTAATCCTGAGGTTTTTTTGTACAATTTTAATATCTTTGAATTTGATACATAATTTCTAAATATAGAAAATGTGAAAACTGCAAGAACTATCGATAGGACTGCTTACATATTATACTTTGTGAAGATAGTTTTCATTAAAACCCCACCATATTTACAAAAAACTCAGAAACTGATTTATTGAATTTCCTGGGCACTCTGCAGTTCTCAATGGATATTTTCCTGAGCTCCCGTGACTTCTGTAAGTCTCCTCATTTTGCACAGGAGATATTGATGTATCAACTAGTTTGCTTAAGTTAATGAGAAAGTCTGTGTTAGAGGCAGGTACTACCAGATTTCAAATCCAAAATTAGTATTTTAAATGCACATTTTAAACAGGTCACTGCTCAGATGTATCACCATAGTAATTGCAATTTGACTTCCTTACATGAATCAGATTAAAGTAATATTTTCAGTGCATCAATATACTTAACTTATTCTATTATCTTGTGCTTATTCGAGGTAGAAAAGGTGCTGCAGGTGCCTTCTACTTTCATTTTTTTCAGTTAGCTTGAAAAGAGTTTAATTAGGTTTTATTCACCAAAGAGTATCTCCATCTTAAGAGTTCTCTTACTGACAGAAAGGTCAATGAAATCATAAGGGAACCATCAATATTTCCATGCCACATCCATGCTGTAAAGTTTTAAAGAATCTTCTATCTGCTAGCAAGAACTTCTTTGACATTTCTCTGAAGAAAGGGAGAGTCTTTTTCTGTGTTTTGTGGGAAACATCTGTCTTTAAGCTCTCAGCTCTAGAATCAGATAAGTAGGCATAAATGTAGGATTTTTCAAGATGTGCTGCTCATGCACAGATGTGCAGGCATTAATATGGTGTTAGTAAGCAAGGTTGCTGACCAAGGCTGGGTCCTTACCCTCTGTAAGCACAGGATGATGAAGGTTTTTTTCAGATAAGAACTGGACTGGAACAGTCTTTTTTTCAAAAGTTACAAAGTAAATAGTTTTAAAATATCTGTGCCTTTTTCAATATTAAAATTGCTTACTACACTTGGGAGATATTCTGTGCACCTCTAACCCTTGTCTAATTCATATTGGCCAGGGGCTGAATTCACTGAGGAATGGCCTAAAATGGCAGGGCTTGTGTTGGATAGAGGTAGGGGTTTAGATACCAGCTCCACTGCAGAGCCAGAGTCTTGGGTTATTTATCAAAAGATCCACTCTGAAAATGTGGGCCTTGAAAGAGCTGTGCTCCTGTCTTTGGGAAGGTCCTGGGGATGGGCACACCATGGAGGGATTTTGATTCTGCTATAGGCTCTATGACCTAGAACACTCAAGCATTTGGCAAAAGGTTGTCAAGACCAAGACATTTTAAATGAAAGTTTGTGTTCCACACATTGACATTTTCTGACAAATACTCATCAGAACATTTCCACTGAATTTAATTCCTAAGTAACAGAAGCCATAAATTTTCAGCAAGCAGTCCTCAACAGTAGAATGTATTTGGGTCAAACTACAGCATGCATCTCCAGTGCTAAATTAATATCCTCTCTACTATTGTTAGTCCAGGCAGCTCATAGCTAGTCAAAGCACAAGATAAGCTGATATTAAAAATTGCTGAGCAGTGGCTAAGATGACCAGAGAAGTGTTGGTATATCATGTAATTATCTTGGTACATGAGGAGGCTCTGTTATTACCTGATCAACTTACATATTTTATATAGGGAAAGCCACTGTACTATGACTTTGGGCTTATTTACATGCCTTTGTCTAGTCAGAATCAAATGCAAATTTTATGAGAAAAATAACCTTGAAATGTCCAACAAAAAGTATCCAGATTATTCGGCGTATCTGAACATTATGAACAAGGATGATTCTCTATTGATTTAATTATAAATGGTGTGGGCCATAATTTAAACATGTTTCCTTGAAGAACCTAAAATCAGATTTTGAAAATATTCTTATAGTAGATAACTGTCGGTTTTGTTAGGATTTAAGCTTAAGTTCCATATTGTATTATTACCACCATATGGATTATCTTTGACTCACCCACCTAGACACCACAAACTGTTGGTGACAACGTCTGGAGCTCCTGCTCTGATTCCATGCTAGATTATTTTAAAATAGAGATAGCAACGTTTCAGACGTACCATCCATGGATGTGACTCTGCTGTGGGAGCACAGTGACATAACAGTACAGCTACTTTACTGCATTGCTGGAGGGATAAGATTTTTAACACCTGTTCAGATATGAATGATACATTTACTCCTCATATCTCTAAAGTGAAAACTCATTTTGCTCTGAAGATAAAAGTAGTTCCTTCTGTCAAATTACCAAATGCCCCCATTTCCACCCAGGAACCTGCTGACCCCTCTGAAGCAACCCATTCCTCCCAAACTCAAATAATCTGTTTCCAGATGGAACAGGTCCATGCACTGGAGCAAAATTTTGATGGAAGTGATTAGACTAAAACTACATGCATGCCCTGGCTGCCACATTTTCAGATTGCCCCTAATATGTCAATCTGTTTAGAACAGATACTTACAGGGTAGTTGTAGCTCTCCTGTGGGAGGAAAAAGTGTTTGAGCTTTTTATGAGAAGAATGTCAGCCTTATTAAGAGGTAGCAGAACAGGATGGAAAAGGTTTATTTAGTGTCCAGAGAGCAAGCGACAAATTTTAAGGAGGCCAAAAGCCAGGTGAAAACCTGGCTTGATCCCAACTTGGTTTTTTTACTGTGTCATATTTTTAATTATGTAGGATGACTGCAAATCCAGTATGTGGTAACACTGGGTGCTCTGGTAGGTACATATGAACGTGGTGTTGGGGTATAGACAATGCTTAGAGACCAGCCATGGGGAAGGACATAATCCTTACAGTAAGGAAAATATGCTTCTTCAACATATTCTGGAGTATGTTCTGTTTGTAGCAGGACAGACCAAGCCATCCATATATATAATATGAAAATGTCTGTAAGGGAGATATTCAGTCTTTAGAAGTAATTAATACATAGAAGTCCCAAAAGCAGAGTTTAAGAGGCTACAATGTCGCAGACAAGTTTTATGAAAAATCCTTTCCTTAGGATTTTTCCTCCTGAGAAGCTGAGAGGCCTCAGGAACAAAATGTAAGCAATGGTTGTCTCCTGCTGTGGAATGCAACAGATGGATCTGTGATTGGTCTCATAGAATTGTTTCTAGTTAATGGCCAATCACAGTCAGCTGGCTTGGACTCTGTGTCCGAGACAGAAACTTTTGTTATCATTCTTTTCTATTCTTAGCTAGCCTTCTGATGAAACCTTTTCTTCTATTCTTTTAGTATAGTTTTAATGTAATATTATAATAAATTAATAAATCAAGCCTTCTGAAACATGGAGTCAACATTCTCGTTTCTTCCCTCATCCAAGAACCCCTGTGAACACTGTCACAATACAAGAATGTTTCATTCTCCTAGGAATGTATTTGCTATTATAAAATCAAATTCTTCACGTGGACACTCAAGTTTCTTTCATGATTTTTCTACTCTTAAGAAAATTTTGGATATGAGGATTTTGTTATAAGTTAGAATGCTCTGCAGAAGACAGGAGAAAAAAAAAAGCATTGGTAAACTAGATGCTGTTAAGCTAAAGCATACTGTGCAGATCTTCTGTAAAAAATTGGCTCCAGAACTTACTGTGCTTCTTAAATTAGGTCTGTAGTAGAAAGAAAAATTATTTGCACTGTGAGTAAATTAATTAATTAATTTCCTGTTCTCTGAGATATGCTTATTGGGGGAGTAATTCTTCAGTGTCAGTTTAGCCACAATATTTGTATGTGTCTGTACACCTCTCCAGAGACAGAGCTGATAATCCATCCTGTTAAAGGCTTAAATACTTCTTTGATACTAAAATATTTTTCTTTATTCCATAAATATCTGGTACCACTGAAGTGGATATACTGCCTAAGGTGACAGTGAGCTACAAACTTGGAGCCAATGGGCAATGTCAAAGTGAGCCTTTTGCAAAGCAATTAATGTGATAAAACTTTTAGAAACACATTCTATAGGCTTGTGAAAAGATCTGTCAGCATTGCAGATACCTGGCAAAAGTTTTTGATTCCTGTAGTTGGCTTTAACAGCTATAATGGGGAATTTTTAAAAAGTTTCAGGAACATTTAGCAGTGCTGATCCCAGCAGAACAGTGAATATGGTACTGTACAGAACAAGCACTTTTGAGCATTTATCCACCCACCATTTGTGTCTTGACCCCAAACCCCAGCTGTACTGGCCTCTGCAGGGACTGTGCCCTTTAGATTTACCTGAAACAGAATTACAGACTAACTAGGTACCTACTGTCCACTTAACCATGGCTCCTCTGTAGAGGAAGAAGGGGACTTTCTTTTGAGAGGCTCTCATTAAGTGCAGTGGATGTTGGTTCAAAGTCTGAAAGTACCTCATCTCCTCCCTTCATGCCCCCATCCTAACACCTGAAACCCAAGCTAAATACTGCACATGGAGAAAATGGCCTCTCTTGATTTTTCTTGCAATGGGTAGAAATGCAATGGGTATACAAATGCATTACTTTGTATGGTCAGGAGAAGGTACTTGTGTCTGACTTTTTAAAATAAAATACAGAGTGTCAGTAAAAGTAGCATCATCCTGGTAATTGTATTCACATACTAATAAATGCACCGTGTGCTTGCTTCATACTAAAACAGCAGTATCATTTTAAATTGCTCTTCTCATTTAATTTTTCTCTTTGTAGTATTGGTCAGAGGAGTCAATCTGTTCATTCTTAATCAAACAGAAATCCAACAGAAGTGAACAAATGGCATTTCAAAATGCTGTATTTACCTTGTAGGAGTTTACATGAAGAAAAATATGTGGATGATGTCACTGTCAGATTGCTGTCCCATGTAGGACATGAGGACAAGTTGGACAAGATAATATTTGTAAAATACAAGACAAATGTTATTTCAAATGCATGCTGATATTTATTGAGGTCTTGCAGAGTCATCATTGGATTTAATTCAATATAAAGGTCTGTAATAAAAACAACAGCAACAGCAGCAACTCTTGCACTGCTGCTCTTGTTGCTTTGGGCATTTTAGCAATATTACAGAACAATTGCCAAGGAAGAGAAAAAGCCTGGACTACTTAAACTGTGATATTGCACCAGAAGAAAATAAAAAGAAAATGACAACTTTTTACAAATCAATCTTACATTTCAGTTGGAGGGGAAAAAAGGATGTTAACATGTCTCAGTATTTATTTGACATGCTATTTATTTAAGGGGACATTTTAATGCTATTCATGATATATCATCTGTTTAGAATATAAGACACCACCAAAACTGGTGTTACTCTTTGATAGTCTAGGTGTATTTCTGAACTGAAACTCATGAAACTCACTTTTTAGTTTTTAAATTTTGTGATCTTGGCCTCTGTAGAAGACTCTGCATAATTTGGTTTTTTCTCTTTTCTTTAGTGTCATACAAACATACATTAAAACATAGGTGTGACGTAAAGGATCTATTACTGACTTTTGCATGAACGAATTTTAACTCAATACCTATGGTGTGTCCTTTACCAGCAGATAAGCCAAAATTTGTGCTGTTTAGTTCACCAAGAGGTGGCAGCCTTCACTCAAGTCCCTCCAGACTTGTTCCCTGATAGAGGTTGACCAGATGTGTACCTGGCATTGACAAGTGTGTACAATGGTTGGTGAATATCTGAGATGGGTCCTCTGCCTCTCTGCTATTGGTATTCTGTATTATTGACTGATAATAACTGGGAAAAGACATATGGTGTGTCAGCTATTGTTTGTTATAATGTTTTCTGTGTAGCGTGTGTGCACAATCTAACTGGAAGAGTTTTAGGTAGAATTTTTGTGGGTTAGTTTTCTAAAAAGTCAGATATCCAGTTTAAGCAATCATTTGGGCTGTCATAATTCACCGTGAGAGAAAATCTCCTCTATATTGCATCCTGAGAGTCTTTAGGATGCATGAGTTGAATAGCTGGTTAAACATGCCCATCTCTCCCTGCAGAAAACCCAGTTTCCTCCATGGCCTGCAGGGAGAGATGGGCATGTTTAACCAGCTATTCAATTGATGTAAACAGTTAAGAGTAGGTCTGTAATTGAAGAACAAAAGTGAGATGTCCTGAATATTTGTGTCTTTAAATTCTATCTGAAGGCAAGCATTAATTTTCATTTTTCTTCCAAGGTCTTATGGACATGTGTATGAACGAAAGAAACCTAAACAACATAATCCTGCTGATCTTCATTGCCTCCTATTTACATTAGGAAAAGATGGTGAGAAAAAGAACATCCCATTTTTTTATGGACATTTTGTACCTTTGAGAAGACAAATTTTTATTATTTTGTGAAGATTGAATAGAATTTATAGCAAAATAAAGTTTATAAAATGTTATTAAGGACAAAGAGTATCTGAGATGTGACTACATATTGTGAGATTTTGGTTTCTTATACTTTGCTTTGTGAAACATGCAGCAGCTTTGATTTTAGATTTTCTGACCTATGAGGATGAATACTGATACAAACCAGATTGAGATATGATGCTCTGTTTGTGATTTAATCTCCCATATGCCTTTTGGAAGCAGATAAGTAATTTCCATCATCATTTGCATTAATAAAATTCTGGAAAAACATGCTGGAGAATGATTTCTCTCTTGGTCATAACAGTTCTTGACATTTGCAGAATTCCTTTGGAAGCTGAAACAGAAACATCACAGATGAAGCCATGGGAGAGCAGAAGAATTGGCACAGATAATCCAGAGGCAGTGACTGTAAGAATAACACAGCCATGTGGGTATGCTGCCAGCATCTCATTAGAACACAACACTCTTCCCCTGTTTCTGTGACCCCCCCGATGCTCTGCTATCACACATTACTGGCTTTTATGTCATTCTGGAGGTCCTTGAAACACATTAAAACACAGGGGGCAGTTGCCAGTTTTTAAACTGCTTGCCCATTGCCCAGTTTAACACAAGCAGTTTTGAGGAAAGTAGATGTATTTTATCTGTGATGGTGGTGCTCCTTGTAGTTTTCTTATTTCTAGGAATAAGATCTGAACTGTGCATTTGTACTAAGAAAGATGTTTATAATGGTTTTAGTATTATATGTGCACTTCAGAGGCTTCTTATTCTGACTGGAGACAACATATGCATGTCTTAGGCTATTCAAATAAATGAATGTCTGGGCTGGAATAGTCTGTGTAGGGATGAAAAGGAGAGGAAGGTTAAAAGCTAAATGAGATCATTCAGAAGATTTACAATCAGCTGTGAAAGCTGTTTCCCTGCACTAAAGCTAATCAAGACAATGAATTTTCATGTTTGTCTTGTACTGCAGAGGAAATTGAATCAGATGTCTCCTGGGGATTCTGTTATTATTTGGCATTCACACACTGGCACCCACATTTCTTCAGCTGCTGGCAGTGAGAGAACTTTGATGCACACACAGTAACTAGGCTTCTTACAAGAAAGTGAAGAAACAACATACATCAGGGGTTGCTGGGAAATGTTATCTAATGCAGAGAGATCCAGCACGTAGATAATGAATGGGTTCATTCCCACCTGTTGGGTGGTCCCATTTTGTCAGCTATGGGACAGATTTGGGTTTTCAGATCCCCTGTGGGCTGTGTTTTGTCCTCACTGCTCAGAGTAGGGGAAATGGTTTGTACTGCTGGGCTGGGGGTGGGATGATGCTTGGGACTGGTGGCAAGAGGTGAAGGATTTGTACCTGCAGCAGCAGCCAGAGTGGTCCCCTGTGGCAAAGCACAACTGGGGCAGAGACAGGAGCACACACTGTTCGAGCATCATGCTTTTAATTTTTTTTTTAACATAAGCCTGCTATTCTATTGCTGTTTCAGCTTTTTTTGTTTTTGTTTTTTTTTTTTTCTTTTTGAGAGGGGCACAAAATAAAATGTGATCGTTTTAGTGCCTTGGGTAAAGAGAGAAACTGCAAAGTCATAATTCAGCTGAGACTATAATATACATGCCCAGCTAAAGTTAAAGCTGGCTCAGGTCATCTGTTTTAGAAGATTAGTCTTGGTTGGGATTAATTCTCCCTGGTGCTAGCACATCATGTTTTGGTAGTTGAGACTTATTCAGTCAATTCCTTTCTGGTATCTCAAGATTCATAAACTATAAGCCAGTCTGGCTTTTCAGAATCTGCAAAAGGCTTAAATCCATAAAAGAAGAGTACTCAGCAATTCCTGGAACATAAGAATGTCACAGAATAACTGTCCTGTTTTTATTAGGTCCAGAAGATATAATGAAGAATTTTTTTTAACAAAATGAATGTGAGTTAGTATTTGATTTAAGAAAATATTTTCTAGATTGCAAAAAACAATAATTTTCATAGACCATTTGAGGAAAGCTAAAAAACCCCTCTGAGCTGCTACTTCATGAAAAGTAGTTACTCAATACAAGGATTTTATTTAAAAAACAATGCCATTAGTTTTCTCTAAGAAAAATGGAAATGTGGCAGGGTTTCATTAGAAAGAACTGAGCCATTGCCATTCCAGCTCTATCTAAGCTATAAAAGCTGCTACAGACTCATGGCTTATGATGGCAAACAGTCAGCCCTCCCTGCTGCCCCATGGAACAGGTGCTCCCCATCCAGCTCCAATGGGGAAGTGGGCAGGCCAAGGGACACCTGCACCTTGAAATAAGGAGAGGACACCTTGGCTACTCTTCATGTGTTTTTCTCTGGTTTACTTTGTGTTCTTTGCCTCTCTTGCCATAGGTAAGGTAATGGGAGGATTGGTTTGCTGACACTGGTGGTTTTTGTTTTTCTTTTTAATGAGAAATGCTCTAAGTGGGCTATAAGTTTCTGTCTTGTGGTTCCCTGGACATTGATGGATAAAAGGGTAAGTACAAAATTCCTTTTCCAAGAGCTAAGGAAGAAAGAGAGGCAAACAAATGTTCCTAGGGAAGGGCTCTGGATTTCTTTTTGAGAAAAGCTCTAGGAAGTAGGGTCAGAAAAAAAAAAAGAGTAGAGGAATGTTGTAGGTGTGATTGTGTTTGTGGTGTTATACAGTGCTTCAGCATATTTGGGTTTTTAATTCTGAACATAGGAGAGATACTCTGTGACTGTTCCTGGCTGTTTATATAAATTGAGAGGGATTTCATGACTCCACTAGGAGAAGTTGGAGAGAAATGTAATTAAGTGTATAGCTATGTGAGAAAATAAGCTGTAGTTTATTGGTGATAAAGGAGGTGTGATCTAGTGGCTTGTGATGAGGAGTTTTCCATGGAAATAAAAGAGAAAGGAGGAGAAAGATTTTTATTAAGCTTCCTTTCTGGGTAAAGTTTTTATGATTTTCCCCTTGGGATGAGCTCACTCCATAATGCCCTGCTCCTACAGGTGTACATAGGTGTAAAAAGGGAATGTGCGAAGGCTGAGGAAGTCCTTTCATGTGTTGTAAGGTTTGTGAAGTGGCTGCTAAGGAGGAGTCATTCAACTGCATGTCTGATACCTTTGTCAGGTGATTGTGCTTAGAGGCTATTGCTCTACTTCAGAAAAAAGTCTATACAGGTGTGTGCAATACAGTCTGAGCAATATTTCTGGTTTTTGTGGGTAGTTATTTTTTTACTTGTGGCAGCTAGAGCACTAATAGTGTAGTCAAGTTTGAACAGGCTTTCCTGTGGAGGTGCTTTTTGCTAATGTGCAAAATATTTTTCTTTAATGATTGAAAATATCTTTAAATTGTGAGGTGTTGAACCATCTCCTCCTCCTCTGTATGCACACCTCATGCATCCTGGTTTGCTGCTAGTCAGGTGAAGTGAACTTGGGTGTCTCTATCCTTCTTACCAGAGATGTTTGTAAAGTGAATTTGGCTCTCCAGGGTGCTTGCACTGCCTTTGCATGTGGCAGGAGAGAAACCAGATCCTTTGTCAGGAGAAGGTGAGGGGAAACAGGGGCTTGCTTGGTTTTTAAGTTAGTTAGTAACCACTGAGTTGTGTTGATGGGCTAATTATGTCTACCTGGTTGTAGAAATAAAAATTCTATGTCCTTCCTTCTCACTGTTCTCTCAATTCAGCACATTTTGCTTTGTGTTGAAGTCTAACTTTCCCCTGAGATAGACTGGAAAGGGGCATATCCTGGCTAAATGCTGTTCTTGTCCTGCTTGCTCAGCCATACAGTGAGTGAAGCTTATGTCTGGGGGAGTGAGCAGAGATAGTGGTTTACGTTTTGCAGCAGCTCCTTGAAGACCAACCTCTGCTTTTGTGGAAGGTACCCCCCTGTGGGGTAACAGTGAGCTTGGATGGAAGAGCTGCTCAAAATCTGTGCAGTGAAAACTCTTTAAAACCATCCCTTGATGGAAGGAGAATTGGTGACTTAACAACACCTGGAAGTTGTTTATGTGAGTATAATGGAAACCCTAAGGTGCATCATAGTAGCACTTAGGAATTTTGGGACTTGCAAGCAGAACTTCCAGCTCCAGTAGACTGACTTGTAGTTGCTTAGGTTGTCTGTGAATGCCCAGCCCTCTCCTACACCTCTTCTATAGCTGCAAAATAGCTCTGTGTGGCCTACAGGTGTTGGAGCAGAGCAAAACTGGTCTCTCTTTTAGGTGTCAGACATAGGCTTTTCCTGTAAAGGGGTGTTTAAGGCTGTGATTTGCACTGAAATTAGCTAGGTGCTGATGCAAAGAGGTTCTCTCTCCAAATGTTCTGGATGTACTTAGCTGAAAAAACCAATTTCTCACTGAGAGAGGGAGTGATGCCATTGTTTAGACATCACCCTGTCTATAAGGGTTAGATTGTGCTAAAGCTGCCCTGCATTAAGTTGTATTTGGCTAAATTACCCAAAAAACTAATATTTGTTTCACCCTTTGTTTATCTCTTGCCCTGAAGATGCAAAGCATTGAAGTACTTTGGTATAAGCAGTGCTAACATTGTTTTAAAAGTCAGGGGTGAACCACAATCAGTGCATCTGGAAAGATGGTTATTATTACATTTATTTTCTTATATTAAGGTATCTAATTGTGATGTGTAGTGATATTGATAATACAAAACTTTGCTTTTTCCCTGAAAATCCCCAGGTATGCTTTTGGGAGGTAATTAATGCAAAAAATAGGTCTTCCAATATGAAGATATTTTGTTCCACTAAACTATTGCTTCTATGATTTTTAAATTTCAGAACAAAGTAGAAAATGTTAGGTCTATCAGGGGATACCTGCCATAGAAGTGTGTGGTGGTTTTTGGGTTTTTTTGGGTTTTTTTTTGGTTTTTTTTTTGGTGGTGGGAAGGGAGTGTAGGAAAATATATGTTTCTATCTTATTAAGATTTGTTTATTTTTGCAACAGGTGAAGTGGGAACCCTTTAACTTGTATCTTGCTTCTTGCCATAGCCACTCCTATGACTTGGTGTGCTTCCAAGATGTCAAACTAGTTAGAAACACTAAATCCCTTCTCAAACAGGGTCCATGAAAGGGGAAAATGCTAGACCAAACTTTTGTTTGGGGAAGCTGGACATTTAATGCATGCTTACCTTTAAACCTTTTCTGGTCTTTAATGCAAAGAATTTAAAGGAAAGCAATGGCTCTAGCATACTTTCAATGCAGTTAGTAACTCCAATAAAAAGAGTTAGAGGATTCATCTATAATCAGGCAGGACCCCATGATCTAAATTGAAAGCTGCAATAACCTGAAATATGAAATAGGAATGAGCTTCATATAGTCATTTGTGTAGGTCTTAAACTGACAGAAATCTGAGTAAAACTGTCTTCTATACATTCAGACCTCATTTTTAAGAAATGTCTTGTTTAGTACCTTTAGCTGGTAGTTATGGATCTTATCTGCAATGCTGGTTGATGCAGTAGTCACATCAGGCTTGAACAAACAGGATATGTCATCTTTAGAGGATATTGGAGGAAGTCTCCTGGGAGAAAAAGTCACAAATAAGTATCATTTTGATCACTCTCATGGGTGTGTTCTAATTACCATTGACTGGTATTCAGCAGGAGTACAAAAATCACTGACTTTTCTGAAACAAAAGAAATCAAGTTACTTGAAGTAATATTATGTGAAAAAGATGTATATTATATTTGAGGAAGTACTCACTAGACTGACCACTTTGATAGAGTGATTTTTGCAACATTCTAAAACTGAAAGTGCTTCTAAATTTTGATGCAAAAATGTATGATATAGAGAAGCCCCTTAAATCACAAGAACTGACATGCTGAGCAGGCATTGTGCTGGTCATGCAGTGATAAATCTTTAATAACTTTTAAGTTTTCTCCAAATGAATAGACCAATTGTATTTCAAAGCATTCTTGAATCCTTCTAGTGAAGAAAACTGAAATAGGTCACAGTGACATTGACCTTTGAATAAAACTTAAACTTGATTTGAAGAGGAGCCTTAAGGCTCCTTTCCAGCTGTCAAATTTGACCTTTCATCATAGTCTGTTTTGTTTTGAACACAGATTTTCACATATCTACATATTCATGTCAAACTGATGCTCCCTATGTCAGTTACTGAGTCAAGCATTCAAAACTTGCTATTCGAAAGAATAGCAAACAATTCTTGGTAGCCAGCAAGTACTCTGCAGAAGATGCAATCACCTAATACAGAGTAAAATCTCATTTCAGCATAGAGCCTGTTGGGTATCATGCAAATGATAAGTAACGTGCAAGTTGGGATAAGTAGTTTTAAAAATAGCTTCAGGAGTAGAATAAGCAGTTTTCTACTTTTATTCTTGCTATGTGGATGAACTATGAAAGTTTGTGTTATTTCTGTCTCTGTAAGTCTGCTTTAACAGGACCAGATGGCAGCCCATGAATTGTGGTGTAGCTAGAGAGAAAATAGGCCCTCATCACAAGCAGCTAGTCATGAAAATCTAAGGGCTGTATTAGTCTTGATATAAATGTGCATATAAATCTTGAGTAAGTGTTGATGGGTATAATTGTGCTGGCTCCAATATACACTACCTTGTTTGCTAAACAGTGAATTAGCTGAGGGTAAAGCTGCTCCTTCAAAAAGAAATGATTTTGTGTGAGCTGGAATAAAGTAGGTGTGCTCACACTTCTAGCAATTGAAATTTTGACTTTGCATGTTTCATGTTGTGCCAAGTTCACTGGTGGAAATTTTCTGATTTTTCAAGTTTGGCATGTGTTCTTAGAGTTCTAGCTGGTAAAACAGAGTTTCTGTTTACCTAAGTGGGTTTTTATTGCACATGTGAGCACTGAGATTCAACTTAAGAGTGAAATGAATATGTTATATACAGTGGACTCAAACAGGAATAATCTGTAGTTACTATTTGATTTTTACTTAAATATTTTTATGGTAAACCATTGAAAGAAATTTGCAAGGATATAATATGGATTTCAGGTGGTTCTCAACCTTGTGTGCTCTTTTGTTCTACTGTGTCAAGTCTGTATTTTATTTCTTCAGATTTCATGAATGCATCTAAATGTAGACACATTTGCCCTTGCTGTGGCTCATATGCCATGTCCTGTGCAGCAAATCCAGAGTTTGTAGTGAAAAGGCACTTTTTTCTGTCATTGGTAAGAGAAAATGGAATTGTGAGTTCTTTATACAGATCTGTTGGTGAATGCTCAGTCCTGATGGCTCTAACTGGTTTGCCTTCCAACTTAATTAAGTGTTCTTTCTATATTCCAAAGGGGTAGTGCATGAAAATTCTCTAAGAATTAGAACTACCAGAGCTTAAGCCTCAATTTGTCAGCCTAGTGTCTGAGGAAAGGAGGGTGAGCACAGAATAAGATTTTTACCTTTCTGCTGACTTCCCTGAGCCTGAAGAGACCTGAATTTTCTGAGACAGGTGGTCTGTCAAATTGAAATTGGCTTGGGTTCTAAAACTTACCTCTTCTATCTTCTAAGGCCTTGTAATGCATGTTGGGAGTAAAATTTTAAGCATATTGGCTTAGTTTTATTCCCTCTTGGGAGATGTGCTGATTTTAGTCAAGGATGCATTAAAGAGGAAATAACCAGCTTCATGCTGCACATGATAGTTCACTAACTCTCCCTATAGGGAGGGTGAAATCTGACTCTTAAAGCCATATTCATTTCATATTCAGTATGAAATGCTGCCTCAGTGACACTGCTACCTGAAAGATGTGTAGGTGGGTTATTTTCTTTAATGTTCTGCAGCCACTAGAAAATTAAAAAGAGTATTCCTGTCTGTAGGGAAACCTACGAGATTAAATGAGTCTGCTTTTGAGCTGAAGGGTTACTTTATTTGATTTGCTTTTAAGATTAAGACCAAAGACAGATGAGTACCAAAGCATGTATGGTTTGTCAGCTGTGAACTGGCATCTCTGTGGAAATGAGTTGGAAAGAACAACAGACTTGACAGAACAGCTCTCATATGCGCAGTCCTGCCAGGGCCTCCAAATAAATGTGAGATCTCTGTAGGTAGGATTTGAGAGGTTTTAGAGCCTTATAACTTTATTTTGTTGTTTCAAATTGGAGCTGAAGCAGTAGTCCTCCCTGACCTTGCATGGATTACGTTGTAAGTACCTGAATTTGTGGTGCTGGCTGGCACTGCAATGGGGTTCACTTTTCAGCTGCTTGGTGGTGGGAGACCAGTAACACCCCAGTTTTGTCACAAGCCAAACTAACTGGGTTTGGAAACCATGCTGAGTTCTGTTGCTGATAGTTAGTCCAAAGTCACCTGCCATACTGACTGCAGATTGTTAATTTGGGGTATGCCTGTATTGTTTTGTCTGCATCTGTCTGGAAAATGATCTGTGTCTTGCACATGGCTTGTGTGCAGATCAAACGTGAGCTTAATACAGTGACCTACTGAGCCGAGGAGGAGGAAGGAAATAAAAAGAAATGAGAAACTAGTGCTCTACATACTCTGGAAAGTAGCACATTTGGACAGGGACACTCTATATTTAACAGGATATCAATCAAGAGGTCACTTAGGTGGAATTGTTTGTGGATAAAACTGTCCATGAACAAGGAGGAGAGCTATAGATGTAGTAGCATGAAAAATGTCATAGCTGTGGAAATAAATGCAGTTTCTGTGAAAAAGAATATGCTTGAGATCAAAATGGTCATGTGCTTATTTAACTGATGATATGACAATCCAATTTATTGGATAAGGAAGCAAATAAAGTGGGAATTTTAACTCTGAAGATCAGTAGGAATAAATGGTTTTAAGCTCTATTGCATAATTCATGATTTCACTGACTCATTTTGTTCAGGAGTTAGGAATCTAGAAGGATTATTGCATACTACACTGGCTTTCCAAGAAGAAACAAGTTCTCTATAAAGACAATATAGTGGAAAATTTAAATGCAGCTGTAGAAAAGGAGAGTTATATTAATCCTTTTTTGTTGCAAGTAAACACTTGTATAAACTGAAACACTTATTTAAAGAGTGCTAATTAGCATTTCAGTTCCTCTTCAGGAAAAGCAATCACTTATCACATCTAGTACATTATAAATAAACTGGTGAGAAGTACTTATACTCTTATTTACAGTGAAATGGATATTTTTGACTTGTATTTTTTCAGCTGGAAGCTGCTGCATCACTACAGTCCAGCATAGTCAGAGCTTTATTTTTTTAAAATCAGCAAAACACAGTATCTGGATGAAAAGATATGTGTCTTAAGAACAAATCATTATAAAAGAAAGCAATCTGAGAACTAATTAATATTGTAACTAAATTTTTAGTATGCCTATAATCGTGAGAAGTATCAGTTGTCAGGCTAGTTCTTGTCCCTGTCAATGTACAACTAAAGTTAAACTTCCATGTTAGTCATTGTTCCTGTCATAAAAACTCCAATATTTTAGGCACTAAACAAGAGGTGTGGGGAAAAAAAATGAAGTGTCTCTTCTATTTTCACTTTTTTGTTACAGTTATATATAACATTTGAATATCAGGCAAGTTTAATATTTAGGTTGCATGAAGCAGTGCTTGCATTCTACACTTGAAATCGCTTCCAAGTGACTAAACCTCTTCCTGGTATTTTCTGCTGTTTTTGAAAGGATAGATGAATTAACATTTTAAAATAGGGAATGAAGCCATTTCTGGCCTAACTACTAGGTACTGAATCAAACCCCAGGAAATGCATTTAAAGAGATTTTGGATTGCTGTATCTAATTTTTTTTTTATTGGAACATAAATTCTTCTCCTTATAGACCTGTGAAGAGCTATATTTATGCTGTACATATTCATGCTCATTTTCCCTTAAGCTATATTAAAGAATTATTTTCTTACAGGACTTGTTAACTTTAACCTAAAAGCTATTCTTCACAGATGATCTCTATGGATTTGAGTGTTTTCAAAATGGAATTGGAAGGAGAGCTCACTGAAGGTTTAAGATGACAAAGGGAGAACTGTAGTACTGCTGAATAAGGAATGTATTACTAGAGCTCATGAGCCTGGTCCTTCATTTATTTGCACCTGGTAGTCTTTAAATTAGAAGTTGAAGTGGGTATTTGCCACAGTTGCCTTCAGGAAGTTTTTGCCTTGAATGAGTTTGCAGCCTGTCTTCACAGGCAGTAGTGTTTACATGTGTTCATGTAAAGTGATTTATGCAGCATGAAAGTAAATCTAAACAAAGTATTATGACAATTATGGCATTTTTCTAGTCAAAACTGAATGACATCTTCCCCACAACTACTACCAAGTCCCTCTTAGCAGCTAGCAACTCTCTTTGCTGTAGATTGCCTGCTCTGGTAAATTTATTTAGTTGTGTCTGTGATTCCTAACATGGCTGTATCCTGAATCATGTTGAAGACTAATAAAATTAAGAAGCAATGCCTAGCTGCTTTTGAATGAGCAATTAGTTCTCTTTGCCTCTGCTGTACCCATGACTGTGTGCAATATTTTCCCAAGAACTTATTTATGACTTGGTTGTGATGAGCTCATGACCTAATTTTAGATATGATCAGCTCTTGTAACATTATATCCTTAGTATAACTGCAGCTGCTATTATTTCTTTAAATGACAATTTTTTGAAGAAGCTTCCTTCTTGCTGGATATCCTATATACACACCATATTCATGGGAGGATGTGGTCTTTATGAGAGCTAATAGAACATGCCAAGTGTGGGGCTTGGTTGTCAGCTGGGGTTAAACCATGACACCTAGTCAGGGAAATGATTAAATATTGGTCATTTTATGTTCTATTTGTGATCTCAAAAAGTGTTTTTATTTTATTTAAGTGTAATGTGTGTCTGCAAGCAAACTGAGTTTGCAGAAAATGTAAATGGCCAAGTTCCCATTTGAATGCAGGTTTCATGCCTTCTTGTGATTAATTACAAGTTGTGATGTGATAGAAATTTCCCATTAGAATTGGGTAACAAGAACAGCACTTTGCTTTTCAGAAATGTATGAGCAACTCTTAAATGTTTACAGCCTAATGGCATTGTGGCTGGGATGTCTCCAAAAGTACTTACAAATACTACTTGACATGGAGGCAGAAGAAAGGAGAAACCTTAGCTGTGTGGAAGTCAAGTAAGGGTCAAATGGATGAAAGGATTTTTAGAAGAAATAAAAATAGAATTATCTAAAAGCAGCAGGCTTGCCTCTTTCCATTAGCCTTCTTTTTTTTAATGTAGAAAATGCATCACTGCTCTGCTTGAGTCAGAGTGTGAAATGCTTTTAGATTCATCTTTTAGTGTAGTGAAGGAGTGTTACTGTAAGACATAATTTAGAGAGGAGGAAACTTGCTTGGTGCAGTTGTTTTTCAGATGTGCATGTTAAAACCATCGTAAATGTATGAATAAGGATAGGTGGTGGGGATGTGATGTAGGCTACCCTTTCTCCTGACTTGCTGTCTTGTATCTGTGCTTTCACTTTTCTAGTTTTTGTTTAGGGAAAAACCCAAAAAAGACGAGAACAACAGAAAATAAAAATCCACAAAAGATTTTTTTTCCCCAAAATGGTTTTTATCTTCTGTGAGTAGTTTTCTCCCTGGAATGTCTGGAACTGGAGACGGAGGTGGAAAGCATGTTCTATAGCAGAGAAGACTTAGAGGATGTCCTTAATCTTTTTGATCTTGAGTGCTGCCCTTTTCTAAAGGTGTAAGAATCCCTGGAGGTTATTTCACCATGTGTTGCAGTAAAAAAGTGAAATAGGTGAGAGGCCACCTGTGAAACAGCAGCTGCTGCATCTCCTGCTTGGTGTGCAGGTGCTCAGGTGAGTTGTGCACAGGGAATGGGAACTGCAGGTCCTGCTGTCTTCCTTCTACTCTCTCCCTTTCCTGTGGTGTCAGTAAAATTAGAGCTCCTCCAGAAGGGTTGGGATTATTGCTATAAGATGGAGAGCAAAGGCAGGAAATCCTTTTGACCATGCTGAACTGGTGGAGGGCAGCCCCAAGGTTTATTCTTTGGATCTGCAGCTCTTCTGCGTTGCTCCTGAACTAATTTTTTGTTTTGTATGTTCATAAGCTTTTTCATCTGTACTGAATGAATTTTGAAGGGATCTTTATGCTTTGATAGTGTAATTTCTTGACTGGCTATGTTTAAATAGGAAAGCAATGTTAAGACCAAGTGGAAAAAATTCCAAGTACATAGGAGTTCCAGAATAAAATCATAAAAGTGGTTTAAAGCCCTTACAACTGTCCTATCCACAAGGTAAAAGCATTATATGGAAATGCTAAAGATGTGCTATCAGCCTAATAGAAATGTGAATGAAGGCATCAATGGAGTGTTTTAAAATATTTGTAGGCTGTCATTGCAATAGCCTTGCTGTCAGGTGACAGAGATAGGTGATGTGAGGCTGATATCAGAAGACCTATAGCAGACTTCTGAGACATATGTGAAGGACCAGTTTTCACTAATCAGAGGCACGTTTATCTGAAAATCTAGTTGGTATCTGAGCCTTGAAAGTGTGACAGGATTAAAAACTAGACTGGATGTTGAATCTCAAATAAAACCCTGCCAAAACCATCTTGTTGCTCTTTCAGTTGGTTTTGTCTGGGTACATATCACACAGGATCACACTGTAATACAGTTTAATTGTGTATTGTAACCATAATATACTATTTATTGAGATCTGGCATTTTTATATCACAGGCTTTCTATTTGTCTAATATACATTTTTACATCAGTATACCATATATATGGTTAATGTATGTATGTGTGTATTACCATTTTTACACACTAAAATCTCTATTTTGTGCTTATTTCTGATCTTTCCTTGGCCCTTTTTCTAATAGTGCAATTATTGCTTTTAAAGATTAGTATTCTTTCTCAATACTATTATTTCAAGGAAGTCAGGGTCAGGCTTTGAGGACTTTTTTCTGCACGGGTAAGTATTTCAAAGGGGTTAATGCAAATACACAAACTTAATAAAATCTGTTAATATAGAAACTTGACTGACAATTTATTACTGTCTTGATAACGAGAAAGTGAAGTGCACGTCCTCTCACAAGTCCTTTCCTAGCCAGGGAAGGAACTAGGTCACAAAGTTTTATCAGAGAAGATGTTTTATTTATGTCTCTGGGATGAAGTTTAGTGTTTCCCCTTTGTGAGATACAGTTCTGAAACACCTGCTATGGATGCCCTAATTCTGATTAATTTTGAATTGGAAAGTTGTCTTAGAAGAAATAGGGAGCAGTTTATATTAAAAACCTGAGATTTAACTGAGAAATAACTTAATCCACAATTTCAAGCTCAGTTAAACCAGAAGGCTGTTTGATTTGTAGAGAGAGCATATCTCTTTTTTGAAGAGACCATATTCCTTGCTCTCTTTAGAGTTTTATCCTTAATGTCCATTGGGGAAAAAGACCCCAATAAATATAGGTTGGATGACTGACACTTTTTCTATTTTTAATTCCTTTCTTAATTTGTGACTGCCATCAAAGAGTAGACTTAGTGAAAGCAATTTTTTGAAAGCAACTACAGCATGAGGTGCTAGCAGTGATGGTATTGCAAAGCAAGAAGACATTTCTGAAAAGCAGATTTTCTAATGAGGGAGAGAGAGTGTGAACTGCATGGGAAGAGGTGACATTTGGTTGCATGAAAGCACTCTAGGGTTCCTGATGACATTTGTTACTTCTTCAATAATTTAAAATCAGGCAGTGAGTAATGGTGCTGAGTTTATCTAACCTATTTAGATTACTGAACAACAAATTGCCTGAAGTTGAGGGAAATCCTTCATGTTCACCAAAAGCCATGCAAGGCCAGTTCAAATGTAAGCATAAATAGGTCTTCTGTGTGAGTATCTGGACTGCTAAGCTGCAAAATCCTTTCAATGTGCAACGATGAAAAGGGCTTATATATACTGCTAAGCAGCTATTTCCTTAAGTCCTAGTCTGTAGCCATTGCCTTTCACAATGTTAGTGGACTTTTATTTGGAGACAGGGTTGTTTTTATTGATCTATCAATTTCTAAATGCTCCAGAGCTGATTTCTTTCATAGTCTTGCAATTCTTAGCAAAAAAGAGAAAGAAAAAGACAGAAAGTGTAACAGTTGAGATGTAATTAATTTTGAATGCTGGGACTCATTCCAGCCTTGTGTAAATCTGCGTTATTTGAATGCTGTCATGCTAATTCATCTTTCTAGAATTGCAGGCTGCAACTGGAAGATTCTAGATTTATCTAGTTTTAAGACACTTAGGTATCTTAAACTGATGAAAGCTAGAAGGCCTAAAGGAAAAAGTTCAGCTAAGAGTGTTCCTCTGGTCCCTCTGAGCTTGTTTCACACCTGTACCATTTTGGCTTCACATCAGCAGGCTCACTTATAAGAGGAAGCAGGTACACGAGTGATACTCGTTCCCCAGGTCTTTTACATTCATGTAATTCTTCACACTATTAGCAAGAGATTCCTGAAAATTTTCTTTGCCACTGGCAGCAAGGGTAATACAGCCTTAAGAACACAACTGTATTGTTTTCCTGCCTATTTCTTCTAGAGCACTGACTGACATTCTCCTCTTGGCATGTAAGGTTTTTCTCTGTGTTGGAGATACTCTGTAAAAGTAAAAGCTGACTTCTGAAAGAAAGGGATGAGTGGATTTCTTTTATGTAATTAACACAGATTTTTTTGACTTCTGTTTTATTTATGGCTGCTTTTATGAATGATGGTAACAACAAAGAGATGGAATGAATCCTGTTTTTAGTAGAAGCAAGTCTTAAATGTAGGCCAAGTAAAGGTTAACTTAGAGATTAAAAAACATTACATTATTTGAGATGTGCTGGTATTTTTTTTGCAATTATTGAAATTCAGGATTTCTTCACATGGAGGAGCTGAGTGCATGTACATTTAGTTATCTTGTTTCTGAGTTTAAAATAGGACGTGCTGATTGTGATGACTAGAGTGATCAAAGCTGAGGTTTGAAAGGGATTCGTGACCTTTGTTTCAAAGAGGAGAAAGAATTTTTGAAGATGGCTTGTTGGAAAGCCTCTTTCAAGTATTTTGCCCGTCAAAGTGGAATTTGAAGGTTAGCTGCCCATGCAAAAGTGCCAGACAGGCTTTTCCAGGCAACATTGCACACTTGACTAATTTTCCCTCAAGAGATCTATGTGCTTTCCCTTCAGAGTCCTGAGCCCTTGAGGCTACTGAGACTCACACTATGAGCAATGCAGTGAAAAGTCTCTTGGAGCTTGATGATTATTACTAGGAGAAACCAGTGTGCTGGAATAGTGAGAGACAATGGCTTGTGTGCCCTTGAGAGGCTTGGAAGCTAATGTGGGGGAGCAGAATCTTCTACTGAAAATGTGTACCCTGTCAGAAATTAAAGTCAAGTGCATTTTAACATGGATAAGGTCCATCATAAATGGACCTTTCTGCATGAAATTCTTTTTTATGGGATTGTGGAAGACTTGTTAAAAAGGACCTGGTCATCTGGTCTGAGCTTGTGCTCAGGGTAGGATTGTGGTCAGTGTTAGGTCAGCTCAGTTGTTGCATGGTCTAGCCAAATCTTGGGAGGATTCAGGACAATCTTGAGGACTGGAAATTCCATGACAATCTTAATGAATCTGTTCCAGTGCTACATTAATGTCCAGAGACTGTGTCTAATGTTCAGACTGGACCTTCAGAAGCTGATGACTGACTCAAGCAGTTCACAGAGTGGCATCCAGTGAACTGTTTGCTCACAAAGTATGTCAATAGAATCATAGAATGATTTGGGTTTGAAGGGACGAAAGATTCTAATTCTAATACCCTTGCCATGGGCAAGGACACCTTCCACTAGTTAGGGTTGCCCAGGGCCTCATCCAGCTTGGCCTTGAACGCTTCTGAGGATGAGAAATCCTCAACTTCTCTGAGCAACAAAGAAGTTTTTTGTTTTATTTTTCTTAGCCAGACTTGTAAAGATGTATACTAGAATTGAAAGAGTATTCCAAATATTTGTTTCAGAAGCTAAAAACAAGAGTTACAAAATAGCTTCTTGCCCCAAATAGAAAATATTTTCTATATGATTTTTAGAAATTATACATTAAATTTGCTATTCTTTGAAGGTAGAGTAGGAAGATGGTGAGCTTTTCCTGTCACATGAAGCTAATATCATGCAAACATTGCTAAATGTCTTCATTTTTGGGTCTTGTATTCTTGATCTCAATTTAATGGCTTTGAGTCAATTTGCAGGTTGTTAGAGAAGATGTCACAGAAAGAAGCTTGATCAAAGGAGCTTGTAAAGAAGTGTAATGTACTATGACTTTCAGTCATGGTCATAAATATGCTGTTTGTGGACAGTATCATAATTACTGTAGATTTAATTAGACTTTTAGAGTACCAAATGTGTTTTAATGTTTTCCTTGCTCTCTTACCACAAATGTAATGTTGTGTATGGTATATTAAAGCTCCTGGAGTATGGCCACAGTTCTGCTTTTGAATGGTTCATCTCCAAAGGCCTTAGAGTCTTTCTACTATTTTATGATTTGGAAAAATTATTGATTGTTAACCTATAACTTCATGTTTGCTACATCATGCATAATTACAGAAAAACTATGATAAACACTGTGAATTTTGGTGAGAACAGAGACTATAGCTATGCTTAGTCCTTACAGCTTTCTTAAAAAGAAGTATTTTCCAGTCTAAACCTTGTGTTGGTTTATCAGAAAAAACACAGTGGATGAAGATGCTGTTCTTTCTACAAATACCTCTATTGTGTTATCTCTTTTCCAGATGCTGACATTTAGGCAGCATCTACATAACATGAGGCACTGTCCCTGTAGAGCTTTGAATGAGGGTGCTTAGATGATCAAACTGTTAGAGATGCATCACAGCACATAATCTTTGGGATAAATAGTCCTGTTGGAAGCAGAAGGTATTATTCAGGGGAGTGCTGCGCTAATTTTGGTTTCTTGTTCTGCAGATATGCCCTAAACTCTTCTTTCGTCTAAATAACATTTAAAATATTTTTTTTCTTATCAACCATGCAGCTACATATTTTTCTAAAAATTTCCCTGGTTCTTTCAATGAGAATTGGATCCAACAAAAGAATATTTAAAGAGAAGCACAGCTTAGCTCAGGACATCACCAACTTTAAAAGCTGCTTTGCTATCACTTTTAAATAAGAGAAAAAATTGTATTTTTTTCTGCTGTGAATAAGGCTTTTTTGTTTTATTGATGAGGAAATCTTTACTGGCTTTATTTTACACAAGTGATAAATTATTTGATATTATGGGATGTAGTAGTAAATGAGTAAATCTTTACTTGTACTAACTATAGTAAATGGATCCGTTTTATGTGTAAATCAGCCTGCTAAAGGTCATTTCTGTCTACCATCTCCAGATATATCCATTTAAAATGCTTAAATTTATTTTTTATTTTAAAAATCATAGTAAAATTATAAAAAGAATATTATTACTTTCAAGGTGATATGTTATTGTTAGCAGTGTTCTGGAAATGGTGTTGGTAGCAATAGGAGAATTAAAATAAACCTTTCTGATGGCTACAAAGAAAATTTTTAGTAAGATTTAATTTTTAAAAGCAAATGCACTTCTATAACCAAAGCTCCACTGGCTTTACTTGAGCTGGATCATATTAACATAGGTGTCCTACATTTGTGTAAAACTTCTCATTGCAATTTAAGGCTGAAAATGAACTTTGAATAATCTAGTGTTAGGATGAAAGAGACATCTACTCCTCGAATTATGCTTCTTCATAACTTTATAAATTCACAAGCAATGACAAGGTCTTACAATTATAAACAATTCAATGTTATTTTCAAACTTATTTTATTTAATGGCAATTACAAAATTATTATCAGGTTCAAGGAAAAGAGCTTTCAACTGGAGTGTCATGTAGGAAAATGTGATCTCTAAAAACAATTTCTGTTATTAGTAAGGAAGTAGATTCCACTGTCAAGTCTTTCATGCATCATGAGAGCACAAATATTTTGATTTATTTGATATCAGTTACCAAAAAGCAAAGTTAAGCTTTGTTTTGCTAGTAAAACCTTTTGGGGTGTGTTCATTCTAGGCTTGTCATTGTTCTAAGAGTCTTGGACTTTGACATTCAAAGACACTTTTAGCATCCTGAATGTTCCTGTCTGAAGCCTGGCAGCTGTGGTTGAACCCACATCAGCCTGTGGCTGCTGCACAGGTCTTGTCCAGCAGAAGCTGGAGGAATGCAGCACACTGTGGGTAGCTGTAAAGATTTCTCTTGTCTTGTTCTGACAGCTTAATATTTGTTAGCCAGCAGACTACTGCTCCCCAAAATGCAGCCATGCACTTTGGGTGAGTGTACAGTAAGGTGTTTAGTGTGAGGCCACTGTACCCTGAGCACTTCCCTGCACAGTTCTACATAGATAGCTGCATCCAAATAATTTTCATTTAGTTTTAAGTTGGAAGTTTACAGATCTCTTTAATTTGTTAGGTATGTATTGAAGCAGCATTTCCAGCAATGGGGATAGAATTAATTCATTGCTTCACGTGCTTGCTTGATAGAAAATTGTGACCTAATGAAGCTGTTACATTGATATAGAGTCTTTGATTCTTGCCACAGTCTTTCACTTAAATATCTTTAAAAAGAGATCTGTGTGTATTTGCAACATTTTCCTCAGTGAAGAGATGTGCCTTTTCTTCCCCTTAGGAAGTGTTGTAGGCTTGCTTGCATGGATGATACTGTAAAACAAACATTGTAACTAGGCAAAGACATATTAGATGCAGGTTGGTTTAGAACTTTATCTTGTGGAAGTAAGGAATTGAGAGAACAGTTCCAAAACTTGAGCCTGAATGGAGACTTAAAGTAATATTTTCTTTTTATGGTCTAACCATTATTATGTAATCAAATTTGGAGATGCTCAAAATAACCCTCATAAGATTTGTTTCTGTATCCTCAGGACTATACTTACATAGTAATTATTTCATAGGAAAAACACATTCATCTAAAAATGAAAAATGAGTTAATATATTACTAAAGCTTCCTGAAATGATTGCCTGACTCAGTAAATTCATTTTATGTTTGAACATTTAATCCATCTAAAGATTTTCTGATAGTGTTCCAGAAGTTAGCAAGTAATAGAAAATGGATTCATTTATTTGCTCATTTTTTGGCTTTGAGCTGATTTGCAATAAATGATTTTAAAAAAAAAGAGAAGAAATGTAAGTTTGTGTAACTCTTGCTGATTACCACTATTACTGTGGTAACTTTCAAATGTGGCCAAAACAATCCTCTTCTGGAAGTGCAGAATCACAGGACTTTAGTTGTGTGGAGTAAAGCACAGTCTCAAAGGACATGCCAGATCTCCCAGAGGGAAAAGTGTGGTCTGTTGATGGGGTGTGTCTCTGCTGATCCAGCTCTGCAGGAGAGCAGGAACATTATGCTCAGAAAAAGAATCTGAAAGCAGAGATGTGAGTGGATTAAAATGTTGCATTTGCCTTGCACTCTTAGCTTGAGGTCACTGTTGTTACCTCGTGCTTATATTGGTATCTGCACACTGACCTTCAATCTGGCTTTATCTTGGAGCCAACTGGCTGCCTTAGCAATATTGCACAGCAAAAGAAAATGGGGAGACAGGATTCTCACACTCCATTCCTATGGCAATTTGAAAAACTGGCACTTGCAGTTCAGAGAAAAAGATTAGAAGGTACTTGGGAAGTAAAACTGTGTGGAGAAATTCAATAATAGCATTTGTTTTTCTTCTACTCTCCTGAATTCATTTGGCTTCCAAAATATTCCTCACGGAATGTTGAGAAAATGTTTCTGTAACCTTTTGTAAATGTGTTAACTTTTAGGATTTATCATCCAACAGTGGGAAATACTGAAATATTTTGTTGAAAAGGAAAAAAACCCACACACTAACAAAACCTTTTAAGTATTCTTGAGTGTTAGATTAACTGGAAGAAATCCAGGTGACTTCTTGGAGAAGAAATCTTGGTGACTTCAGGAATTTCACTTGTTGCTAACAGCAATCATAACTTTGTGTTTTGCTGTGCCAGTTGAGTTGTCTCAGCATAGGCAGAGTTAATGATAAAATGTTTTCTTCTTTTTGTTTTCAGGGATTAGAAAATATCGATTAAACTGCTTTATGCTGTGCAACCCCTGATGAACCCATAATTGTGTCCCTGTTCTAGCAAAATATACAAACACAGTCTTGTGGAAAAAGCAATACATTTGTTGCTGAGAAAGACACAGAAAAACCCCAGGGTGCCAAGTTTGAATGCTCCAGTGCTAATTGAGACAGTCATACAGATCTGGAAACAGTTAGAGATAAGATTGTGACTTTCCATCACTGCCATTAAACAGAGGCTATTTTTGGGCTTTGTAATCAAGTAATCAAATCTATGTATCTAGAAGAGGACTGAAATTTGTCCTCTGAAATTAGAAATTCTCAAGAATTATGGTTCTTTTGAACATGCAATTCTCTACTTAATGCTAGGAGGATATTTCTAGTCTTTAGGGAACATTGTGATTCCAAATATTCACATAATTCTTCTAGTTTAAATTTTGTATCATTGAAGAGGGGGTGACAAAGATGATTAAGGAGCTGAAGCATCTCTCTTATGAGGAAAGGTTGAGAGAGTTGAGCCTGTTCAGCCTCAAGAAGAAACAACTGAGAGGGGACCCCATCACTGTCTGTCAGTATCTGAAGGGAGGGTGGCAGGAGGATGGAGCCAGAGTCTTGTGGTGCCAGGCAATAGGAGAAGAGGCAAAGGGCAGAAACTGATGCACAAGAAGTTCCACCTGAATGTGAGGAGGAACTTTACTGTGGGGATGACCAAGCACTGGAACAGATTGGCCAGAGAGGCTGTGGAACCTCCTTCACTGAAGATATTTGAGAACCATCTGGACACAATCCTGCGCCATGTGCTCTTGGATAACCCTGTCTGAGCAGGGGGATTGGAACAGATGACCCACTGTGATCCCTTCCAACATGCCTCATTCTGTGAACAGGAAAGGGAAAACAAAACAATAATCAGAACTCCTATCTTAAACAAGTGTGGGGGGTTTCGGTGCTTTTTCCACTTTTGTCTAACTCTTTGGAGAACACCTTAGAGGTGTATCTTATAGAAGGATCTGCTCAGAGAACTAAACAGGGATGATTTTTAGTACCTTCTAAGTGGATAGGATATTGGTTAGGGACCACTATAGCGCAGATGGCTTGATTCAATTGTATAAGGGAGCAAAGTGAGCATTCTTAAAATATTTGCTTCTTTTAACATGACTTAGCAATGACATCTGTTCAAAGGCTCTTTTGAAAAAGGCAGGTCAATGAATCACTGTGAAATTCCAAATTTAACTTTGCTATTTTGGTTTGTTATGATTGGCTCATGCTGCTTTTCTGGGCATACATGGGCTATTCTCTTCAGTGTGAGAAGTGATTAGTATTCTGAACTACAACAACAGCATCTCATTAAAATCATTAGATATCTTTGAATCTACTGGCAATGCCTTAACTTTCTGCCTTGCGAGTTGGGACTCAATTTTTGTTATAGTGTAGAAAGTTTTGTGCTGGGAAGTTTTTGTTCCTTGTTCAACTCCAGAATACTGAAGTATTATATGATTGCACGAAAAGTGCTGTATGGAGACTGAGCCAATGACACTTTCAGCATCTGTATTTCCCTCAGCTGTTATCTGATGTGCAGTGGCTGGTTGGGATGCATGGAGTACCAGCTGTTGAATTGCTGGAGCAAAGGTGCTTACCCACTGCTCCCAGCTGTGGGCTTGAGGACCATTTCTAATACCACTTCTTCTGGGGATCACACTTTGGCAGCCTTGTCCAACTACTGGGAAAACTTTAATGTAACTTTTTTTTGCAGCCAAAATTATTTGTTGTATAAACCACCTCACCATTTGCATAACAGCTTCACAATTAGGTATCAGGAAATGACTGTGTAGGTGTTGTGTAGTTTGGATCTTATATTTTTAGAGGGAATCATTGCTGCAAAGTACTGAGGAATTGTCCGTATCTCTCTTGTGGAAAGCAAGAATGAGTAAAAATAATCACCACCTGCAAGGCCTTTTAAACTTGCTATTTAAAAGCCATAGATTACTTATTTCAACATCAACAAGAATTAAATGAAAGCTAACTTGTAAAGAAAGCAAGCCCTATGGTCTGATTTCAGAGTGTGATTGTCTCACATGTGCTGTTCTTTGAAGGATTATGAAAAAGGTGTTGTACATTTTCAGGGAAGTCTAACTTTGAGACCCTGTGGCCTGTTCTTTACTTAGATTGCAGCTGTTTGATTTCTTTATGGACCAAAATGGTCTTTCAGCTTACCTGTCAGCGGCAGAATCCTAGAATAATTTAGTTTGAAGAGGAGCTGTGGAAGTTGCTTTGAACCCTGTTTAAACAACAGGAGGTTGGAGATACTCAAAATTTAGCTGGACAATCCAGGGTTTGTACAAATGGATTTTGATTGCTTCCAGGAATAGTTTCCACAATCTCTCTGGGGAACCTAGCCCAATACTTGACCAATGCCATGGTGAAATTTCTGTGCCTAAACAGAATGTCCCTTTTTGTAACCTTCTTGCTTCTGTGCACTTTGCAGAGGAGTCTGGGTCCATCTTCTCTGTATGTTCCCATTAGGTGGCTGCTATCTAATCTCATTTCAAAAATGAATAAATAAACCTACATAAGGAAGCTTACAGAAAACCCCCTGAAAATCCACATAGCACAAGATGGACCTAAGAAAGGCAGCATCTTAACTTTTGGAATGGCCCCTACTTGTGCATGAGCAAACTCATTTGCACCTAAAGGCATGTGTTGGTTCTACTGCTACATTTTCTCATGGGTACAGGAAAAAAAATTCTAAAATGTCTGGTAACCACTAACTTAACCTGGATGTAAATTAATAAATAAATTTTAATGACTACAGAAGGCAGAATAATCTACACGTCTTATTGTGTAGAAGAATGTCCAAGTAATTTTTTCTTTTTTGAAAAACCTCAGCATACTTAATTTTAGAATGTACTTAAACCTGCTGGTGAAAACCTGTTATCTGCTATATGTTGTAGAATTTGGATGTTGTATTGGAAGTGGAGCTCAAAATAGGGATTTTACCAGCTCTAAAGTCTTTGAAATCTTTAAACTCTTTGGAAATTGACTGTAATGTTCAAAACAGGAAACACTATCCTTTTAGTTTTCCTTGACAGTACAAGGTTTTGTTGCTTCTCAGACTCTGTAAGAGATGTACAGAAGGAAATCTAGGCTGTTTGAACTATTGTGAAGCCATAAGTGTAATGAACATGTACTATGTTTCACTCTTTCAGTTTGCCCTTTGAATAATCTTATTTTGCAGAACGGACACTGGATGTCAAGCCAAATTGTATCATATCTTAGAGCCCTCAGGACTTCAATGACTTCAGCTACTGTAATCTTCTTTCTGTTCCTTATTCTTTACTTGAGTTCTTGATTCACGTCATGAATCAATCATGCTGCTCCAATATTTATTATATTGAATAGTCTGAGGGAGTAATCTTCAGCAATGTACACTATCCCTCTTAATTTTCTTAAACTTGCTTTGAGAATTATTTTGCTTACAAGTAGATGCTTTTTCTTTCATATTTGTTTGATTTAGTAACTTACTAATATGTAGTCATTTTTTCATAATCAATATAAAGAACAGTACATCTTGGTTTATAATGGATTTTTACTTCACTTTTATGACAGATTCCTCTGGCTATTCTCCTAGTTGAAACTTTTTTCACAGTTGCTCTGTAAACTGTAAGCAAAATGCTGCTGAGAGCTGAGACAGTTTCTGCTGCAAAAACCCTCATCTTTAAATTATATAATATTTAAAATAGAAGTAAATACATGAACCTGTTCTAGGTAGAACCTTTTGAACATGTCTGCTGCTCGTATCAGCACTGGAAGTTGTAACAGTAAAATATGAACCTCTTGGATTGGTGGTACTTGGACCTTGCTGTGTGTTAGCACATGCCTGGATTCTCGTCCCCATGGGCTTGAGACCTTGTAATGACATTGGCAAGAAACAAAAAATAAGATTTAATATGAGTTTTCTATAAAAGTTCTTTTGTGCTCCTAAAGTGCCTTTTGTGTCTGAAAACTTACCAAATAAGTACCTTTTAGGTAGAGCATAAAGATAATGTGAGGGATGGAGAGGGATTACTGCAGAGGAAAGAAAGAAGAATAGTTTCTTCTGAACCTGAAATTTTCCAGTAGAGATGCCACAGATTTGAAAACCAAAAAGGAAGACTGACTTTCAGGAGTGGAACAGCAAAACATAAAATATTAATTACTTGAAGCTTCATAGCTATGACCATGAATAAATGGTAATTAATAAGGATACTAGGAAGCATCTGATGTGAAGGTCAGGCTGACTTATGCTATAATCAATGTATAAGTAATTATATTGCTCTTTCTAATTTCTGTAGAAAGGACAGAGCTGTGAAAATCAAGGCTTTTCAAAATTTGTTGGAATATGCTATGTTGTTGAAAGTAAAAAGTGCCATGAAAAAGAGTAAGAGACCAGATACAGGATACAGAACAGGAACAGAGATGGACAAAGACATAGGTGCATTCCTCAGTGTTGAAAACTTAATAAAAAACCAGGTGTAGAAACTATAATTGGAGGAAATCAGTGCTGTCTTGCTGCCACCTTATGCTATCATGCTAGAGACACTTACCCTTGAAGTCAGGATATGTTCTGCCAAGTCTCTGCTTCTGAAGTTCATCATTTTTCTCCTGCAAAAGATTTGAACCTCCTGTGGCTTTAAAACAGCTAGGAAGCAAGTCTTGCACACACTCTATGAAACTCCTGCAACATGAAGTGCTAGCAGGGGGATAGCTGTGAAATTGTAGCTGACAACAGAAGCTCTGTGGTAGGAAAAGCTGTATCATTAGTGCTCTGCAAACCTTTTCAAAGGAAGGCACAAAGAGGAAAGCTGAATTGGTAATGCTGAGGCCGGGTGCTCTTAATGACATGGTAAAAGGCCAATGTAAAGTTTTATGAAGTCCTGGTTATAACTCTACATGTAACAAAGTTAAAGAGAAGATGCTTTTTCCTTTTGAATTTGAGCCCAATACATTGCTCTAACAGATCAAAGCTGTTTGAGTTTACACTGTAGGGATAATCCTTTTACAAGAGATCTGCTGTGACATCAGGCAGCATTTGTTTGTGTGATGTGAGCTGTGGCAGTCGTTGTCTGACAAGTTCTTCAGTTTTTTGTGTTTTCTCATGTTCCAGTGGTTACAGGATGTGACTGTAGGCATGTGATGTAGATTTTGCTGTCTCTGTAGCCAGGAGCCATGTTATACAAGGCCTTTGCACAAACATGTAATCTGCAACATCAGCAAGGCTGCCATGGCATGTCAGTGCTCTCCTCCTGTGTCCATTGCTAAAGGCCTAAAGCATTGTAGAGAAGGAAACCCAAAATATGATTGCTGTTGTTAATAAATAGGAATATTTCAAGTGTCAGCTTCTTCTGAAGGCTGATCCATCTCTATTAATGAACTTGTCTCACGATCAGATTTCCTTTGCTGGAGAGTTGTTCCTTCCCAGTTCATGGATATGCCCTTGGCTGCTCCCAGCAGAACCAGTGGCACTCAGCCCCTCTCCTGTGTGTGCCTTGGGCACCATGCAGTAGTCTCTTAGCCCATAGAAAAGATGAAAACACCTAGCCCTGCCCTAAAAGACACTGATGGTCCATGTTCTACCAATTTTTCCTGCTTTCTCTGTCCAAACCTGCCATGCTGGATAAAGCCATAAGCTCCAAGAAATAACAATGAAAAGAGGGTAATAGCTCTGCCTTTCTTGGTCTCTTCTCAAAAGGCACTGAAGTGAAAGTACCTGAAGAGCTGTAAAGGCTCTCTTGTTTAAGTAGTCTGGCTTTCAGCACAGTAACAGATTTGTTTTTCTAATGTTGTAAGCTCAAAATTACAATGTTTTTTCATTTAACATTACTGCATGCTGGGAGGAGGAAGAAGATCAGGTCTCGACACCTGCTGCTTTCATGTCTTGTTAGGAGACAGTCACTTCATGGAAAACTTCATGCTGGGTACTTAAAATAAATAGCAACCAGCTGCTTGCATTTGTTTTTTAAAAAAGCCAAACATTATAAATGGCTGTTCACTGTAAATTAATGGGAGAAGGAATGTCCATTCCTTTAGGTGAATTTTGCTTTCTTATTTATTTAGTTGTAGAGTGGCACTGTCTCCCTCTGCAGATAATTAATCTACTTGAAAATCTCATTAGGATTATGGCCATTTCCCATGATTTTCAGAGGTGTCTCAGACCTTATCAGGAAGAGGGTCAACAGGTAAAAGAATTGTTCTAATGGTTTTACTGACGTTTCTTTCTTGTGAACATCTGGTAGCCTCACGACACTACTGAGGGGTTATGAGTTGGTATGTGATTTCAGCTGGGGTAGAGTTAATTTTTTTCACAGTAGCTAGTACATGGATATGTGCTGAATGTAGGCTTGATTATATAGAGATTTTTGTTATTGCTCAGCAGGATTTACACAGAGCCAAGATATGTTCTGCTTTTCATAAGGATGTGCTACAAGCTGAGGATGTGTGTGAGATTATGGGCAGACACAGCCAGGACAGGTGATATAAATTGACCAAAGGGATATTGCAGACCATAAGGGATCATGTTCAGTGTATAAAGTGGGGAGAAGAAGGAGCAATGGGGGGAATGTTTGGAGTGTTGGTGTTGGTCTTCCCACATCACAGCTACCTGTGATGGGATCCCTACTGTCTTGGGGATGTCTGAACTCCTGCCTGCCCATGGGAAGCAGTGAATTAATTCCTTGTTTTGCTTTGCTTGCGTGTGGGTTTTTCTCTCCCTATCAAACTTTCTTTATCTCAATCTATGAATATTTTACCTTTTACCCTTTGGATATTCACTCTGATCCTGCAGGTGGGGGAGTGACTGAGCAGCTTTGTGGGACTTGGTGCTCAGTGGGGTTAAACTGTGGCAGCGTATGCATGGCAAACACTCATTTTGATGATGAAAGATCAACCAGGAAAATATGTTTTGCATATCTCCATATGAAATAGTATGTCTTACTCAAGTGTTTGGATGTGTCCAAGTTGCAGAATAAGCTGTGTTGGATGCACAAGGATCATTGAGTCCAGGTCCTGGCCCTGTAGAGAACCATCTGCAAGGGTCGCACCATGTGCCTGAGAGTGTTGTCCAAATGCTTCTGGACCTCTGTCAGACTTGTGCTGTGACTGCTGCCCTGGGGAGCCTGTTCCAGTGCCCAACCACCCTCTAAGTGAAGAACTTTCTTCTAATATCCATCTTAAACCTCCCCTGACACAGCTTCACTCAGGTACTGGTCCAGAGAGAAATGGAATATATAGCTATAAATTAAGACAAATCACATCTCTTACAAGTTTCGATTTAGAGTAGCTCTGTTATTTGTTTTTCTGTGAAAACAAGGTTAGGTGTCTGTATTGAATCTATGCACTCTTGATGAAGACATTTTTTAAAGTGGTCCAATGGCTGCAGAAAACTTTTGCAGAAAAATGCTTTATTTTGTATTGACTCTGTTCACAGCATCAACTTAGCTGATGATTTGAAATTCCAATGATTTCTGAATATAAACAATTTTTAGGTGTGTTGTGAGACTGTTCAAATTAGTCTTACAAGGGAAGGAAAACATTCAGAAACTATTTCTGTAAGGAAATGTGATGCGCAATGCTGTTCATGTTCAGTCATGTCATTACGGTTGGTTTCATAGCAAAATCTTTACCATACATGAGAACAACTTTGAATAAGGTCTCAGCAGCTTTTCTGAGCCAAAAGCCAGGAGTACTAAAGCAATAGCACTTATTTTTAATCAGGAAGAGAAATAGAAACAGAAAACTTCTCTAAATCAGAATGTGATGAAAGAGACAATGAAATCCTCTTTTTGGAACACAATCTTTGGTTTGTGTTACATTTCAGTGGGCTGTCCTCCCAGGAAGGAGACGGAGCATACTCTCATGGGGCCCTCTGTACCTCTCTGGGGAACTTCCGGGAGGACTGGGATAATTCACGCTACTTATTCCTCCTGAGATGACACAAGAAAATGGCTTCCAACTATTAATTGGGAAATTCATAGAGAATTCATAGATTTGTGGAGACAATGGATTAAATTACAGGATTTAAGTAGTAATATATAATGGGATTATTTTGAAATTGGTTCTAAGTTGTCAGTTGAGTAACACTTCAGAAAACTCTGCTGCAGTGACAGTGAATTTTCTGCAGCAAGGAAATCTATTCTGAATTGCTCTACAGGTTTGCTCTTGGTGTTGGCTGTGGGAGTAGCTGTGGGTATTTACAATGCAAATGAGGAAGGACATCTTTCAGTTTAGTCTTAGTACACATAAGCAGCTTTCATATTGGAAGACTGAAAAGAAGCACAATAATCTATACATTGTAGTCCAAGACTCTGTCTTCTCACTGATCACCTGGTTTACAGATGTATTTTTTTTTCAGTAGAATAAAACATACAGTTACTTAATCTAAAGGCACCGTCTGGTCTTTATTGAAGGAACACTTGCTTGTTTCTCTTAATCTTTCTGGAACATTAACTGGTCTGAGTTTTAAATAGAATCTACCTCTGCAGTTGGGAATGTAATTTGATTTATCTCTTGTTTTATTGACTATGTATTAGCTGTTTGGCTCTTAAAAAAAGTTAATCACTATATAATGAAAAAAAAAAGAGGGAAAAATTTAGATGTGATGGGCTTGAAATGCATGTTGTATCTCTGTAATCTCAAAAGAAGTGGCAAATCATCTACAGTTTTGAGAACTTCAGAATCAATTTTGGAAGTGAACTTTAAAACAATTTAGCTAAATCACAAATCAGTTTTGAGACAAGATAAGCAGCATTTCAGAAGTACGTCCTCTAAAGTGATTTATTTATTGGCAAAATAGTGACTGCACAGAAAAGGTGAGAACTGCATCATTTGCAGAGGATATGAGGATGGAACAGAGATTTTATGAGAAGCTAGCTACAAGAAGAAGCTCTGGCAGAATAGAGAGACCTAAATTTTCCCTTTAGATCTTCAGGATCCTGTCAGGTCAACACTGGGGTTGAAGAACTGTGACTTTTATTAAGATTCCCCAAAAATGGATTTCAGGAGGATTTTGAATGAGAGTGCGTGTGTGGGGGAGGGGGATGGCATATTGGAGTGTGAAGGTTTCTTCTTTTTTTTTAAGCAGAGTGGGCAGCATGGAGGGAGTGTGAAAAAGTAGCAGGAGGAGGAGACAAATAGGCGTTTCTGACTAAGTTGTTGTGACAGGAGGCAAGGTCCAAGGGCTAATTTAGGATGGTAAACCTTTAAGACCAGACCTGATCTAATATGGAAGCGTGAAGGAAGTACTGTAGAGGTTTGAAGGAAGGATGTGGTCTGAATAGAGAAAAAGATTGAACAGATGTTTATCAGAGTTTCCAGAAAGCAGTTTTAATGTCTTGAGTGTGAGTGAATGCTAAAAGCCATTGGACAAAGGGAACTTAGCTATCCTTTATGCTGATAAAAGTTTAGTGAATGAGATGTGAATGAAAGCATGAGGCTCTGTAGTGCTGCAAAATAAATAACGGTGACAATAGAGGGTTTGTAAAAAAGAATGGGAAAATGTTGATGTGAAAGGGAAAAAAACGTATATTTTGTCCATGTTAAGTTTTGTATTGCCTCCACTCATTCAGGACATGTGCTAGCTGACAAAGGAGAGACCAGATAAACTAATGGGTGCAAGGCATGAAAAATCTAAGGAGTAAAGCAGATAGGAGAATGTTAAATAAGAACACAGTAGGTGAGAAGCAGCAGACTTGCAAGTTCTTAGGACAAGGCACAGCAAAAACTGAATTTCAAATATTTTGTTGCCCAGCAGCCATTGTCACCTACATATTTTCACGTCACAGTCCAGGCTGGCTTTTCCTTGCCTTATGTTATATGTGGTATTGTAAATCCTGAACTCTCATGCACGGTAGAAATGAATATGTCTTGTGTTGTATTAAGATAAATACTTTGCTTGAAATGCAATTTGATTAAACTAATTAAAACAAAGCTGTTAAAACACTGAAGACCTGAAAAAATGTATTCTGAGTTATAAAAACTTGTAGGTAAATACAGGCCTCATGGGTTCATATTTCTCTATGGCAATGGAAAATTGTCCTCCAACTTAGTTTTTGCTAGGTCAGTATTTTCTTTCCATGGAGCAATATCCAAGCTATTGAGACCTTTTAAGCCACTGGAGTTGCACAGATGTTCTGTTTAGAGGTCTTGTTCTTCCTCTGGCATCTGCACCAGAATTGTGTTGTCTCGGCTTCTTGTGGTACTTGTGACCAGGCACATGCTGTCAGTGGCCCTACTTCAGACCTGCTGGTATGTAACTGGGTTCTTTTTGAGGGGATCAGCTCAAGCTTGGGGGAACAAGATGAGTAATGTTGATATCTGGACCTTTCTTTCTGCACTTGAAGGATCCTCTCTATCAAGACGGGGATTTGTATTAGAATTTGTGCCATGAATGTCAGCCAAGTGATGTGCTTCAGTCTCAAACTTTCAAGCAGCTCAGAAGCACATCTAAAGCCCTGAAGGACCATATAACAGTGGTATTAAACACAGCCCTGTAGCAATTATTACATAGCACTTTCTTGAAGCAGAGCTGGCTCTCCCTTGCCCAGAAGATTTGGCTTCAATATAAATAAATGCTGAAAATTTCCTGGAAGAAAAGTCATATGTGAAGATGTAAGAACCTGAGCACACTCCAACTAAGTCAATTATGAATTTACATAGTGTTATAATTTCTTTTTTTTCCCTTATACTTAATTATGTCTATTTCACAATTAATGTTTTACATACTCTTTTCCCCCTCAGTTTTGTTGTTAAAGATCTACAAAGTTAATAACAGCCTACCTTTTAGACTGTTTTCTTCAGTGAGGCATTTCTGCCATTTAATTTAAGTATAAAAAGCTCTATGTTTATGTCATTCCATTTCTTGATATAAAGCTGATGCAATTTAAAATAGGGTTTAAATGGGAAGGGACTGAAGGCAGTCAGTGATATGTGTCTCCATTTTCTGCAGAAACAACAAGCCTACCAAAGGCTTTTAACAAGCCTCAAGCGCTGCCTGTTATAAGATTATGTACCATAATACTGTATTAAAAACATTTTAAAATAGTGTTAGTAAGCCATTAAATCTTCTTAGACAGTTTCATTTTGACTTTCGTGTATATGGGCTTTTCAAGTGGACTTAGAGGCTGACAAAAAGTTTGCAAGGCAGTGTGAAAATTTGGTGTTGCCTTGATAATCCTGAGCCATGGTGACACTTGCAGCTGGATAAGGGCTAAGAAAGGCCTGCAGCTGTGTCCTGTGCAAGTGATGGCTGTAACAATTCCCAGGGCATTGTTCTTTGTTGGACCCTGTGGGAGCTGTGAGGAACCTGTGCCTTCTGCTTTGTACTCCTGGGAAATCAATGAAAGTTCGACATCCTTAGTAACAGCTCTGTACATGTAATTCACTCATAAATACCTGTCTTATTTGGGAGAATTACTGGTGGAAAAGAGACATCTAAAACATCTGTTCTGTCTGAGTAGGATTACAAGATGCTTTGTCAAATGGCATCTGAGAGAGTGCTGTGGTACAGACACATCAGCTTTTGAATTTGGTAGGGATCACTGGCATGCTGCAGAAAAGCCACTCAGCAGATGGCAAGTGAAAACAGCTTCTGTCCCTAACAAGGTGGGATGACTTTAATTCACTGAACTGAATGTAAAAAAAATATTTGTCAGTTATCCAGTCTGACTTAATTTTCCATATTAGCACAGTCTGAATATTTGGGCAGAATTTCTGCATCTTAATTTTTTTGTACTTTCTTTTTGTGCTTGTTCCCATGGTTTGGTTAGTTGCATAGAAGACTTACAACAGGTTTGTTTTTATTTTTATTTTGGTTTGTTTGCTTGTTTATTTTGCAAACAATGGAAATGAATAGGTTTTCATGGAGATTTGAATTACCCGTGTAAATGTCTGACAACAGACAAGAGGGAGACTATTCTTCCATTTGCTTGATGGAAATTTTATGCTTGATTTTAATTTGGGCTTTTTTTTTTTTTTTTGCATGATTATTGTTTACCACAGTCAACAGTTCACTTATATAACAACTACTGTCAATTTTAGTGGGCTGGTGTTTTTCATTTGTGTATAAGTGCTTGAATGAAAAATAAAGGTTTGAAAACTTAGGCGTAGGTCTCCTACTCTTCTGGAAATACTCTGTAATTTTGCTATGAAAAGCTAATGAGAAATCTTGGAAGAATACTAATCCAGTGGTGGGGGACCACGTCTGCAAACTTTAGGACAGCTGGGAACAGGAGATGTGAAGTTTTGACCCTATATAGCCCTTGTACAAAAATATGTGTTAAAAGCCAGAAGTAGTCAGTCAATTCTCCTTAAAGTCCCTTGAAAAATTGGAACTGTATTTTTAGAATAGTGGGTCCCCAACTTTTTCCTTGTGTGGAAAATACTTCCAAATAGCACTTAAATTTCCCTACAGCTAGATAGGTGTGTTTTTTTTGTTTTTTTTTTTTTTAAAGTATTGAATCGTGAATATCTGGGATGAAAATCCAGCACCTGTCAGTGGTAGGTGCTTAATTTATATGCATTTCTTAAAAATTCCATCCTGGTATGAAGAAAAAACTTGGAAAGGGAGAAATTTTTCCTGTCTAGAACACCAGCTCTCTCAGGCACAGCAGAACAGCTGTTGTGAGACTCTGCTGGAGGTGCTGAGTGGGCTGTGGTGCCACGCAGTAACCTATAAGGAGGGAAACCTGTTATGAATAAAAATAAATATAAATGTCAATGATGATGAATTAAGGTTTGTTTGCAGATCACATGGAAATGTTTTTTTATATATATTTTAATACATATATTTATATATATAAACACTTGCATGTGGAGAGGAAAGTTCAATGCAAAAGGGAATATGAAGAACAATCAAGAATTGTACAAAGGCCTTTAAGTTATTAATAAGGAAATATGATTGAGAACTATAAAGTGTTTAGACTATTCAGTTGAAGGGAGAAGTCATAAAATCATAAGATGGTTTGATTGGGAAGGACCTTTAAAGATCCTCTGGTTCAACACCTTTGCAATAAGCAAGGAAACTTTCCACTTAGATCAGGTTGCTCTAAGCCACATCTAACTTGACCTTGACAACTTCCATGAATGGGAAAGTTTCACTTGGCAACCACCATCTTCATAAAGAATTTCTTCCTTACATCTCCCCTCTTTTAGCTTAAAATTGGCGCCCTAGTTCTGTCACTACAGACCCTTGTAAAGAGTCTTGCTTCATCTTTCTTACACACCCTCTACTTATTCAAGTTCCGTAATAGCATCTCCCTGGTGTCCTCTCTTCTCCAGGCTGAGCAGTCCCACTCTCTGAATCTGTTCTCACAGGGGAGGCACTCCAGCCCTCTGATCATTTCTGGGACCCTCCTCTGGACTCAGTCTACCAGCTCCACATCTTTCTAGTGGCTCTCAAAACTGCAAGCAGTATTCCATGTGGACTCACATCAGAGCAGTGAAGAGGGGAAGAATCACCTCCCTCAAACTTTGGCCATGTTTTTTTTTACACAGCTCAGCACTCACTTGAATTTCCAGGCTATGAATGCACATTGCTGGCTCATGTCCCATTTCTCATAGAAGTCAAGGTAGGGGATATGGTATCACTTGTTCTTCCCTTTCCCAGAAATGCAGTCACTCCAGTAGCTGGACTGAATTTCTTTGTTACTAACCAGCAACTCATTACTTGGAAATAATAATAATATAGTAGTGAGGACTGTAGGTATTAATATAATATGAGCAAGACCAAAAGTCAGTCTAAATTTTAGCGGGCTATCTTTGATACAAATTATTATTAAGAGTATGAGGTTTGTAAATTTATATTTCTGTGAGAAGTTATGCTCTGTGAAGTTTATGGTGGCTTCCTTTTGTTATTCAAGAACTAGAAAAAAGTGATCTGCCTTGCAGATTCTCTATCTTATAAACACAGACCTTAAGAGTAATTTCAAATCTCAAATATATTGATCATGTTTTCAGCTGCTGGAAACTGACATGGCTCTGTCTTCAGTGAAATGATGTTCAACTAGAAGAGTAAAAAAATCTTACCCTTTAGTCTGGAGTAACCTTTAGTACATATGCTTCATTGCACTTTTGGGACAAAGGCTTTTATTTACAGTTGCAGTTTGTAACCGAGAAAATGAATGGAATAATCATGCTAAGTATAAATATCCTTAGTTACTTATCCTGGCAATTTTCCATGAGATAAGTCATCTATGGAGACACAGAAAGTAGTGCAAAGTAGTGTTGAATGAAATAAGTGAAACATGAGATGTTTTGGCAGCAGATTAAATCAGTTTTCAGATGGTGGTGAGGAAAGATTGTTTTAGTATGTTTCTCTGTGTACTACAGCTTCTTTAAGTTTTAGTGAATAATAATTACAGATATCACACTTGATGAAATCTTTTTAATTCATAGTTTGGTTTATTTTTTGTTATAACTTTTTTTGAAATAGAGAGGAAAGAATGGTTATGCAAATTGGTAAAAGTGACTTATAGATAAATTTTCCTGGGATTATATCTTAGAGTCTTAATAGTTTCCAAGCTCTCATCTTGTCATACATGTTAGTTTCAGTTATTGAAAGAGAAAAGGTTTTCATAAGATGAACCCTTTTCTCTGAAAACATAATTTTTTTTCTTGCTGAAATGGTAGCCTGTTCCATCTCTTTGGATTCTGTTTTAGAAAGGTATTTTATTTAGAAGCACTAACAGGCATTCTTGTAGTGTGATTCTATGTCTTCCAAGCTTCTCAATGATGTTTGATTTGTCTACAATTGCAAAAATTACCTAAAATAAAATGGAAAATAACCTTAGGTGATAAATATATACTTGTAATTCTGGCTACATGTAAATTATTCTCTGTTGCATGGTGTAAATCTTGATCTCTGCTGTAGAGGCTTTACTTATGGGGGAAAGATAGGTGTGGAAAAAAAGAAGTTCCATGAAAATGGGAGAGACTGTTATAAAAGTAAACAGATGTCTGGATCTTTTTATCCAGGTTTCTAGATTATATTAATTTGAATATTGGATTTCTGAATTAAAACCAGCCATTCTGTAACCTGATGTGTAGATGTCACTATTCTAGCGAGGCAGATATATTAGTCATTCACTACATACACTTGATCTGGATAAACCCAAGGTTTTAAAGGATGGAAAAAAAGTGAAAATGTATCAGCTATCCTGAGAGTGAGAGTTTCAGTAAAAGAACTTTTAACTCCCCCCCCCAAAAAAAAGGAAAAATGGGTAAGATTTGGAGCTGGGCTGGAAAATATCTTATCATGGGTTAGGCAAAGTAAATTTAATGCAGATCTAGATGCTGGGGTGGGTTAATCTAAGAATAGATACAGATGAGCTGAGAGCTTTTGCCCTGCTTGACTCTAGCTCACATGAGCTTCCTCACTCTTACACAGTGCTGCATTCTCTAGGTCTTCCCTTCCATTCCTGGCAAAGAGATTGCTGTGGGTCCAGGGAGGCTGGGCAGGAGGTTGTGGATGCTGCTGTGGGGATGCTCATTGTTACACAGTTGTAGTCCCTGGTATTAGAGACCAAGTCTCTGGTGCACCACTGGCATTTGTCTCCATGCATCCTTCATCTCCAGGATTTTCCCCAGCACCGATCAGTTTCTTTGTGTCTCCTAGCTCTCCTCTTGTTTTCTAGACAATCTGGTTTTGGGAACTTTTGGGAATTGCTTTTGGGAACATTTTGCCTCTTTATGGAACCTCAGGTCCCTGGTTATTTTGACAGTCTATGTGCAGAAGCATGCTCTGTGATGAGCTTTCTAATCTGTGGCTATGTCTCGTCTCTTTTCCTGTGAGTTGGTGAATTTCAGGATGTGCTGCTTTTGTGTAGATGTTATCAAAATATGGAATCAGCCCATAATGGTTGCAAGTAGCAGATAGGCTTTGGCTTGAGAGTTTAGAAATTCTTTTGGATATTCACTCGCTCCTTACACACCCCCATCTCCTCTCCCCAGTTATGTGCTCTTGTGCTTGCACTCATAGCTTAAGCTATGTATTTCCTATAATTGTGGAAAATCAAATGTTGTGATGGACTGTGAGTTCAAAACTGCCTTATTTTTGGTTTTGTCTTGAGACCAGGGCTGAAATGGAGATAATGTGCAATTACCTTTTTTGGAGTATGCAAATATCCACTGCTCTTTAGCCAAGTGAGCAAGACTTGTGACAGGCCATTACTCATTCTTGTAATGGTGTTTTTGAATTATAGGTACTTGTTTTAGAGCTGGTTTTAGCAGCATTAAGTTTACTGTGGTTTCTCAAGTGCACAAAATTGTTTTCTAAATTAACCTATTTTTGCATTTCCTTGAAAGTAAAACTTAGCTTTCAGATAAATATGCAATAAATTGCAAGTGAGATTGTTAATTTTTAGCAGAATGGTTTTTCTTGTTAGGCATCAGCTATACTGCAGGTCAATGTAAAAGTTTGGCTGAAGCTTAAAGGACTTCCAGCAGAGCTGGTTACATTTTTACTTTGAAACCAGATTTACTGGTACAAAGTACTATAAATTTTTTTTCTTAATATATCTGGTTTTGCTTTCAAACATCTTGAGGTTGGTATTCAACAGCTGTGAATTTCCAGGTAATTAGCATAACTCTCTCAGCAGGAAAGTTGTCCTTCCTGACAAAGATGTCACTGTCAGTGATATTTTCTCTTTGACTCACATCTGTTACAACTGCTGTGTTTTTATTCTGACAGGTCAAACAGGTAGATGTCAAACAAAAGCTCTGTCTCCCAAGGTGGTATCAGATGTGATTCTACGAGCAAGTAAAATTGCTAGCATTTTCTTGCTTGTTTAATTTCTTTTTCTGGGTATTGTGTGAAGAACCCAGAGAGCCTCATTGTCCAGACATAAAATCTTTATGAAAAATATGGTTTCAGAAGTAATTTTTTATAACACATACAGTATATTCAAGGCCCATGAAAGAGTTAGGAAAGTGCATACTCCTTTCCTTTGTGAATTAACTGAGTAAAATCTGGAATGTCGACCACTTGTACAGAAAACACAGAACTTCCTGCTATCCTATTACAGATTTGGAGTTGACAGTTTCTGGATTCTGATAGATATTTTCCATGTGAATTGTTCTGGGAAGATGGTGATCAAATTTCCATTATTTTCTTGCAGAGATCTCCCATTAGAATCCTAATGAGGGTAGGTTTGGTGATGAGCACCTAAGGAAAAGCAGTTGCTCTGTAAGACTGTTAGGATATGATAATTTTAATTAAAGACTTTGAAGAAGGGATCTAAATGTCAAAGGTCCTACATCCTCCAGAAGCTATTTCTGCCTTGAGGTGTTTGAGAAATGGGACACTTATAAATGCTGTGAAGTTGTTAGCACTCTAGCTGCAGGTAGAAGAGAACAACAGGAGTTTATAGGAACCTCAAAATCTCAGGAGGCATAATTAGGATGCTAAATTGGTAGGAGGTAGCAGTAGACTACATTAGAGAAGTTTAAAATTTCCACATTACAGAAATAATTTCCATTTAACTTTCATTCCATTTGGCAAAGTCTATTTCAATAATGGATTTTTTAAAAATTTCATTTTAAAATGAACCTTAATCTCTGTGTAAGGCTTTCATTTGCAATTGTGACCACTTGAGTAATTAGAGAATTAGAAATAGAAGGAAAGCTTTGTGAGCAAACTTTGACATTCTAAATGTTTCTTGAAGATGGAATAGCTTCTTAGGTACATAGATAATTAGGAACGTTTTTTAATGCTTAAGGAAAAATAGTATTTCAATAAGAATATTCTAGTTAGTTCTGCAGTTCTGCCAAAAAAAAAGAAATCACCAAAACCCAAGCCTCACAGTGAAAATGTACTGTATATACCCTGAAGGCAAGATTGAAACCAAATGATTTTGGGTATTTTTTCTCCTTAGAATAAGACTGCTCTTTCCTAGAACATATAGTAGCTAAAAGTGTAGCTATTGATCATGCTTTATTCTTTTTAATGCCAGTATCTGGCTGCCTAATTCTGTATTTGAATGAGAAGTAAACCTTGAATTTAACCTTCTAATCCTAATACATTGGGTAATTAGTCCCTCTGGGGACTTGTCCAGTGCTCCTTCTCAATCACAGTCATCCAGAGCCTGTTGCCCAGGATGGTATCCAGAAAGTTTTGAATATCTCCAGGGATGGAGAGTCCACAACTTCCCTGGGCAACCTGTGCCAGTGCTCAGTGCTCCTCACAATGAGAGTTGTTCTTGATGTTCAATTTGTGTTTCAGTTTGTGCCTTTTGCTTCTGGTTGTTCCACAGGGCACCACTGAAACCCTGGCTCTGTCCTCTACACATTCTCCCTCCAGGCACATCTATACATCAATAAGAGGATCTCTCAGCCTTTTCTCATGTGAAAGATGCTCCAGTTGCTTCATCATTTTCATGGTCTTTCACAGGAGTCTCTCCAGTATGTCCCTATCTCTTCTGTAGTGGGGAACACAGAACTGGGCACAGCACTTCAGGAGTGGTCACTGCTGAGCAGAGGGAAAGGGTCACCTCCCTTGACATGCTGGAAGCCATCCTGCTAATGCAGCCCAGGACAATGTTAGCCTTGTATGCCACAAGGACACACGGCTGCCTTGTTTTCCCCTTGGTTAGTCTTCCTTTCTTGAGTTCTGTGGTTTTTGTCACTCTTTTCCCTGTCTTGGTTGGGGAAATAGGTTATTGTCAGCAATTATTTCAGCCTTACTGGCATGATAGTTCTCACTGTCAGGTCTTGGACAGCTCTGTTCTTGTTTTCCTTCAGGAGGCTACTAAGCTGCAAAATCCTTCTTAATTCAGTTCTTCTGGGCTTGAGAGGACCAACATATTGCTGTGGTTCAAAATGAATGTTCCCTTGTAAATATGACCTGTGTAAGGCAAATCAGTATATTTATTTGTCTTGGTTGGTTGCTCTTGTGGGTTTTTTGGTTTGTTGTTATGCTTTCTTTATTTTTTTTTTCCTTCTGGAAGTTTCAGATCCTTCTGGTTCTGTTTCTTGATTTTGTGTATGATTGTATCAATCAACTCAGATTACTGAAAAAGCACTATTTAAATGTGCATTTATTGTTCTCCAAGGAGAACTGTTATGGAGTCTATTGCTATTTCCAGGATGTCATTAATAGGAGTAGAGGTTATTTATTACCATTAACGCTAACTGTCGTTAGAGGAACTGCATGAAATCTGCCATTTTGCAAGCCTTCCCTTGGGAGGTTTACCGAAATATTAATAAATCAATTCTTTTTACTGTATTTTTAAAAATCACTATTTCAATTCATCCTTGTTTTCCAGCTCAGAAAAAAACGTTTTTTGTGGAGATGTCTCGTACAAGTAGGCACTGTATCTACCCCAACCCCTGTATCTTTATTGGGTGCTTATTATGAACTCTGTGCTTCAAAATTGCTGTGGGTTTAATTTTTAGTGTAAAGAAGTTCTTAAACAGTTACAGATTCACAGTTTAAATTTTACTTGCATGTCTCACTCAGGGAGAATGGGTGAAACATGCCAGACAAAGGAACTGGTGCAGCTATGGGCAAAATATCTGGCTGTCCACAAATGAGAGCATCTGACATCTCTCACTCTCTTCCTGACATCTCTCACTCATCACAATGGACAGTAAAATCAGCCAGTTCTACATTTAAGTCTTAGAGATTTTGCTTATTCCTTTCACTTTTCGTGGACTGTGCTGAAGATGTTGGAATTTGTTCAGTTCACTGTTTTGTCCAAGTCTGGATTTTCAGATGATTGATCACATAATTACTTGTTTTTGTCCTTAGGGAAGAGCTGAATGGAAAGGACTGAAGATTCCATGCTTCTGAATTTTTAAGGGTGGTTCTGATTTACATTTAATTAAACTTTCCAGATACTTGCAGGTACAAATGGGATCTTCCTATCAACATAACCAAAAGCAACACTGCTGCATTTTCCAAGTTATTGTTCCATGACTTAACTGAAGAATAAGAAATTTTGAATCATATTTAACTATAACAGGATTTTGCTAGTGCATCTTGAATCTACTTCTAATTGCAGAATGTTTTGAGGTTGGAAGGAGCTTCTGGACGTTTTCTGATCCAGCTGCCTGCTCAAGCATGGCTACATAGATCCAGTCGCCCCACACTATGTTCAGATGGCTTTTGAATTCTCCTTCTTTGGAGGTATTCAAAACATCCTTGGGCAACCTGTGCCAGTGCTCAGTCACTCTTACAGTGAAAAAAGACTTACTGATGTTCATTTGGAGCCTTCTCTGTTTCAATTGCTGTCCTTTTCCTCTTGTTTTGTTACTTGAGCACTACCGAGAAGAGCCTGGCTTTGTCCCCTTTTCACCCTCTTTCTGTAGATCTATACATAAATAAAATAAACCATGAACCTTCTCTACGCTTTCTAGTGCAGGTATCTCAGACTTTCCTCATGATCCCATCCTTTCATAATTTTCTTGGCTCCTTACAGGAATTGATTCAGTATGACTATGTGTCTTGCACTGAGGAGCTCAAAACTGGGCCCAGGTTTGGGTTATTAGCAGTGGCAACACTCTTTGACACAACCCAGGACCCTGCTAGCCTTTTTTGCAGCCAAGGGCACATTGCTGGCATACAATCAACCTGGTGTCCACCAGGACTCTGAGCTGCCTTCCAGCTGGTCAGCTGTCAGTGAATACTGGGGGACTGGGATTGCTCTCCCCATGTGCAAGATTTAGCCCTTCCCTTTTATGAACTTCAGGAGGTTCCTTTCAGTCTATTTTCCCAGCAGCCTATTTATTCCAGCTTGTTGTGGTCTCTGAATTGCTGCACAAACCTCTTATGTAGTGCAGCCAGCTACCTATTCTGCTCAGTTTTGCTTAATCAGTCTGGTGGGTTTCCATTTTATTCTGACCCTCTTAAATGAAGGACCTGTTCTGCTTATACCAGTTCTAAGACAAAATGTGTAATAAAATATGAATCTTACTTTCTTGTACTAATATTAAAGTTAATACTGGCTTTATTTTTCCTGTAGAATTAAGAGCTGTGATTATAAAGAAAAAATATATTATGAAGAGCTTTTATCAAATTAACCCCATTGACAGAATGGGTTTTAACAGAAGGAATTTATAATTCTGAATGCTATTAAGATGATGTCTGTCTTCAAAGGGGGAGAAAAGTTATAAAAGATGAAAACCTGTGGTGTCACTTATGAAGCTGAAAAAAAATCATGATTTGCTTGTCAGCAGTATTAAATAATGTAAGTCACCAAGAAAGTAGTCATGTTTGACAGTCACTTCTGTTACTGTTCTCATTATCTGATTTCCCAAATTTTGGAAGATATATATTCTTCAGTGATTTAATGCATGTAGTGTTATTCCCTAAAAAAAGAAATGTATTTATTGGCAGGTGTGGATATCAGGAACTGCTGCTTTACAATAATGAAAGTTTGCTGTAGTGCTCACTCTATTCACACTATGAAGAGCCTGTTCTTCCATGCAGGATGCAGATGCACAGTTTTGCACATGTTCCTCTCCATGAAAATTATGAAGGTATCTTTGGGCAGAAGGTCAGAAGACTTAGCCATCTATGTCTTCCAGAAAATCAAGAAAATATTTGGAAAAAAATGTTGTAGATGCACATAACATGAGAAAAATCTGATGATCTTTTAATTTACACATAAGAGAAAAAACACAGTCCATTTGCACTAAAACATAATTTTTAATGTCTCCCAGTCTACTTGAAAATGCCTTCAGAAGGAAAGCCCTAACGTTATCTTTGTGAAATTATTGTCCCTAAAATGAACATGTCACCTTTGCATTGCAAGATTCAGCTTTTGGGAGGTTGCTGATCCCATGTCTGAGTGATAGAGAGGGAAGTAAACAGCGACACTTGCTGCAAATTTCCCTTTTGGTATTGAAGTGTGTTGGCTATTGTGATGATGTTCAGAATGGTATTTGGATTTTTGGTAACTCTTGACTTTTCTTGTCTGAAAAAGAAAGAAAGTACACAAAGCAATGGTACTGCAGAAACAGATTCTGCACAACATCAGATTCAAGAGTCTTAATGCATAACTCTGTAAGAATAGTATTTTTAATTTATGATGATTTGCAGGACAAACAGAATCTTAATAGACACAGACAAGATATACATTGCTGAGAAACTGTTGGGTTTAAAGCTCCCAATACTTCAAAAATTAGTAATAGGATTAGTATTCCTGATCCAAAAAGTAGCTAATAAAGGTTCCCTGGGGTCCAATACTCTTCCCCCCATCACTGTGTATTGAAGATTTCAGCTACTGCAAGAACTAGCTTTGGGGCATCTTTATTTTTCACTAATTTTTGTTGTTCTGATCCTTGAAATAGCACTCTTGCACACCTAGATCAGAATGCTTAACCTGTGTGGAAAGAAAAGCTGAATTTTTCTTTCAAGATCAAGGCAAAACATCCTAAATATATGAAAGTTTCTTTGAGTATGAGGAATCTCTTGTGATATTGTCAGGCAGCCTAACACAGGAGCATGCCGAGGATGTAATGCCTATATTAAGAACCTGAATTCCTATCTAACATAAATGTATGCAGCTCCTTGCTCTGCAGCCCTTCCCACTGCTTTGTGACCTGATTTCTACAAGGAGGGGTCACAGTTCACTGGAATGTATCCCACTTTACACAAAACACTCCTTGGAATGGCTGCCCTGTGGACAGACCTCGAGCCCAAGTGACATTCAGATGCCATTGAACCTTGATGCAGTACCCTTGAACAGGAGCAGTTTTCTGACAATGTGCATTGAGCCTCTGGTGTTTGTGCATCAGAAAGGTGCCTCAAAGGAAAATTTTTGTTTTGGATGCTTGCTCTGCTTCTGTGCAAGCAGAGTTTGTGTGAGTGGGTATATTTGTGTGCCTATATATACTCCCAAGAGCCAGCATTTCACACATTTGTCTGAATTTCAAGCATTTAAGGAAAACAGTGTAGATATGAAACATGAAAAGACATTCTCCTCAGTAGCCCTATTAGAGCAATGCAAAAGCAGTAAGCTTCTAATTCTTAAATAACAGGACTGTCTCTAGTCAAAGGAAAACAAGTAATATCAGCCCTGCTGAAGTCAGGCAATGTCAGATTATGGTGATGTGACATCAGCAGGCACCAGGATTCTGTTATTAATCATAAGTGGAACTTCTGTTTCCAATAGAATATAAAAGATTACAAATACAGACTTTCTTAAATATTACTTCTTACTGCTGTGGCATGACTAAGTGCTTTCATGGTGGAATAAGGTGATGTGTCCTGGTTATATTTTGAAACATTCTCACAGTAAGGTGGGTTACTTGGTTCACAGCTCTCTGACTTGGTCTGCCATCTGTAATCCTCTATGTTTTGCTTTTTGGAGATTGAGTTTTGACAGTATTTTGTTCTAATGTAAGTTCCAAATTCTGTGTTTAGTGGAGATCACTGCTGGCAGCATGGAGTGATGTTACTTTTAGGCTATGAAAGTTTCAGCAGATGTATTCAACTGTTTTGCTTAGCAGAAATCTAATGGATATCTGTGGATTCAAAATGTCAGTGTTCTTGAAAAAAATACATCACTCATTTCACTATAAAGTGTCTTCTGGAGATAGAGTAGAAACAAAGGTTTCTTTTGCTTAATCAGCTTAAGTAAATGGGATGCAATTGCTCACTTAGGCCCATGGACCCATCAAAATATAGCGAAAGAATAAATTTTTCCTTGAAGAGGTATTTTTCCTATGAGTTTAGATATTTCAGGGAACTTGATTGCTGACATACAGAGATTTGTATTCCTTTTTTTTGCCCTATGGCAATATCCTGGTTATGATTTGGATATCAATAATGTTCTGCCATTGAATATTAGAAATTTTGCATTTTAACTTGGCCACATGGATGGGTTTCAATATTTTTGGGTAACCACACTTGCAGAATCATCACTTACACTTGCAGAAGTTCTAATCTGTCCATGCCCTGAACTGTTTAGAAACAATTCTGGGAGCCAAAGGAAAGTCTGCTATAACAGTGATCCTCAGTTAAAAAGCACTCCTTTTCATGATCAGCATGCTGGTGATGAGAACACAGCTTCCAGTATGGAAACTGCACCCAGTCAATTGAAAGTGGGGGAAGCATGGGCATGAAAGCCCACACAGGTGCACACCTTTCTGTTCTGTTCTGTAGTACCAGGGTTGCCCTCCTGTGGTGAATGTTCAAATGCTTCCAGTGACTTATAACTGTATTGTGGCCACAGCCTATATTTTTCAGGTTGAAAATTATCTTGAAAATAATGCTTGTTGAGTCATTGTGCAAGTCAGATGTTATAATGTAGATAAACATTTTCCAGCCATGAGTAGCTGCAATGAGCTAGAAGAACAGAACCATTCTCTCAGGACCAGAGGTTTCTGGTGGCTTTTCTGTAGTGCACAATTGCAATGCCTTACATCCGTGTGCAGATTTGTGCAAACCGGATTTCTGCAATTTTTTATAAAATAAAAAATGCAAGGCCTCAAGTCGGGAGTTCTCAGTTCCTGGAAAAAAGGTTTACTTTATGGAAAAAAGGTGAGTTAGAACACCTTAGTTCTTATAAGACAACAAAATTTCTACATGAAATATACCTTGAATTGCAAAAGTGAACAGGTAATAGATATTTTTGAATTATTGGTTCTGGTTTTGGCTGGAGTAGAGTTAATTTTTCTCAAAGTGGCTGGTGTGGGGCTATGTTTTGGATTTGCGCTAATCACTGGGTTGATAATAGAAAGATGTTTTTGCTATTGCTGAGCAAGTCTTACATGGAGCCAAGGCCTTTTCTGCTGTTTGTACCAGCACACTGACAAGGATTTTGAGGGGGACTGGGAGACTGGGAGGAGCAAAAGCCAGGGCAGGTGTTAGAAGTGGACCAAAGGGATATTCTAGACCATAAGGGATCATGTTCAGTGTATGAAGTGGGGGGAAGAAGGAGCAATGGGGGGAATGTTTGGAGTGTTGGTGTTGGCCTTCCCCACATCACAGCTACCTGTGATAGCCCTATGTCTTGGGGATGTCTGAACTCCTGCCTGCCCATGGGAAGCAGTGAATTAATTCCTGGTTTTGCTTTGTTTGTTTGTGAGGCTTTTGCTTTCTGTGTTGAACTTTCTTAATCTCAACCCATGAATTTTCCTGCTTTTATCTTTGGATTCTTTCCACGCTTCTAATGGTAGGGGACTGAGTGAGTGGCTTTGGGGGGCTTGGTGGTTGGCTGGGGTTAAACCATGACATATTGTTTCTAATTTTTTTTGCATAAGTGTTGTAGCTTATGACAGCTTTCAAGGATGTTTATTTCAAAGTTGTGTAGAATCTGCGTCCTGGGGGCATGCGGATGGAAAATGAATGAGTTCTGTATCTCCAGCATAGAATAAAAGGTTTAGAATATTAAATTTTATTTTTTGTCCCCAGGGTTTCATGAGATGTAAGCAGATGGGACTTTGATTTCAAGTGTAAGCCCAGTGATAAAAAAATTGGAAATCACACCATTAAAAAATTATGAGCAGTAGGTTATAAATTTTTATCACTTCCTATTGTTAATTAACCTTTAAAAGCTGATCATGTAGAGAAAGCCTAGGGTTTGGTTTCTGTGGGAACACTTTTTAGTGGTAATGAGCACCTGAGGATTCTTTTCTCTCCCGGTGTGAACATGACATTTCAATTCTTGCAGATTTGTGCGTGATGCCAGCACCTTTCAGTCTTTTAAGCATAGCTAGAAAGTTTTGTATTTTCTGTATAGATGCAGAAAGGGCAGCGATTTTCTTCTGCTTAGGCTGGATGTGATTCCACTCTCACATTCAAGAATTAGTCTCCTGAATAGCACTTATTTCAGAAGTGTTGCTGGGAACCTTTTGCTGACATTTTGCCATCAGCAGGAGTAAAAATGAAAGCCTGTAATGATGACTTCACCTTCACTTATATTTATCCAACTGGATATGGCTGAATTTTTGTAGCCATTTAAAATTATCTCTTCTTTCAAACAACTTGAATTGCACCAAAATAGACATTAAAAATAATGGCAAAATAACACTATTTTAGGATCTTGAATGAAGTTGCTTGAGATGGTGCAGAAAGGTTATTGGACTAGTTCAGTTGTATATCTAGCATGAGCTAGATCCTGCAAGTGTTTTGCATGAATTTGGATTTTCTTAAAAACTGTCTTCAGATGGTGGAAAACACAGTGAATAAAATGCATGGAAATAGTTTTGAAATACATTTCAGTGTAAAGTGTATGCAGTTTAAGAAAAATGTATATGTTTTTCATGTGTTTCTGAGCATAGTATTTAACAAAAAAGTGTAAGGAAAAGATTGCAAATACTTTCACAAGTGAGAGATACAAAATTCTGTATTGTGAAGTTACTGGTGTTTGGCATTTCTTCATTGTGATTAAACCAGACATTTTCTTTTCCATGGAAAACCACAGTCTAGTATAGCTACTGTGCTAAGAATTAGAAATGGAGGATAGATAAGTTGAGTATCTTCTGAATCTATATGGTTACTTTGTGGTCTTTCCTTCTCTTTACTTTAGACTGGAAGAGTTTTTCTATAAGTAAGAACTGGAGCAATTTTTTTGGCTTCTTATTAGCTCTAACCAATACTGCACTGTTGCTATTTGGTATTAAAAATTTATTAGTTCCACCTGTCTCAGCATGGATAGAAAAATGGCCTGTCCCCTTGTTTTTCACTTCCAAAATACATTGTTGCCTTTGATTTGTATTTGTATTGACAGATACAGATGGCCAAATAAGTCCTGGTACTGAGAAGGGTCTAAGTCTACCTGGCTGGGACACCTGACCTTTTCACAGGTATATGAGCAACATGAGGAAAAGGTCTCCCCTGGGCAAACAATAATCTGCCAGTATATGGCCAGCAGTATATATCTCATGCAGGAGAAATTAATAAAACTCATATTGTCCTATTGTATGGTGGGAAATTCTCATCTTCCATTGCTTGGTTTTCATACCAACACACCAAGAGGCTGAAACTTCAGATTCTTACAGGATGGAACTTCTGGCAGTTTGCCTAGAAAAAATAAAAATATTTTGACTTACCTCTTGGAAGGTAAGGAAGCAGGAACTGAGGTCACCCCCTCACAGGGAGGATCTCAAGTGATGTGAGGCCACTAGAAATGTAGGACAGAAAAAACTGACTGAATAGAGAGAATATATTTCAGGGAAAAAGGAAAGACTCTGCTAGTCCAGCTGACCAAAGCTTGTCTCAGCCTCAATGAGGTGCTTCAGACAAAGGACAAGAAAAAAAACCTGTAGAAGAGGATTGCATGAATGTGGAAGGGAGTAGTGTCTTTACATGCCATTAATAAAGATTGACTAAAAGCTTTACCCTCTAAATACAATCTTAATTAGTTATATGTGGTTGTTTATTAGAGGAGGAGGAAGACATTAAAAGGAAAAGAGCTTTTCTTTTTTTCTTCTGCCTATGGAATTTCCTGTCAAATTTTGCTTAGCAAATCAAAGTCCCCATTAACTGATGTTTGTATAAAGTAGCTCACAAGACAGAACTTCTGGTTTCCTTAACAATCAATCACTGTTCATAGACTTTATGACACTGACATCCTTAGTTTCTGACTTTGAAAGAATAAAAATTGTACCTGAAATAATGAAGAAAAAGAATACAAATATTTTCTAATTCTATTATTAATTTTTCAGGAAAATACTGTAAAATGTTAAATACTCAATTTAATTTTTTTCTTGCAAGGGTGTGCTTCAAAATAAGACAGTGAAGGGCTTAGGTTTTATTTAGTATATATAAATACCGTATCAAACCTCTATGTAACTCACAAACATAATACTGTGGTTTATGTTTCTATAAATCATAAAAAATGAGATCCATAAAATATCAGAATATGGAACTGAAAGTATAATTTGGAACTTCATGAATTTATATCCAGAATTTACATCTGTTCTGTGGTCTGTTGGATCCTAATCAGCTAAGGTATTGGAAAACTTTTCAAGTAGGGTGAGAACTTTAGAGAAGAAAAAGTCCTGCATTATTGTCATTAGCTATGAAACATATTTTCATTTTATTGGAAGCACATTCTCCTTCTGCTGCTTGGATCTGAGTTTTGCTGTTCTAGTGCTTTATGTTTCTCCTCCCTGTGCCAGTCTTTCTTTCAAAATGCTGAAGCCTAGCTGGAGCTAAAATAATTGAATTGTGGTAGTAGCTTCTGAGTAGCAGCCAAAATATTCTCTGCAGTCAGAGGAGGCTTTTGATGCACTTGGCTTCTTCACTGTTTCAAAACACCTACTCTTTCTCAGCTTTTAAATTAACAGTAAAGAAATCTGAACATGAAGGACACTCAGAGTTTGGAGAGGCTTCTTCTGGAGTCTAAATAAGCATCTCTAATCTTGGCAACTACTTCTCGTTTCTGATAACTTTTTGTAAGAAAGACTTGAAAAGAGGGAAACCTTGTGGTAAATCACCGAGGAATATCCCTCAAACAGTTTTAGTCTGACGTAAAACACAAAAAAAAAAAAAAAAAGAGGCAATGATGCTGGAGGGTGTAAAGCTCTCTTCTCACTTGACTCCTGTAAATACTACCCAATGAAAGAATAGGAGAATGTGACTACTGGATGTGCCTTAGGTAGCTGCAATAGGCACAAACAACTGGCAGGGCATTGCTACAGCCCAGCCATGCTCTGCAAATGTCATTACTAGTGCCACCAGAGCTGAGCTAATGACAGGGCTAACGACATTGGCAGCAGCCCAGACAAAATTAGTATCTCAAGAATTGCTGTCTTCTGCTCTAATGATCCTGTAATAGTACTCACTTATTTTTAGATTGGTCATCGTATGGCTTTTTCACAGAATATTTTATCAAGCAAGTAAAAAGAAAGAGGAAGTATGAACAGTTAAATCCTCTGGCTCTTGCTTACTTTTCTCAGCTTTCTTTTGTATGTAGATACTGTACTTTGAAAGCTTTACTTTTCACTCGATATATACAAGGACTTAGGTCTGAAGATACCTGCTGAGGGCCCTTTGGGTTACAAAGGCAGCTTTTTGTGCACATCTCCTTCAGTGATATATGTGTCTGTGCAGCAGCTTATTTAGGATGCTGGCAGGAATGACTCTGCATTTGGGAAATTGGATCACAGGATATAGAGGAATCTTTGGTGGACTTTTTGTAAAATGAAGTATGTGTCTTGCCTCTGGTCTTGTGCTGTTTGCATACTGAATCACTTCCTTCAGATTTCCAAGGAAATTTCTACCTCTAAGTACAAGGCTATTTTCTCAGGTTAAAAAATGTAGAAGATTATAAACTTTTTTAACATCTCTTAAATGAAAAACGCCAGAAAACAAACACACCAGATGAGGAGCAAAGACCTTTCTTCAGAAGCCCTTGAAGACCAGTACAGCTATGAGGAACATCATAATATGTTGATTTTCTGATGTTGGTTTTATGAGGTACTGGTTGATAAATGGCAGGGTGCCAATAAAGACACTCATCAGTTTCCCATCTGTATGTCTGTGCATCCATCCATGACTTGCAGAGTATGCACTTTCTCTGCTTAATGTGTTTCTGTGTCAGAATCTTTTTTATACTGTATTTCAGATCCTGCTTAAGAATGAAGCTGTTGACTGAAGTTGCCTTGTATATGTTACAGGAAAATATAATTGTGATGAAGTCATTTGCTTTTTCCCTCATGGTCTAATATATTAATATAGTGCCTCTAATCATATGGCTGTTCATAGTAGCAGAACATGCTTGCAAAACTGCTGCAGTAGGGAGAATTTTTTTGTCCCTTCAGGCTACCCTGTCCCTTCAGGATACCAATAGCCCTGTCCCTTCAGGATACCTATAGCCCTGTCCCTTCAGGGCTATACGTAACAGATGTTGGAAATGGTACCTTGCTGGCTCACTATTGTGGGCAATACTCTTTTCTTGTGTCTAATTTAGCACAGCTTTGGGTTATATATTTCCTATTACTGAACCATCTCTTTCAGTCGAGGGTGGGAAAGAAAAAACCAGAAATTCTGCAAGTCTGTTACTGCTTCAAGATTGTCTCAGGGTGAGTTTTCTCTATTCTGCCTCAGAAGTAATTAGTTAGCTGGGATTTTTTAAACTTTTTCTGTTCTAAACTTTGGTGCTTCTATTTTTCCTGGCAGGATTCCCAGGGTATCTTCCTGTCTATAGAACAAGATGAAAACACTGACCTCTGAAGCTGAGCAAGATAGTTGTATTTGATCCAGTTTGGTGTGTTCTCCTACTCACATAATCTGTAATACTATTTGTCTCCTTTTTTGCCTGAGTTGGTATATAATTCTGGACACAGCAGAGGTGAATGACCCAAAGTTCACCTCTGGGATATCTAGTGCCTGTTTTGGTGTGTTTATAAAGCTGCTTTAGTTATAATGGAAGAAGACAATCTCCTGCCACCACCTCCTTTTCTCTTCTGCTTCATGCAGAAAGTGAACTACAGGTGTAGGGATTCATTGTAGAAACAAAAAGGAAAAGGGGGAGTTAATTCTCTCATGAATGATAGAAGGCATCTCCCATTACTTCTCACCTTATGGTGAGAAAGAGGCCTCATGTCAGTCAACTAGTATTTGTGCTGAGGGTACAAGGTTTTCTGGTTTTGAGCTTCTTCTCAGTGGTCTTGTTTGATTTTAACTATGAGGCTTTCACTATTTTTAGGTTTAGCTCATTACATATAGCATGGTGTTTATTAAAAAATAGTTGTGTGAAAAACAGACTTTACTTTCCAAAAATCTTCTTTTTCTATAGCTCAAGGATACTTTTATTGGTGTAGGAAGAATTTTAAAATAGTTGGATGATACTATTTGTTTCTTAAACCTTCATCCTGGATGTGCACTTGCTTCATGCTAACCTTTGTTTTCATTCAACTGGCAAACAGAACTGTGTCTAAACCAGTTTTAGTTAAATACCATTTTCCTTCTTGTAAACACCATTTTCCTTGTTTTAATTAGAGGCTGCAGACATCTGATTTTGACTTTTTTTTTTACTGCCAGCTCTAAGAACATAAATAGTCTTGCTCCATCATGAGTGTGTTCTTGTAAGTCTACAGGGGAGGTCAGGGGAAAAACCCCAAACCAAAACAGTCCATCACAAGCTGTGCACTCTTGAGCTGGGTAGGTGTAGCATGTCAAATATCAACATGGCTATCTAAAGTTCAGTAAAATTAGGCTGATTATTTCCTGTTTCATGAATAATTTCACTGTGAACAGGCACTGTTTGTCTTTTAGTCCAGAACAGATGATGTGTACATGCAAAAAGGCCAAGTGTAAATGGTACAAAAAAGGTACATAATCTCCTCTGGAGTTTGGCATTATTTAACAAATGAATAGGAAGCAGTTGTAGTGAAACTTACTTTTTCATCCTAGAGTTACACCTAACACTGCTTGTGTTCTGTCTTAGGGATATAGAATTGTCTTCCAACAAAACGTTCAGGTAAATTATCTATACTATAATACTAACTAGAACTCCTTGAAATTACATATTCCATTTGTAACTTTCCTTTCAGTACTGCAGATTTGAGGTTTCAGTGGCAGGACCTCTTCCCCTCTCACACAGAATCTCTGGGGCATCTGAGCACAGATTGCAGCCCTGCTTGGGCAGTGATGGGGGCTGCTCTTAGGCAGCCCTGTGGGAATTCAGCAAGCACTAAGTTCCTCATTCTAGGCAAAGAAGCACTACCAATTCCTGAAGAGATCTGACAGCTCTTGAAAGAACTGAATTTTAGTTGCTCTGTAATATTTCAAGCCAATTTTTTAGAATAAATTTCCGTAGAGCTTGGGATTCCTTTCTGTTACACCAAAGAGGTTCAGCTCAAGCCAACAGAATTGCAGCAGTGCTGCAAAAGGAACCAGAAGGAACTGAGCTTTGTTCTCATAAATCCATGTTTTGGATTTTAAAGGCAATGTTTGAGTTGTGTAGATCAAGGCACTTCTACTGTAAACACAGTGCCTTTGGAAGATGATGGTACTGTTTTAATCAAATTAATAGGAGAAATATTCTGACATTCAGTTTGAAAGTAATTGAAGATGATCAACCTCTTATTAGGCTGATTATCCTAAAAGCTATAAAATGGGTTTGGATATTGAATAGTTTTGATTGGATTGCAATAGTTTCAGTGACATTAATTTGATGTAACTACCAGTTTTCATTCTTTACAATTTATTAGTCTAATCAGATTAGTGTAGTAAGGAGAAACTAATAAAAAAGAAAAGTTTTGCTTCCTGAATATTTGTATGATTTTAAACACTTGTGTCAGGGAATCTACTGTGTCCACAAATATGGGGGAAGTTTCCCTTGAACATATCCTAGGATATACAAACTCCAGATAAATTTGGTTCTTTAACTTTTAATAAAATAATTTATAGGAAAGATTACAAAAAGGTAGAAGACAAAAGTAATAGAAGTCAAATGACCTAAAAATCAAGATGACTCACAGTTTTCACTCCTCTTTTAAAGAAAAAGGCAAGGTAAATGTGCTCAGATTTTTCTCAGAATATTCACCTTGTATTTCTGTCTGTTTTATGTGAATGACTTATAAGACTTTTCAGTAATGACATCTTTCCTCCCCATTTCAATGGAAATGGAAAAGATGTGTTCTGTGTTACATTAGGAAAGGAAGAGAATAATTACAGCTGATTAGAGTGAGGCTTTAGGGGTTCTGGAGATTCAATTAGCTGATGATCCTGTGGTCATCTGGCTTTAGGAGCAGGCCCCTCTATCAAGGAGAGTATCAGTGCATCCCTTCACAGTAAAGAAATGTGAAGCAAGTGCCAAGAGAGTCATCTGTACTGTATTTTATTCAAGATGCATAAAACTGAGGATGGTGAAACTGTAGCCATATAGCCAAAGACATAAACAGGGTGATTGGTTCTCCCCAGAACATCCAAACAATTGATGTTCGTTAAATGAGGCCTGAATAAAAGGGGTTGTTTCAGTTGTTTCATTCTTAACCACTTGGTTTTTACAGTGGCTATTCAACACTCATAATACAGATGTACTCAACTGTTTTACAGCACTGATAGCTCAAAATGTCTCTACCTAAGTGAGACAGTAGCATGCAATAGCTCAAGTTGCCTGTTGGAATTCTTGAACAGTTAACACAAATCTCTGAAAGACTTCTGCTTTGAAGTTTCATTGTTTCTAATTTTTGTTTAAGTATCCGTGGAAGTGTTATGGAGGAAGCTCTGAGAATTTTTCCCTTTTAGTCATGGTGAAGGTAAAAGTACAATGAGAGGTATATTTTATTTGTATTCATATGACCTGTTTCAGTATTACAGCCTCTTTATTAGCCAGGTCCATTAAATGCTCTTTTCCCAATGGCAGTAAGCAGACTTTCCAATAAACCTGTGTAACCTAGTTTACTTCATAGCTCAGAGTGTGATGCTGAGATCTCATGAGGAGAGATGTGCCACTTCCTTGCTATTTTGGGAAGCAGTAACTGGAGCATTTACCAGTTTGCAATACAAACATGCTAACATTTATGCTCCTCTTTAAAATTGTTCACTTATCCATATTAACAGTGTGGGTGGCCTACTTAGATGGGGGTTTGCCTTTGGTTCTCTGGTCTTAATTCATCTTCTTCCATTCTAATGCTTTGCTCTTTTTATCTGTTACACTTACTTTTAATTTTCTCTCTTAGGAAATGCACTTAAATTGCATAGTCTGTTGTATGTCTGTGATTGTGTGGGGAGTCAAATGAAGAACAGAGAAAGACTGTGTCAGTGAAAAGCCAGCATTAATAGGTCCCAAAGGATTACTAGGATTTATGACTACTTCCATTAGCACTAGAATAAGTACTAAATATTGAGTAGTCAAGTAAATGAGAATACTGTGACTTATCTTGGATGATTCATTGTTTGACTATAGTCTGAACTATTTTTTCTGAAGATAAAATTTTCTCAACCTTCACACAGTAGATTTGCACATGTGTAAACAGAGGGTAATCAGATGTATGGCACTGAGTATGGGACAAAAGCATGGACAGTTTTCAGTGCTAGTCTCAAAATGTTCTGGTATGTTGTACTTCATGGTATAGGTCATTATAAATAGGACTGCGGAAGAGGCTTACTGCCCAACTTTCTGGAGCTGCAAAATTATTTCAATTCATGGATAGATCATTCACAGAGAGGTATTATAAGTCTACCAAATGAACTGGTAAGACTGTGAAACTGAGTACAAAAGGGAGAATTGATAAATTATATAAGGATATTGGTCCTTTAGTAGTCTGATGGGAAGTTACTTTCCTTGAGGGAAAGTGTGTGTTCAGATTTGGGCACATCATGTGTTGATCCAGAATACTGCATAGTCTTGCTAATAGCAACTGTTTGCCATTTGAACATAATGTATGGGTCAGAGCCAAGAACACAGAACCAAGATGTAACTAATGATCAGTCATTCACACTACTGAAATATACTTCTCTTGCTTAATCTTGCTTAGTTATTTTACTAAGTATTCTGAATATGGGTTTTTTTAGCCCCACAACAGTGGTGCAAATCAACACAGTCAGGAGAACTGGATTCCAGATATGAGGACAGTTTTTGTGTCCCCAGTTTTGAAAACTTTGTAAAGCTTTGTTTGGAATTTATCCAAGCAAATTTAAGCTGCCTAGAAGCTGGGTGTCCTGTGTAGCTTGCTGAGTGACAAATAGTTCCCCAGGAGCCAAGGGGATGAATCAATGGGGATGGATCTATACTTTTCTATTGATTGCTCAGGCTAGATGCTAGATTCCAGGCACCTAACCTGTTAGGTGATTCGACTTGGGTAAGGCGGGTGGCACCATAATTAATTATTTTCATTTGTTTTTTAAGGATATTACTTACGTTGCTCTGGAAAAATAATTTTCAGAAACTGAGTCGCTGGTGACAATTTTTTGCTGCTAGTTAAGAAATATATTGCTTATGCACTCTGTCCTCTTAGTTTCTATAGCTGTAAGACTGAGCTTGCCTATTATCTTTCTGGAGATGCTGAAAGGGAGGACAGAAAAATTACTGGAGGTAAAATACGATGGAATTTTAAAACACATTTTGCAGTCTAAAGCCTGTGTGCAACTTGGACAATCACATCAGCTGAAGGTATTGGTCTGCTGTTTTTCTCTGACCTCACACTTTGTCTGTCTCTATCTTGCCCTTCATGTGGGAGCAGAGTATGGTTCTTTTCTTCAGTCTGTGCATCAGCTCTTTTCCTCAGGGAACAAAAAATAATTGATGGGCTGAAATTTTTAAGGCATGGGAAAAAATTATGTTAAAATACAACTATTGAGTAGGAAACTTTGAGAGAAGCTTGTTATTTTCAACTTGAAATCTCCATCCTTTTTTTTTTCCCAGCTGTGAGAAAGTGTTGGCAGGTGAACAAGGCTTTGCTCCTTTTAGCACTGAGATGCATCCAAGAGTTACAAGCTAATATTCAGCCAAGCCAGATATACATCTATTCAAAGATATGGCATAAAGATAATGAGCTGCAGTGGTCGTGTAATTGTAGTTCATAACATGGTTTCTGTTTTCCTCCAGAGCAATCACTTTTGCATCACACAGCAGTCAGCAGATAATCTCTTCACTGACATTCATATCCAAGATATTCTTATTGTGCTGCTGACTTGTGATAACAGCCTCCTTGGGAATACTGTCTGGGTTATTTTTGTTCTTGTTTTTTTTTTTCTTTTCAACACATGGCCAGAAAATACTGAATGTTCCCAAAACAAACTGGTGTCTTCATAGATGTGAGGTCACTTCAAAAAACTGATACAAAGTTTTAGGGTTCTTAGACTTCCAAGCAGAGGCATCTTCAGGGGGGTGCAAATTAAATACATATGAGAGGCAAAACAATAACTCAAGGAGAGGAATTGGTAGGTAAGTGGAATACCACTGGAGTATACTTTGGCAAGGGTGGGGGAAGATAAGAAGTTAAGAGATGATCTAGTTATGCTCAAATACATCAGAACTAAGGCAAAAAATGCAACATGTTATACTCTGTAGCCGGACTTTTAAATAGGTTGGATGCCCTCCAGTAATTTAAATGAATCTTTAGCATGACTCATGACCAGGCTGAGCTTTGCCAGTTTCACTGCAGGGAATTCCTTCCATGTGAAGGTGACACTTTGTGGCCTGTATATTTTTGATGTTGTGCATCTCTGTGCCAAGTAATCATTTAAATAGACAGACCATTAGTATTTTAGTATTAATTATGTTTTATGTAAGACTATAGCAATAAGAAAAATGATTATGGGATAAATGAAAAAAGTAAAGATTTTTCAAATTTTTCTTTTGTTATTGTACATCCTAGTTCGGTATTCAGGGGAAAGAGTGAAATGTGAGCTTCTACTGTTCAGAATAAAATTTCCCAATTACAGTTATTCCAGTTATTGCTACTATTTGTTCTTTTTGTGTGCTTTTTTTTTGGTCCTGAATTAACTTATGAGAATTTTGAAAAAGGAATTATAACTCTGTTTTTATTCCACTGTGTACTATATATCAATCTAGAATCTCATGTCTTGTAATGCTGTAAAAACAAATAGATGGTTGGTTTTGGACCAACTCTGAGAAAAACTTTGAATCACTCTGTTCAGCTTGAAAGAATTTATCTTTCAAAAAAAACCTAGAAAAAAATAAGATTGTCTAAATGGAAAAACCCCATGCAAACACACCCCCCAATCCAAAACAAAACCTGTATAGTTCCCTGAATGTGCTGCTTTATTTCTTCTTTTTTGATATTCTTAATGTATTCTTAACGTATTCTATATTTTGTCTGGTTATACAATGCAAAGCCAGAAACCAACTTCTCAATCTCAAATATCACTTGGCTTGCAGAGTGAGGGCACAGTTACAATGGCCTCATCTTCTGGTCAAGAAGAGTGTAGGTCTATCTTAAACAGGCATCAAACCCTGAAGCAGGCTTAACTTCAAAAATTTAAGCACTGTAGTTTTAATTTATTTATAATTAATTTATTTATAATTTATTTATACATATTGGTTGAGACTTGTGTAGTTCCTTTACTCTTGGGTATTGCTGAAACAGAAACACTCTTGGTTGATATGCATGCCAGGTCAGAAGTCTTGTGCCCTAAGCCAATGGGAAAGACTGGCTAAAACCCCCCCACATATACTACATAATCTGTCCTTTTCCTTACTTAGTAAGTTTTTCAAAGAGCAACATCAACACTTTGTTAGCAGGGATTACAATACTTTCATTTAGTTTGGACAGTGGTAAATTTCCCAAACAGCACAGAAATATATCCAGATTGAGTTAACCTGTTTCTGAAACCACACCATTTGTGGACAGACTTAAGTTTGCAGCCGGCCAGATTTGGGCAGGTCGTCTCAAGCCACCCCTTATTTTGATAAGGAATATTGTTACTCTATTACCACAATATTTTGATTGAGCCAATCAACACTCTTGAGAAGGAGTTTATTCAGTCAAACAAAATATTACTGATGTGTGGTTACACAATTTCTGTCCTGGAAGTGGTTGCCATTGACAACAGGGTTTGCAGCCAGGATGTGTGCCATGTCTCCAAAATACTTTATAGTCAATAAAATATTTAAAAATGAGGCCCTTTTTGGTCTGTGGTTGCCCCAGTTGATTCATTTCCATAGGTCAGTGTGCTTGGCTGTCAGGTTTTCATTCTGTTCATTCAAATAGCTTGACCTGTTTGATGTTACATCACAGTATGTTCTCTGTAGATTTATGCTTTGTCATCATTCAGAAATTGATGTTAGTACTGGCTTTTGTGACCTTCCTAACCTTAATTTGTTAAAAAAAATCAGTTTTAAAGTTTTGCCATTTTTCTATAGCTGTATATTAATTTCTACTTGCTGTTTAGAGCTTCTAGAAATAAGTAGAGTCCCTTACATACAAGTTTGTATCTGCTGTTGTGGTTACCTGAAATGGTTTTTTGTTACAATGGGATCTAAAGAAAGAATTGCTTGACATGCATACATCACACTTACACCAATGAAGTGCTAAGGTATAGTCATAAGTCACAATAAGAGCCAACAGGTGGAAAGGACAAGTTATAGAAAAATAAAATACTGAGACTAAATTCCTGGTTAATAAGTCCATAATTAAAGTCACATCGTCTTTCTTTGGAGTAATAATTTTTAATGTGCTTTTAAAAATATATTCTAGTTACTCATAAAAATATTTATGGTATAGTCATCTATATTTTCTGTCAGGCTTTACAGTAAGCATCTGTTTCTGAGACAAGCTGCTCAGAAGTTGTTTAATATTGCTAAAGAAGGAAAGAAAAAAATCCTTTTTAGTTGTAAAGTTATATGGAAAAGAACTTAAAACCCTATTTTCTCAGGCTCTTTTTCTCTAAGTTTTTTTTTTCCTCTCTTTCTCTCAGCTCTCTCTTTTGTGTAATATAAAAAGCAGTTTTTCTAGGTACTTTAGTTTTCACACAAAAATGTGCCTGTTCCTTTCTGCTGTGATGACTGACACAGTTAGATAGCACAGAGAGGATCCATGGCACACCACCTGGCAGTGTCCTTCACTATAAACAACAAAACTGTGTGGGCCACTGAGTGGTAGGACAGGAAACATCATACCACAGACATTTCCATACCCCAATGGAGTCCAGGTTTGCATCCTTAGAAAGTGGGGGAAACAAAGTTAACTGATTTACCTCCATATTTAGGAAGTGCCATATACAATATCCTCTTGAAAAAGATGGTGTTCAACAGCTTTGGAATACAGTAATGCATTTAGTTGTCTCAATATGGATTTGAGTACCCAGTTTTTGGGGTCCAAGTTTGTAATTATTGGCCTTTGGACTGTGGGAATCACAGTTCTTGACTGCTTAGAGGAAGCTGTTCTCAGCATTCTGTTCAAGTTGTCTCTATTTTTCTTCTCAGGTTTCTATAATATTTTTCCTAATTTTTGAGCTGTTCTGTATAAATGCCTTCAATGTAGCAGATGGCTGCACTTCAGTGGTAGATGAAGTGCTGCCTTATATATATAATTTGTAACCTTAAATGAACAGAAACTATATTTTAAATTGCTGGTTTTCATGAAAGCAGTCCAAATCAGTTCACTAACAAACTTTACATAATGGTGTCATGGCTTGAACTAAAATGGAAAGTCCTTAGTTTTGGGAAAAAATATCTAAGTAGTTTACCATTTATATAGCCATCTGTTGTATCAAGGGTTCGATCTCTTTGTATATTCTCTCTTCTAAACTTTTAGTCTGATGTTTAGTGGCTGTTTTTCCACCTTATTCAGAAAAAAAATGGACAGCTTTTCCCATTGTTGTGCGAAAAATCACATTATTACACAAATTGTTTAACAGCATAATGCCTACAGAGAAGTTACCTAAGTATTTCCTATTTTCTGAGAGTTGCTGTTCAAAGTAGTTGTGGCTCATATAATGATGAAAAATCACAGGAGAGAAAATAGTTCATTTTCTTTCACCTAGGTCTCTATTTTTGGTATCTCAAGTAAGTTTAGTTTGGCACAGCTTCTGGGTAGGGTGGAATAAGTTGCAACAGTGTGAGACTGCAGGTTGATTATAGAGCACCTGAAATTTTAGTAGTCTACTCAATGAAATTATATAAAACTCTGGTCTAGTATAACATCATGCTGCTGTTTCAAACACCTCCAAAAATACCAACAAAATTAACTTTATACTGATGGTGTTTTGCTGGATGGGGATTTGCTGAGTGCACTGCTATGAGCACAGATGTATATAAAGTTGAGGTAGTTGTAGGAGGGTTCTACACTCTTGATGGTCAGAAATGCAATGTATTTTTGTCAGATGTGGTTCAAATTTATGCCAAAACAGTGCTGAAATCTGGTGTTTAAGACTGCAGAATTGCTACTTGAAAACTTAATTGACAACTTTTTCTATTTAAAATTTTAGTTGTTTTCTGAAACTGTTACTGAAGGTCAGATTGCAAATGAAAAAAACATGGTAAATTATTATTAATTTGTTCTGACAGAAAAATACTGACTGCTGGGATTGACAGAAGTGTTATGCACGTTCACAATCAAGCATCTTATAGTTTGCAGTTTATATGTGTATGTGCACACATGCAGTGCTGTATTTGTGTAAATACACACAGATATGTATATATGTACATTGCTCCATTGTTCTTTTCTCCCTCTCAGAAGAAAAGTATTTTGTAAATATACTGATTACGGGTTAAAAATATTAATTAAGGAGAGACAGAATTACTAAAGATAATTTTAAAAAGTAAGGAAAAATGAATATGCCTTCAAAATGGCAGCTCCTGAGTCATATGAATAAGTCAACAAGGAATTGAATTCAAGGTACGAGATTATAGAAGTTGATGGACAAAAATGGATCATAAAAACTCCTCAGATGGCCTCCTGGTGAATTCAAACTTAGATATACACAGCTGGAGCTAGGTGGAATTTGTTTTAAAGGCTCATTCAGTTACCTCTGGCCTTGCTTGCTTTCTTATCCCAGCTTTAAACTTAAGGGATAATGCATTTATCTTGGCTTGAGAAAGAGAAAAGGTTTTGTCTTTTTGACATAAAAGTCACTAGTATGTTGAATAAGGGTTTAGGCATAGTGGACAGTAATTAAAGATTTCAGAGATCTGTAACTTCTGTAGATCTTAGGATTCTGCAGACCACTGCTTTCTCACTGTAAAGCCTTAAGAACAGTGTCAGAAAGTCCATTTGGGTGCAAAATAGATAAGGATAAAAATTTTTATTATCCTATTAAAGCCCCCCCACCCCAAAAATAAGCCAAAATCCAAAAACCAAACACCCCCTCAACACACAGAGACAAAATCTGGACATAATTACAGTCTTTTCTATCATTTCTTCTGTTGGATATGTGCTTAATATGACAGAGCAATGAAATTTTCAAGTGCCCCAGGGAAAATTTATATCTAGGTAACAGCTGTATGGGGAAAACAGAAAAGCAGATGCCTGTGGTAGCCTGATAAGTCACTGGATATATATGGTTAAACAAAAAAGTTATATTTCTTCATTAATCCTTGATGAAAGGGTATTACTATTATTGTAGTTGCAGACAAAGGTTCTGAAAATACAGCTACCACATAACACTTGTCACTTTAATGGTTTCCTAAGTCTGAATAAAACAGTGATGCTTTATAAATAGTAATGTGGAATAGGTTTAGCATGGCTTCCACAAGTTCCAAACGCTTAAAATTCCCTCAGATTTCTCAAATTTTTGCACAGTAGAGTCATCAGACAGATTTTCAGGTTAAGCTGAAATTTTGGGAAGTGAAGGTCTGTCTTAAATGTTTTGTATCTTTTCATAATAGAGCAGGGAGTAAAAAAGAAAGGATTATTTTGTTTTGACATGGTTTATTGGATGTGTTCCTTATGTTCTCATCTGTGTTTCCTACCTAGTATGACCTTCATATGAAGGATTTCAAAGGCTAATTTACCAACATATAAATGAAATTCCTTTTCCATTACAAATATAGTGTTCATAAGGCATTTCTAAATTGTACAGTTTGGTGTGTCACACAATTAACCTCTTGAAGACTTTTTTTGGGAAATAGCTAAGATGGTCTTCTGAATTGTCATCATGCCTTGCATGTGAGACTATTCCAATTTTCTTCTCTAATTTCTTATCTGTTAGAACATTCTTTTTTGGTGGAGGATGGAGTATATTCACTATTAATTGCCTATGCTAATGTAATTAAAAGCAGATACAGCTGATAGGTAGGCTTTCTAAAAGTCAAGGACTAATAAAAATTAAGGATAAAAAATCATTCTACTTGGACAAATACTATTGTGTAAGCTCATTAGAAAGATGGAAAATACTCACTCTTTATATAGGGATAATTCTTTTGCCAAAATGAAAACTGACTTCTTGAACTGCTCTAATATTCTATAAACAGTTATTTTAGTGGGGTTCTAGGAAAGTATGTTTGTATAGGAAAACTTTTTGTAGCCTCATATGGTTCTTAAGTAGATGAGAGATTCAGTGAAATATTAGAGCAAAAGTGAACTGTTTTCAAATCATATGGAAAACAGAAAAGACTTTTTCAGAAAGTTGAGGATCTGATGGTTGCACAATGAATGAAGCAAGGAATATAGATACAGTGGGGATGTGTAGTCCTTGAAATCATAACAGGACATGATATTAGATCTTAGGCTCTGAGAGATGTTGTAAAGAATAATTAGACCAGACTTGTAGAATATTTGGGTTATTCTAGGATGTGCAAAATATATGCAGTGCAGTCTTCCTGTGGAAGTTGCATCAATGCAGATGCATCACAGAGGGAATAATTCTCTTTGACGTCTGGTTTTCCTGCCCATCATATTGTAGGTCTATCACAATGCAGAACCTTAGGCTGGTAGTTTGTATTAGGGAATATTGAAGTTTCACAGAAATCAAAGGATTTTCTGGGTTTTTTTGTTCACAACAGGAATGATGGTTGCATCCCTATGGAGGAAAGAGTGAAGGAAGGAGGGATCCCGGTGTCCTTTGGAGCTGAGGAGGAGAAAGAGATGGAACAAGGTGTATATAGTAGGTCAAGCCTGTGTAGGCAAAATGTTTTTTATCTGTTTGGTCAGTGTTTTCTTTTTCTTTTTTTTTTTAATGGACCATGTATCGCTCTATCTTTGCAAACATGCATGTTTTCTCCCAAAGGTGGTTGAGCCATTTGGCCTACAGGGAGGCAGAAATGTTTTGTAATAAAAATATGATGTATTATTTATATAAATAATTAATGACTGAGTGACATATTTCAGAATTTTATCAAAATGCTTCAGGTTGTTTTCGAAATACAAGACCTGCAAACTTGTGCTCATCTCGAGCTGCACATTTCCACAAACCATTCTGGCAATCAAGGTATATTTAATCTTTAGTGTTCAGCCAGCAAAATAGAAGGATAATGGTTAAATACAAGTTTTAGATTTTTGAGAATGTGTCCTATATTTTTAAGAAGTAAACAATATTTAACCTAGAGACTTTTATAGGCACTAGGGGAAATATATGCACTACGGGAAATATTTGAAACTTCTCTTGTAACTAACTTAAAACTAATTTTTCTAGTGGTATTTTCTTTGGATTATCTGTCTTTTTAAAATGTGTGACTAAGGTTTTCTTCCTTCTATGTGTGATTATTATTCTGCAAAATCTGAAATTAGAAAGGTGCCATTTATTCCTACATATAGACTGAAAGTCATGTTGAAATAATTGAAATTATCTCTGCAGGTATTTTTTTTCCCCCCTCAAATGCCTTATGTAAATTTGCCAATTTACTGAATTACCAACATATACTATGCTATCTTATGAAGACCTTGACTGCCTGAGAGTTTTTTAAAATATGATTAATGGTGCCTTTCTTTCCTTTTTCTTGTAGAAACAGTAAAATAGATGCTCTTTCTGAGCATCTGATGCTCTTTTCTGAGTTCAGAAACAAAAAAGAAAAAACGAGAAAATTTCTCTTGCTCTGATTATTTTGTAGTCTTGCTATAGCAGAGATGGAACATAAACTTTAAAACTTTTTTCCCACCTCACTAGATATGATTGCTTTAGTATTTAATTTTTTAAGTATTGGAAAATATGTGAATCATTCTGTGAAAATGATTGCACTGACTTTTTCTTTTGGATATCATGCATTTATCATTACTTCTAAAAAATCATTCTCTTCAAATGAGTTTTGCTTATTGCATACCAGTGCCAAAGCAAGCACTGGCTTAGCAGCTGGCTAAGTCTCAAAAAATGTATTTCATCTCTATAGCTCTCATCTTTTCATGCATCAGTAGAAAAGTCTGAAAGGATGTAAAACTGCACCAGGCAAAATAATGGGCCTTGCACTGATTATCATGATTTGATAATCAAGGAACTGGTTGTCTGAAGTCAAGTGGCACATGGTCTGTGATAGGGCAATTTCAATTATTCATGCTATTGTAGGAGGCATACTACCACGTCTGCTGCTGCTGCTTGTACAGTGTCAACTCTCTGCTTCTGACTTTATTTCTTAGAAGTAACTTTGAAGATGAAAGTCAATTTGTTGCATACAAAATTGAAATAATGTGTAACCAGGGGGTTATACTCATGCAAAAACCCCATGAAAATCTTTGAGATATCTTTGAGGATTTTTAAATGGCATCTCACATTGTACCAGGGTGTCTCAGAAACCTATGGACAGTAAGCCAGTGGACTGGATAATTTACTCAGATTGTGCTGTAGCCCAGTACTTGAAGCAGAGCATGGTGATGCCTGGGTGGGCATCCCCAGGACCACAATCTCTGCAAGCTGTGCAGACCATCTGAGCAGCAGCTCCACACTCTATCCCCAACAGCCAAGCTGCTGATCCTGAAAGAACTTAGAAGCAGGTGTAAACTGACAGGTACAAATTAGGTGAGACCTTTTAAATCTATAAGAGTAAAGACCTCTTTGAACTTGGCAGTGTATTAGGAGAACCTAGCAGAAAGATCAGTTCGGGACAAGGTGCACCTACCCACGTCTCAGCAGCCTTATCCTCTTCTCTTCTTCACTCTGTTAAAACACTGTATGAGAAGAAGGAAGCCAAACATATTTTGAGAGGTGTCTGAGTCTAGGTAAGCAAGGGACATGATTGAAAATCATATTATGGAGAAAAACATCTATTCTATCAAGTTTTTCCTGTCCATGTGTTCTCATAAAATCTATTCTCATATAATAATGCCACAGCTGATGTATTGCATTTGAATGATTCTCAAAATTGAAGCAGTTGTCACTTTGTATGGTTTTCCTTCTCTGTTTCATTAAATCTAATTTCTTGCTCTTACCCTGTCTTTAACAGCCCAACCTCTGAAGTTTCTAGTGAATACTCCTTCAGGCATCCTTGCTTCTTCCCTTTGTTTTTCTTCTCCTGCTGGGATGTGTTTCATTTCTGGCTTTTGTGAGAGTCTCGGTGGCCTGTGCCAAGAGTTTAAAATAACAAATTTGATTAAATTAAAAATATGTGTTTTCAACTCTTTGGAAAACAGATTGTCTTTTATGCGCAGCATAAAATCACAACAGATCCCTGTTCGGATCTTCTAACTGCTACAGACTAACAAATATTAATAGTAAATATTGCACAATAGATGAGACATGAGATTTTATGACAGGTTATCTTGGGTTAGATTTAAAGGCAAGAATTTTAGTTGTCTAAAAAATCTGGAGAAAACAGTGGTGTATTAAGGCATCTCATTTTAGTAAAAATTGAATGTGTCTTAATTTTTTAGGTAAATCAATATACCAGATAGTAACCCAGACTTTCCTTAAAGATCAAAACAAAAGAACTATCTCAGTTTCATACAATGACAAGGATGGAGAAAAAGTAAAACATTGCGTATTACGACCTTAAACTAAAGGACCACTAAAAATGCTAAGCTACTAGAAGTTCCTTTGGAAGAATGGAAATATCTTAAATCACTAGGAAAATAGTATTTTACAATCAGAAAGGTCATATAAGTTTAGATGCCTGTAAGCCTGATTAAATTATAACCTTGCAGCCTGATCTTGGTATTTTTTGAAATTTGAAGGAAATTATTAAGGGAATTTATGAAGAGGTCCATCTCAACAAATAGCTTTTCTACTACACGCTTGCTATTTATTTTTTTAAATTTTAGTGAAGATCATCAGTAAGAGAGGGATTTCAGGAAGTAAACACCTAGAGAGAAAATACCAGATGTTCCAGAAGTCTTCTAGTTGGAATGGAAAACATTTATTAAACAAAAAGGGGAAGAAACAGAAAAAGAGACTGGTGATTTGCACATGAGATTAGGAATAGCTACAATGTATCAGGAATATAATTTCCCCTTTGTTTTACAAAGCACTAAATACAAACTTATTTTTAAAAATGTTAGGCAGTGGTAAAAATAAATAAATCACAGATGATTCAAATTATGCAAATCCCATGAACAATAATCACTAAAAACTACACTTTTATGTACATGTTCCACTTTGCTTGGAGCAACTCTCTCTGCTCAGTTTATGAAGGGGGTTTATTATTTTAGGACTTTTTAAGGGCTGATCTTTCAGAGAATGTTATGGGGAAAAAGGTATTCATACACTCATGTATTTTTCTCATTTTTATTAGTATGACCATGTCCTTCTGTTTTGATCTGTTTCATCCTTATGATGAGCTGGAAGTATTGTTAGAAATGTTTGATTTCAGAGCAGCTGAAATTAATAATGAGCATATAGAAGCTGCAATTTTGTAGAGATTTCTGGGAAAATGAAGCTTTTCTGGATATTAATAGAAGGGAAGTGTTTTAGCACTTCACAGTAGCTGGTAATTACCTTTTCAAGAGCTGTGATTTTCTCTGTTTGAATCCTAGCTTTTCTTTGGCATAAGGCCTCTTGGCCATCACAGTAGTTCCTATTCTCATACAGAAATGTTTAATTGACTTAAATTTGGAGAAGCATTTGGAATAATTTTCTACAAATTGCACAAACATCTGGAACGATTTTAATAGGTGGAGCTGGCTCATGAACTTGGTTATCTTTCTACCCTTTCATGTTGTGGACTGATAGCCAATATAGGCTCTTGGAAATGGCACTTTTTGGCACGTTGATGTCCATTGAAGGAAGGTTTTAAATCAGGGGAAGAAGGGAGGGAAGAGTGTGCTCTTCATTTAATCTGATTTCTTGCTCTTACCCTCTCTTTAACAGTGAAGTGAAATTTATTCATATGTAAATTAAGTTTCAAAATTGTTCAGCTAGGGGAGAGTAACAGTGGACTGGATGACCTCCAGATCTTTTAAGCTTTTGGTTTTCTTCCACTTGATGATATTACAAATAAGTAAAAGTGTCACAGTCTTTAAAAGTGATTGGGTAGCCAGAGAGAAGAAACTTTTACCCAAGATTCAAGTAGCTGCAGAAGTCATACCTGGAACTTCACACATCTCTTAAACCCAATCTACTTTTAAAATTATTTAAGATCAATGTTTAATAATTATTCTTTCAAGCTGACCAGTAAATCCTTTTGTCTTAACCTTTGGAAAGAACTTATATCATCAATCCTATCTATTGTAGAGCAGCAAAAAAGGCAAAAATAATGTAAAAATATAGTCAAAAAGAAGAACTAGAAATTGGCAGTTTATCAGTTCAGACAGATATGAAGTGATACATTAACATGTGAGCTGGTACATTAACATGGTGACTATAAATCTACTCCTCCCAGACTATTAATTCCTATATTAACATATTATTCACATAAAAGCAGTACTTTTTTTCCTGTAGAAATAGAAAAAGTATTTTTTTTGCCAGACAGTGTTTTATGATTGTATAAAAAAAGATGGCAGAAAATTCTTGTGCCTTTTATAATTTGATAACAAAAGTTTTTCCCTGTCAGGTGCTAATGAGAGCAACAATTTATTGGAAAATGGTATATTTTATGGAAACAGTAGTGTAATTTTTATCATTAATGGGTAATGGATAAAATGCTTTTGACATCTCATCTAAAACAGCCATGCATATAATTTAGACAAATTTAATTTCATTCATTTTGGGAAAATGAGAAGTTGATTTGCATTTTTAGCAACTGCAGTCTTTAGTAGCCCAGATTTCTTTCCAGCTTTTGCATGGTAAATGCTGAACTGCTACCTATTTCTTACTTCTTAAAAAATAAGTGTGTTTTCATTGCTTATCACATTATCCTAGTGCTGAATAGAATTCATGCTGACAAATCTGTTTCCTAGTTTTCAAATTGTCTGACACTTTTCCCCTTGATTCATCAAAATAAACATAGTTCAGGTTCAATTTATCAACAAAACTATTATTAAGAGCATTCTAACTCAAATAACATTGTAAATTTTCTCAGGTTTCAGGTACCTCACCCTTTTCAATTCTGTTTGCTAATTTAGAAATGTATTCCTCTCTGAGGCTGGTTAATTTGGGATTGCTTTAAGGGGTTTTTTGGCTACAGTTCCCATGTCTCTTGGATCACTACAGATGGAAAGTTAGGGAAATTGTTCTTAAGCAAGGTGTGTTTCTGATGAAATCTGTAATGATATTTGAAACATGTGAATATCTGCTTTATTAACTTAACTGGTCAAGGACTATGGAGTATAAAGGGAATAACCAGGAAAGTGATAAATATACAGACACAATTGTCCAACAAAAGATGATAAAAGAGAAAACAACAAGCAGTAATGTTTTTCAGCTACTAACTGATAAGCCATTAAATAAACTATTCAGATACTGAATTTGGCAAGATGAATCTTAGATTCATGTCAAAGATCAGTAGTGAAAACAATCAATTTATCCAAGCAACTTACCAGGAAAAGTCTAGAGAGTATAGATGTGTAAATGGTGGGACTTGAAATTGCTGTTTGTGTGGGTGGACAAGGAAGTGCTGTTTGTCTCTGTGGGTGCAGGTTCATCATTTACTGTGAGGTTGAGTGACCACTGGCTCAGGCTGCCCAGGGACTTTGCAGAGCTTCCCTCCTTGCAGATATTCTGGATATATATGTGGATATGGTCCTGGTGACCCTGCTAGAGCAGGAGATTTGACCCAATGACCTTCCATAGTCTCTTCCAAACTCAGCCATTCACTGATAATTCACTGTGTTGGAGCTGGAATTGCCAATAACTGTGGTAAACAGCATTCTCTCTAGCTTGAGAACACACGGAGTCTGAAGCATGGATGTGTGAATAGTGACAAGCAAATGCCATGTTTGATCTTAACCAAACTCTGTACCATCTTCAACTTCAGTTATCCAGGCTCATTTCAAGTGTCTTGCTTATTTGTCATTCTTAGGAGAAGATTTTTACTTAAGTGTATGTTATGTTGTTATGCATAAAGGTAAACCGAAAGGAATATGCCTTTTCTTTTGCCGTGGAAAATAGTGATATTGTGAGCTGAACAGCTTTGCTCTAAAGAAAGTGGCCATGGTTTCCTATTCTTATTTTCATTCTCTTGAAGGCCTTTTTTCCTTCTTTTCACTTGTGGGGACAATTTGATTCCTTCAGAAATGATGTTCATGCTGAACAAACATTTGATGAAATGACAGTTACTTGAGGGGTTACTTTTGACCCCTAATGTGTTGCTTTCATTTTAGTTTACATGCTTTCTTGAATTTAGTCTAATTAAAAGGAGAAATTAATCTGCATCAAAAAGTACTCAAATTTCAATATCAATGCAAAAAAATATTTTCTTTCTAGTTTCAGTTGGTTTTCTAAAAAGAAACCAATGAATTTGGTGTCTTTTTAGTTTATAATGTGTTATATGATATTTCTAGATGCTTTAAGGAGCAATATTTTATATCAGTATTAAGAATGTACAGGAAATAAAAAATTTTTTACAAATTTTTCATTTTGTTTTTTTCCACATGTCAAATGAAACTCCACTGTTTTCAAAAGACCTCTTCTTAGAGCTATAATGTTCAAGTAGATAATGAACAAAAATTGCTCTTTAATCATTCATATATTAAAAAGCCATTTGTATGTGATTTTCTTCACCTTTGAAGATCAATATATGAAAATTAAATATAAAAGCTCTTCTGAAGTCTTTAAAAATCAGGTAGCTCATATCCATATACAACCCCACCTATACTTTGACAATGTTCAATTTAAGAAATTTTTAAAAAGTGAAATTCCACGTGTTTTGCTGTATTAATATACTGCTTATGCAAATTTTCTAATGAATATTACCACTGTGAGATTATAAGCATATATGTTTTTATTCTCTCTTCAAATATGTAACTGGTAGTCTTACCAAGAAAACTCATACAGAGTTAGTTCTTCACACCAGGTGAATGTTCAAAGCACTGTTAAGGCTTGTTCCTAGAGCTGCTGACAATGAAATCATAAACACCCTAACAGCACCTGTTTTTTGCAGTCTGCAGATGTAGGCTAGTCACAGGCTGGAGTAAACTCCTCAAGAGCAAGGTATATCTCCGTGTCTGCCCATCTGAGAGCACCCATCAGAATGAAAACAAGGCAGGCAATGGCTCTGTTAAGATGAGGGAAAGGCAGGAGCGAAATAATGCATCTTGTTATGAGCTAGGACGTTATCTTCACCTGAGTGCTGTGTTGGCATGGTTACCCAGCTCCTAGGTTAGAGCTGAGCATGCTTGGAGGGCTCAAGGGCTAGACAGGAGGGCTCTCTACAAATCTCTCTCTGGGATGTGTGCTGTACCCTCAACAGTCACTGAGGCGTAAGGGTTGGAGAGATTGACAATATTCAACTGAGAGCTGCTGGAGATATAGTTTGTTTTGCTTAATCTCAGTCCTAAACAATCACAGTTGTATATTTTATTGAAATAGTTAATCTGTGGCTTGCTGGGACTTGTGCTGTATCTCCTGGTTTGTTGTAAATGAAAAAAGAAAAAGAAAATTTTAAAAAAGTAAACAAAAAAGGGGGAATGCTATACAAAGAGACTTGGGAAGAAAAATTGGTAATCATTGGAATTTCAGCATTTTCTGAAATTCTAAATTATGTTTTAGGCAAGTGTTTAAAAACCAGAACCTACTCTTTTCACTGTTGTTCACCTGTATCAATCAGTTCTCCTGGCTCCTACTGTTGCCAATTGTCAATAGTATGTATTATTTTCTAGTTGGATGGCAGTGGTCTCCTAACTTGCTTGATCTTTCTAAATAGTGTGATTTAAGAGAGTATATACTATTTTAACTTAGTAATCTGAAAACATATAGGGGCAGATAAATTCAGAAATCGTGTACAAGTTCTCAGGGACTCATGCACAAGCTCTGAATTTGTGGCTTGGATAGCTTTCACAGAACCTTTAACTTTCATGGAATATTCTGAGTTGGAAGAGACCCAGAAGGATCATAGTAGAAGACAATTCAGAAAGAGGCTTTTCTACTTTTCAGGGAGATTTTGCTTTTTATCTGTACCTTCTAATGTGACGTAGCATGGTACATTTGTCTGTTTATCTGTTTACTCCTGCAAAAGAGCATTAGACATGTGTAGCATGACTGGACAATGAATCCAGCTGATCTGGAATGGTGTTGGAACAATTGTGACTGAACAGGGCACATGGGTACTCAGTCAGCAAGATCCATGGATGCATTGGGATTATACCATGTGAGTAACAATTTTGCTCAGTAATTCAGGGCATCTTGATTGTGTCATTTCCAGGGGTAAGTATGGAAAATAAATCTGTATTCAGGATGGGGTTAGTTCTGCTCCAAGATTTTGTTGGAGAATTTGAGGGTTGATAAAGCTGCTAAAGAAAATTTTGCAGCCTTATTGAAAGGAGAGATGAAAAGTATTTTTTTATTTTTCTACAGTACTGCAAAGTTTCTGGTCAGAAGTCGTGAATTATCTTTAACTCAAATTAAAATTTCAGTGGCTTTACTGAGCTCATTCTAGAAAGCATCTCTGTCAAACCACCTGCAACGTTCTGTGAGGGCAGACAGACACTGATTTGCACATGGAGTAATTCCTCTGAGATGCATGGTAGCTATGGAGTGCTGCATGTTGCTATGGTCTCTCTTATTTTCTTTAATTAAAACATGGCTCTGGCTGAGCAAATCTTTTAAAATATGTTCTGTTCACTTGCACTCCTTCCTTGTGATGGATTGGCTATGGGATTCTTTTTCTTTCAACCGATAGTTTCTGAGAAATCATTGACATGTATGGCAGTAAGCCAGGCAGTGGTTTCTTTCCTGTTTCTTTTCTGTCTCTTTTTTCAAAAGGTCCCAAATCAAATGCTGTCTTTAAGGAAGGCTAAGACATGCCTGTTTCACTGGCTGTATTTGCAGCTATTTTAAGGAAAGCACATGACACTGACCTTCGGTCTTCCTTTGTATGTAGTTTTCAGAAATTTGCAATTGCTTCTTCCTAAGATTCCTCATATAGGAAAGCATATGTTATCTTCCTGACATTTAAGGACTTGCTCAGCCATCAATTTCTTTCAACATTTCTTTAACTCTTTTTTTTCAGTAAAATTAGTGGGAAAATCAGTAATCAATACTATCATTTTATTTAAACCTTTTTAAAATTCTTATTCTAATTAATGCAGTTGGCAAGTTTCACTTAGTAGGACTAACACAGGTAGCTGTACAGGAAATACTGAGCAAGTTATCACTTGTTCATGTTAAACAATTCTAGAATAATAGAATAGTTCGGGTTGAAAGATCACCTAGTTTCAGCCAAAAGATATAAACTAAAATCCAGTAATTGATTGTATAATGGAGATGACTTTCTTCATATGCTAGATTATTTTGGTGTAAATGCTGGTGAAATGCAAATTAAATTCTTACCTTAATTTCCTTATAGTATATACTTGTAATATAGTCTTATTGTAACTTAAATTATATAAATGTAATGCAAACATGCTCAGATCAGAACACATAAAAGCAAAATGAAGTATCCTTTGCCAAAGCATATTTAGAAGTCCACTTTCCTTGTTGTTTTCTTTTTCAGTTTATAATTGTTTTATTCACAGTTTTTAAAAGGACAGACTGTACATAATTGCAACATATTGCTCCCTAAGCTCCAGATAAAAATTGTTTTCCGAGTTCATTTTAAGTGTAGAATGAGGCTGTTGAGTCTCAGTTCTGCAAAAGCTTACGTGTACTTAAGTTCTCGAACTGATCACATTAAAATGCTTGAATGAGTGAAGTTACTTCCGTAGGCATTCCTAAAGAGGCGGTACTGTAATCTGCAATCTCATTAGGCTATGTGGAAAATTATAGAATGGTGGAATAACAGCCTTGTAATTATGATCTATAATTATTATAAGATTACATGAAGCTCTACCATTCTACCTCAGCTGCTACCCTGTAACCTGAGATTTTTATAGGAGAGCAGAAGCCTTCTCTCACTGGCAGTCACTAATATTCCTACAAAAGCAGTTCATAGGGCAAAAGAGAAATTATTCCTACTTATTACCAAATAGATTAGAAGGTCTAATTATCTTCCAAGTGTATCAGTGAACAATAAAATGAAATAATTAGGGTCAAAGGATGGCCTGCTTCTGAGCAGCAATAATTTACAATATGTTGGCATTCAGAGTTCTGAGGATTAATTATTATGATAATTTTGTCACTGTATATAGTACTTGCTTTTTCCCTCTGTTCTGGATGATAAAACAAGAAACAGATACCTTTTAGCTGAATTTGGTGTAATTAAAATTCTTTTGTCTTAGCCCATTATCATTGGGTCTTCATGGTATAGAATGACAGTCATGTCTAGTCACAGCATTATGCATCGCAGCTCTTCACAGAGCACAAAGTTTTTCATTCAGTGAATTAACTTTTTTTTCCTAAATTCCAGCTTTTGATGAGCAACCCAGGTTGGCAATTGCTATCTGCTCAAACTCTCACATCAGTCAAGTCCCAAGCAGTTATTTTAATCAAAAGTACAATATATTGCCCAAATGAGCCAAAGCTATTTCTAGAAGGAAAAGTAGCAATGCTAAGCACTTAGTGTACAATAAATTACCTTATATTACTTGATGGATAATGATTATAGACTTGGAGCGGTATGTTAACAGCAGCTTCTAGCACTGTGGATATTTCCTACAGTTCATCTATAATAAATACAGCAGTGTGAGAAACATAAGAATTAAGATTCATGAAATATCCATTCAGTTTCTTTCACAGTTTTACATTTGGTTTTATGTTTTAATATTAATTCTTTTACCATTATTTTTCCAATTTCTCTTTTTTTCTTCCTGTCAGAATCAGCTGCATTTTGCAGCATCAGAAAGGTTTTGGTGCACTTGACTGCCCACCAGGCTGAGATACGTGCCAACTTACCGTCCTTTGTGAGCTCTGATAGCTGATAGTGATGGGATGCAGACCTGCACAAGTCACAGTAATGGGTTTTGACAGGTCCTGTGAATTGTTAGTTTTTCTTAAGTTTCATTCTTGTCACTATCGCCTGTGGCACTGTGAGCAGAATGACAAAACAGGCAGTGCAGCTCCATTAATGAGCTACCTGTGCTGTTCATACAGGAGAACAATCAGCCTTCTCTTATTCCCCCAGGACATTAAATTAAGGTTGGCAATGCATGCATAACTGCTGCTGAGGCCTGATGCATAGGCTTAGTCTGCAGTCTCCTTAATTGCATCTATACCTGTAAGCTTATGAAATAACCTGCTTGCATCTGCTGAAGGCAGAGCCAGATCAATTTGGAAGCATGCAGGTACAAAAACAATGTTTAGTGTACCTAAATGCATTTTGTAGAACATGAATACACAACCCAACACCGAGCTAAGCAGTTGATATGCTGCAGGGGAGGGATGACATCCGCAGGGAATGTTACAGGCTGGAGAAGTGGGCTTGTGAAAAACTCAAAGTTCAACAAGGCTGAGCACAAGGTCCTGCACCTGGGTCAATGCAATCTCCGATATATAAGTGCAGACTGAGTCATGAATGGATTGAGAGCAGCCCTGTGGAGAAGGGCTTGGGGAACACTAGTGGTTGAAAAGCTGGCAATGAGCTGGCAATGTGTGCCAACAAACCAGAGAGCCAACTACACCCTAGCTACATCAAGATATATGTGACCAGCAGGTTAGGGGGGGATGATTTTGGCTCTCTACTTTTGTGAGACCCCAGCTGGAGAGCTGTGTCCAGCTTTTGGCCCACAAGTACAAGAAAGACATGGATTTGTTTAAGTGGTCCAGAAAAAGACCAAAAAATTGACCAAAGTGCTGCAACTCCTCTCCTGTGGACAAAGGTGGAGAGAGCTGAAGTTTGTTTAACTTGAGGAAGAGATCTTATTGCATCCTGTCATTAAAGTGGGTTTACTAGAGAGATGGGGCAGGAATCTACCAGGTCCTGTAATAACAGGACAAGGGCACCAGTTGTATATGAAATAATAACCTCATTGCATCAGGCCCTCAGCTTTCATGTAACAAGAAATAATTTTTTCTAGTGAGCACATGCAGGTAATACACCCCAGGAAGAGTAGTGGCATCTGTGGTTTTTCTGCCAGGCCTCCACAGAGGAGGTTACAGAGCTGTGAGAGGTAACTGCATAGAGCTCAGTGTAGGTCCACATGCAGTCCCCCGAAATTCCCTGATCTGACACCTGGTTTAACAAGCCATGACTAGCTATAACTCATTAGCTCTGAGTTACAAAGCTTAGTTAACATAATTAGACTGCATTCAGAAATGAGCTTTGATTCTTGTGCTGTGGTGCATTATGTGAACTCTTTGTTCATTTGTTTATGCTGTGTTGATCTCAGTTTCTATTTGGGCTTTTTGGTGTTTGTTTGTTTTCCCCCTATGTTTCATGAGAAACTAAATCCCCTGCTGGATAAATCTAGACATGGAAATTGTGAACTTTTCACCCCTACTGTATTTTGTAAAGAAACACATAAAAAAATTAAGCCAGTCTCTGGCTGTATGAGTCAAACTAGGTAATTCCCCCATAACTATTTGCTCATTGTAGTGCACAGGTGGAAGACCAGGTAGCAGCACCACCAGCAATGTGTTGCATTCTGAGATATTCAACTTTATCTTGTGTGTGTGTGTGTGTACCCCATGACAGCACAGTAAATCCTAATTCTTCTGTTCTGCTCTTGATGGCTGTCAGCCACAATGGCTTCTCTGGCCTGTAATGAGGGAAGGTAACAGGGTGTCTCAGACAAACAGCACAAGTAGTCATCCTCTCAGACCTGATGGAAATGCATTGCTTCATGTTGTCAGTGGCATCTGTGTAGCTTCCTGGTAGACCAAAAGAGGAAGAGAGCATTCACCATGCTGATTTGTGAAGCTGTAGTCTCACCCGATCAGTTTAGGTGCTGGCTCCTAGACACATTCTGTTTTCTTTTAATATAGATGGAAACAAATTTATATGAAATGGTTTTGATTGTTTAAAAGTGATAGAAAGAAAAACAAAAATATATTTATGAAAATTATACAAAAAGGATGCTCTCTTAAGAGACTTATGGGAAGCTATAAGGCCTGTGGTGGTGGGCAAATAATACAGTTACAGTCAGTTTTGGTTTGGGGTTTTCTGCATGTTTTCCCTGTCTCTGGCAAGAGGGAGGTAGAATCTGTGTCTAAGAAATTGGTTTAGAGTAAATGTGATAGTACAGTTCTGCAAATTTTACAGAAATGGGAATGCAAGGGATGTCAAGAGATGTTATGGTCACTTATTCCACATTTAAATAAGACTTCTGAACATAATACACCTTCACCTGTGGCAGATACTTTTTTTTTTGTGGGACTAAGCTGTTGAGCTGGGCAGTCTTAGAGTTGTCCTGTATACTACCCAATAAATGTGATAGTAGCTCAGTAGGCAGGTTGTCATAGTGACCATGTGTGATGGGCATTGTCACAGCTGCCATGTGTGACTTGCTGAATCAGAGACTTCATAGAATCATTAAGGTTGGAAAAGACCTTCAAGATCATTGTGTTCAGCCTTGTAAAGTGATAATGCACAAAGAGCTTACTTAGCTTTGTAAATGTGCCAATGTAACAGTTGCAAATGTGATTGGTCATCTAAGATTGGTGTTTTCTGTTTATTTAATTTAAAATTATGTACCAAGGAACCTCAAAGATTTAAAAAACAGTCCTGCCACAATTACAGTTGTAGTGCCTGTTTTAACAGGCAAGTCGGAGGAGATTCATAGTTATTTTTGCCAAATTCATCATTCTTTGATCTCCTTCAGCATGTAGCATTGCACATTTGCATGCCATTGAAATTGATAACGATGCTTTGTGTAGTGGACAATCTGTTTACTTCCCTCCTGTCCCTGTAAAAAGCTACTCCTTTACTTTGTTTACATTGGTACTCTATCACCAGGCAATGGTGAATTAAAAATAAAATCAATGAAATAAACAGTGTGTGTAAATAAAAGGTAGTAAACTCACTTAAATGACATTTGAATCACAGGAGTGAAATCTCATAGACTTTGTTGCCTGAATTTAACCTTATTCTGTTATTATGTTTCCTTATTTTTAGCACAACTACACTGATTATATATTGGCAGAAGCATTCACTACCTCTTGTGAGGAGTGTAAAACCATCTTGTACCTAGGATTTACAATCTGACTAGGTATTCAGATAGGTAGAGAGGAAATAGTAATGTCTTATGTAACTTGCATGCTGAAGAGTTCTGGAAGCTAGTGTTATTAATCATCCTTTTCTTTGTCCTGGCTTTCAATGAAGAATATTTTTAGCTGCACACACAGAGAATGGCTCCTTGAAGCCGCAGTTCTAGAAAGTACTATTTGTAGTTTAAAGAACTCTTCTTGCTCACAGAATTGTAGAGTGCTTTAGGTTTTTTTTGCACTTATATTTGCACACCAGTGGAATACCTGCAAGTACTCTGTTAGAGATCGAGCATATCGATCCATCTTTGCTGATTGTGATAAAACCCTGGGCTTGCCTAGTATGGGAATTTTAATGAGTAATTGTCATCCTCTCCTTTTATTTTTCTATATATTGAAAAGTCACTGTATTTATTTTTTTCTATGGAAATTAATACAAGAGCAATATTGATTTATTTTACATGGCATTTAGAACTTTTAGATCATACTTCTTTAAAAATATTCTAGCTTCATAAAAAACCCAAACAAAACCCCCAACAACTTAAGTTACCTCTGTATATTTTATTTTCCTAAAATATCTTTGAATAATTAATAGCATTTCCTCAAATTACTGGTGCTCAGGAGAAAATTGCTTCTGTAAATCAGAGTGAACTCTAACATTTATGAATAATGTGAGAATCTGTTTCCCTCTCTGTTCTCACAACTTCATTGAGAAATTAGATATGCCTGTAGCCTCCCAGTTTGATGTGATTGTTAGTGTTTAAATGCCTTACATATGAATACTAATTTTTATTGTCAGGATTTCAGTCATTGGATAACAGCTTAATTTCCTTTGGCACTTAGGATCATAGATTCTAAATTGCGTATACTAACTCTAACTTGTATGCTTTTATTAAAGAAATGTAGGAAAAAATTATAGTCAGACAGAACCCATTCACTTAAAAAATACAATTAGAGACTCTGCAGTCCTGTGTGGAAGATCCCCTTTCAGCTTTCCAATATCCTAATTTTAAAGGTGACCTTCACAGAGGTTTAACCAGGGATTTAGTGAAAGAAAAATGTGTACTTGCAAGGAAGCCAGAAAACTGACTGAAAAGTGCAGCATGGCCCATCATCTGTAAGAAATATCCTGCTCTGCTTGTTGGAATTGTGCTCTGAGCACTTCTGCCGGAGTCTGATGAGACTTGACACATCTAATTCTGTTAGGAGCCTGGGATTTTAGCCTTTATTTTTGAGCTGTAAAATATTTTTGGTGTTCAAGGAAATATTTACGAAATCTGGTAAATAATTTGAAAAATTATGCTTATATGAATTGCTACACAAATGTATTAATTTAAACCAGCTAAAAGTAAGGATCTTAAAAAGATCCAACGTATTTATTGTATGCTTGATTATTTTCCTGAATTTCATATGTCAAGTGAAACAAAAGTACTGCATCAGAAGAAATAAACTGATAAAAATTCATCTTAACAGTTTTAATACAGCAGAAAAATAACAGAAAAAAAAATGGTGTTATCCGTAGGCTTAGTCTGTAGAAAGGGAGCAACCAATAAATGCAGAGGTAATAAGGGCAGAAATTTAATTATGCCTTTTACAGAAAGGGAGCTTTAGTTTTAAATATGAGCTGCAAGCATTTAATTGTTTCAACTTCTAAATGACAACTACCAAATTTGATTTGAAAAATCAAATTTGAGGCACATTTTGTGGACTGCCGTGCATCTCATGTCATATAATAAACTTTAAATGGACTAAAAGCATCAAAGGCGTAAAATGTCAGTTGAAGCTAGGACTCAGAAGTTTAACTCCTTTTCAATATTACCAGTGGAAGAGGTGTCAATAACCTTTATACAGCTAAAGCTTCAGTGCAATTTCCAATATAAAGATTATAAGAGGCAGAGATCGTTCAGGTCATGGACTTTTTTTTCTTAGGTAGTTTTCTCTTTTTAGGTAGAGGTATTTCTCCCCCTTGATGCAAAATTTTCTGTGTGCAATTTCTTATGTAGGTACTCAGCATTGCCAGACACTTTACAGTTGAGCACTAATTTTAAAATATATTTTATTATCTGCAAAGTTTTTTAAAACACTGCTCACTCTTTCCCAGATCCTTCATGATTTCTAAAGATCAGACCCTGCAGGTAATTTGCTTAATAAAACAACCATGAGACAGTCAAAAGGCTGTAAGATGTTAAAGAATAGTTCCAAGAAAACAGAATACAAAGGGGAATGTAGCACAAGGCAGTGGACCTATCTGTCTTTCTCATGTCTGAAGTGGAACAAAGACACAGAATAGAGAAAGCAGGTTTCCTTTCACTGCTCTTTATTGAATCTTCTATCTATAAGATGAAAGAATGTGAACAACAAAGGCTTTCCTCCGCACCCCCAAAAAGCTGAGACAAAGCTGATCATTCATACTGAAGGTTCCTGCTGATATTATCTCTAAATTTCTTAGAATTTTTTTTCCCTGAGGTGATTTCAAGTTGTGCCTCTGGTGATTTCTCCCTAAGAAGTGGCTGACACCCAGTTCTACTGGCATTTGCATGGTGTAGATGCTCTAGTATCAGGCAAACATGAGAGTGTGTTGTGCCACAGCGTTGTGCTTGCACACTCGTCCCAAGGTATATAGTACTTTGATCATTAGCAGTATTAGCTTTGTGCCTCTCATTACAGGAATGACACTGAGGGGCTGGAGCGTGTCCAGGGAAGAGCTGGTGAAAGATCTGGAGCACAAATCCTATGAGGAGCAGCTGGGGGTGTTTAGCCTGGAGAAAAGGAGGCTCAGGAGAGATATTGTTCTCTACAACTGCCTGAAAGGAGATTGCAGAAAGGTGGGAGTTGGTCTCTTCTCCTGGGTAATTAGCAGTAGGAATAAGCTTCAAGTTGCTCCTGGGAAAGTTTAAATTGGGCATTATGGAAATTTCTTCGCTGAAAGGTTTGGCAAACACTGGTAAAAAATGCCCAGGTAAGTGATTGAGTCACCAAACTTGGAAGTATTTAAAAAATGTGTAGATGTGGCGCTTAGAGCTGTGGCACTTAGGAACTTAAACGTACTACTTAGTGGCAGACTTGGCAGTTTTAGGGTTATGGTTGGACTTGGTGATCTTAAAGACTTTTTCCAACCTAAATACTTCTAAAATTCCGTGTGTCAATTTATTTTTTCTCACTATCATTTGCTCTGTTATGTTTCATCTTCCTCTGCTATTTTAAAAATAGAAGTAATGTGCAGAGAAAACACTGCTGTCATTTAATGAGACTAAATTTTAAAATGAAAATAATTTAAGCAGTGAAATAGGTTTCTTAGACAAGAGAGTTTCAGGAGTGAATGAGAAAGTATCTACCAACTGTGTGTAGGTACAAAGGATGTGTAGACAAGGCCTGATTTTGCCTTGAAGTTAGCCCTACTTTGAGTAGGAAGTTGAACTGCTTGACTCCCCTGAGCTGTCCTCCAACATAAACTTTTTCTATGGGGGTATAATGTGCAACAATGTTCAGCTCCTGCTTTATAGATGTAATTCACCATGCTGCAGGAGTTGGTTTTGTTGTTGCTGTCAGAAAAGTAAAATGTATTAAATATTCTGACTGAAGATAACACTGTGATTTTAACAATTAATGCAATGAAAATAATTTTGGGCCATAGCTTCCAGTTTCTTCATGTCAGTTCTCTATTCTGTTTCAAAACTAACATTTTTCCTGTCATAGGCTCTGTGTAGATATTCATTAAAAAACTAGATAAAACATTACAGAAGGTGAAAGATTCTAAAGACATGCTGTATACCAGCATCCCCTTTATCCCATATCTTCTTCCACGTGCTACACTAAAGCAACAAAAGGCGAGACAGCCTGTATGGAAATCTCAGTGTTTTCTGCTATGTTCCTGATGATTTTGCAGTCCACTGCTTCTCTACCACTTTAATAGTCCTTAGGGGCATTCATTAATGAATGATGACTCAGGACAGTCCTTGTTTGTCCAAGTGTTAGTAAAGAATCAAACTGATTCCCAGAAGCCCATGGAGGAGTAACAGGAGCACTGTCTCTGTTTCAATATTTAGCTGGAGCACAGGCCACAGGATGATGCTTCTGCAAATGGAGCATCCTTGATGAACTGCAAACCACATTATGTGAGAAGACTGCCTGTAAATGAAAAATCTGAAAAGTTGTTCTCTTCTCAACTAATTTAAAGGAACAGATATGGATTGAAGAGGAAAAAACCACAATATTTTGGCCAATATTATGATTTCCTTTAAGATAGTGTACAAAAATAAGGACAGTAAAGTCAGTCTTCTTATCTTCTGTCTTTTTGTATTGCCTTGAGTCTGTTGCTTCTGTGAACAAAAAAGTGCAAAGTCCAGCCCACAAGAAGTCCTAACTGTATTCCAAGAAGCCCAAGGGTTTATCCCAATTCTGACTATGACCCTACAGAGAATGCCACAGAAGAATCATTGTAGCCGCTTTGCTACCTTCTCAAGAAGCTGCTATCTGAACTAAATAAAACCTAAATGAGCCTAAAAATTCATAAAATAGACTCAGTTTAGCTTGAGTTGTAGGTCTGAGGTACTCATATATGCTCATCTTCCAGGATCGTATAATATGGTAGTTCTGCCTGTGGTGTAAAGCAGAGAAGGGTCAGCTTCCTAGTGTTCTTTTTTTTTTTCATACTCCTTTTAGTAAAAATTTTTAGAAACTTTTTGTCAGAAACAGCTAGAGCTTTTGTACAGGTCTACTGTGGATAGGTAGTTACTGGCAATTGGGTCATAGAAGATCTTTTCTTTTTTCCCCTGTAAAGAATTGTGTAGTGAAGTTGAAACAGCAATAAATAGGAAGAAATGATTTATTTTCATTGTAGATAAAACTCTCAGCATCAAATAGGAACTTTGATGTATTTGTATAAGAAAAGTTAGAAAAGAATGTTTGAATCATTCATCATGAAGCATTCCAAAGCTAAAAGGTCAAAAGTTTCTCCCATCTGTCAGAAAACAGTCTCCAAAGCCAGAAGACTGCCAGAAACATGCTCAGTCCAGCTTGATTTTGACCATTGGGAAGTGCTGAAAATGAGGAAAATAAAATCAAATAGCTTCAAAATTAAAGGGGAAAAGGTATTTTCAGTTGGACATTTCTTTAGAAAGAGTTGTTAAATTGTGACTCCCCCAAAATGTATATACAGCACTGCAAAAATATGAAACCTAGTAAGTCTTAAAAGCAGATAGGAGTCAAATATTTCTGCAGCCTGCATGTTGCCTTTTCTGTGTGCTTCATGAGATGAAAAAATGATTTTAATAAACAAAGGAGTCAAAGGGCTCTTGGGTGACTCATAGAGACAATTCAATATGTCCTTTTGCATTACAACTTGAAATATGAGAGAAAGTGAAGGAAAGTTTTACATAATAAGAAAGATAATCTAAGCTTGCTGCAGTATCTGGGGAAATGATAGCATCTGGAAATAGAAGGTCTTTAAGTGATACTGCTGAATCCAGGGCCATTCTTGTGAATGATTACAACTTGGTTAAATTCTTATCTTTCTGTATGTTGCAGAAAGCACTAGCACTCTCAAATCAAACTTTATTTTTTGTTAAGAAAATGAGTTTTGATCAGACTGCTTGGAATTCTATGGTTTCTCTGTTGTGCAGTAAATGTAACTCTTTCTGAAGTCTTGCTGAAGTAATACCTAAATATGTAATATCTAATAAGTAATACCTAAATATGACTTATACTTACAAATATTTCTACTTTTATGATTTTATTTTTAAAATACACCAAATAAGCAATGTTTCTTTTCTGAAGTGATTGTATAAATATCATTATATATATAGGCATATGCATACTCTACATTCACTTCAGAATTTTTCCTCTTCTTTTTCCTCATTATCACTAATGTATTAGGTTAGCTCATTACAGTATTTGGGCTTATATTTCTTTTCCTACTTTAGTCTATTTCTATGTTTGAAATCTATTTCCCATCTTATTTGGATTCCTTCTCATTCGTTCATATTTTTCTTATTTCACTCTCAACTTCTGCATTTCTTTTTAATTTTTCCTACAATGATAAATACTGATATGGGGAAGAGATTTAGCTTTGCCCTCTTAGGTCACCTTAAAAACCCTCCAGGGATTTGTCATACTGTCTCCATCTTTGAAATCCATTTGAAAATCTTTCATGACTGATCTTGAGTTATGTGCAAACTTTCATTTCCAGTAGGATTTTTGCTTATCACTTTATGAATACACTCTATGTGTGTAAAAATATGCTATGTATTATTTCAGTCTTCTTCTCCATTTCCTTAGGCTTTCTATTTTCATGCTTATTTTTTTTTCTCCATCACTCTCCTCCCCTCACCCCCACCCCTTGTTTGCTCATATACATCCTTTTTCTCTTTGAGTTTCTTTCTCACACAGAATAACTTGTGTTCCTGGAATATACATCTGTTGCAAATTCTCTTGCTGATTTTCCTGTTTCTACTACTTCTTCTGTTAATGACAAACCATGACATTGCCTACATTAGCCCCTGCTTTCTCTGTGCTATAGCTTTAAGATTTCTAATTATGTAGTACAGAGTGATGACCTTAATTGGGCTGCAAAAATTCCATATAAATAAGCAGCCTTTCACCCCACCTGCAAACTGCAGGGTTACACCCAAATCCTGTGTGATCCTGCACTTGGATATTTGGGGATCCCCTACTTGCTCCTACACTGGGCCCTGGAAATTGCATGAGATATAAGGCAGGATATTTCCTCTAGGATTCTGGGACAAGTAGATAATTCAAAAGAGCATATTAAAAATCCCTAACAGAAACCCAGTATTTATTCACTCAGAGGTGTTACATACCACAGAAAAAATGCCTTGTCTATTCACCTGAGTCCCTCTGTTTCTCTCAAGTGTAGGGTGTGTCCTGATCTGCCAAAGGAATCATCCTTCTGTGCCTTGGACTGTCTTTGTAGGAGGTACTTTTAAGACTGAATTATCATCTTCTCAGAAAATGTTTAGCTGTCTAAATTTGTTTTTCAGTCTAAAGCTGTAAGATTTATAATATCATCCATAGACTTTTTGAGCAGCAATCACTGTTTCAGACATCGTCACCTTTACTCAATTTCTTATCTTTGGCTTCTGTTGTATATATCCTTTTTTGGTAGCCTCAGGCAGGGTAAAATATAAGTCCTAAAAATGTTCTTGACTGTATGGGGAAGAACTTTACATGCCTGGATCTTGGCAGTAGTGCCTCTCAGTAAATGTGATGATATGGCTTGAATATGTTTTTCATGGAAAGAGCAGAGCCTCTCAGAGTGCTCTAAATAGAAACAGAGTTACAGAATAATTAGGAAATGGCTATTATGCCTCAAGTTGTGTGTGTATCTGGTGAGGAAGGATTACAGAGAGCAGGGAGTGCTATAATTTATTTGGTGTGCATATTCTTGCAAATCCAAAGTATTTTCAGATATTTCAGGTGATGCTGAATTCTGGCTAGCAAGAGATAACTGCTCAGGGTACTTTTCCTACTGCTAAAGCTATTTTTTTTCTACCATCTGGAACTTAACCTTATGAAACAAATAAAACTTTAGTATGTTTTTAAGGGTTTTTTTTTTTTCCTTAGGCTTAACCCAATATTGTGTTCTTCCTTGAAGAGGATAAGGATATTTAATGTCATGTTTTTCTGATGGTGTAGAAATTGTGGAGGGAAACATAAATACTTTTACATTGATTTTTATTTATTATTTAAAATGCTGGAGTATTTTCAAGGTAAGTGTTTCTGAGATAAACCAAGAAACAACATCTGTCAGTGGGAGGAATTCTGTCTTTAAAACCTTAAAAGCTCTCAAGTTTGGAGCAAAAGCAACATTTATACAGTCTCTAAATTAATTTGTAGGAATAGGATCACTGCCAATGGATCCTTATACCTAAATCCATTTCTCCATTTTCAAAAACTGGGCCTCATTTGGTATTCTGTGCATCATTATCACTTTTTGTTTTGTTTTCTTCTTTGAGTTTTTCTAAAAACATATCCCAGTCAGATGCTTTTAGTCAGGTTGTCGTACCTGTAGCATATTTCTCTTCAATTTTATAGACTGAAAGCAAATATTTGCTCTTTGGGTCCTTAGCAGATATTGTTACTGTTTTGAATCCCACAGCCAGGACAGATATACTGGGTTAAATGCAGCAGGTACAGAAAGGTCACACCTGATCGCTGACATACCTGCTGATTATTGTGTAGCAAAACATTTATCTTGGAAGCATTTTTTAATAAATGCAAGTGAACACTTCAACAATTTGAGTAAGATATACAAAATATTTAGAATTTTTCAGAGCTAGAACACTATGACTGTGCTATCTGTAAGTGTAATGATTCATAAGAACTTCAGAGAAAATAGTAACACAATTTTTGACAATAATAGCAAGCAAAAATAGCAATCTCTAGTAACAAGATTTAATAAAAGTAAAGAGATTGCCAAAATAGACACACTTGCTACAGTAACCCATGGGTTTTGCAGAAAGATATAGACAGAAATTACACATAATAAAAACATTTATTCTATTGACAGCACAAAAATTGCCCATCACCTGATTTATAGAGTGTAGAGACTCCCCAGTTTAGTTCATGCTTTGTCTGAAACCATTGCATACTAACTAGCGGATATTGCTAGCTTCTAATTTATTATTCTTCCTGCATAGTTTCTCTCCAAACAAAATAATTAAAAGAACAAATATTTTGTCTTGGAAATGGGTCAAAATAGCAAGAAAATAATTATATTCTTGTACTAATTTTTCTGAATAGCTGAAGCAACCTTACATCATTTGTCCTATAACAAAAGCTTCTGAGTCTGTGTTGCTTAATTCTTAAGATTCTGTTAAATATTTCAGGGCTTTTTGTCATATGCCAGAAATGAAACCAATCTCATATGGCAATGCTGGAAAAGAGAAATCCATATCTATTATTGTTTTTATCTAAAGACCTTATCTGAAAATTTTGATAGCATGATATAGTTGCAGAGATTTCTAAATAGCTATTGATATGTTGATTGACAATATAGAAGATTCAGTCAGAAATCTAAAATAAACCCAAACACACAAAAAAGGTAGCAAAGGAAAAGCTGAGGACTTCTTTCCAGAATTTTGCTGAAACATTAATGACTACTCTCCCTAGGTAACCAAACATTTATCCCACTATAGAAGGTTTATATTAAACATATAGAATAGAGAGACAGGTTGGTTCTTGCAAATTTTGTGTAGAATGTCTGATCCTCTGGGATGCAAAGTAGAAGTATGCAGCAACTAGTCTGATAAAATTTCAGTAAGAGGTGATACAACAAAGGCAAAGGAGTCCAAAATTTGGAGTACCAAATTTTGGTACCAAAGGTGTACCACCAGGCTGAGACAGATCTGTGCAGTCAGCACCCAGTTAACCCCTACACAGTCACTGGGCTGGTGTCACCAGGGCTCTACCAAGACTAAAAAGTGGAGTCAGAAACTCTTGTAAAGGCAGAAACACCCTCTCTCCACCTCACTTTTCCTCCCAAAAGAGAGTGGATGTCTTTTCTGAGTGAGGAAAGTGCCTTTTTACATGCAATACAGTAGTGGCTGTAGCAGTTCCTTGGCCAGAGGGTATTTCTACTCCTTCATTCCTGGCCATTCTTCTAAAGGCCAGAGCTGTATTTTACACTGGGCAGCACAGGGCACATGTTATGGAGACAGACCTGGAGCCGGTGAGAGAAGGCAGGGCTCCCTATCTCTCCTCCTCCCTGCAGCTGATCTCCATTTAAAGTTACATGAGATGCAAGGACAGAGTGCCTGCCTTGGCTGGAGAAAAGCATCAACCTCCCATGAACAGTCCTGCAGATGGTCACTGGAGCACTGGGCAGTGGAGAGGTGGGACTGAACCCTCTCACTCCAGAGGGCAGGGAAGGCCCCAGTCCAAAAGCAGTAAATTTTGGACAGAATGAAGGGGATTTCCATTGTCATCCATCTTTTAGAAGAAAGTGGTCCCCAGCACATCAGTTACATGGTGCAGAGATCTGCAGGAGCCACGGGTGGTGGAAGGCCCAGCTGTGCAGGTGTGAGGTGCTGACATGAGTGGAGTGATGAACCTGCGGTCACTCGAACTGCGGGACACTGGGCCTGGTCCATATCAGCAGCTCTCTGTGCCTGCTGCATGTAAGAGCAGCTCAGGAATTACATTTCTTTATAGCATGAACTGACTGAGGGGAGGAGCAGGGATAAAGTTCAGGATCATGCTTCTGGCCTCCAGCACTTTTTCCTGCCCCTCACAAGTTTAGTGCTGTGATTTTATCTGGTACTTCACCATGGGCTGTGTTGGACATGGGACAAAACAGCTCTTCCCTCAGTAGCTTTTATTTCTGTAGGGTAAGAGCTACCTGAAGGCCTAGTTTATTTCTAATTTAAAATAATCTAAGTGGCTACTATGTGAGAGTTATTTATATATTCCAGTGTATCCTATTCTAGTTACTGACCCATCATACTACTGCTTTCTTTTATGAATATGTTTATTGAAGCAGGGTACTCCAGAAGTGTGGAACAGCACTTGAGATCTTTTGAGTTCAACTTCTACTATCCAATCTGTATTTCAGCAACAACATTTTTCTATTTCTGGTGATAGTTGTTTTTCTGATTTAGTCATGTGGTGTTTTACTGAGACTTGAAAAAGTAAGTTTAGTGGGGTGGATGCACTGAGGCAAGAGGCAAAGAATTTATAATCCACTTGGAGGTGGCTTTCCAGGACATCTGTATTGAACCTCTTGTGCATGAATCTCTTCTCTGGAGTCTAAGAGATTTCAGAAGAGTCTGTTGAAGAAACACTCTGATGAACCAATCAAAATTTTAATATTAAACCACCAATCCATTCAAAGAATCCATCTACTTTAATTTAAGCAAAGATAAAGGTTGGGTTATTTGTACAACACTTGCTTTATATTTGTGTCTCAGTTTGCTCTGTTTCATACTGGACTATATATGGAATTGAACATCCCCATTCTCATCCATGTCTTCTACTGTGTGGATTTTCCACAAAATCAAGTCTTCTGACTCCAACTTCTATACAATGTCTTTTATGATAAATTATTATTCTTCCACAGTTTTTATTATCAAAATAGTGACATTAGTTTTTCTTCAGCTGGATTTTTGCCAAGAAAAGCAAACTCACTTGCAATTTCATCCATGTAACTTATGATTTACAGGTTTGCCATGGTGGCTATTCTGCATATTCTGCAGCTCTTTGCCAATAGTAGAAAATATTATGTAATAAAATAAATTAAGAAAAATAGAGTTGGTAGCTTAGATATTTAGAACTGGAAAGTAGTCCAGATTGTGGCATGAGTCTAAACAGCCTCATTGCTCTGGAGCAATTACAGAATTAAAAGACACAAAACATGTACTCCACCAACAATAAACAAAGCAAATCAAATAGTTCTTCCATCCCCAGGCAGTGGAATTTAGGGTTACAGCTCTAACTTTACATCCTGCTGGGCTTCCTGCTAAAGTGCAGAGAGGGGGGTGTGTTTAAGAATATGTGAAGCAAGTGGACCCAGTCAGTGCTGCTTAGGCAAATGACACTCTGCCTAGCTGGAGTGTCACATGGGTCTAGGGTAACTAGCAGTGTAAAAAGTGCTTCAGCCCCCTGACTCATCAGTTATGAATCTCCATCTAAACTACAGTTTTGTATTCCCAGTGTGAGGAAGATGTTAATGTAGTGGAGCAAATCTAACAGATGGCACTAAAATGAATGGAGTGTATAATGTGCAGGAGAGATGGGTTTGTTCAGTCATAAGAAAGCTAAACAGGGACCTTACTGCTGTTATCACCTGCCTGATGGAAAGCTACAGAGAAGGTGAAGCTGGACCCTTCTTGTGCACTTTAAATAGGAATGAGGACAAAAGTTACAACAACAGAAAATTCAATTAAATATCAAACATGTGCTTTACCATTATAATGACCAAATGTAGGAATATGTTTCCCAGAGAGGCTCCGCATAGAACTTTCTTCCTTGGGGATATCCAAATCTTGAATAGGTAAACATCTGAAGAAACTGATCAAACCAGAACTGATATGAATTAAAGGCTGGAGTAAATGCTCCTCAGAGATCCCTCTGGGACTTCTCAGTGGAAATATAAACAGACTTATTACAGCTGTTGTTTAAGAAGATGCAATAGCTGCTTTGACAAGATAACATTTGTGAATGTTTCCGAATAGTGCTAAGCAAATGTTGCCTAAAATGAGTAGGGAAAAATTATCACAAATGCAGAACCCATCTCTGAAAACCCCTGGATTTGCACCTTTTAGATGTTGTAGGGGTTATTTTTCTGTACAGATTCACACAATCTTAGAATATCCAGGCTTGGGAAGGACCAGCAAGAATCATCAAGTCCAACTCCTGGCCCTGCACAGGATAGCCTTAAGAATCAGATCATGTTCTTGAGAGCTTTGTCCAAATGCTTCTTGTACTTTGGCAGGTTTAGTGCTGTGGCTGCTTCCCTGGGGAGCCTGTTACAGTGCCAACTAACCTTTGTGTGGGAAACCTTTTCCTCATATCCAGCCTAAAGGTTCCCTGATGGAGATTCATGCTGCTCCTTCGGGTGCTGTCACTAGTCACCAGGGAGAAGAGATCAGTGCCTGCCCCTCTGCTTCCCCTTGAGAGAAAGCTGTAGACTGCCATGAGTTGTCCCCTTCCCCTTCTCCACTTTGAACAAATCAAGCAACCTTCTTATGCTCTGATACCCAAAACTGCACACAATATTCAAGGTGAGGCTGCCCCAGAGCACAGCAGAGCAGGACAATCCCCTCCCTTCCTGGCTGGTATGCTGTGCCTGATGCCCCCCAGGACAGGGCTGGCCCTCCTGGCTGTCAGGGCACTGCTGACTTTTGTTCAGCTTGTCAAGGATCAGAATCTCCAGGTCTCTTGCTGCAGGACTGTTCTCCAGCCTCCCACTCACTGGTCAGTACGTGCAACATGGTTGGTTTATTCCAAGTGCAGAATCCAGGATAAGTCCTCGTTAAACTTCATATGGTTGGTGATTGTCCAACCCTCTGATTTTGCAGGATCTTTCTGCCGGACCTCTCTGCTTTTAAGGGAGTCAACAGCTCCTCCAGAATATCTGTCATAGGCAAACTTACTTAGCATACTTTTTGAAAATTTTGAAGTTTATGAAGACATAGAAGAATATCGGCGATTATGCTGGACTTTGGTCTTGTGAAGTTGTGCTGTCTGTGAGCAATGACTGCATTGCCCTTCAGGTGTTTTCCAGTAACTCCTAGAATAATCTTCTCTGTAACTTTACCAGGCCCTGAAGTTAGACTGCCAGGCCAGTAGTTTCCAGGAACATTCTTCTTGACCTTCTTGTAAATTAGGACATGAACTCCCAGTTGATGGGCATCTCTTTGGATTCCCAAGACCATTCAAAAATCAGAGGTCTCATGATAATGAGCTACTCAAACATTTATGTAGTCATATAATTTCAGCGAGACAACCAGCAATTCTGAGGATGCAAGTGATTGCCCTGGCATATGAGTCACGCTAGTTTTAGCAGTGCAGAGTTTTTTCTAGCGAAATCAGGATTACCTCAGAAGTTAGGGTTGTAAATGATTGCACTGATTATTGATTACATGGGGAACTGCATAATTGCTTCACCTCAGAACATGATTAATTTGTTGTTAGTGGTTGAATCCTGCTACAGGAGCATTAAAAGGATGCATTTAATATGTGCTTTATCTCTACTGGGTTGATTAATGCTGGGAATATTTTTGTGACATTGAAACCACACACACACATAATTGTAAACAAAGTAATTTTTTTTAAATCCATCACCTATATATATATATATATTTATAAGGAGGCCTTCAAAATGAAGGAAGCATACAAGGGGTGGGAGCAGGGATGTATGGCCTGAGAGGAACATGAAGACCCAGCCCAATCATGCTTGGGGACAGGGTTAGGAAAGCTAAAGCCATGTGAAGTTGAATGTGGCAAGGGACAGGAAGAGCAACAAGAATGGCTTCTGCCAGTTTACTAGCAGCAGAATGAACATGGGGGAACATGTGGGCCTGCTGCTGAATGTACCTGAGGGTATGGTGATGAAGGGTATGGACAGAGGTGGGGTACTCAACATCTTCTTTGCCTTTGGGAATCCCACTTCCCTGAGATGGGTGGGGAAGTCTGGAGCAAGATAGACTTACCCTCAGTGGAAGGGGACCAGGTTAGAGAATATCTAAACACATGGACTGTATTTAAGCCTGAGGGACTCACTAGTGCAAAGAGAGCTGGCCAACATCACTGAGAGGCTGTGCTTGATGAGGTGTGAGAGGCTGCAGTAACTGGGAGAGGCTTTTGACTGTGGGTAGATAGCAAATGTCATCCTTCTATGAGGAGATGACTGGATTGGTAGATGGAGTGTAGTACTGTTTTTAGAACTTAGCAAGGCTTTCTAATATATTACGTCCTCACAGACAAGCTGAAGAACTACGAACTAGATATACAGACATTCAAGGAGGTTGAAAAGTGGTTAAACTTCAGGGTTTAGGGGATTGTGACTAGTGGTAATGAAACCCAGTTGAAAACTATTCACATGTGGTACCCAAGGATGGTACTGGCTCCTATACAGTTTAATATCTTTGTTAATTTTTTGGATGGTGGGTCAGAGTGCACCCTCAACAAGTTTGGAAGTGATGCAAGACTGGGAGGGGTGGTCAATAGACCAGTCATTCAGCTAGATTGTAATAGGTTGGAAAAATGGACTAACAGGAGTGTCCTGATGTTCCACAAAGGGGGATACCAAGTGCTGCACCAGGGAAGGGATAACCCCAGGCTGCAGTACATGTTGGGGACCAGTTGGATGGAAAGCATTTTTGCAGAAAAGGGCCTGGGAACCCTGGTCAATAAACAACCTGAATTAGCAATGTGTTGCAGTGATAAAAGCAGTCAACAGCCTCCTGGACTGTGTTAGGAAGATCATTGCCAGCAGGTTGAGGAAGATTATCCTTTCTGTAGTAATGACCAAAGAGATGACAAGAATGTCCTGGAAAAAGAATATTTCCTGGAGGCCTTGTTGCATGCTTAAGAGACAACTTCTACGGTGCAGACTTGTATAAGTTTTATATGAAATGGTAATAGTAGATCTTGTTCTGTTTCTGGAGGGTCTAGGTTTAGGTAATTTAGAGATTTTAGGCCTCTGGGTACTTATGTCCAGACCCTGGAGTGAAGGTGCTGTGCTCAGACTGCTAAGATAATGCTTTAGGCTGTACAGTAATGTGATTCTAAAAGTCAGCAATCTGAGTGAGAGGACCACTAGATTTGGATAAAGGGGAAATTTGGATAAAGGGAAGAACAGGATGTCACTGACATTTCATTACTTTACCTGAGGTCTGTGCTTTCAGCCCTGAATCAAGCCCATGCCAAAACTGCATATGGAACCCATCCAGCTCAGCTTTCAGGAGTTGATTAGAAGCTACTGCTCTCCAGAAATGGTCTCTGTACTTTTATACAATAGCCCTAAGGCTAGAGCACTTTCATCAGATTTGAGAAATTTTGTTTTAGCTACCTCAGTTTATCTTATGTCATAAAAATATTGGATAAACTGATTTAAAAATATGAACAAATTTTAAAGGCAAAATAAAAAATAAGCAGATTCTGTAAATTTTTGTCTTTTTATCACCCTTGAAGTGATTTTAAGGACTTCTCTGGAATGAACAGTAATTTAAGTCATACATTGCTCCTTATTCTTGTCATAATTTTAAATGTGCATAATCTTTCAAAAAAGGTCTCATTTTATGATGGACTGGCAACTTTTATGTCTCTAATTATTATATATGTTAATATGGGACAATTCAGTTGAATTCATGTATCTTTAGAGGCCTTAGAAATCTTGTTACACAGAACAAATATATTATTAAACTCTGCTCCTTTAGATATAAGTTAGGAATTACATAATTCTGTTGAATAATAATAATAGTGCTGCTCCCATCAAATAAAGGGATTATACTGTCATGGGTAAAACACATGGACTAATAATGTTTTTCTGCATTTACTTTGATTATAATAATTCCCCTTACAGTCAAAAAGTCTGAATTGATTGTTGCCATTTTTTTCTGGTGATATAAAGAATGTGGATAATTATGAATATTTCTCTCAGGTCTTAACTGTAACAGAATTAAATGTCTGAAAACTTAGCTGGAAGGAAGATGATTGTATTTATTCTTGATTACTATTTGTTCTGTGCTTACTGTAATATTTGATGTAAATATTTAGAAAACAGCTCTCTTGATTTATACCTGTGCTAAGAATGGCAGAAATAACTCTTTGTTAACTCTTTATTAACTCTTTGTTAACTCTTCGTTGTGCTTTGTTTTTCATGGGACTTTGTGGATTCTTATCTCCTTGTTGCCTATCAGCATCAGGAATGCTGTAAGCATCCCCACAGTATTTCAGTCTTCAAGGGAATAACTAAAATGTATCAAAAATAACATATATTTGGCCTGATTTTTCAAGAAATGTGTTCAGAATATTGTATTTACACTGAGTATTTATAAGCTTCAGCAGCAATTACAGCAGATAACTCAGAACTTTGGGAATTAGGCAAGTTCAGGAGTTTCTTTAGCTGAAGACCACACAATTCATAGTAATGATTTCTTATACAAACTTCTGAAAAATTCTCTTTTGATTCTTCTTTTATCTATGGGTACTGATACTTGGAATCACCAGGTGACTTTGCAAGTCTAGCAGTATTGGCTATGATAAACCACATGCAGTAACACCTTGGAAGTATGTACAGAAATACACCTTAGGGTATGCAACACAACACAGAATTTTCATTCTGCCTCTGAGGTTATTGTGGTACACAATCTAAAATAACTTACAGTTCTAGATATCTCTAATAATCTTTCAGTACATAAAACTGCAAAGAGACAGCTTCCATATCTTTAGTCCATGCATTCAGTTCATTACAGTAGAATTAATCCTAGTAACTTAAATTGTCTCACTGTTATCCTGTAATTTTATTTATGAGAATGAAGCAAAATTATGAGATTAACTAATAAGAGGAAAATAACAAATGCTATTGTGTGCCCAGCTGGAAACTGTTTCAGGAACTGAAATTAGCTGTACAATGTTAGGCACAATATTATTTTGGAGTAGGATTTAGGCCTTTTTGGACAGCATCAGTCTAGAAATGGTAAAGTTATAGGAGGATATCTGCACTCCTAGCATTTTTTTCCACTGTATTTTTTTTTTTTTTTTTGCAGGTGTCACTCTGTCATGAAGATTTTTATTTTAGGTAAGTAAATCGTGCAAATGGTAAAGTCAAAGGTCAGCTTTAATCCATCGTTGGACTTCCTAGAATGTATTTAAAGTTTCCTGGTAAAAATATTTGTCTTTTGTGATTTGTGACAATGTAGTCATATTATAATCAAACCATTAAACTAAATGGGCTTCAAAATCTAAAGATGAAGCATTATTTGAATTGTGACACAGTTATCAAATTGCAGCTGGGGCCTTGCCATTGTCAGTAGGAAAAATATGCTGTAGGATTCAGAAACATGCAATTTAGAGTCAAATATTGATGTTTGTCATTATAGATCATGGATGTTGAAGCAGAGATTACTCAAGAGATTGTAGTGATTGAAGTGTATTCCTTTTCATACCCTGCAAGTGCTGGAATAATCTATTGTGGATAACACCAAGCTATGTAAAATGCAAAGTTGTTCTCATATACTTAAATTTTTAGTAATTGCATGGTGATTTTGAATACTCATTGTGGTGGATTTTTTGGGTCCTAGCTAAAACAATGAGACTTTCCAACTGAACTAATCCAGTTAGTGACATTTGTTACAAGTACTAAAAATGTGGGAGAGAAAAAAAGCCCAGCAATATGGTAAATTCCTCAGACTGTGCATTAAACACAATTTAGCCCTTCGTGAGAGACCAGAAGAATGGTTTTAAAACCATCATGCAGCAGGAAGAGCTGCTGCATGCACTCCCTGAGCATCAGAGCCCTGTCATGATGGCATCAGACAGAGCAGAACAGAGCACAGTCAATGCACAAGCAAAGGAGGGGCCTGTGCTCCAGGGTGGTGCGGGAGATGAGGATTCTGTCTGTATCAAGGACCTCAGGGGGGTAGTTAGGGTGCTAGTCTGAAAGGCTGGAAGAAAGGCTTGGGATAGCTGAAGCCTGAACTCAAGTTTCTGTGGCAATCAGTGTAGCTGCTGTGTTTTATGCTGAGCACACCGCCCAGCAGGACTAAAGACTCTCCTCCACCTGGACCTCTCAGAACATGCAGGCTGGGCAGCTGCTGACTGTGAATGATGTCTTTCAGTCCTCAGCCTGAGGTGGAAACTACATTACAGGCTTTCCTGTGTGACAGCAGTTGTGGTCTTGCTCTGAAGTACCATTCAGTTGCCAAAAATCATGCGTTAATGGGCTTGGCAGCAGGTGGAGGACTTGCTTTTTGGTTTAAGGTCAGGAATCTTACCCAGACCCTGGTATATTTGCCGTCTTATTTGTGTGCTTCCAATGCTGCAGTCAAGGTCAGTTAGAATAACTGTGATGTAAGGCAACCAGAAACTATTTTCAGTGTTGGTGAAATTAATTTTTTAAATACCACTCTGCTATAGCTAATTCACTGGGGGAAGCACTGGAGAAATTTACTCTGTTACATACCACACAGAAGTTCTGAAGTCAGAATGAAGTACTTCGTCTTTTGTTTTCTTGACTTGAGAATTGCAATATTACATTTTGAAATGTTAAATATTTCCTTCTGTGGTGAATTGAACTCAACCAGCAGCTAAATTCCCACCCAGTCACCTGCTTTCTGCTCCCCTTCCACATCCCCCCTTCCCTGGAAGGCAAAAGCAAGAAATACTCATGAATCGAGATGAAGGCAGTTTAATAGAGAAGGAAACAACCCAACAAGTGATGCAGAGATGATCCCTCTCCACCTGCCACCATCAGACCAATTTACCACCAGTTGCAGGAGGAAATAAAAGCCCTCCAGGCAACACCCTCAGTGTGCTTCTGGGTCCTGACAGAACTGAGCATCAAACTGCTTGGTGCTTGCAAGATGGTACAGATTCTGGACTTTCTCACCAGCAAAACAGTAAGAACTGATTGAAATTTCATATTGAAATATGAAATGTCAATGGGAATGGAATGTTTCAGGGTTAGGAAGTATCTGAGATAGTGCAGAACTGAGTTCTGGTTTCAAGAGAGAGATTTTGGCTCCGGAATGTTTTTCCAGCTCTGTCCCTGAGTCCCTAAACCCTATATATAGTACATCTATGAAAAATGCAACTATTTAATGAATTGCTGTTGAAAATCCTGGATTATTCACTGAAAAGTTTCAGAGCCTTATTAATTCTGGGGTAAAAATCCACTCCTGATCAGTCAAGTGTCTATTGTGCGTACTGATAAGGTGCAAAAGATTACCTTTTAAATTACTGTCTTTTAACCTATGAATACAGTTAACATCTGAGGGCTTCACTTTCTGTGAAAAAGACAAAGTTTGTCAATTAAATTATTGGTATTTTGAGCTGAACTCTGCAGAATTAATGCTTTCAATTTAATGAGTGTTTGAGTCAGTTCTTGTAGTGTGGTTCAAGCTGAAACAAAATTCTATTTCTCTCCTGGAAGCTCTTCTGTTTCTCCTTTTCCTATGAAAATGCTGATGACCAGAGCTTGTACTTTTGGCCATTTCCCACCCAAGCTCTGGTATTTCAGCAGAATGTTCCATGTTGCTGATGAAGTCAGCAGAGTAGTACTTAGCCTTCTCTGAACTACAGAAAAAAAATGTTTTAAGGCTATGTAAGTAGTCATCTGTTTCTTAATAACACTCAGTTATTTTCAAACTCACATCCAATATTATATGTTTGTTTTATCTCAATTAAAACCAAAAAAGCATGGAAACTAAAGCTGTTCACTCTTCATAAGGAAATGAAGCTTGATTCTTATTTAAGAAGGCTGTGAGCATATGTAAGTAAAGGTTGTGTTCTGCTATATACAAAAAAAAGAGTTCTGGATTTTGGCACTTTAATTATTAAGATGAGTGAATGAAAGTGATTTTCTGGTTCATGGGGTTTTTTAATTGAAGTCTTAATTTTTATCTTAACTTTTCCACAGGACATTCCTACCTGTCCATTCACATGAACAGAAAACTGACAGTTTAACCAGGTGAATGTGAGTATTACTGTTTCAAAAATAAACCATTTCACAATCCTTCATCTGCTTAGGTAAATTTCAACATATAAGATAAAAAATTATTAACTTATTAGCTGCCTGCAAGTCTTTAGTTTGGAAACTCTAGTGGCTGGGGTGTGGTGTAGAAAATTACTGGACCCAGTGGAAACGAAAATCAGAAACCTCTGAGATCTTGTCTTGGAGAATGCAACAGCAAACTGACCCACAATGGCTGAAAAGAAGTATATCCAGTTCAGTGAAAACACCTTTCATGATAAAGTATTGAATTTTTTAAAAACTTAAATGTATCACATGTATATACTTAATAATGACCTTACAGAATTGTACAACAATTCTTAAAACACAGCATCTACCCACCCCATCACCAAATAAAAGAAGAAAATATAGAAGAGTGATAAAAGGTGTTTAGGATGTTTGTGTTTCCTGCATAACTACATAGCAAAAAAAAAAAAAAAATTTCAATGAGCTTTACTCAAATATGTTGGTAGACAAGGTGTATTTATGTTCTGCTATGTTGTGTATTGACCCCAGCCAGAAGGTGGGTGCCCACAGTGCCATTTGTTCCTCCCTACCCCACCTTTCCAGGTGGACAGTGGACAGAATAGGAATGGCAAAAAGGAGAACACCTGTGGGTTGAGATAAAGACAGTTTAAACAAGTGAAGGAAAGGGTGGAAAAACCTCAAGTAATGCAAAGGCAGCCACTCACCACCTCCCATACAAGGAGCAATGCCCTGCCAGTCTCTGAGCAATGACCAGCTTGGAAACACTCCTCCTTTCTTCCTTTACACAAGCTTTGTTACTGTGCATGATGTTTCATGGTACAGAATATCCCTTTGGCCAAATCAGATCAGCTGTCCCCTCTGTGTCCCCTTCCAGCTTCTTGCCTATCTCAGCCTACTCAATTATGAAACTTTTTGTGCATGTAAATCTGATACTCTGGAGCTGTTATGAATTTTTTTTCTCTCTTTCTTAAGCTAAGTGCAATTTATTTAAAATATAGTGGATTTTTGTCTTTCAAATATGAGGGCAGAGATGTAGCAATATGCTCTGAAAGGGTGGATTGAACTCTGCTTGCACTAAGGTATCTTTGCAATTTAATATTTCATCTTGGTCAGTTGTATAATTTTTTCTGTTCTCAGAAAACATGTTTTGACCTTTTATATCTGTCAACAATTTTGTTTATAGGTTTTTGAGTGATGGGTTCTGAAGGAATTTTTTTTGTTTTCTCTCTCTTGAAGCCTCAAAAAAAAATTCCAATCTGTTGCCTGAGATTTTTATTCTTGTGAGTATTTAAAGAAAAATGTTCTTGTTCCTTTTTAAAATATGTATTTTAAGACTATTTATGCACTTTGTTACATTATGCATACTTATTATTGAACATATTTAATGATAATTCTGTCTTATCAAAATTGATATCTAATTTCCATTTTCCATATAAAAGCTCATATAGCAAAGCTCCATACTGCATCTCAGTACTCTGAAACCATGGACAGAACAAACTCTGAGCTGCTCATGGGTGCTCATGGTGCAGATCTGTAACAATTCTAAGCACAACATGGAAGAGAAATTAATCCCAATACTCAATGTATGATATCTATCATAAAGTAACTTTTGTCAGTTAGGACACTGGAGATATAGTTAGCATCCCTAAAACTCATTATTAGATCTTACACTGGATTTTTAAACTGTGTATGCTGTTTATTCATATTTGTTTCAGTAGATAATGTTGTTTCCTGGGGTGTTCTTGCTCTACTCCAGTAGTGACTCCATTTGTGTGTGATGTGTGTTGAGAAGAGCACTGGGAGGTGAATTCTCTTCAGCAGAGTGATGTTTTGTGGAATATCCCCAGCATATTGTGGCAGCCTGGTTTAGTTTTTAGGCTGCAGTGCTTTGTATGCTGTGCTGTTATAAACAAGACAAGCCTTTATTAGGGAACTACAGAATAAAAATCTAAACTGCATTAGCTATTCTATTTATGGGCTGGAAATAAGAAACATTTTGATGGTTTTTGGGGTATGATGGAGACCTGTGAGGATGCAAAGAGCACAGCTAAATTTATTCTATATAGAAGACAAAGTTATTGATTGGATGCTTCTTTATTACTCTGGTATGGAGCAGCATCAGGTCTGAATGACCTCTCCTGCTCTGGAGTACTACTAATACCCAGGTCTCTGCAGTAGATGAAGAAATTTCTTTTTCTTGGGGAAAGAACTCTGAATATACTAACAGAAAGGCCCAAACAGCTGAAACAACAATAATCAAAAGCTGAACCTAATGAAATATGAAGTCTAAGCCCTCTCACTTCTTCTGTATTTGACTTTCTGCAAGGTACAAAATACAAGTGATTGCTGAATTCAGACCCCCTACAACACTTTGGAGAGTAGTTAGTCTCTTAAATGGTTTGATTGTTTGCTGTAGGCCTCAGTGCTGATACTTTGTTGTGGTTTTCTGAAGATGGAGCAGTTCTTGTGGCACTATCAGGGCTCTCAGTAATTCTTATACCTGAACCAGCACTGCTACTGTCCCTTTTCCTCTGGTCCATCACTGTCAGGTTCTGCACTTTTCCCTGGGACTCTGAGGAATTGCATACTTTAGATAAGAATTGCCCAGGATGTTTAGTAAACCTTGTTAGCAGCTGAAAGCAAAACAGCTTTGTCATCCTGGTTTGCTCCTGATCACAGCTACTCACTGGGGCAATCTTTGCCCCATGGTACCAGGAAGTGCAGGACCCTGAAAAACAAATCCATTCAAGATTCTACAAGGAATTTAAAATTCTCAGGCTCAGTTTGAATGTGAATTTTATATATGTGCAAATTTTATTATGACAATGACTTCATTTTCTGCTATTAAATAATTTTTTAAAAATTTTATTTTGCAGCATATCCACTAATATTTGAACTATCAGTTAAATTTTAGTCTGTTCTTTATATCTATAGCTATTTTGATGTTTGACTTTCCACTTTTTATATTAGGGAGTATATATGACCTGCGATTTCAGTGGTATCTTTCTGGCTAGGAAGAACTGTAGATTAGCATGTTATTACTAGTAATGGCATGTTATTACCACTTATTCAGATGATTTGGTGACATGATATTCAACCACAAATAGCTTTGGGAGATGCTCTGTAGATGCTGGTAGGCCAATAAATATACTTGTTTAATGTTAAATGATTGTTTAAAGCATTTTGAAAGAAAGTTTTTGCGGTAATGGGACAAAATAAAGGATACTGTATAAAGAAGCAGCGGAGATCATCAGCCTAAACAATTACAGAATTAAACCAGGGTTAATTCTGTATGGCACATGAAATTGTCTTTCACAGACAAATCTCTGCCTATACTTGTTACTTACCTTTACTGGCTGACTAGATGCTAGGGAAATTTGACCAGATTTTTCTTCCTAGAAACTGTAAGATTATGATGGAGAGATGTCACAGCCTCAGTGCTGTGCTTTAGCAATTATCTGTTTCAATCACTCACAGGGATTCTTCTCTACCTTTCATTAATTCAGAGGGCCATCCATAAGGCTTTTGATGGTGTGTCATCCCCAGGATACTTCTCTGTGGATTTTTTATGTGTTTTGTGATGGAGGGAAAATGCTGAGATCTGTGGAAGGGGAAGGACGTGGTTATTGGCTCCACCCTCCATCCTCTCCCTCATCTGTGAAATGTGCAGCTTCATTCCCTGTTCTGCAACACACATCTCCAGGGGCTGGGTGTGATCCTGCTGCAGCACTCTGGAGTGTGCCTTTTGGTAACCCTGGCCCACACCAGCAGGGATAAACATCACTCTACTTCATTTCTGCTACCATTTTCCTCTTGAGATTGGTAACCCTTCTTCACTGCTCCAGCAATGTGAATTAGTATGTACTTTTTTCATATATCCTTCTACACCAACTAATTTGCACTTTTAAGGTCTGTTTTGCTAGTGAAGGAAAAAAGGGGGTGCATGAAACAGGGCAGGAATATCCATTCACTTTACAGTTAAAATATACAAGACTGAGCATCAAGTACAGCTCCACTTGCTCTTTGCCCTCAGAAAAAAACCAAACCAGTTAATATATTGTATTTATTGTAATGATCTCTAAGTGCAGTTTAAAAATGAGGTGAGGATTTAATATGCATTGTGGATGAATCTTTTGAATTTGTCTCTTAGCCTGAATATTGTGATGACTTCATTCTACAATATTCTACTGCTTCTATGTAACATTTCATTAGGTTTTTTTAAAGAAACTGAGAGACAAGACTGTATTAGATTTTAGAAATTGAATTTGGATGAACACAGATTTTGGAAAGCTGTTTATTTAATACAATTTTCAGACTGTCTGTTTGACTGTCAGCCAGTGACATTGTGTCTGTGCACAGTAAACAGAAAGTTGAACAGGACTCCGTAGCCAAATTATTTGATTCACCTTCACAGTCTAAGAAAAGACATATGCAAATTGTTAAGATCAAAAAACTAAATTGTCAAACTTTGGAAAATAACAGGACAAAATTTACCAAATATTTTTTTGGTCTAATTAAAACAATGGGTCAAGTAAGGTTCATTATAATGTCTTTGAAAAAGTACTAAATATTAGAATCATAGAATAGTTTGGTTTGGAAAGAAACTTAAAGCTCATCTTGTTTCAACCCTCCTGTCATGGCCAGGAACACCTCCCACTAGACCAGGCTTCTCAGAGCTCCATCCAACGTGGGCTTAAACAGTTCCAAGGTTGGGGTATCAAAAACTTCTCTGGGTAACCCATTCCAGTGTAAAATGATGCACTATTTTTCCTGCTAGGCCTGAGTTTTAGGATTTCTTCTCTAGTCTGCTTTAAAAATAATGCATGAGGTCACAGAAAAGATTATGGAGAGTTAGAAGGAGAAATATTTCCATGGAATTATATGATGCATAACACTTTCAGATAGTTGGATCCAGGGCCCATAGATGTTACTTTTGTTTAGAGAAGGAAAACCAAAATGGGCCAGTTACTTTTTGTAAGTTCATGAATAGACTTTCTTGGGAATTTTGAATGCAAACTCTGTTAGCACTGAATACTGAGTGCACAGCTAGAGATGATTTATTGCTGTGCACTCATTAGTCTCATCTTCCTTTCACTCTTTTGGTTTTGACTAATTTTTTCTCTTTTCCTTTCGGAGTTCACTACCTGCTCTTTTTGTAACCCTTGCTCTCTAATGTCTACAACTCTTAATCCTTCTGCCATCTCACCTTTTATAGACAGGCTCCTCTTGTGTGCAGCCTGAAGGGGACTGTGTGTGCATCGTGAAAGGACCTACAGAAGGTCAATCCTTTTCCTCGTATCCAGGGGTGGAGTTCAGCACTTGACACCAATGGAGAGAAATCATTGATGAGGGCCCCTGCAGAGCCAAGGCAGGCTATTGACAAGGGCATCTCAGGTCCCCACCAGCCTGGGCTGGAAAACTTAAGACGGAATGGTCATATACTAGACATCTGCAGAGCAGCTGCAACATACACTGTAGGAATGAAATTGGACATCTCTTAGCTTTAAAAAATATGTCCTGTGCACATGTAAGTGCAAATCTTCTCATAGATTGCCTGTAAGTTGCCGATGTCTTAAAAGGAGGGAAAAAAGCACAAATATTTCTCCTTTCCCTACTTGAAAAATGTCTGAATTTTTTCCCCTCTGTAGAAGGCTGAATTATTCACGGTCAAGATAGAAGCTTATTTTATAAGAGCCTAATTTTAATAGTTTTTGAATGTAAGAACGCTTGTAATATTATATTGTATTTCAACTCTTTTTATGATAGTCAACAGGATAGGAGAAAGAGGCCCAATGAAGGTATGGATACAGACTCAAAAAGAAGAGTTCCAACTGGAATGTTTCACTCTGTAAAGTAAAAAGTTGCCAGAGGTATGGCAAACTGCAAACCCAATCTCAGAGTGGAAGGAGTCAGGTACTGTGGTGCAAGCACTCTAACTGATGGACAACATATAAACTGAACATTTTTTGTGCTAAACGGCACTGTTCTGTCTTCCTGCCTCCTTTTTCTGGCATATTATCTTCTGAATTTCTCTGAGGATTTTTAATGCTTGCTTTAATTTATCCATCTTTCTTGCTGTTTTCTCCTCTCTGCACTTCCTGCCCTCCCCTGCCCTTGCCTCTCATCCTCTTCCAGGATGTATCAAATTTGGCACTGTACCAGTTTGTCTGCTCAAAGGAGAACAGCTATTTCTGAAAACTCATTTGCTGCGAAGGGTGGAGTTTGCCAAAGTCCCTATTCAGTTTAAGGGACAAATAGTTGGCTTCCTGCCTGTCCTAAATGCATATTCAAGCAATTGTCCTAAACAAAGCCAGGATAATGAGAAATTTCATAATGAGCTGAAAGCTGTATATTTCCTCTTTTTATTATGCCCTAAATAGTCTAATGATCTCAAGTTATTATTTAGTTAGCAATATGAAGTTAAAGTGAGATGGTTATGAGGACAGTGTTTGATGCAAGAGAATTTTTGAAACCCTTTAAAAATAAAAAAGGGAAATTATTCTCTTTCTCCTTAAGCATGCTCTTTGCCTCAGTACATGAATGAATTAGTGACAAATAAATAATCATTGAGTTTTCCTTGAATAGAATTCTCTAAATATCTCCAGGCATCATCATGAATTACACTATCACAACCTTAAGTTACCCGCTCTGAATAATAGAAGCAGGCAAATAAAATGCTATCACTGCATATAAGACAAAAAACCCCCAAACCAACCCTTACTGATAATGATTACAAGTGACAGTTACTTTCATGCAATCCATAAGCTGGGGTTTGAACTTGCAGTAGTGCCACATCTCATTATACAAAGTGATTGTGGCAAGGGAGAGGAAAACAAACAAAAAATAACATTCATATAACATTGAGGAACAATCCATTAAATAGGAATGTTTAACTCCAACAGCCTGCTGTGTCAAAGACCACAATTATTAAGTGTCTGAGATAAATCAGATTTATACGAAGATCTCACTTGGGTTAAAAAATAGCACACACTTTCATCTTCCATAGCTTAAGAACCATCAGAAAAAATGTTAGGTTAAGAAAGACTAAACTATATAGTGTCTCAAATAATCAAAGAGAAGAGATCACTTCCTCAGAAAAATGAATGAATGGAAGTCTATTCTGCAGTCTGAAAACCAGAATCTAACAGAGACATTCAAAGTTCAAATGTGTTTCCATGAAAATTTTTAGATAATACCTTTTCTGCCTTTTAATAATAGCGGAGTCTCCAGTAATGTGGTTAAGCATGCTCAAAGCTAGCTCTGAAATAATTTTTCTTCCTGTGTGTTCTAGCCAGTACATGGGCTTGATTTTGCTTAGTTTCCATTTGACATCTAATCTCTCTATCTGGAAGCTCTCCAGTCAGATTTCAGGAGAAGCATTCTGCCTGTTGGTCTTACCTGATAGGCTTCACTTGTGAATTCAGTCATTCTTCTGTCGGATTTCAGCCTGGACCTTGTGTTTGTATTATTTAGGAAAAGGTCTTTCATCCTTTAGACGATCAGACTGAAGATCAATCTTTTTGATGAGATGAAAATAACACTTATTATTCTCAAAGAAACAAGAAAATGATGGATGGGTAAGTGCTGTTAAAGACTAAAAGGGAAGGAGGGAGGGAAATGTCTCCTGCCTATGTCTCCTTGTGAAAACTTTCAGAAATACCTACTGAGCACTGGTTATAGACTGAATATGGAAATCCAAGTTTTTGCATAATGCCCTTTGTCAGGGATTTTTGCTTCTCTGCATTCATACCAAAATGCATTTTTTAGGACAGAAGTAAAAGTGCTTCTTAGCAGAATGAATCGTGCTATATGCATGTAATTTTTGTTCCATGCATCAGTTAAAAATACACTTTCATCTGCTCCAGACAGCCTAGTGAGTTTTGAAATGTGCCCATGCAATGACATTTCTCATCATATTGAGTATTACAAGACCCAACTTTTATCCCAAGTGTTTATCTGAAGAGGAAGAAGGCAGGCTTTGAGGTCCACCTTATTTCTAAAAGTATTTTTGGTGTCACCTCAGGTAATCATCAGCAAGAATTTTAGCTTAGCATGTTGTTAATTTGCTTGTCTGGTTAGGCTGTTTACACAAAAGTAAGGAAAAAATACCAATCTCACCATTTGCAAATATTTCAATTACTCATCTCCTAGTGTGTGGCAATGTTTGTGTGAGGTTTTCTGTTTATCCTACAACACCATAAGGGAGACATGCACTAGAACTTGCCTTATGATTCCTGGAGTTCCTTTGTTCTGTAAGTGTCTATATGAAATGAAACAGTGCGAAAGAAAATTATTACTGCTTTGAAAAAAAAGCACAATTCTGATCCTCCATGTACACTTGTCAAATAACAGAAATGTGTTAAACCTTTGACATTAATAAAAGTTTGATCTGCTTCATAACTCTCTATAGTGGATGAAATTCATAATTCTTGATATACAGAAAGTCTTGCAGTTAGGCTTTAGGGTTTCTCTGATTGTTCACCATCCACGGAAAATAATGGGCTAGAAATGTATTTGGAATGGTTTTATCTACTGTTGAATCTATTGCATAGACCTGAATGAGGGCATATGATATCTTTAACATGTTTAGAAAATTGCTCTGCTGAAGTGGACATGATGCATGCTAATGTATTTTTTCCTCCTAAGGAAATCTAAATAACTTCAATGCATTTTAAAATGGTGGAGATGAATATTCTACATATGACAAAGAATAGATTTTCATTGAAATGCAATGGATGTTAATATGATCAAATAGAGGAAGTCCTTAATAAAACCAGGCCACATCCATTTCAGAGGCTCAGCTTTATACTGAGGTTCAACACACAATGATTCTTTCGGATACATATACTATGTACGTTTGAATATCAAGTGTATATCAAGTGTTTCTCTTTGGAAAATAGGAGCCAATATGCAATAAGATGCAAAACTATGCAATAACTTTGCACGCATTATGTAGGAAATGCTGAAATTTTGTGGAATCCCACAATAACAGTTGTGTGGTTTTTTTTAAAGACAATGTATTTATGCCAAAATGAAAGATAAATTTCATTAAATAAGAGTAGAGATTATTCCTTTTATAGTTTCTCATTAGTTGTGTCACCTTGTGTACGTGATGTAAACCAGGAGCTGTGACCAAGAACTATCAACAGGAGCTTTCACAGTCTGATTGAGAATAAATTAAGGACTAATTCTCTTTAAGTTAGAACATTTTTAATGCTAAGATTCTCCTTCAGTTACCCATCAAGATTGCAAGTTGTGTAAAATAATTGCATGCAATGAATATAATTCAGAAGTGATACAGTTTTCCCATTGAAACTGTTTTTTCCGTCTTCAGTGAGATGATAATATTTTAAAGATATGTGAAAGAACTTTGCTATCATTTATTAGTTTCAACAGATTTTTTGACTGTAAAGCTTGGCTGTAAATCACAAATGTGATTTACTACTAGAAATGCAGTTTTTGTTCCCACACAATCTTTCCAATTTTAAGAGGAGATTGCAATATTTTATTGAGAAAACCATAGCTTATGTAGTGATTGCAATTTTTGAAGTAGAGTTAGTAAGGTAATTTTGCATTTTGAGTAATTTTGTATTTTTAATTTGTGAACTCAAATTATATGTAAAAACCTGTTGCTTCTATCCAGTACCTGAAAACCTAGCTTGTGGGATAGATACGCCAGTCATTGAATGGGTTTCTCTCTTCTTCCCAAGAGAATTCTTTCTACCAGTTTCCTAACATTCAAAGTCTATCTGTTGAATATTCATGGCAATTGAATGCAGAGTAGATGACAATGTCATTGTGATTTTCCTGTCAATTACAAGAAGGGAAATGTGTTGGGGAAATCCTATAGTTACAGTTGATTATGAATCTAACATTGCAATATTCTTGGCATAAGGATCTTGCACTGTAAGGAACCATTTCTTGCCATCCTGAGTCAGCTGTATAGCACTCATCTCTTTTTCCTTTCCTTGTTAGAAATAAGGTACCTGAGCCCCATTAACCTGACTGGCATATTTTCCTTTTGGGAGAAATGTGTGTGAAGCAGAGTAGGTACTTAGCTCTCCCTCTCCCCGTTACTCTTGGAGAGGAGCCTCTGTCTTTGGGCAAGCAGTGGAGAGCAGGGAGCTGGAGCTGGGACATCCAGACATACTTGCCTGCACCTTCCTTTCCAGATTACACCTGCAACTTGTTGCATGTGGGCAACAGAGGTCTCTACTGCCTTCTACAATTAAGGGATGCAAAAGAATAGCAAAGTAACTCTTAACAAAGGAGGATGGAAAAATAAGATCCAAGTATCCCTTTTTCTTTGCAAGGGAGAGGTCCTTACCAACCCTTTAGTGTTCAGTCCCAAACCACACACTGAGTTGTTACTCATATTTTTACATTTTTTTACAAAAGTTTTACAAATATTTTCCTCACTAAAGTCTTGGTGTGCCTGACTCTGGCTAGCTAGGTGATATACACCGTGACATATGTGTTTTTGTGCATGGATTTTAAGTTAAAATAATAATACAGTTTCAATATTTAAAGCATCACACTCCAAAGATGAAGAGAGAAAAAATAATTGGAATAAGTTTATTTTGTTCTATTTGTGAGTGTCATGTTCTGAAGCCTGGGGGAGAGTTCTATCTTGTTGGCCTGGAGTTTTTGTATTTTAAATTTCTTATAAAATAATGGAAAATTAAAAATAACTAGCAGGAAGAAAATGCATGTTTTCATTAAACAGATTGAAAATAAAGCTGATAAAGATACACTGAAAACTTGCAAAGTTTTACTATGAAATTTTGTTCAAGCCAATGCATAATAGAGAAAATTTATATTTCTTGAATCCACATCAAAATTTAAATTTCAAATGAGAAGGTTTAGAGCTTTTCTAATATATATTTTGGGTGGGATTTTTTGTTTGTTTGTTCCTTTTTTTTTTAAATTTATTTAAAACATGTCTTTCTGTCATTTTATTATATCCAGAGGAATATCATCCTGAATAAAAAGTTATTAGTTATTTCGCATTCCAAAATTTCTTTAAAATTCTTCCTATATAGAAAAATTAGTGAACCAATTTGCAAGTAAAATTTGCCTAGAGTAGTTTATCCTGATGCTTCAATATTTCTAATTCAATTAGATTTTTAACTGCTGACTGTTAATGGGTTTATGGCTTAATCCAGTTTTTAGGTAGAAATGATAATGAAATAAAATTTAGAGAATCTTGAATAATATTATAGTGAATGCCACATAACTAGGAAGGCTGAAGTCTTTCCTAAGGGTAGCACACACATCAGGGCAGTAGGTAGGCACACACAGCAGTGTACAGGTTTTTGGAAAGATAAAGACTGAAACAAAAGTGTAAGAGAAACTTTCGAAACTAGTCTGAAGTACTTCTATAGTAAAAAGAATTTGTTGATGGGTGCCAAAGTTACTGGAAGTGCCAGTTAGTTGCTGGAAAATCCTGATATTTATACATTTAGATATTTACACCTATTTCAAGTGAAATATGTAAGCATTGCTCTTCTTATCTCTTCTTGTTTTCTCATTCAATAGTTTATCTGAAACACTGTTAGAAGGTCATAACTCACAAATTAAGAATGATAATAATATAATATGATAAAATAAAAAAATAATATAATCTAATAATATAATAATAAAATAATGAAGGATAATTCATGATCAAAAATGTTAAAACCTGAAAACATAGTTCAATTTAAACAGATTTTGTGCCCTAACATAAGGAGGATGTCTTGAGTAGGGAAGAAAATCAGCCACTGTATTATGGGAAATGAATGCGACTAAAGAAACGTTCCTCATTAGATCAGTCTTGGGATAATACCTTCCTCAGGAGTGAATAGCACCTAAATTTCTGCTAAACTCTGGAAGTGCATTGCTGCCTTCACCTTTTTAGTTGTAACATTCTTTTTGTGTTTGTCTTGTCAGAGAGAAGGTTAAAGAACTTGTGAAATGCCAGGTTAGATTTATGTGGTCTTGTTCAACAGTACATAATGTAGACCTTTAATATCAGTTCTACAGCTAGGTTCAGCGCTGATAGATGCATTTTGAAATGCTGAGAGCATCAAGAATATCTTGTTACTTCAGGAAATTAGCACTGCTATGAGAAAAATGTTGAAAACTGAAATTCTATATGACAGGTAATGAAGCTTTTGTGTTATTAATAATGCAGAAACTGTATTTCTGCAAAGCACATAGGCACATGCCTGTGCTAGAAATGCAGGTCTTATTGGAGAAATAAAACTACCTCTTCAGATTAAAAGTCTGGACTAAGAAACTTAGTTTTGAGAGGGCTCTTTGTTTGGTTGGGGTTTGTTGTTTTCTTTAAAGAATAAAAGGTCTTTTTAGCCCTTTGTGTAAACATATTATCTACACTTGAGAGCATTGCTATATCAAACTAGAAACTGCTAATATCTTATGTAATGAAGAAGTTCAATTTTCTCTTGAATTATAGGTTACTGTTTTTAAATGATGAAGTGCACATGAAAGGAGTGTGAAGGAAGTATATTAGAAAACTTGAAGCAATCACACAGTCATAGAAATGTTCTCCATTTTTCAAACAGATGAAATATTGAACCAGCAGAAGCTATGATTTGGATGTGACATTTACTCGTGTTCCACCACTTAGGCTCCTAATCTTCCTTCTTACTGGACTTTCTTTCTCCCAGAATGTTCTGGAATAAGATATTAAAAGAAGCATAGAATTGTTGGGGGTTGGAAGGGACCTCTGGAGGTCATTTTGTCCAACCCTCCCCTGCTCAGGCAGGGTCACCCAGTGCTGGTACTCCAGGACCAAGTTCAGATGTGTTATGGATTGAGTGGCAGCTTCAGGCAAGCCCTGCCTTAGCCTCAGATTTTTGGCAGCAGCTTAAATTTAGGTGGCCTAAACTTGTTCTGGCCTGCAAGTTCTAAGGATGGCAGATCGGGTCAATTATAAAATGAGTTACTTATTGAATAGACAGGAGATAGTAGAAAAAAGGCCTCAAACAGAGTTACTTATTATACAGTATAAATCAAACAGAACTGCTAGTAGATGACATGGAAGTACACAATATCAGGGTATTTCTACTGAAGCTAGCAAAGAAATAGTGCAGATTAGGAGTCAGTGTAATTTACTGCCAAAATGAAATAGTGAACACAAAGTCCTGTTACTCAGCCTCCAGAGAAATAACCACAAAGTAGGTGTCCCAGCTCTGGGGAGAAATCCCAACACTTTTCCTGGAAACATGCAGAAAATTTCTGCCTTTTGAAAGTTTGGTGTAGTTTGTGTCTGTCAGTCAGAAATTCATTTTATCTTTCCAAACCTCACTTCCACAAAAGGTGTTTATTGCCAGCTGGAAGTGTTACTGTCATGGTGCCAAATTAACTCCCTACAGGACAAGCTGTCCTGATTGAGTGATTTCATCAGTTAGCAAGCAGCAGATAAGCTCTTGTGGGGGTCGAGATGCCCTGAGTTATTTCACCAGCTAAAAGCAACAGGTAAGCTTTTCTGGGGCAAGATGCCCTGCTATATATGGCTTTTGAATATCCATGGATGAAGAACTCCAAAATCTATTGAGCAGCCTGTTCCAGTGCTTAGCTGCCCTCACAGTGAAAAAGTGTTTTCTGGTGTTCTGTGTTTAATTTTGTGTCCATTGCTTCTGGTCCTGTCACTGGGCATCATTATAACAAGTGCTTTTTGTACTCTCCCTTCAGGTCTTTCTCTACATTGATAGGACTCCACCAAACCTTCTTTGCTCCATGCTAAACAGTCACAGCTTCTGAGCCATTCCTCACAGGAGAAATGCTCCAGTTCTTTCATCATTTTAGTGACCCTATGCTGCACCTTGTCCAGTAGGGCCATATCTTGAACTTGTCTGTTCCTCAATATACATAAACAGATAACCAAGTGATCACACTTGGTCCCAATGCTCCTTGAAAACTGCCACGGGGTGGAAGCTCAGCTGTTGACCAAATTTATTACTACTGGGCAGCTAAGATAATGATACAAAATAAGTCAGTGGTACATAGCAGAATTAAATCCTTGAGTTACCTGCAGCATTGAAAGGAAGTTAACCATTGCCATACTGAGCTCAGTTTGGGTTGTTAACTTGCATTTCAGCTTTTTTCTTTACATTCCCCCCCTTTTTTTTTTTTTTTTTTGAGATTTCCCATCTATTAGAATTTTGTCACAATCTGCTTTCTTATGAGAGTGATGCCTCATCCTTCTGGAGCTTTTCAGTATTGCTGTAGAACCTATTTTTTTAGTGTCAGCCATCATATTTGAGGATTTTCTAGCACCAAGATATCTACTTGAGCTTTCAGATTTTGTGTATTTATCTGAACTAATCTTCTATTTCTTTGAAGGATGTCTGTTTCTAATATAATTCAAATTATGAATGATTTCAGTATGAAGAATTTTTCATAAGAGTGCATTAAGAAATGTGAACTTCAGACTTTGTAACTGGAGGAGGGTTGAAGAAACCTCCTGTGTTAACTTTTCATATCTCTCTATAAGAATTTGGTCATGGTAATAAGAAAGTGATTAGATATGAAAACTCTGAAAAGTACAGGATGATTTTTGCTCTTCACTCTAAAGAGGGCTTCAAATACTCCCCACTTCTGAAGGAAAAAAAAAAAAAAAGTAACTAAGTCATTCCAGGCAGTAAGAATTCCAGTTACAGTGTTCATTTGCATGCAGATAAAAACATGCAATGTGATTTTGTGTGTCTTTCAATTTTAAAGTCACTCACAAGTGTGTTAATAAAGTCAGGATCTGGAGAAAAAGTGTCTATTCTGAAATGAAAATATTATAACAAGGGCTGAATGGCCTTAAAATTATGCTTTTCCTGTGTCATAATATTGTTATTAAATTCCTTTTCTTCTTCTAAAGTTGCTGGAAAGCAAACTGGCAGCTATAGTATTTCTCCTTTTTTCTTAACAAGATGATATTGGTATCCAACCCACAGTTTCACAAGTATTTAAATGAAACAGAAAAATAACACTTCCTGTGTTTATTTACATTAGTTTACATTGATCAGGATTTTAAAAACTGTAGTACAATGCAGTGTACAAGCTGGTTTCTGCAGCAAATCACTGAGGCAAAATACAAAATTGATTTCTTCTATGGAATCTATGAAAAATGCAAAATCTAAGTTATGAAGACAATGATTTAACTTGAGTTAAATATACACCATAGTTCACATCACTAATGGATATCTACTTGGTGTTTTGAAAAGACTAACTTAGCAATTAGAAAGCAATTATAATCCCATTCAGGTGGAAGACAATTTAAACTGAAATAGAATGATATTAATTGGGAGCAGTTTGAGAACATTTAATTAGATGCCCCCAAAGCCCCAATTCAATAATTGGAAAGGAAAACCAAGCAGTTTAAAAAAAAATTAGCTTAGAGAGGAAATAAGCTTTATTTTTAAAAGAAATCCTAGAGAACAGGAAGAAGAAAAGGTAGAGGAGAGAGTAACTTATTAAGAGCCTGTATTATCATAAACTGGTAATTTCATTTATGAGCTAGTAAATGGAAGAAAAATAACAGAAAACTGAAAAAACCCTTAGTGACTAGTGAAGCAAAGGCTCATGTCTTACTTTCTAAAGGATATTAGCAATCATATACATCCATATCATTCTACTGCTAGCTGAAATTCTTGGAAATCCCTTTAATAAGGATTTTGTTTTCAACAGCTATTACTAATCTATACTTGTGGGTGGGATGCCAGATAATCCCATAAATCCTGATGAAGAAGGAACAGTTGCTTCTCAGTTACAGCTAAAGTGACTGAGAAATGACAGCTAGATACTTTTAAAATTAGGAGTCTGAGATTTTGCATTATTTTTCATCAGAAGAACAACAAAATTTCTATATGACCTGATCTTTTTGGCTTGCTAAATTAGACTAATTGGTAACTAGTTTGCCAGAGAAATCCTCTCAAAATTCCAGAATATATCACATAAGGACTTAAGGAGCTTCAGTTCAGCCTGACATATTTTTTGTCATTATTTTGATAATGGTGGAAAACCAAATTAATTCCTTTTTTATTATGTTTACAAGCAAGTTTTTACTTGTTTGTTGTTATGGGAGATCCTGAGAGACAGAAAGTGTGGTGAAATTTTTAAATATTTTATAAAATATAAAGACAAGAATTGTTAAGGTAGAAAAGGTCACGTTTGAACAGATCAAATTTGAGATGATGAGGAGACTGTTTCTAAAATGTGATGTCTGAAAGGAAGAAGACAAGAATTAAAAAGGAAAAAAAATTACCCCTGAAGACCATTCTTATAAGTCTAAATCTGAACTACAGAAGTGATGGTGAAAGAAATGTGTCTCATACCTACATACATACACTACAGCTCATGTAGAAGTAAGATTTGTTCTGCAACTTAAAAATCAGATTTGTCTTTGCAATCCTAATGATCCTTTTATTTTTGAGGATGAGTTGGAGGAGCCTTGTATTAAAAAGGCTTCCACACTCCTTTCTAGCCAAATCCAGTCTTAGCTTTGCAAAAATGTATAATGAACTGCTGCACAGACTTGTGACCTTTGGGTAGCTTTGAAATTTGATTCTGATTCTACTCCAAGCTGCCTGATTCCTGTAAATTCTCTGAGAATGTTGTGGGGCATTCTGCATTATTTTGGTTCCAATAAATTAGTCCTCAACTCTGTATAAAGTGTTTCCTAATGCAGTAAAGTTTTTGTAAAGATTTTCCTGGACAATAATCCTATCATAGTGTTAAATCTTGGGATGTGCATTCCATACTCTCTCTTAATGTTGAAGTTTAAAATTTTCATTACTGGGAGATTGCCTTCAAAAATATTATCAGCATTTGTCTGAAGAAAGCAACTCCCAACAGATCAATGTGTTCTTTATATACATTGTGTCTTATTACCCTCCATCACTTATCTCAAACATCAGAGCTGGCCTAATAGGACTATCCAAAATTAAGAATATGAGAATATTAAGAAGAAGGTATTTAAAAAACACTCATCTCTGACTAGCCAAAAATCTGCTTTGGGAAAGCTATATCTTCTGGTTTCACCATTAACCTAAGTTTGGGTAAAAGCCTGTTAGCTTCAATTTAAGTTTCTTGCATGACCTGTATTTGTTTCAGGTTGCATTGTATAAAAAACTGGACAAACTAACATTGAAGTGGAAGTACCTTTTTTACTCTCTCCACCGAATCAAGTGCTAGTGCTGATTTTCTAGACTTGCTGCATGTAGAAGCAGATGTAAGAATATTTGCATGTGCTTGCACATTGTGTCTATACAATCTTGATAGCTGTGTTGTCAACATTAAACAGTTGTTGACATAACACTTGGAATGGTATCTTGTAATTAAGAAAAAAAAAAATCTTCCATGTTGTACTTTCCTGGTAAGGTAAGAAGAGGCTGTTGGTGTTGAACTTAGGAATTTGCAACCTCCAGATAAAGCATGTACCTTTATCTGTTAGGTAAAGTAGGACATAGCTTAGAGTATAAAAGATGTTGCTGGGAATAATTGCCTGTGTCTTCCTTTACAGGCTGAGTCAGTGTCTGAGAGCCTGTGGTGCCTATCAGACACATGGGTAGGAAGTCTCAGTGCTCCTCCCAGGGAGGACTCGGTGGGGCTGGGGTTGCTGCTTGCCTCAGCTCTCCCACCCCCACCAGCATTGCTTATCAAGGCCTTGCAGACCCTTCCCTGGCTTTCTAGACTATTTCTCTTCTCAGGTTGTTCCTCCTCTTCCTCCTCACTTCGATGACACCAGCTGTGGTATAGTGTAAGGTGCAAGAAAAAAACCAGACTCATCATGTATGGGGAAGGGGAGAAGAAAAGGTTAAATCTGAAAAATGGTGGTAGAAGTAGGGTAGAATTGTTAAGACAGAATGGTACATAGGAATGCAGGTAGAAAAGTGCCAGTGTAGGCCCTCTAGACTCAGTATTAACTTTTTTTTTTCTTCCTGAAAGACAGCTGTGTATTTGTCCTTGTCTTCTTATTGCTGTTTGTTTTTCTATCATTTTACAACTTGATTACTTTTATTTGTTTTTTGTATGACATTTTGAATGGTTTTCTCTGGGGAAGTGCCCTCACAATACCTCAAGTGTATCATTTTTAAAAGCTGTATTGTTTTCAGGCTATGTTGAATAATTCCTCCTTGACATATTTACCTTGATAAACAAGAGGTTTTTAGAGTCCTGCAGAATGTTTCCCAGTAGAGCAGCAAGAGCCCAGGATGTTCCCTGAAGGTTGCTTTGTTTAATGTCAACTTCTCTTCAGTTATCCAACTTTGTTTATGAATTAACCAAGGAGCACTTTTTTTTATATCCTCATCTACTCCAAATCCTGGCTAGGTAATTGCAAAATTATGACTTTGGGTACTGTTTCCACCTGAAGCATGAGATAACTTTAATATTAACAAGCCTATTCAAGCACACTTCTCATGAGAAAAGTAGTCCTGATGAAAGAGAGAATATTGCCTCAAATTAAGTTCACTTTAAAGTAGTAGTAACTCATAATGAGCACATTAATATTATTCCAGGGTCCTTCAGGAAAAGAAAATGCAGAGAGTGCTTACGAGTATCCTAAATATTGAGTGAGATTCCCTGGTAGAAGGCTCTGTGGAGGGAGCAGGTGCTTTGTTTGGTTACTCACAGGTTAAGGAGATCCATGGCATTCTGTGTGTTGTTTGCTGGTTTCCCCTGTCTGGGGGAGGGCACAGGGGGGTGCTCAGCTTATTGGGTTCTCAAACCAAGTGCTATCTGGTTTGGGGGGCTGGAAATGGCAAAACAAATTAGAAAACACTCCTGCCCTGAAGGCCTTGTGTCTCCTTGTGTTAGAGACAAGAGTGAGTCCTGTGCAGATTGTGATTCATTTTACCTCATATTGGGCACATGAAGAAAATCTAACAGGCTTCATGCACCTAGAGATTACTCTCAGCAGAACATCTTGATTTATGTATATTCTGATCTTCCAGACAAGGTCTGTTAATGGAGAAGGACATGAAGACCAAAACACAACAGAAAAGGATAAAAAGAATGGGGTGATGATGTTTTCTGGACTTTTTTTTGGTGGCAGTTTTGAATTTGTTTGTTCAGACTAGTTTTGTGTGGTTACTGTAATTCTGAAGCTGCTGTACTCTGGGCAATCCTTCTGCAATGCATTTAATTCTTCTGATGCAATAGAATACTCAGTATAGCCCACCACACCAAAACCAGGTGTGTGTAGCCTGGGTTGTATTTTGACATGGTGCCAGAGCAGCTTCTGCCTTTGCCTGTCTCATAGGCTCTGCTTTAAACACTTGTCTCCATGTTTTATAAACATCCAGATGAGTCATCTCTTCAGCTGTCCTCTGAACTCATACTTTCTGTTCCTATGTGCTTTTGACAAAGTGCTTTATAACTGTTTTATTTAAATCAGAGGTAACTTTTACGGAGTTGAACCTATCAGAGCAGCTTTGAAAAAGAGAGGATTTAATCCAGGATGCAAGGACTGTGCCAGCCAGGCTGAATTGGCCCTGTGCTGGCCACTGTGCTTGCTGAGGGCCTCTGGAATTACCCCTGCCTTAGCCCTGTGAATTAGTGCTGGATTAGAGATGGCAGGTACTGCAGTACTCGGGAGGAGCGATGACTTCCCATGGAGCAAACCATGTGTCTGCAGCATGGCACAGTAAATCCCCTGCTGGATGTGGCACTCAGAGCTGAGAAACAGAGCTTGTTTAGTGTGTGTTGAATTGAGACTGTCTATCACAGGGCTCCATCTTTAGTGGGACTTGCTGTTAAATTATTAATAATTAACTATTAAAATGCTGCCATATAGGATCCAAACTTGAGAAAATTACCTTCATGGTAGTACCAGGGTAAGTAAAACTATTTTCCAATTACACTGAACTACATACAAATGAAAGTTTTCTTAGTCTTTTACCAAAAGTGCCCAAAAAATGAATTTCTAAGCTAATTTTCATTAGCTTATGGTTTCAAAACTTTAAGTTCATGGGCAAAAAGAGGAGGCAGATGAACTGCAGGGAAATAAAAGTGTTTTCCATTGTTACCTGTCTAAAAGCTGTTTGTGGCATGTTTCTTGACATGTGTTTAGCATACAAGTGAATTATTCTGCCCTTGGTTTGGTATAATGGACGTTTTGAAATTAGATGTTGCTGTTGCATCAAAAGAATGGTCTATGTTTCAGCCTCATTCAAAATCACTGAAGAGAACAGCATCATCAGAGCAAACAAAAGCAGTCCCATATTTAATTTATAAGCCTTAAATAACTTTTCCATTTCACAGGAACCACCTGTAGACTGCCAAGGTCCTTGCTTAATAGATTTTGATATTCAAAACACTTCCTAGGTGATAAAATTGCCTCATAAAAAAATTAATTCAGTAATAAAAATTATTTTGATCTTGTTTTCTTTTTACCATTTCTTCCAAGTGCTGATTCATTTGCTGAACTGTAAGCTTGAAAGCTTATACTTACGTATTTTATTAGTTTGAAAAGCTATTATGGGTTTTTTTGCACCCCACTAGGAAAGTTGGTGTTGCTGTTGGTTTGATAAGTGAACACTTAGGCTCTTTCATGGCTGGACCAAAATTTTTCCCAGAACAATAGATAGGCATGTTTGAAATACTCCCTTAAGCTTTTTCAATTTTTTTTTTTTTTTTTGAGTTATTACTTGCTGCTTCCTGGAAATATCAACTTAAAGGGAATATATGTGAATTCCAGTCCATGTCAGTACAGTCTAAAAGGGCCTTGTTGTGTGCTAGTACAAAATATAAATGCACTTTATGAATAATAAACTTTACTTATTAGTGCCAGCAGGACAAAAGTAAAATTGAAAGCAAGTAAAATTACTACTTAAATATCAGCCTGTGGGAGTCTACTGCCCTCACCTCAAGATCAGCCTGGGCAGGCTAGTTAAGGAATAATTAAGGAAAATTATGTTCTCCAGTATGATCTCTGGGATTGCTGCTTTCTGTAGCTATCTAGTTATGAACCCCGAGAGAATCCCCACAGAGCAGAGAAACAACATGTGATCCAATTTGTTCTCAACAATTCTCACTTCTTCCATAGTAATATATTACATAATGAACAAACTTGGTGTTCTGGGGTTTCATAACATATTGACTGGAAGACTCTGAACTGGTTTTACAGTATTCGTGATGAGATTTTAATGTGAGATATTGAAAAGATGTTTGATGTCTGTGAAATGTAGGGGGGGACTCCTCTTGGAGGTGAACTACTGCACTAGTTCCATGACAAATGATAAGTGCCAGCAGTATCAAAATAATCATCCTGGGAATTACTGTCAAAGACAGTGTTAATAAACACCCAAAGGCATTATGTTATACAGGCATAAATGAGCACACATAGTCCCGAAATTACATTAAATGGTACAAAATAACAATGAAAAATCTTTTAAATTATGAACTTTTTTGCCTGCCTGAACTATTCCAGCAGAATATGAGAATCTGGGTAGTAATGCATAAAATCAGTGTATTCCAAGCAATTAAATTTCTTTAATGACACAGTACCTCACTGAAAACTGTTCATTGTCTAAACTGCAATTAGTTTGCTAGGACTCCATTCTGTACCTTACATTATCTGAAGTGCAATGGAAATAGATTCTCAACTTACAAAACCACTGTACTTTTGATGCTAAACAGTTGAGTGAGAGAGAAAACCACACCCAAGAATACATGATCAAAATTAAGCATTTGTGATGATATCCCTTTGATGTTTAAACTTGTATAATAAGCATGATGATGAAAAAACTCAAGCTTTCTTGAGCCTTGAGTTTTTTCAGTTCATAAAAGTGTAAGTTGAAAAATGGCTGCACAGGTATCAAAAATTTATCAGATAAAATACTGTTTGGACAATAAAGAAGTTGCCAGTAGAACTTTGGAAGGAAGGGAGAGAGTTCACCAACAGTAAGATTGAAATAGATCTACAGATAGAAGAGACCAAAGTAGTTTAACTTTTCATTGTTATGGTTTTGAGGAATGTCTGTGGTAGGCACCTAAGCTTGGGAGGAGGTTGGGTTGTGTCATTTCCCCCCACTGTCAGTGAAGAGGGAGAAGCTCCTTGAGGCAGCCTGTTGGAGCTGCAGCTGGACTGACAAGTCCAGTACATCTCTGGGAACCCCACCACTCCCCACTGGCAGCAAATGAAAGTATTTGGAGGTAGAGTTGGTAAATGAATAGCCTAAAATGAACACTGGGACGATAGATATATTTCCCCTTGTCTCAGCTGTGCTGTATAGTATTTCCTTGAGGCTTTTTGAGGCACAGCAGGTGATTCAGTCAGCCCTTGACCTCTCTCAGGAGGCAGCTTGCATGTGATTCTTTGGCTGGGAGGAGCTGTGAGCCTCGTGTCAGGAGCTGGCCAATGTACCTGCTGATTCAGCAAGAGCTCTGCTGGGCCTTCTTAATCGTAAATTACTTGGCCTGAGGAGATACTGGAGATTAAAGATGTGACAGTCAAAGTGTAGCATGTATATTATAAGGGAAAATTTAAACTATTTTCCCCTCCTCCTTAATGAAATGATTTTAAAAATAATTTTGTCTGATCAGAGCTTGCACATTAAAATGTATACCTCATTAATTGCATAGTGTACTTATTTGTAACATGAATATCATACAGGATTAGACTAGAGTGTTCACACATTCAAGTTCTTTGAACTTCAGGTTTATTATTATCATTGTGATTGTGCATTGAAATAGTACAATATTTCTTTGAGTTATGAACCTTGCTTTGACATAATTACAATATTCATGCTCTCTCAGCTTAAACTCAATATCTAATATATCATAGTATTATGTTGAATATATGGAAATTTAATAATATTTCCACTAGAAAATAAATGGGATCAGACTTTGGAAAGATAGAATTAGACTTCAGAAAAATCCTGTTATTCTGACTTTCTGAAACAGCACTTTGATAATCATTCAATATGATTTTCTCACTATTTTGGTCTATTTTTGTCTTAAAATTCTGTGGAATTTAAATATGTGTAGCAAAGGACCTATTTTTTTTTTATTTTGGTATAAAAATGGCACAGTGTGGTTCAAGACAGTGAGCTTTTGGTGAGAAAAAGTGGAAATTAGGGTCCCAGTTCTCACTGACTTTCTCACTGACTTTTAGGATCGGCAGGGTAATCTCTGAACAGTCACAAGGAACCAGAGAAAGTACTTCACTGTTTGCTGCCTCAGGTTTGTTTGAAGAAGCTGATTGCTAAAATGTTCTTGGTCCTCCTGCTTCCTCTGGCCCCCAAAGAATGGAACAGAGCAGGTCTCAGCTGTCTGTCCATGGGGTGGGGTGTGAGGCTCTGAGAAGCTGTAGGACCTCAGCTTTCTCAATCTAAAGGAGGGCATCAGCTTTTATAGTTTCTGCTCTCTCTTTCCAAAAGTCTATTTCTGCAAGTCACACATCCCAGAAGGAAATAGTCTTAACACTATGTTTTAACTTAGATTTTTTTTTCTACTATTTTCCTCTGGATTTAGTAAATAATACAGGAAATTACTTATTTTTAAAAACTTTTAGTTTTTTACAAGTATTGGTTGCTTGATGGCAGGACTCTTTTTCTTAGGATTCTTTCCTTTCCCTTTGATCTACAGTGGATATAAACTTCAGTGTATTGAGATGCTTTGTAGATTGCAGGACTCAAGCTAGCATGTGACTAGGAAAAAAATATACTGACAGATGGGTCCATTAATCTTTCAGTAAAGTCTAGTGACACTATTGTCATCTGTACTTTACTTGATAGAAGTGACAAGGTGTTGAAACACAGGAGAAAAGCTGCTGCGCTAAATTTTATGCTTTTCTAGCTACAGTAAGACCAATAAAATTATTATCATAAAATGGCCAGAATAAATCTGTTTTGGTAGAAAGTGTTACAGATTTTCAGAGTGAGATTGGAAGCAATTGCAAGTGTATTGAGAGAACACACACCAATAAAAGAGCCATTTTTGATCTGGCTACTTATAAGGTTAACATTTCAACCAGAGAACATATAAAGATCAAAGTTGTGTGTTTCCATGTGTTGAATAGTAGATAATATTCTATCTTGGAAACACTGTTTTGAAGAATTTAATTTTCTAGTATAATTGAAATCCATGTCAGAAGATGTAAGAGGTATGTTGATTCTCTTGGTAGGGTTTTTTTATGAGTAAGCTGGTCTGAAAATATAGGTGCATCTCAAAAATAGAATAGAAAATATGTGCTGGAAGTAACTTTTCAGATACTAGCCTTGATCAAACCAGATGCACAGAGCACTCTGCATCATGTTAGCACTACGTTCCCTGTAACATCTTGATGTTTTGTGATTTCCTATGGTGCAGTTGGCTTGCAAATTTAGGAAAGGTCATTCATAATTTCTTTATATAGCATAAAATAAGCAAGTTCTTTATGAATTCCCTATACTTCTGCTGCACGAGGAAAACCACTGTTATCATACAGGACAAGTTTGCCATCTGAAAAAAAACTGACTTTTTTAAGATCAGGACTAGAATATGTTCTAGTTTTAAACTATTGATGAAACTGTACTTGTTAGCAAGCTAATGTTTTTAGACTAGTGCAAAAAATGTTTTCAGTAATTAAAAATGTATTCTTTATTCATACAGGGAATTTCTACTACCCAATATCAAAGACAAAATGTAAGTTGCTCATTTGCACTCTGGGGACACAGTAGTCCAGCTCGCAATCTTTCTCCTTGATACAGGTAGGAGTTCCTCTTCCATAGAGAAGCAGGTGCATGCTGTCAATTATTCTTGTCTTTATTTCCCCATGGAATGCTTGCTGTCTTATTAAGACTAATTGTTGGGTAGCTGAAAGCAACTGCAGGGCTGCAAGATTGTGCACTGAGATAGTTAACCTTCTGTTTTCTAGACATTTTCATTCATCACCATGACTTGTTACATACTTGTGAGCACCAAATTCTGCCCAAAATGTGGCTTTGTACAGAAAGTGTACAAAGCTCTTGAAGTGTCTTTCCTGTTATTCTGACTTTCTGAAAGAATGGAAGGAAATACAACAAAATGAAAATCCTTTTTAGTGTCAGTGTTCTCCTTGAAAAACATCCCCAAATGTTATTGAAGGTCACTCTGCTTTTGAATGTGTTACTTCTCACTAAATAATAAAGTCTGTGTGAGCATAATATAAATTGGATTACCACTTCATGCAGTGCTATACATGAAAATGCATTACTTTTCCTTCATCTGGAAGCTTTCTTGACTTCAGAAATAATAAACATTTCTTAGAAATAATTAACATAATAACATATATATATTATATATGCTATTTTATATATATATATATATATAACATTTATATATATATATATATATATAAACATAATAAACATTTTTTAGAAATATTTTTCAGAAATAATAAACATTTTTTAATAGATATCTGTGTTCATTTTTGGGCACCACAATTTAAGAAGGATATCAAGCTATTGGAGAATGTCCAAAGCACAGAAGGATGATGAAAGGTGTGGGGGGGAAGCCATGTGAGGCGTGGCTGGGGTCACTCGGTCTGTTCAGCCTGGAGAGGAGGACACTGAGGGAGATCTCACTGCAGGCTACAGCCTCCTCATGAGGGGAGGAGGAGGAGGCAGACACTGATCTCTTCTGTGTAGTGACCAGAGACAGGACCTGAGGGAACGGCCTGGAGTTGTGTCGGGAGGTTTAGGTTGGATATTAGGAAAAGGTTTTTCACCATGAGGGTGGCTGAGCACTGCATCAGGTTCCTTACAGAAGTGGTGATGGCACTGAGCCTGACAGAGTTCAAGGAGTGTTATACAGCACTTTCAGGGATGTGGTGTGAGTCCTGGGGGTGTCCTGAAGAGCCAGGAGTTGGACTCGATGATCCTTGTTGGGTCCCTTCCAACACAGGATATTCTGTGATTCTATGATTTCTGCTCTGAAAGTTGCTTAAACAAAATGTTTCATTAAAGGTATAATTTTTTGAAAAGTTTTTTTCTATTTTATTCCTAATGCACACCTAACACTCATGCACAGACACAAATTTTTAATATGAAAAAAAGTTTTGTATTCTTTTTTTTGTTTTCTCCCTGCTTCTAGGGAATTTCTGCCCATGATGTCAACAGCAAAATTATGATTGATTGAGCCTCCATTATTCTGTTGGTGTATTCTACTGCTGTGAGGTGTGTATGTACCTGACTAATTGATTCATTTGTAGTCTTATGATTCCATGACTTAGAAAAGAAACCTAGCAATGTGAAAAGAGCAGAACTTTTTCAATATCTTCCAGTGTTGAAAAAGTTTTATTTATTTTATTTTTATTTTCTTGGGTTTGTTTGAGTAAACTATAAACAAACAGAGTATTACCATTGCTCTAGTGTCATTGAGAAGAGGTTTTGCACTCAGGCTCATCACACTGGACTCTGAAATGATAACAGATGTGCATCCACCCAGGAAATTACCGTTTTCAATAAGAACCAGGGCAGCAAATGGATTTTCATGCATGGAAAAATAATGTAATAAACTGAGCAAGACCCTGGCTTGATGAATTATATAGTCATAGAAGGGAAAAAATACAATTTGTTTAAATTTCTGAAACTTCAATAGAGCTATAAAACAGGAACACTTTCTACTCCAAGTAATAAAATAACAAGCAGAGGCTTACCAAGTAAATACATTTATGAGTCTGAAGCTTCACACTATTTTTATGTATTTCCCTACAGACAATTTTATCTTTTTCTGTCAAGTACTGAAAATAGTTAGGAAATATTAGGTGCACTTTTATATTTTTATGATACAGTGCTCTTTCTCAGGGGACTCATGATGGTAGGAAGAAGGAAAATCATATTCATTCCTTTATAAATCTTTCTATTCCCTAATTCCTTACAGAAGTAAATGAAAAATTCTTCACTGAAGTCCAAGGCTGTCATACAGACCTTGAGGATGGAAAAGAAACAGGAGCATTGTGAGTGAAAACGAATCTAAGTCTGAACAAAGAAAACATCAGAAAAACTGTTTATCAAAATCAAAATTTTTAAAAAGTGTTTTAAAATTAATTGAAAGAAACAAATGGTTATTCAGAGTTATAGAATCAAATATTATAAATATTTAGAAGCAAATATAATCTATTCTATTACATTATAAATATAATATTATAGCTGAATGGAGCAATATCAATAATAAAAATAACAACAATAATAATAATTTGATAATATCTTATATGTAGTATAAAGATAATGTATTTACAGAACTGAAGAATTGGATTTGGAGGGACCTTAAAGATTATCTAGTTACAGCCCCCCTGTTGTGTGCAGTGATACCTTCCATTAGACCAGGTTACTCAAGCCCCATCCAACCTGTTCCAGTGCTTTACCATCCTCACATCCTCACAGTACAGAATAATGAACATATTTGTGTCCCCTTTTTCCCCCCCATGAAAAACTGATTTCTACCTTACTCATGAGGCTTGTAGTACCACTTTTGCTATGGCAATTCCCTGTTCTTTTAGTGCCTTGCTAATTCTGTTGGAAAAATGCTAATGACTATATAAAGCACCTCGTTAAACCTTGAATTTCCACTGACTGCTAAATAAACAATTTCCTTTCTTTGCTTTTAGAATGCACACAACATCACCTCACGGGTTTCTCACTTCTGTTATTTTCTTTACTCCCCAAACCTTCTTTGCATGCATCCAAGGGGATCTCTCTCCCTTCCATCCATCTCAGAACTCACATACATTGCTGTTCTTAGGTGTTGTTGTGGTTTGACCATGACTGAGTGACTGGTATGCACCAAAGCATTTATCACTTCCCTCCTCATCTGGGCAGCAGACAGAAAATACAATGAAAGGGTCATGGGTTGAGATAAGGGCAGGGAGGAATAAATAAAATAATGTTTTGCCCACCAATGGGCAAAACAGACAACTTAGGGAAATCAGTTGAATTTATCACCAATCAAAATCAGAGCAGGATTATGAGAAGTAAAAGAACTCCTAGAACACCTTGCTCCCTCTATTTCCCTCTTTCCTGGGCTTAATTTTATTGCCAGTTCTCTGCCTCCTCTCCATCATTAACCTGGGGAGATGGGGAATGGGGGTTATGGTCAGTTCATCACATGGTTTTTTTGCTGCTCCTTCCCATTCATGAAGAAAAGTCCTTCCCTTGCCCCAGTGTGGGGTCCTTCCCAACTTCTTCAGTGTGAGTCGTTCCCATGGGCTGCCCTTGTTCATTAACTCCTCCTTCCACAGGCTGAAATCTTCAGGAACAGCACAGTGCACGAGTTACAGTAACTATGACCCTGAGTGAGGTCACAAATTTTATTTATTATTGATAAACTGATAAAAATGTGTTATCTGCTTCACAGTCTATAAATCAAGTCTTCTGCTTCAGGGATTTTATAGTCTCCTCTATTAGTTGTTTTTTGAAGGGAATTGCAGGAAAGGCTCTGCAAGTTTTTTCTCACCTTGTGTTTCTAAACAAAGTACAATGTCATTCTTTTGTTGTCCAGTGAGTAACCTGAGGCATGTTGTCTGATGTTAGTACTCACAGCTACTGGTAGAGATTGCCTGGGAGGTGAGTATGATCCCAGGAAGGGCAAGGTGGCAGAATCAGACTCTGCCTTCCATTTGCCATGCTGATCTGCATTATGCGTGCCAGCCAAGAAGGGACCAATACTTCACTTACATAAAGTAAAATCTGTAGAAAGGAAAGAGCAAAAGTAATTCCTTTTAAAAACATTGCATTGCTGTTTTAGCATTTCATAATCAATTCATGAATTAGCTGAGTCACACAGACAATCAATTATGCTAAGTACATTTATTAGAAGCTGCCACACCTAAAATAATCACCTTGATGGCTTTGCCATAATTTAAACCCAAGTATTAAAGCAAAATGCATTAAAACCATCTATCATGAAGCTTAATCAATCACACTTTGGAGCTCTAGGTTTGCTAATTCATGCACTTGGGACACTACTAAAAATTAATGGCAAGATAGAGAATACACGTTATGAATGCAGCCTTTAGTGTGTTTGCCAAAGCAATAACTGTAATGGAGGTCAGAAGATTAGACATTGCTTTAAAAAGTTCATGTCTATTTACTCTAACTTAATTGAATGAAACATTGAGTGACTTAATGGATATCACATACTCCATAAGTAAAAAAGGAATGAAACATAATTTATCTCGCAGAAGTTGCTCAGCAATTTGCAGAATTTATAAATATCATATGATTAGAAGGTGAAAAATGAATAATAATTTAAGTAGCCAGAAATACAAAAAAGTAGGGAAAAAATTAATTTTTTTAATTTTAAAATGTTGATTTAAACTCAAGAAAGGTCCACATTGTACATTCATAACTTTTCAAAAATTTGCACAGAGAAAAAAAAATTAAAGTAGAATTCTTAAAAATTCTTAATTTCTTGAGTCCTCTTCAGAAAGACTTTTATTGAAGAAAAAAAATCTTTACCATTTAAACAAATTATGTATTACATTTAACCACATAAAAAAATGATGGTGGAAAAAAGTTGAGCATGAAATATGAATGCTTGATGCAGCTCAGCAACTGCAAATGAAGGAGTCATTGACAGAGAGCAATCTATGTGCCATAAAGATGCTGAACAATTAATAGATATACCAGCATTTAGTTTGGGACAAATAAGGAATCCATTACACTGGATAATTTAAATTTAGCAGTTTTCTGCAAGAAATCTTTACAACATAATGTCTGTGCTGTATCCTGCCTCTGAAGAGAAAGACAACAAATAGAATCTGAATTTATGTCTTATTTTTACTAGTATGTTATTTCTGATAACATTAAAGTTTCCAAAAAGGAATTTTGAATTTAGATCAAAATCCACCAAATGGTTGTTAGATTTTTGACTAATTTCCTTCACCACCCTCTGTAACTTTGTATCATTCTCTTTGTTTTCCTAACTTTTATAATTTTTGTACAAAACACTTCTCTCTGCCTTCCACTGTCATTTGTTCCCTTCATCAGTCATGGGTCAGAGCTAAGTAATTTCTGTGCAGTTCTACTTAAAATATTGTTTTTAATATAAATTTGTGTACTAGGATATGCATAAGTAAACCATGCTCCAAAACGTCTATTTCTTGTGTGGCCAGGCTACTTTTTGGTCATCAAGCAAACATCTGGCTGTTTACATGAAGGGAGCATCCTTGGATAATTTGGTTTTTCTGTAGCACCTTGAGGGGGCTAACTGTGCAAATAAAACTGAAAGTTGTAATGGAATTTTTTACATGAGTTTACCTATTTAAATGGACCTTTACATGACCTATGCTACAATGAAACAGTGTGTTCCTTCCTTGCAGTTACCTTTGTGGGCATTTTAGATAAACTCCCAGCAGCTGTGTTTCCATGGTGATTGAATATTGCTTATTGCTTCAAAGGCAGTAATACTTAAAGTTTTCTAAAATCCATTGGATTTTATTTGAAGTGCTCTAAAACACAGTAAAAATGTAGAGACTTGAAAGACACAGACCTGATGCATGGGCACCTGCTCGATGTTCATCTGGTTTATTCCAGGGAGCAAGAGGCAATAAAGGAAGGCTGAACACTGAGGAAGTGTTTCAAACTGTGTTGTTTTCCCTGCTGATTCAGTGGGCACACCCTCAGCACTGTTCTCCATGTCCAAAAAAGGAGGTGGGTCTGCAGCTTTCCATTTGCCCTCCCACATGTGCTGCTTTAGGGTGATGTGTTTTATCAGCACCAGTTCTGGGCAGGGAAATATCAGGCAAGTGATCTTGAACCTGATTTTTTACGGACGCTCTATAATAACTCAGGTTAAAAAAATCTGACTTAAAATTTTCATATTTCTGGTGAACCAGTCTTTCTGCTGGTACCAGGATCAATTCAAACCCTGGTGCTGTGTGTATCTTGACAGCTAGCCTACATTGTGCACAGATTGCTATTAATTGTGCTGTTAATTATAACAGTTAGCTGGTGTTCTACACAGGCTCCATGATTTCACTTCTGAAGTACAGGGCTGCTTTTTTCCCGTACTAAATTTCAAATGATAGCATGTTAATAATGATGTGTTGGAAGAATGGCAACAGATTTTATAAATAAATGATGTAACTTGAGCTGGTGCTGTTTCTTTCCCAAAAACCTGTTAGCTTGATCCATACCTGTATCAGATGTGAGAATTCATCTAGCTTTGCATGTTTTCATTTAGATAATCAGCTTCTATTGTCCTTAATCTGTTTTTAAGGGGTGCCCTAATTTTTATCTTTTAATTCCTCACAAGAGAGGGCTTTACATAAACCCACAGCAACAAATGGTAAGAGTATAAGTAGGTCTGTCTTATTTGTACTCTGTCTTGATCTTTTTTTGGTGGTAAAAGGGTGACTGAAAGCATTTTGCACTTAAGTGTGTATTGCTATGCTACAATAGTGTAGCACTGAGAATTGTTAGGGAATGGTACTTTAAATTGAGGAGCTGTAGGGAAGGTGTCATGCCTGTTTAAATGTTAGATATTTTTGAAAAATAAATTCTGCTTTCTGCTTAGGAGCTGAATTTGACCCCTTTTTCACAGCCTTCCTTCACTCCCTATTCCTTGTTTTTTGAGGTAAAGAAGAAGTTTTATTTGACCATATTTGAATTACTCTGTGTTCACACGCATCTTTCGGCAGTCTTTTATCCAATCAATATTTTGGATAAAGATTGATGGTAAAGCACACTAGAGAGCAATTTCTGTACTCTAACTGGAAACACATTTGAAAAAAGTCATGTCAATTGGCTGCACCTGAGCCCAGAAACAGAGCAACAAGCAAATAAAAGGGTGAACTATTTAAGTTTAAAAGATCCATGAAATGGAAGACACACCACCTTAAAAGTGGAAATAATGGTGCTTCCTGAACTTAAAATGGATCACTTGAACTGCAACAAAGACTCTAAGACTTGTGTGGCCTTTCTGGAAGAGCTGGCTGAGCTACTCCTCTAAGTTTGGAAAAAGAACAGCACATAACTGGAATCAAATTTGAGAACTGATTTTGTTGAAAAATACTGACATAAAGGGAGGATTTTCTGTCACTAACCATTGAGCAGTTGGTAATCCTGACCACTGTAGCATGGTTTAATGCATTTCTTAAGGGCAAAAATGACCTCTCTTCTGCTTTCTTGAGCAAGCTGCCATTTTAATTGCCTCTTTCAGCCCTGCAACTTTTTTCTTGCTTAATCTCTGTCCATGATTTTAATCAGCCATCTGTCACCAGAGGTGCTTTACCCCATGTTATATCTATGAACTTCATTGTAACTGAAGAGAAGACAATACCAAAAAACCCATCTGAAACAAAAAGTAATGAAAGAACATTGAAATAAAAATACATACAGCTCTGTAGGATACCCAAATAGGTTCATTTTGTAGAAATCAGTTGTTTGTTGAGGACTGAACTTAGCTACTGAAATTCTTCCTAGTCAACATCCATTTCTGCCTTTATGAAACATAGAAGAAGACATAATGGTTGTAAACAAGTCTATTTCAAGTGAATAGGGATTTGTGCAACCAAGATGGTATTCTTTAGAATCCAATTTTTGAGAATATTTTAGCAGAAAATTCAGAGCCAGAGTGTGTTTGTATTTATGAGTACACTTAGAGCAATGAAAGCAAATATTTTCCAAGGCCTTATAAGAGTGGCACTCAGCATCTCACTCTGTTTGATTTACACAGGGTGAGCTCCAGTATGTCAGGTACTATTGTGTGGTACATTTCTGGCAAATGCTGGCATAGCTGTAAGGGCTACTGCTGTATCCAGTTTTGTTCTAACTGCAACACAAGTCTTGGTGCTTCCAGGCATTACTGTTTTCTAAGTTAAAAATTTAATTTGCTAACAAGAGATATATACTCTATGGAATAGTATCTGGTAAGGTTAGTTTAACTGTTTATGAGGTGCTAGAAGTTCTAAAATATTTTTATTTTTTAATGGAAAAATACAAAGAGGAAAACAAAAAATAGCACTTTTATTGTTTTACTTCTTTTTAAGATATTAATTTTAAACTTTTAAAAAAGTATAAAGACAGAACAGTATAAATACTGCACAATTTTTCCTCCTTTAATAATCCAAGGACTAAAGTAGTAGGACTAAAATCTCATTTGTTGATTCAATAAATATTAGTTACAGATATTGAAAATTACAGATATATGAGAACTAAATGCAGGCTTTATTTAACAGGACTGCTGCCAAACAACACAAAATATTTCTGTTGAACTAAAAAGAGAAATTGTTGTTTCATTTTTAACAACATAAAGATGGATTTTTTTTAATCTATCTAAAGTCAAGTATTAGTGATAGTAAGTTTCTTGATCTGAAGGTGAACTGATTGATTACATTAGCACAGGATTAAATTAGTCTGATGTATGCAATAATGAGGTTTATGTAATTGATATTTGTTACATAAATTGCAAGATACTTTTTTGATTTAGGACTAAAGACAGAATCATCATCTTAAGTTGTCCAGGTCTGAGGTGACAGATCAATGTAATTAATCTGTGTGGTGATTGTCTCAGAGGATAGAGCCTGAAAATGATCCTGGATCCACCAGGTAAAATAATGAGGAGAGTCTGGGAAATAACCAACGGCAGAAACAAATTCTGCAGGAGCTGAGAAACCACAGAATAGCTTAGAGTAGATCATTGTACATCTGCCAAGTGATGGACTGATACGAGAGCAGACCTACCTAATTAGTAAAGCCTTCATCCTTCCCATCTGGAGATTTAACTCTGGTGTGTGCACAAGGTGGTCTTTATTAATCATGAATTTAAAAAAATGCCTATGACTCCTAGGCAACATTTTCAGTAGCTGAGCCAAAACAGTTTCCTTTGGCTAAAGAGTATCAATGCCATACAGTGACTCAGGCTTGTTTTTGGCTATTCCACATAAGCTGAATTATGGAAAAAATTAGAAAATGCAGACATGAAAGTCATAGTTTTCACAGCTGTCAGATACATATTTTATATTGCAAGACATATGCAATAAGAGCTGGTTTTAAAACCCAGTTTCTATAGTGGCTAAGTGGTTCCAAGTGGCTTCTCCATCAATAGTTATTTTAATGTCTGTATCCAAAACTGTGGTCCTGAGGGCTTCTCTTTCCAGTTATTTGCTAGGCAGTGCACAGGTAAGAGTTTCAACGCAGAATTTAGGTGGATTTTTTTTTGGACACATCAATAAACAACTCTGTCTGAGTTAAACATCTGTTTCACAGCTAACCTGACCTGAGATAAAAACCAAAACATTTTCTGCATAGGGCCCAGCAGGTGGTAGTCCCACAAAGCACAGCCACAGGAGAATGGCTATCTTATTTCTTATCAAGTGTGAGAAAGGTATAGAAGACTAAATTTCTTTTTCTGATGGGGACTCAGATCCAGCTCTTTCATTGACACAGTGACATTTTCTATCAAATGCTGAAACATTCATCATGCCAAGAGAAAGTGTAAGACAACGTGCTGAAAATGTACACATGATGATAAAGAATGTAGGGTTCAGGCCTTGCAAGATATTTCCGTAATTTATTGGGGGGGAGGCGAGGGGGCATTTGCATTTGATCTACTACTGAGCCATTAATTAAAATACAAAAGCTTTGAAGAGGGACTGATAATCACAACTCATTAACCTTCTATTTTTTTTCTTCATTTTTTGTTAAAACACTTTGATATGCCCCCTTTGACAGCCTGGGTGATTAGAGCGGTCTCTGTCAAGGTGAGACGTTCAAGTGTAGATGGTAGGAAGAGATTCATGATTACTTCCACAAATGTTAGAGGTATCACAAAACAACAGTGGTATGTGGTATAAAAGCTTCTGATGGTGTTACATATTTCACAGTCTTTCAGGAGTTTTAAATTCATCTTTGAAGTGATAAAAAGATAGGTGGATGAAGAATAAAAGGGGAGGACAGAGAAAGAATTTAAAGTGTTAGGTGATTATCTGACAGAAAAACTGAGATTTTTTCAATATTCCGTATCAAGAAAACCATATCTTATAATTTGAAAACCTTTTTTCCCCCCATTTTCACTTATTGAACTTTCAAAAGTAGAAGTGTTGTTGTTGCTAAAGGATAAAACTAAAATATAAGGGTGATATTTTATAACTCTCCTTTCCACCAGAACAAAAAGTACAAATTCAACATCCCACTAATGGGTTCCCTTTTAAGTTGTTGGTCAGAAAAATGTGAATGCTCTCTTTGGATAGACTGGTAATAAAAATGACAAAAATCAAACTGAAGCACAGAAATAATGTTTTGAGATCAAAGCTAAAAAAAGCAAAAGCTGGGTCTAAAAGCTCAACATCACACAAACAAGTGAAAGATGTAATTATGCACAGATTGAGAGAAATTGCATTAATGAGACCTTATATTGTAAAGTTACAGTGTCACACCACTGTTTCTCACTGACGTACTTTCTGAATATAATACTTTCTATTTGATAATGATAAACTTTTCCATTTGTTGAGGGCAGTCTGACTTGAATACTGAATTCCTGTTCTTTAAAATTAGCTTGTGATTGTCTTGTCTTATTTGGTATCAGTGGAGGAACATATTTTCACTCTTGAATTTTTACTTCTGCTCATAATTTATCAGATAATACTCTTTCCTCACACCTTATAAAATTCTATAAAATTATTTATAAAACGAAATTACCTATTTTCCTCTTGACCCTGTTGTCATGCCTTATTCCAGAATAGGCAACATGTGAAGCCTTTCTCCTTCACTCAAATCTGTGACTTTTATTCCAGAAGACTATCTTCTCCACTTTTGTGCTGTTGAAAGCATCTCTAAATTTGTTTCACTTAGTTCTGCTGAGCACTTAGTTCTTGCCAATGTTTCTTTATTGCCAAGTTCAATTGTCTTTCTCTGACTTCCCTTCAGACCCCAATGTTAAACCTCTCTGGTTCCAAGTCAATTCTGCTAACATTGCAGATGGAATCACAGTTCACTCCCCACTTTTACTCATCCTAGAAGAACCTTTATACTGAAAAGTAGGACCTTGTCCCAGGAGGTGAAAGTTGAGTTTAATCTTTCATGTGAAGGACTGTTGCTTTTGCAGATTTTACTCACATTGATAGGTACTTATTCCCACAAAGACTCAGGGACATCCTTGTGCCACCTGATTGATTATGTTTATTTTTTTCCCCTGCACCTTCCCTTCCCCTTTCTCATACTACAGAATACATTATAATTTTTACATCTTTTTTCCCAGCATCTTGCAAAACTGTGAACCTCCAAGATTCTAAGTTTTGTTTTCATATTGCTACTGTATGTCATTTGCAAAAGATGTCTTTCTCAACAATTCGTTCTTTTTTGCTGATAGAGTCATGTCCATGCATTCTGTCTCCATGTTGCAAAACCTTTTCTGGGTTGGTTCATAAGGTCACTCTCTGTTGAGGAAGTTTTGAAACATATTTATGATTTTCAGAAATAAAGATCAACTCTTGTACTCTCTGATCAACTCTAACTCTTTTCTCCAGCTCTTATTGAGGATATTTGCAGTTTTGAGACAGAAACAGCCCTTTGGAAAGTACACTTTAAATATGAGTAGCATAGCCTTATATACCCACTGTATTTTTCCTCATGGAAAGCAGCATTTTATTCAATATATATAATTTCTTACATGACAGTTATTCATAGAAATATTAATTAGAAAAAATTATTCTCATGCAAAGTAAACCATTTAAGGAAAGTAAAACGATATAAATACATCAAGCTCAGATTTCAACTTAGCTCAGCAAATTCAGTGTGTGGAAGAAGGAGTCATCTGTGCTTTAGCTGAGACAGAAGGCTTCATGGCTGCTTCCTTTCAGAAAGGTCCTTTGAGCATTTGATTGTTCTCTTAGAGGCTAGGAAGTGATTGACCTGTATAAGGAATGATGGGTCCAACCAGGCAAATTGCTCCTCTGGGTCTCCTTGTCTTGCCACCTTTTATCTTTCTTTCTTTCTGCTTTTGTAAGGTCTTTTGAATAATGTTTGCCTTGTAGGCACAGGTGCATGGCTTTGCCCATGCTGCTCCTATCCAAGCTGTGATTTTGTCCTGGAAGGCACTATCAGCTGCAAGAACCATATGCTCAGGTGCAGGTCACTCATGTTCACTGGATCCTGAAACCTCTTGACCTATGCTAGTGAAAAAATCTCTGATTTGATATGCTTTAGCGGGTGTTCCTTCTCCCTTTTCTTCTTCCTTTGTTCAGTTTGAAAGCTATGGTGGGTAATGTATCAGTAGTATCTTTCAGGTCTTCTAGTATATGTTCAAACAATGAGACTTTGAGTAAAATCCCAGAAGGGTGCATGTCGGGTCCGGCTGTCTGTCTCTGCCCCGACACGGGTAGGGTGGTTCTTTGGTGGGCGCGATGCAAAGGACGAGTCTGGACTCTTCAGCTTTCGGTCTTCAGGTTGTTTATTATTTCTTATCTACAAAATTTTTCTGTCTGCCCAACAGAGGTCTGATCTGCAAGCAGTCACAGGCACTCTCTGACCACCCACGGGGCGGTCATGTCTTTTTATACTAAAACCTACATATACAATATTTACCTTTATTTCCCAATGCTTTTTGCCCATGTTAGCAAGTGCACCTTCACCATAAACCAATCTCTAAGTGCCAACATCATCACAGGAGATGGAGGACAAGAAGAAGAAAGAAGAAGGACAAGACATGCCCTGATCCCTCCATCTTGTCTCCATAACCCCCCTGTACCAAAAACCTTAAAGTCTGTATCTCACCCTCTAAATGTGTCTCTTTTACACCTTTTACTCTAAAGTGATTCTCTTGTCCTCAGACTCTTGTTACTTCTGTGGATGGATCAAAATCAAGCCACCAAACACTCTTGGCAACATTCCAGGGTTTTCGAGACCCCCAAGGGTTCTCCTGGCATCTCTGGACATCGGGAACGATGTGCTGAGATCCCACAGGTGCATGCTGAGAGTTGTCAATTTAGGCATTAGTGGTAGAGTAATAAACAAGCAGGGAGTACTGAAAAGCTAGATTAGTTGGTCATCAGCATGAAAATAAACTCACAATGTTTTTTATCCATTCTATGTAAGCAATTATTTTATAAGTCTTAGGATAGATTCTAGGACATTAGCTTGTTGTTTTGTTTATCATTTGCTACAAATCTATCTGCTGTGTTCTGACAAGAGATAATGGTATATGACTCATCTATTTCTGGAAATGTGTCTTCAGTGTACACAGATGGTGTTTATAGATCCGATGTGAGGGGTGAGCTATTTGAGAACAGCGATCTGCAATGTCAAAGATTTGTCATATATATTGTTCTCTGTACTGAGCAGAAAAACTATCCTTTCTAGTCTGGTTCTGAGGTGTTTGTATCCATGAAGTTCAGAAGACAGAGGCCATTTACTATTCTTTTGTCTGTGCTAACACATAACTCATGCTTTATGTGGAATGTAGAATTCTCTTTTGTCAATATCGCTCGCTTCAGCTGTTGTCATGGCAACAAGTAGCATCTTTGCTGAAATTCAACTAAAGTTTAACATGGACTTCGACTGTTGCAATATATTGCTGAAATTTTAACCTTTTAATTCAAGTTTTGTCTTACAAGCAAGCATGTTCTGTTCTTCCATGTAAGCAGCCCATGGAAAGCAATAAGCTGTACATTGCTTGGAGCAGCTACAGGTTTAATTAAAGGACACCAGTTATTCCTTGATATTCATATTTTATGGCATTCAGTTCATGTGTTTCAGTGCATAAGAGTCTCCCAAGTCTTTTCTCTGTCATTCATTATTCTGCATTTTGGCTGTGGTACCATCAATCTATTCTTTTGTCTCATGTATATGCAGTGCATATGTGTAATACCTAGGTTACAGGAAAAGGGCAAAGAATTTTGAAACTGAAATTTCTACATTATACATGCTTTCCTCAGACTATGGAGACACATGTACTGTTTAATTAATAATTCTTCACTGCTTGTGCATTTTACTGTGCAATCTTTCTGACAGAGTATTGTTTACAAGCAGAAATAAATTCCCGTTAAACATTTATTGTTCTGAAAATTAGTCTCAGGAGATACAGAACAGCAATAGTGTCACTAGGGAATTTATTGAATTTTGGGTATTTTCTTATTGTTTGAGAGACCATAAAAGATTCTGCTATTTCAAAGTTTACTTAATTTGATTTAAAATATGAAAATCCAACCATATATTGAAATATACATTGCCTTGATCACTGCAAAGATAATTTTTTAAAAACTTAAAGAGAAGTAGAAGGAAAAAGTTACATGTTTAGGAAGCCTTTATGGCTTTTGCTAGCATTTTGGTTTTTTTTCTGATATAAGGGACCTGTAAATTGATCAGATTGTGAGTTCATGCCATTTTACAGTCTCTTCTACTGCCTTTCTAAACAGAATGGTATGAAAGCCTAGAGCGATTAATTCAGAATTTCTAGGAAAAGAGCAGCAATTGCCCACTCTACTTCATTCAATATGGTCCAAGTGAAGTATATTTTGATATGCTAGGATGAAGTTGCACAACATAACTTAATGGCATAGGTTGAGTTAACAGTTCAAGAGAATTTTCAGTCTTCTTTTCCTTGTCATCTTCTTTCCCTGTCCTCCTTCCAGGACCAGATTTCCCTGCTTCTCTTGTGCTGGTTGCATGGCAAATCAGATAGATTATTAAATTTCCCTTTTTGACTACCAGGATAGAGTTCTATGATTTTCCTGAGACTGATCCAGGAGTTAGAGTATAGGAAAAGGGTGAAAGGAGAGGGTCAGGACCTCCTCTTTCACACTCAGGAAACCTCAGCTAAACTGAAATATGTCATCTCTAATAAGCTCTGCTACCTCTTAGCACATGGGAAGTGAACAAAACATGTTTACGTGTCTTGGAGGAGTATTAAATTGCTGCTGAGAAGGAGTTATTTAGAGATTCTTCCTGGAGTGTAAGATAAGAAAAAATAACTAATCCTCAAATACATAGAGCCACTGTCTTCCTGGTCCAAATTGTGCAGAACTTTCTCCTAGACACTATGCAGCTCAGGCCTTTACTTAATAGAGCTAAACCCATTGATGACATTTATCTTTGAACAGCAGCCAAAAAGGAAAATGTCCAGAATATTATTAAGATGCAGACAGAGTTGGATGTGACCCTGAATAAGTTTTATTTTTTAAAAAATTGCACAGGAAGCAGTGATGCAGAATGTGCAGAGAAATGGGTTAGGCTGGGAGAAAAGGAATGGTCAAGCTCTGTCTTGCCAAGTTTGTTTTTTTATTGAAACCATGGCCAAATCCCCACAAATTTCAGAGAAAAAATTGTGCAAGTGGGATGATATCATAAATCTACCAACTGAAGGTAAAGAATTTCCTTAAGAACATGGAGGACATTGGATCTAATGGATGAGGTGGCTGAAGTAATTGTCCTGCTGGAAAAACTGGTCAGATATTGTCAAGCTGCAAAATGCAGATGCAAGTGTGAAATCACTTGGATATTTTAGGATTTTTCTTAAATAAGGATAATCTAATATTTTCTGTAACTGATCTTTCAAATGACTCTTTTTCATTTATATTCTGTAACTCACTGTTTACAACATTGGTGACTAATATTGAAACAACAATTATTTATCATTTATTACTGTGGATGTTTCATATTCTGTTTTAAGCAGTTGTGAATATTCTGCAAGAAGGCAGTAGCAATGGTAATTTTCTCTATTACTACTGTAATTACCTATTTCCAACCACAGAGGCAGTGCTTGAAATGATCAGCTCTGTCAGGAAGAAAATGCTAATGTTTTCTTCTTTTAATCCCTTTTCTGTCTGCTGTTCTTATGTTTTATAATCTAATTAAACAAGTTTTAATTTTATTTTTTTAAATTTAAGTTTTCATATTAAAAAAAAAAATTACTGTAACAGTAATTATGTTCCTGAAGTTCATTATAGTGAACAGTAGCATTTCTCCTTGAAGATGGTTTGTGACTGGAAAGTGTAAATGGCAGTTTGTGCAATTACGGCATGTAGGCTTCACCCTTTAATTTCTATTAAGTGCTGAAAGGAAAGCCACATATTCTTCGTATCCCTTAAAATATGGTTTCTAGAAAGAATATGTATGTTTGAAGAAATAGTTTACCATTGGATTATTTTCTGGTATATAGTACATGAGTATTATATCCAGTTATATATTCAGAATTCTGCATTTTCTTAACTGTTGAAGTAGATATTACATTAGAAACCCGCTTTTCTGTGGGCTTGCTACAAGAGATGGACACCAAAGGACTTTATCTGTCATATCTCCTGCTCTTTCTGCCCATCTGTGAGAAAGCAGATCTGAGATCTTTAAGACCCCTCTTTCACTAACATCAGCTCAATGCTACGTTCAGACTGAGAAAACCTCCTCAGAAACCAGGTAGCAGTGTGTCCCCTTAGTCCTCTTCAGCTCAGGAACCACAGGCACTGTGCTGGTTGCATAACATTCCTGCTAGGGGTAGGAAGAGAGAAAAGCCAGTCATCCAGTCATATCCATCATGTCCTCATGTCTGCTCGTGCCTTCATCAGCAGTGGGACAAACAGGGTATGGATGGACAGATGCATCTCTTGTAGTCAGGCTTTCAGCAGTCTGTTGCAGCTGATCAAAGCTGTCCTTGTCTTTGGGATACTCTAAATGTTTCCCCCTGTACAGATGTTATGTGATGTAAGGGAAAGTAATTTCATGCTCTGTTTAACCCCCCAAGGCTCATGCTCTTCCACTGTGTTGCTGATTGTAAAATTGCAATACCTGTTCAGTCTCTTACTATTTTCCCAGTGTGGTTAAGATTTCCTACAAGTTTGAAATAATTTAGGAGGGAACCAACAGACAAAACATGAATATTCCCATTTGTTTGTGCATATGCATAGGGATGAAATGGAAACATTGCTTCCTTAGGAAGATGGTGGAAAAAAAGAAAATGTTTCATTTGCGTAATGGAAGACATGGTAACTATTTAGTTACTACTTTCAGTGAAGTATTGCTTTTTGCTTGGTTAAAGTTATTAGATTTATTTTGTGAATTATCCTAGAAGCTATGTAGAAAGCAAGGCTATTACCGTTGTTAAGCAACAGGACTTTGGCCAAGATATTTTTACAGTGACTGATTAATAAGCCTGACTGCAATATATCTCTCTATTACTTTAATTAAATGGAAAGGTAACATCCTCTAATGGATTATGGCATAGTGCATAGTGCAGCCTACCACTAAATGGGCTGGTTGTGCCTTGAATTTGCACACAATGGTAAGAGATGAAGAAAGGACACACAGTAATCGATTTTGGCTCTTCTGAAACCTTTTAGTGATTGATCTGGGTTCTGGTTCAGCCTGGTTCAGTAATGTGGACACACCACAGCACTGAAATAAAGCACCTTTACTGACTTGAGCAATGTCTGAGGAGCTCAGGGTGCAGGCAAAGCTCAATTCCATCCACCCATGTAGGCAGCTTCTGAAGCTCCTCAGAAGAGAACCTGGGTGAGCTAGAAGCAGTATGGGTAGCAACCATGAATAGCCAGTGAGACAAGCTGACTATCCTAATGGGTCCAAGATCTTGCTTTTCTTCTCAGACACACTAGTCAGGGTTGAAAATTGAGACCTCTACTGATCTTTCAAATAACTGATCAAAGCTCACTTTTTACCTTTAGCCCCAAATTGCCACAATATGTAGAAGATGTATCTTGTCTGACTGAGGTAAACCTCACATTTTCTGTCAGGAGAGTGACCTGACCCAAAAGAGTTGAACTGTCCTGTCTGGACAGTACCTTTTGCAACAAATAATATGATATTTCAGAGATAGGGAACACGATGCTGAAGCCTAGTGATCATCCCAAATTCCAGACAGATAGACCTGGAGAAAGGATTCTGATCCTTTCTCCAACTTAACATGATGAAAACCAACAATGTCTGATCTCTGCTATGACTGCACACTAAGCATTGGTGACATTCATGAACAGCTTTCAGACCACAGCTTCAGCTTGAGAGACATCTGTCAAAACTATGCTTCAAGAAGCTAAATTTCTTATTGGATACCTAGATCTGATGGGTGACATTTCAGTACCCCTGAGGAAAAGGTCAGATTTTGTTTTTTGCACTGCCTATAGCAAACTCTGGCAAGTTCTGGCAAGGAAGAAGCAATCAATGGCAAGCTGACTGAGCTGGCACCACCTGCCTTGCTGTGGGTGGCATCAAGCCCTTCAAGAAAGGCCTTTTAGAATAAAGCAGTCAGTTTATTAAAGCATATATTAATGACCTGCAATTTGATAAATGCTGGATTGTTCTTAAGTTTTAATTGCTTTCTGTTGTTTTTTTTTCCCCAAGTTCTTTTATGAATTATTGTAGCACTGACCAAATCTTTTGCACTCTAACTGGGAGAGGAATTTATAATTAATGCATTGTATTCCATAGCAACCAAAACATTTCTAGACACAAATGAGACCAGAGCTAATGACACCATCCAAAAATACAATGGTTCTTAGTCTTCACTGAAGGTGAATACTGTGACAGATTTTATTTACGAATGTATAAAGAACAACAAGAAAAAAAGATTACAAGTCTGTCAGATAAAATTATTATCCAAAAGATGAAAAGAGTTCTCAAATATTTCTAGTGTCTGATTTTTAGCTTTTCTACCTTCACCATGTTTTTTTTTAATGTTTACCAAGTAGAGAGTATTAATCCCTAGGCTATCCTTTGACATTTCCATACACGTTTGCCCCATGCTATCAGAAGGATCACTGTTCGTTGTTTCACAGTTTTCACTCTGCTGTATCTGGTGCTTCATGCTCTCTCTGCTTATAGCATGTCGGCCTTTTCTCATTGAGAAGTGAAATTGTAAAACTGAATGTTCCAGAATAATTTATAACATGTTCTTGATTTTAATAAGACTCCCAGCCTTTAATATGATAATTTTATATTTTTACACTTCTGATATGGTTTGAACTTGAGCTTGTTTTCTTACTAAGGGAAGAGATATGCTGGAACATTAATTTACAGATCTGGAGATGTTATAATGTAGAAACCAAATCTAGAGATGCTAAAAGGAGTATTCTGACCTAGTTTGGCTAGTACACATAAAATTTGTGAAATAGACAAAGGAGTTTCTTAGACCTTGGCAGAAAGTTCACCAAAATACTTATTATAAAAAAGTGAAATCTCCCTTTTAATACAGTCACTTAAGACACAACCATCAAAATAACAGCCAACAGTATTAGAAGTAACTTTGTAGGGCTTAGCTGAATTTGGAATTTCATAACTTAATGCACCATGTAAGTGCATATCATGTCTTAGTCTAAATAAAAAAAATGGAATAGAAACAGTGATATATAATGCCTGTCATGAGATTTCAGCATGGAAAGCTGAGACATGTCCACAAATAAACTTTTTTAGATAATTAAGGAATTTGGAGAGTTTTCTAGAAGAAAATAAGTATGGAAATAAACTAGTAGTGCTTGTTCTCTCTGCTAGTGAATACAGGCAGCAGATGTCACCTGTGTCTGCTGTATGGTTTCCCACACAGTTAAATTATTAGAAATTTAACATGGTCCTGGACTTAATGTAGTTCCAGCTCTGAGTACCAATATTTGCATGAACTACTCAAGTGCAAATGGGAGCTTTGCCCTTTGGGGTGCTCTAGTGTTGCATGGATGGGGAGATGGTTAGCAGGAGGTGCTGTGTTTCACGTATCCCAGTAATACTTCCTCTGCTGCTTTTAATTTACAGAACTAAGATGAATGATACATGGCTCTAGATGACCTTTACTGTAACTGGCAAGGATGTCTTCTTTCTTGCCTTGATTGTGATTACAGGTTGTTTCTTTTTAAAGGAAACCTTACTAATAGTTCGTGTAGGTAGTTTCACTTAAGGAGTGAGGCAGTAGCAGGAGTGGTAGTCAGGGGCCTTGAGGTCCCTGGTGACATGGAAGCCACAGTAGCATGTAGGTGCATGCAGGGTAAATGGTGTCTGTGGAGCCAGTGGCTGCCCACAAGGCAGCTGTGACAGTCTCTCCATGGTCTAGTCCCCTGGGTGTGGCACAAATATTGTTTCCATTTCTGTTTCCGTTCATGAAGTAGCCCGGTATAAGAAGGATGTTCTTTGTGTCTCTCTTTCTTCCATTTGTAGATCAAGAGAGTAGGGATGATATTTAGTGATTATACTGTTGTAGCAAAGCATCTTGAGATTGACAGATGTTATGGAGGACTGACATTAATGTCAAGAGGCGGTTACTGCTACAGCTGTAAATCTGGATAAAAAGTGTCACACTGAGCAATTCTGACAAAACAGCATCTTTCTAAAGAAAACTGAACCATCTTGTGGGCCTGCATCGCTTCTAACACCATTTTTGACAGGAATGTGTCAAAATGAATTATTTCACATTTTGTTTAACTTCTGTTATATCAAAATATTTCATATGAAGTCATTCTTTTTTCATATATTTTTTCTTTTGACTGCTTCTGGGTAAATTGCACCTGTGAGCTCTCCTTTATTCTGTCCTGTGGGTTCTCCTACTGGGGGAATCTTTCTAACCCAGATAGGTGACTTGATAGCACTGCTTGTCCTCAGTCTGAATAGTGGTAAAAGAGTATTTTTTAAGAGAAGAAACAATCTCTAGGTATCAGTCCTTGATATATTCAAATACTTCTGTGTGTATTCCCACAAATCTTCCGTCTCAGTATGGAGCTCTCTCATGTGTTTGAAATCCTCTGACTGTGAAAGTGCAACATGGTTAAGGTTAAAGGACACCTTCATCCAGGAGGCCTGGGCATGCGAGTAGTTACAGAGACATGGAATGGCCTCTTTTAAATAGATGTACTGTTTATTCACCCCAAAGTACACAGGATGCAAACAGCCAGGGGATCACCTACTGCAACACTTACTTGAGATCTGCAGTCTTGAGAAATGGCATTAGCTCATTGCCACACCATTGCAATGGCCTCTGCATAACTTGGCACCGAGAGACAGACTTTCCTCTTCCTGTGACTCTTCCTTCCTGCTGCATGCTCCCCTCTGCTTTCCTCCAGGCTGAGTTCCTTACAGAGCAGTGGCCTTTCTAACCTTGAGAAATGGACTGGTGAAAGATATTTGTTACTGACTGATTCACCAATTATTTCCCCTGACAAGTTCTAGTATTCTGACTGAAGATATCCTAATGATGACATTAGTTTGTTTTTGCTCATTATGGCTAGCAGATCCCTTTGATTTAACTTCACAGAGCCAACCAAAATAACGTAAAATAGGTAACAACAGATACATCAAAGCCTCAGACATAAAATAAGGAGGAAAAAATAGCTTTCAAAATAGGATCAGCATATCATATTGGTGAGAGTTAATAAGAAAATATTTTCACACCTCAAATAAATTAATGAAATTAGATTTCAGAAAAGCTATGTAAAATGAGGACTTGATATGCAACGAAACATTTGTGATAGATTTTTAGTTTTGGTTTTATGCCATCTTAGTTTTTGTTATCTTCCCTTTCCATTTCTATCCAATGAAATCATCTAAAGCTGCATGAGAAATTGGCATTCTACAGTGGTCAGAGATAGAAATACAGAGGAAATTCAAGAACTACAGTGTAATTCTACTTGCTTAGCTGTGTCCCCACTCTATTGTTACAGTAGCCATTAAGAAATGCAGGAAAATGATGAAAACATAGGAGTAGTTTCAAATCAATAATTTCTTCCTCTAGTTCTCAGTTCTCTTTTATTGGACAGAGCTATTCCCAAGTATATATTTGGTATATCTAAGTTTGAAAAAAAAGTATTTAAAGAAATGGAGAATTGAAGAATGGGATATGATATAATATCTTATATCTTTCTTTAATAAGGACAGCTAGACAGAGTTTACAGGGTGTATAGTACTATGTCTGAGTAATAAAATATGCACTCCAGTGACATGAGAAAATTACTTGGAAGCTGCAGAAAGTTGAAACTAGCAGAAAAAATTATTAAAAAAGTAAGGACCTGAAGAAACAGATGATAGTAGATAAAGGAAGTTCTGAGGTAGGGACAGTGGCTGTACATTGTTCCTGAAGGTATTGTTTTGAACAGATAATTTTTAATGTTTTGTTTAATTTTGTAGATATGAAAGCAATGGAAAAGAGCTTTAAAACCCGCATATGGACTGTTTCCAAGGCACCCTTCATTGTTGGCTTCTGGTCCAGCTCCATGTACATACAATTTGAAGTAAATGCCTGTAAAGTCTATTGTATGATACAGTAGGAAATAATCCCCCTGGTAATCACAGTTCTGAAAGACTCTTGGAGATTTATTGCAGAAAATATTTCTTTTCATGATGCTTCAAATACTTCATCTTCTGACAAATTGATCAAAGCACCTATCCCCATTATCAATCAATGCCATGTTTGTTTAGCTAAACTCTATTCCTGTTCCTATCACACGCTAGACGCCAAATGATGGATCCAGGCTACTCAGGAGTAGGCTGTAATAGTTGTGTAATGCTGTTAGAGATCAAAAAAACCATTAAATGATTTATTTTGTTAAGTAGGTGTTTCATTGCTGTGATTTCTTTGATGTTTATGTCTATTTTTCCTGTGGCAAATCCATAGTAAAGTAGTATGCAGAAACACTTTGTAGCTGGAAAAAGATAGAAATCCTTCCTGCTTTACTCCAGATTGTAGGGCAAATAAAACAGTTCATAGTTTTCTGAAAAGACAAAGATCCTAATTCTTAGATGTAGTCCTAGTACCCTATTTTTTAGGAAGGAAAGAAAAATCTTTCCAGTGATGTATGACAGAGCTCAGTAACTATAGAAGATACTGCTGAGAGGAATTGTCTGCTTACAATGTCAGATTAATTTTCCCCCATACCTTTCAAAAAGGAATGTAATTTTGGCATTCGGATTGCCGAACACAACTTAAAGTCTAACTTCTCTGGTAGCCAACACCTCCTGTAGGTATTTAAAATCATTCAGTGAACTGCCGAAATAAGATTCTAATCAGGCTAACACATATTTTGTATGCCACAATTCAGGGAAATATTTCCATAGGTTTATGTTTTTAATTACAGTACAAAAAGTAAATAAATGTTATTTAATTTTTAGTATTGATTGAACTGAAGTATCAAAAATTTACATTTAATGAAAAGTTTTTATTTAGTTTCATTAAGAATCCATATACAGTAATGTGTGGTGTATTTTTAAAATATAATGTTAGATACTGATTCTTCCATTCTGCACTTTTTGTCAGTCAAGAATTGATAGGTAATAATAGTTTTCAAATTATCACACCCATAATTTTATTGTGTGATTTCCTATCAGATGACCTAATACCATGCTCTATTTTATTTTATTGCTGTTATCTAGTAATTTCACTCATCTATATACCAGAAATAAATGTGTATAAATTTTTAATCAGTCTGACATGAAAGGCAAATAAAAGATATGTTTATATTTATTTGTGTAAAAAGCTGCAGCTCATTAGTATCTCATCTGTGTCATCTTATGATCCACTGGTACTGGACACTGCACTGCTACATGAAGTGGGAATGAAAACTGTCTTATGCTCCATAGACAAATGAGTCTTAATCTGCTGATGTTATATGCAGGCTTTTACCTGGTGCCCAAAAGGGCTCCTCAAAATTGAAGGATGTATGATTCGAGTTCAGTGTACTCACTGTATAGGTTAATGCTGGACAATAAAGAAAATATCCCAGATGTTACTGCCAGCAAGATTTGGCAGAAAGTAGGGCAGCAAGGAAGGCAAAATGACCACAAATTTTTCAAGACTGAGATAATTCTTTATCACTTTATTCTATAATGGATATTGAAACTAGGCTTTCACAGTGAATAAAGTTCTTAAAAGCCTGAAAACCTAAGAATAGTCTCCATGTTTCCTAATAGACATATGCCTTAAAATTAAACTCATTTGCATTAGATATTGCTGAAAGAGGATGCTCTTTAGTTTTGGGAACTCTGAACCCAGGGGGATATCAGATGGACAAATTTAGCACAATGACTCTTTTTTTTTTCAGGCACGTGTATGTCTGTACTGGAAGTTAGATGGGATAGCCTAAAGCTGAAAGTTTAGTTTTCCCCTTTTAACAGTTGATAGGCAAAGGAAACAAAAAATTATGACTCTATGAAAATTAATCAAAAATCAGTCAGTATGTTTTAAGTTTCCTTTTTAGAAGGAAATGGCAGGTTGAAATAGCATAATTTTCTAAATTGCTTCCCAGAATTTCTGCTAGTAGGTATTGCACTGCAGTACAAACAGTTGTTTCTGTTCCTATAGAAGCACCTGGTGGACCTGAACAAGTATGGCCATGTTTTGCTAGGTGCCCTGTGAATACTGAAAGAGGAAAAAGTATCCTTGGTCTCAGTCTTAAGTCTGAATTGTGTCAACTGTTTGAGCAGTAAATTTTCTGTGAATATTGATGCGAAAGGGATGAAAGATGCAGGCTCAGAAGTCCTCTAGTGCCACGTTTCTGTTCTTATCAGAACAGAAAGCTTCCAATTTCACTAATTTTTTTATTTCTTCTTTTGTATGTGTGTATGCACACATACACATACTGCAAATAGAGAAATTGAACAGTAAAATTGAAATGTCATGTGTATTCCTACTTCCATATTTCTGTTTTTTTTCTTGCAGGTGTGTATTTAACTGTAGATGAAAAACAATAAAGAGCAAGCATAAAGTACAAAAACTTTTCGCTATTACCTGTGCATACAGAAAAATTATATTTCTTGTTCTGGAGCCACCAAAATAATCTGAATTTCTTCTTTCAGTGGGCTGTGACACTGAGAAGACAACACTCAGAATAGCATGTGAAAGTGTCTTCCAAGACAGCAGTGGTGTTGGACACTTGCACTCTTGGGAAAAACAATTGAATGTAAGAACTGAAAACGTGATGTACAGAAAACAGAAATGAAAGTTGATTTTAGGTTTCTTTCCCTGAGCATCATGCTGGTCTTTTCCAATGTTTTCTATCTTATATATAACAAATATCTTTAATAAAACTAATCTTTTTTCCCCCTTTGAGGTTTTGTAAAAGTAGAAAGTAAATTCTTGAAGTTCTTGGTGTCTTGTTTTTTATTTTCAGCCTGTATCTTATGCAATTCATCTCATTTTTGTGGCTTTTTTATGCCATGTGTAGCAGCATGAGAATGACATTAGTAAACAAGAATGCTTACTCATGGTTTTGGGACTCCTGAGACATTTCTTCTTCAAGATGAGTTGAATAGCCAAGAGCTAGAAAGATGAGAATTGTAAACTTAAACTTTTTGAAAGTATGTAGGAAATTTTTATTAGGTTACTGTTACTAAAATAGTAATAATAGTAAAAAATCAGAGCAAGTTAGAATAGTCTCTCTTTTAAGTGTCACTGTTTTACAATATATGATTAAAATAAGAGTTATTAGATACAATGGCAAAAATCATAATGAACAAGCAAGTTCTGAAATGCTTTGCCAAGTTGTAATCAAACTGAGCACATACAAAAGGGTAAGTATGTAAACAAACTCCCTTTTCATTAAGGATGATTGATTTACATAATTGTCAACTATCAAGGGAATGAATAACTGTCAATCTTGGGCAGAACAGCTAGTTCACTGGAAATTCTGATAATAAAAGTATTTAAAGGTTGGATATTTGGGTGATAATATCAATGAACATTTCTATCCATAAGAATTGGTATTTTTCTTCCCTGAATTTATACTTTAAATCCACCTTTTTTTACACTTAGGGCATCACTTTCTGCAAGGACTGAAATATAACAACAGTGATAGAACACATTCTGTCAAATGTGTTGAAAAAAGGTTATGGTGAGCCTATGGCAAATAGACTTTAGTAGAGCGCTGAAGCAAAAACGAGGAGAAATGTGTTCTCTTTCTTGTTTTCCTTGCAGTATGATATCATAGTATCACAGAATGTTTTGGGTCAGGATGGGCCTTAGTAAAGACCATCTAGTTCCAGCCTCTCTACAGTGGACAGAGACAACTTGGATCAGGCTGTGTTGCTCAGAGCCCCATCTCGCCTGGCTTTGAACACTTCCACGGATGGGACATTGATGGTTTCTCTGGACAATCTGTTTCAGTGCCTCACCACCCCCACAGGTAAAGAATTTCTTCCTAACATCCTACCTAAACCTACTCTCTTTCAGTTAAAACCATTAGCCCTTGTCCTTTCACTACATGCCCTTGTAAAAATTCCCTCTCCAGCTGTGTGACAGTGTTCACAGGGGTCTTAGGATGAGGAAAGAGACGAGAATGTTGAGTCCATGTTTCAGAAGGCTTGATTTATTATTTTATGATATATACTGTATTAAAACTATACTAAAAGAATAGAAGAAAGGATTTCATCAGAAGGCCAGCTAAGAATAGAAAAAGAAGGAATGATAACAAAAGCTTGTGTCTTGGACAGAGAGTCTGAGCCAGCTGACTGTGATTGGCCATTAATTAGAAACGACCACATGAGACCAATCACAGATGCACCTCTTGCATTCCACAGCAGCAGATAACCATTGTTTACATTTTGTTCCTGAGGCCTCTCAGCTTCTCAGGAGAAAAAAATCCTAAGGAAAGGATTTTTCAGAAAATATCATGGCTACACAACTGTCTTGTAGAGCCCCTTTAAGTAATGGAAGGTTCTATAAGGTTTCCTTGGAGCTTTCTCTTCTCCAGGGTGAACAACTCCATCTCTCTCAGCCTGTCTTCATGGGACATGTGCTCCATCCCTCTGATCATCTTTGTTGCCTCCTCTGGAGTCACTCCAGCAGGTCCGTATTCTTCCTCTGCTGAAGATCCTGGAGTGGGACACAATAATCCAGGTGGGGTGTCAAGAGAGCAGAGTAGAGGGGGAGGAAAATCTCCCTTGATCTGCCATAATATTACCTACTTGATAAAAGCCATGAGATAGTTTTTGATTTATGACTGCTCATAGTTTTTTATGAGCTAAGACTGGGCTAGGTCATATTCTCCAGTTTATAAAATTAAAGTAGGCTAAACTGTAAAGGTATATAGTTTGTATAGTTTCAAAGAAGTGGACTGCTATTCTCCATTGTTCAACAAGGTCTGGGGGGGGGAAATGATCTGTCACAGACAACTTCCTTCCCCATCAATAGTACACGAATGAGATTTTTAAAGCTGCCATCCTTTCAACATCTGTTGAAAAAAGCAAGGGCATATGAAGCTAGGGTCAGAGGGACCTTGCCTGTGTACTTGCAGATAATACAAATCAACTTTAATAATTATAGATTATATCAGGGCAGTATTTATGTATTACACTGCTTATCATACTATTTCTGGTAAATGAAAAAAGACTGTACTTCAGGGACTGCTCTCAAAGGGACTGTCATCAGTGTCTAAATATACTTAGCTCCAGAAGGAAGGGTGGAACTGTTGCAGCCTACTTAAATTTAGGCTTTTAAGTTTAAAAACTTCAGGTGCAGCAGACAGTCTGACAGGAAGCCTTGTTTTTCTGCTTGTATGATTTTGCTGTGAACAGAGCATAATCAGGATAGCACTCCAGTTTTGGAGCACATCCTAGCTCTTGCTTGAGTTCACACAACTGTATTACTTGTGTTAGGCAAGAGCTAAAGCACAGGAATAAAAATTTTTGCAAGTCAAAACATTTATGTATCGTTCCAAGCCATTTTACTAACCCTTTTGGATTTCAGTCAAGCTATTTTGTAGTTATAAGGAATTTCAAAGAAGTAAGAGTAAATTAGAAAAGGAAAAAAATATGCCTGTAGCCTGTACTGTCTTGAGAAAACTTACAACTGTTTAATTGAGGTATAAGATCCCAATGTAATATTTTTAAAAAGTCTGATAAAAGTGAAATAAATCAGAAGAGAGGTGCAATTCCCATTCTTTGTCTGGGTCCTTTCTGAGTTGTCTGACAGTTGCAATGATACTGAGAATTATGTTTTATTATTCCACTGAAGCCTAAGCCACAGATCAGTCTTTGGTTGGCTTATGATTGTTTAAATCATAACAAGAAGATTCAGTGGGCAGCTCTAGTGAAATCCTTATTCAGCAAACTGCCGATGTTCACAAATGACTTATAAATATTGCAAATTGTACTCACCAGAAATCATGGCTGTAAGAATAGTGTGGGATTCCTGCAATTTTTTAGGGGACTTGCAAATAAGTCATAGACAGATACAAGCAATAAAAATAATCGCAGTATCCCAGAACTAGCTGGGTGGGAAGGGACCACAAGGATCCTTGAGACCAATTCCAGGCCCTGCACAACACAATCTCCAAGAGTCACACAGGTGTCCAGGGCTATTGTCCAAACACTTCTTGAACTCTCTCAGGTGCTGTGAACACTTCCCTGGAGAGCCTACTCCAGTGCCCAAACACCCTATGAGTGAAGAACCTTCTCCTAAGATCCAATCTAAACCTCCCCTCACACAGGGGAGGCTGTTCCCTGGGGTCTTCTTGCTGGTCACCATAAAGAAGAGATCAGTATCTGCTCCTCCCCTCATGAGGAAGTTGTAGACTGCAGTGAGGTCTCCCCTCAGTCTCCTTGTCACCAGGCTGAATAAACCAAGTGCCCTTGGCCACTCCTCGTATGGATTCCCCTCAGGGCCCTTCATCACCTTTGTGGTATGCAAAACCCTCCTTTAGATTCTCTCTAATAGCTTAATGTCCTTCTTACACTGTGGTGCCCAAAACTGCCCCCAGCACTCGTGATGAGGCTGCCTCAGCCCAGAGCAGAGTGGGACAATCCCCTCCCTTGCCCGGCTGGCCATGCTGTGCCTGATGCTCCCCAGGATGGGGAGCTGCTGCCTCATGTTTGCCATGACCTCCAGGATCTCATTTCCATGGCACTGCTTTCCAGAATCTGATTTCCCAGTCTGCACATACATCCAGGGTTACCCCATTCCCGATGCAGAATCCAGCATTTTCCTTTGTTGAACTTCATATGGTTGGTGATTTGTTGAGGTCTCTCTGAAGGGCCTCTCTGCTTTTGAGGGAATCAAGAGCTCCTCCCAGTTTTGTATCACCTGTAAAATTGCTCAGTATTCCATCCAGTCTTGCTACATCATTAATGAAGGTGTTGAAGAGGACAGGGCCAAGGATGGAGCCCTTGTGGAGCCTAGAGACAAGTCACCACTCTGATGTCACCCCATTCTCTTTAACCCTTTGTACCTGACCTGTCAGCCAGTTGCTTACCCACCCCATGATGTTTTTATTCAGATGTGTGCTGGACATTTTGTCTAGAATGATCCTCTGAGAGACAGTATCAAAAGCTTTGTTGAATTCTTAACAGATTACCTCTTATTACTGGTTTCCCTTGATAACTAGGTGGGTTACCTTATTGTAAAAGGAAATCAGGTTTGCTAAGCTGGGATTTCCTCTCATGAAGCTGTGCTGGCTGTGACTAATGATTGTGTTGTTCTTCAGATGTTTTTCAATACCTCCCAGAATAAAAATCCAAGATTATAACTAGATGGAAATAAAATAACTAGGCTCAAAAGAATTGGGCAAGAAATCTGAGCTTTCAAGTGTTTACCCCAGGAGTGGATTCTGTGCTCAGAATGTCTTCTGGTTATAGCTCCAGTTTTACACCTCTTGTCAGGCACCTACACAAACATGACCCCTGGGAGCAGCCCTGTGTGTTTCCTCCTGGCCAGATGTACGTTAGTCTGGTCCCTGTGGCCCGTTTGTGCACTCTCTTGAGGCTTGGAAACCCTCTTCAAGGATCAGACATGGAGCATTTAGGGTTCTCATCACTGGTCTTGAAGGCAATTGTGTCCTTCCTGGAAGGTAGCTCTAACTGCTGCGTGGTACTGGGGAATTAGTGCATATGTCGTGTATACAACACAAAGTATTGCTTTCCTTCTCATCTGTTCTAGCTTGTAAAGTAGGAAGACAACATTGCACATATTCCTTCTCAATAAAAGAGAATGGAGGAGTCTTTTTAGCTTAAAAACAGCGCTGACCTCCAGCTGACAGAAAAAATGTACACATGTCAGCATATTTATGTGCATGTACAAGAGTGTATGTAATCTTTTGTGGTATTTATACTTTAAAAATAGCCTATATGTTTTGTAATTCAAGAGCAATTAAAATATTTTGAAAATAATAGTATGATAGCTGGTATCATAGCTAATCATATTACAGAGACAAGAACAGAGACTGTTCTTGTCTCTGTAATAACAGTACCAGTTAAATTGCTATGATGAGGAAAGCAATTCATAAATATTGCAGTAGCAGATGTGACTTAGGAAGTGCTTTGCAGTTCCAAGGCTATCACTTTGATTGATTGTAGTGACAGTGAAGTTGCTGGAGGTTATATTTTTAAATTAGACTTGAATTTAAAATAGAATACTAGCTCCCTCTTTTGCGTCAGAATCTGTTATTTATCTCCGATACAAAAGAGAACATGATCTGAAAAAGCAGACATTACTTAGACTTAAATCCATGATTTTTAAGAGTAGTCTACCTAGAAATAGTTCACAATAATTGACTTTATTGAATTTATAATGCTTCAGATAATATATCCTGAGGAACAGAGTGAAGCATTTATAGAACCATGACGTAAAAGGGTGTATGTAGTGGTTTCTATTTGTATATCTGAGCAGCTCTGCTCTTCCCATTGTATCAGCAGGCCATGCCAAAGTGTCATCATGCATCATGAACTGATTTCCAAAGACCTCCTTTTCCTGAGGCAGAATCCTTGTTCTAGTGCAGGGGCAGGAACGTGATGAGTATCTACCTCATTTATACTTGTACTGCTACTGTGGGTAACCACCCAGAGCACAGCAACTTCTCTTCATTGAGGTTATAAACAAATTGTTGCATTATAAACAATTTGTTGCAATCTCTTTTGGATTTCATAGGGTCCTTTGATGCAAAAAATATGCAAAAAATTGATGATTTGATATTTTCTTCAATATTCAATCATGTCAGTTTCCTTTATATCTCCTTTTTTCCTCCAGTCTTTCAATCTGCAGAAAAACATTTTTCTGTGTACATACTAATCTACACATATGGAGTTTCTTTCAAATAATTGATAGCTAATTTGATGCTGCTTTGTCATCTGAAATTTATAATGTCCATCTCATGTTTTTTTGTTTGATTCTTATTTCCTGTGGGTAAGGCAACTTAATGGTAAAATAGAGGAGTCACGAAAGTGGTATGCAAAACTTTAGATCCTGCATACTAAAGATAAAAAGAATATATTTCAGTTTCTTAGCAACACCTGCATAATGATTCAAAAAATACATACCCATTTTGGAAGAGATTCTAAGGCCTATTAGCATAGCACATTGATAAACCTTTCTTAGAACATACATATTCTATATGCTGGTCTTTTAGGAATACGTATCAGTCCTGTTGACCTGCACCTAGGAGTGGGAGCTTTTAATTACAGGTGGCTGTTCCTGAAAGCCTATTTTCTAGTAAATGCCAGAAACTCTGCCTCCTCAACATAAATAAGACATATTTTGATGTAAATAAGAAAAGATCTGCAAATCAAAATAAAATTTTGACATTGTTAATTGAAATTGTTGCCTCTTCATATTAAATGCATGTGAATTTTGTGTCCTACTGTTATGAATGAGCATCGAATTCTGGAAATGACTCAAAATCAGCTGCAGTAACTAATATGCCAGAAGGTCATGCTGCCATCCAGAAGGACCTTTAACAGGCTGGGGAAATGAGCTGTCAGGAACTTAATGAAGTACGCCAAAGTGCAGTCCTGCACCTGGGAAGGAACAGCCCCAGGTCCCTCTACATGCTAGAGACCAAGCAGCTGGGAAGTAGCTTTGAGAAAGAACTTAGAGATCCTGGTGGTCTCCAAGCTGAACATGAGCCACCAATCTGCACTTGGAGCAAAGAATGTTAATGGTTCATTTGAAGTGCTGCCAGTAAGTCAAGGGAGGTGACCCTTCCCCTTGCTTAGAGCTTTGGTAAGGCCACAACTGGAGTTGTGGGCTCTCTGGTACTAGAGAGACATGGACATACTGGAGAGAATTCAGCAGAGGGCTGCAAAGATGGTGAACGGCCTAGAGTATTAGGAGAGGCTGAGACAGCAGGCAATGCTTAGCCTAGAAAACCTGGGGGTGCTCTCAGCAGTATGTACAAGTACCTGAAGAGAGGGTGCACGAGGGATTGAGTCAGGCTCCTTTCAGGTGTGCTAGTAAGCAAACAAGAGGCAGTGAATGCCAGCTGAAACAGAGGAGGCTCAAGATGAATATCAGGCAAGACTTTTTCACTGTGAGGGTGACTGGTCACTGGCATGGGTTCTCCAAAGAAGTGTGGAATCTCTGTCCTTGGAGATATTAAAGAGCTGCCTGGACATGGTCTTCAGCAACCTGTACTAAATGGGTCTGCTTGAGCAGGGGGTTTGGGCAACGTGACCTTTGGAGGTCTGTTTCAATTTTCACCATTCTGTGACTCTATGACCTCTCACTTCTCATTCTTCTAATTTTATATCAGCTTTCATGCTTTGGTATGCAGGAAGCAAAAACAGCCAGAGAGACTGCTGCCGTCTCAGCAGTCTCAAAAAATTGTATTATTTTTGCTAATTTTAGCATTTTAAAACATTTTAAATTTTAACAATTTTAAATAGTTGAGAAAAACTTTGCTTTAATATAGGAAACATCTCAGAAAAGTAGAGGTTAATACATACTTTGATTTTATCTGTGGAATTTAGCCTGGCATTTTGTTCCTCTTGAACTGTGAACATTGCATGTATTTTCACACTGCTTTTCTCAACTATTCCTACTAGGCACATACTGATTTAATCAAATCTTACAGCTGTAGCTGAAAAGTGTTCTGAATAATAATAAGGCTTTTATACTGAATATGACTTCATTTAGAAAATATTACTGATGCAAGATGACAGATTCATTAAACTGCCTAATTGATCAATGTGCTTATACTTCAGAAAATTCTATTTTTTAAAGTTAGATGACTTGGTTATCTAATAATATTTTATATACCTTCTTTGCTTTACAGTTTTGTTTGATGAATAGCTCTTGTGAACCAAAAAATTAAACCAATGATCCAGAATTAGCTTCGTAAGACAGGTGAGACTTTCTAGTTTGGTGCTTTTCTCTGTGAGGAAGACCATGGAGATTTTACATGGAAACACAAGATTTATTCCTTAAAGAAGCTGGTCTTTGCAAGATGCAAAGCATCAAGGATGCTTGTTTTTTTTGTTGAAAAAGACATTATGCTGTCACTATGACCATTCCACTTTCTTGCCAGTAGCCCTATTTCATTAGTGCAGATAGATGCAACCAAAATAATTCTTTCTTCAATAACTAGACAAGAAAAGAAAAAAGGATAGCTAGACATTAGAGTAAATTTGATCTCTTTGCTATGCATTGAATTTGTTTTAGCCTATTGGTACTTTTTGATTATTAAATCAGCATATTTTTGAAACTACTGCTCTGTCCTTTGACTGAGACTGAATAACTGGTTCAGTCTTTCTCATGTTAGTAAAAAGAGTTTTTACTAACCTTGACACACAAGTGTAGAAATTAAAGTTTAACCTTGACACACAAGTGTAGAAATTAAAGTTTTTGTTTGAAAGTAAAACATAAACACGACTGCTTTCTATGAGATTCTGTTAAGTTTTTACTTTAGCCCTTACTGTTGAAGAAGGAAATTTTTACTTTAGCCCTTACTGTTGAAGAAGGAAATTTCCAACCAAGTGGGAGTCCCCACTTGGTTTCTAATCTCTAGTTTTGTTGTCTGTAGTAAGGAGTAACTATTTATTCTTTCAATGTCACATCATACACTGATCTCATGTATTGAAGAAAGATTAATCACACATTAATCTCATTCTTGAAGTAAACATTTCTCCCATAAAATTCTGCTGTGTTTTTTCTAATTATGATCCCATTCCATTATATCAGTGAAATATTTTCGTTCACAACTAATTCTAATTAATAAAATATCTGTCTACAAAATGAATTGCCTAACAATTCTGTCAGTAGAAAAATTGAAAATATTTGCCATATATGGCTGGGGAATGACATGACATTGGTCAACAACGTGCTAGAATCAAGACACTAGAAATGGACAATAATAAAATAAAAATATCTGGTGCTCCATGTGTTCGGGCTGATTTAGAGGACACGGGGATAGAATTCGCCTTAAGGAAACAGTGCACAAAAACACTGGAGCTTAGCAAGTTGGCATTTGGAGTTTGTGCTCTATACATAATGAAGCTTCAGTCAGGATCATTTACATTGTACTAAAGAAAAATGTTCTAGCTTCTATGGTTAGTTAATATAATGGTTGATTGCTTATATAGATCATATCTGATCCTGCTTTTAGGGAAAATACAGAAAATACAATGTGAAAATCTAATTGCATAAGCAGCTATTTCTGGTAAACACAAGCAGCTACAAGAGAAGTAAGCACTATCCTTTCTTCTAGGAAAGATGCAGAGGAAAATTATGTCACTGGGTACTGCAATTATATCCCTGGGTGTTGCTCCTGCTCCAGCATTAAGCATAAGATATATGGTGACAAGGCTTCCAGACTGTCAGGCAACACGTGAGTGAAACACCCTGGCAGAACATAGAGGTAAAAGTTGAATTGGATGAAAATGTTCGTTAATTTGCATTATTAAGTCATAGCATAATGTTTGTTTTCTTTTTTCCCCAAAGGATTCTATTTTTTTCTCCTGGTTGATATGCATGACTTTTTTAGACTCCTATTAGTATATAGCAGAAGAAAATGCAGTCTAAAGAAAATGAGGTGTTTCATGACAGGGTGAAAAAAAATATTTGTACAAATGTTTAACCAAAGAAAAATGAACCCAATAAAATCAAGAAAAATAATTAGTAGGCTTTTTCAGGAAAATTTCCAGGCAGTGTCTGGAGTTTATTAGTAATTTTGTGACTAAGCCCACATTTTGAATATCACTATTTAGTGTCTGAACAATCCTATCAATCATGTTAAGAAAATAGAAATTAAGTAGTTTAAGACATAAACCAATGGAGTTATCAGGTATGGCCACTAAAGGAAAACAACATAAGTACCTGTTTAGATAAAAATCTGCCTCATTATTGTATAGGACTTGGTGGCTACAAGGCTATGGCATACAGTACCCCTGAAATTCTTCTGTGTACCACTTTTTAATGAAAAATGGATAGAAGAGGTGTAATGTGATTACTACAGAAATCATATTCATTTTTCAGTATGTGCAAAGTTCTGACAGGATGAAAATCAGTTGTTGTAGTCAGTACTTTCAATCTTTCTTCTCTGACATTTAGTGCATGTAAGATGGCAGACACTCTATTTATCCATGCCCTTGGGTTTGTAATAATTACTCTTTTCTGCTATTTTAAGAGATAGCAAGAGATAGTGCAGGTAGATGAGAAGTCAGATACATGGGTTCATTTGTCTCAATGTCCCTTATCAAAATATTAGACCTCTAACCTTTTTGACATTTCAGCTGTAGTATTTAATAAATAATAAATTCATTCTGCAATATAGGAGATTACATTTAAAAGTGTATGGTACCTGAATGTCTCTTTCTGCTTTTCAAATTCTGAAAGTCACACTTTCTGTATCTATTTGTCCAATTGCATCTTATCTTAAAGAGTTGCCTTGGAATTATGTATGTCATCACCATCCTCACATCCTATATGACCTGAAGGAAAATAAGGCTGGCGTTTCTTTCCAGAGTGATAATAGGATTTTATACAGAAATTCAGGAAAGCTAAAATAGTAAAATTTTAAATTCAGAAGCTTATGTGAAATGTGATTTTTATTTATTTGAATATATGTAATTTTTATGAATATAATCCACCCACACCTTGAAGGCAGATGCCGCTGGTATTTTCAGAGATTTCCTTCAAATTGTAATAAACACATCTGTGTACTATTTTTGTCTATGTCAACATCATGAGATACAAAAAGATACATTAATCCTTTTACATGGTAAATTAGGCAATAAGCTAAGGGCATTTTCATTCTCTAATAAACCAGTGAATATTTCTGTTTTGCCCTCCTTATACTGGAAGTTTTCAGAATAGTAGAGGTGTAGAAAGCAATGAGAATGGAGTTGCAGAGATTTGGATGCTTAATTTTATTTAAGTGGACTATGTTTGGGTGTATTTTCAATTTCATATATTTCACTTAGAGAGCTCAGGGGTGTCCATCTTTTCAGCCTTAAAAATAAGGCTCTGTTTCAAAGGTGCGTGGTTGATTCTGACAAGTGGATGCATGTTACAAAACTTGCACTTTCTGCTTCAGAAGGATGATTAAGTGCCTCCTACTTACATACATAGACTGCTCAAGGCAGATTAATTAGCCTAGAAAAGAATTCTAAAAATACTTTTTCTTCTTATCACTTTCCCATGAAAACTAATACATGCTCTGTTTCTTACAATGACTTACTGCTTTGTGGATAGCAAAATACTAAAAAAATGACCAGAGGTAATCTAGTGATTTAGTCCATTGTGAAAATATTTAGAAAGGAAAGTGTCTCTTAGTTCATAATAGTTTTTAAAAAAGGCCATTAAATTCTAATATACCTTCTCAAATTTGATGTTATTTTCTCAGCATATTTAACAACCTGTGAACAGTAGAAAATGGAGATGGAATCCCCTCATTACCTACTGCCTTTGGAGGGGGGTTTTCTCTGAACATGTATAATACATCCTGCATTTTGAATTCAATTTAGGAAAAAGAGTTATTGAGATAAAAAATTACGTAACTCATATTTTTCTACTTGTGTAGTCTTGGAAAAGATGGTTTTTCTTTTTGAGATTGTTAGAATTAGGTCTTTCTGATAATACTCTGCTAGATAAAGCAGGTTATTGTATCCTCTGAATTATTATTTTTAAAAAATAGATCCCTATACATAAACATTCAGTATAAATCATGACTGAAATGGAAAAATATCTACACTCATCTATCTCAACATTAATATTCACCCTGGAACCTATAAAAATTACTGGAGTAATGTCAAGGTAATTTATACCCAGTCTTCCAAGTTTTCTGCACAACTGACTGGACAAATTACAGCCCTGTTGAGACAGAGACTTGTCTTTCTGATATATAAGTAATGAGAAAGGTCTCTTTGGAGGAGTTATACTGTTCTGACTCAATTTCTTGTGCTGCTTATGACACAAATAGTGTAAACTGATTATGCAAGGTTTTCTGTATTGTAGATTTTCTGGATTGGAGCCAAGTGGGAAGTGAAAGGAGTGGAATGAGAGAAGCAGAAACTGTAATCTGCTGGAGGATTTCTAAAGCTGAGTTTCACCAATTCATTAGACAACAAACCAATCAATATTCTAGAAATTGGACTGATCATCTTGGTTTCTCTCCCAAAACCTGTGGGAGAGAAATTGTTGCTATATTGCACCTCAATGGGACAGACTTGTTTTATAGCTAGTAGTCATCTGATCTGATGATCTAAATAGCCCCAAAGCTTATAAAGTCCTCTGCACACTCTTATGTGAAGGAAAATAGCTAGGAAGGAACTTGTGTATAACATTATTTGTTACCTCAGGAATAGCCTTTCCTTCTCTTCTCCAAAACTGAGAAGTGGACAGTGCTGAAGTCCAGGGGGCATTGGTACTCTCTCTTGAGTGTGAGGTGCCTGGTTAATTTGTTCTCATATGCTCAGGATGAGAATGATTCATGAATTCATTGGAGTTTCTGCCCGAGAAACTGCCTCTTGCACATACTCACACACACAAGCCAATGTGCACGTGACTGGCTGTAGACCACTGGCTTAACCCTGCACTGCCACAAGCTGTTTCAAAGGAAGTTAACACACACTTTCTAGAAAAGCTTAATGAGAACACCAAATCTGCTCTCTCTAAGATTCAGCAGTTGAGATGGATATTTTCAAATTTTCTAGACTTCGTGGGAAATTGAGTTTAGTTGATATTGGTAACATTTTAAATGTTCTTATAGCTAATAGATAAGTTAGAGTTACAGTTATAGCTATAAAAAAACCAGTTACAGATAATAGGGAAATAGATGGCTTTCAGATGTACAAAACCTGATAGCTTTTAAACTATTTTTTATCAAATGGTGCAATTCTTTATTCAAGTAAATAACAGTTCTTAGCTCACCAACTAATGCAAAACTCAGCCATAATAGGTATATTAACCTTCTGCTACAGGATCAATTTTCACATTTGATGTTTTCAGTCAGATACTGCAATAAAATTTTAAAAAAACATTGCCAAATTCTTCATTTACAAATTCTTTTCACTAGCACAGCAATAGCAGAAATTTTTTATCTTCTTATTTGAATCACCATGTAAAATTGGAAAAAAAAACCACCAACAAAACAACAAATCTAGAAACAAGTACAAATTCATTCAACAAAGTGTGACAATATAAAAGGAAAGCTACAATAACAAGATGATAAGCAAGATAGATACTGAATGTGAAATTATCTGTCTTTGCATTCCTCTAAATAGGTATTCAAATTAGTAATTGTTGTAGTAAAAGAACTGAATGAGAGAAGTTATAGTAAAGGACTCTGAAAAATTAAAAAAAATATGGGAAAGAATTTACATAGAAAATATATTTATTGCTTCTTAAAATGAAATAGGTGGTTGTATTAAAGGATGGTGCTAGGCAGAAGATTTTAAGTAAACAATCTGAATTATTTTTGAAAAATGTATACTTTCACTGTGAAACTTGTTCATAAAGCTGTGGTGTTTAAAAGAATAAATGGAAATCATAGCTGGATTAAGCAAATTAGTTATGTAATGCAGGCCAGGCAGAGCCATAGTCTTATTTCTGTGACATGAAAGGACAGAGAAATGAAAATAAATTTCTGTATTTTTCCTAATTCATATATTCCCAATTATTTCCTACTGGCTTTCTTCAGAAACAAGACATGGGAATACTTGGACCTATCATTACAGCTGTTGGATTACCTAGGAGAAAAGAAACTAGGTATGTCTGCCCAAACTTAAACATCTTTCATGCAAAGAGAGATTACAGGACTAGGTTCCTTGTAATTCTGAGGGAGATGATGGGCATGAAAATGTACACATATGTAATGCTATTGGTGAGATAGGAAAAAACCATTTTTCATCTACACTGTAAAAATGGCTCAGTAAGTATATCAGATCCTAGTTTTGAACCCCTTTGACAGCTGTTAGATAACAGCTAATCCTAAAAGAAATGGAGATGTTAAATCAGGCTTTCAGAAATTTATGAAAACACTATTGAAATGCCTGTTATGCATTTGTCTATTTTGGGACAAGGATTGTTATTTTTCTTATGCAAGCCCACACTGGACATTATGAGAATACACTGGCATAAAATAGTAAATTTTATTGAGAATATTCCATTAATAAAATGAAGAAACTTTCTGAAAGAAATAATTTGGATCACATCAAAAAAGCCTGTATGAAAGAAATGCACAAAAATTAAAGTACTTGACAGCTTATTAAAGGAGTAAAGCTTTTTCCAAAAAACCAGTTGTCTGCATGATAAAGAATATGAATTATTTAATTTATTGAGTATAGTCCCTAGTCACATTAAGGATTTAGTTTAACATAATGAGCATTTTCTTATGGTGAGAACAGCCAAGAACTGAAATAGGACTGCATAGAAATGTCATGTAATTTCAGCAGCGCATGAACTTTAAAATCACTCCTGACACATGTTAAAAGTGGTGCACAAACTTGATCCTGGTTTAAAGGAATAGGATGGGCTATATGATCTTTCCCATTCCTTTTCAACTCTACTATTAAAAATGTCTATTATTTTATAGTTTAATGAGAGTATCTAACATTTACTCAGCTTCAGTTTTACACAGTGCTACAGGTTAGATAACAGAACTGAGATCCCTCAATCTCAAGTGAAGAGCCTGAACATTCTGATTAATAGCGGCCAAGTCCTGTGAACCTGTAAGCAGCACAGTACACTTGAGGGCCACACAGGTTTCTGAAGAGCCATGAGATCCTTATCTCTGTGTGCTGCAAAGATATGAAGCTGTTCAGGCATCACAATGCAGGCAGACAAGTGATTGCTATGTCTCAGAGAGAGACATGAGCAAGCTGCAAGTTAAAGCTGATGTAAGTCACCATTGGCAAAGTAGTCACAGAATAAGGAATTTTTGTGCAAGCAGTTTACCTTGCTGCTCAGACACTGCACAGCTATGTCAGGAACACAAATGCTGTGACAATGTTGTCAGACTTGACATGACTGCATACTGTTTACCTCCCCATAAGACAAATCTGAATCTGAAAATGGAGTTCTTCTTTATCTCTCTTGCTTGAAAAATGCACACAAATGAATGTGCTCTGAAAATATCTATTCTACAGTCTCTGATCTGCGTTCATGATGCATTTGATGTTCAATCCAAGAACACAGTGCCTCTCACCTGTTTATACACCCTTCAGATAAGTGCAAAAGCTAGCAAAGGAAAGCAAGCAAACTCAGTAAGTCTACATATGCATTTCTCTTCTTTTAAAAATGTGGAGATTGTGGACTATTATCCTCACTCTCCACATAGCTCTTTAGCTTACAAGAGACCTGGGTAGAATACTGTTTGTCTTTGAATGCTTCAAGCCCACATCTCCACCTCCCTAGACAGAGGTGAAACTTAAGATCATACACTACTCTCAAGAGTCCCTTTTGAAATATTTCCACTCTTCAACAGAATGAGGAAATGAAAAAAATCCTGGCTTCATTGAGTGATTGGAGGAATTCTGCTGTCCATTGTGTATGTTTCAAGGACAGGGTAAATTGATAGTGAAGAACTGAGAAGAGAAATAGGTTTTAAATACCAGTTCTCTGTAGAAATGCCTGGTTCTGTGTTACAAGTGGGACCCACTACAATAAACTGATGTTTATTTTTATTCTGAAGGACTAAGTCAGAAACATTTACAGTAAAGCAGATATAGTAATTCTGCTCAGCTTGTTTTCAGGTTCTATGTCTGAATCTTGGCAAATTGTTGCTGAACATACTTGTTATGTTTCCCTTTCTGAGATTCCTTGCTACATAAACAAAGAAGGGAGCCAATGCATTTAGCCAGAAGATCTGGAGACAGCTGTGGAAACCAGGCATCTAGGAAGGCAGGCAATATCTACTCAACAGTCATTGTCACTGGGGTTTATGGATGTGGCTCTTGTCCTGAGCTGGTGGGCTTATTTCCTATGCTTTACTTTCCACGTTTTCCATGTAAGGTGTTGCTTCTATGTGTAGAAGCAATTTCACCGAGTTTTCTCAGCTTCCTACTGGTGAACATTTGGCAAGACCATAGACTGGCTCTGCAATTTATTGGTCCTTGAAATGGACCTTATCCTATCCCTTCCATATGTTCCTGAGAGCTATCTAGTGATAGCTAGATTTCTCTTCTGTGGAAACAAAATGTAGAGGATGCAAACATCAAATAAAGCTATGCTTATTTCACATGCATAAGTGTTAAAGCTTTGCAAGTTTCCCTTTCTAATTTCTATAAAAGTAGTCTGAGAAACAAGTTAATGTTTCACTGCTTCCTCTTCCAATAATTCTACCTGAATATTTTAATTAATTCCACTTCTTACATGGGAAGAAACGGTGTGAATTTAACTTGGCACTAGAAAAATATTCCTTACGGTCAGATCCAGCAAATCAGAATAGTCTTCTAATGGAAGACACAAATCGCTGCATCTTCTGTAAGTTAAAATGATACTAGGCAAAATACTCCATCCCTGCACTGACAATTTACACAAGAGTTTTCTTAATTTGTCTGTTCTTCCTGTTGACCCAATGGTTTTCTGAGGAACCTTTCTGTAATAGATTTCAGGGCATGGCTGATTTTCAGACTAAAAATAGAGAGCTTTGAAAGTGTCAATTATATTTCTAATAATAGAAGCGAATATTCAGTATGCAACATTTCATAGGCACTTTTAATGAAATTAATTGGATAGATCTGTCTAACAGATTCTTGATTTCCTTTTTTTGATCCAGTGACTTTAAGAGAAAATATTTGCACAAAAGTTTATAGTATACCAACATAACACAACTTGTAAGCATTTGGGTGGAATTTTGTCCTCCTTATTTGGTTGAGAAGATTGAATCTGTTTGTCCTTTTGGTGGTTGGGAATCTAACCTACACTTGCAGGTGCTGGGAGATCCTCACCAATAGTGGCAGGTGGTAGGAGATTGGAGGCTTTACCATGGGCCAATAAGTGAATTCCTGTGTTCTTCAGATCCTTTAAAAAGCTTGCACATATTGAATTCAGAGAGCTGATTTGTTTCTTTGTTTATTTCCACTACAATTTGTTGTGTTACATTCATGTTCTGAATGAAAATGCAATCTTCCCATCGAAGGACATAGGACTGTCAAATAAGTTTGGCTGGAAGTTTGGACATTTTTTCTAGTTATTGCTCCAAGGCAGGACCAATTACAAAGTTAGATCAGAGCCTAAAGTTGTGCTGATTGTAATGTGACAAAAAGGTGAGAGGCTTGCCTTAACAAAAGGCCTGAAAATGTATCTTTTTACTTTCCACCTATGTCTTTTCTAGGGCAGAAATATCTTTATCTGTTTCTTTTAAAGTCAAATTTTAAAAGGCCTTTCTAGCTGCACAAACTCCACATGGTCTTACCAGAATGCCTTGAAAGTCACGTTTTCTCTCCGTTCTGAGGTCTGCTTTTGGAATTGTGATGTCAGGACGAACCAGTCCCTTTGAAGAGTCAGGGTTGCCCAAGCAGGCTTGGCGATGTGCCTGGGTCTAGGGTGCCCTTTTCGGTGCTTGGGCAGGCGTGTCTCCTCCTCCTGACGCACGCACAGCGCTGAGGACAGCAGCACCAGCACCCAGGGGCTCCGGCACGCGGCAGGAGGAAGCTGTGGGTGGCAACACTGACCTCACAGATTCCGGCACCTCTCATCCGCCACCAGAACTGCTCCGTGAGCTCCTGCCTTCCCAGGACAGCTCTGTGCACCATCTTTTCCCTTTGCCCCTTGGACCATGTGGTTGCCTGGAGGGCACCATCCTGGGGGAGAGAGCTGGCACCATTCTCTGTCTTCCTACACACCATTGGCAGTGGGGGCTGCCATGTTGGAAGGGTGGTGCCCAAACATTTTGGGCGTCTCTTTGTTCCCCTGGAATTACTGAGATTTTGCAACTTTGTATCTAGTGATTATTCACTGATATTTTTTTTTCTTTGCCCGTTGCTCATTTCCTTGTTACTAAATTGTTATTTCTTCACTTATCTCTACTGTATTCGTACTGGTGGAAAAGGATTGGTTAAAACTGAGAGAATGTAACTCATTTTAGAGAATCCACCTCCTTAAATTGTCTTAAAACCAAGACACATGGTTTCTTCCAAGAAGAGAAACTCTTCTAGAGATTCTCACCTGACCCAGGGCAAAACAAGCAAGAAAAAGGACCTCATACACACATTTGAAAACAAATCACAGTTTATAATACACTGAAACCAGACAACCACCACAGTGTTCCTAAGGAGTATCTAAGGGGTATTAGTTTTCTAGGGATCCCAATTGCAGATGAGTTATGTACAAACAAAAAGATTAAGCTGCTTTTTGAAAGAGGTGAAGCCAAATTTTCTTTTTTAAATGTCCCAACCCTTGTCAACTCCAGAACTACTTCTGGCAAAAAAATGCATTTAGTTTCTCACTTAAGGAAAAAAAAAAGTAAATTGCTTATTAGTTACTTCATGTAATTGATTCTGATTGATCTATTAAGTAAATATTCTGGATCTCATTAATTACTTAGAACCTTTGTATTCCTCATTAACATAGCTGTGAATTACTAAATTTATTCAGGCCAAAAGGGTTTTTTTTTGTGTTTTAATAAATGTTTTTTACTCCTTTAAGAAATGCTAAACATCTCTCTATTAAATGATCCAGTCTATTAAACAAAAATTTTTGTTGTCAGAGGCACAAATGTTTGTAATTTTTCACATGTAAAATTCATAGCAACTTTAACAATACCTCAGTATATGGAAGGCCAGCCAGATAGATTAAAACATAATTATATATAAACCAGAATGCATTTAAAATGTTTTAAACGCTTCTTGGCTTAAATAAATTATTTATGTTTTTCTTTCCTAACAATTTAGCATTTCATAGTCTAAGATTTATACAGATTACTGTCTCAGAAATTAGGAATTCTGGGACCTATAAGATAACTGATTCTGATTAAAAACAAAGCTATTTATTAATTTCAATTCTCTGTAAATTGAGGTATTAAATCTTTTCTCCTAATATCCAAAACTTTTCACGTGGAATTACATTGACTAGATGAGTTACATTCTTTAGATCTAAATGTTTAGCCAGTCATATGATGGAGGGGGATTAAATTTGCTTTTTTTCTTAAGGAAAGAACATGGCTGATTTGCATTCACACATGTGCCCTTTGATTGCCATAATTTTCAAATAGTGCATTTCTTAATGTTTTCCTAAAAGGATAAATTCTCAGAGCTGAAGGGATTAGGGAACATTAACAAACACACTTTGCCACAAAGCAGGTGATAACCCTGGCAGTGACTTTTAGTAGATGATTCCAGTCCAATATTTTCTGAGACTCCAGGTGTTACAGGAAAAGGGGGATAATCACCATGGCTATGCTAGCTACTTTTGCAGTACAACTGCCTTATGCCACGCTTTTGGCTGGTCAGGCCCAAGGGCAGACCTGGGATGTGTGCTATACATACATCATGGATAGCAGCTGACTACAGACTCATTTTGACACCTCCAGAGCATCTTGTGTGCGTGATGTTTGCTTACGGTTCCCTATAAATGGCAGCGTAAGGGTAGGAGCTTGAAACCTTAGACAGCAGTGAGATGCTGTCAATGGGATCCCTGACAGTGACCACAGGTGATTTGCTCACAATCCCTGCAGAGCCTGTCCTCTGCCTACTCACTTGTCTTGTTCCTCTCTGCTGGCAATATGTTGAAGCTGTAATTTCCCTTGCTCTAGCTCCAGATCTTTATTCACCCTAGCCGTCCAATCCCTCTTTATGGACTGAGAGGAGTTCCAGAGTGTGCTGCAAGTATAGCTGAAGTATAATCTTGGAGTGTAGGAGAGAGGGAGTCTGTGTGATGTCTAGAGCCTGTGACATCAGGTAGGCATCAGGGAGGAAGGAGAATCAAAGAAGATCCTCAGTAAACTCCACCTGTAATCAATTTGCTTTTGACAGAAAACCACAGAAGGTGGTAGCCCTGCCAGAAAGTTTTTTTCCAGGATTTCAGTTTTTCCTCGTGGAGCAAACCAAGCTCCTTTTTAAACCAATGTTATGACACAGAATTTGCGGCTATTTACATGAGTTGTCTATGGATGCTTAGACATGTCTATGCTCTTGTCAAATGCATATATTGCTGGAGAGCTGGGCTCTGCTGGACAAATGAAGTTTGATTGCTAAAAGAGTCTTCCTTCTGGGCTGAACAGCTAAATAGTCTAGCTAGGCTGTCTGTATTCCTCCTTCCTTGGGCAGTTCTGAATTACAAACTGCTAAGCTTAATGGAAACATTATCTATCTCTTTATCTGTGGAGAGATATGCTATCTGCTCTTAAAATATCTGTTCCATTTATTTTTCATGGCTTTCACTACTTAGTATAAAAGAGTTAAGCACAGATTTCTAAGATTTGCTTTCAAATTTTCAGTCTTCACAGGAGTGACTATCAGATGGAATTCACTTGTCTTTGTATAGTTCCACCGAGAATTATAATTTCTGTAAGTTTTTTCTATTCCTTTCTAAATTGTTGCTGATTCCCCCTATGATCTGATTCAATATTCATTCCCTCAGACCTGAAGGCTACTGATGAGTGACTTAAGCTGAGCTCTGTGGGAGACTCTTTTTTCCTGTGGATGGTCAGGGACAATGACTGACAATGAAAGACTATGCTCTTTTCCAGAGGATTAATCAATCATGATACAAAGTGAATATATAATTATTTTTCAATTATATTCTAAATAGTTGATAATTGAACAATTTTGTTCTTGATGTGGGATAACTCCTAGAAGAGGAGAAAGTCTTTGAAAATTTAATTCTCTCTGGGATGGTCTAACACACTGTGAACCTTACAAGCTTCCAGGCTTAATGGGCTTTCCTTCTTGCTTGCCAGTTCTAATTATAGGCAAACTCTGTTTCAGTATGTTATTCTATTAGCTTGCATAAAATCACTCACATTTGCATTAGCCTGTCAAACCTCATATTTGATCCTGCCTAGTCTCCTGAATGAAACAAGGGATTTCCTTTCTTTTTCTTCTGGCCATTGTAGTCTTCTGAATTAATTTTTCTAACTCTTTGCTTCTGCAACTGTGAACCTGACAGGTAGTACATTTCTCATTAACAAGGCATTTGCTAGTTCTGGTATCACACTGCTATTTTTCTTCATGCCACAGTAAGACTATTTCCTCATCAAAGAAAACATAAGTTGAAGGGTCTCAGGGGCTCTCTATAAAAAAAATGACTACATAATGGCACAGATTATACAGACAAACTTGAAAAAATTTTCTCCCATTAGCAAACAAATACTGATTGGATTTCCATTACTCTTAATTCCTTTACATCTTAATATACATTAGTAACTTCAGTTGTGATTATGACATATAATCCTTGAAAATACCATAGAAAATGTAGTGATAAGCCAGCAAAACTATTCCTACAAACTCGCCAGCAAAACTATTCCTACAAACTCTTTATAAAAATATTGGCTTTTACTTTGAAAAATTAGGTAATGACAATGTAAACCAACTGAATATCTTTTCTTGTTAGATATATATTTACTTACTTTCACAACTAAAACATTAATTTAAAAAAGGAACAGAATCTGTCATAACCCTAATTCTCTCTGTCCAGAAAATTTGCAAACTACTTTGCAAATCATACACTTTTACACTGTTCATACATAATTCCTTTATAGGGAAATAGAATGTTTATCTATGTGGAACAACTCTGTAAGTATGTTTGAGCAGATACTGTAGCACATGGTATTGCTACAATCAAGTACAAATCCCAATGTAATTTTTCAGATGGATAAAATTTAAGTTTTATCTAGGGCCATTTAGCCATCTGTTTAATTTGTTCCTACTGCTTTGAGTAGGAGGTTTTATATTTGAGTGCCCCACTGGGCACCAATGCAACCAAGAAATTATAGTATGATTAAGTTTATTAGACAAAAGCAGAATTGAGATGCTGAGAAACAAAGGATCCAAGTTAAAACCAATTGAGAAATTAAAATATTTGGTCAGCTTCAGCTGACCTTGGGTCATGTCCAAACTTATATTTGAATCCTGAAAAGACTATCATTGGTAGAGAGTTTCTTAAGCAAAAAATTATTCTATAATGCAAGAGGAGTAGAATTTTTAATCAGTGGAAGTGATGTGAACTTCCACTGATTAAAAAACAGTGTTCCTGGTTTGAAATACCAGGAACACTGAAATGTCAGTAGTTGTACTAAACAGTCACAAAGAAAAAAACACCATTAGTAGTTATCTCCCAAAAGAAATGCAATTAACCTGACAGTTTTTCTTGAATAGTATTTGATTTGTGATTACAACAGAATTACTGTTCCTGAGGCCTTCATGTAAGTATGCATATATGTATGAAGACCTTGCTGCAGGCCCTTTCATAAAACAATATCAGCAAAGAACTCCTATAGTGAATGCATCCATGCATCTGTCAGTGCAATTGGCTTCTCACAGGAAAACTGTTTCCTCACAGCAAGGGTTCATACAGCATCTATGATAGAAGAGCTGCAGGACTCATCTAACATTAGTGCACAAAATACTGTGAACACAGATTGCTGGAAATGTAAATGTTAAGTTGGAAATGTATTATAAAAAGCCTGGTAGATCTTAGCTGATTTGATTTAGCTCAGAGAATTTACTATGGACTTATATATTGAGGGTGACAATAAGAAATTCTAACATTTTAGAAATTTTAAAGGATCTTTTTTATCCTCTTTGATATTTGTAACTGTAGTGAACTTTAGTATACCCAGCTCCAGCTTCTGTCAGAATTAAAAAGCTCCCCAAAGCTCATTACAATTATCAGAACAGCATCTGTGTTAGAAAACAAGTTACGAATTCCCTTATGAGAGAGGTCAAACAAACTGAAACCTTCAGCTCAAGGTCTCACGTGCTATTACTCAGATAAACTCATCTGTTGGGATGCTCTGTAAATAAAAACAATTTAACATTTTTTACTCTTAAAAAGAGGAAAAGGCAGAGAAACCTACTGTTCCACCATATGGGATTTCATCAGTCTAATGGATGTATTTGGAGCACTGCAATTACCCAGCTGCTCAGCATTTTGTTATGTCAGTTTTCCTAGAATAATTCTTCCAGACCTGTTCTTCATGTGTTTGCCTCTGGCCATCACAGCATGCACAAGGGGCCATTTTTCCCATTTGGCCATGTTCTTCAGATGAAAGTTTTTTTAACTCTAGTAAGAAAAATATTCTACAGACAAATTCCTCGCTTTACAGCCCACTTCAATAGTTACCTCAGTCCTTTGTCCTAAATTTTCTGTTCTGTACTGAGAATCATTAGACTTATCTTTTAAATCATAATTACAGAAAAGTTCAAATAGTAGTTTTCCTTGTATTCTTGTGTTTATTAACCAGTCAAAATTATTCTAGTAGTCAGACACAAAAAATATCAGTGTGAGCGACCTGAAGAAAGAACTGTCAATGGAGCAATGAGCAACTTTTATGTTCTAATACAAAGTTAATCTCCTTGAACTTTAATATTAAATGTTAGAAATGTATATCAGATTGTCCAACAGATAATTGGACAAAATTCTATGAATAACCCTTCTTGAAAGAAGACTTTTCAGTTTTGCCATTCCCAAACAAGATCTTACACTAGTGTTGGGTTATGAAGCCACATGTTGCAATTTATAAGAAGATTTTCAGCCATATCTCATAAGTTGTTCTGATATCTCTGTTATGGTTTTTCAGTCCACATACACATTTTCTGACTTTTTGGCCATCATACATTATTTTATTTTCTTTTTACCTAAGAAATTAACATTGTACAGGCTGCTATCGTATTTGAAAATTCTTGTGTGGCCTTCCTTCACATGTGTATATATTACCTGCCTAGATTAAAACTCCCTGAAGCAATGATAAAAAAATTATATCACTCAATTTCTACTTTTCTTGAAACAGTCTGAGGTATTATTAAATTTTTTAAAAATTAATATATAATCAAACTATGACATATTCATTTCAGTTATGATGCAAGAACAATAATTAAAGACACAAATATTGCTTACAAGTACCAAGAAGTCTCAAACCACCTGAAGTTTAAAATTATTGCATGCACAAAAGGTACTTTAGAATTTCCACCACTTCAAAGAATGACATTCTATTTTTACCTCTGTCACCTGAAATATATGAAAATTGCAGTTAAGACGACTGAGGCTTGAAGTTGCTTGACTTTAGTATCTCTGGGGAATAAGCTGACCAAACATTGTGCTTTGATACACAAGTGAATACAGAATGATCTCGTTTCTGCATGCAGTTCTGCTGAGACACTCTGTTAAGAGACTACATTACCTAAGCTATTATTACATTGGAAGAAAACTGGAATTAGAGAGACATTTCAGATGACCTGCATAATTTCAGATTTAAAGAAATCACAAAATTATACAGCACAAGGAAAAAGTCATTGGCAGAAGCAAAGATACGGTGACGTGAAAGCAAAAATTTATATGGTACATAAAGTGTGGTAAGAAATAAGATCTGTTTCTGTTGGTTGTGTGGATATCTTAGGAACAGAAAATAAAGACATACAAACACTCTGGAAAGGCGATATGATATGGAATAGGTATTGTAAAAGCAACAACAAAATATCTTAGAAAAAGTGAAAGCTATCAAAAGGCATGTGATGCCATGAAGTGCAATGACATAGACCAAGGCTTGGCCAATTAAAATGAATTGAAATCTTGTGAACCCTAAAAGAAAGGCTTACAAACACTCTGGAAAGGAGATAGGATCAAATGAAATGCAATTGAAAAAAAACCAAAAAACCAGAAAATCGGGAGATTTAGTGTCTTCAAAACTGGTCTGTGAGGAAATGAGTTGCAGTGCAAAGGACCAAAACATACCAAAACTAAGCTCATAGATGTTGAAAAAGCAGGAGAAAAAGTCAAGGAGGAAGACACAAGAGCCATTGCATTGATGCTGGAAAAAACCAAAAAAAGTACTCGCCAAAATGAAAGCCATCAAAAGGCATGGGATATCATCAAGTGCAGAGACATGGACAAAAGCTTGCCAAAATTTATCCTCATTAAAATCCTGCAAACAGAAAAGAAGCAGTTACAAATGCTCTGGAATGGAGATACCATCAGAGGAATTGCAGTTGGAGGAGAAAAAAAGAAATTTGGGATATTTGGTGACTACGAGAAAATTGACCAGGATTTCATCAGGTGCAGTGGAAAGGACCAAAACAGGCCAAAAATAAGCTCACAGATGTTGCAAAAGCAGGGGAAAAAGTCAAGGAGGAAGACACAGCTTGGAGAGGAAGATATGAGGGACATGGCATAGATACTTGAAATAAAAAATCTTGCCCCAAGTCAAAGCCATCAAAAGGCACAGGATGGCATCAAGTGCAGGGACATGCAACAAAGCATGCCCTATTGGTCCCCATTGAAATTGCAAATTTCATTTCCTTTCGGGAAGGGAAACGGAATCTTGCGAACCCTAAAAGAAAGGCTTACAAACACTCTGGAAAGGAGATAGGATCAAATGAAATGCAATTGAAAAAAAAAACCAAAAAAACAGAAAATCAGGAGATCTAGTGTATTCAAAAAATGGTCTCTGAGGAAACGAGTTGCAGTGCAAAGGACCAAAACATGCCAAAACTAATCTCACAGATGTTGGAAAAGCAGGAGAAAAAGTCAAGGAGGAAGACACAACTTGGAGGGGAAGATAAAATAGACATGGCATGGATACTTAAAAAAAAAAATCTTCCCCAAAGTCAAAGCCATCAAAAGGCAGGCCATATGCCATCAAGTGCAGGCACATGCAGCAAAGCTTGCCCAAATTGATCCCTGCTGAAGGGCAAAACAAATAAGAAGGACTTAAGAACACTCTGGAATGGAGATACCAACAAGGGAAATAAAATAGAAGGAAAAAAAAAAAGAAAATTGGGAAATTTAGTGACTACAAGAAAATGGACTGGGATTACATCAGGTGCAGTGGAAAGGACCAAAACTAAGCTCACAGATGTTGCAAAAGCAGGGGAAAAAGTCAAGGAGAAGACAGAACTTGGAGGGGAAGATAAAATAGACATGGCATAAATATGAAAAAAAAAAAAGAAAAAAATCTTCCCCAAAGTCAAAGCCATCAAAAGGCAGGCCATATGCCATCAAGTGCAGGGAAATGCACCAAAGGTTTCCCTATTGGTCCCCATTTAAATCACCATTGAAATGGAATTTCATTTCCTTTCAGGAAGGGAAACAGAATCTAGCGAACTCAAAAAAAGGCTTACAAACACATTGGAAAGGAGATAGGATCAAATGAAATTGAACTGAAAACACCCAAAAAACTAGAAAATTGGGAAATTTAGTGACTACCAGAGAATGAACCAGGATTAAATCTGGTGCAGTGCAAAGAACCAAAATACGCCAAAACTCAGCTCACAGATGTTGCAAACGGCATGCGAAAAATTCAAGGAGGAAGACACGACTTCCAGTGGAAAATACGAGAGACCTGGCATGGATACTGAAAAAAAAGAAAGAAATTGTCTCCAAAGTGAAGGTCATCAAAAGGAATGGGATGCCATGAAGTCCAGGGACTTGGACCAAAGCTTACCCAATTCATCCCCACTGAAATCCCAATAGTTAAGTTGTAGTAATATGCTTAAGAGGTGTCCAGGGATAGGACTGCAATATTTTCCTGATGAGTCAGAAAAAACCAGCCATGGTCTGCACCAGGTAATAATTACAAATGTATTACAACCCATGAAATTTACACGGGATATCCCACATGCAAAGGACATGATACAAAATGTACCAAAATCTTAATGCATGATGTATGTAGATTGAATGTTTTTTCCTGTCTCTGAGAACTTTTTATAACCCTTTTAAAGGCCATCAAATAAGCAGATACTGAGCACTGAATGTATATTTAGAAAATTTGGGTGGGCTGGTGGTTTGTGGCCTTGGCTCATGTGTCCTTTCAGCCTCAGCAGCGTGCTGGATGTTTGCTACCTCTGGAAAGCTATGGTAGAAAATCCTGCTTTAATTCCAGCTTTCACACCTAAGGTGAGTTTTGGAGCTGAGTGAATGCCTTAAAGGTTGCCTGGACACAGACATTTTTTCTCTCTGAATCTTGCAGATCTGCTCTATGCTTCCAGGAATCAGGGTACCACCGTAGTGAGTTTTGCACTTCCCTTTTATAGATTTATATGTTTTAGTGAAACTAGTTTATTCCTCCCAATAAAGGATTAAGAAGAATTGGAAAACACTGCAGAGACTTCAGGTCTTCCAGTCCAAAAAATGCCTCATTCTTTCTGGCTTTGCTTATTTTGGCCCTGCTTAGAGCATCTCTAATTACCTTACTGTTGCCACCTTATTGCAGGGGTTCCATACTGTTGTCTCCTTATCATAAAAGTTTCACATCTTCATGGTGTCTTCTCCTGAGTAGCTTCTCAGAACACTAACTCAACTGACACCAGTTCCCCTCTCAACCAACCAACCCACTCTTTTATAGCGCTCTTCTTCTCATTGGTTACAGCTGTGGCCTGTTAAAGTCAGGCCTGTTCCTAATCTTTGATAATTGGCCCAGCTGCAACTCCTTAGGGGTAAGATTACTTTCTGCACTATCTTCATTTTCTTGTATTCTATCTCCCTACACCTTACTAATTGAGGAATTAAATGCAGGATCCAGCCAAGGGTATTTCTGCCTTTGAATGTGTTTTTGTTGTAGTTCATCATCCAAACTTCTCTGAATACACATCTCCCAGGCTTCCCTGTCTTATATTAGTCCAACAGCTTTCTCTATTCTGAACATTAATCACTGCTTACCGCAAGTAAGTCCAAATGTCCTCTAACACTTATAATGACAGATATGCCTCTACTTCAGCAGCTTCCTCTCCTGGCATGGCTCCCTTATGTCCCCCTGTCTCCTGGCACAGCTCTGCTTTCAAGAGTTAGTATTCCTTTCAGTTTTCTGTTTGGCATTTCCATTCCTCTTGTCATTAATAAACATCTGTTCCTTGAGTTCTGTGATACACTATTAATCATCCAGGTAAAGCTACCAGGTACTTTTTTTTACTTAATCAATTTTCCCTGCTTTATCTTGCACTGTCACTTTGATACTGCTCTCCGTAGATTTTTCTAAGAAAAGATCTTCTTCACTTCCAGTCAGACTGGACGGTATGCAAGTATTAAAAAAATAGGAAAGTTCTATTAACCATCACATACGTGACCCAAATAAAATTCAGTCAGAGCCCAAAAGATATAAAAAAACTTTTAGAAATATTCTTTCAGGAGAAAATTCAAAATGTAATAAATGAGAACTGATTTGTTTATTTCTTTATTCTTCATCTTCAGTGTGAAAAGAATTCTTTCATTGAATTTTCATTGAATTTTATTTCAAAGATAGATCTTTACCACTTTAAAATGATCAGTTGTAGGCTTTTCATAGTATCACAATGTAAAATATCAGTTCTAAAGATCTGAATGATATAGCTTACCTATGAATATGTAGTCTAACTTGGGATTTTTCTTGTACATACCTTGATCTGGAAGTAGAATTTCCAGTATTTACCTGAATTTTTTTGATTTCAATGATAACATTTCAGTAGCTACCCCATTTTCATTAAATTTATTGAAGCTGTACATCATTTTAAGTAGATGATGATAATAAATGCAAACTTCAGGTATTCATGATTTAAATTTTATTTACCTACATCTCCAGAGTCTGAAGCTACACAACTGCTTTGAGTAGTCAATCAAAGAATGCAAAAATGCATATAATCAGATACTACATTTTTAACCCCAAACTATTTGAAGTCAAGCCCAAAAGATAATAGCAATTACTTCTTACATTGTAGGTCAAGAGAAACTGTATCTCTTCTGAGAATATAAAGTATTATACTTTTCTTCTGTCCATTCCTGAATACTAGTACTTAGCTGGTATTCCTGTTAGAAAATAGAAAAATGCTTAAGGGTTTTTCTCATGAATTTCCATTCTTCAGTTGAACCAGAAGTCAAAACAATCCACAAAGTTGCTGCATTAAATGGCTTTTGAATTCAGGTAGAGAAAGAGTAATAAAGAGTAGTCCTTCCTACTAATTTCTTGGCTTATTTACTATTAAAAGAACATATAGATGTTTGTATGAGCTAAATTAAAATTAATATAATTTCTGTGTTCTGAATAAGGCTAAAGTGTTATGCTTTCATTGAGAGTGTGCTCATGTGTGCCTGAATGTCCTTTCCATATGTATGAGCACAACCTGCAGCACCAAGACATTAATAGTCTGCACTGCCTTTCCAAAGACAAAGTCGAGACACATGAGTCACTTTACTATTGATTCAGGCATTCGCACTGCCAAGTTGTTACCAATAAAGTAATTTCCTAAAATCCTAGCAGTTGTGGTCTAAAATTTATCACTGTCTTTATGCAGCAAAACATCACTTTTACAAGACAGAAGAAAATTAATTAGAAATCCAGTGATGTTCAGATGCCAGTAGCAAAGCTCCATGAAATAATGCAATATATAAGAAAAAGATGTGTTGTCAGTGGGAAAAGAAACTGTAATGGTTATGTGTTTTTTCTCTAAAAAATCACTGGGGAAAAAGACTTTAAAATAGTGATTCATCTGTAGTATTACAAATTGTATTATAGTTCAAGAAAAAAATTAATTTGAATAATCCCAGACAGTGTTCTATACAGTTAAGGTAAAACAGCCTATTCACAAAATATATGGTTACCTAAAGCCTTTCTTATTTCTCAGGAATGGTTGTAGATTAATCAGGTGGTAGTCAGATCCACTGTGTTATTTTCAGCACTCCTGCTCTACCACAGAGAAAGCCCATGCCTTTTCTCCTTCCTATCAATATGACCTCATCTATCTTATTGCTGGGGTAACAGAAGAAGCCTATAGAATCCTGCTGTAATTTAACTACAAAATGACTCTTTTTTTCACACCCCTATGTTAATGAGATGTTATTTAGTTAGTGATATTATTTTGCTGTTTTGTTTTCTTGCTTTCCAAACTTAATGTATTCCTATGGAGCCAGAATGTGAAGGCCCAGAAACATCTCCAGACATGTCAGTCCAACATTTTAACCAAGTAATAAGCAAAAATTATATATATGTTTTTTTCTGTTAATATTAACTCTACTTTAAACTAGAATAACATTCTCCTTAAGTTATTAAAACCAAGATCTGCCTCTGCCTCCTAAATTTCATCTCCATTATCAGCTGGATGTACATCATTTGCTGTTATGAAAGTTTTCAGATATTTGTGCTAATTCCCTTGGCCCAGTGGCACAACAAAGTGTCCAGCAACAAAATGTCCTTGATAGATTATCTTGTCTGGAGAAGATACAGTCACAAAAGCATATGAGAATCAACCCTTAGTTTACATTGAAAAGTATTATATAACCCCCCTGAAAATGTCAGTTCTGGGTTTGTTCTTTCCCTGGATCCAATTGCTATACTGAAATTTGGGCAAGGTACCTTTGCCCTCTGCAAGGCAAAAAATTCCTCAGTGATATTTCTTCTGGCAGCCCCTTTCCCAAGTCCCATTAGCTGTAGCTATGAGCGCTCTTTTGCTCTGAACCCCATCTCTAACCATATATAGGTTATCATACCCCAGGGGATCCCTCTCCCTCTAGGAACCAAACTCTCCACTGGAGAGTTCTAGCATCAGCCCTTGGCTGTTCGTACATAATTCTTTCCAGTTCCCAGCCTTGTATGTAGCTCCAAGCATCCACTCTCTTTAATCTTCACCCTTTACCCTAGGCTGAACTACAGGGAGCCAAGGCCCTTTGACTCATCAAGAAACAAAATGATAGTTATTTAAAAATGCTTAATTTCCTTTGACAGCTATTCTCTATTATTATTTCCTTTGTAGCTCTGGGCCTTCCTTCCTCTCAATTCTAAAGTAATCCTTAGACAAGACATTCTTTGCCTTCCTCTCTTCCTCACAGAGAAGAATAATTCTCATGTCCACCATTTGCCTCTCACAAACTCTCTCTGACTGTTTTACATCTGTATTTTTTGACCTTTCCTTTCTTTCATAACTTAACTGTACACTGAGCCATTGGTCAAATTCCATACTTCATCCAGGGACTAAACCAGTAGCAGCTTTAATGCTGTGTAGTTTCTGGGGACCTCCATGGATTATTCTGAAGTAAGTTTGTGCTTATACATGCTTGGGAATAATGTACCAGGGAATTAGGAGAACAATAAAACAGAAAACATGAAGAGTTTGGGTTATTTGCTATCCAAACAGTACCAAAGAAACAAAAAGGTTCTTGCTTGACTTTAGAAAATTGAAAATATTTGTAAATTTTTCTTACATTCAAGAAATCCTTCTGCTTTTTATTTTTGTTTTGGTTTTGCTATGTTTTTTTTATTATTTAGCTTGTATTACCAGTGTAATTCACACTACAATTGACTTTGCTTAAGAGCTTTCTACTGCATTAGTACAAACGCCACTAACATGAACATTTATGAAAAAAAAGTCATGGGAAGGGAAACCTGCTACATGTGACAAATCCCACCCACCCTACATTGCTCCCCATTCTACACATTGTGTTCATATTACAATTACCTTGGCCTTGTTGGTCATGATAGTAGTGGTACAAAATGACAAAAATATCAGTGAGGTTTGAACAGTTCTGCCAGCTTGGCTCTTAGGTAAAAGCTGACCCTAATTGAAGGTGTTTTCAAGTCATCCGCTGTCTATGCAGATTGCGTTTAAAGATGCTTCCCACTTCACCCCAAAATCTGCAGTTAGCCACTGAGATTGAACAAAGATACTTAGAAAACCTTACAAGAAGGTTGGAATGTTTAATTACCTGAGAGTATTTCTTGTAAGGAGTTGAAATTAGATTCTTTGTCCTTAGATGAATTCTCTGGGCACAGTGACTGATTTTGCAAGAGCTGTATCCTAAAATAGAAACTTTAAGGCCTGCTCAGACATAGATATAACCAAGACATGCCCCCGAAATGGCAGGATTTAAGAAATATCTCCTCAGGATCTGTTTTGGCTGTCTCAGCTGATACATGACGCATTTTAAAGCATGTGCATAGGACATTTAGGGTATAAAATGCACTCAAGGAGTCAGAAGCCAAGTTCACTACACTAAATTAAGACTCAATGTTAAGACCAAAACCTCTTCAGGTTCCAAATTTTATTTTGTGTGTTGAGAGTCTTATAGCCTGTGACTCTTGAAGCACACTAGGAAATTTTAACCAGTCAGGTTTCCTCTTTCTTTTCTGAAAGAAATATGAAGAAATGACCCATATGAAATGTTGATACTCCAGCATCATACTGGCAAGTCTTATAATAAAGCATGTTAAAAAAAAAATTGTGAATAAATGAATAGAGAGAGATTTGTACAAACAATCTTTTAGTGCAGAAGAAAAGTGCTGTCTCTTGTGAAAAGATGGGCATTCTACTGAATGCTAGAGGAGACAATGGATCAGTAAAATAAGTACCCCATTACATTCGGTGACTTTATTTCATCTCTGACACTGACTGTAAGTGAAACGAGCTTGATACTACATGTGAAGCCATAATGTCAGATTTTCTACGTTATGCCAAAAGAGCGTGCATTCCCATTGGGTAATTGCTATTTGAAATCCTTTTGTCATTATTTCAACACACAAAGTAGAGCTGACAATGTAATTGGTCTGATTCCTGAAAATCCTAAAGGAAAGATTTATACTTAGCTATGCTTTGTACATTACAAGGCATACCTTTCAGGCTCTTGACCTCTAGAATTATTTATTCCCTCTGTTAACTGGTGAAGCTTTCAAATGCGGTAAGATAGGCACCTAGGGGTGGACTCTTGGCAGAAGAGGAAAACATGCATACTGCCCCTTACAGCTAGTCAAAAGAAAAAGCACAAAAAGGTGTGTTTGAAACCCTACTGTTCTCTGCGGAGCAGAAGGTATTTTGAGAAAACACCTCTACTCCCACAAAATTTCCAAAATCACTCCTTAGAACAGGCAGCCATTCTTGCAACCAGATAAACAGGGCTTACTGGTTTGGAAGCATGCAACTCTGAGGGTAAAATATCTCCATGGTAATGGATGAGTATGAATCTCCTCAGGCTGTGGAGAATCTAAAATCTCTGGGACCAGGAAAGAAAGAATAATACCTGTGTCCGTGGAAACCCAGGCCACCGGGAATATTTCTCTCTCTGCTCTGGGGTGCCCTGACCCCCAGGGAAGCACTGACTTTTACCCTTATTTATGGAGAAAGTTTCCTAGACTTCAAGATAGACTAGAATCCACAAAAGTGTGAAATAGATTATAGAGAGTAGTGTAGGTGTATCACTTGGTGAGAAATTTAGGTTTTGGGATTTTTAGTATGTTGTGGATGGAAGCAAGATGGAGGGCACAAGGTGTCATCCTGGGTTTCTTCTTCATGCTGCTTCTTCCTTCTTCTTCATGGGTTTGGGTGGCATTTTGTAATTGGGCAGAAAAGTCCACATTGCAGGCTTTTGGGATCTTTGAGTTATTGGGTTAAAAGGGAAAATAATCTAGGTGTCAGTTCTTAATTGGATAGTTTAGTCTTAAAAGACCTTGTAACAAGAGATTGTTAGCCATTTTGTGCCTTCTAATGAAAAGCTGCCAAACTCACATTTGTGAGACTGTTTTACTGATAAGAAATAATAAACATCTGAGTCCGAACATGAACTAAATACTGCCTCAAGTGCCTTCAATCCAGACCCAGAGAAACCAACAACTGGTACCTCCACATGTGTCTTACTCCTTCCCTGGAGAATTACAATATTACTATGTCATTATAGCTAGTGGTCCATTTTCTAAATTTTTTAGATCTATACATGTATTTGAGGAGAAAATATATATATATATTCATCTTTTGTGTGCAGAGCAGAAATGCTTTTGCCTTACTGATGCAAGATATGTAAATATTTGTGAGAACAAGCATGCTTTTCATACTGGAGTTTTAATTCTCTAAAGCTGTGGTAAAGTCACCTTTCCTTGTATATATGAGTGGGAATTGGAAGAAGCAAGTTAGCTCAGGCACAAAAATGCCTGTATGGCGTTAATGAGCCAGTTAACTCAGCTCCAATTTCCAAGTACACAAATTAGAATATTATCAACTGCACAGCTCAGATTCAATGTAAATTTTTTAAGGTTGTGAGATTTGAGATTTGGAATAGTTTGTTTGGTTTTTCCCCTCCAAAAAGTAAATGTGGATAACAAAGCTTTTTGGAGAATTGTTGTGAAGTTGACATGACCTTTCTCATCTTGATTCTGTCTGTATTAGCACTAATTTGGCTACAAGAGGAGATCTGCAAAGTGAAACAGTTGATGCTGAGGACCTCATATGCAGACTAAAATTGTTTTTTTAATACTAGCTTTAGTTTGATCTGTGGAGTGAATGGTTGGAATGCAGTAAGTAAGCACCTGGATTAGATCTTGTGCTCCTGTTTCAACTCAGAAAAGTTTTTATTTGCTCCAGGTGCACTCCACATTATAACCCAAAAACATGTGTGGGTTGATCATCAATAGATTGAACAGGACACTTGATGCAAACTAATACACTAATGTAATTGCATCCTTAGCCTCTTGCAGGGGTATCATATTTGAATAAAGGGTGGGTTTCTTTCTATGTTTTCACAGAAATGAGATAGCATAAATTCCATCCTCTAATAAGACCTCCTTTAGGGTATCTGCTTCTTCTAGACCAGTCAGACCGATCAGCTGTGATATATCCCAACAGTCCCTCTCCCTCAAATTCTCAATGTTATTTTGGAGAAAGAACAGATTCCTTCTCCAAATCTTTTTAATGCCAGTTCTGAAAGAAATTTTTCTAAGGATTTAAATTTTTCCAGACAATGTTTTTCTTTATCTTCAGTCTCTTAATTAGGTAACTATGATGTAACAAAAAATCTTGTGCAGAACAGAATTTGTAGTTACTTTATACCTCTGTGTCACAGCTGAAACTTCTCCTTTGGAAAATACCATAATCAGTAAGTAATAAAAATCACCACAGCTACTTTTTTTGAATACAGGGAAAGCAATAATCTGTGTGCTCCAATCTGCTGCACAAGAGAGAAGAGCATCCTAACTCTCACAATTATGATAAAGGCTGGAAGTGAGGCAGGGAAGAGGACCTGTGATGAAATCTTAACTGTCGTTTGCAGACAGGGATTGCCCCTCAACTGGGAGACTATTTTGTGAATACTTTCACACGGATGGTGAGGTAGGAATATGGTAAGTCAGAGAATCTTTATTAAAGAGTTCTTGTCATGCACACAGAGAGGTGACTGAAAAGTACATTCACATATTTCAGTTTGTCTGTGTTGGAATACTAAGTGGAGTATAACAGTAACTAGGCATTTATCAGCTTGCACTTGGGGTTTCAGAGTAGTCCAAATCTGTTCTAGAAACTGACAAAAAGCTTATGTGAAACTATGCAGAAAATTACACTAGTAAATTTATATGTAAAGTTTAAATAAAATGTTCTGATTGAGTAATCTCTAAATGCCAACCAATTCTACCTCAGCCTGGGCAGAGTGCCCACACTGGTTTTCAAATGGAATCTGTTCTAGTCCCATAATGCAGAACGAACTAAGTCTGTTCGTTTTTAAATAAAAAGACAACAGATTGTTCAGACAGGTTGGTATCTGACTAAATAAATACATTTGTAAAAGTATGATTAATACATGTTCCAAATAATAGTAATAAAGGGCTTAAGAGATGTTTGTACACACATATAATTCTAATAGTGGCCCCAAGCCTGGTTTTACAAACCACAGTTATTCTGTCACCAAAGCAAAATCCCCTGTCACGCCATGGTTGATTGTCAGACGCAATCCTCTGAAGCTTAGTGCATAAACATTCCAATGAACTCTTCGTATATGTTCTTGTTAGAGCAAACATGTAGAAAATTGGCAGTACAACTGCACGAAGTGTTTACAAGTTAAAAGAGACTTAATTCTACCCTCTTGTATGCACCTGAAATGGCAGGATTTTCCTGAGAGCTATTTTTCAGTGCTTCACTTTTCCAGCTCCATTCTGATTATCAAAAACAACTGTAAAAAGAGCAAGGAATTGTGAAAATTAAACAAGTTGCTAATGAAGATAATCATCATTTATGCAAAGGAAGCTGCAGTTGATCTCTAGGGATCAGCTGATATGAATATTAGTAATTGTAGTCTCAAGAACTCTTTGACAGCCAGCATAATACAAAAAATAGAATACAAAAAATTCCAAGCTTCAATACTTAAAAACAAATGTTTTCCACATTTAAATGCTTTTTTGCAAATAAAATATACTCTTATACAAATTAATTTTCACTTACCATGCTGTTCAGAAAGCCTGAAAAGACCAGCAGGCTCAGTTTTTTTATATAATTACATGTCTTTCTTATGACTATCTCCTTTTCATAGTGAAGTCATCCTTTCAAGTTGTCAGGAATCATCCAATAAAAATAACTTTACAGGTGTCATGAAAAATTATTAATATATTTTTGAGAAATCTAGTTAAGTTTATCTTAACAAAAGGAAAATCCCTTCTGTTGGAAGGCTGTCTATCTGCAATGAGTTAAGCTGATGCTGGATGTGGTGCTCCCACAGGCTCCACCAAGAAGCATCTTTCCACAGTGTCAGCTGAGTCAGATAACAAGCTCCCTAAAGAGTCCATCCCTCCCAGGTATGTGTACTTGCCTTTATTAACACATAAATAATTGTCTGGAATCCGTTCTTCCCATGAATGCACACCTGGATTCGTTGACATGAATATTATTTTCCCCACTTCTCTCCTTTCTCTGAAGCAGTCTTGGCAACCAGTCAGAGAACAAGGGAGCAGAATGGGAACCCTGTCCCAGTGATCTCTTGCTACAATCACAGCTAAAAAAGTTTCTATCATGCCTGTCTTAAATTGTACATGCATTTTTATGCATAAGTCATGAGGAGTCATGAGGTTGTTTCACATCATGTCTTTAATTTAGCACATTAAGTATTAATGGTACATATGCAGATGTCATGTGTGTGGGTACCTTTCTAATCAGTTCTACAAGCCACAAGCACATTTCTTAGAAATGGAGTAGTTGATGGTGTACATGTGAAAAAAATTAAACCAGTAAAGAACTTGAAATGAAACGTTGCTAGGATGTTTGAGCATTCTAGCTGAAGAGGGTGTTTCTGCTTTGCAAAAATTTGCACATGTGTATTTGCAGAAAGAGCACAATGTCACACATAGCTAAAAACAAAAGCTGTTCTGGATGTTAGTGCCACTGCATTGTCTGGAAAAAGCCTAGAAAACTGATCTCTGGATTCAGACATTGTTACTTACACAGCTTTACAAAGAAGATAGATTTCACACATTGCTTCCCTTCCTTGAAAAAAAAATTGGCTACACTTTCATAGGATGGGTAAAATGAAAATCATGATTTAGGGTGAGCTTGAGAAAACTAAAACTTTGGGAAGAAATTCCACTAATTAAAACTAAAAGTAGAATATCTTTGAGTTGTAAATGTCACTGGATAAAACAATGTGGTTTTATTTGTTCTTAAATTCTTTGCTGATAAGAAGTGCAAAATATTTTAGTTCTTGATATCACTGAGGTAACATGCAAAGTGCAAGGTGGGGGTCATTAATTTTTTCAAATTAATGTCATCATTGCTGGCTGTGCATAAATACTTATTATGTCAACCAGCATATTGCAATAGCATTGCTTTTATTTTTTTCATAAAAATATTGTGTACTGAGTGACAGCTGCGTTATTGTGAGGGGAGGAGAAGAAATGTCATAGCTCAGAATTGTAAACCAAAGTGTATGTTAAAGAAAAAGATGAAAGCAGAACTGCTTATCTCTGCTTACCTAAAATGAGATCATACTTATATGGGTAAACAAAGATGCAAGAGGCTAGGATCATGTATCACCAGTAACCCTTACAAGTGAGGTTCCTGCATTGCTTTAATTAAAAAATAATTTTGTTCTTATTCTTTTGTAAGGAAAGATTTGCTTCTCTCTTTCCAGAAAATGCATTGATTCTGTGACTCCTAGGAGAAGGAATTACTATTAGCAGGTACCATAGACTATTTTCCATTATCATCTGACTCTCTATTTTGTTATCATTGTTCTGTCAGTTCATGCCTCTAGATTTCAGAGTATCATCCTGGAGACAAAATATTTTGCTAGGGAGCTGTGCCAGTGAAGAGATCAAAGACATGCAGCAAACTAAACAAAATACTCAATGTCTATGCAGTTAAGCTAAGTGATGTTATTAAAATCTTTTTTCTTTCCATTGTTTATGCATCCCCAATGGTGCAAAAATTTCAATTTTCCATTGTAAATACACATAGAAGAAGCTGAATTTGTGTAAGGGACTCATCTTTTGAGTGTAAAATCCAGGCAGCTTAAAAGCCAGTGCCACTGTGAAATTTATAGTACTAATTTTGTCTGGCATCTGCCCAATCACCTCAGTCTAAAATTGTCCCTTTGACAGATTTTCATAGTTATTGGGAAGAACTTTTCATTTTCTGTTCTTCTGCAGAATGTTATAATATATGAGCATCATGCATACAATTGTCAAATTGTGTATTTGTCTGTCTGTCTTTAGCCTGTCTTAAAGGTGTCATTGAAGAAAATAAAGAAAAATAAGCATATGGTCACTTGTACAGAACAAGTATCTCCTGAGATACAGATGCAGCCACATACAGAGTTCAGGAAAAAACTTGGTGTGACTAAAAACATCTGATCAAATTCAATTATTATGAAACAAGAAGATGTCACACTGGAAGAGCAGTCATAGGACAAAAGTATCAAAATTTTTGATAAACAGCTCTCTATAATGGGAAAACATAGGAGAATAATCTGTAAAGGAGCTGTCAAAACAAGTATACAAAAGGGAATTTGGTTTTTTCAAATTTGTAAGATATTTCTATCACACTCAAATAGCCTATGCCTTTGACAGCAGCGATTTTTCAGTCCTACAAACATTTTACTGACATTACTGATATCTTTTGTGAATAAACATTTAGGAAGCAAACCATTCTATTTTTTTTCATAGTAAAGAGAAAGTGTGATTTTTGTGGGGTAAGACTTTTGAGAAGTAAAATTTAAGTATATAAAGGAACAGAAAAGTATTGGCAAGAAAAGTCACACAACAATATGGGCAAGACAGACCATGCAATTAACCAATATTAATACCAAATGGGAAGATGTAAATTCTCAGCAGTGTCCAGTGAGAGGACAAGAGACAATGGGCACAGATTAAAATACAAGAGCCAAGGAGAAACTGAAAAAAGAAACTTGTTTTCTTGGTGTCTATATCTAAGACTGGCCCAGCTGATCTAAGAATCCACTGATGACGACCCAGGAAGCTCACACCAATCTCTCCTGTCCCACTGTCAATGGGACAGGGGGCAGTGTTCAGTCACCTAGATACACCAGAAGATAACAGCATGAGATCACCTTGGGGCTGGATGAGAACCTGTAAAAGATAAGGGAGTACAGTGCTGGTTTTTGTTAGGAGCAATCCATTATATTCGTTCAGCATCTCATTTCAGATGTAGGCATAGGAAATTGCAGAGCCTTGTGTCGTTCTGAGCAGTGCAGCCTGTGTACATCTCCAGAGAGCCAGCAACACGGCAGGAGTCATGAGTTTAATAGAATGCATAAGTGGTATTTAACAGCTTTATGTTTGGTATATTTGATGAGAAGCAGGCCCACTGAAAACAGGGAAGGAGGATTAGAAAGGGCTAAAATTCACTTGGGACCAGGTAGTAGATATGGGCAGATACACTGAAGTTAGCTCATGGGATCTGAAAGCTGACATGTGCCTTGGAAATAAATAACAGATTCAGAACTTGCAGCACAGATGAGGGTTTATCTGTCCTGACATGTGGGATCCCTGATGCTGACTTCTAGGACAGATCTCCAGTGAAAGGCTCTGCTTTAGTTAAATCATATTTCCTCTATTTCAAAAGCTCAGAAAAACAGTGCTTAGTCTGAATGTTAAGCTTCAAATGCCACTAAATACATCTTTTCTATGGCCAGCTGCTAATCTCAGCTGTAGCTGAGGGAAAAGTAGATATTGAATTGGTCAGTTGAAGGTTTCTCCATAGGTGAATCCAGCTTTGGTGTCCCATGTGATAGCACCTTATTGATGCTGATCTTCTAACTAACATTTTTTAAGGGAGATTTAAGCTGATGTGTTAAGCTTTGACAAAGTCTTGTTTGTAGTAGGTGCTAAAATTTTCTACAGGGAAAAAAGTAATGAAAAACTAAAAGTAAGTCTGGGAAAATCCAGAAATGTAAAATTTCACCTTCAAAACCTTCAATTAAGTTTTAATCAGGTCCCAGGAAATGCAGCATTAGAATAATTTTCAGTAGCCTCCTGAAACACACAGTGGCATGTTCTTTGTTGGAGGTTTCAATTGACTCAGACATGAAATTATATTTGATCACTACTACTGGTACTGTCCCAATGTTTTCAGTGGAGTAGATGACAGTGGAGTTTATTTCCAAGTATGCTGCCTGTTTAAATGAAATTGCTGAAACTCTAGTTCTCCTTCAGTACAGGATAAATCTATTGTTTATAATAAATGCACACTGATATAAGCATTTTGTGACTTGAAATATATAAAGCATTTCAAAGTTTTCTTGCACATTTAGACAATACTTTCCTGTTCCTCTTGCATTTGGAAGACTTCCTAGCCCAAGGCCAGAGGAATTGTGCTTATGTCCAGTTCCACCTGCAGAGGGTATTATCACAGAATCTGTTCAGGTTGGTGCTGCAGTTCATAAACAAGCATTAACATGGGTTGAAATAATGACAAACTAGGTTTCCAAGGCTGACTGCAAGTTTTGATCAACTTCAGAAGTGAGTTTCCACTTTATTAATTTGAATATACATAAAAAGAAAATTACCTAATAAACTAGTAGATGGAAAAGGTTTTCCAACCATGACATGCAATTAATTCTTTTTGGTCAAAGGCTGTTTGGATTATCATTAATCTACCCAATAATAGGCAGATATTCTCTGACTTTTTTATACGAAATAAAATTATATGTTCATAATGATCCCATCTATCTTCTGCAAATCAGTGAGTAGAACTGTTCTCCTAATCAGTCTTGTCATAAATGATTTTGATATAGCAGCAAATATAATGGCTTTTAATCAGTAAACAACATTTTGTGCAATAAAACTTTCATTTTTGATTATGTGGATTTTAGTTATTTGTGAAAGCAATGCAATACATGGTAATTTGCTATCTCTTTCCTTAAACCTTTCCCCTCCATCTATATGGTTCTCAATGCATTTTTGCTTTCCTTTAAAACAAATTTGGAGACTTATTTTCAACACACATGGAGGGCCTCAGAGGAAGGGCCACATAGAGGAAGATGTTCTGACTTCTATAAACTATTTGCCAGCAGAATTTCAGGAAGGGATCAGAAATATCTGTGCTGATTGATATGTTGGAAACTTTTAAACCTGCCTTCCCTCAGGAAGACTTTCATTGCTTTCTCCCTCCTCTGTGCCATTTTGCTGCTTTATCACATATAAATTTCGAGTTTGTCTGTCTCCAATGCCTGAACCCGCAAATGTTCACCACACACTGTCTTCTTTTTGTCCAGAGTTTTTCAGTTTATATATTTGAGCAAAAAATGAAAGAGTAATAGGTCATGTAAGTTGACTTCAGGTATGTTCATTGCTGTTGCACTTGGTAAGGGTTAGAAGTTCAATAAATGCAGAATCACAACAGCAAAACATGGAAGTGGTTGACATCCTGCTCCAGACACAGTATATGATTTCCATTTAAAATACTTAAAGTAAGTTTCCTGCTGCAAAATCCAGATAAATGAACAGGAAAAAATTGTATTGAAGAAATGGTGATAAAAGACTGAAAAGATAAAATAATATTTGAAAAATTCTACCTCTTTTGTAGAATCAGAGACAGAAGGAAACACAGGCTTAAATACAAACCAATGAGGTATTTCAAATACATAATAGGAATTCTATCTGTTGGAGATTGAAACAAAACCACCTATGGTACTAAATTAAACATGAAAAAGGCAACTGAAGTTACAGTAAAAGAAAAATGCAAAATTATTTGTAGCAGTTAAGACTTATGGTTTGGGTTTTTTTATCTACTTTGACAATTTACTATTCTAAGAACTCTTTGTATATCTCATCTAAATTTTGCTTACTGATAAATCATAATTAACTTGCACTCAATTACCAGTCTTGCAATTACTCATATTAATTAACAGGAGAAATAGATCATCTGTTGTTAAAGATATTCTTCTTGGAAAAGAGACAAAGAAATCTAAAACTTAAAAGAAGAAATACCAAAGTGAAATAATTCCTGTGAGTCTTGGATTTGGGGAATTTGCGTGTGAATGCTGGGGATTGCAATTCCAGTGATTGGTTTTTATCTGTTGGATATGAAATATAATACATCATACTTTATGGATGAATTCAGTGGTCACCAAAAATTTTTGCTGATGGCAGTACTGCAACACAAGAAAGCAAGAAATTAAAAGCAAATGAAATTCAAAGATACTGTGAGTTACAAGTAAATATCTTACTGTTGCCATCGACTTCAGTGAATGTAATACACACTTAATGGGGTTTGAAATGCAGTTTGAAATGCAGAAATGCAGTATAATTGCATTATACTCTTCTTTGTGGTGTTCATATTAGGATTACAAGCATCATTTACACCATGATATATATTTTGACCTATTTTTTCTTATAATAGCTTTTTATTGTATTTCAAAAGAGCATTTCTCTTATCTTGTGCATGCCTCTAAAGTGCTTTAAGAGACTCACTAAATGAAAGCCTCCTTTCTTTTTAAAGCTCAGGTTTATTTCTTCGCGCTGCCAACATTAAGACTAAGCGCATATAGGCCTGCTCTCACAAAATTTAATGGAGTAAAATCAACATTTACCTTTTGTAATTTTATTCTCACTATATGCTAAAATTATTTCTGCTTTTGATGGAATCAACAGATTGGTTACATAAAGCTGTTTTGCTTGCTCAGGTTCAGATGTCCCAGTTTGCTCATAATCAAGAATCTGTCTATGCTGTGAGATTTAACAAGCCTGAGAGGAGAGCACCTGTTACAATCTTAAGTTCAAGAAAAGTATTTATCCTATTAGAACCTGTTCTAAAATAAGAATTACTGAGAAAGATCTAAGGAAAAAAGCTGTCAGGTCTTTCTAATTTATGCATTTTTTTCATCAGCTGTTCACTGTTTGCACAGTTTACATGCCGGTGCGACAACTTTAATAAGTGCATTACACCTGCAGTGCCAATAAAGCCACAGACTAGTGTGTAAACCCCTGTGTAAATCATTTGCTAGAAGAGGAAGGAAAGATCTTGAGGTTGAATTTTTCATTTAATTGGAAGTGTTTATATCTCACAGATGAGCAAGGATTATGGTTTAGTGGTGAGTAATTTATATTTGCACCAGTCTTTTAAAACCTCTTTGATTCTTGCTGCAAGAAATAAATTGTGGGAGGGGATGAGGATGTAAATTAACATATGAAGGGAAAAAAATTGAAGCCATTGTGGCTAAGTTATATTGATATAGATTTGAATGTTATATGCTTCCCTGTGTCGTGTCTGTATAGATTGTGTGGCCAATGTCAGAGAACCTTATCCTCACAGCAGAGAGCGAAATATGAGCAACTGTTCCATATGGTAGAAATACTGGCATGATTTGACCATGCTAATGTAGATTCATTGAAATTATAATCCCAGGCTCAAGAATTATTTAAGAAAAAATTCAGCTAAATTGATGAATGTATTTTAAATAGTGTATTTTAATTTGCCGGTACAAAAATAGAAAAAAAGACCCCTTTACTCTGTCTTTCATCTCTGAAGCACATCAAAGCCTGACTGAATTCTCTGTGTGAAGGGAGGAAGAGAAGCACCAGATGACAGTGTTGGGCTGCTATTTAGACAAAGTAGAAGAGGAATAGGTCTGAACCATCAGCCTATACTTGGCTTATGTCTAACTTCACTGTTTAACAGGAATACAGCTGCAAAAACTTATATGGACATATTTGCTTGAAAGGTAACCAACCACCATGGACTCCGTTATCCTTTGCTGTCAAAAGAAGAGATAGAACTTATCCTAAGGAAGTAAAAAGGATAGATCTAAATATTAAAAGTAAGTGCTAAATAGAGAGCTGACATGAGTTCATCCTTCAAAGGTACCAGATTGCCCTAAAAGATAGTTCTCAGCATCAGTAGAAATCATGGATATGTCAGATAATGGAAATGGTGTTCGCTGGGACTACAGCTGCCAGTTTTCCAGTTGACAATATGAGTGAATACTTGGGCTAAAAAAGTAATTTACTTGATATTTTATTGACAAATTATTTTTACATATCTAGTAAATCAAAACTTATCTCTGAAGTTTTGAGATATTATTTCTAATCCTTGTGATATACCCCAAGTAATTATAACACATTTTGATGTCCTGGCTTTTAGAAATTTTAAATGCCCATGTTTCTACTACATCCTTTGTAATTGTTAAGCAAAGACACACATGCTTATGTTAACCCACATGTTCTTAAATATCCAAATCAATCCAGACCATTAATGGTTTTCTTTAAATCTTTTCCTGAATTACCCATGCAATCTAGAGTTAGTGCCTCCTTTTTTCATATTTTTTCATATACATGACTGATATAAGTTATGGAAAATGTCAATATGTTCAAAAATGTCAAAGTTAAATATGGACTGTTTCTTCACATCTAAAAGAACTAAGCTATTATGTATTTTTGAAGATGTTCTGATTCTAATTTTTCTATTATAAACTAAAAATGGCAACCTGAATTAATTCTCCTGTTCATGTTTGCACTTAGTAAAAAACTATACAGAAGCAAATTAATCCAAAATCTTTCATGAAATTTTTTTGTACAATTTCTACTGCTGCTCATTGAGAAAGAAGGTTAGTGGATTTATATTTGTTTTCCTTTCATTAAAAAAAAAGGATTAGTCAGACAGTTCTATCCACAAAGTTAGAGCACAATAATTAAAAAATCATTTGGAAAATTTAATATACCACTATGCTACAGGACAGTATCCAATTATCTCTTCCTTGCTTGTCTGTTGTTGTAAATGGATAACTGGGTATGAAGTGTATGTTGCTCTGAATTACAACCAAAGATCTGGACACTTTCATCCTGGGAAAAGCTGACATGCATGCTTGAATTTTAATCAGTAGGTCCTGTATTTCTCCAGTGAACTTCATCAAAGCAAAGATACAACAGCATTTTTGCAAATTTTAATAAGCTAAGACGCTTTGTGATAATTTCCTCAGCGTTTGGTAACAATGCCTCGTGGCTCCGTAGCTCTAGGATCACAGGCATTTGGTCCAGGAATCACACTCCATCTATTCCAAAATAACCCTGTGAAATATGTAACATACATGTAATAAGTTCCTCATATAATTGAGGAATTCCAATGCACACTGGTTTAATCCACCAATTTACTGGTTTTGCATTTATTGGTAATGTATAATATGCTGACACTGTGCACTGCATTGCATTGAATCCTACAGGAACAGAGTGTTTGTATTGCAGAAATATTAAAAGGTTGTGACCTTTCAAAGACAGTTTCACACGGTGTAGTCTGAGACTTAATATCAGTTTCTCACCAGCAGCACCTCACACAAACCATCATGATTAAAAAAAAAACAAAACACTTCTCTTTTTGTTAAAAAGAAGAGAAATAACAGCAGAATAAGAGCAATTATTTTTTTTTCTAGAACTCATAGTTAATCTGTTAGAAGTAGTTACTTTGTCAGCCAGATTTTGAAACCAGCTACTCATCTATGAATTAGTTGCCTGTTGTCTGAGGCTATGTATCATTATGCAAATGTGCATATTGCTAAATGACCTTTGTGGTTAAATTTAGATGATCACTTAAGGAAAAACTGTCAGTTTCATTTCATTTCCCCAAAGTCTTTGTCAGTGCATTTATGGATCTCAGTCACCCTGGAGTAGTGGCTTAAAATATGCCAAAATGAATTCAAGATATCTGATTAGTAAAACTAACTTAACCAGTTTCCTCTTGGTTCTTGTGACCTCCTTTTGTTTGAGAGATGCTCCTTGATTTTGTTTTTTTTTTTTTTAAACATGCACTATAAATGCATAAATGTTTTATGATAGGTATAATTTAATTTGCATTTTCCCTCAGAGGCTTCCATCAAATTTGGAAACAAATTTTTCTGAAATGGCACATCTCAAGACAAATGATAGTGGTTTTTTTAAAAGTTAAATGTTTTATTATAATGAACAGGTTTTACTTTTATATAAGTGAAAAAACAGGCCTTCCAGATTTATAAAAGAGGATGTCACAGTAAATGTTCTCTTAAGCAATTGAAGTGCATTTACCAAGTAGAAATGCACTGATATTTACCACATTAGTGATTACAAGGCAATTATAAAATCGCACCAGCTTATTAAAATTCATGAGAAATGTTATAGATATACGTGATTTGTTAAAAGTATCACTGTAGCTGATAATTTTACAAAGTATGCTGTGAGAAGATTAATAAGTTATGTTGATAGTAAAAAAAGGAACATTTAAATTCTTTAAAAAATGTATTGGGTTTTTTTAGGTTTTTTTTCCTTTGAGTGAGAGACCACAGCAAAAAAAACCAAACCCTTACAATTAAATATTTGGCATTTTTCCATTAAAGTTGCAGTAACAAGTCCACTTAAGATCAAGACCTTCCCTGAAAACAGTTCTGTGTATTTCCTGTTTCCTTTATCAGTTTTCTAACAATAACAGCAATAGTGATATACTTTATTTGTCTTTCTGGTTTAGACTGAAATTTTAAGTTTTAGATCATACAAATATTTAGATAGGTTTGCTTAAGACATAACTTAGGCTCTTCTATGATCTTAAATAAACTGCAATTATTTAATACTTCAGATATGTTTTATTTGAAGTATGTTGAAGCTCATGGGGATGTTTTTACTGACCCACAATGGCTTAGGACACACACATTTTTCATTGCAATTGTCAGGGATTGTTGAATTCAGTAGCCTAGCAGGGGTGAGGCTGCTGCAGCTCTGTGTGAGCTCGAGGTGAGTCTGAGCATGTGAGTCTGTGAATTTGTAGACTGAGTAAATTAAAAAAGGATTACTGCCAAATTTTTTTTAAAAGAACAGTAGTCACAGCCTTATCTTAAGTTATGCTTCTATAAATGCACAAGTGATTAGCTAAAGGGCAGAATTATTAGCAGTATTATCTAACTAATATCCAATGTGCAATACCTAAATTTGGGGTAGTATTAATTATATCACAAATATTATAAAAATCCAAATAATTAGCAAATGTAAGGAAGTTGCAGCTTGTTCCTAAAATTTCAAAAGCAGAAACAGATGCTAAACTACACATACTATTCTTCATGAGCTGTCTGCTCAGATCTAATATGTAGCTAATTCAATTTTCATACCAAATGTAATAAGCAAATTAGGGAAACTAGCATAGCAATTTCAGGAAAAAGTAGGGAATGATTCCATCTAATATTTTACTTTTAAACTTTGTTGTTCATCCAACAGTTGTAAAAGTGACACCTTGTGGTAATGAAGAACATTGTTCCAGCGTTCATCAACCACAGAAAGGGTGTTTTAAACTGCCTTCCCTGTAATACAAATAGAATAATGTTATAATTGCATCACAGAGTTGGCCAGTAGTCTTTCACTGTGAAAGATACCCATTAAGCATCAGGTTAGTGTTATTTCAGATTCAAACTGTCTTAAATGTTTTTCTAACCTTGCTCTCAATAATTTCACACCTTTAGAGTACTTTTTGGGTTTGAACAATTCTCCTTGGATTCAGCTGAATGTTGCACTTGCTCCTGATGAAGATGAATGCACAAAGCAAAGGAAACTTGAGAATCAGATAGATTTCATCTTCTTTATATAGATACCATGTGCACAAACATATCCCTCGAGGGCAATTCAGAGAGCAGATTGTTTAACTATGTCTGCAGCACACTCAAGGGCTATAGGGTGATATCTCTGTTTGCCAGCTTCCTTTGTGTCTATGCACAGTCATTGCTGAGCTAAAGGCCAAAAGGATAGTTCAGAAGTCTTAAACAATGTTGATAAGTGGGGTAGCCAAACTGTTTCCCATTTAAAGCTGCTCTCCTAGCAAGTAATCACAGTTTGATCATTACAGCCACACAGTGCTGAGCCTGAGTTCAGTGAGGTCTCTAATCCTGATAAGAATTAGCTCCTTTACCTACAAGATGTGGTCATAACTTATTTAGAAATCTAATTTGTTAAGAAATCTAATTCCTCAGGCTTATTCTCATTTAGCTTTAAGTCCAGCTTTAGCAATCCTGACTCTCACTACAGATAAACCTACACATAAACCAATCTCCCCTCACTTGGCAGCAGCTCACATACCTAGGAGGCATGAATGAAAAAGCCTATTCCAACTACCTTCTCATCATGAGGCTCAGAGATTATAGAAATTGGGGGCTAAGTGAGAGAAAAGTTGGTAAAAAAATTTAACAAATGGGTGATAGATTTCCCTGAGTAGTTGGCCAGACACCATCCAAAATGATATTAATATTTTTGAAAGCAGTAGTTAAATGAATTCCATCTTTGTTAAATGGTTCTTCCAGGAAATGACATTGAAGAATTTGAAATATTGCATGACATGAAGGGATTTATGAAAGGAGTAACTAAAATGTGATAGAATGATAATCATTGTTCCTACTTTTAAAGACTTTGTTCTACAGGGACAAAAAAATGAAATGTAAAGGTTAGATTGAGTTAAGAACACTGTGACAACCTACTGAAGAAACAAGACAGAATGGGATAAAGATCTTTGCAGGTTTATATAATTTGAGGAAAGAATCAATAAAAATTTTACTTTAACCTGAGGATTTTTTGTGGTATTCCAACACCACATTTGATTGTAATAAACTATTCTGTAGCTCTATATGAAATTGTTGAAGCTATAAATTTGGATATTTGAGAAATATTAGGATTTTTTATGTAGCTGCAATGCATAGATGTCGTAGTTGAGACGGAGACAACACAAAACAACACACTCCATTTTCAGAAGGCTTCAAAACCATCTTTATTCTAGCATGCATGCTTTTTATTCACTCTTAAAAAACTCCAAAGTTTACACTTTACTCATTGGGTAAGAAGAGACAAACAAAGTGCTTATTGGAATAGAGAGTTGCAGGTTTCTCTTATTTATCCTTCTCTCTTTCTTGGTTTCCATGTCAACGACCTTGGTAGGAAATTCTTTCAGGGGTAAACATGGATCCTCTTATCAAACTTCCCTCTAGCTCAGAGAAGTTGCTGTAAAACCTCTTCCACACATAGACAGTAGAACTCATAATGTGGTAATAGACACTAATGTAATAGTAGTAGTAAATAGTAATGTGGTGTATACAATGATGACTGTTTTTTGCAAAATTCAACATTAAATATCTCTTAATCCAATGAGCAAATAACATCACAGTATGCTATGAATATAATTATGAGTTAATAAAAGTTAATTACTTTTATTTAATTACTGGAATATTAAATGAAGAAGGATATTTAAATCTTGACATGCAAGTTATAGTGGAAGGAAGTGAAAACTTGCAAAGTAGTCAATTTTACTTATGGTCATACTGTAGAGTCAGATCAATTTACTCTTAGTGAAGGATTAGGCAGGTACAAGGTACAGCTGGTTACTGTGGAGAGGTTGACATGCTGGATTTTACTGCATAATTTATACTTATTCATATACCCCTTCCATGAAGTTCTCAATTTCAAAAAGCAATCTTTCATTCATCAAGGGAACTAATTAGAATCAACTTGTTAAAGGACTAGTTGATACAGAGCTGGTACAGAACTGTACAAGACTATACAAATCAATAAAACTACAAGGAGTCAGGATTTCAAGCAAAGGGGGTGTGGAAAGAACTTGCATAATTGAGATCTAGTCTGAATTACCATCTGTGAAGTGCCAAACAAGCTGATATCTTACATGGAACAAAATCTGATCATCTGATCAGAGAAAAATTGCTAACTCTCAGAAGTCATATGCAAGGGTAACATGAGAATTGCAAAGGTTCAAGGAGAATTACATCTTGCCAAGATAGTAAAGTAAGGTATAAAAGAATTTTCTATTTTATTTTAAAATACAGATAACTGTTCACACTCAGTGTCAGAGTCCTACTCTTTCTACCCAGGAATAACAAAGCTGACAGGTGTTGTGTAGGACACAAGGGATCAAATAACTCTTCAGGTTTGCAACAGCTAGGAGTGGTGGAGCATCAATCTCATTGTGCAGCTGTAAGATCCAGGGTATGGAATAGGTTTCAAGGCTGTTATCATTTTCTCTTGCTCCAGTGAACAGTTTCACATCAACCCACATATTTACAGGGGAGCCAACACATTCAAGAAAGGAATTAGTCTGCATCTGCTACTGACCTTTGCTTACATGAACTCCCAGACCATTTGGGAGTTCATCAGTTGAGATGGTTCATTTGGGACCAGCTCTCATCCAATACAACAAAAACATTGAGTAGATACAATAATTCAGAAGAATCCTTACTGGCTGCTGCCACAGGAGAAGAGGAGCAAAGCAGCATCAAATCTTGACCTCCCTGAAGGTCAGTAAGTAAATAGTGGCACTGTCATGAGGCAGGTCTTAAGGCACATTTTGACTTTTAGCATTTGACTGATTCAGTGACCCTCTCCCATCAAGCCTGACTAACTGTGCAGCTGGCAGGCAGGAAACAGAATAGACTGTCCTGTGGATAACAGCAAAGACTAACACACAGACATGCACACAAGTCAAAAAAATGTAGATTCCTGAGAATGCAGACACTGCTTGAACCGTTCTGTCACCATCAGAAGAGCAGCCACTGGGATCTATTCTGAATAAAGATCTTGCTTAATATTTCAACTGATGGCTTCAGAGTAGAATAGAAAAATGAGAAGTAATGACAAGTACATTAATGACAAGTACACTAATAAAACAACAAGGTAGAGAAGAACTGAAGAAGACAAAACCAATATAATCAAGGAAATGAATATAAAATTTCAAAGTACAAGATGGTACACTAACAGATCAGGGAGGACTGGCATTGCTATCAAAACCTTGCAGCTAAACACAGCAGCTGGAATCATGTCTGTGCAGTATTGAGTCAGACAGTGGCAGCTGCTGAGATGCAGCTGCAGAAAAGAAAACTTAGATATTTCAATCAGGTGAAGCATTTAGCAATGTCAGGGAAAATCTAATTAAGGCAGTATTAAATAGTCTAGGCCTGATGACATTTACTGCAGGATGCTTAGAGAATAGATGAATTATCTTTAATGCAGTTGGAGGATATCCATGAAAACCTTTGCAGCTTGGGAGAGGCATCCAAGTCTGGAGAAGCTATATCCTCTTCAAAAAGGGGATATTTTGGGGTAGAAAAACTGGATGATATTTGGATTTTAGCTGTTGAAAAACAAAATAGCCAAAAAACTATATGTTTCAAGGATTCTATATGTAACAGATCTGTGTTATATTTCAGGGATGAAGTATGATAATTAGCTACTTTTTGTGTTAGGCTAGCAGCTTTGCTAGACAACTGACACAACTATCTTTTGGTGCAGGTAACAATTCTGGTGCAGGTAACAATTCTGGTTCTAGTGCAGGTAACAATTCTGTCTTTGGCAGTCCTATAACTGTTTCTCAGACAAAGTATATTTTCTCTCTTTGAGTAGAACTAGATATTCCATCTTAAAGAAATGGATAGCCTTAAGTTAGGTATCAGAAATACCCTTTCTAAGTTTCTAAGATAAATCTCTGGAGAAAAAAAAAAAAAAGCACATTTTCTCTTTTTCCCTATGGGCAAATTTCTATTTTAGTTTATTAACTCTGAATCATGCTTCCCAGATGATTTCCAGCATCTGTGTACTGTTTGTTCATAGAGCGTAGCAGACGCTTGTTTAGAACCTTAGAGGGGTGCTGTTATGTGTTGTTCTAAGATTAGAGTTGGAAGTAGTCTTCAAATATCATATTTGTTCTTGCTCTATGTATTTGAAGCTCAAATAGTAGATCAGTCTGGGGTTTTGTGCTTCTCTGTGCCTCTATATCATATCACCTTCTGCATAATTTCCAGCAACTTTAAATGAACATGGTTAATGAATAAAAGAAAAGCCCTTTGAAAAAAATTCAAATATTTAAATTCTTTTGTTGTAGGGCACTTTTACTTCTCTGTGCTATTCCTCTTGTAGATTTTGCCTGCTATATAAAACAGTCTGCACATTGCTGTAGGAATTCTTCTCTGGGTTGCTGTTTGGAACATTTATAGACAATTCTTATTCAAAATTGAATATTAGAAAAGAGTATCATAAAGAGCTTTTAAAAATTAAAAAAATACATTCTGGCAAATATGTATGTATAGGTTGTTCAATTTCAATACCTGTTGCAGAGGGGCAGAATCAACTCTCTCGACCTACTGGCCCAAGATGCAGCCCAAGATATGATTGGCTTTCTGGGCTGCTGTCTACAGGAGACCAGAGAATTGACAGACTGACTCAAATCAACTAGGTAGACTCTGTGTGTGTGTGTGTGTCTGTGTCTGTGTGTGTGTCTGTGTATGTGTCTGTGTGTCTGTGTGTGTCTGTGTGTCTGTGTGTCTGTGTATGTGTCTGTGTGTGTGTGTGTGTGTGCTTGGTAAGGCGCAGGGCAAGGTCTGAATAGGTGGGACAGTGCATGCTCCACAGCCTGCCCCTGGAGCCTCTGGTCTGGTCCTAGAGTGTCTGCCAAACCACATGGCACACTGACAGCCCAAAACTGGTCCTGATGGCAATGTGGGCCCCTGGGGTACATTAAAGTGCAGGCATGTACCTGGGGAAGTGCCCTGGGAGACCAGAGAAAATAAAAAGCAGAGGCACTGTTGTGATGCTGATGAGTCCCACTGCTTTGGATTTACAAGTAGCTGAGGCCATGGTGGATCTAAGGCATTGACTGTATATATCTTTCTCCTTCCTTTTTTCTTTCTCTTTCTCTTTTTCTTCTGATAATTTATTGAAATATGTCTCAAGCCAGACTAAAACGTTCCAGTCAATGCTTTAGTAAGGGCCCTGTTTTGTCTGGATAACTTGAAGTTGGCTAATTCTGTTTCCTAAGATAAGGTTTATGAAGTGACTTACTTTTAACTGGAGGTTGTTTCTAAATTTTCCAAGGACCTTATTTTATCTTGTGTTCTAAAGTTTGCAAGTAAAACTTTGTATTTAAATGTCCTGAGAATTTTGATTCTTGTGGACCACCAGAGTGAACACAATTACCTTTCCCCTTAAACTCGCCCAGCAAGCCTGCAGTTTAACAGTGCCATACATTCCTTGTTTCCACCACCTGTGCATTTAAATGCCTCTTGCCCTTTAGTTTGACCAGCAATTCCCTACTCTGCCATGCTGGTCTCTTGCCTTCCTTGCCCTGCTTCTTGCTCCTGGGATTGCCAGGTGTTGCTCTCAATGGAAGACTTTCTTAAAGATTTTTTTTCTTTCCAGCTCCATTGTGCTCCTTTGTTGCTGCAGGCAGTCTCCCAGGGGGATCCTATTGGCTATTGCTTTGAAGACCTGCAGATCCTAAAGTTCATGATTCTGACTTTACTCCTTACCTGACCCATATCCCTCAGGACTGCAAACTCCACACTGCATCCCAGGCTGCCTCCAGTCTTGACATCCCTGATTAGCTCACTTGTGTGGGTGACCAACAGACCCAGTATGGCCTCCCCTCTGGCAGGGCTGTCTACTACCTGGCTTAAGAAGTTATCCTCCATGCACTGCAGGACTGTCCAGCACTGCCTGCAGCTCCCTGTGCTACTTTGCCAGCAGATGTTGGGGGAGGTTGAAGTGTCCCAGCAGGGCAAAAACCTGTGAGCACAATGCCTCCTGTGGTGGGAGAAAGAAGGCTTCATCAATAGGCTCCCCTGCATCAGGTGGCCTGTACTAAACATCAACTGTGAGGTTCTCTTTGTTACCTTGATCTCTGATTCTTATCCATGGGCTTTTGACATGTTCTTCAAAGACAGCTCCACACACTCAATTCAGCCCCTGATGTAGAAAGGCAATCCCTCCACCTCTCCTACCTCTCTTCTGAACATTCTGTAGCCATCGATAGTCATACTCCAACCATGGTATTCCTCTCACCAAGGTTCAGTAATGGCAACAAGGTCATATCTTTCTAGCACAGTGGCTTCTGACTTCTGCTTGTTGTCCATGATATGTACATTAGTCATTAGCAATATCCAGCCAAAGAGAGAAGGAATTTGTCTGGTGCTTGGTAGTGTGCCTTACCTATAACTTAATCTTTTAATTCCTTCTAGTTTCCTCATTATTGTACTTGAGCATTACCTGTGTGGCATTAATCTACCTCAACAGTGAGACCTTCTGCCTTCAGTTGTGCTGGACTATTTGAACCTGAGTCAACAGGCTGTCAACAGCTGAGCTACCCGTTAAAACACAAATGTGATCAAAAATTGACTGATTGCTTCAGTTCCTCTTTTCCCAATATATTAGCTTAATTAAAGTAACTACAGTTACTTTAATAAAAAAGCTAGACTAAAGTGTGCTGCATCTTGTTCAATTACCACTTGCATTAAAAAGTTAGAAGTTGCAAAGTAAAGCCTTGCCAAAATCAAGTTCCAGCAATAAGCACAAACCAACAAGGAAAGTGTGAATTACAATATTGTTTTAAAATAATGATAGCTATTTTCCCAGTATACTTGTTCATAGTTCAGTTATCTCTTACTGAACAGCTATTCTGTGATTCAGCTTAATCATTCTGAAGCCCATGATCCTATGCTTTATTTGCCATGCATTATTCAATATCTCCCTCTAATACAGCTATTGTTAAATTTCTTTTCTATGAATCACTTCACTACAGAATGTGCATTTCTTGAATGATCACACACAGGGATAAAGAAGGAAGGTATTTTATGACTGTGGATCAAAGACATAAAAGCATTAGTGTCAAATCTACAAGGTGAAGGATTATTTAACTGGAGATGTCTAAGATGTAGGGTTTTTTTCAGAGTACATGAATTCTGTAAATCTGAATTACAAATATCTTTGGTTTCAGGTGGATTTCTGGCTTCTGAGAAATTCTGCAACTGAGCTATGGGTGTTAGTCAGGCAACATAGAATGAACAAAACCTAGAACAGCCTAGTCTAAAGAGAATACCTAGTATCATGTGAGATCTACTTTCAGATGCAAACAGATTAGAAAACTGCCAATAAAACATTTTAAACCAATGATTAAGTACTCTTTTCCAGCAAACTTCCACCTCATAGGTCATCCTCTGTACCAAATACTGCAACAAAAAAGTTTACTTTATTACCAGAAAAACTCCAGTCTAGATTCCAGTCTAATCCTTATTTCAAATTACTTGCTTACTTCAAATAACTTTCAAATAACAGCTTGTCTCATTGGGTTGTTGCTCATCATTGTGCTCTTCAAGTGTTACTTTATTGGCTAAGAACCACTAAGTAACAGTAGGAAGCATCTTCCTCACAGCAAAGTACACCCAGTAATCTGGGTGGCTGGAACCTGCTCCTGAGCTCCCGGCAGCTTTAAGCATTGGTTCCAGCTGCCAGTTGACCAAATGTGATTTTTCCCCTTGTGATTTCTTTTCTTATATATTTTATACCACATGGAATTTTGTGCTACGTTACCATTTTTGTTGGAACAGAAATTTACTTTTTATTTCTAGGACAAAATGCTGAACATTTGAATTCCCTTCTTCAAAGCATAGTCATTCCAGACTTCAAAGAAAAGAAAAGGTGATCAGAATTTCTTTTACCCTCCAAATTTTATTCTTCAAAATTACATTTATTTTTGACATAGCAAAATCTCTCTCAAATAAAAACATAGAATACCTTCAAATATGACTTATCAGTGGAAGAGATCTGAAAAATATCAGCTTCTATTTGAAGCTTGGCAATGGAGAAGATAAGCTCTTACATGAAGAGACCTAAGAAAATCTTAATGATAAAGGTAGTATTGGTCCCAACTGTAACTGTTCAAAGTTACATCCTCTATTGATCTAGATCCTAAATGCTAATGGCAACACTTTCTACACCAGGAGTTTTGATGGCAAGCAAATCTCAGCCGATAAATGAATTCAGCCTTTTGCATGTAGTCCTAAACATTTAGTGTAGCAGTATCTTGTCATAGGTCTCACAACATCAGAAAAATACTATTGCCCTGTCACTGTAGGACACAAAATAATGTGCACACACTGCTGTTCTCAAGGTAAAAAAGGGGAAGTTTATTTTCTGACTCCAACATTTATAGATTTCCAAAAGTGACAGAGGATTGGAGGGTGAAAGTGCCACCTCTCCAATGACACTGGACAAACCTACAGTCCATCAAATTTCTCCTCCTCCATAAAAGAATGCACAGAAAGTGTGTGAGAAAGTTCGTTACAAGAATGTAAACATCAGAAGGCTTAGAAAATCTTAAAAAATCAGGACGACATTGCCCAGAAAATAAGATTAAAAGGGTAGGAGTTAAGAAAACAATGAAAACTGTTTACAAGAAACAGGTATGGCTGCACACTGCAGTTCCCACGCAATCCTTAAATGGGCAGGCTGCCTAAGGTGAAAACTGCACGATGACAGTAGAGCTACTGGCCCCTTTGTAAAGCCCAAGAAACCACCGTACTGAGTCATCAGGCACTTTGGGGGATTGCTGTCAGGGCCCAGATTTTGCCTTGACCTTCTCGGGGATGCGGCTGCCCGGGCTCGGGGCCAGCTTAGAGCAGCGCGGCTGAAGGCCCCGGCAGAGCGAGCGGCGCGGAGCGCAGCTCTGGAGCGGGCCTGGCTGCGCCCTCCGCCTCAGGCTGCCGGGCTCTCCGGGCTGAGCCGGCTGCAGTGAGCCGTGACTGTGTCCTGCTGATCCAGATCCTCGCTCGCTGGCTGTGCCTGCGGGACCTTGGCCTTTCTCTGTCACGGCAAGGAGCCGTGCAGAGCGGGGCTGCGGGCTGCGCTGCGGCCTCCCTGGGGCAGCGGGACGGGCCCCGGCTGCCGCTGTGCTGCCCTTGGAGCGCTGCTCCTTGTGGGCGCTTCTCTGGGGGAAACTGTTGTGTCAGAGGGGTCCTCGTCATTTCCCAGAAAAGCCTTTCACTCTTCTGAAATCACATTTTGGTATTTTATACTAAGCAAGCTGTGCTTTCCAAGCAGACTTGAAAAAGAATTGTTTTACTCCAGCTCCTTTATATTACATCAATTACAATAATATTAACAGATTAACTCACTAACACCAATTTATTCTGGGGATATATTCCTGGGATATATTCTTGGGATATATTTCCTCTCCCAAAGCTGTAGAAGCTGTACAACTTAATTTCTATCAGTTCATGGCTCAGCGTCAGCCAGGCAATAAGTTTACTTCCAACATATTTCCATGCCTTTGATAAAGTTGTTTCTCTAGTATTCATGTGTCTGAAAAAGTCCTTTGTTGAAGGAAAATTGAATTGAAATTGGAAATGGAAATGAATTGAAAAATGTTTTTGTGTTGTCCTCCACATATTGCTCTGTGTTATATTTTCTAATTCACATATAATAATTATAATGGTTTATGGAAAGCCAAAGCATTTGTATAAAAGAGTGCATTTGCCCACTTCTCTTAAAAATAGATCCAGATTGTATTTGTGGTTACAGCTGGTGGACATCCTCAAGGACATCTCCCGCAGGAGGACGAATGGCTGGGAAGTGCCATTGCAGAGGAAAATATGCTACTAGCTCTATTCTAGGGTCTGAGCTGTGGTGAAACAGAAAGGGGAAATAAAATTGAATCATACAGTGAGAATTACCTACAAAACTATTGATTCCTTTTAAAAAGCAAACAGTATTTTTGCAAAGAATTTTACAGCTGTTTCTTCTGCAATAGAAAATTAACATCCACTTCTTTCTTAAAGTGAATTTCCACCTGCTTCCATCTTCAATTCCTCCAAAATACAGATATGGATGTAGATGTACAAACAAACATCTCTTTTCTTGGAGAGGTTTCAGCCCTGTAGGAATGCTTGTAGGCAACGGAACGCATGTCATATTTTCAGAAGGTTACTTCAATTCCTATTTCGTTGTTTTTCTCCCTTTTAAAACCAACTGAGATTAACTATATTGAATTGAAAATAAAATACTGAAAATTTTCTTTTAAACTCCATTTTTTAATTAGTAGTGAGCCATTTGCCTCCTAGGATCTGGCCTTACTTTGTAACCTGAAAATACACAAAAAACCTCTAAGTTTCTCTGAGGTGTAGGTTATTTCTCTGAAATAGCTCTACAATATACACATAAAACAACAACAACAAAAAAATAATCTTTTTATAGCTGACTATTCCCAAGAAATTGGGAAATCTGTAATCATGCTGAGTCCAGATTATATACTGAAGTAAACACACTTTATGTAGTCTAAAAGAATACATTTAGATTTTGTTGCAGTGGCAGTTTAGAAAATAATTTTTTTGACAGGAAAGGTTTGCCTAAAGGTTAAAGTAGGTTCTGACAATCTAGGATGGGGCGATTTCACATAAATGAAGATGACATTTCTGATTTAGAATATGAAAAAATATAATTAAAAAAAGTGCATCTAGAGATAGGTATTTCTTTGGCTGACAAAAATGGTCTTTTGACTCAAAAACACTTCTAGCCAGAAGACACTGTGGCTTTTTGACTTTCTGTATAATGTTGGAATTAGGATTAGAACATCTTCCTTCAGGTACAATAGTTAACTTGGAACTAAGCCAGAATTTTCTGTGGTTAACCATCTACACTAGAAAGACGTGTTTTGTTTATTTTTTCTCATAATTACTGTGTTCACCTGTTGTGAATTAAACTTACAAGCTGTATAAGCATTCTTCTACCTGCTCAATTCATCTTCCTCCTTTAAGACAATCTGACTGATCTTCTTCAGGTTTTGTTGGGTTTTTTTCCTATAACAAATTTAATGGCTTCTACTATTTTGACTAATTCTTCTACTATTTTGACTAATTTGCTTCTTTCCTCCATGTTCCTTGTAACTGTAATTTAGACACACAGCTTTGATCTCAGTGTAGTGCTATAACAGCTTCTCCCTTGGAATAGAGGAGCATTGCAATCCTACATTTCCAGTCTCTCAGACCAATGGAACTGCCCAGCTGCACTTGTGTGTCACCTCTTTTCCTTGACAGTCACTATTGCATCCTCTTCTGTTGTCACTTGGGCTGGGGTATGGGTGTGTTTCTGTGAACTGTCCTTGTTTATTGTGCTTTGAGATCTCTGGGAAATATTCAGATATTCAGGCTGATTGCAAAGGCAAAGAGGCTGAGTTGTGTCTCTTTATCTGAGTCCTGCCTAGAGAGTCATAAAACCATAGACAGGTTTGGGTTGGAAAGGACATTAAAGATCATCTGGTTCCAACACCCTTCCATTTGATCATGTTGCTCAAAGCCCCATCCAACCTGGCTTGGAATACTCCCAGAGATGGGGCATCCACAGCTTCTCTGGGTAACATGTTCCAGTGCATCACCACCCTCACAGCAACAAATTTCTTCCTAACATCTAATCTAACCCTGCCTCTTTCAGTTAAAAAACATCACCTCTTGTTCTATCACTACATCTCAAACTATTTCTGTCATATTCTAGAGAAGAGCCTTCATCCTCTGCTAATAAATAATAATCTGGTAATAAATGCAGATATTATCATATTTAATTTTTCCTTCATTGATTGATCCTGCCTTCCTTAATCACTTATTGAATCAACAACAAAAATTATCAGCATTGACTGAATTATTTTTGTCCTCAGGTCTATGAAAATACAAATAAATGTAAAATCAGTCCCAGGAAAATATGATGAAAGAAAAATAGCCATTGGTGATAATCCCTATTTGCATAGCATGTTGAGATTTGAGATCCATGTTACTCAGTTGTTAAGTCCTTGTGCCTTGATAATTTTTATAAAATTCATTTATAATTTCATAAAAATAAGAAATATATTGGTATAACAACATAATTTTAGATCAATTTTCAAAATTGATCAATTTTCAAAATCATAATTTTAGATCAATCAAAGATCAATTTTCCAGGTAGCCATGTTGATTAGAAGTAATTACATTATCCTCCTTTAGTTGATTATTTCTTGAATCCTATACCAGGCTTTACACAATTACAACAATCTTTTTAATACAACATGAGACCTTTGACTGATGACAGATTATTTCATGACAGACATGGTAATGCAATGCAGCTTTTTACCCTCTAAATAATCCAGATATGTGCTTAAATACCTATTTATCCTAAAATGTTATATTAGTGTGAACATAATAGTGAACTGAATAATATCCTGTCTCATGTTTTATTTGGTGAAAGATTTCACCAGAAGTTTCAGAAATACTTCTGAGTTGTCAATTCCCTAGAAACTTGGGGCTTTCCATATTCAAAAATATTTTTGCAAGATTTCACTATATGAAACACTTTTTCCTAACAAAGGAGTACATTCAAGGCCTTATTTTTCATTCCTGAGAATTCTCTGTGTTTTTCTGTTAGAAGTTTCAATCTGAAAGAGCTGACTACATTTTATGTATCTTATGGAGGCACCTCCCAGAAAAAGCAACTGGCCTTAGAGCAGAGGTAGTATGGAGAGAATGAGGGATGGAAGGAAAATTGGTTATCCATCCTCTCCTGTCTTTTTTCCTAACAATTTAAGGTTTATTAAACTTCCAGTATTAGAGTCCATACATAATTTAATATCTTTATGCATTCACTAGCTAGACCTTACTTTGAAAATTTTATTTTAATTGTCTGTTAGTTCCCTGATAGGTCTTGTCCACAAAATGTAGTCAAGTATACAGCTACATGTTTAAAACCAAGAATAATTTATGTTTCTATACCTGCAGGAGACAGGGAAATATTTTTCTGTATCTTTTTGCAAACAGACATCTATTTCTGGCATTCAGAATATCAAAGGCACTCCTGTATAAATAACATAATGAAGAACAAATTCATAAATTGAAGATCAAAGTCAACTAGATATTTTTATCCTCTGTGTACTCTCAGAGATTTATTTGGTCCAACAATTGTATTGTTTTATTTCCAGTTAGTAAAATAGTTTGCAATAGCCTATGCCTTCAGATATCTGAAGAACGGATACTCAAGTTAATTAATTCTGTTTCTGATTTTCTTTTGCTATGATTTTATTTTTATAATACAATATGATCAATTGTTCTTTTTTATCACATTCTTTCATTAATTTTAATTAATGAAGTCATAGCGTTTTTAATTATAAGAAGCCTTTGAACACAGTGGAAAATCAGCACCTATAGGATAAATGAAAGTTTTTGGAAAATTCAGAGACTAATTAAAGACTGGATCTAATACATTTCTTTCCCTCAGTGGTAATGGTTTTATACATGTGTCGTGGTTTAAGCCCAGCTGGCAGCTAAGCCCCACGCAGTTGCTCGCTCACTCCCCCCTGGTGAGATGGGGGAGAGAATCATAAGGGTAAAAGTGAGAAAACCTGTGGGCTGAGTGAAATACAGTTTAATAAGGAAAGCAAAGGTTCTGCACACAGCAAAGCAAACCAAGGAATTCATTCACTGCTTCCCATGGGTAAGTTGATGTTCAGCTGTCCCCAGGAAAGCAGCACTGTGTTGTGTATGCTGGTGACCATGAGGAAAATGAGCTCTGCCTCAGCCAAAACCAGCACAACAAGACCTTAAAGGCTTAAATAGATGTAAAACTAAGGCTGAGGCACATAATACTGAGGCTATAGGTTGATGTCCCCTAATTTTTTTTAGAAGATCTGAATTTACTTGAATATATAACTTTGCTGCTATTTTGGAACACTTTTCTGAACAATAACTTTGCTTAAACTGTTTGATTTTGGGATTTTTTTACAATCAGTGAGTATTTAATATCCTTTTCTAAGTGGTTTCTTTCCTTCAGAAGAGTATCTTGAAAACTGACCATTTTTTCTGGGATGGGTTTTAAGTATGTGATTAAAGGAATATAATTCTGTCCTGTGATGATCATGGCCAAGCCACGTTTTAATGATAATTGTTTTAATGATAATTATTTTCCCAAATTAAGAAAATAAGTAAGTTTGGGTTGATTGTGTTTGGGTTTTTTGGTACTGCTATTCAGGGAATGATTTTTCTGGATTTTTGTCTGGAAGAAATAAATGTAATATTTTGTATCACCTTAAATTCACTGAATAAGAACTTTCTTTAGCATTGTGTGTGTCAGTGAAATTTGAGATACATGTGAACAGGAGCTTGAGTAAAGGTGAAAAGTATGTAAGTGCTCTGAGATGATGATGCTTAATGATTTTGAACTGAGAATGACATGTATTCATCTGTTTTAATAGTTATTCTTATGTGATTTTTAGTGATTTAGTGTGGTAGGAAATTAGGTTGGTGGCTAAGTTTCTTGCATGTAAAGACAAGAATGTTGTGGATGCCAAAGACCTCCAATTATATGTAGGAAGTAAAATGTAGAACATATTACAAAGAAAAGGAGCTGTGGGTTAGATCCTTAGCTATTCTTGAAGCACAGTGATTGATATCAAATAGACACATAATCCTAGATAAAAGGTCTTGTCTGATAACTCGGTGATTCTATATTCTCTCAAATATTATTTTGAAAGTTTTTATTTTTCAATTAGTTGTTTTTAGAAGATGGTGGGGAGGGGTGTTAATCTTTCTAAATTCTGAATCCAGAATAGCACATCAATCTGGGAGGCTACCAAAAGGGAAAAATAAGATCTATGCCTGCTAAAATGTTTTGTGCAAAAACAAGAGCTATTTAGTGATTAAGAGGTTTCTTTTTCCCTTACTTTTTCGCTGCAAAACTTCTAAAGGGAAATTGACTGGTAGGAAGAAAGAACGTATTTATTGACCTTTTGCAATGGCTGTTAAAATCCAATACTTCTGTTCAAGCTGAACTGTGTATTACTGATTAACCTTGAACCATCTTTAGTGATCCTTCCTGTGTACCTTGAACATCCTTTGAGTGGGGTGGCAGAATGTGGTACACAGGGAGGATCCATTCCCACACCAAGTGTTTGATCACTACAAAATGCAGTGCTACTGCTGAGAGTCATAGTGGTTCATGAATCTTATTAAATTCAACTGAAATAAAAAATGAGTTGAAATGTGCAAGTGACTGCATTGTGCCATGGAAAAAAACATCTTTTTGTCAATGATAATGTTAAATTTTCATAGATGTAGATGTATGCATTCTAGTGTACCACTCTCAACAAGTAACAGGGTTGAGTTGCTCAATGAATATTTTCCAATGCCAATCTTAGTACCCATGGTAACTGGGATAACGTTGGGAGATTAGAAGCGTTCATATTTTCATTTATACTACAGATTATGGGTAATCAATTCTTCAGACACAAGCTTTAGTTTAAATAGCAGTGATGGGAAGTTAAGAGCAAAAATGTAGGAAGAGATATTGTACATGGACGGGTCTGCCATTTAGAGAAATGTTTCTCACTGCAGTTTTCAGGAAAGATGTTGTGTTAACAAAAATAAAATTCCAGGAGAAGGAATTTGCTTCAGGAGCACAGCATTCCCAATGTACAGAAATGTCATATGATGACCAGCTTAGAACTATCTGCCATATAAGCACATATGTTTGAATAGAACTTTCAGACAGGTTTTGAGACTGGCTTGAACAAGAGAATTTGAAGATATGCAGAACGAGGGTAAAGTCATTGTTACCATCAGAATGAGGCAGAATTAGACTTGCTCATGAGATTTTCCATAAAGCAGGTTCTTTTCTTCATGAACAAGGAAACTTATTACTCTAACTGCTTTGTTCATTTCTTTCAAGAGAAGACTTTTTTGAGTTCAGAATAAAAATTCAACAAATTTGCTCACTCTAGATAAGATTAGAAATTTAAAAGCCTTCCTTTTAATGCTGAAAAATTAAAATAGCAATATATATATAAATATACGTATTTAAAGTTTTATGCCTATCCCCCCATTCTGCAAAGTGAGAATTTTGCACTTTTTCCCCCACAAATGTAAAACTTGTTCATTGAATTATGTCACACCTTTTCTAGGGTAAAGTGTTTTATTCTGATGTCATGCTTATAACCTTTTCTGTCTTGGTGTCATGTACTATTTTTAGAATGTATTTTTTATCATATATAATAGTCCTTAATAGAATTTGATCCTTGATAGTTTTCTCCTCTTGCTCCCTGTCACATTCCACTGCTTTTGTCATCTTAATTTGTATTTATGTTCCTTTAGTTTCTTTTTTGCCTTCAGGATTTTCTCCAAGTTGATTATTAGCCCTTAGGGTGTCTTTTTATTCCTGTTGACTCTCCTTCTCTTTATCTGAGCCTTCCTAAACATTAACTCACTGTCCAACTTTACATTAACACTCTATACTGGAAGCTCCTTGCTCCACTTTCTTTAATTCTGTAAAAAAACCCAAAAAAACTGTAAAAAAGTTATTTTTTTATGTAGTGTACTTAGCATTTTGTGACAAGCATTCAAGCTAGAAGAAGACAAAGCAAGGTTTTACTGTCATTCTTTACTCTGTTCTTTTAAAGTATATCCAGTACTATACAAACACAGTGTGCAAAACCATACTGTCATTTCTGCACTGGTTCTGTGAAGTACAATGAAGATAAAATGTTCAGGAAAGAAAAAAATTGCTCAGTGCAGACGCTGTGGATACTTCTGATGGCATGGTAGATCTCAGAATCACAGAATGGATACAGTTGGAGCTGTGAGTCATCTTGTTCAGCCCCACTACTCAATCAGGGTCATCCTAGAGCACCAGGCACAGGATTGTGTCCAGACAGTTTTAAATATCTCCAGTGAGGGAGACTTCACAACCTCTCTGGGCAGTCTTTTCCAGTGCTCAGTCACCTGAACAGTAAAGTCTTCTGCATACTGAGGTGGAACTTCCTGTGCATCAGTTTCTACCTGCTGCCTCTTCTCCTATTGCTTGGCACCACTGAGCAGAGCCTGGCTCCATCCTCTTGACCCCTCTTCAGACACTGACAGATATTGATGAGGTCCTGTCAGTTATCTCTTCTCCAGGCTGAACAAGCCCATCTCTCTCACCCTTTTCGCATAAGAGAGATGCTTCTGTCCCTTAATAATCTTCTCTCACCTCTGCTGGAACTGCTTAAGGAGCTCCCTGCATCTCTCATTCTAAGGAGCCCAGAACTGGACACAGCATTCCAGATATGCCTAACCAAGGGGGAGTAGAGGGACAGGATCACTTCCCTCAATCTGCTGGAAATGTTTATTCTAATACTCAACATTTGTATATTCCATGAGTAGTAACCTACTCTACTGCTGAGGGAAATGTTTAATTGAATGGTATTTTCCTGGCTGTGTAACTGGGTGCAGAAAATAAATTTAGCCAAGCTTTGTTTTTGGAGTGTTTAAACCTTTAGGTTCATTAAGTTGGCTTTTTTCCAACTCAGAAATATCAGACATGCAGCATAGGACCACTGATCTTAGGTCTGATTGGCCAGGGGCCATAATTCAGTGCTCCAGGAAAGACTTGCTATGGTGTGCTGTGATGACATATTTTTCCTAAAGCAAACCTGTTAGTGTTACAGCTTTGAAGCCTGGCCTGGCCATGTATTAGGCTATTTCATTTCACCCTAATATAACTCTGGAGGATGTTCACATTTATGTGGACATCTTTGACTTGTGGAGCTTCACTGTTGTCTATGTCAGTCTTATTGTGGCAATTACAGTTCTTACTATATCTAGTGCTGTGAGTACATTAAAAAAATAAAAATGGTTTACTGGTTTATTTCTTCAGACACTGATTTTTTCCAGCTTCCAAGAAACATTATGGGATTGCAAGTAAATATGCTTCACCTGGCTATTCCAGGCACATGGAGTTTGCCCAGGTTTCTAGTTATTGTTACAGACTGAGATCACACTCCAGAGCATTGTCACTCCTGTGAACATGAGGCAAAAAAGAGCCATCAGAAATGAGCACTTCTTCTCCAAGTACAGGGTGTCTTCAGTGCATTGCAAAATGGAATTTCAGATTCTCTAAATCTCAATCTTCTCAGATAACAGAGGGGTTTGTTTTGTTCTAGTTTCAAGGAAAATTGCGAAACTGCTCTCTTCTTTTACAGTTTTAGACTTGCTGTAATTCTGCCTATCTAGTGAGAAATAAAGAGGTTTTGTAGAATTTGAGATTCATAAAAACTGCTGGTTAGATTTCAAATGTAAAAATTGCAAAAAATAAAGTTGGCTGCAATCCCACTATAATTTTGAGTATAGTAACAGAAGGACTGCAACAGATTTTAAAGCTCTAACAGCATTAATCAGGAGCACAAAAAATAAGTCAGAATTGCAATTCAGCATACTACAAAAAAATTAAAAGGGCAAAAATTACCAGAATAAGTCTTCTACTTTACAAGCTTGTTTGAAAGATTTTCCTTGAATCTTTATGTCTTAGAGATTACATACTAAAAAAATTTTTTAGAGAAAAAAAGCAAAGTTCATGCTTTAATTGTTTGTTTTGGTTTTTTTTTAGTATTTTAAAATTTCAAATTCTCAGGGAAGATAAATTCACCTCCTTCCATATCTTACAGATTTTCATGGCAATTAAATGTACATCTATTTTTTTTCCTCATGTATTTAATTTTATAATAAGAAATGCTCTTGTAGCTCATGGGTGGACTTAGAGGCCTGTGGAGACAAAACATTTTAAAATTCCTTGTTGCATTGGAGTAATATCATGGAAAAGAAGAAAAAAAATACTTTCCATTCCATGGCATGCTGTACTTTTTTAAAAAATTTATTTTAAAACAAATTAACCAAATATGTTAAAAACCCCCATATTTGAAGCATCTCATGAAAGCATATTTTTCTGTTACATCAATCTCAATTCTGTCACAGTAATCTCAATTCTCCCAGATTCAAGCATCTAGAGGACTGAAATAAATTATCTGCCAGGGACCAGAATTTTATTTGGTGTCACTAAGAAATTCTGTCCCATATCATAGCACACAGTGGCTGAATTTTATCATGAGTGGGAACAATTTATGTAACATTCCCAACATTACTTAAAATTTTAAAAAATTAAAACTCAAATACTTTTAGTTTGTACTCTAACAACTATCTTTGTGGCTACTGGGGATTGCATGTGTATGGTACTATAATTACCTTCTGTCCTCCCTCCACTACAGGTATTTCTAGATTATTTTCTCTGACTACAGGTGGTAGAACTTGTTCTAAAGAATCTCCCCTTACTGAACATATTCTACTGCTGAGCATAACACTGGAGCACTACCATAAGAAAGATCTGAATTTTTTCCACTTCTAATATTTAAGCCTGTACCAAACCCTTTTAAAACTGAAGCAGCATTAGTCAATCATGCAGACACTTTCCAATATGAATTTATCTCAAAATTTACTATATCCTTATACTTAAATTAATCTTCTGGCTTTTTCAATATTTAAAATTTTTAGACTAATATTGTATATAACCTGATCTTGAATAGAATTCTTGCTCATTAATTTATGTAGCAGAATGTCTGATTACTGAACAGCAATGGGAGCATACTAGGATATGTCCTCATATCTCAGACAAACTAATTTATCATCATCAGGGACTAACATCACAAATATAAATTTTTATATTTTTCAGCTGAGTTAAAAAAAAATCTAAAAATAATCTCCTTGTCCTTTATTACCATGGCGTTTTTCATGGAAATTTACCTCACCCAAGCCAGATAGATACATCTAATGAGTTTTATGGGCTTTTGAAAAGATTATTTACATTCCTGACAAGAATGATGAATATACAAATAAGTTGTTAAACTGTTTCTGTAGTTCAGAAAGAGTTGACAGAAATAGATCAATCCTCATGGAAAAAACCTGTGTCACCTAATCCAAACTAACTCAGATTCTACTAATTCAGATTCTATTCTGCTTTAGTGTGAAAGTCTAGCCTTCATATTAGGGGATAGCAAGCTCTCTTCCAGAATAGGTAGACAAAACAATTCCTTCTCTAGCTTCACAAGGCATCATGTTCCTGTCCCTTTGGATGTAGCAGTAATAAAACTTTTTTCCTGCTCCTTACGTTTCTACACAAACCTGCTAACCTTAGCTCCTACACAGATTTTTTGTATCTTTTAGCCCAGACTTTGCCCTTAGTTGTGACATGGCTAAGTAGAGATAAAAAACCATTCATCAGGTAAATGCTGATGTTCCAAGAGGCCCATCAGGAATGCTGTGAAGAAGGCATTCAAGAAAAAGGTGAAATTGGAATGATATCTATACTATCAGTTTCTATACTATTTGTGGAATAATAGTTCAAGTTAATTTTAGTGATGAAAAGCAGCTAAAGTAGAAATTATTGGATGAAAGTATAAACAGCTACACAGTGGGAAACAACAAAATCATGCACATCTGATATACTGCAGTCTGCTCAGAATAAAGTGAACATTTATAGGTGCTATAAATTTAAACTTTGGAAAAAACCACCAATGTAAATGCAAACATTGCATCCAAAGACTTGTAATTGAAAAAACACTTATGCCCTCTAGTCCAATTAACTAAAAATCTATCTTTTTTCTATGTTTTTGATTTTTTTCTTGCAGAGTAAACTTTAAATTGATATGGAAATATATGTATTATAGAGAATCATAATGTTGCTAATATTTGAATGAACTATAGATGTTAATTTACAAATTGAAAATAAAAAAGGTATTTTATATAAAACGGATTTTATGCTTGTTAAAAGGAGCAATGGGTTAAAATATTACCCCAGCTAAAACTATTCAATATAAAATGGCTAGAAGAGCTTTGACAAGCTCATTAAAATTAATATGAACATTTCAATGGGGCAGACTGGCTGTTATAAATTATTCAGGGAAAGTAATTATGCTGTTCAACAAAGCATGCTTTTTTTTTTTTTTAATATTAAAACACAAGCAAAATTTTAACTAGTAGCTAATTTCCATTTCACCCTCAATTACTAGTTTTATCTTCTGGGGGTTCCATAACAAAATCATCTACAATAAACACACCCCGAATTACAGCATTGAGGATCAGTGAACTTTATTGCCTTGGGTATCCATGGTTACCAGTCACTGAAGAACAAAAGAGACAAAGATTTGACAGCACTTTATTGTCAGCCAGGAAGCCACAAATCAGGTTGATTTTATACCTGTTTTAGACATGAACTGAGGCTACTGCCTGCCAGGTTTAGGAGTGTGTATGTGTGTCTGTCCATGTACACAGTTTGTATTGTGATAAGAGTGGCAGGAGCCTGCTTGCAAGAGGAGGTGGATTGAGAAACCAGAATACAGGATATGTTGCTAATTCCTGTCGAGTTTATATCACTTTGTATAATCTAGGAACACAAAAATGTACAAAGAATGCCTCTCCTTGTGACTTCAGTTCTCCACTGTTGAAAACTGCTGTTCTAAAACCATTCATGAACTTTAAAAACTGCATTTTAAAATGCTTGTAGTGTTTAGTCCTTTTAATCCTGCTAGAAGATTTTGATAGGTAGGGAAATACTTCTAAATCTTTATCTGTTTATGCTTTGCAACCAGTACAGTATTTATCAAGTTGAAAATAACTTTACTCAGATTCCTTTTTTTTTTTTTCTTTGTTTTCTGGCTAAACAAAACTTATTTAGTTTCCTTTGAAGAACCTTTCTCCCTTTCACTGCTCTTTTACTTATTCCATCTCTGCAGAAGGGCTCAGCAAAGATTTGGTACTTTAAATACTCTCTGCTTGAAAATGCATGAGCAGAACCATGCACCATGGAGGACGTCTCCGCAACCTTTTCTAAACTGACAATTTGCTGTCCCTCTTAGAAATATTTTTGAGTACTTATTATTACTGGGATTTTATTTATATTTGAACAGCAATTATGAGAAAAATGTGAAGTATTTGATTAAAACTCACATCACTTATATTGTATGTAACCAGTGAATTAAAAAGACTCCCAACCAAGGCTTGAGGGCAAAATAAATGGGGTAGAAATGGTTGAGTAAAGCCACATTAGCTTTGCTGACTTTACATGTTGAGTCAATGTAGTTTTACCATGACATCCCTCTTTAGTTCTAAGCTATTCAGCTGTATGCACCCCTCTTGGTAACATTTGCTTCTGGAACGTTTTGAAAATTGTTTATATAGGTTAAAAAAATTAGCAGGATGCTTTCACTGTTTTACCTCCAGCCTAACAAAAAATCTAGACTTTTAGGAGTTTCTCTGTGTGTAAACAGATATGACCTGAAGTATTTTCCATTTGAATTTAGTTTTATAAGTATCATCAAATCAGTTATTGGCTCATAACTGTTGTATCATATAATTGTATCATATAATTTATTTCTTTGCAAATATTCTCAGTAAACTTCTAGATTTTTTTGTAGCATCTTGTTTTTTATGAGAAATGACATTTAATCAAAATTTCATAAGAGAAATTCAGAGAACATGAATTGGCTCTCTTCATTAGTAATTATTCACTTACCTCAAATAAGTTTGGTAGTTTCTTAAAATCTTTGTAATTATGTAGAACAGTAAGGTCTTCTGATTTTGTTGCAAGTTTCCTCACTTTAAAATAATTTAATTGTTCTTTTAGAAGCAGAAAACTTCAAAATATTTTTACACATTTGATTCTCTATCAATTCAAACTTTTTTTATTCCTTCAACCTGTTTTTATTAATTTCCTTAATTCTTCAGGCATGGACATTGATTTTAACAAAATATTAATGTTAATAGAATGAAAAATTTCCTATTTCTGATTGCATAATATCTGCATCTTAAATTATTTGCATCCCTTGACCTCAAAATACTCTAAAATGGGGTAACTCGTTAAGGGATAAGGGAATAATGCCCAGTCTTTCAGGAGTTTCTCTTTCATTGTCCTAGTGAAATGACTTTTTACATACTGATTTTAGGTCTGAAAATACAGAAAACAGTATCTTTGTAGAAGCTCTTCTGCGATATCTGCTGGTTGAATTGGCACTTGCAGTTTGAAAGAGCCACATATTAATACAAATGCTAATACTGGCTGGAATCTTTCCAGTTCTATTAAACTCTTTCAATTTCTGATAATTAGTGTACTGTGGCCGTAGTCTGACAAGAGGACATTTCTGGAAGTCATACTACCCAAATTGGACTTCTAAATAGAGTACAATGATGAAAAAGGTTATGTATGGACTTATAGGTATAGTAACAAGTTGAAGAGGCACCCTTTTTTTCCACTTGGGAAGCTATGGCACAAAAGGTCTTAATGGGAACAATGGTGTGGTAGGTGTTCAAAGGATGAAAAAGGGCAAGTGAGACATAGACATGTAAGACTTCATACAATGCTTTGAAAATTCATCTGTCAAGGGGTTATACCCACTGTAAAATTAAGAATTTATATATGTAATGAAGAGTTCAAAGGCATGTGAATTTTATTTAAAGACTACGAATGGGGTTACAATAGTAATGATGAAATCTTGTCTTTCACATAAACTAGAGATAAGAACAAAGTCTTACACTTGCATTATTATAGAATCATTTCTCTTATGTTTATGACATTTTCATTGTTCAGAGGGACAGGGTGGAACATGAACTCTGCTTTTCTAGTCTTGTGAACTTTAGTATGATTTATTATAATATTACAGTAGATTACTAATCCATAATAAGTCTTTTGCTCATCTCTAATAGTATATGAGAAAGTTGAATTTTTTTTGAGGAATTGTGAAAATTGCATTTCTTTGGTTGACAGTTTTTCTGATTGTATTGGAAATGCTCAAAGGCTTGTTGTATCTTCAGGTAAAGTGCAGAGATATTATGGAAAGGAGGGAATTATTTCAACTGAGCTATTTTATGCCACTTTCCTGAGTCCTCCTGCCTTTTCAGGGGCTTATCTCACTGCATTTAAGACTTGCTCACTGAAATGAGCTGTTGAGAAAAGCTGGAAGGAGCCTTTCCTCCAGCTCTCCCACCAAACAGCTCTGCACGTGGGCTCCCTCCCAATTCACCTCGGACAAGCTTTTAAGTTGAGACTCTCATGCTTGAAGATTACTTCACTATGGATAGTTCTGTGTAAACACTACTTCCTGAAGGCTATCTAAAGAAAGAAACAACTAATTATTGAAAGGGGCTTGGATGGGATACTGATTAAATACCATCTTCAATTTTCTAATTAAACATCTGTTGTATTAATCAGTTTACTGATCCTGCTCTGTTTCACTAAGTAGAGAATTTGTGTTTTAAATGTTGAATATGCAAAGTCTGCTTTATGGCTTTGTACTTCATCATCTCAGATGCAGTTGGCAATCCATCCTGTAACAATGTCACAAAAGGAATATTTGTTTTTCTTCCTTTTTTATTTGACTAACTGTTCAGTGCTTAAATAATCAACTACTGTCTTCAGTTAGCCAAATTATAGTTGTCTAGGTGATTTCTTTCTGAGCAACTGGCTTCCTATCTTAGCTCTTTTTCCTTTCAGTTGCCTTCACTGTTTAGCAGAAATAGGGAATTTAACCTTTTCTGTAGAGTTAGAAAACATATACATTCTAAACGATAAAGCTCAGATATTGCTTTTCAGACTACATATTTTTTAATACTCAATAAAAACACATGGCACAGAAGTAGATTTATCCCATGTAGTTCTCCTTCTTTTCCATGTTTTGCCTGCACTTCAGAGAGTTTAAATTTCACTAAGGGAGCCCTTTCATTTAGGAGACAATTGCCTGAAAAGCCAAGATCAGTGTTGATAGCAGTTAAGAAATTGGACTTTGCACATCAATACTTGAGCCATATCAGCCTGTGACCGGCATAATAAATGATATTACATGCATGTATTTTTTGTTAGACAAAGATGCCATCTTGTGGCAGAATGTTGGAAATTGTATCAAACAGTTTTAATTTTGGTGGAGAAACGCAGTCAAATTTTTAGCAATATTTCCAGTATTGTTTGTTGTACCATCATCCATCGAACCATGATCCTAATATACATACATACCAGAGATATCTGATGAGCTAGCAAGTGAATATTTAGTCTTTAAGAGAAGGCACTTATGAAAAATGCCTGATGGCAAAAAGTGTTCAGCATTGGGAAAAGTGTGATAATTCTTTCCTCTAGTAAGAAGTCAGCTTACAGTTAAAAGACCTTCTTTATAAAAAAAAAAGGCATGTTTGTTATGCTTTATTCTCAGAGAAGGTGTTAAATTACTCATAGAGTTGTCTTACATCTAAAAACTGAAAATAACATAAGATGAGACATTAGTGACTAAGTGAATAAAACTAATTAATACTATTATCTTTTCTTTTACTATGCAGTTTTCTCATTTACAGTGCAATTTGTAAATGTTGCAAATATATGACCTCTATAAATAAAATACACAGACTAACTATGTATCACAATTAAGATTTGCCAGCCAGACATACAGGTTTTCTAAATGGCCTAAAAATGAATAAAGTTTAGATCAATAAATGTTTGAGCATTGATTTTGATTCAGATTAATATTTACATTTTGTATTATATTATTCAAGGAGAGATGAAAAAGGGAAATTGGTGCATCGAGGAGGTATCAGAAGAATAACAGTAATTAATTGTGCACAGGTGGACTTGAATAAAGAGGCATCTGTTTCACATTTCTGAAGCAGTAGGGAAGTCACACAGATGTGACAGCCTGTGTAATCACAATATGAGTAAGTACCAAGGAGTCATCTTGCTCTCAGAAATGTTTTTCACTGACTCTTGCCAGCTACTTTTTGCCTTTAACAGAAATCAGTTTAGTGTTTAGATAAATGTATGGTGTGTTTTATGAGGTTTGCAATGTAGAAGTAAATAACAGGAGATGGTAAATTAAATATTATTTTAGTAAAAACACCATTAGAGAATGCAAACTTTACTCATGCTCTGACTTAAAAATCAGGTTAGTCCTACTAAGCATTTTGGAGTTTTTAGAGATTGAAAACATGAATAAGGAATGGCACAAATACTTGTGGTTAACTATCTGTACCTTCAATTCAAGAACTTAGTATAAGAAACAAAATGTCAAAGCCATACATTTTAGAATTTTTATGAAGAAATAGTTCTTTTTCCATATTTGATGGTAACCTAAAAAACTGCATTAAAATGAGTTTAAAGTGAGGCAAGAAATCTCCTAAATTCAGGAAAGAGATTACATATTCACATGAGTTTACACTGAAATCTTGTATGATATTCACAAGGATGAAAAATATTCATGGAGAATATAAAAGCAGAATTAATTAATATAAAAGCGGAATTAATTAACAAATCTGAAAGTAAGAAGTTACCTCTGTCTGTACATTAGGCTATAATCTGAGAATTTGGTAGTTACTAAAACTGGATATAGAGCAATACATATAGAATGATTCATATGACTTTGATATAATTAATAATTTCTAACATTTAAGATATGTAGAAATATTGTGTTGACTGTGTATGGCATGGGCACACAGTTAAAGTCCTCAGAAATCTATGCAGATCAGTCTGTAATTATTCATACCTATATATTCAATATCTGACTTTTACATATAAGAAATGTTCACTTTTATCAAGCAAGGACATGGCTATTATACTTTGCTTATTAAAGAGCTTGCAAAGTAACAAATGGTCTTCTCCTGACTGATATCCCTGCCACTTGTTCATCCAGAAGTATCATGGAAATATTCATACACTTAACAAGAAAGAAGATAAATTGGGCTGTGAGTTGCCAGTGATTCTCTCAGGTGAACACCTTATTTTGCCACTTTAAATGAAGTTCTTCTGAAAGATCACTTCTGCCACTCTTCTGCAAATAGCGAGCCAAGAGCTGCTGTTTATCAGCTGACTCTGGAAGGGTCTTTTTGCAGCAGCAAAGCAGCTCATACATCTGGTGTGTTAAATTATCAGGGCACTTCAGCCTAACAAGCTGAAGCACGCTCCATCGAACAGGTAAACATAAAGCAAACAATGATGTATTATCTTCTGCAAGCTCTTCTGCAAGCCAGAACAGCAACTTGTCCCATAGGGCCTCTGAAGGGCAAAAATTAGTGAAGTAAGACTAAATCTTCCTTTTTTTTGAAAAGCCTTTTTAAAGCTGGAGGCTTGGTGGCTAAACTCCCCAGCTAAATAGGGAGTGTTTTATACTTTGGTGGAAACATCATCTCATTTCATTTCCAATGCCATTTTTGGTAACTGCTCTGCAGTATTAATTGAATTTAGTCCAGAGCAGATTCAGCAATGATCTATAATTTTTGGAACTGAATGAGGAAAGTTAGCAGTAAAATAAAAGATTTTCAGTATTTACTGCAACTGATTCATCAATTATACTGGAGCTTTTCAGTACAAACTGGATTTCCTTATACACAAAACTATATGCTGTTCAAGCATCCCACCACAACAGGAGCTGTTGCATTTCCTGGTAAACAGATCTCTTTTCCTTTGACTACCTCTTAACATATAACTATTTCCTTTCTGAATATGGCATTCTCAAGTGTCAGTAACAGCTGAAAGCCCTGGAATTAAAAAAAAATAGCAAGCATAGGTCTTTTTTATATGGATATAATTTAATGGTTATTTTCTTATCTGATGAATCAGAAAAAAATTGTTTTGTACTTCATGGATGAGGATCAATTTTTCATGCTATTAAAGAAAATGTGTTGAGGAAAGAGAAATGATGACGAGTAAGAGGTGATGCATATGATTTGGGAGTGGAATGCAGTAAAATCTTGGAGGTTCAACTCTAAGCATTTTGAATTTTTTCTACTTACATAGAATATTTTTGTCATTATTAAAAACAATTAACACCATCAACAGGTATAAAACAGTATATACTTATTAAAATAAAGAAATTAACAAAATTTTCATCTATCAAGTGGGTGTTTATTATCTCTTATAGAAAGTTCATCCTTCATGTAACTTTACAAATATTTTATTAATAGCATTATGCCATAAGTGATATATATAAACTGGCTGTATGGAAAATCTGTATAGAACCTTCCTAGATGTTACAGATTCTAATTTTGAATACTGCATTAGCTTTGCCTTCCTTTCAAGGAAAAGAACAATTTCTAGTTATGCAGTAGCTATTGTGAGGTCAGGTAACCACGCTGTATTTGTAGCTATAGTTATTCATTTTTCATAGTTCATCTTTTAATAAATCATCATGAAAAATCATCAAAATTCAAAAGGTAAATTCCATTAGAAAGTAGAGAGTTTTTCCTCTTTCTTCTCTAAACATTGGAGAGAAAGAAAAAATACTTTGTCCTGTTTTACTTATGGCTGAGAAAGATGAAAGTCTTCTGGGCTTTAGTGTTGTTTCCTACTGCATATAGAACAAGAAATTACTTACATAAGCACTGAGCACAAAGAAAGATTAGTTTGTACGAAGTGATATTCAGATTTTTTTGTTTGAAAATGAAATTATCCTCTTTCAGTGCCCATATTACTTTTGTCATGCACATTCAGTTGTATTACCTGGCTGTTTATTCACAGCTCTCCCAAGGAAATTTGCCTGAGCTTTATTCACTGATTTTCTGTTTTTCATTTGGAATTAAGAACATGAAACTCAGACTGGAAAAGTTATTGTTTTCTTTCTGATATACTGAGCATTATGGAGCTTATCTTCATCGCTTCTATAACACTTTAAATACTGTTCAATATTTGGAGTGTCTCAAATGTACTGACCTGCACAGCCATAAGGTCAATATATTCATAACCATTATCTATTGTGAATTAAACAGCTTTTCATCTGGCCTGTACACAGTCATCCTGGGAGGTGATTTCAGTGTACGCAGGATGCACACATTACGCACTGCATGGCCGTGCAAAACCATCCTGTGCTGTACTGCTCTGGAGACCCTGGGGCTTGGACTAGGAGACCTTTAAAGGACCCTTCCAACCCAAGTTATTCCATGATTCTATGATCTGAATCTGCCTTGTTTTGCATGATTCTACAGCAATTCTGTCATTGCATGCGCCCCAGCATGAAAATAGAATGACATGGCTAAAAAACTCTCAGAATAAAGGGAATATAAAGCTCTTCCAGAAGGGGGCATTGCTTTTCTTCCAAGACTCAGCTTTCTCTGGCTTTGTCTAATGATGCATTTGTACTTAAACTTTTTTCATTCATTAATGAGAATTTACCACCTCAAAGGTCTGTGTTAGATTTTCAAAGTTATTGCAGATGAACTCAATTACCCATGCATTGACTTTAATCTGAACCACTTCATGCTACTTAATGTTAAAATAGTAGTAAAAATAATAAGAATTGAAAATCAGTATTGTCTAAAAATAGTGTAATGATATACAATGCATTAGATCTAAAACAGTAAATTGCCTTTTAAGATTAAGTGTCTGTGGTGAAGTGCTAAATTCACCCACGGTTCAGCTGCACTGGCGTGTGGTCCTGCTGTTCTGGTCGACAGATTAAGTAAAATACTCTTAGCAGTCAAAGCAGTTTTCTAGTCTGGAAGGCCCTTCAATTAGCCATGCAACTGCCTTTCTGAAGCAGGGAATAACATGCTATTCTGCTGTTGGGCAGTCATTAGACATAAAACTTCAGCAGAATAGTAATTTCATAATGTCTATATGTATTACAGCTATCTATTTTTGCAAAGCATTCCCAGCCAGTAACACTGATGTGCTTTGTCAAATGGACCTCTCAGACTTGACCAGACTCTAGTAGCATATTAAACAGGACAGACAGAAAAGGAGAAATTAATCTTTTACCTCCTTAGCCCACTGTGTCACATAAATACAAAATCTTTGAAATCAGTAAATATGCACACACCTACTTGACATCAAAACCTAATGCACTGTATCTGACTTGTGTTGAACAAAATAGGTTAGAGCAGCAGGTGTTTTCTGTTGCTGAGGAAAAAAAAAGCAGCATAAATAGGAATCATTAGTGAAAATCAGATTAATTCTGTAGAAAATAAATGTTTAAAGTAGAAATATATGTTTAAAGTAGAAATATATGTTTAAAGTAAAAACTGATGTGAATGTTTGCATACAAAGTAAACAAACAGTATTTTGACCACTGTCAGCAATATATTTGTAAGTGGATAATGAAGGCATATACATATAGAAAATGGGTTATGATTGTACAGTTACTGCCTTCTTTAAAAAAGAAATTTAGATGGGAATTTTACAGAAATGAGTGGAAATGGAGTAGTCAGAATGGTCACTTTAAAAAGACTCCATCTGTTTTTGTCACAACCAAAATCAGACATTCCGGATTATTTTAACTATCATCTGGAAAAAAAATAAATTGAGACATGTGTAAAGACAAATTCAAAAGAAACATGCTACTATTTACCACCAGAGATTTAGACCAAGTGTTTCTGTAGATATTTTGATATCAAAATGTATGCAACTTTGATAGTAGTAGTTTAGTGGCAGCATTTTGTGCAACATAGTGTGCTGGTACATAGGCTCTTTGAAAAGTTTACAATGAGATTTCATTGCAGGAATATTAAAGATTATTTTATATGGCATGAGGTTTCACCAGAGATGGAGATAATTGCCCACATGACTGTACTGCAGAGGCTAATCAGGAATAATGGAATGATCAGGTGATAGGTAAAAGACAGGTTACACAAACCATTTAATGATCCTACAATTTGCAATTCTCTGCTCCCAAGACAATGAAACACAAATGATACACCTGAAACTTCAGTAATAATTTCACAGTGCCATAATAATTTCTCCCCTCCAGCTGGGGAGAGTAGTTGGGTGAAAATTTTCTGCTAGAATTTTTTCCATGCTTATACCTGGGTATGGGTCCTTCCCCACAGCTAATAGAAATTCTGAGAATGTTTGTACATTGAGGATGCACCAGAATTTTATCAGTGACTTCTGTGTTTATCTGTAAATCAAAAATCATACCAAGATCCTTTTTCTAATAAATGTAAGGTAAGACAGAAAGGGAAATAGGGAAAATCTAATATTATCAAGTTAGAAATGCACCTTTGGCAATTTTAATGCTAATTTGCACAGTGGAGACTGGTGTTCATCATATGGTAAGGTTTGTTCCCATTTCTTTGGTATCATTTCTCTGGTAATTTTATAAAACACTGCTGTTCCTTTGTAATGAGGTGAACTGTGGTTACCAAATTCATCCACTTCTTTAATTTGGAGCTCCAGCCTTGGTTGTCTTTGTGAATGAAAATCAGTTTGTAGACTTTCCTGAAGGCTTCTCCATTCCCTGCAGTCCATATAATAATTTTTTTTTTAATTTATCCTGCATTTAGGTGCATGGCATCTAAAGTAATTCATTAGCATGAGTCAAGTAAAGGTAATCATATAACATTTGGTTGTTCCTTGATTGTTCTTTATCATTCCTATTACTTTATTGAACATGTGAGTTCAGCCTGCTTCAGTAGCAGGCATATCTTTGTAGCTAGCTTTCTTAGCCCTTTAATAGTTGGCTTCAAGAATAAGTGGTGAAGGCAGTGCTACAAGTTGAAAATCAAGGAACAGAAAAGGAGGTATGTACATAACATAAAGAAGAATAAAAATAAAGGGGTGTTGTGAATGGAATTAAAAGTATATGCTTTCTGGTTATTCAGGATGAATAGCTATGTGTAACAACAAAATGAATAGCAGCAGAGGGGTAGATGCATTTTTAGGTTTTCTAAATCCATTTATTTGATAAATCTACAGACACTGTCCTTTGTGTATAAAAGCAGACATTTCTCATGGGCTGGAGACTTCTCTTTTTGAAGAATATTCCTTTCTTTAGAGTACATGCAGTTTTCAATGGGAGAGTTTATGTACAAAAGGTTCAGAGGGCCAAATATATATTTATATGTACAATCTAAGACAGACAGAAGAGACTATATGCAATTTAGGGTGAAAACCTTTCAGAAGCTTCTTCTCCCTTTTCCCTATAAGCAAGTCTCTGAATGGTGGCAGTCACTACATGGAATTTTCTCGGCTACTAACATAGTATAACTCTATGGCATAACTCTCTCTCTCATCACCTCAATTCACAGTGCAACTCACAACAGGCACTGTTTTGCCTTGGTTTCTTGCTCAGTCTAAGTGAATTTACTTGGACAAAGCAGCAGACAGAAACCTGTCCTTTTAAAATCATTCTTAAAATTCCATGTGTTTCTGAGGAACCAGGTTTCACAGAATTCACAGGGATTTAAGAGATCATCTTGTCGCACTCTCCTGCTCAAAGCAGGGTCACTGAGAGCACATTGCTCAGGAGCTCGTTCAGATTGTGCATTTTCTTTACAGTTGGAGCAGTTTCCCATGAAGCTCCACATTCCTTTCTTTACAAGAAACAGAACACTGAAATAAACTAACATTACACACTAAATGTACTATGAGTAACTTCAGTCTACATGTGTTCCCATACAGCCTGTTTAATAGATGAGGCAGTTGATAATGTTCATACACTTGCATGAATTAACTGCCTTACCTGAAGCAGAAATATTTCCTCTAAATCTAAAATGAATCTGCTCTCCTTGTCTTAATGGGAACTGCTGTGTAGGTTCTGGGGGACCAAAATAACCCTCCTGATGAAGATTTTGAAGTTCGTTGGTCAATTCTCTGGATGCAGACAGCAAAACTACTATTTTATATGTGTTTTCTCTTTTCTGATACAGTATCACATTAGCCATCGTGCTACGAAGAGCTTCTTCCAGAGCCTGAGAAAAGAGGAGAAGATACCTGTTTTCCTAAAGGAATGCAAGGTGAATGACCACAAAGCTGTAGTAAGGTAAAAAAGATAAAAGGAAAGAAAATTAAATTTAAATGCTTTATTTAAAATAATGTATCAAATGCTAATAATTTTTTCTTAAAAATAATATGGGGCTCAGTCTCCAAGGAAACTTTTGCTACCTTCTTTTCATTCTTGTTTCCAACACATGAAAAGGTGGAAATCTGCTTGTGTTTGTAGTGTAAAGTATGTTGACTGTGTAGGTATGATTTCAAATACACATGAATTTTACATGAAAGTAAGATAAAATTTCATAATAAGAATTAAAAAAAAAAAAGCCTTTTTAGTTAGAGAGCTAAATCACATTTGCCAATAAGACAGATATCTGCATTTCCTTTTTCAAAGTTCTATGTACTACATTGTGTACATTCTATAAAGAAAAAAGGGTTATTTTTGTAATTATGAGCAACAAATTTAGGAGCAAGTTAATGATTAAATATGGATGATTTCTTAGCACTACTAATTTCCACTTATTTGTAAACACAGAGCTAAATATTTCAGTGAATAAAATTTTGTCAAATTATTCATACATTACCTTTCTAAATGCTCATTTAGTTCAAAAGATATAAGCCCATTCTGTGCATTCTGGATAATAACATCATCAAACAGCTTCCACCCCTCTTCTTTGTTTCCATGACCTAATAATTTCAAAGTATCACTGAGATTGTCCCCACTTTTTCTCACAGAAGTGCTCACAGCTCTGGAAAGCCAAATAATTATAGAAAAAATAACATAAAAATAGTTCTGCAGAAAGAGTAAGCTTGTGTTTTAAGCTGTTTTCCCCTCTGCTGTCCTTGATGACTTTTTCTGGTTTACCCACCTTGCTTAAAATCTGTGTCTGGAGAGATACTTCAGAGTATGTGAATGATATAATTATTTAGATGTTTTTTCTTAAATTCTCGAGAAAGTGCTGAAACATAGAGATCATATTTTTTTTTTTTCAGGAGTGTCAATGTTTTAATGGTTTTTTAAGACATGCCAAAAAGTTTTAGAAATATTGGTAACTGCATACTTTTGAAAAATCTGGACTTTTATCTAGTGCCGAAAATTGACCTACTATAAACCATTGTGCCATGCATTTTGATTCAGGCAAACATTAAATGTGTAGAAGTAGAAATGAAAAAATTCAAAGGTCAGACTCAAATCAACTTGGTGTGTTATGAACACAGCAGCTCTACGTCATGTCTATTCTTTGTGTTCAATTTTTGACTTTGGTGAACATGTCTGAATATTTATTGGTGAAAAAACTTCATACAGTCTTCATTCTGACTCCTGCTAGAAATGTAGTGGTCACCATATTTAAGAATAAACATCAAATACTGTATTAATTTTTCTGGTGAAAATATAGCATGAAAATGTTGAGGGCTTGCTCTAGTGTTTCTAACAAAGCCCATAGGTATTGCAGTCTATATTAAAGAACAAACAGTTTTAATACAAGAAATCATAAATCAAAACCTGTTAAAATTCATTAATTTTGATGTTTTAGAAAAATGGTGAATTTGAAGTGAGGGTCTTACTGAGGATGGTATGCTGCAGCAACCCTCTTTACTATAGCACTAATAGCTCTTGCATCTTCTGTCTCATCTCCTTGCCTTTTTTTGCCTGGGTTTGGAGAACAGGGTAGAGTAATAGTGACAGCTGTTAAAAGGTTGGGATGAAGGATGCTGGACATGAACCAGTGCACTCGTAGATATCACTGAATGATACATATAATGTCTTGCTTTCAATGCTGAAATTGATGGCTCAGTTGGCTGAATCTAAATATAGAAAGAAATTGTATAATCAGCTTGCAAAAAAAAACCCCTGGATTACATGCCTGGATTTTTTACAAAAATTGGTTTTACAAAATTGGTTTATCTTTTGTAGTTGGCTAGGCTGTCACAGAAGAATCAGACTCCTCTTTTTAACCCAAGAACATCCTTACCCACGTAACAGCACTTTATACAAAGCTCAGAAAAATGCTTGAAAGTCATCAAAACCTGGAACTTCTATTGCCTAAAATATTTATATTATTTTGTTCCTGATTTGAATTCAAGTTTTGAAACTTATGAGCTTCCTCAGATTATGAAAAATCTGAGATTTTTCTAATCTGTATTTTTTCATAATTTTAATATCTCCATACTTCCAAATTAACATCTTAATGGGGAAACAGAACTGAAGCACAATTTGAGACTATACTCAGCCTAAGACTAATACACGATAAAAACCTTTTGTTGCACTTGCTGGCACCAAGGAAAGAAATGGTGAGAGAAATGAGTCAGGTGAGAGAAATGGTTCCATTCACTTTATCACTGGGCCAAGCAATTAAAGTTTTGAGTTGACACATCTTTATTGAAAATGACTATATTTTCTGAACTATATCAAACAAGGGTAGATAGATCTTTTTTAGCTAAAGATATCCCTGACATGTGGTTTTAACAAAGCTGACAGGAAATCTGCATGTACAGGATGTGAAGCTGCAACCACTTCTTATAGACTTCTGGTATTGGAAGAGATTGCACTTTAACATCATTAGCATACTCACTTCAGAGCTGATCAGATAACAGGCTTATGGAACAAGTTCATCAAAATCACCTATTTCAAGCTTACCTTTAACAGCATAGGTGCCAGAGAACTGAATGTTTCTGGATGGTAACAGAGAGATTCTAGAAACCACGTTCAGCTTTTGTTAGAGTCCTACCTTTGGAACAGTAAATGTTTCCTTCTTTAAGCATGACAACACAGAAAAAACACCCAGATAATAAATTTTTACTTCTGCAAAGCTTTCCTGATTAAAGAGAATGTGAGGTTAGAGTATTGGAGGGAAAGGAAGCTGTGTTTCACAGTTTGAGAAGGTAACATTCTCTACAGAGCAAAGTATGAAATAAAAATAAATTGGCTATTATTGCCACCTGCATGCCCAAGTACCTGGTGATCTCTAGTCATCATATGATGTTATTCATATTCCAGTGTATGATTGGGGTGAAATGAAATAAATTTATAAACTGGGTGATGAATCTGGTCCAATACAACACTTCTGCATTTAAAAACTGTTCATTTGATATAGTTTGTACTTATTTATACTCATGGAACTATGTTACTTTGTTGTGATCTAAAAGCACAGTAATTCCCCCTAAATTTTGCTTTTATTAAATAATGCAATGCATTGCACTTATTTACAATACTCATGAAACATCACTAAACCATTAGTATTGTGGGATCAAGCATTTGCTTAACACTGTAAGTGAAAAAAAAGAATGTTAGTAAATACTAGTTTTCAAATAGAATTAGTGCTTGAGAAAGTAGAAAGTTCTGTTTAACCACACATAGTGGGCAATATGATTTAATAATGACAACTTTACTTGAAAATCTCCAGAGACTTAACTGGGAAGCTTAAACTCTGCTTTTGCAATCCTTTGATGAGAGTTACTCCCATTATGGTTTCCTTGCTATCCTTGCAAAGAAATAGCAGTTAAGTAGTTTGACTGGAAGTTGGTATCAGTCACCTTTACCATAATCTCCCAATAATTTCCTCTGAAGCCTGATGTAAATGGGATTGCAATGTTGATAGGGAAAAGTGGTTTTTCATAATCATAACATTCCATACTGATGACATTGCTGACCAGCTCCTCAGAATCATCCACCACCAAGGAACTAGTGTCATTGAGTATATCACACTTCAGATTCTCCAGAACAGTTGCAGGGGCTTTAATAAAACAAGCTATTTCCTAGGGGTTTTTTTCCACTCCCTTTGACTAGAAATCTTTTTTTAAAAAAAATTATTTGTATTTTGATTGGGGTAGAATTTTGCATTTTTAATTAAATACTTCGATGTAATGATGTGCTATAATGAAGCATAAGACCATAATTCAGAAAAATATTTTTAAGAATAAATGAGAAAATAATGAAAAATTTTATGTTTAGCCTGTTTCAGAACAGCTTACAAATTACTGTAAAACTGATGAATTGTGGTTCTTTCCTGTTAATTTCCAACAATTTGAGGATTATTGACTTTACTGGCTGTGACTCAGTCCCTCTCTGGCATAAAAAAATTATGCAAATAGAAATATAGGGTTTACTTTAGACTAAAGGGAAAGATCTTCGTTGCACATGTTCAAATTGTAAACTGCTGTTATGTGCACAACCAGCATCTGTTCAGTACATGTATATTGAGTTTCTGCACCCACACATGTTCATAAGTTAATAAGCAATAATTATGTACATCTGTTCCTAAAAAAAAGGGAGAATATGTGCTTAATCTTTGTTCATCCAATATCTAGATTTTTGTACTTCTCCTGAATCCTGAAGGATTCACATCAGGAATACCATAAGTTTGTGCTGAAGAAGTGAAGGTACCTAGGTAATTTCTAAAAATCTCATTATTTTTTTTATTTTACTGTCTTCCATTTTCTCTGTCAATTTGTGGTCTTCACTTTCTAGCCCTTTTAAATTGTCCCAGACTACTTCCTTTTTCTTCTCTTCAAAAGAATTCATGGTGCTTCTGTCATAAATGTCCTTCAATGTCCCAGACAGAATGTCTTCCTCATTGCTTGTAAGAGCATCCTGAAAAGCCAGGTCTGGTGGCTTTTTAGTAACAGAGCTACCTCCATGAAGTTTTCCACTGCACTCTTTTTTCTCTGTAAGAGACAATCAGTAGTTGGTGCTCACCATCTTCCTTTTTCATTGGAGAGTCTCTGATGGTGTCATGTTCTTGAGCAGATTTGTTTTCAGCTAAGGATGCAATTAACAGTTTTAATTTCACTTGTGTGGGTTTGATTGACATTTTGACTTGCTGTCTTGTTCAGAAAAGGAGTTCTTTGGAATTGCTGTCTGGAACTGGAAGATGCTTGCACAGAGTCTGTTGCTTCTCCTTCTGAACAATGCACATCTGTTTCTCCAGAAGCATTTTCACCAGTCTGGTTCTGAGAATCACCATCTTGTCTGCAGCTTGCAGCATAAAATTTATTTTCTGCCTCTTGAAGGTGTGAGATTGTATTTATCAAATACTCCTTCACTTTCTGCAGATAATTATAATTCCATTGTATTTTGAGGCAAAAAAACCCCAAAAAACCAATTACATTTTGCTATGAAAGCTAGACAAAAATGTGAAAACTATTATACACATATTTATTGAATTCCATATAACCCCATAGTACCTTTCAATACATGAAGCACACTCTTATTTCCTGGCTTCCATTTAATGTTTTTGCATATATTGCTAATCAGGTGAAGTCAATTTCTAAGGAACTAAATATAGACAAGTACATTTTTATACTTGTCTAAGAACAACTGTGTGTGTATTTGTCAAAATTTTACTCTGGCAACTCTAATGAACACTTTTCTAATGATCAGACTCTAGCTAAATTCTTAATGACAATCAATCCAAAGCATGGTATTGATAAAATATAGTCAAATCAATTTGGGAAGATCTTTAGAATTAAATATTATATTTCCTAAAATTGAATCCTGTAAGATTCTGATGCATAGGTCTATAGCAAGGCTGTTTTACATGGACCTAATTTTAAATTCAGACCTTAGAAGCTCTGAATTTTTGCTATGAAGAAGAGATGACAACACAAAACCACCAGCTCACATATAATACAAGCCCAGCAATTCGTAATATCCAGTTACAGGAATGATGAAGGTTGCCCTTGCATGTAATTAAAACCACTTTGTGAAGAAGAATGCAGAAAAAGCACACAACCACTATGTGCCATTCATGTAATATTTTAACTTATATATTTTATGATCCCTTATTTTTCTTATCTTGAAACTTTTCTTAGAAATTATTCCAGATACTCTCTCCAAGGATTTGAAATGTATTACTTGGAGCTCTTCCTGCATCTTATGCTGTCAGCCCTATAACTGTAGAGGTATCTTTCCTAGTTAGATGTATTGGAAACCTTGGAAAATTTTATTTCTGTGCTGTATGAGATCCTGGATAATTTTGTTTTGCAGGTTAAATCTCTTGAAAGTCAATACAAATAAGACAATAGACATAAGGTACAGTATGGTGTGCTCTCCACTTCCAATATACAGGTACAAGGAAAGAAAAACAGAAAGGGCTGATGTGAGTCTTACAGGAAGCCTTTGACTTAACATTCACTTTTTTAACAATGTCATATGAGGTAAATAATACCTCAAGGTTTTCAGCTTGGAAAATAATTTTGTTAAGAATGCCATCACATATCAATGTGATCTAGATAAGTCTCTCATCTCTATTTACATCTGATTATTCTGACCTGTACTTTTTGTAGGTTTAAGTCAGATTCTTCTTATTTAACTTGGTCTAAAAATATTCCTTTCTAATACCCTCACTTTCCAAGTGACTTATTAGACTTTAACTATATTTGGAAAAAAATAAATAAAAAAGGAAGCAAATGCATTTTTAAAGTATTGTTTACACTGATAGTTTCAAAAAAGAAATACTATTACTGTTTTTCCACAGGCACTTTTACAGTAATGAAGAAATTCTTGACAGTTTAACAGGACTGAGAAATCAAAAAAAGGATTGGAAATAACAGAGCTTTGTTTGCAGAAGAGGTTGTAAAATACCACTTCCCAGTTTCACTGTAAGGTAAAGGTCAACCTTAGGCAAAACTGTCAAAATTTACATTTCCCCCTGAATTTTGCATTTTCTAAACAAAACAAAGAAACCCTCAAACAAATTGTACAGCCCTTTGAACTTCCCTAAAATTGAATTTGAAGATAAGAGGGTAATTGAAAACAATGGCATTTTCCTATGCGGTAAATGTGACTTTTCTAATATGGGCAAGAAAAGATATGGCCTTGTAACCATATAGTATCCAATTACGTCACATGGAAAGACACTTTTTCCATTCAATTACAAGGTTAACTATGAAATAAGTGTTCTTTTGTGATTTTCCCCTTCCCCATTTATTTTCTAACAATTTGTTTTCTGTGCTTTTTCTGATGCTTGATAACACAGCTTTAGAATAAAGAGGCAGTTTATATGCAACTGTCTCCAAACCTCTTTGTTGAGTGTTTTAAGGGATTTTTTCAGGGGAGGTATAGCAGCTTTTTGGAAGAGACTGATTCTTGGAAACCTGACAAAAGAAGAATTAAAAAAAATCACATAAACCATGAGGCCAACAGGACAGTTAGCTTGCTTGGAGCCTAGAAGGAGGCTTTTTAGACTCAAATGTTTTGTTATTATTATAGACTTTATAAATCCATAGGTTAAGACTCAGAAACACAAGCATAGCTAAACATTTCTGTCTGTAATCTCTTTCTTTCTCTCTCTTTGCATCATTGAATCATTGTAGAATGATAGAATGGTTTGGATTGGAATGAGATGTTCTTTAAGGTTCTTTCCAACTTTCCTTCCTGTCATGGGCAGAGACACCTTCTAGTAGACCAGGTTGCTCAAAGCATCATCCAGCCTGGCCTTGAACATTTTCAGGGATGGGGCATCCACAAGTTTTCTGCCTACTTCTCCCTTTTCCTGTGTCTCATTACTTTCTAAGTAAAGAACTTCTTCCTAACATCTATTATAAATCTCTCTTCTTTTAGTTTAAAACTGATCCCTCCTATTCTAGTACTGTATTGTGATAGTGTCTATGTCAAAAAATCCCTCTTCCTCTTTTTTAAAAGCCCCTTTTAAGAATTAGGAGGATGCAACAAGGCATACCCAGAGCCTTCTCTTCTTCAGCCTGAACAACCCCTACTCTCTCAACCTCTCTTAAAAGGACAGATGCCCTGATCCCTCTGATCATCTTCATGGCCTTCCTCTGGACCTGCTCCAACAGGTCCATATCCTTGTGCTGGACACTCCAGACCTTTATGCAGTACTTCAGGTAAGGACTCTCAAGGGCGGAGTAGGGAGGGAGAATTACCTTCTTTGGCTGTTGGATACTCTTCTTTTGAGGTTTTATGCTGCAGCCTGAGGAGGACCCAATGCCTAGGAAAGTAGATATTCCCTGAAAGAACTGCAGTCTGTTTAGAAGCCAATTTTTGCTCTCAGGAACTGCAGACCATGGGAAGGACCCACAGTAGAGAATGGAAAAGAATAAGCAGGAAGGAATGTAGAGGGAATTGTTATGGACAGACTTCTGCCCTTGTTTGCCATTGCTCTGCACTCCTCAGGAAGGTGAGGAGGTAAAGGAATTGGGAATGAAGGAGTGAAGTTGAGCATGGAAAATAAAAGGGGTAGAGGAAAGGTCTTGTTTCAATGTTTTGCCTTTGCTTCTCACTATCCAAATCTATTTAAATTGACAATAAGTTAAATTAATTTGTTCTGTAAATTAAGTCTATTTTGCCCACGGTAATTTCAAGTAATTTTCTCTATATCAACACAGGATTCTTTTCTATCTTATTTTCTTTCCTTTTCCTGTTGAAGAGGGGTTAGTAAGTTACTGGGTTGGTGTCTGGTGTCGGGCCAAAATAATCCCACTAAAGTATAGTGAACATAAGACTTTGAACAATTCTGTTTAGTTAATTTTACTTTAAAATTTTTTTGGTCGCATAATGAGAATTATGAGTCTCATATTGAATCTCATGGAATGGGCTCAAAACCCATGTGATACAACTGTGGGAATATGAATTAATTTGGTATAATAAATTACCAAGTACTGAAATACTAGCAAATGAAAATTAAGGTCCCCCAGCATCGTCAGACAGCACAACTCAGCATCTAATATACCCAGTGTGTCTGCTTACAGATAAGTCTTTCCATACTTGCCTGGATTTCCAGTCAATTCCTTGTGTTTATCATGAAGAGCACTCAGCAAGTGGCCGGTGTCTTGAATAATTTCTTTAACATTCTCCAGCTGCTGGCTGAGAGAGCTGCTCAGGTCTTTTGCTAAAGAGGTCAGTCCAAGCACATACTCCTCCAAACCTCCTTTATCCAGATCACTTTTAAGAAGCAAGTCTATTGCTACAAAGTTCAGGTAAGAGATTTTTCCTAGGACTTGTCCTGATTTCCCTGCAGGTGTAATCTCACTTTCAGCTATATCCATTTTATGTTCAGAATATGCTAGTACAATTTTTTTTTTTCACTCAAACTCTTCCACAAGTTGTTGTCCTTGGTTCAGGCTACTACACTGTTTAGCATTTTAGCCTAAACAGAAATTTTAAAATTACTGTATTCCACAAATGAAATTCTAGCTGAGAAACTCTGAGTTGATGTTGACTATTAAAAAGTTACTAGGTGACAGGAAGGAGTGGCTGTTCTGTAACCACAGGCAAGGATTGCCAGGAGATGCCAATGTACACCATGCACCTTTAAGGGAGGTTATGTGACTCCGTTATGTAGCAGTGACTTAAAGTTTCAGGATATCTGAGCAATTTCTTACTTTAGTAGCTACAAATGATTGGTACTTATGAAATCAAGTTTAATTGGTTATTTACAATTATATACTCCCAACAATGAAAGACAGACACACAGAATCACTAGGGTGGAAGAGACCTTTAAGGTCATTGAGTCCAACCCATGCCCTAACACCTCAACTAAACCATGGCACTGAGTGCCACATCCTGTCTTTGTTCAAACACATCCAGGGATGGTGACTACACCATCTCCCTGGGAAGGCCATTCCAGTACTTGATCACTCTTTCTGTAAAAAACTTTTTCCTAATATCCAACCTAAACTTCCCTTGGTGCAGCTTGAGACTGTGTCCTCTGGTTCTGTCAGTTGCTGCTTGGAGAAAGAGACTGACCCCACCTGACCACAGCCACCTTTCAGGGAGTTGTAGAATGATAAGGTCACCCCCGAGTCTCCTTTTCTCCAGGCTGAACACCCCCAGCTCCCTCAGTCGTTCCTCACAGGGTTTGTGTTCCCAGCCCTTCTCCAGCCTCATTGGCTCCTCTGGATGCACTGGAGTGTCCCAATGTCCTTCCCAAACTGAGGGGCCAGAACTGGACACAGCACTCGAGGTGTGGCCTCACCAGTGCTGAGTACAGGGGAAGGAATGACCTCCCTGCTCCTGCTGGACACACTGTTCCTGATCCAGGCCAGGATGCCCTTGGCCTTCTTGGCAACCAGGGCTCACTGCTGGTTCATGTTCAGTTGGCTGTGAGCCAGTATCCCCAGACATTTACTTTTTAAACACAGGATTCTATACCAGATCTCATGACAGCAAATGAGGCAGTAATGGCCACTTAAATTACAGTTGACTCTTCCAGGTTTTTTACTCCTCAGCAGTCTTAAAGAGAATGTATATTAGGCTGTCTGATGATCTGATGATCAGCATTTGAAGGTCTCTAAATCCAATTATTCATATAGGAAATTGTTTTAGTAAAAAAAAAAAAAATAGGCCCCACATCCTATCTTAATTTCAGTACCAGCGCTGAACTATGAAAACCTATTTATTATTTTGCTGTCAATTCTCTGTTTCTATTGGTTGAAGAATGGTGATAAATTATGTAAATGGAATTTCTTAATCTTTGATGCTGTTCACTGAATAATCTTATAATTTAAGGCTCATATTTATGTACCATATTGACAGGTTTTGATAATGTAACTATAGTCTTTGGGAACAGTCATGTGGTTTTTATTTGACATAAACTCTTGCCCAAAGAGATACAGTTGGTGCACTAGTAGCTTTCAGGGCTCTGCATGTCCCCGTGGGGTTTCATGGTCCAGATCAGCCTCGCCTGGTGAGTGCATGTGATTGGTTATGATACACTTTGAAGTTTTCTGAACACTACAGATTGCAAAAGAATATGTTGCTGCAATTAGTATATTATAATTGGAAGACAGGAAGGGTAAATAAAGTAGGCAACACAAGTTATTCAGATGTACCACAGTGTATATCCTCTGAAAATATATGACTGCCTATGATATATAGTATAGAGTACACTCAAGAAAATAATATTGTAATATCACATGTGAATTTAATGCAATATGATAAAGAATTTAGTGTAAGGGCATTTTGATAGAATAAAATTCTATCATACAGTAAATGCTGGAGTCACTTTAATCTTGTACTTTTGTGAGTTAATTCAGCCTGGATTAGTTACTGAGATGGTGTACTGTGCAGCTCACCAGTTACAATGAGGATGTTGAGACTTGAGGAATAAGCAGACTTGATAAGTACAGTCTTACTCTATTCTCCAGCAGTCAAGTTTAACAGTGAAACTATAGTTTGCTCTCTCAGCCTTTACTGCAGAAAATCTGAGCAGAGGAAAAAAAGACACAAAGAGATGCACAAAACCAGTCCAGGGATATCTCACCAGAACTATCTCTCTAAGATTTGGCCGCTGCTGGATCTCAGCCATGCTGGAAATCCCTGCCTGAAATACATCTTTTAATGGAGAAAGAATCAGGCCTATGGTGGTAGGATGAAGACACAAGCTGTCATGTTATCCACTGCCTATGGACAGGAGTTAATTACTATTAAAACAACAGACTCACAAGAAAAGAGACAGCAACCCTATTGTTACAGTAGGGCCCCATGTCCAGGGGGTAATGTAATGCAAAATGAAGAAAAGGAATATCATTTGAATATCATACATGTAAGAAATAAAAGTGCAAAATTAATTGTGATAAATATAGAATTGTTACTAGATTTTGTTTCTTTCAGGTCTTGTGATGTTATTTATTTATTTATTTATTTATCTATTTATTTCATGTGAAAGAACTAATAACAAAAGACCTGTGCACTCATTCTCAAAGTTTAGTTATCCACTGACATTTCATTTTTTAAAAAAGTGATCTTCAGCAAAGCTTCATCAGCAGGAAAAAAAAAAAAAAACAAATTGGAAAAAATAGCTCTGTGCTTGATTTTGTTTTAAAACAATTCCTATTCCTGGGTTACATTCACATTTAACTATATCCTCTAAGTATTTGAAAAGTCCTTTTAAAAAAGAGCTTTTTCATCCATATTACATAATAGCCTTGGATATGGGAAGAAAATATCCAATTTAGAAAAATAGGGATCAAATCATACAATCAAATTAAATTACCCTTTAGCAGATATTCATGTTCTTTTCAGAATACCTTAGAAGTGTTGCATAGCTGATAACAAAGGAAGTGGACTTTGTTCTGCCAGGAAAAGAGATTAGAGTGTATGGTGCAGATCCAATGAGTTCTGCCTAAATACTCTGCATATAATTCAAAGTTCAGTATGTGACAATGAATGTATTTTGGTGTGTTTATTGATCTATTCAAATTTGACAATATGTGCAATGGTTATTCTTCCCATCTCTGGTATTCTAAGGCCCAAGTTAAAAAGCAATAGTAGTATAAGAAAAACTAAGAAAGTGCTACAGATGCACTGTGCCATAGAATTTTTATCCTATGTTCACGTAAATACTTAATTTAGCATTCTATGACAGTGACCAGTGCTGGTCACTGACATAATCCCTTTGAAACACATAGCTATGAAGTAATTAAAAAAGGTATCTCTCTTTGTGTGCAGTCACAGGTCTTGACTTTAAGCAATCTTAACTACAAATTAGGTGTTGAACAGCCTCACATTGGGAAAAGCAAAACTCCAGAGTTGAGAAGGGAAGGAAATCTGAGCTACCTACAAAGTATAGTGAGAATGAAGGAGAAGATAAAAATATCAGTACATACTCTCAAATCCATAAACCACATTATCCTATTTACAGTCTTCTACAGGGAAGAATTTGGAAATCCATCTGAAAATCTACTCTGCCTGAAATCCCTCTTGAACTGTAAAATGCATAAGTAATATCCTAATTATAAGCTTTAGGAAAAACTAATTCTTGAAAGAAAAATGCCTTTTTCATGTGATCAGCAATAGTATTTTGTAGTTATTAAACATAGGAAAACTTTAGGTTTTTCTATCCAATATTGAAATAATGCTTTAATTGCAATCTTAATTAAATATAAGAAAGGGAGAGGCTGTTGAAACATTACATGAAAGTATCATTTTTACTTGACAGTGTTTCTTTCTTTAATGAGAAAGTCCCAGTCCATTATAGTGTTGTCCTCAATACAGGAGTTAGACCTTCATTGTCCTTAAGAGATACCTTTGGTATAAAGAAATGTTTGAAGGAAGCATGACATTTTCTGTATAGAATAAAGTGAAAAAGATAGAAAGAACTATCTAGATTAAGAATGTTGTGCCAACAATCAGTAGAGTTTGTAACAGAAACTGAGTATTTGAATGAGATTTCCTACATGTCAATCTAATTCAAAATTGTAGGCAGAATACTTATGCCATCATTTGTTTTTCTAAAATAACAAAGGTAGTTTCAGTACCACCTGGTACTACCCAGGTAGTTTGTCTACTTTAAACGGCTGGCATTTTGCCTTTGAGGCTGTTCTCAATTTGCTATTGAGAAAAGAGACAGAAAACCAAGGAAACTGTTTGTGAAATGGGATGTATACAGTAAAATATCAAAGACTCAGCTTCTAACTTAACCTAGTAACTTTACAAGAAATTATTCATGGACAGATGGGGTATCTTCACTTTGAGTTTTTTATTAACATGTTATTTGTATATACAGTAAGCTTCTAGTTTAGCACCTTTGATAGCATCAGAATACTAGGAAGTGAGTCAGCTATCATGAGTTGCTTTCTTTGGTTGTGCAGAGAGCAGTGAGGAAAAGAGAAAACAGGAGAGAACAGGTTGTCCAGAGAAGTTACTCCAGAGAATACTATCCCTGGAAGTGTTCAAGTCCAGTTTGGGTGGAGCTCTAAGCAACCTGGTCTAGTGAAAAGTGTTCCTGCCCATGGCAAGGGGTTAGGACTAGAAGATCTTTGAAGTCCCTTCCAACTCAAACTCTACAATTCTGTGATTCTATGATAATGTGTTTAGTCACACCTAAATAACTGTGTGAAATTGTATTTAACTATTGACAATTTCAATTGTGATTGTACTATGGAATATTTTTTCCTCTAGAAATAGTTCTGTGATGTCTATTATATTTCATTACTTTCCATGACAAATTTGCTTAAGCAACAAGTAAAATGAAAGAGAGAAGCAAGTGCCTGAAATGGTGACCTTTAAATCTAATAGCATCGTTAAAAGTGTCAAATGTGGTTTCTGTTGAGTTCAAATAAGCCAGTGCTGTGGAGATAAAATCTTAATGATGTGTGATTCATTACAATTCAATGAACTGTGCAAAAGATAAATATGGAAAAAAAATTAGCACTTTGCTATGCAGAAAATTTTCTCAAAGGGATTTATTTTCAAATAAGTTAAAGAATGCTCCATTAAACTTCTCAAACATGACAGAAAGCTATGTCAAGGTAACCAAATCTCCTAAATGAGAGCAATAGCAAAGAAATAAAAAAAACCTCTGAACATGCCACATGCTTTGAAGATGCATTTGTATTCAAAAACAACTTGAAAACTTTTAAATATAAATGAGAGACAGAAGAGCTAGAATAAAGTCCCACTTGTAACACAGGTACTCTAAGAAAAAGTATTAAAGCCACTAGATTTTGATTTTCTCGTGACAGATTTCTTGGAGAAACCCTAGTCAGCAAGTAGAAACCTCTCATTTACAGCAGGAGCTTAATTCCCTTGCATTGCTAGAATAAATTGTCTGCTTTCATTTCTAGGCTTGTTAATTCAATAAAGCAGTACTGCAGAAAAGATTCTCAGCTTGTCTGTAGGTTAAAACATGTACCGATTCCTAGGGAAGTGGGGGATCACCTGCCCACAAGGCTGTATCCAGAGGTTTGGGTGCAGGCCTAGGATAGGACTTGGAATGGGTTGGTCCAGGCAAGTGTCTGTCCAGTATTGTGTGCTTTGGCAAAAGACAGCAGATAGAGGCTCCTTAACTTCCTGGATGTTGTCCCAGGGAATGCATTTTGAATTTCTATCTTTGAAGACTTGTGTTGAAAGTGAAGTCAAGTTCAGTGTTTCTAATTCACCCATCACCACTATATGAGAGGTTACTAATTAATTTTGCTGTTGGTTTACAAGTAGCTGTAAATTGTGATAATTAAGAGTATGTCAATTAATCTAATAACTTCTTGAGAGAATTTTGCATGTGCAGTTGAGTGTTGAATACAATATGTAAGCCAAAAATTCATTCAGACTTCATTATCACCAGAATTGGTACAGGAGAGAAAAACATCAATACATTGTAAAAGTAATTAGTAAACAGTACTATGTGGGATCACTTTTACACATTTGTTTCAAAAGTGATAAATCAATATCAAAATAGCTAAAGGGACTACTTCATGAGTCCATCAGTAATTTTAACAAAAACTTACGGCCATTAAAAGAAGACAGCAAAACTGAAAATCATTGTGTTATCATACCTGTATAAAATTACATTAATAGCTTATAAATTGATAGTCTCAAAATCTATGATATGGTACAGGGAACTATCTTACAAAGCTTCCTGGAAATCAAACTGACTATTAATTACATTAAAATATGGGTTATGGGTCGTACTGGCTTACAGGTCAGAGTAAAAATGGGGGCTGGTATTCAGTATGACATACAAAAATGACTGACTTATAATACATTGAGTAAGTGGCTGAGAGGAATCCCAAGGACACATAAGCAGTTGATAAAAATGCAAAAACTGAATTTAACTCTAGTGCTTATTCGTATCTGCAGTCCTATAATTTTTCTGAAGCTTTGTGTCATTTTGTCTTACCCTGAGTGAAATATGTTACCTCATGATAGAACTCTGCCTATGAAAAGTGTAATGCATTATTTAATTTCGAAGGTTATTTTTCCTGATATTTTATTAACAATAATATCAATGTTATACTATAACAATAATAGTGAGGTTTAAATCATATAAGGCCTAGATATTCACCTGGTTGATTGAGATATAGCTAACATTTCATTTCTTATGATGCTTCATAAACTCCAAAATCTAAATATTTAACCTTCTCAACACCTTGAGGAGACTGGTGGATGAATTTTATTACCTCTCCTTTGAAGAGGAGCAAATGAGACTGAGCCAATCACAGAAGAACAAGTTCAGAACCTGGACCTTGCTTGGACTGTGTTCAATAAGAATATGTACATTGTTTGTTTTTTCCCCAGGAGAAAGTGAAATAGTCTCATTAAAAGAAATAAACTCTCACAAATAAACTCAGGTCTCTTATGCATTTTTGGTAGCTTTTTGGTAGACAAACTTCATGTAAATATCAGAGCTACTTGTAAGCCATCCATAAAGGAAGGAGTAGCAGTTGTTTCCCCTATTTTATAGTACCAATTGGCTGCTTGTGCAGCTGGATTTGGAGTTCTTAAATAGAATGAATAGACAGCAAGTAGAAGTGATCTCTAGTTTTAAAAATATACACACCTAAAATTTACAATATTTGAATTTGAATTTGGAAAATGTCTGATGAGTAGTTTGAATCAGTTTCATTATAAGCTTAATGAACAATTAGAAATGTGGCAAAGATCTATTCTGATGTTTGACAAACCACACAGAGTGTGGAAATCTGGGATATATTCATATCCTAAGGATTAGCTCCTGTAGAGTTTGATGATATTATTCCATCTTTGCTTAAACATAGATTTTCAGGGTTAATTCTTATAGACTGATGTTAGAAACAAAACAAAACAAATCAGGTCATTATCAATCACTGGAAAACAAGCTTTTAAAAGGGTTTTGTAATGATAAGTATGAGCTGGAAGGTATTCTTAGCATGTTTACTGTAGAGGGATAGAATAGAAGTAAATAAAGGTAGTCTAGAATGTAATCTTACCCCCTGAAGAGTTGCAGCTGAGCCAATTATTAAAGATTAGGAGCAGGCCTGATTTTAACAGGCCACACCTGTAGCCAATAAGAAGAGTGTTATAAAAGAGTGGATTGGTTGGTTGAGGGTAACTGGAGTCAGTTGGCTGCTGTGAGGATAAGGAGAAGTCAGTGCCTAGAGGAGCTGCCTACAGGAACCATCAAGGAGGTACAAAACCACATGGACCCTTTGCAATGTAATGACAATAGAACTCTTGCAATATAATGACAACTGTTTACTATGAGTGACCTTTTTGTATGGTATTTGTATTTTAGGATACAAAAGCCCTAATATCTTTTAGAGAATTTAGCAGAAGTTATGCAGCTCCTATTTACAGTTAATTTATAGACTGGAATTTTGTCTTGATCTACTAGAACACCTGCCTACCTATGATTTTTGCATGACAGCAACATAGAAACTCAAAGGAAGAGGAAATTATCAGATAACAAAACCTCTGCAGTTTTCAGGCCTATCAGTGGATTTTTCAAAACTTAGTCTTATCAACAAGTTTTAGAGTAGTACTCTGCCTTATGTCATATCGGAGTTACACCAAAATTAGTAAGATGCAATTTCCTGCTAGATTTTTGTTAAACTTTTACTGTAGTGGTAGAAAGCTGCCATTCCATGCTCATCAGAGAACTATATGTTGTAGATAAATTAGAGACTCGAGAGCTTTCTTAAAAGATATGTTATGCTACTTGATTACTAACAGAGTAAAGCATCATATATCAAATTATACTGCTTTATTTCTAACAAAGGAAAAAAACACCATATGGGTTTGTGTGGTACTAATAACATAATTTAGACATACAAAACATGTAAAGAAAAGCCCCGAAACCTCTAATAGCACAACATGACTTAAAATGATATTGTGTATATTGCAATTTTTCTAGATGTAATGCAAACAAAAAGAAGTAAGCAGAACTGGGTATATGTTTAACGCTCATTTCTCCCATTCCTTGTCCTTTCCTAAAAAAATGCACTGAAAAAATTATCTCAGTGGTAATGATGTGATCCAGTATTGTGGTCAAGGAAACTAAGTCAGTAAAACTCTCGCTGAGACAGTGTGTCAAGAGTGCAGCGTCATGCTGAGCTCTGGGGAAGATACCACTACTGTACAGGTGTAGATAAATGTGCTGAGGGCAATCTCTTTCAGTGAGATCCATGTAAGGGTCTGACAGCCAATTTTTTAAGACAAATGCTGAGCAGACTGTTATCTATAATCTCTGCCACTGGCCCAGTGACATGGGTAAATCACATGGGTCCCTGGAAGAGGAAGAAAAGTGGGCTTTATAGAAGGACTTGGGAACTTCTTGACAGAGAAGAGCTCAAGGGTATTAATCAATGACCATACCCTTAGACTTGATGAGAAAAATTCTAGCTCACCACAAACTTCTAATTAACTAAATTTTTGCATGGTGAGGTAAGCCTTGCAAAGGAGGTCAATCTTCTGTTGTTTACAGGGCCTGAATCTTTCAAATAGTTTAAGTTACTGTGGTTAAAATTCCTTTTCAAAGTCAGTATTCATTGGCATTCCTACTGTTCTAAAAGGAAGCTAGGCTTAGCTGGAAATGTTAGGCAAATTTGTGATCAGATGACTCTGTGAGTCATTAGGTTACAATCCAGAAAGGCTATGACAAAAAAGGGTGTTAGTATACTTACCTGAATCACATCTGTGCACTCACTTGGTTTGGAAACATATCAGCCCCTTAGCAAATAATTGGGAGTGACAATTCCCTGTCTGAGATAAATGCTGCAAAAGCATTAATAAAAGGACAAGCAAGAACACAATAAGTTTCTTTTGATTGTCAAAAAAAGACAAATACAAAAAGTTCTTGCATATTAAAAGTTTAGGAGGTAAAATTAACTTTTTTTTACACAGATAATTATGTATCTAATAATTGGCACTTGCAGCTGGATGTTCAAAAGTGCTTGGGCACTTGGTGGGATTGGTGCTGTAATACTGAAATGCAAACTTCTAATCTGGAAGTTTTGGAGGGTGAAAAAGCTGTTTGCATTCAGAATTGTGATCCTGAAACCTCACTTTAGTACAATGGCACCAACAGTTTTTAACAGTCCCCCTAATAGTAAGGCTGTATTTAGTGTGTAGGAAGCAGTCTTAAAAAGAACCCAGGTTTACTTGCTTCTAAATTAGCACCTGTATAATTGGCCTCTTTATCTCTGTATATCTTTGCTTCTGTTTTGCTTAGGTAGGGTGAGAGGGAGACCTCAGACTTCAGCTGCAACACTGTAAAACCTCTGAAGCCTCCTTGGATTTAGACAAGATGAGAATTGAAGTGTCAAGAGGATGCGTATGTTCGCCAATGAACTACATTAAAGTACTTTCTGTATCACTCAGTGTAATAAAATGCTGGTTTCATCTGAGTGACAGTTTTTCACAGACATGGGTGAGTTCCAAGAACTGGGGAATTCCTGGAAATTACTGTAAGTTTAGTACCTTTAGGGTTTTTTTTGGTTGGTTTCCCTCGCCCTCCTCAGCAAGTGCTCACAGCCGTGTCACTACTGGCAGGCTGTCCTCCTTGCACGCAGCCGGAGCGCTGGCCCTCAGCGCGGCTCCGCGCGGTGACAGAGGTGGCGCCGGGCCGCCCTTCTCTCACTGCCCGGGCGGGAGGGGACAATCGCCGCCTGCCCGGCCCGGGCTGGGCAGCACGGGAGGCCTGTGAGGCGATGCGCCGGGGCATACAGCACCCCGGGGCCGAAGCCTGCCAGCGGGTTTCCGAGTGACTCCTCCGGAAATATGTGGCCCGGCCACAACGCCCTGAGCCGGGCGCGGAGGGCAGCGGGCCCCGCCGGCGCGCCCAGGTGCGGCCCCTCCTGCGGCAGGGAGGGACGGAGGGAGGGAGGGAAGGAGCTCCGCGGGCGCGGCCTGCCGGGGAGCAGCGCGGGGGTGGGGTGGGGTGTGGAGCCAGGCAGGAAGGAAGGAGAGAAAGCAAGCAAGAAAGTGAGCGAGCGGGGAGCCGGAGGAAGAACTGAAAGTTGAAGGACTCTAAAGCCCTGCGCTTCCTTCTTCTGCCTTCCTGTCCCCCTGGGCTGCTGGCTTTTGGCAGAGGTAAGGCGGGCGCAGGGTGTGCGGGGTTTGGGCGGGCTCTGGCCGCTGCCGGGCCGGCCGCCGCCGGGGGTGATGCTGCGGCTCCGGTGCCGCCGGCAGCGAGCCCCGCGCTGCTGCTGCGCCCGCCCTGGAAAGCTGCTGCAGAGTGTCTGGGACGGGGCATGTCCCACATGAGCGACACGTACCGAAGCTGGGATCGAAATGGAAACAGTTGTAGGCAGGTAGAAAATAAGGTGTGTGTTGCTGTCTCTTTTCTTTGTAGCTTCAATTATTTCAACCATTTGTATGTAAATGACATGCTAAAGAACAGTGCTTTATTGTAGTGTGTTTATTTAGTGTATGAGTCGTTTTTGTGAAGGCAGACATGAACAGACCTCATGTTAGCTGCCATTATACACCTGGATATTTTATCAGAAAACTTAAAGTCAAAGAAGCTGTAGTATGTAATGGATGGAGAATACGAATGAAGGGTACAGCAGAAGGTACTAGTGTTGCCACTGCAACTTCCCAAAGTTCCAATTCCACCCTGAGTTTGCTTATTCATGCCATGCCGTTCCTTACTCCAGCGACTCTGCAAGTCGTTCCACTGGAATTTCTTGCAGTATGAGGTTTGACTCCGAGGTAACGAAAGTTGCTGAACCTATTTCTAGAAGGCAAGTTAAAATTTCTGAAATTAAAAAAAGAAAAGAAAGACAAAGAAACAGTTTGACAGAGGATGTGATTAAAGGTATTTTATAATTATCCTCTAGGTTGACCTATGCTTAGTAACTTCCTTGTATTGGTAGAGGCAATAGCTCTATCGCAATTGTTGCAATCGGTAATTTTTTTTTAAAGCAGTCTATATGCTGATTGTTTAATGTGGGTTTTTGGAAAGACTTTTAATCTACAATGTTTTCTATGTTAATCTTGTCAGTTTTTATGGAGTTGATTGCAATGCGAAGATGAAATTTACTACTTGCTGATTTTGTTCTGCTCCGTGGTAAGACCTGTTGCGCTGTTTGTTGGGTGGGGGTTTGTTTGTTTTTGGTTTTTTTTTTTTAAACATATTTATTAGGATCTTAATCTAGTATGTTGTTTAGCAGAAGTTGGGAGCAAGCCTGAACTTGCTTGTGTCAGTTGAACTGATTGCTCAGAGTGTGATTATATTGCCATGTACTTTTAAAGGTTTGACAGTTTCTTCAGGCTTGTATCTGTATTGATATTAAAAAAAGGAAAAAAGCCTAGTCCCAGCTGAATGTTTGTGTTCACCTATAACCTACTGTTCACACATTTAATTATTAAAATTTTGGTTGGTTGCTTGCTTGCCTCAACAAAGATTTGTCTATCTCCCAGTCACTTTTGTCTTCAAGACTTTTCGACTTAAACAATCAGAATTAAAGAATTTTAAAATTAGTAGGTAGAGCTTTCCAGAATGCTAGACACAGGTGCTTACCCTCCATGTGAGGAAGGGTTCTGAGAATTAGAAATGCCATTTTTATTTGATCCTATTTAGCTGTCACTTTTAGTAGAAGAAAAGACCTGTTAGGCCACTCTTGAGTTTTTTTGCCACTCCTTGCCTAAGTCCGTTCCATAAGATGGGAAAATGAAGAAATTAACAATCAGTTTGTAAGGAAGTGTGAAAAACATCTTCTGTGAAAGAAGGTTGTATGATTCTGTGAAAGGCTTGAGATGTGCGACACACGTTGCAATTCATCTGCTGCTGAAACTTTTTTCTTAGAAGAAAAGCCCAAATGGTTTTCCTTGTGTTGCTTTTTTCACTTAGCAGTTTAGGTGTTTTGTCCATATTTTGATAAAATGGAATGGTCAGGTGTCTTCCAAGAAGTTTGACATTTTTCTTTTTTTTTTTAATAGCTTTTTCCTATTTTTGGTGACCATGTTGAGAATGGTGGTTTTTGTCTTGGTTATGCTACTTAAGATAATATATTACAACAAGAATAAATTTTATTTAAGCAAGTTCAAATTCCCCTTGTGTTTTTGTTTGTTTTTTTGTTGGTTTTTTGGGTTGATTTTTTTTTTTGCTATTTATAAGTAGGAAAAATCTGTTTTGCCTTGCTTCTGAGAGGAGATGTGTTTTATGGAGTGTATGCAGCCATGTGCACTAATGTTGTTTACAAATGCTGAATTTGTGGTGGTAGAAATATGGATGTGAAAGAGAATGAATGTATTTGTACAAATGTGTATATGCCAATCCATTCTAATACTGTACATTCTTTAGGGTTTATTATAAATTACTTTGCAAACAAAGCTAAGGAGGTGATTAAATTATTTTTCAAATTGATAGCAATCATATCAAAATAGAGCAATGTATTGAATAAGGTGGTCCTTGAGTTCAAACCTTATAAAATGTTTTAAAAAATGATTATATGTTTATGTTCTAGCCTGTGAAATGCTCACCAGTGTGTGTAGATTTGTTTAGTTATTACATTAATCTTTGTGTAAGTAGTGAAACCAAATCAGTTGTCAGTATAACTCTTTGCTTAGACCCACAAAATAATATGTAATCTTAGTGGTATTTAACCAGTTGCATAGCTAGGCCAGATCTATAGCATGTCTTCAGAAATCTTGATGGATGCACTGATAGCTTCTGCCGTAGACAACTAGAGAAACAGAAAGTGGCTTGGGCTTTATCTTGCAGCACTGTTGGCATTTTGTGGTCAAAATGTCCTCTCGGCAAGCAGTTCCTTCCTTCCTTCGCTTTGTTTGTAAAATACACAGCAAAACATAATCGTTCTTACAGATTTGGACACAGTTTGTTCTCTGCTAGGTATCCCTTTGCATTGGTATGTGGTTTATGCAAAGATGAGTTAGAGTCCAAACAGCTGATAACACATGGCTATTTGAGTTCCTGAAGTGACAACACTGGAGGTGTTCTGGAATAAGGGACAGGCAGGCTATTGCAAGCTATTGCATGTAGAAAAAACAGTATTACGATAGAGAAGAGAGAATGTGTGGATATAAATATTTTTGTTTATCTATAACAGATATATACTTATTTATAAATATATAGCTAAAGCTAGTCTCCTAGATGCATTTTTTGTTATTATGAAAGGTGGAAGGATTGAGAAGATGATACTGTCTAAAAATGAACACTAACACCTTAGGGGAAGAAGTAGCCCAATGCTATCATGAAACCCAGAACTGTCAAGGAAGGTGGAAATGGCTGACATCATCAGCTGCAACTGCAACTTTACAAGCCTTAGACTGATCTGCTAATGCTGTAGGGGTTTTATATACTTGAATATGTGTGTGCTTTGGTTGTTGTTTTTTGGTGTTTTTGTTTGGTTTTTTTTTGTCCTTTTATTTGTAGTCATTTGATTTGTGTTTTTTTAATTACTGGGTATCTGAAAGACTATTTTCTGTCCCAAACAGTACCTGTCTCATATTTTTTTCCCTGGTAATTAATTTCTGTACTATTTTTTCTTCATTCTGTACTCAAAATCTGAGAATATATACTCATCTAGTTAAGAGGATATACGTTTACATTTTTCAGGGTTTAGAGATGGGTGGAGGCCATACTGTTGAATTTTGTCCCTTATGACTAGAGATTGCCATGAAAATTTTGAGGAAATGCTGAGTTTTCAAATTTTCAAAGGAATGATGGAAGTTTATATAAGTATGCAGGTTGGAATGGGAAAAAGGTAAATACAGAAGTGGGTTGTTAATCCACTGTTCAAATCAATCCAAGGCTTTTTGAATTTAAATGACTTGGGAATCTTTAATTGAGGGTTAACTCGGTAATAAAGTTACTGTCTTGAGAAGCTGATATCTGATTGACCTATAGAGTTGTCTGTCTAAAGGGTTTTAATTGTATCAATTTAAAATTCAAGATAAGTCACTTCTGAGAATTGTGGTAGTGATCGAAGCTGATAAAAATATATCCAGAAAAATGAAGCTAGAGACTAGAGATTTATTTTAAATAAAGGAACATTTATAGCAATTGGTACAGTAAAAATGTAGGCAATGTTTTAAGCTTAAATTCTAGATCCTAAGTGCTGCATTTTTTGTTGTGAAATACTTTGAAGAATTAGGTATTGATGCCTACTACCCTACTACCACAGACAAATTCTGGTCGTAAGATTTCTCCTCTTTCGAAATGCTGCTTAAATCTTAATGCTCTTCCACTGAAGCTGTTCTTTTCCAGGCTGCTTAAGGCTAGTACCTGCATGCCAGGACAGCTGTTCCAGTCAGCAGATTTCCCTAAGGCCAAATTACTCTTTATACAGAAAGAGGTGAAAAACCTGTTGAGTGTGGCTGATCTTAAACCTTGTTTGAAGAAATATTTTTTGGGGTTGTTTCAAACACCTTCAGAACAGTAGCATCTGGTTTTTGTAACTTGTGATTTTAGATATGGCCCTGAAAAAAAGAATAATTCAAACAGATGGAATCTGGAGTGTAAGAGCTGAGATGGAAAATACTAAGGAAAAACTCATGAACAGCCAGAACTTGCCTATGGGGTCATGCCTGTTCTCTTTGTGGCCAAGGGAAAGCTTCCTTGTCAGAGTTGAGAGGCTGGTGGTTACCTGTTTCCTGTATTCCTGCAGACAGTTTGTTTGAAGGGCTGGGTCTACTGCTCAAAACCATGTTATTGAGGATAGTACTTGTTTGGTTAGGCTCTCAGTTGGAGAGGGCTTGAATGCACAGTTCATGTGGAATGCTCTAGACAGTCATTTTTCCTTTGTTCTGTTGCAGGTGTGTTTCTATGTTAAAAGGATTTTGAGATTGGAAGATGAGGGAGTAGAAGCCCTATTCCATAATTAATTGGTGCTAGTGTGGGAATAGGAAAGTTTTAGGCTCCAGTTGTGGTCTTGGATAACATTTTCTCTCCCTGATAGCCAAGTACTGTGTAATGTGAGTGTGTGTGTGTAAATAAGTGGTTCATCTCTTAACTGTTCATCTTAATGTTTAACTACTAGGAATATGTGTTTTAAGTCTGTATTACTTGTGCTGAGACTTTGATTTTGCTATTTTCTTTATATAGGCTAAGATAAAAGGATAGGTTTACCCTTGTTGAAATTATTGTATACAAACAATTAAAAAATATTACTGTTCAGCTGACAGGGAGTCTTTCACAATTTTATTCAAGGTAATTCTGAGGTTCAGGTGAGAATTTTTTTTAATGTCCTTTTTCTTTTCCATGTGTTTGCAGTCTTTAAAAAAAAATCAGTTTGAACTGAAGAAACTTGAAGAGGTGTTTTGAGGAAACAGATATTTTCTGCTGGCTGGCGGACACCAAATTCAAGAGTTTTCTTGCTAGTGAACATGCACGCAACCTGACTATTTCTACTTGACTGTGTGGGGCAATATACGGAATGAAGTCATGTCATCCACAGGCAATGGCTCTGATATTGAAGAATTTTTAGTCAACATTAACCTTGCACAGTATCTTCCTAACTTTAAAAAATATGGCTATAACACAGTGACAGATTGCGTGGGAATCAATAACTGCGTGCTTCAGCAAATGGGAGTGTTGCCTACAGGGCATCGCAGAAGGATTCTTAAACAGTTAGACAGTCTTTTGGAAATTCAAGAAAATTCTCTTTTCCATGAAAATTTAAAATTCAAAGACCTGAAAGGTTTGGAAGAGAAGCAATATTCATCCTCTGATCAGGAGTCTCCTGTAAGCAACTCAAGTGTAGATCAGACTGGCTTGATACCTGTAACATCATCAGAACAACTTCTTAAAAAATCTTACGTCAATAAGGAAAAGTTTGAACTTGCAGAGCACAACTCAATGGAGGCAAATGATGATAACTTTACAAATTTGGATTTTTCTAGTTTATACCAGAATTCGGACAGCATACTAAAAGCTGTCAGTCAAAATAGAAATACCAACACGAATAATCAGCAAGATGCCTCACTGACAGAAGCTGCTGCATACCAAGCTGATGAGCACTTGATTGGCCCTTTGGTATTCCGTGATCCTCCTTCATTTGTTCGTTCATGTGAGACAAAATGCGAGGAAAACAAACAGCAGAGGTTTGCAGATGAGGGTGATTTATCTAATAGAAAACCAGATTCTCCATTCTTTAAGTTTAAAGGAGAAATGATAGACAATGACTTATATGATTCCTGTACACTAAACTGCATGAAAGTATTTCCAAGAGCAAGCCGATCTTTTATCTTAAGGCATCGACCTGTACCAGAAATTCCCGAATCAAGTAAAGTTCAACCTTCATCAAGGTAATTGCTCTTTAGTACTAATGAGAAATTACTATCATGGTAGAACTTACGGTTTGGGGTTTATTGAGTTTTTTTCTTATGTCTATTTTCTTTTTGTGTGGGTTTTTTTAATATGTGCTGTAAATTACACTGGATCTGATATGAATGTTGCCAAATTAACTGAAGAAGGATTAAGCTTCAATGTACTTTAAAAGTATAAATGAGAGTGTAAAGGGAAATTTTAGAACAGTGTGTCCTTATAACCGCCCCAACTTTCTCTGCATCTACATATGAACAAATAAAGGAATCTTTATTGATTTAGATATAACTCTTATAAGCTATAAAACATAAACAAGAACTTCAAGATGGCTTTTGGGTTCATTTCTGAACTGATAATCATTTAATTGTTAACTTTGGAGAATGAAGGCAATCATTTATTCATATTATGCGTTGGCTTTTGCTGGTGGTCTCATAACAACAAAACCTTAGCTTTTAATGATGTTTCTACTATAAAAATATTTGAGACATTCCAGCAGAGGAAAACAGCAGTAGAAAAAGGAGGAAAAAAAAGACGATAGCTGTGGATGGTTTTTCAGAGTTTATGGAATATTTTAATTTGTTTCTAAGTATTCAGGTGATGTGACTGTGTATTTTTCTTCCTTCAGAAGGGTTGAGTTCGTAATTTGAAATGAGAAATTACTGAGTGGCACTTATTTCTTGAATAAGCATTAGTTGTTATAGCTTGTCTTCGAAAAATATGATAGAATGTTGAGAAAAATATCTGCTGTTGGGACTTAATTCAAGACCTATCTTAACAAGGTATAATTGTTGGAATGTTAAAAATAATAGGCACTGAATATGTAGTCAATCACAATACAATATTGCAGTCTTTAAGCAAAAAATACCTCCCCACAGGGTAATTTGTAATATAGTTGGATCTATTAAGTAAGTTTTAGTTGTCATGCTCGCCGAGTGTCTTAAACAGAAGAAAAATTAATGCAGAAGCATGTGCAAAGTTTTGTTGGTGTAGCCATATCCAGATCATTAGGTTGCATTTATTTTTTTTTTCAATTTTTTTTGCACCACAAGCTATGCCTGGAGGGGACATGTCTAAGAATGTTTTATATTTATCTTGAGTTTTTCATCTGTGTATCTCAGCAGTTAGAAACATCGAGTTTATACATGCTCTAAATGCAGGGATTTCCCAGCATTTTTTAGTTTTTAGATTATGAGCAATGTCAAAATTAATCTTGTAGTACAGTTGTTTGAACAGGTGGAGAGGCAAAGTTTCTTTGCAACAATTAGTGATTTTTTTTTTGGTGTGCCTTAAAAACTGCTTCATTGGTGTCTTCTAAATGACAAAAAAAAATGTGCTCATTGAAACTTTAATGTACCTATCCAGTGAGGTATACTGCTCCAGTGAGGAGAAGATTTATTTTAACTTTTGTAGAATGATTATACCTACTTCATTTAATAAAGCTAGTCACGCTGAGACAAAATGGGATTCTTAACCTCTAAAACATAACTACATACTAAAAGAGTATTCTCACTATCTTTTGAGAAACAGTCATCCAGTTGAGAGAATGTATAGTAGTCTTTCCACCACTGGAGTAAATCCGCCAATTCCCAGTCTGTTAGTGATTGATATGTGACTGGGACACTAACTTCATTACCCAAAATTTTGACTTGTGAGCTCCAGTATCTTTTTGTCTTTATGCTCCAGTTACAGCAATATGGAAATCCTGAGGGACCAGTGTGTCTGCCAAAGATCGAGGCTAAACAAGAGCTTCACATCAGAACTTAAACATGGCAGAAACTCTCTTGATAACCTTTCTGGCAGCCTTTTCACCTCAGGAAAGATTGTATGTTTCTCACAGAATTGCATAGGCAAACAGCCTTAACTGGCCTTATTGATAGATGCTGGTTTCATCCTTATTATATTGTAAAAAGGCTTTTCCATAGAGGCAGAGAAATCCTGCTGAAATCTGGGAAGCCCAGCATTTCCTTCTAGTCATTCATGGATATAAGTCATTAAATTTTTATGCAAGGAATGCTTTTCTCATCACCTCCTGTGTGGCTTTAGCACAAAAATTCTTACAGTGGGTCTCCTTGTGCCCCATAGTCGAGGTGTAACAGTGTCATTTTTTATTAGTAATAATGCACTTACCTCCCTTCCAATTTTATCTGCTTTCCTGTGCCTCACTTCTGCTCCTGACTCTTGCCTGTAACAAAGCATGCTGGCATCTGGAAAGGCACCACAGCATTTTAGAAGTTGAAAATACTTGGTTGGTTTATTTCTTTTTTTGAATTATGGTCCTACAGTGTGGCAGCACTGTAACGTTGGGGGGGGTGCAGAATTAAGAAAAAAAAAGAGAGCAGTGACAATTACACATTTTTTTAATAGTGGAGTTATTGTGCAGATTTTAGTACTGGTTTTTGTTGCTCAGTATTCATGTGTAGTTACACTAGAGTATTTGCAGCTGGACTTCTCCTTTTGTATCATTATGAGCTCTCTCTTGTTGGAGAATTGTTAACCAATTGGTCAAAAGGTGTTTAAAACCACAAAGTGAAAAATAGAAAATAATGAAAGTATTGCAGTGGATGGAACTAACCATCAATGTGTCTTTAGGACAAGATTAAACATAATTAGTTTTGAAATAGTTTTAGATGCTTTGGATACTTTGGATAATGTCAACTGGCAGTCACTCTTCTGTGAAATAGTTACCATTGCATCAGTCTGGGAAGGAATCTGTTCAAACAAAAAGCTGAAGCAGATTTATAACATGGTAGATCTGATTTTTATACAGAATAATATGCAGATAAAATTTCAGACAGATGAATGATACAATTTTTTAGATGTTTTCATGTCGCCCATCTTTGTTACTTGTGCAGTAGTGGGGTTGTTCTTATTCTTTATTAAAAAAAAGTAAGAAAAACTAGACCAAAATTCTGAGCAATATCCTGCTTATGGGGGAAGATATAAATAAGTAAAATAGATAATGATGCTTGGCCCGAGCAGGCGCCACTTGTTTTCTGCAGTTGTTAGATCCTATAGTTGGGATTTCTTGCTTGGTGCTGATATCCTTTAGACTCCATTTCTTAGCATACAGGTGCTCAAGATTGCTAATAAGTTGCCAAGCTGGTGTTGCTGTGTATCTCTACTGTGTTCTGCCACAAAAATAAATTTTTTAGAAGAGAGAAGCTGCTCCCTCTCTTTTCCTGTGGGAAAGTGTCATTTTTACATCTGCTAGCAGTCTATAAACCTCAAAGCTTTAATGCAGCATGCTAGAGCAGTTTTGATGTGTTTGCATTATGGGAGGGTTAGGTCTTGAGATAGATAGAAAAGAAAACATGTCTTGAATGAGTTTGCAAACAAAAGCTTCTTTCATTTAAAACACTCAGCAGATGAATGCCAAGTAAAGACTTTGAGGCACTGACCTCCTTCCCTCACATTTTTGCAAGGTGACAGGAGTATATTGAACAAACCAGCTTGGTGCAAAGTTCTGTGTGAAATTTTAGCTTTCCAGCCTTTCAGCATTTAGCAAGACCAGTCAGTGCCTCACACCTTTCATCCTGTTTATACATAATATGGGGTGCTAGAGAAGTGTGTGCAGCCTAAGCTGCATCCGGTACCTCTTAATATATGAAAACAGGGAGTCATAGTCACCACAGCTGGAACAAAGTCAACATTGACTGACATTTGAAACTATTAGTATATCTTTGAAAAATTGGCACATGTTGTGGTTGGCAGACTGCTTGTGCTAACCTTCCATTAAAGAGCAAAATAAAGAATATCATCAATTTTGGTTGAGGTACTCAATTTTTGAATTGAAAAAATTCATGAGAAGAGATATTCGCTTTTTGAAATGGCTAAGAAAAAGTCATGAATTGATACAGTTACAAGATTTTTTCAATTTTTTTCCTCCAACAGATGTCTTCAGTATTTTTCTCTCTTTTAATCCAGGCATTTAATCTGTACAACAACTAGCCTACTATTCTATTAAGCATTCACAAATTATTATCATTTTATAGCTTGCACTGTTGGGTTTTTATGATGCATAATCTTTCAAGCAGATACTCAAAGTGAGCTCATTTCACTCATATCTTCAGATAGTTTTTAATTTACATAAGTTTGAAATTTGCTTTCCAAAAATGACAAGGAGATGTCTTTTTCCAGCATTCAAAAATACTGTAGTTGGTTTTTCAGCAGGATTTTGTGCCATGTATACATAAATGTAGGCGCATGATCAAAAAGAATACACAAGTCCTGAAAAGTATATGGATTTAAAAAAAAGTGTAGGGTATTTTGTGTGTGTGATTTTTTTTTTTGTTTTATTTTTTGTTTTTTTTTAAGCTGACTTGTTATTTTTCATTACTTGGTGAAATTATCCATCCACCCTGAAACTAAGCAAATGACTCACTGTTTTACATAAGGAAGACCTCCATAATTTTAAAGGCTCTTCAAGTCAAAGCTGTGTATCTTTAAGTCTTAATTTAGTTTAATGCTGCTAATACCTTTTAAAAGATACCAACCTACCAACAAAAAATCTGGTCTGTGTTGAAATACACTAGGTTAGGTTTTGGGGTTTTTTAAGCATATTAAGTTCACACAAACACATGAAGTTAGTTTGCTGATGGAGCTTCAAAAGGTGTAACTAGATGAATTTTAGTAAAATGTATGATGAAACACAGACTTTTTAAGTATTTGCTATGTATTTATTGTAGTTATGACTAAGGAGAGTAAGCAGTTATATATGGGAATGAGGCTATTATCCACTTTTACTGGCCCAACTCACCCTGTGTTTTCTAAACCCGGGATTTTATAAAGTAATCGTTGGGGGACTTAGTTATGCAACCTGGATAACATTTGGAATGTCAAGTAGCTTTATAAGTTGTGGCTTCCATCTTGAATTTAACCTAATAAAATTTTTGAGGCAGATTTAGGTATGGAGTCAAAATTATGTGAAATAGTAGTTCATGAACGCCTGCCTTCTGTCACAAAGAAACATCATTTTGTAGTTAGGAGTAATTCAAGTTGGACTTCATGGGACAGTAGGTCCAAAGTCCTAAATGTAGCTTATCTTAAAATAATAAAATTTCTCCATATGTTAAAAGGGGAAACAAAAGTTAGGAGATTGATCGTTTTAGTAGAAGATATTGCCTTTGGCTTTAAATGATAGAGGACCCACAAACTGTTAGGAAAACTGATAAGGATCTTAAATGGAATTTATAAGCCTCAGAATATTCTACAAGGATGCATGAGAACCTTCAGTACTCCTATTTTAGGCAGGGAAAATGAAACAAAGAGGAAAAATTGATAATATATTAGTGGGGGAATTCAGAGCTTGACTGAAAAGACCTGTAATACCGACCACTGGACAAGTAAAGGCGGATTAGAAAATTTTGAATTCACACTTTTTCTTCCTATGTTCTGATAATAAAGCTGTCTTGGCCTGAAATATTAATAGTAGCAATAATATTGCACTGTACTTGAAATTACTGTAATACATGGGACCAGCATGCCACTAATAAAATAACTTTTCTGCTGTGCATGGAGGATGCCTTCTTACCCATGTGCAAAATGTGTAGGGGTGTCCCTGGCAGTTGCAATGCAATGCCATTTACCTCTTGGTTTTAAAACTTTGTAGAGGGAAATAATTCTCTTAAGGAAATCTAAACTTTACAGTAATTTTTTTTCAGTGTTTGGGAGCATGTTCTGGCTGGATTCTCAGGCCCCTTATGAGTTTAATGTTAAAATAGATTTTCATAGTACATCCTTTTTTAAATACAGTCATTGGTAATCATTGTGAAAGAGAAGGAAAGGAAAAGCCTGAGGAAAACTCTGGGATCTCCATTCTTCAAGCAATCTGAATGTTTCTAATATCAATTCAGAACAAAAAGCCCCCTGACTTTGAGATGTCTGCTAGGATCAGAGAAGTATATTTAGTGTCATAAGGGGAGGAAAACATTGTTGTGTGACTTTAAAAAAATCAGAAAATTTCCCAAGATTTGAAACTTATTGTTTCTATATTTGTATAAAATTTTAATTGTTTAACTGCATGAGATGGTTTTGCTTATTTTCTGGGAAATTTCAATTAATGTTTTCATTCTGTGCTTTGTTTTGTTCAAGTTCCCTTCAGAGAAGAAGAAATATGGGCCTTGTAAATATTTCTTGCACTGGGAGGCAAATTTCACAAAACAGTGAGTTAAGCATGCTGATATTTACTTCTTGAATATTAAAGAGAAATAAATCTTGGACTGGTTGTCTAAAATAAGTATTACTTACAGATTTTAAGAAATATTGGGCATCTCAAATGTCTAGAAGAATTATGTGGTAGGAGAGGATTGAATCAGTTCTGCATTTTTACTTACTTTTTGAATATATCCAAATAAAAAAAAAATAGAAAATCTATTCTTTACACTTCATTTATTTTAATATATATATTTTTAGACTAGTGTTTTAAGTTTTTAATATTATATCCAGATTTTTCTAAGCAGAGTTCATTTCTTCAAAGATATAAGGAGTATATTCCTGACTAATGCTGCCTAATTTGTTTCTAAGTGCTCATAGCTCCTGGAAAGAACAGGAAATTTTTTGTGTTAAATAGTTTACTGAAGTGTTTTGAAGTCTTGTGCAGTCAGCGGGAAACTTCTTTCATATTTAAAAAATGTCTTTTTTGAAGTTATGTGTGTTTATTTTAAGCAAATACTTGGTGACAAAATGAAGATGGTGCACAAAAGAGTTCTGTGGTCGTTTATTTTTGGTATTTTTTAAAAGTCAGAATAAAGAGCTTTGGAGCTATTGCTTCTTAGACTAGACAATTGAAGGTTTTTTTTATTTCAACTTGATGCAGGATAGGAAAGAAGAAAATCCCTGTATGCCAGTTATAGTCAAATTACATAATAATAGTGTTAATGTCTCTGGTGAAAAGAAGGTATCTGGAGCTCATGTAGAAATAGGATATTGTTTCTTGTTCCTCAAAGTTTTTTCTGGGAAGGACAGAGAAATTGCAAGCTGCAAAATCTGTGTCCCTTGTTGATTTTATTATGACTTTAGCAGAGCATTTCACACAGTAGAGCACTGTGTGACTGTATCTATTTATTTATTCTTTATTTATTTTCTTTAAGATACTTCAGTGGAAGAAAAGCCACCCATTATCTCTCCATATGGGGAAACCTTTATTTCTGACAACGATAAAGATGCTAAAGTAAGTTGAGAAGCCTGAATGTATATAGTCTGTCTTCATTTTACTCTTCATGCTGGGTATTTCATACTGGCCTTTTTTTTTTTTTGTGCTCTTTTAGTTGCCAGTACTTGATTTCTGTCATTTTAGGTATATGCAAAAGGTTTATGATGTAAATGTATGAGGACTAATGACTTTTATTAATCCCAAGAAACACTTTGTATGTTCAGTAGTAATAAAAAGCTGGAGTGTATGTTTTGGTTGTTTCTTTGCTCATAGAGGTTAAGCTGTTGAGATTTGAAACCGTTAGAATTTACTAAGAACGCTAAAAGTGGCTTTTTTTTCTCATCTGAGAATTGCAGCTCAAGATTGTGTATCTCTGCACAGACTTTTGCATATCCTGTGAAAGCAGCTTGCACATTAGCTTAGGTGATATGATGGTCATATTTGGCCATGCCCTTTTTCAGTTCCTGTATATGAAAGTTCTCAGGACTTTTAAGTTCTTGCATGATATTTTTCATGCATCATCTAAACTTGCTGTATACCCTGAAAGTTGCTTTCTTGTAGGATTCTCTGAAGTGAATATTTTTGTTGGGGTTGGTAGTTGGTGTGAATGCCACAGATGACATGTGGACAGACTTCTGAATCACGTGCAGGGAGATATGGGAGGTAAATTAGCTTAGTGAGGCATCTGCCAAATGCCATTAGTTTCCAGCTCCTGCTTCTGTCTCAGCAGGAGGCAGACCAGAAATTGTTGATTCTGTGATTACTTAGACTTTTTCCAGCCAGTCTCAAGCCACAGAATTAAAGATAACAGAAAATTCTTCTGTCCTGGTCTTCAGTCTAATGTTTCATTTTTAAACTATTGTAAACTATTGACTAAAATAAAAACTACTCAAATGGATGTCTAGGGTTTTTCTTTCTCCCATTCTAATGTCTTTAGAATTGATCAATATAAGAAGATGGTTCAAATTTTGTCTTCCAATGAGAGTAGTTTTATAGAAATAAAAGTAATCTCTTCTTGATGCATACTATGCTTTTTTTGTTGTTGTTGACCTTTTAACACAGTACACATAAAATCATACCTTGCCTTTCCTACTTGTTCTTGTTATGTGCATGCAAAGCTGACCTTTGAGTGTTCATTTTCTTTCCTTGAATGCAATGCCTTGTCTGTGCTAGTTATTGTTGTCTGTGCCAATGTCTTTAAAAATTCAAAATTTAACTTTGTAATTGTTTCAGTGGTCTAAGCTGATTTTCTAGAAGAAGTTTCCTAGCCCTCTTGTTACTTATTAGCATTATTCTGTACATTTCATTGAAATGGTTGTTTATGAAAAAGCTTACCCAGAAAGGTCATCAGCATTCTTTCTTATCTTACAAAGGCACAAAGTACAAAAATACCATGCTGTTAAACTGGATTAACGGCTTGAAAATAAATTGCTATTTTGCTGGTTGTAGAATCATGATTAATGCAGTGTATTATGACATCCTTTACCTGAGCTGAAGATTTGGATTTTAATATCGCTTCCATGTATGTGAACAGTTTCTTACATTGTTTATCACTTGCCTGTTGGAAACATCATAGCTGATTTTAGTTCCGTTAGCACTTAATTGTGGACAAAGGTCATAAAGAACTATGTAACAAACATCTTGAGATTTCACTTTCAGATTTTTTTTCAGCAGAAGCAAATATCCTAGGAACACATGAGAATATTAGGTAACACTGTAAAGTATCTGAGATTTTAGAGCTTATTGCTTCTGGTTCATGTTAAGTCATGAGAGTATAGTTTGTCCATGTTGATTAAAAGGTGTTATGCTGTTATACTTAAGACTGAAATTTGTTCTAAGGGCTTGTAAGTTAGCCATCACCCTTCCTTCTCTTTCATTGGTGTAAAGAAAAGGCTTCTATAGGCTTTTGTGAAGGGAGTGACTGTATAAATAGGTAATGAGTCACTACAGACTGGAAGTAAGTGAGCATGAGAAAACAGGGGAATGAAGGTTATAAAGAAAATTTACCTTTGGTTTGGGTCAGGAAGAAAGATAAGTATAAAGAGAAACCTCTGAAAGGCAACCTGAAGAAGGAATTGGGTTTTTTTAAAATGCTGATTTAAAAACAACACAAAAATTCAGGTGTTTTAGCAACATTTTATTGTTGTGTCTAACTAAAAGAGTCAAGTATATTAGAATTCCTCCAGAGGAAGACTGAATTCTAATGAGTTTAGGCCTCATGAGTGACATACTGGCTTTATTTCTTGCCTTAGACAGACTAAGTTAAACATGCAATTTGAGCTCAGTAAATTGTGTGAGCTGAGTATTGGGATACTGTGGAAGGCTGGCTGCATTGCATTTCATGAGAAAATGCTTTGTGTAATACCTCAGACACTTGAAGGAGGTGGGGGTTTTGTCTTGTATTGAGCCTGAGCATCTTGCAGGATATTTTTGTAAACAGGACAATGCAAATGCTTGGGTTTTCATTTGTTTGAAATAGATTTTTGTGAGCAAATAGAACTTCCTTTACCCACAACCTGTCTTCATTTGTGGACTTTTACATCTTAAATTCTACTGACAATAGAAACACATTTCTTAGTTATTGCTTGGAAGTTATCTGACTCTCTGAATTCACTTGCTCAAGCACTGAAATTATGGAGTGAGCAGAAGCAGGACATCAAACTGTTACTGTAGTGGTTCTTGACAGGCATGAAGAGGTACTACCATGTAGCTTCAGTGGGTATGGATTTCAATTGTATTCTGATAAACAAATGAAGATAAAGGACACTGACTATTTTTACTCTGAGGATGTGTCATCCACCATGATATTAGCCTCTTAACTATTGTGGAGAAGTGTGGCCATTTCCATTTCTTTTGGGAGATTCCAGGCAATGGAAATACTTGATAAACAGTTGATAGATTGCTTTTGAGTTTTCTATTTAATTTGTCTACAAAGTACATTGATGCTTTTTGCTTAGTTTTTTATAGGGTTTGTTTTGTTGCTTGTATTGATATGTTGGGGAGTTTGTATTGTTTTTTTGTTTTTTAGCCCCTTTAGCCCTTTAGCTACAGTGCAGTACTGCGATGTATGGGTGGTTAAGTTTTGGTGGGTTTTTATTTCTGGTTGGCAGAGGAAGACAGACAGTTCACCTAGATTTATCCTAGCATCAGACTGATTTCTACATTTTTGCTGCACACTTCCTCTGCTTTGAAATATGTCTTTTTTTAGTTTTGCCTTTCCATGTTGCCAAGGTACAGTCCTCAAGTACAAGGTTAGGTGCTGCTACTCAGAAAACAAATGGCAATGTTGTGAAAGCTTATCCACTTTGTTTCTGCTGTTGTTCAGCTTTGTTACCTACACATGAAAGCTTAAATGAGTTAATTAAAACACTTCTGCCAGAAAGCATGAAGATGTTAAATTTAGGAGTTTTTTAATGAAGAAAGACATATTGAGAAGCCTAGTAGTACAATGTGATTGTCAGACTAAGTTTAGGAAGTGTGAAATGTAATGTTCATGAGCAGTGTTAACCTTGACATTTTTTACACTGCAAGCAGTTTACAAAGCAGTGTGATAAAGATTTCTAAGCAAAAGTTAATAGATGAACCTTTTAGGAAGAAGTTCTTGGCAAGAAACAACCCAAAAAACCCTAATGACAGATATTCAGTGTGTCTGGGTTCAGTTTTGCTTTAGGATTTTGAATTTGCCATTATCTTAAGTATTCTGTGAAGGCTGTAGATTTATTCCAAGAAGAAATATTGTTATGAAAGATAGGCTAGCAGTAGCAAATCATAAATGGTGCTTAAGCTGCATGTAACATGTGGCTCTTGAGCTTAAAAAATATTCAGTTGTTGTGGTTTAACCCCAGCTAGAACTGGAACGCAGCTGCTTGCTCGCTCCCACTGCAGTGTGGAGACCTGGAAAACAAGTAACCTCTTAGATGGTGGAATAAAACCAGTTTAATAATTACTACAAAGCAAAATGTAATAATAATACTAATGCTGATAGTAACTCAAGTGAAGAGAGCAGGATGCTCTGTGCTATGGAACATCCCTTTGGCCAGTTTGGCTCATCTGTCCTGGCCATGCACCCTCCTGGCTTCCTGTTCTGTGCTCGCTGGCAGAGCATGGGAAACTATAAAGTCCTTGACTTAGAGTAAGCTGTACCCAACAACATCAGTGTGTTATCAACATTATTCTCATTCTCAAATGCAAAGCATAGCTCTCTACTAGCTGCTGGAAAGAAAATAAACTATCCCTGCCAAAACCAGATTGTCAGTGGTGCCTTGAGAAAAATCAGAATAGTGGTATTTCTATACACTGAATCTCTTTATCTGATTTGTTTGGATCAGGTTTTTTGGGCCATGCTTAAATGTTGGAAATAACATTTCTTAGAATACAAAAATCAGCTTTCAAGTGCATGTTTGAAAATGGGGGAAAGAACAGTGCTGCTAGCTAGGCTGTTAGTGTGTGATTTGTATCTGCAGTAATTTAAATATCACTCCTTCAGTTACAAGTGTTAGTTACAATATATTTCTTTTCTAGGAACTTCATGGAAATGAATTCCTGGCTTGTGAAAATAAATTGGATCCAGGAATGAATGAAGAATATTCTTCTAAGAATCTATGGTAGTAAATAAGAATTACTGAGAAACTCCAAGTGTAAAGAAGAAAATGCTATTTACTGATGTTGCAAGTGGATCTCTAGCTCTGAGGGCACAACCATGACTGTATTTTGTTTTATTCTGTTTGAGACTTTACCCCATCCTATATGAGGCAAATATGGGCACTGTGGTTTTTCTGAGACTCTTTAAACTAGATTTCAGAATCTCTTGTTAATTTGGAGAGTGTCCCTGTTTTCTCCAGTCAGAATAAGGAAGACCAAGTTGCATTTCTGTATGTCTCATAGCTAGTTGTGTCTGACTGCTTGCATAATTTACTTTGTCATTAGAAAAAAAAAAACAACCCATCCAAATAAGCACAAAACTAAAACACATTCACCACTCCTGTCCTGAGACAGTGGCCATAGGCTTGATGAAGTGGGAGCTGTGCTTCTTAGTTATCCACTCTGCACCAGGCTTCTGTTGAGGTGGGAGAGGGAAGAGAGAGGTGATACTGAAAGTCGTCAAAAGTATTCAAAAGAGCAAAGCTAGTTTTCTGAGGAAGGAGAATTTACTTTTAAATTTCTGTTCAGGCTTCCAAAGGAGTGTTATCTTGGTACTACTCCTGTTGAATGGAGAAAGTAGGATTCAGGGTGGCCACAGTTATAAGATAGATTGTGTTTAGCAGGTCTGTGGTTCACTGTGATTATACAAGTTATAAACATAATATACTTTACCAGTATTTGTTCTAATTACTAATTTTATATACTTGTGCATTGTAGTAACACATTTTAAGAGCAAAATTCACTTTTTCTTTCCAGTTACTTGAGTAATCAGAAAGAGAAGTCAAAAGAAATTGCAAAAAATGAATCCTTGTCTCTGGAAGACCCATCATTAACACCAGAAGAATCTGAAAGTGAATCTGTGTATTCTACTGTGGAACAACATACTTTGTCTTTAAAAAAAAAGAAAAATAAAACCAAAACACCCTCAGCATCTTGCAGTAAGACACAAAGTGGAGATTCTGATTGCTTGGCCAGTGAACAAAAGAATTTTTGGCAATTTGATGGAGATCAGACTTTGACTGGAAATGAATCAATAACACCATACGCCTGCTTTTATGGACCATCAGTAAAGAAGGTTAAAGCAGGATGGCTGGATAAATTATCCCCTCAAGGGTATGGTATTTGCAGTAGTTATTGTGTAACTGTGACAATGTATGCTTGCATGAGAGGTATTAAGTTTGTATTTAGTCACTGCTTAATATTTGTAGTGGAAGGGGAAGGGGGATTGTTTTCAATGAAAAGAGCACCAAGCTTTTGTGAATTTAAAAAAACCTATCCTAGGTTTTTTTTAAAAAAACCTATCCTAAAGTTTTTTTAGGAGATGTACTTAGGGAAAATATTTTTCTTAAAATTGTTGATCTCATGAGCTGTAGTGGAAAAATACAGAATGAAGTTGTGCCAGTATTTCCAGTTGCTACATTTTTGCTGATCTTTTGTGGTCCACAAGGTAAGTGAAAGCAAACTCTGATTCTGAAATACTACTTTACTAATTTGGCCATGGATTGTAATTTAATAATTAGTGTAGCTAGAAGCCCTGTTACTTTGTGTGTTACTTGAGCTTTGAGTTCACCTGGACTGAATTCCTCCTATTTAATTTAATTTTTGTGCCTAAAATTTGATGGTAGAAATTTGAGCTCAAGTCTCAAGATTACAAATAATGAAGAGAAGGGACCACAATAGAAAATTATTTTTCTCTGTCACATTTGGGAGTTAGATGACAACAACAATAATAACAACAACATATCTTATATTTGAATTCTGTTGTAAGTTCTTTGTTTTATTTTGACTGATTTTAAACTCCAGCTATCATGAGACTATTTTTCACTAAAGAATGCTTTGTTAGCAGATTTTCCATCACAAATACTTGCTAACTCTGATAAGTTGTTCTAACTTCCTCCTTTTAAATTGTAGTTTTCAGTTTCCATTTTTCTTATGACCTATGTTCTTATGAATTCTATGAATCCTTTTTTATATTGAAAGCGGCAAAATTTTACTTTTTAAGTCTGCTTCTGATCTTCACTAGGACTTAGCATCTAGAAACTAAAGCTGTTGTACTTGTTAGTGCTAAAATACATCTACTGCACTTCTATTCAAGCCTTAATAGATCTGCATTCCTTGTTGTTTGAACAGTATACTGAGCTGTGCTGAAAGGTACTAAAGTTTTTGGCCTTTCCTTTGATTTTTTTGCCATAATAATCATCAGCAACATAATTCAGTATATATATAATTTTTTAAGTGAGAAATTTATTTATGTTATTGTTTTGGAATAAAACATTTGAACTCACTGGAAGAAGCTCTAATGTATAGCAATTTCTATTTTTTTGTGTTCCTTTCTAGGGAATCTGATTTCACACTATATCTTCTTTTTATTTTTGTTTTGTGTTGATACACTGGTACATTGTTGAAGGTGATTACTAAGATGGAATAATAGGTTTAATAAAACTTTTTTACCATCAGAGAATTTCAGTGTGCTCAAAACTATTTTCTTTCCTTTTTACTAAACCTTTACTAAAGACTCAAAGAATAATTATCCACAGAGTGTTTCCACATTTCTTTTTTTTTTTTCAGAATTATTGGGATACTAAACTCTTGGAAAGCTGCAGTTAGCTGTAACTCTTGTTTTATTTTACTTACAGGATTTTTTTTTTAACACTTTTGGCAGTTAGCTAGCAGAGTGATGAAAAGTACAGTTCTTGATTCCAGCTGGCTTGTCTTGCTCCATTTGAAGGGATAGAGTTGAGAACAAGTTATAAAAACTTCAAGAAAGTGCCATGGGAAAATATATTATTTGGAAAAGATAATGAGTTAACCACAAAATTAGTAGTGATTAGTACTGAATAGAAGAGTTGCATGGTCATTAGCCTTGATGCAGTGACAGTCCACAGCTACATTTCAAGGACTTTGTCTCAGGGGTGGTTCAGTGAATGATACATGTTTCTTTTACTTAAAATACCATTTCTCAAGCATCTGAAGAATTAAAACTCAACTGAATTCTAAAGGAATTTTTCTTCAAATTATTGAAGCGCTGTTGTATTTTATTTCTCTGCCCATCAACAGAATATTTCCTTCTGTTCTACAACTCCCATTCTTTTTATAAAGCTCCAATTTACACCCAGAAGTTTGTGATTCCTTGGGAAAAAGAATATGTACTGTTTTCTTAAATTGCTAGAAATCATGCAATTAAGTATGGGCTCTCTTTTTTTAGTTAATTCCCTATAAATTATACAGCCTTTCAGTTTGCTCACATTGTATGTGGTACTTAGGTTCACTCGTCCCTGTAAAATCTTGAAGTTTATTGACATTTTAATGCAAAATAGATGGTACATTGGCCTTTCCAGGTTATGAAAAATGATGATTTATTGTAGTCATATAATGCAAGTTAATTAAGCCAAAGCTGCTATTTGATTAAAGTTTTGATAAGCTATCACAGTCTACTAATCCTAAAGCAGAGCACTCATTTAAAAGGAAAGGAAATAATGTTGGGAAAATACATTAGTGGGGTCTTGTTCTTGCCTAATTAGCTTGTTTAATAGATTTTAGAATGGAGACATTTTTAAATGATAACTAACAAGCTGTCAACATTTTTAGTGAGTGTAATGGACTACTTCAGGTTAATGTAAAAATATAGTTTTAGAAGGTCTTTCTATAGTGTGAGTTAATGGCACACTGAAAGTTTCCCATTAATGATGGCCAGTTGATAACACACATTGAAAATTGAATTTTGTGTTGTACTTGTTGGGAGATGTGGTGTGCTGCTATCCATTCATTGGCCAGAAAACAGAGTCCTGGGGAGATGTGTTGACATGGACTGACTGGAGGTACCATACCAGCAAACAGAGTTGTTCTTGTCATAAGCACGGCAGTGAGCTGGAACCTCATTTGAGGTTCTCAGCTTGCATTTTTGGAAAGTATCTTAATAGAACTTGTGGCGACTAAAGTTATGCTCTATGTTCTGAATATTCATTTGAACAGAAATTTGACCTCTCTATAATTTGTGACTGAGACATTCTTAAAACCAGTGTTAGCTGTATATTAATTGTGTTAATTTTTGATTCACAGCAAGCGTGTGTTTCAGAAGCGCTGGGTTAAATTTGATGGAGAGAGCATTTCTTATTACAACAATGAAAAGGTAAGAGATATGTTTTGGTCATGTTTGGAGCAAAATGCGTCTGTGTAATACACAAAGTACTATAATTAGAATCTGAGTAATTAGAAATGAATATCCATCCTAGGTTAATTTTCAATTCTAGAATACTAGGGTGAGATGTAATTAAGTATTTTAAGGTGTCCTTGTCTTCATGTATTGTTCATCCTTTTATTTCCTAGAAGGGCTTGTATTACTCACCTTTTCAGGTAGGTATCATCAGATTTGTTTTTACTTTAGTGAGAGACTGACACTGCTGCTGTTTTTGGAACAGAACAGGATCATGCTAAACACTTCTAAGAGACATGTTATTTGATGGTGTTTGAAGAGTGTCTTGTCATGGGAACCTAGCATGCTGGAGATTGTGAGAGCACAATTAAAAGTAGCTTGGGAGACCATTTAAAAAAAACCAACCCAAACCTATACACTTGTTGACTCTTTGATTAAAAATGTCTTTTTCTTGTTTGTCTTCTGTGCATAATTGCGTGTCATGGAACTAGGTTAGGTTTGAATGGGAATTTTCAAAACCAGTTCTACAATGTATATGGCTGGTTTTGTTTCTGTACTGAGGATTGAATCCTGCTGAAACATTTGCAGACACGTGAGCTGATTTGATTAAAGTAGTTCACTTCTTATATGTGATACAAAAATGAATTTGTAAATCAAAGTTTTCAGCAAAGAGTATATTCCTTGTAATTCTCTTAGAATTCCATATGATTACCCTTCAGAGCACTACAAAATCCTTTTTCTTTTGCTCTGTGATTTAATAATTAATATTTCCTCTTGGAAGTAGTGAAGACCTTCTTAGACTTAAAAGTGATAGATGATTTTACAATATGCATATTAAGGGAAGTTGAGGCTCCCTTCCCTGTGCATGTGTGTTATTTTATTTAAAGGCCATTTCCTGTTGAAGATGCATATTACATTAGGAAGAAAATACAGTTTCAGGTAAAAGTTCTGAAACAGTGTGCTGACTGGTGGTAAGAGATCTGTAGATGCCTTATGATGGGGTGAGGATGTAAGAAGTGAAGTAGGATGAGATTGTTTTTTTCTGAGGGGCTGGAGAACTAAGAAAAAGGTCAAAAATATTTACATCAGTCTTTTTGCTTACTGATTGCAAATTTGAAACAATCTGTTTTTACTTGCCTACTTTGCTTCACTTACAGTAGAGGACTCGATTTTGTAGGTGAAGGGAACAATAGAATAAGGAGAATGTTTGCATTCCAGTGACAAAAAATGGTACCCCTTTGCAGTATTGATCCCACAACTTCAGAGGAGCAGAAAAGCAGGGTTGATCATGAAGAAAGACTTAAAAAAAAAAAGACAGAAATGGGATTTGCTTAACACTATCTGTAGCATACTTAGGGAAAGAAATGCTAATAAAGAACTTAGTCTTTTATCTGCACTGGGAATTTATTTTTTTCTTCCTTTTGAAAATCACTGAAAGTGTTACTTGGAGGTCAGTTATGCTAGAATAGCATTTGTTACATGTCTGTCTGTTATAAGAGATTCCAGAAATATTCCCTTCTGCTGAATTGAATGTTTAGTGTGTCACATGATGCATAGGAAGCCACCAACTCTGCATCCTCTATTTAAAAGGTCTGTGTGGTAGGTTAGGCTATCAGCAGCTTGGCAAACACTTGTGTGGAAGCCTCTTTGTCTCACTTTTGCTGGAATCTGAGTCCAAGCTTCACTCTGGGTATTGAAGGAGAGGCTGATTGGTCTCTGTGTATAGTTTGACCAAATTTGGGTGTCTGACTTGCTAACTTGGTGAGTCACATACGTGAGGAAATGTTATAGCTGAGAACTGCAAGGCCTGAAGCAAAATTCTGGGAATGGAGGATTTGGTGAAACTCAAAATAGTTTGCAGGTAGGAGGAAAACATAGTTGGGTACCAGTATTTCTTAGTGCCCGATGGGATTGTGCTGAACGAGCAGTGGTGTCACTCAAGAAAATGAGTTTTTGGTGTAGTGGTCTCTGCTGGATCACTGTCTCAACACCTAGGGTGTTCATATTTCATGTAAGATGGATATCAGCATTTTGCTCCTTGACATCATAAACAACTATTTGCAGACTCATCAAGACCTTTGTGCAGCTTGAGCCCCTTGCAAGGGCTTGCATGTCCCCCTTCCTACTATATAGCTGGCCATTTATATATTTAAGTGGGGAAGTTGTTGTTTTAATTTTAGAACTTAATGGCAAGTTCTGTCTATTCTAGTCTGTGTTTGTCTTAGGACGTTCTACACAGACAAGAAATAATACTTTCAGTTTCATGTATATAGAAGAAATTCATGTTATAATCAATTATACTTTTGGTTTCATGTATCAATTAAAAGTAGTTTTCAGAAGGAAACCAATCCATGCTTGATAATCTTATTACAAGCAGAGAAGGTTAGACTCAGTGGAATGGAACTGTTTATTTTACCTGGAAACACTACTGATATTAAATAGCTCTATTTGTCATTCAAATTAGGAGCTAGAGAGGAGTGAGGTTCTCAAGAAGGGGAAGTGTACTGCATGGCTAATGAAGAGTGAAATAACCAGAAACTATAGGGGGAAGACACAGAGAATATTATCCCTAAAAATGCCCATATGAATACTTAGAATGATTTAAACACCAATTTTATACATATTTTTCTGACCCTGTTTTAGTTGTCTATCAACTTCTGCTTGATAGAGATCTTTTCTTTGTATCCGCATACATGAAAAAAATGATTCAGCTTTTAACAAACAGCATCTGACCTAGGGAAAGTTTTGGGTTGAATCTGTGTTGCTCTCATTTCTTCTGTGTTCCTGGTCCTGAGAAAGCTGATGCAATCAGAACAACATCCCATGTGGCTTTGTCTCAAAAGAGTGTGGTTTAACTGAGGAGGGGAAGGTAGAATTTGAGTTGTTTTTTCAGCTACCCTATATGCACAAGTTTTGCTTCAAATTTCTTCCTACTTTTGGCAGAAATCTGGTGTTTTACCATGCACTTTACAGTAAGGCAAAAACTTCTGGTTATGTTGAAAATTTTTATTTAAAACAGCTTACCATCCCTGACAAATATATTAGTGATTTAGGAGGAAGATTTCACTCTTCAAGTGGAGAACTTCAATATTTTGTTGTGTCACAGTACAAGTGAACATTACAAGGAGTGAAATTCACTGCAAAACAGATGAATCACTGTCATTCTTGAAATAGGTCACACTTAATCTGTTGTAGAAGTAAAACCAAAGTAGTCAAAAATGGTATTTTCCATGATCCATTAGCTCATCTCTGAATCACAACCATCAAGGGGTGATGTGGGGCTTTATTTGAAAATAAAAGTTTCTACTAAACAGCCAATACAAAAAACCCAAACATTTTGCTTTACCCTGCTGGAAATTTTTTTGTCAGAGAATTCTTAGCAGCTTTAAAACTAGTTTACACCACTCAGTAACAGAATAAATAGCTGTGAAGTTCTTGGCTGTGTTTGTTTTGGTTTGTTTTCTATATTCTTAAATAATTCACCTAATTTCTAGTCTGGAGTATTTCAAAGAGTTATTGTATCTTGATCTACAAGAGCTTTTTAACAGGCATTTTTTTTGCACATGAAAGAAAAGCTGCTGCACACGAAAAATAGATTGATAAATTATTATGGTTTAAACTGTATTTGAAAATATGTATGCCTTGGAGAACAAAGCTTTAAAAAGGATGATGGATGATTGTTTAAATAGCAAAGCAAAACTATGCTCAGCTTAAAAGGAAATTGACTTTTTTTTTAGCAAATAAAATAAAATAGTTGTAACTTCCAGCAGTCTGTTATTCTCTTGCAGTAGTACCGAATACAGCCAGTAGATGCCTGCAAACACCATAACATTTATAACTGAACACCTACAGAAACAGTAGATCTAAAAATTTTGTTTTACCATGGAAGGATCAGTAGTTAACTTAATATCCAACCTCATTAAAATATGTTAAAATCACTCTTTTAACAAATACAGCCATAATGAAAATAGCTATGCAATTCTATCTATGGTCATTCTGACTATTCCTTGTGTGTAACTGTAGTAACATGCTTGCTTTGCCATGTTTCAATATTTCTGTTTATTTATCACTAAACTACCTTTGCTGACATGTACCACAAAGTGAAACAACATTAGTATATTAAAATCAGTAAACAAAAAATGATCCAGTGTATCCTTTCTGCTTCACATTTACAATGTTCCTCGAGTGCTTGTATGAAGTCTGTCTGTTATGATAATTTATACTTTGGGAGGAAAGTTATTACAGAGCAATTTCTTTATGGGAAGCTGACTTGGACTATTACTGCATCTGAATCATAAATTTTATCAGTATATCTGACTTGTCTTGGTCAGAAAATGAATTTATGAAAGTTTAGTGGAGACAAGAGCAGCATTAACTCTGGAATCCAGAAATAATGCAGATGTATTTCTGAAGTGCACGTCTCCTTCAGCTTTCCTTCCTGTCAACCCCCACCCCAAACCCTTAGGGTAATTAGTTTAAAAGATGAGCTACTTGCAGGAAGTACTTGTAGCAGTCCCTTTTTCCTAGCTTGCATTTGTGTTCCATTCAGTTGTCCTAATAGCTAGTTGGTAATCTAAAAAGATTGGGAAAATTTGTGCTGACCCCAAATTTTTGTGGTTTAACCTCAGCCAGCAATCATGCCCCACACTCACTCACTCTTCTCACAGCTAGGATGGGGAGATAATCAGAAGAATAAACATGAGAACTTGTGGGTTGAGATAGACAGGCTTTAGGAGGTAAAGCAAAAGCTGTGTACAAGCAAACCAAGGAGTTTGTCCACCACTTCTCATGGGCAGGCAGGTGTTTGGCCATCCCCAGGAGAGCAGGACTCTATTCTGCTTAATGGTTACTTGAGAAGACAAACTCCATCACTGTGAACATCCCCCAGCTTTATGTACTGAACATGCTGCCGTGTGGTGTGGATGTCCCTCAGGTCTGCTGGGCTCAGCTGTCTGGGCTGTATCACCTCCATCTTCTTGTGCGCCTCCAGCCTCCTCAGGGATGAGGTGGGACGAGGAGCAGAAAAGGCTTTGATTCTGTCTCAGCACTGCTCAGCAACAGCTGAAGCATCCCTGTGTTCTGAACCCTATTTCTATCATCAAGCACAGGTCCATACTAGCTACTCTGAAGGGAATTAGCTGTATCCCAGCCAAAACCAACCCACATGTATAGCAGGAAAGCATATACCTGACCCAAGCTAGAGCATTCTTGTTAGCACTGACAGGACAGTGTATTTTTCCAGTGTGGTGCCCTTGTTTGTGTTCAAACTTAGGGATGAAATCAGTGAATTTACTTTTCTTATTGGCTACCCACTAAAGTGGCAAGGTGTGGGGGGGGAGCAGCAAAACTGTTTGGAATTATCTGCCTGGAGAAAGTATAATATTTTTTCCCAGGTCTGATTCTATCATACAAGTATATTAATAATATATTTTCAAATAATTTTTCTTTGAGATAGTAAATGTAATTTACTTTGGCATAAAATTGTAAATTAAAGTGTTATGTTTTGCAATATTAATGTCATGAGATAATTTATGAAGCTGAATCTTAGATATTCACAATCTATCTCATCATGGGATTTTATTCTATTTTAGAAGGTAGTAGATGTGCATAGATCCAGAACAGTGAAGTTGGTAAGTAGTGAAGGTGTTCACTTACTCTGTTATATTAACAGAGGTGTGGTGAACTCCCTAAGCATCGTGACAAGTAGTGTTACATCAGAGGAATTTAAAATTCTTTGAGAATTAAATATTTTGACTGCCTTTTTGTTACAGGAAGTGTTCTCAAAAGGAATAATACTGCTCTCTGCAATAGCAACAGTAAGAGCTCATGGGGAGAATAAGTTTGAAGTTGTCACATCCCATAGGACTTTTGTTTTCCGTGTGGATAAGGAAGGTAGGTAGAAAATGTGTGTTTCTAGAAATTGCCAAAACCCCATTTAATTGCTGTTGATAAATTCTGTTTGTGAAATATAGCTTGCTTTATTATGAGAAATATTTCCGGAGTTGGTTTAAGCTCATAAAATGAAACTGGAGATAACTCTGAACTTTGTTAGAACAGTGGAAATTGCTGGGCAATGGCTTTTTCAAATATCTAAATGAGAAGACTGTTTTCCTGACTCTTCTGCCTCCTCCCCCATCCTTCCCAAAGATTAATTTGTCTGAACATTTCTCGAGTCTCACTAGCAGCTCTTACAGCCTGTGTGCTCTCAGACATCTCTGAGTTACCACTTGATAAAAAATTGACAAAGAGACAATGAATGATGCCTGGGATGTGTTGCTGTGATTGAAGGAAATCCAAAGTTTTCTGTCCTATACAGTATTTTCATCCAGGTATTGATAGAGATTACAAATGTACATTGTAGCAAGGAAGTTAGTATGCCTTCTAATTGAATGCTTTATCAACCTACAGCTGTAATATGTGGAATCAATATCAGTGCATGTATGATTTATTTATGGAAACAGTCAAATAAAAATGAATGCCTAGAAAAAAGGAGTTGTGCAATATATATTTACAGCAGTACATGCCAGAGCCATTATAGCTCTGGGGCCTCTCAGCATTTCCATTATCAAATCCCATTTTTATGGGTTATAGTTGCTAGTAAACATTTGCTGCTGGCTGTAACAGGAGTGCAGCATCAATGAACAAATCCTTCTTATCAGGTTTGGCTCAAATAATTTCAGTCATTTTTATGCTCTTAGCTGAGTTTAAAAATATTTATTATTTTTGCATTTCTCTTCTATATTTATTTTAATTTTTTTCATAAATTATAATATAACCATCTTGGTGCAATACATTTTGTGGGTCTGCAATTTTTTTTCTAGACTTTTGCCTTGGATAGTATAGAAGTGTTAAAAAATTATGCTGACTTGTGAAATATATTCAGACCAACCACTTGTTATACATGAAATTCCATTTTCATACAGTATATAACCATCTTTGGACATAGTAAGATGTCTGTAAAGCTGTTTGTAAAGCTGTTCACTTAAGGTTAGAAAAACCTGTTGTATAAGGAATGTGGTCCAGAACTGGATGATGTATTCCAAGTAAAATATATAAAAAACACTGCTTGATTTCTGTTATGTGCTAGAAACAAAACTGTTACTTGATGCTATTACTTCTGTGGATTTGTGTTAAGAATTGCTCTGGGCCTATTCAAAGGGTACTTAACTTCTTTCAAAGATTTTGAATTTGAGACCTTTACATGTATTTGGAGATATCAGAAATGCATTATTTTAAAATGGATTTAAATATCTAGAGGAAAAAGCACTATATGTAATGGTTTGGAAAAGGGCTTTTGTGGGCAAAATAAATAACCAAACAAGGGATAGCAGTGAATTAGAGTACAACTTGCTCAGATGCAGTGAGATTTTGTTTCACCAGAGTGAAATACTATTGAAAAAAGACACTTCTAGAGTAATTTGATGCCCTTAGCTATACTAAAGTACTTGGAAAGTATTACTGGAGTATTTCAAGACAGCGTATATGTATTTTAAACCAAAATTTTTTACAGGAACACTTGGATCACATTCCCTGTGCTAATTTGTCAGGCTGCTGTCTTCCTTTTCTACACAGTATTTTACAATACCTAAATTTGTGTATTTGTTGCTGTACTGTATGTTGCACATATACCATTTATGAAGTAAGCAGGTTATTATTTCAGTGGTGCTCCCTGCAGGCTTCCAAGCTAATTTTGCTAGCTTCATACATACTATGAATAGAACTTCCAATCCCTCCCTTCCCCCTCTACCTCTCCCCTGCCCCCAATATATTTTGTGATCTGGCTCTTTCAGAGCAAACAGTTGAAATATTCATGGTATTCCAATCGCATAAAGCAAACCTAATTCATTTGGACTACTCATCATTAAAGTATATTGAGCTTAGTCCAGTCAAATGTCTGAACATAGTGAATGAGACTGAGAGAAACTTTATTACTTCACCTCCTTGTGTTCATGTATTTGTAAGATGTTACATTAATAATGCATGCAAAGATGCTCAAACACACATTTTCTTAATTACTCAGTACCCTTGACAATGTCAAGCTTAAACACCACACCTTAATGGAATAGATTGTAAATTACCAAGCATTTTTTTCTTAAAAACATGGCCAAGCATGGAATCGCAGTGATGATGATTTGCCTCTTCAGTGAAAAATCATATTTAGGCTCTCTGGTTTCTGCTTACATAACTTGTAATGCTGTAATTCTTTCTCATTGATCTGGCTTCCAGAAGGTGCCAGATCATGCCACATGTCTGTCACCTCAGTCTTTAAGCTGTCTGGAATAAAGTATCTCAGAACTAGCAGTCATGATTTAGGAATCTCGATCATCAGTTTGTTTGGATTGGTTGTTGGGAGCTAATTGGATATCTGTCCTTCTAACACCTCCATTGATACAGATTCTCATTATTTTTATTTACACCTCCTTGTCAACATGGATGTTCTCTCTTATTTGGCATTGCTGTACCATCAACCAACATAGCAACGACATTGGGAAAACCAACGTGCAGAGAAGAATGAAGCTACTGCTTAATGTCTTTGACTAACTTTTTTTTCTTGTTTAGAAGAAAGAAATGACTGGGTTAATACAATGCTCAATGCCTTGAAATTGATGTCTGATAATAACTCTCAGTCTCGAACTTCTGTCATCCCTGAGAAAAGTGGATATCTTGAGCTGAAAGGATACAAAACCAAAATCTTTATTCTACTTCAGGGGAGTACTGTATGGATCTGCAAAAATGAGCAGGTAAATTTTTCATGTGCTTTTTTGTGAATGAAAGCTTATAAAAATGGTTTTAACTAGTGAGTTGGAAATTGATGGCTCTTTGTGAATAGGTGCATTTCAATATAAATGCATATCTCATTATATGTAGTGCTTTATTGCTGAAATTCTCAGAAGGCTTCACAAAGCAGGCAAAGAATCATTATGTCTGTTGTACAATAGAAAAAAAATGAATATATAGTGAGGTGAAGTGAAAAGCTCTGAGTGTCAAAACATGTTAGTGTCAGGGCTGGGATTAATTCACTCTCAAAATGTGGGCCATAAGCACTCAACTTAATCAGAAGACTTATTTTGTGCAGTGGTTTCAGTGTTTTATAATACACTGCCCTGGAAAGTGTGCTATACAGAAATACATCGTGGTATTTAACTGATACTTCAGGGAAATGTTCAGAAATTATGTTCTTTTGTTTCCAAGAATAGAGACTGGCCAGATTCTGTTGTGCACTGTAATACTTAAAACAAATTCAGTATTAAAAAATGTGAAGTAGGCCTGTCTTTTCATCTTCCAAAATCTAGGGCTTTTAGTTTTGTTTTGGGCATGACTATATGATAATGTAAAGTGGAATTCTCTAGGGTGCTGGAGGCAGGGAATAAATGGGGATAGTTGGGTTCAATGAATAATTGTGTGAACTAGTGGAAAAAAAAAATCTATTGACATTAAATGGCAGGTGCTATTTTTTTGTGAGGAAATTCACTACCCTCAAGTAGCTGGAACCTGGGATGGCATTGGGGGAGGTGTTTTTACATTCTTGCCTTGTTCTTTCAAAGTTGTCTACAGGCAAATCCCTGTCTCAGATGTCTCTCTTGGAGTTGATCTCACTTCCTCTCCTGTTACCCTCTCTGTGAAATTATTTAGGTGTGCTTGAGGGTCCACTTAATGTTTGATATAAAATCTTATCATTCTTTCCCAGGCTATGGCAGGAAACTAGAGACTGAGGAAGACCTGTTTTTCTTTCTGCTTACTGTACTTCAAGGAAGTTTTAGTTGTTAGGTACATTCTTTGAGGTCAGTCAACAGCCAACAAATCAAGGATGTTGTAATTGGGTTTGCATGGCAAACCTGAGGAGGGAGGAGTGGCAGAGACAAAGTGTGATGAACTGACTACAACCCCCCATTCCCCATCACCCTAAGGTGCTGAGTGGGGAGGAGATAGCGAAAATCAGGGGCAAAGTTAAGACCATTAAGAAGGGAGGGGTGGGGGAAAGGTATTTTAAGATTTCATGTTATTTCTCATTGTTCTGCTCTGGTTGGATGGGTAATAGAAAATAAAGATTAAACTAATTTGCCCAAGTTGAATCTGCTTTGCCAGTGACAGTAATTGGTGGGTGATCTCACCTTGTCCTTACCTCGTCCCTCAATACTTCTCTTTTATTTTCTCTCTCCTGTCCAGTTGAGGGAGAGGGGGAGTGATAGAGCAACTTTGATGGGCATCTTCCATCCAGTATGTCAACCCACCACAAACATGATGCAGTTCATAGGTTTCTGCTGCTCTGTAACTATAAAAAACCTCCATAATTATTTAGATATGTAAAATAGTACCAAAAGTGTATTTGCTGTGTTTCATTTGAATTAAAACCCGCAGTATATGTTTTGCTGAATGATCACCAGGGAGAAAAATTGGTCTTCATAGCTGAACACAGTACTCTTTATATACACTGAAATCTTTAGGCCTGATTATTGTAATGAATAGGTGACCTGTCAGTTTATTTAAGTTCACAGCTCATGTTTAAGGAGGAACAAAACCAAGATGCAAACACCACCCCTCCTTTCTGAGATCCTGTATTTCACTGAAGTGCTCTTGCACTTAGAATGAAGTTGACTGACTTCATAGTTGTTGCCTGTGGGACTCAGACCATGAGTGTGCTCAGTGTTACTCTTCTGTCATGGCACTTCCAGGTATTTTGTCTGAGAGGGTCTGTGGAAAGCATTCTCATCCATGAAAATCTTTTTGTAGATGTTCATTGTTAACAAGCCACTTTTCCTTTCAGGACTTATGCTTTTTGAATCTTATGCCCCTGAATATTTTTGAATGGTCCTTGTGAATGTTCTGAGCTTTTTTGATTGAGGAGTAAAGATATCCAGACTGGTAAAGGAATTTCTCCTCCAGTGTGATAGGTCATTTGAAATTAGTTATGTCCCTCTTGAGTATTGCAGTACCAGGCATCAAATTTTTGCTTTTTCCCTTTGTTCTTACTCTGCTTGAATATAACTGTTGGGAGCATCTCCCTTGCCTCCAGTTATGCTTCGAACTTCCTCTGTTTACATGGGGCATTCCCAGCTCTGCCTGCTGTGCTGAGTCAGTTTTTCTGATTGTATGTTGATACAAAACAGAGCCATTTACTCTTGAAGGGTTCTCAATTGCTTTTTTCTGCATTTTCAGAGTGCAGATTATATGATTCAGATACCCTAAGACTGCTCCCCTCCCCCAAATCTGTTTCTACAGATTTTTAAAGTAATTTTTTTGTGTGTGTGCACGTGTGTTGGTTCTATTGCTTGTGCTATTGTGTGGCAGGTTGTATCTGCTCTGCTATTTCAACACCATGCATTTTAGAATTACTTTATCTGATCATGAAAGCACATCCTTTTACAGCCATTTTCCTAGATATTTATTCCTTTCTAATACATGGATGCTCTGCAAAGATCACTGACTGCAGTGCAGCAGAAGGCAAACCAAAATCAAGCCCTGAAACAGAATGGTTAGAAGTGCTGCCAGCCTGTTAACTCCTCCTGAGTGTATGAATATTGTAAATAATAGTGCAAACCTATCTTCTTCCCAAAGCCTACTTATCTAAACCCCAGAAAATTAAGATGGTCCTAAGATATTTCTTTGCAGAGTCTTCATTTGAACAGTATCCTTTCTTCATGCAGTTTCTGGATGCTTGTGAATCAAAGGAAATACCTTCTGTCTTTGGGCTTTCAAAGTCTGCAATTCTTTGACTACTTCTGGTGTTTTAATTTCAAGCTGGAAAACAGAATGATTTTTACTGCAGTACTGAAGAAAACCGTCACAATACAGCAGTGATCCATTAGAGGGCGCTGTTGATACAGAAATCCTTCAATGCCTCAAGTTTGCAGTTGAGCTGGTAATTATTAGGCAAATCTGTCCAAGGATGTCCTCAAATCCTGTTCATATTGGAATTCACATCCATACTAGGCTCCTGGAGAGCCTTAGAGGGGTTTATTATAACTGCAGTGCTAAAAGACACCTATTTAGACTTCTTACAATGTTGAAATGAGATTGGATCGAGCTTATTCATTGATTTCTAATAAACTTGATAGAGGAGAGTCTGCTGTTACTTTAAAAAAAAATCTTTAGTGTTAAAAGTGGAGAAGATCCTAAGCCAAATGCCAAATTGTAACTTTACCGCCATGAACTTTGTGAAGTTCAGATTGAGATCAGAACATCATGTCTCAGGCCTCTTTCTAGTTAAAAAGTGATTGGTTTAGCTTGAACTTGTGGCAGTGATATAGTGCTAGTATGAAACCATCAATTTCTTTGACTCATGTAGTGTAAATTTCTTAAACTTCCTCTCTTGAGCAGAAGTGAAAAGTAAATTGTACTGGATCAATTTGTTCAACCTGCAGCTTGCTGAAATTCCCATTTCTGTTTCATTCGTGCTTAAATAAAAAAAAATGTAATCTGATCATTCATGGCAGTTCAAATATTGGCTTGAAATGTCAGTCTGCAGTGGCAGTGCCAACCTTCCCTTGGTTACCATCAGAAGGAGTCTGACAAATGCTTGTCTGGTCTGCTTGAATATATCTCCTTTGTGAGGCTATATTTAAGATTTACTGGTCTCTAACATCAGGGAGAGCCTAGGTGTCATAGTGTTTGTGCTAGAATTTGGCTTTGAAAAGAAAAATCAGGATAATTTTGTTACTGCTTTGGGTGATTAGATATATTTAGCTGGGATATTTGAGGAAACTTTGGCAAATATAAAGATGGGGGACTGGTATGGCTGTGTGCCATAATAATTTGTGACATGTTTTCTCCATGCCTGACTCCAAGTTCAGGCTACAGGGGTGATGAGTATTCTCTCTGTTATGTGTAAACAATAATATACATTACTTATTAAAAACCACTTGTTTCATTTTGGCTCAATGTTCCTATTGATTTCAGAGGGTGTTTTGTTTTGAGAAAGATTTGAATGATGTGCTCTGTGGCAGATGGAAATGTTTATTCATGTTGAATGAACCAGTAAGGGTGCCTAGTAATTTTAATGTCTTCTGTAATGCTAATGGTGCATTTAAAGCAAAACTGGACAATACCAAAGGATGTATTATGAGAAAGGATATTAAATAGGCAGAAAATGGCAAAGGGAGGGGTAATGTAGAGAACTTGCACAAAGATAGCTGAAAGGACAAGCCAAAGCTGATGCTTGAGATTGGCATCTTGAAAGAGAGGAAGTGATGTGAATGTCAGTGGAAGGAAGCAGAAGGGATGTGTGCATGAATCTGTCTGCATAAGAGCAGAGATATGTCCTTATCTCTGGTAAGAAATACAGGCTTAAAGGGGAGCATTTTTGAGCAACCTGATCTAGTGAAAAAGATGCCCCTGTTGGATACATGTTTCAGGGGGATTGCATTAGATAATTTTTAAAGGTCCCCTCTTACCCAAACCATTCAGTGATACTATGAAATACATATTGACATACATACATACAATGCCAGAGACTTTGTGGTTGGGGTTCATGGTCAGACTTGAAAATCTTTTGGTATACAACAATGGGAATTTATAATGATACTCTGCAAAGATGATTGTTTATTAGGAAATGTTCTGGTTTTACCAGGAGAAAATGGTATCCTGATTAATAACTAAGAACATGATGAGTGAGGTAGAAATCCTTTTTTAAAAAAACTATCTCTTAAGAACAGTCAAAAGTGTTTAACAATGGAAGGTTAACAAAGAAGAACACTTTAAATGAAGTCCTGAAGATGAGTAATAATGATGGGTTGTCATGCTAAAGCATCATGAGAAATTCTTTTTAATGTATGTAGGTTCTTTGATGTATCATCATGGTTATATTTGTGAATATAATGAGTACAAGGTGATGGAAACAGCAATACAAGAAAAAATTGGGGAGGGGAGTTGAATGCAAGTTGAGCAGCAAGGAAAATACTTAAAAGTTTTGAGATCTAATGAGGAACCCTGAGAAAAGCAACTGAGTTCTGAAAAGGATGCTAGGGAAAAAGATAGGGGAGTAAAGGCAGCAGAAGGAAGCAGGAGGAGGAATGAGACCGTTTAGATGGCTGATAGAGAAGGAGGGAGAAGTGCCTGGTTTGTATGGGGTAGGGCAGTGGAAGGAGGAATTACTGAGAATGAGACAACAAGAAGTGCAATCCTTGTAATTGTGTTTCTCCTGTTCCCCATTCTCATTCCACATCCTCATCTCCCTTGCCCCAAGAACATCTGTGCTTTTAGAGATTCTATGATGAAAAACTGTTGTTTGTAATAACTGGGAAACTCTAAAGAAACTGTGATGTACGGACTGTGTACAAACTTGGTTACAAACGTGGTTATAACTGAGCTTGTCCTGGAACACCTTAAATAGGTGGAGGTAACAGAAAATTTTGCTTTCTGTTTTTTGATTCATTCCAGCTTTGCTCTTTTTCATAACAATACAAATCTGTAGGAAATGTTGAAAAGCAAAAACAGAACAACCCAAAAATATACCAAGGGGGAAAGACTAATATGAAGAAGTATTTTAAGGCAAAATACACTGATACATTGGTGACTTGTAGTGGAATTGAATGATCCAGCCTCTTTTAAATATAGTTGTTTGCATCAAGCTGTAGTTGGGATGATAGATTAAGGTCAGATCCCTAATTTTCTAGCAGTTCCTTGCAAAAATTTCTTTCCGATTTTCCACACTCAAAAATATACCAACAATCAATTGCTGTGCATGACATAAGAAACAACTGAACAGGAAATAACTTGAATGGTGTAAGAAAGCTTTAAATCTTTTGTTCTTGCTTGTTATAACACAAAATTAATGATTACAAGAAATTGTGTTGAGTGGGGAAAAAGTTTGTTGTTTTTATGATAATTACTTCTTCAGTTTTAAACTAATTACACCCCTACTTCAAAAAAGATTAAAAAATAGATTTAAAATAATATGCTGCTAAAGTGGCTCAATCAGAGAAGACAAATGTGTCAATGACCACCTTTATAGGGAAGATCTGCATTTTACATTCAAAAATAATTTTGTGTGCTGTTGTTCTAGGTTGTGGAAAATATTAGAGAACATAGAGACGAGCATAAACAGGACTTGTATAAAAAAAAATAAGAGTTAGTGTTAAGTTCTTCTATGTGCAGCTAAACTTTGGCTCTGAGGATTTTTTCCTGCTCATTTGTTTTTATGCTAGATCTTGTTGAGATGTAAGTACACCTAAAGTAGTCATGAAACATGGTAAAAAGCATAATGCTTCCACAATGATAAAAAGCTTCCTGATAATCTGATTTGGAGTAAAATTGTCAGTTTTCATTAGTGCTCCATCAAGCTTTATGGATGACTAATACATATTTAGCCAGCTACCTTAATCACTTAAAAATAAACAGTGAATAAAATTGGGATTTTTTTGAGTATATTGAAGATTTTACATAGTGGCAGAGCACACGCATAAGCAGTAGAAGAAGGTTTCAGGTCTACTTGCCATAAGGCTGTTACAAAATTAATGCAATGTTGGGGAAATCCATTTACTTCTAAGAGTACTGAAATTTCCTAAGACGGTTGTCCATCACTGTATAATGTTGCTTGTTTTTAAGAACTGCTAGCTTGGCTTCAACTCCCATGGTAAAAGAATGTATTGGATCAAAAGCCCGAAATAGAGGAACCAGAGCATGGTTATGGGAATTTCCTTTTGTAACTGTAGATTGGCTTTGCATTTATATTTTTATTTTAAATCAGACATGAAAGTTATTTCTGCATTCAGTTAATCCAAAAGGTTGTATAATCAGCATATATCTGTATATATACACAGTTAAATAACAAAGTCTTCTTTTTTGTATGTGTGTGCAAGAAGAAGGTTTGAGGCGACAGTGAAACTGAAAAAGAAAGTATTTTTCAAGAGCACTTGGATCTCTCTTCTTTCAATACTTTGATATACTGTTGAGTTAAATGCAGCTAGAACACTATTTGATTTCTGTTTAATTGTAAACATATTAGTCAGCTCTCATAGGAAACATACTGAAAAACTAGTCAGTAGCTTTGCTTTGCATTTCTCTTTTAAATTGAAGGCAATGTAAAACAAATTTTCCCCATTCCTCTATTATTTCTATGCATTTGCCGCATTTGGTTTAGTTTACTGGTTACTTTCTTTCCTCAGCCTTTTTTTTCCTGTACTTTATTTCAAATATTAAGCTAATTAGCATAGCTAAAATATTAATACTTACATAAAATTACATGGCTGTTACAGCAGTGAAGACCAGAGCATTTCTGAGGCAGTGTAGACAACATATCTTCACAGAAATATTTGTTCCACAAACTTAGGTGCAAACATATGTTAAGATCATCCTAGAATCATCATAAAATGGCTTGTGTTGGAAGGGACCTCAAAGGTCCTCTAGTTCCAGCCTTCCTGCCATGGACAGGGATGCCACCCTCTAGACCAGGGTGCTCAAAGACCCAACCAACCTACACAGCCTTGAAGGCTTCTAGGGATGGGGCATCCACAGCTTCTCTGGGCAACCTGTTCCAGCGCCTCACCACTTTCACAATAAAGAATTTCTTTCTAATATCTAATGTAAACCTACTTTCTTTCAGTTTGGATCCATTCCCCCTTGTTGTGTCACTACATGCTGTTGTAAAAAGTCCTTCTCCATCCTTTAGGCTGCAGATAGAGTCACCCTACAGCCTTCTTCAGGCTGAACAAACTCAATTCTCTCAGCCTTTCCTCATAGGAGAGGTGGTTCATCTCTCTAACCAGCTTGGTGGCCCTCCTCTAATGGGTCTGTGTTTTTCCTGTGCTGGAACCCCAGAGCTGGCTGCAGCCCTGCAGGTGGGGTCTCACCAGAGCAGAGCAGAGGGGCAGAATCCCCTCCCTCCCCTGCTGCCCACGGGGCTCTGGATGCAGCCCAGGACACCTTTGGCTCTCTGGGCTGGGAGTGCCCATGGCTGGGTCATGTCCAGCCTCCCATCCACCAGCATCACCAAATCCTTCTCAGCAGGGCTGCTCTGGATTTGTTCATCCCCAGCCTCTGTTGATACTGGGGGTTGTCCTGACCCAGATGTAGCACCCTGCACTTGATCTCATTAAACCTCATAAGATTACCATATGCCCACTTCTCAAGTTTGTCCAGACCCCTCTGGAGACCATCCTGTCTCTTCGGAGTTTCAACTGCACCACTCAACTTGATGTCATCCTCAAATTTACTGAGGGTGTATTTGATCTCTTCATCTATGTCAATAATGAAGATATTAAGTAACCCTGGTACCAGTGCAGACCCCTGAGGGGCACCACTTGCCGTTGATGTCTGGTGGGTGTCTGAGCCATTGACCAGTACCCTCTCAATGTGACTTTGCAACCAATTTGTTATCAGCTGAACAGTCCACTCACCAAATCAGGGTCTCTGCAGTTTAGAGATGTTGTGGGGGACTGTTTCAAAGGCTTTACAGAAACTCAGAAAAATTACATCTGTGACATGTCTCTTGTTCACCAATGTAGTCATTCCATCATGGCACACTGCTAGGTTACTTAGGCAAGACTTTCCCTTGATGAAGGCAAGCTGGCTCTCTCAAATCTCAATCTTCTCCTCACCTGTTGTCACCAGACTTCCTTGATAGCATATGTGAATTCCATGTCATAATTAGTTAAAAATACCATAACATGCTATTGCAAATTTTTGTTTAGTATATAAATTCTGTTACAAATTTGCCAGGTTTGAAATCCATTTCAACTCAAGTAGATGTGGTTTCTGAATTCAGTCTATACTTCCTGTGGCAGAACTCAGACAAGTAATGTCACAGAAGGATGTTTTTCTTTTTTGGTACATTGCCTAACATGAACTAAGTTGTATGGATATCCTTCTGTGCAAGGTAACAGGCTGGGTTATTCTTTTGTCCAGACTGAAGGGGAAAACAAATATTGCCAAAGACTAGGATTTACCTAATCTATGACAAATATCATCAGGTGAGCATTGGCAGTCACTTTATGATGATTAAAGTTTTCTCCCTGGTTGCAAATCTAAATAAAATGGATTAGTGTGCGCCCACAGGAGACCAAAGAACATGTCTGCAATTCATTAATAAGCCTTGTAGCTGACACTGTAATGTTTAGAACTCCAAGCACTTAAAAACAAGTGATTGATCATAATGCATTTAGCTTGCAATAGCTGGTCATGCAGGAAATGCACAGTGTCCATAAAAGAACCAATTTTGGCATTCATGGATTTCTGTAGTGATGCAGTGGTGATTTTTGAGATTGGGTGGTTTTACTTCAATCTCTGTTGGAGATCATCAGAGTAAGAACCATTATAACCTTTTGAAAATACCCAGAATTTGTAGTACCCCCTCCCTTTTTTCCTCTTCATACTTTTTCAGCTTCCACCCCTTTTTGTACAAAATGCTTAATTCAACAATAGACACTTGCTCCAAAACTGTTATTTTCTGCACAGTGTGGGCTTGAAATGGTAACAGTAGCTTTGATGGCAGTGCAGAGAGAGTAGGTTAGAGTTGCTATTGGACTACTAAAATAATTAGGCCATTGGAGTTTTTGTTAGTTATGCAAAGTGAATGGTTTAAAATAAGAATATAGAGATGATCCTTAAAATACTAAGATCCCTAATATCATTGTAGCTCAAGTGACATTTTAATTTTTTTGGGCCATAAATATTTTGTTTTTCTTTGTCTGTGCTGGTTTCTTCATGTGTTTGGTGCAGTATGGTATTGTTTAGGTAATAAACATTATTTTTGATACTCCACTATCTTATAACTACAAATTTTATTCTAAATAAATGAACCATCCTTATAGCAAAGGAAGAGAATTTATGATTTACAGCTTAGTGTGAATGTGGGGAATACCCCAGTGTGCCTTCTCAGCAATAATTACTGTCCCTAGTTAATAAATTGCTAGGCCAACAAATTTGAACTTAATCAACTCAGACTGAATTCTTACTACATGAAACACTTCAATGCCGTGGTTATTAAATTAAATTCTCTCTCTTAGGTATTTTGCATACAAAGTAACATCTTTTTAGGGATGGCATGTTTAAATCTCATTCATTAACAATCAATATCTTAGATATACTTCCAAAAAACTTCACTCAAAAGTTACTTCCATCTCAGCATGTGGGTCAGGACCCCTCAGAGATACATCAGAATGATTGATTGATATCTAATGCAGGTGAAAAATCTTACATGCACTGAGGAGTAGAAAAAAAATAAACTTTTGTTACCTTCACTTTGGATGGAAGGTTGTCAAAACACTTGAACAGGCCTGGACACTGGTTGAAAGAAGAATGTATTGAGGAAAATACATGGGAAGCTATGATTCAGGAAATAAATGTAGAAATAATCTTGCTTGTATTGTGAGTCATGCCTAGTGATGTACACTAGTATGTTTTGTTTTCAAGCAACTTTTATTTGGTTTGTGTTTTTCTTGGTTCTTTTTTTCCTCTTGGTAGGCCTTTTTATTGTACCTCTGTGGCATTCTCAATAAAATTACTTTAAAAAAAAAAAGCTGATCCAAATAATACAATGGCTGAAGAGTGTGTTTTACTCATGGAGATAAACGCTTTCATTGTTGACTTTGCTTATCCTTTTGGGGATTCTGGTATGCAGTATTTAATTATTACATTACATAGATTTTATGTCCATTTCTTGTTTAAGGTGAGTTAGGCTATTAAAAAATAGTAAAAAAAAACAAACCTGCTGCTCTCTGAGGATATGTCTCTATTTCAGTTAACGCAAAATTGTTTGTCTTGTACTACCCAATGTTTCCAAACTGTAGAGGTTTCTATGCTCTGCAGGCAGAGGGGAATCTATATCCACTGCATTTGCCCACATTTATCCTTGTCTGTGGTTTAAGACCAGTATGCAGACCTGTGTTAGAGATACGAGAGTGAGGTTTAAAAAGGATTTGAAGCAGAGTGGCTGCATTGGTATAATAAATATGGCTTTGTGTCCTGCTTCCTGGTTCACAATCAGCTTGTCTGGCACTTACTTGAGAGGCTCTGCAGGATGTTGTATGTATGATGCTTTTTCCAGCCAAGGGCTGTTATTCCTTGCCATGGGGTCATAAAGAAGTTCAAAGGCAGATAAAATGACAGCAGTCAGCAACAGCAGCTCAGTTCCTGCAACACAGGAGTAATTGCAGCCCATTATTATAATTGGCTGTCGCTTCTTTCCCCTGAAGGAACTGAGCAGCTGCCAGTTTAGTGGGCTGCAAGAAAACTGATGAGACGGGAGATGGGGGTCATAACAAAAGTTGAGAAACTGATCAAGGCAAAATTCATTAGTCCTGGGTAGCTGTAAGAGAAGAGAGGGAGACAGTGCTGTGACTGGTCATTACCAATGCCCATGTGGGAGATGGATTCTGACTTCCAGGTTGGTTTGTTTCACCTTGCAGTTCTTTGTGAAAAAAAAAAAGAGGCAAGGTTGATTCTACGATCTTTCATCTTATTTTATACAAAACAAAGCAGCCACCGAGCAGAAGGCAGGAACCTCTTTATGGGGCTTAACTAGAAAGGGTTGATTTCATCCTGAATAAGTGCATCAGTTGGTTTTTCATGTGTGCTGCAGCTAAAAGGGGGATGACCTACAACTTGTTCAATTTAACAGCAATGTGTTCAATGTGTTGATGTTGACAACAAGGATCCTTAGATACTTGCTTATGGTAAATACATACAATTAGCAGTGTGAGACGTGTCTTTATTGGTGTTTTCAGCAATAAATGCTAATGTAGAAATGGTAGCATGACATGTAGGAATGAAAGGGTTACATCCGCACACACTGTGTAGATGTAACTTCTGTGTTTCAGAAGAAACAAACTGTTTTTTCATCCATCTCTCATTGATGTGGTATGGAATATCAGAAACATATTTCTTAATATGTACAAGTGGGGATGTAGGGGAATTTTACAGGGAGAAGAAAAAGTAAAGGTTAATAGAGTGCACTGTAGATACAAAACCAGAGGATGTTATCACAGTTCTGTGTGATTCTGTGGTGCTCTTCAGGTCTTCTATTTGTGCAGGTCTTTTACCCTCACACCTAAATTTCATTCTCCTATACTGCATGTAGATCTATTTTAAAATGAACCTGAAGAGGCATGTGCAGATTTTGTTGTAGCTGCTTGTCTTTTTAAATAGAAAAGTTAAAGATGCGTTGCATTTTCGGTATTTATGGGGCTGTATAAGGAAAGCTGTTTCTTGTAGGATCTATACACAGATACCTGGGGTGAATTTCCATCTCTTTGAATGTTAGCTGGAGCTTTGCCATTCATGTCAATTGCCAGTTTTTCACTTTAGTGCAGTATTTTGTTTCGTTCCTGAATTCTTCTTCATCCTAGTTTCTTAAATGACACGTTCATGCTGAGAAAATATACCTTCGTGTAAGTTCAGTGTGTTTCCAGATTGCAGCTGCCCATTCCTACTAATTCAGAAGGGTTTTCTGGTAGATTTCCTGTTCTTAAAAATCATTGTAGCATGTTACAACCCTCCTCACCCACAAATGGTACAAAATGCTGCTGCTGGGTTTCTGAATATCCTAAATTGGACTGATTTTGTAATTCTAGTTCTATTTTTACTGTTTGTGACATTCTCTTTTATGTGCTATCTTGATAGATTCATTGCAATTTTGATGCAACTTGTGTGTGCTGAGATGCATCTGCATGGTTTCAGTTCTGAGCCAGCACAGCATTTTTATCACCGTGCTTCCCCATGGCATGAAGTGGGTTCAGTTTGCTGCTCTCTAGGTCAGGATGTTGCTGTATGATCAGCCTGTAAATCAGTGCTTCCCTGTTTGCTTTGGTCACTTTCCATTAACAAATTGCCACTACAGGTGCTGCTCTTCACTGACCACTGACTTGTAAAAGGCATCTTGACTAATCTGAACATAGCAATACGTGTTTCAGAAATTTTTATTTTTTTATCACTGTGTGATTTTGAAGGCTATTATAGCACAACATCTGGGAAAGAAAGAAGTTGTAGACCAGGCCTGTTTCCCCTACCCAAGAACGTACTCTGAGGCACGAGTTAACATTGCTGTTGACAAATTTTGTTTTTTCAGTTTCTCATTAAATTCAGGTGAGTGGGATTTATTTCTTGCTTGTAAGGATTTGGGCCTGAGTGAGAGACTGGAGAAGTGAAATGAATGTAGAAGACAGGTGGAATCAGTATGGTGCAAAGGAGCCATGTACCTGTAGCTTATTGTAGGTCCTCAAAGACCTTCCTGTATTTTTCAGTGGGTGACAACAGGAAGTTTACTGAAACAAGCAGAAGATAAATGTGTAAATGGAGATAATTTGTTAAAAATTTAATATTTAGTGTTCTTTCTATTAACTAGCTGTCTAGATAGTAACGCAGAGTGTAAAGTTTATTTGAAAGATGTATGTGGAGGGCTCTTTTTTAAGGATTTTGCTTTCTTTCTAACTTCTAATCTGTTGAAGTACATTTTTTTTAGAGAATGGTTGTTCCATATTTTTACAATAGTTTGTCCTTTTCTGTTAGATATTAGCCTTTGCTCCTCATTATGAAGAAAATAATTTCATTGAAAGCTTGAATTTGCTTTATTTTTACAGAAGGTGTTTTTAGCTCAAAATTTGTGATGGGAGGTGATATTCATTAAAAAATTAGATTACATTCATTGACAAAGGCGTTGTGTTCGTTTGGAAGGGTATATTAATTCTACACATGGTCCTGGAACATGAGTATAGTGCAGATATTTTAGAGCCAGATCCTTCTTTAGCTGTCATAGTTGCCCATCTTAGCTTTGATAATTGTAAAATCAAAATTAAATAAAAAATCACTAAAATCAAATGGCAGTGGCTTTTACATGGACTCATAATAAAACTTATTTACAATGGATTTACTAGGAATTCAGTAGTCTCTGTAAGTATTTAATACTGTAACAACTTCAGTATTTAAGTAATGGGAAGTATATAGGTTATTTGTAAACTGTATTAATTCTTGAAACTGTCTTTTATATATTTACTTTTATATTTTTTATGTGACATCACTCCCTTCATAGCATAAAGCCTAGGCAAGTATAAAAGTGAATAGCTGCTAAGCAGTAGCTGTATGTGTGTCCATAAGTGATTCTGCTTTACAAAAATTCAAAATAGCTTCTCTGGATTTATCTGCTATTTTCATCTTTGCTTGTCACATACAAACAAATTAGTATGAGTGAATCTATAGCCAGCAGAAGAAAATATTTTTTTTACAAACACAAACTAAGAAACCAATCCCTCAAACAAACAAAACCCCAAACCCACCCCACTCTGTTTTTGGCTGAACCAAATGTAAGGAGGATGTCTAAGCGGGAGACATAATGCTGAAATGACTGAGTTGGGAAGGATTCAGCTTACAAAAAGCTGCGGTGCAGCGTTGCTGTTGTCATGGCATCAGCCCTCTCTTGGTCCAGGCACAGAAGAATGTGTGGCAAAACTCTTGGTGCTGCTGTCCCTTCACTGTTTTACAGTAAGTGTTACGGAAGTGGGAAGAATTCACAAATCATAATATGGTCTCCTTAGGTTGCTGTTTCTAGGCTTCAATGGTAAGTTTATATTTTACATTGGCTTCCAGAAAAGGTCTGAACCTTCATGAAGGCTGACACATTCTTCAAAGTTAATGAATAATATGTGTGCACGCAAAATTTAGACCTATTAAATATTTATTTATGAATTTCAGAAGGAAAAACGTTATCTTTTTGGTTCAGGTAGTCCAAAAATTTCTGAATTTCAAATTTTAAACAAATCCGAAATTTTACAGCATTCGATGCTTCTATCCTGCAAACGTGAGAAATAAATAGATGAGAATTTATGGTGTCTGGCCAAAAGCTTTTGTGAGGGTCTGTACCCTCCTTGGCTTATTTTGTTCCTTTTAAATTTAAGACCATAATGTCAGCTGTTAAAGTGAAACATTTTTCTTCATGGCTCTCTAAGCAGAAGGTATCTAAAATCTCCCAGGCTGGAAGAAGTGGTTAGCACAGTCCAGAGCTCTGCATGTTTCATGTTATTCATTCATTTATTCTTATAAGGTGTGTGGGTATCTGTGTGTGTTTTCAATATACACCATCTCAGAAGAGTAATTCAGTTTGATAGGATCAGAAATTTAAACTGCTCATTTTATCAACATCGGCTGGAAAATACCACAGGGTTTCAGTTATGAAAAAATGGGGTATGTTTGGAATATATTCAGGTAGCCATAAATACATTTTTTTTAAAGATGTGAAAATGTCTATAATAATTAGTGCTCTTTGTATGGTACTCTAAGAACTGTTGAAACTTTTTTTAAAAATTAATTTCCCTTTGTAATTATTTTAAGCCATGCAGATTACTTGGAAATTATGTTTGTGAGTAAAAAACAAGCTTTGGAAAACTTTCTCCATCAGGAAATGCTATTTTTGTTTGTGGTTATTGAAATATTATAAATTCTGTTAGTTATTAATTATTTCTACCTGTGAAATATCACATCATAGAATTATATTTCAGTTTATTGAAGAAGGAGGTAGTAAATAAAATAAGAAGTCTTGATATTTACTGTGAGGACTGTTTGTCTTAACACCTTACTGTTTATAGTCAGTAAGTAAAAGCACTGTGCTTGGTCATTGATACTTTTTTTGTCAATATCAAATTTGTTTATCACCATGGGGAAATTTTGGAGGAAAGCAGACTCTCCATTATTTGGAGGCTTTCTTGGTTCATTAGGAGAATTTTGCCAGTGGGGATGTCATAACAGTTTTCTTCCTTATCTAGTGACTACTGTACTAAAAGGCCAGTCAAAAAGTTTGTCATTTTTGCATGACGGTGGTTGTAGATTTTAAGGTATTGCAAAAATGGTCACAATCTGTCCATCCTGTAGGAGTTCAAACACTTTTCTAGCAGTTTTTCTGGATTATGAATACAAAACAAGATCTTTGGAGAGTATGTAAAGCTTTGGCAAGAAGATTATCAAGATATGAATTCAGAAAATTACAGCTATATGTGGTATCTTAAAATTCACTGATCCTTCTGGTCTCTAGAGAACAGTTTTGCTAAATCTAAGAAGGCTTCCATTTCTGAAGCACTTCCAAAGAACAGTCCAGATGGCTACTTAAAACTGTAATGGTAATATCTATGTTTAAAAATGTCCTTGTATGAACAGGAGTTGCTCTGGGTGCTTATTGCAGGGAAGTGTTTAAAATGGTGTGAGAATTTGAGATGGTGACTATAGGGATAGCTGTTTCAGCTAAATGAAAAAAAAAAAGGTGGAAGGGCTCAAATACTAAAATTGAGGTATTTCCACATAATCTTAGAATTTGCATATATTAAACTGGTATCCCTTTGGGATGAAAAAGATGTGAATTGAGTAGCAAGAAATGGGCTCTAAAATGAAATGAGTTTCTATGTGTCAGAAGTTGTGCATCTTAAGGAACATGATTGCCTCTTTAAAGAAGAGATGATGTTATGAATAGCTATTAGAATTAAAGGTGAAAGCCTTGAATATAGGCTGTACTTGCTCCTGACAGGCTTTGACTTTTATTTACACGTTTATTTAGCTGTACCCTCTTTATGTCATCTCATTATTTTTCATGAAGCAGCAAAAGTAAAGATCATAGCGCAGGCAGCTGCAGTGGCTTCAGCCTCTATAGCTAACAAGGTGCTGATTTCTGAATGAGCTCCAAGCTGCAGAGAAGCCCTGCTGGAAGGGTATTGGGATTTTCAACAGAAGGGAGTTACTGTAGTTGTTCAAACTGGAACTTTGCCTACACTTGTCTTCTGTGTATGTGGTGGGGGAGAGGGGGACATAACACAGAAAGCAGGTTTGTCTGTCTTGCTTGGCTACCTGTCAGGGTATTTGGGAAGACAGCAAAGAAGGTTTTGTGTGCAGTATTACCAGCTTGCTTTTGATGCTTGGTTTTGTGTGCCTCAGATGTGAGATCTTGCTTTCCTACTATGTTGAGTGACAAGAAAAAGAAAGCGTATGTCTAAAGAATGGAATATGGTCTGAATCACACTTTCTGTGTGAGAGTGAAAGCTGAGCTCTGAATTGTGGAATAGTTGAAGAATTCAGGTCCTTTGGTATATTTCTAAAGCAGGAATGTGAATGACCTTTAAGTCAAGAAATGTACTTTCCACTAATAAGTTTAAACTGCTTTGTGTCAAAATGTACATCTTTATGTAGAATTCAGGTTCTTATATTGAACTTAGACATGTTGTTTCTGAAGTACATAATTTGCATACATACAAATTATTTGTAATGGCATGGTTGAAGCATGGATTGTTTCTTCCCTTTTAGCATGTTTCAGCACAGATGAGAAATGTATATATATTTGGAATTATGATCTTTACTCTCTGTTGTCTTATTCTCTCTTTGTTTTTGAGGATTAAGAAATAGAAGCTTTTAATTTATATGTTTGTGTTTGTGGCTGGTGACTTTGAACATCCCCTTACAGATTGCATCATCTTGCCTCAATTCACTGTGACCATACTCTAAAGCCTTTTCTTATGGGACTGGGTAGTAAAGATGTAGACTCTTGTGTTCTCTGTTCTGATCTACTTAAGTCTTGCTAAGACCTGAAGATTCAGTGGCTGCTGTTATGTTTAAATTGATCGAAGCCAAGGATCTATCTAGAGTAAAAGCTTACTTGGGGTTACATGGGGAGACAAATGCTCCTCTGTTATTTAAACCTAATTTTTTGAAGAACTCAGCTAAAAACCTTTGGTAACATTACCTCAGTTACAAATTTTTGCCCCCCCTCTAATCATGGGAAAACTGGTCTTATTTCTAAGACCTTAATTTCACCTGATTATAATATTGTGTAGTAGATACTATAATATGCTATTTCCTTCCACAGGATCACTGCCTCTTTCAGTGCATTGTCTATTTAGTAATTGTTTGATAATTTCGATTTCTTTTCATGGTATAGCCCATGCCTTTTTTGTAGCACACTGTTGAAAAGTGCTTTACATTCAAATTATTCCTTCACTGATAAAGGAATGTTCTTTGAGGAGCAGTGAGGAATTTATTTTTCATCAGTTCCTGTAAGTTAAAGGAACATGATTGTCTCCTCCATGTGACCACACAGTTCTGAGAAACAGGATTGAAATATCCATATATTTAGCATTCTCTGTTTTTCTAGTCTTTTATGGGTGGTTGGGAGGGAATAGTTCTCTGTCAAACTATATCTGCTCAAAATACTGCTTTCATAGGTCTTGGCTGGAGTTCCAATTGCTCAGCAGTTCTGCAAATCAAACCCTGGAGCATAAAGTCAGATACTAGGAAATGACAAACGTACAGTGAAATGACTGTATGCTAAGGCTTTGATTTACACTGAGTAGAAACTGGAAAAGGCAAAGATAAGAGCTAACTCTCCAGTATAGTATTTAGTCACTTCAATTATGTGATCCTCCTCGTCTTTTTTTTGTATTTTGCAGCCCATAAAGGAAGGGAGCTTTCATCTTCATGTGTCCTAGATCCATCCCATACAACAAGCAAGGCATGGCCCTGATGGTGCATAATCAAGCAATATAAAATTGTATTGATATTGCAAAATACATACATATAACTGCTGAAGTGAGGATTCTGAATTGCTCCTGTAGTAAGTGAATAGAGAGATCTCTAACTTAAATGAGAAGTACTATCTAAGGTTGTAACTACCTTAGAGTGTTCCTCAGGAATGCGTTTTTTTAAAGTAATCTCTTAGTTATTCCCACTTCTTATGTACTGGCTTTCATCATAGAGCCATCTCAAAGTACAGGTATTACATTTTTTAATAAAATAATGATGTGGAATGATACAGAGAGGGATGTATTCCAGCAGCATACTCAAAATACTGCAGGCAAGCTTATTACATGGCACTGACTAGAGCTAGTCTAAGTGGCCCTTCTTGTCATTTGCTGTCTCCTTTGTAACCACCAAAATTTTGGATGCCAGGTTGTCATTATCATTTTTTTTTCAAAAGTAGCATGAATCATTTTCATTCTCTAATGGGGGAAAGAATTTTTTTGGTTAAGTGAAGAACTTAAAACTGATGATGTGACTACCTCACACAGCATGACAGATGAACACCCCGTTACAGTGCTAACATGCACAGAACACTGGAATTTTAGCATCTCCTTGCTCATCAGGGCTTGAGTTAGCAACCTTCATGTTCTTTTAACATTATTTTTGAGTGTGTAATTATATACTGTATGCATCCCTGTGGTTGTATTTTGGGACCTCATTGTAAGGCAGTACCTATGTGGGTTTTGTATTACAATCCACAATATGTAACTCTCACTGGAAATCTGTATTAAAAGGTTTTGGGCTGTGATGGAGGATGTAGAGAAGCCTGATGAAAAAATAAATGGGGGCCCTAAGCTCAGTACATATAGAAGGAGAGGAAATCAATATAAACTTGTGTAAACTTAATATCATCAAAGCAATTTGCATTACTAGTCACTCTTTCTTAAACTCTTTAATATATAAAAAGGTCTTAATTTTTTTATTAATATGGAAGCCAGTTTTTTCCCATATTTCTGTTGCAGAAATTAGCCCTCCTTAATAGCTGGAAAGGCTGAAGTGTAATGCCTCCAAATAATGAGGAGAGGAAAGAAACTATGCATACTTCATTTGAATGCTTCTAGTTCTGGCTTTTACTCTCTCTGGAATAATTTGGTTGTTTGGAAGGAATCAAATACCATGGGGTAAGAAGGAAGGAAAAGACTAAATCGTGCTAAATTGTTAAGGGAATTTTCAGATCTTGCAGGAGTAGTGTAGTTGTCACAAACTTCGTGGTAGCTTCCCCAAGGTAAATCTAAAGAACTGTTGCAAATTAAATGGTAAATTCAAGGAACCATGTAAGGTCCTGTTTTGGAACTCTCTGATCAGAGATATGGTGATTAAAGGTCAAGATTGTTCTGAGTATGGGCAGGAGGACAAGAGTAATTTTAGAAATATGAATAATCTTTTTATAAATTAGCATTAGGGTGGTATGAAAGATAGCTGTTAAAAAGGAAACAAAAAAGTGTGCATTTATAAATACAATACACATTTGTGTGTGTAAATATATCTTTATATGTAATATAATGTTCTTGATTTGTTACCTCTAATCACTGTTAGATATCTATCTGTCTGTCTGCATGCACACTCTTAAATATTGGATGTCCTCAAGATCTGACAGCCAAAGGACTAAAAAAGCAAATTCACCTGGATCTCATAATACACAGGAAGGAAACTGATGTGCAGTGAGAATACTCAGTTGATGTAGAATTTCCAAAAGTGCTATGTTCCCAACATATATCAGTGCTATTTCTGTACTTCAGAGTTCTGTACTTCTGTATTCTTTTTACTTCAAAACAAGCTACAAACATACATTTATATATTAAGATAAATACTTATGTATGTATATGCATGTGTGAGTGTGTAGAAACATAGCCTCTTGAACTCATGTCAGCAATTTTCCTTTTTCTCTGCTGTTGCCATTATCCAGTTAGTCCTCTACCAAAAAAGGAGATAAAAATATGGATTGATATTTCTAATATGAAAGTAGTAGTTAGCTAACTTCTTATTCGCAGTATTTCTTTTATTTCAGTATTTTAAGTTAGTTCACATTTTATTTTTATGTGAGAAGTATGGGTAAAGTTATAATTGTGGCTGCATTTTTTGGTTTAATTTCTATGAGATGTTTTCCTGATGCAAATTTTTTTTTTTAAATCAACTCCATACATTGGGGAGCTAATGTTAGATCCATGAAAGACAGTATGCAAAGACATAGAGCTCCTGTGTTCAGATGAATTTTGGTCTGACTAAACCAATAAGAATGCCAGCCCTAGTGTACTGGAACAAAACCAAGTGGAAGGGAAAAAAATAGAAAAAAAATTATCTTTATAGGTAGCAGAAAAGAATTTTTAGAAGTGTCGTTTTTTGGAGAAAGTGTTTACTGAGAGTCACAAGGTTCAGGCTCTGATTACAAATTTATTTATGACTTGCATGGAGAAAGGTGTCCAAGTCTGTCTTTTTAAGACAACATACTGAAAGTTAGGCATCCAGCAGGTCTGAAAATTTCACTTGTTCGGATATAGTTGCATGATTTTATACATATATACTTTAGTGTTTCTTAGCCTTGGTGTTTATTTCTGTCTGTAAAACAGTGGTGGTATGTTAGAAAAGGTATGAGACTAATTTTGAATCTCCATGAATTTCATCCAAAATAGAATTGAAGAAATGTTAGTAAAGCCTGTCATGGGGCAGCTTTTGCCTATGAAAAGATAATGCATAATAAAGAAGACAGTTTTGTACACTTAGAGGCACTTTATAGATACATGTTAAAGGTATGTTTAAAAATAAAAGTTAAATAATTTCATGATTTATATACAGATGACAGGTTTTCATAGGTTATGAGTTTTTCAGACAGGGGTGTTAATGACAGCAACAATTCCACATTATAATAATTCACCTTTCAGGAAGGAACAACAGCTAATCAGAAAGCCAGTACTCATTTTTGTATTTTTAGCTTTCAGTTAACTGTGCTGTTTAATGAATACTTTTGATCTATTATTATATCTATAAAGAATTTTTTGGGGTTTTTTTAAAGCTCTTACTGTCAACTCATTTTTCAACTTTTCTTAGCATTCATACAGATAGTATAACTATAGACATTTAAGTTGTATCTATATTTAAATTTTAAAAAAAACCCAAACCAAAAAACCCAACCCTTATCTTTCTGTGTGCATTTTTGAATCTTAAACTTTTCTTCCTTTGTCAGAAATCGTAGTGCAGTTCAGTGTATCTGAAACAATGAGCTTTCAGTGGGTAGAAGCAAGACAATTCTCATTCTGAAAAGATACTGCTTGCTTTTGCTGTCGATATTTTTTGTATAGTTCTTGAATAGCCCAATTGTCCTTCTGTGCACTCAAAGTGAATGAATTCATCTTTCAAAGTGGAGCACTTCTTTCTTCCCTGTACCAATTCCCACTTCTGTTTCTGAAGTAGAGAAGAAGACTGCACTCCTGAAAGCATACAATTCTGACACTGAAAATTAGATTCTACTGTACCTGTCACTCACAAAGCCAGGTCTATGCCAAGTGTTGTGCAGGTACCCTAAGGGGTTTGTTTGGACCATTATGGAAATAACTTCACTTCAATGTCCCGATGAAATTGCTTAATTTGCCACCATATTCTGTTCTGAAAAGTAGATTCAAATTTCTTAACATTTCTGACATTCCTCACTCTGGAATTCAGTATTGTAAGTTCTCATGCCCTTGCTGAATGTAAAGCATAATGAGTTACTCTTTCTTTAATGGGATTGTTCAGACGCTGGGCACTTGTGCAAATTTTGACAGGTTTGTGCTGCACCTAAAGGTAAAGACTTTCAAATTAATGTACTTTGTTTCTAGAGTGCTTTCTTGGTTCTGTATTGTTAAATGAAGTACTACAAATTTTGGTGTCTGTTTTCACAGACATAAATATTTGTGTGTGATCTTTGTGGCAAGTTGCTTCCATGCAGCTTGATCTGTTTTGCTCCAAGGAAAGGTGGTGCAACCAGCTGTTTGAAGGCCGAAGAAGCAGTCTGAAAGGAATACAGAGTAAATATTTTCAAGAAGGAACATTATGGAATAAGGAGTTAATGAAGTTTAGTTAATGTTTCTTTCCTCTTATGTCATGTAATGAAATTCTCAGTTGTCAGGCAAAAAATTGAAAATTCTCAGTTATCAGGTGGCAATATACATATACAAAAGGACTTCCTTTTATTACAACCAATATTTGGGAAATTTATGAAGTAAGATCCTACAGAGATCTCAAAGCATGTTGTTGTTGGGCTTTTAATTCTTTGAGAATGTGTCTGTCAGTGGCTATTAAGTATAATTTTCTTTGCTGCAGCTGTTTGTTTAGGGACTTTTAAGTGCATAGATTGCTGGAAGCGTTTTTGGGAAGATGAGCATGTGCATTTTCTTATTTGCATTATTTTTATGACCGTCACCAGTAGGAAGTGCCTAAAGGGAAGCTACTCTACAGGGGAACTTTGATCTGGCTCAGTAAGGTAGTTATTATTTTGGTTGTCTTTGTTAATCATTTACCTTCAGTGAACTTTAATCCTGACCTAGAAGTGTATTGAACACCTTTTAACCATGGCTTCTGGTGGTTTTTCAGCTGTTATTTAATAAACAAAGAATGCATTGCACTGTGCAGGTTCAAGGATGGGCTTATTACCTCTCATTAAAAAATCAGGATTTCTTAAGGCAAATTATTTAAAATAATTTGAAATACTTGAATCAACAAATGAAACTTGCAACCATTTACATCTCAGAAGCATAAACCATTTAATTTTACAGAGGTAATGGTTTTGGGTTGTTTTGGTTTGGTTTCTTTTTTTTCATTTCACTGATAGAAATTAAGGTTTTGTATTTTTCTTTCCTCAGTCTTTTCTTTTTCATTATTTCATGCTCCTCTTTTTCTCACTGGTGATGTGAAGTTAAGAATGCTTCACTGCTACAGAGGATGCTGTCAAGTTCACACTCAAAATGAGGTTTTTCTGCCCACTCTTTTCCCGTACAGGGTGAATTAGGGACTGTGTAGGCTTAACAGAAGTCTCTGCTCTCTTCTGAGGCAGGTGTGTCAGTATGAAACCCCTTGATTTATGCACAAAGAGAGTAGGGACTGAAGATGAGGGGAGAGAATAAAAATGCCTAGGTTACAGAATAGGAGGGTAGAAGAAAAGGGGAAATATTTAAAATTATTTCTATTTTTTGTCTATTTTCTAAAATAAATTATATGAGGAGTGGCTAACATAGATTACTTATTGAAACACTTCTACATTTTAAAAAGATTTGTGTTGAAATTCACACCTAGTTCCCCACTGCTACTGTCAAAGGTAATGGATTGTAAAAAAACCACACAAAAATTCTTAAGAAGTCTGGCAAGGAAACATTAGCTAAGTTATCTCACAGTATATTTAAATCGTAGGATTTTTGTCATTCTAAAAATCTCATCTTTTAGTGGATGTTGTTATGCTTTCTGGGGCATTATTCTATTCAATGCCTCGTGTGATACAATTGATACTTCTACTTGTGCATAGACACACACATATATGTGGCTTTTGTCAGATGTAGCCTTAACAATCCTGCCTACAATGATAGTTTTATTTGCTCATACCTGAAATAGGGAAATAAAATTAAAAGAGTTTTGTGAAGTATGTTCTCCATAGTTCTTGGTGTCTAAAAATTTGTGAATCTTACAAACAGAAACTTGTCACTGATGAAGGTTTAAATATGTATTGACTAGAAAAACAATCCTCTCTTCAGAGGCAGGCAACTCTGAGGCTTTTACCCTTCAGTGCTTTTATTTTTATCAGTCTGTACCCAACTACTTGTTATGTGAGAGGTAACAGTGAACATGCAAATGGTAAGATATATGAATTTGGTTCTTTGCGTGGGTGATACAGCTTGGTTTTAGTTCTGATTTATTTACTATTCTCAAGACGTATGCTAATATTTCTAGAAATTACACTTGTGGAAGTGACTGCCTTGAGATCAACATGTAAATAAATTTAAAGAAGGAAATGCTAATGGTATTCCAAATAAATAAGAAATAACATATGTATTCATCCGATTTTCCAAAATCCATACATTTTGAGAGGCCCTCACAGGAGCTTAGTGTGAGCTTACATTTTATTTCCCAATTCTGCCAATACAAAAGTTATTTTTTAGTACATTTTTCCATGCATTAAAAAAACCCCAAACGATTTCACTTGTTTCACTTGTTCACGTAAGATAAAAATAGTTTGTTAGAACTGAATCACAACTAGCTCTTTGTCTATTTTAGCTGCTGTATAGAACCTTTTTTCAAAGACATGTTTAGTTCATGTTCTACACCAGAAGCATGAGGAATCAAAGGTTTAAGAAAGAATTTCATACACATTTAGTTTGTTAAAACACTCAGTCTTAAAGCAAGGAAAACTGCTGTCAGTTAGTTAGAAGGATTTAGATTTATAAAGTTTATTTAGACACTAAAGCATGATTTAAGCCAGATCCTTCCAGAATTTTGCATTTACCTTTTAATGCAATCTAGTGTTTAACCTTTTTTTTTTTTATTCTTTCCTTTATTAATAGTTCAATCATGCATTTTTACTCCTACCAACAATCAAGTAAGGTCATTATAGCAGTTGGAAACTTTTTGGTTGGACAAAATTTAGTGGATGTTTGTTTATCCATTAAAAAATTAGAAGTGGCTTATATGTTATGGTAAAGATGTCTGTTACTGATCTTGTTTTGTTTGAACCATGATGAAATAATTTTTCTTTACATGTTTTATTCTTGAGTGATAACCTTCTAAACCTTTATTACCTTTTTCCTAGGACTTTAAGACAGGATTTGGTATCACTTTAATCCCTATGAATGTGGCAAATGTAAAACAAGTGGATCGGGCTGCAAAGCAATCTTTTGAAATAATTACTCCTTATAAAAGCTTTAGGTAAGAACTTGAGTATTTACTTTACAAAATATGCAATTAACTAAGGCACTAAAGAAATACTGGTTTCATACTGCAGTGCTGTAGCTAGTTTGGATGAAAAGGTAATGTTTTTATTGAGGATGTTCAGCAGTGTTTAGAATAATGGATGTTCTTTGATTTGTTTAGTTGCGTGCTTCATCTCTTAGTTCCTGACTAGGCATACTATGCCCACAGGTTTGTACTTTTATGTAGCCTTCTTTGTTCATTCTGTGCAAGGGAAGGGCAAAAGGAAAAAAAAAAGAGAAATGAATTCCTCCACTTTCACAAATTGACTTCATCCTGAAGAATAATAAACTTCAATAGTGAAATAATGCTACATCCATTTAGTCGTATGCATTTTATTTGAAAAGAAGCTTTCATGTTCTATCGCTTGTAGAAATCCTTGGTTGAAAGTAGTTGAATGTTTTACTTTGGCTGATTGCTGAGACTTGTAATGATTTTTAAGAAAATGAAAGTACATGCTAATAAAAGCCTTTTGTTAAGTGTTGTAGTGTTTCTTAACTGAAATGTTGTAATGAAGGAGGAAATTTCTTTGTTCTCCTGGGATTGTTAAATGTTAGGAAATACTTTCACTCTCAGTCAGCTAGCAGCTAAATTAGTCTTGATCAGCAATTTGAATCTGTTGCTAGTTGGTAGATAGCTAGTTCTTTGATTTTTTTCTTAAGACATGACCATGTTGATTTATTTTACTATTAGTTTTTAAAAAGATAAATTTAAATGAAAAGCAATTTTTTTTTAATTCTCAGTAATTTTTTTAAATTCTCAGTATTTTTTTTTAATTCCGAGTTTTTTTAATTCTCATTTAATTCTCCATGTTTCCTTATGTCATTCTATGCTTTTGTTAAAGTTCAATGTTTAAGTTTGGTAATTGGTAACATAAAAAGATTGAAATTAACTCAGGGATGTTACATGAATGTTACAAAAGCTATGTACCTTATACTAGTAGTAGTTTTGTTGAAAACAATGCTAAAACAGAGGGAGTTTCATTGAATTTAAAAATACAAAATAATACATTCTATCTTAGGATTTATATCTGTGTGGAGGAAGATTTTTGACTGTGATTTCGGGTGTAAATATAATAAATAAGGAGGCTGCAGACCATGTTTAATTGGGCTTTAAAATAAAGATCAATAACACAGAAAAGTCAATTGTTTCAGCTTTACAGCAGAGTCAGAAAGAGAGAAACAAGACTGGATTGAAGCACTCCAGCAATCAATAGCAGAAACTCTATCTGATTATGAAGTAGCTGAGAAGATTTGGTTCAATGAGTCCAACAGGAGCTGCGCTGACTGTAAAGCTCCCGGTCCTGACTGGGCATCCATCAATCTCTGTGTTGTCATTTGTAAGAAGTGTGCAGGTAGAGTAATTAATGACAAGCTATGTGCATTCCACAAAATGTCATATTTGCATATCTATGTATGTCCTTGAATTGGCATTATTTTTTGGTTTGTGGTTTTTTTTTAAATTTTTGAACTGTTATTCTCGTAGAAGTTTTGAGAAAGAAAATGTAAGCATAACTTTTTTTTTAATACCAAGGTCAGCCTTATTCTAAAGCACTTCCATGCATAAATGACATGTCTGTGGTGATTGAGTTCTCTCAGGTGAATCATCCTGCACAATTAGTGGAAATTAAGACACACTAAGACTTCATGGGAAAGGAATGGTTTTCGCAAGGCTAGATGCCAAGGAATAACAATTTTCAGTGTATAAATTTTGGGTATTAATTTTTTTACATCTGCACATATTTTACTGCCAATAGGGATAGCTTTTTCAGATACTACTCAAAATATATATACTTATATATGTTTTGAGATATACTCAAAACATTGTCATGTTTTATATTGAAATGCTTAAGCTGTAGATTCAAGGAAATAATTTTTAATTCTAGGCTTTCTTTCAAACCAAACTATCCCAGAAATAGTCTACATGAGACAGCCTATTTTTTTATTCATTACTATCAAATAAAATTAACTTTTTTTTAAAGAAAGATATATTTTTATTTAAATTATTCAAATGTCAAACCCAACCTTTTGTAAAAATAGCAAGTAGAATAAATCTGCCTTCATCACATTTTTTTTTATCTAAGCAGAAGAGAAACCCTGTTTAAGTGGCTTAGTTAAGTAATGCTGTTGGATTTTCAGGACAACACAGGTCTTTAGGACCAAGAGATTCAAAGGTCCGGAGTCTAAAAATGGATGCAAGCATTTGGAGCAATGAACTTATTGAGGTATGTTGTGATATTCTAACTCTTTTTTCCATCTTAAAGCCTACTGTATGAAAGGGAGGTATTTACTGCTTTACTCACAAGAAAACTGAACATACAGCTGCTAAACAATATGGTGCTGTTACGGTAAACTTGATGTTTTTGATGTTTCTGTGCATCATGTATCTCTCTGGAATTCCAAATATTTGTTTTGCTAACAAAATGTAGTTTCTCTTAGTATTTCTCCAAGTACCTAATATTTTGGGGGAAAAAGAAATAAAATGCTTTTGGAGAACACTCAAGATGAAGAAAGGGGAAAAGAGAGGAAACTTGTCACTACCAGTTTAGCTGCTTGGGATGTTAAAAAGGGGTGGTGGTAAACAGTGGTCCTGATAGAGAGGGTTGGAGCCATCAGTTTTTTCTTTAAAACACATGCTAGTCTTCTCTGAACTTGAACTAATATTTTCTAATATATAATGAAGTGTTATAACTGATTAACCTTTTAAAGCTTGGCTGCTATTGATGGTAAATGATAGCTGCTGGCTTTATTATTCATTTGTAGATGACCATAGGCAGTGACTGAGAGAGGCTGCTGTCACCAGAAGGAAATTTTCTTTTCTTTAATAACTTTCTTTTTCAACTTTTAGCAGCTGAAAACTGTTCAGAGGCTAGCTTCATATCCTTCATACTAATTTGCTAATTTATTCCCTGCATCTCATCCAGATCTTTCTTGTCATTGGAAATAAGAGGGCAAACAGTTTTTGGGCTGGAAATCTTCCTCCAGATGAAGAATTGCATATTGATGACCCTGCAGAAAAAAGATTAGCATTCATTACACAAAAATACAAAGAGGGAAAATTCAGGAAAACACCTTTCCACTACAAAACCAAGGAACAGTTGAATAAGGTAATACAGCATGGTTAAGCCAATACCGTGTTTTGGATTGTATTGTATCTGTGTGCAATTTGGTCACCTTGTTAAACTGGTAAGAAATTAATTCAGTGTCCTGAGTGACATTCTGACACAGTTGAATAAGGGTTATTTAGGAGCCTTTGCAGTAGTCATTGCAAACTACCTAGTTTATTCTTTTTCCTGTTAGTTTATTTGAAGAAGGTTATTGTACTTCTTCCTATGTTTTCCTGAGCCATCAAAATATGTATCTTTATTTTAATGTAACCATAGTCTAGGGATGCAAATTTCCACTTCACTTCTTTAGATTATTTCCTTATGTGCTTTGTCTGACATCTAACATTCAAATATAGTAGATGATTCATTGTTATTAATGGTGAAAATAGCTGATACACACTTACATAGTAGCTTGTAGCTTATTGGAAATGAAAAAGCTTAATTTAATGATGGAAAATGTATGTTCTCTACTTTTACAAAATAGCAAGTTCTTTAGAATTGTAAAACAGAGAACTTCAATTTTCAATGTCTCTGTAAAATTTTATGTCCATTTGACAGAATTCTAAGATCTGATGGTTTGAGTCATGATTTTTCAGGGTTAATGAATACAGAAGAGTTTTATTGCATTCTGCAATTCAGTGCACTCAATTGCATGAATCAAATCGTCTCAAAGGATATACAGAGATTGTGGGGTTTGTTTTTTCTGGGGAAGGATATATGTCAAATAATCGTTTAAATACTGGGAAAAGTTATCAACTTCTCTGTAGAGACATGAAATTACCATGTAATAAGGCATTAATTGCCAAGTAATTCTAGGAGTTTTACTGAACTGTCTTCTCTGTTATCTTGTGTGTCCTGGGTGCTTCTGTGTTTATTAGAACAGCTAAATTTTATAGGAGTAATCTTCCTATTTTGAGTGACTTTTGCTTTAATCATTTAAGAAAAACTCATTCACTAATTAAATAACTTAAATAAATATTAAGTCATATAAATTTTAATGGAATAGGTTGCTCTAATTGTGTAACTTTTTGGTTTTAAGGTTTTGGACCAATCTTGTAAAAAAAAAAGTTTAAGTTTATTATGTTTGTCTGTGTATACAAAAAATAAAAGGAGACTCATGATTTAGGATGTGGTGAGGTGTTTAAATTTCAAGGAAGATGAACAGGAATAAAGATACAGGTTAATAAAAAGAGTGAAAAAAACTTAATATATATTAATTAACTTAATGTATCTTATAATACATCTTAATAAAAAGAGTAGTTTGCCTTATTGACTGATGGGGGTTTTTAAAAATCTACCTAGGAATTTCAATATGAGTCCCAGCAACAGAGTTTAAGAATCTAATCTCATCTCTTTTGTTGAACTTCTGAGGTCTGAAATAGTAAGAGCTTTTCTCTAGTAGTTTGATGCAAATAAACAGCAAGCTTCCCCTCCAATTGTATTTACTCATGTTTTCCTTCCAAAGTGCAATTTGTGAAAGCAACGTTTTTCTGGGTTTGGGTTGATATTTTGGGATATTTTTGTTGCTGAATTCTTCTAGATTCAGCCGATACTTCATGGCTTCTGATACTTCTCAATGTTCATGGTCTAGTTATATCAGAGTTGAAAGGATTTGCATCTAGGTTGCATGTATTTGTTGCCAGTAACTTTCTAATTTAAACAGACTTCCTGTTTCTCCTTTCTCTCATAAGGCCCTGTGTGCTGCTGTAGTCAAGCAAGATGTGCTAGAAACTCTGATGTTGCTCTTCAGTGGGGCTGATGCCATGTGTGCCACTGGAGACCCTGTTAACAGCACCCCATACTTATTGGCCAAGAAAGCTGGACAAAGACTGCAGATGGAATTCCTGTACCATAATAAGTTCTCAGGTATGATGCATTTTGTTCTTTCAATCTAATTTCTTATTATGAAAAAGAGAAGGAAATAATTTAGAAGCAGAATTGGCTTTGCTTTGAAGAATAGTGGTATATCAGAGAAGCCGTTGTGATGGCATTAACTGTATTTTATTAGAGCACAATTTCAATTGTGTGCAGTTTACTGTTTTGCTCAGACATCATGTTTAGGACTTAGCAAACACAGTGATAAGTTATAGGTCTCACACCCTTAGTTATAGCACAGAAAAAATCCATCATCATCTTGCCAATATTATCAGTCTTTTACCAGAAAGAAATGGGTACTCAAACAAATGTCTAAAGAATTCATCTAGTGCTTTTTCTTTTCCTTAAAGGATATTTAAATTGATATCCACTCCTTCTTGCACACAGACCTAGCTGTTTTTTTTCACAAACTCTCTTCCCAAAATAAAACTCAGCTCTTGAACCTGCAATATGATCTATCCTAGAAACTTCCTTTTCCCATCACAGCTTTTGTTGCAGCTTGGAGCAAATTATAAACTTTGGCTTGGAAGTGAACAATTCTGTTTGCAGTGTGTGGCTGCTATGAGGCTCTTGAAAACAGAAAGCTGCTCTTAACAGTAAATGTATTGAGGTGCAGGGATGCGACTGAGCTTTTCTTTTAAAAGTGCTGTACAGTATCTGAAACCATCAGGGGCTGAAAGTTCACATACAGATCTACACTGTAAAAATAAAAAAAGCTATGTGGATGTTGTCCTGGACCAGCTTTCCCTTGGCTTGTGTCACTCTGCAAAGTGACAATGATTCACATTCAGGCTGAACAAAAAAGAGATTAGTGGGAAACACAGGAATGAATTAAGGCTTCCAAGGGCAGACACAGTGTCTAAATTTCTGCCTGAGTATTGCTCAGGCCAGTGCCATGCCCTGGACCATAGGATGTGGAGCTCAGTCAGGTGCAGACGTGTAGCTGGGGTGGTTTCTTTGCTACCTATGGTCTCAAGTGGTCCTAAGGTTATGGAGAGAGAAGTTTGCTTGTCTTGGCCCTGTCTTTTCTACTTTTGGCCCTCCAGCCAAGGTAGCACCATCATGTTCTTATCTTTAGGGGAGGGGAGACAGTATATGTTGATGATGATTCCCAGAATTGTTGTCTGTCTGCTGTCAGAGTTGCTGGTAAATTCTATATAATCCTTCAAGAGAAGCAATCTCCTTCTGTTGAAGTATGTTACACAACAGATGAAAATCAAAGTTCAGAACATCAGGAAACAGTATTTTATATTACCTTGGCAAGCAGTGGATGACAATGGCAACATTGTAACAAATGTGAACCAGGTTTTTTAATGAACTTGTTTTCTAATTATAAAAATAAAACCAGTAAGTTTTATCAGTGTTTTAGTAAAGATACTGCAGATCAACTGCATATTTACAGACATGCATTTAGACATGTGGAAAAAGGGCTTTAACTGATATAAATGAAGAGCTGTATGTTTTTTACTCCTTTGTCTTTGAGCAGATTTCCCAAACTATGATCCTTATTCTGAAAGTGGCTTCTCTGAAGATTCTTCACATTCCACCTTTCTTTGTGAATTCTTGTACCAAGTTTCTTCTAATGCGGCTAAGCTTCCTTCAGAGAAGAAATTAAAAGAAGGTATTTAACTTTCAATTTATGTATTTGAATAACACATGAATATGTATGATTTGGATTAATTTTATTCTTTTTAACTTCTTGAATAACTTTTTTTGAGATGAAATGTCTTTGATAAGAAATGTCCTCTTTTGATTCAGTAGACCTCTTTCAGAAAAAGAAAATACTGTTTGTCTTGATCTCTTCATTCAGTAGTTGACAGAGGAAGAAAACTGAACTTCTGACAAATTGTTCAGTAAATACAGTAATTGATAAATAAGAAACAAACAGAAACACTTCTTGCTTTAATTATATTTAGATTAGTGCCAAGAATTAATTTTCATCTAAAATGATTCTATTACAGGAGTCATTTACAAGTAGCACTGAATTTTTAGTAGGGTATTTCTCAAGCTCATAAATTTACAAGATCTTCCAAGTAGAAATGAGCATCTACCATGACGCTATGACAGCTTGAGCTTTGTGGGGTGATAATGCATGTATATCACAGTAGATATACATGGCCCCCTGTGCATATCAGTCTACTGTTTTTCTTTTATTTTCTGAGAGAGGGAGGTGTTACCAGATAAATTTTCCCTTTTTCTTCCCATTTGTTTCTTATATTTTTCTTCCATCTAAACAAAAAACATGGGTTTTTAAAATCTGTGGTAATTTATTATTGAATTTATTGCTTCTAAAATCCTTACATGGCATCCTGCACTGGTGTATACATATTTTTGTATGATTATGTCCATTTTCTCATAGCATATGCCTTTAATATTCTTAATGGATATTAAAAGTATGCTAAAGCATAGAACTCCTGTTTAAATATGCTTCAGAAGAATCTGTATATTAGGGTGGCTCCAAATTCTTGAAAGCATTGGGTGATAACTGTGCTAATGCCTGATCACAGGCATGTCCTAGCAACTTTGCAGTTCTTAACAAACAGGCCTGTTTTGTCAGAGGACTGCTGCTGGATAGGACTTTATCTGGGACTGCTCTGAAATTGTCCTGAGTTTATTTGGGGAACAATGTATTAACTGAAAACCTCATTACTGCTTGCTCCAAGTTCAGGCCTGATCTTCTGTGCTGTGGATATCTGTATGTATTCATAAAGAAGTTTATAAAAAACCCCAGAAGTCAGTGCTTAGCCAAGTGGAGAGCAGATACAAGGCAATCACTTCTGACACAATCCCATATTAGAAGTGGCATATTTCTAAATACCTGTATAGATTGAAGATTTGGCTGAAAGTGCTCACAGAATGGCTTTTGTAGCTCTTTTTGGGGGAGATGCACTGCGACTGAGTGTTGTAGAAGGATATCTTAAAATTCATGAAAGTCCCCAGACAAGAAGTTTTGACTGTCTTCTATTTCAAGTCTTTAGTGGACAGAAATGAAGCTGCTTTGAAAGTTTGTAGTCTGTTGCTTAGCATTGCACTTACTACTTGAGGAAGCATACAATAAATGGAAAGGAACCAGATTTCTCTGAGGTCAGGTTTTGTTCTCTGAAATTGTGATTGTGTCTTGAAGATGGTAGATGTTCTATTGGTTGCTTTTTTGGGCGTGGACATTTGTTTGTTTTCTTTTTGTATTGATGTTCAATTACCCATGAGTTTGTCAGGACTGATATTTCTGGGATGGGCTCTTTACAGATACATAGGAAGATAGTTTCCCTGACCATTTGTTCAGCAAGACATGTGGAACAAGGGAGGGAGATGTAATGACATACTTTAAACAATAAAAAAAGCCCTGCAACTTTAAAGAGAAACTGCTCTTGCTTTAGGGCTCTAATCTATCTCTGCCATGTTTAAGAAGCAGTATGACAGAAGTACTTCTTGCTACTCAAAACACAAAATATATAATCTTTCTTTTTCTCTTCTTTCACTACATCCAGAAATGTTTCTAAATCTCACTAACATGAAGTAATACTAATATTGCAAATTATTGTGAATAAGTGGACATACTATTTTTCATTCTCTTTAGGAAGTAATTTGAGGGTTAGTACTAATATGGGGGAGAAAATTTCAGTTCCTTCCTCTGCCTGTAGATATTCAAATAAGGTCATGGTACCTGAAAAATCTGACCTATCTAGTTCTAGAGAAGAGAACTCCTGTTGAAGCAGTTCTGACTTGCCATGAACTGAGGCCTCTGTAGCCCAGGGGGAGCACCATTTTCTCTCAGCATTTAGACAAATTTGGGGCCTTTTTTATTTATTTTTTTTTTAAATCCTGTGAAGCTGTTTAATCATTAGAATTAAGTTCTTCTTCAGTGTTAGCAATCTCTGAGGCAGTTGACAGCCTTGCCTTCAGCACCAAGGGCTGAAAATTTAAGTGCTTGCTTGTTGTCTCAGAAAACTGTTACCCCTTTGTAGACTTGGCCCTCATGGTAAAAGGACACTGAAGGAATCATTCTGTGCTGTGAATTAACCAAGGTTTTATCCCAACCACGTGGAACACCTGGAAATACAGCCTTGTTTTTCATTATGTGTGTCTCAGTACAGGAGAGAGCCAACTCTGTGTGTACTTCTCATTATAGCAGCATCAGTGCTTTCAGCAGGGGTGCGTGCATTTTCAGGACAGTTGTTGTTAATTAACAGCTGTTGATACCAGCGGGCGGAGAGCTCAAATGTTGGTGCTATTCTGATGTAGTGGATCACAAAGTAAAGCTTAGAGATTTAGGGTCTCAAGTTTGATTTTTGCTTTTGTTTCTAGTGTAAAAGGTTTTATGGAGCCCTTTAAAAAGCTTCAGTATTCCAAAATTGTCCTTGAGAGTTTAATAGTTTAATGAATATTGAAGCAGTGAGCTATTTTTTAGAATAAGTTTTGGAAGATGGGGGAGGAAAAGCTGGGGGACAAAAAACCCTGAACATTCAGAACCTTAAAATTTGGTGCTCAACTCCTGTAAATCAATACGTTATCAAGCCATTTATCTTATGTTTATTTTAGTACTTAACATTTGTATTTAGACAGAATCTAGGTAGCAAATAGCATGATACAAAGAAATATTAATAAATAGTACAAAACATTTATAAAACGTATATAAACCATATAGAAAACAACAGAAAAAGCATGAAATATCAAATAACATAGTTAATATTTTTCAGATTAAAACTGGGGTTTTTTATTTGATTTTTCTCGGGTTTTTTTTGCCAGATCTGTTTTACCAAATCCTCAGAAGTACTTTGCCAGCTGTATAGAAATTTTTAGACAGTGGAAAATAAGAAGAGTATTTTCTTTTATGATCTACTTCTCTGCAGCAGTGGCCTCAGATCGACCTCAGATTTTGTTTTAAGAACTAGACATAAGCTAGACTGAATTCATGACTATTTTCAGTAGCAAATAGACATTACTATACTATGTCATGTGTTGTATTCATATTTTAGGTCATAAGAGGAAGTAAGCATCTAGTTGTAATTAAATATACCAAATAATTCAGAGAAGTTGCTCTGCAGACTTTTTTCTCCATCTTGTATTTACCTATTTAAAAAAAAAAAAACTTAATGAAGAAAATCTTACCTTTCTTTTATTTTTTTAATCACAGATTGCAACAAAAGATGGTGCACTTTGGAAAGTGGCTTTCTGAGCTACTATGAAAATGATAAAACTACCACTCCTAATGGTATGATTGACATCAATGAAGTTATCTGTCTTGTAGTACACAAGTCAGACTTCTTTTTAAATAGAGGGTAAGCTGAATTCACATTTCAGTAAACAAACTTTGATTTTTTCCTGAATTTTGAATAGGCAATTTAAAAAAAAAAGCTGGTGTTATTTGACTTTAAGAAATTAGTGCTATGTCATATATAGGGATTTTTAAAATATTGATAGAATGAAAATATTAGGGTAATTTAAAAGGGCAGCTTAAATTAGATGCACGTGTTTCTTTTTAAATCTGTAATGAATATTCTCAGTGCTTGAAAGGTTACATGATGATAAATTGAACAATTAATACTCATTTTTCTTTCTGGGATTGACCTCTGCCTCAAGCCAAAATTCTTGCTTTGCTTCTTCTTTCTAATGCAGCAGACTAGAGCTCTCCATAATGCTTCTGGATTTGGTCACAGATGTATTGGTTTTTGAAATCCATTCTTAGTTCCGTAGCTGAGGACAACAGTGGAACTGATGAACATTTTTAATTGGAAGAAACCAGTTTTTTTTCTTTTGGTGGGTGGGAGGGGGAGGTCTTGTTTTTTCTTTTATAACTCGCTTGCATCACATGGAGAGTGACCTAAATCTGATTAAAGTGATACTCAATTTCTTTAGTGCAACATTTTTATTTAAAATATGCTTTGTATTTGTCTAACAGACTCCATAACACTTTATTTTTAAACCTGTGTACATGCACCTAAAATAAAAATAATTTTCTGTAGTATAATACTGTAATGCTTTTAGTTACAAAACAAAATTGTCTGCAAAGAAGGCATAGTCTATTTGCTAAGCTTCTGAAAAAGATAATGGGAATAAAGGACTTAGACTGCTACAGGGGAGAGAGATCCTGAAACATGGTGATGTCTCAATATGCTATCAAATACAGAGAAGTGACCTTCACTATTCTGCAGTTAACTCTGTGGTACCCAGAAAAAAGAAAAAAAACCTTTTTTCTTCTGTGCTCAAATCTAACATATTGTTTATTACATTTCCAGATGGTTCCATTTTAGGTTAATAACTAAATTAAAAAACATGTTGGCTGAATACTTCACTCTTTGGAAATAACTAAGTTCCTGTTGTGCTTTACTTGTGATTGAGGAGTTTTATGAGAAACTTTACTTAGATTTGACATTTCATGTAGTGAAACAGCGGGTCCTTAAAAATGCCTATTCTGTTAGTCAGAACTAAGTGTTTATATAATTTTCCAAGTGGCTATTGAAAATTATAGAAGTGACTCATGCTCAGTTCTCCACATTTAGACAAATCTCAGTCTTCAGCATTGAAAGGAAAAAGCATACTCCATCTATTTGGCATCTAACAAGAGGTCACAGGCAAAATCATACTGTAAATTGGTGACCCATAATTTTTGAGTTAAAGAGTGACCGACCCAAACTTCAGCACCATATTTACTTTCCAAATTCCACCAATTTAAACTGATCTACGTTTTCTTATTTGTCCATTAAAAATTGAATAAACAGGGTTCATCTGCTGAAATAGTGGTATAATTTTTAAAAGGAAAGATACCCAAGAACCTCCCTTAAGAAAACTTTTAAGAGTTTCTTGAGCTACAGCAACTTCAAAGTATTCCTACTCTTCTTGGTGATGGCAGGTGGATAAACAGTGACCATGCATTTCACCCCAGCAGATTCAGGCTGCCTGACAGGAAAAGCCTCTTCAGTTAAAAGGGCAGGTGAAGGGCAGGAACAGGTTGGTGACAAGAATAATACTCTCCATCCTTGGCTGTTTTCAAGGTTTCTCATTGTAATAATCCCTCTTTGAACATGAGACCAAATGACATCCAAAAGTACCTATGAAGCAGCATTTCAACTTGTTTACAACTTCCCATTCAACTGGTTGTTCAGCTTATATTAAACATACAAAAAAATCTTTTGAATGCATCACAAAAATGTGCTTGATCAAATAACATGAGCTTGTGAAAGCAAAAAATTCCCTATGCATTTTAATTACTATATGTAAACATTTTTATGCATTTTGGAATTATTCAAAAATCTATTACACCACAGCCTTTAAACATGTATTATTGACCTGCAAAGTACTTTGATCCTGATGTATTGTAAGGTGCTCTATTATTAGCTACGCCCTGCTTGTAATATTGGAGGAGAAATGCAGATGGGTTCCATTCCATATGTATGAAAGAATGAAAAAAATAGTGAAATAAAATGACACTAGTATGTCTGCTCTTTTGGAGACTAAATACAGCTGTGTTTCTTCTCTTACTTCCTTTAGGGATGTCTTTACATTTGAAATATACTTACTGTCAGAACGTGTTTTTCTGTTTGGAGCTGAAACTGCGCATTCACAAAGAAAATGGACTTCAGCAATAGCTAAGGTAATACTGATAATTATCTTTTTCAGTTAGGCCAGGAGCCTTTGCACAAATAATAAAGTGCCATTGTTAGCTTAAAACCTTTGAGAAGCCATTATTGATGAATACTGATCTCTCCTGCGTGTAAAGGTTTCTTGTGCAGCAGGAAGAAATAACTTTTGTGATTTAATGTTTGAAACAAGATAATAAAATGTGAAAGGAATTGAAGCAGCATTTGAATGCTGACCTTAAGAATATATTAAATGTGCTCTAATAGAAAGACATATGCTGTATGAGTATATTTCAGCTAAGTTTTTTATGGTTGCAGTTCTATTAAATTTATTTGCTGAAATGAAATTCATAAGGCAATACCATATTTTATACTGTTCAAAATGTTAATAATCACATTACTAATTAAATCAATGGTAGTTTAAAAGCAAACATGTTTGAATTGTAGAGCATGAATGGAAAAAATGTTAAACTTGGTTTTGCATTTGAAATTTAATGTATCTATGGGCATATGAGTGTGGATTTTGCATCTCAAAGTTTGAGGTTTTTTTACTGTGACCTTAATCCTGGAATCCAGTAGATTTGCAATATTTTGATTTTGCTCTTTAGGGGCAGAGGTTTTTTTTCTTCATCTGACTCACCCCATTTTCTTTGGTAGCATTTTGTTCCCCCGGTGGCAGAATCATTGTTAGAGCGAGACTGTGACCTTATTGGGCAGCTGTACTACAAAGATTGCCACAACCTGGATCAGTGGAGAAAAGGCTGGTTTGCCATAGAGAAGTCGAGCCTTTATTTCTGCCTTGAAATGGAGGATGCTGAAGAAGATTCCATATATCTAAGGAGGTTGCAAGAACTAAGTAAGAACATCTAGTATTCAGACAGTGTTCTGTGGGATTAATTCACTGTTAAGGACATTTCTATTACATTTCAAAGTAATAAATATTGGGAAGCTCAGTAACTATTCCTTCACATGACTCAGATGTTCTTCCAACTCTTATCTAAATATGGGGTTGGTTAATTTCTGTCTTGGGTTTTTTTTTCTACTTTTTGGCACATGCCAGAGAAATTTTTCACAGCTTTAAAATGAATGATGACAGTTTTCGTTCCAGTTGCAGCAGTATCTTTCTTACAAGAGTACAGAATTGAATAATAATATATAACCTTTTGGGATTATTGTTTCATATTTTTGACAGGGCAGAAATACTCACTGCAGAACACATTCTTGAGATGATTGACAGGTCTGGTTTTAAAATACTCAAACATACTGGAAAATTATAATTCTCTTGGAAAACTGCTTCACAGAATAATAGACTTTTTTCCAATACTAAAAATATTATTTGCTCAATATCATGATGTAGAGAGATAAGAATGTTTGTATAAATGGTCTTCTATGACCAATTTTATATCATTGCTTGTAATTATGCTCTGAATCCTTTTTTAAGCATATCTGCCCTACTTGTTTTTATATTGAACAAGGCAATATGTTACACAGAAAAATACATATAATTTGAGTTTTATAATAAAGTAACATAGAGAAGATAGTTTAGCTCTTTATTGATGATACTCTTTATAAATGCTGACAGATTGTGGACTGTTTTGCAGGAGCTTGCCTAAATGCCTTTGGCTTTTCTAATGTTTATTTACTGCCACCTTATATTTGGTGTAAATAACACCATGAAGGTGGTTTTTAATCAGCAATGTTTTTACGCCTCTAGGTGTCTTTCAACTTGTGAATACTTTTGATCCTAATTCAGAGTTAAAAGATTAGGCATAAGGAGAACTGTTCCTGATACTTTTTTTGATGATGCAACTGTAATTGCCTCTGCCAGAATCATAAGAGCGTGCAAAATCTGTGTATATTATATCTCATGTATAAAAATGAAACACTTTTGACTTGCAGTTCAGAATTTGTTTTGCTTGGAGTTTTTAATATTAGTTGTATTTCTTGGAAATGTTATATATCCATACTCTTTTTTTTTGATTTCTGCTTTCTCCAGAATATATCTGCTCCACTGTTAATACTGATAATACTTATTCGTGAAATGAAACTTGAAAACTAATGAATCATTTGTGGAAGTATAGTGACTTACCTTCTTGATATTTGACTCAGTAAATATAGACAAAGCTAGGAGTTAGTGTGACACAAAACCATCATATAACATGCAATGTGTTTATTGGTTTTCATTGGTATTTAGGACTTTACTCTCTCTGGGAATTAGTTCAAATAAGGTGTGCATTACATATGACACACACTTTGAGAAATTAAGTTTTCAGAATTTCAAATTAGTAAGCAGGTTACATTTAATTTACTGGTTTTAGTATAGTGCACAGTATAGTTTTTAAGCAGTGCAACTGAAAGCTCTCCAGATGTATTTGATGTGTTATGTACAATGTGAGTGTTTTACAGGGTGCTTTTTTTAGCAGGGATAACATAAGACATAAAGAAGGGTGGAAATGATCTTCAAGTTAATGGATTCCAAAATCCAGCTTACTTCTGAATCATTATGTCTTCTACAACTTGTACTTACAAGTTGAGTATAATAAAACACTGTAGCATATTTTCACATTAAAAAGTATGTTTAAACTTTCTTGATAATGTTTAGTGTTAGTTTTTCTTTTAAATGTAAATGTGGTGTGGTGTTTTGTGGAGTTTTGTTACTATTATCAGCAGCATTCTTTATTTGCAAAGTTTAGGAATTCCATGCTACTTTTGCTACTGGAGATCATTTTGAAAAAAGGTCTGTCTGTATGTGCATGCATGTATGAGTTTGTCTATAAATATGTGTCTGTGAAGGTCATAAATATGTGTCTGTGAAAGTCATATGAAATGCGTATGTGTTTTGTTTTCAGCAACCAGCAGTGTGATGCAAAATGGAGAGAGAATAGATGTCCTGCTGCTCGTTGAAAAAGGAAGGTAAGGCTCCTATCTGAAAAAAGATTTAATCTGTTTTTACAGTCATATCTTAGAATTAATATTGATAAATTTTGAAGTTTTTTCACTTAGGGTTGCTAGAAAGAGAGTAAATTTGCAGAGTTTTTAAAGGAGGGAATATCTTTGTGCATTAATTACATTTTATGTCTGTGTCACAAAATGTTAACAAGCACTACTTAATTAAAAACTGTTTTCCCACTGAGAAAATTATTCCCAGATTAGTCTGCCAATAATGATTTCTTCAAAAGGAACTAAGTCCTTTTACCTTGTAAAAAAGGAGTACCTCTTCGGAGCTTTTACTATAAAGTACTTGATTTTTTAAATTATTCGTATGTATCAGAATTCTGTATCTCAAGCTGCCTAGGTCAGGTTTGAGAGGATATGAATGGGTCCTCTGGTTAATCTTATTGTAATATCTGATCTGTTAACAATATACTGTCTAGGAAAAAGCATACTTACAAAGCAAACACGATCCATATCTGCTTCCAAGGAGGTAATATTTGGCAGAGATGACTGTGTCATATTTATAATGATAGAGGAGGTTGGAACTTGAGTTGAGGTATATATTTCTGCCTCAAATATGTGTACAAATTCAAAGATGCAAGTAAAAATTGTGGAAGATAATTCTTATTTTTTAGTCAGTTGAGGCTTTTTTTATTTCCACTATAGGTTATTGGGCAGGAGTCTGTCTGTCTTAAGTGGTGCAGTATTTATATAGTCTTTTGAACAGCCAATAATAGCTTAATAAATGGAGGATGTTTTTCTCTTTGGCAAACAAAAAAACTTCATAGATACCTTTGACATCTATTCAGAGTTGGAATAGCTTGTCAGAAATGCATTCTAACTTGTGTATTCTGAATTTTAACTCTTTCTAGGATATTGCATAACTTTCAGAACTGAGTAAGGCTACTCAGGTTAGAAGGAAACACTTTTTCTTGTCTTTTTGGGGGGGTTCTGTTTTGTTTTGGGTATTTGTTTGTTTGTTGGTTTGATTTGTTTTGGTTTGTGTTTTTTTTGTTTTTTTCAAAAAAGCATATTGAAAGATGCAGTGTTAAGTAAGCTACATACACCAATCAGGGAACCTGAAGTATCCTAGTCAAAGGGCAGTCCAAAGATGGATGTAAACCATGCATATAATTTCATAGGTATTAATGCTGAGCAAAACTTTTAGCTCCAAGTCAGGCTTTATTATTTATTTCATTAGATTGTTTCTTTCAAGTGAGGGTAGGTTTTCCCTGAACCACTCTGGTAGTTTAAAGGAAATTCTGGACTATTTGAAAATAATTTCACCAGGGGCACTGGCTGATTTAAAGTGGACATGAATATATTTAATTTTTCTTCACTGAAGTCTGCCATAAAAAATTTAAATGCACAGTCTTCACATTGTCTTAAGCATTGAAAGCCATATGGTTCCATAGGCTTTGGCATGGTGATTGTTTTTTAGGATATTGCTTCAAAACTATCCAGGTGTGCAGTGCAGTTGTATGAGATGGCATCTTAAAGTGATAAGCAGTTTAATGTGTGTGTGGAAGATGATTAAATATAAAATCACCTTTGTCTTTAGACTCAATTACTGTAAATGGAAATAAAGCTGCTAATCCTCTTTGTGCTCCTTCAAGCTCTAGATAAATTAATATCCTTGAGATGTCATCAGCATCAGCTAAATGAAATGTCAAAGTCTCTAGGTTTTCCTATTCTGTCTGTTATTTTGTATCAGTGCTTGTCTAATGTCAATTTGGCACAGATTGATCACTTGGAAGAGATTCTGCTTGGCTGATAACTTTCTTGTTAATTTGTTAGTCACTTCAATGCAGGATAAATTATAAAATAAATAAAGAGTAGTATTGAAATAATTAAGTTAAACAAGTAAGATTTTTCCAGAATTAGGAAAAGTTTAGGAGAAAAAAACAACCCAACAACCATAAACCAAACCAAAAAAAAAAAGCCACTGTCCTTTGCATAAAAAAATAAATGTGGTGAATTTCCTAAAGTGTCTCATTAAATTTTATTAGAAACTTTTATGAAAATTCCTTGAGATATTTTTCTACTGACTTTCCATTTCTAACAAATACTTATGCCTTTTCTTTCAAGTTTCAGTCTTTGGACTGGTTAATTAGGGAAAGTCACACATTTATATGTGTTATATCTTTCTGTTTCACACCTTTTCTTTTAATTACTATAGGTAAAAGAATGACTTAGTTGTTATAAATGAACCTCACTTAAGAATGATTGCATATGCAAGTAAACATTTTCAGAAACTATATAAACTTCAAGTCTTACTGCTGAAATTATTACAATGTAATAAATCTATGTATTCTTGATTCTTAAAAAGATCTGAAATTTGGGATAAAAAAATGTAACATTAATCTGATACATATCTACTCAGAAAAAGAATTCACAATTAATTTTGGGACATAACATACGTAGTACTTCAGAGCTTGTATAAAATACAATAATTCAGAGACAATACTACCAAAAAAGGCATGTGAGGTTTTCCCAAAATGTCTTAGATATTAATGCAATCCACTCCTACCTTTTCTTTTTTTTTTTTTTGCTGCCTCTTCCTTTACCCTGCTTTCTGCTTGGCACCGTGCTGTTCATTTATTCTCTGTATGACATGTTCAGCTGATGATGTCTATCAGCTCAGAAATAAGAGGTAGCAATCATACCAGGTAATAGCATATCATCAGAGGCTGAACCACACTAAAAGATTTCTGAAACCACAAGACTGCTTCTCTTTTGAAGTATGTTGTCCATTTTGAAGCTCAGTGTACTCAGTTTTGAAGCTCAATGTAAATTTTCATGATAATTCTAGATGACTTTTCATTTTACTTTTTTTTTTCAGATCTTATACATGTTAATGCTTGTGTTTGTGTATCTTCACTAAAATAAATTACAGAACACACTTTTTTTAACACCTACTGGAATTTTATTATATTCTGATCTCTATTGGAGCATATTGTCTGGACTCCTAAAGCTGTAACTAACTCAGCTGGAAATCCTGGCTTCTCACAGCACTGTGGTGTATAGTTTTACACCCTAATCAGATGGCCATTTGCCTCTTCTTGCTTTCACTTTCATAGCTGAAATATTCTAGTTTCGTAGTTGAAATGCTTCTTGACTTCTTGCTAGAAGTGGCAAACCATTTTAAGGTTTTCTGTGTTTGAGGCTTCCCTTTGTCACAGAGATGTCCTCTGATTTGATCCATATTCAGTCTGGATTTTTTCCCTTGATCTCTGTATTTTTAAAATGCTTGTAGTGCCTGGTGGTGCTTGACCTCTTGTTGCTACCAATAATATGCTATCCAAACAGAAGTTGCATGGCATAGTGGTGAAACAGTTACTCCTGTGTAGTTCAGCAGAGGCCAGCAGAGGGATCTGCATGATGAAAAGAAGGAAATTGTCTGAAAACATCTGTATGCAGTAGTTTTTAAATATATCTTCTATATGTAGAATTTAATGCAAAATCTCTAATACTAAGTTTTAAAGAAACAGTTACACAGGTAGTTTAGTATCAAACATTTCTTACATTTTTCTGAAATAATTTAAGCTCTTTCCTAGGTGTCAGTGAATGTTTTCAGACCATAATGTAATCCAGATGGTGTCTTTTTTTCCCCCTGTTATGCTTCTGATGTAGTTAGCTCTTTCTTATTATGGATAATAAACCTGCCCTACATACTGGCACAATTTCTTTAGGCTGATGGTTCATTCAATGCTTTCTTCTTAACCCTTTGATGATAGCAGTAAGTTTTCTCATAAAATGCAGTTATGGGCACAAAATTCTAAAATCCAGAATTAATATAAACTTAAGAGTCAGATGAAAGGACTTGTGCTTCCAATATGGCATGCTGGATGTAAGACCTTTTGAAGGGTACCTTGATTAATTATTGCTTGAAGAAAAAATTTTAATGGAATATCCATGCTTCAGTTGCAATTTGATTTTGCCAAACAATTTCATATCGATATTTACTTTCTTAGTACCTCTCTTTTCAGACAGGTAAATTATCAGAATCTTGTGGGAATTGCCAGAGGGCTCTAAGTTGTGCCAATGTCTGTTTCTCCCTCTCCCTGCCCACCTTACCCAAAATCTCCTATTAGCACTACTATCCCATTGCACAACTGTGCAACAAAGCTTATAGACATAGCTGAAGCTAGGGGACTTTGCAGGATGGGTTCAAGAGAAGCCTTTGCACTCTTGCGGATGAAGTGTGGTCATATTTGTTGTCTGTCTGACTGCTGGGGCAGAAGGATGTGCTGGTAGTCAACAATAAAGCTGTGTAGGTAATGGTAGCTTCCTTAATGTTGAGACTCATTGATCTGCTGCAGTCACTTGTGCCAATTCAATTCTCTCAATTCACTAGGGCAGAAATCTCCATTGGCAGGCTGCCTTGCTGTTTGAATACTTAAATTATTAATTTCTTGGCTATGGACTGTATGTACTTCACACAACATAGCAAAAATTCTGCCATTTTTCATCATGTTGTCATTTTTGCGAACTATTTGTTATGAAATGTGAGATCTTTATCAATTTTTAGAACTGAAAAAATAGCACATGTGTAAACATACTATAGAAGGCAGTGTGCATTTGTATTGAAGGAATGCATTTTGCTTGAGTCTGTGGAAAATAGTTGGTAATCTGCATGGTAGATCTTCATAAGCAGTACAGTATAAATTCTTTCAAATATGATAACTTCTATAAACTCTTTAAATTCCTCAGTTTCGTGCTACATGGGACATCACTATATTTCAGCCTGTGTTTATGCTTAGTCTTAAGCCTTGGCTTTAATATTACTTTATATTTTGATAATGACAATTAGTTCAGTGATGCATGTATTTGTTATTAATTCTGTCTGAAAACTCTGTGAAAGAGATAAAACCAGAGATTAAATCTGCAAAGTTATCTCTATTGTTTCATGAACTTCTGTAGAAGACTTCTGCTGTTCTTGAGGAGAGTTGTGCTCTTCTGCTAGAAATTATTTCCCCTTTCCTCTTCATTACTTCCAGGTTCAAGTAGATAAAAAAATCATTTCCAATTAGGGAAAAAAATAATTGTTACATTTGTCCAGAAGGACTAAACTGAGAAGGACTGCTTTAAACATCTTATTTCTAAATTGTTTTGTGTTTTTCTGATTTAAATTTATTCTAGGTGTGTTCTTTCTCGGCCAAAAATTATTGAGGTTTTAGATGAGCTTTTTAATCCACTTCCATGGGAAATTGACTGAGTTCTGAAATGTGTCTGGCACTAGTTTAATTTTTTTTTCTCCCTTCTTTGCTCTTGTGGTATTGTAGTGAAAATGTGTCTCTGATGTATCTTATTTTTTGATGTTGCCACTCTGGAGATTTTTGACTGGGCAAATATAATTTTTTCAAAAATAATTAGTTACCTTCTATGAACAATACAGGTTCCATGATAGCAGTATGATTTTCATATTTATATTTCTTACCAGCAACTTCTCTTTCATGCCTGTTTTCGTCCCTTGGGACTACAACTTAAACAAAAACCACATTTTCTTGCTAATTATTAAGTACCCTCTTCCTCTGTAACTGAATTGAGCTCAACAGCTTCTGGAATTTTAGAAAACAATGAGAACATCATCTCTTTGTACTTCTGAAATCTTTTTTCTAATGTGATGCATTGAGGGGAAGATGGAAAGATCCATAAAATACAAGGTGATCTTTTCAACATAGTTTAGGTATTTCATATATCACAACAATTGATTGACAGGCACATGATTAGACTTTCGTATCTCTATGAAAAATGCTGATAAGTTCATGTGACCTTTGAAGTTCAGTATGGTATTTTTTCTCTCCTCCTCTGGTATCAATTCATTGATATGCTGCAGAGTTGCCCTTTTCTTGTTTTGAAGTAATAATATTTTCACTTTACAGTATGTGCTTCCTGTATAGATCATAATTCTTTGAATAAACAAAAAATCTGTTGAGACTTCCATTTATCCTTTTGCATAATACGGTAATGTGAGTCCTGCTGTTCTGCAGGGGAAATAAACACCCAGTAATATGCATATATATGTACATTTCTTCTGTTGGAAAGCACCATAAATCTTTTATAAATCATTTTCCTAACCTCTTCTGATCTGTGAATAATAGTAGGAAATGAGTAGAGTATCTTGCACTGTCAAACTTTTTTTTACTCCTAACCTTTTACTTTCCTTATATATGTATGGCAGTAGCAATACTAGAAAATGTGATGATGTATTCTTTAGAAGGCATTGATTGAGAACTACCTGTTTTGACAAGTCTTAAGGAAACTTTGGACAGCACTGAATTAGGCTCAGTCATTTTGCTTCAAAAGTACGAGAGATTTTTGAATGTGTTTTTTTTTCCTTAGTGGAAGAGAGAGGCTGTGTTTCTGCTATACAGGCATATGTGGTAGTTAGTATGACTTTTGAAGTCATGAAGTAAAGACTTCCTAGAAAAGTGGTTCAGTGGAATAAAATATTTTAATGTCATCTACTCTGCTGCTGTAAGACTTGGTCTGTATGGTGGATCCTGGCTGTGTAATACATTGACTGCATCCCCACTTCCTACCAAGACAGGAGTGCTAGAATGGAAACATTTATAATAGGAAAATTGAAATATATTAGCAAAAAAAAATGAAATTAAGTATTCCCTTATCATATAAGATGCTTCCCCCTCCAAAAATGAAATAATCAAAATAAATGTATTTTCTGTTTGCATGAAACTGTTTTTATAGAAGTTCAGTAGAGCATTTTGACTTATCCTAATTTGTAAATAAATGGTCATTAGAGAAAATTGATTCCTTACATGTCTTTAGTAGGAGATCAGACAACATATATACAAAAGTTTGCTTACTGTTTTAACACTTTAAACAGCTGTTTATTACACACATGCATGCGGTTGGACATACCCCCTTAAACTTTTCAATTTTGATATTTGCTCTTAGAAGCTATCTTGTCAGGGTGGCACACAGGAGATTAATGTAGCTTGCTTAAATAAGAGAGTCAGAACAAGGCTGAACTTTGAGATACAGGCAAAGTGTTGCATTAACTTATTCCACCTCAACTCGTAGCTTTTCATATATGTTCCTGAGCTTTGTGGTAGTGGGTGATCATTTTGATACTTGTGTAAGGAGGGAAGTTCAGTATGTCTCAGCTACTCTGTAGAAGAGGTTGGTGGGTGTCTGGGGTGTTTTGGGGTGTGAATACAAAAGAATGAAAGCTTTTTACAGTGTTGAAAGTTGTCTCTAAATTTGTTTCCTTCTTAGCCGTGGCTTGGACATATGAATGCATAATGTAGGAGCAAGTCTGAAGAAGAGTAATTAAAATGTTGGCAGGTGCTTTCAAAGGGCTTGTGACAGTGGTTGTGGATCTTCTTTCATTTTTTATGGCACTGGTAATACAAATGGATTTGGAAGAATAAAAAGATGCTGTAACAATAGACCACCATCACAGCTTTATGTGCTGAAAGGTGCCTTGATGTCTTACTCCAAGTATATATTTTTTTTCCTTTTCTGAACATCTGCTTTGTTGCCATGGTGCAATAACATCAGTTTTTCATTTCTTTCCTGAACTCAAAATATTTTTATAATTTTCAGAACGCTATACATCCATGGCCGTACAAAGCAGGATTTCATGGTCTGGTATACTGCAATTGAAAAAGCAGCAGGTACAGATGGTAATGCACTACAAGATCAGCAGCTCAGCAAAAATGATGTCCCTATTATAGTGAACAGCTGCATAGCGTTTGTTACACAGTATGGTAAGTAGAGTGGATTTTATTCAAGCTAAGATCATTTGTATAATACAGAAGCGCCCCCAGCACCAGGTCCTATTGAATGAGTTTATATATTACTTAAAGTAAAGTGCCCCTCATTAGCCTTGACATCCTTTAATGAGATGGTGCAATATACTACCACACAGCTGAGAATGGCCCTTTTGGGGAAATACAGCTTGGTAAATCCCCTTTATGGACACTTTTCTATTTTAAATATTGCATTGTTTGCCTTATGAAACTTAGCCTTGGGGTCCACTGCCCCAGTGCAGACAACTCAGCCCTCTGCAAACCTGGAAAAGTTGTGGTCTGAACACATCTTGGAAGCTGGCATTAACTGTGGAGTTAAGTTCAGTCTTAGGCTGCTGTTTTTTCAGTGAAATAACCTGAGGATTAGTTGGTTACCATTTATTTAAGTAAATTTTGCCAGGGTAACTTTCCCTGGCATTAGGTTATATGCAGATGATGTTTGTGTCTTTTTACTACTGCAAATTCATGAGTTTTCCTGTGAGATTGCTACATGCATATCAGCCCTGTACAAATCTGTCTTTGGTATAAATGTGTCTGTAACCTCTGTCAGTATGAGAGCACCTAATTTCTATTTGAGTCATTGAAGTTTAACTAAATAACCTTTGGATAGGGCAACACTGCTCTATTGTAAATAGGTGTATTGGGGTTGCACCTAGTGCCTAAAAATAAGAAAAAAAGCTTTTGCTAAATTTTTTTTAATTATTAACAACAGAACTCAAGTTTTGAAAAACAAAATTTTTGACTAGAATAACATACGCAGTGATTAAAGGTAGTCATGACTTCATTTTAAGCTATATGTTTTCTTTTTAATTTTACTTTAGTGTTTTTTTTTTTTTACATATAAGAATAGTAGCTGACTGATAGCTTTAAGAACATGAGAAAAATCAGAAAAAAAGAATATTTTCTGCTGACTTGAGGCTTTTAAGAATAAGATATTTCAGGTTGGATGAATGCAATAATACTTTGAGTCTTAAGATGAGTTCATCCATAGAGTAATAAAATAAGAGGAGTTTTCTCATGAAAGCTGCTGTGTTTTATGTGCAATATAATATCTATCATCAAAACTTCTTCTCTTTACTGAGCCTTTTGAAAGTACTGTTTTAGGAAGCCCTGAAGAGATTTGGGGATTTGAAATGCCTGTAGAATACTCTTGAAATACTGATCCCAGACTTGCTTACTATTATGATGAGTATTCTTGCAAAGAGGTCTAGTTGGTTATGAGAAGAATTGGCAGTGTTTTCACTAAGAAAGGGAGTATGAGTAAAAGATCAGAAAGATACTGTTAGGAAATGCAACCACATATAACTGTTTGGCATCCACATATAATTTTTATTTAATCATGTCTGGAATTTTTGAAAGAATACTTAATTTTACATTAATTTACTTTTCTCTCCTGTATATTTGTGCCTTAGGTTTAGGTAGCAAACAAATCTATCTTAAGAATGGTGATTCTTCCAATGTGGCTGAACTGCTGGAAAGCTTCAAAAAAGATGCAAGAAGTGTTAAACTAAGAGCAGGAAAACATCAACTTGAAGATGTGACGGATGTACTGAAAAGCTTTCTTTCTCAAATAGATGATGCACTTCTGACTAAAGAACTTTATCCGTTCTGGATCTCTGCATTAGGTAAGGTGTTCAATAATATTCCATACAATAAAAGTTATATGTACATTTTCAGTATCAAGTTTGAGGGGCTTGTTAATTTACTTACCCTGTGTCAACCCATGTTATTTCATAACTGGCAAAACAATGTAGTGAGAAAAAAATATTTGGGGCATGGCTGCAATAGACACATGTTAATAAGAGATGATTTTTATAATGTTCTTTTAAAATGTTTCTATATTGCAGTATTTGCAATATAGAAACAAGTGGTTTCCCTGCCAAACTGTGCTATAAAATTGCAGGCACAGCAGTAAGAGATGCACGGGAAATGCTGACAGAATGTTAGTTTCTATCTGAACGCATAGGAGTCACATAGGCATATTTCTGTGTGGCACATTTTGTCTTTATAAAGAGATATTAAAGCATATTCCTCTTTGATTTTATTTAAGTTCAAATATATGGACGTTGCTTTAATATGAGCCACTAGACTTTTGGGAAATTAAAATATTATCAATATTACACATTTTCGACCTTTAAACTCAATTTCAAAGACTAGAGGAAAAAGTATTAAGAGTTTATTCACTTACCACATGATTAATTGCATGAGAAAACAGAAGTTCTGAGGCAGTTTAGATTTGTCAGCTCTTTTTAATGGTATTACAATGATTCCCCTTCCTGATCTGTACACATGGCTAAAATTCTACTTCAGCTTTACAACAGAAAATCCTGTCCTGTTAAGTGATACAGAAGGTACTTCTAGGAAGACTAAAACATTTAAGAAAACAGAGTAGAAAGCCTTTAAACTGTTGTTTTGTTATTTACTTTTTTTGCCAATTACCAAAGAATCCAAAACACAGTCAGTAGTTAGTGGAGAGCACCATCAATCAGCCAGATTTCTGTGCTTTCTTTTCAGAAACTTGAGAGAAGCAAGGGACTGAGAGGGAAAAGCTAACTAATTAAATGCACTCTACATTAACTTTGTATATGCCCTGAGCATAAGGGGGCAGCACAGGGAGGCAGACGTAAGGTAGAAAGCTGTGGTTGTGTTTCAGATACTGTCATTCCCAAAACTGGAATTCCTGCCATCGGCCTTGCCTTTGTTCAGCTATATGTAACTTATTTACCAGCCCTTTCCCCTTGTTCTCCTCTAATCAGTCTTATATATGCTTAGATCCTTAAACTACTTTGTGCCCTCAAACACTTTTCCAGTAAATATTTAAAATAGGAAAAGGTCTTTTCCTTTCTCATTGTTGGGACCTCTTAGAAGTACATTTGCACTTGTGAATATGGAGTTCCCTCACGCATGTATGTGCACAAACTACAGATTAAATATACTTTGAGAGAAAATGCAATTGCTGTTCTGGCCTTTAGTCTTAAACTGTGGCAAATGATGCTTGAATATAGAACTGTCCATCTCTATTGTTGTTTCCCTGAACTGGTGTACAATAGTAGACTTTTTTAATAGTATATTTTCAGCATTGCCTTTATGAAGAAGGGGTTGATTTGGTAAATAGTAATTTTAAAAGACTAGATGCTGCTGATATAGTTAATGAGAACTGCTGTTGCTTTCTAGTGTGCATTGTTATTAATGCTCAACGATTATTGTTTTCTGGCAGATACGCAGAATGAAAAGGAACGTGTGAGGAAGTACAGAGCTTTTATTCAGAGTCTTCCACCAGTCAATAGAGCAACTTTGGCTGCTTTAATTGAACATCTTTACAGGTTATTGCAAATTAAGCATTGTAGCAGAGAAATTATTATAATGTGTTCTCAGTATAACTCTACAATATATGCAATGTGGCTTGTTTCATTCACCAGTAATCACAAACGCTTATCTAGTTGCAGCAATTAATTGCATTTGAATTCCTTTAATTGATAACGTGTTTTTTCTTTGGTTGTATTTTTAGCTGTAGGTATCTATAAAAATCAATGGATTGGAGCAGCCTTACAGGGAGAGAGGGCTGCTAGTGTATGTGTCCAAGTAGGGTAATTTTTGATGTAGCTTCTTTATGCAATTTCATTTTACTCCAGTCTACTAGTCTTCCAGAGAATTGTTGCAAATGGTTCTTGAAATTAAATATTTTTTTTCAGGGAAAATGTCCTTCTCCACAATCTGTTTTGCACATTATAGCTTTGAGAATTAGCTACCCTTCCTGTTTTTCATCAGTGCTTCATTTTACAACTGAGGTAGCAGTAGAGAATATCCAAAATACAAACTTGTTTAAGCACCAAAGGTCATGACTTATTCCTAGCTCAAATAAGGGGCAGAAAATTTGTAAAAAATACTTGGCAGAATGATTCTGTGGTGTCAGGGTTAAATAGTACTGGTCTATGTGATATCATCTATTGAACAAGTCAAATTATATTTTTGGTGAATTGCAGTGAGTCTAGAATACATAGAAACTTCTCTTTACAGAATGTTGTGTTCAGAAATTATGGCACATAGCCAAGTATATAGCCAATGTAATGTAAAAGTATTTATGTGATTATGAAATTGATTGGTGCCATTATTTGGATAAAGACTGTGCTACATATTGTGTTTAAGAAGTTTCTAAGCATGTCCAGTTAGAGATACTAATTTGATGTTACATCTGTTCTGAAAGTAGTATGAATTTGTGCATTTAATGGCCAAAATTCTGTAGTAGTTTAAAGTGTTTGCCTCTAAAAAAGGACATGTTATGTAAACAACATAACTGATATGAAAACTTTACCATAGGGATAGGAGCTAAGAAGGGCCTAATTTCTTTCCACATTTTGTTTGATCTTTGATCTCAAGTTTGTGGGATATACTAATATTTCATAATACAGTGAAACTGTGTTTGGCATTGATTTGGCCTCACCTGGAGCACTGTGAGCAGTTCTGGGGTCTGCAGTTAAAGGATGTTAAGGTGTTTGAGTGCATCCAGAGGAAGGCAGCAATGCTGTCAGAGGGCTGGAAGGAATCACCTGTGGGGAGTGGCTGAGGACTCTGGGCTTTTCTGTTTCACAGAAGAGGAGGCTGAGGGGTGACCTTATTGCTCTGTGCAGCTTCCTGAGGAGGGGAAGGGGAGAAGGAGGTGCTGGTCTCTTCTCCCTGGTATCTGGAGGTAGGGTGAATCATGGAAATGGTTCAAAACTGCATCCAGAGAAGTACCAACTTGTCATTAGGAAGGATTTCTTACTAAAAGGGTGGTCAGACATTGTAACAGGCTTTTTAGAGAGGGTGGATGACCCAAGCCTGTCAGTGCAGTTGGACAGTGCCCGTAGCAACATGCATTGGCTTTTGGCCAGCCCTTAGGCAATCCAGCAGTTGGAGGACTAGATGATCACTATAGGTCCCCTCTAACTCAGGTATTCTATTCTGATTTTATTGTTTTCTATTCTAAGTAGTTTTGATATCACTTGAAATGCAGTTAGAAATTTTTCATTTCTGTAATGAGAAATAAAGAGTATAAAAAATATTAAATAAATAATAGTACATGTTTTCATTGCATTTAATGTAGTTACCTTTTTTTTAAGTGCTCTCCATATTCTGTAAAGGAGCCTCAGGCAATCAAAGGAACAATGAAACTATCTAGATATGTTTATTTTTCCTTCAACAGGGTGCAGAAATGTTCTGAAATTAACCAAATGAACCCTCAGAATTTAGCTGTGGTCTTTTCCTCATGCTTATTTCAAACTAAAGGCCAAACCAGTGAAGAAGTCAATGTAATTGAAGATCTAATTAAAAATTATGTGCAACTTTTTCATGTACGTATCTTTATATGTATCCTAACTACTCAGATGTTAGAGATTCAAAAATATAAAAATCTGCTTTAAAATGGTCTTCCTGCTAGTTCAACGATCTGAGGATTTACAGGGTTTTTGAACTTTAATTCAGTGGATGTTTTTCTTGTCCTGCTTTAAATTTTATTTCCCAGTTAGTTTAGCCTGTGTAGGAATGACTGTTTATGGGATGCTGTGAGCTACTGTTTTCCAAAATGATGCTCATTCTCCTTGCTGGCAAAGGCTTACTAAATTTAGGATTTTTTTTTATTATGACTATTAAAAATACTGCTTCTAATCCAATTTTACAGGCCTGATGAGAACTGAAGCATGGAAGGATTTTGTGTTCTTAATCTCTGAGCTATGATTATGTTTTGTTCCGTAGACCCAGAAATAATGTTCAATCCAATTGGATAGAAAAGCTACTACTAGCAGCAATTTATATTAGCCATTTTGATTTGGAGTTGACTATGCCACTGTAACATTTTTCTGCAGTTTTTCATTGATTCCTCTCTGTTTCAATATATATTCCATGAAGTTTATCATAATGAGTCCCATCAATGAAGAGCTGTTTCTGATTGATAGAATATTTTGCATACCTGCTTCTTTGAGAACATGATTGTTGGTATTGGCAATTGTTTCCATAACTATTATTGATCACTCCAAAATTATTTATTTATACAGATAAATGAAGACCAAGTCAAACAAATGGACATAGAGAACAGTTTTATAACAAAATGGAAAGACACTCAGGTAAGTGTCCAGTTAGGCATGGATAAAGGGGAGTGAGGCCTTAACATCTCTGTACATTGGTGTGGCTGCTCTTCTGTTCATCCCTGAGACAGCATCACCCCAGGCACTGCACAGTTGCTAAGTCATGCTTGAACCAGATGTGAGATAAAGTGGCTCAGCTCACCTTCTTGCTCTCTTCATCAGTTCTCCACAGCAGTTTGCCACAGGCTTCCAGTTAGGGTTAAAAGTATTGATGTGGTGCAATTGAGTGATGTAACAACAGCACTGTAATCATGTAAGTGTCATGGGTAATTGGAAACTTAGTCCTCAAGTAGCTACAATTAAGAATTGTAAGAATTCTTTACATTTAATGACTGAGAGTCTGACATCATTGCATCAAAATGTGTGCATATAAGTGGGAAAATCAGTGATGTAGATACTTAATACTTTGGAATATACAGGTTGCCACAGTACTATTATCTCTGGTTATGCAGAATGTTCAGAGAACAACAGAACTGAATTTCTGCTGAATTCCTCAAAGTTCACATGTCTGAAATGTCACTGAAGTTCTGTTCCAGGTGGCACTTCATTAGTCGCTTTTCATTTTCTGTCCACCATATACTTATGCCAGCTGTTGCAGTAATTTACATCACATTTTCTCTCCATACGGTTGTTTATGTGAGCCCAGTGGAAATCATGTGTCAGCTTCATTCTTATTTCCAACCTTTTTCTGTAATATCATCTGAAAAGCAAATTTTATAACTAAATGAGCCTTTTTGAGTCTGTGCCACTATAATTAAGCCGCTTTCTTCAAAGTAGCTTTGTAATGCTTTTCCTCACAAATGTTTCCATTAGTTTTCTATTCTCAAAGACTAAACTAACTTAAAAGTTGCTGGTTTTCAGAATGTGAATGTTCTTTAAAATTCAGCACTGCCAGTTATTTTTCTCTAGAAATGTAATCTTAGCTTCTGTAAATTGGTCAAAATGTATCCCAAAGCTCAACTGTTTATATGTATATATATGTGAATATATTTATGTTTCTATATATTTTTCTTAACCTTTTCCTCTGTTTGTAGTAGTATGTAAATAAGTAGGATCACTATCAATTCTCAAAAATAAAGACACAAATTTTTATCTTAGTGTTATTTGATTATTAATTATTTATATTTGCCTATTAATAGAATGGTACACCTTCTGGTAGTCCCTGTTTCTGCCTTAATTTTTCTTCCTGTGCTCTGATCATCACTTATTTTTTAGGAAATATTTTTTGGTACTGGACTGAGATGAATTGCAATCTTTTGAAGGTGCCTATGACTATACTAAAAGGGAATTAGAGCAGGCAAAATGTGAGACATTTTTAACTTCAGAAAAATAAAGTAATTTCTCATCCATGAAAATAATTTTATTGCCATAGATGAGCAAACCTAGTTAGAATGGAAAATACTACATCCCTTCTCATAAATCATACTTTTCGTCATGATCATAAAATGTTGGATTTACTGCTTTCTAATTTCTTTCAGAGCTTTTTGTTGTTAGACATTTTTAAATAGCATTTGTTAGTCTTGAGCACATGAAATTTATATATGTCATAAATTTGCTTTATCTGATTATTCCACATTAGCATTGTGTGCAAAGTCTAACCTTTTCTCCAACAAATTTGAAGAGCTATATTTAACAGAGGTTGATATCAAGAGCATTTGTTTTAATTCCTTCTTTAATTAGGTAATGACAAGTTTTCATTGTGATTAAGAATCATAAATACACTATTTGTAGTAATGAATTTTTTTTTTTTAATATGTACACATGGCTGCGTGGCTGAAATAGTCTATTATTTGTAATTTTTCATCTCACTTTTAACTAAGTCATTTTGGGGTTACAGTCCTTTTTCATTGTTTTAAATTCTATTAATCTGTTTTGATTCTGAAGTGAACCTGACTAACCTCCAAATCAGAGTTATGGGTCTGGCAGTTTAAGATACTGAGAAACACTCATGTCTTAAACTTTGTAGTCTTAAATGGAAATTTAAAATTTCCACTTATGCCATGTTGCCCTTAATTCTTCTGCACTTTGATGTATATTTGTAAATTACTGTTAATTTTGTTTGGTATGATTCGGTTGGATTTATTCAGGGTTTGGATTTTTCTCCTGAATCTGTGAATTGGTATTTTTTTCCTTACACTAGTTAAATAATTGTATTCTCCTTGCTTAAAATGTTTATTTTTAACAATCAAATTTTTTAATTCTTTCTTTTTAGGTTTCCCAGGCTGGAGATTTGCTTATTGAAGTTTATGTGGAAAGAAAGGAGCCAGACTGCAGTATTATAATCAGGGTTAGTGTATAAAAATGATACAGTGATTTTTATGAAGCACTTTTTCTTGAAGTATATCACATTTATTTTAATACATGTTTTTATATAAGTACACAATGAAAGTTTGAGTTTATGTTTATCACTATTCTTTTAAATATTTTGCTTTAAAATTTGCTGTGTGGCCTAAATTATGTAAAAACTGATTATAATGCACTTTTGCATCTTTGAGAAAAATTTTAAGAAAAATGATACAATTTTAAAGTGGAGATGTCCTGCTTTAGTTTTGCTGTAGTATGCAGCAGTGTAAATTCTCCCAGCTCTACCTGTGCAACACATGAGAACATTAACAAATACACAATTTTATACAATAAATGTTGGTTCTATTTAGTAGTTACGACCATTAAAGTGACATTCCTCCTTTCTTTTTGTCTGTGGCTTTCTTCTTTCTTTGAGTATTAAGAAACCAAAGCTTGTTACTAACTATAATAGAGATTTTTGAGCTTTCTATTTAATAGTGTATTTAAACACCTGCATCTCCATGTAGTGGTGTTCTGTTATTTTTTATTACACCTCTCTGGTTTTGTTTCCTTTTTGTTCTTCTCAGCATATGACTCTCAAACACTTTTGTTTATACATATATGGGGTATGTGATATACATAGATGGACATGTACACATAAAAAATGCTTTTTAAAATAGGAATAAAAATAAGAATATGCATCGCTAAGATAAAAAAATGGTGCTTCTCTAATATTTATCTTCCCACACCCAGGAAGATATATGAAAGCTTTTTTTTTTTTTTCCACATTTTTTGGGGTAGAGAAAATGAATTAAAAGCTACCAAGTTAATAGTCATCTTAAAATATAACTTCAATCTCATGGAAAAGACTAAGGAAAGCCTGTTGGAATCTGATGGATATTTTATGGGTTTCCAGCTCAATGTTTGGGGTTTTTTTCCCTTTTTTTTTTTTTTTCCTTAGGGAAATTGCAGGGAGGAAGACTTTGAAAAAATGTATCAGAAATCAGTAATTGAAATGTATTATAAACTGACTCAATTTGTATTACAGGTATCACCTTTGATGGAAGCAGAGGAATTAACTAATGATGTTTTAGGAATCAAAAACATTATTCCCAGCAAAGATGATATCTGGGCTGCTTTTGAAGTACTTGAAAATGGAGAATTAGGTTAGTGACACTTAAATGTATGTGTGTCAATCAGCTTTTATTATTTTAGTTTTTCAGTACTTAATATCATCAAAAGTTTAGTTAAAGACTTCATGGAAACAAACAAAAAATAGCCTTCATGCCAATGTTTTACATTTGGCTGTTGTGGGATCTGCACGATTTCTTTCTTCACTTTGCCAGAAATGATGTGATGAATTGTTTTAAACTACTTATAAATTGAGGGCTGAGAAGGTGTTCTTTATATTACAGTGCTTTGCAGTTCATTAATCATCAGCTACACAAAAGTAGGTCTTACCAGTAAGTCATAGAGGAAAACCCTATTTTCTAAAGAATGTCAGCACTTGATTTTATAAGCAATAATGCTTTCCAAAAAATTAAATGAGAAAATACATGTCATACTTAGGAGAAAGGATCCTTTCTATTTTGCTAATGCAAATGTTTAATGTACATAGGTGAAAAAAGGAGGTATAAAGTATATAACTCTTTACACACTTCAAAGTGTGTTTTTGGCAAGTGGCATTATGGTGTATGTAGCAGAATCTTGAAAAATTTGTTTGAAATATGGTTCTGTTGCCAACAAAAGCAAATGTCACATGGCCACCATATTCATGAATGGTAAAGAGGCTTTAACATTGGGAATACTTTATACGTGCTGGAGCATGTTTAAAATGCTGGAGAATTTTCTTGTTAGAGATAACTAAAATAATGTAAAGTAGTAGGGATTTTGTTAATTAAAATATATTTTGATGAATATTCCCTAAGGTAATTTTAGGGAATTTTTGAAGAATACGTGAAGACAGAAATATGCAACATCTATTTGCATTTCCTAGTAAGTTTCTGGTCTTAACGATTTCCATGTTACAGAGGAGGACTGTGAACTTGTTTATTTCTATAGTGAAGATACCTGTTTTCAAGTCAAGGAAAAAAAATAAGAAAGTGGACAAAATAATATTACTAAATATTGTTCTAATGTTTTTTGTTAGTTTTGTTGTATTTGATTTTCAGATGTGCTTGCAATAATTCTTTCAGTTTTACTAATATTACTTATGTCCTCAGTCTTGACCCTGGCAGTATAAAAACTAGGATGGAAGTTTTTCGCCCTTTCAACTGAAAATCAATTATCCTGAGCCTTCTTCATATCTTACAGTCTGCTGGTGATGCTGTACAGAGGTGTAGTACAGAGTTTGTTTCCAGATTCATAGATGTGGGTGACAACTGACGAAGAATGCCAGTATCTCTTATCTTTAGAAGAGTCCTGATAATTCCTGCAAGTGCAGTACAAATCATATTTCTTTAGACTGAATAACAGAAAAAAATTTGAATTTTATTTTCTTAAACTTGATATATTGACACAGGAACATGAAAACCAAACTAGATATGGCCAAGAGAACATTAATGTAAATAAACAGATAGACCCCACAACAGCTTCTTCATGCATTTAGGTGCAACAACTAATGTTTTAGTGGGGAATGGAAATGTTGTCTGAACTAATGCCTATGGAAGACAAACAAAACTAAGCTAAGAGTGAGACACTATAGAGGCCCTACATAACACAATAAGTATGGGCAGGACATTAGAGTATATCCTACTAAAAGAAGAGTTTCCTACACAAAATGAAATGGCTCACCAGTGTTTTAAATCCAAAACAACCAACCAAAAAGCAAACTAAATTAAGTCCTAATTCATCACGTGACTCCTGTCAGTAGAGACTGTGTTGATGAAGTATGTTCTTCATGGATCCCTTTCTGGAAGAATCAGTGCATCAAAAAAAACTGAATTACTGTTTCAAAATAAAAATAATTTTGTAGTAAAGAGACACTCAGGTAGACTCCTGTGATCCTATGGCTGAATCTAACAGGTTTGCAGAGGGCAAGAGCACAGAGAAAATTACTTCTAGAAAATATTTGGTCCGAATGAGACACCGAAGAACTAAAAGACTACTTGAGTCTTTGCTCCTGCAGGTTGATTCTACTAGTGTCATTTGACAAACACCATGAGGCATTTACAAATTAGTTCAGATAGTGACACATAATGAATGACAGAAAAAAAATTGCATATTTCTTTCAAATATACATCAGTAATCATGGTGTCTTTCTGATAAAAATTAATTTTCTGCATCTGCATTTTTTCCTGGTGCGGTCTGCTACCTGTTCAGTGCATGGTGGTATGAACCCTGAATTTTTTTTAATTTTAAGTTTTTATTTTGTTTTTTAATATATACTGTCAGGAAAACAACCCCTGAGAAAGCAAGAAAATGAGAATCATATTTTATAGAAAGTCAGTTTCTAGTAATAGTTAATGTTGTTTAAAGTGAAAAGGACTGGTTTAGAACATTTACTCGCATATGATGACCTAAGTGAAAGAAAGGGTAATTGAATGTATGTGTTGACTGCTTGCTGTTCAAAATACTAGAATTGCAGTATTAAAAATCTGCTAAATTATTTGCATATAGAAAAGTTGCAATAATTGATGATTTTATCAAGCCTAATGCAAAATATTTATTACCATATGATTTTACAAAACAGGGTGTATATAATTTTTTTTAATAAGTGATTGATGGATAATTTGTAAATGAGGTGTATTACCAGTAAAATAGTTAATGGTTTTCAGCATGATGATTTATGTACCATGTAATCCATGATGACAGATGGTCTTAAATAAATAAAACAGTAGGTGTTTACTGTGAGAGTGCTGGTGTTCTAGGAAGATGTGGTGATTTGCCAGTCTCTTGCCTCTGATTTGTAAAGTTCTTCTTAAAGTGGATTTTCTCTCTTCTACAAAGGCATCAAGTGTTGAAGCTTTATCACGTTAGAGTCCAAAGTTTCCCAAAAATTCAGACGTTTGACCATTTAAAACAAAAGGGCCAGAAGAAGTAGTGATAATAAAGTAGGGGTTGAGCTACTATCTACAAAATGGTATTCTTGTTAGGCTGCTTTGGTGTCATATCTGAATACTGAAATATTTGTATGGGTGGTATCACAGCTTTACAGGTAGCGTAGGTAATTTTGCATCCCAAAACAGCAGTGGTTTTTTCTGTCATGAAAGTGTGTTATTTGTGGCTGCTGCTTTCTGAGGCTCTAGTGTTCAGGTGTTCTAGAAAATGCCTTCTGCTAGACTGTAGTGCTGGAGAGTCCCAAAGCAGCTGTTGACATTTCATATTCATCTACCATAGCAGGAATGAAAAATGAGATTATGGCTGCATACTTTGCCCTTCCGTACTCAAGGGACATGGCTAGACTGTGTGACCCAACATGACAGTGTCATAGGGGTGGGACTTTTCAGGAGCCATACCCATCTCTTCTCAAGACCTGACCCAGATAAATTGGTATGCAAATGGGAACACAGATCATTTTATCTCTCTTTGGAGATAAAATGACATTTGAACCCACAAAGCCATTGTTAAGGCTTTTGTGGATTCGTGAATTACAGCAGGTGCTTGCTGCTGAGCAGAGCCTTCAGGGATGTGAGTGTGTCTTCTCCCACTCACATCAGTATTGCATCAGGCTGTGCTGTTCATGTGACACTCAGATTTCTGCTGGATCTAGTAATGCAGATTTAGGGACAATTTGCAAGACCTTTTCTGCCTTCATTTGGTAGATGAACTGGGGTTTGTATGGAGTACTGGCTGGGCTTTCTTATCACTGCAGTTTTTCAATTCTGTGCTAGGTCTCAGAGTTTCTCTTCTAGGATGGATGATGCCTATCAAAAATGTGTGTTTGAGCATCTGAAGTTTTGCAGTTCACACATACAGTCTAGTCATGCCTTCAGTAGTAGTTTAATCTTGCTTTACTTTTTGTAGAAGATGGAAATACACAGGTGCAAGTTTGGATATCCCCTAGCCACTGCAACAGGGAGAAGATCTAGTAAGACCACATGCTTTTCCCCTCTAGTAAAAAGAATCTAATGAAACCAGGAGTCTGTTTCAGTCTGCTTTGATCAATAACAGACAGTATAATCCATACCAGTTGGAGGCATTTTTTTCACTGTGCTCACTCCAAATTCTTTGTTTCTTTGAATGAAGAGAATTGGTAGTTATGATGTTTCATTTTCATACTGAGCATAGGCCAATAAGGCACAGTATAGCTGAAGGTCTCAGTTCTGTTTGATCATATTTAGGCATGTCCTGTAATTGGTCCTAACTTTTGTATTTAGTTTTTAAGCAGTGCTTTAGTGTCTTTACATTAAAAATTTAACATTACAAAAGAGTCACTGAACATTTGGCTACTGTTTGTTTAGTTTTATATTCATTACCTCTGCAAACACTGCCAGTAAAAGTATTGTCAGTAAAGTGCCTAATTGTCTTATTTTTGAAAGCAGTATTTTTCTTCTATAGTTCAAAGTCAATGAGACCTTGTTGTTTACAGACAAATGTAACTTGTGACGGCCTCCAATATTGTTGGGTTTTCTCTTTTATTTTAATTCTAGTTTTTTGTGTTTTGTTTCTTTGGCATTTTTCAGAACGTCCTCTGCATTATACAGAGAATGTACTAGAACAAGTTCTTCACTGGAGTTCACTACCAGACCCTGGCACTGCATGTCTAATAATAAAGAGATTTCTAACAGCAGACATGGTGAATCTCTACAGTGGTATGTAATTTTTTTTAAATTAAGTTATTTTACATGGAACTATGAGAATGGCAATTGTTTTCAGTGGAGCAAAGTGTCCCAGAACAACTGAATTACTGCTACTTCATAAAAATTACAGATTTACGGACGGTTGTGGTGACTCCCTATGGAAACACAGAGATTATGGATGTTTGTTTCTACAAACTATAAGCTCTCCCATTGAAATATAAAAGTGTACAGAAATTCTGCAGTCAGTTCACACTTTGTGAACTTCTGCTGTGAAGCTTGAAACTGCTCTTATCTAGGTCATACTGTGGGAGTATATTTATATAACTATGGTATGTTAATAGAAATTTCTATTATCTAATTTGATGCCTCCAAATTACAAAGCTAATTTTACGGAATCAGAATATTCTGAGTTGGAAGGAACCCAGAAGGATCATCAAAGTCCTGCTCCTTGCCTTACACAGGACAGCCCCATGAATAACACCTGTGACTGAGAGCGTTGTCCAAACTCTTCTTGAACTCTCAGGCTGATGCTGTGACCACTTCCCTGCGGAGCCTTTTCCATTGCCCAACCATCCTCTGGGGGAAGCTTTCCTGATATCCAACCGGAGCTTCCCTTATACAACTTCAGATCATTCTGTTATCCTTACACTGGTCACCACAGAGGAGAGATCAGTGTCTGCCCCTCTGCTTCCCCTCACAGGGAAGCTTTTGACTGCGATAAGGTCTCCCCTCAGTCTCCTTCAGGCTGAACAGACCAAGTGACCTCAGCCACTCTTTATACTTGAGGGCTTCCCCTCAAGGCCCTTCATCATCTTTGTTGCCCTCCTTTAGACACTCCCTAATAGCTTTAGAGCCTTCTTATATTGTGGTGCCCAAAACTGCCCCAGCACTTGAGGTGAGGCTGCCCCAGCACAGAGCAGACCAGGACAGTCCCCTCCCTTGCCCAGCTGGTGCTGCTGTGCCTCATGCACCCCAGGATAGGGTTGGCCCACCTGGCTGCTGACTCACATTCACCTTTCTGTTGACCAGGACCCTCAGGTCCTTTGCCATGGCACTGCTTTCCAACGTCTCATTTCCCAGTCTGTCTGTGCATCCAGGGTTGCCCCATCCCAGGTGACATACTCATTTGAATGACATACTCAAGCAACTGAATAATTTGGAGGGTATGTGGCCTATAAAAGGAAGCTAACACTTAAAATACAGATCAAGTATATAGTGAAAATATACAGTTTAAACATTACCCCAGTCTATTTTTTTTTCCCACATAACACCTGGCTTTAAGTCTCCTGTGTAGTATGTATTATCTGCTTTGCTAGAAGTAGAAGTTTGGTGGGAGTTCCAAAATTATATTCTGTTTTCAAGCAGTTGAAATCCTGTGTGCTGTCACTGTATAACGTGTGATGGTAACACATGATGGCTGGTTTAATCTTCATCTTATTTTATCTAATGACTCATTCAATTATATCTATCTTTTCCTCTCTTCCTCATACGTGGAAATGTTAATCTTTCCATTCTATATATCTCGTCTTGATTTCAAGAAGTAAAATTTATGCTATTGTGCTTATTCTTCTGAAAGTAATGGCCTTCTTCCTCCATGCTTTATTCCTGTAAAAGTATATTTCACAAATGTGAACAAACCTGAACAAGTGTGCTGTTCATGACTTTTATGGTTGGGTTTCACTGTCAATAAATGTGTGATAGCAGATCATGAATGGAGAGAAATGGCCTACTTCATTAAAAGCTTGATATATGAACTCCCATCACCTCACTGGGTATGTGTTGAGATCAGGAGAGGGAATGGGTCATAAGGATTGTGTGAATCACTGTTCTAAGGAACACTTAAAGATTAGGCTAGTGTCAGTTTATAAAATGTAGTGAAGGAGAGGATCTGCTGCTATTTGCATTCCTTTGTGTCTCCTAGATTTTGCATCCATTTGTTCCCCTAGCTTATTAGAGTAATGGTTTGCATCCATTCCATTCAGTTTGATGTTACTGTAGACACACTGTCTTTTGACTGTTTACATCTAGTGATTTTTTAATGTTTGTTTTAAAATAATTAAGACTTTACCAAATAAATTATGTTGGTTTTCTCAGTGGTTTGAAAAGGAAAATTTCTGCCACATTGCAGACTTACAGTGTTGATGTCTGCAAACTCCATGTGGCAGAGTAGTCTTGTGAATCCATCACTACATAGTGTCAGAATGAGAAAATGTACAGAATGAAGTTACTGGGGAAGAGATGTTCCCAATGTTTAGGGTACAAGGCACGTATGGTTATGGTGGGGCTCTCCATCTCAAAGCACACAGGAAATAGCTGCTAGCTCGAAGGAAGAAGGGGAGACCTTAATCTTTTCTGTCTCTTACACTCTATATGGGAATAACTCCTTGTCACTGAATAATAGGGCTGGGGCCAGATGTCCAACCACTATGATTTAAAGTATGTTTTTAAGAGTGGATTCAGCCCATACAAATGGGCAACTGGGTGGATGGATGTTCTCCTACTTTGCAGTAAAATTAATAGGACTTTGATAATTTAATGTTTATAATTTAATTCCATGAATATTCCTTGCTTTCCTGATTTATGTAATAATCTTAAAGACTAATTGTTATATTCCAGACTTTTTTTTCTGTTAATATTGCTTGAGAGATTTTCATTCTCAGCACTTTTCTCCTTTTTCTTCCTGACTCTATAAGGTTGTTTGAAATAATGTTGGTTCAATAGTGAGCATAAGGAACAGCTCTTTCAGCCTCTTTTCATTTTGGCAACTTAACACAGTCTTCTCTGTCAGTGCAACTTTTCCCATATTCCTTATACATAGTACATTCTTGATTTTGGTACTTATTCTCATCTCGTCCATTTTAAACTATTTTCTCATGTTCTGCAACTGAGATGAGCTCAGTTGTTCAGAGCAGAGTGCTAATATTACCAAGGTTGTGGGTTGGATCCCTGTGTAGGGCATTCACCCAAGAGCTGGATTCTGTGATCCTGGTGGGTCCCTCCAAACTCAGACTATTCTGTGATTCTATAGTCCAAACCTTACACTGAGGTCTAGATTTATGTTTTCTCTTGTATAGAAACCAACTTTCCTTTTCAAGGAAAAAATAGTTAGTTTATTTGTATTGATATGTTTCAGCAAATTTGTGGTGAGTTTTCTATTTTATTACAGTTTTTAGTTGCTAGTTCCTGACAATTAATTCCATAGCTTTTCATGCTTGTTGTAGGAGCACTCTTTCAAGTGCTACTCAGTAGGGCAAGATGTGCACTATATTTTTGGTATAAGAGATACTCAAGGACAGCTTAATTCTATTTCAAGACCCATTTTCTTCTCCTTATCTAAAAATTTCTCATATTAAAGTTTTATTTGTTAGAAAACCAGGTATTATTTATTTGTTAAATTTACTATAAATTCTGTGTATATAGGTCCTTGAAATTTTTCCAGTACAGTGTTGTATAATTTGAGTGGTAAGTATTGATTTCTGAGAACAGGGGCTATTATTCAGAGGAATTCTTTGAAATGCAAGCTTCTAAACCATAGGTGGATCGATCCTACATGGATTAAGTGTACCTACCTCCTAGTTGCAAAGTTCTGTTAAGTTTAGCATGTTTCGTAAAGTTTGTGTCTGAAAAATACATTATGATTAGGGCACATCCCTATTGTCTTAGTTTTATTTAATGAAATGCTGGCTTCTAAAGTATATGGAATTTCATCAGTTTAGAGAATTACTTTTTTCCTCCTTCATAGGAGTGCTGTGAAGTTTAGAATGAGTTTTTGTCATGTTGCAAGCTGTGTGCAGAAATGTAAAGTCTTCCAGCTTGGTAAAGATGTGGAAGTATCCTGCTACTCTCACTAAGTACTCTGCTACTCTAAATTTGTATAGTTTAAAAAAAAAAATAGAAAAAAGTGGTTATGATTGTGTGGATAAAGATTCATATTCTATACTGAACATGAAATAAATATTCTTATCAGCAAAAAGAGAATCAGTTTATTTTTTAACTGTGCACATACATTTGCACTTATAACTGAGGACTTCTAAGTAATTTCTGATTTTAATTGTTGAAATGTATTGATTCTGGATTTAGATTATTATTTTTTGATATTCTATCATGTACTGTTTCTTAATAGTAGAGTTTTGATATCAGATGCTCAAAGTCTAAGTGGAATGTTTATGAAAAAAGCCAATTGACTACTTGGGTAAGAATGAGATTTTCAATACACATTACACCCCTTTTACATCACAGTTTTATTTCTTATCCTGAACCTAATATAGTACAAAAGCCAGTGGTATCATTCTGTGACTCCTAAACAAGTTGGTTCAGTATTTCCTAAATAAATGAATGACTTACAGGAGGTACCTACACATAGCTAAAAATAATAGGTGGTGAAAGCCAATATATGGCATAAGTAGTAGGCTTGTAGTGTTTGGGGGTAATTATTAGCCCTGTTAATCTGGCTCCCTCTTCAAGGTGAAGAGGTATTGAGTGGGATGGAGGAGAAGGCTACATCTGCCTACCTGCTCTCTTCTCATGTCTGCGGTCTGCTTCCAGCACTCTTTACCTCAGGGAGAAAAGAATACTTCAGAATTCTGCTGAATTCTGTGTTCTGTTATTAAGACAGTAGGAATTACTCTATTTTCCTTTACTTTTCCTTTTGCTGGGGAAGAATACTTACTGGGAAAAGCTGACAAAGTAGTGGAAAAATATATGGATACTGAGCAGAATAGGAAACCTGAGAATACCTAGAAGTAGTGATGCAGTAGTTTTTATGTACTAGTAATACTTCTTTGCATTATTTTATTTAGGATTTTAAATTGCTAAGAATGCACTGAAAAATCTGGTATTTAACACTGAAAGCCTTTGATCGCTCTGGTACTTTTCTTTTTAAATAAAAACTTTCTCAGTGCAAAGTTAAATGCTCTGTAAAGCTCACTGCCAAGTTACTGTTTGGGTTTGTGTGGGAAGTGGTATTTTGTTTGAGTTTCTAATTAATTTTGCCAAATATATGTGGGTTTGTGTGTATTTTAACATAAACAAAAAAATCCAGACAGATTAATGACAAAATCTGATATTTATTGAAATGTTTTGCCTCTCAAGCACAGAGATTAAAAGTATCCATGTCATACTCTTGGTTTTAACTACCTGTTATATGCTGAAAACATTCTTTGAATTAAAGTTTGTTGGTAGATTCTTTGCATGTTATCATACAAGTGAAACAGAGAAGACTTTTTTCCCGCCAGTAATTAAAATAATAATGGTGTGCATATTTAAAAATGCCTTCCTTATGAATTTAGAATACATTAATATGAAACATGTATTGAAATGTAATATATAGTGTATGTATATGTGTGTGTATTTATATAATATAATTAATGCAATTATTTTTATATATATATATATAGCATAATACCAAATCAATTTTACCAATGTAATTTTAGATTTTGATATGCAGTAATACTTAAAAACTAGGAGCTTCCACTGTTGTAAAATCCTCTAACAAAATGCTTTATTTTTTTTCTTGGTAGAGAAAAATGAGAAAGGTACTGTGAAAGCAGGCAATCTGAAGTGCAAGGAAGAGCCATCAAAACTACTGTCTGGAAACAAATTTCAAGACCGTTACTTTGTGTTACGGGAAGGAAACTTGCTTCTCTATAAGGACATGAAGGTACAGCAGACAAACTTTGCATTAAGCTTTCTTTTTGTTTGAAAAAGAAAAGATCAACAAACAGATCAACATTTCTCATATGAAATGGCAGCTTCTAGAATCTGCGTTGACGTCTAAGATTTTTGTCTTGCTGTTTCACAGGTGTCTTAGTAGAAGGAGTTTCTGTGGGTTCATCATTTAGCTATTGTAGTTATGCATTACTATAGGCTTAAAAAATTAAAAAGAGAACAATTTTTGGGTGCTTTGTGCTGACATTAAGTTATTTGAAAACCTGCTGTAGAAAGCTGCAGCAGAAGTAATATGGAACTTAAAGGAGTATATGCCATTTTTTTCTTGGTATTTCACACAAAGCCCTTAAAAATTCAAACAGGGTTCTTATGCATATATGTCTCATGATAGAAGAGATTATAGGAAACAATAACTCTCAATACACTAGGAAAATATTTCCCTGCTTCCCAACAACATTTTTTAGATATATTCTCTGTCCTCTAAAAACTAGTATGGATAATTAGGTTACATATACCTCAGAATTCCATAGAAGTGAATTTAGTAATGATTAATAGCAGGAAGGGTTCAGTTTTAAATATTTCATGGGAGTTTTCTTAAAACATTGGGTTTGAGTGTATGCAGCTTGTATTTTAGTATAAAGCCAAATAATATTAATAAAGAACTATGTTTTAGTTCCAAGTATTTCTGGTTAAAAAAAAAAAAAAAAATCAAAGTTTTAAGTGCTTTTATTTTTGCTGACTGCTGTTTTTTTCCCATCCAAAAAATACAGCTGTATATTGCTGACCTTCCTAAAGTACTTTTTTTAAGACATATCCCTTACTCACGTAAGCTAATGCACTGTGTCTTCTTGTGGAGCTGTGGATACAATCTTAATTAGAATGACCCCAGAATGTCACAAATAGTGTCTTACAATTTAGTGCTAAAACTCAAATTGGCACGTATGTGAGAATAAATTAATATGCCCATAAAACCTTAATTAGTATCTTGGAAAGAATTTATGACAGGATTGTTTTACCACTTGATAATCTCCTCTTTTAAGCCATTCTAATTTATAAAAAATTTAATTCCCCCAACTCAGGAGGCACTTTGAACACTTATTTTTAAATTATTTTTTTTAATGCAAATGGCAATACCATTCTGATCAAATAGTATGAGTTTGTTTTACATTTTTTGAGAGATATTAATCTACCATGAATAATCTTGGTTTCATTTTAGTCATATTTAGGAATGAATAGTAGGAACGCTTGACATTGCAGATGGAAAATTGTAGTTAATAAGGCCACATGTACTAATTAATTTTTAAATTCTCATTAATAGCAAGTTAAATTTGTATATGCAGGTGGAGATACATTCTGTTCAGTGTTTCTCTTGTTCAAGAGCAATTATCAAAAACATTGAAAGTTTCCATGAGTGCTGTATGCTAAATTGCTATATTGTGCTAATTGACTGAAATAATTTACCCCTTTAATGTTCTGTTGCTAAGAGATAAGCTCACAGACAAAGAAATGGCTCCCTCAAGGTGCATTATTGTGAGAAGTATGCAGTTGTTTAAGTGAATAGTATGTTCTGCAGGGGTATTTTTTCATCCTGGCAGTACCCTTCTTTTGAGCAGGAAGTTACACAAGAATACCAACCATAAAACTGTTATGTGTTTTGTTGTTTTTTAAGTTCTCTTAAGTGCCTCTTTTTTCCCACACTGGAGTGTTAGAAATTGAAAGCTGCAGAATGGGAAATTGAGAATCCAGGGACAGTAAACAGTAGGGAGTAGCTTTGTGTACTGGGATTATAAGATTTGTTGTTTGGTGCAGTTTTTTCTATATTGAAAGCTAAAACACTTGACCTAAAAGTACTAAAGGAATGTTTTTGTGTTGTGTTAAATATTTTTCTCTGTAATAGTGTGCATCTATTATTTCCTTTCAGCACTTCATCTTCCAGTAACATTCAGTTCTCATACCTTTGGGTCTGTGTCTTCTGTAGATTGACTAGAGGTAGTTTGTTCAAGAAGGAGCAAGCAAGGAACCTCAGGAGATCCTTGTCCAGCTTCCTGTGCACAGCAGGGATAGCAGCTGAGGTCAGGACATGAGTGACCTCATGTCACTGAGGCTTTAATCTGTTAGAGTCTTCGAAAACCCTGAGGACAGATAGCACAATGTTTCTGGGCAGTCTGTTGCAGTACCTGACTGTCCTCATGGGGGAAAGTTTGTCTGTCCTTAGATGCAGTCTTCTCACAATACAAAATGCCTCACTCAGTCTGCTTTGAAATTTCCCTGTAGGTGCTGGGGGGCTGCTGTTAGTTCAGCCTCTCCTACAGGGCAAGTGCTCCAGCCCCGAGATGGCCTGGTGGGCCCCTGCTGAACCCTCTCCAGATTACCGATTCACTTTTTTGTCTCAAGGATCCAAAAGATGCAGTCACATGAGTAATAAGGAAAGGAGGATAATCACTGTCCTCCACCTCCTCACTGTGCTTCTGCTAGCTCAAGAATGCGAGACCACCTTTGCTGTTAGGATACTCTGCTGGTTTGTGCCCAGCTTGGCACCTACCAGCATGCTCTGGTCCCTATCAGCAGAACTGTCTCTCACTCTCTGTTATTCAAAGATTTTTTTCCCTCACCTGTGCAAGAGTTTGAGTACATCATTGTTAAATTTAATGAGATTCCTGTTGTTCCATTTCTTTGTCCTGTGTAGGTTCCTCTAAAAGTCCCAATACTGGTGTTCTCCAGAAACCAGGTGGATTCCTTCTGTCTCACTGGGCTGCCCTTCCTGAAGATATAAGGAGGAAAAAAGCCCTGCTCTCCCCATCCCCTGTCCCATAAAAGTCAGGATATGTTATCCAGAGACTTCTTGTTGTTCAAAGACATAACTTGCTTTTTTTTTTCATCCTGATTTAGTGGCCCCAGTGGCCTAATGGATGAAGCACTGTCTAAACCAGGGATTGTGGGTTTGAATCAGTCAGTCAGCTTCACCAAGGGCAAGTCCTGCCTGACCAACTTGGTGGCCTTCTATGATAAAATGACTATGTCAGTGGACAAGGCAAGAGTTGCAGGTGCCATTTATCTGAAATGCTATAAGGCCTTTGACATGGTCCCTTTACAATATTTTTTCTAAATTGGAGAGGGATAGAATTGATGGAGTGGACTGTTAGATGGATAAGAAAGTGGTTGGATGGACATCAGTGACACGTGGTGTCCTTCAGAGGTCTTTGCTGGGATTAGTGCTACTTAATATATTCATTAGTGACACAGAAAAGGGGATTGAGTGCATCTTCAGCAGATGACACCAAGCTAGGGGCATGGTTGATACACCTGGGGAACAGGAGGCCATCTAGAAGGGCCTGGACAAGCATGAAAAGTAAGCCCATGGGAATCTCAGCAGGTTTAACATGATCAAGTGCAAGGTGTTGCACCTTGTTTGGGTCAACTCATTATATCAGCCCAGTCTGGGGGATGAGCAAATCCAGAGCAGCCCTGCCAAGGAGGATTTGGTGATGCTCATGGGTGAGAGGCTGGACATGACCCAGCCATGAGCACTCCCAGCCCAGAGAGCCAAAGGTGTCCTGGGCTGCATCCAGAGCCCCGTGGGCAGCAGGGGAGGGAGGGGATTCTGCCCCTCTGCTCTGCTCTGCTCTGGTGAGAGCCCACCTGCAGGGCTGCAGCCAGCTCTGGGGGCCCAGCACAGGAAGGACATGGACCTGTTAGAGGAGGGCCACCAAGCTGATTAGAGGGATGGAGCACCTTGTCTGTTAAGGAAGGCTGAGACAACTGCCTATGGTCAGCCTGGAAAAGAGACCTACTTGTGACCTGAAAGGAGGCTAGAAGAAAGATGGAAACAGATATTTTAGAAGAGTGTAATGCAGAAGAACAACAGGAATGCCTTCAAACTGAGAGTAGGTTTAGACTGAGTATTAGGAAAAATTCTTTACTGTGAGGGTGGTGAGGCACTGGAACAGGTTACCCAGAAAAGCTGGGGATGCCCTGTCACTGGAAGTGTTCAAGGTCAGGCTGGGTAGGGCTCAGAGCAACCTGGTTTAGTAAAAGATGTTCCTGTTCATGGAAGGGGGGTTGGAACTAGATAGTCTTTAAAGTCCCTTACAACCCAAACCATTCTCTGATTTGAAGAAAATTTTCACCATTCCATAGAAGAGGTTATTTAACAGAGAGCAATCCCATTTCCCATCTTCCTGTCTCTTGAAGAGTTTGTGTTCATATATAGCACTGCATCTTCATTATTCTGATTGTGTTACAGTTTTGTGATTTCATGTGAACCTTAAGTTCTTAATCAGTCTGCTTCCCGTAAAAGTGACTGGTACACTTCGTTAATGGCAAAGAAAGAGATAAAATATTTTCATGATTTGCTAGAAAAGAGGGGTGCACTTCATGAAAGAAACTGAACTGTGTAATCAGTCATGTGGCATCTTCTCTGTGGCACATTCCTGATACAATAATTAGAATCTTACTTTATTTGCAGGCTAGCAAACCTGAAAAAGTGTTGCCTGTCAGTTCTCTGAAGCTTTATCTTGGAGTGAAAAAGAAAATGAAGCCACCAACAAAGTAAGAATGGAAAAGAAAATAAACACAGTGTAAAAAGTATTGTAGTATCATCAATAAAGGGTAGCATAGAACATTGTGGAACAAGGAAAAGTCAAGAAGCCTATAGCAGTATACTGAATTAAATTATCCCCTGTAATATTATTTGTCCTTTTCCTATATTTGTTTTCATGTTCCATGTTAACTAATCTGTGCTAGTAAATTACTTTATTGATTGGCTCTTTGTAATCTGAAGTGCATTTGTTATCTCTTGTGGATATGGTCGCTCCTGGCTCACTTAGTTTTGTGCTGTATGTCCTGCATGTCATTGGTGGACACACTTTCCTTGCACCAAGTAAAAAGAGAGAAGAGAAAACCAGTTAGTCATGGCCCTTACCGGCAGTTCCTGTTGTTCAGCAGAGGATTTTCCTTTTTCAGGATCTTTGTTATTTTGATGTTTCTGCTAGCTGAAGACTACAGTGCCCTTTACAAACATCAGTGACAATCTCTCAGGAAAAGAGCATTGGGAAATGACACCTGTTTTTCTCAGATGTTTCCAGTTCTTGTTCGGTCAAAGCTTTGAGATACTGAGACAATGCACATAGGATCTTATCCCAGAGGGAGTCTAGGTTGGCTGTTGCCTTTAAACAGATCTGCTTGAACTTTTCCTTTACAGTTGGCAAATCAAAACACCCCAAAAAAGTCTGTGAATTTCAAAGCTTGGCCATGTTAAAGAAAGCATTGGTGGGTTTGTGGGTTTTTTTGCATGTTTTTTTTTTTTTTTTTAATTCAAGTGCAGAATGAGTAGGAGATTAGTTCAAAATAGGAGTAAAAAGATAATGTAAATGTGTCTTTGCAGGTTTTTTTTACCTTGAGGTTTATTTTTAGTCTACTTGCAAGTGAAGAGTTTACCAAGTCTCTTATAGATCTCCAGAAGTGTCTGTTTGTTTCACCTTAGAGGCTTCATTGTGCACCCATTCCTTTTTCATTTTCCTAGTAATTATTAAATCCCTATAAAATCATGTGATTCATTTTGTTTATAGTACAAGCATAGCTCTTTTCTCTCTGTGACTTCCACACTGTAGTGGACTCTTTACCTGACAGTTTTATTTCCAGCTCCTTGAAAAAAGCACAGCCACAGGAAAAATGTGGCAACTAGTCAGCTGTCCCCTGCAGTGCTTTGCTATAACCCTTTGTCTAAAACAGAAAGTTCATTAACTGTGAATCAATTGTAAGAAAATTAGCAAAAATTCATCCTCAAACCCAGAACTTTACTCTGGATTTGCACTACACGTTTAGACTTCGCAACTTTTTTTTTTCCAAATTAAGAGGACTATATAAAGGTAATTAATCTCTGCTGTTTGAGGAATATGTCCCTGTTTATGGAACTAATTTTTGAAAATCTTCTTTCTTTCAGCTGGGGACTTGCAGTATTTTCTGAAAAACACCAGTGGTAGGTAAACATGAAATGCATACTTGGTTTAACTGACTAATATTTGTTGAAATATTGAATTGCAGAATAAGAGTGTTTGGAAACTAATGGGCATTATTTTGCTTTCATGTCAAATTTTATTTTTGTTTTTTTTAAGTAAAGAAACTTTCTTAGTTGGTATGTTTGGTTCATGTTTTGGGTTTAGGTGTCTGGCTTCCTTCTGTGACCAGAGAGCAAACAATAGTCATAACGTTAGAATGATAGATTTTAATCCTGTACACATACTTAAAATGAAGCACAGGCATTGTCATCAAAGTAGGTAAAGTGATAATTTGAAGTATTTATATATGCCTATTTTTTCTGGGAGTGTTAATAATAAATATAGATAGCATGAATGAATTTAAGCACTATTTGATGTAGTTTAGAAGCCTATTCTTTAATATGTTTAACTGTAACTGGCATCTCCATTGCTTTTAATATTAATTGTGTATTGTGTTCTAGGTATATATGTTGTGATGGACAAGATGTGCAGATGGAGTGGATGATCAGCATTTTTATGGCGCAGGTACTAATCTGATCAGAAAATGTAACTTATTCTGCTGTTACAAAAATCCCATTAAATATGTATGTGTTATAGATAAGGTTCAGTGCCAAAGTTTCTGGAATACTTCATGTAATAAAAGTGCCAAAAGATGTGTCTTAGTCCATGAAGACTATGAGTGCTCTGAGAGTAATAACATTAGATTCTGACATCAACTCTCCATCCCACCCCACTGTGTTGTAGAGAAGCTTGGTAAAGAAGGACAATTATTTTCTTTCCAGAAAGCTCTAGTGGGTGGAATTTTGGCCATTGACCTAAAGGGTGTGTCTGTGTGCCACAATACCCAAGTGCTATTTCTCTGCTCACTAGTTTGGATGCTGCTAAAGTAGTGATGAAAGAGGGGTGTAATGTTTAAAAGCATAGTGTTGTGAACTAGCCCAGTTGAAGAGCTTTGCTAATATGGCTTTTTTCTCTGGTGTCCAGGTTTGTTTTGTTAACACTGACAATTCATTGTGTTGGGTAGGTTTTATCCTAAATTAAGTACTCTTCTGCTTGATATGAGATTGTAAGAAGGGTGTATGTTTGAGTGGCATACAACACATCCTTGGAAATGGAGTTTAATGTTTGCATTGGAGAAGTGGAAGTAAGCGAGATGGGAAGAATTTAGCCTGACAGGAGAGTGGAACACAGTTTAAGGTTTTAACAGGATTTTGTGTCTGTGTCAGATTTTTCTTTTTCCCATGATGTTCAAGGAGCTTTGCAGGATATCACTGTGAATAAACATTGCTAGATTTATGATTACCTGCGAGCTTTGTGTTGCATAAAGTAGGCTGAGCACAAGACTGTTGAAATACAGACTTAGTGACTTCCTAAAACAGAATCTGACTTTCATATATAGTAGTGCTAGAAGTATAATGCATGCCTTGAAAGTAAGACTTACAAATTCTTGTCTTATTCAGCTCTCTTAACTGAAATGACAATTGTTGTTTCTATGGAAACAGCTGGCATGCATCTCATGGGCATAACATGAGCAGTGTCACAGCAAATAGGCTCAGAGGTTATTGATATAGGAAACTTAGAAGTAACTCATGCAAGGTTGGTAACTGTTGAAGTCCTTTTGACATAAAATCACAATGAAGGACAGTCTTACGATTCTGCTCAGGCAGATGTACAATATTCCTTTGACAATATAGATAAAAAACTGGGAGCCATTGCTCACTGTCCAGGATAAATTTTCCTAACATAAAAAAAAATAAAATCATTTCATGTACATTAAAAAAAAGCTATGAATTCATAATGTTAATTTTAAAACTTTATTATAATGAATGAACAGTGCAATGAATTAGCAGTACTACATTGAAAGGGTTTTTTTGGTTTGGCTTGATTTTTGTGAAAACTGTTGGGGTTTTTTTACAAGTGTTCTGGACATCATTAAAGTTGTCAGTCCATAGACTACATGAGAAATTACGTGCTAATGATGCAGATGCAGATTTAGTATGTTGTTCTTACTGCAATCTACTACTTCATTACAGAGAAAATTTCCTTAAGAATGCAATGCCTCATTTTAGTAAAATTTGCTGTAAGATCTCTAAAAAGTCTTTTATCATACAGCAGCAGACAATTATTACCACATTATCCCATTTCTAAACCAGAAAACTGTAAATGTCAACTGAGATTATTTCGAGTTAGAATTTTCAAGTTGAGACCATCTTTAGGGAAGTCAGCTTGTTATTTAACTGTATATGTTGTCACGGTATTTGAACACACGTTAGAGAAACGGCAGGCATCACATCGTCTTTGTGAGTGGAATAAGTTAGACTAGAAATTGAAAAATACTATAAAATTGGTTTTGAAGTGTTAAGACATTGACATTTAATGATCTTGTGCAATTAAGAGGGACATAAACCAATATTACTGCGTTCCTCAGTGCTTGAGCAGACTCAAGTTTTATTAGTAATTAATATCAGTAAGATAGCAGTACTATTACTGTTTTTTTCCTGGTGTCTGATGTTTATTCCTGTAGTATAAATAGTGCAGAGTATATGAATAGCAAAGTGTATGTACTGCTGTAATCTAGGTACAAGAGTACTTTGATACAGGCCATCAAGTTAACCCACAGGTTATTAATCTTCCATTTCAAACTGGTACATACTAAGTGTTTGAAGTAGGACCAATGTTTCTTTCAGTTCTATGCAAAACCATCCTGAAAAGCATGATTCTTGAATTCTATAATAGTTCTGTACAAAATCTCTTAAGAGTATGCGTAGCATTAAGTTGGAAGTAATTAATTTGTATGAAGATGTACACAATAGTTTTCTTCCAGTTCCCTTGTCTTTGATCAGCTGGAGGCACATTATACTACCATGAGGTGCAGTTGAACAGAGGGGTCAAAACTATGAATAAATACATTTTTTATGTGGCCTAATATGTTGCTAGTATTTCTGATATACTTTCTCAGTTCTATTTTAAGAAATGTTACAGGCACAAAAGGGAAATCAGGCTGCTTAGCTGACAGGGATGGTTTCCTTAGGTTTGCTGGAATTTAAGGCAGATAGTTTTTTCAGAAGCTGATTAAAGTTTCTCCATCACTTTCTGGATTGTGTTTGTTTGTTTTATCTTGATCCACAATAAACTGATTTTGGTTGGCAAGAGCTGCTCTTTCAGATAATAATTTCTCATTTCATTGAAAGAAAATGTTCTTAATGGAGAGAACTCTTCACTGGAGAGAACTCATCTCAGACTTTTGCATCACTCTGGTCACATCATGTGTGAGAATTTTTTACTCCATCAAGATATGAGTCTATAAAATACTTTTTCTAAATTTGTAACCAAGGCTTTCAATTTCTGGTCAGCCATCATGAGTCAGTAATCAGTGATTCTGATGGGTTTTAATGGTAGTCCTCTTTTTACTTGCAGACCGTGTGCAAGTATGATCATAGCTCCACAACTGTTTTTTTAATTACAGTCTTCAAGAGACTTGCTTCATGGATTTGCAGTCCTGGCTTGCCAGTTTCCTTCAAAGTCTTGCTGATTTAGCTGTAGGCCTTGGATATTCTCTTTGGTTCACAGAATCTCATGTTGATGATTTTTTCAGTAAAATCATTTTGAAATACCTTGTCCTCAAATCTGTCTTTCTGGTTTTTATTAGCATTACTTGAGGACTGTGTGCTCAAATTTGAAATGTTAAGTAAGTAATACGTGTTTTTTTACTTCCCTTCTCTTCCCAGTCTTGTTTTTCACTCAGATTGAAACTTCACATTCTTCCCCAAAGCTGACCTATTTCAGTTGAGCTAAAGCAAAGATTACTGTTGAAACCAGATCTGCATATTTGTAGATTGGGTTTTGGATAACACATGTTGTCATCATATGTTAAGCAATTATTTTCCCTAAATTATTAATACAAATTTTCACAGAATCAATTTGTTTGGAAAGGACAGATTGAGATTATTGAGTCAAAGCTATGACCTAACACCACCTTGTCAACCAGACCATGGCACTGAGTGTCACATGTAGTCTTTTCTTAAACACCTCCAGGCATGCTGACTGGTGACATTCCAATGTCTAATCACCCTTTTTGGGAAGAAACTCTTCCTAATATCCAATGTCAACCTCCCCTGGTGCAGTTTAAGGCTATTTCCTCTCACCCTGTCGCTGGTTGCCTGGGAGAAGAAGCCCATTCCCACCTGGCTCCAGCCTCCTTTCAGGAATTGGAGGGACCGGTCAGTTCACCCTGAGCCTCCTTTTCTCCAGGCTGAGCACTCCCAGCTCCCTCAGCTGCTCCCCACAAGCCTGGGGCTCCAGACCCTTCCTCAGCTGCTCCCCACAAGCCTGGGGTTCCACACTCTTCCCCAGCTCCGTGTCCCTTCTCTGGACACGCTCCAGCCCCTCAATGTCGTTCTTGCAGTCAGGGGCCAGAACTAGCTTTGGGGTCAGGATTTGAGGTGTGGCCTCCCCAGTGCTGGGTACAAGGGAGCAATCACTGCCCTGCTCCTGCTGGCCACACTATTTCTGACGCAGGCCAGGATGCCATTGGCCTCCTTGGCCACCTGGGCACACACTGGCTCATTTCCAGCAGCTGTGGATCAGCACTCCCAGGTCCTTTTCCACTGGTCCAGATTCCAGCCCCTCTGCCCCAGCCTGTGGCACTGCCAGGGGTTGTTGTGACCCAAGTGCTGTACACTTTGGTCTTGAACCTCAACAAAGAAACACATTTTGAAATGCTTGCACAGTGAGGTAATTTTATCTTATTTCAGAAACTTTTGTTGGGACTCACGAAAGCATGCTTCTGTGGAATTTTGAAATTGTGAAACATGTCAAAATGTATGTTGTGTTTGACGATATTTTCTATTTTTTTGAGGATAATAATATTAAGGAAGGAGGATGTTTGATACATGACAATTACGTAGAGACATTTTGGTTCTTTTCACTCAACATTGTGCAGCACTTATGAAATATTAACATAATTTTAAGCATCAGAGTGTTTTTCCCTTTCTCCCACAGTAGGAAGGCATGGTATTGTGCAGTATATTGCTTTTTCCAAGGGAGTTTGCATACCAAAGAATCTTCTGTATTTATGGAATTTTACATGGAAAATAAGGAATCATTTTTTTCTTCAGCATGCAGATATATGGCCACCTGTTGGGAAAGCAAGAAAACAATCCATAACTAAAAGTCCAAAGATCAGAGGCTTACCACTAATTCCCATTCATCAGGAGAAGAACACTTGTAAAATCAGAGGGAATACAGAGGTAAGTGGGGTTTAAACTTGATGTAGAACTTTTAACCACAATGCTGTAATAAGTAGTCCAGTAATATTGAACTCCCTGGAGCTGGATAAATGCAGAATGTTCTTTTTATCAATGCCTCTTCCAATATTTTGTTATTAAAGGAACATTTAGGACAATTTAATGAAAAAAAACTATTGTAGTCTCAAGTTGCATAACCTCTCTGGCTGTTCAGTAAATCATAATGGACTTTTATTTGTGCTTGTTTTTTTCTTTTTTTTTGAGTGGAGATTGTTCATTAGGAGTAAATAAGACTTTTAGCTGGAAATATTATGCATTTTATTGCAGTATGGGTTTTATTTTTAATAAGATCCTTGAAAACTGTCCTGCATGCGTATCTTCAAATATTTTTTCCTCTGTCTAAAATAACTGCGTGGTTTTAGTGATCTACTCTGATCTACTCTGTGAATATAATGGAAAAGCTCAGATGGAACTAATGTTGATACATTTAAGTTGTACTATTATTATTCTCAAAGAAGAATGAGAAGCTTTAGTTACAACTCTTTGAATAGAGTAAGCTTTGTTACTACATTACATGCACTAGTGATGTATCTGAACCTTATCATTTTAGTTTGAGATTACTCTTCTGGTATCCACATAGAGATACTGATGCCTGTGGGGAGAACTTGAGATGAAGCAGTGGAGGCACTGTTCTACTTGGGAATAGTAGTGGTAACTAGCCTGACTGCAGCAGTGAATTACTGTTGAAGCAACAGTTATTGTTGAGCTTGGTCCTTCAACTGCAGTACTATCATTTCTTGCACATTTTAAAACATATTGAAGGGAGGGGTTAATATGGGATGTGTTATCACCACTAACAGAGATGGTGGTTCAGGTACAGAATGGTAAAGTTGGCTATTTCCATAGGAAGCCAAAAGCAAAAGGGAGGCATAGTGCTTTATGTAAAAGACAACTCAATCTTGTGTTACACTTTGTTCCAGAAAGAATTTCTGCTCTGCCTAACTACAAGAGTATAAAGCCATGTGAATATAAGTATTTTGTAATTTGTTTATAAATTTTTTTATAAATTTGTCTTTTTTAACCTCTCAGAAAGTACTTTTGCAATTTTTAATAAGTTCTTTCTGATGCTTGTATTTTCAAACTTCTTTGATGAAAGTAATCAGGTTAACACAATACATAATGAAAAATAAAAACTAATGCTTTTTCACATGGAAAGCTAAAACTGCAATGAACAGTAAAATACTGGTAGAAAGTGATATGATATGGTTTATTAAGAAGATATATAACTGAACTGTGGAGTCAGTTTTATTAAGAAGAAATATAACTCTCCAGTGGAGTCAGTTCAAAAAAATGTACCATTGGGAGACCATGCCTTCAATCTTTCCATGAATTTGAGTACTCTTCCAAGAATATCTCAGTTTTAAAGCATTAGAAAGTAATACCAGGAACAAGCATTTTCTGAAATATTCTGGTTTATGGAAAATGAAAGTCTATTTACAGATCAGTGTGTAAACTTGTAGTAGAAATGTCATCAATTTATACAGGCAGGAAAAGAGACTGAAAGTTTTCCAAACAGTGAAAAAAGTGATATCTGAGAGAGAAAGATGACTGAGGGGGAGAAAAACCCAAACCACTATAAGCTCAAAGATACCCAAAAACTGAGTTTAATATTAATATTTTTTGCTAAAATGTCTATATTGAATGTCTGATTTTTCCTCATCGTTGGAAGCAGTTTTATTGAGGGTTAGCTAGACAAATGTGTAATACCAGGTTTGAAAGGCTCAATAACTAAGAGTCCTAATAACAAATAGAACCAAAACATTTTGGTTATTTCTATACCACTTGTTGCACATGTGGACAGTGCATTTGAAATATGCATATTTCTCATATAGAATTATTTAATTGAAATAGAAATATATTGCTGTGTATCTGCAGTAAGTATTTGATTTTATTTCAAAATACAAGAAGGCTGAGGAATGAGGAAAAACCTTTTCTTTCAAGCATGATCAAATAGCATACTGACTTAGAATAGGTCATACAAGAAAGGCCCAAACCATTCTATAATTCTGTGTATCTAAACTAGCTCCTCCCTAGTGTTTGAGTAGTTTTTAATGTTTGTTTTAACATTTAGGAGGTATTAAGATTCCCAGGAAGAAGTTGCTCATATGCTGTGGATGGATAACTCCATAAAAAATGCAGTCAAACTGAACAAGTTCCTCACAAGAAATACACAAAGACCCAAAGTCTCTCTCAGCTTTCTTCACCTTCTGGTTGTCAAGAAAGATGGCACACATGAAAAAAAGTATTCCAGGACCTAATTTTCCTTTAGAACTACCAGGGTTTTTCAGAAAAGGAATGTTCTACCTACTGCTGCACCACCTGAGTAGCCAGAATACACTAAAGCAAATTTAGATGCAGCATCTGGTTTACCTTTAATTTTCTGCAGCTTAAGGACTTGAAAACAGCCCACCAATGTGAATTGAAAAAGAAGCCAGTCTTTATAACGTATCAGTTAGTATTTAACAGCTGCTGAAAGTTTTTATGTGATTGTTGAAAATTATCTCTCATATATTGATGTTGCTCAGTCATTATATTATCAAAACTGTAATATACACAGTTGTATTAATTCCACCATACAATTCTAGGTCTTTAAGAGTGTAGGGATCTGCTGTAAAATGCTGAAACCTAGTCTACTGTGGTAGAATGAAAAATCAAATTGTGATTAGGTGAAAATAAATCTTCATGTCTTCATTGGCATGGTGCATGATTTATGTAAATTTCAGAAGTATAGCTAATTGAGAATTCGCTCTCTAAAAATGATTACTAAATAATAATATGACAATTGTGGTAATTTAAAACTAACTTTGCTGTCTCAGCTCTTGAGTAAATTTTTTTTTTTTTCTTTAAAACTTATGTGAAACTAATGAGCAAAAATTGCAATCTAAACATTTGTTAATATGGTGTGAATGAACTTATTTCTCTTTGCTTGTTTGGTAAGAATATAGAACTACAAGCTGGAAAATCAAGATTTGGTGAACATCATGATAATGAATTTCTGGAAGAAAGAAAAAACTTGAAAGAAAAAGCATCTATTGTGGCACAGTGTTTGGAAAGAAAGGAGGAGAAAGGGCGAAATCATGCTAAAACACATCAAACCTTGATTTCTGAGGATGATGCAGGCTCAGGGATGACTGAATTACGCCAAATACCACATAAGACACTGAGGAAAAATAAAAAAAAAACAAACAAAACTACTTTGGAACTAGATAGTAAATTGCCATCAGATGTGATTCAGGAACTAAATACAGTGCTGCAGAAGAACAGAGCACTTCATGAAACCTCCAGCTGATTTCCTGAGCCTGAAGTGTAATACTTGTATGTATATTCTTGTGTTATATATGTATATATATATTTGTGTGTGTATTTTCTGTTCAAAATAGTCTGCTTTGATGTGTCTAGTTTGTACAGTGCAGAGAAAATAAGGAAATACAATTTGTTTATATGCAGCTATTGATTTTGTATATGTGTATACCCCATGTTATAATTGACGACTGAACTGGGAGAACTGATTATGTAAATCTCCTGAAGTTTGGAAGTTTTTCTGTGCATGAAAATAGACAAAAATCTGGTGTCCTTGCACTCAAGGACACCAGATTTTTGTCTATTTTGTTGTTGTTTGTTTCAGATTTTGTTTGATACAAGGATTCTAAGGACTGTCAAAAGCTTTTGCTGTTTATACACTGTACCAATTTGTAAATACTGGGGAGGTATTTTAAAAGACAAGATATACTCTGAAATTTGTACTATGAATTGGCCTGCAATATTTTTAATTGTCTAACACTATAAAATTAGTAACATCGGATTTTAAATTGATTTTTTTGTTGGTTTTTTTTGTTTGATTTTCTTAATTAGTGGTTTTGTTTTTAAGGAGAAAATTAGTATTTGTTTCCACAGAATTGTCCTCTGACAAGGCATCATGTGAAGAAATGAAAAGAGAGAGAAATGTAATAGATGAGACAATGTATTAATTCTTGTATTTTGAAACTGTCTCTAGGGTGTACATCTGATTATTACATCTAAGTAATGAGACTATTGAGGAGGACAAAAAAAAGTCTTCAAAGCAACGTCTGATGGGTACGTGAATTGGAAGAATTGCACTATCTCAGTGGGCTGAAGTACTTTTCTAAAGAGGCCTTGCTCAGCTCCGGGTGACAAAGGCAGGCTTTTCTATTGCTCTTTGGATAGAGCTTGCTTGATGCTAACAAAGTTGCTGACCTCCCAAAAATATTTAGTATTTAAATGAGATATTAATTCCTTTAAGAAAAAGTGGTGCCCACAAAAACAAATCAGAACGGTACCAACACGCCAAGTGTTAAGGAGGGCCAAATCCTAAACAGAGGAAGAGATTTACCCCTCTCTTTACTGTAAGGACAAAGGTAATAATATTCTTTTTGCAGGGACTAGCAAATGCTTGCCCTACAACTTTACCACTGCTCTTCTGAGGGCTGGTCCCAGGGTTGAGAGTGCAGCCTTGCTTGCTGCCTTCTGCGTATGTAGGTAGCAGTCCCTGAAGATAGTGATGTAGCACAGCACAGCTACTTTGATTTTTAGCCCCAGATTTCCTTAAATTTAAAATTCAGCATTGCTTTTCAAAACAAAACCTATTCAAGGAATGAAATTATTTTCAGTTGTTTTGTAGATTTTATCTTCACTTATCCCTTGAGACCGCTGATTTGACTTTGTTCCTTAGCACCTGGATGGGCAGAAGGCACTGCTGTGCTGAGGCTGTTTTCAGGTGTTGTAGATGCTGTCTGGTTAAGCAGCAGGACCGACAGACCTGAGCTCTCATGAGCTCACGAGGCACTTTGCTTCAAGGGAGGCATTAATAAGGGCATCTGCTTGGTTTTCTGCTGTCCCTTTTGTGGTCTGACTAGTCAGACTGCCACAGATTTTCACCAGCCTTTTAAGAACTTACTGATGCCTTTAGTGTTTGATTGGAATTGGCCAGATCTCTTAGAGTAGGAGAGAGCAAGCACAGAAGCAGTATGCTCACTTACTCCCTCTTCTAATTTTGGTAGTCACAGGTGCCCTAACATTTCTCACATCATTTATTTCTATTCCTGATTACATTGAGCAGCTTAATTGGAAAAATAATTTGTTTGATTGAAGAAATTATACAAGTGACTCAAATAATGTATCTGGCAACTCTGCTAGGAAGCACAGAGAAAATGAGACCAAACTTAAATATTTTATAGTAGTATTTATTACTCTGGAATGTAGCACTGACAAAGCAAGTCTAGTCTTTCAGGCTTTGCACCTACCTTATTTGACCAGTTGTTAAAACTGAAACCAGTTTGTAGATTTTAATTTTCCCAGTGCACTATTGACTGTTTTGCTACCTTCACTTTGTAATTGAACCTCTTCTAATCATTGAGGCGCTGCCTCAAATACGCATATCTACCTGAACTAAATTTTATTGATTAAAGCTGGTGTTTAATGTTAATAAACACATTCTTATATGCTGATTTGAATTGGGGACTAATGTCAGCAGGAGAAATTGCTTTATTTTCTGTCAGGCTGGACTTGAATGTACTATTTACAGTTGTACTTTTATTTGCAGATATTTCTCAGTATTGAGTTATGGTTCTTATATTGTTTATCTTTTTATTGGGACCTTAAGGATGACATTCACTTCACTGCTGAAATGATGCTTCATGCATCATTTAAGCCACTACACTAATGGGATAAATGGGGCAGTGGAAGGGTTTGTGCATTGGAGTGAATATATCCACAAAGAAAATGGTTTGTGTATTTTTATTGGTTCTAAGGACTACAGAAACATTTGTTCTATTTCAAAACCATGTCACAGGTAAAATATCTGTGTAACTGCTGCTAACAGGCCATAAAAATCAAGAAGATGTTTAATAAAATGTGGTTAAATTTGGCATTGTATTGGCATTCATACACAACACATTTATGCACATTCACAGAGGCACACTGAATGATGACAGTGTTGCAAGTAAAGATTATTTGGGGAAGTCGAAATTAAATTTTAAATTAATTATTTTAAATGAGTATCAAAGTGTTGAACAAAACATCCGACACATTATTGTTGCACTACACATTTCAGACTGATCTAAGACCTGCAGAATAAATGTGGTTTGTTGCAATATCTTAGTGGCTGCTGATCTTTTGTTGTTCCTGTGCCATGTTGAGAACTGGTAAAGTGTAATTTTCAGAGAATTGTAATTGAATAAATGCTATTTCTCAGAACTAGGTGATGGATTTTTTCAGAAAAAAAAAGCAGTAAGAATGTTTAAAAAAATAATCTGTCTGCCCATATGAAAGCTGTTGAATAACCTGGTAAGAGCTTACTTTCTCATCTGCAAAATGAAGTTAAATGGGAGACTGGTATTTTATGTATGGGCCTGCCTATAACAGTTAGAAGACTAAGATTAGTATCTTAATAAATCTTTTTAAATCTCAGGTTCATCATTGCCTTGTTAAACTTCTATAATCATGATAGGTAGGTGTAAAGTTGACATGTAGCCATTGTTTTTGTTGTTAACGTAATGCCTGTGTTCTGTTTGTGCGTGGGTTTTTTCACATTTATTAGGATGGGTGAGGGAAGCAAGTGAAAACTCAAGAAGAAATATGAACTAGATTCTTCATTTTCTTTTTCTTTACTGAGCTGGATATTGTCTGCTATTTTAGAATTTTTCTTCAAAACAGATCTCTTTCTGAGGTACTATTTTGGGATGCCAGTTCAAAAGAGCAGTTTTACTAATAGATTTTGTGCCTCAGCAGAGACTGCCTTAGTGCGGGATCAGTTTCACCAGCTGGGATCTACAGTGTATTCATGCAGACTTTGCCTTTACGGTGTTACTGGGGTTGAGATGCAATTTTTGCATTAAAAGGTTTTGCAAATGTTATCCGAGAATCTGTCCAGTGGGGAAAGGATATCCCCAAAGATTTCTTTAGATAATGGGGAAGGCTTGGCCATATCACTGATTTTTGTTTCTTCCTTGGGAAGAGCTCTGGGCTGTTCTGCCTAAGGCGAGTTGTTAGGATGCCTCCAGCTCTGTCTGCCAGAGGCACCCCTGGGGTGCCTTTTGCTGTCATGTATTGGGGTAGTTTTGGACTGCTCTGGAGATGCAGGGTTTGTCTTAGAGTAAAAGTTACAGGAATTTTATCACACTGCAATGATTTTTTTCTCCCCTGATACAGTGCTGACACAGTTTGTGTTCCTATGAGTGCTGCCAGGTTTCCACCCTCTCCACAGTTCAAATTCCAGATTAAGAAGTCTAAGAAAAAATTTACATGCTCTGCTGGGGATGGGGTTGGTACCTGTAGGAGTAAGGAAGTAAGGGGTGCATCTCTCACTAGCTGTGACACTTTGTCATAGGCTACCCTGTTATGTCACCTCTCTGATTTTTATATCCTGTTTTCCAGTGCAGTCTGTTTATATCCTGTTTTCTGCAGTCTGCAGAGGGAGAGTCAGCTATCTGATTTTACTTGAATTTGAACTAGAACAGCTTCAGTTCTGCTGGAGTCCAAATGGAAACAAACAAAAAAGTACTGACTTGAGTCCCTTTTTGGAGCATAGAATGCTCTAAAATATTATTTTGATTTGGACTACTTGAAAGGAAATTTTTGGATTCAGTAAGTTACATTGGGACTGAACTGTATAGAAACAGACTACCCTGATAGATGGATTGAGTGTATTCCAAGTGGAATTGTTTGCAAGAATATGTACTAACTTGCCAAACCGAGCAAGATGTGGCAAGATTGCCTTTGGAAGAGTAAGGATTCTCCAATACAGTATTCCTGCTTCCGAACTGCTGGAGAGATTCTCTGTGCTGTTAAAAAATGATGTATTTGTCAAACTCACTGTTTCTTGAGATTAGACTGTTCTATGTAGAAAGGCAGAAAACCTTGCAAAATTTTTTCAGTGGTTCACAGTCAGTTTGGAGATTACACTGCTTTACTTGTGGCTCTGCTGAAAACGGGATCCATCTGCAGCTCAGTTAAGGGGAAAACTAATCCTGCTCTTTTTTTTTAGCTCTTACCACTGCACCTTAATGGTTTAACCTTAAAGTTATTGTCTTTGCTGAAATTCCTTTGAGAATATTCCTATTATGCTTTGCCACTCATTTTTTGGTACAAATTCATTATGATCTGTTGTACTGATGAGGAAGGAGGATGTGTATGTTAATGCCAAACAGACAACTGTATCTTCCTGCTTACCTGTACTTTCACTGCAGTCCAGAATTTTGCTTAGTCTACCTGACCTTACTTGAGCCCTGCCTCTTTTTGCTCTAGACCCTGTTCTGCATCTTAGACTCCGGAATATTCTAATCTTTAAGGTATCTTATATACACTCTCCCACTCTAGTCTAATGTCTGGTTCAAACTCTAGCCATTTCTGGTTAGATCCCATGGCATCTCTGAATATCTTTTTTGCCTCTGTTTGCAGACAGTATGTGCATTACGGTCAAGACCATCATGCCAAGGTTGCCTTAACCTTTTTTTTAGGTTCTGTTAGAGCTGTTCTCAGTGCCACCAAAAAGAAAAGGATTTCGCTGAAGTAACTGAGAGAGAAAGAGATTTAGATGTTGGCTAATAGGTATTCCAAAGTTCTGTGACCCATTCCTATAAATGCCTCTGAAAATCTTCTACATTTGTATTCCTCAGCCAATCAGAAAGCAAACTAAAGCAAATGTACTCTGCCTTTTTAAATTATTTCAGTTCAGTTCCTTAATGATGCTATAATAATTGCTTGTGCCTGGTAATAACACAGTTTCTTGCAAGTTATACCTTTGGCTACATAAAGTGTTTTCTTTCAGAATTTAATTAACATTGGTTTGTCCAGTACTGCAGAGAGTTTAAGAACTAATAGGTTGAGGTTTGCTCTATTTATGAGTTTTATTACATTGTTTTCTCCCCATCCACATTTAAAATATGTTTCATTTAAAAGCAAATAATTTCTTTGTGTTTGACTATATTGGCTTTATATATCTATTTAAATTACAGCATGATTGAAATTTCATTTCTTCAAAGAGATTGTAGCCATTAGCCTTTAGTTTATTGTGTCCAGCACTTACATTTGCTTTCAGATTGCCTCTTTTTCCCACTGTTTACTCATTCATCCTACATATTGGGAATGTTAAAGCTCATTAGATGATAAATATTTTAAACTGCATATGACAATTCTGTGGTCTTCCCAGGCTGTTACAGGTAGAACATTTTTCACATGAGAATCCTTATAAGCTTTCCTTCCAGAGGAAATCAGGTTTTGTGAGAGATTACAGAACTTTGATGTAGGAGAATGTGTCTTTGAGTCTTGGTTAAATCACTGAGTAGAACAGGAGTACACTTTGTCCATAATGTGGAGACAGTAGGATTGGTTCCCTTTCCATCACTTCTTGATCTCATATAGTGCAGTTTGGCCAGGTAAATGAGTTTTGAAAATGTTTGCATAGGATCTGTTCTAAGAACTAGAACACAGAAAACCAAATATGAAGCATCTCTAAAATAGCAATAAATCTAACCATTAGTTTCAGAAAGTTTCTGGGTTTACTCAATAAAAAGCAAATGCATTTTCACTGTTTTTTTTTCCTTCTAGATTTTAGAGAAAAGTTCTCACTAGCTTGAACTTTCTATGAATTTTCAGTATTAGTAACCAAGTCTAATTTAGAAAGTGTATTTTTCAAAACATAAATCTTGATACAAAAAAGGCACTAGAGGTAATTTTTTTAAATGACCTTGTATAAAGGTTTGCTTTCTTTTATGCTAGCTGTATCATAGCAGCATTAACTTGTTTAGTTCTCTCTGAATAGTATTTCTGGGATAAATGCATATCATGTGATGATTATTGATCTTTTTTAATGTCAGTCATGAAAAAAATTCAAAAATTTTCCACCTATGACTGAACTAATAAAAAATGCAAGTTTACATTATTTACCATTTACTCTTGGGGTTTGTAAAAATAACCTGACAGTATTTCATAAAATATTGCTATTGAGATTCAACAGCCCTGAGTGTGTTGTTTACTTAAATAATGCAACCTTGATTGGTTATGGACATTTACAAGAAATTAGTTACAGAAAATCTGATATTTCTGCAGTTTGTGGTTAATTTATCTCCAGTTGAGTCTCTTTCAGCCATCTCCTCTTTCTCCAGACTTCTTGGGTTTCAAGAAAAGATACTAGCTTAGACTTCAGAAATTCATCTTGAAGATTCTATTACAAAAAAACGCCACAGACAACCTACAACAAATAACCTTCCTCTTTAGCGTGTTTGCAAAAGCTTCCTTTATTGAATTATTTTTGAGAGCCATTTAACAAAACAGAGGGAGGACACCCATACTGAAATTCAAATCAGTTTTCTGGTAGATGGATGCTATTTGCCTTAAAATAATTCTTTTTCCATCAGGTGGGTTATGGTGATCAAGCTAATATTTCAAAGTACTTGACTTGAGGTCAGAATTCAATGGGAAGATGCTGCACCTGTGTCTTGCTGAGGACCTCAAAGGTGAATGTTGTCTACGTGGTTTCATCAAATTTTTATTTCAGTTATTGTAGATATTCTGAGGCAGTTCAAGGTAGTAGAATTTAGGACGTTCTATAATTCTCTTCCAGCCTGTGGACACTGTAGTTCTGTAAAGAACACAGTGGTTTTCCACTTTTGAGCGAGTTCTGTGGCCTGTACCTGAGACTTGCACTCCTGAGCCATATCAAAAGCATACCTTATTAGTAAGTAGGTTTTCTTTCAGTTTGTGGGTTTATTGTCACTCTGGACTTTTTGAGCACGACTAATGAAGTCTATAGCCAAATAGATAGTTATCTTTTTGTGGAACTAACCTAATTTCTTTTTTTTTAAATATATTCTGGAATGAGCAGCCATGTTTTAAATGGAAAAAGTGTTTTGTCCAGATTTTTGTGCAGATTTTCATTAACTATAACAGTGTTGAAATCTCCTTTTGAATTTTTGTGCAGATTTTCATTAACTATAACAGTGTTGAAATCTCCTTAAATAGAACCTCCATCCTCACAGATACTGGAGGTTTGATGTGATTTGGTTTTTTTGGCAAAGCAAGCATGTCATACAGCCAGATATTGGATCTCTGGTAGACATAACCTGGTATGTTAGAAGGTGTGTAACAAACCAAAAAATGTTAAATCATGCCATGTGTTACCTGTTGGTAACCTTTTTTTGATGATGCTCTTACATCACTTTGGTTTTCATACTAAAACTCATTTTACTTAAAAAGTGATTCAAAGATTTTTTACAAATCAACTAGCATTATGCATTCAAGTTTTACTTTCAAATTTTTGTTTGGGCTTTTTAAGCAGGTACAGCAATCATTTTTTTTTCCTGATTGCACTAAGCAAAGGCAATGAATAGATAAGAAATGTTGTTGTATATACCTTATTTCACCCTAACACCTCCATTTCAAAACCTTTAATTGTTTTTTTTAATTGTTAAATAAAGAGTGGTCCATTTTTTTTTCTGGCTCCTTGTTATTACAAAGAGAATCTTTATCCTGGCCAGCTGTCAGCTGTTTGGAGATGAAGAATAAGTAGTAAAAACTAAAGACAGGTCTGTTGCTTCCAAAAGTACAGTATGGTGTATACTGCCTCTTTTTATAAATGTTTTCAGCTTTAGCTCTTGATATTCACTTTTCTATTCCCTAATGTATCATTAGTGAGATGAACACATAAAAGTGGATCCTTCCCTCATGGCCTTACAGGACCTTATTATAAAATTGTAAACTCACCATTCAAGTTATCTCTTTGCAATTAATGAACTGTGAAAAGAAATTGCACAGTGAAAGAATGTAGCTGTATTTATGATTAGGTCTTAAACAGAAGGCCAGTTTATTTGCTACTTGGATTGAAAAAATTACTTTCTCTCACTATACTTTTATTATCAAGATAAAATGTCTACTAGGCCAACAGGAATAAAAATTCTGAATGCAAGCAAAATTATATAGGCTATATTCTGAGTAAAAAAATGTCTCATGAACATTGCTATTTATATATTCCATTTTCAGACAATAACTGTAATTTATGAAGAAGCTAGAATTCACCATCTGCTTTCAGTAAGAACTTTTGAACTAATATGTAGACTAGAAACTATTTTCTTTCCTAAGTCAGAACTTTTTGCCATGGATTTCTAGAAACAAACTGGATTTATATGTTAAAAGTATTTTTCAATTTGTTTCACAATCAGTTAACTCAACTTAATGGATAATTAACTGAACCATGGGAAAGCTTTCCCATGAAGGCTGACACCTCCCCCATTTAGCTTACCAGACATTTTACACAATTGAAGAAAGAGACATGTTGCCACTTTTTATGTTGTTTTTAAAGACCAAATGCGTGTTCTTGTGTTCCTGATATTTGTTTCCACTTTATTTTAAGTTGTGGAGCACCATTTTCCAGTGGAAGAGAAGTATTTTTCATCAGTTTATTTGGTGTTGCCCTAAACATTCACAGGTGAAGGAGGTGTGTTGCTTAAAGAGGTTTCAGAGTAAGGTGATCGATCAGCTGGTTTGACAGCAATAAAAGTTCCCCAGGAAGCTGCATCTGCATCTTCAAGAAACAAGTAAGGCCATCTCACTCTGATCTACAATTTGATTCAGGCCCCCAAAGGCTAATGTCCAGCACATTAGGCATGGTATAATTGAACTGTTGAGAAGCAGAATATTAATGAACTGCCTTCCCTTTGGAAGTAATCTAGGTTTCTCATTACTAGCACTGCCAGCATTCTTGTTCTTAGTGTCTAATCGACGCTTAATGACTCTCTCTTGGTGTCTCTAATTTTCCATAATTAATGTGCATGTAAAATGAATCTTGTAAATAATGTGTGCTTATATACCACATGCTGAATAATGTAAGCAAGCTATTATAGATTGCTTATTTTGGCCCCTTGTGGTCTCTGGATCTCACAACTTTGCATTAACTTGAAGCTGTGAGGGAAAAATCTACCAGGCATCTCACTTCATTGAAGCATAAAACCCAGAAACAATGAAAAAATTCTACAGAGAAAAGAGATCCAAGTAGGTTCTTTTTGTTTGTTTTTTGTTTGTTTTTTGTTTGTTTTTCTACACTAAACCAGTCTAGTGAATAATAGATTGTAAGATTTTCAACTGGTATGTATTAGACTGTTTTACAAATATACATCTCAAAACTGATTATGTTCTTAATATCTAAATGTCTTGCAGATGGTCTTTGTGACTACTTACCAAGAGAAAAGTTGTCCACACTTGTAATATCTAGTGAAATGATGAAGTACAAACATTAGGTTTTATAGCTTGTTCACATTATCTTGAGGGACTCTACAAAGTGGAATTTCTATTTTTCCAATTTTAAGTATGGGCTGATTTTCCAGAAAATTAAATATCAGGTTCACTAGGCAGAGATTTGATTTAGATTGGAGAATCAAAAATTTCTTTTTATTTTTTATAATCTTTTGTGCCAGTCTCTACTCTGCAGTGCAGAATGCTAGCTTAGTATTATTGTATTTGATAACTGTGATTAAAGAAATAAAGATTTTCTCACTTTATTATTTTACTGCTGTTATTTTGTATTTAATCCTGCTTCCCTTGTAAGCTTTACTGAGTTTAAAGAATTTTCAGTGAGACAGGTCAGGGAGTCTCAGCCCTCACAGAAAATAGATACCATAAGTGTCATCTTTTAACGGTTATGTTTTTAATAAGCTCTTTTCCAGCTGCTGCTTAGAATATATAGTCTGTTTCATGGAAATCAAATAGAGTTTTCATTTTTTGTGATTGAAGTTAGAAAGGGTTTGCTCATCAGAATTCTGTACCAGTTCTCTGTTTTTATCTCTTCATTCATCACCTGCCCCTGGAAATTACATGAAGGTTGAATCTACGTCCATGCAGCAATCTGGCAGCTAGGATGTCTTATTTTGATACATTTTTCCATACAGATTCAAATAAAAATGAATTTTAAAGTAGAAAAAAACTTAAGTATGAATTCAGCTTAATTGGAGGAAAACTTATGGGGTCTTGACTACAACAAAGCTGTCTGCAAGTGTAAATAAATGGCAGTCCACTATTGTATGTCTGCTATAAACTTGAAGAAAATGGTTGTTTAGCAGACTGAGGACACATACTCTTTTGTGCTTGTATGTGTACATTTTTAATCAAAATATTTAGCCATGCACCTCTCTTTGCAGTTCATCAATTTTTTTCTCTAATGCTAATGTCTATCCTGCTGCTGTGAGTTGCTATGCATGTGTATATCCAATATATTTCGAAGCTGCTGTTGTTGCCTTTTGGTTAAGCTGATAGCAGGTGTGCTGTTGAAGCCAAGTGGATTGCATTGTCTGGGAATGCCAACCTGACCTTTGCTACTCTGGCTCCATTTTTCCCTTTCTCCAGGCTCCTCCTACCCACGCTTCCTAGAATTACAGGGGGAGATCTTCCTTCAGTCCCACTGACACATTTCTAGTGTCAGATTAAATTAGGACCTCTCTGCTCTACACAGACTGAGAAATGGTCACACACCTCAGTTACCAAAACATCGGTGGGAACATTATGGGTGTCAAACACACAAAAAAATAATGATATTTTTAAAACAGCAGTGCAGAGATGAGAGACAAGTGCCTTCACTTTATAGTTTCTTGAAGCTCTTTGCCAGAAAATGAGTCAAGAATGCAACTGATGTTTTTCATGCCATAGAGATTTTTGTTGATTTGTGGGTGACAGCGAGATAGAAAAAAAAGTTTACCATCATTAATGCAGTAGTGGAGAGGAACTAAATATATTAGCTGAAACACCACCACCCCCACACAAATTCCCCTGTCTGTAAAAAGCAGTGATTGTTTACAAAACATTGTAAAAAATTTTTTCTCAATTCTCCAGGAGTGTAAAGTCCTGTCTTAAAGTATTAGAGAAGAACAATTAATCAGTAGTCATTAGTTGAACACAGCATTATTTCAGTAGTCTTTGAATTATAAATTAAATTATAAATTATTTAAAGTTTAAAGAAAAAAAAGTAGTTTGCTAAAAACTTGCATTTTCAAGCTATTTTTTTCAAAAATTTTAATTGGCACAGATCAAACCTTAAATCTAAATGGAAGTCCAGTGTCAGCATCATGTACCAAAGTGAAATCACATTTTTAAATATATATAAGTGTTAAATTCGAGTTCAACAAAACAACCATTTGTATCTTCACTTACAGAAAATTACTAGCATCCTATTAAAATCAGGTCAAGGGAAAAATGGAATGGAATTCCTAGATAAACCTTTTTTCTTAATCCCTGCAATGTAATTTGGAGACCTGGTGGTAAGTATTTGAAGATGGAATGTCGATACAATTTTTTTACTTTATTATAGTTGCTTTACAGCACATTCACCTCTTGTGGTGCCTTGCTGTGACCTAATACGAGTGAGGTCTGAATGTGGAGCAATCTAGATAGAAAAGACCACTTCAGCAGGGAAAAAATAATGACTTCGCTTTTGGAAGGCATTACAGTGAAGGGCTGAAGCTGATGCATGTTGCTCTGTGCTGCTTATCTGATGTATATTTTCTACTTTGTCTGCAAATTCATAACCTTAAAGAAAGGCTTCTGTAAAGTTACAAAAGGCTGTTTCCACTGTATGTAATTACTGCCAGGAATCTATTTTATGGTGAAGGGCTATTTTAAAACATGTTTTCTCAACAGGTAGTTCAGGATAATTGAGTCACTTATAAACTTAAGCTTTCAAACAATTCCTTTCTTTTATGCTGAATGTCCTGATCTTACCTTCAGCCAAGAAAGATCATCTAGTCTTGGACTACTGGCAATCTGCTCCTGTGCAACAGAAGATTATTTCCTAGATTTCTCATCTCTTATTTAAACAATAACGGAGGCAGACATGTGGAGGTCATCCACTGCTAATATGAGCAATGTATACTTTATCCATTTTCCATAGCTAATCTGGACACTAAGCAGAGTTAGTATTTTCTTTTTCTGTTTTTTTTTTCCCCTTTAATACTGCACCACTGTTACAGGGAAATACCTTTCCCAGCTACTTAATTTCTCCACCACAAAATGAATGGTTAATGGTCAAGATGATTCTGCCACGTTTTGAACTGGAGGCGATTCAGCTATTACAAAACTAAATAATATTATTCTACTCCATTCCCCCTTGACAAAATCAGTAAGTATAAAAACAGTGTAATACTCTAATATTAAAATTGATAGCACAGATGTTTAAAATATTTTAGAAAAAATATGCCTAGACATTACTTACAGTAACAACCTATTGCTTCACATGTAGTCTCATCGTTCCACATGCATTAGGCAAATAATCCTGAAGTGCAGAGAAGGTCTGTAAGCCACCAGAGAAAGTGGTGTATAAAATATTTTGAGGCAATTATAGTGCAAATTTCCAGCTGCAGATTGTAACGTACATTCAAGCTATGGTCATATTTAATACATCACAGGCATGAAATTTCTGTTTTGCTAAGTCTTACAGGCAAAGAGGTTTTCATCTAGTTTTACTTTATAAATAATGAATGAAGGTGAGATAATGATGTCCTACCATGATTAGGTGTGCTGGCAAGGGTGACTCATCAATCCTAGCTCACCCCTGTGGAAAATAGCTTCTTGGATAACTTCACAGTCAAAGAGAAACATTACACTATGTACAGTATTTCAGCACACTTCCAATTCAATGTTACTTTCAATTCAAATTAGAAAATGAGAACTTTTTGGCAAATGAACAGTTTTTCCTTATTAGTGCTGAGTGGAAAAGAGGAAAAACAGCTATTGACAAGTGAAGATACATATCCCACCATATGGATTCTAACACTTTAATTATATTGTTCTCTTTCTTTTTATGGCAACTTTTAGTGATAATAATTTTTCAACTAATTAAAGACCAGCTGCTACTTAGCAAGCTAGGCACCCAATTAGGAATCCAAAACCTGGTAAACAACCTTTACTGCCAGACAGCTAGTTGAATCACCTCCTGTCATGGGCATGCAAGTCTTTTTGTAGTTTTATAAATGCACATTTTGGTTGTATTGACTGGCTCTGCTGAATGCTCTTCCTTGAGACTAGCAAAAGAATACAACATCATATTCACTTTTTTTTTCAGGACAGCATGCAATACTATGTGGTTTTCTATTTTTTTTAATGTTTGCTAAAAATTAAAAACATTTTTTTTTAGAAAAAGGTTTACTGAGCAGAAAACCAGATATATTTCCTGGATGCAGATAGCAGTTTGCCTGCAGCAACTTCCAGCTACTTAATGGTATTAGAGAAATTATTTCAGATTGAAGTCTAGTTTTTCCATGTAGTGTACCATCCATTATGAATGCAGCCCATGTTTTTCCTGTGCTGTGGAGTGTGGAGTTAAGAAAATAATCCATATATATATATATATATGTGTGTGTGTGTGTATATATATATTTATAAAATATTATCACTCTAAAACTCCTTTGGACCAGCAGTCATTGAAAAGAAGTCTTTGAAAATTGTCCTGACTTTCTTCATTGATCTCTCTGAAATATAAGTTTACTTCTGAATTTAGTGGCAGAGACAATGGGAAAAGGGAAGGAATTCTGCAGATGACAGAACATGAATGTAAGTTCAGATGCACAGTTTTGGAAAAATATAAGATGGCTCATATGGAAATTGAATGATTCATATGTATTCCAGCAAACCATCTTTGGTATTGTAGTAAGGATAATAAACTTCAATTTTATATACACTCTTACTCAAAAAGACAAAAATATTAGCATATATCAACATAAAGTGAAAAAGGTAGCAGCTACGAAATGTAGTTGTGAATTTTTCCGTGAATCTAATGCTTACTTAGCCAGCAGTGAGGAAAAAAAAAAGCATCATTAACAGACCTAAAAGGAATTTTAAAAGCATGAGAGAAAGAAATTGAGAAGTCTTGGTAGGTTAAAAAGAAAATGAAAGAATTTCTAAAGGAACAATAAAATTTTTTTTGTAAACTTGATATGTGAAGATTTATATTTCATAGTTTTAGTGATAAGAAATCAGTCATGTTTTCACAGCAGACTGACAACTTCAGATGAGAGAGAATTTCCTGCACAAATGATAGCCAGTTCCTGTGGCAGCTGATGCTTTATTGCCTTTGGAGGTCTGTCAGCACAGAAGGTAAACTTCACAGAATGAAAAGTAGATCTTTCAATAGAAATAGAACACAGTAAACTTTGGAATTATAAAAGGAAAAAAAAGTTCTCAAAACAGCACAATAACTTTGTCAAAAGGAATGGACTCAGATGAAGATATTAGAAGAAACAGGTGCTTTATGAACTATGCAAACTTTTTCTTCTTTTTTTTTCAAAAGCGAGAGAATTGAGTTACTTTGGAGAAAAATATAGATACTCTTTTGTGGTTTTACTGGAAAATGTATTTTCTAGCATCAAGATTACGAAATGTCACAGATTTTCAGTCAGCAGCATGACATCAGGTAAGTTTCCCAGGCTCAGATTGTCAGCTAAATGCGTTTCTTGCCATTGTCTCATGCTGCACTCTACATTCTGACTCTCCTCAAGAAGAATCAAGATCATCTGCTGTAATATTTTCTCTCTGTTCCTGCCACATGTAAATGGCTAATTTTACATAGCTCTGCCCACCTCTTCTGCTAGTCTTGATCAAAGTGTCAGAATTGCAAGCAGAATGACTCCATTTGTCCTTCCCAGAATCAACCTGGAAACAAGGACTCTTTTGCTACATACAAGAATTAGTTTATCAGCACCCTGCAACAACTAGTTCCCTACTCTCTGCACTGTTTGAGCTGTTAAGGATTTTAGCCTATAGCTCTGCTGAAAGCTCAAGGTTTTGTTATGCTGCTAAGCCTTTTTTAAAATCTCATCCCCTAACAATGGACTGAAGGAAAACAATATTGGAATATTGGAACAATATTGATATTGGAGTTGTAGTTTTCTCTTTGTGGATGAAGTTGTTTTCATGGATCTGGGACAGCAGACATGGGGATATTAACAGTGGAGAATACTTCAAGTAACACACTAACTTCATGAAGTTGCACCGAAAATTAGCTTGTAAACAAATTTCTCTTATTTAGGATTAGATTAAAATGGAAATCAAGGTATAGCCATCAGAGCTGGGTTGAAGCTTCTCAAGGATGTTTTGAACAGCTTTCCTTTCTGAACTTCTTTTGCAAATTACTTTCTTTTAACCCAAATAAAAGTATTCTGAGCTTTTGTGAGACATTCATAATGTTTCTGAGTATTGTGAATGCTGAGCAGCTGTTCTGCAAAGTTAAATAACTTGGCTGTTTCCCAGTATTTTTTTGTGAATAATTGATGAGCTTAGTGTACTTTATGGATTGTCTACTTGTTATATTTAATTTTGTCCCTTTTTCTTCTCTTAAGGCCAATGAAAATAAATTTAAAACTCTACCCAAGTAGTATGGTTTTGCTTTGTATACGTTGTAAAAAGAACATCTCAGCATTAGATGTTTCAATGTAGTGTTGACTTATTTGATTGGAATTAGAATTTGGTTATCTTCTCCCATCAATTCCAATTGACCCTATGTTATAATCTGATCAGTGAGACCTGTCTCTATTCGAATCAATGTGCAAATGAAACCATATGCTGAAATCAATAATATGGATTTTATTTTAAGTTCTTTTCAGTCATCACCTTTATACAATCCAGGTTCCAAGTATCCACAGGGTGGTTGCAGATATTTGGGGTAGTTTATACACATGCTACCCCAAATTATTTGGTATAATTTGGGGTTGCATGTGCATAAGCAGTTACTTCCTTTTCCATAGTTTGCCACAGTGGAGATTTTTGTCCAGGTGCAGTAACCAGGATGTTTTAACCAGAACTTACCTCTGCTAGGCCTGGAATTAACACCTTCCTCTTATTCTTATTTCAAGTACTCACTGTGGTGGCTTAATTATGGCAAGTTACTTCTCTGGCTTTGACAGTGTTTTGAGACAGACAACTATGCTATGTAAGTCTTTTCACCTTATGACATTGGGATTATACAGTTATTTGCTTTTTACACTCAGTGTTTACCTTTGTAACTTTATCTATGGGTAGCCTTTTTTATTCAGAAGTGGATTTTTTTTTTAAGAGTTCTTTTCATTGTGGCTTTGCCCAGAAATTTGTCTTAGGGTTCTAGAATATGCATAAATGTGTGGCATGGAGGTGGGGTAATGGTGGTGGCAGAAAAATCAGTAATGATGTATATTGAAAGGTGAATTCAGCAGTACTGTAATGCTACAGTTGCTCTCTAGTAGGAAGAGTGCTATTCAAGTCAAATGCAACAATTTTACTGTTCCTAAACCAATTAAATCTTAGGGATTTTTAAATACCTCAGCGCAGGGCTGTAGAACTGGAAGGGGCCTGCTGCAACTGTATCCAGCCTCCTAAAATTACTTGCACAAAAAACCCTACAAAACAAACAATACCCCAATTCCAAAACAGAATGTTCATCTTCCTGACACTCACAATAGAGGTCCCACACTGGCCACACTAAATGATAAAGCAAAGACTAGTGCTGCTTAACCTAAAGTAGCACAATAATGGGAACAGGGAAGAGAAAGAAAATGAAATGGGTCACCAATGGATCACATGCTGAGCTGGCTGTGGGAGGTATAGTGTGCCACTTTTGGCCAAGACAGATTTTAAAATCCTTTTTTTCTGAGAGAGAGGAAAAAAAAAAAAAAACAGACTAAAATTTTAAATTATCAAGAAATTTCAGTAATGACCTAGAGATTCTAAAGTCCCCAGCATAACCATGCATTGTGACCAGTCTTCAGATATAGGCAATCTCTAGTGTTACATAAGAAGTTTTTTCTTGAAGGAGAGCAAGAAGATGAGGGAGTCTTCCTGCAATGCAATCAGCTAGCTTCTGGCAATACACAGAAAAGAGATTAATCCTCATGCTGCAAAAAACAAATGAGACAGCAAACCTTCCTCAGGAGATTTCAGCCTTCCTCCATTATTTCAGGAATGCATGTACAGGAATTTACATCTGTGTGCAGATTAGTGTGGGAACAGGGATTTGAGGTCACACTACAAGTACAGCTTGCACAGCTTTGGTTTTGTTTTCATGAATCTGACAGAAGTCATTATACAAATTATTGGAACTATATTTCATTAATGGAATAGAAGAAAATAATGTATCACAGTATATGTCCAGAGATTAGCAAAAATTTACTGTTCAATGTCTTTTTGTTTTTTTTTTTTTTTTTTTCTGTAGGTGGCAAGTAAGATTGGGATACTTTTTTTTTACTTGTTTTTAAAGTTTATTAATAATTTGATTTTTTTTATGGCTATAAGAAGATAGAAGGTCTGCTCACACAGGCTGGGAATGAAGAGGCTGCAGTTTTATTTGGGGCCCCAAATGCTAATTATTCACCAACATTGATAATATTTTTTTGTTCTTTTACACAGATCTTGATAAATAGACAGGCACCTTTGTTTCTTGCTTTTCCAGAAGAGAGTTGGGACTATCAGCCTGCAGCAGGTAAGGAAGACAGCCTGTGCAAGATCGTGGAACACTGAAAGTGTGTTACCAGTGCTTGATTTTTTCTTGAAGATAGCAGGATATGAGATTGAATTTTGACTCTCAGAGGGAATATTTAAAAATATCAGTTATTTTAATGCCCACTCTTTTGACTAACTGAATGCTACACTAGGAAACGTCTTGTTAGGCACTCCTTCTTGAAGGATGTCTTAACCTGAGCTGCAGTTTGTTTATAACAGCTCTGCCTGATAAGCTCCCTTTCTTTCTACCAGAATTCTGAAGAGTGCTTGAAAAATGTACAGTATTGTTTCTTTGTTCAAGCAAAACTACTATTATTATTTTCAGGATTTAAATATCTTCACACATTTTGGGCATCTGAGTTTGGATGATGTAGTTTTCATTCTTACTGTATTTCAATAGGAACAAGCCAAGTCAGGATTCAGCATTGTATGGTGCATTTCCAAGAATTAGAATAGCCTGCAGGTGATTAAAGGTAAAATAATAGAATAGAAGAATCATTTATATATGGAAATTCAAGGATAGTTCTTGAATATCTTTATAGTTTTTATATTGTCACATTATTATCATTACTTATGTTATTTTTCCACAGCATGAAAATATATTTAATTTCTTTATGATAAAAGTGACAATCTACTGATCTTTATTATTTATTAATCAAATGGAAAATATTCTTTTTATTTTTGAAGAAAGTTTTCCAGTTTCACTTTTTGTGAAAATGCAACAGCAATGACAACAGTACCTCTAAAGGCTTTTAAATCTTTAGGAAGATGAAAGAAGCATGGTCTACCAAGAAAATTGTTCTCTTGTTGCAAAGTATATCCATTCCAGAAAAATAAAAGGGAATGACGTTCTAACTTAAGGTTTGGTAGAACCTCAAAATTTTCACTTTATAGGAATATTTTATCATGTATTTCTCCATTCTGAGGTCATAAACTCTCTGCATTTTGATAGAAGGATAGAATAAATGTCTAACAGCAACTACAGGTTCCTGGAATTCAAAAAGGTGTAGCAACACATTAGTCATTCTTCTTCCATATATGAGTAGTGCTAGAAGTTCACACCTGGTGTAGAGCAATCAAACCACACAAAGAAATTACTGAACAATAAAAGAATTCTTCTGCTTTGACATGTATTAGGAGCAATTATCCCTTTATAGTTGCTCATTTAGCATATGCAAGTGACAAGTGTTTAGTACATCTGTTCAGCTGACAAAAGAGCTTTACATTTTAGAACTTCTGACTTGTCTCTACAAGACAGATGAATTTGAAATAATAATTCCTTCTGAAGCCACCACTGTAGAATAAGGTAAAAATTCCTCTCATTGAAGTGTGTATGATATATCTGGCAGGTAAACCCAAAGAAACTTCCTTCTTTTATTAACTAAATCCACAGGAGACAGCAGGGTCTGAAAGATGCATGACCTTTGAATGTTGCTGCAGTACAGGAACTCTACCATGCTGTTGAGTGCTATACCTTCTTCACTTTTTTCTTTTTTTTTCCTGATATGCCATGGCACATTTAGCAGTGGAAGGGTAGATGTCGTGATCAGTGTAAGATTCTTCCAGATTTCAGGTCTTTAGAATCATATAGGAGGGTTTAATTTGGATTTTTTACAAAGTATGGTAAACAGTGCCATAGTGATTCACTTGTTTTCTTAATCATTGACACATCGGCTACTTTATAATCTGGATTTCATGCAGTATCATACTTACGCAAAATTAACTGGTATACAAGCTCAGTGGTAACCTGAATATCTGATAGATCATTTCCTAAGCACTCAGATATCACCAAAAAGATTAACATGACAACCAAAAAGTGAGTTATAGGACACAGGATCCGGAGACAAAGGAGGAAGAACGTATTTCAGAAGCATAAAGTCATCTCTGAAACAAAATTATAGCAAAGATCTATGGAAACAAACCTGGCAGTTTTCAACTATACTGAAAACTGTGAAATATCTCCTTGAGCTGTCCAAAGATGCTCAGATGAGACAGAACAACTAAACAAGAATCAGGAATTTTCATCTGCTGGCCTTACTCACTGTCAAATTCTATCTGTGGAAACCAACACACTAATCAGACATTAAGACAGTCTAAAAATGGCACACTATCTAAACAAAAGTAAAATCAGAGATTCAAGAAGTGATATTTTTCATTGTTGTTTAAAAACCCAACCAAACAAAAAACCCAAGCCTGCTAAGATCAATTAGCCCCAGCAACAGAAATAAAACAAATTCCTATTTCCAGTTTTCTGACATGTGCATATTTTTCTCAAATAGCAGCACGTTTATCAAATAGCAGCATTTTTTATCTCTTACTGCAATGCAGTTGCTTTTTCAATGATATGCAATAATTGCACATCTGTCTGTCCAAATTGTCATGCGTGGTGGAATATGCAAGCATAATAACCTTGGTTGTGTGCGTGTTGTGGTGCTGCTTGCACAAGCACTGCATGCAGGAAAAAACTCCAGAAGGTTCCTGAGCTAAATGGAGAATTATGACCCCACTATATAAAATAAATATAAAATGATATTTTTCACTAACAATATGTTTCTTCTGAGCTTTGTCTTTCCCTCCCTTCTCTTTTTATTCTTGATTGCCACAATTTTTGTGGCAATTAAAATTAATTAAAAATCTCTTATTAAATGTTTTCATGCCTATTCGTATGCTTTCCATTAAAATTTCATCCTCTTTTGTTGCTTCTTTTCTGACTTCTTTTGAATATACATCTAAACTTCATCCTCTTTTGTCATTTTCTTAAAAGCAAAATCTGAGACCTTTTTGCTCCTTTGAGATGATCAGTGTGGATGTCTTGCTCCATGACAGAGTTTTAAACTGTGAATTTAAGGTTTCCCTTGAGCCTTAAATCATCAGCATCAAGAAAGGCAGTATTTCACACATTCCCCTATCCTTTGTATGTGTTGTTCTTTGCTGGTAGTTTTAGTTTCTTTATAAAGTCTGGTGAGTTAAATTATGATCCTTACTGGAACTACTTTCTTAGGTTTCCAAAATCATTGCTTTCAAGCCTGTTCTTGCTCTTTCCTAGCACTGAGTCTCCCTGTTGTCGGTGAGTAGTGTGAACTGGTCCTTCAAATTACAGCTTCAAAAAAATGGATACCTGTGCTGCCATGCAAGTGCATTGGTGTTTATGGGAAGGTGGAAAGGTTGAGAATCAGTGTTTTACTGCGAACTAGGAATATTTTTTGTTTTCCTGCAAGGTGTAACCTGTATATTTGTAGTAACCAATGTTGTATCAACCGCACAGACAAAACACCTGACTGAGAAAATATAGGTGTTGTCTGCATTCCTCTCAAGAAACAGTTAAATAAAAAGAATAATTTCCTTTTTTGGTACCTGCTAGTTTTCAGAGATGAAAGGCAACTGAAGGCTGAATGTGGTCCTTTGGTATGAAACCCTATTTTCCCTGAAGGTGGCTGACATATACGCCTTGGCCTAACCAGGGACCTCATTTTGACTTCTACTTTGTATGTGTCCAGGAGGAGTACGGTGAGAGTGAAAAAAATGGTTTCAGTTTAATCTGTGCCACCAGGAAGTGTGCTGTATTTTCTACAGTTAGAATAAACCACAAGTAGAAAGAAAGTGTGAAAGGACTACACTCAGTAGTGTAAGAATGAATGCAGGATATGTCATAGCACAATATGAAGATATAATTTACATGAATGTGTGAAGCTCTGCTGAAGCCTCTTCAATATCCACATGAAGAGTGTAGCAAAGGAGTTGGCCAGCAGTATTGAATCTTGATATTGAGAAAATTAATTAAACTCAAAGTTTATTAGCACAATTATACATTTGCAATTATTTACTCTATGTAATGTATATGTGTATACATACATATATGCATATTTATATATGTATACATACATATGTATATGCACACTGCTAAAACAAAGCCAATCAACCACCACCACCACCAACACAAACAAACAAATCAAAACCAAGGAGAAAGTACAAGCCTTCCTGGTGCCAAAGCTACCTCTGTAAAGCAAAGCACATTGTTATGTTGGCATGGTGTCACCCAAGGACACCCCTCATGAAAGAATTTAAAATTAAATTCCTTATTTTGTCATTCTTAAACTCATGTTAAAGTGGGATAATCTTAATCTGAGGGAAATATAGGGTTTTTTTAATCTTCAGGTTTTGAAAGAAGACAATTATTTTGAGCATATATGCTTGCTGTAGGAGATGAAAGTGCATATTGCATTGACCAAGAAAGCAAAGGGACAGAAATTCACTATTATTCTTTCAAGTGAGTGATGTGAAGACTAGAAGGAAGGACTGTACATCTCAGTATGGTGTTTCCCCCTTTTACATTGTCACAATGTGACACTGATTTATATTAAGATTATGATCTAATGTAATTCCCCCATCCTTTTCTAAGGCATGTTTTTTTGTCTAGTCATTTTCCATTTTGGTGAGAAAGATTTTAAAATACAAGCACTATTTAATTTCAGGAGAGCAGGTCATTAACGGTCTCAAAATGCCAACACAGGTAGTGAAAAGTAATAAAAAAACCTCTGTTATTTTCATTTATGACTGAGCAAGAAAAATTGGGCTGAACTGAAGTACCCATTATTCAGTTCAGCTGTTGGGAAATTTAACAGATGCCTGTGAGGCACTGCATGTGGTCTAAGGAGTTAAAGGAGCCTCTGAGTACATGACTAACATGATCTGTCAGGAATGAAGTAGCTGAGAGTGATCCTGCATTGGAGAGGCACTAGGTTATCTTTCCAGCTCCGTTCTGGTGCCATGGATGGAGATAATGTTGCTATAATATGCCATGGCCTAAAGATGAACAGAGGACTTCAGTGGTGCTCAAATCCATGCAGCAAAAAAACAGGTACCTACTTACTTGGACTTTTGACTCCTTCCCATGTTATTTTTAACACTGTAAAAGAATGAGGTAAAGAAAGAGAATTGCCAAAGAAAATTATTAGCTTTAAGTATAGAACACAAGCAAAACCAGATGCAAAATAAATAAATTGATAAAACTAATTAATTTTTATAAGAAGTATTGTACTATTTTCCCTTTATTTAAAATGATTCCTTTAAAAAATTTTACACATAATTAATGAGATAAAATTTGTAAGCATTTTTCTAGTGTTCAAAATTCCAGACCTTCTGGCTTGCTTTCCTGGGGTATGTAGGTCATGTATTTTCTTTTATCTAGAATTCGAATCATATTGCTTAACTTTAAGAATCAGCATGATTTTCATGCCATCCACGGTAAGATTAATGAAATTTTCAACATAATGTTCATGGCAAAGCATTTTAAATGATTATTTTATTTATGTGTAAAATTACCTGTCCTTAACTAATACTGCTGTGAACTTGATTATATGGGCCAAGAGTACCAATATAAAGAAATTCTGCATTTAATTCGATAAAAATGTATATGAACATCTTTTCATATGTATTTAGATGATTAAAAAAGTACATAATTCCTTTTTTCACTAAAACTTGTTTCACTTGAAACAATTGAAATTGGATTCCAGTTAAAAGAAAGTAATTTTATTGCTTTCTTGCTAATTTTTGGTCATGATCTTCTCATGTATTACCTCAAAGCAGCAAGAAAACATGATAATTTGAAATAAAGGCAATTCAGGATTTCAAAATGGGCTAACCTGCTTTTAGAAGTTTTATTATTATGAGCAAGGAGAGGTTTATTTTCATGTGTCATATATTCCTGCAGAGTGGCAAGACAGAAAAGAAAATGTCAAGGTAGGCACAGGTTTGTACTGAGAAACTAAAATGAACTTTCCCTGCTACTCGTTTTGCCTCATGCTGTTCCCTTGCTCCAGCGTGGGGTTCATCCCACAGGCTGCAGTCTTCCATAACTTTGCCAGTGTCCTTCCCATGGGCTGCAGTTCTTCACAGACTGCTCCAGCATGGGTCACCTCCATGAGATGCAGCCCATGTGCTCCAGTGGTGGATCCTCAGGGGCTGGAGAAGGATATCTGCTCCACTGTGGGTATAACCTCCATGTTCTCCATGGGCTGAGGGGAATCCCTGCTCCTGTGCCTTGAGAACCTCTTGCCCTCCTTCTTCATGGACTCCACCTAGGTGTCTACAGAGCTGTTTCTGATTCCTGTCACTCCTCTCTCTCACAGCTGCCATGCAGCTTCTTTGCCCTTTCTCAAACGTTTGTGGAGGAACTCCTTCATGCCCTGTGGTGGGTCCATTGGAACTGGCTGGAGCCAGCAGTTTCCAGCCATCCCACAGCTCCTCCCTCCTGCCACTGCTGGGACACCAGCACCAGGAAAGCATGGCTGAATTCACCCAGGCTGATGGACACGTGTGGTCTAGGCTGAGGTGCCACCTCCAGCAAGAAGGTCCTTCCTTGGAAGGAATCAGAGTGTATCCCACTGATCTTACATGCTGAGATGACAAATCTCTATTTCTTTGATGCCCCTGTGTTAAACAGGTAAACACACAGATAAGTTTATTAATAGGGTTGTATAATTGTGTAATCTTTTGTTTTCATTGTAGCTGCTTGAATATTTAGTGTTAAAATATATTTATTTTGCTGGAGTGGGGACCTTCATTTTTCCCCTGTTGCTCAATGCCATATGCTGCCAGGAGCAGCAGGAGGGCTGCCATGGCCCTCACCAGCATGGTTCCTCCTGCACTTATGGTTTATTCCCTGGTCAAACCTTAGCTAGATGCTGAAACAGCAAGTTGCAAATATGGCTGAGTGCAGGTAGCCTCTGAGAAAGGTTGTGGAGCCCTTTTCCAACACCTGAGGTTATTCTGTTCCCACTGATTTGAGATTTTACTCAGTATTCTATTGTTTCATGATAATTTGATATTTAATGGTTTACAGGTTCAGCACAGCATTACCAGGACATGCTGAAAACTGGTGCTTCCAATTCATAAATAGGAAAAAATGAGACCTACAGTCAGAGATTTAAATAAATTATTTGGAAACTGCTGCATTGCAATGTCTGTGAAATTGCTTCCAGGCTTTTAAAAAGCAGCTTTTTCACTTGAGTTTCTGTTTGGATTTCATGCAAAGCATGTGCATTTATCTACAAATGAATCCTAATGAGGAGCCTTTCAGGTTTCATGATGTGCAAAAGATTTCTGCAGAAACTGAAGCCACTCGCATACAAATTCTTTCTTACCTTGTTTCAGTGGTGGATCCTCTGATACCAGAAATGAAATTTTCACATCTGACTCCTCAGAGCAGTTGGTAGCTTAGTAATAACATTTCAGCACCTGCAAATGCCATATTAGAAACACTTTCATGATTCCCCTGCACCAGGACTCACTTGCTGCAAAAATCTCGAGGATTTTCTCTGCAGTCAATTTTACACTTTGTAACCCAATCTATCAAGAATATTCCCATTTGTATGGCAATACAGCCCTGGACTTTCTGTAAATTTTAAAGTATCTATAGGGATTAAAGTAAAATTATATTTTTTCTGTGACAGAAAATAATATTCCCAAGTGTATTTAACCAACAGAAGCATGTCTTTCAATAGCAGTGAGCATATTTATTTTGATTGTTGCTGTATTTGCACCTACTGTTGTGTTTTTGAAAAGGTTATGTGTGTTTTATTTAATGGTTCAGTGGCAATATAAAAATTAAGATGAATAGGAAAATAGATGACATGTCTATAGATTTAATTGATATTTTAACTCAAGTTGAATAATTTATTATTGTTTATATCAGATTTATTTCCATCATAGTCCAAGCATTTGCATGTTTTTTTAAGTGTTTTTCATATGTTGATTCCACTTTGAGAAATTTGACTCATATTTCCTTAAATGCAACACAAACAATGTCTCCTGGTTTCTATCAAGTAAAACAACAAAGAGAAATGAATAAAAGATACACAACTCAAACAAAAAAAAATATGCATGAATGTCATTCCCTTTCCCTATAGACACAATCCAACAATCTAAGTGCTAAAATACTGTAACATAAATCCTAATGTAGGTATGTAATGCCTGCTAAAGAAGTTTCATGCTCTAAACAGCAGTCTCAAAACAGAATGTTGTAAAAGTATGCAGAATTTTATGATGGGTTAAACTGACTTGGAAAAAAAAGACAAAGTTTTGAGTGAGGTACAGATAAAGAATGTTTTATTCTTTGCTGTTTAGGTACATTTTTTCTGTATGAAAATACTTGATGAAATACTTTACAGAAAGAATTAGAATTTTAAATAGAATTCTATCATTTACAAAGCAGAGAAATCAAGGAGCCCTAAAACCTCCCCCATCTCCCTCTCCCTAAAACCTTTCCCATCTGAAATTTTTCTGTTTTTTTAGTGCAAGAGAGTAATTATCTCACTCCTTGTGTCATTCAGAACACACAAAGTCCACTTTCAATTTAAAATCTTTATAAAAATGCTTTTCAGTATTGAGTTATAATTACCTCTGCAGTTTTGTTATTGCTGTCAGTGTTTACCTTTTGGTAGAAGGTTTGACTCCCTCTAGGATGAAGAGTAATTTGGATTATCCTCTTTTCAGGCAAAAATGAATGGTAAATAAAATTATTTGTATCATCACTCTTCCAGGCCTCAATTGAGATACCTTTGTGCTGCTTTCCTTGAGGTGCTGGAGTTACACACAGCATTAGGATTTCTGATGAACAGCTGTTTCTAACATTTTAAATTTGGCCAGTAAGAAGTACTTTTAATCAGTGTATAGCCACTTTAGATTCCAATGGCAGCATCCAAGGGTTTGCAGAATGTTGCTACAGAAAGAATCATTCCCCATCTCCTAAGCCCAGCTGCTGCCAGTCTCGTTGCTTCATTCTATTTCTTTGTCAAGAGACCTCAGCATGTTTATGCTGCCTGCTTTTCTATTTCCACTATGCATCTCAGGGATTTGATCCTAGAATTCTCCTAGAGATGGACTGTTGGTAGTACCCTGTGCTGACTAGTTTTCTGGCATTCCTATTAGTTCAGGCATCAAATTCTCTGCCATTTGAGTACATCACAGACTAGGACAGTTTGGAATGTTAACTGAAATTTTGAGAATAACTAGAATCTGTACAAATATCCATTTTGTGTGTGCTATTTGTGCATTTATGGCAGGTGTTCCATCTCCCCTCATAATACAGCTGTCTCTCTCTAGATCCACAATATATTTAACTTCCTTACTGATTCCCTCTGCTGTTATCTCCAGACCCTGCTCCTGTTTTTTGGCCCATCCAACTGAATCACCAGTCTCTTGCTTCTCTTTACAGTGCAGGACACAGGAGTATTCCTCCACCCTTGGGAAGAGGAAGTGTGCAGCTGTATCCCATGGGGCCAGCGAGTGGCCAGCAGGGCTGTGCTCAGGTATGTAGGTCCCCAAGTTTAGAGAAAGCCTTTGAGACTCCCCTGGCAACAGAGTCAGACCTGGAAAACAAGATCAAAAATGTCTCCACATGGGAGGGAAAGGAAAGAAACAATGATATCACAGGAAGTTAATTTCCTGAAGATTCAAGGTTAATACATAGATGGAACATCACCTTTTTATTAGATTTGCTTGATATTCGTAAGGTTTATTTTCAAGAAAAGGGTGAAAAAAAAGGAAAGTAGGGCTGAAAAGTTTCTGTGTAAGAGCATTTTCAAAGACTATTCCTTAAACATTTATGAAGAGAAACCAGGAGACTCCACAGAAAATTTAAACTGTGAAATTGTACAGACTATTTTTGCAAGAGAAAAAGTCTCAATTACTCTCATTTCAGAATATGATCTCCTTTTCATAATCGCTGTCAGGGTCCCCCATAATACTTATTTCAGGCTTTTTCTGAAGAATATCACAAGGCACATCACAAAGAAGAGCATTGATACATAAAGAATTACTTGATAAGGTATCCCTTTGGGCAGTATTACAAAGGGAATTGTGAGATGCTACAGTAAGTAGACAACTTCCTAATAAGTACAGTTAGTAGAAAAATTAGCTTTTACTATCTTCAGGTACTTTAAACCCCTCCCCCCTTTTTTTTATTTTGGAGTGGGGAATAAACAAGACTTATGTTCATTTTCATATTTACAAAACTAGATAATGCCCTCTGTATCTCTACAACAGTAGTTTTGCAATTAAAATTTCTTTAGTCTAGATGGTGGAAAGTAATTTACCAATATCAACTTGAGGTTTCAATAACAGATATTAAAAACACAGCATAGCACAATAGCATTTTATATTGTATGAAACCATTCCTATCTGATCAATAATGTATTTCTTCTTAATTATTCAATATTATTTAGTGAAAATTTTATGCCTACTGGAATATTAATATGCTATAATAACTGTAAATACAACCATTTAAATTAAAATACTTTAGCAAAAGTTTTGATGCATTGATATTCATTACAAAGCAAAGTAATCTATTGAAGTGCAAAACAAAGACAAAGAATTATAAAATTCCTTAAGAATTGCAGGAAAATTATCTTTATAAATCATATACCTCTTTTTTTTTTTTTCTTTCAAACATTAATGTAAATATAAATCATATATCTAAAATATTCATAAATATTCTGGGTTTCTATTTATTTTTCATGGCCTGTGTATAACTTTTGTGTTTTTCAGAGCTTTTAGGAACAAAAGATGCTCCTATTTAGGGCTTTAGGATGTCAATCTCAGATCTCTAGGAATTTAGATTTTCTTTTAACTGAAAAGGCTCATTCTAGATGGAGAATATACCAGATAATATATTCCTGTGAGAACCATGAAAGTACTACCAAACTTCTGGTAGTACATTAATGTAAGGGTTATAACATCACCAGGCAGACAACCTCCACAGTGAAAAGCTGCTTCAGATCCATTGCAGACTTCAGGCTCTGGTTGCAATTCTGTGTTCACTGATTTTAATTGCAGAAGTCTTCTGATGGGACATCATTTCTCAGTGGTGCAGGGAAAAGGTCTCATTGCATGTCTCCTCTGCTGAAGGTGTCTGACCACAGTTGTCTGTGATACCTGGGCAAACACGGAGCAGGGAAAGGTGGAAACAAATGGTAAAGAAATTCTGCAGAAGGACCAGTGAAAAATGTTCACAGAATTTCTTCTTAAATTCTGCTTCATGCTCATACCATTATGTACTTATTTGGAAATTAAAAAAGCTATATTTCTAAGCTATATTAGTTATATTCCTAAACAGGAGTTTATCAAGCTCTCTCTGCCCCCAAAAAACTAAGTAAATAATGTAGTAGAATAGGAGATAAAGGAAGTTTGTGAGATTGAGAGATCTGAGATTTATGAATACTTTAAGCACGTAAGCTTGTACAGTCCTTGGAGTAATAATCTCAGACAAACTGGAAATGAGTCTGTCCAAGGGATCCTTTCATTAAGGATCCTAAGCTACCTAAAACATATGAAATCTGCAGCTCCCAGTACTGAGGCTGCCTCTATGAGGACTGCCTCAGGTAGTGCCACATCACATCCAGTCATCCCTCGCTGATGGTGCTGCTGTGTGGGGCTGTTCTCAGGGTCAATGCACATGCTGGAGTTACTTTGTTCAATGGTACCTACAGTACTGTGAAATTATGAAAAGAGTAAGAAGGAATTAATTAGAAAGGAGATAACCTTCACAGAAGCAAAAGAGGGGCAAAAATTGATTGTACTGCATTTTCCCTTTCACTATCAAGTATATTGCTGTTCCTTTGGTAGAAATGGCTATTTTCACTACAGCAGCACCTTATTGTCACAGCTACATGTTTCAGACTGTCAAAATGTAATAGGCCTTACTAAACTGCTGCTGGTGGATAAGACATGATGCTTAAAACAAAGCCAACAGCACAAAAATAAAGCCAACAGAAAGGGGATATTCCTCTCTCTAAGAAACAATATTATGAATAAAGCAAAAGCTTAGACAACTTAAAATAACAGAGGTTATGAATAATGTTGTAAACTGCTCAGAGATATTCTAATTAAAGTAGGCTGAGCTACCTCTACCATGGGATGCCCTTTGAAAAGCCACATAACTTGCATATGCCCATGCTTAGATAGGGGCCTGTTGGTTCAGACCAGGACTTTTGTTGTAACATTTCATACAATTTCTTTCTAATTTTTTTGTCATGCATTTTCTGTTCTTCAGTAAATGCATAAACCCAAAGTACTGGAAAAACACAATCAGCTAGAAGAGGACAGAGAGCTGCACAGGGCACCAGTCTACTGAGGCAGACCAGTGACCCCTCTAACCTGCATGTTTCAGCTCTTTGGACAACCAGGACAGTCCCCAAAGTCATCCCCATGGGACATCACTTGGGGTTCTTCTCTATCCCAGACAGAAACTATTAAGTCTTAAACCTTTGTTTTCTATCTTTACATCAGCTTTCATCTAATAAAATGTTTCCCACCTTCCAAGACTATGTTTGAGGCAGCTTTGTTCCTGTCTAAGCTTTTCTTGTTGAATCATCTCAAGAATTTCTGAAAAAGGCAAGTACTTTATGTCCACTGAATCTTCTTTATCCATGAATTTAATTACATGCTCACAAAGTGCTAGGAAATTAGTCAGTCCTGTTCTTCACAAATTCCTAGCCCTTCTTGGTTATAGATTCTTCTCCTTTAGCAGAGATACCAGTTTCCTCAAATGTCATTCAGATCTTGAGACAGGAAATATTGCTGCAAACAATTCCTTTTCATTTATTATTTTTTTTCCAGAAAAAATTTAACAAATGTTTAAGGTTTTGCATCAGTGTTTCTGTGTATTGCATGGAAGCCTCTCCAAGAACCCCAGTACCTGAGTTGAAAAGAGAAAGACGGAGGGAGGGAAGGGAAAAAAATTCTCTTTTACCCTCTGAATGTCCCCCCATTTTTAATACAGCACTTGAGGAAAAACCAAAAGTGTCATCTCAAGTACAAAATCAGTGGAGCTACTGCATTTTTTTAATAAGGTTTAAATTCATAAATTCTATAATTACAGTTAGCAGTAAGCAATATGAGCAGTAAGCATATCCACTTGTTCAAATCCTGCAGTGTTTGCCTATGTGGGAAACTCTGAGAATTCTAATTTAAGGCTTTGAGTCACCTCAAACTAAGATAGGGAAGTAGAGTTGTTTGTTATAAAGGGAGGCACAATACTGTAATTACTTTTTATGCTACTGTCAGCATCTTTAATAAGTATATGTGGTCTCCTCAGCCTGTGTACTAAACCTTGATGCAGTGGGTATAGAAAAAATTGGCACTTCTTTGTCCTGCTTTGTCCTTTCTATTAAAGTTGTACAGCTAAAACTGAGTTAAAGATACTGCTTTCTAAATAATGAATAGAAAAGATGCTTATTTTCTTTATTTGTGGCATTATTGAAAACTTAGAACATATTAGGAACAGATTTTGGGGTTTGCAGAGTGCTCATCATGCACAGTAGGGAAAATATAACATTTGGAATAATTTTCTGTTTTTCTCATTCTTGGCAAAATCTTATCTATTCTACAGGTACTGACCTCCTTTTTCCTTTCAAACATAATAAATACGTTAATAAAAATGAATAACATAATAAATTAAGCACAGACTGATTATTCCTAACTTCAATCTCAGAATGCATCGTATCAGTTTCAACCCATAGAAATTTATGTTCCCCTAATCTTGCTTGTCTCCTTAGTCCTGTTTCCCCTTTTCACTTAACCTTTCCAGAAAAATCTCATCTCCTTTTAAGTTTTGCTTTCTCATGGGTTTTAAGCTGTGTCAATTCCAGTAGCATCACAACTTCTGTGATAGTTAGTAGATGGCAAAGCCAGTATCTCATTGAAGGACTTTCTGAATAAGTGATCAGATACATTCAGTGTGATGATTTAGTTTCAGACTGTAGGCCATAGGACATCCTCAACTTTTCACCTGAAATGAAAGAAAATACTGTCTTGATTTTTAAATTGCCAAGAGGAACCTGTATAACCTGTTCTAATTACTTCCCCTCACAGTCAAAAATGCATACCTGATTAAAAGGCTTTGTTTGTCTAACTTCAGCAGCCAGACATAGGCCTTGTTACATTGCCAGCTGGGAGGCTGAAAGCTCATTATCATTCCATTATTGCTTTCATTCATATTTTGTTGCTGCTTTAAGATTAAACTCTTAACTGGTATTTCTAACTGTGCTGTAAAGTCACATGAAATGTCACTCACTGCAGCCACCCATCTGGGGCATGGCTCAGCAAAGAACATGCAGTAGGTAATCAGAGCAACTGAATTTTTTTTTCAAGATGCTGGCAAGCATAAATTTAAATTCTGAACAGCTGTCATGTTTCACCATATTCCTGCCCCCTTTTTTATTTACTGTTTACAAATATTCATGTGAATGCCTTATTGTTCCAATGGATTTTTGAAGAATAACTACTCTACTTATAGAGACATGTATTTGCATGCAAATAAGTATTTCTGCAATAAAAAGATTAATATATTTTTCCATTTAAAAACACTTAACCAACCAATCAAGGAAGAGAAACAAACTCTAAGTATTAGATGACCACTGACATGCCCTGAATAGAGAGTACCAAACAACTGAATGCACAAAATATTTAAGGACATTTTTGTCTATCTGTCTAGTAGGTCTAAAAAATAAGCATTTTCACATAAATAATCTTTGTCTACTGAACAGATCTCAATATAAATTTTGTTTACTGTGAATAATTCCCTGTTGTTCTAAAAGCAAAAATTATTTTAATGCACTTCTCATACAGAAAGAATGCTATCAACCATCAAAAGCTGGTCTTTAGAACAGTCTTGGCTTTCATAATTTCAGAATGTGCTTGCTTTTGGTGCTCCTGCAGTGTGAAATGTTATCTTGTTAGGTCACTGCTTTCATTCACTGAAGTGCTGGAAGTGGAGCAGGTGATAGTGCCTGCATAGATAAAACACATTCTCAATACCTCTCTTAAAATATTAGAACTGCTGGTCAGGCGTGCTCAGACTTGTTCAGGAATTTTAGGCTCTCAGTGTTCACAGATGAAAGTACAAATTGTTTGATCTCAGTGCACATGGTGACATCTTGGATGGGTACAATGAAATCTTTCTGCTATGCTTGTGAGTAGCTGCGGGAATGTATTTACAGCTCAGTGACTGAATTTGCAAATCTGTTTCTCTTTTCACTTACAGCATGAAAAGTGGTATAATATTTGTTTCTGTTTCAAGAAGTCAATGATCTAATAAATATCTCTTTTCTTTCAAGTGGGAATGGAGAGAGCAGAATATGTTCCCTAAATATCTATTTCAGAGAAAACTAAATTACATCTGATTAGCTTTTTATCTAATTAATAGGAGGCCATCATTTGTGAAGTAGACAAGTTTATAGGCATGTAAAATGTGCCAAGATATTTCTCTAATTTGCCCTTTAGCTATTCTTTTGTGGAAATCTATTTTTCATTGCCTGGAGATTTTAAACATTTCCCAGATCTATTTTAGAAACTGGAGAGGCCTCATTGTCTTTCTCTTGAATTTTCTACTCTGAAACTAGCTCTGGTGATGAACAAATGTACTTTGTATGCTCTTGGCACTGGCACTAACAGCTTAAAACTGGAAATTAATTTTTAAACACCAGGCCTCTGTGACCACTGCACTGCTATCAGGCTCTCTGGCATGATCTTTAGTTTCACACAGTCACAGTTGATAACAGCTTGTTTTTCCCCCTTTTTTTTTTTTTTTTTTTTTTTTCCCTAAGCTCTGTTTTATGGTACAGGTTACCTTTCCCTGAAAATTAATATTTAACTCAAAGTATATTGGGAAAAAAACCACCGCCTCTAAGTGTAGCACAGGTACATCCTGATTGTCTCACAGTTTTCACTTTATCTGCAAATAATAGAATTTCAGTTTGGCTCAGCTGTTTGCACCTTAGTGAAAAAACATGGAATTGACAGTTTTCTGTTCCTTTCAATGGCTGTCCTGCTGTAAAAAAACCAAAACTGCAGCATCAGCGGGCCCAGCAATCGGAATCTTTCAAAGGAAATACTTGAAAAGGAAAAGTCAGCTGTCTCTTCCGAATTTTTCTTCTTGCTGTCTGAAGGAAAGAAAATAAGCTGGAGCACCCATTGCCAGCCTGAGTATTTTAGTTGTCTTCTAAAATTGTCCTTGGAATCATGACTGTCTTGATTGGCATCAAAATACAGATGAAGATCTCTGATATGTAATAGAAGAAGGATGAAGCCAAAAAATCTCAGATGAGAATTGGGAAGCATGCAATGTTCAATGCTTCAAATGTACATCTCTCCACTCCTCTGGGACCAGTGCTGAATAGGTTTCAGAACACTTGAGAATGAAGGTGTTGTTGTGGGAGCTCAAATATTTATATTTTTTTGGTCTTCCTTCTGAATACAGGCCATTAGTTGAAGCAAAAACTTTACAACTGGTAAAGCCAGGTACTTCCTCTGTGTTATTGTTTCTACTGAAGTGTAAGTAAGCCACAGTATGACATTGTGTAGCAGCTGGGATATGCTCTAGGTATTTCATATATGTTCTAATTTTTCTAAAAGCATCTTTTTTATATCAGTGTGCCAACTAAAAATATTCATTTGGTGTGATAATGAAACAAAGATTTTACCTTTATGTTGCTGATATAGACTGTCACAGTAATTTTTTGTTTCAGTAAGGAATTTATATGAGATATATATGTATAGTTATATATTGTAATAATAGACAAGCATAATTTATCTTATGGTATGTGTTGATACTACCTTTAATGCTAAAGCAGGTTCCAGAGTTTCTGAGGGCAGATTTTATGGTCTTGAATATTTTATCCCAACACTAACAGTGAGTAAGGTTTAGTTCACACACGTCAATGGTTTTAATGCAGCAACCTATTCAACTGGATCTAAGACATAAAAATTCTTTAGCTTGCTTGGAAGGCTTATTCAACACTGTGAACTTGAGCTTAGCTGAATCACAATGTGGCAATGCAAAGGAGCCTACAGAAAACTAAATTAAAGATATAAATTAAAAATTCAGAGCAGAAGCTATTGTGGAAAGTTTGCTCTGTGTAGAAACAAAATGTTGGAATGCTTGATTAAGTTATTGTTCCATGTAGAATATCAAATTTCTCTCATCCAATTTATTCTGAAATGTAATGAAAGCTGAAAAATATTGAGCCTACTGGTTTTCTGGGATAGGAGTAAAAGAATGCAATTGTGAGTTATCATTGATTTGCCAGGTGGTCATTCAGTCTCCTGAGTTTGTTGTTTTGTGAACAGGGCATGAGGACTACTATATAGGAGCAACAATTCATTATTCTGTGTGTGTTGCTTTTTCTATCTCACCTATAATTTAATGATGATTACAACACATTCCAAGCATTGAATACTTCCTTAAAATCATGCATGTCATAACAATATTTACAATATTTAGCATAAACTACCTTTTTTTTTTTTCAATAGAATAAGCTACAGTACATGGATTAACTTGCCTGGAGGGCTGGAGAAAAATTGTGACTCACCAAAAAAGCTGTGAGAGAATTTTCTTGCTCTAAAGTATACATAGTTATTACTGGAGTTCTGAAATGTTCTCTATAGCCAACTTTTTGATGCTTGCTTCCCTTGGTGCAGAAGGAGGGTTTAGTGTACAACTCTGTGTTTTGTAGCGATGCAAGTACCAGGCTGGTGGGCTCTGCTGCATGGCTGACAGGCAAAGGCAGAAATGGTCGCAGGGAAAGGGGCCCAGCACTGCATAAGAGCAGTGTGTCTGCTCCCAGGGACACCACCTGAAAGGCAGAGACCTCAAATAATGTTCTGGGAAGGACTCAGTCATCTGGCAAAAAAATCAACGGGATCTGAGACTTCTTGGTGAGGACTATAAGTTGCCTTTACCATATGCAAAGGTAGTGGACAAAGAACCTGTGTACTTAAGTTGAAAACCGAAAGAGGATATGAGGTTAAGATCCATGTGACTTTTTAATTCAAAACTGCATTTTTTTCCTTAATGCATGCCATTCTGAAGTTAATTCTGGTATAAAATTTGCTCACCTATATCAAACTGGAATGGTTAAATTATACTTATTAGTAGTGGTAAAATGTCTGAACTGTGAGTAATAGGATTAGTCAAGGGGGAGATGGGAAATCCAAGATCTCTCAGTATGTAAGAATGCCTCCCTAAAAATTGCATGAACTGATAGCTATTGTAAAATGAGACTGTGAAATGCAATTCCTTGGTCTGGCAGTGAGATTCTCCCATTAGCTGGTGTGGAACAGTGTTAATTGCAATAGCTATGTCAGTTCATTAAAAACTTGCCTGTAATAGACATAGCACAAATAACAGCGTGTATGAAAATGCCCAATGTCCTTGTTGTAAGGAAACATCTTTCCAAAGGGAGTAAAATAATTTCTCCTGATCCTCAAATATTCTGTGATGGCCTTCATTTGCTGAAACACAGCAAGCATAATATAAGCCCAGTCATCCTGAACTATCCTGTTGTGGTTTATTACTTTTACATCTTTCTTTCTTCTAAAAGCTAATAATGAGCCCCGTTCATAGTTAGTCATTTATATTTGTACAAAGTGTAATTTTTCTAATGTAAGTGGTTATGAGCTGAAATGTAAACTTCTTCTTTCTAGTCTGCAGAGGAAATTTGCTGTGGGCAAGTGATTTGTTTATATCCAATACCACCTAGCTGCTTGATTTTTATTTGCCAGTGATAACTGGGACAACAGCGTTTCTGGGGTGACTGAATATAGCTGTCAAATATTCTTTTGGAAGAAGTGATCACATTTCTCAGCCATGGAAAACTCTAATATAAGGTCAAGGAGGTTTCAAAAGGTCATGGATGCTGTTTCACTAAGCTACAAAGGAGCTGATAAAGCAGAGTGTTGGTCTAGCAGAAATGATTCCCAGAGGGAAGTGTTAATCAGACTGTCTTTGGCAGGTAGAAGGGCAGTGCAGAGAATGCTTGGAGGAGAATGTCTCCTTGGAATGGTAACACCACAAACCCTTTTGTTCCTTAACGTTTTAAGTATGAAAGCAACTAGCCTTTTTTTATTTTGTAATACATATATACATATATATATATATGCATACAGACTTTGACAAATTTTATTAACAAATCATGTAGAATTCAGTCTTATATTCATGCCATAGGATTCTGTCCTTATTATCTGTCAAGCAGTAATGGATTTTGAGCTCTTGCAGGTAATTTTCGGTTGGAAGAATTTGGAGACATTTTTTAGGCTGCCTAGCTGTATTTGTGCCTACCTCTGAAAAGAAGGAATACAAAATACACAGGCAACTCTACTTTTTAGGATTCTCAGCCAGAGCACTGGAATCTGCTTCACAGAAAGCAGTAGTACCTCCAAAACTGGCTGTTTTGGAGAGAGACAAGACCTAGACTGCAAGAGGCAGACAGCATTTTTCTGGTATTTCAAAACAATGTCTTAACTAGTGAACACTTCATTTAGAACAGGGTACTATACTGTTTGCTAAAAAAACCTGACCAACCAAACAAAAAGCCCAAAAAAACCAACTGGGTGGCTGAATTTGAAAATACAAGTGGAAGAGAATCTTTGTAGGAAAATGTTAGAGCACCTATTGAAAAGCTTTCCTTAGCATCAGCTTATTAACAACTATATAGTTAGAAGAAAAAAAAGTGGGGTTGTTTATTGTTTGGGGTTTTTTTGGTTTTTTTTCAGTTTTCAAATGCACCTGTATTTTTTAGGAAACCTAATTTATCTGAGGACTAGGCCACTTGCTGTGCAGTTTGTATCCTCCAGGGGCAGTCTTATATGTTTTTTCACCTTAAGTTCTAAGTTTGCATCCTGGTTTTCAACACTGCAGATTTTCAGTTACAGTTTTTACCATCAGTGTAACACTACCTAATTGCATATGAGGGCAGTAATCCAACAAATGCTGTTCAGCAGTCTCAACAGGATAGTGTTCATCTTATTTGGATAATAAACGACACACTGAGTGTAGGACACGTTTATCTATGTGTAAGATCTATGTAGTTATATTTGTGTGTGTGTGTGTGTATGTTCTGTGGTGAAGAAGTGATTAACCATCTACAATGAAGTAGATAGGCTGTGTTGTCACATAGCAAATAATACTCCTATCCAAGGCATCAGGCAGGAAAAAATCCTCATAATGATTACCCCAAAAGATGAGTAATTTTGATATTATTTGTTCCCTCACAAACAATAAGGGAATACCCTTTAGTTAACAGTACCTTGGCACTTCGGGAGAAAAGAAGAAAATTTAAATACAGATCCTTTTTATTTTCCTTCTATTTCAATTGATCCTGCCTACAAATCCTAAAACACAGGCTGTGTCTGGAAGAATTTTCAGTCTTTTGTGTTGATTCACTGGCACAACAAGGACTTAAGAAGAAGCAATGTGAGTGAAACCATATAGGTAATTCCTTACAGAAATAATGTGTGTGCTTACTTTTAGATAATGGAATCTTACTGCATTATTAATATTATGATAATAATATATTATTAATTAAAATTAGTATAAAATTGTGTTACATGTAATCACTGCTTAAACTTACAGACTTTCACAGTATTTTGCCATGATGTCATTTTCTTTATATTAAGTGCCAAATTTTTCTTTCACCTTGACTTTGTCATTCTTCTTTCACATTAGCTGCATGCTATTTTTAGCCCTAACTAGTAAAAGTCTGCCTAAAACCTATATAAAACTGATATTTGAAAACATCATGCATTGCATGTTGTTCGGAATATTAAAAGCCTTTAGTAAAAGATAAAAACCAACTGAACAATATTTGGCTTAATCCTATTAAGCCAGACTGGCTAAGAGTTATTCCTTCCATGTAGAAAGCACATCAGACAGAAGGTCAGGGGAGTGCAGCAGCTTTTGGAACTGCATTGCTGTGGCAAAGCATCGGCCGCTGGGTGCCACTCTTGATCCACGAGGCTTTATGCAAAAGACTTCCTTTGGCTGAACAAATGCTTCTCCCCCATGAACAGCAGGTGCTCTCTTAACTGTTTGAACATCCCTACAGAGAAGAAGAGGGCCTGATTAAGGAAAAGGCTTTCTTCTTTCTCTTTTTTTTTCCTCCTTATTTTTCTGACAAAGATTCTCTCTTTCCACCACCTCTGTTATTAGTTAGCCTCACTGAAGATGTGTACAAGAATAAAACTGGAACTAAGTTGAAACTGGGGTTAATTGATGCTTTGTTTAAGGTTTGCATGGATTGTGATCTGCTGAATTTCAAATCTAGTAGAGTCAAAGCTAAAAAGGAAACAGACTTCTATGCTAAGAGTGTTTGCTAAGTTTTACCAGAATTTTTTTTTCTGTTGCTGTTTGGACTGTGATGTACAGAAGCATCACAGGAAAAAGAGAAGGAACTTGCCCGTATATGAAATAATATTGCTTTTGTAAAGTCTGTGTGGGAATAGAGAAACATACTCTTCCTTCTTTTCTGGATTTTTTAACAGAATGAGTAGTTAGTTATAGTTATTCCCCTGTAAGTCACAACAGAAGAAATAGCAAAATGAATGCTGTTAAGTTACTTCAGTGGCCGATGTCAAAATGCTTCCTATTTGACTGTAGTCAATGAGTTTGATGTTTTTTACATACTCAGATGTCTTGGAAATTTTTTATTGTTTGAGTATTGTATTTTTCTTCAAGTAAAGGTTTTCTGTTTGTGTCCTTAGAATAACACAAAGCATTAATGATTTTTATATTCCTGTGAACTGGAAGGTTGTTCTCAGTGCTCTGTTATAGAATTCAAATGTCATAAATTCATAAAAGGACACTCAGCAAACAACTGAATATTCAGTGGCATTCTCTCTATTTAGGGCTTTCCATTTCAAATCCTTATCAAGGCAAAATGCAGTCTTTTCCAGCTAAGCCCAAAATTCATGGTGAGTAGGAGAAAGACAAATGTTTAGAAGGTCAATAAACCAATGCTACAGCTGTACAATTAATTTTTAGGAACAATTCAAGAAAATTATACCTTACCTTTCTTGCACCAAGTTATCTTCTTGCTCAAAGAGATAAAAAAGACACTATAAGGATATGGAAAGAGGGGACAAATTTTTATGAAATAACTATTAAATATTTTAAAAATGGTAAAGGAAATATCTCAGAAACCTGTATATATCAATTCTTTGAAGAAGCAATTTGTTTATAAATTTTCTGTTCCTTTCAGGACTATAAAGTGCACTAAACTGGACAAGGCATTTATGAACCCTTATATTTCTTTTACAGCATTCATAATGTTAACAAGAAAAAATAATGAAACACACATTTTCCCAGTCTAACAGAACTCTTTTTCTTTTCCCTTTTCCTTGTCTAGATCTGCATGCTGGATTATTGCTTTACATTGTGCCATTTTTAAAAGACATTAATTCAATTCAGAATGTGACTTTTACCCCAAAGCATTTATTTCTTTTGGTCTTTCTCTTTCTCCCTTTCATTATCCTTCTATCTCTTTCTTTTCCTTCAATAATATGTGGAGCACTGCATAATCAAATACAAATCCACTTCAGATGAATAATGATAGATAGACCTTTACAAGAGACTGTGAGCTCTTATATAGCTAAGGCAGACCACTTCTATGTCATCCTCCCTTTTGTGAGCTAATTTTCAGAGAAAATGTCCAACAGAGTGACACAGCCACACAAACACCACCTCTCCCCAGTGCTTTCACTGAAGATTTGTCTGTCCAGTAGTGTTTGTGTGTAGAGTATCACCAAGAGGGATTTCTAGGGTATAACGAGGGTGTAGCCAAAATGTTCTTTCAATTCAAAACTTGACTTCAGTGCTTTCTTTTCTTTTCATTGATCCTTTTTTTTGTGTGTCTTTTGAATATATTGAAAAATGTAGAGGTATTTGTGAAGTGTCAAAAAGACATGCACTTATTTTTGTGTACATAGCATAGCTTCTTCTGTTTGGATGAACAATATATCCTCTCTGAAAATGCAGTGTATCAAATCAGGGTCAAGAGTAAAGAACAAAAGTGGTAAATAAAAAAAAAAAAAATCAAGCAGCAAATTTGTTTAACAGTGTTTCAAAAGAAGACTAATCTATTGGTGAGAAAGTTCAAAGAGATATGAACATTAAAAAATCCTAAAATTACTGGGAAGGTGTGAATGAATTTTTGTCACAGAAAAAGCCTGAAATAATACAGTGATTTGAAATCAGTACCAATGTGCTAAAAGAAAGGTGAATATGAACTGATAACTTTTACTGAAGCTGTCCTTTCTATATGTTGTCTGTGACTAAGCAGATTTTTGGGAAATACAAAAAAAAAATAATATTGAAGCTATGTAATTTTGCTACTGATAAGTCAAAGAGACATCATATTTATGATAATGTAGCACTCAAAAAGGGCCTCATATTTCCAGGAAACAGGTTATGATTTCAGAGTTAGCTGTGATTTAACAGAAGTGTAGTACTACTGGTGAGACCTGAGTCAATATGAGATGGATATTTCTGAAATTACAGATCTTCAAAAACCATATGGCATCTCAATTTTGCTCATTACTACCTCAGTTTCTAAATATGTTGTGTAGTTTTCTTTTGAAATAGAGGAGACCAAACAGACTTATGAAGGAATATCTAGAAAGGGAAAAGTTTATTATAGAGTAATTTTATTATTTTGGGAATTCCAAGTTCTATACCACAATATTGTGAGAGAACTGGAGCAAGTCTCATCTGTGGTATGTTTCAGTGTCTCTGGCTGCAAAATTAACAAGGTACCTCGGTGATGAGGGCAATATACACACAGGTGTGTCTTTTCAGATAAGAAGAAACTTTGTGGAGTAATGAATAACACAGAGCAATTAAGATATAGTTTTATCTTTTAGCTATATGTTGTACCATAAAAGAAAGTAGAATACATTGCACATTAAATTATTTTCCTGCAGGATATAATTATTCATTATTTGTACTGAGTCTTGAGGTATTGTTTGGCTGAAGACAATGAGTATATTTAGACCAATACAGATTGAGAAAATTACCAGAAACAGGGGAAATTGCTTTTTTAAAGTCTATAAAATATCTGAAATTCAATAAATTCTTTTCGTGAACAAATTACCAAGTATTAATGGCTTGCTCTTAGCTTGCAGTAATTCATATACATTTATAAGTGTGAGGATAAAAGAAACATTGTCACTGGCTGTTAAAAATATAGAAGATACACAAGATTTATCAGGAAGTGTTAAACAATATTCTTCTATCTTGAAATATGTAATCAGAGAGAAACCTCATTGAATGAGATGATTGCATATTAGATTATGTGTCATAGTTTTATATTCTTTTCTAAATAACTGGTCTTGACATCTGCCAGAACAAGTTAATAAGGGCTACAATGGCAATTCCTCTATAGACACAGCCCAGGAGAGAAACCAAAGGAGTGGTTTGATTCACCCAGGTCATGAACTCCAAACGACAACCTGTCATTGTTTTTGTGATAGATGAAGTTGCTAAACCACTATCCATCACATTTAAAAAGTCATGACAGACTGGTGAACTTCTCAGTGACTGGCAAAGAAAATATAACCCCCAATTTTAAAAAGGTAAAAAGGGAACATCCAGGGAAATACAGGCTAGTCAGTCTCACCTCTGTTCCTTGCAAGATCATGGAGAAGATCCTCCTGGAAACTATGTTAAAGCACATGGAAAAGTGACAGGTGATTGTTGACAACAACATGGCTTCACTAAGGGCAAACGATGCCTGGCAATCTTGATGGACTTTTACAGCAGGGTTAGAGCATTGGTGGATAATAGACTTGTGCACAGCATTTGGCACTGTCCCCACTGTCCCACTGTCCCACTGTCCTGTATGACATCCTTGTCTTTAAACTGGAGAGGTGTGGATAAGGAATTGGCTGAGTGGTCACACTGAGAGTGTTGTGGTCAGTGGCTCAATGTCCAGGCAGAGAGCATCTCCCTCACGGGTCAGTGTTGGGACCAGTGTTATTTAACACCTTTGTCAGGGATATAGACAGTGGGATTGAGTGCACTTTCAGCTGGTTTGTAGAGATGGGATGCCATCCACAGGGACATTGACAGGTGAGAGAGCTGAGCCCGTACAAACCTCACGAAGTTCAACTCAGGCAAGGTCCTGCACCTGGGTCAGGGCAAGCTCGAACTTGGACAGAGGCTGGTCAGTGAGTGGACTGAAAGCAACACTGCAGAAAGGACTTGGGGATGTTGGTAGATAAAAACCTAAAAATGAAACGGAAATGTGCACAATATGCACTTGCAGCCCAGGAAGCCAGTTCTGTTCTGGACTGCATCAGAAGTGTGGCAAGAAGTTTGAGAGAGGTGATTCTTCCCCTCTCCCCAGCTCTTGTGTGATCCCCGTGGAATAATTCATCCAGTTCTGTGGATTCCCCCTGAGAAGGACATGGATCTGTCCAAGCAAGTCCAGAGGAGGCTGAGGAGGATGATTGGAGGGATGGAGCACCTCTCCTTTGAGAACTGGCTGAGAGAGCTGGGGCTGAAGAAGAGAAGGCTCTGGAGACACTTTCTAGCAGCCTTCCAGTACCTAAAGGGGGCCTACTGGAAGGATCCAGAGGGGCTTTTTTTCAGGTATTGTTAAGGGTAATGATTTTAAACTGGAAAAGTGTAGGTTTAAATTAGATATTAGGAAGAAATTCTTTGATTGTGGTCAAGCACTGAGAGAGGTTGCCCAGGGTAGTGGATGGCCCACACCTTGATGTGTTTGAGTTCAGGTTGGATGGAGATTTGAGCAACCTGGCATTGTGGAAGGTGTCCCTGCCCATGGCAAGTGGGTTAAAACTAGATGATCTTCAAAACTCCCTTCCAAACCAAACTGTCCTATGATGCTCTAATTAAACTAATTAAATTCATTTCTTAAGAAATTAAACAACCTGTAAAATAGGCAAAAAAGTTGTTTTATTCTCCTTGGAAAATTCATATATCAGAGACATAACAGATAACTAGAAATATTATTCATAAGAATCTTATATGAACCTAATTTACCTGGGTTTGGACTGTGGATTGGAATTTGGCAATGAGATTGTGAGAATCTAATTAGTTTGTGGTTTCTTAGTTTATGCTTCATGCATCTGAACAAGGTCTCAGGGGAGGTATTAAATTGATTAGGGTTTTGGAAATAGGAAAAATAAAATCTTAATACTAAAAAATTAACAAAATTACAAGCAGACAATCCTGTTCAAATATATTATTGGGTTATCTTCTTTTCAAATGATAAATGATACTCTTCTATTTGTCTAATAGACAAAACTCTTCTATTTGTCTTTCTTTACTTGCATTGCAGGGTAAGGTCTAGAATTGAGAAAAAATATATGAAGCAAACAAAAACTAAGAAAACTATAGAAACTTTAGAACCCTTGAAATTGATAACTGGAAATGTGTTATGTCTGAATACCTACAGATTACTCAGAAGATGAAAGAAATTAGTTTTAAAATGATGTGAGATTTTAGCATTTTACCACTGCAGCTAGATTGATACTGGGGGGAGACGAAAGCTGTGGCATAAGTAAAAGCTGCAGTTTCAATCTGAGCACTCCCAGAAGTTATCTGTTAATGAAAAATAAGGTCTGTACCTCACCTGATGTGAAGGAAAGGAAGTTTTATAGAATCTGAAAAAATAATAAATAGAAACACACACTGGAAACATATTTTTCTCACCATTAATAGAAGAAAGATTACTGTTTCTGCAAGTTAATTCAAGTTACTAATGGTTAGTAAATTTCTAGTAGTCTCTCTTTTTGGAAAAAAAAATTAAAAACTGCTATTGTCTATGTTTTTACTTTTTATTATGCACAGATGTGGATTTTTCTGATTGGAAAGAAGAGATGCACATGGAACAAATAAGTGGACCATTGAATAATAATTTGTGCACTGTTAGTCTCTTGATATTCACTTTAAAATCCATTCCAAATAAAAGTAAATATTCTGCTCTGGTCTGCTCTGCTATTAGTAATCAGCCAACTCAATAATTTTTGTGCAAACCTTCTTAAAACGGTAATAGTAATAGAATTGATACATAATGACTGAAATTTTGTAGAAAGCTTTTACTTCCCCTTGTGAATGATATAAAATTTCTATTTAACTGTGCTGTCACCTTAAAAATCTGCAAATTTTCACATTTTTAAAATACAATGAGTGCCTTACAAATATATTGGTCCAACTTTTATAAACTGAGGTGGTTAAAAGCTTATGCTACTAAATACCCATGGTGCAGAGATTAATGGTGGTTGAAGATAAGAACCTATAGGCTTCTAGTGAAAAGTCTCAATGATTTTTTTTGTCTCCAATGATACTAAAATCTTTTCTAAAATATTGACACATCAAGAAAATTTTAAAAGTATTCAACACTTGAGGATGAGGGATAAGCAAAAAGGAAGTTTCCAGAGAGTTCTCTCTGCCTCTCTTTCTCTCTCTCTCTCTCATTTATGCAGAAATAAGTTTATAATTTTCTAAATCAAGGAAAACTATGTGAGACTTTGCAGGAGATCTATCCATCCACTTTAAATATTTTAGACTCCTTTTATGGTTTTGGTTGTGTACTTGGTTGAGCGTTTCTTTCTGTGCTGTTGGTATAAAGTCTGTTTTCTCCTTATGTTTTTGTCCTAAATAAATAATTTAAGCAATATTCATTGTTCCATGTTATGACTCTAAGTCAAGAATGCTTCAGTGAAAACCAGTGTGTTGCATTTCAGAGTAGAAGAACTGCACAATGTCATTTCAAACTAGATTTTCTAGTTAGAGTTGTTAATGCCTGAAGGTTGTTGGAGGGATGGGAGGTCGTTCTGAATACTGTCACAGGTAGAAATTTCAAGTGCTCTGTAAAATTAGAACTGCTCTATAATTTTTTTTTTCAGGTCAGGAGAAAAATGAATTTTTTAAATTTGTTTCACATTAGAAGGAACATTCAGTGTTCCATAGGACTTTGGTTTATTAGAGAGAGAACATTAGTGCAAATTCCATATTCCTTGTCATTCTTAGAAAATGATTTTTCTTTAACTATACGTGAAACAAATGAAGGCCCAAAGCATGAAGGTTCTTAGACCACTGCTGAAAGTGAAAGTTGGAATTATCATTCCACAAAAGAGGTTGTGCTAAAATCCTAAAATGTTCCCTCCTTCAAAATCTTAAAATTAATAGTTTCCTTTTGTATAAAATCTAATTCTACTTTCAAGAAAAGTGTCAGAAAACCTTCACTTACCTTAAGTAGTAAAACTTTTAGAGTAGCTATTCTGAATATTAGAGTAAAATAGCATTGAACTGAAGTATCTAAAACTCAACAGTTGACATATTGTAGTCCCTCTTTCTTAATAAACCCAAGCAAATGCATAAAGTACCAAACTACCTCAGCTCAATATTAAAGTTTATTTGGAGAAATAGAAATGGATCATTTTTTTTACTGATTTCTGAAACAAGGCAATGGTCTCAATCTTAGAGAATGGGTCTCAGTCCCCCTACCCTGTAGGGACTCAAAACTCACCAGGAATTTCTGCAGTTACTGTGGGAACACCTTTTAGCCATAACTCCTGTTTTTCACATAGGAGCACACAGGAACCCTCGTCTTGGTCAAAACTTTTCCTTTTGTAACTATATCAACAGTACTGAGACGTGCTTCTGCCACATAAGCATTTGATATAATTTAATCACTGGGAATTTCTTTGGTATATCTCTTGAGACTACTTTTCTGCAATCTAAGTGCTTAATTCTCCTATGGCTTCTCTTCAGCCTATCAGCCTAAACTGTCAGAGAGACCATACGCCTTAGCTCTGCCTGCAGTCTCCATTAGCTTCAGTGAAAAAAGCGTTAGGCCAATGCTTAGTGGCTTTGAAAATCTCTTTTGAAGGGAATTTCATTCCACCTGATACATCCAGCTTTATGACAAAGGAGCAGCTTCAAACACTGTATTTAGCCTTTCTCAGTTGTACATATGACCACTGAAACAACAAGAAGCATGAAACATTTATTATACTTTGATGTAGAGAAAGCATTTGACTCAACTGAATGGTCCTACAATTTTTTTCTTACTTTAAAAAGTTCTGTTGTGGAGTGAATAAGATTAAATGGCTAAAGCTGCTGTATATTTGAAAGTATGCTTTGGATCAGCTATACTTTTTATAACAAAACTAGTAACCCTGCTTTGCTTCAGCTGCTATAGAATCTGTCAGAACAGAAGAGCCAAATGGCCTCAGTTTGCTGCAATCCTGAACCTCTGACCTTTTGCAAATGCACCTAAGTGGTCAGGAAAATATGTTAACTGATGTAAAATGCAAATCTGCAAAATCCTCTTAATGTCTTCTTTTCTCCTAAATTAAACAGGTTTTGTAGGTAGGAGATATTAATAGCAATATTGTAGACTGTACTACCTGGGGTTTCTTTGCAAAAACTGTCATGAGAGAGCAAATTCGGCCACTACTAGTTTTTGTAATGCTCCCCTAAGCCTTTGCTTACCTAAAAAGAGAGGCAGAGAAAAGAATTTTCAGAATTTTTTCTGATTTGGAGGGAGTGGTATAGAATATGGAGGATGAAAAGAAGTGATAAACATGAGGAGAAAAGGGAAAGCGCAGGAAGGTCAACCAAAAGAAAAAAAAATAATAAAATTTTATACAGCCTGAATATCACTGTCATATAAGATTGAAATGATACAGAAAGTAAGGTGCTTATGCTAGCAGAGCTAAAGAAGCAATTAGCAAAAATCAAGTGTCTTGCAGGAAAAAAAACCTTCTAGCTTCTTGGTAAAATCATGGTGACTGAAATGTCTTTGTGTGCTATTGAGAAGTAGGTTTTTTTTCAAATTTGTGGGCAAAAATTTTGGTTACTGCTACTGTAATTTGCTGTTCTAACACCATGTAATGGCCAGGGTAGAGGGCCATTAATCTTGTTCACTGGAAAAAAAATATTTTTCCTGGTGGCTATATGAGTCATTATTTTTTCTTTTTTACAGCATTAATGGTAATATTTTTTGCTGAAGGAGTTGGCAGCAACTTTTGCCATATAAGAATAAAACAAAGTTATATAAAAAAACCCTCTTGAAAGAAACAATCTCCTCATGAGTTAAAACTGCAATTTATTTAAAATTTAATGAAATGTTTTTTTAATGTATTTGTTGTATTTTGTCACAGCAGCAAGGGTATACATAATTTATATCTTGTTTATAAGCCTAACAAATGTGTTTTCCAGAGATAAGGGGTCTGTTTCTAATACCAGTTATTCTTTGCATAGTAGAACTTTCCTAAAAGGTTTATGAACATTACTTATGATTATTTGTTGATGCTGCTGCTTTTTTAAATTGTAACCCCTGCTTTGCATGCCAGAAATCCTGACACTTATTCCCTTCACTTGATGATCAGCAAAGATCAGCTTCCCTTCAGATCAGCGGGGAATTGAGCATCCTGACCCTGGCCTGTAGATGTACAATTCTGTTAAGTAAGAAACTCTGATGCTTTATTACTGTTTACAGAAATTAGATATTAAGACCCTGGGTACAAGATAGCTGTCACTGAATTTACTCTGACATTTTTAGCTCCTGAACCCTGTAGTTTGCAATTTAATCTAACATATTGCAAATCTAGATGCCAGAAGGCTTTTATCAAGTTGAACTTTGTGGTCCATTTCAGCTATATTTTCTACAAGGCTGATTTCTCCTTAAGCATTGCAGCAAAGTGCCATATTTTAAGAAAAAAACAGCACTACGAACTGAGCTCTTGAAAATACACATACTAGTGCTCATTGTCACAATTAAACAATCATGGATGAAATCTTAGCCCCACTGAATTCAGCAGCAAGAACACTCATGGTTGCAAGAGAAGTTGGGATTTCACTCAGTAGAATGGAAGCATTATTAAAAACTCTGCTTGAAGTTCACTCTCAGCCTCTTACAGGAAGAAACAAGTTGCAGATTATTATAGTGTTATCATCCTTTTTTCTGTGATTCTCCAGTCAGCAGAGAAATAACACTCAGTGGTGGCAAAATAGGTTTTAGAATTATCACTCAGGGAGATGAATGCAGGGCTGGTGTACTTCACTCCTAGATCTACTTCTGCTGCCAGCTGAACTGTCAGCTCTCACAGGCACAACAGTCTGCATTTCTCTCTGCAGTGTTTTCTTCACCTTGATAGATTATTAAGCATAGATTTTTCTTCCAAATGAGAGGTTGTATTGTGGTACATAGACAGGATCTGATTTACCACACTGCTGGGAGCTAAGTTGAAGTGACCCCAGCTTGCAAGACATCCTCTTGTCAGTCTGCAAAATGAAGTCTCTAAAGAACCAAGTGGCCTTGAGAACAGATATGATGTCTGTGTCTCTCTTATCTTTCAGGTTTCTGTGTACAGAGCTGGGTTAGTGATCTGCCTCCTAGTCCCTGATGATTATAAACAAGCCTCTGTGTATGCCTCCAGGTGATTTTTCCTTGAAGAGATCTGATACCATTTTAACAAGTTATGCTTTGTGGCTGAGAGTGGGGTACTGGATTTAGATGCAGAAGGGGAGAGAAAATTTGTTTTTTCCTTTTCAGTCACTGAGGTCCTTTGTGAACTTGAGCAAATTAATTCACCCCAATAATTTCTCCAACATGTGGAAAGGGAATATTTCTTTATATAAATAACTGCTAGTTCTTAGGTTACCTCAGGTAGACCTGTGACAGAACATGTTCTGCCTGAAACACTGAGGTGTATAGGAGAAGTGACAGATCTTGGAGACAGCAGTAACAGGAGATGTAGAGGTAGCAGCTCTTGTCCTTGTCACCAACTCTGCAAACAACCTTGAAAAAGTAGCACATTCTTTTTGTGTGGAAGTTTCCAGGGGCATTCCTCTCTCAAACAATGGTTTTCTGAGATCAAATTAATTAGCTTTTGTTAGGCATTCATCTACTTGAGATTGAAAGTAGTTTTCTCTTTCATGAAGAAGAGGTACTTCATGGGAGAATCTGGCCTGTGAGGTAGGTGCAGTACAAGTGAGAAGCAGGGCAAGGGTTCTCTTGTCATCAGCAGTCTTTTACAGATTTATCCAAAGTATTCTAAAGTTAATTCAGAAGTTATAGGTTGAAATTAACTGCCCCAGTAAATATAACCTCTCTTTCTGAAAAACACAGCTTTTTTTTAAAAGTAATCATGAGTTGGTGAAACTCTGATTTACATCAGTGATTTGCAGAAATTTAGTTTAAAAAATGGGAATTATGGAAAATATTTATGGAAAATAAAGGCATATTTCCAATGGAAAGCAAATTAGAAAGTTGGAGAGGATTTTTTTACAAGGACAAGTAGTGACAGGGCAAGAGACAATGGCTTCAAACTGAAAGAGTGTAGGTTTAGATTAGATGCTATGAAAAAAATTATTTACTGTGAATATAGTGAGGCCCTGGAACAGGTTTCCCAGAGAAGCTGTGAATGTGCCATCCCTGGCAGTGTTCAAGGCCAGGGTGGGATGGGGGTCTGAGCAATGTGGTCTAGTGAAAGGTGTCCATGCCCATGGCAGGGAGGTTGAAACTAGAGGATATTTCAGGGCCCTTCCAACCCAACCAAATTAAGAATAAATAGAGATACAATGAAAATTCAAGGAAATAATGGGAACATATAAATAATACATCTCATAGATTAACTACAGACCTAATATTAACAAGATGTAATTATGTTTTTGAGTCATTACCAAAATTTGTAGTGTGTTAGTTATTTCATGTAAGATAACAAAATAATGTTGCAAACCTGTACATGTACAATGAAAATGTACATGTTTTTGATTTTTTGTAGACAGCAAGAATCAAAAAACAGCAGCAGAAATTTATTTTGTTTAAAATTTCAAATGGCTTTAATCTATTCAGGCCACTGTTTCACAAGCTTGGTTTATCTGTCTCCAACACTCACTGACTGTCAACTGTTTTTGTCTTCGGCTGTTTTTCTCAGTATTGTAAAATTGAATTTCAGTTAATTACCCACCTAGGGTCTTACTATTAACATATATTATTATTAGAGTGCTAGGAAACCCACTGTCCAAGCCTGCACAGGATCTGGTTGTCTGCACTGTGGTCTGCTGGTGGATGATGCAATATGAAAAAGCCTGGATCCCATGAGCTGTGTTTTCCATGAGTAATTCTTGTAGGCTGCTCTAATTCAAAGCACAGGGCAGTTCTCAGATAAAGCTTGCCTCCAGGCCAGGGATGGATGGTATATTGGCATGTGTGTTTGTTTAAGGTATTCAGCCTCCATGAGCCAGTGATCCTACTCCAGCATGCTCCAGCCCATGAGTGACACACATCTGAATATGTGGTGGTGTATTAGCATTGTTTATGATGGATAAATTTGGACTTGAGAATGGATCTGGACAGCTGTTTAAATGGAGATTTAAACTAACCTTGTCCTGTTACCAATCCCATTGCTTGGATGCTTGTGCTGCTGCAGTGAAGTTGTTTGTGCAGGGAGGCTGTTTGCCAGCAGAAGGGGACTGGTGCCAGGTTACCTTGTTCTCTGGGAGCTGGTCAGGGCTGCGGTGTCTGCAGCCTGCCCTCCCTGCCCAGCCAGCCTGGGCACACGTGGCTGCTGGGCAGGGCTGTGTGCCTGGTGCCAGCTGTCTCCAGGCAGCCCTGGTGACCCTGCCACATCCTCCTTTTTGCCAGTTATCACCGCAAGAAGAGGCAAGTAGGTATCTACCTACTCCCTTATTTAACTGAGAAGGATCCTCATATTCAAAAGCTTCTGTAAATACCATAGCAACACTGAACAGAAATACTTCAAGGCTGCAATAGCATGATATAAAAAATTATTTACCCATTTATTTTTCCTGAAAGTTTTTGACCAAAGTTGTGTGGCTGCAGCAGTTTCTCAAATGACTTGATTTGGGAAGAGTAAATTACTGATTGTTAGCTCAAAGGATTAAAAAACAATGGAGGACTTTAGATATTGTGTTTTTTTCTTATTATTACAGTCACCAACATAAATCTTCTGTTCAAATTGCCTGTGCTTTCCCCTGGCAGCAGAAAGTTGCTTAGCAACCTGCTTGGTTTAGTCATGTGATAAAAATACCAAGATGCCAAAAAATTCCACATTAAAATTATTTTTAAAAGGGTGATATGCTTTTCAAAATTACGAACTAAGGTAAAAAGAAAAAGATTTTTATAACTTGAAAATTTGTTTTTACCCTCTTGCTTGAGGTGTAATCATTCACTGAATCCTAAATTCCAAGCAATTAGTTTTGAATTTTTACAGGCCAATCTACTCCAGATTTCCAGTGCTCAGCAAAACATACCAATGGTTGCAAAACAGTGTGGTCCCTCTTGATAACAGGAAAAAATATTGCATGTCTCTGCAAAGAGAATTAATGGCATTATGACATTTACTGAACACATAAAGTACTTAAACACATCAGAAAATATGTGACTTTGTAAAGGAGTTCAATTTTTAAATGTCAAAATCTCTTTAAAGCAGAGAGATGTTAGAAAACCTATTTGGATTCCTAGTACAATCACTATCTTTTTTTTAAAACAGTATATTTTCTTCAGAGACTTGGTGCAGCCTCCAGCACAGAAATTTCAGCCAGTGTTATTGCCTGTCAGTTGTAATCCCTCAGAATTTCTGCCAGCAAGGATATAATAAGGTAAGATTTGTCTTTTCAAACTCATATCAGATAAAGAATTCTTGAAGTTTATTCTTTACTCACTATGTTAAATATTTGGGTTTTTTTTCCGCAGAAAGTTAAATTCCCATGTTTATTAAGCATTCAGTCAAAAATTCTCATGTTAGTGTAGATACCAATATTTTAGTGTAGATACAGAAAAAGGAAAACACATTAATTTAAAATGGCTCTGACTCAAACTTTCTTTGATGAAAAAACCTAGACTTGAATGTAGATTTTGAGAAAAAAAATGATATTTGGATTTGAGGATTAAACACATAGTTTCATGTACCAGAATATTATTAAAGAATTAAAGAAATATTGTTTTACTTTTTGTACTGTATTTTGGCTAGGTCCAGCCACATTGTGAATTCTTCCTCTTTCAGGAAGATTCCTTTCACATTTAAGTGTATCAATAAAATAAAATATTCTCTTATGAATATATTGATGGGCTATTACAGCTATATGTACTTTGACAATGGAAATATAGGTTGCTAGACAGGTGGCTCCACTACCTTGTACAATTTTATTATTAATTTAGAGATGTTCTCATATTCTCTTCCTTTTCCTAGCCCCACTCACTGTGCTGCTAATCACCAGTTTTAACTTGGGCTGACACCATCTCTGTTGGAGCAGGGTGAAACCACTCACTCCTGGGGTTAGGGTGCCTAAAACCACAAAGCCCAGAGCTCCAGGCACATTGCAGCTGCAAAAGGCATGCCAAGGGGAACACAAAACTCCCACAACATGGCTTGCTCAACAGCTTTCTCCTTTGAACCAGCCTTAGCCCAAGTCTGCTTTTACTGCTCTCCCTAGGGTTAGGGTTCTGAAATCCACAAAGCCCAGAGCTCCAAGCACGCTGCAGTGTAAATGTCATGCCAAGGGGAACACAGAACTGCGACAACATAGCTCCCTCTCCATGGCCGCCCACTCCGGGCCACAGGCCCCTGAACACCAATGCTGGCCTTTTCCCGGGAAACAAAACTCACCAGCCCAGGACCCTGATGTCAGTTTGCCTGTGGCCCTGAGTGCCTGGCTGCCTGCTGAGGTTCTGCACAGTGCAGGATACCTCCCAGACCCAAGCTGCCACCACCGCCAGCTTGGGCTGCTTTGAGAGTCCAAAGCGCCTCCTGCAAACTGACATGAGGAACCTGGAATGGTGAGTTCTGTTTCCTAGGGAAAAGGCTGGCATTGGTGTTCAGGGGCCTGTTCCTCCTTTTGCGTGATAGGACTATAATTCCTTTCCTTACCTTTATTGCTCTCTGTTAGTCAGCTGGTTCCCTTTGTCCTTATTTCTAACACCTCTCTGTTGGAACATGAATGCATTTTCCTGGCTGGTGAAAGGATATTAATTGCTGTCCAAAGCAATGAGTTGCACTTGCCTGCTGAGCCTACTCTGCATTTCCAGATAGGGATATATTATTCTGACACATATATTCTCTTATTTAATGGGATATTGTAGAATCACAATTTCCCTTTGCACATACCTGCAAATGTACATTTATGTTTTCTAAAATATAACATCAAGTGTTTGTTTTGCAAAAAATCTAATCTCTGAAATTTGTGAGAGGCAACTCTGATAAACAGGAAGATGAAGTGAAACCTGACAACCTAGTTTTAAAAACATATGTATTTATTCATTATTTGAGGCAAGAAAGACTATACACAAGCCAGAATATTCTACCAGCTTTATGACATCCTCTTCTCTTCCTGCTTATCGTGGTTAAGAACAACAGTCCACTTAGATGAATAAAAGTCAAAATAATAATCAGAAAAAAGTACTGTTGAAAGACATTTAAATTGCTCTGCAGGATCAATGATGATACCTGAAGAGAGAAAGTCCCCTGGCTTCTCATTCCTTTCTCATACTTTAAATAGACAAGGTATGGAATGGTTTGTAAGATGATTATCTGTGATTTAGGAACACTGAGGAGTATATTTATTTCCTATAGGTTTTATGCCACCTGAGAGCCACCTTTATCTTTCACATAAACGTTTAGGAGAACTGAATGAGACTTTAAAAGGGCAGGACTTGTTTGTTGTCTCACAAGCCAATGAAGGCATACCTGTGAGGAAATCATGTTAGAGCAGACCCAACTTTTCAATTTATGAAGTTAAATAAAGCCTTGTAAGAGCAGTGTGGAATTTCATAACATTCCATTGAGTGTATTGTAAGGGGCTGAAGGGGAGGAGGGGGAAGGCTGAAGGGGAGGAAGAGAATATACATCACTGACATACTTCATCACTTCACATACAGACATCACATTCAATTAAGTATAGAGCTCTCTGTCAACAAACTTGACACATACATCTAGGGAATGTCACCAGCCCCCCAAAATCAATATTCAAGTTATGACAGACTGACAGCTTACCAGCTGAATGAGTCTCCTGGTTTTACCTATTACTGCTTCAGAACCCTGCAAAGTCCTTGTAACATGAACAAACAAAATTAACTAAGGGATAAGACTCACAAGAAACCAAGAGTCAACAATACATACAGAGTGTAAGAAAATTAAGAATGAAATTCAGGCCATCAAGGAACTAAAATACATTGCTGTTAAGGAATCTGAAAATACAACTTCTCAATATTCTAGGAATCTAAAATTGCATTTTTATGTAATTTATCCAGATGAATACAACATTCCCTCTAGAAATAAATCACTATGAACCTAGGGAAGAGTTTACCAGTGCTGCAATATTATTACCATTTTTCTTTTTTTGATATATAAGACCATAAAAGCAGATCAAGCAGAAAAGACCAATGAGGTACCTAGCTTGAAAATTACTTGATAGTGGCCATTATATAAATGAGATGAAGGCTAAACATGCTACCTCTGAAACATTACTTTTGTAAGTGTAGCTCAATAGGTGTAGAGCATACCAGCATATTTATAAGAGGAGAATATTAGTTCTATCATAGTTTTGTGTTTTATGGGATGACAGCCTTATTAGGCTGAGGACTCACAATATGTAAATAGTATAATAGCAGGATATACGGATATACATAGTGGTCTTATTTATGCTAAGTAGAACAAATTGGCCTCTTAATTTTTTTTTGTTTTGTTGGTTTTTTTTTTTTGTTTGTTTTTTTTTGGTTTTTTTTGGTTTGGTTTGGTTTGGTTTGGTTTGGTTTGGTTTTTTTTGTGAAGACACACTCCAGAATGAGTTTGTCCTTATGGATCCTTATTCTGACAACCTGATCTTCAAAAGAAACATCAGTAAATAGGTAAATAGCAATTATTTTGATCCATTTAGTTTTGGTATTGAAGTACAATTTATAGGAGGTGCACAAAAGAGCACAAAAGCACCCTTATGCAGTAGCACAGAAAGGTCTGATGTATGTATTTTGGATCTTTACACTACAAATTATAGAATCATAGAAAGGCTTGGGTGGGAAGGCATTTTAAATATCATCTTGTTGCAACCCACCCTAGCCATGGACAGGGACACTACCTACTAGATCAAGTTGCTCAGATCCCCATCCAACTTGGTCTTGAACAATTCCAGGGATGGGCAATCTGTTCCAGTTCCTCACCACCCTCTGTATATATAACTTCCACCTAACATCTAATCTAATTTTTTTAAATTTTAGTTTAAAAACATTCGCTTTTGTCTATCACAATGCCTATGTACAAAGTCCCTCCCTCATTTTTATAAGTCCCCTTTAAGTACTGGAAGGCCACAATGTGATCTCCCTGCAACCTTTTCTTCTCCAGGTTGAACCACCCCAGTTTTCTCAGTCTGTCTTCATTGGAGAGGTGCTGCATCTCTCTGACCATCTTTGTAACCCTCCTCTGGACTTGCTCTAACAGACCTGTCTTTCTTGTGCTGAGGACCCCAGACCTGGATGCAATATTCCAGGTTAAGAAGTAATCACTGTTTTTATCTTGAATCATGAACTTGCTTGTTCCTCTCCTTTCTGTTTTCTTTCTCTGTGCTGCTAGGGGTGGGGTTGGGGACGTGGAAAATAAAGGGGGAAGGGTGTATTTGGCCAAGGCTAATCCACCACAGTCGTCTTATTCTTCCCCCTTTTAAACCATCTGCAAACTTGTTGAGGGTATGCACAGTCCCACTGCCCAGGTCATTGATGAAGAAGCTGAGCATTATTGGCCCCAGTATCAACCCCTGGGGTACACTGCTGCTAGTTTTCTTCCAACTGGATTTTCTGCCACTGGTTAAAATCCAGTAGGCTTAGTCATTCAGTCAAATGTCAATCACTCCATATGCACTCACATAACCTGTGCTTCATCACCTTGTCCAAGAGAATGTTAGGTGAAACAGTGTTAAAAGCCCTAGTAAAGTCAAAGTAAATGACTCCCACTACTCTCCTCTCATTCACAGAGTTAGTCACCTCATTGTAGAAGGCTAATGTTTTGGTTAAGCATGATTTGCCCTCATAATTCTATGAAGACCACTCCTGATCACTTTGTCCTTCATGTGTTTGGAAATGCTGCAGAAGGATTATGTCCATCATCTTCTCAGCTAGAGAGGTGAGGCTGACCAGTCTGTAGTTCTCCAGTTCTGCCTCCTTTCCATTCTTGAAGATAGGAATGGCATTTGCTCTCTTCAAGATCCTCCCCACTCATAAATTTTCAAAAACAATCAAGAGTGACTTCGCAATGTAATCAGCCAGCTCCCTCAGCACTCAGATCTGAACATATTTATGTATTTAAACTTAGTTTTGTCCTAATGTACTTTCTAGAGAAATAAAAAACTTCATAAAAATGACAGCATTTCAGGAGAGACTTTAAGACTAAGCTAATAATGTCTTTATGAAAGCGATTTTAAATATCAGATGAGTGAAAGAGGAATCTTTCAAAATATGTTCACAGTCTTCCATAAATAACACACTACTTAAAGATCAAACTTTTAAAGATCTTTTCCATATGTTCTATGCATGAAGTAAATGTGAGGTCAGATTCTAGAGTTAATGAACTAAGCCCATCCAGACAGAATTTTGAATGGAGGGAGGAAGGTAATCAGAGACTATAATATTTACTTTCTGATCAGATATTTGCTTTAAACCCATTAGAAACCACAAAAACCTAGAGAATATACAAAAGTGCAAAGGGCACAGGAACAATAAAGGGAAATGAAGTGACAATTTCATTATATAGTGACATTTGGTTATCAAGAGCTAATTATTTCAAATATTGTTTTTCAATAACATGGCATGTAGAATAGTTTATTATTTTACAGTATATTATAAAGCTTTATTATTTGTATTTAATAATTGTAGTTTCTTGTAGCTGCCATAAATTGGCTAATCTTTATTTTTCATCTTTTTTCATGTACTAAGTAGAATTTTGCTTTTGCTGTTGCTTGCTGTTGCATTGTTGAAATGAGATTTCAGCTTCTTTCATTAATGCATAGCCTTTGTTGTTTACCTTCACTCATGATGAAGATCCAAATGTCTATATGTATATGCAAGAGGATATGTAGAAAATACCTGTATTTGTTTCCTAATGCAGAATTTAATGAGATAACAGCACAAAGAAGCATCTATTTCCCATACATATTATTCTATCTGTTAGTAAACTGGCATTTGTTAAATTTGCCACCTACAGAGGAATAAAATGTATATTTGATTAACTCCAGGTAAGTCTTTGAAAGAAAATATTTTTCTGTACTCTTGTACTCTTCTAGGATTCTGCTAATTTAGCAGCCAGAAGGAGTTTATGGTCTGAAAAGATGTAAGTGTATTTACTAAAGAGACTCCAGGAACACAAATTTGCAAACATTTTGTAATCACTTAAGCTTAGAGAGAACAAAATGTACTCTAAAAATACAGCTTTTAAAATGTTCACTGAACACAGCTCCTTCAAATTTTCAGAAAGACTGCTCCTTCCATATAATATTTAAACAAATACAATAAGTCAGATTTTCTGAGTGCTGTTTTAAATTGGAAGTAGAGAGGAAATGTTGTTCTTCTTATCATGAAGTTAAAGACAGGTACATGAAATAACTTTTCAAGGTCAAACAGCAAGTGAATTGCTAATGGGGCACAGAGTCCAGATTTTTTGCTGTGTAGTCTTGTATATCATCTAATAAATCACAGCAAACCTTTTCAAAAAGCTAACCTCATTAGTTGGGAATTATTATTGCTGTACCTTTTCCCTAATAAAGCATATTTCTCTTTTGGGTCAAGATATGAATGCTGACATTGTGCTGAAAGTTTGTTTCAGGCCACTTGACCAAGATGAAAAATCAGATGAAGTCTTTAAACAACTCAGAAATCATTTGCTCTTGGGGAATGGTAGGTGGAGGAATGGGGGAGACAGGGGACATCTGCTCATTATGATGTCTTATGGAAGGGGAACGGAGCAAGATATAAGGAACCCAGAAGATTTCTGGTGAATGTCAGGTTCTCAACACAGGTACCGCATAATCTAAGGGGCAATGCACAGATTGATCTGCTATTCACAGACAGGGAAGAAAGGATAAGAGAGAGAGAATAAATAATAGAAACATGGACTATAGTAATCATGAAATTGTGGAGTTAAAAATCCTGAGGTGAACGAAGAAACAAGTAGCAGAGAACTGATCCTGAAATTTAGAAGACCAACTTTCAGATTACTCATGGAATCTGAAGCTGCATAGGATCCCTTCCAGAGACTTTTTAGCATCTGCTGCTTCTAGTACTACATTTAGCTTAATCCCATTTGATGTTTTTGTCTGATGAAATGGAGTTTATCTGTATTTATTTATCCTGAAGACTTCTGCAGGCACTTCAAGACACAGTTCATTTGACTAATACAGGCTAGAGACTTCATGCCCTAAGTGTGCCTACATTCATCATTGCCTAAAGGATGGCTAATACAATAATCTTTGAATACAGACATAACAATAGATGATATAAATCCCATCATTTTGACATAAATGTAGGCTTGGCTTGGGAAAATATCTTTAAAGTCTCTTAATGCTACTGTTTTTACACTTAAAGATTAGATCCTCCAAAATCGTGGTAATAAATACTGTATTTAGATGATGATAGTTTCTAGAAATCCAAACTCTCAGTATGTCCTGAGGCTGCTCCATTTTAATGGTGCATGGTGTGCCTAGTAATTCTTTGCTGCAATCCTATGTCAGTAGTGCTTCATAAGGAATATGTTCCTTCTCATACCAAAGTATCCTTGTAGGAAGGGGTAACACATCATTTCCTACCGTACAGATGGAAAAAAGAGATAAGGTAAGAAAATAAGAGCTGTCATGGACTGAGTTATCAAGTCCAAATTAATCTTACCTAAGCCTCAAAGTAGAAGCAAATGCCAACATAATTATATCACATGTGTCTTGTATTCTGCTCTATCTCCAATTACAACTTGAAGAAGAAAGCTACAGGCTGTTGAGAACTGCATGGAATATACAATTGTTGCTGTTAACTTTTCTTTTTAATGGAGACTTCTGTTAGACTTTTAAAATCCTTATATTGAAGCAAAACAGCATTTTTCTTCCTAGTGTACCCACATGAAGATGTGCATAATCAAAACCAGGAGTGGCTTTTCTCTATTCTGTAGTTGTCAATTTGCATAACAGCAGTGGTTGTATGGATGTCTTGACACACACAAACAAATCCATTTATTAACATTCAGAACACATCTGCACACTGCTTGAGTTTTGGGGTTTTTTCTCTCTAATGCTGCACCTGTGCATACACTATTTTCTTTTTCACTGGTGGCTTTTTGGCATTAGCAGAGTAACGGAAATGTTGCCTTTGTCATAGAAAATGAGGGAACACTGTATATTTTGTTAAAGCCAGAAAATACTGGCCCTGTGGTAGAAGACAAGAAAAAAAGAAGTACAAAATGGTGAAACAGTAGGTTCCAACTCATTGGAACTCACTGTTATGTACTTCAAAAGCTTTCAATGTAGTAAAAGAAATAAACAGAACTGTGTTCAGGAAACTCAGAATAAGAACGGCTAATGTCCTTATCACCTCTCATTATATCCCCAGAGGCAGTACTATTCTTTTTTTTTTGTTACTAATTTGTTTATTTCAAGGTTTTTTGTATTTATCTTTTTCTTCCAAATATAAATATTAGTAAACAAATATCACCAGTGGTTAGTGAACGGGTCCCAAAGCAATGAATTTTCAATGCTTGCTCTTTCATAATATTTTGTTTAACTAGAGAAGCTTAAACTCATTTTCCTGCTGTGAACAAATATTTCTTCTCATATTGCTCGAATTTTGGCAGTGATCTTATGAAACACCAGACAGAGGTCAAATGCAGAAATGATGAAAGAAGCTCTTAGGCTGTCTTTAATGGTCTGGCTTAAAAGCAGTAACCTGATATATTCCTTGCCAGTTCCTAAACATGGAAGTTAGAACAAATGGCGCTCCCTTGAATTTGACTTCAATTTCTGAAAATGCCTCATTTACATGAAGATCTAGCTATGAGAGTTATTTCAACATTTACTGTATTTTTCACCTCTTCAGTACTGTGACTTTACCATTTAAATTTGATGCCAAAAAAATTTGCCCTTCCATATAAAAATGAAAACAGTAACTTCAGTAAAAAGGCAGAGTTTATAGAGAGAGAGACAGAATGTAAGATCTTGTTACTTTAAAAAAAAAAGAGAGTAGTTGATGCACTTGAGTCATATGGTAATAAACTATGCATGGGGTATGCAAAACTTAACACAATATGTGAATAATATATAGAAAGTAGGGAATATATGGGTAGAGGAAAGATTTAAAGAGACTGACTCTTTTGGAAGCAATCAAAAACCTCTTCACAGCAGCAATACCAGAAGTGCAAAATAATGTAATTTATTTAATACAACATCATTGAACTAAAATCGCAAATAGAGAAGGAAGTGGCAGTTTCAATGCATTAAGCATATTTTTTCCCCCAAGAAATAATAGTGAGGTTCCACTTGAGTCACAAATGACTCCATTTATATTTATTTTACCTGTCTTGGACAGCAACTTGACAGAATTGAGCGCAGCCACTGACCTAGATGGTTGGCTACATGCAATTTTATTACCTTATATTTGTCAGTGAAGCTCATTGTTCAGTTGCACAGATCATTGTCTGCAGAAAAGGTCACAATTGGGGTTCTGGGTGCCTGCTGGGTGGTGGGATGTAGTTATGGTAGTAGACTGCAGTGAGGCTGCTGGTACTGGCTTGGTGATGAAACATCACTGGTGAAAGCAGTCCCAGAGTGAGCATTTCCCTACATAATCAGATGAAATTATGTAATCTAACAGGGATTTTCTTTGAGTCTTGAGGAATCTGTGACTGAGACTCCTGGCAATTCCAACTCTATTAGAAAATATTCGCTAGGAACTGCTGCTGCTATTATTGGTGAAAGTAATACAAGAAAGACTGCTTAGCTGGGATAAAGCTGGGACAAAGCTGGGATAAAGAGGATTAAAGAATAAAAAATTATGCAAAGACAATTTGGCTGTTTATGTCCCATATGAACAGTCAAGATCAACTATGGCTTCACCAGGTTTGAAAGAATTTAATGGTAAACTAACAAACTTGATTTTATAGCTTGAAAAGAAAGGCATGACATTTGTATGTTTTCCTTTTGGCTGATTTTCTTTTAAAATTTGCTGGCTTGCTATAGGGAATGTGTACTTTCAAAATTATTTCCTTCCTCCTTCCAAGCAATTTGTGACATGACCAAAAGAAGGTGCTTGATTTATATCATACCTTTACAATGCACTTTTTCTAGCAGTGAGCTTGGGAATAATTCAGCTTGCATACAAGCAGGTGCTGAAGTATGTAGGAAGAAGAATTCTGTGAGTATGTGGGGACCTAGTCTTACAAGGCTGTTTTCAACACGAAAGCAGTCAAGGGTATTCTGTCTGTGGCAAGGTCATGCAATGGCATTGAATTTCTTTTCTGTGATAAGGGAAGACATTTACTGAGCTTTAGGAAGTGCATGAAGGGTGAAGGGATAGTTTGACAGACACTTGCAGGCTGCCTGCAAACACCTGCAATAGCTGGATGATACATCTAGAGAGTATCTACAGAGAAACTTATCAACTTGCAATCAACAGTGGACATGTCCCCAGTGTCAAAACAGTGGGCAAGAATTCTTTGATCTTTGCATGAATTTTAAGTTTAGATGTTAATAGAAACAACATAACACCAGAAATAAGCTTAACTTAGGCAGAGTACAGGCTTATTAAGCATTGTTTATTTTTAAAATCTCTGTTATACTGGATTTAAAAAAATGTATTAAGTGTATTGCTCTTGCTCTGCAGAGGTATCAGCATTCTCTTTGACACTACAGGAGAATTCTGATAAGTACCTTTTATCTCTACAGGATATATTAAAAGAGTAGAAGGGGAGTGGGATGTCATGACTTTTGTCATGCCTCTGTTGACATGATCAGGTTGTAAAGCTGCTGATTATGAGATTATTACGTGGCCTTTCATTATTATTTTCTCCTTAAGGCAGAGAAGGAATTTGGTCACAATTTGATTGTGTTCCTGTTCTGTCAGCTGTGACATATTTAAGGCATTAATACAAAAAATGGAACAGTTTTTCTCAGATATTTTTGCTGTTTGGTTGTTGTCTACAGCTAAGCACAGCCGAGGAATTGCTCCTGACTATAATTAGGGATAGTCTGAACTGGGTCAGTTCAAATGCTGCAGGGCTACACAGGCTACTGAGCAGTGTAAAACACTGCTAAATCTGCTTGGGAAGGACAGAATAAATGGGTTATGTGTTTTTTCACATATAGGCTGCAAGTGCATACACAAGGCTAAATGTAATCAATATAATCATCATAAAAGTCTCTTTACACCAGCTTTCTATGTAGCCTAGTGGTATCTCACTGTGTATCCGAATTACCTTTATGTCACTGTTTTGAAATTTGTTTAAAACAAGAATAGGAAGACAAAAGCAAAACTGGCAGAATATTTGTATTCATAAAGTGATCAAATTGCAATGATGCTAGTTCATATGAAATCTTAAAAATAAAATGCTTTGAGTCTCCTACAGAATGTGTGAATAGAGAGGTAAGATTGGGATGCCTAAGATTGGGATCAAACCAGAGAGTCTTCATAAGGTAGAAGAAAAAAGCTAAGTAGGTTGTCTAATGGTGGCCAATAGAAAATACTGAGGTAACAGCTGGGTCTGCCTTCTCCAATGTTCAGGCATTTTGCGAGTCAGGATTGACTCCATGGTTTTTCCTCACCAAGAAAACAAAATTCCAAAACCCAGTCAGGAAATCACTCTTTTGAGTTTATTGTTAATACTTGGCTAACTTTGCAAGAAACAGGACTGGATTTCTAGCATCTGTTTGTGCATTTCAAATCAGGTCCTTTATAATTTTGGTTGGCTTTATCTTCCAAGAAACTGCTCTAGACATACAGCTGTGTTTCTTCTCAATCTCATCTCTGTCAACTAATTCAGAATTCTTTTATGTGTAGTAGAAGAGGTTGAAACTATGTTTTCCTTCCTTTCCAAAAGCAGCATATTTCTTTTCCGCTACGGGATTTGATCTTCCTTGTGAAAGCAGATAAATCTGTGTCTCCCACAACACACATGACTCCAAAAAACACAGGACTATGGAAGAAGGCCCATAAACCATACTGTCAGGCTGCTTTCAGAGAGAATAACAGCTTCTTATCACTTTCTAGGAATTTGTTTTCAAGGTATCAGGAACTGGCAGGCATGCTTTGAGAACCTTTGCTGGATTACTTTCCTCAGGATTCAGCTGGAAGATTGTTTAATTTCAGGCCTACCAATAATGAAATGTTTCTACATGTGTGTGTACCAATACAGTTTCAGGTATCAGATCAGCTCCAAGAAGAAGGTTGAGCAGTACATGCTATTAAGGTGCAGCTCAGTTAGATATCAGTAAGTGAGAAATGGGTCATGATTCTGAAATCTTTTGTCAGGGTCACGATCGCTATTTTTCTGACTATCAGAGAAAAATATCACCTACTCCCTTTTCATTCACAATTTTATTTCTTTCAGGATATCTCCATTGATGTTAGTTCAGGTAAACACAGCTGAGGTAATTTTTAAAAATTATTTTTCTTTAGCGCTTATCTAATACTGATGAGATGCTGAATCCAGAAAAGTGTTGGCTTTCATGGCACTGAATAGAAAGGGTCAAGCCTTCCTTGTTGCTATTGAGCCTGCTGTGAATATTGCCCAAAGGCTGAAGTCAGCCCTCTGAATCTGGTATTTAGGGCTGTGGACTCCACTTAAGAGATATTGCACAGCATTCAGAAAGTAATTCAGATTATTTTTTTATTGTAGTAAATATCATATCAGTATCAAATTAATTTAGTTTGACTAATTAAAAGTCTCCAGAAACTATTGCTAAAGCAAAGGGGATCTAAATGCCACACACACTCCATAATAATAAAAAAGTGATGAAGTGCATTATCACAATCAAGATGTTTCTTGGACTTACTTTAGGAAATGCAAGTTAGGTTAGAGTTCCTTTTGGTTGCAGTATTTTAATACTGTTTCTCAGACAAAGCAAAGGTTAAGTAAGAGGGAGGGTACTTCATTGTTAGAAATCACCAGGGGCCAGGTCTGATCTTGGGATCATGAAGGTATTGGCTTAAAGTGCTAAAAAATGTGGCATCATTTTCTGAAGCTAAAATATCTCCCTTTTCTGTCTGAGTCTTGAAGATCCCTCATTAACTTAAACTTTAAAAATCATTTATTCTTCTATGTAACTACCATTTCGTTTATCTCTCCTTCTGTAATAGAAACAGTCTGAGAAGTGTGCCAAATCCTTTAAAAAAAAAAAAAAGAAAGTGGATGGACGGTTGGGGGTGTGGAGTGGAGATGAACAAACAAACCTACCAGATTTTCCATTTGGAGATATCTTCAGGAAGTTATACATTGCTGCTGTTTCCCATATTAAGCCACTTTATATTTTTCTAGATGTTGATCTGGATCTCTCATAATAAAAGATTAGAAATCTGTAGGGGAGTATGAGCTCCCTCTTTTATAATTGTATCTCTAGTAAAGTGTGTTTATCTCCAATGCAGGCTTCTAATCACTACCATACCTTAATTAATCTTTGATACTTGAAATATTGGCAGGTCCAAGACTGCAATGGATTTTCTATGTAAATATGCTGTCTGCTCCACAGAAGCCTGTGAATTAAAACACGATAGATCAGATTCCAAGCAGGTAGCTACCAAGAGTAATCTGCCATCAAGATTGATTAAAATTGTCATTTTATCTGAAATTCTGTATTCCATGTTAATATAGTCTGAAGTCTTAAAAGAATGTGAATTTTAACTGAGTGTAATTGTTTAACTTCAGGTGAATTAAGCTAATCTAGAAAATGGAATATTGGTAATGTTTGTAGTATTCTTATTAGAAAAATAAGAAAAAATGCTAGAAGATATTTTATAATTTAAAAAACCCCTTTTCAATTTTGTAAGAACAGGGATAAGTTTTTCAGCTATTTGGATCCCTCTATTAGGGCTTTCAACAAGGAATGCAGGAATTAAAATTCCATATAATTCTATCTTAAGTATACAACAATTGAACCATAAAACCTTGAGAATCTTCCATGACTTCCTCTCATGGAAGGCATTTCACTATTATTAGTCATTATAGGTTGTTAATGTTCTGTGTATCAGAGTAAGTTCAGCACAGTTAGCAGCTGTGGTACTGAAAAACAATATTTATAATTCCTTGTCAATTTTTCTCCTTTCTGGTGCTCACACGACTGTGTCAACACACACCATCTGAAACTAAGAAGTTGCTAACTTCTCTAGGGCTCCTCCACATTTATTCATTGACAGTCCTCAAAAGCATACATAGGATACAGCAGAGAGCACCCTTGAATTGCTTGTAGGCATTGTTTCATTTCTTAAATTTTTCAAACAGAGCCACAGAAAAATCTGAGATTTCTGTTAAATATTTATGCTTCTTCTGCAAGATCATTACAGGAATTTAAAATCAAAATTGCATGCAATTTATGTCTTTAAATGAAAGGATAAAACCAGAAGTCATGTTTACAATATTTCAGACAAATACTAAGCTATTCTAGGTTTGTATGTTTCTCTATAGTTTTATTTTTTCTTTTTGTTTGTCTCTTTTTTTTTACTTTGGAAATTTAATGATAAATTAAGTCTCTAAGAGGTGTATAGGGCAGAGAATTTATTTACTATATAACGAGCTGCATAGCCACTCTGAACTACAATCCACACTAAATCTGACTAATGCTATTTATTATTTGACTCATGTTCTGCTTAAGAGCTTGTTTTATAAAAGTTTAAAATATTTGGTTTAAAGTGAAGTATGTAATTTCCACAGCTGAACTATCTTTGAAACCCTTCAAACTACATGATTTTTCCATTTAAAAAAATAAGCCAATGTATGATAATGATTTGCAAAAACTCTGCAGAAATATGTAGTCTGCTGGATTTTAGTTGCACAATGAGCAACAAATACTAATGATGCATGACAATATAGTCTCACAATTACCTTGAATTTATATCAAAATTTATTTCCAAATTGTTTACTTGTACAAGTGGCAAAAGGGAGGAATTAGGCTTTATAGGTTCATACTAGGAATCTTTTACTGTCTCTTTCCATCTGTCTTCTACAAAAAAATAACCTCCTTGATTCCAACATGCCGCCTTCCTTACTTTGAAAAGTTGTTTCAGATCAACAGCTGCACTCACCACAGAAGATAAAACATTCTGCACACTAGCAACTGACTGGACCTAGGAAATGGTAATCTTTTCTAGGAGAGCATTTAAATTTCCCTAAAGAATAGAGAACCTTCTCATCCATGAGAAGAGGTTCCCTGAGGTTCTGGTTGAGGTATGAGTTCAAATGCTTTAACAAGGCTTTTATGCCTCTGTCTGTTCAGAGGAGGTTACCTTTTCCACTGCTTCTTGTTACAAAGGCTGATGGATTTTAGGCTATATGTAATATTTTTTATGATTCAGAGAAGTATCAGAGCAAAGATCTAATTCACCTATATGCATACAAATTATTTCAATGATCCTTCAAAGCTAAACACCAAACAAAAGACAACAAAAACAGCCAAATCCACAAACCCAAACCTAACACTTTTTGGAAATGTATTTTCCTTCCTATCTTCACTTGCTTTTTGTCTTAAAGTCTCTCTTTTAACCATGACTGCTTTTTCCCTTTGCTCTGTCCTTCAACCTCAGGTGGCTGGAAAAGTCCTTTTAATGTTCTCCTTGATGATTTCTTTTTTCCACTGATCTCAGGTTGCTTCTTGACTCACCCAAGAACTCTTCTCACCATACATCTCTGTAACTACAGTTCTTCTTTATCGATTCCAGGATGTTGCTTTCATTATACTCTTTCTAACACAACTGTTGAAGTAACATCTATCCTGTGATTCCAGTATCTGGCTTTTTGGCACAGCCTTGCTAGGTCTTGACACAAACTGGCTCCAGAGTCTTTCCATTTAGAGGAAGTTTTGAAGGATGACTTGAGGAAGAACAGTTATTAAATGAAAATAAAAAGCTACTTCTCATTGCCATACAATCCTGAAAAATTGGCTAAGGCATTGATTTACTGGGACAGTGGTAGACTTGAGAAAATCAGAACTATTGGCAACATGAAAGAATGAGTGTCTGGAAGGAATTACTGGGGACAGAAAGTGAAACAGATGGGAATGTAATACTGCAACAGGAGTTTGTTAAAACAGGTAATGGTCTTTCTGAAAGGATTTCTTGCTTGTGCCCAGAACAATAAACTCTGGACACAAGAACATCAAAGGAAAAATGGGGTTAGATTTACTGCTATTAATTCCACTCAGCAGGTATTCTCTCCCTTTAGTTATATGGATTTACATGGAAAATAAAGTTTTCTGTTTCTTTAGGCCTCAATTCAGCAAACACTTGAGCATATCCTTAACTCAAAAAAAAAAATTCCAGTTGTACACAATGAGTCTTAGATATATTTAAGGATATAAATTATAACCTGAGGGTATAGTTAGGTGTTTCAGAATAGACATGCCATTGGGTGTGTCAGGAGCACACCACCCTGTCTTCTCTTTCCTTTGTGTGGTTGTCTTCAGAGCAGTGGGTCTGTGACAGGAAGCCTCTGCTTGGGTCTGAGATGGCACCCAGAGACTTCCCAAGGCTATGTGCCCGTCTCCCTCTCTGGCTGAGCAACTGTTTTCTGCTGGGCATCTGTTACTGATCTATTGGCCCTTGGTGTGGACTGAAACTCTTTGTACCCTAGAATGAGAAGCCTCCCAAGTGTGTCTGTGTGCTTTGGGTCACTGTCCTTGGCCATGTAGTGACAATGCACCTGATGGGGGTTAGCTGCCATTGGAGCGTTGCTGTACTTACCCCCACTCTTTATTATTTTTAGCCACTGGTTTTCATAGCAAAATACATTTTGTTTGTATTTGTTAGCTGAAAATGAGTTTGCTTTTGTATACTCCCATGACATTGTGTCTCAACAGTTCTTTTCAGTTCAGTGCATTCAAGGCAATTTATTCCTGTTTCTTTTTATGTTACCAGCTCCATTTTAATACTGATGCTTGTTTGTGTGCTTTGTCATTTCAGACCTCTTAACAGTCCCAAAGCAGCCAGGGTCCATCCGCAAACCACCCACATACCAAAAATTAAAAAAACAAACAAACAAAAAACCCAAAACTCCAATTTTCTCAGGAAATGGAACTTTCTGTCAATCTTCTAAGACTGTGTGTCTGCAGAGGGCAGCATCAACTTTTTCTGTATTCTGATTCATTCCTCTATGTGGGAAACCCACATTTTACATATCCTTTATAAGCACTTATGATTTTGAATAAGAAAAATACTTCTGGTCAAAGCAGACAATAGCATTCTCACAAATAACAAGAAAGTTTTACACTTCCATCCTATCTAGTTAGAAACTGATCCTTCTAGAGACATAAGCTGTATTTGACCACATCAACACTTCCATTTTCTTGAAAAAAATTGCATTTCTATTTTCCTATGAAGTAATGTTGGTTCTAGATTCATTACAAAACTCTGCCATTCTTTCTTTTAAGCTAATAGAGCTTTTCTCTGGTTTTTTGTGTTTTTGTTTTTGTTTTTTTTTTTGTTTTTTTTTTTTTTGATACAGAATGTTCTGGAGTTATTTCTTTATAATACTAAATTAAATTCATAACATGAATTAAACATTGTGAAATTATGCAATAGGCATTCTGATATTGCTTGTGGGTGACAAATATGTTTTACTTCCTTTGAGAATTTTTGTTTGCTTTGCCCTGAAACACTGCACTTGGATTGTCCTGTGAATGTTTCAGAAATTACAGTTTTGGCATGATATATTTCAAGGATTTAAAAAGAACACATATTTGTGAACTGACCCAATCTCCTTCAGAGGCATTATTAAATACTGTGCCTTATGCTTGTTAAAAGTTGCTGGGAATTGTCCTATAATTATACTATACCATTATCAAGGAATAGACCATGATAAGGACAAGAGTCATGTCAAATTCTTCCATTCTTATGGTCCTAATTCCAATATCTCTCAATTTCTTTGAGTTGGAATGGTCAGTTTATTTATTCTACTAAAATCTGGGGGAACTAAAGTTGATTCATATTTGGCAGACTCCCACACTCACCATTCATAAAAAACTAAAATTTTGGTAGGAATAATTTTCCCTACAGACAGCAGGAAAACTATTGCATTTTGATGCATCCAAAATTATTTAATTGGCTGTCATTTACTGAAAATCTTATATGATTTGAATAAACCTTACTATATTCTAGTTTAGTAAATTCTTAAAAAAATCTCCTCTATGGATAATTCAATTTTAGTACAGTATTTGGAGATTAAACTACGTTTAATACTAATTTATAAATTAGTACATTATTTTAGGGAGATAATGTTTAGACAAAAATGGTACACCAATTTTCCAGGAAAACTTTTGAAATTAATACTTGAATGGTACACATAGTAAGATTTTTAGAGCTGCCTTTAAGAATTTAATAAACATGTTCATGTTGTCTAAAAATTATCTATAAATAAAAAGTAAATTTATTATAAAAAGGTCAAATATTAAAAGTTTTTCATTAGAGAGTACTACTAAATTACTTGGACAGTCTGAAGACTTATCAAAATAATAGTGTGTCCTTTATTATGTGTGTCCTAGACCAACATAAAAGGCTTGGCCCCTGAAAATCTCTAGTCTTTAATCCAGGGTACTCTAGGATTCATCTGCTAGGTCAGATAATGGCACAGAATCAATACCTGAAATGACATACAAGCATCATATACGCAAAAGTATTTGAAGTCTTTGAAGATATAAGGTGATGTCCTTTACGGATAAGATGTAGCAGTGTGTTTCCCAACCACATTTTTTTCAAACCTAATTATAATTTATTCTTTTGATAAAATACTCATTGGAAGGTAAAAATCAAATCCAGCTATATAGCTACCTAAAAGAAATATATATATTAAGGATTTTTCTAAATTCGCTTTTGTTTTTCTGGCTCAAGCAAAGCATTATCAGACAGGTTTTTCTTAGAAATCATCAAAAAAATAATTCTCACTGGCATTCTGGCACAACATAAAACCAGCATATGTTTCAGCAAGAGCAAGAGATTAATGCCTTACTTCAGAATTAACAGAAGTTTGTTGAATTTGAAATTCTTCTAATTCAACTCAGTACTCAGAAGTTTGTTGAATTAGAAATTCTTCCATTGTATCTCAGATGAGAAAATAATTATTAATCACTAATTAGCAGAGAAAGCCTCTCATATTAAAAGGCTTATGTTAAGGAATACTTTGAAAACTCAGGTTTTAGCATGAACTTTGGCTCTTGTCCATGGGACTCAGTTACAAGTGCATTGCAGTATCTGTTCTTGTTTTAAAACTAACATTGCAACTTTTGATGAGAAGACATGTACTAATATGTGATGAAGTATTGGTAAGCATTGTGAATAAATAGGTGTCTGCCAAGCAAGCAAAGAAGTTGTCATTAGCTGGAACAACCAAGATTTGGGAGAGGTTGTACGGAGCGCACAATTATGGAGACGCTCTTTGTGAATGGAAAGAGAGACGTAATCAAAATTTCACAAAAACATCAAAAGTGAGAGTTTTCAGTACTTTCAGGTACGTGAGACAACAGATGTGGGTACAGACTTGGTAGACAGCAAACATAACATTCGTGAAGAAACAGGATTAAAGGCAGAACCATTCAAGGACACTATCAGGAGCAGGTTTATCTTAAAATAATCCTGAGAGACCAGAAAGCAGTGTAATGAAGATTCATTTTACAGGTGGTGAAGAGTTTACAGACTGATTTGTGAACAATGAATGACAAATTCACTGAAAAATGTTAGCTGACCATAAAGTACAGTTCAATGATCCTCCCTCACAAATTAGAATGATATAATTATTTTGCTACTCTCAGAAAGCAAATATATAAAAATAGATACTGTTTCACAAATCAAATTGGATTTATGAATTAGATTTTTTAGAAGCACTGGGTAAAAAGAAGCATGTTACAGCTGGGTATGGTGTTGGGCCTTATGGTACAGGGGGTATTGGAAATGCGCATTTAAAGACATAAGTGGGTCTTCAAATAGCAACCTTTTAGGTTCATTTTTGGGGTTATTTTGTCTTTTATTTTTTTTTAGTTTGGTTTGTTTTTTTTAAATACTTGCAATAGTTGGGATTTGATTACTTTTTATTGCACTTGCAGTCCCTATCTGTACTAAATGCTCATTTGTGCTTCTAGGAGATAGACTAGAAAATGCATTTGTTATACCTGATAATTACAGCCTAACTATCATACTAATTCCAAAATATGATTTCTTCATTGCCTCTTTTTCTGTTGTTCCTTTAATCAGAGTAACTTTTTTATAATACCTTGACCACAATTAAATAAGAGTTGATGCCTTGTTTTTTGCCAGGAATAATTTCCCTTTGCAATATTATACTTTATTTTATGCTCCATGATGTTACACTAATTAGAGCTATCTGAAATGTGTATACATTTTAACGGATTTTGCCCCAAACCATCTGCTGCATGTGTACTTTCACCTGCCCACCCTAGATCCACTTTAAAAATATAGTAGATATAAACTTTAAAAAGTTTAAAGATCCACTTTAAAAATATAGTAGATATAAACTAACTGGAGCTCAATAATCTGTAATTGAATTTGATGGGCTCGGGATTGCTAAGAGGATGCCAGCTATGAAACACAAGGTACTTAAGTATAATACTAGCCATTAAATGTAACAGTTCACTCAGGGAATCTTCCCTCAGTTTCTTCATTTATACTTTAGAGTATGACTACAGTTTCCAACTCTTTGTATGTTCTCCAAATTGGCTATTTATTTTGGCAGGAATGCTACTTGGTCCTGTCATTCAAGCATCACTATATTGAAAAGAATTCCAGAATAATCTCAATGACAGAAACACTGCATTATTTGAAATAATATTTTCATAAATAAAATCATCAAAAAATATCAAAACTGAATTATGAATAGAGTTGGTTTTGTTAACATTACGTTACTTAAAAACCTCTACTATGCCCCAAAAGTGTTGAATGTACTCCTTTCTCTCAATGGAAAGTAAGATTGAGACCAAAGATTTTTATTTTATGGATAATTTTCAGATCAGTATTGTACATTGATGAATATTTTCATACTATGTAGCAGTCACTGTGTGAAAGATTGTCCATGTAGACCCAAATTCTGATTCACACATGCATATATATATATATATGTGTGTGTCTATGTTCCTCTCCATATCCATATTTATTTGTTATATATAGTTTCTTGGTATCAAGAAAAAAATTCATTCACTAGAATGTGCACATATATATATATATATATATATATATCATAGAACATAGTAAATTATATATATATAGTAAACATAGTAAATTATATATATTTAAAAATTTTTAAAAATTTAAAACTTTATATATATATAGTTTTAAATTTTTTTAAATTTTTTTTGTTAAAGGTTTTCTAGTGAAGTTTTATGATAATGACTTGACTTTGAGAGACTCTTCTCCTGACAGTCAAGCATCAAAACTTCTGATCCAAAACTGCATCAAAGCTACTTTTGAATGTTGCACTGAACATTCTGAAACTCTTAAGTTCAGCCAAGCATTGATGAAGCACAAATCAGAAGCCATCACTCAAGACTCCAAATCATATGGAATAAATAAACTTTTGGAGCATTCCTAAAGCTGCCAAAAAAGACCATCCATTCCAAAATTATACCTTACTGTAGCAACTTTTATTTGAATTTCTTCTGCACCTGGATATTACAAGACTTTAATCTTCTACAAATAGAGAATGACTATGCTTTCACAGAATATAGAATCCAGGTAAAACTACAAATTAATATTACAAGGAAACAGATGAAAGATAAATATTTCAGTGGAATCCCTCCATATTTTACAGAGGTTTCTGAGTTTTTATTTTCAGTGTAAGTAGCTTGCATGGTCTTTTACAGAATTTTTACAGAACTATTTACATTAACTGTTGCCACATGTGAGAACAAAGTGATCTTCTATAAAAGGCATAATATTTGAAACCCCGAGTCAGTCTTACCTCTCTTCATGGTAAAATCATGGAACAGATCCTCTGAAAGACATGCTGAGACATATGAAAAACAGTGAGGTGATTATGGACAGCAGATCTTACAGCAGTCTTTCAATAAATAAAGGAAACTTAAAGGAAAGAAGAAGACTTCATGGCCTGTAGGGAGAGAACAAGAGGTAATAGTTTTAGACTAAAACAGGGTAGGTTTCTCTTTTATATAAGAACACATTAAGTGTGGGGAGATATAGGTGTAATTTTTGCCCCAGGGGCGGGACTCCATGATATCAGAAGGCTAATTAATCACTTTATTATACTATATTATTCTTTACTATATTACACTATATTACCCTACATCTAAACTGAAAACTGAACAAGAACTCAACTGAACAAACTCTCTTGATTGTCTCCTGACCGACTGTCAGGACACAGCTTGCAGAGATTGGTCAAGAAAGCAAAACACTCGCACCAGAATCCAATTACCAAATCCCTTCAGGTAAACAATCTTCCATAATGCATTCCACTTGTGCACAAACACAGGAGCAGCAAATGAGATAAGAATTGTTTTGATAATTCTTTTCTCTTCTTTTCCAGGAAAAAACCTGAGAGAGAGAATTGTCTCTCTCTGTTCAGAGAATGTGAATTCCACAGTGAGACACTGGAACAAGTTGCCCAGAGAATTTGTAGATGCCAACATTCCTGGAAGTGTTCAAGGTCAAGATGGACAGAGCTTTGAACGACCTTGTCTTGCGAAAGATGTCTGTGTTCATGGCCCAGGGACTGGATATTTAAAAATCTCTTCTGACCCACACTATTCCATGATTCTAATATCCTATCTGTATCTGTAACTTGCCATTGCAAACATTTATATAATTTCAGATGTTTGTGGTAATATCCACATACCCTAATCAGTGAAGCAGGGATCTACATCTCTGTCCATCCTTCCTAAAAGGATAGTGTTGTTTAATTTGCAGCAAACACATTTTCAGAAGGTGGCAACTCATTTTTTCTGAGCTCTTTCACAATGTTGTAATCTTAAATATGCATCAGAGTTATGTTTTGCTCCTTTTCAAATCTGCCCTTCTCTTTGATGTTTTTATCCACACACTGGTTAAGGAGATTGGTGTTTTGTCACTATCTATGTTGTGTTTAAAACACAACTCTTACAACTAATGTGCAGGAAATTACATTCTACTGTCAAATGTTATCTTGATGGTTATGCCATATCTGGTGAAAATGGATTTGACAGCACAGATTACACACAAATCTTACTATTTTATAGAAAGGCTAGTTTAAGGAAGTGAAAATTCTAGTCTAGGCTTTATCAATTGTTTTTTTCCCAGCCAAGAGGAACAATTTTTTTGTCTCTGAGGTCTATTCTCTAAGGTACAATGTTTCCTCTTCCGTGTGTGTTTTTTGTGCTTCATTTGGTCTGCATTTCTGACATGTGGGATAAACTGTGTTGCAGATTTCAAAGTGATACTGTCCACTTTGGGTAAGGATTTAAAATATCTGGGTTGTTCTTTTTATTTTTATTCCATAAATTAAATACTACTTGTAAAACATATTTCTGTAAATCTTTATCACCATCTATATTATTTAAACAATACTTGGTTTGATGACATTTGTATTAAGTCAGAAATACTGCACAGGAGTAGTTCTACTAGTACACTAACAGCCTTATCTAGTTTTACTTTTCACTATCTTTCTAATATTAATACAATACTAAATCTAATTTGCCTTTACCTGAAAATACTTCTGCTAATAATAGCCTATATTTCCTGTCTAGTTAGAATTTTAGAAATAGTAATTTTATATATATATATATATATATATATGGACTTCACCTTGCTGATTTTTGTTTCATGTTTGAGAGTTTGAGAGTTTGTATCTGTAACAAGAGATAATAGGTACAAACTAAACTGTGGAGGTTCTGTCTGACCATCAGGAAAAAAGTTCTAACTCTGAGGGTGACCAAGCACTAACAAAAGTGCCCAAGGAATTTTTGGTCTCCATCCTTAGAGATATTCAAAATCTGTCTGGATATGATCTACAATCCCAGGCAACTGATTCTCTGAGACCCTGCATGAACAGCGTGGGGTTGGACCTGATGACCTCCAGGGATGCCTTCCACCTGCAGTTGTTCTGTGAAGTTCTGTTATAGTCTCAGTGTCTCTCAGTAGAGCAAAATTGCTTCTCTATAGATTTAGCACTGTTTTTGTCAGTTTGCAAACTTTTCAGTTTTGAGGGAAACAATTGTTGAGGGAAACAATTGTTTTGAGGGAAACAATTAAAGGCAGTAAAATTTACCACACCTCCAATTCCAATAGTCTAATGGCCAAAGAAATGTGAGGACCTGCTTTATACCCTTCAAGAAGTTTTGACACTTTTTCTCCACAGTTTCAAAACAAATTTATATTCTTCAATTGGTTTTGGAATTACTGAGCACAGGGCAATAAACACACTGATGCTACAAATGTCAAAAAAAATCTGCTCCATTTTTCTAAGAATTTTGGTATTTACAAATATATTGAATACAGGTTTGGTTTTTTTCTGTCTTTCAATCACTTAAAGATTTTCCCTTGTTAAGACTTGGAAAAAGTTGTTTTTGTTGATGTGATTTGGATACTTTTCATGTAAGTTGAAAATCAGAATTTTCTATTTTAGACCAACTACTGTAGGCATCCTGGTTTTTCCTGTTTTTTCCAACTTGATGTAAGTTTATTTAGCTTACACTTTCACTGCAGAAGAGGTTCTTACCATATTGTTAAGAATTACTCCATCACATAGAAAGCATTTTTTGCTTCCTTCCTCAATTATTTTGATTATTTTTTCCTCAAGAGACCACTCAGGAATAGAAGACTGTACCTAACAAAATGTAGTATAAATTGCTTTTTTTTCCCCCCAAGTTACATCAGAATTTTTTTAACAAATACAGTCTTTGACTGATTATGGATCTCCTTATTTTAGGCAGACAATCATGATGATGAAATTACGAGCTGTTTTGCCCAAGGCTGTTTCTATTTCCATTGCAAAGAAATGGAACTTTCCTTTCTGAAAGTTAAATCTCTGGAGTTTTTAAGTGCCTCTAAAGACATTTACATTTCCCCAGCAGCCGCAGAGAATACTTGGACAGCTGTATATCTAACTTAAGTGCCTTAGTAGAGTGTCTGTCACTAGCTTAGATGTATCCAGACACGCCCTGTCTTTGAATACAGATTCACTGACTGTAGTCAGATCTGCATTTTAACTGTTTGCCTTCCAAACTCTGGCCTTGGATTATTTTGTAATATTCAGTAGAAATATTGCTACAAGAGCATTACTCCAGTGAAAATTAAGCATTTAGGCTAACAGGTCTTTCATCATCTTTTGCAATATTTTCCCATTAAAAATTCCTCTTTGCTATGAGGTAATTGCCACTGACTTTACCCAAGTGCTACATTGCATTTGCAAAATGTAAATTATAGAAAGCCATTCGTTGTTCTCCTCCAAGCCTGAAATACTATTGGCTTCTTTGTTACTTTGGGCTTTGCCTTTCAGAACTCCTTCCTTCTATAAAATTTAAACTACTGTGTGGGATCAGAGCAGTGTCCATCTTCAATCTTTTCCTGTCTAAACTGTGTTTACAGAATCTGAAATTGTCTTGAAAAGGTGGTGGATGTTGTTTTCAAGCTGGGAAAGCTGCACCGGGGGTGAGGATCTAACCTCAAGTTTCTGTTGATTGGTGAGTGAGATCTCCTCCTCCTCTGTTCCCATTCTCACGACTGCTTGTGTGCTTCCCTCAGTTTCTACCATCCTGATTAGGATCCAAAGGCCAATTGGTTGCCTATTCAGTAATCTCACTTGGCGTTCAATATCACAAACCATAACTGCAATTGCTTCCTGATCTCAGCTGAACACAGCTCAAGGGTCACTTGTGAAAGAAAAGATACTCTCATGAGTGGTTCACAAGCGGCATGAAACTTACATTTTTGGTAAAGGAAATGAAAAATTAGGAAAAATATACAGCTGATCTAGTGGGAACAACTAAAAACTTTTCCCATTCTTCAACTGATTTGAAATGCCTTTATTAGATACTTAGCTAAGTAGAGAAAATTATATTTGTATTGCTATCCATGACTGAAAATCCCAATCCCTGATTTTGCAAAATTAAGACTATGAAAATGAAATATATTTGAGTTTGTTAGGGACATGGTCATTTGTATTTGTGCACCATTGATTAAGGTAGTCATTGTCTCAATTTCTGGTATATAAAAAATTACAATTTTGAAAGTATGTTCTAATAGCACTCTAATGATCACTTTGAGTAAAGTAAAGAGACAGCATAGTTTCAAATTCTGAAATAAATGCATTTAAATGCACTTATTTATAAATGTATTTAAATGCATTTATTTTACCTAAGACATAAGGTAAATTACTGATTTAACAGAACGCCATCAGTAGAGAAGTTTAAGTGGTTGTGTGATGATTGTCCAAATCTTATCAGCTGGAGACCTAAATTTCTTCTACTCTTTCTTTGAGAAGAAGAAAACACTTTAAACTATGTGGCAGGAGAGTAAAGCTACAAAAGAACTCCAAAGACAAGAAAAAGCAAATGGTTCTTCATGAAATGTGAAACTCAAATCAATGACAATGTAGTAGAAAAATGAGAGAGTTCAAAATAAGTTGGGGGACAAATTGCTTTGAGGTATAGAAATCTCACAGGGAAAGAGAAGGACCAGTAAATTGTTTCAGTAAATTGACATAGCAAGCTCTACTCCAGAAAAATCATAACCATGTTAAAAGTAGATCAAGGACACACGGAAGACTAGAGGCTAAGGATTCTATCACCTCTTTGGAAAATTATAAAAGATTGCAATGAATGCATTTTTTCTAATAGATATTATGCCCTCTGTGAAGATGAAAGTAGTTTTGGTTGTTTGTTTGTTTTGTATTTTTTGTATTTGTTTTGTTTTTTTTGGAGGGGTTTTTTTGGGTGGTTTTTATTTTTGTTTGGTTTTTTGTTTGTTTGTTTTGTTTTGTTTTGTTTCATTTTGTTTTTAAATTCTGATAGGACTAGTTCAGGAATTCTAACTAAGAATCACAAACCAAGACTGCTGAGTCAGAATTTATTAGGCAGACTGTGACTTATCACACTTCATCTTAGGTAACTAACATTTCAAAATTATCTGACCATAGCAATGTTGTATAACAGTGATGCAGGGATGTTCTGTTTGCCTGTACTGCTGGATATACATTCTCTGTTCAGTTATTTTCATAGCTAGTCTGAGACAGTAAAGCAACCAGGGTAGATTAACAGATCTACACCTCAGGGAATGTATTAAACTGGAATTGTATTCAGACCCATAATCAAGGACTGAGACCTCCTGCACTCTCATTTGAGTTAATTGTTTTGCCATGGCTTTCAAGAACAGAAGAATCAAGCCAATGAAAGATAGTGCTTATGCTTCATGCAACAATGCTTAGTTTATGTAAATTATGATGCATGGTTGGCAAGGCAGTGTTGTTACAATTAAGGAGACAAGATGGTTGGTCAAATATGGATTAAAGCTTAAGATCATGTGGTTGGTTATGTGTCATTCAAAAAGTAGCTCCTGCTGTTTGAACTGATTTGGAATTACTGTAGTCTGAATAATGTTAAATTGTGGATGGATATATATGAGTTTATCATGCCCTCAATATATCAGTTAGCCATTATCAGAACCATGACAAAAACCTGACAAATTTTTTATTAAAAAGACTCTCAAATTATTGCCCCCTCCCTTAATATATTTTTTAAAATATGCATATAGTGGTATATTTTAAAAGTAACTGGTTTGATTAAACAGGAACAGGGTGAAAAGAGTTTTCAGGATAATTTAAAACTTGGAAAAATTTGAGTTTAATGAATGAATACAGTCTCCTTGGAATGTAACAGAAGGACAGTCCCTTCATAATATTATTTTTTCTGCTTTGTATAAGAAGAGGTGTTCTAAAATCTGATGGATTATGCTCATTACCATTATAAACCTGCAGAACAATTAGTATCTCTGTTGTTTCATTTATACTTTTGAAAAACTTGGGGTTTACTTTGTTTGTGTGTATTTGGAGAGCAGATGGCTTCTTTGGTATTTAAAATGACAATAGGAGTATTGCTGCTGCTGGTAGAAACTGGAAAAGAATAAGAAATGGAGGTTTTGTACTTAATTGAAAGGTCACTCTCAGATTTTGCTTCTTGTTTGGTTTTTTGGCTGTTTTTAAAGAAGAGAAAAAACAAAGCAACATCTCCCAAAAGGTCTGATAAGCAACAAATAAACAAATGTTTATTCACTGTAAATATTTAACTTTATCATCTAAGTGTCTTTGGCTTGGTCAGGAAAGGGAATAAGGCACCTCAGCTCAGACTGCAGGAAGCTGAGCTGAAGCAGCTTATGGAGTGTACCCTCATCAGGTTTGCAGGTGACACCAAAGTGGAAGGATCACTGAACAGCAGCTATTCTGAAGGGTGTAGGAGACTGGGCAAATGGGCCAGCAGGAACCTCCTGAAATTCAGCAAGGATAAATACCAAGTCTTGCACTTGTGAAGGAAGGGACTCCTACAATGGTATAGGCTGGGGCTTTTCAGCAGCACTGCTGAGAAGAACTTGGGAGATGCTGGTAGGTGGGAAGCTGGGCATCAGCCTGCAGTGTGCTCTGGCAAAAAAGACCATGAACATCCAGGCCAACACTAGGAGATCCAGGAAAGTCATTGTCCTCCTCTGCACTGTACCTGTCAGATCACTTCTGGAGGCCTGTAACAAGTTTTGGGTGCAAGGAAAATGTTGATCAGCTGGTTTCCAGACACGGAATAGCATAGCTATTTGATAAAAATATTTCTATCCATTTCAGTAACATTTGTTGTGCCAGTAGCAAAGGAAATGATGAATTTTGGCATAAATGTGAAACTTCTGTGTTTGGTTTTGATGCTGTCATGTGCCAGTCCCACCAGTATTTTGTTAAACCAATAACTAAACTGAGAATGAATGGTATCTTATTTTTTTTATTTCTTGGCTGCCTAGGTGCTTTAGTCAGCACTCTGAACTATGGCTACTTTCTTCTTTCTGTAATTTGGAAACCATCTTGGTCAACAAGACCTGATTTCTATCTAGCAGAAATTCATTAAAGGCCGTTTTTCCTGAAAAAAGTTAAATTGTCTTTCAACATTTCTGCTGTGATAGCCTACAGTATATAGCTTTTTCCTATACTGAATTTTAGTTCTCTGCTCTCCCAGTATGAATTCAAACCTGTAGCCCTGGACATGTGAGTGAATAGGGAAGACAGAAAAATGTTCTCAGAGTTAAACCATGATTTAGTGAGGACTGGTTTGGGGGATTATGTTCAGTGTCATCTATTGAAGCTTTCCCCCTTATGCAGTATAATTCCAGAAACATTAGCAAGGAAAAGGAGCTAATGTGATTAGTTCAAAAATTTATCAAGGGAAAATGCTATTTTAGCCACAAAGGTAGCAGTTTAGGTAGGATTGTTTCCAGATAAGAAGACAAACAACAGGAAAAAGAAGACTACACATCCAGAAATCCACAGTGTCTCTGTTTAAGTGATGTTCTGTGCCCTTGGTCTTTCTTATTTCAAAGCTGAACACTTATTATTTGAGGGTTAGGATTTATTGCACCAAACTAATTTTTAGTACTAATGCAGCCTTGACAAATTGCACTTTTTATTTAGTTTAATTGCAATGTTTAAAAACTGGCTTATCAAGTAGTCTGTAGTAGATTTGTATATTAACTTATCTGATGACTGAAATGTTGTACTGTGTGAATAAGTTGCAAGTTTAATCAGAAGCTTTCAGAAAAAAATGTTCTAAACTGATAAATAACCATTCAGAAAACAGTTGTGATTTAAGAGTAAGTAAGGATAGGAGAAGGTTCTTGAACACAGGAGGTTAAAGAACCACTCAGAATAATAGTATCAGAAGTGAAAGGAGTGTATTGCTGAAGAGAAGGAGGCTGAGGTCTGCTGTTTCAACATCAGTATCAGCAGAGATTAAGCACTGAGGTATCATAGAGATATATGGAATTCTTTATAATTTCAAAACCTGTAGCAAATATGCTGCTCTTACTGCTAAAATCACTTTAAGAAGATTGTTTCATCTGGTCACAGACTGACCAAATATCTCCAAAAGCAATCAGTTTTACTGGATCACCTTAATGTATGTACAGAGAACTCTGCCCTTAGGCCTGGCTTGTAAAATTGGTTTGGGGACTTAAGAAGGTCTAAGATTTGTAAATGAAGAGAAAACTGTGTAACTGTGGCAAAGCTGAAGCATATTTTCATAGGATTACAAATTGGATCTGTGAATCCTTTAAAATCTACCTCACTGTATCCATTCCAGTGACTGGCATCTGTTAGGGAGAAATGTTTTTCACTGAGTTTCAGTCAACATGGTTTATCTATTTCATGCAAAAAACCCGTAAATCGAGAGTTTGTTGTACTTATTATTGCTGTAAAGAGTGTAGAATCCTAAATGCAGTCTGGCAGAGCTAATTTTTGTCCCTATGTTTTAATAGTTTTTAAATGACTGAGGATACCCAGTTCTATATATAGGACAAAGTTTAAAACAGGAATCTGGTATATTGTCTTTAAAAATCCTTTACAAGGGTGAGGCTTGGGATAAAATCATTATTAAATAGAAAGCAGCACTTGGAAACTGAGAATTAGGAAGAAGTCTTTTGTTTAGCAATTTCATTTTGAGAAGATCAGATCTAAAATAAAGTTTTAGACCAAAAATTTTTGCAGAAGCTCTGTGTTTCTGGTGCCTCCACAACCTCTTTATCCTTCTACACATGCAATAATAAACATTTGGTTCAAAAGGCCAGTTCTAAAGTGAGTAAGATAAGAGGAATAAACAAAATCACAGGTCTTTGCATGGATGCTGTTGCATACAACTTTTGATGACCCTAAAGTGGTCCAGCCTTGGATCTGAAGGGTCCAAACAGTGAAGAAGTGATCTTTGTTTGGCATCATAATTCAACATAATTAAAAATATGTATAGAACCCCTGTGTGGACAGTTTGAGAAGATCAGGTAATAAATTCTTAATTCAAGTGACACATGGGTCTCACTGTTTTCCTGTAGAGGAAAAATATTACTTAAAACCATACCCTGGTAGCTATGGTATTTTGAGGTATAAATTTTGCTTCTATGTCACCATTGTAGTAAGAGGTATTTGAAATAACCTGGGGAATTTTAACTCTTATTCAGATAAGAAATATGTGCCACAGAGTCACTGAACCTGCGAGAAAGCAAATAAATGTGATATTATAATTCAAAGATAACGTTGTAGGCAATTTTTTTTCATTACAATCCCAGTTATTGTGTGTAGGTGCTGTCTTTCTTATACTCCTTTTTCCAAGTTCCCTTTATCTCTGAGTCTGTATTTGTTGTACATCTTCTCTGCTGGAAAACTGCTGATTATTCCTTTAAAGAATTTCAGAAGATGTTTTTTTCTGCCTTGGTGAACCTGCAATGCTTTTGTGCTGCTCTAGGCATAACACAGGTCTCCTTCACAGCTGTCTGGTAGCATTCCCAATCTGTCCTCCAACCAGTATAAAAGCTAACCTCTAAAATTATCACAGCTACCATTTAGTTGTTTTTTTCCCCATTTTTTATTTATTTTTCAATCTGATGAATAATTGCTTTTCTTGATACTTAAATCCAAGCTCTTTTTTCTTCTTGTTTTCCTGTGTTGTCCTTCATATTTCCAGATCTTCCCACGACTGACTTCCATTAGGTAGTGGTCATTCCCCTGTCTCAGCCATGGAACTCCTTTTCTATACCATTTGGAACAGAATTCCATCTATATTATGAAATCTAATCTTCATTTTTTCATTTGCATCCCTGTACTGCTGTATTTCTCTTTTCTCATTTAGCTGCTAGGCTTTTGGCATTTGCTTAATTGTAGTTCTCCCACCCTCACTCACTCACTCTGAGTTCAAATATTTTAGGTTTCTCTTACAAGGATTCCTTAGCTGCTAATATAAAGCCCAGACATCTTAGGATGAAAATGAATTTTACTTTTGCAATAATCACATAAAGTTTTGCCACCCCATCACTTCCTATATAGTGCTGTCTCCAAAGTGTCCACCCTCTCCTCCCATGCACATGCTGTTAAGGGCCTTATGGGCCCTCTAACTATTAATAATCAGGATGGCCTTGATCCATCTTTTAACAACATTGAAAGGAATTCAAGCTGGTATCTAGTGCAGTCCTTTGTCCTGAATTAAAATTGTCAGCTGACATGCTATTGTAGTTCTGTTGTTCTGACCAATGTAATAATTTGTTTCTCTGTTACACATCACTGTTTCATGTTGCTTGCAACTCATTCATAACATCACCAAGACTTGTGAGTTTTAGTTTAGTGTGTATACAACAGCACATGTGCCTTTTCCGTGATGTATCTAGTCTATATAGAGGTTTTAAGTTCACAGAATCATGGAGTAACTTAGGCTGGAAAAGACCTTCAAGATCCTCAAGTCCATCTGTTAACCGAGCACTCTCAAGTCCTCCACTAAACCATTTCCCTAAGCACCACATCTGCACATCTTTTAAACTTTTTAAGCTTCCCACTTTCCCTAGGCAGCCTGTTCCAATAATTGTCTGTCTTTTCAGTGTAGAAATTTTTCCAAATATCTGACCTCAGCATCTCCTGCTACAACTTGAGGTTGTTCCCTCACATTGTGTTTCTTGTTACTTAGGAGAAGAGATTGATTCCCCCTCATCTACAATCTCCTTTCAGGTAGTTTTAGAGTTGGATAAGGGTCTCAGCTCAGTCTCCTTTTCTCCAGATTAAACAACTTTAGGTTCCTCAGCCTCTCCTCATAAGCCTTGTGCTTCAGACCCTTCACCTACTTTGTTACAAGAAGACTATTTGTCATTTAACATACATTAAAAATTTTCTAAGAAGTAGTTCTCTCACAACTCTTTTTTCCATGTGTACTTTTCCTTAGGGTTTTTATTCAGACTAGCTCAATAATTTGCGCAGCAAGCGTCTCACAGACAAAATTACACATCAGCTCTCCATCCATCACAGGCTCACTCAATGTTTCAGCTCACTTTTTCATCTACTTTGCACTTTAAAAAAGAGAAAAAGTTATTAGTTAGGATGACATTTCCCTAAATGCTTGAATCAGAATTTTATTTTCAGAGCTTTTTAAAAAATTTAAAGTTTTTATCAAAAGACAGAAGACATATACAAAGACATAATTGGCAACACTCATGTCTGTGAAACAGACATGTTCTTTTACATGTTCTTTTACAACACCTCTATAGACAAATGACAATTATTTATTTCTAATTTATTTTCCTGTAACTATGGCCTGTGTAGATCTTCTTTCTTTTTTATTTCCTTTGAAGTACTTTGATTTTGAAACCCTAAGAAGACAATAATAACATTTCAGATAATTTCTGTTGGTAGAAAAATTTTAGGCGTGGGTGTTTTTTTTTTTCCATTGGGTTTCTTGAGTTGTAGTTATGGGGATCTTTGAAAGCATGAAGCAACATTTTAGGTTTCAAACCTGTTCCTCTAGTTCCTATGTTCTTGAACTTTCATCATTTAAGCTTTAAACATTGAAAGAAGTGATGTGAAATAAGACAGCAAGTGCATAGGGAAAAAAAGTGAAGTATACAGTCAGATAGAGAAGTTTGCCCTGGGAAATTTTGTAACAAACTATTTTATTAAATTTAACTCCTAATAAAGAAGTGCTATAGAATACAATCAAAAGGATATACAATTTCTATTGTCTGTATTTTTATCAGAACAATCACAAAAAGTGAAAACAGCCTCAAAATCACTTTTTCGTGGTGTAATTACTATAAACTTGATTTTAAAGTATTTTTAAAGTATTTTGATAAGATGTGTAAGTACTAAGTTGATTTTCAGTTTGATGCTGAAAACAGCTCTAACAATTCAGTTATTAAAAGTGAGATTTGCCAATTAAACATTGGACAACATGAATTTGTAATAATTTTGTTACCTTTTCACTTTGTAATGAATGGTATTTAATTTCATTTTATATATATATATTTCATAGTGTAAGTGGTGCTATGTAAATTATTGTTGCTACTAATAAAGCATGTAGGATTGAATTTTATGTATTAAAATAAATTATATTCATGAGTCTATTAAGGAATATAGTTTACATAAAAGAAACAACCCTAAAGCAAGGATGATTTTGGAATTATTTCTTTCTTCCTTAAGGAACTCTGCAATTCCTGTCACAAACCAGTATCTTAAGGAATTCTTACCTGTTCATGGAATTTATTGGGCTGACGTTAATGGAGGATTTTCTTTAATGCCCTTTTAGGTGAACTTTGAATTTCCAACACATTTGTGTTGTGAAATATTGTATATTTCTACTTGAAATGTGTTTGCAAGTGTTCTATTTTGTGTGTTTCCAAGTACTCTTCTGTATTAGAGAAGTTCTAACTTAATAGTTCAAACTAGATTTTGAATTATGTTTTATATTCTGAAGTTAAAAATGTTGCTCATCTGTTTTTGTAGTCTTCGTGTTCAAACTTGCCAATATTTTAAATTATTTGAGTGAGGAGAGAGGGTTTTTAACATGTTTCACTCATCTTTCTCATGTGTTATATTTCCCTTAGAAGTCCTTTTGTCTGCATATGAATAAATATCTGTATCTGGTATTATCCACCAAAAGATAATTGAGCAAAAAAAATTATTATATAGATTTCTTTCCTTTTTCTTACTAATTATTTACATTTATACAATAAGAAAATTTATCTGAACTTCAAAGAGACTTTGCTAAATAGAATTAGCTATAGCTCTTATAACTGAGAAGACATAACATTGATTGACTGATTGAGAAAAGAAACCGAGTATAAATTTGTTACATGATTTAAGAAAAAATTTCACCACAAGTGAAGCTAGGAACTATATGTTTCATTTAACAAGAAAGTCTCTGAAAGGAAGATGGCATGCGAGGCACACCTCAAGGCTTTTTGATCATACAATCAGGAAAATAAAATGTTTTAGTACAAGAAGGATAGTTTGGTAGTATGACAGATCATAGGATTCAAGGTTTTGGGAGGTTTTTTAGCATTCAGAATAAGCACAGATCAAATCTTCTACAAAATGCCTAGAAGTAATAAAAAGAAAATATTCCTGTATCAATATTATTCCAGTTTTCATCAAAATGAATGACTCAAAGGGCAATGCTGATACATGAAGGAATGGATATAAGGTGGTTACGAATACTAAAATTGGATATTAGAATAATTTTTCTTATAATTTAAATAATGTATTTTAACCCTAATCAGAGAAGTCAGATACTGCCACAGTGATACTGTAGGAAAAAGGATTCTTAATTGTTTCAGTATGAAAACAATTCTATTATGTACTATTTTTGTTAGCAAGATGTTGTGTTGCTCAGCCAGCTCCATGTTCTTTCAGGATTAAATGTTGAAGGCATTAAAAGTTCATACAGATTTCTATGACTGTCTAGCAAGGCCAGGATTTGGGATGGCTTTTTTAAACATCATCACCACTGATTTAGAAGGAAATTTTCAGGTGTCCAAGTGGACTGTTTTCTTCATCTTATGAAGATCTAAGAATAGTTGCATCCCCTGTATGGTAATCTGAAATACCTTATTGTTTCTGGACTAAAATGATTTTTGGAAATTCCTTAAAGAGCTATTAATGGATTCCTTTTTTGGGACACTGACATTGTACTAGAATTTTTCATGACACTCAATTTCTTTGGATAATAGTGTTGGAGACAAGAATAAGACAAATTCTGTGTTGAATTATTGAAATTATTGAAAGACATTGTCCTGGACAACAGATGGTGTGACAGCTCTCTGTCAGACTCACTTTTGCCAGTTGGACATTATAAATATTCCAACTCCACTTCCTTCATTTTTACCAATTTGTCAAACTGTTTGAATTTGTTATATTCCTTGATTTCACCTTTGATAAACCTTAACATGAGCCTAGATTTAATCTATAATGTAGGAAAGTAGTGATATATTTTTAGGGCTTTCTCTTTCCTAAGTATGCAGCATGATGTCTTTCTTGATCCTCTGGAACTTTCACTATTCAATAATTTCAACTGATACTATTTTCCTAGTTCAGGGAATGTAGCAGTTGGAATGTCTGGCAATTTGTCTATTGCAAATGGAAAGAAATGAAGACAATTTCTCTCTTGTTCTCTGCTTTTTGAGATGGCATAGTTTTATGACTTGATAGATCTTATTTTTATATTGCAGCTAATAAGGATTCAGATGTGATATTCAAGCTACTGTTAAATAAAGAAAAATTTGCCTTTAGTAAATTTTTTAGGATTGTCTTTGATTTATTTTTTTCGTTCCTTTTTTTTTTGCTATTCCTGATACTCTCTCTTTGAAGGTTTTTCTGTCTGTAGCTACCAAAAAGAACCACAGAATCACAGAATCATTTAGTTTGTGAAAGATCTCTGACATCAAGTCTGACTTTTGACTGATCACCACCTTGGCAACTAAGTCCCACATCCAGTTGTTTCTTGAGCACCTCTATGGATGGCAACTGCATCACCTCCTTGGGCAGTGCATTCCAGTGTTTAAAAAAACTTTCCATGAGGAAATTTCTCCTGATGTTTAACCTGAACCTCCCTGGCTATAGCTTGAGGCTATGTCTTCTCACCCTCCCACTTTCCTGGGAGAAGAGGATGACTCCCACCTGGCTACAGCCTCCTTTCACGTAGCTTTAGGGAGTGATCAGGGGTTCACTGAGCCTCCTTCTCCCCACTAAACAACTCCAGATCCCTCAGTTGCTCCTCATATTCTAAACATTTTTTTCTTGTCTTTTATCTCCTTTTTCTGTTGGATATTTTTAATCGGAAATTTCTATGATCCTTCAAGACAGAACTGGTTCTACCTGATTAAGTTACATGACTATAAAAATTATAAACAAGCAAGAAGGCTTTCAAAGTATCACAGAACTTTTAGACATGTGATCTCTTAATGAAATTTTTAAAAGTACAAAATGATGAAAGTAAATATTGACTCAGCTGCTCTCTAATTTTTTAATTTTCAGACTGTGCCTGTGACTTCAAAATACAGTGGCAGTAGTAACAGACAGTATGTCTTTTCCTTTTGTCTAAAACTGTCTACATTGTATAAAAGTATTGTGTTAAAAAAGGAAGTACCAGAATCACCTTCTGTGTTGAACTGTGCTGCCTGCCTATTTACACAGTGAAAAATGGACAATTGATGCTAAGTACATCCATTCCATAACTATTTTTTTGACTTTCAGAGCCATACACATTTGACCTGTACCCTTTTCATCCAATCATACAATCATACAGAAAGGACATTTCTGTGAACCTTTCTGGCAAATGAAACTGACCTTAGTCTTATCCTGGGTTTCTTTACCTTTAATATCTCATCCTTGTGACAACCTTCTTCTGCTTCAGATACCTTTTCAATTATGAAATGCAGAAAATTCAGCCAAATAACTTACATGCAAAAAATGAACTGTGGCCACTGGTACTGAGCAATGCTATTTGGAAAAATGTCATTTTTTAATGTCTTTTACATTTAAATATTACAGAAATGCTTAATGATTATAATTTTAATTCCATTTTTTCCAAATAAAATTTACTGAGTTTCTGTATTGGCCTAAATCTATCTTGTTCTGATAACAATTCCATGTTTAATGAATCAACATGTTTTAAAATAAAAAATATGTGGTAAAAAACTTCCACTTGTTTCTGCCTCTGGTTTATAACATTATGTCTGTTGTCATATCTTTTTTTGCTTCCTCCTACCCTGCATGTTCAGGAATCCTAATGTTTTTTCATGTGTCAGAAATTTGGAAGGCAGGTTTTTAGTATATTTGTGCAGTACTTGCAATAATGGGCCTTACAATATTTAGATTATTTAAGTATTTCAGCAATAAAAAAAGGGTAGGTAAATACCAAGGTATGTGACATAAAATGACCTAAAAGAGATTTCAGAGCCTAAAACAATTCAACGAACCAAAAACAGTCATCATATTTTTCAGGTAGAATCTTGAAAAAAGGCAATAAAATTTATCTTTCTTAACAGGACAGGATGACTGCCAGCCTGAAAAATGAGCTTAACAGTAAGATAGCTATCATCCATTTTAACTTGTTTTTCTCATAAGGATAGATCAGCTGAAATCATCTGCTCACCACTGCAGTCACCTTCTGCAGACACTTCTGTACATAGTGCTAGATGTATAAAAAGATTCAGGTAGAATGTCTGTTTACACATTGAATTTTTAAGAAGCTGTTTTGTAAAAGTTGGATCAGATCTGAAGGACCTGTCTAGGTTTTGTAGATATTTGGACATGATATTAGGATATATTAGGACATGGGAATGCACAATTTATGAACAGATCCTGCTATTAAATCCTCCCCTCTAGGTTTATATAGCAGAGAAAAACAGAAAACTACTGATGATGAGCTATTACATGTTTTATAAATTTATTAATAAATATTTCAGAATTTGACAAAAGTATGTTTTTGCAGTTTAAATAATACCTTACAAATCAGTCATTGCCAGCTGTGAGAAGTGATTTGTGAAAATAATGGCTTGCAAAATAAAGAAAATTAACATACCTAAATCATTGGGTAAAGAAAGAGATTAGATGCTAGTTTTGTTAATAATGTGCTTGCAGCAAATTGATTGCTAGTGATTTAGATAATTGTGGGATTTTTTGAAAAGAGAAAAGGAATCACCAGTGTTGCTGTTCCAGGGATATTATGAATGGCACTTTATTTGGTCATAAGACAGATTCCTGTTGCTGTGTCTCTGAAAATTCTTAAGAGCATGGTAAAATTCTTACAAGCCATCTGTTTTTCTGAATTTTGGCCATTGTTCTCTGCTTCTACTGCAGTTCAATTTTAAACAATTACTATGTCAGTAGCAGTGACATCAAGGTCATTATTTTATTCCTGTTTGGATTATTCTTGGCTGATAATTGTAATGAAAAACAGATGAAACACATTATCCTCAATCATAAGGAAAATTAATTTTTGGTAATCAAAACAACAACAAAAAATTGATCCTTTTACGTGGTGACAAAGGCAACAGCTCACACTTAAATGGTTTTACCATATGAACATTTCCTTTATATTGAATGTTATATGTGTTATGCCATGGTACATAATGGGTAGTGACAATCTCATAACACATACTTTATGCTCTTGCTCAACTTTAAACTCCTGCCACATACTGTATGTTGGATAATTACCTTCAAAAATGAACTTTTCATTCGTAGTGTATGTGTTCTCTCTGCACAGATGCCTTAATTTCCTTTGTTGTTTCCTTGGACTTTTTTCCCTCAGTTGTCCTTTAGTTCATTCTTCTTTGCCTCATTGCTGAGGTTAATGCTCTCAACTATTTTGTGTCTCACCATGTCAAAAAGAAAGGATAAGACTGGTGTCTTAGTACAGTACTTGTGTATTTGTTCACATGAGATGAACATAGTTATATTCTACCTTAAGAAGCCTCTTGATGACATTCAATGGCACAGACAAAATAATCCAAAAGGAAAAAAAATCCTAATAGCATCAGTCACACAATTTTGAACTGGTTTTGGAAACCTCAGATGTCTTCCCACCTGCTCCCCTTTTCTTATAGAAATCTAGAAAAGGCTACATATTAGCATGATTAATTGAAAAATAAATTGACAGCTCAGGGTAAAATTCAATATTTTAATAAGCTAGAGATTAATTCAAACTGTTAATTTAGAAAGTGAATAATGCTTAGAAATTCTAGGTGGCATTTATATCATTAATAATAATTGTATCTATTCCATTGGCCTCTTCTTGTGGCTAATGGGCTTTTATCACTGCAGATGTGTCCCACTGATACATGCTGTCAGCCAAATGAAGGTGAAACAGGACATAATGAAAGAATGCACATTTTAAAGCTACAAGAGAGGCTACTGAAGTTATGGGACAAAGGTTTTTTCTCTAAAAATCTATATATGGAAAATTATATCTCAAAGCTGAGAAGTACATTGTTATGTCTCAGATCTACAGGAAATGAGTTAAGTTTTATTTACACATTTTTTATTATTTTCCTTATTTTTTACACATGTATTTTAAACTACTGGCTAGAATTTCTGTTGCATTAGATTTTTACTGTTTCATTCAAAAATTGGTTAATGCCAAGAAAAGCATGGCTAATTCCTTATTTGGAAGTCAATTATTAAAGAGAGAACACTGTAAATCTATTTAAGCTATCACTTAAATTATCATTACGAAGGTATTTTTTGTATTTGTTACTTGCGTTACTTTTGTATTTTTTATTTGTGCCATTTCTTCTGTAACACACACTATCAAGCACAGGTACGATTTCAAAACTCTGCAAAGTTAAAAGTTATCCTGTGAGAATATCTGGAAAGTTGACTTGGTTTTACTGATGAGATCATGGTAGGGCATAATTTCACTCAAGTGACTCTAAATGATGATGTAAAATAGCTCCTTCCCCCAGTGAATAGCTCTGCTTTGCCTAACCCAACAACTGCCCACCATGCACACAGTTGCTGGATTTCTAGTGTAGGCCCAGCTTGAGAACTTCCATGATGAAAATTACCCATTTCCATGGGATTTGCTTATGATAAAATTATGTAAAAACTGAGAAATGAATTATGTGGCATTATGAATTCCAAAACTGCAGGTGACTTAAATGCCCAATTTCACTGATTTAAATAAGTTATCTATATCTCTAAACATTTGAAAGCACCTAGCATATTTTCCAATTTCATCTTGTAGAACTGTGGACTAGAAAAAAGAAATTTGGTAAAACAGAAGTAACTGTGTTTTCTGGGGTGTTTTTTGTGTAAGAAATTATGTATAAATTAAATAAAGTAATTTTTTTTTTAATCTGCATGAGCATAACCACATGAGTATTTTTAAAGACGCTAATGAAAAATGCTCCATTATTGAAATAGTTATGTTATAATTTTACTATAATAAAATGAAATATATTAATCCAGGTTTTAGTTCAATACTAATGGTAGCAATTCAGCGATAACATCTAAAGAAGTAATGAATGTTAATCAAAATAAATGATGGAGTAATTCTTAAATCCTTTTTAAAAGCATTTTAAGTGATTCTTAAAACACTGCAGTGCCTTTCAGAAATTAAATTGCTCAAAGTAATAACTCAAGCTTTTATAATCCATTGCACTCTGACTTTTTCTTCTCCATGGAGTATGAGTTTCACTGAACTTCAGTTTGATTCCTCTCTTCTACTGAATTGTCAACTTATTTCCAAAAGTTATAATACTGCCTCATGTACAATAGAGTATCTGTTAGGAAAGAGAGAGCAATATAGCAATAAACCAAGGCAGTGAAGAGGATCAATCATTCATATAGAATCGTAGAAGATGACTTGCTTTGGTGGATTTGGACTATCTAGAGGAATATATGCTTATCCACAGTCGTGAAACATGTGCCATGAGAAGCAGGGACAAGTGGGTAAAGTCCCTGTGTTATGGGGAGCAATTGTTGAAACATAAATATGGGGAGGCCTGGCAGATTGATTACATCACACTGCTGCAAACTTGCAAAGGCAAGTGCTATTTGCTTATAGTGGTGGAAACAAGCGCTGGATGATTGGAGTTGCACCCTGTGCCTCACATACACCTCTATGTCTATATGTACATAAGTAGTTGAAAGGTATAGGATCTGGGCATGATATAAATAGTAAAATATAAGGGGTGGCTAATATCCTCGTTGCAGGAAGGGGCAGAGCTTAGTTTACCAGGAGTTTAATTAATAGTTGGTGCTAAACCACCACAAATATTTACAAAGTTAAATTTAATCTAACAATAGTAATTTCAGTACCTTGTTATTTTATACAGAATGTCAAAATCATATTGGCTGCTGTATGTAATTCTGCTTTTTCACCTTTAATCACAGGTAGAAGTAAGAAATAAGGGAAAATAAAGTTAACTTTTTGAAAAAAAATACTTTTTCTAAGTACTGGGGGTTCAGTTTTTCCTCAAAGTAATTTTCCATTTTCCATTTGTTTTACAGAAAACCTTGAACGTCTTCTGTAAAAACCTGGTGCTCCTCTTTCACAGCAAGTTCCATTGTGTCTCAGAACTTTCAGCATCTTGTTCAGCACAAGGTAAAAGCTGAAGCAGAGTCTAGTGTAGCTGCTGTATGCGAGAGATAAAGAGATTATCTGAAAAAATGTAAGACGCAGCTTAGCTGATTGCTCAGTGTCATCCCAAAAGTGTTTTGCTTCCCATTCTCCATCCCAAATAAGAGCATATAAAGCTAATGGAAACATAAAAGTAGCTGAAAGATAAAGGAGAAGTGTGTTGAAAGTTTTAAGTGAATCTAATGCAAATGATGAAGCATGATTTTGTCAAACAAAATGCTGAAGCAAATGCATGTATCTCTAGTGAGTATCTCTAAGTCTGTGAGGATGAAGGCTTTTTTCTCATTCTAAAGAAAGCCTATTCTTTTGAACTTAATATATTCTTCCTATTGAAATGACTGACTTTTGCAAACAGATTAATAAAATACTCCCCTAGTATATAGGAATATAGATTTATAAAGAACTTGTATAAAAAATGCATTTTTTTACTGAAAATATTGAATATGGGCCGTAAATAAAATTCAATCTTATTTATCCCAAATAAAAATGAAATTGATTGTCTCAAAAAATATTTATAGGTAGTAACATGTCATTTAACTCTTTCATGGTGTGAGGAGTTGTGTTTGTTTTCTTTTAAACATGGAATATCGTAAATATACTTGCCTATTTTCTGCAAATTCACCTACTGGTGAATGGCGCATCTTTTCAGTAAAATGGTCACTTCACTTTTTTCTTCAGATATTTTAGACTCTAATGGCATTAGAAGTTGGGGGACTTCATTATTCGTTAAGTGATTAATGCAGCATTTAACTTCTGGATGTCTCAACCCTAAAGCACAATTCAGAGTCTTATGGCAGAAATTGTATTCCTTGTAGTGTGTGAGTAGAGTGAGTATTTAGCTCTTCAAACTATGAAGAATTCCCCAGGAACCCTAAAAAAGAAGTCTGCCTGAAATTTCAAGCCCCTTTAAGCTTAGATAAACAATTCTCATCTAGATTATCTGGCCAGCCTGAGATAAATGTCCTGAAATTATCTCCTCAGAGTAGATGGGTCTATCTCTTATTTCAAACAGAGGAGAAAGTTCTCTCAGCCTTTGTACTGTGTTCAGTGATAGTGGTGGCAGTGAGAGCATACTATCTTTGATTCCTACATTAATTATTTTAGTACGTGGTAACATGAGCAAAATTGTTTCATCTTCAGCTTAGTAGGTATAAATGTAGAGCAAATCTCTCATACTTCCAGATATGGATTTGAAGCATATGGGAATAGGCTGAGCAAGCTGGACTTGATTATACTGGAAAAGAGAAGGCTGAGGGGAATTTTTCAATGTATTTAAATATCTCATGGGTGGTGGTAAAGATATTCCAGTAAATTGCATAAAATTCCAATTAAAGAAAAAAAATTACTGCTAGGGCAGTAAAGCACAGAAACAGATTGTTCAGGAAGGTTATGGAGTTTCCATCTTTGAAGGTGTTTAAAAGCCATCTGGATTTGATGTTAAGTGACCAACTCTACATGGTCCTGCTTGTGCAGGCCAGTTGGGCGAGGTGACCTGCATAGGTGCCTACCCTAGCAATTCTGTGATTCTGTTACTCTATAATTAAATAAAACAGGACACTGAGCTCAGTAGCACTCTCACTTTGGGCTTCCTCTGGAGTATTGGTGCTAACTTTATTGTAAAGATATAACAGCGTGCTCTTTTAGCATGCTAAACTTGCAAAGCTACATTGATATAAAACCAAAATTGACTCCAAAACAGACCAGTCTCCATTCCTAGGACAGTGAGTATAAAAAATACATGCTTATGATTTCTTAAGAAAATGGCTAATGTTTCATCTAAATGCTGGTTTGATGTCTGATCCAAAACACAAAGATCAGAGCCTTGTAAATTTGCAAAATATCATCTTATGAGCATATTGAGCAATCTTGGCATTTGGGAAACAGAAAAAAATGTATGACTGGAAAAATCTGTCAGAGTACCATCCTTTTGTTGTGTGTGGACAGAACTAAGGTTTGATCTTTTCTCTGAAATAATGAACTTGATTAAATCTATGAATTTTTAATTATCATTTCAATCAGACTTACCTGGAAAATTGCAAATGTTTGATATTTTTCATCCTAATATGGCACCTTTTTATTAAATGCAAGGTATAACAGTCTTACAGATTCAAAACATGCATATAAATTTTTGTCTGAAAAATAAATCTGTATATTTCTATAATTTCTCTCACTTTTATTTGGTTTGCATAGATAAGTCTTGTGTAATCTTTTTTCACTAAGGAAGAAAAAAAATAGCTCAGCATTATCATCATAGTTCATCCCACATGTTGTTGACTTTTTTTCCAGATATATTATCTGGTGTCAGATGGCCTAATTTGTTACTTCTGTTCTATAAGAACCAAAATAGTATCTAAATTGTGGTACATATCCCACCAGTAAAGTCATTAGAAAGAGAAAAAAACTAATCAAGGGTTTGTTAATATTTTCATTCTAGATACTTGGATTTTGTGTCTGTGTGTTAATGAAATTCCTTAAGAACTGATTTGCTTTTACTAATATATTGTAGTCCTAGATTCACAGAATGTTTGAGTTTGGAAGGGATCTCTGGAGATTGTTTAGTCCAAACCCACTGCTCAGATCAAGGTCTGCTCATGTCTTTGTCTGGGTTTTGAATATGTATGGGGAATCAAAATTTTACAACCACTTCAAACAACCTCTTACAAAATTTGACCATGCTCACAGTAAAAACAGTGCTTTCCTATGTTCTGAAGCCATTTGCTTTGTTTCAAAATTTGACCATTTCCTCTTGTTCTGTAGTGGAGCCCCTGAGAAAACTCTGGGTCCATCTTCTTTGCCTCCTTCCATTAATAAGATCTTCCTGTGTTTTCTCTTCTCTTGGCTAAACCTTCCCAGCACTCACAGCCTCTCCTCATATGACAGATTCTGTAGTTCCTTAATCATGGCACTTTGGTGAGTTTGTTCTAGTAAACCCATGTCTCACTTCTTCACCTGGGACCCCAGGTCTGGACCCAGTACTCCAAATGTGTCTCACCAGGGCTCAGTAGAGATGAAGGGTCACCTTCTTTAAACTGCTGACAATGCTCTACCTAATGCAGCCAGGATGCTTTTGTCCTCTGCCACACCACACAGCTGGCTTATGGTCAGCCTGGGTCCTCTAGAATACCCAGGGCCTTTTTGTTCTAATTGTGTTGGGAGCACAATGCAAGCTGTACTGAACAGTGCTCCTGAATATTCAGCAGTGCTACTGAATATTTTTGTCATATCTGAAGTCTTCTACAACTCTGTGCTCTGATATTTTTACAAGAATTCTGAACCTTCCCCTAGAAACTGAATGTTACAACTAGGACTTTCCAAAAAGTCACTTCTATGTTAAGCTAAAAATTCACTGATGTGAGGATGCTATTAGAGGTGGGGATTTTTGAAAAATACATTGTTCAAGACTGTAGCCATTTCTTAGCAAGACAACTTGGTGTTCTAGTTTTCATGTAGGTTTAGTAGCCTTCAATGAATTTCCCATCCACTAGTCTTGCTTTGAATTCACTTGAAGTTCTATTATCCACGGTATGCTATGAGTGGATAGCAAAGCATAGAGCTAGAAGCTGTATGAGTCACTTAACTTTTTGGTTGTTTTTGTTTTGAATCTGCCACATTTCATTCAAGATATCTTTTTAAACTGATGAGACAGCAAATGAGTCAGGTTTTATATTTTAGAGATGTTTCCCACTCTCTCCTAAAGTCTCTGTCATCTCTTTAGACTTAAGAATCCTACATTATTACTCAGCCTTCCCCTGTATGGAACATAAAACATGGTATGCAATATAAAGACATATAATAGTATGAGTTAGAAAGAACTTTTTAAAGATCACCTATTCCAAGACCCTTGTCCTGAAGGGGCATCTTCAACTTGATCAGATTTCTTAGAGCATTATTCAAGTCCAGAATACATAAATAATACATTTAGGAAATCTTCATTCATGGCTTGTTTCTTCAAGAAACAGTGCTATTTTTGAGTTTTAACTAAGTTCTTGGACATAAAAATGTCTGTTTCTTCTTAATGAAGAATAACTATGTTCACTAGCACACCTTTTTGAAACTGATTTGAAACAGGAATTATACCATATTACTTCGGTACATGTTAGTTTGTTAGTCTTGAGGAGGATTGGGTTTCCCTGTGTGGTAATTACTGTGGATTTAGTGTATTTGCAGAGAAAGTTAATGTACCCTGAGAAATGGGGTACATGATCTTCTGGAAAAGATACAGATTCTGAGATATTTTTACTATGTTTCAGAAGAGTTGTCACAAGATGTGAGGATTCATCTGAATTCTTGAGAACTGGATGGTATTTGAAAATGTATGTTGTTTCTTCAAATCCTATCAACAACTTTTTTCCATTTTTATCCTTAATCCACCTCAGTGAAAATATCCCAAAAGTCCTTCAATAAGAAAGTTATTATCCATCTAGAACTTGACTTCTAAATAGCAAATATAGATCTCTATTTTCAACACAAGAGAGAAAAATTACCTGAAACAGCCTTTGGAATACTTCCATATGGCACAGCCCCCTAGTATTTCTTCTGGCTTTTTTCAGTATATAGAGCATGTCTGAGCTTCATGCTTCAGGAAAAACAGGCTGTGTAATAGTTTAATTTAGGCTAGCATAATTTAGAGCACTGTCAAGACCAAAATGAACACAGATTTTATTGGATTGAAAGGGCTGAAATCTTTGTCTTCATTAATGGTGTACCTTCCTTGAACAAAGCTTAGACAGGCTTTTATCTTATAACTTCAGTGTTTTCTTCTCTTAAGTATTTAGAAAATGACATATATATGTATGTAATAAGGACTGTTATATATATATAGATCTCAAATTATTTCTACCAGCTTTCAAAGAATCACACCCAGAATCACTAGGTTGGAAGAGACCTTCAAGATCATTGAATCCAACCCATGCCCTCCATCATTTGCCAACAGTCCTGGCTCACTGGTGAGGTTCCAGATGACTGGAAGATGGCCAGTGTGATGCCCATTCACAAAAAGGGTGGGAAGGAGGATCCTGGTGATTATAGGACAGTTAGCCTGATCTCTGTTAATGGAACAGTTTATACTGAGTGTCATCATACAGCACTTACAGGATGGCCAGGGTATCAGACCCAGCCAGCACGGGTTTAGGAGGGGTAGGTTGTGTTTGACCAACCTGGTCTCCTTTTATGACCAGGTGACCTGGCTGGTGGATGCAGGAAAGGCTGTGAATGTTGTCTGTTTGGACTTCAGCAAGGCCTTTGACACTGTCTCCCACAGCACACTCCTGGAAAAGCTGGCAGCCCATGGCTTGGACAGGAGCACTCTGTGCTGGGTTAGGAACTGGCTGGATGGCTGGGCCCAGAGGGTGGTGGTGAATGGTGCTGCATCCAGCTGGGGCCAGTCACCAGTGGTGTCCCTCAGGAGTCTGTGCTGGGACCAGTTCTGTTCAATAGTTTTACTGATGACATGGATGAGGAGACTGAGTCTTTCATTGTAAATTTGCAGAGGACACTAAGCTGAGAGCGTGTGTCGATCTGTTGAGGGTAGGAGGGCTCTGCAGAGAGACCTGGAACGGTTGGATGGGTGAGCAGAGTCCAATAAGATGAAGTTTAATAAGTCCCAGTGCCCAGTCCTGCATTTTGGCCACAATAACCCCCTGCAGCGTTATAGGCCGGGGATGGTGTGGCTGGACAGTGCCCAGGCAGAAAGGGACCTGGGGGTGCTGCTGGTTGGCAGCCAGCTGAACATGAACCAGCAGTGTGCCCTGGTGGCCAGGAAGGCCAAGGGCATCCTGGCCTGGATCAGCAATAGTGAGGCCAGCAGGAGCAGGGAGGTCATTCTTTTTAAGAAGAACTATGTGCTTCTTACAAAACTGGTTTTGAATCTGAAAGTAAATTAATATGCCATAATCATAGAACGATTAGAATAGGATATGCTGCTCTTTTTCATTCTTCCTGAGCATCACCTTTCCAGAACAGCTTTCATGTGTTTTGAAATATCAAGCATGAAGAACAAAAAAATTATCTTTGTTTTTGTCTTCCTGCCTGACCATAGTATAGGAAACCTGATAAGGCAGTTGAAAATACATCTTACATGGGCTCCCTGATGCATGAATACATCTCTACATTCTTACTGTTGTTCAAAATCAGGCATAAAGTTAGGTACAAAACCTGGGCAGGATGTTTAATTTGCACACACAAAAATGCATTGCTTACTGTTACACTATTTTGTGACTCATTTACTCCCCTTCTTTTGGGAGGAGTATTAAAGGAAAGCAGCAGCAGAGCTTCCCAGTGTGGTTGAGGGCTGACTGAAGATTGAAAGCCTAGAAATATATCATAAGGTTAATTAACTCTATGCTTGCTCCCAAAGCCCTAGGTCTGGATTTTTTTGTCTGTGTTTGGAAAATTACAAATGCAATTTTTTTTTTAAGCATTATGGGGAAAGGATCTTTTTTCCCTTATTCTATTTCTCAAAAGTTGTTGAAAGAAATGTGGCCAGACAGAACAAATTATGTCTGGAATGTAAATCAAAAATAAAATATTCCTCTTCTAACCAAAAAAATATTTGATAAAATTATGTAACTGTGATAAAGCAAAGCTAGAGATGGAAACTATTCTGAAGCATTATATCATTATCCGTAATGAAAAAGATGCATCTTAAACTTTGTAAGAGAATATATGGAGAAATAAGAGTCTTAGAATAAAAGAGGGCAAGTATTGTAGGGCCATAAGGCTGTTTTATTTAAATTATTTATCCAATGAGAGTAAAAGAGAGACAGTACTTAACTTACTTTTAACAGTAAAAGAAAAAAAGAAAAAAAGCCCAAGAACATCACAGTATTTTAAAGGGCAGATAAACTTAAGGTTTAATTTATATGTAATAGTGCAAAAATGAATTTTGTTTTCACTGCAGATGTTGGGTCTATAGAAAACATATTCTTTTGCCCATGCCTGACTATTATTAAATACCTTTCAACTTACATGATTTTAGCTTCTTCATAGAAAAAGATTTTACCGTTTAGTTTAAGCAAAATTGGTTTAAGAAATGAGCTGCCAGTTCAAAGTTGCTTATTCAAAGCATCTGAGCAAAAATGTCCTTTCCAAGAAAGGAAATGAAAGTGACTTTTTTCCCCCTAATACATATATGAGTCCACTATTTAACTGTTCCAGTAATACGAAGGGAAAATTGGACTTAGCTTCTCTCAGAGGAACAGCAGTCAGCAAAAGCCTCTTAGTCCTCTTAGCCTGAGGAATGTGTGTCTCTAACAGATTGCCAGAAAAGATTAACTGCTGCAGGTAGCACAGCTGCTGGTTCAAACAATTTTGATCTTTTTATATCTTGTGCTCATTCTGTTTCCACATGGAATTGGTCGGCTTGTTATGGAGAGCCGCAGGTAGCACAGCTGCTGGTTCAAAAGATTCCAGTCCCCTTATATCTTCTGTGCATTGTTTCTGCATAGAACTGGCCCAGTTGTTTTGGAGAGCCCCAAGGAAACCACTTTATGAAATAGTTTGCTAACCTTTTCAAGGAGTGAAATATGGTCCTACTTTTTTTGTCTTTGTAGTGGAAAAGCTTGTTCATCAAAACCAGTATTTACAGTAGTTTCTTTGCATAGTTTTTCCTAGGAGAGTAAAAAGAGATACCATTCAAAAGCCTAGTTTAAGAAAAAAAATAAGTGTAGATACCACCATGCCTAGCTATTTCCCAGTATGTACAGTCTGTGTGTTACATTTTAGGTTTTAAATAGGGTTTATGAAATCTTATGATGGTGGGATGATGCATTTATTCTAACCAGCCATTTAGAAGGTAGATGACTAGAGTAAATTGTCATCTTGTGACAAGTCAAGGGAAACAGGCAGCTATGTAATCACCCACCTTGAAAAAGATTGATAAATGGAATTAATTTACATTGTGACATGCCTATCTCCCTGCTGCTGATGTTTTGCATCTCTAAGTGAAAGGTCTTACTTTTAAATAGCTAAAGTTATAAGATATAAATCCCCCATTAGTGATTCAGAAATCAAAGCCATGTTCTCATGGCTGAGCTCTGTACTTAAAAGCCTAGATGTTCCTGAATGCTCTGTGGTTTGTATAAACATATATAAGCTGTGGGTGCAGGAACAACCATAATTTCTGTGTATGAAATACTAATATTGAATAAACTTGGCTATATGGTCAAGGTAATAAGATCATACATTGCGAGTGACCTTGCCAGTTCAGTTCTGGGGTTTTTTGGCCGTGTCTGGACCTTCTTCAATTCTACTGTGTCAAATTTTCTTCCTTCTTTGAAGAGAAGCAGTTTTGAGAGGTTAAGAAAAATTAAAGATAATCAAGATGATGACCACATGTTTTCTGACCAGCATAGCTACCTGGATGTGCAAAGAATATATTGCACTCTTCTTCACTATTATGAAATGTCTAAGGTATTCTAAAGTCTAGATGTAAAATTCTGAAATGAGGATTGCACTTTGAATTTGAACCATTTTATACTACATATCTTCACTGACAGACTGAAAGCACATTTTGTTTGTGGTACAAGAAAATTTTTGTGTGATGACTAAGGTTACTTGATTGAGGAAGAAATTAAAACGTTATCAACCTGTATTCTCACTTAATTGTAAGATTTAGAATATTGTCTTCATATCTTTGATGAAGGGATGTATGGACTGAGAAATGAACAAAAGTATTTAGTCCAATATATTTGCTCAGCATAATTCCATTCTTTTGCAAATCCCTGCTGAGATTTGTGTTTAAGAGTGCCAGAAGACCTACACAAGAATATTGTATTCATACTCCCTGTTATTGATACCAAAAGATCGATCTGTCCTTCCTCAGATAAAACCTGGGAGACTGCAGTAAGTCTGTATTAGTTTTAGGTAGTGGATGCCCATAAAAACAGGGAGGAAGAAAAGGTACTGCTGTGCTTGGCTCCTTTTTTGTTACAAGATTCATTGTAGTCTGAGGTGTCTCCTAGGATATGTGTTACACTAAGCATTAGGAGAATGAAGCATCTCATTACTTGGTTAAGTTGGTCAATAAAATTGTTATAAATACAACTAGGTGTTTTTCAGGAATTAGATTAGGGAAAACTCATTTCCAAGGACTGAAAATGACTCAAGAGGGAAAGTCTTGTCCTATCATTATAGTTATTCAAACTGCAGGTGAGTTTTGATATATTCAAGAGTATTATTAGTGAGACCTTTTCATTTATTGAGCAGCAGGTGTGCAGTTTCACAGATACCTTCCCCATAGATTAATAGTCACTATGGGCATGCTGCTATTTTTTCATAGTTGATAAGTATAAACACAAAAGAATCAAGTATAAAATAAACTCCAAAGAATAGGCTATTTTTCCACAATAAAGAGAAAGTGGCTGGTGAGGAAAGTGTGCCAGTGATGCCTTCTGAGCTGAAGGAAATAGTACATTCTTTCACTTCAGGGCAGTTTGTGTGTCTTTTCTAATCTTCACTAGCTGTGCAGATGTTAATGACCACTTTTTCCCAGATCTCTTTTCCTAATGTTTTTCATCCACAGTTCTTCAAAAGTTTCAAAAGTGTGAAATGTCAGCAAAATATTTCACATACAGACAGAATAATAGTGAAGACAAAAGAGAAACTATAATAAGCATCTGCTGCAGACCCTGAGGACTGAAGAGAGCAACAGGAAAACAAACAAAACCACTACTGGGCAAGTATTAAAACTCAGGACAACAAGATAATTTGCTCAAGGGTGACTACGATGAACTGGACATCTGTTGGGTAACAAATACAGGAAACTGCAAAACATCAAAGACATTCTGCAATTAGCCAAAGGATAACTTCATGATCTCTAAAGTAGAGGATGCAACCATGAAGGCAGCAAGTCTTTATTACCTGCTTCCAAGCTGCTGTGATTGGAAATCACTTACATATCAGATAACTTGTTGATAAAAGGCCACTTTAATTTAAAAAGAATTATAGAACAGAATGATAAATATAAATTTATGGTTTTAAAAGCAAGTATTCAGATCCCTACATATTATATGATCACAAGATTGCTTTCTACATCTTAGTTGAAAATTCATATGTTATCATAAATGTGTTTTTAGTGTATTCATAGTTCCTCTCCCTTTTTCCAGCCATTCTTAAACAGGCCTTGTGCTGATCTGTGTCTGGATTTAGTGCTTTTCTTAGCTCATGCTCTTTGTCCCAGCAGATCATAATTCATTTTTCTTGTCCAACATGTCCCCATTTGTTTCCCTAATCCTATCTTCTTACTTTAACAGATCTTGTTTCTCATTCTCACATTCTCTCTTAGCTAATGCACTCCAAAATTTGTTCCTCATGTCCGTCTGACTCCTCTGTATCACTATGAAATTTCTTTTTTCTTCATTAAGAAGAGAAACTAATTAGGTGTCAAACTCAGACTTTGTGTCAGACTCAGACCTTGTGCCAAGCCAGGGCATTTCAGTTCTCTTTAACAAATTCAGATTCTTAGTACTTTCAGTTTAGGGCTGGAGCATGTCCAACAGCTTTCTGGAGGAAGTAGAGGCACAGTATAGTAAATGACATTTTAGTCAGTGCTGTGACCTGTGAGAAGCTTGGACATATTAAATGATCATGTAGGCACAACAGTAGAAAAATTCAATGAAATAACTCATGACTGTGCAGTCTTTAGTAGTTTGACTTATAATTTGACCATAGTTTGGTCAAGTTCATGAAGACAAAAAAAGAAAGATAAATAGGATAGAAACTACCATTCCAAATATCATCTTCTGCTCCAAAGATTGGAGGCATTGAAGTTTTACAAGGAAAAGATTGCCAACTTTATTACATTGACCAAATTATGCCTTTTTTCTTAACTCACATGTCAAAGATAGTTGAACAATTTCCGCTGAAGTTTTCCCAAAACACACACCCTATGCCAACACCAATCATGAAAAATTCCTGCACTAGTGCCAAAAGTTGGCAATGTTTGAAGCAGCTTTAAAAGAATTCTAAATAAATTTGACTACTAGCTTGCTCCCAGATGGTATTGATGGGAATTCTGCTTTTCAGAAACTTTATTGTTTATATTTATGTTTATATTATTCAGAATTTTTTTCATTTAAAAATTCTATTCACTCTATTATGAAAATATTAAGCAAGGTTTTATAAACCAACAGATTTCATTTGAAAATGTATGTATGTGTATTTTAAAAGAACTTTAAAATGTTTGATGTACATCTGTGACTGCAGCTATAGTGTAGAAAAATCCTTAGTGACTGCAGCTATAGTGTAGAAAAATCCTTATTAGATTTAAAGTCTATTAGCTGAAGGACTAATCATTAGCTGAAATTGAAGGACCAGGAGCAGTTCAAGCACAGCACTGGATAGACCTTGAGAAGTTCTGACCATTTAGATATGTAGGTGTTCAGATTTTTGCCAGGCTTATTTACAGCTAAGGAATATCTTGTTTTTTGAGTGGTTTCTAAAAGATAATTGGAATCACTGATCATGTAGGTAAATAAGCAGGAACGTAAGGATGACAGAATCTGACCTTGCTAGTTGATAGTATAAGACCAAAACCATAATTTAGGGAAAGCTATTCTTTTAAGCAGTGCTACTTTAACCAAGACTGTATTGTTGATGTTATTAACCTTTCTTAAGACCTTTGAGAAAAGAAGAAAATCTGAAGATGCACAGTAATTTGAAGAGTATGTTATGAACCTTATAAAAGAGATCAATTTCAACAACAAGCTGTCATCTACTGGCATAAAAGTAATGAAATTGGAATGGCCCACTGAAGAGGCTGCTGATGTTCCAGTTAGTCTTCATATAATTGAAAGAATTTGGCCGTGATTGAAGCATAAATTGTATGGATATTTTTGTTAGGAAGCTTGGCAGACTCCTTTAGGGAATTAATTATCCTCTGATGGATACAATGACAAAGTTCTGTGCTATGTTTCAGGAATTTTATTTATGGGGTTCTTCTGTCTTACTGCAAAGAAGGAGCAATATACAACATATCTGCTGTCTATCACTGCAATTTCTTTCTTACGTATCTGCTGTACGAAAAATGATGACATAGCTCAAATAATCTATTTCTTTCACAAAAATGAATTTGTCTTTTTAATTATCAGGGTGTTTTGAAAAGATTTTTAATTATAATATTTCAGATTTTAGGATCTGCTAGCCACCCCTGTGCCCTTAGGAGTCATAAAAACTTTTAGGGAATTAGTGATGGCTCTGTAGACTCTTGTGAAAAGGTCATGTATTTTCAACATGAAAAAGAAAGCCTTTAGTCCTCTAAAATCTGTAGTTTTGTCAAATGAAGTGAGTTTACTGTAAGGTCAGAATTGAAAGTTTCAAGTTTGGCTAGATAATTCTGCATGGGTGGGCTTATTGACACTTTCTACTTGTTTTTAAGAAAAAAGTGCTTCATCACATGGGAACTTAATCATTCCCCATTTGAATTCTGTCCTATAAAGCATGTATTCACATCCTTAATTTTCACTTAATTTTTAATCCCACTGAATCAGTTAGGTTAACAACTACACTAAAGCTGATAGAGACAACCTGTTTTGAACATAATTTCATTGAAAATCTTCAATACATAGGAGACAAAGAGCTACTGTTATTTTAGATATGCTAGAAGTGAAAACCTACTTTTTATCCCTTTAAAAATTTAGTATAATTCAGTTCAACTTAATTGAAGTGACACTAGATTTATTCTAACACGAATAAAAGTAACTCACCTCAGAGGATTTATTTAATAGGATTAAACTGGACAAAAAAGAAGAAAGCATTTTTTTTCCTTAGAGGCACCTTCCAAAGCTTCCCTTACTTTTAGAGAATGAGAATGCAAGAAGACCCTTTTGATGTTTTTTTGAAATATACATTTGAACTCAAATGGCAGTTATCACTTCGAGAGTGGAGTTAGGATGAAAATTCCTATTTTTAATTGTGTGGAAGTATAAGAATGGATAAAAAAATACCTGCTTAAGACATTTTAAAATATACAAATATAACTTGAGACAGTAAGAATTTTTCAGCTTAATGATGAGTTATAATACCAGATTTTTAAAAAGGAAGACAACAAGAGAGTAATGAGGCAGCTATTATGCAAAATAGTCCATACATTGCAATTATTGAACTATTTTTCTGATTGTTAATGTGTGCACACAGTATAACTATGGTGCTGTAAATATATATATGCTGGGTATCTGGCAGACCATAACATATAGATGGTGGTTCCTTGTCTGTCACATTAACAACAAAAGTTTATTACTTGGTCAGGTGCCTCAAGTGCATTACTCACTGAATGAATGGACACAAACAGCTGGATATATGCACAATTAAACAGGGAAAGCAGTCAATCAATTATACATATCAGAGTAGAAAATAATTTCCTGTTTTCTAGAAACACAATAGGTGAAAGATATGAAAAATAAGAATCACATATTTAGCTCTTTTATAAAATTATATGATGACATATTTTAATTCCAGCACTTAGTTATATTTACAGTTAATCTATCTGAATTCAGTAGGTGCTTAAACGTCAAGTGGATATTAAGGATGTGAATACATGCTTGGTAGGATGAAATTCTTTCAGAAGTTCCCAGATGTGCTGAGTAAAGCTATTATGTGCCAATATCTGCAAGAGGAATGAATATGCTTTCACATAAAACTAAATTCTTGGCCCTATTGGAGAATACTGAGCATTTTCATACCACTGTAATGAAAACATTAGGGAGTTATGCACATTTTATAATTTGTAATATATTTTCTCTGTTTATAGATGTCTCATGTATTTAAAAACAGGCTAGATTTTGAAGGTCAGATATTCTACACATATTAGACCTGAACCACTTTGGTAACCTTATTCAAAAAAACCCAATTAATATGAAGTACTGAGAAACATTGATAGCCTCAATTTCCATCAGGTATCAATAATAGAAACACTGGAGTAGCAACACAGTGGAGGTTCTATATGTCTTAATCTATCAATATTATAAATAAAGTGGTAAATCATGCCTTAGTCAACATTCTCCAGCACAGGATACAAATTTGGAAACAATTGTGATGGGGAAAAACCACAATTCAATCTACTACATACTTATATATGAAGCAGTACAAAGGCACTTTCCCAATTTTTACCAACATGAAGCTTTAAAAAAAAACCAAACAACTCTTTAATAACCATGCAGCAATAATATATACTATGCCTTTTTGCGTTTTTTAATTGCTATTTTAAATACTCAGTTCTGAAACACTGATAAAAGTACAGTGATGACAAATCATTTTGTTTTCCTTGTTTTATTTTATCTCTGTAATTTTCAGCTTTTGTTTCTGGTACATTTCTTCTAGTTTGAGAACCTGAATTCTACTTGCAATACAATTTTGATTTTTGATTACTTTTTAATTTGCATACTTTAATTCTCTGACATGTAGCAGAATAAATTGTTACAGGAATGTAGTTTGCTAGTATCTCTTTTTAGAGGCACTTCTGCTATAGTAAGAATAAAACCTATTAAAAACAGCTGCATTAGGTATCTGATAGTCCAGTTATGGAGAAACCAAATTTAAAGCTAAAAGGATATTGTCATTTTTCCTTTTCTAACCCAAGGGTTTTTGAACAGGGAAAGATACCAAGTTTAGATAAACGCTGAATTTAGATGATTAAATATATGAACCTTTTCACTCATTTGTGTGACTTGAATGTTTTTTTCTTGTTTATAGACATTAGTAAACATGTTTTTTGAAAAAAGAAGGAAGAAATAACTTTAATCTAGATTCAATCTATTAAACCTAGATTCCATTTCTGTTTGAATGTGTAGGTGTAACTTCATGAAATTCTGAGCAAGCCATTATCTTGTAAGAGTGTCTCACAAGGAAAAACCCTGTTGGTTTTGAAGATATACATGTTATTATTTTGTTTCACTATTTAACTATAAGAAATATTGTAAGTACAAATTGTCCCAGACCTTACACTTTATGTTTTCTATCTTTGATTTTGTGCTGACCAAAACTGAAAGTTTTCCCATGAGTCTAAATTAAAATCAAATCCATTTAAATATCAGTTTCTCAACATTTTGATTTACAAACTTATGAACCCCTGTGAAGTTTTTTGAGTTCAACTCAGCTGGACACACATTTCATTACAATGTTGAAAATATTTTTATTACTTAATACTGATTAGAATCAAGAACTAAATAAAAGTCTTCTTAAAAGTAGTTAGTATTATGATTCCATAGTCCTCTGAAATAAATATATTCTCACTGTTATGTGCTGTTTATAAAGCTTGGCTTCTCATAAAATAGTGCTTCAAGAAATTGGGGAAAAAAATGCTTTAAAAAACCATTATTTCTCAAATGTTTTGTATATGCACTCAGCAACTTCAATACATTCTGACCATGAGTATAAAGTGTATTTTTCCCACTAGATTTTACATAAATATTTGTTCTGAAATGTGGTGTAGCAGCATGATACCCTAAAACTATTTCCTGAGGAATACTCTTGAAAGAGAATAGCCTACTGCAACATATTATTTTAAGTAAGTTCCTTTTTTATGCCAAAATATGTATTTTTGAATGTTTTATCATGTTATACTATTTTATTGATGAGGTTCTGGATACTATTTAATGAAACTTTAGATATTTTTATCCCCTGCAGATCACTTCAGAGCCTTAAATTAGTTGAAAAGACCTTAAACTGGTTGAAAAGAAACTTCCTTGACTTGAATTTAACTTTCATCCTAATAGCTTTTTTAGGATCCAAAGCTTACATCTATCTTCACATATGGGCATATTATCTGATGTATTTATTGCATTTCTTTTCAAAACAGGCCTATAGATCATAACTGAAAAGAAATGTGAACACACTTTTTTATTTCTTAATTTTTCTTAATTTTCTTGGATCTTTTTACCACTTTCATATCCCAGTCTTATACCAACAATATAAATTATTTATTTAGCATTTTGTTTTCTCAGTATCTGTGTTGAATTCCTCAGAAATAAGTTTTCTGGTGTGACTAACATAGTTTCCAGATTAAGTCTCAAATTTATCAGTCTTAAAGAATATGCATGATTTTATCAGAGTATTTCTGAATACCTCTGAAGGTGTGTTGGCTGACAGAGTCTTAGCTTAGGTATTTAATTTTGGCTTAAATCTCTCTACAGTCACTTTTCTCTGGAATTACATTAATTAATATTTATTGTGCCTGCTATATTATTTCAAGCATTACTTCTTATCACAATGGCTGATTTATTTTAATTTTTTTTCCTAGTGAGATAGTGAAAATTTGTATCGTCATTAACTTACATTTATTTTTCAGACTCTGATTAGGCGTATGCATTCTTCAGTGGTTTCTTACAGTTTTAAGTCTCTTCTGGTGGAGTGTTTAATTTTTCCAATGAGACCCTTTGTTCTGCCCACTTTTATGGCTGTTCATGACGTTTTGCTTGCCTGCAATTGCACACATTTCTGTGAAGTGCCTTTCCCAAAATGAAGTGCTACCTCACATTTCAGGTCGCTGATGGTACGTAAAACGGTGCTGTTACTTAATGCAATTAGATCTTCCTACTTGGAAAGGAATTTGCAATGCATGCTTCACTGAGGCCTCCTTTCTAATTCCCCCACATCCTTCAGATTTTTTTACAAAATGATGAAACAGACAGGAATAGACAGGTTTAGGGATTATTTGGTGAAAATCTCCAAGCATTGTGCTGGTGCAATGTTTTGGTAAGAACCTTGATCACTTTGTGACTGCTATGTGACTTAAGTATTATTTTTCACTGTCTTTTAAGCGCTGATTTTCTACAGAATTGGCATAATTGTATTTTTTTATTTATAGTTCTGAATTCAATTAGAAAAAGGCATTTATTTTCATAGGAAATGTCAGTTTGCAGTGAAAGCCACATCAAAACCATGTGCAGTGAGATTTCTGGTGGTGAAATCCCTGCTGGGGCTATGTTAACCACGGATGGACTGTACTCTGTTTTACAGTGAATGTTTTTGTCACCCAGCAGGTTTCCTTTCAAGTAAAGAGAAGCAAAGATCAGAGAATCTGTATTTAGACCCTAAAACCTGGGCAAAAGAAAAATTTCACCTAAAAAAAAAAATCTCATAGCAATATAACCTGCACAAGGGCAAGGCACATAGGGAATGGCTCTTCTAGGAAACTTGGGGGTAAGGGGGGCTGCCTGCTGCTGCTGCAGAAGGGAAGATATCACAGGCTTTTTCCTTCTCAAAAATTCTAGTTTTGAATGACAACTTTCATCTACTCCTGAAAAAAAAGGTGCTTCAAACTTTTGCTTTCAGCTCACGCCTGGTAGTGGCTGGGAGCTGGTGGTAGGGAGCAGGTTAGAAAGGCACAGGCCTGGAGAACAAGTACCTGGAGAGGGTTGGAAACCCTGACCAAGGCAGTGTGCTCAACCATGAAAGTGATATGGCACAGGGCAGGGCTCCTGGCACTGACCACAGCACAGACAAAAATTATTATCTACTGTTGGAAATCCAGCATGTTCTCAGCTCCAATAAAGTCCAAAACATTGGGCCATGAGCACGTGTCTTTGTGCAACTGCTTTTATCTGCTTTGGTGTCCCAGGTCCTCGCCTCCAGGTGGGGCTTCAGTGTGCCAGTGACTGACAGCCATTCTGGGCTGCACTAGAGGCTCGAGGGGATGGGGGGTAGAGCACATCCCACTTTTCACAGAACATGCACTGCCTTCCCTCCCAACCCCTCACCCTCACTTCTGTTGTTTTGAGCCAGTTATAATTTTCTCCAGTCTTTCACACCTGGGAAACAAACAGCAAGAATTAGAGGTCTGCATGTGGTCACAGCGCTGAAACATTTCTAAGAATGACACAGACTGGTCCCTGACTGGCAGGGGGGCATCTCTGCTGAGAAGAACTTAGGGTTGCTGGTAGATGCCAAGCTGGGCATAAGACAGCATCTTGTTGTGGCAGCAAAGCAGGCCAACAACCTCCTGATGTGTAAAAACAGGAGCACATGTAGGAGGTCCAGAGAAATGAATGTTCCTTGCCTCCAGTAAAACTTCATCTAGTCACAAGGATCTATTTTAGGTCCTTTGACAGATGGCAAATTCTTATGAACTACATCAAGTTCAGACAAGACACTTCATAGTGGTGAATGTTGTCAGGGTGAAACACAACAGGCATAAACTGAAACAAGAAGTCAACAAGAGGAGCGATACTGATCTAAGGAAACAGTGCTTGCCTTGAATGAAGTGATGCTCAGCATGGGATATTTGGGAGAGTGAAATGTACATGGGATTTGAGCTGCCTTTCTTTCTGTCAGACAAAACACAATCACACTGACACTGAATGTGAGACTACTGAGAAATGTGGTGTATTTATGATTTGGCACTTTTATCATATCTGTTGTTATAAAGAGAAATTCAGTACTTCAATTTTGCAGTAGTTTTTGAACCATGTTTCCAACTGAGTTGAGAAGGAAAAAAATATAACAAGGCATTTCAAAGTAAAAATACAATCTTAAAGATTAAAACTGGGTCTGCTCAGTCTCAGGAAGGTATGACAGAGAGGAAACTTCATCAGTGCCTGAAGGAAAGGTGTCAAGAGGATGGAGCCAGGCTCTGCTCAGTGGTACCAAAGGAGTAGAATAAGAGGCAATGGGCAGAAACTGATGCACAGGAAGTGCTACCTAAATGTGCAGGTGACCAAGCACTGGAACAGAGAGGCCATGGAGTCTCCCTCACTGGAGATATTCAAGAACCATCTGGACACAATCCTGTGCCATGTGCTGTGGGATGACCCTGTCTGAGCAGGGAGCCTGGACCAGATGACCCCTGTGACCTCTTCCAACCTGACTCATTGTGTCATTCTGTGATTCTGTGATATTTATCTGGTCCCTTTGCTACTATGAGTATTAATGGGAATATCTAAGATTTGATGAGAGTCTTTAAATTAGGGAGGTTCTAAAGGATCTGATAGATTAAATTGTTTGTTTCAAAGGTAATCGAAAGTTTTAAGCATCTGGACGGTGTTGTTAACTTTAGGCTAGTTTATCTTAATTATCTTTCTCTTTGTGTATATTACTTTTATTTAAATAGGCTGAGGGAAGAAGTTGTCTAAGTTAACAAAAAAGGCTGATTTCACTTCATTTCTTTTTATGAAAGAGCTGCAATAATCCAAGAAAACCAGACTGCTCCTTAGAAACTAGCTGTATCATAATTTGGCTTTTTTCTTAAATAGTAGTTGAATATCAATTTAAAGTATTTTTGTTTCTTATGAATTAAACACTAACCTAAGAGAGCCTAGCTATTTCTATTAATATTTTTTCTTCATTTTTATGTTTTACCATTGCTTCATTAGAAATAATCTTTCAGAATAGTTTGACTAATGAGAAACATTTAACCACTCATCCAATTTTTATAATGATGCAAAATATTACTTTAACGTTCAAAATGAGTTTGAAAGTGCAACAAGACAGTCTCAAAAGCAATGTAGCAGAGATACTTTTTAAAAAGTAATTTAAACTTGTGGTAATAAAGCATCATTTAAATAAACATGGCATAACTAGATGACTTTAGTGAAATATGCTTTTTTAGAAGATTTTGTATGTTTTTGATAAAGAAAACTTGAGTGCATTGCAAATGAGAAACAGAGTAGTAATAAGTAGGGTGTAATATTCACCATAAAATTTTTGCATCTGTGGAGAATTAATCCTTCTATTATTGTGACATTTGTATTAAAAGCAGGAATGTGGCAATGAATCTGTTGATGACACAAAAAAGGTGTGGTGTCCCACAAATGTGCAAGAATATTATATAGAAATAAATGAAATCAAATATTATTAGTATGGGAAATAAGGTATTACATTATAACAAAAATAATGTAAATGTCTGTTCTAAATCAGGTGGTGATTTGAAAGAACAGAAGAAAATATTTTGATCAGCATGTGGCTGAGACACCATTATAACTCATCACTTATGGCATTCTAATTCATAATTTGTGAAAGACAATTTCAGTTAATATCTTTGCAAAAATTACTGTGAAGGACTACATATTTGAGGACTCAAAAGATAATTCATCTTAAGAGTTTATAATTTTTACAAAACATTTTGGAAAGAGAGTTGAGATTCAGCTGCAGTGTTGTATTACTCTGGATTATGTGAGACCTGTGTCAGATAACCAGCTTTAGTAGATATTCCTTGGTTCCGAAATATTTTGTGAATAAAATGTAAGGTCGGTGTGGATTTCATCCTAAGGCTGCTGGAAATCACACAGCTTGCTCTGCAAATGTTTCTGTATTTTAGCAAGGGCTTTGTAGAGAATAGTGCTGAAAGCTGACCTTTGAAATGCACTAAATTCTTCTGTGCTGTCTTTTATGTGCAATTTATCACTACCCTGTGGATCATGCTGCATAGCACTTTATTTTTGAGCTAGTCATGTGGTCTTTGATAGCACTATTCAGTGTCTGAGACATTATCCAATGTAAATTTAGTATCTCATTTCATTCCTCAGTTTGCATTAGCATCCATTGCTTTTAAGCTGCTTGTTTCTTAAGGAGTGAATTTTTATACGCATCTTACTCCTCTCAGCTATTACTTTATATAATTTCTCTTGCCTTTCTTTTCTCTTCAGCTTTTCTCAAGACTCTCTCACTTTTTTTTTCTTTTTCTTTCTTTTAAGATACCAGACTAGGTATTTTCATCTATGACCACAATATTCTTCTGTATTCACATACAGGAATATAGGCCTAAATATCAAAATACTTTTCATCTTCAATACTTCTTGCATTTCATAATTTCCTTTATGTGTTCCATCTACCCCGACTAATACTACATTCAATAACTGTGAAAGATTAAATTGCAAATATGAATAATAGCAGAATTAATGTTAATATTTCTTTTCTAAATCTGCATATATGTTACAGTTGCTCCCTCATTTTATATTGTATTTTTATAAAGACACAGACTGCTATTCAGAAATTCTATATGTCTCAGAAATAGATATTTGATATATTAATAGATATTAAATATATATTTGAAGAACTGGAATAATGGAAAAAGATCTTTATCCAGATTGATTAAAACAGTTAACATGGAATTTAAAAAAATGTAGTGATGGGAAGCAGAGGTGGTTTCAGAGAACTCATTTCCCACTCATTTTTCACTTATTTTTAGAAAGCTGTCAGAAGAAGAATGGTGGGAGGGAGGGAAACAAACAAACAAACAAAACAAAGAATAAAATAAAAAAAAAAACAAACCAAAAAACAACCCTTTTTATGTTCCCAGAGAAGGAGCTATAACTATTGAGAATACCCTAAAGTGCTTCTGATGCTAAAAAATAACAGATGGTATCTTCATAACTTTCTTCTCCACCTTTCATCCATTTTTCCAATGCCAACAACATCCTTTCCCTTTCACACACTTTGTTATTGTCCTGCCCTTGTTGAATTCTTTGTCACTTTTGTATGAGATGCTTGACTTTATAAAAAGTCTGTGAAGAGAAAAAAGAGACGGATATGTTCCAATGGCTTACTCTTTCCTACAGTATGGGATAGGTTCAGTTCCTTCCATAGTCACTTTAAACCTTTTTTTTTAACAGAATACTTAAGAAATTCCTTTCTGCATGGGTTTTTACTTACCTGATGGAACATGCTGGAAGAAACAATGGAGTTTTTGTTCCTTGGCAATTTGTGGAAACCATCTTTTATACTTCACCCTAACACGATATTGCCAAGTAGATATGCACACATGAACTGCAAAGCTCTCTGGTGTCAGACAGCACCAGCTCAACCTGAAGACTCTGCAGAAGCATGGGCTGTGATCCCACTGAATTTGACAGTGATGCCTTAATATACATGATATAAGTATATATAATATATTAATATATAATAATATATTACTCTCTTCAAACAAATGACATGGAAGGACTATATATTTAGTTTATATATCATGAATATTTCCTAATAGAATTTTTCCTACATTATTGTTTTCCATTTGACAGCAGTTTTTTCAGCCAATGTTTAGACTCACTGCAGAGTAAGTTTAATATAAAAAACCAAAAGTTCTACCCACTCTATCCTATTTCTGAGTAAAGTAAGTCAAGAAAATGGTGGGTTTACTGTAAAAAGGTTCAGAAAGCTCAGAAAAATCTTGTTTTCAGAGGAAGTAATTTATCAGAGAAAGTAAAAATACTTTACCACACAAGCTGTTTGTCACTGCATTTATGAGTAATTCTTTCACAGTAATGCATGCAGATATTGTTTTTTATACTCAAACTTTTTTAAAAAGTAAAACGCAGACACTTACTCTATATGCTAGCTGTGTCTGGAGTGGAGTTAATCATCTTCACAGCAGCCCTATATGGTGCTGTGCTTTGTGTCTGTGGCTAAGCAGTGTTGACAACACTAATGTGTGTCATTTTCCCACTCTGCACCCTACTTTCCCCATTGTGAGTGGGCTGGGGATAGGCCAGAAGGTGGGAACACACACAGCTGGGACAGCTGACTCCTGCTGGATGAAGGAATATGCCACACCCTGTGTTCATATAAGAGCAACAAGAATGGACAGAGGAGTTTTGGCTTCCAAGGTGGCCCTTTTTCAGAGATTGGCAGGGTATCCGTCTGCATGAGGTGGTGAGTGCTTGCCTTTACATCACTTGTTTTTTATCTCTCATTCCTTCACTTATTCTTCTGTTTTTGTCTCAACTAAACTTTTTTCATGATTACTCTTCTGTTTTGTCCTCCATCCCACTGGAGTTGTGGTGGTTGAGTGAGCAGCAGTGTGGGTGCTTAGCTAAGTGTTAACTCACAATGCTTTATCTACAGTTTTGTAAATTGAAGCTGCAACTTGGTTCTCTCTGTGCAAGAATACAGAAATGCACCTAAATCCAAGTCTGATTTTGAGGATGTTATTCCAGGTGTGTGATGGGAAATGAAAGTGGTTGTTTAGATGTTTAAAGCCAGGAATGTGTAAGTAGATTCCTGAATTTTGCCCTTACCAAATGTATTTCCAGGACAATGCTGAAAGTGGGATGCTTGTTACAGAATCTTTTGTAAATTGCTTTAATGAGCTCCAAAATACACATGCATACATAAATATGCATGAGGAAAAATAATTTAATTCTTTACAAATGTGCTGCATATTTGCATGGTCATTAACAAATGAGCTCTAGGCCATGCATTGAAACAGCCACATAAACAACAGCAGCAATGTGATCATTCTTTCCCCTCTTATCTGGTAAAGGTGCACACTTCAAGATCATTAAGCTTCCTATGTGAATAAGGGACATGGTGATCATACTGATTTCCATTTAGTTTAGCAGAAGTATGAGCTATTTTCTCCCATGTATTCATATATAAATACACACATAAACACATTATTTTCTATTTATAATGAAAGGCTTTAGCTATATAGATGTTGTTTAAAATGTTATTATTTACAGGAAACAGAAGAAAACCTAAATGTCCCTATGAGAAAAATAATCTCATAGCATAAAAATAAATTATTAATTTCCTCTGTTGCTCTCCAACACCTCACCAAAATTCCTTCTTGAGCAAATTTCTTTAAATGATACATCTATGTATTCTCTGATGATTTCAGAGCTTGTGCACAAAAGCCACAGATAGGTGCATTAGAACAGAGGAGTAGATATGTAAAAAATAAACCTACTTCTTTTTACAGCTTATATTTTTATTGGGAAGAAAATAAGATAAAGATGACAATGTTGATATCACAAATAAAATAGTCTCATGCATTTTTTTAAATTTAAAATTGCTGCATGAAACATATGAGAAAGTATACAATATATTTTAAATCTACTCACAGATTAATAACACAAAGCAAAATAAAAGCAATAACTTACATTCTGCAGATCTTGACCTTGCCAACATGACTTGAAAAAGCTGGCAAAAAGGTTGTCCTCTTGTTGAATTGTTTGGCTCATGTTTTATGCACAAGCATGCTTTGCCTTCAGATTTGGCATGAATGTCTTCCTGTTTCCCTCAGGGACGAATGCATCCAGGGCAGCAAATAAAAAGAACAAAGTCCCATTTTCTGTTACAGTTTAAGATAACCTTCATGATACAAGCTGCTACCACAGATCAGAATCTTTCTTTCTACCTGTCTGTGTCTTTTTTTTCTTCATCTTCATCAAAAATCCTTTTGCAATAGTGTGGAACAGTCAGTTAATTTCAGGAGTGGTTAGCTATGATCTGCATTGTGTAACTATGATCTGCATTGTGTTTGGGAACTAATTATAGATTATTTTTCCTGGCCTTTTTTTGCACAGCTGATGTTTGGTTCTGTGTTCTGGCACGTGGCTTTTGGATGCACAGTGACTCAGTGGAAATGGCTTTCTCAATGGGCTTCTTCCTGAGTAAACTTAATCTGCTTTTTGTCTTTGTCCATTACTTTCTCTTGGGAAGCACTGATTTCATGTCACAAACCTCAAAATTTTCTGATTTTGATGGAGATTTTGAACAACTTCACTGCAGACATATTTCAATCCTCTTTTACAATGTGCTCTGCTCCAAGCTTGCTCTTCACAGCCAAGCCCCCATGTAAAGGAACCATTAGTCCTAAAGTATTCATTCAGTGGTATAGATACAAAACAAAGTATACATGCTTTTTTATATGTGTTTTATATGTGTTTTCAGCCTGATCCTTGATAAACTGATTATTTAAAAAAAAAAGACTATTTGAATGCTGGGCAATTCTGTCTGAGGTGAACTACAGAAGAAGCAGTGGTTTGTTTCCAGGCAGATCAATACTTTTGTTCACTGGAGCTGAATGCAATAATTAATACTGATTTATACTGCCATTTTGTTACAGATAAAATGTTCTCCTTCTTTAATACAACAAAGCCCATGGACCTAAGCTCTAAACTCTTTCTAATCTTCTGTACATGTATTATAAATGTATGAACAGCTTTAAGGGTTTGGGTATGAATCAGTAAAAGCCGTTTAAAATAAATTATACTCAATCCATGGTTTGAATAATTAAAAAATAATGAAAAATCTAGTCTACAACATAAGTTAGACATGCAGCATAGCCCAATCTTTAATTTTTCCAGTGTGAGATAGAATTTTCATGTTACTTAAATACGATTCTTCCAAATCTCCTTTCACAGGCAATTTGTAAATCTTCAGTGGAATGCTTTAAGATGTATATATACCTGAGATGTTGGAACATTTTAATGTTGGAACTTTTTCAATGTTATTCAAATCTCTTTGGGAAATATGTATCAAAACACTTTTTAAAATGAATAGTAAATTACAAATCCCAAAGGCCTGTTGTCATACACATTAAAAAAAAACCAAAACCCACAAAAACCCAAAACCTTATTAAGTTGCAGCTTTCACCCTGAAGGGACCAAAAATATTTTTTCAAATTAGCTATAACTAATGTGTAAGCCAGTTTGAAATGCAGCCTTTTGCAGCTAGACACCCATGTAAACACATAAAGTGGAGACAATAGGATGAGCTTCTAGCAAGTATCAACTGAAGTATAAATTTAACTGATGGGCTTTTACAAGTAGAAATTGTGTGAGTATTTGTTTTGAAATTAATTCAATATTTTTCCTGAGTATTCTTTTTTTTTGTCAACATAAATTGAAGTTTCATTAATTTATTATCAATTTATTAGTGGCTATGATGATGTATAAAAACAATACACTAATGATAAATTATATATTTTTAATACACAAAATGTCTTATAGTATAAACTACTTGGTCTTCAGAGTAGGTATCCAAACCTTAGGAAGAATCTGTAAATGATTTCATGCCCCTACCCTGGTCGAATCCCAGTTTGCAGGTTTCAACAGGTCAGTGTGAGGCAGAATGATAAAAGAAGATAAAATAAAAGAAAGCATGCACATGCACAAGACAGGATTAACCTGCTACTAGCTTATAAATGGAGAGAAAGAGAAAGCCTAAATAAAGAACCTTACTCCACTTTTAGCAAGAGTTCCCATGTTTAGGAAGTCTGAACTTCTGCATTTGGGGTTGGTTATATTCTTCTGCAATCAGAGAAGTTGAATTTTCATTGAAGAAATTTCCCCTATACCTTTCTGTTTTAGAGTAAGATTTAGATAATTTTTTCTCCAAAAATCCTTAATTTTGTTTTAGTTTCCAGAAGAGTAGATTAAATAGGCCACATTTAAAATACACAGGGTCTTCTCTAAAAAGTGTAAAATAAGAAACCTCATAGCACTAGTCCAGTATTTCATTCTTCAGTGTGGAACTCTGCATGTATGCAGCATACCACTGATGTTAATGGATTACTACTACTTAGAAGAATACAAAGGTCTATCTCAGAAAACTGTATTGCAGACATTGCTTTAGAGTGCACATAATGCATTATCTTGAAGAATTCCTCCAACAAAAACTCCATTGGGATGTCATAAAAATAAATTATGATGTTGATCTTGAACTTCGCGAGTAAAAAATAAAATTCGTCTGTGGTGTCTTAGTGACCTGCTCTGCCTTAAAAATATGTTATTTAATTTGCTTTTCTTTTGAATGTGATGCTTAATGATAATACCATTATCTGACTGCTCATTTGTTTTGTACACAGGAGGTCTGGTGAGAAATAACACTGCTAATATTTTGTTTTCTACTCATCCAGTTGCATATCTATAATCACACACACACACACACACATATATATACATACATACATACAATTAATATATTTTATGTCTCTTGGGAAATATATTCAAAGATTTCTGTCATGTCCACTATCATCTCAGTGTGTACAGAAAACTTTCTTCAAGTCCACATTATAAAGCAATTGCAAATACATTTTTAACTCACAACTGTATTTGGAAGATAGCATCTATACAATGGTTGGGTTTGAGGGGCATCCCTGAATATTACTTAGTCCAAAATTTCTCTTTGGAGTCATGTCAGGTAGGACAGCCTGCTCAATTGTTTATAAACAAGGAGAAATCCTCCTGAACCTTCTCTTGTCAGGATGAAACAATTCCAGATTTGCCAGCTTACTCTTGTGTCTCAGCAATGCTGACTAGAGGGAAGGAGCACCGTTCTGGCAGGAACACCTGCTGGCATTACTTTTCCTAATGTAGTCTGGGAGGCTGTTGGTCTGCTTTGCCACAAGGCCATATTGTTAAAAAAAGTCACTATAGTTAACAAAATCTATAACTGCAAATGAAGATTCTATATTTTTAACTTTGAAAACAAAATAGAAGAAGACAAAGTTAATTTTTAACTAGTTCAATGAAATTATTTGTCTCTAGACATTTCATCCATGTTTTTCAATTTGGATTTTCTGTGAATAATTGATCTACAGAGAATGAGTGTACAAACTTCATTAATTTTTTAATATAATTGGGGGATGTGGATCATGATTTCCAACCATCTATCCAGTCTTCACTTGGTCTTTAGGTCAAAAACTCTGAATGATGTGTCCCTTGCCTTTTGTTCTTTCTCTTAGGTTCTGTTTTTAACACAAATATTTATAGTTTGCTGGGTTTGTCCTGGTAGACTCATGGACTTTTGTCCAGCTCAACTCTTCCTATCAAATAGACATTGAGAGCAGCTATTAAAAGATTAAACTGTCAAACATCCTTCAGCATCTCTTCCTTCCTTGCAACATTGATATGGAAATACTCTGCCCCTTCAAATCATGTTCAGTGTTAGTTCAATGCTTATATGCAAGTACAGAACAGAAGTGTCATGGCTGCATATAGTTCAGTGTCAATATAATATTAAAACAGAGAAGAAAAAAACCTCAACCAATAATAAAATGGCTAAATCTCCAGTGTAATTGCTTGCACTGAAATCATTCTGCTTATGACCTTCTTTAAAGCTGGGGCTGTTGTAACTGTCATGTTTGATGCAACTGTACTGTAAAAGAAATGCTGACCCCGATGAGCTGTAAAATCTACCAGAAAAGGTGTATAAGGACATTCAGTACAGAATTGCTATGCTAGTTGTTCCAATATTTGGTTAAGACACAGGTCTAATGGTAGGTCATTTTACAAGAGAATTTTCATTTCATAGTTTTCACAAGTAATAATAATATTAGCATAAAGATTTTCTGGTGAAAGACTGACCAATTAAAAAAAAACATTTTCTTAGCCAGCATATTGAAAAGGTAGGATAGAAACTAAAGATAACATTGCTCTTTTTGCCCCATGCACCCTCTCCTCCATCTTTTCCAATCTGATGACTGTAGAAGTGACACGTATTTTATGCTTGATGGATGAAAAGAGACAGTAAAAGGCAAGATGAGCTAATAACAGTAAAGTCTGTATTGAATCAGAAATGTGTTGAGGTACTGAGAGGAATCAAGATATGGGCTTCAATCATTAGAGTTTGTCACAAGTGAGATTTGTTGGTTGATGTGCTGTCAAAGTGCTGAAAGAGAAAGGTTTTATAACAAGCAGCTAGACATGCAGAAAAAGAACTTTAGGACCCAAAGGACTCAGTATAAATAGAAGTTATAAAGTGAAAAAGAGTAATAAAGTTGGAATCAAGAGAAGGGCAATATTGATCCAGACTTTAAAAAGACAAAACTTTTCCAGACACCTTGAAAATGATCTTTATAGTTTTTATTTTCTAAAAAATCATTACTTTTAATAATTAAGCATGTTTTCACCTCTCAGAAGAGAAAAACTCAACAATGGTCAAGTTGCATATAACTGTGAACACTATTCTTATCCCATCTATCTGCCTTTAAAGCATAATACATTATCTTAAAAATATGTATGCAATCCAGTTCTGGATTGGTCTGAGTGTACATTTTCTTAAAACTACATCTCATTGCATTGAAAAATTTGCCTAATTTATAGCTACTGATAAGTCTTTTAGCACTTTTGAAAGTATTTCACTTCATTGTAATATCAGGTTAGTGTTAATGATAGTACTTTAAAGAAATTATTGATGCTTCCTGAGAAAATTTAACAAACTGACTTTCTGATTTAAGAGTTTATTCTTCCAGCAGAGTTTTGGAATATGCAGTGTTCTTCACAAATTCTTGCATGTTCCTTTCATCCACATAATGTATACTTTTATCTTTTACTTTAGAGTGTTTACAAAATTCTTTATACTTGCATTTGATATTTTTGTTTCCAAATGCTAGTGATGGACAGAGTGTGCCCTTCTCTGCAACCAGAGCTTTATTTCCCATAACCCTGCTGAAGTAATAACCACTAGTGGAGGTTGTATGGATGTGTTTTGTCCGGATGGCTGCAGCCATTTCAGAAGACTAAATCTATGCATTATGAGGGTGTGATGCAGAGATTAAAAAATCAGACTCAATAAATGATTACTGCAACAGCAAGTCTTAGAGCTCACAGAAAAAAAAGATTATCTGGAATTTTTTACCTGAGAGATGCAAAGGACCTGAGTCAAACAGAAACAGAGGGAGAGCTGGTCTCTAATAAAACCACAGTGCAATTATTTTTAAGAGTGCAATGGGAGAGAGATAAATCACACAAATTGATACTTGATTTCAAGAAATGGAGCTATAAAGAATGAGAAATTTTCAAAGACAGAATGAAGTTGTTCAAAATGCCTGCATGGAACATGAAGGCTGCTATAAATACTCTGTTAGAAGACCAGTTAGATTGTGTGCCATAATTCAAAAAGAAACCAAAGTGGTCCAAAACTTCCTCGCACATCTTCCTGGGAAAGTTAAGGAGGCTGTTGCACCTAATAGTTTGACCTGTAAAAGGTTGGAGAGCTTGATCAAAGAGGGAAAAGATAAATACATATAAAAACAGCAGGTCAAATGCAAAGAGGTAATTTAGAGACCTAAACCAGAAAGGCCAGAACTAAAACTTTGCAAAGCATCGTCAAATTGACAGCAAAACAATACTTAAAATGCATCAAAAGCAGGAAACCACATAGGGAATTGGTGAGGATGTATTTGCCAGTTGATAAGGCCATAACTAAAACTATCAATACATTCTTTATTTCAGACTTAATCTTGGCTGAAGGTGTGGATCAGGACCAACAACTGACCTTTACTTTCTCTGAAGCAGAGAGTTCAGGGACGCTGGATCAGATTGAAGTAAATATACAGGAAATATTATGTCATCTAGACATAAGTCAGATGTCAAGAAATCAACAAAAACAGACGGCATTCAGTCAAGAGCTCTGAAATATCTCAAATATGAAGCAGCTGGTCAGCTAGACAAAGTGTATGACCTAGCATTGCAAACAGCCACCACCAGAGGACTTTGACATTGCCATCATAACTCTACAAAAGCTGCCAAGGATGGGATTCTGTAAAGTAGAGATCAGCAACTGACTTTTGTCACTGGTTTGACAGAAGAATCTATAAGAAACTAAAGTTGAGAATCAGTATGGGTTTTGTAGAGTTGTGGAGCCAAAGTTTATGAAGGGGACTCAGTGAGCATAAATTATTTTTAGAAGCATTTCAGAAGATCCCATATCAAAAGGTACAAAAGGGAAAAATATATCAGGGGATTGGAGAAAGATCCTTCAGTGGATTCAAGATGATTAAAGGATGAGATGCAAAGGGTTAGGACATAATTATCTCTCACTAGGGTGGTTTCTTCAGAACTGTTGATATCAACTTTGTTCTGTGACTTCACCAGTAACCTGGAGAACACTCATTGCTATCCTCCTTTAAGCTTTTTTTAGGTTGCCAAAAGTATCATGGTCAAAGAACTGCAGATGAACCTCACAAAACTGAGACAGAAGGTAGAAAGGTAGCAGATGACCTTCATAAAGTGATCATAAGGAATTGTTAAGGAAAAACAACTCAACCTCAAGCATAGTGAACTTGGAACTGGCAGATTTGAAGCAGATCTTGAAACCCTCATTCCCATCTCTCTGAAATCACTGACTTGATGTGTCCATTTGGTAAGAAAAGGCTGACAGGATGTGCCTGCATTTGCAAAACCATGCAGTCAGAGAATTACCTGAAGACAGATCCTTCACTAAAGGTTCACTAAATACTACCATATCAAAACCAGGGCATGCAATGAAGTTTACAGGAGAATAGTTTGAAACAGCCTCAACGATATGCTCAGCAGGTACCGATCTTCTGAAGAGTGCTGCCACAGCAGGCTGTGGAGACAGAAAATATTAGAAGGCTCAAAAACAGATTAGCCACATTCTGGGACAAAGGGTTCAGAAATGGGAACTAAAAGGATGACTGGGGATGTACCCTTATGAGCACTAATTTTAGTTGCTGTAAAAGCAAGAATATGAAAAACTGGTGGCACAAAGGAACAAGAAAAGAAGTAGAACTAGTAACACTAATGTATATAAAAATATGAGCATTAGTAATTACTCTCCCAGATTTGGTCTGGAATTCTCTAATAGAGTGGTGGATTAAAAGGATCCCCAGTAGGTTATCTAGTCTATTTTCTTTGACTAATACAAGGAAATATACCTTCACCTGTCCTGGATATTATTTCTTTGATGCTGCATGTACTACATTCCCTTCCAATTTAGTCTCATGATTAATCATCTTAACAGCTGCAATTCTGTTTTCATGTTATTTAGTCAAAGTTTGCCCTTTCCTATTGGTTCAATCTGTTTGGACATAGAAATAATTTGTTTTGCATCATGTCTTCATTAAGTATTTAATTGATGACTATATTGAGAAATTCCAAACATTTCCATTTGGTGCAAATGGAAATGTACTAAATTACAATGGTTATTTGCATGTGACTGATCAATTAGTCTTATATTATCTTGCAATATCATGATCATGTTTTTGTGCATCAGATGGTAAACTCATAAGAAGCTCATTTTATTGTCTCTTAGTCAAGATTTACCATTTGGCTGCTTCTTCCAATCCTAAATCTGCTGTTATAGATGAGGTTAGCTTGGAAATTCAATGCTTACAAGGTGCTTATAACTGCCCGGTTTTTTATCATACATGTACTTGTAAGTTTTTTTATTTTTCTATTTTTGAGCTAAAACTTAATGAAGGTGGTTAAGGTTGTAATTCCAGGGATCTCGGCCTTAACACAAGGCCTCGGGGGCTTGCAAGCACTTTTAATTATATTATTTTCCAATTGCCTTTCAGTAGAATATCACACACTTAATTGAAGTCTTTCATTAATTTGATATGTTTATTATATTGTCTATCTTACATCTTTTATTAGAATGATCTAAAACAAACTCATGTACTTTCAAAATTTAAAACATTTTTATATGGTATTACTTCTCAGTTTCTTAGAAATAAAATCTATAAGACTGGAACTGGAAAATTTATATCCAAGGTTCAGTTATTACTTGCCAAAGGTAAATTTTTGCTACTTGCAAGATGTCAAGTATTTTATTATAGGTATACATTCAAGCAGATGAGAGAAGTGGGCTACTTGATAAGGATCCAAAAGTAAACCATCCTTACCATTGAATATATAGATCAACTTCTTTGTTTGAGACATCATGGAATTCTCAATAACTAAATGAAATACAGCAAATATGTCTGTATTTAAAATGACTTACTTTATAGGGAAAATACTGTATTTAATATGCCTATAAGGAAAATATCTAGTCCAGCACATAGAACACTATTTTTTTGATTTTAAAAATGTTATAAATAGAACATTATTGCCCAGATAAATATCCTAATTAAAGTTCTTCACAGTTGGATAATCACAGTTGAGGCCTGTGTAAATAACAGGCCCAACCTCTAAGAATATATCATATATTTGCAATCAGTAAATTAAGGGCATTGATAGGGCATGACCTGACTTCTGTCCAAGTTGTGCACTCATGTTTTATTTCCAAAGAGGATAGAGTTTGGTGTGTGTCCTGTATCCTTCTCTTAGTCTGATATTGAGTTGGTATAAAATAGGGCACATTTTCTAGATAAAGGAACTGATAAAGCTGTCTTAGTTCTCTTTTTCTGACCAAGAAATGGTATCTGTTAACAGAAGGAGAGATGAAAGTACAGAGATAAACCAAGATTAAAAGGGAGTAGAAATATTAATGAAGAGAAATTTGAAAAAAAAGTTAATGTTATATGGTGCCTAACAGTCAATAAAACTTAGGATAAAATGTATTCTTGATGGCAAAATAGGTTAAAGAATACAACCACTCTACGTCTATTTGCAGCATCATTTCCAGGGCTGAAACAGACACCTGTTTCTAATCCTGTTGCCTCATAGATTTAACTGAGTGTTCTTGTTAATTATCATATGATTTAGTCTATAATTTACTAAAATTAGGCTGAAATCACCAACTTTTTTCAAACAATATCCTCCAGTTGTTGGGTTCTGACTGTCAAAATGGGTCCAGATTGTAATTTAAGTGAGTTTGTCTGATCCATCTGTCATCAGACACATCTGCTTTTTTGTTAAAGTGACTATTTTCAAATAATTTGATAGATCTAACAAAATATTTATAATTCAGAAAAAAGAACTTCTGTTGTTTTAATTATGAAGTAGTTAAACAACTCACAAATGAAGCATTGGTCATTACAGTTCAATACATTTGTAAAATGGTTTATTGAAGTCTTCATTAAGGAGAAGTTTGTTGTAAAAACAAATCAGATGGAGCTCTCTTTATTTAGTTCTGTGATGAGTATACATCTGCAATTGCTAATAAATTTGAAAATTAATGCAGCAATAGAAGAATAAATATTCCCTACATATTTTGGTGCACTTAATTTATGCAATCACACATGACAATTTTCAGTTTGTGTCCTCTAAGGGGAAAAAAAACCCAAACCAAAACACTTTCAACAGACTAAAGTGTTACACAGAAAGGATTTTTTTCTTGTTTATTTAGAATAAACATGAATTAAAAGTGATCAACCAGTACAAATTTTGTTAATAGAACTCCAAAATTTTCTTTCACTGTGGAAGTATTAAATGATCATGCTTTAAGGTGGGGGGCAAACAGGAGATTTATCTCAATAATAGTTTATTTAATATTTTTCAACAGATATTAGAATCTAAATTATCAGAGATTCAATCAATTTTTTATACCTTGTAGATGATCTCAGTTCAGATTCTGACTTGTTTTGTGCCACTCCTCTTGGTTACTTTCTGAAACAATTATTTTGTGATGATGTTAATTTCATCTGTAGGAAAACATCTTCATTGGTCACTGAGGTCAAGGGAATGAAATCTAAACAAAATCTATGTATAAGAAACTAGCTACAAAAGTGATGTCCTAAACTGTCATTTCCATAAGTGGCCTTATTTGTGCAATCACTTTTGTATATGATATATTCCCATATTTTCTCTTTGGGAGGGAGAAGAGAAATGTGTGATTTTCACACAGCTAATTAGAGATATTGTTCTAAAGCTACTTTTTCAAATCTTGCTTGGGTATGTTTTTAGGGAATGACTTTTAGAAATTGAACCAATATTAAGAAACAAAATATTTAAGGAGTGATTCCAAAAAACAGAAATTATTTTGGGTGGAACAAAAAAAAAATCTTTTAGAATAGGGTTTTAATATTCTCTTTTTTTAATAATGAAAAAAAATTGAGAAAAAGTCAAAAATTAGGCAAAGTCTTATTCACATTAACATTTCTGAAAGACTCTCAGAATTTACTCCTATGCTACAGTAGGAGGAGAGTAACATATGGATCAGGTAGAACAAACAGAGTTATGAGTCTGGAGAGAACATTTTGAACTTCCCAGTCCCCAGCCTAAATCCACTTCTGTGGCAGATTACTTTTATCTGAATAAGTTTTTGATCTAAAATAGTCCGAACTTTCTCAGAGCCTGTGATAATGTCCCAAATGTATCTTTTCACTAAGATGTTCATTAAAAAATACTAACTTAGGTGGAGGAAAAAGGCAGTTAAAGGCACTGAAATACAGGGAAGACACATTTTCTGAAAGATAAAGAAACTCATAGAGTAAAATTTAATACCTGCATTGCTACTCTGTAGGGCAATAAAAAAAACCTACATTGTTTATATTTGGGTGACAGATCAGGGCAATCAATTTGAAGTCATATTTTTAGATTAAATTACCTCATTTGATTTCTTTGCCTCTTTACCGTGTTTCATCATATCAAAACAGTCATATAGACTACAAGAGTGAGAGCTGTCAGTGTTTACAGTTCATCATTGCATCAGACTTCTAGAGATATTGTTTTATTAATGTTTTTCACCTCATTTTCTTCTTTCATATCAATATCACAAATCCAAAGAATTCCTCAATGAGCTTTATCTGTGAAATAATAGCAAAAATGAGAAACAGGAACCTCACTCATATGTTTATGATACATACAGCCCTAGGTACAGCTGTAGAGACAGTCTCTTTTGACTTATGGACTACTGAGAATAAAAAACCAGTGACAATCGCGTTAAAAACTCCTTCAGGGAAAGAAAAAGTTTTCATAAGCTACCATTTTGTAAAGAATCTTCTTGCATTGTAGATTCTAGACATTGTCACCATGGAACAAATACCCATGTAATGATGAGAATCGTTAGAAAATGTCAGGGCTGGAACACCGCAGAATAAAGACATTTGTGGTTAATTTTTTAATTTCTTTTATTTGCAAAAATGGTGCCAATCTAATTCACTTATACTTTCCCCCTCTCAACTCTCTTCACAAAATTTTCCCCACCTTACTTCTCTCTCATAAAGGAGGGATTTCTCCCTTTCTGCTTTGAAAAAATAATGTCAACTCATTTACTCATGAAGAATTAGTTTGGGTATACACCACCCAAGTGTAGTTTGGAGTCTCTATAAAATCAGTGTTTACAAGAATCCTGAGCCCCCTTCAGAGAAATACTTTAAGGGCTGCTGTAAATGTAGACATCAGTATGTGCAGAGCTAATTCTTTTTCACATCAGATAATTGTCTGACACACTCTGCCCATCACTAGCCTTATTTAGTTCCTACATTTATGCTATGGATGAATACTTTGCGTTCACCGTCATTTTTCACAAACCCTCCTTTTTCTTGCTGCTTTGCTGGCTGAATCTATAATTTCAACTCAGCTAAGTTCAGCTGAGTTCCTTTTCCTGCCATGTCTGACTCATTTTATTACTTACCCAGTGGATCTTCTCTTGTCCTGGGTCATTGCTTCCACTTTTTTTGCCTCACTGCTACATTGTTGTTTTCCTGGTGATCTCTCCCTATTCTTCCTGGACCTTTGCATTATTTCATTACTTCTGTTCAAATCTACCCTCTCCAGGGACTCTGAGACATCATTTCACTTCATCCTTCTGCTACAAATGTACCACTCCCTCAGCTCTCTTACTGCTTATTAGAGATCCAAGGATAGGAGTATTAGTACATGTTTAATCATACTTATTCTAGTGAATCAATCAAATGGAATGGTTTCCTCAGAAATTATGAAAAGTGGGGACTACTGATTTAGCTTGAAACATTCCTTCTTCAATTTTTCCTTTTTGTCTGTGAAAGAATTACATCAACAGTGGGGGAGAGGAAATTTGATTGCATGACAGAAACCAGAGAAACAAACTCCAACAGGGTGCTGACTGATGAATGACAAAAGAAAGTTGAAAAGCATTGAATTTTTTCTTATTTGTAGTAATCTGTGCTTTTGTATCTGAGAATGTTAGGTAAACAATGGAAATAAATGTGATTTGCAAGGAGATGATATTAGTTTTTTGGTATCAACTCTATGACTTCTACCATGGGTAGACTTGCTTTTATAACAAAATGAATTGCACACTGAAGACTAGAAGTCCATGCTTCTCATTAATGCTTTTATTACTATTTTCATTTAAATTAAGCATTATTGCAATATATGCCCTTATTTTTTACCCTATATTTAACCTTATATGAATAATTGCTGCTTAAAATGCCCATATTTTGTTCATTCTGAAACTTGAAGACAAAAAAAAGGCCAGATACAAACGAAACTCTTCTGCTTGTCTCTCTCAAGTATTTTGAGAGACTTTTAGCTGCTGTAGTGCAATACTCACGAGCCTCTAGTGTCTGTGCTCATCTTGTTCTTTAAGAGTCCATATATAATGGCTTTAATAGGATAACATGAGTATACTATAGGAGCTGATAAAATTGTTCAAGGATTATGACATTGCAGCTTTTGTTTTCAAATATTCAAAAGGATTTGCTACAAGGTGACCTGCAAATATATATTTTGATATTAGAAAACCCTTTCACAAACAGGTTTTCACACACCTGTATCAATAATTAAGAGTTAGAACTCACAAAAATCCTATTAATACACTAGAGAGGATAGTATCTCATGACAATTAAAATGCACACCTCCATATATTCATTCATTTTTTTCCCTTAAACTATTCAACCACATTGTCAATTGTAGTCTTCATGTTTCTACTGTATTTTATGAGCTTCATCAAGAAAACAGCTTAACCTCTTTATTATGTAAGTAAAATGTTAATTGAATGCTGAAGGATCTTGGAAAGTTCTATGAATAATACTTTAGTGGTACAGAAACAGTAGTGATGCTTTCAATTACGGTTGTAGGCTGTCCATTTCGGAAGCTGGGAGTGCCTCAGCAGGAGGTAATAGCAGCCCTGATAATTCAGAGGAAAAATTGCAACAATCCAGATGCGTATTTTAGCTCTTATAAAAAAGCTGAAGTAAGGGAAAATATATAAACCCATCGAGGGGCTTTTTTTTTCTTTTATGCATGTGAGTGTAGCAGAGAAAATTTAAATGAAATATTACCTACCTTGTCTTACAAAAGTTTTTGTATCCTATGTGAGGCCAGGTAAGAGAAAAATGTATTTTTCAGAAGATTCCCACTTATTTTGCAATTGATTTTAAAATACGTTTTCCCCTAAAACTAAGATTCTTATGGTATAAGTCACAACTTCCTTTTTATATCAGTTGCAAATAAGGTGCTGTTGGCTTGTTTTAGAAAATATTTTTGTCATTCTCTTTCCTCCACTCTTACCTGTATTCTAATGCAATTTTTCTTAGTCTTCTGACCCTTATCAGAGTCTCCATGATGGTGGTCAATATATTGCAAAACGTTGTCTTCAAGAATGGTGAACACTTGGTACTTAATAAAAACACAGAAACTTTAAAGGGACCTGCTGCCTCTTCTCCAAAACATGCTCTAGAAATGTCATAGTTCCTCATAGATTCCTGAAAAAAACCCGCTTTTGAAACCTGAAGTGTGAGATTTTTAGCCATTCTATAATAATTTTTGTACTGATCATAAAAATATCTTACAGCAAAGGACACCTGCATAACAAAGTAACTATCTGTCAGACCATCTGAGAGAAAACAATACACTTAATTCTACATTTAATTTTTACCTTTGCTTTTCAATGAAACAGAGGGAGGAATAGTACAGAAAACTGATAGGAAGTTTGGAATTGTTTTAAATTATGTGCAATTTACACAGATGCCTTTACCACGATGGTTCAGCTCCTGTGCTAACTAAGACTTACAATCTGTAAGTCTTCAGATTGTATATATCCAATTCTTTAAGAATTCTTCAAGGCAGAATATTCACAGATATCCATGAGACGTCCTTGTGCACACTGTGGGCTGTCTTTCTTCACTGCCAGTCTCTTCCATAAAGCCCAGAAAGCACACACAATGCATAGTGAATATAGTAAACTAGACTTTTCTCAAAATGTTTCTTAAGAAAAGAGAACCTGGTAGAAAAGTGGGTAAAAAATGACATGATAAATATACTCAAAAGGAATTTTAACAGGCAAAATTAATTACATAGGATAAAGAATTAACCAGAAGTTTGTGAATGGAGAATTGCTTTATCCTTCCAGGTTCCCACTGAATGTAAATTGTGTTTATCTACCTTTGGTAGAAAGATAAATATGTGATGTGTGTTTTTTTAAAAACCCAGGTTTCCATGTTTGTATCAAGTCTTCCTTTCAAAGCTGATGTACTGAAAACCAGAACACTAAAACAACTTCCAGATTTTAATCAAAGTCAAAATACTGCATGTTAACTCCAAAAACAGATTTGCAAAACCAGCAGCTAAAAACAAACTAAAGTAAGCTCTTTTCTTTTTAAAATTGTAAGCTTAAAAAGTCTTTGTTTCTGTTTTCAACTTGTGCTACATCTTAACATCTGGGCAATTATGCAAACCTGTAAATTATATTTTTCCCCTCTGAGTTAATTGGCATAAAATTATAATGAAAAGAATTCAAAACCTCAGTGCAAAATTGTAGACTCATAAAATGAAATTGTAAACATACTGATTAGCATGTAAAATTTTAATGAGACTCTGTTTTGATAGAAAAATCTTCAAACTGAGAGAGGTGTGCAGTAACTTTCAGAAATATTTTGCTTAATTAATGAATTTCAATAATTGATAGTTTTACCCCAGATTTAAGTACCATTACTGAAACCACCTCTCTTTTCTTCTTTTTTAATGAGACTGCTGTAAAGAAATGTGAAGTTGTTTAAAACATAATCCCTTTCTTCTGAAAAGATTTGGTACAAGAAAGTTGATGTCCAAGCGAAAAATGGAAGTGCAATTAGTGCTTTTTATGTTTATTCCAAAGCCTATCATTCTGATACTGGAGGTGGGGGACACCTCAGACTTATGGTCTCTGAAAAATCCAGAGAAATTGCAACTTTGCTTGACCCTAGCAGAACTTCCATATTATAGTAGAGCTGTTGTCCACTTACACAGGATTATAGGTGAATGTTCTTGCCTATGCTTAGAGAAAATAATTCTGCTCTTACAAATGTCCAAAAAGATTATAAATAGAAGAAAATTCTGATGGCTTTCCTCTCACACACAGAAAATGCCTAAAACACTTGTTATTAGGGATATGTGTAAAGGTTTGGTTAAAAACAAGCAGAAAATAAGCCTTATGTATTTTGTTCTCAATGTGAATAGAATGTAGGAGGTTTTAAACCATAAATGTACTAGGCTTTTTTTCTTTCATTTTAGCAGCTGGCATTTCCACTACCACCAAAGGTTATTGGGGCTATGCTAGAGACCCTTCTGGGATGTGAGTCCCATGTCACAGACTCATTGACTCACAGAGCAGCTGAGGTTGGCAGGGACCTCTGGAGACTGAATAGGCCAGGCTTCCTGCACAAAATGGTTGTTCAAGATTGTGGCAATCTATCTTTTTAAAGTCTCCACAGATGGAAACCCTGTGATGCTCTAAGCATCCTCTTCCACTGTTATTGAATCACCCTTAAAGAAAAAAAATAATTCTTATGTTTAATACTTGTACCTGCATAGTGTCCATTGAAACTAAGAAAAAGATTTTCAGAATGACTGTCATAATATTTTGACATGAAGAAAGTGGGAATAATGACCACTCCATTAAGAAAAGTTTGGGTTTTTTTTCTGAAATTCTTGGTAACTTTTACTGGCCAGAAGAGTAGAAATAGATACCTTACTTAAAGACCGAATTACTAAACTTGGTCTTCATCCTTCAGTTAATTTACAGGTGTCACATTTGTTCCCTCAAACTTCAACCATAGAACTCCATAGAACTTATTCACTGTACTTATTCACTGTATACTTCACTCATTGGGGTTTTTTTCTGTTGTTTTTTCCTGTTACATTACTGTGCATATATATATACCTGGGAACCTGTAAGTGGATACTTATGCAAATTCTGGAAAGAACTCAAAACCCTTCAGAATCACCACACTTAATCGTAAATTGGAATGAACACATACTGTCAACTTTTTTATTACATTTAAATGAAAACATTTTAAAACATTGAAAAAGTATGTTGCATATCAATTTGGAATACATTCAGTCACTACATTAATCTAAATATAAATCTTTGACTGCCTAGTTCACCTTAACTGAAAAAAAAATTAGGTTGGTTTAGTAAATGCAGCTCCATAGAGCCATGTTTAAATTCAATCAGTCCCTACTTCATATCACTCCCAACTACCATATCCTACTGCTCAAAATGATGTGTGAAGCACAGATCACCTAGTAGAAACTGATTGACCCAGGAGAAGGTGAAATACATAATTATATGCACCTCTTCTAACTTGCCAACAACAGAAAAATGCCTGAAATAGTTTTTAGCTAATTCAAATCAATTTCTACCCCAGGACAGGTACATACAGAGATATTTTCCACTTTAGTGCAGTGCATCTTTCCAATCACATAATTGCAGGCTCTTGGGAACGGAGACATATAAGTAGTTTGGTTTTGGTCTTCGAATTATGTTTATAGGTAGGAATCACTTGACTGAAACACTTTCCCGTTAGTCCCCTCCTGCTTCACAGTTTCACAGTAATGCTTATGTGAAAAGGAAAAAGAAAAAAATGCAGTTATGCAGCTGTGTGAGTTGCACATCCTAAACTTGAACAGGTTGTGACATTTTGTGCCATATGGTATGCGCGTCAGTGAAGTGGAGGGCATGCCTTGTCACATCGTATCCCATAATGACTTTTTGGGAGTGAAATATCATTTCCAGCTGAGGTGAGCCTTTCACTTCACTGATCTGCAAGTTACACGTCTCAAGTAACACAGCTGTTTTTGGAAAGTAACCTCCTGTTAAGGGAAAGTGTGACTTGACAGAAAATCTAGCCTTTGATTTATGAGACCCAAGAACTTAACAAGATATAGAACTTCCTAATAGAAATTGTTCAAGATGAAAGTAGTTTTATAATGGTCCAGCTGTCCTGATATCATGTAAGTTACAATAGCTTCCCTTCAGAAGGGTGATTTCATATGGCTAAGATAGATGAGTTTATTATTACAGGAAAAATCAGGCTAGGCTTTTGTCCAGAGTTTACCAAAGTAAGAAGAAATCATCTGTTTGTTGTTTTTGACTCATTCCAGAAAAGAAATTTTCATTCTCAGAAAAAAACCCAAAAACTCTGGGTATTTCCAAGCTTTTGGAAGATGCTAGCTGGTAAATTTCAGACATCATCTAGATCTTCCACTTTTTGATATGAATTATCTCGGTCACTGGCTAGCTAGAAGCTAGGTAGACCAAACTAGGGAGCCATCAAAACAACCTTGTTGGGTTCTAGTGTCCAACCACTTTCTGGGTAAAGAAACTTTTTCTCATATCCAACCTAGACCTTCCCCAACACAGCTCCAGGACATTGCCCTGAGTCCTGCCACTCATTATCACAGAGAAGGGCTCAGTGTCTGCCCCTCCTCTTCCCTCCATGAGGAATTTTTAAACTGCAGTGAGGTCTCTCCTCAGTCTCCTCCAGGCTGAACAGACCAAGTGACTTCAGCCTCTCCTCACACGGCTTCCCCTCAAGGCCCTTCACCACCTTGGACAACCTCCTTTGAACACTCTCCAGTAGTTCAATCTCTCTTACACTGTGGTGCCCAAAACTGCCCCCAGCACAGGAGGTGAGGCTGCCCCAGTGCAGAGCAGAGCAGGGCAATCCCCTCCCTTGCCTGGATGGCCATGCTGTGTCTGATGTCCCCCAGGACAGGGTTGTCCCTCCTGACTGCCAGGGCACTGCTGGCTCATGTTCAACTCTTCTTTAGTAGTTAAATGGCAGTAGTAAGTGCTTCAGAATCATAACTTAGAGTATCACATTTGATCTAATTAAATGTAAGATCAGAAAATGTTCATTGATTCAGTTTATAAAATATTACTGTTTTGTTAGTTTCTGTGTCCCAGTTTTAAGGTTTTTTTGAGGTTTTTTTTTTTGTTGTTTTTTTTTTTAATTACTTTTCTCAAGATACTTAAAAGTCTCCAGTTTTTGACACCTCGAGTTAAGAATGCTGGAGATTGACAACAACCTTATTTATAACATATTTTAGTCTTTAATTTGAGCCCTGTAATACCTTTTTACATCATTAGAGCTTCTTTTGTCTGACTAAATCTTGAAGTTTAACATTCTTTTGTTGCTCTGAGATGTCTGTAAAATATGTTGTCTTAATATACATACTACCCATTTCCTTATAGATCTCACATATATGTAAAATAAATTTTATTTTTGCATAACCTTACATATTTGTCATCAAACTGGGTAACAGTGTAGATATTTTAAGTAAAATATTTTATTGAGTTCATATAACAGAAAGATCTAAAACTGGATAATGTGAACCCATTCAGTCTTACTAGACAAGTAACTTTAATAAATCAGAGTCACTGTTCTTGACAAATTGTTTACTAATTTGTGAAGTAAGAGCTTTTCAAGAGCTTTGAAAAGTGAACATGAAACAAATAATTTTATTAATATAAGGTCTTGGTTCATTTTTAGAAAATGCTTAGGATAATAAATAAACTAGCTCAACTCCTATAAAGAGCTAAAATATATGAAGGTAGCAGTAGATTTTATACAAGTTATCATTGTCTGTTTTGATGTACAGTATTTAAAAGCCCTACTGTCATGTAGGTTATTCCTCTTTGTAAAGGATTTCTTGCATGTGAATGGAGTTCTATGCAAATTTTTAGTAGAATTGTTACCAGATATTGAAAAAAAGATTTTGTTTCCCTTGATAGGGGAACAACTTCTCCTTCTCTTAGAGAAATTGGAAGATACATTTCTTCTTCATTGACTCCATGGTTTTCAGAATTTCCTCACAAGTCCATTAAATTGAAAAGCTTTACTTGACTTTTTATAGAATGATTGAAAAGAGAAAACCAGAAAATAATTGTAACTAAGGGATCCCTGATGTGAAGCCCAGATGCACAGTTTTCTTCAGAGATATTGACAGGATGCCCTGAGATGCTCTGGTGGTGTCCCTCAGAGACCTGACATGGAGCAGCAATGAGTGCAGAGGCCCTCTTCAGATTCTGATGGGGATGTTTTTATAACTAATGCACCATGAAAGTTGAACCCATTGCAACTTTGAAAACTGATGGCATCTTTTTGAGGAAGTAGTGGCAGTACCACTACACTAAACTGATATTCAGAAGAAAATCCAATTGTCTGTCTGAGAGCAAATAAAGGCAGCTGATAATTTTTCATCATCCAAACAGTAGTCAATCAAGGGTACTACTAGTAGAACTAAGTAGTCTGCACTGCTGCTTTCACTTTTACTATAGACGCTGCAGATTTGGTGCACAACCAAAGGGAAATCCAAATTTTTACCTTCTAAATAGAGACAAAAGATACAAGCTGTGATTGAAGGCAATGATGTAAATGGAATGGAGGGTTTTACAAAAAAAATTAGTGTGTACAAGACCAGTTAAATACTATGCCAAATCTTATTAGTTGCCCTGTTTATATCCCTGACAAAAAGTGCAAAATATTGTTGTATAGAAACCATATAAGGAACAAAAGGGTCATGGGTGTTTAACTGTATACAGATAATGCTCATCATTTTTGCAAACCTTGGAATGAAGTATAGCCAGTTTTCAAGATCGAATAATATCTGACATATTAATGAGAGGGTTGTTTTTGTTTTCCAGTTTTAATTTCAGGGCAACTGTAGTTCAAGCATAGATCTAACTATCAGCACTATTTTGGCAGATACTATTGCTCCTGGCACATCAATATGATAAAACTAGATCTTAATGAAACAGGAGACAACTTGAGCAACAGCACTTGATTTAGAGATGATTTGAAAGTGAATCTTACAAAAACTGTTTTACTAGAGAAATGGGAATTTGCCCATTTCAATTATCTTATGTTTTTAACTCTCTATGACACTACCACATTCCTTGATGTGGTGCTATGATGAAGATTATACCTAATTCCCTCCATGCCAGGAAAAACTTCTTACTGCTACTCCAAGGTATATGACATTGGCTCACAGTGACAATCACATGGTTTAATGCAGAGCAGAAAGCAATAAGCAGCCACCACTGTGTGACCCAAAGGGGTAGCCTGCTGCAGCATAATTCAAGGGGGATCTTTGGCTCTTCCATTAGTGTCAAAGTTGTATCTACTGTTGTCTAAGGTTCATTCTTTAACAAAATAAAATAAAGCTCCTGAACATTGTGGAACCCACACAGCAGTGATATCTCTCTACAACTAGATTTACATCCATCTCAATTAATATTTTTTTCAAAGTAACTGAAAAATTTATTTTTACTAAAACCAAACAAACAAAAATGCAGATTTTGACAAACTACATCTTCAGTGTAGAGTGTGGTTTCTCTATGAAAATTGTTTCAGTTCCACAATCACTCAATTTAAAGTAAAGCACCTGCTGCTAAGTTTTGAAATCTTACTAGGTTGCAGTGACTTTTCCTCAAGAAATGAAGAAAAATATCAAATTTGTTGCTCAAAACTCTGGGAATAACTCACTCGCTTCTGCTATGATTAAAAACCCTGGGACTAAGACTTCCACATGGCCTGATTCTTTCCTGCAGTTCTGTGGGTTTTCTCCAGTGCTTTCTTCAAATGTCCAGTGGAATATTTAGTGTTGTATTGGATACTGGAACTTCTGTGGAATTCATGTGCCAGTTATGCACTTTTGCATTTAAACTCATCTGCAAGTGCATGTTGTGTGCAACCTGTAATTCTGGTTATCAGTTAAAGTAGACTGGAGGACACACTGTCACACTTCTGCTCTTATCTAGATCACATTTTTTGGTTTTCTTTCTGGTCAAAAACCTAGAAGAGAGTGGTTCTGTTGTCAGATCAGGGCTTCACAGAGAGACTGAAGCTTATCAAAATTATCAAGTAAACATGCAAATGAGGATTTAAACCTAATTTAGATTTTCTTCCTGTCTTTTGCATGATAAATCTCATGATATGTTTATGCAGTCCTGACATGACAAGAATAAAAATGACATTCTTCAAGAGAGCTAGCAAAGGAAGATGATATTTCTTCTGTGTGGACCAGAGAGAAGACATGACATAAGGGAATAATTTTGGAAGGTCTCCTGGGCTTTGTATTCATAGTCTTTGGAATTAAGAAAGTTTTAACGAAATATTTGTAAGAAAATGTCAGTAACGATACATATGAAATAATAACAAATTCTAGAGGAACCTTTATTTTCTGAAAGCTTTGAGTCTCATCACTATGAATTTTTTCTCATGTTGATCATTTGTCATTGAAAATGTGTGAAAGAGACCTTAAAAATATAACATGCAACTTCTTATCTCAGTTCTGTACAGAGCATAGAAAGATTGAGCAATTAAAAAACATGATCTATCACTGAAAATTCATGGTTGGAATTTAAATTGGATTTCAAGTTCAGGGGAAATTATTTCATAATGAGTGTTAGTATGCAAAAAGTCATAGAAAGTTAATGGACTTTAAAAACTGACACATTGCTCTAGAAGACTCATTAACACGTTCCTTGGCTTCGTAAGAGATATAAGTAATGATAGAGGCATTGAATTAATTAGAAGAAGCTCCCAGCACAGAGATATATACGTAGGGAATGACAGTGATAAACTATAAATTAAAGGAGGAAAATAGAGTTAGTGTAAAAAAAAATAAAGTCTTGAATTAAATGTACCTTGATAAACCTCTTCTGTTTAGGTTCAAAAGATTTTGATAGTAATTTTTAAACTCCTTTGCAATTTTCACTTCTGAAATTGAATGAGACAGTATTGAAGCTTTAAAAGTTTTTTAGTTATCTTTGAAACTCAATTTGAAGGAAAATGTGGCACCACAGTAATGTATCTGCATATTTAATGGCAGTGCTGCCCAAACTCAAGAGATTTCAATACTATACCTGAAAGAGAAAATTACTTTGCTGTAATTTTGCTCTTTAAAGGATGTCATTATACAGGTTCTCATTAACCAAGCTCAAAACTCTACCATGGGAGCTGGAAGGATTATACCTGTTCTATTAATTTAACAAGAATAAATGAGCACTGAAAATCAAAGGTGTCAGTACCACCCTGATAATCTTCTTGATTCAGGAGAATTAATTAAAAAAATTAGGATTCACAAGGCAACAATAAACAGAATATACAACATTTGGGAATGCTGTATCAATAAACTGTCAATATATAACAAACACACTTTAGATACTCCTTTCTAAAGATGATGGTTATTCTCCTAATTGTAGTAGGCCAGAAGAGAGGGAAATATAAATACATTTTTATCAGTAATCCTTCAATTTACTTAGTGATCTCACAGTGTATTAACAATCAAATTATGTTATACATATAGAATTCTCTTCCAATAATCAAATTATGTTACAGAATTCTAAAGAATTCTGTATAGAATTCTCTATCATCAACAAGTGGTATCTTCATAATGAATCCTGAAATTTGGTAAGAGCATGAAATGCAACTCTGAATCAGAAAGAATAACACAAAAATTAAGCCATAAAAAACACCCATAAAATCTATTAATTATTATTAATACCCATAAAATCTATATAGGTAAAATTGAAAAAAAAAATTATATACTTCTTATGGTGCATTTTATTTAAACCAGGGAAAGCTGATTTCAGAAATCAAGTGTCCAAACTTGTGGTCCGACAAAGTACAGGTCTCTTCAGAATGTGAACTGATCTTAGCAGCTGAGTACAGGAGGTGATTACTGCAGAAATTCATGTGAGATAGTTAAAATTGATTAAATGAACACAATTGCATTATGCCTCACAAAACTATGGGGAAGGTTAGATCGTTCCTTCAGCTCTTCTACAATTCCTTTTGAATTCTGACCTTAAGCTCCATGCAATTACAATAAAACTTCCAACACCTGAGAGCCATTTCAATTCCATTCTACAGCTTATACAAACTGAGAGGCAAGAGGGCCCCTCAGTTCTACTCAGGGATGCAAATGTCACATGCACGAGAAACAGGTGCAGACATGTTATCTGCAAAAATAAAGATTTTTATGTAAAAAAAGGTATGAAACAGAGAGAAATGGATAATTGTATTGAATTTGATTGGTGACTTAATAGAAGATATTTCAGATAAGGACCTACTTGAAATTTGACACATTTTAAAAACAAGATGAAGATAAAAAAGTCAAGGGAAAACACACACATGGTTTAAAACTGGAAATATCATGAAACAAAGATCAATAATTGAATGAAATAGAGAAGTCAGCTAAATAGTCATGTCATGATTTACATTTAAATATCCATTTTGTATGTCAAAATTACCTCCCACAAGTGATGTTTCTGATACATGTTACAGGAACTTAGTTTAAAATCAGATTAATCAAAGAAAATGCTTCTCACCAAATCCTGCTGCTGAATAATGGGGGACAGAGTGCTGATGTGAAATAAAACAAAAAAATGAGGGAATACGTCAAAGATCAGAAACATAGATATTGTCCCAGACTGTGACACCATCCTGTACTATTTAAAATACATAGGTAATATGAGAGTGTCTCTTACTTACAAGTTTTAAAAGCAGATTTAGATCTGTGTATCTACCCTTCAAGAAATTAGGTTGCTGATCGTGCACCCTCTTTCCCTGGAAAACAGGCAACACTCTGCATTCATGAGGGATACATAGAGTCACAGAAGCAGAGATGTGTTTATTGCTTCATAAAATTATCCTGGTATTTCTTATCCTTTACAAACTTGTTCTTCAGTCATCTGTCTTATTTCCACAGAACGGTTCTATTTCTCACTCTAACTAAGGAATTATACACATCTAAGATGTATTTTTCCACTGTAAATAAAAGAAAAATATATATGAATTAAAAAAAAATCAACAAAAACAAATAAAATAAAAGTTCTTGGTTTTGTCACACATAAAATTGTACATTTTAGGTTTGCAAAGTGTGCCAAATTCAGTAATTCTTCTCAAGTTACCAGCATTTTGCAGCAATAATGAAGAGTTCAGATGCACATAATTGAGAATATAATTTTCCATGCAGAAACATGCTGCAAGTGTAAACTGTCACCATCATTCACACTGCCAAGGAAGAAGCTGGAAGGTATTCCTCCATTCTCTACAACTATCAACATTCACGTCTTCCAGAAACAGAACTATGGTCTCTAGAAACTATAACAAAGGAGTCATCACTGGAGAAATGCATAAAAGAGTGTTAATTCTTATTCAAATTGGTGGTTATTTCTGGAGGGTCATCTGCAATAAAATTTACCAAAAAGAAGTTTTTATTACCATCTCATAGACAAAGAACTGGCCAGGTGTAAAAATTTCCTATAATAGACTCAAAGCAAATGTGTTTGTAATACAGCATTCTCATTGTCAGCTATATGTTTCACAGAAAAAAAAATCTAGGGGGAAATAATTAGTGCATTATTGACTACATATGGATTTTTGTTTGAAACACATGAAAACCTTCCCATAAATACATTTGGCCAATTAAAGTTATTTGATGTCTACAATAATAGAAATTAGCTACGAAACCAAGTAATCAGTTGTAGGTTTTTTGAAACGGTGTGGTAATTTTAAAACAGGCCATATAATCCAGTTGTGCTGCCCATAACTGCAAAAGCTTGGCTACTGTATCCATAGCTTGGAGTTGTGCTGGCAGACTGTTTGCAATGGCCACATTCACATCTCACAGCAGGTCCCCACTGGAAGGTCAGTCATGCATAAAAAGGTGAAGTATTCTCACAACGGGAGCACAATCTTCTGGAACAACTGGCAGATCAGCAGATTCTACTTGTTCAACAATAATAAAGACTCACAGCAGTAACTGTGTATAACCAGCAGAGTTCAAAATCTGAAACCTTGTCCTCGACAGAAATCGTCCACAGATTGCTTCTGAATCTGGCCCCACAGCACAATAACCAATCACTTCCTGCCATGCTGCACTATTACCTTGATGACCCATTTAATAGCTGGATATTATAAGGTCCCTTTTGGTGTGATAGTCAAAAAGGTCAAATGGGAGGGTAATTTCTACTCTTACAATTTTGGAAACCCATCACTGGCTTTTGTTAATGTATGATATTTTTATGTAAATATAGTAATAACAGTAACTAACAGGAACTAAAACTAGAAAAAAGTGATGCTGGAGAGATTGAAAACATCTTAAACTGCTTTATTCGATATTATTCCATTTAAATATTAGAAGTGAATTAACATTTTAAAAATATTTTTATGAGAATGTCACTGATCTTGTTTTTGTTTCTTTTTTTTTATTATTTTTAAATGTATGTCTATCTTAAATGAAGCAGCAAGATTCTCTTTTTTTTTCTCCTCTACTTTTTCAGGTTTGTGCAATCTGAAACTTTGATTTGAACCAGGTTCCATTCATAGCTGACCAGATACAGAAAGAAAAATTGGTATCTCTGAAGTCAATTATCATTACCCAAAAGTGACTTACAGTAGCATAAATAATTCATTACATTCCCTTTTAATTTCTAACAGAAATCTGCCTGTGTGACATAAAATCACATTCCAGAGACTATTAAATACAGAAATGCAAACATTTGCTCATGGCTTTCATTATCAATGTTTACAATGGCTTCGCTAGATGAAATCATGTGTAAATCATTCTCATTTTACTATGATGAGTAACGTTCAATAAGTTGTATACAACTTCAAAACATCATCAACAGCCTAAGAAGAAAGAGAAATGCTGTGGCAGAGACGTAAATTGTACAGCCTGGTACTCTGAATGACTGTAATGACTGAAGGAGAGAATGCAGAAGGGGAGTGTACAGTTTCTCTTAGGAGAGTGTTGAGATACAGGGTGAGGCAAACTGGAAAAACAAGACAGGTAGAAGGCATTAAGAATGAAATTTGTTGCCTACCACAGAGTTCTTGGAAAAAAATTAAAGGGGAGAATACACCTCAAGCTAGATGAAGAAGCTTTGCACAATATAAAATTATTCATTTTATGCTAAAAGCATACATAGAAGATAGGACCAACCTTGTTAATACTTCTTGGTATATATTAGAAGTGTTGGGTCTTTTTCCTTAATTACAGTGTAGTGAACTCTTACTGCTTGAAGAATGAAATGTATTCACAGTAAAAGATTTGCTTTATTAAATATGTCTGGGGCAACGCCACAGAGGAACTCAACAATGCTACTGTTGGTAAAGGATTCAGCCATGAACGTTCCCTCCACAGCTTTCTGGGATATTGCTGCATACAAGAGCCACATTAAGTTAACAGAATCAATGCTGAGCAAAGATGGTGGTTTTGCAAATACAGCACTCTGCAGCAATATTAACTGCTGTCCTGAAAGCAACATCGCCAAGTCTGCAGCCAGGCTGCTACCATTTGTGCTTGTTTAGGCCCGGTAGTGTATCAATGGAAGCTTTTCATTCTAGTGGTCTTCACCAGTTTTTGCTCTCTGCCTGAAGTTCCACTGTGCACTGCAGGTGGGTCTCATTGATCCTGGATGAAGTTAACTAGTTAATGAAGTTGGGCTGAGTTCAGAAATTTGAAGATTCCTTCATTTTTATTTTCTGACTATGTTATTGTAAAGTGCTTGAGTCTACTTTCAAGATTATTTTGCATTAGAACACAGCAACTAATACTGATAAAAACATTTTGTAAATATTTAAATTTTTAGGTAAGCATCTAAGTAAATATTTGTATGTTGACTAAGTTGAAAACAAAGAGAATATTTGGAACCAACATACAATGTGTGCATGGCACTTCATAGTCTGTAGTTTCTATTATCTCCCTTTGACTTAAAAAAAACCAAAACAACTACCAAACCAAACAAAAAAACCCAAGCAAGCAAAACTCTGTAGACTTAATTAAGTAACAGAAATATATACTCAAAAGTCATGTTTAAGCATCCTAATTGTACAAAATGATTGAAGATCAAATATAAAGTCATAAAGTAATTAAAGCTATCTACAGGTTGTTGAGGAAAAGAACATGAACAATTGCCCTGATCTTTTACATGGTTTCATCTGCTTATGCTCCCATATTTAGGTAATCTCTACACCTCCATAAGCAGTTTTTACTAAACCCCAAAGATTTAATGTATTTTTGACACACATTAACCTGAATTTCTCATTAGCTGTCTAGACCAGTACCTTACATTAAAACCCAATATACCTCACTTGTAGCTCGCAAAGTTAGTCTTGCTCTAAAACAAAGTAATATTATGGGAGCTTAAATAATATTGTCTATATTTAGATTCAGAAAGATTTAGCTGCATTTGAAGCAGACTCTTCTGAATTATGTCATGAATATCAAGTGAAAACTAATAGTGAAACTTTTGTTAAAAAAACTGTCTTGAACAGAAACTTAATTCAAAGTCTGGAACTTGCAGAAATCAGCTAATATTGTTGATGATAATTATAAGTGTATACCATGCATTAAACATATGACAGGATATATGCCTGATATATACAGAAATTACATTTTAGTGGTTTTTAAATGGGAATACTTGTTTTTATTTAGACTCTTTTTAAAGTACTTATAATCTTAGCCATCCTTTTGTTGTGAAACAAACATCAATTTAAAATAACTAAAAGTGAATAGGTGATTGTAAAGAAAATAATTCCCTGGTTTTCTATAATAAATAAATATATGGAACTCAAGGTATAACTTCTAGTAATGCTCAATTATAACAGCATGAATTGATCATACTTTAGAGTGCTGCAAGATGCTTCCACGTTAGCATCACAAAGTGATAGATAAATTCTTTTTACATGGTAATGCTTGTTTTATAGAGTTGCTTATCTCACACTTGTGTAAATCAAGAGTTATTCTACTGAAAAAAAATGTTCTAACACTGAAAACACATTCAAATTGAAGAAAACAGAAATAGCATCTCTCAAGTGGACTACTGGAAAGGTTTACAATAAAGAAAAAATATAACATGAAGATCTGTAGATAGGAATAAATGCAAAATAATCTTCTTGCTCAGCACCTCGGCATTCAAATATGACTTAGAATTAGAGATCACAGACAAAAATGCAGTTGTTACTTTGTTTTCAATAACAGAAAATTGTAGGTAGGAAGAGTTCCAGGGGTAAATCCCTTCAGGAGGGGAAAAAAAAAAGTATAAATAAATATCCCAATCAATAGATTGCAAGCTGTTTGCTAGGAGTAGCAAGTAACAGCTAGGAAAATTAGCTGTTTTATTGCTCATATATAATCTTTCTCAGAAACAGAAGTGCATCAGAAGGGGTTTCCTAAGTACTGAGAAAAATTTAGAGAAAACAAATTTGCTCTTCTTCTGAATTAGTGTAGACTGAAGGCATTTTCAAGAAAAGGAGAAAGACTTTATTAGACCAAATATTCTGGTCTGAGATATTCCTCCAGCATGTAGACAATATCCTAGAATTCCAAAATTCCTATCCCTGTTTTATATGATATAAACTGGAATTTGGTTTCAAACAAAGAGAGAGAGAACACACAGCCAGGGTGTCACTAAGTATGAGAACTTTTATCTTTATAGCCTTTTTGACCCACTGAATGCTCTGCATAATTTGGTGGCACACAACTGAAGTAGTAAGCTAGTAAAATGCAGAATGATTTCCATTATCCAATACATAGTTACTACCTAAATTGTAAAAGGTTTTCAGAACTCAGGCCTGCAGTAGCCAATTTTCTGACCCAGATACCCATATGGTGAGAACTGTGTTATCAAAGCCAGAATCTGAACAGACCTCAAACAAGGGCCCTTTGCATGACTCTTGAATTACCTCGGAGCTACTTCTATTGTCTGACATGAAATTCTATTCCCATTGTCTAGACTGACAGAGGTTCTATTGTCAAGCTGAAAAATAAAAAGCTTTCACATGTAAGTTTTCTCAAGGCTCCTACACTAAAGTAGACCAACAAAAACCTCATTAGCATCCTCACGTTTAACAGAACAGAAAATAAGGCTAGAGTTGGCTACATTACTTCTTCAAGAGAGTAGTTGAGATTGATAAATAGCTAAACAAGACATGAAAGGTATCTAGACTAGAGACAAGCTTTCTGTTGTAGGCCTATATGAGCCAAAGAAGTACAAATACTCATATTAAGAACTATGACAGTAGCTCTTAGTTTAGTATAAGCAACTCTTTCATTATTTAACTTAATCAGATATAATTCCTTAAAACATATAATTTATTTTGAAGTCTACTAAGTCTTTTTGCAAGCTTTGCAAATAAAATTTTGTGTATAATGTGGTAAAACATCCTCAGTTTGTTACAACAGAATTCAGAGGTTTTCTGATATGTCTGCAGATTGTAAGTATGAAGTTTATATATTAGATTGGAGTGAAATTACTAATTCAAAAGATCTGTCAATCAAATTGTGACATTGCATATCCATAACTGTAAAGCCCTTACTTGTAGCTATGCAAACCAAACAGCACAACCTCTCAGACACTTTATTTCTTCCTGCAGGACTTAAATATGTGAAGAAATATTTCTTCACATATAATTTCAATTTCCTACTTATCCTTTAGGAAGAGTCCATGTCAACTACATTTGGCCACTGCCTTGCTTTAAAGTTAGCAAGTACTTTGAAGTGCAGTTTTCCCTCTGTGAGAAGAAGGCCTGGGCATGTGCAGAGATTGCTTAAATGTATGGCTTGTAGGTATTCTACTTTGTTTTGTCTGCAGTTTTCAATGTTAGGGCAAATGTATTCAATGCTCCATCCCACTGTACCTCTTGCTTCAGGTAAAGGTTTTGAGCACATCTACATTTGTTACAGAAATGCGTTCATTATCACAGGAGCAAGGGACTTTTTGAGATTTTCTTCACTGTGTAACAGAGCATGCAGTAGGAATGTTCTCCTTTGTAAAGTGTACTGTAATGGTATTACTGTGCCAAATGGCTGCTGGAAGCAATACTCATCAGATTGGATGCAGTATTACTTCAATGCACCTATCCTGTCCTGTATGCCTGAGCTGGCTGTATATCACCTTTCTCGGATGTAGTGCAAGGACCTAACTTGTAAGGGCCAGATGTGCCAGATTATGTGCTGTGTGTTAATTCTGCAAACGTGCTATTCTCCTTTGAATCAAGGTGTGAGAGTTCTCACTCGTGAATAATAGTGTATACCTAAGTACACAAAAGTCTAGCATACTGGGCTAAGATTTTGGGTTTGGTGTGGTTGGGCTTTTTTCGCTGTTTCAGTCTATCTGGAAAAATTGTGAAGGGAAAAAAAGGTTATTCTGAGGGAAAAAATAATCATTGTTATGTTGATACTGAAACTTGCAAAACCATGTATTTTGCACTAGACTCACATTTAGATAATACAAACACCACTAACTTGCTTTTATCTGCTCTGAAATATGACTGGCTCCTGTCTTGACATCACTTATTTTTGGTGGATTGAATAGAATATTATGGCAGTTGCTGCATTTTATAGAGAACATCTATTGTTCATCAAACTCTGAAAATATCTACCTGTGACATGGGTAAAACTGGTGGAGTAGTGTATTATTTAATACAAAGATTTGTCTGAAAAAAGGGACAGACTCCTCCCCCTTCCCATCTCCAAGGATATTCAGAACCAGCTGTTAGTGTGGAGTTCAATCCTCAGCATTAGTGGAAATCAATAAGTGACCCTTAAGTTTATCTACTGATGTTGTCCAAATTAAGTTATACAGCTCCAGGAATCTTGGACAGTGAAATTGTTTGGACATGGCCCTTGGTGAGCCTGAAATTCTGACTGGCAGAATAAAATCACCGATGTAGATTCAGGAGTGCCTTCTGGCTCTCTGGATCTGACCTTTGCTCTTTCTGATGCTATGGCTGTTATCCTCAGCCAATGTTAAGAAAAAGCAATCACAGGTTTGTTTAAATGTAACAGAGATTTTACAAAAATTTCTCATTTGAGAAAATGTGAGAAGCAAACACTGTTTATGTAATGGCAGAATAAAACTCTCAGCAATGCTGCAAAAGTGCAGACTGTAACTGGCATAAACTCTGGAACAAATTGTGCAAAGGAAAGGTCAAAATGTTTTCCCAACAGAACAGTGAAGATGAAACGTAGATGAAGCATTTGAGGAAACTGTGTTTATCTCTTCTGTCGTTGTGAGGCAATGGAGACTGTGAGATTCTCTCTGTGAGACTCACTGAGATCAGTCTCAAGCACTAATAGTGTTACTGCTGCATACTGGTCTTGGCAAATTATCTGAAAATGAAAGAGTCCTGAAGTGTTTTCTTTTAATGGAAAAATATTGCAATACTCTCACTCTCAAGTTTCATTTTATTCACTTTGTAACAAACTGTCATTTCTCTCTCTTCCACTTTTGCTTTCAAAGGGTTTTAAGGTTGTGCTGTTTCAGCTACCCATAATGAACCTGACTAGGTATGCCTGGTGTTTGTCACTGTTCTTAAACATCAGCTGGCATTTAAATCCTCCCTTTTTTGTGTTGTAAATTGTAATAATATTATCTTCCAGGGAAAGAAAACTTTCTTTCTTTAAAGAAGATGGGGCTTTCTCAAATTCTCAAATAGTTAATATTGTCTATCTTGAACACTTTTTCATTTGGTTCTCAGCCAATAAATTGAGGTTTTCTGCCTTTCTTCTTATGATGACCTTTAACCTTGGAAGATTATGCTCATATGTGAGTTCCCAAGAGAAGGTTATGGAGAAGATTGGCTTGAGTGCATTCACACAGCACATACAGGACAACCAGGGCATTAGCCCCATTCAGTGGGTTTAGGAAAGGCAGGTTCTGCTATACCAGCTGATCTCCTTTCGTGACCAGGTGACCCATCCAGTGGATAAGTCTACTTGGATTTCAGCAAAGCCTCTGACACCATCTCCCATGGCATTCCCCTGGAAAAGCTGGCAGCACATGCTTTCGACAGGTGCACTCTTTATAATTCTGTGATTTGCATTGTAATTGCACATGGAAATAAAATATTGAATGCTATCTCTCTTCATCAGCATGCATTTGAGCTTCTTAAGGAATTTATTCCCATTTCTAGAAATATTCTACAAACTATGTTCTAGGGATTTTTACCTGAATCAGTGTCACTGTACCAAGCTGCTTTAGTTTTTAATAATTTTGGGGAAAATATTGTGTGTGAGGGGAAAAAGAACATTCTTCTATTCATATATCCTTTGTCCACATAGTAATTAAAGTGGACTGTGTGGAATTGTGTCATGAAAGGAATCTAGAAGCTGACTGGGAAATAATAGTGCTAACAGCATGCATTACATGTTTTTTGGGTTTAGTGTCTTCTGTGTTAATTCTTTTCATATTATGGCTCTAATGGTAACAAAATATTTGAAGGTAGGTTAGAAAGGTTATTAATTATCTCTCATCATAAAGACCAGGACTCACAGCAAATTTTTAAGAAAGCTGTATTTTCCTCTTTTATTTTTGATGGAAAATTTGTATATAGTTTATTTCCATACATGTATATATGTACATATATCTGTAAGCATTATTATTACCACACTGATCAGTTTATAATCAGGTAATGTTCCACCTCATCCAAAACTTGAAGAGACATCCATCAGATTCTGAATTACAGACAGGAAGGGAGAATAAACTGTGAAACCAAAATTGCTTTTTTGAGAACTTGTGGCTGGCTGGAATTTCTGATCCTTTGCTGGTCTTAGAGATATGAAGCATGCTATATTTAGCAGTTAAAGTCTTTTCAGTTTAGAATGATGAATTTCTGAAAAATCTGACAAAAGTTAATGCAACTTTTCCAACTCAAATTGTAGGACTGTTGATTTAAGTCATGGATATGCCTGGAACATTTATTTCCTATACAAAAGGACTTATTTACAGGCAAAACCAGTGCACAGGTGGGCATTCAAAGAGATATATGAAAGTTCAAACATTCTGTTTACAACTTAGCATGGCATAAATCTGACCTGCTGTAGTTTCGCTCCAGTCCTGACAGCTCTGCGTAATCTGTGCAGTGTAAAGGATGTGTGGGTTAATACTAGAGAATTAGATGCTATCCCTACCTCAGAGCAGCTGTAATTCTACTGCTGCTGGAAGATAATAGTTTTTAGATCAATTGCTTAGACTCTAGGCTACAGGTATGGTGATTTTAAGCTCATATGTTATGGTGGCTAGGAGACTTATCTTTAGTTTTAAAATGTCACATAATATGTCAGTGTTTTCTGTCATTGGATGGTTAGATGGGTAAAAGACAAAACTGTAAGGATTTAAAATAGCACAAAAGACTGTTTGATGTTATTTTTAATATATATTTGAGGAAGTTGTACAGTGCTTGCACTCAAGTCACTTTTTGGTCATTTTTCAGTCTTTCTCAAAAGACTCAGTATTTCTCAGTGCATCCTGAATTTTTGACTAATGTTTGAGATAATTTTAACATGTGTATCTAGCAGTATACATGATGTATATATATGCACTGATGCCAGTCAAATCTGAATTAAGTAGAAAAATGCAGGGGGAAAAAATCATAAGAACATCTGATCTTGATCATGTTACAATTTGTAATAGCGTATAGTGATATTTCCCATAGAACTGTTACAACCAGCTGCTAGAAACAGTGATAAATCTCCTCAAAACTGAGAAGCCTGGAGACACACTCATGCTTAACTGGTTCACTTGGATCTTTCATGGAAGAAGAAAATTTGAAGAGCACTTCTTTCCTGGTGTTGCTACTTGAAATTATGACCAGCCCTAGATCTCCTATGGAAGGTTTCACTGGAGCTACTAAGAAAAGAAATATGCTCTCTGGATGGATTTTTAGTAAGCAGAGGAAATATCTGCATACTGACAGACACCACTCTTTGGTGCCTACCTACCTTGATAGGCATATTCTGTTCTACAGAGATTTTATGAATTCTTTGAGTCTAACATTGCACACTTTTATGAGCCTCCTTTGTAGTTTACTGGAAGTTTATTTTAATGTGCTGTTTTAAATGTGTTAAATTAATTGTTTATCCACTTATGTAAGTAGTGTTCACAATGAACCTCTGGGAGAACAGCAAAACATTGCCTGGCTTGAGGTAACTGGTGACTTTTGCGTCCTGGCAGATCTCTGACATTCTGTTTTTCATTAATCAAAGCTGTTAATGTAGTGAATTCTTTAAATTTTATATTTGCATTCTATTTGCATAATTTTATGCTCACCTGCACATCCAGGTGGTAATTGCAGCTAACAGTGTTCAAGTTTACACAGAGATTTGCTACCTAGAAAATATACAGTCACCAAACAGCATGACTGATATTGAAATTACCCACTGTACAACTAAAGGCCTCTCAATATCTTATAAAAAGAAAATTATATTTTTTTGACAAGACTTATTTTCTTTGTAGCAGTTGATTATCAGCTGACAGAGAAACAGTACTTTGAATTGGTAGCAATATGCTACTTAGAACTAATGTCAGGATAATATAGTCCTTCCTTTATTTGCATTTATTCTGAACACTGGTACAATACTGAAGAAAGGCAAATCAACCCTTAATATTGCTGTGATGTGGCTGGGTTGGCTTGTTTGTTACAAACCATCATCCTTTGCAGGTGTTGCTATGGTCAGGAACAGAAATGAAAATATATTCTTGTCTACACCCTTATCTTCTAATCCTTTGCCCTCTCCATTTTCTTCGCATACATTGCCTGCAATTTCTGTATCCTTCAATTATTCCATAATTTTATTGCCATACTTATTGTACTAAAAATTGACTCCAGTGAGTTTAGCATTCAAATACATTAGCATACTTTATCAGAGGTCTAAGTTGTGAAAGTCTGCTATAGGAAACAGCATGCCCTCTACAGTGTTTAATGTCTTATCTGCATGGTTTAGAAAAGGGAACAGCAATGTGACATAAATAAAAACATGTCCTGTAAACCTTTTATTCTCTATTAGTATGAATAATTTTAATATCTGGATTTTTAAGAGCCATTTTAGAAATTTTTTCCATATACATAAACTACTTTGCAGAGTTCTAATGCTGCCAGTCTTTTTTTTTTTAATTCCCAAAGTTACCTTTTCCATCTCCAGAAATTTCATACACTTGGAAACTTCCATTTTTTAATTTAGTACTACCCATTTCCTTTCTTGTCTGTTAAAAATAGTTATTGTTGCTGTCATTTCATTTCTTCCTCAGACTGAGCTTTTACTTACAGTTTTCTTCTTTCTTTGTAATAAAAATATTTAAACTCCCATGTCTATTCACATTAATATTTACTTACCAAAAAATTTATTAGTAATTTTCTCTATTCTCCAAAAATCATCTCTTTGAAATAACAGCACTGAGTGGGACCATCTTCTTTTTATCCATACTTAATGAAACCAAGAGAAGATTTTTGATTCTTGAGCAAGAGCTCATCAAATCCCTCTTCTACTTTGTTTCTTAAAGAGTGACCACTTCGTTACATGGTTAATAAGCCAAAGCAAAGCTAATAGGAAAATCTGATTAATTGATTAGAGTCCCTGATCAACTAAACTGGAGTCACGAAGTCAAGGACATTTTCAGATACATTTGGAGAATCAGGTGAAAAGAATCTATTCCTGGGCCATTCAGTTTTTTGTACATTGTGGAAAAACATTGTCCTGAACATCGTGATTCTGATGATGGAAAACACAGTCTGGAGCATAGTCTTCAATCACTACCCCTGACTACTGTAGATACCTTTTCTATATTTCATATAGCCAAATATGCACCCTATGCTTCACTTTCCCCTTTCTGTTTACAAATTCACATGTACACATTTGCAAATGCAATGTGGACCTCCAGCACCTGGTGTGAGAATTTGCAGAAGACATATTAATGTCCTATTAAAGAAGCAAGCAGAGGTAGATGATGCCATACTATTCTTTTTCCTCTTTTATGGATCACCATGGCTTGGCTAGATTGACTGGATTTTTTTAAGCAGTAAATCCATTAAGTTAATTTAGGAAATGTTATCTGGAAGTAATACAGGTAAATAACAAATTGCAGTTATCTCAGCAAGAGAAAGAGGTTTAAAATAATAGCATCATTAAAGTTGGAAAAGATCTTCAAGGTCATCAAGTCCAACCTTTGATCACCAGCATGTCAACAAAAACATAGCACTAACTGCCAGTTCCAATTGTTCCTTGAACTCTTCCAGAGATGGTGACTCCACTGCCTTCCTGGGCAGCTTATTCCTAAGTTTAACAACCCCTTCAGTGAAGAAATTCTTCCAGATATCCAACCTGAACCTTCCCTGGCACAGCTTGTGGCCATTTCCTCTTGTCCTATTGCTGGCTGCCTAACAGAAAAGGTCAATCCCCATCTGGCTACAATCTCCTTTCAGGAGAGTGATAGTGTCCCCCCCTCAGCCTCCTTTATTCTAGGCTAAACAACTCCAGCTCCCACAGCCACTGCACATATGACTTTCTAGACCCTTCACCAGCTCTGCTGTCCTTCTCTGGACACATTCCACTACCTCAATGTCTTTTCTGAGTTGAGGGGTCCAGAACTGGACACAGTACCTGAGGCCTCACCAGTGCTGAGTCCTGGGAAGCAATCACTTCCCTATTCAATTTTTTTTTAATTTGTATCACACTACTTTGTATTCACAGAATCACAAAATCACCAAATAAACTAAGCTGGAAGAGACCCACAAGGAGTCCACCTCCTGACCCTGCACAGCACCATCCCCAAGAATCACTCCATGTGCCTGCGTGAATTTTCCAAACACTTCCAGAACTCTGTCAGACTTGGTGCTGTAATCACTTCTCTGGGGAGCCAATTCCAGCTTCTAACTACCCTCAGATGAAGCATCTTTTTCTAATATCCAACCTAAACCTCCCCTGACACAACTTCAGGTCATTCCCTTGCATCCTGTCATTGGTCACCAAAGTCTGTACCCCCTCTTCCTCTCATGATGAAGTTGTAGATTGCAATGAGGTCTCCCTCAGTCTCCTCCAGACTGAAGAGACCAAATGATTTCAGCTGCTCCTCATATGGCCTCCTCTCAAGGCCCTTAACCATCTTCATTGCCCTCCTTTGGATGCTCTCTAAATCTTTACAGTGGTACCCCAAACTGCACACAATATTCAAGGTGAGGCTGTACCAGTACAGAGCAGAGAGGGACAATCCCCTCCCTTGGCTGCCTGTCAAGGCACACTGCTGACTTACATTCAACTTTCCATTGACCAGGATCCCCAGGTCTCTTTCCATGGCGGTGCTTTTCCTGAAGCACATTTCTTAAATCCATTGTCTCTTGAGACTATGACATGAGTGATAGAGCTTTTAAATTTCATCTTGATTAGGGATACTTATAAGCACTCTCTGTAAGTACTGACCCATGGTCACAGGACCAGCAGTAGCCATGGTGGATTACTTACCAGTTTGTGTTTATCCCCGCAATTCCTTCAGTACTGTCGAAACTTTATGGGATATTTTTTAACATTTGGGAGCAGATATAAACACTGAAGATAACGTGTGGAGAAGAAAAATTGTCAGTCAGGAAAGAATGATGTTTCTTTATTGCATGACTGTTATAATGAATTTTCATACTAGTGAAAATGCTTGCCCTCTTAGAACACCCTAGTGAATGTCCCTGCCAGCAGAAAGGTCAGGTTATAAGATGTGACTAATATTATTGTCAAAGAGCTCATATATTTCAATGCCATTTTTATTGTGCCTTTGTTTGGCACATATTGGGTGAGAGGAACATGATTTTTCATCCTTTTTAAAGAGTAGGTAATGGATAGCCCCCATTTAGAGGCACAATACTTTCATTAAAAGCATTCTGTGCTAGATGGATCATACCTATCTGTTTCCTATTTTTTTTTCCCTGTGACAAGTTGCTTAGGGACACTATACTGGTGACAAAGAAAGATTTCCTAAACAAGGTAATGTACAGAAGCCTTTGGGTAAGTCAAGTACTTCTTCCCTATTCATTCTGCTTTTGAGACAGTATATGTATTGCTTACTATCTTGACAGGCATCCTTAGCCTGAAGGCAGTACATCAGCAAATGTCAGGTCATGCGGGCAGGGCAGCCCCTTCCGTGTGCTAACTGAAGGGGGTTACTTCATAATGGTAATGTCACCATGATTGATATAAAGACATCTTCTCTGTGAAGGCAAGTACTTGGAAGATGCCTATAGGTATCTACCGTAGATAAATCACAACCTTATTTCAAGCCATTTTTATGGAAGAACAGACTAGACAGCAATTCACTATCTAGTCCAACTAGATAGAAGTGAATTGGGTGAGATCTGCATTCAATTACAGAAGACCTAAAAGTGAGAAGATTAACTATTCTATCCTAGAGAAGAACATGAAGCTTTTTTTGAGCTTAGATATGCCATAAGGAGTATTGGATATTCTTACTTCATAAGAGCTAAAGAGAGAAACATGAAAGTCCAGAATCCAGCCTGAAGAACAAAGTTTAATTTGCAAACAGCCTTGCTCATACATACAAACATAATCTTTCTAAGCGAAAGATTTTTTTTTCCTTCTGGGAGAAACAAACTAACTTTTCTTATCTATTCTTTTGTGGGTTTTTTTAAGGAGGAAAGAAATCTACAGGTACAAAGCTGAAAAAAATCTCTCTTGCTTCCATCTTAGCAAAGATTTTCTATGCAGACATGTGTGTTCCTCATGTGCAATGTTTCCCTTCACTATTTTTTCTGCCAATATCTATTACCTACAGCAATGTATGTGTGGGGTATAAAGTGTAGAAAGTACTACAACATTTTGTAATCATGGTGCTTGCAAATGTTGTACTTTCTATTATAATCCACTTGAATTTTTACTGCAGTATGCTAATTCCTTCAACTGTAGCTATAGTACAATAGTGGCAACAATGCAACCCTGGACTGTAAAGATAATTGTTTTTATTGCTACTCAGGATTCAGCTATTAGTCCAGTGGAGTGGGCATTCAGGTACTTATTGTCTTAATTTCTCCCATTATATTATTTCCCTCTTTTGATGGCTACAGCTATTCAAACACCTTTCTCTGAAAGGCAGAGAGGTGTGGCAAAATAATCACAATTCAAAAATTGTCTTTTTAATTTTGAAGTGTTTTGACAATAGAGAAATTTAATATGCAAGGACAGCTCTGCCCTGAGAAGACCTTGTTGACATTACTTCAATGAAGTGGCCCTAATTATATCTTACTATGTACCTTTATTTCCCTAAAACCCAGTATATTCTGATACCTAGGAGTAATAACAATAAAAATGGCCTTCTTAATCTAATTAAAAAATTGGAAATTCCATATTACCCTTCTGTTAACTCAGTAAATATTTAACCTTGTTAAATTTATTTAAGAATTATAGAAATGGTCAGTATGTGAAGGTAGTATAGGGGACTGGATTCCTCTTGGAAACTAAAAAAGAGAAATCATCTTTTATGCATTTTTCAAGCTAGGAACCCAACCGTCCATGAACCTGGTCTTGTTCTGTTGAGACAAACTTGCATTACAGTCTAATCTATTTCAGGTTGTAGACCTTTTGGTAAATCAGATCAGAGCAAAAGGACTGCAACATGTGTGAGTTCAGGGAACATGAGAAAAAATTAAGAAAAAATAAGAAAAGAAAAGGATACACCAGGGAAAGCTTGCAATTCAGGCACAGCACTTCTGGGAGACAGGATTTGTGGCCAGAAAAACATCAATCACAGTTAGGAGACAGAATTCAAGTGAACATCTCACAATGCTTATCTGACTGAGGAGCCAGACTTACCTGAGCAAAACCCAGGAAAACAAAACCAAAGTACCTCCTACATTTGGCAGCAGCTGAGAAGGGGCTTTAGGGCAGATGGTAAAAGAGATCTGGTTTGAAAAAGGGAGGGGAGTCTGCCCATGATCAAACAAGACAATGAAGAGCAAATTCAAACAAGTCCTTTCACTTTCTTATAATATGTTCTGGGTCTATATTGGTGCTGTCCAGCCAGATGGTGAGACTCTTCTGGAATGAAGCCACAAAGTCAGCATGGATCATTTCAACACAGAAAATTCCTGAATAGGTTTAAACTCTTCTGTAATGAATCCTAATGATGGCTGGAGGGAGGTGTTAATGAGTGTGAAATGGAGCCTGGAGTAACAGAAACTCTTGATAATGTGTTGAAGTGGAAGCCACTACAGAAATGGAAGTGGCTGTAATGCAATGTCAGCCTTGAGATGTGAACTAGAATTTAACTCTTTTCATTAGTTCTAAACTTCTTTCTTGTTATTTATTCCTTGCTGGAAAACATTGTATACTTTGGATCCATTGAATACTTTGGGTTCATTGAATACTTTGGGTACTTTTTTCAACCAGTTTTTTCTAAAAGTGGTCCTGCAAATCAAGATTATAGGTGGTTACAAGTAAGAACTAAATTCAAATCTTTTACTCAGTGGAATTTGGACTATTATACTGAATATAAATGGTCTAATTAAATATTACTCAATATGATGTGCTGTGGATCACTACAAAAAAAAAGAAGAAAAGAGACTTCTAGAAAAGAATCCTTTTATCTAAATCTGGATTGTTCAAAGGGAAAATCAGATTCCATAAAAATAAAGCTGAAAACAGAAATGTAAAGTCTGCATTACTTGTTAAGATAAAAAAGACTCTCCTCTCATATATGTGGAAGCCAGGCCATCATGGTCATTTATCTTCTGTTGAAAGCAGCAGTTTATCAGCTCTGCTTTGCCCTCTCTGGTTTTTTTTCATTCTATGCAACCAGTTGACTTCCCTAAGGTTTTGCCCAGCCAGTGAAAAAAATAGCTTTACTTCTGCTATTTATCTTTAGGCAAGCATTTTTCCATATCAACTTTACTCAGTTCTTATCCTGCACTGCTCATTTCTGGGCATTTTATTTTGCTGTTACAGCATAAAGCACTGAAAAATCTGAACAGTTCATTCCATAAGAGTTTGTGGGGACAGTTCTGTGGCTTTCATGAGAGTGACTGTTCTTCTGCCCCCTTCAGTTACATTTAGTTTGAACATACTTGCACTGTCAGAACAAAACAGATGTTATAAAGAAATATTTTGATATTATTATTTCACAAAATTTCAATGAAAAAGAAATACAGATGAATTCAAATATCAATTGGCCTAAGCCTATCTAGATATTCTTGGCTAGAGTTGGATTCAAATTGCAAATATTTGCAAAGGAAGTCTGTGCTTGATTTTAAAAAGCATTAGTTCTGCAAAGCAAAGATTTTAAGGGAAAAAAAAATTCCAATATTGTAGAAACACTCAGAAAATAGAAATCTTTAGAGAGAGGATACCAGAGAGACAAAAAAAGTACAAAGTTGTCCCAGACATATTATTACTGCATATTTAAGCCTAGATTACAGTTTCTGCTGCCATCTCAAAGGTCCAATTACAGTTTTTCTGCAACATCTCAAAAGGATTCAATTACCTTTGAGTGGCAGGGCTACTTCAACATGATCCAGCTACTGAAATTAGTTTTCCCAGGTAAGACAATGGATTGATAAAATTTGATTACAGGTGGAGGGTAAAAATGGAGTACTTAGCCATATACCAGTGCCAGAATTTAGTGACAATAGAAAATTTTTGCTGTTCATCATTCTCACCCCTGGAATACATGGGCATAGCTGCATCAGTCAGAACTGACAATCAGACATGTTTAACCAAAGAATGGCTTTTCACTTCATGAATAAGATTTTTTTCCCCTGCTTCTGAGGCCACTCCTTCTTTTAAGTTAATTTAGAATTTTGCTTTTATTACTTCACTATAGAAATTTGTGGATTTTTGCAGGAAGCATACTTTGTATTTAAGTCTCTTCCATTACTTTTTGCTGTATCACAAGGTTCTTATCTCAGCTTCTCTGTTATTCAATACTGGTATAATGTATTATGCCATTTAGAAAGATCATTCAGTCTTTTTATGACTTTTATGCATATGATGAATCACTCTGGATGGCAGTTTTTCCCAGTTCAGAGAAGTGCTCTCTTCCATCTCTGCCTAGTTTATTGATAACTATCAGTGGGTGAAGAGTTGGCAGAATCTCAATCTGGCTCAATCTGAAATAGTACAAATGAATACTTCAAAATATAAACTCAGCACTGAAAATATTTTTAAATCTAATTTTCTGCTGAATAACTGAAGAAACACTTAGATTTTTCAAGGAATACACAATCTGGACTATAATATTATTTCATTTCACTAGTATTTTGGAGTAACAATTTTAAGACAATAAAGCTTGCAGAGCTCCCACTAGATGGCTTTGCAGTAATGGTATTTTAAATATTTAGAGGGATAAGATTTAAACATATGTTGGATAAAACAGGCTTTTACTGGTGTGAAAAAGAGATCATTCTCACAAAGTGGAAAGAAAAAAATGCAGGAAATTTTTTCATGAAAACATTTAAAAACCAGTTCCAGAAGGCTGGATGATCAGTTCTGCAGTGAGTAGAGGAAGAGAGATCCATAAAATATAAACAGTAACTTTGCTGCATGTGAAGTTAATTGTACTTGTTTGCTTTATTGCTATCAAGTGTTATTGAAATATCACCGCAACATTTCCATATTATATGAAAATATAATTTACTTTCAGCTCAGTAGAAGTTTAAAAAATGCATCACATGGTGAGAAACATTGAATGAAATAACATTTTCATAATCCTCAGAATTTTAAAATACTTTTGCCTGATAGAGGCAAAAGTATGTTTAATTTACCTTTTTTCTCCTGTTTTGTGACATATTTGTTTTAATATGAAAAAAAAAGAAATGTGAGAAGGGTGAACTGTAGAGGATTAAGTCGAAAGTATTTAAGACTGTCTTTTTGGTTTTGCCTCTTTTTTCCACCTAGTTCAAATACCAGGAAGAGATGCCTCTTTTCAGTGCACTTCAGCTTATATCTAAGTCTTTTCCCTTCTCTCATACGCCAGAATCAGGCAGTGACACCGAAAATGCAATTGCTAATCCAGCCAGTGGAAGGTTTTCGTTCTTCCCTTTTCCCCACCTGTTGTGCCCCCACCCCTCGTGTTAGTCACCATAACTGTGTTGAATGTCTGAGCTGCAGGAGGGGACAATGCAGAGTTAGGGAGGTCACTGGCTGGGCATGTTCATTGCCAGCCTGCCTCCTGCCCAGACATCAAGACCCCCTTCCCCCTTCCCAAGAGGAACCAAACACTGGAGAACTGAACTGCTCTAGATTTAGTCAAGAAGTGCTTAAGCAGACCTGCTTGGGAGCCAAAAGTGGGACCAAAATTTTACTGCTATTTTTAATCAGTGGCAGCAATAAGTCCCACTCATATTTATCACAAAACAGTGATGTCTTTTCACAAAGGTTAAAATTGTTTCTGCTACAGTGTTCACTGTATTAATATGCTTACAGTCAGGAGGGACATCTCTGGTGTGCCAGAGACAAGTCAGAAATACAAGACTATCAACCAAAAAAAGTCTTGTGAGAAAGAAGTGGAAGATGGTGGTATTTGTTGGAAGGAGAGATTTTGAAAAAACAAAAAGTGATGCTGTGACACAAGTGTTGTGGTCATTCATAGATTTACTATAACCTGCAGGCTTATCAGCCCCTAGATATTTTCATGTATTATGGTTAATGTCTTCTCAAATGATCCAGTTAAGCTGTTGGGATGCACATCCTTATCCAAAGGATGCATTTCAATCAGGGCCACAGCAGTCTACTCCTTTCTTGTGACAACAAAGGCCTTGAAATCTGGTTATAAACTAATGTTTCAGTCTAAGGAAACTGTAAGTGTCTTCCTGGGAAGTGCAAGTACTAGGTAAACTGAGCCATGTGCAGAGGAGGTCAGCTTTTAATGTTAGGGCAGGCTAGAGAAAGAGTAGCTACTCACCTGGGAATGGTGATGCTGATCAGGGATCAAGGCGTGTTTGTGTAAGTTATTAAATCCTATTCCCTCTCAAGTCTAGAGGGCATTAGGTTAAGAAAGTAATCAGAAATACTTGACCCACCATGATTATGTGATGTATAGATACAGTAGGCAATTACTTGGGTGAGCCACTGAGCTTTCACTGTTTTCTTGCCATAAGCTCACCAAAGCTATTTCCTCCTTGTTATCAGATTTCTGTTTTGTGCAAATGTGCAGAAGAAGGGTCATAGCTGGATGCAGACAGTACATCAATCTTATAATAATCCTTGTTTAATACTGTATTTTAACCTATCCTTTTGATTTCAGAAGGTCCAGACCTATCAACAAAACCTTAGCATATAGCAGGTTATCTTGGTTAACATGCTATAGGTTACCTGGCTCTTTTAGAAACTGTAGTGAAAATTGTTTTAGTTTGAACACCAAACCCAGAAGTTTCTATATGCCATTTTAAACATTTATAGCATTTCAATCATTTCTAACATTATTATTAAACTAATAAATGTTTTAGCAGCTTGAAATATCTCCAGACATAAACCACAGTGTTAGGTACATATATTACAAAAAACAACAACAACAAAGGAGTTGACAAGTAGTGAGTTAAATAGAATTAATTTCCTTTGAGTTTCCCAGCGAAATCATAAACCAATCAGACTTTTGTTTTTGTGTTATATGATACTACCAAGCCAAAGTCCCTCAGTGAAATTATTTCCTTGTAAATCATTGCGGTCTATCCATTATGCTCAAGAAATATGATTTTTTTTTTAAAGTGGGTTATATAAAGTAGAAAAAATATGTGCTGCTTCCAATCTCCTGATATCTGCAGGAACCCCAGGGCTGATCTAAGCCTCACAGCTTCTAAATACTCGATTACTTTTAAAAGCTAATGCATATTTAGTGTAACAGAATATGAAAACTAATCAGAAAAAAAGAAGAGAGAACAAAGCAGAGAGATATAATAAAGATTCTCTTTCTCTAGATATACACTTACATATTTTACCATTAATTAAAGCCTACTTATAAGTAATCACTAAATAAAAATATATTCATTTGCCTCACTGAAAATTACAGTCTAGGTGTTCCTGTTCCTAATCAGAAACATCCAAATTAAGTATGGTAAGAAACAACCTGATCCATTCAATCTGGCAAGTGGACCTGCAGAGATTACTACAATTAGATATTACCTTTCTGGATGTACTCAATGGCCAGTGAAATATATTCCTGTCCTCCTGACTTGAAATAGGAAAATTATTATAATTGATATTTTGATTTAACTTTTCTATTGTATCAAATCAAAGAACACATTGGAATGAAGGAAGAATGGAAGTTAGCTTTTAGTGTACTGAAAGTTGATTCAGCCACATTTCCTCCAAAAAACTTTGAAAAATTTTACTGTAAGTAACAATTATCTCTGCACATCCTGATGGTCACCTGGACTCAGGGAACGACCAAGTCATCATGTCAGAACTTCTTTCTGGTTCAAGGTTAAAGTGTGACAGGGATGTAGCAGGCTATAGTTCTTGTTCTCTGAAGAAATTTTTGTGAGATTTTTCTCTCCCAACATAGCTAAGACTCACCAGAATGAAAAGTCTGTCATTCTTATACCCATGTATAACATCTGTGAGTTCTTTGATTTGACTAATACATGCAGCAGTATTATTTAAATAAGAGGCTAGGGATTTTTAGCTGGTAATCTAAGGGGGTTGTTGCCCAATCAAAAAACCTTCCTGATTAGAAACAATAAGTTTTGGTTTGTGCAATGACATATATACACCACCTCATAAAAGAATTTAATATTCTTTTAAGACTTAATAAGAATTACAGGAAGGTAAAGGTTCTCTTATCTTCTTTAGATGCTTTATTAAATTCATGAGAGATAATATTGTTTTCTTGATAACCTATGTTTATGTTTGTTCCAAAGTTTAATTTCCTAATCATTTGTGAGAACATGAAGAAAAGTCTGAACAACAAGAATCATTTCCCTTTCTTCCATTGTCACCTCATTGTCATTTTTTTCACTTGAAGCTACACTTTGACAATTTTGTTGTTGCCCTCTGGGGAGGCAACATCTAGGTGACTTTTCCCACAGGGGAATACTATTATAATTGAGCCTGAGAAAGAGATGGTTTTTCTGGAGATGTTACAAGGAGAAAGATCCACAAGGAAAAAAAATAAAAATCTTCAGCTGTTGTGCTGGAACTGAGCATTTTCTGCAGAACTGTCCCTTCTATCTGAATTGATGGAAAGGTATTTTCTGAACAACTGACTCATACGCATATATGAAATCCTTTTTCCCAGGCACTACAGAAAGTGATTTTCTAAACAGTTGGAGCACAAAGAGAAAGACTTCTGGTTTGTATGCTGGACATCTTATTTTTTATTTTTAAGGAGATTTGCGTCTTCCACTCAGGCTTTTTGGCATTTCAGAATTTTGGAAATTGAGTATTGTGGTTCTCTCATGTAAGGATTTAAAGTTTCTGCTCACCAAAGCCTAAAGAAATGCTTCTGGATTTCTAATGCAGAACACAAAAGAGAAAAATTAATATTTCCAAGTTATCTGTGGATCATCGTTCTTTTCTAGCTGTGATATCAAGTGGTCAGACAAAGATTAAGTTGGCTTAGTAAAGCCAAAAATTTTCATAGTACAAAAAACTATCAAACATCACTGAAAACATGCTTCTTCATTGCTGAGTGAGGAACTTGGACATTATTTTTAGCCCTAATAGAATGGAAATACATTTACTAAGATTTCCTATTAGTCTGCCTTGTGAATTTCCATTCTTTTTTGATTGTCAAACTTCTCACTACTTCATAAATTATTTGCAAGGTGCCTGGAGGTGCAGTTAAAGAGGGCAAACTTGTGTTTCTACTAATGAATTGGTTTCCCTGTAGGGTACAGGAGACAGTACTTCAGTCTAATGAATGGAAAGAATTAAACTTCAAGAATCTTTTTACTAAGAATGACACCACTTTTTACACAAGAAGAATAAGAAAGCTGGAGAAAGTTCCTGTCCCTGGATTGCTCTACTTGCTTGAGTAACCCCCTCCTTGAAAATGAAAGAAAGTGTGAACACTTTTAGCCTGTAAATGTAAATGGAAGTAGGCACTGTTTGTTTTATATATGGAAACACTGACAAGCCAGTGATATCTATTGTTCTGATTCTGAGGTCCTCTGGCTGTTGATTTCATTTCAAGCTGTGCTGCTACTGTGGCTGCTGGTAACTGAAAGAGGAGCTGCTGGGGGAAAAAAGAGAAAATAAAAAATCCACAATAAAGCCATAGGGGAGGGTATGAACAGCATTCTCAGAATTTTATGGAGGATTTCTTTCAGTTGGTGGCTTGTGCTAATTAAGGATAAATTTTCCATGTCTGGATTTAGAGGTAAGACTAGCATCTATTTCTATACTCCCAAATGAAAAGCAGTATCGTTGATAAATGCATGCTGCCATGATATAGCATTCATAACAATTTCACACACACACACGGTTTTCCACTGAGGATTCAGTAGCTTCGATATTTATGTCCCAGCTGGCTCTTATTCAAGCTTTTTTTTTTCCCCAATGAGTGACTAACTATGCCTGCTTTGCCAATTCTGCTTTATGAATACTTTGAAGAAGTCAGTCCTTTAGAATTCACATTTATCATTTAGTTGAGGTATTTTGTTTGAACAACATTCTTGGTGTGACATGTGTTAAATAATTGAATTCATATAGATACATATCGCATTAAAAAAAACCAAAAACCAACAAACAAAAAACCCCAATAGCAGATTTCTGACTCATTTTTCCCCATCTCCTTCCCAGACATAAACATGTCAAAGAAATGCCCATGCCCACATGACTATATTTTTTTTTCTTTTTTTTCCCCCTTGGAATCATCAGCTAATAAATCTTAGTTTCTTCTTCTTGTTTAACAGTTTTTCCTATACAACTTAGTTTTCTGTCCTTCCATGTGTTTGAATATTTTCTGAGAAACAGCTTGATGCAGAACAGTGTTGCTACTAGGCAAAACTTTGATACTGGTGCAAGGCAAAATGACTTTATATTTATTAGAGAAAGAGTAGGCAGAGGATGTAGTTAAATAAGTTGCTAAGCAAAGTGTGTGCACAACCACAGAAAATACTTTGTTTTAGAGGCAGAAATCTTGGGCTTGCTCATTGGAAAGAAGACTCAAAGTCAGAAAGAGATCTTTGTGAAAATGGCTAGTGAAGAGTGCAGGAAAAGGAAAGCACAACAAAACAGTTGTCATGGGATATGCAGAATTCATTCCTCATTAGTTAGTTAATGAGACAGTTTATACTGCAAATGTAATGCTGCTTCTTTTTTTTTTTTTTTTTTTTGCTTATGTGTAGGAAAATTTGTGATTTGTTCTAATAACTCCACAACCCTAATATAAGAGTATGTGATAAGTCACTGTTGTGTGTGATATCATTATCATTCAGCAGGGAGGGATAGAAACCTACTGAATAAGAACACCATGATTCTGAGTCAGTCTCATTTATCTCTTTATTTCAAATTTGCAGATTTCTCAAATTTCCATTCCTCCTTTGTGAACTGGGTGGACTAGATATAAGCTAAAAGGCTTCATGAATATCTCTAATCTTCACAAAGAGAAAGAATACAAACTAAGGGAAGAAGGACATGATGTAAATTCATAATATTGCTTCATAAAATCTTTGAAGTGTAATATTTAATTACAGGATATTACTGTCAGATAGAATACAGGTAATAGCTCTAATAAATGTATTTATTTTTAAATAGATATTATAATGTGAAAAATTCTAACTTAAATTTTCAAGGCCAGCAAGGCAAACACATTAGACATCACTTCAGGATGGCCATATGCTATTTCTTTCTCTTTTAGGTCATCTTCTCTTAGAGGAAGAGGAACAACAGAATGCAGGGCAGTTCAGAGGCAGAAATCCTAAAGATCCTAAAGCAGCTGAAAGGCACCATTCTACAACAATGGCTATAGAATAAGCTTCCAAAAGATAACAAGCAAACTAGGAACACAGAAGAGTAGTTTAACAGGAAATATTAATAGAACGTTTTTGACTGACTTAAAATAATGAAAGATCTACAGCTGTTTTATGAGCTCAATAAAACCCTGGATATTTGGATTATCAGATATCTGGATTATCTGGATTATCAGATATTCCAAAAGTATTTACAGCTCTTATTCTGTTAGCATTTCCCACCCAGTCTCTCCTCCTTCCTGCCTTACACTACAGACATCCTGAGAATTTTGTCCCTAAGAAGCAAGATTTGATTTCTCCCACAGCTGCTGCTCACACTGGATATGCATCCAGTCTGTAATAGTGTATGGTGCAGAGATAACTAAGATAGCCAAGATCTAAGTAAATGGTATACAGCAATTTTTCAGCTCACCATAAGACATAATTTGCCTTAATTACAAGGTTGATTTTAGAAAGACTTAAATACCTTTCTTTTCACTTAAAAGATTAGACTGAATTTAAACTGTGATGGCAACCTCTGCATTCATCTGAGTGGATTAACCATTTCAGATTTTGACTAGTTTAAGAATTTATGTAATGCTCTGTTTCAGTGTGTGATACTTTCAGTGTGTGATCTATGGCTACAAGAAACAGCAAATCAATTTTGAGGATAACTTGTTTTCAGGCATCTGAGGAGAAGTGAGATTCCATTAACTCCATCAATCACCTCCTGAATCATTTTTCCCTTAGGAATGGTGAAATAACTTGGTGTCCTGATAGATGCTTAGGGCCAACAAAGAAATAAACAGAAGGGAAAACCCAGAACAAAACATTTCTGTGTTCATTATTATTACAGGAAAAAGGACTCATTAGATTTCTGGTCCACACTTTTTTTCTCACATTTCTGTTGAGATTTGGGGTAATTTTTGCAGATACCTCATGTCAGTTAGAATTTATAATCCAGGATTTTTTCAACCTATTTTTCTTCTCCATTATTGGTCTCTGTTAGGGAAAGGCTATTCATAAACTCTTTACAATCTACCTGCTTACAGGTAGCTGTCCTTGAATGGAGAGAGGAGGAATGAAGAAAAAAGAATAGTTAGGATGTCTGGAAAACACAGTCCATTCTTAATGAAAAGGTTCTTCTGTTTCTGCATTTCAATGATTTTTTTTTAAATTACTGCATAGGATTGGAAAAAGTGATACATAGACATGCTCTCAACTTCAGCTGAAGACAAGAAGCAAAAAAAGTGAGTGAAAGAAAAATAAAAGAAGTGTTTCTTTATTATTTTATTTGTTCAGATAGCATCTTACATTGAAAGAGATTACTCAAGGAAGAAATAGTATCAATAGAAATAAATATTTGTAATAAGGACAATTTATAGTAGCTATCTCAAAGGACTGGAGAGATCATGCTAACAAGTTTTCTTCTACTGAATTTCATATTTTTCACTTCTGAATTAAATTTTCTCCTGCATGTCTTGCATTTTACGGATCAACCATAATTAAATTTTTCAAAGGCAAATTTACAGTAATTTCAAACAATTGCTAACCCAGTAATATAGGTAAGATGATACTGTCTTTCTGTACTGCTAAAACACTCACAAAAGCTTATTCCTTAAAATATAGTTCAAAGTTTCATGTTATCACTTGATAAACAGGTGAACACCAGATTTGTTACTAAGACAACTTTGACACTTTTGTTTTAATCAGAGAATTGGAGAGGAATGGAAAGTTAAAACATAGGAAGGGTCAATGACTCATCAATTACTACAGAGCTTAAGTTTTTATGAATTATATCATTTGACTTGTACTCCAGGCAAAACATGTAGAAATTGATAAAATCAAGCTATGTGAAATTAACACCCTTCACCAGAGATTTGTGGAGAGACCAGTGAAAAAATGGTTAGGAAGATGGGAATTATATTTTTTTTTATAATAACCAATTCCCTACTTCATAAAGAGGTTTTCTTTTTGGGAGCCAGCTTTTATAACTGGATAAAAGACATGTCTAGGAAAAATACTAATAAAAAAAGGGCAAACCCTATTGTACAGGTCTGGAGATACTGAAATAGGACACTGAAACATTTTATTTTGTAGGATTATTGAAGAACTAAATTTCAATATGCCTGTGAACCAGTAAATTGCAGACACTATAAAACAAAGCTGCAAGCTAAAGAAATTAACAGTAAACTACTGAGCTAATTTCTGTGACTGTAAAGACAAATGGACAAAAATACTATAACAACTTCCACCACTGAAATTACTCCATGCCAATTTTGTGGTAAACTATGCTTCTTCACTTTCATGTCTATATCTTTCTCTTATGCCTTTCTCTTTTTTTTACTCTGATTTTTTTTCCATAATATTTTTTGGTCTAGTTTCTGAGTCCTTCATATGCAGCCACAAAAGAACCTTTTTGTTAGAATTCCTCATCCTGAAGCAGCCCTTCCTGCTCACAGTCAATAATACTTACAGCTCTTCCTTCTAAGCCATTTGCCCTTGATCTTGCCTGCACCTTCTCTTTAACTCAGCTAAGGACAATGACCACATCTGACATGTCTTACCTGTCACACAAATGGATTCAGCAAGAGGTGGAGCCTGGACTCTACCTGCTGTTTGTTGGTTAGATTATCTGACCAGCTTTGTAGGGGTTGCTCTGTAGGAGCCTTACTCCAAAGGGGTGAAGATGCATGAGGAAGATATGGTAAACAATATCTGTCTCTAACAGGGGATGCTAACCAGGATGCTGCTACGAAAGGAAAAATGTTGATGCTCAGTGTAAAGCATGTGTGAGTGCTGAAAGAAAAGATATTTTGCCAATAGTGTGAATCAGAGAACACTTCTCTTGAGAGATCGAAAGAGCTCTAAAATGGTACCTATCAGAAGAATGTAGAGCACTCAGACAGAGAGCAGTGGGATGCAGATATGCACGGTACTGATGTTTGCAAAATTGGCACAGCAGCTATCTAAGCACATGCATATTTCCACAGAATGAATTTAACACGTCTTAACCCTCACTGGGTCCTACTTTGCATCAGTAGAACCCTGCAAAGCATATGTCAGATGCTGACTTTGCATGTGTATAATGGCTTATTCAATCTTTTATGATAGAGGGGAAGAATGAGAAGGCATCCATCATGACTTAACTAGGGCTTTGTCACCATCACAGTGCTATCCTCATTAGCAATCTAGGGAAACATAGTAACTGTTAAGAGAATGTAAAACTGATTGGATGCCAACAGACCTATTACTGGGGGCTGCTGTCAAAGCAGAAAATTGTATTGAATAACACTTGATCCTTGCCTTTGACAAAAGTATGATGCAGAAGGGGTGCAGAGTGTTTCGACACCTAGATGCAGCAGTGAGGACAATGAAAAAAGCAGCAAAGGCAAAATACCATAAGCTGGCTATCATTAAATTCCCTCTGCAGATTTACTGTATATTTTGTTCTTCCTCACAACAGAAGCTGACAGAGACATCTAGCTACTAGCTCACCAGCTAAAGGGGAAAAATAAAGACCCATCATTTAATGAGAATGTCTTCAGTATCTCTCTAGTGTACCATTAGGACATTTGATGTTCTTTTACCTAGGTGAAATTTTTGTTCTTCATTGCAAAATTAGAGTTGAAATTAAATAAATGGAAGCATCAACAAATAGTTATTAAATTACATAAAGTAACAAAACATACTCTTAAAGTAACAAAACATACTCTTATTTTATGGCGTTTAGAGGAAATGAAAAATTGGACTGAAGGTTTGGAAATTTTTTCCCCGATGTAAATATTGAACAAGTTTGGAGCTCCATTTGTTTTGTTTTTTTTTTTACCGGTTCTAAAATATATGAACAAAACATGGTGAAATTCTGTTGTAGGTCCTGTACTTCCCAAATTTAATAGGCTTTCTATGGTCATCTTAAAATGCAGTTAGGGTTGGTTTCCAAATGTTTAATTTTATTTTGCCAGATGTATGAAAACAATTTACTGGTTGTTTACAGCATGTAAAAGTATGACACCCCTGTTCTCAGTTACTAGGAAAGCAGGATATGTAAGTGGAGGTATGACATGAAAAAACTCTGGGTTTTGTTGTGTGAATCAATTATGAAAGTGGTTTTGACTGCTGGATAGTAAATAATGATTTAAATGAAAGTAGAGCTTGATAAGAGAGGAAAGAAAAGACTTGGTTAAATTAGATCTATATAAAGATGATGTTTGAGCATGGAGAAATTAACTGTCTAATTGGAATAGCAAAAGAATTCATTAAAAAACATAAAAACTGCTTTTCTAATTTTGCAAGTATGACCAATGGATTATGAGATATCACAATGTTATTACTGGAATAGAAGGATGGGAAGAAAGATTTACCTGGATTACAGTAGAAAAAGGCTGAATTATATAAAATGCAATAGTTCTACAGCACTTAAATATTTTTGTCAGATATATTTTTTAATACATACTTTTCAACTGTTTTAGCAGAGGTTGGTTAAAAATATGGATGCTATCACAGGTGTTTAAGTGTACCTTACTACCTTAAACTGAGTTAATAATGTTTGGGATAATATCTCAGAACTTTCAGAGCTCTGCACACAATAACCAGACGAAGTCACCTCTTGTTTAATGGAATACTGTTGAATAAAGGACATAAAATCTCTGTACAGGTAGAATATTGCAATAAATCTTACAGAAATCAGAAAGGATCTACTGGAAATCTTGGTTTCACTTAAAAATCTGTGTTTATTTTTCAGGTAGTATTAAAAAAACCCTTCTTATGTTTTTTAGTGAAAATTAATATCTTCTTCATCAGAATTTTGTTTGTGCACAGGAATATTCTGAAAGAGACATTATTTTTCAACAAGCCATTAGACCAGGCTTAGGTGGATCTTTGTAGAGGTGAAATAGCTCCTGTTTTTGTCTCTGGCTGCATCTTGGGAGGTTATATAGGATATAACCTAGGATATAACCTAGTTATTATATCAGTTCTTTTACTACAGAGTGAAGAATCCCAAATCTTTCTTTTGGGAAAACCGGTGACAGAGAGGAATGGTGAGGAAAGAAATATTCTGAAACAGTCAGAAAGAAATGAAAGATGACCTGACAGTCATATGGTTTCCCAGGCTGCTGGGAAGTAAGCAATGTTTTTGTTTGGTTTGTTTTTTTTTTCTCCCTCTTCAGCAGATAGGCAGAAAAAATGCCTGGCAAGTGCAGCAAATTTTTCTCAGAATTTATGCTATACATTGTATTACTTGATCAGTTTTCCTATTTGAACTCCTGAATCAGGGATTTAAAACAGTTCTATTTCTAATTTAATACTGGTTTATTAATGTGTCAGTGTGCCATTATTTCCAAGGCCAAGAGTAGCAAGGCCCATCAATTGTGTTTCTTCCCACCCCTCTTTCCCTCTCTGCAGCACCATCCCCAAGGATCACCATGTGCCTGAGAGCATTGCCCAAACACTTCTTGAACTCTGTCAGTCTCGGTGCTGTGATCACATCTCTGGGGAGCCTGTTCCAGTGCCCACTTACCCTCAGATGGATGAAACATTTTCTAATATTCAACCCAAGTCTCCCCTGACACAATGTCAGGGCATTCCCTCAGGCCCTGTCACTGGTCACCACAGAGAAGAGAGTCTGCCCCTCCTCTTCTCCTCACAAGGAAGCTGCAGACTGCAATGAGGTCTCCCCTCAGTCTCCTTCAGGCTGAACAGAGCAAGTGCCACTCCTTGCACAGCTTCCCCTCAAGGCCCCTCATCACCTTTGTTGCCCTCCTTTGGACACTCTCTCATAGCTTTATATCTTTCTTACACTGTGGTGCCCAAAACTGCCCCAGCACTGGAGGTGAGAGCAGAGCGCCAGCCCACAGCAGAGCAGGACAATCCCCTCCCTTGCCTGGCTGGCCATGCTGTGCCTGATGCCCCCCAGGACAGGGTTGTCCCTCCTGGCTGCCAGGACTGCTGGCTCATGTTCAACTTGCCACCTAGCACCCCCTGGTCCCTTTCAAGGTGCTGCTTTCTAGCACCTCATTCCCCAGTCTGTTAGGGAACCCAACATTGGTCTGTCCCAGGTGCAGAATCCAGCACTTTATCTTGTTGAGCTTCACACAATTGGTGATTACATACATGGAGCCATTGATTCACTGCATTATTAGAATTGTGTCCTACTGCTTTCACTACTTTCACTTTTCACTTTCTCACCTTTCACTATCAACTCATGCAGCCTTTTCACAGTAAAATAATCATAGAATCACAGAATGGTCTGGGTTGGAAGGGACACTAAAATCATCAAGTTACAATGTCCCTCCCCTGGGCAGGGACACCTTTAACTAAACCAGGTTGCTAACAGCTCCATCTAACCTGGCCTGTACACTTTGAGGGATGGGGCATGTGCAACACCTCCGGGCAACCTGTGCCTCTTCACCCTAAAAGTTAAGAATTTCTTCCTAGCACCTACTCTAAACTTTACCTTTCAGATTAAAACCATTCCCCCTTGTCCTGTCAATATATGCCCTTGTAAAAAGTGACAGTCCTATCTATTAGCTGTGCAGAAGAGCTTTCTTTCTGACAATCACACTGAACAGCTCATCTTCTTGATCCCTTGTGGCAATGGTGGTCACAACATGGCTTTGTTTCCTCATACAAGAGGTATGTAAAGATTAGTCCTTTTCATACCACTTGTAATTGGTATCTTGTAAAACTTGCTGCCTACATTTATTAGAAGAAAAAAGTAAACAGGATTATATGTTTAAATTCCTCAAAATATTTATTAGATCTTTATTATTAGGAACTTATTAGTTCCTAATAATACAAACTTAATAAATACAATTTTTCTTTCTATTCTGTGTTCTAGAGCTTCTGGTATTCCATGCTTGTAAGAATTTTCTTGCTTCTCCCCCCAAATGACATATTTCTGTGGTTTATTATTTTGGTTTTTTTCATTAGGTGGCTATCAGCACACAGATATATGTAAATTTAACAAAGATAAACAAAAAACTTGAGAATGTAATATTTTTCATGTTCAGCTTAATATTTTCAGTATTTAATTTTCGACTATTTGTCTTTATTTAGACAGCTAATGTATTTTCAGTATATTTTTTAAGCTTTTGTCAACAGTCTCTGTAGGGATTTTTTGTCCTGAATGGCATAACTTCAGAAAGACATGTTTTGATGTGCAAAATCCTCCAAGTGTGTTTTGCAGTGCTGTTGTCTACATAAAATTAAATCTGTCACCACATTCTTCAGTTACCTATTCTTATAATCACTGGTTGGAATTTCTCATTGTGAAGACTAAAAATTATTATGTATTACTTTAAAATTTTGCCATGTCACTTTTCTCTATCTTTAGTGTTTTCCTAATGTTAGATCTTTTTTGATGGTTGAAAACTATTTCTTCCCTTCCTCTTCCCTCTATGTAAAGTGCCCTGTTAACCCAATTGGTAAACAAGAGTAAGTGGCTCCATTTTGAATTTAAGGTAATTTTAAGGAATCTAATCCTTCTTGTTTTATTGACAAAAATTACAAAAACCGATGAAATTTCCTTCAAAAATATTTTTTCCATCTAATTATACAGTTTATATATAGGAAGCATTCAGTATTGCAGTTATTGGATCTATAAACTCAGTAATATCCAAGGGCTCAGTATTGGGTCCTGTTTAATATCTTTATGAATGATCTGGACTAAGGGATTGAGTGCACTCTCAGGAAATTCACAGATGACACTGAGTTGGTTGGGAGTGTTGATCTTCTGGAGGGCACAGAGGCTCTGCAGAAGGACCTGGACAGGACAAGCTGGTGGGCCAAGGCCAACGCTATGAGGTTCAACAAGGCCCCTGCCAGGTCCTGCACTTGGGTCACAACAAACCCAGGCAGTGCCACAGGCTGGGGCAGAGTGGTTGGAAAACTTCCCAGAGGAAAAGGAGCTGGGAGTGCTGGTCCACAGGCGGCTGACCATGAGCCAGTGTGTGCCCAGGTGGCCAAGGAGCCAATGGGACCCTGGCCTGTGCCAGCAACAGTGTGGCCAGCAGGACCAGGGCAGTGATTCCCTGCACTTGGCACTGATGAGGCCACAATTCAAATCTGGTGTTCAGTTTTGGCCCCTCACTAGAAGAAAGATATTGAGACAGTTTTTTTCAGCACAAATCCTTAGAAATGTTTTGAAGGTGTATACTTTAGCATTAACATTCAAGATGCTAATGCACAGTTAGAGTATGGAATATGGTATGCTGCGTTTGAGAACAAGTCCAAGGAATGCCAAAGGAAAGGTTAAATTCTGTCTTACATTGAACTGTTTCTACCATAAGTTTTGACAACTCTTACAAAACTAGTCTTCCATAGATATTAGCACATTAGTGTGAAATTTGAAACTAGGAAGACCATTTTTAGTGTGATTCACGCAGCAGAAGGAGCACAGATATAGATTAACTTTAATGATGCTTTTAAAAATAAATCAAAGCACTTACATAGTTTTTTACATGTGTGTTAGGGAATTAGATTTATTTGGTCTGACAAGTAGATAGGTGCCAAATATAGAGAATAGTAGGTGTATAATATGTACAAAAATGAGTACTTTTCCCTTTGGAATCCATTTTCCAAACATCTTGGAAACTAGTAAACAAAAAAGTCCCCTTAGATCATAATTTAAGTACTAATATGTGTACAGTTTGAAGGCAGCATGAAAGTTTTAAATTTTTATGGAAGCTGAGTTACAGAATAATCATGCAGTTCTCCATTTTACTTGCTTGTAAGACCATTAGTTAAACCATCCTATGTTTCCAAGGCTAATAGCGATTAACTGATTCAATGAACTGCAACAAGAAGCTATAGTTAAACCAGCTGGTAATTATCTTAAAAAGTGCATAAAGGATCTCAGCAACTCCTAAAAAGCACAGTTAATTTCATAACTTCTACCTGTACTAGAAGATCCTTTTCTAAATCCTGAAATCTCCAGAAGTTTGATGGGTCTGGCAGTGATGATGTAACGGAAGGGAAAGGTACATACAATTTCCCTTTTTCTTTATTTTCTTTGTAAGCAATGTGAAGACAAATCTGAAACAGAAATACTTAAGTAAATGCATCAGCTCAACTGCAAATATTTGCCAGTTTTACTTCACTGTGGCTCCAAGTGACATCAAGACCTTGCTGTTCTCAGTGTAAATACACAAGAGGTGATGTAAGAAATGGCCCTGTCCCCAGATAATTGACATTTTCCAGATAGGTTTGCAAACAAACCCCAGTTTCAGTGTTGTTCTAACAGCAAGATGCTCTACTGAACCAGAGGTTCCATTGCTGTACTGGCTTCATGTTGTGCCTGCTGGAATAGCCCTCACCGAGATCCCATCTCTGGACTCTGCATATTGCCCTAAGAAAAAGATGAGAGAAAACTCTCCCCAGAAAAAAAGCTGCCCTGTATTATGGAACAGCTGTAATAACCCTTTTTGATCCTAGAATTGACCAACTCTTGTATGAGGAATATGTGAGGGACTTGGGGCTGTAGCCTTGAGGAGAGAAGACTCCAGGGAGACCCTACTCTGGCCTTCCAGCACTTTGAGAGGGTCTATACGAAAGATGGAACAGGTTTTTTTCAGGGCCTGTTAAGACAAGGGGTAATTGTTTTAATCTAAAAAAAGGTCAAATTAGGTTTTTTTGGGGTTTGGTGTTTTGAGGGCAGCGTTTGTTTGTTTTACAATTAGTGTGGTAAGATCCTGGAACAGGTTGTCCAGAGAAGTTGTGGATACCCTATCCACATCCACTGGAAGCATTCAAGGTCAGGTTCAATGAAGGTCTAACAAACCTGATCTAATTAAAGGTGATCCTGCTCATCACAGAGGGTTTGGTCTAGAAAACCTTTAAAAGGCCTTTTCAACTCAAACTAGTCTATTATTCTAGGACACAACAATTTGTTATAGAAGCTTTTTTTTTAAGTGGCTCATTGAATGGATTTTTTTCATCCAAAGATGAATCCTGAATTGATTTGTTTATATTTGTCATGAATACCTTTTTCTATTTCCAGAGAAGAGACATAATGGAACATCTATTATTTTGCAATACCACCTGCTAAAAAAATTATTGAACATTTTGTTTGTGTAATACATATAGAGGTAAAAACAGGGAATGGTTCATCAATAAGATTATACTAATCATCCTACAATCAGGAACATAGCTCATTAGGTGTATAAAGATTAAGCACTTAGTAAAAGGTGCATTCCTTAATTTTTTGCAGATGATAATCCATATTAAAGAAAATCATTCTATATAAACAAGACAAAATCACGTCACCTTACTAATTTTGTTTCTACACCTATAGTCTGAAGAATAATTTTAAGGGAATTCAAGCTATATATAGTCTGTAGATAAGATTTAATTTTCAATTGCTTTTAGCCTATTTATCTTCACAAGCACTAAAACAATTCTTATAATAATTATGAATTAAAATATACATCAAATGATATTTATGTACTTAATTTAAAAGATTTCTCAAAGGCAACACAATTTAAAACTTGCTTTCTAGTAAATCATGTCATCATGTGTTCATACTAGTAAATTTTATAAGGCAGATAGTTTGTAAACTTGCACTCCAGTGTTCATGCTAGAATTGTAAAAGACAAGATGAAACATGATTTGAGCCCCACTGACCAGAAAAAAATACGTACTGGGAATGGATTATTTCCAAGGTACACAACACAATTTAAAATCTATGGGACAAGAGTAAAGTTCACTTATTTATTTTACAGTGGCAGCACTTACTTCAGAAAAGTGAACATAAAATGTGATTTGTTAAATCTGCACTGTTAGGATAGCATACCTGCTGTCACCAATTTGTAACCTGCTGTCACCAATTTGTTATCTATTTCTCCTACGTTTAGGATCCTCTGGCAGCACATGAAATATTTCCTTTTTTTTCCAAAGCAAATATATTCAATGCAATAGAACTTTTTATCCTCATCAAGCATTGGATAAATTGAAAGTAAAAATCCTCAAAAGCCAAATTACCAAAATAGCATTTGTTTCCATTCTCAGCTTCATCTCGTTCCATCATTTTTGTTTTGGACTTTGCCATTATCTTGTGCCTTGCAGGTTTTTTAAAAGCTGTATCTCCTCTGAGAACCATGCCAGGGAGTCCTTTGTAGTATATGAAAAAAATCTAACCAGCAGCTGAAAATATCTTTACTTCATGCTGTTATTTCAGCCTCATGATGTGCTACTTAAACATTACAAAAAAAAAAAAATAGGTACTCAGTCTGATGGATCAGAATGGGGTTACAGTCAAGATTAATTCCTTATATGTTATCTTGGAATAAATTTCTTTAACTACCTCAGTACTTGAAAGGCAGATCCTTAAATGGGCAATGGGTACAACAGCAAGCACAATTTTTATGTTATACACTGTAAGAAAAAAGTAAAAGGTTTTGTGCAGGAGAGGAGGTCAAGCAGTACTGAAAGAAGTTAAATGTGCCTAACCCTGCCCTTTTCCAGAAGAATAAGAGGTGTGGCTAGAGGTATCCAGAATCCAAAGAGGTGTGGCTCATGCCACCTACCTGTCACAGGAGTGCAATTAAAATGTTTTCCTTGTTACAAAATTTCCCTATATATGCCTTTGTGGTTTACATTTTTCTGAACTATGCATTTTTCATACTTTTTAGGGTCTTTTTATTTAAAATATTGACAGGTTTTTTTATTTGCTGCTTTTGTTTGGGTTTAGGGGGCTTTGTGTGTGTGTGTTTGTTTGTATGTTTGTTTGGTTTTTCTGTTTGTTTTTGTTAGTTTGCTTGTTTTATTTTGTTTTTTTCCCCAAAATATGGTACAAATATCAAAAGAAAAAGCTGAGTAATAGTAAAAAGGAGATGCAATGACATTTTCGTTAAAAACTGTAGCTTTGAGAAAAGGCCATAAATTAACTTATTAATAATAAGTAAAGAGAAATTTATTAGCTTTATTAATTTTGATGCTTTATTAATTTTGATTTGAATGTAGTTTTTCTAGCTTATATTAACACTTAGGGCAATACAATTCATTAGGAAAAGGTAACGACTCAAAAAAGAAATAAAACCCTCCTCTTGAATTTGAAAATGGGTAGGAATTAAAACCACAGATCTCCTCTTTGGTTATGACAGGTAGCATAGAGATTTCATATGTACAGTTTATATCATGAGGAACTCCATCAGATGATGCAGTTGCTCCAGTGGGAAACCTGCCCCCACACACAAGCTGGTAAAATCAGGACAAGCTGCTAAAAGTGCTTCTTTCCAGTATGTCATAGCAATGATGCATCACATCGGCCACCCTGGGAAAGATTTTTGCCTTTGTACAAAGATCTTAATTTTGTTACTGCCAGATTATAAAAATAAAAATGCCTCCATTGTTTTTGTGCCCAATTTACCTCCTAAAAGACAGTTTATTTCACTGATGTCACAGATTTCTTTCTTGTTCCAGTGGATAATGCCTTTATTTGCCTGGGGAGAACAGAAGGAAGTGTATGGAAAGGACACACTGGTAATTTTCCAAACCAAGACATATCATAAGGAAGACTCTCTTAATTGGTATGCTAATTATTTTTATTGTAGAAAAACATTTGTCAGATGCTTGTGGTGACAGAATAGAAGAAAGGACCTCTGAAGATGACATGCAGCAAGAAAGAAGTACGAAGTAGAACATAAACTAGCAATAGCAGCTGAAGTTCTGGAGCACCCAAAACCTATAGAACGTGAAAAAATGGACAAGATTTATATATTTCTTTCAGCCATTATATGGCCTATTTTTGGTACTGTCATATACCATAGGCTTTAAGCTCAAACTACAAGAGAATATCAGCACCAGGTAATAAAAAGCATTTCATACTTTATCCACCTTGTACTCACTTCATGCTTTGCTATCAGTTACACGATTACATCAGCATGTCTGTCACCATTCCATACATTCCAAAGGCTATTTCTACCTTAAAATTGATGAAGGCAGATTAGGTTCTCCTGCAACTGAATCAGATCTCAGTGGATTAAATGGGCAATGGGACATGTCTCTCCCTCGCACACACCTATTACAGTCAGTAATACTAGCACAATGCTACAAAGTATATATACTAATTTTAAGTAAAAGTGGCTGTAATTTTGACAGAACAGTTATTTTTCTGTATTTTTATTATCTGCACTGCATATAGTCATACAATCTTTCCATAATGCACAATGATATGTCACTGAAAATCTTTGAATTCTTTTGGCATAAAACTAGCTGGCCATGGTCTTGGCATATATATTCACCACAAGTTATACAGCAGTTTATTAGTTAGCAAGAACTTAGGATGATCTGAAATGCTGTGTTCTATCTTCAGGTTATAGGAAAAAAAAAAACCTAAAGTTGTTAGTAGGAACATTAGCATATGGATCAATAGTCCTAAAAACTATTTGGTCCAAAGAGTGAGATGGTAGTTTTTCAGTAAAGGAGGGTAAGGGATGATGTCACGGTCATCTCACAAGCTAGGTGGCCCCCGAGATGGCCACTTACTGCAGTTCCCCAAGCACTCACTGGCATTGGGGGGAGCAGTACTAGCTTCCAAAGCAAATATTTCATCCAAATTGTAGGTCCTGAAGGTCCTGTAGGTCCTGCTACTATTAAACCTCTTGTTTTGCAAATCCCCATGGTATTATGGGGCCATGACATGCTCTCACCGATGGGAGTCAGAATTGGGTCTGATTTTTTTGTAGGGGTCACTGATTTGCACACTACCCTGAAACTGACCTAGAAAATTAATGAACCAGTATGGGTAGGTCAGTGGCCCCTGAAAGCTGAAAAATTGCACACCTTACAAAACCTGGTTACTGAACCATTGCAAGAGGGATGTATTGTCCCCTCCACAAGCCCGTGGAACTCTCCTGTATTTGTCATTCAGAAAAGAGGTGGTAAGTGTCATTTGCTGCATGATGCCAGAGAAACAAATGCAGCCATGGAAGACATGGCAGCCCTGCAGCCAGGCCTCCCATCACCTACCATGATTCCTCAAAACTGGCACTTGACAATCATTGATTTGAAAGATTGTTTTTCCACAACTCCTCCAAGCCCAGAGGACGCACCAAAATTTGCCTTTTCAGCACCCAGCTTAAATATGCAGGAACCTTTGCAAAGATTCCACTGGGCAGTTTTACCCCTCAGACCTGCATATGTGAATTTCTGAAGGAAAATATATCACATTGGTAATACGGACATGTACTTAATTAACATGAAAATTGTACAACTCAACTTTATTTTTTTGTATGTGCATATGTACATAATAAAAGCACCTTTTATTTCAGTTGGGGTGGTTTGGTTTTGTTTGTTTGTTTTTTAGAAAACAGAATCTTCAACAAAATACCTTTTTATTTTTAAATATAATTTTCCACTGGAGTAGACAGAAGTATTTGCATACTTATTCAATATAGTTTACCCAGAAAATTCATAACTGTGATGCTGCATCTCATGGCAAGTCTATTTCTACAAGCAGATGAGGTCATTATGTAGAGAATTCTGTGCAAAATTATAATATGTATTGGCTACATTTAGTGTAAACTATAATAGTAGTTGGTAGAGATTTTGAGCCTTAGGCCATAAAATTCAACAAATGCAATCATTCTTCTGGTAACACTAACATTAACTCAATTTTGGAAAGCTGAGTAACTGGGCACACTGGTCAACTCTTAAAATTCAGTATATTTTGACAGTCACCACATAATTGAATCTGAAATGTTTCATTTATTCTTCATTCTGCATGGAGGAAATGTCAAATCAGAATGACTTAACTGTGCATAAATTCTGACATTTAAGGGAGAATGACTATGGAAAAGTGTCATTAAACTATATGGTATATTTCAAGTTTGGTAGTAGCCTCTTCCAGGTTTGACTACAGACCTTCTGTATGGATGGAGTAATGCCACAGCAGCTGATCAGTTGGTGGAAAAGGTGAGGAGACAGGGTATTACAATAAATTCACGGGAAATATTCCCCAAGAGGCACAGCTTAATTGCTAGGTTGTTCTCTCAGAAAAACTTACCTCCTTTTCATACAGTTAGCCACGGATGTAGGAGGTCACAAATTCATAGAGAAGTGTGACTAGATTCCCTTTAGTGCTACCATGGCATTTAGAGTCAGTTGTCTAAAATGTGAATGTCTGAACATGAAGATGCACACCTGCTAGGATGTGTACAAGAGTACACTCTCTGTGAAGAGTTCGTAGGAGAACTGCTTACCTCCCAGTTCTTTACTGGTGGCTTCAATTCCCACACTTGGACCATGAATGGGTGTCAAAGGAGGGAATTGCCAGGACAAAAGAGTTGCAAAGAGAGATAAAGAGCAGAGCTGGGAAAAATACAAATCCTACCTCCTCCTTCTTACTTGACAGAAAACCTGTGCTAAACATAATTGCATGAGATGAAAAGAGTAGACAGAAGAAAAATACCTCTGGAGACAGCAGAGAGATTATTGTCAAGAATGTGTCTATTCCTGAATGAGAACTGAAATGTGACCATGAAGAGGGCATATGTCACTGCAATAAGGTAAACATATTTGAACATTTCCAAACATATGACCAGAAAACTGGTAAACAGCTAAGTATTTAAAAATAATCAAATGTCTAACTAAGGAATAAAAGGTGGAGAGTAAAAAAATAAACATGTCCTTTTTACAAAGTGGCTTCAATTATAACACCATTCACAAGGCTGGGAGGTCTCTGAAGTACAGCAATGTGAGTTAGATCAGAGCCTGCCTGGGCGCTGTCAGGAGAAACCTGTGTTTTGGCAGTATCCAGCAGGTAAACAAAGGGAAGGCACCGGCACTGTGTGAACTGGCTGTAACCCTTGGCAGCTGCTTGTGCAGAGATGGGCCCAGCAGCACCAGTGCCCCCCCTCTGCAGACACTGCTTGCTGTGATTCAGTGCACTTACTGCAGTCATCCCTGGATCTCAGAATGCATTAGTTGGAAGAATAGGATTTGACTTTATGACTAAGATATTTACAGTCCTGTCAAAACCCTGCTTTTTTTTGGCGCTATTGTGAAGAAGTATGTATCCTTTGGGAGGGTAGAGTGCTCTATTTGAAAATGGTTAACTCAACAGAAAGATGCAGCAATGAAAAACAGGCAGTGAAGAGGAATTATACTGGTGAATCATAGCTTTTTGTGGTCAAAACTGATGGCTGTCAGGTTGGTCAGTGATGATGACACTGGCCACAGGTCTATGTAAAGGAGTCCCAGAGCTTGCATCACTCTCAGTATCTCAGTGACTTGACAGGTATGTGGTCTTTGATACCTCCCCACATACTACTCTGGAGGTACTTGAACAACTTATTTGAAATATCAGTCTTTGTTGAACAGTGGGAATTATTCCAGCAGCCTAGAGAATGAGAAGTTTTTATTTAAGCTTTCCAGATTCCTGACATAGCACATCAAAGTTACCCTAATAAAAATATTTTTAACTTTCAATATATTTTAAATGTGTTATTTCGCTCATATTCCTATACACAAATGAAAAACTAAAAATATTTTAATTACTCTACTTGAGAAAAATATGCAAGCCAGCATATATTATACCTTTCTTCCTTCAACAGTATCATATTGCCAAGGATCACTTTCCTATCTAATTTTTCTCAGCTTACTAATAAAACAACAATTAACTTGCATAGTTATAAAAAATGCTGTTGGGGCCACAATTCCACTAAGGGGTTTTTAGCTGACTAGCCCTACCTGGGGTCCCCATCTGCACCCCTGGACACCCAGTCCCTTCCTGAGCTCTGCCACAGGCATTCTTGTCCTTAACCCAGTCTCCAGTCTTTTTTTGCCCCTGTCCTGTCCTCAGACCTCTGGTGCAGTCCTGTCTCCTGCTAGTACTGGGCTGGAGTCCCTAGAAGGATCCAGAGCCCATCTCCATCTTGCTGGGGGGAGTCTGGGCCAGTCAGCAGCCCTTGCTGATGGCACAGTGCCCTGCCCACCCTGCTCAGCCCCACACTGAGGAGCTGTGTGATGGCTGCAGGAGCACTGCCTCTGCTGCCCTGGCTTCACCTCCAGGCTTGTAGTCCCTCAGGGAACAGCCCCACCCCTCCCGTGCCTTGGCAAGATTTTAGGCATGAGAAAAAAGCAGTCTGCTGCTCTGCTGTGTTGTGCTGTTGAATTGATCCCATTTCAGTGCAAGTTAGCTAGGAGTTACTTTAAGTATTAGAAAATACTAAATAAAATATCTATTATATATCTTTCACTTATGAATACCTGGAATCAAGCAGAGCATTAGCTTAGGGAATTCCTTGGATTTTGTAAGACAGCATCATTTTAGAGATTTAGTTAGTTTTGAATGAGGTGTACCAAATACAAATTTATACAAAATGCAGAAGTCCAATAAAGTTTCTGAATAATGAAGGTTAAAGAAAATATGCTGATTTGTGCAATAGAACTGAAATAATTCTTTAGAAAGGCAAGTAAAACATTCTTGGAAGTACCTTCAGGAGTCACAGAGTATTGTCTGAATTTATGTGGTGGTATTTTTTTATATATCAGGAATTCTTGATGCAAAACCCTGCTGTAGGAAAGACAAAAGGCCTGAGAGACTCCTTTAAAGAAAGAACACATAAAATCAAAGTAGAAGCAGAGATATTGCTTGAGAAAACAGGGGCTAGCTTAACTCTTAGGGATTCTGGAAGAAGTACTGCATCCCATCCTGGTGCTTCCAATACAGGGTTAGTGCTCACTGAAGTGAATTCAAGCTGGCCAGGGGCTGGAAAAGTTGTCCTACCAGCTGCTGAAATATCTGGGCTTGTCCAGCATGGAAGAGCGTTTCAGGGGGACCCTGAAAAAAGCAGCCCTTCAGCATCTATGAGTGGTGATCAAGAAAACAGAGATACTGTGAAGAAAGTTAACTCTGCTCCAGACAAAGCCAGCTCAGTACTGCTTGCAGAAGTTTCCCTTCCTTAGGTGCTGAAAGCTGGAAAAAAGCTAGTGAAAAATGCAGCAGGGAATAGGGGAAGGCTGAAAGTCAGACAAAAATTATAAAGAGAGATAGTCAGGTCAGATGCAAGGAAAATGTGGTCCTTCCTGAGGACAGCCAAGCTGCATAACAGACTGCCCAGAGAGGTTGGCAGTTTTTAAGACTGCCCTGAGCAATCTGGTCTGACCTAAGAGCTGGACATGCTGTGAGCAGGAGATTGGCCTGGAGACTTCCTGGGGTCCCATCCAACTTGGACACTGCTTTGATCACTTCTCATTTAATGCAATAACAATGGTAGAGCTGGAAACAATATGCAATATGGTTCATAATATATTGAACAAATTCATAATTATATGGCTCATATAGATCAATAAAGTGGATGTAAGCATCAGAGAAATGTTTCATTTCCAATAGAACTCACCAATGTTGCTTTGAGGCTATTAGTCTAAAACAGGGGCAGAGAACAGGCAGGAAGGAGATCAAATGATAAATCAAGGAAGTGCGCACTCAAAATCACAGGTGGATGAAAAAAAAATATCTGTTTTTCTGCTGAAGAAAAAAAAATAAAAACAATTAAAGACAGAAAACTTGAAGTCCAAGGAGAGTACTTTTCAGGACAGATAAAACACGCCTTCGAATTTTCAAAAGTTGTATCTTAAAGTGTCTGCAGTGTCATGTTAGATTTAAAGAACTACAGAAATTTTTTTTGCAGAAAAAGTATGGCTTTTCACATAATAAATAGAGTAATAAACAGAGTCTGACAGTCTAACACTTGAAATTTCTAAGAAAATGTTTCCTAAGAGTTATGCCAGGGATAGCAATCAAACAATATTACTCCCTCTATAAATATCAGATTTATTATATTTATCAGATGTGGTGGTCTCTAAAACAGGGTTTGGGTATTAAAAAAATTGGGAGCAGTTTGTCCATTCACAGCTTCTAACAGATGGAAAGTTTTTTACTTCCACCTCAGTGCCCCCAAAAAGCATTAACGTGCTGCCCTGGGTGACTTTCTAAAGCTTATAATTGGCCCATTCCCAGGAGCTGGTCAGCAATCACAGAATCCACGCAGAGGGAGGTCAGGGAGCCAAGTCCATGTCTCAAAAGCACACGTTCAAGAAAGCCAGTTCCCTTTTTAAAATAACAAACCGGCAATTAAAGCCCGGCAAGGCCTCGGGCCCCGCTCGGCCCCGGCGCGGTGGCAGCGGCCGCTCGGCCGCCAGGGGGCGCTGCAGCCCCGCGCATGAGGCGCGGCCCAGCCCCGCCCGCTGCCCGGGACAGCTCCCACACGGACACACGGACAGACACAGACACACGGACACACGGACACAGACACACACACACAGACACAGACACACACAGACGCACAGACACAGACACACGGACATAGACACACAGACACACACACACACGGACACAGACACATACACACGGACACAGACTCACACGGACACACGGACACAGACACGCGGACACAGACGCAGACACACACACAGACACACGGACACATACAGACACACAGACACATACACACAGACGTAGACACACAGACACACACACACAGACAGATACACAGACACACGGGCACACCCACACACACCGATGTAGACACACAGATACACAGACACAGACAGACACAGACAGACACACAGAGACAGGCACACAGACACACAGACACAAACAGACACACACACAGACACAAACAGACACACACACAGACACACACACAGACACGAACACACGGACACAGACACACAAACGCAGACACAGTCACACAGACACACAGACACACACAGACACAGACACACGCGGACAGTCACACGGGCACACCCACACATACAGATGTAGACACACAGACACAGACAGACACACAGAGACAGGCACAGAGACACACAGACACAGACAGACACACAGTCACAGACGCACACACAGACACAGACACACAGAGACAGGCACACAGACACACAGACACAGACAGACACACGGTCACAGATGCACACACAGACACAGACACACGGACACAGACCGACACAGACAGACACAGACAGACACACAGAGACAGGCACACAGACACAGACAGACACACGGTGGCAGTGGAGGCTGAGGGGAGCAGGAAAAGCACTCTGAAATCTTTCTGTTCACAGAATCAGCCCTCGAGCTTATTGCAGCTTTCTTGTTCTCCCAGCGCTCATGCCTGATGCAATTTAAGAGGTAGAATTAAATTCAAGGCTTTTACTGTAGCTACCACCATTAAATGGTGCAAGCTTTTCTGGAACCACAGGACAAAGACAAAAATTGACTTTGTCTCTTGATTTATTTATATGTCAATTTTAAAAATAATGCCATATTTGATTTTGGCAATGGAGTGCCTTCTTTTCTGATGAGAGCACAAAGTAATATCGTTTTTTCATAGTGCCATTTGAATGAGTATATCATTTGGGTTGCTTTCTATCTTAAGGCTTTGTTAATGTAAAAAGCAAATCCTGTGCAGAGGCTGAATTAGTATGATTGACAAAAAAGCTGCTATACTACAACCCTTTAAAAAAAAAACAAGACCAAAACCAACCTTTTTTGCAAGTAGACTGCCTCCCAAAGAGGCATTGCACTTGCAAACCACTCGCAATTTCACCCCTGAAAAATTGCCAATCCAGATATTCTATTTCTTCAAACAACAGTATATTTATTCAGTTCACAAATAGTGTCACAAATTTTCTGGTGACCATGAAACAATTGGAGATCATAAGGATACAAAATTTGTGGCAATATTCTTTCTTTTTTTCCAATTTTTTCTTCATACCAGGAGTCTTCATTTTCTTCCAAGTTTGCCTCACTCATGTAAGATGCAGCATAAGCAGCAGATATACAGTGTGGCATATTCCAGTCTGAATTTTATATGATTCAGACTTTCATGGTTTGTTCAAACACACTGTGTTGCAAAGAATGGACATTAAACACCCACAGCTCTCGAGCAGCTCTGTACAACTTTCTTTATTCAGATCAGTAAAATAAATTAGGCACAGAATGTATGAGTGCTGATATGTAACAATGCAAATTAAAATAAAAATCAAGATTTCATCCAACCTGCCTTCCCTTTACTTGTCTTCAGCTACTCAAATGCAGTGTCAGTACATCTGTTTGTGGATTGTCTGATTCAATTTTGCAGCTTCACTGCCTAGTGAGGCTAATTATCCACTTGAAACTCTGCACTGCACTGAGGTGGTGCCAAGAAAGCAGAGATCTGTGACACTGGTTCCATAGCCATACTATCTTGCCATGCACAAATCAAAAAGTCAGCCTTAGAGTACCTGCTGGTGTTCACCCATACTCAGAGCAGAGCACACAAATTCTTGCTGGATGCTAGGTAGTAACAAATGGAGGTGAGAGCTATCTCTGATCCCAGAGTAATTACAGTGCTCTTTTTTGATTTAACATCAGAACGGAAAACTGATTGATCAATGCACATATTCCCTTAGCATTTAAACATAGTCATGTCCTGTGTGCTAGCACACAGCAAAAAGTGTTAGGAATTCAATGTATTTTTTCAGAAAGGAGATGTAACTACCATCCTTGACTTACAGTAGTTATGAGAAATTATTCAAGCTTATTTGACAGACTACTTAGATGAAAAAATACTAGCTTCACCTTCAGTGTTCAACTGAACATTCATGGGCTGATGAATACATATTCCTTCATTTATATGAAGCTTTGAATGTAGACCTGTATGCCTGGGAAAACCAAGTGCCTAAGAGAGGAAACATTATATACAATAAGGTAAAGGAGAATGGCACTAAGAATTGTAAAATCACAGAAATTAGACCCAGAAAGGATGTTGAGTTATTTATCCTTTTCCACCTGATAAATGTTTTCATGTAAGAAAGAAAATTTGCTCTGGGTGCCAGCTTGAAAGATTTTTGGTGGAATGATCAAGGAAACTGTTGTTTGCTTTCTGCAGTGGTTCAGACGCTTGCTCATTCTTTGATAGTAAACAGATGACATCAAAGACATCTGACTCCATCACCACCTTCCTCCTCACAGAATCAATACACAGTGCCCTGAGCTTTGACCAATTACTCTGGTCAAAGACAGTAAATTTACTCTGTGAAACTTGGTCTTTACCTTCATTCCACCAGATGACGATTTCACTATTTTTCTGCCAGACAAAGGTGACTAGTCATCTTCACATCTCAGGAGAGATGTCATAGTTGCCAGTCCTGGATAAATGAAAACTACAGGGTAGTGATAATTCCTAGTATTAACTAGATCCTGGCTTTGGAACAAGATCCTTTAGTGCTATCTATCTTGCACCGTATAGCTCAGTTTGGAACTGAACTATACTTTTTAATGTAATATGCAACGTTTTCCTTGGTGCTACTGATTTCAGATAAGGTGACTTCTATTTGTGTAAAGAGTATGCCTCCTCTAGCAATTTCAGTGGGAAGTGTTAGTGTGCATCTTCATATTATAATATGTGAAATTTGTGAAGTTAGTATTATGGGAATATTTCACATATGGAAAATATGTGAAGCTAGTATTCCACATGTGTTGAAAGCAGATGGGAAAACTTCTGTCACAATTTTAATAAAAACTAGGGGGTTAATTCTGCCTTGTCTAAAAAAAAAAAAAGGAAAAATGCTCTTTGTTAAACAATACCTTCTCTTGATTCCATAAAACTGCTTTAAAACGAATTATTAGTTTGACAACAATCTCTTGGTTCTGTGTACATTTCTTTTTCAACAAAGCAGCTACTTGTACCAGTAATGTGCTAACCTGGTGCAGGTGGTTCAGCTTTTCATCTCTGTATTGCTTGTATAACTTCTTTCTCCTGACATAGCTGCACTTTGCAAAATACTGGTATTCCTTCATTAACTCTCCACCTCTTTTGAATATGTCAGTTCCACAAGGTATCCTCATGCTCTTACAGCTGTTATACTCCTTTGACTGCTGCTTTCACAGATTCATGCTCTTAAATATAGCCTCCAGTAGGTGTTGTTCCTCTACCCCACAACTGCATGTGTGATATAAGAGCCCAGCAATACCTTCTGCCATATGGAGCACTGCAAGCTGTTCATGAGCAGCACTGCTGTCCGTGAAAAATCGTTTCAAAGATGCATTCTTTTGAACATATATTAAATGTTCTTGGATAGGAAAAGCATCAGATTAGAATTTCAAATTGTGGAATTGAACTGATTTACCCCAGTGGGACATCAAATGCTGTGGGCTTTTCTTTTGTTTGTTTTTAACGTTTATATATTCCCAATTACCTAGCAACCAAGATAAACTTACCGGAGTGTTCAGTGTCTAATAAAACTTGCAACTTCCATTACTGTCAGGAAGAAACATGGTTCTCAACTACAGTAGATCATGGTATAAGCTGCACAGAAATTTTCCTGCTTTGTATTTTTTTCTAATCTGCAAAGTCTTACATCCACAAAAAGTGATATTATGATTTCAAACATAAATGTAAAAAAGTCAACAAGCAAGTTCTAAAATAATACTGGTCTTTGTCTGCTATACTTTATGTCAGAATCACGTGGTGTTGAGGGAAAAACAGTGGGAGAGCATTCTGTAACATTTAAGTCTATTAATTATTAATGTGATTTAAATAATGGTGACTCATGTTCTAAACTCATGTTAAAATTGTCAAATTTTAGCTTAAGGGGAGCTACTGTTTCACCTTTATTATGGCTGCCTTTCTTTTTCTTTGCTCCTATAGTATATCTTGTTTCCTCTTCTGTCTTTTTTAATTCTCATGTGTGAAGCAAAATCAGCGTAGAGGATCCAGAGATAATTATATCTTCATTAATATTAAAAAAACTAAACAGTAACAAAAAGAAAAATCAGGAGGATTAAATAAGAGGAAAGATAAAAAGACCATCAAATGTGTATTTTTCTGAGAAAAAATGCATACCTCGAGGAAAAATCAATAATTATATAGAGTTTAATCTTTATGGTTTTATGCAAATTAGGGGGAATAATCTTAAGCTATATAAATTAACAAGAAAGACCAGGTGTTGAGCACTAAATAGCTAAGTCCAAAGGAACTGTGCTGATACGTGCTGCAAATATCACTGAAATTTATTTTCACAGATGTCTATAATTTAATTTGGTAATTAGGAAGGGTATTTGCATCGATCTATCAGTTGCCATTGGCACAGACAGATTTTGTGATGCAGAGGGCTAAAGTTACCTTTATTGTTGATTCTGAAAATGTGGTCTGTGTGCTAGTGAGTAGTCTGCAAGGTTGTAGTAAGTTGTCTGTATTTATTCTGTGCATACTCTTCAAGAAACTTTAAAGCAGCAATTGATGCCTGTCATTTTCAGAAAAGTTTTACTCATCTAGCCTTATTTCTTTTCTTTCTCTTTATTTCCTGAGCTATGATATTTTACTGACATTCATTACTTGACACATTGTGTTAAGGCATATCCTTTAAAAAGAAAACAACTTTGGTTTTGAAAACTTAAACTGAAGGGCAACCATCATATCCCAAAGTCATTTGATTCAGTGTTTAATTATCCCCACAAGTAGGAACAAATCACCAAGGAAATTAACCTATACTATGCAGGAAGTCTATTGTGTATGTGATGAAAGGCATTACTCCCTGAGGAAATAAAGTGATCTAAGGAGTAAGAAATGGAAGATGAAATCTGCTTTATACAAAGTTCTTGTTCATTGGTACTTACTGATCCGTGACATGTTATTTACTACTACTACTACTGCTCCTACTACTAATATTATTGTGTTGGACAAAATACTGTCAATGGTTGATTGTGGACATTTTAAGTAACAGTTTCTTTCAAGTTCTTAAAAGTTAGGTTAATGACTATACTTTGTTTTTCACTGAATTTTATTGTTTTGCAATATATGTGCAATGTATACATTGTAGTATTATACGTATATATTTTATTTATACTGCATAGAGGTCTTAAGAAGGGGAAGGGAGAGGAAGAGAAAGGGAGGGGATGCTATGTATGTTGAAAGATGACAGAGAATTCAAAGAACAAAAGTGTTATTATGTTGTTATTAATTTCTGAATTTTTAACACAATTGTCTGAATAAAGCATCTTTGTTATCTATATCTTTGTTATCTATATGTGACATATTTTGGAAATGAAGGTAAGGATTTAATTTGTATTTTGTTATCCAGCTTGGAGGCTCATCTCACCAACAGGACTCTTGCCATTTATTCCTAAATGAGCAAAATAAGGTTTTAGCTATTCTTAGCTAAAAAGGGGCTAAATTTCTAATAATTATGCCATCTCTCACAACAGATTCTAGAAAAACAAGTCTTTTGAAATATGCACTTCATTATTAAAGTAGGTTAAAAATCACCAAATTTATGTTAATATAAATTCCATGAGTGGGACCATCACTGTTTTTTCATTTGTTTATTGTCTTCTAATAAATTCCTTTGGAGTACCTTAATTCTTCTACAGCTTTTTTTTCTTTTGGTATTAGTGGATCAGGATATCCAAGGGCACTTTCACAAAATAGTATAAATCTGAAATACAGAGACTATGTGGTGATAAACCAACTTGACAGAAATCATAGTTGAGGATTAATTGTGTCACTTTGTTTGAGAACGATTTAAAACTTTATACCTTACTCTTGTGGGGAGTTCATACTCAATGCACTGGCAAATAGAAACTATGAGCAGGAAACCCCAGATGATGAATCCTTCATTCTTCAAATGAATTTCATCTTGCAAAAGCTACAAACTTCTCTAAGTATCTATTTTTTAAATATTTCTAAGTAGGAGTGAATGCAGTAAAACTAATTGGGCCAACACTGTGAACAGTCTGTATTTATATTCTAAAAGAAATTACTGAAGTCATTGCAGTATGGTATTGCTCACATATGTTTAATTAAAGCTCTTAAATATGCCAATCTAACTCATCTTTTCTTTCTCACCATTAGATAAGGACATTGTTTTGTTGTTTCTGAAACACAATAGACTTTTAAGAAGAGAATGCACTCAGTACCTTATAAGCAATACAAAATGTCTCTAAAGCATAAAAAACTTTTTTCATGGTTTGTTGTCTGGTGAAACAGACATATTTTTCAATTTTTCTAAGTTTTTGAAATATTATAAAAATAAGTTATTGTGGATAGAAGGATGCTGAACAGCAGCTAGGCCATGAAAATATGGATTTGCTAATGTGTGATAGTAAGTGTAAGCAATCCAAGTTTTTTTTTAATCTTTCACAGTAGATTGAAGTACTTCAAATTACTTTGGGGTGTTTTTTCTGCTGGACTGCTACTACGTACCTTAAAATTGACCATTTTTAAACTGGTACGCGATAAATTTTTCATGTAGCTAAGCCATGAACTGTGTTCAAGGTCAGATGGGGCTGGATGGGGCTTTGAGCAACGTCCTCTACTGAAAGATACCCACAGCAGAGGGGTTGGACAAGATACCTCTCCCTAAAGATCCCTCCCAAACCAAATCATTCTGTGATTCTGTATAAGTATTCTTGTTTTTAAGTTATATAGGTGGTTTTCACCACACAACCCAGGCACTGTTATAGTCCTCTCCTAGTGTCTCTCAGGAAACATGGAATTAATGGAAGTGCTATAGGAACCTTTGTTATGAACTAGTATCTGTGGATTGCTTGTGATTTGGGTATTTTTAAGGAAATCACAGTACAGGTTTTAAAACTTTTTGGTTCTATTTAGATTGATAGCAGAACAAGTATTCTCAGATGTCTCTGATTCTGCACACAAAAGATTGTTGTGTCTATAGTTTTAATGTTAGTTTCAATAACAGTTACAAAGAAAAGAATTGTTGCGTATTAGCTCATCCTGGTACATAAGCTAGAGCAATATTTGAACTGTAGTCACTATTGTGCTGTTAAGCCAAGTTGCCCCATGTATATCTCCATTAGCATTATTAATGTTCTATAGGAAAATAATCTAGATGTTTTCTTTTGTATAAATACTGATTGTGAATAGCTATCTTATTACAGAATGCTGATGGGACTGGTCAAGAAAAACTTTGGCAATGTAATTCTAAGTCCATCAACCTTAGCCCCAGATTAGGATGTAAACATAAATGATATATAAATTTTTGCATTGGCAAACTATCTGTTAATTAAAGTCCTGGTTTAGGTGCAAATTAGGAGACTGAAATTATTTAATATTTGTTGATTTTGGCTGCAGTAAAATTAACTGGACTTGTTTCCAGTCATGCAATCTCACAAGTCATATTAGAAGATAATGGCACATTGTCACTATTGGCTGTAGCTAAAGCAAAAAATTAGCATGTGGGGTGAGGGACGAGGGAAATATCTTGACCATAAAAGTCAAGCTGCAAATAGAATTGTAAATGAGTCCAATCATACTGTGCTCAGCATCTTTATGCAAAATGAAGTCAAGAGAATTTTCAATTTTGCTATTAAGATATATTCTATTTTAAATTCATTTGATTAGAAATGGAGTTTGATTAACATGTTCCATAACATGGTACCTCATCTTGTTGTCACAGGAACTGACACAAATTGTTGTTCAGAAGTCTTAAAGTAAGACAAGATGGTTTTCCTGGAAATGAAATTTTCATTTTAATTTCATTAGCATTTGAGTAGTGGTTATTAAACAGCACTAAGTATTCTTCTATATGTCTAACTACATCATCCCTCCAAAATATTTGTATTTTTGTAAAAACTTGAGCAATGTTCTTCCCAATGGCATTCTGAAGGATTCAAGGCAGGCAGTTTTCTTTCTAAGTATTGTAGCCAACCATTTGTTCCCTCAGATATGGCAGAAAACCACTGTACACCAATCAATTCCCATACACAAATGCATGTGGTATAGGGAACAATGACCCCATGATCTTACTGGGGTGATGGGATTGGTCAAATGACTGGGGTGTGTGAGAGATGGATAAAAGCTCATTAGGAAGGATGGGGCAGGATGGTGAGGAGAGGGATCTATCTACTCTTGACATGAGAGACCAGTGGGGTTGCCTGGGGTTCTGTCTGTGGGTGATGATGAATCATCTGGGAGGTTACAGTTCAAGTTAGCTATCTGGGGTACAGTTTTGGTCATGTGGGATTTCCAATAACTCTACAGAATATAGTCTTTGAAGAAAAGGAGATCCAGAAGAGTTGGATGATTTTCAAGGATCACCTTCTCCAAGCTCAGTTAAACAGTTCCTGTCTAAACACAGACATGAAAAGGAAGCATAAAACAGCTGGAAGCAAGAACAAATGACACAGAAAAACCCCAAAAATATTGCCAAAGCATGGAGGGGTGGGATGAGGAAAGTTAAAGACCATCTGGAGTTGATGCTGAGGTGAAAGACAACAAGTAAAACTTCTACAGGTGTATCAGCAGCAAGAAAAGATATGAAAAATTTAGGTCTGCTATTCAGTGGGACAGGGGATCTGATGACAAAGGAAATGGAAAAGGACAAGGTTTCTAATGTCACCTTGTCCTCAGTCTTTATCAGTATGTCTGGTCTTGAGGTCCCTGAAAATGGAGGTGAAGTCTGCAGCAAGGAAGACTTGCCCTCAGTGGAGGAGTTTGTGGATGATACAAACTGGGAGAAGTGGTTGATGCACCAGATGGCTGCCCAAAGATGTGCTGTCTCCACCCTTGAAGATATGCAAAAGCCATCTGTGCACTGCCCTGGGCAACCTGCTGTCGGTGGCTCTGTTGAGCAGGGGAGCTGGACTAGATGATCTCAAGAGATCCCTTCCAACTTCCACTGCTCTGTGTTTCTTTCTCAGTTAAGGTATTTTCTTATGTAGATCTTCTACTAAGGGCTAATGTTGACCCTTACAGGCCTGGATTTCCATTTAAGCATCTTAAATTTTGTTATCACACAAGGTTGGTTATCTAGTTTTGCAGGAATTTTGCAATAATAACAAACAAGCTGAATAAAATTTTATTGTACAAACAAAAGATACTCTATTCAAAAAACCTTTCTGTAAAAATCTGAGTCTGAACAGAAATTCATCCTAGGCTCATATATCAACAATTCTTAGTGTGTGATGCTGCCACTCTTTGCAGTAACAGGCAGAGATATGGATTCATATGGGGAAAGAAATCTGCCTAAGCCTCCAAGGAAAATACCTAGCGTTTGAATAAAAATTTATTCACTGCTACCTTAGGTTTGCAAAACCTAAGAGATCTGTGTCTCAAGGCCATGTCATGGAGACATAGAAACTTCCTTAATGTATCCAGTATACAGGTGTAATAGAACATTTATTCTGAGGCAGCTCCATTTTGAAATATATTGTACTACAAGTGAATTCAGACTCTTCTCTGGCAGGCTGATACTCTATAACTAGACAATGCATTTAAGGCACCTGCTTTACTGTCATATGACCCACCATAATGGAGAGGCTTGAAAGAAATGGTACTAAGAATTATTTCAGAAATGAAACATCATCTGGTACTCACTACCAAAAGTTTAATTCAACTTCAATGGCTGCAAAAACCCTTTTTTCCCAGGGCTGAAACAGAAACCACTGAAAGTACATGAAGCATGTAATAAGGATACAGAAAACAGTTACTTTTCATCATAGTTGTGATCCTTACTTTCCCATTAAAATGAATTCTGCTTAGTTCAGACTTTTTTATGTCATTGTTCCAACTGTTTCTTAGTCTGTATATTCTCTGGTGATACAATTACTGTTTTCATAGCTGGTCAGACTGAACATTCATATTGGACTTGTGTCATTTCAGCTAATACCTATAGTAGAGGAAAATTACATGGACCACGGGTTCATACCTTTTCTGGTGATAAGCACACAAAATAGCATAATGTTCAGTGCCACTGATTTTTATTCTCTAAGCAGCTTGGACCTATGCAAAAGCCATTGGAAAACTACAAAAAATAACATGGGTCAGCAGCTGCCTCAGATAGGAATAGAGAGGGAAAAAATAGCATACTGAAATGATCCCCTTTCCAAGCTTCTGCAGCTGAGTGATTTTTGAGGTTACTTGATAAAAATAGGCACGATTTCTTACAGTGTTATTTCATGCATGTGATACACTTGCAATTTTATTGGAACCTGATCTGTGTTTTGTTTGTTTCACAGTTTAATATTACATCAGTTTTTGTTCTTATGAGAAACACATAATGCAGGAATAGGACAATTGCAAATTGTAATTAGATTTTTGGCAAGAGAAACCACATCTGCTTGTTTTTTTTTTTGTGGGATGAGAAAGGATCACCTTAATTTGCTAGATTGTCACAATTCTCTTTCATTATGAACAGCATCAGTAGTAAAGGTTTTGGCTACCATAACCACATTTGTTTCTGTCTTTGGGGAAGAATTTTTAACACATTTCACATGAAATCCCATTGCATGTGCTCCAGCTTAGTTGACAAATGGATTTTCCATAGGTCACAGCTTTATCCTTTGGGATATAACTCAGGACTGATCCAGATCCCTTATAATTTTAGACTTTTGTTTCAGATCAGGTTATATCCCTTTCATATTGCAATGATAAGGGGGAAATTCTTTTTGCACCTCATGCAGTAAATTTAGACTTCACAAAGCCCATCATACCTGAGTAATCCAATGACTTGTTCAATTCATTAGAAAAAATGATGATGCTATGTGTCTGGACTTGTAATATTTTCATGCAGTTAAAAAAAAGATGGAAATATAGGGAAAAATTGTATTGTGCCATTTGACACAGAACATAAATATAATAATATCAACCTGTAGCCATTTAGCAACTTTAAGAATTGAAGATATTTGAGAAGAGCACCAGGGTATACATAGTCCTGCTCTGTCCTTCCACTGTAGATATGAATAGACAATCTCATATGCAAAATCCCTATACCAAGACATTCAGGTCTCATTCCCAAATGGGATATAATTTGCCCAGAAGTAAGTCTTGACTCATCTTTGCTGTGTTTGTAGTAATCTTGTTTATTTTGATTGTAAACCCTTGGCAGCAAGAACTATCTGTGAAGGTAGGATTATAGTCTCACCGGGGCCTAAAGGTACAATCTGAGATATAAAAAGCCAATAACACACTCCATTCAGAACCAGTGACTACAGGGAGATGGGAAATGAGCATATTTTGACATGGAAATCTTCCGTGATGTATTGATATCTCATGTGTGTACTACTCTGTGCAGTTTGGTAAAATAATTTTCTTTTCAAATGGACCTTATTTTCAGAGGACTGAAAGAATTAATATGAATAAATGAATATTAATTTACTTTGAGCTTATGGAGCATTCTACTTCTATGCTTACTTGTTTGCCTAGCTGTGGTCAATTGTGTTCCAAAAAGCATGGTGGAAATTATTTTAAATATTTAGTGAGAGACAAGAAAATTAAATTCTGCGCTGGTGATGATGACATCACATGATTTTGTGATGCCAGATCCCTATTTATTTATTAATAATTCATATTCCTTTGTATTGAGACTGGCTACCTCTAGACAAATGGATTAGATGAGCAATAACTTTTACCTGGGATTTAACTTAATTCCTTTCACTTAGTAAAATATCCTCACCTATAACTATGCTATGTTAAAATATTTGATATTTCTACTTTTCCAGTGAATTAGCCTAACTAGCCTATTATGTTAATACAGAGTTATTGAGTCACTCATTAATTCTATCTGCAAGTATGACACCCAAGGAAGTGAGTTACTACGTTTGTGTAATTGTTGTCATTTGAAAAGACAATTTTATAAAGAAATCATTAACGCATTCAGTTCCTTATATTCAATCTCATAACTGGTGTAATTTTCTACCTGCTTAGCCACCTCATCTCCCAGGTTGAAGAATAAATCACGCTAAGGTATCACCTAACTTCTTTCCTTAAGCTAGACCTTGCCTTCTAACATTTATTCAGCTTGTAAGATACTATACCTTTTGCATGTCCTTGCCCGGCTAGATAGCATCACAATTTTAATGTTATAAAAACATAAGATCATTCAGCACCAATTAGAGTGGTAGAGGTGCTGTAAGGTAGCTCTGATTGATCAATAAAGACTTTGTATCTGGAGTTCCTCGATGAAAGAAATATCTTGGCTCTTGACCTTGCACTTCACACTTCATTCTGTGATATATTACTATGTCAGCTATAGCAGATGGTGAGGGATGCAGTGGGAGGTGAGTACATTACACCGTATACTCGACTGCCTTTGACTTTAACCACAGCATTTATATTACTCTGCCTTTGCCTCATCAGCCTGAGAACTGCGATGTTGTGACTGGCTCTTTATCACCTCTGAACATAATTATTTTTTTTTTCCCATGAGACTAATTTGTGGGGGGAGGGGGCAAATATTTTGAAGCTGAGATTCCATGGGGGTGGGGGGGGGGCAGTCAGTCAAATGTAAACTATAATGTCCGTGCTAGAAAGTTCTCTGCTCTAAACTTTCCCATTGGAGCACCCCACAAAACACCACCCTGTACCCCTGGTCCCACCCGGCCTCGGGCCTCGGCACACCTGCTCCGGCGCCCTTCAGCAGAGCTGTACTCCGTTTTCCTTCCCCTTGGCACCCTCAGACTTTCCTGAAAATAAAGCCCTGCTGGAAATTCACCGGAGCTCCCGAGTCCTCTCTGATGGCTGCATTGGCTTGATCCATCCATGGATCTGAGTGGGTGAGATCCAGCGGCCTCGCTTGCACCCACCCTGTTTGGGGCCCCCGGCAGCTAGCCCGACCCCAGGAAAATCAGCACTAATTTCCTTTTCTGCATTTATACACCTTTTTTGTTTTTTGTTGTTTCCCAAAATGCATTGTCTTTCCTCTGCTAAAAAATATTGCAGTACCTTCTCCTTCAAGGGGAATTTTTATTGTTGTGAAATTTGGTTATATTTTAGAAATCAATTTGCAGCTTCTTCAGAGAAGGCTCTTAGGATGGCAAAGGGGCAAGTCACAGATTAGCACTTGCTGTATAATCCAGCAGGAGAACCAACAAAAAAAAAAAAAAAGCCCTGTAAAAGTCTAGGTTTCCAGTATGCTTTGTCCCTTGCAGTTGTAAATAGGTAACTGCAGACCAATTTTTCACTTCAAGTTAAATGAAGGATACAAAGTAAACAGATTTTTTTTTTCAGGAGCTTATGACTTGAGCACAGATAACCTTTTTATTTAGAGTTTAAAATAAATGAAACTGCAGTTTTTAATGAGACAGAGATACTGCTATTATAATAAAAGTGTCTGACAAGCATGAATTGGATTAGGGGCTTTTTCACAGATGATGTTATTGTCACACTATTGTTTTCTAAAAATGAAGTTTGTCTCTCTTCTCATTTGTCATGAGTAGTTAAGTAACCAAGTTAAATTTATTCAACCTGCTGCAGGATGAGGGTTTTCAAACCAAGTCCCAGAATTAGGTTCTACTACCTCCAGTAACATCATCCACATGGTTAAATCCTCAATTATCACTTTGACTCACTTGGTGTCACACTTACGAGCATGATTATACATGAGGTGCTGAAAAGGGAAGGCAATCATTCGATTTCATAATTGGTTTTCTCTGATATGGATGGCACTGGGTTTTAAGTCACACATTAAGCAAATGTCTGATGTATCCCTTTTTTAAGGGAAAGTAAAGCTTCAGGAGGTTGATACTCATATTGTGGCACAGTTTTTAGGAGAATTAAGAATTAGTTCTTGCGCCACTGGTAAACACAGATTAGGTCTTAATATCTTAAAAGGAGAAAAAAGAAAAAATCCTGCTGTAAAACGACACTTTGGCCACCAAGCCTAGACAATCCTTGAAATTTCCTTAACAAGAAAGAAGTGGAATATAGTAATACTGTAAACTGATGCAATCTGTAGGAGGAGGGCAGAAAAAAGACTAACGAAACAGACCCCTATTTAACTAAGGTTTAGGAATTTGATTGTATCTGTGCAGGCAGAATGGATATCAGGTTTAAACACCTGAAGGAGAACATCAGTCCAGATTACATAGTTTGAAAACCACCCACTGTACAATATTGTGACAAATGCATAGTTTCATTTACTTTCATTCACTAATAACTAAATAGCTCATTCTTTATAAACATCTTTGCAAGTAACAGACATCTGTGACAGCATGCATTTGTTCACAAAAATGTGAGTTGAATACCTGAAAATTAGGTGCAGAATTTTGAGAATAAGTATCTGAGACTTTTTAATCTTTGAAGAAGAAATCTCATGCATCCCACCAAAAACAAGTGCAGTTATGTATTGCTAAAATAATGCAGAAAAAAAGAAAAGCAGAAAAGATAAAATCTTGTCCATTGCTCATTTTGGCTGTATTGGAACCAATACTACCCAGTGATTATATAAAAGCCACATTATGGAAAGTAAGCAATGTTTATATATTGAAGGAGATACATAATTTGCTGACAGCATTAGCTACAAGTAATCATGGTCTAATCACAGGCAAGAAAGGCCTATTAGAAAAGAAAGAACAAGGGGAAAAAACTTATGCATTATCCAGACAATTGGAAATATCCATAATAAATGCTCCCTGGAACAAGGTCTGTCAGTACATAAAGGAATCCACATCTCTCACTTAAAAATATGTTTCCATTATGAAACATTCTGGTAAACAAGAATTTATGTTCACTGAGTGTAGAAGTTCCACTTAATTCACTGGGATTATCCATTGAATATGCTGTTTCAAGTAAGTGCGTTTGACAAAGAAAATTATCTTTTAGGTATGTTTATGTATCTGAATCACTTCTTGACCTTTTTCCTAGTAACATTTTTAATTTTCTGGACATTCAAGATTTTATTTGAATATAGAAAATACATTTAATGTAATTTTTTAAAAGATGAGAACAATATGTGCATAATGATGCATTTTGACCTAGAGCCCTGATAATATTCTCACAAGAGAATTAATGATTTGTTCTACACACTTGTTTGTTTGTCTGCTTTGTATTTGACCATACCTAATTAACCCTTGAAGAATATACAATCCCCAGGGCTTCTTTTAAGATGTATTTTGAACTTGTGAAGTCTAGCTAACCTTAGCTAATTATCAGAATCTTCATGGCATTTACTAACAAGCAAAATCAGAACTGCAACAGGGATGTATGTGATTCCACACACTTCACCTTCAAGAAGTACATCACTTACAAATGAAAGATGACTTTTAAGTGAACCTAAGCAGCACTTGATCTTGTTTTGACAGCTTGTCTTTGATGGCATGCACGTATATATCCTTCAGGAAGCTAATATAGGGTACTTACTTTCAGGTAAGCAGTGAATTAAAAATATTGGAATTATCCTTCCTTAAGCATCTTCCTTGAAAAATTAATCTCCAGTCACTTATAAATGCTTTTGCTTTAGGCACTAAAATCAAGTGACCTAACAGCCAATTCAAACTTTAAAAAAATAATTACGCAAAGAAAATGTAGCACTTCTGATTGCAGTGAGTGCAGAAGGAGATTTCTTATTGATTTCATTATAAGTAAGATTAGGTGCTTTGTGATCAGTACACGTCAAAAGGAATAAATTCCAAACTCAAATGGGAGTTATTATTTCTATATGTGTTTGAAGACTAACTTATTTGGCTTGAGGTGACTCTGCTTATGACCTTACCTATATTGATTTGAGCAAACTATGCTTGAGCAAACTATGCAAAAAGTCTTTGTAACACATTTTCCTTTTGAATGAAAATATACTGAAGAGCTAAAGTTGCTCTGATTCATGTTACAGAAAAGTAAATAATTGCAGATTTCACAAGGCTTCTGGTCCTGTTAAAGGATTTTCAGAGAGTATATTGATGTCTTCTAAGACTCTTTAAGAGTCAAGTTTCTTCTCTTCTTTAGTACAGGTTTTAGGGCTAGTATTAAAAAAAATAAAGTCATAGCATCAGTTTTTTGCTGGTACTTGTTAGTTTAAGATGACCACTTCAGCACATGATGCCTTACTGTACATGGCTCAAGCTTTTCAAAGTAATCATTACAGACATCTAGGAGGAGAAAAAAAAAATCTCATTCTTGAAATAGTGAACCTTTCAGGGACTGGCATGTATTACTTTAAAACACTTCTGCTTATGAAATGCAGTCCAGGGCCAAAACCAGGGCATAATGAATTGCTAACTGTGGGAAGTAGCCTTGGTTTCCCTTTCACTGCTCTAAACTGTTAAAGAGGGATCAATCTCTGCCCTGTTTTGCGAGTAATTTATTTTTAATAATATGAGAAATGCTACCTTAAATCTCTGATGCAGATTTTCTGAAGTCAGGGAAAAAAGTTAATTTGAACACATCTGCAGCATCAAACATAATTTTTTCATGACATACTTGCATGCTGATTCAGTACATCATTCTGTCATTCCATTTATGTGAAATAGATGGTGGTGTACTATGCACCAGAAAGCCACAGGAATGGGCATTTGCAGCAGGGGAAAATTCAGAAAGATTTATAAGTAATTACAAAGATTGATAGATAACAAACACATTTTTTGTAAAACAAACAGAAATGTTTAAAATAAATAAAATTGAATTATGATTACAAAGAAAAAGTTCAGTGAAAGTTGATTCAAGAAATGTCAACTCCTGTAAGCATACATTTTTAAGATTTCTTTTTGCTTCTGTATGTTTGGGGATAATATTTCAGCTGAAGGTCAGATAGGGCCTAGCTTGAGAGAAAATGTAGATACCAGAAATTTTTTTTTCCTTTGAATTCCTTATTATTCCTTGCCTCCCTGAATATAGATGATGATTTGCTGACCCTGAAGGAACAGGGTTATTTTCTCCTGTATGCTCCTGACATGTGCTATGGCATACAACTGGAGGGATGCAGCAGAGAATTTATCATGATTCACCTTCTATATAGGAAAATCCTTGCTAGGGATTCTTTTGATACAAATTCCCAGAGGAAATAATTAAGGTATACACATAAAAATAACTTTTTTCTTGTCATTTACTATGTTGTGGATCTTTTCTTTAGATACTAATTTTTATGTTGGGCACTCCACTTGAATTTTCTAGGAATTTTCTAGGATAGGATAACACTATTTTTCATGAAATCATGAGCTGAACTTCAATAACAGAAGATTATTCTTTTTATTAGACATAATAACAACAAATGGCACTTGGTTGCTGCGCTGCTATAGAATTATGCCTTAGAAGTGCAAGAAGTTCTGCCTGCCACCTCTGTAAATGGTACCATGATTCCCTGTTGGTTGAGTCTGACAAGGATTGCTCTTCGTAATTTGAAATGTTTTAAGTGCAGATGGAATAAACTGGTTCAGTGAGCAGGAGTTACCTGTAACTATGTAAGCTGCGGGAAACCCATGCCTGGCTTGGTAAGTGATAAAAGTATGAGAGTGAAGCTGTTCAGGGTGTCAGTCCACCCAAAGAGGTCTGTGCTGCTAAATGGATGTAGAGGAGTTTGACTTGCCCCTCAGCAAGTGACTTCTTTTGACTGTGCTGCTTCACAGAAGACAAGATACATTTTTAAAAACATAGACTTCCAGCTGGGTCCACCTATTTGAACAACAGATGTTTTTATGACTCATGTAGCCAGTTGGGGTTTACCAATATTTTACAGGGTTATAGGTAACTAAAGATCACTGAGCCATCTGTGCTTAGCACATTTTAATGGTATCTGCTGGTTCAAAGAACCTGTATACTCTATTTAAAAAGCCTCTAGCTAGTTACCTAACTAAAGGCATGACTAAAGAAATACAGAAAGGCATATATACGGAATTTCTACCCTGTGATTTGGTTCAATACCTAAAGCTCCCGTTTCCTGGTTAGCTTAAATGTCAAGACTAAATTTCTGAGCCATGAACTAGGTAGAGAACAAAAAAAAAAAAAAAGAGAAACACATTAAATCTTCCACAGAAGAACAAGTCAGAATAATAGGTGGAAAAAAATCATCATAAAATGATGCATCATAAAATTTAAATATTCAGCAATTTAGGAAATGTACATATAACACCTAGCTTACCATATTTTAACACCTTTTATACAAGAAATTGTCTTCTAGAGAAACAGAATTCTGAAAGATCTCTCTGAGGGAACACATACATCTTTAGAAAGACCATAGTGACCATTTTCAACAATGTAGGCTTTTCCTAAATATCACAGTTGTAGGTCTTGGGGTAACAACAACCTTTGTAGGCTATGAATGATTTCTAATTCACTGAGGAGTATGGGTGAAACCAATATACAATGCTAGTGTCAACTTCCAGCAAGTGGCAAAATACTAGGGTCAAGAAGGCCTCTTAAAAAGTACAAAAAACTGATACAGTCGTGTTGTGGTTTAACACCAGCTGGGCACTTAGCACCATGCAGCCCCTCCCTCACTGCCCACTTTCCTCCCCTGAAGGGAGGAGAATCAGAAGGAAAAGGTAAACTTTGTGGGTTGAGATGGAACAGTTTAATAATTACAGCAAAATAACAACAATAATATACTACTACTACTAATTGTAATGATAATGGAGAGGAGAAAGAGGAAGACAAACACAAGGGAAAAAAGTGATACACTCTTCAGTTGCTCAGCACATACTGACTGATGCCTATCCCTGAGCAGGGATTGGTGCCCAACCTCTTCCCCAGTTTCTATACTGAGTGTGACATGCTATGGGCTGGAACAGCCCTTTGGCCATTTTGGGTCAGCTGTCCTGGCCATGCACCCTCCTGGCTTCTTGTGCACCTCCTGGCTGGCAGAGCATGGGAAACCGGGAAGTCCTTGGCTTAAGTAAGCAGTGCCCAGCAACATCAATGTGTTAACAACTTCATTCTCATCCTAAACCCAAAAAACACAGCGCTGTACCAGCTACTAGGAAGAAAATTAACTCTTTCCCAGGTAAAGCTTGGATTTCGAAGCATGAAGATAAACCAGGAAATTACATTCAGCTGCCATAAAACCCCCACAGGTATTAGAGGGTCCACCAAAGGAAACTCACTGAGCCATTGGATAAATTCATTGCAGGATCCTTTTTTTCTACATGGAAGAATTAAACTCCCTAGGAACAAACAGCAGGAGGATCTAGATGATAGAAGGTGGGGTTTTGTTAGCAGCTCTTTTACCTAATTTTGCATACAGATATTCAGTACCATCAAAATCCTTGCTTTTACCTTTCACTAAGTTTCTGGTGTCTTCTGATGCTGTATTGCTTGAGAATATATATCCATATATGTGTGTGTGCATGTGTTTATATAATAAATTTTCACAGCCAGTGAATTATATTGTGAATTATATATGCAAATTATATAATAAATTTTCACAACCACAGCACAATGCTGTACAGCGGCATTGCAACAATTAGTATTGAGAAATACAATCCGGAAACCTAAGCACTTACTATCCACACATTTTGAAAAGTAACAGAAGATCTATGTAATTAAGGAAAATCAGATTCCTTTCATCCATACTTATTCCTTTGAATTTCCAGATGAGCTCTGTAAACTAACCACAGAAGGCTGAAGGTGGATTATACAATAATATCTGGTCCTTATAGCTGAGTTCATTCATGTCAAAAAAACACAGTGTGGGTAATGCCACCTTTTTATGGATTGCTTTTCCTGATATTGAATTGTCCTTGTGTACTCTAGGTGCAGAGTTCCACAAGCTATCCCCAGCACTCACCACCACCACTGTAACCATGTAATTTGAACTTTGAACATCTTCACTGCAGAGTGCAGAGAAGCAAAGAGTGCATTCTACACTGCACACATTTTTTGGGTCTCAGCCATTCAGTCATTTTTGTTTGCTTTTTTTCTTGACAAAACCATGAACAATTTTTTGTCTGATTTTTTTTATTTGAAATTAGGCAGATAAGGATGGTAAAGGAAAAAAAATAAAATTAATCATAGTAGAGAGCAAATACTCTGACAGCAATACTTTGGATATTCTGCACTTGAATATCATGCCCTAGCACTCAGATTTAATTCTCTGTAGCTAAATTTGTGTTCTCCTGGTTTACACTGGAGGAAAAATCAGGACCTTGGAGAAAATCTAAAGTATAACAATCAATATTTGCAACTCTAAAAGTCCTCAAATGGATTCTGTGAACTTAATTTTCTTCTATAAAGCTACTGTTGGCACAATTTGCAGCATAGCTTTCTAGTACTGATACATTATATTGCTGGCATGGTTCTGTAATTTTTCATTAGCTACTGATTCTATATTCCCACTTTTCTTTATACCAAAATAGAAGGGATGTTCTTCAGTTATTGCATTGAAAAATACTCTTGGGTATATTGTACCTAAAGGGAACAAATTCATTCTATAGCAGCACATTATAAAACTGCAGTTACTCCAAAGTGACAATTATATTTTGAAATATTAAAGTTTGCTAAGGTTTTTTTTGATAGCCCTAGTTTGAACAGAGAGATCAACATGAACAATTTCATAATAGTATGCAATATATTCAATTTACATTCTTCCTTTGTTGAATTTACATCAACTCTTCAAAAAAAGATAAAATATAATAAAAAGATGTTAAACAATATTAAAGTTCATGCTGATTTTGGATGTTTGCTAAGTGTAATTCCACATGCTAATATTTCCAATAGAAAAGTGTCTTTTTAATTTAAGATATTAATCTTACACAAAAATGTACCAGATTTAAGCTTAGATCATGTGTTTTAACAGACAGAGGAATTGAGGGATGAAAATGTTTTTAGAAAGCAGGAAAAGAATACAGCAGGATGAAGGGCAGGGTTTAAAATAGCTACAGGTGAATGTGTACATACATACATACATACATACATACATACATACATACATACATACATATATATATATATATATATATATATATACACTCTCACTTATCTTTGTAGGTAGACACAGATGTGCTGGGAGGGTTGAGGAAGGCTGCCCACTGCTGGGTTAAACAGGTGTTGCATGCCTGAATCTGCTGCAGAGCAGTTTTATTTTAAAAGAAACTTCAGCTTGTAGGAGCTATTTGCAGCTAAGTAGAAACTAAGTACTGGCCTAAGGTAAGCAGATTAGTGTTTATTATAGTGTTTACAATACTGTAACAGATTGTTGAGCCCTAAAAGATAACAGCGCAATGTACAATAATTTTAGGATTTTTATTTTAAAAATATTGACATATGACTGCCACAGTTACTGCAATTATCAGTTATTAACAGTTCAAAACAGAGTGTTTATGTTTTGTTTTTTATCTCACTGGTGGTCACTCTGGCACACAAAAGTAGCAGTAAGTTCTGCTATATCCATATAAGAGATCTCCTGGTGTACTAGAAATGGCTGGGATGTTATTTTTCTCCATAACAGTCTGTATGGTTCTGTGGTCTAAATTTGTGACCAAATCCATACTGGTAACTCATCAGTGTTTCAGTTGTTGGTGAGCAGTGCTTACACAGTGTCAAAGCCTTTTCTGTTTCTCATACTGCTCCCTCAGTGAGTAACCCTGGGGGTGGACAAGAGGCTGCAGGGGACACAGGCAGGACAGATGGACCAAACTGACCAAAGGGATACTCCCTGCTGCAGGACATCGTGCAGAGCCATAAACCTGGTGGGGGAAATGTTTCCAAAGTAGCCTTTGTTTGCAGCACAGCTGAGGGAGGAAGTTTTTGCACCACAGGAAGTCCATTTCACAGGTTTCCAGTGGGGTTTTAGGCAGAGTCTCTGTGTAGTCAAACCATACAAAAGGCATTTACACTTCAGTGTATTATTTGATTTCTCATAATGTGAGCACGATCTGTGACAGTCTGAGGTTCTCAGTCTTGATTCTGCATCTCTTTTGCATCATCTGAAATGTGTGAATTTAGTGGGACTGACTTTTAAAGTTTTCTTTCTTCATTTGAACAAAACCAAAACATCTGGTTTTGACCCTTTCTAATTAATCTAGTAACTGTTTGTTCTTAGGTCAATCTTTAAAGCAGCTCTGTTGAACCACAGGTTGTTCCTCAATCTGAGCAAAATAAATCACTAAGGTGCAGCAGTATTTGTGTCTTTATTGAACTCTTTATGCCAGTTCTGACCCATGTCCTGCTCAAAAAAATTTATGAAAATGATTATTGAAGAATAATAAATTAATTCAAATAAATTTATAATTTTAAAATTGACAGAGATATCTTCAATTCAGAAGCCTAAACATGATCATGAACTATGAAGTAGTCTTATTTAAACAAAGTGAGTACTGCACTCAGGTTTGATACAATCTTCATATATACAAGTCACACTCAAAAATAATAAGAAACATTAATTTTAGTTAATGTTTTTTATTGGCATCAGGGTAAAATTTCAAAAATAGTCTTTGCTACTAAGGTCTGAATTATTATTTCCTAATAGTCTATTATAATTTTGATGTTGTCTCTGTAAGCATGTGCACAGTTTGTGGTTTTTTTAAATTGGATGCTACGTTTTTGTATGATGTATCAGGGAATTTGTGTAATAATGCTCTGTAGAAATTATCAGATTTCCATAAAAAATATAAGGCCATTTGCATGCACTGCAATTATTCTTTGTACCTGCCATTGTTTTTCCTTGCAGTGCTGGTGAATTAATGCAAGCAGCTCTAACTTCTCTAGACCAACATTCACCTTTTATCTTCCAGACAAGTAGTCTCATCTTGTGATACTGTAAATTTAGAGATTTTTATGTTATATCATAAACTGCATACAAATACAGTCAAAATAAAACCAAAAATGGAGTAGCAGAGGTGATGCAGGAAACAGTTACTAAAGGAATATTGTCTAATCCCTTATCCCTAGTGCGCTGGATTCAATTCATTGATGCATTATTTCATTCATGTCAATATTGAATTTAATTTTAAGATAAACTTATTTATTTCATCGTAATTGAGATCTTGCAAGGAGAAAAGAATAGTAAAAAAACTGGAACTTCAGAACAGTATGAATAGTATAGTAAAAAATATTAACTGGCTTAGAAATAAAGAAAAAGGGGAAAGAAGCACAAGAGAAATATGTCAGAACTGCTTTTTAAAATTTTCTGTAATGCATCAATAGTAGCAATTTTCTTCAAAAAGGTATGCAAGTGATTACTTCAATCTAAACTTCCCTTTTACAGAGTAATATTAAAAAGATAAAGTGCTGTTCATAGGCATGATTTACATATTAATATTTATAAATCATGAAGCAAATCATAACTCAGTGTATAGTGTTTACAGTTCATTGTGTGTCATGCTAGAGCAACTTGACAATGGAGATGATTAAGTTTATGTCAACTTCCATGGTCACCTGGATTATGCTACTGAATTTTCTGAGATTAATTTACCTGAGTAGCCTAATTACTGTCAGATGAGGCTCTTATTTAAGAGGAAGAAGGAAAAAAGATCGAATTAGAAACTTAGAATAGAATTTCTCTAAGTACTCTGAATATCTTCAGCAACACTTGTCCCTTGATCTTTAATCCAGAGTAAGCCCTTTCTGTGCTGCAGCTTTTAACTGTATAACCACACAATAATGAGAACTATAGCTTGGTCTTGCTGCAAAATATCTTTCTGTAGCTAAAATATTCTATCTACTATCTCATACTTTCTAAATGTATTTATATCCATGCATTACTCATCCAGAACATTACCTGAAAAAAACTAAGTGACAAGTTGCTTTGTTCACAGCAGGCCCATTGAGATTTGCAAGTTATATTTTGCACTGAAGAAAGAGAAAAAAGCCTCCAGTTTTAGCTCATTTACCCATTGGTGAGACCTGGGCTCCAGTAATTGAGCCAATGAAAACTGAAGTACCAAAATTCAAGTATAAAAAGGAACTCGACAGCAAAATAACACATAGTTTTGTAGTGAAAGCATGACTGGGGAGGGTAAATCTTGTATGGTTAAGTGTCTTCATGCAAAAATTCTATATACTGAGAAGCTATAGCACAATCCCTGTGTTGCTGGGGTCTTGCTGCCACTTCTTTCCCTGTTACACCATTTAAAGGAAAAAGGCTGAGTGTTGCACTGCGTTTGAGAAAAGATTATGATAGTGATTCTTCACTGGAAAAGGTACCTTCCTGACCTCTGGAGTTAATGTTAGAGCCACAGGCAAATGAGAGGGCCATTAACTATACCCTGGCTTGAGGTTAAGCTAACTGTGGAAAATTACTAGATATGACATGAGAAATTGCTGACAAAAGTTACAGATAATTCAAGGAAAGGTGGGTGGATCTCCAAGGCTGTAAAGGAATTACATGTGAAACAGTTGAATTCCATGGGCTGTTAGAGGATAGCACTGAGAACCTTGAGGGGAGCATGGCATTGTAAGACCAACAGCACTATGGATCCATAACATTAATACCATATATGGCTGATACTGTATCATAATGCTCTGTGTGGACATGGGTATCGTAAATCCAGGACCAGTAGGGACAAGTAATTAGAGATAGGTTGTTTATCTGGGAGAAGACTGGTGCTGAGAATGAAAGATGCAAGAATGTGAAGAATAACACCCAGATAATCCAAATTTTGTGGCCAGGGTTGTTATAGGTTAACAGTTAGGCAGCCTTGTGCTTAGTTTTTGTAGCTGAAACAGGTCAATAAACCATAAGAGCTAAACCTGCTTTTTTTTAGTCAGGAGCACTGGGGTGGAAGTGCTCGGGAGCTGTTGCCTCTTAATAGCAGGTTTACATCCAGATAGAAGGAGCATCTTGGTGTCACTATGCCAGAGACCGTTACCTACCATCAGCTACACTCTACTTCATAAAAGTTAAACATATTTTATTTCAGTATATCCTGCTGCATCATTTAGGCATCTTCCAGCTATGCATAAATCCAGCAAGTGGCCAATCCCTCCTTCTCCCGTAGCTCTGGCTTTCAGGCATTCATTAAGCCATAACTTTATTCCATGAATTATAAGAAGAATCCAGCCATCTGATCTGCACTTAGGAATCCTGCACTACTAACGGGAATTCAGGGAAATATTACATGCCTGCAAGGAAAATACTATAGAATATTCACTTTTTGGACAACCAAAACAAAAGATACCTGTGGTGTTGAGTCCTTCCCAGGACCTCCAGTAAAAAATGACCAGGTGTACTCCCTGACCTGCAGTATGCATTGTTCCTGTGCTGTGTACCATGTCCTTTCCATTTTGCCACACCAGAATCTTTATTACTGTTTCACCCTATCAGTTTCTTAGTTCACTTTTCACTTCTACTTACTTCTACTCAGTGAGCCTGCCAGTACAGTGATAGGACAATGAGGAATCTCTTAACACTGAAAAAAAATGTAGATTTTAATTAGATAGTAGGAAAAAAAAAAATACTGTGGGAGTGGCTGAAGGCAACTCAAGCTTGTGGCTCTCTTTGAAATGAAACTGAAACAATTTGCCCAAAGAAGTTGGGGATGCCCCAGCCCTGGTAGTGTTCAAGGCCAGGCTGGATGGGGCTTTGAGCAACAGGGTCTTTGGAAGGTGTCCCTGCACCAGGCATTGGGAATAGAACTAGATGATCTTTAATGGCCAAAACCATTCTATGACCGAGCACAGCAGCCTTTATTGCAACCTCTTTTATTAGCTCTGGCTAAACCTTATGGTGTGTCAACAGCTTTGTCTAAACTACAGACAATTTAGCAGGGATTTCCAAGGTCACAACCTGAAACTCCAATCTTTTCTTCAACTCCATCTATGGCAGATTTTATTTTTTTATCAAACTATGCTCTCTGACTACTACTGATAATTAAAATGTGAAATAGGGGCTATAACACAATATGTTATTGTTATTGCTATTGTTATTGTTACTGTTATTGTTGTTGTTGTTATTGTTGTTATTGTTGTTGTTGTTATCAATGACAATTATTATAACAATGACAACTTCATAGATAAAATTATGTTCCTAGGTTGAGCTTATATTCTGGAAAATAATTTGGAAATTAATAAAGTGGTACTCAGGATAGTCCTCAAATTTACTACAAGCATCTTCTGTAGAATAGCATAAAATACAGTAAGAGGGTTCTGTAAGGAATGTGGATGTAGTACAGTGCTGTTATGTTTTTCCACATCCAATCCTAAATTACTGTTTTTACACAGGTGCAGTCTTAAAAGGAATTATGGGTATGGTTATCTTCAGCTATGAAGACATAAAAATATGTCTACTTGCTTTTCTGTAAAATGAAAACAAAATATCTCTTCAAACAAGCACATCAGAAAAGCTTGTGACTCCTTATTGAAGAAATAATCCAGTAGAAAACAAGAAGAAAATTCTACATGTCAGTGAATTATCCAGGTGTCAACATACGTATTGGTTGACTGTCTACCCAGAATTAAGGCAAATATGAGCACTTGGTTTGTTTCTATTACTTTCTGTCCTTGTAGAATTACTACACACTCCAGTGCTGTACCAAATCAAACCCAATGGCTAAATACACTATAAAATCTCAACAAGAACCATTGACTGAGAATAAAGGATTTTGCACATTTGTTGAAGCAGACTGGGTTTGTAAGGTGACTGTCGTTAGCTAGTGTTGTTTTGTGAGGTAATGAACCTACAGAAATCTGGCTCTTATACTGTGGTTTCTAGAATGTGTATCCTTCCACAGGATTCACTTGAATTTCATTAAACTTTTAATGTAGCTGGAAAAGGTTGGGTATAATTTATTGTACAGATTAGACAGCATATTTTTATTCTTTTTGTTATGGACAGAGTAAATCTTATTGTTAACTCTAAGGGGTTTTTTTCCTGATTATTTAATCAGACTCAGCATTTACTTTTTAGGCAAATTAAATAAAAATATTGTCTTAAAATACATATTTATTTTAATACATTTGCAGTACATATATATTTAGTATGCCTGCAGGCATACATTTGGACAGAGGCTGTGTGTCCAAGTAATGGTGCTATCTGTTGATATGCCCCTCTAAGATCTTTAATAAAAGATACTATCATAGAACTACTAAGATAAATAACAAGATTGAACGAAAATATCTCCTGCATATTCTTGGTTCCTCTCCCTTTTATAGAATATATATAGCAAAATTGTTCTTAGGAAAGTTTATTATACCAAATCAATTATTACCAAAGTATCCACCCCTAATATAACTTTAGTTCTAGCATTATATTCTTGTGGTCACCAAATGATGGTTATCTCCTGAAAATAAACTAAAATTAGAAACTGTAGGACAGGGTGCTTCCATGAAGCGCGCAATAAAATGTACAACTTTCTTTAAAGACTATGGTTGAGTGATTTTTCTAGTGCAAAATGCAGAAGTGAGGTTAGCAAGTTAAGGGCACTGCATCAAGAGCTGATTAATGGACTCTGAGAGAGTGAATATGTGTCTGCCATGCTAGAGCATAGACCATATGTTATACTCTCACTTTCATTCCAGCTGCATCTTAGCCGAGTGACAAGAATAATTTCTGACAAGCAAGGAATTCAACTAATACAAGAGATATCATCATTTGCAACAGCAGGATTGCTGAATGACCTGTGGCCCTAAGACTTCTCTTAGGCAACATACTAAGGCTTCATCTAATAGAGACAGTGTTTGTCATCTCTGAAAGGAACTGAGGAAAATGTCATTTAAAGTCAGTACTTCAGAGTGCTGAGTGCAAGACAGAAAATTAATGTAGCTTCTTTTAGATAACTATGTTCATGGTAGATATCTAAGGGGCACAATAAACGATGAAAATTCCTTTCACTGCAGACATAATATGTTGGAAAAAGTACTAGAAACATATTACTTTTGGAACTAAATTATGCATTCTAAGATGTCAGTATGTTGTTTGAAGCAAGTAAGGTCTATTTACCCTATTTTGCATACAAACTCTTTTCTTCTCTTTTAAATCATACCAGTTAAAATAATCAATTTTATTTGCAAATGTGAAGTTCTCCAGATAAGTTACTTTGTTGCCATAATGATTTCTTTCCCTAGTGACATAATATTCAATTTAACAAGTCAAATTTAATTAGTAATTCTATGGTTTTTAAAACATTAAAAACTGAAGATTCAGTTCTCCTCACTGCAGTGAGGGCAATCACTATGCTAACTATTTCAATATCTGAAACTGAAAGACACAGAAAATATGATTTTGGAAACTGGTGTTTGGCTAAATGCAGAAACTATTTTGTGAATCCTAAAGCACTTGCATTAAGTTAACCCAGTAGTTTGATTCTCGTCATTTTGTAGCATTAATCTGTACTGTATGCTTCACACAACTTAGCCTATTTAAAAGGTCAAAAAATCCCACAAGACCTATGGCCTCTCAGGCTTTTCTGGAAACTCTGACATTAAAAATATGAAGAATTAACTGGACTTTCTGTAGCCTCCTAACCCATATTACATGTGCCTCAGCATATATTTTACATAGACTATATGATTCTAAAATTAGTGAGAATGCCATGGTTGGTACAGGACCTTTGGATCAGAATAAAAGATGTTTATTTATTACATCTTTTTGTACTCATTTTGGCTACTAGATATCTTTATAAATATGCAAAAAAATGTCAATACCTCTGAGAAGGCATGTGCTAACTCAAATATTACAAACTTTTGAAGAAGATATCGATGCACAAGGCCATTGCTTCCCTTTGCCTCCTCTTTCTCCCTTCCCTAAATTTTGTGGAGTAAAAAATAAAGATCATCTTTGTATCTGTAGAAGAAAAGGTTCAGATCCAGGAATAATTTGTTACTGTTTTTATTGCTGAGAACTGAAGGAAGAGATATGGAAGGAGGGAAAGGAAAATGGTCTACTGAAATTTTCCATTCTGAGTTGAATCCCTGTGTTCCACATAATACATAGTTAATGTTCCACCAAAGGGAAGCACAGCCTTCAGGATGATAGGAAACTGTCAGCTAAGTAGTCATTAAAAATAAAAGAATCAGGGAGATTTAAGAGACTGACTGGAGAGAGGAAGGCATCTGCTCATGGCCAGTCAGAAGCCTCCATCTGTGTACCATCCTGGTTTTCTGAGTCTGCACTTGTCTCTACCATGTGTGAAGCCAGAGCAGAGCAAAACAGGTGCTATTCCCTGAACAGCTTTAATGGCTATGATATATGGGATTTACCTCCCAAGCCAAGCTCTGCATGGTTTGGAGGAGAAACTTTCACTATTTCTCTGTCAAGTGCCATGCAGGGGACATCCTGGCAGACTGCAGTACCATTCCATGTGGCTTGCAATTTAGTGATTTCTGATCAACTAGAAAAACCTTCAATGCTGCAGGACACCAAGATGCCTATGGTTCAAGGTATGACAGTCTCTGCAGAAATTGAGTACATCCATGGTGAATAAATTCCCCCAAGTACATTTGAAGAGGTGGACTTCATATGTACTTCAATTCAGTCTCCATCTTTAAAAGAGAAAGTAAAATTTCCCTGCTTAGCTCACAAGACCATACTTAGGCTAAATTAAGCATTGTAATTCATGTTGCAATCAACAGTAAAGTGTTTCAGTGCCAATCAATAAAGGCCGAATGAAACAGAATCTATAACCTCTGAAATCATTGACAATGCAGTGCTTAGGGAATGTTAAATGATCAGAAAGTGCAGGATTAAAGCTCTGAGCAAGAAGCCAATTGCAGTGATTCCCAGAGAAAGCTATAAGTAGAAAGTGTCTTCAATTTTGCCTGACTCTGGATTCCTTTCTGCTCTTTCTGAACTGTACACACAGGACTGAGAAAACGACTTCTCCATAGAGCACTTGCCTTAAAGGTGGGAGACAGGATACTTCTAAACCAACTGTCTTACCTGCAAGGCCCCATCTTCAAGAAATCAGAATCCTGGCTGTTAGAGCTATGGTGTCCAGCCTAACCAGTGGAAAATTTATTTGGCTAATCAACATTGCTGCAAGGCAGAATACCTAAAAAGATTTTGAAAATAGAACCTTTCCCTGGAACTTGTCCTAGGAAGAATCATGCTCACCATTTTTCTTCAAGATGCCTGCTGACCATTTCATATCTGTTATTATAAATCTTTTTCAGAAAACATGTTGTTTTCCAGGTGACATTTACACTTTATATCTTTAATAATCTAAATAAATTTGACAATAGTGCTGTCATATTTACTGTCTGTACAAGAAATGTTCTTCAAAAATGCTTTCCCTGTTTAAATACCTGTCATTAGATTTCATGAATGCAGAATGCATAGAGAAAAAAAAAAAAAAAACTTTTGGTGAGAGGAGATGGGAAAAAGCATCTTTATATTTAACTTTTTATTACAGATATGTTCAGTGAAGCAGCATGAACGATCTTATTACTATACCAAAATGAAGAATTTCCTAAGAGAGTTCTCTAATTTCATATTAGCTTATTCCCCCTCCAAAACACGGGGATTATTACACTGAGTGATATATAAAAATGGGAAAAACAGCAGGCTTCATTGGTTTTAAAGGAGTCAGCATTACCAGTGTTTCAAGCTGAGAAAATAATTGTCAGCAATGATACTGAGTAGCATAGGAAGTTTATATGTTTCATATTCCCCTAGTATTTATGTACTGCACAACTTCTTTTCAGATGATCTGTATTTTCCTTGAGTAAAAATAAGTTCTTTTTGTATTTTGTCTACAAAAACCAGCCTGTAGTTAGTTTTCATCTCATCTGTAATTCTGAGTTTCAGTGCCATCAGCTAAAGTAATAAACATTTCTGCCTGGAAGTGTGCTTTAAAGAGATTCTTCTCAAAATTCATACCTTTAATTTAGCAAAGTATTGTTTAGGGTTTAAATAAATCTTTGCCAGATTTGAGAAGTAGTAGTATGGATGAATTCACAAACAATTCTTTGAAATTACAGAAACCAGAAGCTTTGCAGACAAAAACAAAGAAAATAAAGGAAATATATGTAAAGCAGATACATTACTTGAACAGAAAACTCACATATTCCCCAAGGCATGGCAAACATTACTTTAAAGCTCATTTGTTCAATCTTTTCCAAATCCTAGAATAAACAAAATGGTTGTTTGTAAGGCAGTTCATCTGAGTTTGCTCTTAGGAGTGAAACATCTGAAAGAAAAAAATTTTCAGTCACCTGGAACAAAGTTAATTTAGCAGGGCTAAGTAGAAATCAAAATTTCTGGGTGACTTTATTTTTCTTTTTGCTTCAAATCAAGAGAAAACTTAGAGGATTAAACTAAAACACTGAAAAGTGTCACTTTATTTATGACTACTATGATTCATTATAATTTTTAGCCATAAATCTTTAGTTCATATGAAATATAGTTTGTCTTGACAGCAGGCACTGGGGCATCTGGAATCCATGTGGTCCAACTTTTGCTTAGGTGATGCCTGTAAAAAAAATGTAATTTACCATGAAGAAGAGGAAAACAAACAAAATCCCCAATGGAACCATGTAACGTGGACAATGCTTATTTCCATTCAGCTACATATATCAGGAATATGCCTGTGTTGTACTATGGTAAATCAAAGAAAGGTGTGTTCAAATAGGGGTTTTTCATTACATTTTATTTGGTTAAGCCACCTTTTTTAGGGGAAGACCTTTGCATTCTATGCGAAGGTAGTTTTTCCTTATAAAAGAATGTTTTTCAATTTTTATGATGGAGGAAATAGCCTTCCTTACAACTTTAAAGGAACCTATTCTTTTTCACACCAAAAGAAATTGGAAGAATGACACACATTTTCTACATGCAGCTGACAGTTGGCAAAATCCAGTCTGAGATCAAAAACCTAGTTGCAAACATCTTGAACTGCTCTGAATTTCTTAAATTGCTCCAGTCACAAACAAAAGGAGCTGCATAGGAGTTTTGATGGTATTAAATAAAGAAAGTAATCACACACTTTTGTGTTGCCTGCCTTAATTGCTCTGCCTAACTATTCCATCCTAATTATTTCTTGCTAAAAGTATACATAGAATTATGGGTTTGATGGAAATGAAGAAATTTGATAAAAAATGAACACAATTCTCTTGTTACTTCCCTAATCATGATAATATCAAATGCCTCAGAACAGCAATGATGTGTATTTCCTTTGACCTTAAGCAATCCAACAAAATAAGAAAAGCTAACACTCTTATTTGTACAGGTTTTAGAAAAGTGCAAATGGTGACCTACAGAAAGTGCCTGGTATTACAGAATCAGATCAAGCTCATCATCATTAATGCACAGTTTTATTGATTTCAGTTAGCTTTGCATCAGCGTTACAGAATTTGCTTCCTCTCACCTCGCATGAGGTGAAGCCTCACGACTGAGGGTAACATAGTGCAATTGTGACTAGATTTTTGAAAAGTCTTAAATATTGTGTAAGCATATAAAAGTTAGTTTGTACCTTTGCTACCTGTCTAAAAAGAAAAAATGGTCTTCAGTGACAGGTGTAAATAGCCAAGGTAATGGAAAATTAAACTATGTTGCTGACTATTAAGTTTAGCTTTGTTACCAAAAAAATTGCTTTAACTGTTTATCTAATACTTCTCTTCTGACTTGCATTTCCTGGCCATGTCATTAATCATGGCCATTCAGGTTGTGATTTTAATAGCATTTATTTCAGCTCTGTAAATTTATAAATCCATTAGTTGTAAAGATTCCACATTGAGAAGAACTATTAAGAAATTCAAGTGTTCTTTTAGTAGAATATGGATGAATATTCTGTTGCACATGTCTGCTTCTAGTGCCACGTATTGATCAGTTTCATTACAAGTTAAGGTCAAATCTTGACAGAGTAGTTCAGAAAGTATTTAGTGCACTATATGCATTATTTTGAGTCACACACAGCATGACACAAGATAATTAAAATTTAATTGTTAGTTTATCACTCTCCAGAGTCAAGTAAACACCTACATTTTCTGTGTTCTTGCTAGTTTGTATAATTAAGGTCAGTTTAAAGCAGCTATTGTGGCTTGCAAAAAAAAGTAGCTTTTAGTACCCAGTATTGAAAAATTATAGCAGTAAAATTGTATCCTGAGACATCACATCAAGCCAGAAAAATGGCCTGTGAGATTTGCTGGGACTTTCCTTATGGACTGAACTCTTAAAAAGTGGGATTTTTTGGTGTTACATAAGATTTCTGATCAGAATAATTCTGATTTACGTATTTATATAAGATCAGATACATCTTCTTTCCCATGTTGCTGTTTTTTGGATGTTCAACTATAGAGCTTGTAACTGAAACAAGTCTTTGTACGGACTTTTGAATTATAAAGGGAGAAGATCAATTTTCATCCTAACTTTTGCAGGCACTACATATACAGAAATCTGTAGTAAACCTAATCCTGTATCATCTTGCCATATTGGAACAAAATACTATGAAACTAATTTTTTTTTAATTTAGAGTGCTATTGAACTTCTCTAGAAGATACGCACTCCTTCAGTGGATGTAAAATACATGAATATTATTTCAGTTTGTGCCAGTCATGTTGGCATGGAATAATTGCCTAGAGCAAAGAGTAGCTGGTCAGGGTGGAAACACTATTTCTGACTAAAAGTTTTCAAGATATGGAAATAATTTCTCATATAAAAGCTATATAAAAAGTAAATTGAGAGTAAAAAAAACCCAGTTGTTGTGTTGTTCCATCAGGTATTAAACGTTTTGCTTCACATTTAGTTATTTACTTTCAATTGGTAAAATGTAATCAGTTTAAATCTTCAAATAAAAAGTTGCTTTTACAGTTAAACTGGGTGTTTTGTTTCAAAGAGAACAAAGTAAAAGTTGTTTACGTGAAAAATAGCAGCCTGCTATTCTGACAAGTTCTTAATTATTAATGATCCGGGCAGACCCCTTTGAAGGATGCTTAGTCACTGAAAAAATCCACAAAATTCTTTCATGACTTTTTGAGAAGTGAGAATTATGTTAAAATCAATTTTGGTACTTGTTTGAGAAGAATAACTTTTTTCCTGAAATAACACCAGTGTGGAAATGGTGAATGTTAGACTGATATCTCTTTTCTAGTGCAGGTCATAACAATGTATCATCTGTATCTACTTTGCCATGGTATTGTAATGATTCATTATCACATACTCCTCCCTTTAACATTTAGCTGGCATCTTTGAAAAATGTTAAAAAACTGTAATTGGCCAGCTTTCCTTAGCTTTACAGTTAGTCTAGGAAGGTTTTATGTGAGTCAATCAATTATTCCAGATCCTAAATGAACAAATTTAATTCTAGTTCCTGCAAAGCAGACTTAAAAGCTTTCCCTCTTCCTGCTTGTAATTTTGCAAAATTAATAAAAGGAGTGAATAAAGTAATTTAAGTAAATTGCTTTTGATTAAGATGTAATGTCCAAAGAGACCAATGACCACACACATTAATGCCCTGATGAGAAACAACTTTCAGCATTTATCACAATGTACTTGAGTCCTCAAGAGTCACAATCCAATAAAAAGCTACTTGTAATTCAGAAAACTGGCTGATGGGGCAGAATGCTGAACTGTTCTGTTTATGCTTCAGCCAAAGGTCAGGAAGACCATGTAACATATAAACAACAAAATATTTTTTCAGAACAGTTCTATATATCTTAGAGACACATCAACAAAGAAAAAAATAGAAAAAACCTAATTTAAATTTGAAGTCCATAGAGAAAAATTTTCAGGCAATGCAAATTTTTGTATATTAACCAAACTTTACTCTGAGGTATAAAGCCACTGAGTGTGTTTTATTGGTGAAAACAGCTTTATTTCCTCTCACATAAAACTCTCTATGTTTCTAAAATATTTCTGAATTAAATGCAAAAATTTACCTGTAAGTATGGTTCAATTCAGGTATTTCTTATCCATACTTTTCTTTTTCAGTACCATGCACCACTATTATTGTATTCAAATCCCACAATTATTAAAATTTTAATGAAATTTTAATAATCTTTTTACCTATATTATTCTTACATTTTCTTTTTCTAATTTGGAAAGCAAGAAAGTATATATTTATCTGTTTATTGCATGGAAAATTTAGGAAATTATGGTGAAAAACTATTGATCCTATTCCAAACCAGAAGCAGAGACAAAAAGAGAGGAAATTAAAGAACCAGGAATGAGCATTATGTTCATACTAGATTGTTTATCTTTACAAAACAGTGATAAAGCTCCTAGCTCTAATGTTACAAGTACAAAAGTATCCTTAAAGGTTACAGATTTCTTTACATACAGTCCAGAAATACTGTTCTAAAATCACTGACAAAATTTAGTGCCATAGGAAAGAATATGACCTTAATTTCTTAATTTCATCATTGCAGAAATATTCTTGCAAAATTAATTAGAAATAAAAAGGACTCCTATTTCACTTTTAATTAAAATAAAGAGCAGCAAATTACTCTGATGAAATGGTCCACAGGGAATAAAAGTGTTTATTATTTGCCCCTTTACAACAATGAGTAGAAAGTAAATACAAAATGCTACAAAATCCAAACAGAAGGTTGAATTCTTAAATTAACAATCTTCGTGTAAGTGGCAACAACCAAGAATGCAATGGTGACAACTTTTCTCCATTATTTTAAGAACTTCCCAGTAACTTAGAACTCAATTTTATATCCATTAGTCTTTCATATCTCAAAGATCTATTTCAGCTGGCTAACTATTTTGGCTTTAGTAACTTGTAATCAAGTTGCATTAAACTAACTGCTTTTCATATAAATTCTCTAACATATTTGATTTGGTAAGGGTGAACTCACCTTAGACAACTTAGGGTTTTACAGAAAACCCCAAGACCTACTTCTTCATGTTTCAGAAAAAGAGCTGTAGGAGGATGCTGCCTCTCCCTTCAGAGACAAATTTTAGACAGTAGAACAAACATGGAGGATATTTTAGACTGTGGTTATGCCCAGTTCTGTCATGCATTTCAGTTACCCACATATTAGGGAAAGGAATAGATATGGGATTTTTTGTATATATCAATTTTGTTATGATGCTTTCTCAAAATGAGCTGTAATTCTGTAATTTAGATTATAAGTCTATAATGTGTATTAGATCATAAGCAACGTCAAACAAGTAGGCTAATGCTACAAATATATGTTATGAAACATCATCACCTTTATTAACTTTGTCTACCTCATTTACAATTAAATAAAAATGGTTTATTTGATGCAAAATATAGGACTTGGTTCTGTTATCCTCATAGGATCCAAGGTTATTTGATAGCATTTCTTGGATGGTGAAATGATGTTTTCAGGCATATATTACAAATGCCTTTGATTTTTTTTTTTTAATAGTGTAGTGCATCTCTAAATTACTCTCACCTTAGCACCTCTCCTGAAAATTTGGATGTGGTAATTATGAATTATAATTTATTTAAACTCTTAATGTCAGGGGGATCAAAGGCCATACAGCTTTCTACAAAGAAAGTTCCTCACTGGTTTATAGCACAAGACCTATGTAAGACCTGTGCTTTAATAGAGCAGCTCCTTGTGCCTGCCTGTCACTGTTAATGATGTGTAATTTATGGAAATAGTAGACAGTAATTTCTAATCAGCAAAGCTGCAGCTAATAATGCTGGAATATATCATATAGGATTGATGTCAGATTTATAAAAAATGAAAGTGACAGGTGAATTTCCTCCTATCAACAGCTGTAAGACAAGACTTTAAAAAAGCATTCAGTCAGTATTCACTAACTTATTTAAAACATTTAATCCTATTCTTTTTAATATTTATTTATTAATAAAGGTAGTTCTAATAATTCTAAAATGACAGAACATTCAGTAAGTTAATTCTTTACATTATATTTCAATACATAAAAATTTCTATTTTAGTATTTCAATTTTTAATATATGAACTATGAACCATGAACCAACTTAGAGTAGGTGCTTATGTTATCTGAATAGGTTATTTAATGGTGGCTTTTTTACTAGTCAAAGTATTTGGGAGACATTATGTTTTGACATTAAAATCTTGCTTCAGCTGCTTTTACTTCTTCAGAGTAAAAAGTTTCTTACTGAACTAGGTTACTCATCAAATTTCTAATCCTTTTCTTTACTATTCCTTCACCAACTTTATAAAAAAATCTGGGTACCATCATAGGGGTGGGATGTGAAAAAGATTATATTCCTCTCAACAGTTTATGTTGGATAGAGATAGACAATACCCTAAATCGTCTCTAGTTCTGAATTTGACCACAGTACAGAAATGTCTAGGAATATAAAGAATTCATCAGACTTTTTTGCTGTATTTGCTAAAAGTTTGCTATTTAGAAATATCCATGTATGTTTATGTGCAGTTTGAAATTTGAATATGCATGGAAATATGACTGAAGTAAAACTGCCTTCTAGCTTATCATAAACTCTTCCTATAGATGATGTCTATGATATTGAAACATATTCAGGATTGACATATGCACTCAAACTGTGCAAAATATGGTAAGTATTTTTAAAATTAATCATGATAGTCATTATCATTTTGGGTTACTGAGAAGGCAACAGATGACTTCACTGATGACAGTGGGACAGACAAAATATGGCACTGATGGAATGGAGCAGATTGTTCAAGCAGCTTGACTGATTGACTGTATCAGATATCACTAGTCTGGAATAATCTGCAGAATCAACACCAGCTGAAAGCAATTCCAATATTCCTCTGGTTTCTGTAAAGCTCAGCTGCTTCATGGAAGAATCTGAAGCTTTTAAAGTTTAAATAGAGAGGATGATACTCATAATGAGGCATATATGTTTGTTAAGATGAAATAAACCCCAAGAATCTTTTATGTGTTTTTGTTCTTGCTTTTCTTGTTAGCTTGCCTGCTTCTGGGAAATGTAAATTGCCTTTATAACCAAGCATTGAGGGATGGGGAGAGTCTCAGGAAGCCAAAGCTGGATACATTTTGAATAATGTGCTTTTATCACAATACAGGGGTAAACTGAATAGGGTTCTATGACTTCTAACATTGCATCTAGGAAGGTGATGTTATATTCCATCTGGTCCTGGAACATCTTAGCATAGCTCTTTTTCTGCTTGGTTACCTGCAGTGCTTACTTATATCCTTTTATTCTTCATATAGTTCTGTCCTCTAATTCTTGTGTGTTTGCATGATGTCCAAGGGCCATGAATAAGAGTGGCTGTAACTTATATTTAAATCCCCTGAACCCATGAATAAATTTTTGGTATGATCTTCAATGGGACAAATGGAAATAGGAATGTAACCTAATAGGAATGTTGCATAAATGTCTTGTATTAGTAGATAATTCTTTTCTCTTTGCTGCTAATATCATATTCAAAATCTATACCAATACTGGAGATGCAGATAGTGATTTAGCATATTATTCTTGGGCTATAACAAAATCAATAGAAACTTGCTGACTTAAATGAGCAAAGCATCAAATCTGCAATGAATCTCTCTAAAGGCTTAAAAAACCCCTTGAACTTTCATTATAGAAGCTCTGTTTTAAAATATGTACTAAAAGAATAAAACATGCTACTTTTATAGATTGATAATCTTCTGTAAGTCTTCAGATGAACAGAAAATTGTACCAATGAAAGGCAATTTGTAAGGGTGAAGTGAGAGGGGAAAGGTTTCATAGCACTAGCTGGCAATTGTTTAGATCAATAAATAATAAGACATCAAATATAGGAATGTGCCCAAGAAATCTTAGTTAATGAATTTCTTTACTGATTCAGTTCCTTAGGGACTAATTTCAGATAGTCACACAATGTATACCAAAACTTCTACTTAGCATATTTTGTTCTGAGATAATATTAAACTCCTGGTTTAATATCTGGGCAGGTTTTATTTTCCCTGAAGCTGAAGAAGAGTGGGATTATTCCAGCAGGAAGTTGTAATGCTTGGGCATATCTCAGGTTCTGACCTCTGATTTATATTAGGTTTTATCTGGTGCCCACCTTCAGGAGGATATTTCTATGGTTTTGCTGGTTTTTAATATCTGCCAAAGAGCAAATGACAGATAGGTCTACTCTGTACTAAGCCATCAATCAGAAGTGCAGTGCTGTTGGACCTGTAATAGTCTAGGGATATAAGTGACGTAAATTTCCAGAGGGAGATAATATCTTTAATAAAATGATGGGGAAATAGATTTTTTGAGGAAAAAAAGGCCATAAAATACTTTGGTCTCAGAGTGAATAACTGCCTGTTTCTGCCTCTTTCTCACAATGTCAGGGATTTTATCATCTCTTGCCACTATTCTCCTCCATTAACTATCCTATTTTCTGAAAGTATCTGTTTACTTAATGAAATTGAACTAAAGGTGTTTGTCCCAATGTACTTTATTTTGAACTGAGTATATTTTAGACATCTACTAAGAATTCCTTCCTTTTTTTCAGCTATTCCAATTGGTCCAATAAACTATTCAACTTCTCCCTAAGAAATCTGCTTATTAACCAACAAAATTGGTGAGTGATTATTAGTCTCTTTGGTGGAGGAATTCATACCTGGCTTGTACTTTTCACTGTACTGAAGCAAATCCCCTGTGTGAGCTTCTGTACTTGTAAGATGACCTTCATGCAAAAGAATCAGTTAAACTGGAGATTATATTTGTTTTTCTTTTCTCATTAGTCTTTTAAGTTAAAGAAATTTTACCTACCTTAGATGACACTTAGTTTATGACATAGCTAATAATGGAATAGCAGTGTACACAAAGCATTTTTGTTTCGTATGCAAAATCATTATCCCAGCCTTCAAGGACCTTGTTAATATGTAATCTATCTACAGTTATGCAGATGAGGTAGTGCACTGAGACATTCCTGTTCACTCTTTTGTAATCTGTGACAGATTTTTATCATAAGGACTGTTTAGGAAATATAGTGAAAAACATATTATTATGTTGATATAATTGAACTTATATGATGTTAGCAGAAAGGAAGATATGTGTAATTAAATGGCTTGTGCACAAGTTAGAAGGATTATGGCTGTCTTAAAATGCCACCCATTGTTATAACTAATTTTTCATTCAAACATAAAAGAGTGTTTTCTGGGCACTGATTCTGATGACTTAGAAATATCTCCTAGTCCAAACAGCTATTTGCAAAGATACCTGTGTTTTTATAATTTGTTACTAGGCATTTTGCATATTAGAATTTCTCAGGAGAAAGTATTCTCTTAGTAGATTTTTTTTAGTATAGCTTGCCAGGGAAATTGCTAACAGAAACAAAAGGTAATGCTTAGACTGACACGTAGTGATAGAGAGGCCTATGAAGAGCCTCTGTGGGCTTAATATGAAACAATACTTTCAGATGTGATAAATTATGGTCAGGAGTTCTCCAGAACTGAAGAGACCATGACCTGCCCTTATAGTGGCATATGAATGAGATTAGAGAAGGAAGAACACTTGATAACTTTTTATTACTCTTTGTATTTTCATTGTGTGACAGCACAACAGGGAGAATAACTTCTGCAGTGCTTCCACTTGCACTGCTGAAGGAAAGAGGGGCAAGAAGCCATCAGACCTTTCTGCCCCCAGCCTCTTTCACTGATGTAATTGAAAAGCACATGACCTTCAATGACAAAGAGGACTGAGGTATAGAGCTGGGTAACAAATACCATTCACTCAAGGAAGATCATGAGAGTGCAAACATTTAAAAATTGCATTATGTTAGAAAGGTATTTCAAGGGTAGATGTAGCATTAATAGCAGCTGTATAAGCAGTCAAAACAGCAAGGCTATCAAAAAGGGATTGATTATATTTGAAATGTAGCTATTTCAATGACTATCTGAATGTTATTTTGGAAACACCATGTTTATTCAACAAAAAGTTGCTTTGTTAGGCAGTAACCCAGTTCCTTGGTGAATAAACTTCAAGAAAATCACCTTGTTGTGAACATACTGTCGTCTTATGGAAAAATGTGGTAATGGTCTTCATATTACAGGACACCAAATATTTGTGTTGCTAACTTTTCCTGGTGCTTTAAAAAGCATTACAATTATCTAGTTAGAAGTCAGAAAGTCTTTGCCATCATAAAATCTGAACTGAGAAACCATCTGGGAAGAACACAGCATAGTCTAGGCTGGAGTGACAAAGCAGCTGCTCTGGACCCTGTGCACAGTGTGAGTGATGTAGTGAAAACACTACAAGGAAAAATAAAAAGATACTTTAGAATTGAGTTTTCTATAAGTGTACATAAATGTCCATGCAGAAAAAAAAAAACCAGTCTGTTTCTTTAAAGACTGTCATTCAACATCTCCTGGAGAACAAATAAAATCCTGGTGAGAGTTGGTTTCTGTCTTCTTTCTTTTGTGTAATGGCCCATGGCCCAAAACCTACATTTTTAAATAAGTGATTGTACAAGCAACAACTTATTTGAAAGTTTTAGGGAAAAAAAAAAAGAAAATTAAATTAAAATATTATCAAAATCATTATATTTTTGGTTAAAGTAATATTTTTTGCACATTTAGAAAGCATGGAAATGTCATGGAAATTAAAGAATATTTTAGACAGTGTGACAGAGATTGTCACCCCATTTTTTAATGTTCCAGACTTTTGACATGTTTAGCTATTGCCAAGGGTAGATTTCAGAGATATAGAGCAACTTTCTCACTCCTTGCCTCTCTCAAAGACGTGCAGTCTTTGTCTGCTCTTTGCAAGTGCCATCTCATTGTTCTGTAAAGTTTGGCTCTAGGTCCAAAGAAAATAATTCTGATTGCATTGAGACTTACAGATAGAGATAAGCACATGCTACAGTGTCAGTCCCCATCCAGATCACAAAACAGCTGAAGTCCAGCACGGTCCATCTAGATTACTTTTGGACAGCACGTTACATGTAGATTACTTTGGGATTAGCCTGTTGAATGATGGGAGGTGAATGGTAGGTGAATGATGTGTTCCAGGTTTAACCTCACTAGAGTGGTAGATCATACTCTTTCAGCTTCTCCGACATTTCAGAATCACCATTTGCAATAAATTCGATTTTCCCTTAATTTTTTCTGCATTTTGAAATATCATCCCTCATTCTGTAAAGCAGACAACCTCTTGTCTATTAAAAAAAAAATTCTTCAAATTTTGTTCAGTCAGCCTTAGAATGTTGCTGTCTTTGCCCTTGCTACTTTAATCTTATTGCACTCCCAGGACGAGCACTCATAGCTTTGTAGAAAGGGGCTAAATGCTGTTTCACATGCCAGGTTGCAAGTTCACATGCTTTCTAATTTACTGCTGACAAGTATTATTTTCCCATTTGACAGCAAATGTCCTGTCAAAAGTCTGTGACAGCCAATAGGCTAAGAAGTGTTGCTTCCCAGTAAAACAAAAACAAAATAACAGCCAGTTTTGTCACAGTTCACCAGAGAGGTAACTCAATGGAACTAAAGAACCATTACATCCAGGAGATATCAGCTTAGGATGCTTATTTTAAAAGGTCTTTCTTTTACCCTTTTTTGTTTTAATTTGCAACACTATGATGAACTGCAAAATATCTGCCACTCCTATTAGCATAAAACTGACTTTTTTTTTCTTTAATATCTCAGGAGAGTGCCTATAACTCACTGTTATAGAGGATAACTGACCTTGGCACTCCACACATGCTGTGCAAGAGCAATACTGTTGAAAAACTAGGAATTCCAAAAAATGAGACGATTGATTTCTTTTCTGGAAAACTCTATTTTTACATCTTCTTGACATGACATGAACAAGAGCTGAAGAACATTATTGTCTCTGCTGAACTTGTCCTCTGCTTTGCTGTCTAGACGATATAATACCACTGATTGTGGCCTGGGTTGTAGCCAAAAGTGGACTGGATTATACTTTATAAAAGTTTTCTGCTATGTTCAAATTTCCCTTGTACAGTGAATGATTCAAGTTAAAGAAAATGCTTCCTTCAACAATCTATTTTGCTTGAATTATCATATTTCATAATTTGTTCTAGGTGGTATTTAGGTTCTACTATGGATTTACACTTATTACTAATTCCTTCTGTAAATGTCACTGAGACTATCATTTCAGGCTGGTGTAAATATCTAGAATTTCATCACAAACTGAGCACAAGCTAGTGTCTATAGCACTGGTAAATGAACCAGATAAGGAAGAAAATATCAACTCAAGGAATTACTAGTACAGTAATTAATCAGGCCAAGAGCAAGCTAAATCATGATTTAGCTTGATTCCTAATGAAAAAAATATTGCATAGAATATACTGAATTTGAAGGAACCCATCAAGATGGAGACCAAATCCTTGCCCTGCACAGGACACCCCTAGAGTCACACCATGTGCCTGAGAGCGTTGTTCTATATATTGTATTGCATCATCAGTTTTCCTAGTTGAACTCCTGAGTTAGGGGTTTAAAACAGTTCTGTCTCAGAGAGAAAATCCATTCATTTAATACTGGTTTATTAATGTGTGAATGTGCCATTATTGCCAAGGCTAAAAGTAGCAAAAGCACCATCAACTTTTGTTTCTCCCCACTCCTCTTTCTCTCTTCACAGCACTATCCCCAAGGATCCCCAAATGCTTAATGAACTCTGTCAGGCAGGTGCTGTGGCCACTTCCCTGGGGAGCCTTTTCCAGTGCCCAGCCACCTTCTCGGCGAAGAACCTTTTCCTGGTATCCAACCTAAACCTCCTCTGACTCGGCTTCATGCAGTTTCCCCTAGTCCTGTCAGTCCTGTCACGGGTCAGGAGAGTGTAGATACCAGTACCTGCCCCTCCTCTTCCCCTCACAAGGAAGATGCAGGCTGCAATGAGGTCTCCCCTCAGCCTCCTTCAGGCTGAGTGCCCTTAGCCACTCCTCACACAGCTTCCCCTCAAGGCCCTTCACCATCTTTGTTGCCCTCCTTTGGACACTTTCTAACAGCTTTAAATCCTTCTTATATTGTGATGCCCAAAACTGCCCCCAGCACTCGAGATGAGGCCGCCTCAGCCCAGAGAAGAGTAGGACAATCCCCATCCTTGCCTGGCTGGCGATGCTGTGCCTGATGAAATCCCAGGACAGGATTGTTCCTCCTGGCTGCAAGGCACTGCTGGCTCATGTTCAAATTTCCATTGACCAGGACCCCAAGGTCCCTTTCTGCAGTGCTGCTTTCCAGGCTTTTGTTCCACAGTCTGTCTGTACATCCAGGGTTGCCCCATCTCAGGTATACAATCCAGAACTTGCCTTTGTTAAACTTCATACAGTTGGTGACTGCCCATCTCTTATTTGTCGAGGTCTCTCTGTGGGGCCTCTCTGCAGTCAAGTTAGCAGCTCCTCACAACTTGTTGCTCTTTGCAAACTTACTTAGCACTAGTTCAATTTCTGCATACAAGTCATTAATGAAGATGTTGAAAAGAACTGGTCTGAGGATGGAGCCCTATTTCCTAGGATAGCATTTAAAGTCAGCTTCAGATAGGAGAATACCAGTGCTGAAATTTATATTCAAAAGATATTTTTGTTTACTAATATTTTGAAGATGAGATTTTACTCATAAATATAGAGCAGATAAAATAAATCTTTCAAGAAATAATATGCTTTAGGGTTGATGAATTTGCAACAATTAATACTCAAACACACTGTAATAAAATGTTCATGAAGTTTATTATTTTTCAGTCTTATCAACTAATTAAAAACATCTTCAGGGTTCGATGTGTAATAAATGGGTTGGAAAGAAAGACAGAATGGATTTAAGCACATTTTCTCCCCTTTAATATTACAATGATTGTTGACTCATGGCACATTAATTCATTCTATAGAAAAGAGAACTAAGATTAGAAAAAGAGCTATACATTATAGTGTGAACTCTGGGTATATTAGGCACTCTAGCTTTAAGTTAAATTTAAATGTTGAGATATAATTATACTGTGCTGAATTATACTTCCAAAGTGGAGGCCACGTGAAACTACTTGGTGTCACTAGCTAGCATCAAAGAGTTCATTTTGCTTTCAGCAAAGCTGAGAGACTACAACCCATTCTCTTTCCCACTTTTGTAAAAGACTAATGAGCACCAAAGAAATTTCCTATCCACAGAGCTGTAATCATGTCTTTCATTCTATGAAGACCCTTGCCAAGTAAAAGAAGTATATTCAGGGAAAGCTTTCCGTTGACCTTTCGAGTAAATCAATGTGCAAGACAGAATAGAAGAATAAGATATAAATGAGTAACAACATATGTTACTTCATGTAAATCACTGAGTCAAGGCATGCACATATTCATAGCATAGAATGTATCCTAGAATGGCCTGTGTTGCAATAGGCATTAAAAATCCCCTAGCTGCAAATCAACCCCCCTTCCATGGCCAGGGATACCTTTCACTACACTAGGTTGCTCAAAGCTCCATTGAATATGGCCTTGGACACTTCCAGGGAGGGAGTATCCACAAATTCTCTGGGCAACCTCTTCCAGTGCCACACCACTGTCAAAATAAAGAATTTCTTCCTAATACAGAATCCAAACCTACTCTCAGTTTGAATCCATTCCTCGCTCTATCACTACATGCTCTTACAAACAGTTTCTCTTCTTTCTTTTATAATAGTCTCATCCTTCTTTTGGGCTCCCTTTTGGTACTGGAAATCTGCAATTACCTTACTCAAAAGCCTTTTCTTTTCCAGGCAGAACAACTCCAATACTCTCAGCCTTTCTTTCTAGGAGAGGTGCTCCATCCCCGTAATCAACTTGGTGGCCTCCTTTGGACTTGTTCCAGCAGTGTCCTTCCTGTGCTGGGCTCCCAGAGCTGGCTGCAGCCCTGCAGGTGGGGTCTCACCAGAGCAGAGCAGAGCAGAGCAGAGCAGAGCAGAGGGGCAGAATCCCCTCCCTCCCCTGCTGCCCACGGGGCTCTGGATGCAGCCCAGGACACCTTTGGCTCTCTGGGCTGGGAGTGCTCATGGCTGGGTCATGTCCAGCCTCTCACCCACCAGCATCACCAAATCCTCCCTGGCAGGGCTGCTCTGGATCTGTGCATCCCCCAGATGGGGCTGATACTGGGATTTGCCTCAGTAGTCTCCTGATATTGCTTCCATTTCTGGAATGAATGTCTCATGTGACCTTTGCTGAACCCAGGTAAGGAATGAGGATTCAGTACACCTATTAAGCTATACCAGCCTATGGGTGTCAGGGATATTAGTACAATACTAGTGGGCAGTAAGGCTTAAACTATCAAATTGCCTGTTTGTAGGGAATTATTACCCAAAAAGTTTGCAACTATCTTTCTTATTTATGAATTAATATTTTTTTTCTTAGTTGAAATATTGGTCAAAAATAATTGATGAAATGTAATTCTTACATTTCATCAATTGATTTTGATTAAATGTAAGAATAATGTTATGTTACAATGTGTATTGAAGTAATTTTTTAAAATGTGTTGAGATACAGAAAATAATGTTTTCATGCAGGAACAAATAAGACAGATACTTAGAAAATATTTAAATGGATTCGATTTAAAGTTAACTTTTTGCAATACCTCTTAAAAATACTCCCAAAGTTATGTTCCATGCCTTTGACTCCCAAAGTGTAGGGCATGCTTTCATTTAAAAAACACCCAAAACATCTTATTTACTTTTCAGTGAATGATTAAAGAAACTTGAGGCATTTTGTAATAACTTTAGTGAGACTTGTGAGACACAAACCAAGCAGTGACCACTGTTACTGGATGCTCATTTTTCTCAATTTTATAAGCAGGTTGGTACAGACAACACTTCTAAATATCACAAAGTCCTATTTCCAGAAGGTCATAGAGACTTTGCTTTTCCCCTTGTAAAAGGAGAAGACAAGTTTCAAGTAGATCTCTAGAGTACTAGTTACAGTCCATTTTATCTGTCCTATTTATTCTCCAAATCCAGGAGGAATGGAAGACTGGAATGTATACAAGAGCCATAGTAAATTAGGGATTACTACCCATAATTTCACCCTCCTAAAAAAAAGTATGATGCCATGTCCCTAAATATTTGGGCTGGAATAGATTATCATACTGCTCATACTTTCCTTCCTAATGAAAACAGGCAGAGGATGTAATTAAGTTCTAAGGACAATAACTGGCAAATAAAAAAATAGAGACAATTTGAAAGATACGTTTAACAGGTTTGATGTATGCATTTTGATCAAGATAAACTTAGATGATGAGGATTTTGAGATTCTTTGATTCTACTTTTTAATAATAATAAAAAAATGTGTTACCTGAACTAGTCCAGTAGTTGCAAAAAGAATGTGAGGATGATAAGGTTTATAAGGTCAAAATACCCTTCTGGAGATATTACCATACTGCTGAAAGGGTCATTAAAAAAAAAAGGGATAAAAGTGGAAAAAAATCAGAACTCAAAGGTAAAATCCGTAAGCTTGTTTCATTTCTTAGATTTTTTAACTCAGAATGAAATTAATTATCTTCAAACATTGGGAAAGGTATTAAACAAGTTAAAAAATTTCAAGGATAAGGAGCTGTATTAGCATACAGGGAGAATATCAACTTTATATCAGCTTAACATTAAAAAAAATATTGAGGGAGCAAAGGGAGCAAGAATTAACATGATTGAATACTAAGGGTCTCTCTTGAATGCTGGATGAGTAGTAGCACAGTGTGAACCATTAGAAAGTCCATCCTTATTGAGCTACTGTATAAAAATGCAAAAGAGAGAAACGTTCACCAGAATAGAAATGAATGCATGCTGAAAGATGGTAACTGGCACTGATGACCACTGTATCCTTATACTGTGTGGTAATGCTTTTGGCCATGTAATTACATTTACAATGTTACGTGTTCTGTTCACCCTGGAGAAAACACTATTGCAAACCACTATAGCTTTGTTTCAGAAAGGACAGTGGGATAAATCTTGATAAAAACTATAAAACTATAAATATACAAGGTAGATCCTGTGTGTCAGGGCTCTCAATTGTTCATCGATCGATTACAGTACAAAACATGACCTTTATTAGATAAACTGATATGGCAAATTTGAGGAATACAAGAAATTTTACAGATCAGAATGCGAATCAGCAAAGCTCACAATATTTACCTAACCCAACATTTCAAGTTCCAGCTTACACTTTCAAACTATTCAGTTAGAACAATATATATTGTATGTTTGACAGTAAAGCCATGATCATTCCATGGCATGTTACATAACAGACCAGTTGTTGGTTTTTTTCTACTACCATCATCAACATACGTGCTTGGCAATATTGGCAAGCTTAGAGGATGTGACAGATTTTGAGCTTTCTAAAGCTGTCTACATGCTGTCTACAAAGTCTGATTCCAAAGGGCTGAGCATGCAGCCAGAATAACTGTGTCTACTATATTTATTAATAAGAAAATTGGCAAGAGGTTTTCATTATGCAGCTTATATCATGACAGATGTTTTCCATGATGAGTAAAAATTATTTTCTCCCCTTTAACATTTCTTATTCCAGCTTTCTGATGTTATTGACTCATCCATTCCATAATTCCCTGGAAAAATGAAACAAGTTAGATTCCCACATTTGCCATCCACTAGGTCAGGAATAAATAAAACCTTCCACTCACCTGGGAGTTTTTTTGATGAGCCACTAAAATGATTTCAAGGTAGTGGACAACACTGAGTAAAACAATAAAAGAGCCTCCTTCTTGAAATGCTCTTAACAGGAACATCTCTGAAAATAAAATATCCTTTCTTCAAATTAACATGAAGCATGACTTAGAAAATGAACTAGATATCCCTTTGTGTACTTTACTTTAAATGCACCTACAAGACTGTATCTATGCCAACCAAAGCCACAACTAAAGCATCCAATCAGTAATACTCTGCCAATCCCTGCAGAAGGTCCTACCATGTAAGGTCTATAGGCAGGAAAGAAAACCAGAGGATTGTAGACAAACCTTTGGTGAGTCACAATTCCAGGAAGTGAATTTTGTCTACTGTGCATAGTCCAGTCACTGGCGCAGATGTTTGCTCTGGACTGTGGTCAAGTTAGAGAAACCTGATGTCTTCTATAATCCTCATGCATGACTTCATATCCTTATAGAGGTTCTACAACTCCCTGGTTTTCTTTCTATGCAATATTTGAGTAAGAAAGGCTGGGTTTTTTTAGCAGTCATTTTCTTCAGTGTGTTTCTTATAAAAAATTGATTTTGGTTTTCAAATCCAAAAAATAATGAAAAGTTTCTTCATGCTCTTTATTTTAAGATCTAGAAATAAATTCCTCTTCTCTGTTGGAACAACCACAAAATAATGTTAATTAACAAATGGCAATGTTAAAGCTTGCAATGTTGATCATTGTATATTGAGTGCATCACTTGAGCAGTTGTTAATATTAGTGATGATCAGATGTGAAAAGGGAAAAGAAACCATCCAATTTAATGGTTCTTCAAGAAAATAATTTTTAACTAGAACAGTGCTAAAATAAGCACTAGAGTTTTTTGTTTGTTTTTTTAGCATTTACAAAAATAACTTTTAACTAGAACAAAATTCACAAATATCTGCTGAACAAGATGAGATGAGAAATTATGAATGCTGTAAATTGGACAATCTGAATGCAACTAATTTAATGAGACCATTAGTGAAACTCCATTTAGATGCAGTATTATTTTATTGCTCTATCATAAATATAGTTGATTTAATAATTCCTTTTCTCAGAGACTGGATATAAGTGTAAATTAGAGCACTTGTCCTCTGGTACAATAGGTTTTGTTAATAATAATATATATTTAAATAAGAAATTAAAATACAAAATGTAGACTGGTATATACTTTTATTATTAAAATCAGTACATGACTCAAAAGCCAGTTCATAAAATATCTGGTAACATAATTCCCAATGCAGTATCTGTACATAAATTTGAGAGCCAATAGTGTATAATGTAACATAATATGATTCTCCTTACTAACTTCACCAGATGGAAGCATTGTCTACGTATATGTATTTTTTAAATTAGTCTTTAACTGTATTTTTATTGAACTCTTACTGACCAGGGGAAAATTGGATCATTGGATGCCCCACTTTGACTGTTGTATTAAATCAAACCACAGTTGTCTCAACATTTCTATTACTTGCAGTACCATGCAATATGATAGAATATCAATATCACTAGAATATCAACTCTGGAGTTCACAGTAACAAGGTTGCTTAGCAGCAGAAAAGCAAGAAGTGTTAGAAAGTTCAGGACATATTTCAATTCTCACTGACTTAAAGCATTTCCTCTTGAACCTATGCAATTTTTGCCATTTAACAAAAGTAATTTTATTTATTGTTTTAAGTGGTAAAAGGAATGAAGAAATATTTCTCTCTACCTAACATGCATTTACACTCCCCTACTACTTCACTGAAGCAATTCCAGGCTTCCTGACCTGCTGCCAGTAGAAAACACTGGGCAGTTCTTCACTCTTTCTTGCAGAATTCTCTGATATTGCTTTGTAACAGCCCTAAATAGACTGTGAAGTATACTGAAAAAACTCTACCAAACTTTAAAATATGACTGAGCTGGCTTAAAAATCTACCTACAAACAAAATATTTTTTTTCCTTTTAACCATTCTTTTGAGAAAACAAACAAGAAATAATATTTTTCCTGTAGGATTTGGCTGTCCTTACTTCAATGACTGTATTTTCCTCAATTAGTGCCTATTATCCTATTAGGCTAATCAGAGAATGTAAAATTATTCTTTTAAATCTAACACAGATATCTGTTAATATCTGATAATTCCTTTAAAACCAGAAGTGCTCATAGCACTAGTTTTACTACTTTTACTGGTTTTAAACTTTTTATTAGTAATATAATTTATTATTAGCCAATCAGTTTTTATTTCAATTTTTCAAAATTGGTCTGAAAGTTTTTAAATATTGGGCAAGAGGAATGAATTCTCAGTTTTTATATCTTATTTTTTCATGTGGGAATTATCATTGAAGGATTAATAACCAAGTGGAAAACTAGAAGTTTACAGGATTTGAACCTTCAGCTTTTTCACTATGAATAGTCATTTGGAGTCCAGTGGCAATTTATGATGTATAAATTTTAGTATTCAAATTTAGTGCATAAATTTGTGTTTTAAATAGTGTTTAGTGTATAAATTTAGTGTCAATATGCAGCTAGGCTTATGGCTACATACACAAGTTACAGCATTGCAAACTAGAATGCAGAATAATAATGCATATTCATTCCTTTGAAATATTTGTTCACATAAATGCATTTGCTACCACCGTCACTGGGATATAACTATCATTTAGCATGGACTACAAACATGAAATAGTTAATGTTGATCTGCCAAGACATACTGAAGAACCAACCTTACAGCTGTCTATTGAAAAGGTGTGGCACTGAGTAACACTCATGGCAGCAGCACTTAAAAGTAATACAAAAATATTCAACAAGTTATTGTTTTTTTTAAATCCACCACAGCTATCAGTACAATGCATATGTAATGCTGAATATTTGAGGGGGATTTTTCATAGAAAAGGTTTCTGAAGTTACAACTCAAATAATGAAAAGATCATTTTTTGGTTCTTTTTAAGGGCTAAAGAAAAGAATTCTATACAATTGCAGAAACCTTAAACTCAAAACCTGGCAAAAAACTATGTGTTGAACAATTTCCCCTTACAGTAAAAGAAAGCTTTCTGACACAACTTATACTCAAACAAAAGGTTCCTTAATCTCTGCCAGTTTCTCAAAGGAACAGAGTTTCAGCGGTGACTGCTCAAGCTCATTTTTGAAGAAACATTTGTTTCAGAAAAAAAAAAAATATTAAAAAAAGAAAACCAAAAAGCTCTTCAGAATTTCTAGAAGGAAAACATCCCTGATAACTTGCGGCTAAAATCACTGGAATATAGATGACACTAAGAAAGATGGTTAGATAGGTATACAAAAGTTTGTCTCCTTGATAAACCTTGCAACAGAAACCAATGAAACCTTGTCCCTCTTGAGAAGTTGTTACTGTCCCATGACATATAGGAGGTAATGCTATGTGAAGTCATAGGTCCAGTCAAGCATCCTGTCAATGATACAACCAAAAGTGGGTGCTCAGAGAAGGGTATATAGAAAGGAGGAAGGATGTGCAAAGCATCCTCAAGGTTCTCTTCTAGTTACCAGTTGTTTGACCGGCAGGAAATGTGTAATTTGGGCTCACTTTGGGTTCAGAAAACCTCAAACCCTTCTCTATGGACATGTCTAATCAGTGTGACTTTTGGAATCCGCAGCAGGCATTTACAATGTGGTCTTCTGAGGCGGAAATGTAGTACAAAGTTGGTGTCACAAAATCTAGTAGAGAGCAATATTGCATTTAGGTGATAATGAATAAGATGATATATATGATGGTTCTCATCAAATGTGCCCACTACCAAAGATGGGAACACTACTTTTATGCTATTATTTTGGTTTTTTATTAATCGTGATCATAATTTGAAAAAGTAAAGCATTTCCATTGCAATAATTTAAGGTTGTGAACAAGCATTTAGGTAAATGTAGAATACTGCACTTGCAAAAATTTCTGTTTACACTTATTTATCTTCCATTATGTTTATACTTATTTATCTTCCATTCACGTCATGTTCTATATATTTATTACTTCAGTATGAAAAGTTTGAGGGCCCCTAATCTTTTTCACAGTTGGCAGTAAAAGTTTTTTTTTACAATTTTCTTTTCTCCTATATTTCCATTAGGTATTTTGCCAATAATTTCCTATCAGTCTTTAAGCTAAATTGAAGCAAAAGATTTGCCTTTAATATGCAATACCAGCACGTCTGTAACAGCACATTTGTCTTTATGGGCAAAACCCCCCCTTTCTGCTTTTCATTTTAATTTTCTGTGTTAAGTCTAAGTTAAATCTCTTTTGGGCTCTAATTTTTCTACACTGTCTAATCTTTATTACACAGGATATACCTGCAAACCAAGTTTATTTTCATCCTGATTCTTTTCTCACTTTTATGGAGGATACTTAGAGATTCAAAATCCTTCCTGACAATGCCCCGCCTGCCCTACCATCCCCCTGGCTGGGCACGGGTTCCGTGTCCTTTGTTATGCAGAGAATCGGCAGTCCAAGGCCTTCCCCAGCATCCAGAACTCCTGTGCAGCTCACACTGGAGCTGCTCATCGCTTCTGGGTAATTCCAGCAGAGGAAGATTGCAACCATCGACTCAAGAAACTCACCCACTCAAAGGAAGAGAAAGACATGAAGGAAGAGAGCATGGAACTAATTAGCATGAGAAGTGAGAGGATCATTCAACCGGTAGAAGGTAGAACACTAATTAATAAGGAAACTAGATAACTTTGTAGCTAATGAACCGTGATTTTTTTTTTTTTGTTAGAATGTATGAAGTGCAAAGTTGTAAGAATCAGCATGCTGGCTTTGTGGATTTAGCACCTAGTACCCGTCTTTGGACAAATACAAAATAAATACCTGGGCTCTGTGTGTGAGACTGGCTTATTGAACACTGGGTGATGAATCCCTCTTTTAAGAACAACAGCCTTAGCTGATGCTCTTCTAAGAATGTTGCTATATTATATAGAAACCAGATATGATTCTTCTATGAGTTAACTTGGCACCTGACACTGTAAATTACCTTATGAAATAATCAGAGTAGATTCTTCATGACAATCTATTTCTACCATCAGATTTCAATTTTTGTTTTTATATTCCAAAAGTACTCTCATAACTCCTTCCCAGTTACATTGCTCTGTTGGTACAAAAAACATATACAGTATGTATGTAAATGTCTTGCTAAGCGCAATCTTTCTCTTTGATTTCTGAAGAAAGGCTGTAGGTACCTTCATCAGGAAAGATTTTACAATCTCAATAAGGCACCCAAATGTGAGAAATCTGAGTATGTGAGAAGTCTAAACAAGGTACATAGACAAGAATTCTGAACAATGCACCTAAATGATAAATGATGGCAGCATTTAAGATAAAGTACCATTGACTAGCTTTGACAGCTGCCCACTATGGAATACTAACTTGCATCTCCAGGAGTAATATATTGAAAGATTACATATGTTGTTGAGAAACTGATTCACTGGGGAGAGCTGGTGAATCATGAAGAAACTAACTCAGTTTTAGTGCTGTAACCTTAAGGAGCTGATGAAACCTAGAAATGTACAAAAGAGGAAGTAGCAAATATGAATGGAGTAATTTTACCTCTATACAGGGTTGGAGAGAATAATATCAGGATAGAAAACCGAAAAATACAAGGAGGGAAACTACTAGCTGGATATTAATTTTGCAGAAAAGAGCTTCTGAACCTACAGTAAATGAGTGATGGACTGTGCTGTTGTAAAAATCAAGTATGTTACTATAACAGATAAAAAGATTGTGAATAAATCCTTACATTCTACTTCACTTTAGGAAGGTCTTATTTGAAGTATTTTAGTTAGTAGATTTACTTTCTAGTAGTAAAGACAGGAAAGGGTTGGAATAGACTGCCTAGAAAGGTTATAGACTCTCTGATGGTGGAAGTTTTTAAGAACAAATCAGATAAACCTGGATCAAGAATATGTACAGCTGATCCTGCTCTGAAGTAGTGGATGAATTGGGCAAATTTGCCTAGTATCATCCAAACCCTATTTTGTATGAACACTATGAATTTTGTTATTATGTAAATACAACATGCCATTTCTGACAGGATGTTGAAATATAGGAAGTATAGAAAAGCTGAAAAATTTATGCTCAAAAAGTTCTAGTAAGACATTTGAAAGAGTTTAGGCTTCTGTTTCAAAGAAATGGAAAAGTATCTTGATTATTTGGTTGAGGACAAAAAGCACTTGTAGAGAAAATGCTAATTCTTAAACTATCCTTAGTTGGGTAAACATAACAAAAAAATTCCCTCTCTTGTAGGGGGATAGAATATAAGTAAATAAAGGTGGTATAGAAAGTAATCTTACCCCTTAAAGAGTTGCAGCTGGGTTAATTATTAAGGATTAGGAGCAGGCCTGATTTTAACAGGCCACAGCTGTAGCCAATGAGAAGAGTGTTATAAAAGAGTGGATTGGTTGGTTGAGGGGAACTGGTGTTACTTGGCTGCTGTGAGGGTGAGGAAGAGTCAGTGCCTAGAGGAGCTGCCTACAGGAAACATCAAGGAGGTATGAAACTCTAGCAATATGGAACCCTTGCAATGTAATGGTAATAGAATTCTTGCGATATAATGACAACACTCTCTAGAAACTAGGCTGGAAATAATATCAAGGTGTTAACCATTGTGACAAGCTAATGAAAGCCCACAGCAGGACTTGAGGGTGAGACCTTTCTGAAAGATGCATTTTGGGGGAAATTTACCAGCAAAGGCTTAATATGTAAATATAGGAAAAGTAGTGGTGTATTGGCATGGGAGGTTAGATTATGTTAGATTAGTTTAGATAATCTAATAGTCCCTTCCAAATTTCTATGGTAATTAACCTATGTAATCCTTCTCTGAAATGCCTTGGTGGATTTAAGTCTTGATTTTTAATTTTCTGAGAAGTCTTTAAGACTTTAGCAATATCAACAGAATCTCAAACACTAGCTTTTTTGCTTGGAACAGAAGGAGGATAAAAAAAAGGATGAAAAGTCTTTCTGCCAGAAATTTAATACAGTTTTATAGTTTCTGTCTTATAGATGGAATATGTCAATCCTAATCCATAGAGCATAAAATAACTGTTTTCTGTGTATGGAATGATTTTGTTTTGTGAAGAAACAAAAAGTCCATACGCTTGCAAAGCAAAGTATGTAACCTGCCTTGAAATTGCTGATATTTAACAGATTATATTTGAGCTTTTATTCTAGTCACTGAGTATTGGCCTCATTTTATTGAAGATGAAACTGAGCTCAGAGGGTTAAAAAAATTAGGAAATCACCTGTTATTGATGTTGGTTTCACTATAATTCCAAATTTTTTGTTTCCTCGGATCAGGTCCCTACATTTTATGTTCAACTTCCTGGAAATATCTCTTTAAGTCTAATTCATCTTTAGCTTGGAAATGACAGCAAGGAATCTATTCTTTCTGAAAAACAGAAAATAAGCTCACATCTGTTTCTCTCCAAGCTAGCAGAGCTCTCTGCTTAACAGAAATAAAAATAAGTGATGAATCTCTTGTCCTTAAAAAAAAAAGGCAAAAACCTGACAAAAACAACCAACAAATAAGCCCACAAAATATCAAAGCTATATCCATATCCAATTTTTTTACATTTTCTGTACTTTAGGCATAGCTAAATTTTTCTTCCCAATTTGAGCTTCTTTCAGCCCACGTACTTCTTTCTGGCAACCTCCAGTGCCTTATAGAGACTGGTAATGGGACTCTAGTCGATAGTGTGCCTGAGTTCTGTCCTCAGATCACTGTATGTTTTGCCAAGTGTACATTTCTAGTTGCGTATTTTGTATCGCTCTGCTAAATCAGGCATACTGTTATAGATGAGTAATGCAATAGTTGGCTCTCACAATTAACAGATAGATATTATATAGATATTATGTGCGTGTTAAGATGTATAGTGATGTTATTGTAATATGTCCCCCATAGATCTCTTTCCCCTCCCCCTTGCAATGCCTTAGTAGTCAGGACACTTGGAGGGGGCTGGCTTATTACCAGGAGGCAAGGGTAGCAACCCCTGACCTCCAATCAACATGTAACAAAATAATCTCCACCAATGGACAGTGGAGAAGGAGTTGACTGACAAAACTTTGGGAGGGGCTAAAGTGTTAAAAGGCAGAGCATGTGTTTTGGAGGTGACGATGTGGCTGATAATCATGGGGGCTTCCAGTGCTGTATTTGTTTTCCTATTTTGTTGTGTTTTTTGTTAAGGTTTATTGAACATTTAAAATTTTTAAAAGTGAGCAGTCATTTCTCACAATGCCATGAAACATCAATTGTCTTGAAATAAGTAAATTGGGTATTAAACATGAGTCAGAGAGACTTGTCTTTGCTGAAATAGCTCTTGTTGTTTCAGAATGTGAGATGCTGTGTGATGTTGTGTCTCTGGGTCAGTTTATTTTGATTTGTAGCTGCATACTTATTCCTCTATACATAAGAGACAATAGCTTTATGGATATGAGATGCATAAAATTCAGTGTTTCACTGGACAGCTGAGCAGGCAGAGATGCAGCCCTGGGAGGAAGGCAAGTAGTGCCAGCTGGGAAAGGTTGGGAGTAAATGAGGACAGTGAGAAGAGGAGAGGGAAGGGAAGGATGTGACTCCCCCCACTGAGCTGGCCCAGGCTGCAGGCAGCAGCTGGTATGCTCACAGACAGGGCAGACACAGATTTGTGTTCATTGTGGTGGTACTTAATGTTGTGGAGGGACTGGTCATCAGCAGTAAATGTGCTAATTGGGCTGGAATTTTGTAAGGCTTGCCTTGAAAATTCAAAAGTGGCTTGGTGTTGCTCCCATCACATTAATCTCTAATGTTTTAACTAAATATATTCATTTGCAAGGTTTCACGTATTCTGATGGAGATAACCTGCAGATGCTGTAGGTGTCCTGGTTCTTCAGTGTACTTCACACCATCAGCTGATAACTGCTACAGAGCCTCACTCTCTGGAGCAGGACTGAGCCCTAACTGTTCCTTGGGCTAGTTGGACGAGAACCCAAACAGCAGCTGCAAAGCACTTTGTCAACTTGTAAATGGCTCTTCTTAAGAATTATCACCTCCTTTGTGTTTGGATTACATCCAAGAAAGACAGAAATTCTAGATGAGTAATTCTCAATGAACACTGTTGTTTCAGAATCTGGGGGTGCTTTTTACTTTTTTTTCCTCTAGCAGGTAGCACTAAATTTTATAATTGTTTTTATTTAATTATTTTTGACTCATTCAGGTGACACTTCTTGATGTGCCTGTGTTTGTTTTGCCCTTGCTAGTCCATCAATACTTTCCTGCTGCTGCTGAACTCAGAGGTACAAGAGTAGGTTTGATTGATCTTTATCAGGTATTTTATACTACAAGTCAGGAAATTCTGCATAACCTAGAGTGGGGAAGAAAATCATACCTACCACATGAACTGTTAAAAGTAGAATGCTGTTGCTGGAAAGTAGTTAAGTATATTTTAATAGAACGATGAGGACCAGTGTCAAGGTTAGGTCTGAAATGTGGGAGGAGAGTGACATAAACAAGGGAACTTATGGATTGGCATGACAGTGTCATTAATTTTTGAGAAAAGTAGGACTCATTTTAATGGAGTAATTAGCCCTTCTGTATAGGCATGGCAAAATGTCAAGATGGTATCAGCAGGTTTTTCAGACCTTGCATTCCTATTTTGTTTCAACCTGGGAAAATCTGTACCTGTCCATAGTTTAAGCTCAGTTACGGTTATTTGGGTAACTTTCAGTGGATAAATCTTTCTTGTTACCTAGAAACACCTAATAGTTCTCTAGAAACCTGAACACAAGATAGCAGAGTGAAGAAGTAATTCTGCAAGAGGAAAGCATCATCATGGAGAAGCAGTGGTTCATACAACTCTGCTTCCACTAGGCAGTGGGGCTGATGTGCATCTGGAGCTGAAGACAGAGAGAGCATAAACAGGAGCAGATCAAGGGCATGCTTACCTTGTTACAGTTCCTGCACACCTCGCCAAAAGAGCTGGGTCTGGGAATATGGTCCAGGTACATGCATCCAGGCAACTGTTCCAGCATAAGATTTCCATTTGGGACCACTCAGAGCATGGATGAAAGCTTTTATCGCTAAGACAGCAAGGAAATAACAGGGATGTCCCTTTTGACTTGTTGCAGTGATAATGATTGGTCTATACTACTCCTTTAATATTTTGCCATTTCAGTTTTTTCCCAAAGTGCACTCACCTGCATTTTTTACAGGGCCAGCTCAGAGCTGTTGGGAATGATAATCCAATGAGGGATTTCCTGAATGAGAGATAATGATGAGCTGTGAAAGTATCAGGAACCCATGAGATCCCCATTACTTACACACAGTGAAGTAGGTCAGCCTAAATGCCTACAAGAGGGTTTCTTTTACCTGCCATATGGGAACTGGAGGCCTGATCATACCATGAATTATGCTAAAAAGTGGTAGAAGACTTGCAGAGTAAAAGAGAAAGGCTTAAGGCTCAGACATGCAGGCTGTCACAAGTCAGCAAGTAAGGGAACTCAAATCTACAAGTGCACTTTGATGAAAACTTAGAAATAATATGATTAATTCTACTGTATCAACTGAAGAAAAAAATAGAAAAGAAACTTCTCTTTACCTAAAATTCCTGTGGAAAACAAAGGATTATTTGTATTGGTTTCTGATCTACAGGGGAGCTGGAGAGGGACTATTTGTCAGAACAAGGACAAGGAGTAATGGATACAAAATTGAAAGAAAGGAAAATTAGGTTAGATACTAGGAAGAAATTTTTTACTGTGAGGATAGTTAGACTATGGAACAAGTTGCTCATTGTTACTGAACAGGTTATAGTTCTTTCAAAAGGAGTCTATGCTGCAGTGGAGGAAAATGTTGGGACCTAATCAACAAGAAGGGAGATTTAATCTGTGAAACAGATAGTAGCTAGCAAGCAAGATCTAAGCCATATCCATATGGTAGAAAAACAAATTAAAGTTTAAGGCTTGACATGCTTCAGAGATCTGGTGGGAGGAAGTTAACATAGCTTGGGAAGAAGGATGCCCATAGATAATGGACACAAAGAATGCAGAATTTATAGACAACAAGAGTATTTGGCAGGACTCCCAAGATAAAGAAGAAACTAATAAGACCAACATAATAATTGTGAAATCAGATCCAAGTGGGTAGAAGGTGATTTCTGCTAGGGCGATCTGTGACCACCCTTTACCTCAGCACTGACTGTCAGCTTTCTAACCTAACCAACTGGTTGGAGAGTTTATTTCCTGGTTTTTGGTGGCACCAGGCAGGGGGATGCTCCAGCCTTGGCATTCTTAAAAGCCAGGCTGGATAAGAGCAACCTGGTTGAATGGAAGCTGTCCCTGCCTGTGGCAGGGGGCTTGGGATTGGATGATCTTTAAGGTCCATTCCAACCCCTTAACTTTCTGTGATTCTATGACCCAATTGCGGTTTTTGTTATGTGCTCTGCACAAAACATTGTGACCTTTTCTACTTATAAATTTAAGATACAACTAAATCCCCTAAATTAAATCCTCAGCATTAAAGAAATACACAGATGTTCATTTTTGCCATATCTGTAGTCTTAGTGAATATCCATGATTTTGTTCACTAAATGTCTGTGTCATTTTCTTGCAGAAGTGGAAACTGGAAGCTCAAAAAGACTAAGGACACGTTAGGTAGGCAACTTTCACTGGGACTTAATAGTATTTGGAAAAAAATACTGAACCTGAAAAGCCTGAAAGTGATACATCCAAGAGTGCACGTGAGAGGAAATGACAGACATGGAAAGTACCGGCTTAGAAATTATCCTTGGCCTCTCAAACATACTCCCAGTAGGTCTAGGAACTGGTACCAGTATCTTAAATACACCATTCTCTAAAACTGATTTAAAATTTGACACAGACTGAGAAAAGCCTTGTATTTCAGTGTAGATTCAGTTGAAGAAAAGAAATGTGTATTCCTTTATGCTGGGATGAAGGATTACTTATCTCATGTGACATTTTCAGGTTTGTAATTGCAAACATCTGTTCTTGCATCAAATGGAGTAAAAAAAAAATAAAACCAGTGGTATTCTTTCATCCATTCTGTAGCACCACAGCAGTGTGAAGGATCAGTGTGAGATCTGTGATTATTTCTCACAGATACATGATCTGCCTGTAGAGTTGTGAAGGCTGTAACTCAACAGTGGTGTTTTTCCAGGTTTAGAGAGCCTTTAAAGGCTCTGTGGTTACCTCTGTGAAGATGGCACCTTCTATGAAACTGTGTGATTCTTCCAGCACTCAGCTTAACTGGCCACAGCCTGATTTTGAACAAACAAATTAGAAATATTTGGGATAAATAAAGCAAGCAGCCATAACTCAAATACATGCTGTGGGTACAGAGCTGAAGGTCTCTCAAGGAATGTGTAATAGGCTGTACATGATGGGAGCACATAGGATTGTGAACAGGAGAACAGGATGCTGAGGGTGGGACAGAAAGCAGAAAATCCTTCTGGTGCAGGATTTCATAATAATATGGCCTGATCTGACTGCAGCATTTGGCATGGCTGTTCTAGGAACTCTAGTTCAGTCCACATCAGCAAATCCACTATCACATCTGGCACCTCAGTAAAGAGCATCAAAAAAGAAATTATGATGTCATATTTTCCTCCTTGATACATAAAGCAAGAGCCTTTTGGTTTAAATGCAGGGCATGAAAGAGGGAAGCTTGTATTAATCTGAGGATTTCAGTACCTAAAAAAAAAAGTGGTTCTTACTCATTTGTGCTTGTCCTAAGGCATTATCAGGCAAGATTTTTTTTTTTTTTGAGGGTGGGACACAAACTTGATGTTTGTAACTCATGTGCTTTTATAGAATAGAAAGTAGAAAGCAATTTGGCTAATAATACCAGAGTGCAAAAAGCCCCCAACTCCAACCCCTAAAAACCAAAACCAAAAATCAGAACCAAACAAAAAACAAACAAAAACCCAGCCAATCACAACCAACAACAACACAAGCAAAAAAAAAAAACCCAAAAACCCAAAACCTCACAAACAAAAGCAAAAAACAACAACCTCCCTGCCCCCCCGAAAAAAAGCCCCAAAACCAGAATAGTCTGTAGTGCAAAGGGTGTATCAATTGTTAGGAATCCATTGGATTTTTTAATGCCTAGGCCTCTGTTGGGATGGAAATAGGAGTTTACATTTATTTTACAGTGTAGGATAGGTTACTGGCTGAGATGAGAGCCAGGAACCTGAATGATACAGTTTTGGCTCTGAGTTCAGATACAGGATGACCTTGTGCCTATTACTTTGTCTCTCTGTCTTTATGACTCATAGTTTGAAAAGAAATGTCTTTTTTAACTTAACATTTTAGTGTAGAGGGTGCACTAATGTGTGCCCAGTTGCTACAGTCATTAGAGACAGATGAGTTTAGAGGCTTAAAGAGCAACATTTTCAAAAAGCCTCAGTGTCTGTTCTTTACTTTTTTAAAAGAAGATTTAGTAAAGCTCTAGGCTTTAGAAGTTCATTCATTTTTTAAAATGGAATTTGGGTTCCTAACTTCCAAAGGCATTTCTGAACCTTGAAGAAGATTTCTGAAGGGATAAGTTTTGTAATGGTATTTCTTTCCTGCCGAGTGCTTCTAGATCTGCATAAATCTTTGGCATCAGCAGAAGGATTTGGTCCCAAAGAGAAGAGCCTTCTACCAAAAATCTTCTCTTAGCTTGATAAAATAATATCTAGTTGAATAAGGAGTGACTTGAAAATCTTACTTAAGTCTGGAGATGAAAGTAATATTTTTGCTATTATAATAAGCATCAGGATCATTAGACTGATGAGGATTTTAATTTTATGGAAAACTGGGAAGTTACACAGAACTGAGGTGATTGAATATAGACAGCTGACAAATTCTCAGTTGGACAGTGCAGAGTTTGAGGAGTGCTCAGTGTTTCATTATAATGAACGATTAGTAAAGGAAAAAAGTCCTTCTGGTTAAACCTTAAAAGATATAAATTTTAAAGTACCATCTCATAAGCCTTTTGATTTGATAGGTTTTATACAAATTAATTCAGTCCTCATGAACTAAGGTGATCTGAGTTCAGAGTTGTGTTTTTTCATCAATCAAAGCAACAGTGAGGATGAGGTGCAAAAGGGAGACTTCACTCCCTGTGCATGAATCCACTTATATTTGAGACGGAGGTTAGCCTTCAGCTGTGGTGTATTCTTGTGTCAGCTGGATGGCCTGTTGTCTGAGGTGATTCAACAGTTTTTCTAAAGTTACAGCAGTGTCTGAATTCATGTTCTTACTGGTGTAGATCGTGTTATCTGCCTTTGGTAACTCTGATAATATTTATCTCAGAAAGGGAAAAAAAAAAAAAAAAACAAAACAGAAGAATTATCATTTCTACCACCTAGATAATCTCCTGGATATTTCCCTGCTGTCAGTTGCTGGGATGAGGCCAAAACTGTCATTCACTCTTGTGCAGAATACTTCAGAAATTTGAAGGTGAACATTGAAAAGCTAATTTCAAACTGGAAATTACCTAAATTTGTTATTAAGAGTAGAGATAACTGTACTCTGAGATCAAGAATGGTTCTTTGTCTGTGCAATGTCCTACATACAGCTATTACGTTTTATGGACTCCAGAGCAGAGGGCAAGAAGGGTGAGTAGATGTGGAGCTTTGGATATTTTTAAATGGTGTCAGGGAGAGTAAAGAGACACAGCATTGCTCTTCTCCTTAGCTCTAGTCTCAAGCAGGTGTCTTTTAATGGCCAAGGTTATTATAACCAGTGCTTTTCACCAAGATACCCATCTCTGAACTCTCAAGGCTTCATTACTTCTAGAATCCCCTCAGCTGGGGAATCTACATCTCCTGGCAGTCCTTCCTTCTAAAATTCAGTTCAGCATTGAATGATTTAGACTATGTGTAGGGCACAGTGTCCATCAAGGTGGAGTATTAGAGCATGGAGAAGGAAATAACTTAGTTTCACCAGAATTTGAGGAATGTTCAGTTTCTAATGCTTAACAAAAAGTAGTATGGAAGGTGTAGCAACGCTTCTAATTTCCATTTTCTGTCAAACAAAACCTCCCCATGCCAGTAAGTCTAGTCTTTGCAAAAACGCCTCAGCACATGAAAAAAGCTTTTTGCATGTGTTAGATCAATGTGCAAAATCTTCCTTTCTGTTTTTAACCATGTAAGCTGAAAGCCAGGCAAAGATTACTTTCTAATACAGGTAAAAAAGAACCATGTGTGAAAGGACTGTGATGTTTCTATCAGCTCTATTGTTAATTGTTAAAAAAAGATTATTTCCTCATATATTTTCTGATTGCTTGTCTTTTTTGTAGTTCAATTTACAGCTACCACTTCCCTGTGTACATTTTAATGATTTGCTCTTCCAAATGATACTTATCAAATTAGCTTATTCCAGAAAAAGAATCTATCAGGTAGTCTTCCTCAATCAGCCTTATTCCTCGACTGACTTCCTTATGTATGAAAAGGCAAAAATTATCACTTTTGATTACTCTTAATAATTGATGACAAAAGTGCTTAATTACAAAATTAGGTGGCTTTTGCTCCTAGTGCCTTTTGATGTATTATTTTATTTCATTAACTCAGCTTTTGCTTCAAAAATTGAAATATCCATTTTTTAATTTTTGTATTGTCCCTTAGATAGTAAAATGGTATAAAAATTTTAGATTACTAGAGGAGATTTTGCTATCTGCAGTTTCAACTTTTTAAATCTGTATTCACATAAATATACTTGATATCAAAACTGAATTTTCAGTAAAAGGAATCGAATAGTCTTTTTGTTTCATTATATTACTGGGAGAAGGTGTGAGCTGAGATTGCCCTCTTCATGAGGTGCTTGCAAGCTCCCTGTGAGAAAGGAGTACTGGAATCTGATGTCCCTGGCAATGAAGTAGGGTGTCAAAGGCTGCTCCCTGCCAACTCTCTATTGCTTGGCAGGTCCTTGCCTTCCTCTCCCTGCTCATGGCTCTTGCAACTGAATACAAACTGGAAAGTCACAAGTTCTTTCTTTACAGATAGAATATTGCTGATAAACTTGCTGGTTTTCATATGTCCACCTAAATTTCCTAGTATGGTCTTAGTGTTAGAATATTAGTTATTGCAGTCTTTTTATTAAAGCTTAGTCTTACATCATTTGAAGGAGTGAATGCAAACACAACATTGAGCCTCTTTATTATAGTTTAGGTTTTGGAAAAGAAGTAAAAAGGAGTGAAATAACTATGTGGGAAAAATAGAGAATAAAATTGTGACTCCAGTAAGAAGTGAGAAGGTAATTTTAAAATGCTACAAAAGAAGATAAAGGAAAGAAGTAATTAGATTGAATTCTCCCCAATATAGATTTTCTTCTCACTAGCATTAATGGAAATCTACTACAATTGGAATGGATGTTCTTATTTACAAGTGATTTTGAATGGCTATGTGATTAACAGACATTCTTTGCATCAGATTTGAGATGTGTGGGCCTCAGTAGAGGAAAAGCTGGTAATGCTATTTGTCCTTCCCATGTGAATAAATCAGGTACATAAAGCAAGGAAAGGGAGTACTAACTACCATTTTTATAAAGGAGAAATAAGTTCATGTTTTCTGTCTAATTTGTTTTAAATTACCTCTGAGCAGTCCACTGGGAAATAGAAAACAATGATGTTACTTAATGGCTGAATATTTATTAGTGAAGACAGTGTATGCTTATACAAATGTATTGCTGGAGATTACAAGCTTTGATTGAAGTCTGTGGAGATGCCATACTGTGAAACTAATATACTGATGATGAGGCCCAAAGGATCTCATCTCAGTTTGAATTTTGTTACAGGGATTTCTGTCAAACTTGAGCTTTTTAAAACAAAACCACATTAACTCTTTGTACTGTGAGCCTTTTATGGTGATTGTGTTCTTTTTCCTGGATTTCTTCTCTTTTGCATCTGTCTAGTTTTTCAGAAACTACCCTGTATGAACATGTTTAGCATTTGCTAGCCTCTTCTTAACCTTCTCTCACATTTATCATGATAGCCTGCCTGACTTTTCCAATTGAAGCAATTGCTGTGACTGATACAGTGACTTATGACATTTTTACTTGCACTGTTTTCTTTATTTTTTTCTTTCCTTGAATAGACACAGAAGGTTTAAGTTTCTGATGCTTGTGAAAAATTCTCTCTATTCCAATAACTAGTTGAACCCCAAAATCAGAACATCAAGGTTTATTAATCAAAACTTGGACAAATCTTAAATAGTTTGCTTAATAACAAAAAATTCCATTAAGAATAGATTTTTAAAGTGTGTGAGTGCAATGGATATGACTACAGATAGCTAACTAGAGTGTAGACTTGCCTTGCTTTAATTTTTCTACATCTAAGCTATCCAGATGCTAAGCAGTGGTGTTTCTATTGTAGCATAGAGATAACAAGGCCTCCTAAATTATTACTAGCAGGTAATCTGAATTTTACAAATCTAGTTCAGAAATTTCTGATCTGTCCTATTGTCAAGCTAATAAAGAATCACTTGAACCTGAAGGTATGGAATTTCATAAGGAAAAATGTGACTGGGTAATGAGAGCTATGCAGAGGACAAGAAAAATTAAAGATGTGTAGGTTTTTGTAGTTATGATGTTTGCCTTTTTTTGAGTACAAGTTTTTATGTTACTTTACAGATGTATCTTAACTAAATGTTAAAGAGTGTGTGTTAGCTACCTATACTGCCAGCAGAAAGTATTGCCTTACTATTAACAGTATATGTAAGATCTGGACATCTTTAAACTCATATTCAAGAAGTAAGTACTACTCTGCAGCAATATAGATCCAATTTGGCTGTCAGATGGTTCATAAGTGAAAGTATGTCTCCAAATTATAATTTCCAATAGTTTTCTCTGAAATTGCTTTAGGTTTGATAGAGTTACTGCCAGAACAAAGTATATTTTCTTTGCATTAGTCTTTTGAAATAAGGTTATAATTTTAATTTATTTCTAATAAGTAATACATACCGTGAATAATTGTTCTTTTTTATAGATGACTGCAAGAGCAGCTTGGATTTTATAATAATTCATGAGAAATTAATAAGCACTCCTAATGAATAAACTTAGGGACAGTTTAATGACTATTCATCAGCAGTTCATGCACAACAAATCCAAATGTTTATCAAAGATGTTCATAAACATAGTGCACAAGCAGCTTTAATGAACTGATAAAGAACATTAATGAACATTCATTTTGAATTTCCCTTTCCTGGGAATGACATCCTCAGAGGAGATCTTAACTTTTCAAATTACTTTCCTTTTAAATAAATGCGGATATTTTAAAAAATGCTAATACTTGAGATAGGAGTGAAAACAAAATACAGATTAAATTTTTTTTATTGAGACCAGGTATAAACTGTGTTTGCATCTAAAACCACCTGCTCTTGTCATGCTTCATATGAGACATCTTCAGAGACCTTTTTGCCAAATGTCTGCTGGATTTATAAAGAATTGTCATTTCCTAGTTTGTGTATTGATGTCTTTGGTGTGGATTTCATGACTGACTATTTTCCACAGAACTTATAGCTGTTCCTAGAAAATTCTATGCATTAAATTCTGTCTTAAATGTTAGTGGAAAAAGATGTGTTTCTTCTTGCCTATCACAGAAGCAATGTTAAGTAGAACTTCAGTGCAGCAAATTAAGTCATAAGTTCAGGCAACTGTAAACTTACTCAGTTAATGGTTCAGTTATGAGTATATCTTAAAAAAAAACGAAAGAAATATTTGAAGTTAGGAGCTATATATTATTCCTCTTGATTATCATTTCACTGTTGAAAAATGACTACATGCATGCTATATTTTATTCAAATCACATTCATAATCCAAAACAAAAAGCTTCTAAAGTATTTGTTACTTATCATGGTTCCTTTTCATTGATGACACCATTAATCATATGTAGACTAATATTTTTTCACAATCATAAAATACAGTGATGGGTTCCATGGTATTTCTGGTAACTGAGTGAATTCTCCCTAGTACAGTGATGAAGAGCTGGATGATTGACAGTGTAGCTATATGCTGGCTCCTTTTCACAGCAAGTTAAAATGCCATGTGCATCATAGCAACCACAATCCCATTGCAGAAACATTGGAGGTCAGCTGCATAAAATCACAGTTATCTGCAGAGGAGTTGGAAAACAAAACTATTCCTTCAAGTGGGATATGTTCTTTTATCTCTGATTCAGAGGTATTGGAATAAATTGCACTGAATTAGCTTTGCATACAGAGTAACTTAGCTCCTTCTGGTTTTGCTGCTACTAAGAACTCTACAGATACTCCTACAACACATTGTGTTCAAAATCATGTTGGGGCAAAATGGAAACTTACATACATTATACCTAGAATTTATTATGTGTACAATCGAACTACTCAAGTGACTATTACTAGTCCACATATAATTATTGCAAAACTTAGTGGTGTAATGGAAAAGCCTAAGTAATGGCAATCCAGTTAAGTTGCATATAGACTTGTTGAGTCCTGGTGTTATGCTCATGGTGCTGCTGCCTTTCTGGGTCTGAAGGGCACAGATTTCAGTCTGATACGTGTGTCCATCTTGGTGGAAGAGGAGTACTGTGTGCTTCAAGTCCTTTGATGGCCAGAATGTGGTGTTGGCTTTTTTGTTATTCCACTCCATTTGTGGTCACTTTTTCTGTTTAATAACTTATGCTTTGTTCTCTTTATTACACCTAGCACTTTGTCTAGCCATTTGAAATACTCTCAATTTTTCTTTGTTTTTTTATCGCTTACTACTTTTCCACTTGATTCTTACACATCTTTGTAATTTTCTTTATAGATAAGGACTTTTCAAGCATTACAACTATTTTAAAAGTGGTTTGCATTTGTGTTAGAAAATATAAGCAACCAGGTATCTTTACCTAGTTCTTTACCAGATCCTTAAATAACTCTGACTTAGAGTGCAGTCACCAGATTCTGGCTTGTTTGCCTCTTGATGAGATTTGATTTGTCCAGTAGTGCTTCTGCCAGGGTCTTGCACAAGAACTCTGTTAGGGAGCATAGCAGTGAGAAAAGCCTCTGGTACTGACATTCATTTAGGTATTTGATCCTAACTGGTATACTTTTGTGAATGAGGTTGACAGTGGGAAGATAAATCATATCCTTGAAAAATATTTTGCTTTTCAGGGGCCACAAAGGATTCTCAACTGAAATGTGATTTCTTGTGCATTTCAATCGATCGTGAGTTTTTAATGAAAACAGGATCGCTGAGAATGTGCAAATAGTCTATGATCAATTTGATGCCATAGTCTAGAATTCTTCAAAGACAGTGACTGTGTCCAAAAACTTCATAGGATTACAGGACAACTCAAAATGGAAGTCTTCTTAGGAGGGCTGATGCATGAGCAGGGCCGCCTATGAAGTCAGACTAGGTCATTTAGGGTTTAATCCATTTGGGTCATGGAAACCTCCAGTGCTGATTTTCTGGGCAGCCTTTTCCACTACTCAGTTTTGCATTGTAGCCAGTCTCCAGTTAACAAAGTTTTTCCTTCTATCCAACCATGCTCTCTCTTGCTTAATTTTCCATGATCTCTCATCCTCTCAGCATGCACTTCTGTAAGGAGTCTGCTCTGTGTCCTTGTTAACCTCCTCCTAACTATTTAAATATTCTTAAGAAATTGATTTAAAGAGCTTTTACACCCATATTGATAGAGGATAAAATATTAAGTGAATTTCAGTGTAGAAATTAACAGTATAAGGATGTATATGGTGATGCTTTTTTTAACTTCTCTTTTCTATTTTCTATTTTTTTTTTAACTTTTTTTACCAAACTGCATATAAATCTTTGGTCTTAGGTAGGTTTTCTATTTTTCTGCATGGAAAAAAAAGTTCTCCCTTGACAAGATCATTCTTACTTTTTTGTCAAGCTAAATTTAACATCTGTGGTTCCGGTTTTTTATCTGATGGACACACACTAGACAGACTGGCTTCTCAATAATACCATTATTTAAGAGAATGAAGTCTTTTATGTAGTGCATATTTTGAATTTGGACAGGTCAGATCAATAATATAGCAACTGTTCCCTTTTAATTTCACCTAGAAGGTCCTGACTGTCTAGCACAAAGTGTCGCCGGCCATACGTATTATTTTTTGTCTTTGGCACCATGCCTGCAATCTTGCAATACAACATGTCAAGAAGAACTTTGCCCTGAATTGTGGAACAAATTAGAGGTAGACAGGCATTTAAAAATAGATTTGATTTGCTGTATTTTGCAAGCTTTCTGAGGCAAAGTGATAAACCATAGCAGCTTGAAGTAATGTGATGAGAGCACTCTTATCACTCTGCATATGCTTAACAATGTTTCACTGTCATGCTGCCTTTAAAAGTGTTTACAAAACAGAAAGAAACCCATAAGTTTGATACAGATTTGTAATACCAGAAATACTGAATCATGGATCTAAATAATCTCTGTGTATAAAAGCATTACATGTTGAATGAATTAATTGTATATTACCTGGAAATTTCCACAGGTTGCTCTTTTCCCCACTATTGCCTGTATAAAAAGTTTAAAAGATATGTATTAGACTGGGGTTTGTTGAACATTAAAGGTTTATACCTTTTTTTTCAGAACTAAACTAATTTAAAAATAATTCTTTATTTAAACAGTGTTTATTGAACTTTCCATTTTCCATCTTGTAGTGTAAAATTTAAGTTTTGATGGAAAGTTTTGATAGCAAAACCCATAAGAAGGAAAATAGGATGTAATTTGATGAGAGAAAGGAAAACAACATTTAAAGCAGTCTTTTTATTCTCCAAGACCAAAGTGCTTAACATTGGACTTGTTTTAGGAACACTAAATATGTATGAGGCAGAGATAAAAAGACACAGTAAAATTACATAGAAAGAAATCTTGAGATGAATTAATTCAACATACAAAACTTCATAGACACAATTCATACTTCAGCATAACCAATGCTAATAATTTATATTAAAAAGAAATCCCACCCAAAGTGGGTTCAAGTCTTCATTTTTGGATGGGGATTAGATATGAATAACACATCATAATTGAGTCTTTTCAAAAGAGCAACTCCATAAATTGAATAATTTATATTATTCAGAGCTGAAAAATATGCAATATAATATAATTGAAATTGTAGAAGTCCTTTACATTTCTCAGCATAGGAGTAAAGTTATTAATAGTGAGCTGGTAGCCACAGAAAGCTTTCTTTGAGATATGATGAAACAAAACCTTCAGGCAAAAATACAATAAAACACAATAAGCTCTTATCTGATCAAAACAGGATTGGCAGCCTTTATTTTTGGGGTGGGAAAAATATATGATAAGCACTGCTTAAGAATGAATCCACATGCAGCCTCCACAGAGCAGGACTGTGGGCTTTTGGATAATCTCACAGGGGGATTACTGAAAATCCCAGTAGGCTGAAAAAATTAGGCCTCCTCAAAAGTGTTGTGAGAAAAGAAAGAAAAGGTAAAGTAGTTCATCCCAAGGAGAAAGAAATGAAAAATGGTTTCAATAAAAGCCTGTTGTTAGAGGATGTTTTAAAATACCTTTTTTCAAAGTCTAAAAATATTAAAATTAAAATAGAAAAAAATAAAAATCAGATATATGCCTCTCTGGTTCAAAACAGCACATCCTAATGTTTTCAATTTATAGTTATTAATGAAAAAATAAATGTCGAAACAGTATCAATTATGTATAAATGTCCTAAATTTCAAACATATTTGCATTTTGTGAGATTTTCTTCAGTTATTTTTCAGTTCAACTCAAATATACTTTGTCTTTATGAAATGTTTTTTGCAGTTAACTTGCCTTCATTATTTCTTAGACTGCTGATTATTTTTTTTCCTTTTATCACACATTGAAAGCTCGAGTAAAGCACAGTACTTTGGAATCTGGGTAAGCAGAAATAAACACTGGTGGCAAAGGAAACTTTATTTCTTTCACGTTTTTCTTCCCAAATAAAACAGGGAAGTTCTAAGTGAATCTGTACTTAGGGAATACCATTGCACAGTTGATTCTTTCCAACTTGGTGCTCTAGAGATAAAATCTCAAGTGAGCCTGTAATGATGGCTGGATCTTTTATTGTATGGATTGCCTCACCCCATGAGTTCATTTTCTCTATCAGAAATGTCCCTATAGCTACTATTGCAAAAGTCAGGGAGTGTCCTTTTGCTTTCTCTTAGCATCCAGACTGCCAGAATTTCTAGTTTAGAGCATGTTGTAACCTCTGATACATACAGAAATTCTCAGTTCATTTGGCTTGTTGAATGTTTCTTTGCCATATGCTGAAGCTTTAGCAGCAGTTGAAGAAAATTGGAATGTTCTTTGAGGAGATGGGAGAAGCTGGAATGAATGCCCTCAGAGTGATGACTGAGAAGTGCACTGGTTGTTGATCAGTTTCTAAAATAATTTAGCCCCTTGTTCTGTAACATCTTGTGTAAGCCTTTACCTTAATAAGACAGTTCAGAGATAGAAATCAATAGATTCCTTCCCTGATCACATCACTATATCTGTAGTGATATGATATTTTTAATCCTTCTTAATATATTTAAAGTATGCAAGATACAAGTTTAGAGCAGAAAATGGATGAGTACTAATAACTGTGAGGGATTACTATGTTGTAGTAAACTGAAAGGAGCACAGGCTGTGCTGGTAAGTCTGTTTGAAAGAAGGCTTTGTCTTGCACAGATAACACTCTAAGAATGGATCTTCAAATGTTTCTAATTAAGTTCTTTCTAAACTTGATAAAAATATCAAATTTTTTAATCACTGTTAGGTGTTTCTTTTTCATTGTGTGTTGCATAAATATAATCTCAGATTTCTTCAAATGCTTTTCACAGTAAAATTTTGCTGTTTCCTACAAATAACTTGTGGCTAAAACTGCAAATGCCCCTTGTTTGGTCTCAAGGTTATGTATTATCAGGTTGCTAGGGAAAAATAAAATGGAAAACAACAAAAGCACAATGGTATTGTTCTCAGAAAGCTGTCATTCATTCTCCTGGAACAAGCAATACCAATACACTTTAAAATCGATGGTTTGGAATTTTTTTCCTTTTTAAAATCATTGAGAGGGGTTGTCTATGAGTTTGTAAGCTGGTTGGAGGAACTATTCACATATTCATCACATTCTTATCTGGTAATAATAGGCCCTGGAGAAGCAGTAAGCAAATCTAGGAATGTTTGATGTCAGTGCTCTTGAAATGAATCAGAACTTTGATCTAAACCCTGAGCCTTTAATATTGAACTAATATTAAAAAGACATGCTGAAGGAAAGTGGTAGGATTTCTTCAGCCATCATACAATATGGCCAGTATTTAAATATATGTATTAATGACACTATAAGCATTTAATATATCATTGAAGTCAAATTATAGGTGTGGACTTTCCTAAGACTTGTGCTTACCCTGCAGTACAGAATGCTTCCTGATCCTGAGGACTGCCTTCTGACTTCTCTTACCTGCAGTTCCTGATGTTGCTTGACTGGCTGGGAGCTTTCAGCAGTCAAGATGTTCTTTAGATCAAATCATCAAGCAATATTTCCTAATATAGTCTGTCTGCTTTTCATTCTGTTCACTAAGGAGGTGTGAATGTAATCCATTCTGTAATGATGTTTTTGAAGTCCTTCTTCTAGAGCTAGCTGTTAGGTCTGTATGAGATACACAAACATTAGCCAATATTGTTTTGATTTAGTAGTTCCCATGAGTTCACCACGTTGGTATGGATAAAATTTTTGTTTTGCGGTCTGTGGATGATATCCCCTTCCTCTTCCTCACAATTTTTTTCATCAGCCATGAAAAGCTTTGACTTACTAACCCTTGAAGAATTAGCCCCTGAAGAACATAGCCAGCCTGGCCCTTTCAGTCAGGGACAGGAGAAAACTGGGATGTTTCCATCCCCCCTACACTGGAGGAGAGCTCCAGTGGGATCAATTGCAGCATGCGAGGAAGGGGGTTGTTCCACTTTAGATTCTGAAAAGTAGATCTCTGAATGTGAAAGTAATTTAGTTCTCTAAATCATTAGATGTCTTAAATAGAAGTAGCAAAGTTTTCCAACATTTCTATTCAAATATCCCTTGATTCCTTTGCTTGGAAAGCAGTTATAGGAATCAGTGTTTCCCTTTTTATAAATTGTATAATTTAATTTTTCTTCTCATAACTGACCCTAGTGACAAAGAGGTTAATTAATGTTAATTCTGATGAGGTTTCTTAGGTATAGATTCCAAAATGAAAGGAGTTGATGCCACCACATTATCTCATGTGGATCCCAGAAGAACTTATGAGATGAAGTCTGAGTTGCTACTGACCTCTGAGGTAAATACAAGGGTAGTAAAAATATTCACACAAAAATTGCAGCACTTTTACCAGTCGTCCTCTGCCTTCTTTTCTACTGTTTGTGGTATATGGCTTTAAATGAGGTGTTTCACCATCCTGCTTTTCCTGCAGTTTCATGTCACTTTTGTGTTTTTGCTACTCAAGAAAGGGGCAAACGTTTCTTTCTCACAAGTGAGCATATCAACTTACTTAGTTGAAGTTTTTTCTACAACAGCAGAAGGCTGTGGAATTTATGCACAGGACTTAGCAACAGCCCTGTTTCCTTAAGTTATTTTTACTACTAGCTGTACTTATTATTGCCTGGGTTTTTTACAGTGTATATAAAATAACTTACTTTTTGTCAAGTCATTGTCACTTCTAAAGCACCCAATGTAGTAAAATGTAAGTGCTGTATTTCTTGTGGATTTACAGAGTTTCAGCCTTTCTACCTTTGGTACAAGTCAACAAGGACTTCTTTCCTGGGATGTGGTTTTAAAAGAGTGGATTATTCTTTTGAAAAGCTTTGATCACTGCAGTCATATTGTTGTATCTTTTATCTTGCTGGTACATTGATTTTAGCCAAAGATTGCCTTTCATGAAACTCTGAACTTTAAAAACAGCCCAGTTTCAAGGAAAAATATTCTGTGAAACATCTGAAAGCTCAGGTTTGATCTTTTTATGTGCATATTACTTCTGACTTATTTTCTGTGGCACGGTTGTATAATGTTTGTGCTTCTAAAATGTGAATTATTCACTACCAGTATGGAAAAAAATTGTGAGAATTTAAAAGTGCATGTAAATAATAACAGAATTCTGACTTTGAGTTGTGAAAGCTTTTTTTTTGTTAATTAGTTACCTGGGCAAACCCTCTATGTCTTGATGTTATAGATATTGAAACACATAATTCAAGGGGTGAATATGTCATATGTAATCTTAAATTGTTTTTCTTAATGTCTGTTATTCTTTGGTGTTCTCTAGAAGTTTCTCAACTGGACTACATAAAACACCTTACATATTTTTAAAATGTGTTGAAAGAAACTCAAGGAAATATATGTTTGCCTGGAAAGTAGGACAAAGAAAGATTTGGAGTGTGTATTACAAGCATTATTACTATACTGCATAATTTCTAGTATAAGTGGGATATTAACTAAATAGACATAAGAAAACATATTTGAATTCTGTGGCTCCAGTCTACTCTTGTGTGTGTTTCTGAGTTTGAAGTACTAAATTTCATGCCACTGCTACTGTCTAACTATTAGCTTTATTATGTAAATTTTAGCAGAGCATAAGATAGCAGGAGAAAGCCTTCACATTAATTTTTCTCTCCAAACAAAATAAATCTGAACCAAGTTGTTCTGCAAAGGCACTGCAAGATTGCAACTGCAAGATGAGGTCTGCAAACCTCATCTGAACAGCCAGCCAGAAAAAAAAATATCTGTGTTTAAGTAAGCAATGCTCTAAGTCAAGGTCAGTCTGTTCTCCCAGAGCACTCCAGTATTGACATTTATGTTCTCTCTAAAAGCTGTATCTCAGAAGTCTTCATTTTAGGAGATATTCCCAAATGGTAGCTGAATGTGATAAATATATAGAGCTTTCAGAAGCACTGGAGCTTTACAGCCTATACCAAAGCATGTACAAGTTAATGTCTAGATTTAATATTAATGTATAAATTCATATTCTTGACATTTTTCTTTTCTAAGAGTGTCTTAAATCTTTCATATTTACTAATTTCTAGAATTAAGGGAATAGGATTCAATATTGCTTTACATTTCAATTGTCTAAGGTTCCCTTAATAATGCTGGACATTAACCATTTGACCAGAGGGAAAAATAAAACTTTATGCCACATGTTAAGCTGTATCAGTTTCTTCATTAGAATTAATATATAGGAATTAAGATAAATTTTCCTTATCTTAATTGGATAAGAATCTGTGAAAAAATGCATGATTCCAAATATAGTTGAAAAATCAATTTCTTCCATTATCTTTCAGTAGTCTGTGGGACTAAAATTTGTGTAGAATTGAAAGGAGGATCATCTATCTTGTAATTGTAAAAAAAAAAAAGAAAAAAAACCCTAAATGCAGCCTAGGATTTTTTAGAAAATTGCAGCCAATTGTGTCCTTTTATGGTAGAACTGTAAAAATCAGTTTTAATTCATTTATGAAGCCAGGAGTAGCCTTATTGTAGTGTTCCCACTCAAACAGCTCTTTAAAAAGTGGCTCTCACAATTACAAGATGCTCCTCACAGACAGAAGTATTGGTTTTGTATGCTTGTTTTGTTATAATTTGGTCTTGCAGTCTCACACCCTGTGCAGTTAGTTCCAAAAGCCAGTGTATTGCTAAGCAGTACATGCTTCTCTAACACCTTCTTTATCTTTGAGCACATTTTTTTGCTTTCTACATTTAGTGTCAGGCTCAATAAGCCTGTTTTTGTCAGGAGGTGTTCCGGTGCTTGCTAATGGTTTTCTGAGACTTTTTGGTTTGTCTATGTTCTTCACTCATTTTACATGCATATCTGCAGGTTTATTTTCTGTTAATTCTATTTGTAACAAATTCATTCATTTCTGCAAATATGAGGCAAATAGGTTAGTTTGTCAGATTATTTTTTTAGGCTGTCTAACAAAATAAAGCCATGAAAGTCTCTCTGTGAAAGCCCATGAAATCTCTGGCAAACTCACGTTCAATTATTTTCATGTCATAGGATTTTGCCTGTTTACTGTGCCAGCATTTAATTCCTTCTTAATTACAGAATCACAGAATGCTCTGTGTTGGTATCATCCAGTCCCATTGTAAAGTGAATGGGCCATGCTGGGATCAAACCCTCCAGCTTGGTGCTACGAGCCCCATTCACTCACCAGCCAAGCGAAATATTGTTTAGCCCTACAGATAGCCACGTTTAGCTGAGGTGCACTAAATCTAGGAATCAAGCATACATTTCAAGCCAGTCTTGGGAGCACACTCAATGATATAAACAGTAAAGATATGAAAGATTTTCTATAGAAATTATTCTCACTTCTGTAGAACCATATCTGCAGATGGATGGGATAGCATTCCTGGAGATACTATCATAGGTGCATATTGTGTGATAGGAGCAGCAGCCATTCTGTATTGGGTTGTGTGCCCTAATCCACATTCAGTTTGCAGAGCCAAATTCCTGATTCCAGAGCTATATGATAGGTGACTCCTACAGAACTTATTACTTATTTTTCTCTGCTTAGCCTGGGAAAATAGTGTATTCAGTAACCATCAGCCTAACTTGTCACACAATTAATCTTTCCCTACAATAATTCATTGTCAGTATGCAGATAAACAAGAATGTTAAAGTTTATAAGTGTTACAAAAATATTGAAAGTAAAAAAAAAAAAAAAATCTTTACTGCAGATACTATTGAACTGTACTCAGATTCAAAATGCTGATGCCAGACTTGGAGAAAGATGTGAAGCAGCCAGGTGTAATGAAGTGGAGACAATGTTTAGCTGCTTTTTTGATGCCTATATTGGTTAGTAGTGAAACACAAGGATTCATTCTAGTCAGAGTTTCTCACTCTAACTCTCTTAGCAGTGATTCCAAATATGTTAGATTTTGTTGTTTGACAACTCCTGAATGCTCAGTATTTCCATTGTTACTGCACACAAATTTATGGGGCAGGGACAACATAAAAAGGCTATAGAACATTTTTATTATTGCTCAGCACAGTGCATGTGACTAAGAAAAGGCATGAGTGCTCTGCATTCTCACTACCCTCAGCCTAATTCATCCACACTGTGGCCTTTTCACCTTCATAAAATATTTGTAAGTCTTTTTATTGTGTACTCAAGATTTCTAGGCCATGTATTTTCAGGAAATCATATTTCAAGTCAGAATCCAGAAAGCACTGTCAGAACATAAACTTCCTATCCCCTAAAGCCACCCATCAGATTCTGCTGCTGCTAGGAGTCTGAAGCAGTTGGAAAGTGGACCCCTATGGACAAATGGGTGAGGCTAATATCCCCAGCTGCTAAGAAGCCAGCTCCTGAAGCAATGCTGCACTGATCTGCTGGTGGTCATGGTGAATAGGGCACCCCCCTTTTACATCCAATTTGGGAATGCACCTGGCCTCTGTGGTGGTTCCCAAACAGTTGGATGGGGTGGAGGAGACCAGAGCCATGAGGTATGGAAGCTCATCCACATCTGTCCTGTTTCCACTCATCTATTTAACACTAATTGCAAACATGTTATTTTTCTTTTGACCTTAAGAACAGGGAGAGTTCTTCAAAGAACTCCTTTTCAAGGAGATATGTGGGAATTTTAGGTGTGAATTCTTAAAAGGTTTTTGTAATTTTACTGACAACACACTCCTGGAACATCTTTGAAAATACAGATGTATTCACTTCATGCATAACTAGAAAATCAGTTTTTGAAAAAAAAAGGATGTTTTCGAGGAAAAATCTGGGCTCAAAAAGCTTTTCTCCTTAATTTTCTAAAATTGTTAAAGATTTTATGTTCAAAAAATAATTCTACAACAGCCAGTGGTGACCATACTGTTTATATTTAGGTTTTCTTGAAAGTTTTAAAACTCTTTGATGTGAAGGTTATCTTGTAATTGAATGTGTGTGCACAGTAAGTACTTGAAAGAAGTTCTAATTCTGCCTACAAAAGAATTGCATTTTTAAGCATTTCTTGCATGAATGAGCTAGGACTGTGATGTTATTCAGAGTCACACTATTTAAACTCAGATACCAAATCAATGAAATCTCCATCACAATTCTAAGCAAATCTTGAATCCAGACAAGTAAAAAGACTAAAGTCTGGTAAGAAAATACCTGAGGTGGAAAATACCCCAAGTGCTGTTGAAATGTTAACAGTAAGGAAGATTTACAGATCATGAATTTGTTTGTCTTGACAAGCAACTGCTGCCAGTAAAAACAAGACAGAGAAGCAGTGCTTTGACTGACTGAAGCTGACCTCTGTCAGTTACTTTGTCAGAGAAAAAAATCACAGGATGTCACTGTGATCATGAATAGGCTCATAAATACTCAAATCTCAGCCTCGTATTTTGAAATACTCAGATTTCAAACACATATGAATTAGTTTGGTAAAATTGAGTTGTGCTGATTTCTTGGCAAAGGAGTTGATTACTATATTATGCAAAACCACTAGAGCAAATGTATGTGAATGTTTCTGGAGTTCCAGAAGGTTAAATGTTAAACTGTGATGGCAGCAGCTGGGGAAACAAGCCTGAATTTGTGCACAGTGTACAGTCCCAACTCTGTTCACAAATTTATGCCACTGTAGGGTGCAAGGCATCAGGTCTGCATACAGCTACGCTGTTGTCTGGCTGTGGGAGCACTTCCCCAGTCATCTGGTGCTTCAGCAGAGTTCATCAAAGCTGTTATTTCTATGTATGAGGAAAGGAGGAAAAGCAAGGCTGAAACCAGTGGGACGCCTGTCACTGAGTTTGTCTGCATCACATCATCCGTGTGAGCTCAGCGTGCCAAGAGTCCCAGGGAAGTGAGCCAGGAGGAGGCAGAGTCTTTTTACCTCTCCACAGAGGGTGCTGCTGCCTGCAGGTGTGGTTGAGCTGCTGAGGAGGGGATTAACCCTCACAGTGTGAGGATATATGGATCAGAATGGCAGCAGGTTGGGCTATTGGATCAGGCATGCGGGGAGTGAATGCTTCTCTTTGCCAGACTACAAAAGAAAATATTGTTTGGAAGGTTACAATAATTTTACGGTGCTAAAAGCCTAAAAATGTAACTATTATTCACCACTAAAGAAACTCTGTTCAGAGTAAAGGTTGTCTTATTTTGAGAGAATTTTGTAACACACCAGTGAGGTGATTAATGTGTAGTTTTTGGCAGGATATGAAGGGCTTTGAGTTTTAACAATTTGCAAAGAAAATCTATGTGCTAAAGCAGTTATGAAATACAAATCAACATTGATGGTCTTTAACATCACAGTATAACTTCTAGACTTTTTTAAAATATCACTGCAATACAAGTGATTCTTAATGGAATTTTTATTCTGAGAACTGCCTACTGACTTATATATATGTAGACGTACATGTTCACAAAATCTCCCAACAGACTAAGGAACTACCTCCTTGCACTATGGGAAAAAGAAGATAGGTATAAGAAAATGCTGATAGTAAAGAAGGGAGGTTTAAGAGGTGCAATTGTTAGGATCTTTACTGAATTTTTAACCATATGGCATAAGACTTTCCAAATAAATTTTAGTTTTCTATCAAGACTCCTAGAAAATTAGTATGGTGTCTGAAATAGAGGTCTAATTTGATTCCACAGTCAATTTTGCAGAGCTAAAAGTACAAACAAAAATCAAAGAAACAAAAGATCCCCAAGCTTGTTGTTTCTTTTGCTGCCAAATAGAATAGCAAAAAAATTGCCTAATGGAAATGTTGAAATAGGTTGTGATATTTCTAAAAATCAGAGCCAAAAAGTGTGTACATTTGCTAGCTGTAAGTGAACCATATACCTGCTAAACACTTACTAGATAAACATAGATAAATACATACATTACTGTAAATGATAGAATGCACCATGGAATCTTTCTTTTCTGAAACAGGTTTCAAACCTTCCATTAGGAATAAATGCACACAAAACAAGGAGTTTTGTTAAACAGGTGTCACCTTTGAAAAGTAAGGATTAAGTTTTACAGAGATAAATTGCTATTTCTTCATCAGTTTCTGTGTTAATTCAGAAAGACTACTGTGGAGATCATAAGAAATAAGAAGCATGCTCAGGTGATGTATATTCTGGTTTCTGCGTTGATGAATGCAGTGTTGATTGCTTCCTAAAGATGCAGCAATTCATGTGTTACCACTTTCCAATATACAAAGGCACATAAACAGGAGCCAAGAAAAGTCTGGAGAAACCTTAAACCTTTTGATAAGGGCCATCTTTGCATTGAAATTACTTTTCATAAAAAACTGTTCATATCTATCTGCCTAGCTGTTATAAGCAGTAAATCTCTTAAGAGCAAAGGTTGTTATAATTTTAATTTTATCAAATTAATAATATTTATTGTATTACATAATCTTATATGGTAAAGAACAACATAGAATAGCACATATCTGAGAGGTTACCCATCTATTCACATAAAAATATCACCAGCATATTTTTGCATGAGGGATAATGTCAGTGGAAGAAGTTGTTCCCTGGCAAGTCATCAGTAGACAAAGGATATCTTAATTGAATAATTGTAAATGGAAGAAATGTATATGGGAAAGACTGAGAGCAAATGCACAAAGGGTGATAAGGGGAGCAGAGTTATCTCTGAGGATGAGAGGAACAGATGTATGGGTATATAGCTGCTCAAAATTCTAAAAAAATTACACACATATTCATAAGGAGAAACAAAATATGCACTTTCAGTCTGTATTTTTCTGCAGAATTTTCTTTTGTGTTTTTTTCCCCAGTCATAAAAGCTAAGAAAATGAAGAAGGTAAAAAAAAAAAATTGATATTTATTTAGATGTAAGCATTTCATTTCCATGAAAAATGCAGTAGATGTATCAATAAACATGCTGAAAGTTGTAAAGATTATAAAGAAAATTGTATAAGTAATCTGATTTTGAATGAAGTTTAAGATGTAGAGATCAATGTACCCTTGTATCATCAAAAATAATCAAAATAAGCTTACTGGAACTTGTAATATTTGACCTGTAAGGCTAATTTTCAGAAATAATAAGTTGAGTTTTTCCAGCTTCCATTGAATTTACCTGGCACTCATTACAGAAATAAATTTGATAGAAGAATACAGATAGAAAGAGAGAAAAGACAGACAGAAAAACCATAAAAATTCTAGAATGGATCCCAAAGCTGAATAATCATGCGCTTTTTTAAAAACTTAAATATTATTATCTCACTTGATGTACCAGGTGAAGTTATTTTGCTCCTTCACATATCTCTTGGTAGCCTGTGATTCTAGTAGGAGGGAGAAGTAATGTAACAGATGAGAAGATGGGGAAGAAGTTTTTGTCAGAGACAGCTGGTTTCATAAAATAGAATCTGTGTGTCTGAACAGAAGATTAATTTTATGACTGACACGGACCTGAGGCTGTCTTGTCTGACATGACAGAAACTGTAGAAGGAGATGTGTGAAAAGCTAGGACTGAAATATCAGGCCATGTAAATGTCATAGTGGTTATGCATTACACATTTCATCATGGGAAATTAAAAGGTTAATGACAATCCATGTTTTCCAAAACAATACACTTTGCAATTTTTAAATGTTTTGTCAGCAAAAGGAAAACAATGTCTAGGGGAACATGGGAGAAAACAATAAACCCTTCTAACATCTGCTCTGGTTTTTTCTCATGAAATAAGCTCAGGAAGATGCAACGGGTTTGAGAATGTTTGCTGGGTGTGCTCTGCTATGGCTCAACCTCAAGGGCACAATAAACTTATAACAAGTGCTTAGAAACAGATCAAAGATCCAATGAATTATTTTGAATTTTTAACCTCTGACCAAAACACCATATCCTGAATACTGTTGCTGCTAATTGGAGAGCTTAAAAGATAAGTAGCATACAGGGACAACCATTGCCATAGGAAAGTAAAACTGTATGACTAATTATGGCATATTCCCTTGTCTATTCAATATGTTTATGTAAAATATTTTTTAATTCTTTCAGCAATAATGTTAGAACTTTTCCCCTATTGAGTAATATTTGAATTCATGAATATGCAAATTTTAAAGGTGAGAATGTGCATAAATATCTATTGAGCTTATTGCTACCTACGTATAAAAATCAAGCACAAACTTCAATGAAAATTGTTCACTTACATTTTTCACAGTTTAGTAGCAAAAGTTAAATTTATTTTGAAATCTGGGTTCATTTTGAAGAGGTGAATACTTAAGCAACTCCATTTTCAATTTACACAATGGTCTATAACCCAATGATAATTCTTTAAAGTTCATTGAAAAGTCAATGTGTTCTTTTCAGTGTCTTGAATAATAAGATGGCTCTGGATCAAGTTGGCTGTCTGTTAATTGTTGATGATAAAATGATTTGTATAAATTGATACAAAATTGAATTATATGTATTCAATTTGATGACATTTTTTGTTATTTTCTCAGGTTTTGGTGACTAGTTACCAAAAGATGTGAAATACTTTCTAATGCTATAACAAACTTAAAAAACAGGGAAAAAAGTGCTACTGAATTTTAATTTCATGAACTGAAATTGAAATTCATATTGGTTCAGCACATTTCAACAACCAAATACAACTGAATAGTGAATAAATGCTTTCATTTGCATGTATAATGGTTTCCTTAAACAATAACAGAAGTGCTTCTTTATACATATGAAAATCCTAGGATATGAATTTGATTGAAGTAAATAAGGTTTTGTTATTTAAATTAATAGTCTTAAATCTTTTATCTTGTATACTGACAAGTCTGTGTCTCTGACCAGATTGCTCTTCTTTCTCTTGATTCAAGCATGTACTGTGTGAAGTGGAAACAGGAACTTGAAATTCACTCAAAATTTCAGGATGCGTTTATAAGCATTTACCTGGTAGTAAGAAAGTGTTATGATCTACAAAAATCTACATTTTATGCTATTACTGGATTTAAAGAGAAAAATATAAAAGTAGAAGATGATTCCTTTTAAAGCTAATTGTAGTCTGTGTTGGTTTTTATTAAAAGAAAAGCCTCTTGATTGTCATACCTGGGTATATGATCTATAGCTTTAGATTCAGAAGAAATTTTGGTCATAAATTCTTTAGCATCAAAATATGACTTCAATGTCTAGATTTTTCTTTTCCTAATCTTTTGATCTTGCTTTTTTATAATAAATAGCGTTGGACATTTATTCCTGTTGGTTTGGTCTTTCATAGCAAATATAACAACTTCAGAATTTACAGTCCCATTGTGTAACAAAAAAGACTAATACTCAGAGAATGACCTTTATTAATTACCTATAATTTGTCAGTTGGCAGATTAAGGTTTGCTTTGTTGCTTTGTAATTTTTTTCTAAATGAAAAACTCCTGCTTAACGTCATCAGTAGCAATTAAAAGAATTACATATGGCATTTTCCTTTTTTTAGCATAAGGTCAAGAAAAAAAAAGTGATGCCATTTCATTAAAATGTAAATGTGTCAAGTGAAATTTAGCTAACTGAGTATTAATGATTTAATTAACAGGATGAAACCTTCCTAAAAGCAAAGAGAAGATTTATTAATACCAGTCTGAGCACAGGTAATAACTGATTTCAATGGAGAAATACTGTCTTCAGTAAGAAAGTCTTTTCATAAAATCACAAGCTTGAATATATAATGGCTTATCTTTAGTGAATATATTCATGAGAAAATAAAAGCTGAATAAAATTGAAAGAAAACTATCAGCTGTATCACAATTTCAGGTTAGGCAATTTAGATTTACTTCAATAGTTTTTCTAAATAAAGCTTTGATATGTTTCATGAAAGAAAAGTGCAATTTGCTATTAAATTGGTCTATTTACATAAGTTTTGAGAGGAAGAACCATTCTCAGTAAAAAAGTAACCACTTGTACTCTATATAGCTCTGAACATTAATGATTATGTGCCAAATACATCTAGCAAATACATTTCTCTTCTGTAATTCCAATAGAGTTGCTGTTGCTGAATTCAGAGATTAATTTAGTTCTGTGTGCTTCAAGATCAATGACTGAAACTACATGAGATGCTAGTCCTCAAACACCAGTAATAAGCATATCAATTTAATATGCAGGCCCTCAAAATATTTGTCTTTTAATTCTGAAGTTACCCATGGCAGACCGGCAAAGATTTTAAACTTTGTTGGTAAAGTTTACTTGTGTGTTTCAAGACATCTCTATGACTGCTTAAGCATTCACAGTGCTTAATGGTCAGATTGTACAACAGCAGTTACCAATAGTAGTTGTTCAAACGTGTAAACATTGTTACTCCATTTCAGTTTTAGACATGTGCAATGGCTTTTAACAAAGTTTGGATCATTTTCTTAATTTCATCACTTGAACCCGTTGACCAAGTGATGTCAGGATGGCTATGAAGGGGGTGGTGTGCAGACTGACTCAGTTGTATCCACTGCAGCCTTCCAGGTATCTGAATGAAAGCATAAAGCTGTAGTTAAAGCTTTTTGTAAAGCTTGTTTGCAGCCAGGAAGCTGCATGTCTAAAGCAACATTAGTGCAAAATATTAGAAGCAAACAGGGCATTTCTTGAGCATTTAAGTACAACTTGTCACTCATTTAGGCTTCAAAATCATGAGAGCTGTCTCTGTCATTAACACATCAGTTGTCTACTGGAATCTCTGGGTACTTTGGTACATCTTTCCTAGTATTGTGACACTGACTTCTGCTACTTTGTGCTATGCCACTATTTTCTTTCACTTGTTATGGTCCACAGTTGAGTCCCTCTCATTTGCAGGTTTGATTTATTAGAATAGCAGACTTCACATAACATCCTAGAAAAAATAGAGTTGTGTTGATCTGGCATTGGACAGGAAGATGGATAACAAATGTCCTATTGAAGTTTGTTTAATGTCTACTCTAAAGGCATTCTTCTGAGAGACTAGCTTCCTGTGGCTTGGACAGGTGCACTTGTAGCTGGGTTAAAAATTGACTGGATGGCAAGCCCCAGAAAGTGGTGGTGGATGTAGTTACATCCAGAAGGGAACCAGTCACTAGTGGTATGCCCCAGGGCAGAGTGTTAGGGACAGTCCTGTCAAATATCTTCACTATCTGAACTATCTGATTGTGAGCACCCTCATTGATTTCAGATGACAACATCTTGGGTGGTGGGAGTGTTAATCTACTGCAAGGCTCTGCAGAGAGACCTGGACAGGCTTGATTGATGCCAGGACAAGTGCATGGGGTTCAAAATGACAAAGTTCTGAGTCCTGCACTTGGGTCACAACAACCCCAGGCAGTGCTACAGGCTGGAGAAGAGTGATTGGAAAGCTGCCTGGTGGAAAAGGACCTGGAGGTGCTGGTAGACAGACGGCTGAACATGAGCCTGCTTATCCCAGGTGGACAAGAAGGCCAATGGCATCCTGGCCTGTGTCAGAAATAGTGTGGCCAGCAGGAGCAGGGCAGTGATTGTCCCCCTGAACCCGGCACTGGTGAGGCCACACCTCAAATCCTGTGTCCAGTTCTCGGCCCCTCATTTCAGGAAGGACATTGAGGGGCTGGGGCGTGTCCAGAGAAGGGCAACAGAGCTGTGGAAGGGTCTGGAGTGAAAGTTCTTTGGGGAGCAGCTGAGGGAGCTGGGGGTGTTTAGGCTGAGAAAGGAAAGATTGGGGGGAACCTTATTGCTCTCTGCCATTGCTTGAAAGGAGGTTTTGGAGAACCAGGGGTTGGTCTTTTCTGTCACTTAACAGGTAACAGAATGAGAGGGAGCACTCCATTGTGCCGTGGGAGGTTTACATCAGAGACAGGGTTTTGTGGTGACAATGGCAGTGTTAGGCTAGGGGCTGGAGTCAATGATTTTAGAGGTCTTTTTGCAACCTTAATGATTCTATGGTACTCTGTGTATATTCTATGTAATTAGAGCTGCCATGCTGGATTAGACCTCAGGAAAGATGTAGGTGAAGTAGTACCATGGGACTTGCATCAACAAGAGAGGGTATGGGAGTTAAAATTATTGCTTGCTTGAAAAACCTTAGTATTTCCTCTTACAATATAGAACATTATGTTAAACATTATCTAGAATGCATTTTGGGCATTTAATTTATCTTGTTGAATAGTAAAGAGCTGTTTAAAATTGAGGAGTCATATTATGCAATTTGCTTTTTGGAGTCCATTAATAAAATAAAATGGAAATAAACAGTTGCAGGACCAGTGGATTAGCAAGGTGCCAAGTAAAGCTATGGATGAAGAGTTTTCATTGGAAATACAGAGATATGTGTGGCCTATGGTGGTTTGAGGTTAGGCAGCCACTGAGTGGCAATTCAAAGGACATTGAGCAGTGAGGTGTGAGAGAAGACTGACAGGGAGCCTTCTGAAGTACCTCTTCAGTTACTTCAGCAATATTAATATCTTGAAAGCTGCTCTATTTAGATGAATCAAAAATTCTGCAGTATAGGAAAAAACACATTTTGTGCATTAGATCTGTTTCTCTTTCATAATTTTGAAGGATGATCATTGCTAGAGCAATAGTAAAAAAGTAATTTATTTACAGTGCCAGTGAAGAAGTCTGTTCCTAGTCAGTTCTGTGAAAATAAAATTAAGCCAGACCAGTGTTCAAACACAGAATATTTTCTTGACTCTTGAGAGTTATATTCAGACACAAAAACACTCAGAAAACACTTTAAAAAAATAATCTTCCAATGGTACACATGTCCATAAACAAATTGTTCTGTCATATTAACTGCTGCACACCTACATTAGTCTAAAATAAGAGTATGTTTTCAGGTATTGTATGGCTAATCCTTATGAAGTAGCAGGATTGTTGGCTCATGGCTATTGCTAGATTCTAGTAATATCTGTTGATAAATGTTGGTTTTCTTCCAGTGATGATGTTTTAATAGTAGCCACTGAAGTTATATAAACTTCTTAGTCTTCTTTAATCAGCACTGAATAGAAAGATAATTTTTAAATTAACATTAAAGCTTCATTGCATTTATGCTAGGTTACCAAAAATTGCCATAGTCATGGAGTTTCTAAAGACTGCTCATTTCTAACATTACTGTATTTTAGAAGAGTATTATTCTAATTGTTCATCTCTCAATATGCAGAGATTATTATTTAATACATTTCAGTCAAATTGCGGAAAGAGCAAAACTCATTGACACTTCTGAGACTGCTATTCACCAATGTCTTTATTATAACAGTTTCTCAAATGTAATTGCTTTGAAATTCATTTTCTAATCCTAGAGTTTCAATTGTTGGCCAAAGATTGAATTAGGAACAAGAGCCTAGATACTCAGAGGATTCTCTGAGGACTTGGACTTAGGTATTGCTGTTGTGTTAGCAACTACACAGTAATTGTGCCTTTGACCTTAGTTTAATTGCAAAAGATGGTCTGTAATAAGAATTTGTATGAAATGTAAATAAATGTCAGTTGGTGTACTAACAGGCTAATTTATTCATTAGAATAACAATAGCAAAACAAAAGTAGTATTCATAAATAAAAGCTAAGCATATGTTGAGGCTGAGAAAGCACTGTAGCTGTGTGGTTCCTCCAGTAAATATTTTGGCATGCAAAGTTACAACTCTGTCTGAGGAAATGCAAATGAATAAGGGGAAAAACAAACTGGAATGCTGCTACTGGGCTGTTGGTATCAAAGTTTCTCAGTGATCAGGCTGGGGACCAATTTAAATCAAATTTTTTTAAACTGGTGCAGAAGTGAAGTTCTGAAAATTCCAGTGAGCAAAACTGGAGGACACAGAAGATAAAAGAGTCAAAATAGCCATATAGTCAGAAGTGAATACTTTTGAGGATGATGATTTGCTCTTTTATAAGAAGACCTCCTTAAGGATTTTCTTTATAATAATATTTCACTGTTCCCTTCTACTGAGTTGAAGGGAAAGTGAAAGTAGTTTTAACTTTTGAATGAGTAAACCAATTTTCCATCACTTTCCATCACTTTCTATCATTGTAACTTCTGTTATGATGTGAATATAACTTCCCAGTTTTCTCTAGTTTTATCTCCAGCCATCTTTCCTCAACCTCACCACATAGTATCATAACTGAGAAATCCACTGAGAGGTTCTAAAGTGGGAAGATTTGCTGAGGGGTCTCCTTTATGCTCAGGTGTGTCCCTGGGTAAGTCAGTCTAAGTGCTCTCTGCTCCAGCAGGACTCCTCAGTGAAGGTTCCCCCAGCAGGATGCTGACAGACTGTCAGATACAAGGGTCTCAGCTTTCCTGGGGTGCTGACAGACAAATTAGAAAGTAAGGGTTGAGGAAATCTCCCTTTCCATGTGACAGAGGACTTTGTAGATACTTGCTATGCTGTTAAAGAACATACAAAACTAGAGGATGATACTGTCCTATGCTTTTCAGAAACTTATGAATTTAAGAAGTATGGGTCCGATGTGATTAAGTTATTACTGATAAATAAATCCAGACCAAAAAAATCTGCTATTAAAACTAAAGAAGGAATAAAAAAGGGAATTCTGTGGAATGGGAATAGCCCATAATTCATAAAAGAGAGAGTGCATTTGGTCTTAGTGTGTTTAGAGCTATGAAAAGAGCAAATGAATAGCTAGAAATTTAGGGGACTTAACACTAAACATAATTTTCTGGTGTGTAATTTGTGCATACTTTGTTTTCGAGCAAACTAAATTGAAATCAAGACAGCTAATCTCAATTGCCATAAATTCTGCTGCTATTTTCTGCTATGCAAAATTAATGAACAAAATAACTAAATAAGGAGGCACTCTAAATGAACTAAGCATCATTATACCAAGACACTTAAAGTGAAATCATGCAAATCCATCCTGGCAATATTTGCAAAGTGTGTAAAATATGTGTGAAAATGAAGGCATATGGCTATTTCTCACCAAGTACTCCTGCTCACAATACGTAAACAGTCATGAAAATGTGTAGCAGCCAACACGATATGTTGTAACAGATTTTGTTCAAAAATGCATAGAAAGGAAGCAGGAACTAAATTTTCAATAAGGCAGAGCCGAGAAATCAAGGTACGTGGATTAAATATCTGAGCGGGTAAATATTCACAACATTGGTACATTCATATAGTCCAATAGATCTCTTGAAAACTTGCATCTAGACCTGTTCCTAGACATCTACATGCATGAACACTCTTGGGTTTTTCCAAACATACTGTTCACTCACTGCAGAAAGACTCTTCAAATTTTAAGAAGCACAAAAGTTATACAGAATGAATAATAAGGTTAAGATTTTTTTTTCCTAATCTGCTCTGCATACATGCTCACTGAAACACAATATCAGATATTTAGGGTTTAATTTTTTGTAGTAAAACACACACCAAAATTACTCAGCTTTACTTGGTTGGTGTGTGGGTGGTTTTGTTTGGGGTGGTATTTTGTGTTTTTTGAGTTTTGGCTATTTTTTCTGCTTCTATGGGAAAAAAATAATCTTTTTTTTTTTCCAGATTGTCCTTACAAAAATAAAGCAGAATCCAGAAATGAAAATAGTAACTTCATTGAACATAGATGTGAGGGAGGAAATTGAATGAATTTTTTGTTTATAAAAAAAAGTATTGTTTCGGTGTGAGAGAAACTGTGAGACGAGAGGCTAAATGCCTAGGGGAGAGTATTCTGGGGGCTTGTGGTCGATGGCAAGTTGAATCAGCAGTGCCCTGGCAGCCAGGAGGGCCAGCCCTGTCCTGGGGGGCATCAGGCACAGCATGGCCAGCCAGGCAAGGGAGGGGATTGTCCTGCTCTGCTCTGGGTGGGAGCAGCCTCACCTCCAGTGCTGGGGGCAGTTTTGGGTGCCACAGTATAAGAAGGATTTAAAGCAATTGGAGAGCATCCAAAAGAGGTCATGAGGATAAGTGAAGGATCTAGAGGGGGGAAGCTGTATGAGGAATGACTGAGTTCATTTTCAGCCTGGAGAAAGGAAGACTGAGGGGAGAAATAGCAGTCTACAACTTCCTCACAAGGGCAAGAGGAGGGGCAGGTACTGATCTCCTGTTTCTAGTGACCAGTGACAGGACCCAAGGGACCAGCACAAATCATGGAACTGATTAAACCTAAATGAGCATCTGGGAAAATTCCTAATCACCTTTACTTTGCCTCAGTTTGCCCCTCTGTTATTGTCTCATTTAAAAGAATTGCAGGTAAGGCTTTGTTGAATTCCAAGCTTCATCATCTGACTTTATCAAGCCTTATATGAATATTACTCAAAAGAAAATATAGTTACTAAAAAAAAGGAAAATTAGAAACATATAATTTATCTGCTTAAGCTGGTTAATATTCTCACAAATTGGCTGGACAAATATTGAATCAGTAAACAGGAACCAACACAGGTTTCGGTGAAATAGCATTATTCCTTATTGTCTATAGAAATAACTAAGACATGTAGATATCCAAAATCTAGCAGTCACAAAGAAGAATGAAAAGTGGCAAATACAGGCCCCTGTTTAACTGTTTCTGTCACACATAATGAATGCTATATAAAAATCCATTTAACAACAATGTCACTGAGCCCTGTTGTACAGATCCTTCCATGACTGATAATGTTTCACAACTGCATAAAGATCCAGAGACGAAAGCAAATTTGGAGCAGTCTAATCACATAAAGAGTTTTGCAGTCTATCCTGATTCATTTCCCAGAGTGCTGCTTCTTTTGCTGTCTATTTCTGTTTAAAACGCTTACATACTTAATACATATTTGCAATACCTAAGAAGTTATCTGGTCCATTCAAACTCCACACATACTAATTTCCTCAAGACTCTTGAACACTTTATAGTGCTAATTATGTCTATTACTGCCATTTACTTTGAAATTATATGAGGGCTCCCTTCTGAAACAGAAATCCCCAATTTTGCTTAGTAATGAAGAAAGTTCTATTTCAGTAAGGCTTTCTGATCTAATAGCTCTGATTTCATTTAGAAATAATAGATTTACTTGTACAAAGAATGGTGACACATATGTTTAATGCAGATAACTGCTTATCAAATTTGTTCTAATTAGACATTTTTGTATTATAGGATTAATGTAGACACTTTGGGGACACTGCACAAGAAGCATGTGTAATTCACAAGTAAGATGATTTTTTAAAAGCAATTTTGCTTTTTTTTATGCTGTTTCTCCAATGTATGCAGGGTCAAATATAGTGCTAAAAATCATCAATGTCACTAGAATAAAGCTGGGAAACCTTTGATTCTAATGAAGTTTGAACCCGATACATTGCATATGTCTGTGTCTTTGTGCATCTATGAATTTGTTCATCTTTTTATGAATATGAATCCCAATTCAATCACCTTTTTTTTACAAAGAGCTAATTTACATAATTGTGCACCATAGTTTCTATTGTGAAGCAGCTTGAAAAAAAAAGAATTACTAGAAAAACAAGCCTCTTATTCCATTAGTCTGAGAACTAGACAAAATGGTTTTTTTTACTTGATGAAGATATAGCACACTTTATTTACAGTTGTGTCCTCATACCAAAGGCATGGCTAAAGATGAAAGTTCCAGTCTACTGATCAGGTTGAAACATTTAAATCCTGAGGAGAATCTGCACATAAACCATTATAAGTATATTTTAGTTTTGTTTTGAGTTTATTTTTGTCAGAGAAAGCTAATTCATTTTGGTAATATAAACATGAGACAAGCAGTCTTGTGTTATATGATGCCATGAAGCTGATATATTTAAGATCTTTCTTTGCTCTACAATGAACTATAAAGATATGAACCCCATATAAGGCCTAATAATAATCTACATCAGGATCACTGTAAAGAAGAAAAGGTGGAGGGCAGACTTGATCTTTCAAGACTGCTAAAATTACAAGAACGAGGAAGGGTCACTGGTTTTTCAAGCACATTTTGGATAAAACTGGAAAGCTTTATGAAGAATTGAGGAATTTTATGAGAAAAAAAATCATTAACTGCTTGCTTCTAAGGAGATGAAAAGAACAGGAATTGAGTGGAAGGAATCCAATTCTAAAAGTCACATCACTGTAAAACAGAGATTTAGGAAAGATGCACAGATGAGTTCAGAATGTATTATATGCCTTCTATTTGTTTTAGGTCAGGGGCTAGAGTTAAAGATACAAAGCTATGACATTATTTTATATGTACATACACCAATTTGAAAGCAAATCTAAAGAAGAAGATAATAAGCCGGAAGAATAATATTGAGAAATTTTTTGTGGGAAACCCAAAACATCATGGTGTTACACTGATAAGAAAGGGAGAAAAACATGAGAAATCTGATCAGTTAGTTTTTCTGAGGATATCAGAAACACTTATTTTCTTGAAGAATAAAAATTATAGTGGAAGGTAAATTTTAAGGGAAATCAAAGAAAGCAATTAGTGATTTTTGCAAGTTACCTAAGCTCCATAGCTCTTGGAGATATGGCAGGATATTTGATGTACTAAAGAAGTCTTCCTGACCTATGTTGCATGTTAGCATTCACAGCCTGAGCCATTTGCTCAGACACTGTTAGGTACATTGATATCTCAAATCAGTCCAGTCCCCAGCTGAGGGCTGTTCTGGTCCCACCCCAGCCAGCCACTGAGTACCACACAGCTGCTCACTCACTTTGCAGGGAAGGAAAGCAGCTGCTGGTTTGGCTCCAGGATGGAATGTCAAATCCAGTATGACTGCCAGATTGTGAGGCATTTTAACATGCTTGGTTTATACCATGTGAAGTCTTAGGGAAGTCAAGGTGACTCTTTGTGAGATAAGTGCTGCTAGTGATGAATAAGGTCATCGCAGTAAACTGATTATCTACATGTCACTTTAAAAATAATTCACTTATTAGTAGAAAATAACAAAATCACACCAGCCTCAACAAATTGACATTCGTGTTGAAGAAAATGACAGTAATTGGATACCAGCTTTTGCTGCAAAGAAGGCATTACTTTAATATTAATTCTATTTTTGCAGATATTAAAAATTGAAACAGTTGATTTTACTGACAGCAGCTAAATCAGAAATGGAAAAATACATTAGCATAACAGGAATATTCTTCAGTCTAATAAAAATCTAAAATAATATGACGTGGAGAAAAAATACAAAAGTTCCTAAATAAAGTGATAAATGAACCATATACAAGAAAATAACTACATCTAAGAAAATAACTTGATGACAGAGAAGTATTAATGATATTAATTAAAAAGGACTGGAGGTATTATGTCAAACAGCTTAGATCTTACCTAGCAATTGGAAACCTGACAGGACTTATGAAGTGCATTTTTCTATTAACAGCAGTCTGTAGAAGTATAGGGAAAAAATGCAGAGAATGCACATTTCAGATCCACTTAATGACATCCATCACATCCCTGTAGGGGTACTAGAAAAAGGTGTTTAAGTTGTGTACCAATCTCATTTTGCTGATAACACTTTTCATCAGAAAAGATGAAACAAATGTGACTTTCAGAATTTAATCGTGAAGGACAAGGACATTGGATAACAGTAACCACTTTAAATGTCTCAGGAACTTGCACTGTAAATGTGCATGTTATCAACTTGAAGGCAGAGCAACATACTTCAAGGCAAACTACCCAGATTATTTTAGTTCTTGAAGGAGGAAGGACACAGAGTACTTTAAATGCGTTATTCAGGTTACAAAAGAAAGGTGTATTCTCAGCATCACATAAATATGAAACAGTCTGAGGTAAAAAGAATCTTGTAACCAGAGGCCATTAGATCACTTTAGATGGATAAATAACTCCCAATAGCAAAGCAAATATGCAAAATTTCATCAAAGCTACAGCATTGCATTGGTAGTAGGCATGAAAGAAACATTTTCTATACAGAATGATGATTTATTGACAACTAATACTGAACAAAAGAAATTATTTTAAAAATACATTTGAAATTACTGAATATTGTTTTGCAGTTGAAAGATACAAGTGGATTTGCAAGAATGCTGACTAACGTGAGAGAATAATTACAAAGATCTTACTAAGAAAATCAAAAATTAGTCAGAGTCAGAAAACCTGATTGTAAAAATTATACTGATACACAGAATAACAATAACGTCTTAATACTGCTGGAGCACATTTTGTAATGTGACAATACATGAGAAGGGTCAAAAAACACATTTGCCTTTCTAGTCTTGCAGCTAAGTGGAAAAAGAAAAAAGACTGATAGCTTTACTCTATTGGGGAAAAAAAATCCTTGAATACATAATTATATTGAAGGTTATTTCAATTATTTCAAGTATTTCCTTATTAGGCACACACTTTTTCCTATACAGCTATGAAGTCCGGGATGGCTATGAAAGGAGTCATAGGCAAAGTGTTTATACATATTAAATTCACATACAGCCATGTCACTATCAGCATGATTCTTGTGCATGTTTCCTTTACTCAGGCATGTTTTTGCAGACATGTATTCACCTCCTTGGTCAACAAAGAAGGAGAGGGACTTTTTTACAAGAGCATGCAGTGACAGGAATTGGGGGAATGAATGAATTCAAACTAAAAGAGAGATATTAGATATTAGCAGGAACTGACTTGCTGTGGAGTGGTGAGGCACTGGAACAGGTTGCCCAAAGTTGTGGATGCCCCATCCCAAAACGTGCTCAAGACTGGGCTGGATGGAGCCCTGAGCAGCCTGGTCTAGAGAAAGGTGTCCCTGTTCATGGCAGGGGGGGTTGGAACTAGATGGTATTTAAGGTTCCTCCTAAGCCAGGTCACTCTATGATTCTATGATCCTATGATCTTCTCCCGACATTGAGACTGTAAAGCGAACAATTAGCTCTAGATTGCAGAACAAATTTACATATTCATTTCATTCTCCATCTGATCTTTTACAGAAAGAGTTTTGATGTTTTGTTTATAGTTAATTCATTTGTAGCCATTGTTATTTCTTTCCATTTCATGACACCATTATACTGGTCAGAATAAAATACAATCTGAAAGAGAAATTTGACAGACCAAGTGTTTTTTACCTTCCTCCTTCTATGTTTCTCAAAAGAGACATGTATCTTTGCCACTTTGGGACTAACGCAAACTTGACTAGTTCACACAAAACTTTCTGACATCTTTCCTCAAGCTTGAACATTTTTGTCTTCATTGCCACCACTACTGAAGATATTGAATATACTAAAAAAAACCATCATACTATTCAAAATTAAATGTTGAAATGACAGAATGAATGTGTAAAAAACATTAAATTACTTAGATAAATATGTCTCATTGATTTTCAATATGAAAGTATTAATTCCAGTATATATCTTTAATTCCCTCAGAATATCAGATCACACTCATTCTTTCTATGAAGACAGAAAACATGGTCTCTCAAATGCACAACTAGAGAGCAATATTTTAGTTCAGAGGATTGAGCTTTTATCTATAACATTGCAGTATTTTTATTTCCCAGAGTAGCTTACATATAGATTTATAAAAGAATTTCCATTGAATAGTAGTTCTCATTCTTCCATCTGTAATAGAGGCCAGAACTGACAGGTATTTAGGAAAAGAACAGAAAGAGAAGTACAAAAGTATTTTTACCTAGCGTGTGCTCTCAACTTCTAGCACTTTATCTGGACAATCATTATGCAATTTGCAAAGAATACCTGATAGAAAGAGTAGAGAATATGAAGCCAGGCTCTTCTCAGTGCTACCTGATGACATGACATGAAGCTCTGGGTACACATTTGAAGAGTGGAAATTCTGGCAGGAAATACAGCGAGGGTAGTTGAACACTGGAATTGACTGCAAAGAGATGTGGATTCTCTGTCCTTAGAGTTGCTGAAAATCTAAACCCTAAAACCTAACTGGACACATTCCTGAGCAAGCTGTTCTAGCTAATCCTGTTTTAAGCAGGATGTTTTTCCAGATGACCTCCAGGGGTGCCTTCCAATCTCAGCAAATCTCTGATTCTGTGATTCACTTAGGGGTGAGAATATTTATGATATCCGTGAAAAATGCCACACTTCAGAACTGCATATGGTTTTAAGTGCACTTGGAAAGCAAAGCCTGTGCTACTTCTTGGATTTAAGCCCAGGAGTAATAGAAGTCTAACCTACACCTCTAAATAGGCTCCTCAGGCAGAAATGTACTTGCTAGTGTATCAGTGACATTAGCAAAGAGAATACAGTTTATAAAATAAAAAAAATAGCAGTTGGAAATTGATATATAATAGTGCCTCACTGAAATCATTATTTTTGTTCTCTCACTTGAGTTTAAATGTAAAAAACCCCAGTGCTCTGCTAAAATTACAACTGATTTCCTTTACACTCACCTGTAGAAAAATAGTATCAAGGTAAAACTGCCTTTCTGTGAAAATCTGGTAAAGGAAATCTGTTCAAAATAAAAAACCCAACAAGTTATAAGTAGATACAATGGACTTGTAAGATAAAAATTTCAAAGTATATGGAAATCTAAATAGCTGAAGAAAGGCTAATGATGCATAAACTCCTTATTAGACACTTCAGGTGGCCTATCTGAGTCAGAGTTTTCCTACTTCTGTTGTTTTTTCCTGGTCTTTACTGACTGTAATAGTAATGGAGAAATTTAATTAAGAACTGTTATATCCTGTATATCTATCATGTAGAAACTACTGGAGTTTAAAATTCTCCTTTTAACAAGGGAGGGATCTACAGAACAGAAGGGCTGGTAACTGGGGGTGAACCCGAGGTTTCAACTCTCCCTCCTGTTGAAGATCTTCCATATAGCACTCAAATGCTCAAAATATTTACTGAAGTTGCCTTCCTTTGATTTCCTTTGGCAGGAACCCTAAAATAGCTCTTGCCTTGAGGCCACTCCAAAAAAGTAATAGATGCATAAATAGGCTATTAGTTGTCCCTTAAAAAGAAAAAAAAAAAAAAAATCAGTGTTTAAATATCAACATATTATGTAAATCTTGAAAAAAAGTAGAAATCAGAAGGCACATGAAAATGCCATTCAGGAACAACCGTATCTGATTTTTCTTATTATTTTCTTGTTATTTCCTGTAAAGATTGTCAAAATAATATCTTATTTTATAGAATATTCCAAACCTACGATTTGATTTTTATATACAGGATGAGAGATAGACTTTTTGTCCTAGGCTTCACAGAGAGAGGAGAGAGGTTTTGTTTCTCTTTTAAAGAGCAATTAAGTGATTTGCTGTTGGACGACCTTTTTGATCATGTACAAATAGGATTCAGATTATTTGACTTTCTGTTCTGTTCTTGATACACTCTTATTTCCTTCTGAACTTTTTCTCAGGATGCCTAGAGGCATATTTACAGGTAAGTAAGTGAAGAGCAAAAAATATTTCAGGTTTTTAAACACAACTTTATGACACTCTTCAAGAATCATAACAACATTAGTGATTCTAATTTAGAAAGCATTTCAGAAAACTATAAGTATTAAGAAACTGTTCTTAAATTAATAAGTGCATTTTTAACACAATAGGCACCATAATTACCTGTCAGTAGAAAATCAAGAAACTTTTATAATAGTGTAGATAAAAAGGTGAAATTGTGCATTTAGTCTTATTCATGGACCAACAATTAAGAGAAATGTCATAAACAAAATTTTTAAAAAGATTTTGACTTAAACACCTTGGCAACTCCAAGCAGAATAATGATCAATTATATCTCTAGGATTTACGTAGTGCAATTAAAAGATTCTCAGAATTAGCTTTAAATGATATATTTGTTTGGTGTACCTTGTGTGAAAAAATAGAAAACAAATTGCATTGAGCTAACAGAATTATTCCATATTGAATTTTTTTTTTCTTAAAAGACAATTGAAAATGAGGCTAGTCATCCCTCTGAGCAGTTTTAAAACACTGTGGCATCTGAAATAAGTTAGTGAACTTCACTAGAGAAATGGTAAGAAATAAAAGGTGCTGAGTTTTGGTAAGAAAATGACATGCTGGTTGCTATCAAAATCAAATATCAAAGAAATAGTCTTGTCAGAATTATCACAAGAACTGGACAAGGACTACTGAAGATAACAGCACACAGGGATTAAAGGCGAAAAATGCAGATCTTGAAGGACTTGCAATCAGTTTAAAACAATTAAGTTATAGAAGTATTACACTAAAGGGTACTAAAAGTAACATTTATCCTCTTTATCCTTGAAAACAAGAAAATTGTTTGAATAGGACAGTTATCATATGTAGGCATGTAGAAAACATTGTAATTAGTAATGGAAGTTTGTTGTATTATCAATTTACCTAGTTTTTGTGTATTAGCTAGTACATTTGATGGTACAGGATAAAGGAAAGAAAACAGAACACAGTAACCAGACACAGAATTTTGCTTTATCAGGACATTTAACAAGAGATTTGATTCAACAGGGTATTTTCTTTCTTAGGAAAGCAACAATTTTCAGGCTCAAATTTCAGAATCAAAAAATTTTGATTGTAGTCATGGTAAATTAGAAGAAATTTCAGCAGATAATGGCCATTTCCTTTAATCTCCTTTTTATCTGGAGAAAGAATGTATATATACACATTCTTACTCAATCCAGAAATTATCAATTCGTAATCAACAAAAACTCAGGTTTATCTAAAAAATGGAAAACAGTCAAACTTTCCTAAGGGAAAGTTTTTCTCAACATCTCTTTGAGAGTGTTTGAGGGCATTCTAATTATTGCTTCATGTCACTTGCTCATTACAAACGAGACTGTGAACTTTATGGATATTAGGAAGATTGAAGGATAATTCTTACTTCCCTCTTCAATAGGGCTGCAAATAGAACTACCCTAGACCCAGAGAACAGCAGAGCAACTTTATGGTGGCTTGTGGGAATAACACATCTTAGTATGCCTTTTAAATTTTTTAAATACTTTTTAAATTATGAAAAGCTTTACACCTTCAATATATAGAGCAAGTTTTTGAAATCTGGCCTGGAGACAATTTTGAGATAATAAAAAAATAAAATGCATATGTTTTTCTTCTGAGATTCTCTTTAGGTTTGGTTGACATGTAGTGTGAATCTAATGTCAGTTATCCTTTTGGTAAAATTCTGATTGCATGTTAAGATAATGCATCAGGAAACATATCTGTCAAGGCATAGTCTACAAATCATTTGACAATAATTCCAGCTAGTGGCACTGGCTAGTTTTTCTTGAATCCATTTTAATTTTGTTATCAAAATCAAATTTATGAAAGCTGAAATGTTGCATTTAAAGATCTTAAAGACCAATGACCTTTTACACCAAAAGTCTTTTCAGGTGGTCTGTGTGAGACCCAGGTCTGTGTGCTGGAGCAAGGATGGGAAAAGAATACATTTAAAATAATTGCCAAATAAACATGTATCAACTAATTTTTTTTATTTTTTTTTTAGAAAAGTGGTGTCCTTTCCAAGGAAAACAATGACAAGGGAATAAAACATCTGGTGGGAAGGAAAGTTCCTCCTTTACAAGTTAAGATATGAAAAGTCATGGCTCTTCACGTTAACAGTAGAGGAAATGCCCTATACATCAGAGAAATCTGTGTTGCACTAGTATAAAGAAGTTAGCACACAATTTTTTTATTGGTGTATGTGAAAAAAAAAATCCATATATTATTTGACCGTAAATACTTGATCTGTCAGGGAGAAAAAAAAAGCTTTGATATAGAATTAAATAAATAATGAATTAACTAAATAGTGAGTGTGGGAAAAAATGTGGTTTGGTGTTGTGATGCAAATAATGATAACCCATACAATCTCACAAATCCATTTGTGGTTATAATCTAATTTTATCTATCCAGTTGTTTTTCTTCTTTCTATCACCTTTATCACCAAATTAGAACCAAGATATTCTTGATGACAACCAGGCAACCAAGGACTGTGATTTGGAGAGACTTCTTTATAATGCAGAGGCCACTGAAGACATCCTGGGTAACATGTGATGTTCCCGTGCATTATTTCTTTTTCTCCCTTCTTGTGGCCTGCAGCAAGAAGAAAGGACGAAAGAGTAAGGAAAAAAAAATTAACCAAACACCTCCCACCTGGAAGATGAAATACAGGAAGAAATTATGTCATATGCAATGTTAAAAAAGCTCTACAGATTTAAAATCAGCTTTTATGTCCCTGCAGATTTTCTTAAACATCTCTACTCAGCTGCATTCCCAGATGATAGAATCATAGAGTATCCTGAATTGGAAAGGGCCCATGAGAATCATTGAGTCTGACTTCTGGCCCTGGTGAGGTGGGCATCATATACCAACTACATCAGGAAGCAAAAATCCTTCTAGAGTTTGTATTTCACAAAGTTGTTTTTCAAATTAAAATTTAGTATTGATTGCATAATGGAGAATTTGTATATTACACCGACTACTATTTGAGAGTTACAAAGATAGTAGCAGTGTAATTCCACTTGCAAGAATCCTTTCTTCAGGGATTGCTGAAACTCTATTGAATTCAGGCTTTTCAAGAGAATGTGGCTTTTCAACAGAGTATGTCATATGTCCTACATTTCAGTTAGATTGTTTTCTACGAGAAGAGCAACCTTTAAAGTTGCACAGTGCTAACCAAAAAAGGATATATACTCTTGACAGAAGCTTGTCATAAAATGCACTAGAATCCCAAAACAAAAAACCAGCTTGTGTTCCACTTGACATCTGCAGTTTAATGCAAAGATGAAATCGGATATTTCTGGTGATTGCCAGTATAGTGTATACAATTGTGTACAACACTTACCTCCCTAATTGAGGTCAAGTGGTGTCTGCTTTTCAGGAGAAATGTTTTGTAAGAACCCATGGAGTGTAAGTACTACATGTTGTTTCTAATTTTACTAGAATTATTCTCGGTTTTGTATCCGTCACTTTCTAGCCCTGTTAGCCTGTCTTCATCAGGTACATTTTTGCACAGTATTCTGCCCTTTGTGCTCTGAGTTTGCAAAAGTTTTGGCTAAGGCTGTGTCACCTCATTATCTATTTGAGATTTTTTTAAGTTTCAAACTGTTTGCAAGACAACTCATTCTACTGTATCTCTGAAACTGTTTCATACAACACCAGATTTTGCACCAAGTCTGACATTATTCTGTATGCATCAGACCTGCAGAATATGTGCAGATCCATTGGGAATAGGCATCACCTAAAGCAACCTCTTCTTACAGAGATAAATGAGTGCTTTACATTTGGAAAATCTTGGACTTGGAAAACCCTTTGCATTGAAATCACCTCTTACACAAAATATAACTATGATAAAATCCTAAAGATCTGGATTCTACTTTTTTTCTTTTTTACACTAGAACAATCAAGCTGCAGCACATCTGTATTCTTGACAGACAGTTACTGTCAAATCACCTGCAAAACTAAGAGAGTTCATTAAAGAAAACACATTTTTCACAAAGATGTTTTTGGCTCCAGTGAAAATACAAAACAAAGACTGCAGAATAAAGTGACATAGGAAAATAAATTCTTGAGGAATAGGCTCAGACAAGTGAGAAACACAGACCTGGAGGAAAAAAAAAAGAGTTCCTCCAGTAAACATTCTAAAGCAGTGAAATTAGTCAAGAGAGTTCATCAAGCACAAATCATATGGCAGAGCTAATAAGAGGAAAAGCTAAAAAACCCCAGCTCCAAAACCAGCTCTCAGGTACTTTGCATATGTGGCAATAATACAGAAATTTCTAGAAAATTGTTCTTAGTATCCATTTGCTTTGAGAATGTAAACCAGATTTTACTTCAAAAGCAATTTCATAATAATGACTTTTCACATGGAAGAGATAAAGCAAAATTAGAGATGAAATTCAACACTGAAAATATTTCTTTGGTTTTATTCCAGCTGACATCTTTGTTTCCTGGATATCTACTTTTCTTTTATTTATTTATTTTTTTCACTCTAGCAGACCTTTACACTATTTGGCTTACATTTTAAGACCAAAGCTACTGTACCTTTCATTCCCTGATTGATATTTGCAAGCCAGCAGGTGCTAATGGTGCAGAAAAGTACATACGAACTTGAGAGAACATTGTTGAATCACAGCATGAAGCCCAAGATAATATGGATATATACACTCTAGTTTTTCTGACACAGACTTTGAACTGTCATAGGTTTGGATAACAGTTGGTCAAATATTTCATTTCAAGGAAATTATTTTTTTGTGTGTGTGTGCCAAAAGAAAATATGATGTTAATCCAGTGAGACTTGGGCCCACGCTGCTTCAAATAAGATTAAAGGGATTGCCCACCAGGGTGAAGTTCTATTAAGTTTATAAATATTCATTGCTATATTGAAAAGTTTAAAGCAGACTGAATTTCAGTTAATTGCTCACAGAAAGTAATCTTCTTATTTAAAAGAATACTGTTAATTAGATTTTCAAGGAAAAAAGACTGGGAACCCAAGATTTTTGTACAAAGAGAGGGCTTTAGGCAGCTGAGTTTTAAGAAACACAGAAGTGATCAGATCTGTTGCAAGGGTAAAATTAGTTACTAGTTTGGTATGAAGATATTTAGGTATTTTCCAGTTACAAGATAGTATCAATATTTTTTAAAAGGATTCTTTGCAAATGAATTTACTCAGCCAATCAGAAGTTCCTGGGTGTTAGTTCAAAAGATATTGAATCCCTGGCCATATCACACAAAAGTAAATTAGTTAAAAGACTTGAGCTATGCCATGCAAAAACACAGACTAGAGGTGTCAGAGTAGAAAAATTATCTGTATCAGAGGGCCTACAATAAAAAAAAGCAAACCAAAACAAAAGAAAGCACACCTCTTCCCTCCAAAAAAACCACATCTCCAGTATCAGTAGACAGCACAGCTCATACCAGTACTGTAATGAAGATGGTGGCCACAAAATGTTGTCAGTACTGAAAGAATTACTTGGTGAGTGTGTGAACAATGTTAACAAAACAGCATTTTCCTTACAATGTCTTGCAACGTGCACTACTTTATCTGTATTTCCAGGAACAGCATTAACAAGACATGTTGCAATTCAGCAAAACACAGGAAAACACCAGTGTTAAGAAAAAGTACTCACATAGTTTCTTTGCCAAGAATTGTGTATGTTCATGGAGCTCAAGGTTAGAAGCTACAATTTGTCTCCTAGTCAGTTTGTCACAGGCTGCAATAATTGAACAGTTGTCTATACAGAAAAAAGAAAAAGAAAAAGAAAGGCTGAATTTGACTAGAGGCTCTACATGGGGAAATAAGTGGGAAATTAACTAAGAGAGGCCATAAGTTGTCTCAGTAACTCTCCAGAAGAGCACTCTTTTGCTGCTGTGCAATGGATTTTATTATGGTTTGGAAACATATTAAGATACAATACATTAAAGTTTTCTTTAGTACAACATTTTCTTTGCCAAACAGGCACTGTAAGAATGGCAACAATGAAGTAAATAAATTCCTTCTTCTCATTAATTTCCACTTGTAGACAGTTTCAAAATAACACCTAGTGAAAATTTGTCACACAGGCTATGCTAGTAGAGAGAATCCACTTTGATGATTTACACCAGAGGTTAATCATCCTTTTAAAAAGGATGTTTCTTTTCACACTTAGGATATATACAACCTTGGCTTTCAGTCCTTAGTTCTTTTTTTCTCTTCTTTTTAACTATTTAAATAAGGGGGCTTTTTGTAGTCTATTATGAATATAATGAATGAAAAGAATTTTTAAAGTCAGTGGAAAAAGCTCTCATTAAGTTGAGAGGATTTGAAACTGCTCCAGAAAATCTGAGAAAGTTTTCTTACTTTTTTTCATTCCTTCATGAAGTTTGTTTTCCAGTCTGCTGAATAATGAATATTTCGTTCAACATTGAGGGAAAAGGCACAAAATAAAACTGATTTGTTCTGAGGGTAATGCATAACTACTTCTAGGTTGTTGTTAAAGTAGGAGTGAGCCCAGGAGATGAATCTGTAATTACATGGATCCAGTTGTTTTGATATTTCTCACAGCTAACACAGTTCTAGATCTTAAGTAGGACAGATGATTGCCTCAATATGAAGCTGTGGTTTAACCCCAAGCAGCTGCCAAGCCCCACACAGCTGCTCACTCACTCCTCCACTAGCACAATCAGCAAGAGAATCAAAAGGGTAAAAGCAAGAAAACTCATGGGTTGAGACAAAGACAGTTTAACAGAGAGAGTAAAAGTCATAAAAGCAAAGCAAAACAAGGAATGGAACGGAGATCTAGTAAGTTTTGCATAGTTCTGAAAGTGTTGTTTCCTAAATTAAGTTCCCTGAGAGTCTGACTTTAGAAGAAGCAAACAAGTCAATTCTCCAGAAAAACAATATGAAAACATTATATAATCCCAGTAACTGATTTTTCCCTAACAATTATGTAAGCATCTAAATTGCAATGAGATATGTCCTTGTTCTTTGAACTTTGGTTTAGATGAGTAGTTATAAAACAATAATTTTAAAGTTTCTTAGCCAGAAAAACAAACCCTAAATCAGAAAGGTGGAAGAAAAAGAAAACCCTTCAATACTTTGTTGAGATATCTGCTCTTGTAAAACCAAAGACTGTATATGCATATTTCTAAGTTTTTATTTTAAAATGCAAAAAAAGCCTTCTCCTTTCCAGCATCATAGATTATACATAAAAAAACACCCTTAATAGGCTGCCATCTTGGTCCTTTTTCAGTCTCGCCTGTATCTAGAAAATAATTGTGCTGATTCTGTGGTCATAAAATAATTATAAATTATGACTCAAAAAGACAGCTTTAAACTTTGATCTATGGCACATAGGATGTTTTCTAAAAATGCAATTGTTGACCTTAAGTTGTAGTAAAATGCCTATCTAACAATTTTTAGCTGTGTATAGGTAACAGGAAATCATGGTATAAATCCGACATTAATACGTCTCATGGAATTTTCTGTGGAAATCTATATATGGTTCTATAGAGCACAAGAAAAATATTTCTATGTGTATTTCCATTATCTTTTTGTGCTGTTAGATAATCTCACAGGCTTCAATGCCTGTTCATGAAGATATCTGTGAATGCTTGTGATATTTGCAAACAAACATTGATAACAATTTAAAATAATTTTAAAAAATGATACATTTTAAAATTAAAGTTTCATTTTAGAATATTTTTTCTTTTTCCACAGCTGTTTCTTTTTTTTTTCATAAATATTGGAGTTTTTTCAAATGAGGCCCTTTCTGCTTTTTTTTTTTTGTAGATACACTTTCCTAGCAAATAGACATTGATCAGAAAAACTTCAGACACCTACACTTTATAGAAGTATTTCAAACTGTTTTGATTTCTTACTTCTCAATTTATTTTGCATGCTAGTTTGGGATCACACTGATAATGTTCTTGAAGTCAATGCTGAATAATTAAAATTTCTTTTTCAAATAAATAATTGTTTTTTTCCAGCTTAATGTGGGATTTCAAACCTATTGCAACTGAAGCTTGATTGATGCACATGTAATCACAAGTCTTTTTGCCATAACCTTCTTACATCTGAAATCAACTTTTACAAAAATCAGCTATTTATATGGTAATATTATCCTGTGGCACACAAACCCCAACCCCTTTTATTTAATCTTCATAATTATGTATCATTTAAAGGAAAAGCTCGCAGTTGGCTTGAAGGTTGAGAGACAGGCTTATGAGTCTGAAATATAACCTTTTTCCCCCTCTGATATATAACTGGGTTGATAATATTTCTCATTCATAACAAAGCTTTGAAAAAATATAAATAGTTGCTAACACAGTAGCACAATTCTTTTCAAATGGAATCAAAAGAGATGGATTGGGATGTTCTTTCCAACTAGCACTGCTGGTATAAATGTCTGTGAAGAAATGACCATGCTAACCCCTGGGTACAGATGTGTTAAACAACCATTAACTGCAGAGATACATTAAACCTTTAATAAACAATAAAAATTGCACATTAACAGTTTTAGGTTGTGGGAAATTTAAAATTAATTATTTAGGAACATTAGCATATTTTTTTAGGTATATATAGCAGTCTTACCTTAAGAAAGAGAAGCTCTTCATGACCTTTCAGCAAATTTTAGACAAACTAACCAACTGTGTCCTTTAAACAGTTTTTTGTTTCTGATTAAATACTGCAGAATTGTCTCAAACACATTAGTATTAGAGTACTTACTCCTGCCTTACTAAGTTTAGGTTGTGTAATATTTCTGTCTTATATATAAAGTGGAAAAAAATGGTAAACTGATCTTGAAGTTGTATGTGCTCCAATCACTTATCTTAGAGTTGGAAGCAAAAAAGCAGTGTTTTTCTGCCTCTTTTGAATTGACACAGTAACTTTGACTTAAAGTGGATTACTATTCACTTGTCAGAAAGAAAAAACACATACCTGGATACTGACAAAACAACAGAATATTTTTGGGCCAAATTTCTGACATTAATTTCTTTCAAATGTTAACAATGAGAAATAAGTGGCACATCACAATGAAGCTAAATGTACTGCCAATTTATTTTTAATTAAAGGTTATAGAAACGGAATATAATTTTCTCTGCAAGGAGAAATTGAGTGGAATTACTACAGGCTTTGAAGAGAAGTGGTGTCTGAAGTAAGACTTAACTGCAGTACATTCTGTGTCTTTCAGGTAAGGACATTATGTAAGAGGAAAAAAACACCGTCTGTTAGCAGCCAGAAACAATTTCTGACTGTAGATGTCACAAAAATTGGAAAAGTAAGTGAACATGTCCTGAAGGAGTATCATGTATCTCAAACAAATAACAAAATGAGACATTTGCACTTTGCTGAAGTACTAAGTGTTGAGAACTTCTTTTGGAGTCATTGAGAGATATAGCTCTCAGAATTCCTGAAAATAAGACTGACTAAAGATTTAATTAAAATTATGCTAGATTATCATATACAAATCACAATTTTATTTAATCCTGAATCTTTTGTGTATTACTTGGCACATCTTGTTCTTGAATTGTTATTTAAATTTTTTATTATACAATGACAAGGGACCGTATCAATAATCTATAAAATTCAATAAAAAAAAGTCTGAAATAGGAGGTAAACATTGAAACAGCATTTATTAAACATAGTGAGGAACTCACCTAAATCCTCAGTTTAAAAGGCAAGGAATAGTCTGCGTCAAAAAAAAAAAAAAGAAAATAGTCTATGTTTCCAATACATACTTACTTTCTTTTTTTTTTAATTTCTTTTATTTTTTAAGTTGTACACAACTGCTTGAACATGGTCATCTAAATGTGGAACATCTGTCATTAAAAAATATTTAAAATGAAATAAAGTATGAAACAAAGTATTTTGACATCTGATGTATTAAAAATAAATTAAACTTAACTTTTACTTCTCCACATGTATAATCAAAAAATTCAGGGAAGGATATTTAAGTTTAATAACCTAAAACCACTTTCATTCAGCAAGGTTTAGAACTTGACATGAAAATACTTAGAAAAGTGGGAAATGACACAATTTGGTTATATTTTGGATAAAATAATAAAATTACATAGAACACCTTTTTCCCACCTGCAACAGAGAGGAAAAGAAGATGTGTAGTTGCAGCTCCAGATAGTTCAACATACTGAACAGGAAACAGCAGCAATATTGTGAAACTAAAATTGGTGAAGTTTATAAAACATCCAGTACAGGCTGACCACCATCTTTTTGATTAGTTCTACTTTAAGGTATCTTGAGACCTTTATTTCTGCATATTTCTACATGCGTAAAAAATGCAAAATCCCAAGGTCAGAATATAATATTGCATCAATATATCAAATTAAAATATGATAGAATTTTAGCAGTGCTGCCCATAGAATATACAATAAATACGATTTTTATGGTGTTTTCCATGAATTAGGAAGGAAAAATTTCCCTCTTTAAAATGTCCAGTGCTCATTAACATTTTACCTGGATTATAAAAGTGCTGCATGATATTCAGGTGTTAAAACATTTAACATATTCCTCCATGATCTTATATTCAGTATGATAAAATGATGGAGGGAGAAAAGAGCATCTATTGAGCAGCATTTATAATTGAACATGGTTTCTTATAAATTATGGTCAACAGTAAAAAGAAACCTTATTATAAATGTTCAAGAAAATATGAGGGAAATGCATTATATATGTAAAGGAATGTAAAGACATGTAGAGAACAACAGATTTAGATTTTTCTGGAGATCTGCAGGTGTATTTAGGTTTTTTAATTTGGAAATTCATCATTTCAACAGATAGGTCCTAAGTTTTTTAGGACATGAGAAAAGAAATATTCTGGTGTTTTGAAAACTTTTTTTCCTTAGTTTGACCTGAGAATAAAATCTTAGGGGCCTTACACAGTAAGAGGAAAGAAAAAACCCACAACTTAAGATATCAAAGTAAAACCTATTTTGGTGGACCAAAACCATGCTCATCCATTCATTCATGTCATTGCATTTCGATGACTTCACATTTTCACACCATTTTTTAGGCCATGATTATGGATTTTTCAAAACTTCTTTAACAATATTTTAGTTTTATTTCACAGGAATGTAAGAACCACCACATGGCCTGATGTCTTGAAAGAGAAGATTATTCTTTTACTTGTGATGGCATTATAGAAAGTGGATTGATGTTTAAAAAATTAAACAAAACATGGTGGGTATATTCCTTTAACCTGAAGCCAAATTATACACTCAGTGTTGATGTCATATCAGTGATTCATGTTTTATACGACTCATGATTCAAAAGTGAAATTGTGCTTTTACATTCTTATTTTGAACTGTGCAATTCATGAATTAGTAATTTTTTTCTTTAGGGTGAGGAGAATGCGAGACAATAACTCTGGATTTTCTAGCAGAAAATAATGAAAAATATTCCTATGTCTGGGAGTCATAAAAGCAAAGAAGACATTTCTGAACTCTTTTCAGTAACATTATTCATGCAGAGTAAAAGACATTATGCTGCGGTATAAAGTTCTGCTTTACAGCCAGGACAGGTTTCTAAAATATAATTTTGCTTCTTCATTTAGAAGAAATAAAACTTACCAAAGATCAATCTAAGTCTATTTTATCAAACACAAATGCTCAAATCATTATGATTTCTAGCTTAGTGACAAAAACATTTTATTCCAGCTGCCAGAATGGATTTTCAATCCCTACCAATCCTCTTCAGTACAGTGAGGCAAAGAAAGATGATTTTATTTAGCTGAAATCCTTGGGCTCCCTTTAAAGTACTAGAAAAGTATTAGTTGTAGTATTCACCAATAAAAAGTTAGAGAGGAGAAATTAGAAAGAAGATTCTGCTCATGCAGGTAAAGAAATTGGGGGAAAAAATAATTAAAAAAAAAAAAGAAAAAAGGCAAGCTTAAATCACCTCTATCAAGATAAAAATAGATTGCTTATGAAAGAAACAGTAAAAAAAATCTTTCGCGTAGGCTTTTCGGAACAACAACACCTCCCTCATTGTTCAAGATTATGTTTGGTAAATCTGATAGTGAAAAATTGAATTCTTCTATAATAAAAAGGCCGGGTATTTTTATCAAATGATCATAAAAACTGGTATCAACTTCTGTCTCTCTACCAGTCTTGCTATAATTTGCAGAAAGACAGTAGCTTTTGACAGTAGATTACAGCATTCACCCTTGCTTAACACATCCCAGCAAGGGTGGTATGAAAGCCATCATGCTCAGGATGAATAGCTGCAGAGAATGCCGGCCAAGAAAAACCTGCTCCATGTTCTTAATGTACCAAAATGACAAGAAATTCTGAGGTAACTCGACATATTCTATTAGTGTCATGTTGGGATACTATTGATAGATATACAGAGAGATACTTTCTTTAGGCTTTTTGTACTGCAGTAAATTCTCTGAAGCTTTTCCAATTTTATCTCCACTAATGTAATGTATGCCATTAAAACTAAAAAAAACAACCAACCAAAAATAAAAAACAAAACAGGGGAAAAAAGGTGATGGATGGTTCTGCTTTAATTGCCAAAATTCCTGGAACAGACTAATTTTCAATGTCAAGTCTTTAAAATGGGGCTCAGGGAGACTGATTTTACCTACTTTCCAAGTATTTTAATAATTTCATTAATATTTTAATGACATTTTATGAGCAAATGTATACGTATGTGTCAATAATACATTTTAAATGATAAACCAGGACTTTATGGTAAATTTTGCTAATTTTGAAAAATACTGAAGGAGGTCACAATGTTTCAAGTTAACTATATGTGTGATTCCAGAGCTGTGAACTCTGCCATGTAATATAAATATTCAACCAATCACTCCAAAATATGTAATGTTAAATTTATTAAGTGAACACACACTTGCAAGGTTTTAGCTATCAGTCTAATTATTTAATATTTCTGATAGCAGCTGACAGCTATAAATATTAATTCTCAATTATCTTGTTTACATGATGTGAGGATCTGGGCTCAAGTAAGCAAAATGTTTTAGATGTGGTTTTCAGGTACAATGTTTTTTCTAATGGACTTCTGGTATTTAAAACTCTTTGGAGTATTCCTCTGCTAAGTGCAACACTGGCCTTAGAAGGTCAGAAAGTGGGTGAATTTGTAAAATTGTATGACTTCCCTCAAGCTGGTATTTTGTAGATATACAAAATAAGTGACAGTGGGCAAGGAAGAAAAGGAATATATTAAGCAATGTTTTCAAAAAATAATGTTAAGCAGGTTTTTCCCACCTTATCTTTCCTTTGTTCTCTGTTAGCTATTTCGATTTTATATGGTTTAAATAGCTTCTAAGTATTGGTTTGTTAAAAGTTATATTAAATAATCTTTTACCATAACCACCATAATAGAGTTAATGTGATCAATTTTGCATTACTGCAAATGTTTCCCCATTGATATGATATATGATATTACCTTACATTATGTCAATTTCAAATATTTATTATATTTTACTACACATCACCACCCACTGTTAGAATTCTAGTAGCACTTAGAGTAAAACTCCCTAAAAAAGGACAATCACACAAAACTACTACCCTACTTTACCCTACTTTATTTTACCACATATTGTAACACCACCTGTTGCTTTCAGACAAAGTATGAGCATCTCCCAATAACCATGTGCACTGATGAATGAACAGTATTTTAAATTGATGTGACACTGCTAAACTAGCAGGCATTTCTGTGGCCAAAGACCCCCCGCCCTTGGGGAGAGTCCAGCATCTTTACGAGAATACTTAACCAGTGAGCCAAGAACTTGGTGGTCTAGAAAAACAACACTTCAGATAGATTATATGTTAATATGTTAATTACATTAGCCAGATGGGAAAAAAACCACAGACCTCTATCTCTGTGGCTGTTGCACAATGAGAGTGTTATAGCAATGTGCCCATCCACAGAGGATGGAAAATCATTTTGTGGAAATAGTCATTGTACTTCTTTTCAGTTAGAGCTGCAGTGAGAAAGTTTAGTGGAGGTGCTGTTTGTGATTCCTTTTTGCAATTTTGTGCAAATGTAAATTTTGTTCAGTGCAAACTGTGACATAGCAGTGATGTTTTCTGTATTTGATATTCGATTTATTTATTTGATATTGGTTTTAGAAAACCTGGAATCTTAGCTAGATTTCTCTGAAAATTTCCTTAATCCTTGAGCTTGTTCTTTTGGTGCCATGAAATGTAGCATTCAGTCAAATGGAAATTGTGTGATACTTAGTCTACCTCACTAGAAAATAATATTCCAAATTTAGGGGCATTTTCATTCTTTCTAAAAATGATAGAAAATGCAGAACATATGCAACATTTGCCCAAATTCAAGAATCACTATACAAATAGATATGAGGACTTCATTTTGGTTTGTGTCAGATGAGGCTTTTGTTTAGATAGAATCAAAGTCCATATATACAACTAGACTTTACATTGAATAAAAATATGTAGATAAAAGAACTGAACAAACTTGAAGTAACATTTCTAAAATAATGCAGTAGACAAGAATAATTTCAATTTGTTTATCAGTAGGAATTACTTTAGATTGTGTGGTCTGATTATAAAAAATTGACTCACAGAGAAGTATCAGGTATTGAAGAGGAAAATGTAAAAATGCATATGAAAAATGATTTATTCAACAAAAAAATTTAAAAAAATGAAAAAGAAAACTAATTTAGGAATTCAAAAAATATGAAACAATATTTATGCAAAGAACACTTTTTGAGTGTTCATCAAAAATCTACCATAGAAAGAAAATATTAAAACATCTGGGCCTACAGGATGAGAAAGACTGAAAGAAATAATCTACCACTTAGGCACCATGTAAATATCAAATCTTCAATTGAAAAACCAAACAAACTCTTGGTCTGTGGCAACTCTGCAATATCAACAATTAAATTTAAAAAACACATTAAATTAAAAGACATGCATAAATTCCATTGCCTTGAACTAGGAGCAGGAATAAAACTCCACATGAAGAAGGAAGGAAAACAAGGAACTGAATGAAAACAAAACAGATTGTGCTGTTGATTCTGTGAAACATTTGATGTTAATATTGTGCACCAGAGCATGTTCTAGAATAATAGACATATTTATTTTACCTTAGTCACAGGGGCAAATACCCAATTTTATGGAGTAAAGTTTACTTAAAATCTACAAGTATTCATAACATGGAAGACTTTTGTGACCTTTTTTTTGGACATGGCTAACAGAGCTTTTCACTATTTAAAAAACATTTTTAATTCCAGTTTGAGAATATGAAAATAATCTTTTATGCATAAGTATGGATGATTTTTTTAGTAGTCTGGAATATTCTATGAAGATATTACCCAAATATGACCTGTCTGGAAATAGGAGTAAATATTCTTCTTAACATATTATGCAAATTTTCCATTTCATTGATTTTATAGTTTTTAAAAATGCACACTCTTCAGTGTTGGAGATAAGATGCTAAAGCACTTCACTCTAATGACTACCTTTCTTTTGTAACTTGACATGTAAAAAAAAAGTTGGCTTTAAAAATGTAATCTCTCTTAGCATTCTTGCTTTTAATTAAAAAAAAAAAAAAACAAACAACAACTCCAACAAAATCTGTCATTGAATGGATTGGTTGTTTAGGGACATTTATTTTTCCTGGTATCTGGTTTTCTTCTGGTAGGGAAGGAAATAAGAGATCTGACTCAATAACTTGATGGATGTAATGAAAACACAACATCTACAAGTGATTAAATGAAATCTTATTTCATGTAAGTAACAAAGGATTAGAAAGCCGATTTCTCTTTTATAAAAGGTTATGTTAAAGGTTATTCTATTTCTTCAAAAGTCATTCTGAATTCTGCTTGATTTACTCTTAGGACTCTGTGCTGCACATGATCTTAACCTTAAGATTTCCATTACTTTCCACATTCTTGTGTAGCAAGTTCTCCATAAACAAAGGTCAGATTCCCCTCATTTATTGTGGTATAATTCTGGGAAAAAATGTTGAAATCAGTGTAATTGCTTTGTAAACCAAGCTTTTACACAGAATATGAGAATAATTAAAATTAATTTGCATCTAGACAATGTTTCATAATACTTCATATGTTTGTATCTGCTTTGTTGTCTAAATCAATTTTGCTGGCATTTCATCTCAGGCATCTAATTATTTATTTTTAGACCATGGTCTTCATTGTAGAATGTGACATGAGCATGTGCCTTCCCCAAAGATGACAATTTAAAGAATATTCTATCCTTTTTTATGTCCCAAACTTGAAGAAGCTGCACTTTCCTGTAACTGATCTAATTGGATTGTACTTATTGGATCAATAAGGCTTGAAGGGTTCACATATTAAACTTGTGCTTTTATGGTAAATCTTCTGTTGTTGGTCTTCAGTTAAGGGCAACTACTGCTCTTAAAGCTCACAACACCACGATCTTGTGGAAAAACAACATTTGTAAACAGGGATACTAAACAATGGTAGTGCTACAGCAGCAACTGCTACAGCAGCAACTGCAAAAATGTCTGAATTTTGTGTACCCATTTTGATCTAATAGTATCATGTAATTAATGTATAGAGCTGTACATACAGCTCTATATATTAAATGCCACATATGCAGGGAACCTGTGATATGCTGATCTCAGAGGAAAACCATTATGTGACAAAAAGGTGTGTGTAAATAAATATAGATGACACAGAGTATGCTGGGTAAATACATAGTTTGAAAACTGATACTTCAGGGACTGAAGCACTCTATTAAAGAGGTTAATCAACAAAGGGATTATTTCATTAATTTCATTGTCTCTTACTCTTTTTCTAATTCCTTCCCTCCAATTTTTCTTCACTCTTTTGCTCTTTCTTCTTATGTATAAGCATTAACTTGGTCTTAAAAAGATACTTTGAGAAACTGAATTTATTTTCATTTAATTTAACCAAAGAAAGCTAGTTTTGTTGTTTTGAAATCAATATGTAATGCCTTTAGAGAGATATTTGCATTCCAGGTTGAAAATAAAGTGGTGGACGTTTTTGCATTATCAGTCCTTTTTTTCTCATGGTGCTGAAGACTGACTCCAGAGAACCTGCTAATTCTTATTGTTTAGCTCTTTCACCACACTCAAGGATCTCCAATGATACTTATTGCTTCAAATGTGCACAATACCTTTGCACAGATGAAATAAGTTTGCAGGCAATAAGAACAAATTTACTGTAGCAGTGAAATTTCCCTGAAATTACTCTGAAACTATATTTTCATTTTTTTTTAATAGACAGTATCTTTCTTATGAGAAAGGCCAATAGACAAAAAAAAAACCTGTTGGTAAACATATTGACAGTTTCTTAATTTATTTTTGAAGAAAATAAAATTATAGGGAAAAGGTATAACAAAATGCTACAAACAATGTATACAGAATATGTGAGGATGAAAATATAACTTAGGTTACTATAAATAACCTATTACAAAATTTATGTATTGAAAGGAATTCATTGTGTCAGAAATTTTGTCAGGAAACTTGCATATTTAAGGACAATAATCCTGTTTGCTGATTTGTTTATTTATTTATAAGCCATTTCAATGTGAAATGCACTGCTGGACAAAGAATCTTAATGCACAGTGGATATAACACCAGGCTTTTACACAGCATTATTTGCATACTTTATTTCCATTCTTTTTATGAACAGCATGTTGTTGCATTTGTATGGAAGTGTAAGTTCATACATATTTAAACCAAATTCTCTTGGCAGGATAATATAGAAGTGTCATTAATCTTATAAATTTCAGCAAGCAAATGACTTGTTTCTTACCTAACAATAACCATTAACATGGCATCAGCACGAAATGTGTTTTACCTTGAATACTGCTGTAAAGTTATCATCTCAATCTTCTGAACTGGTACAGAACCCTGAAGATTGATGGAGAGAAATACTAGAAAAAAATTAAGAGGACAGTACAAGTAGCATTCTGAGTGAACACTGCTCCTGTTCTGCTCAAATAATGTGTTTGAACTCATGAATTCACTTAAATACTGACTCTCCTAGGCAGGCATTTTGTAAGTGGCCAGAAGACAAATGACCAAGGTATTGTTTGAGCAACATCTTTTGAAAACCCTTATTTCAATCTAGATAATAAGCACAAATTTAAGATAGCTCAATTAAAAAGAAAATGCTCCCGACTTAAGACTTCAATGCCTCCATTGTTACTTACCCCCATCATCACGTAGGTCTGGTGGATCATAGAGTCCAGTACTTCTCTGTCTGACTAGACAACACATTAGCACGTGAAATTGGGTGAGTGACTTATCAGCAGTGAACACATCTACTAATCTGGACTGATTCCAGTGCATCTCATCTTTGTGGGTCGCTTTCTCTTGGTGGTACTGGAAAGGGTTTAGAAAACAGTCACTCTGTCCTGCAGAAGTATTCAGAGGAAGTCTTCTCTGTAAGGCAGAAATTCTTCAGGAGCTGTTTTTGTGAATAGGCTGTTAATGAGATACTGCTAGAAAATAGTTTTTTGTATACAATCTTCTTTGCTAGGTAAACAAGAGTTCTATTTCAGCTACCTCAAGGGAGCAGCACCATCAGCTGTGAATGAATTATACAAAAGTATAAAACTAAATTTTTAAGATTTAACACTCAAGAGCAGATTTTTAGAAGAATCTCAAAGTAAGTATAACCACTTGTGTAGCTAAGGCTTCTAAATTCCAGGATCACGTTTATTCTCAGCATCCTGTTACAGTGTGGATTTTCCTGCTCCTAGTTTATGTGTTGTGCATCAGTTCTGCAACATAGCTAAATTTGCCTGTGGCTTCCAGAAAGCCTTAGACAGCTTCAGGTTTGTGAATGCAACATCATGCCTAGATGCTGATTCCAGCATCCACAAAATAATGCTTTGGAGGCTCTCAATACCATTACTGGATATAGTTACTTGTATGTGAGGCCAGAGACCAGTGCTGGCTTTTTTGGACTTGTAGTTCAGTATGTCTTCATTTTCCTTATGACATTATAATTCCTTTCTTTTTTCCCTAATGGCAACTTAAATCTGAACAAACTTATTGAAGACAGGTTGTGTTCCACTATCTCCTTCTAAACTAATTTTTTTTTCATGACCTTTTATCTTTCTTCCCTTACTCTTTAAAAGTCTTTAGTTAATCTGAAACATTAGAACTGAATTGGATAGCTACCATTCCTTTTAGGATGTTCAATGTAAGCACACAGAGACACACTTCTGTCCACTTATGACTGCTTTGTAAATTTATAAGGATGTTTATAAGTGTTTTGAAAACATTCTACTCCAATCCTGTCGAAGATACTGTAGTTCTATGTGGTACTATGGGCACAGGTTAAATGAACTAAGAATCTCTTTTCTCTCATCTCTGACTCATAAGATTGAAAGAAAGAAATGGAAACTGTAAAGCTTCTGAAAGATTAGGCGGAGGGGAAAGAAAAGAATCAATATACTTCATAAAGTTCCACACTGCCTTGTGGAAATCACTGTTGACATTGCTGGAGATCTTCCTCTGTCCCTGGCCTGCTATATCACTTGCACAATTTGTCCTTTTCAGTGTTTTACCAGATCTAAAGGTATACCAGGTTTTGGTTAAAATGCAGAGTTCTTCTACTCTTGCTATTTATATATCCTCTTTCTATAGTAAACTTATCCTATTTACATAAATATACTGGTTTTGACTATTAACTCAAAAGTTTAGATGTATTGAAGGGCATTTCTGTCTTAAAGCCACATCTTGGAACTTCTTAAATTACTTCTAGTGATTTAACTGTGAGTTGATGCCTAACATTCCAATGAATCTTATAAATCTGGTTGGTTATGGCCAGCCAGCGTTAATTTGGAACTACTGTACTGTTACAAAAGGTATTAGAATCTGCTAAAACAGTAAGCTCAGGAGAGTTACTTCTTCTCATAAAATAGTACTTTACTTTTGCATACAAATTGAATTGTGTTTTGTTTTAAAAGTAGAGACAACTTACTTACCCTGAGGATATGTTTTATTATCATGTGAAATATGGAATGCTATTCTGCTTCTGGACATAAAAGCAATTTTCCTCTGAATCCCTCTAGAAACTACTGCATCAGCTTACCTAGTTATCTAACATCTGTGAGAACTGTCTTTCAATAAGTGTTCTTCAGTGTTATTAATTTGTACAAGACTGTACAAATGAAATATTTAATAAAAAAGATGATTTTGTATTTCTTCTAAAGTTAAATAAGACTAAATTTTAGTTTTTATGAGCAGATCTTACCACACCGTATTTACATTTATAAATCTTGTGGTGGGTTTGCCCTGGGCAAAACTACAGGGGAGAGATAGGAAGAACAGGAAACAAGCTTATGGGTCAAAGTAAGAGAGGGAAATTGCTTATCAATTACCATTATCAGCAAGACAGCCTTTACTAGGGAAAAATTAACTGATTGCCAGTCAAAATAAAAATGTAATTATTAGCTCAGGTAGAGGGAAATAAAAGAGGAAACACTAAAGCAACACCATTAGTGCCCTTTTTTCCAGGCTTAACCTCACTCCCAGCTCCTCTGCCTGCATGCTCCATCCTCATCCTCTCCCTGCAGCATCACTGGGAGAGGGAGCTGCAGCCAGTCCCTCTTAGCTCATCTCCAGCACTACTTTTTCCTCACCCATTTTCCTTGATCCAATATGAATGCTTCAGAGGCTTCAGGGAACACTTTCTCTGGTGCCATGGACCTCCTCCTCCTTCTCCTTGTAATGTTGGTTTCCCCTCTGTTTCTGCTTGTTCTTAAACACACTTTCCTAGAGGCAGCACCACCTTGGTTGAGGGGCTCAGCCATGCCCTGTTGTCCCCCCAGTATCTGGATGGAGCTGGCCATGTGCAGCATGGGGCAGCCCTGGCTTCTCCTCACAGAGGCTGCCCCACTGCCCCCACTCTAAGGACTGGGGCACCTGCACTCTAATTTAAAAATAAAATTGTTAACAGTAGAAGCTGTACTGAAATACAAATGTCTTTCACCATAATGCTTTCCAGCCTTTAAGCTTCTTTTTTCCTAAGTGTTTGCTGTCTTCTGTGAAAAGTCCTTCAGACACTTGAAAGGATCCCCAAAAAATCTTTTCTGATCTCCCAAGTTTCTATCAGTTTCAAAGTCCATGTGGACTGTAACCAATCAGAGCTCATTGCCTAATGGTGTTAATGGTAATTCATTTCTTCTTTTAATTAAACACAGATGTAGATCTAAAATTTAAGAAAAATAGGAAAAGCTGTATTCCCATGCCAAGCTCATAATTTCCTTTTTCTTCCACACTGCAGGGTCATTGACAGTACCCCAGAGTCTTCCACAGATGCACATTAATTACCCGTTCTCTAATTACTAGGGTATCAGGATAACTGTTCAACCGTTCATTAAACTTTCTTCTTTCAAAGCTCCAGAGACATGTGCAAGAAGCTCACGACTTGGCAATTTTAATTGAACCCTATTAACTCATAAAATGGTACAAAACCCTCTAGTTATCAATAAAGAATCCTTTTTCATTTTGTCCCCTAAGCCCACAACATACAAATGTTCATTTTTGGTGCAATCTATTTGGACATCTAGCAATACAGCTGTTCACAGTGTTAATTATTGGGAATACATCAACAGGATTAGGGAAGAGTCCAGGCTGTTAAATTACCAGTAGAATTCCCCATTGAAGACATGCATGGAGGCAGTTAGCTAAATAAGCAAATCTAAATAGGATGATTATCTAAAAAGTTAGAATATTAAGAAGAGGAGGCCTGTGCAAATTAATAGAGATGCTAACAAGTAAAAAACACATTAAACTGTTCTGTGATATGTATAATTCCAGGATATAAAGTGAAATTTGACTGTGAAATTTGACTATCTTAGGACATTTTTCTCCATCATTCATTATTTGACTGAAGGAAGGGTTAGGACATGAATGAATCAGTCACAAAAAATGATATCTTGCTTTTGAATGTCAGTATTTTCCTTGTGTCTGCCACACCTTTGATTTTTAAGGTTTATTTGTTTTAAAAATGTCACAGGAACCAGCTCGTGTTTTTAAGACACCTGTGAGATGTCATGATGACTCTCATTTGCTCTGACTTTGATTTCACATTGCAGCTTCAAAGTGTATCTTTTCTTCTACTGCATTGGTATAGGAACAATTTCTATACCTTAATACACTTAGCATTACTTGATAAATATGAGGTCATTTTCTGTGGTTTTCCAGGAGTCAGAATCCACTGGTGGATTCTTGGTATTCCTTAGCAAATTCCATCTTTAAGTAATCATGTCTTTTCAAAGCCCTTCTCAATATATTCAGTAGGATTAATTATCTACCTAAGCAACTTTTCAGAACAGTAGCAATTAAGATGTGGTGTTATTATTACAGATATATCCAACAGCCCACAAAAATTTCCAGTTACTCCTATTTGCAATGTTATCTATACTGGAATAGTCAATGAATATTTTCTTGTACTTGGCTGATCTATTAGTATATTTTTAAAGTTCTATACAATTCTGCACAAAGAAAATTTAGGATAAGTACTCTTGATTCACACAATAAAGGTAAATATTTTGAAATACATGTATGTCTTTGAAGTAAAATTAACTGTTGAATACTTGTCATTAAGATAGTTACCATATCTTTGTCAGATTAGTGTAAGTGGTTGGCTAGAACTTACTTTTGTAATAAGTGTAATGCTGAGCCATATAAAAACTACTCTTTACAACAGGTATAAGGCCAGTTTGTCATAAATGAAGAGTTTTTGCAGAGCTTTAAAAATTAGCTCTATATAGAAATCCTTATCAAATATGTGAATTACCATTTTAAACATATGTAGAAAATATAAAGGGAGGTTCTTCTCCTCGCAGTGTATTTCTGGATACTGGACCAGCATGTTGTATCAAATGAGGTCCAGCTGAATGGTTGCTTTGTGCTAATCAATAAACAGATTAACTCCATACAGATGATTCTGCTTAAATAAGCACGTGACGCTTACTGCAATTAATCAGAAAAAAAGAGAAGACAACATTTGTTGATTGATCCTGTCTAAATTCATCCAGAAGAACCTCAGCTATCTTTTGCACTTTGAAGCAGTAAAAGAAATATGCCAGGAAATTGCTCAATCTTCTCTCTGGTGTGTAACATTGACTGTTTCTTGATTCAGTTTTTTTTAATTCCTTTTTCCCTGATCAGTTAAATGAGGATTACACTTGATTACAGATTACACTTATGTGTAATCATGCTGCCTTTATTAAACATTTCCCTGATTTGGTTATTTGAGTACTAAGATAACTACAAATCTTTCCAATCAGAATGAATTTCTGTCACCCCTCATGGTAAGCAAGAGTAAAAAATCAGGAAATTAATTACACATAATTAATGCCTTAAGTGGGATGTTGGATCACTGAGAGAACAAAACCAGGGGAAAAAAATCTTATAAACAGTCTCAGTATGCTGAGATAACAAAAAATAGCAAATAAAATTACATGTATTGCCAGGAACAGATACAAAAATGGTGAATAAATCCATTAGAGCATGGTGCTCATAACACCAAGGTTTTAGGTTGATCCCCATATGGGCTATTCACTTAAGAGCTGGATCTGATGATCCTTTTGGCTCCCTTCCAACTCAGAATATTCTGTGATTTACTCTCCAGACTCCAGGCACTATTCAAGAGTCTCCGTGGAAGATTACTGCATAGCCAGCAGAGGTGTAGGACAGATTTGTGTTCTGTGCTGTCTTTTGGGCAAGGCTTAATCCACCCAAGGCCTTGACAGTGCCAGCTGCTTGCTCACCCCATATCCCTGCAGCACCTCCGGAGCAGGGCTGGTCCTGTCCACATCTCCCCACAGGTTCTGCTTGCCAGGGTGGCCCTGAGGCACAGTTCTCATCAAAGAATGCATCCCCTGCAGGGGAAATATGGAATCTATGTTCCATGAGAGACAATGTAAAATAAATGTTAAGTTTCTCCACTGGTAATTTGAAGTAAAAAAATAAAATAAGTTTTATAACCTGCTGTCCAGAACCTCATTTCTTTGTTTAGTCTACCTATGTTATAGGCAGTGCCTTAGTTCTGTTTTAATAGGGGTGCCACTGAGCACAGCAAATTTGAAAGATGTTTTATCCTAAAATTAAGAGGGAATAGAGAGATGGCAAGGAGAAAGCAAAGAACTTATTTAATATCTTATATTTCCAATTAATGATGCAGAGGACTATGTCATACCATGATACTTTTTTTGATGTTAAAATAATTTTAATGGGATATTTAGATGAGCTATTCTTTATTATTCTTATTCAATTATATCTGTATATATCACTACATATTAACATCCTGGTCAAGGACTTCATTTACATTTAATTAGTTTCTCTGTAAAATGATTTATGCTTTTGAAATTATGCATTTGTACATTACAGAACAATCAAATTATCAGCCTCACTGCCAAAGATCAGTTTGAAACTCTGAGAAGTGTGATGAAGTATGTTTTCCATCATTAAAATTACCTGCAAATTCTTCAGCACTGTCAAAATGCCTATGGCTGTTTTTTAATTTGTTTATCACTGACAGGAGTAAATGGAATTGTGCAATAAAATGGAATTTTCAGAAAGTTTATCTTTCCATGAATGGAGTGCTCACTGGAAATCAAAGAAATCATCAGAATAAATGGGTCTATATTTTATAGGTCCTTGCTTCCTTAAAATGTGTAGTCTTAAGATAGGCATGAAAATTTTACATGGGCTCTAATTAAACCTGAAGGGTTCAAACATCAGTGGAATTTACAACTAGTGCACTGGCACGTGAATCAGAATATTATGACAAATGAAGATCTAAGCTTAATTCTGTTTCCTGATTCTTTATTCTCATGAAAACAGTCTTGAAGATGGCAATCTGAGAATGACACAGTAAAATAAGCAAGTGGTTCCCTCACATGAGGGAACACAAATACCTAAGCAAAGCTCAGTGAAATTCCACAATTGCTATTTTCACACAGCTAATTCTATCCAAAGTGCTAAGAAGTAGTTTTTAACTGTTAAAAATATTACCATAGTGTCCTCTTCTGTCTGTGGGACAATTCTAGAAGTTCTCTGTTCTACACACTTCTGTGATTTTTTTAGAGAGCTAGAATGCAAAAAGGTGATATTCAAAATCTGTTGCCAATACAGCTGTATAAGGTTAAGTACATCTTCCTACCCAAGGGAACAATTAATGTTGCTTTTAATAGGCATATTCTGAGTTTCTGCAATCCAAGTGCAAAACATGAACAGTTAATAACTAGCAAGTTTATACTGATTGTAAAATGAAGTAAACGCAAATCTCACATTTCCTTGGGAAAGAAAAATGTTAAAAGAGAAAAACACTTGCCACTGCTGTTTCGCTTTAGTCCTGTTTTGCGCTTGTATAGTAGGAGAGGGGGAGAGTGTGAATGTTGTGAATTGACCCTGAGCAGCAGTTAAGTCACTTGCTGAGTCCCCACTTTACTCCCACTAGAAGCAAAGAGAACAGGAAAAACAAAAATGTCAAATCTGTGGGTTCAGGTAAATACAACTTAATAGGTGGGGGAGAGAGGAGAAACACAAGTAATGCAAAGACAGTCACATGCCGCCTCCTGCAATCAGACCAATGCTCAGCTCATCTCCAGACAGCAGTGACCTTGAAAGCCAAAAAGTCCTCACCTTTTTCCTCTGCCCCCAGTTTTTAATGTTGAGCGTGATGTTACATGGAATATCCTTTTAACTAGCTGGAGTCATCTGTGCCAACTGTGTTGCTTCCCAGTTTCTTGTTCTCGCTCAGTATTCTAGCTGCAAGTCAGGGAGGGTGGGGAAAAGAGAAAGCATGATGCTGGTGCAGCCACTGTTCAACCACAGTGTTATCAGCTGTGGGTTAACCACAAATCCAAAATACATCACCTTTTGGACAGCTATGAAGGGGTACCCAGCCAAATCCCTTATAATGATTTTGGTGTTTTAAATCAGCTGCTGCTGTCAACAAATGTGAAGTCTGAAAAATAAACCTTAATAAACACAAGCTACTCTTCTGAAGATTTTTCTTGGGCTGGTCCAACTGTTTTACAAACAATAATAAAGTAATACAGGCTGAGGATCTTTACAATGCATGTTCCAACTTCCAGAGAAGAATTACAATTTTAACAGAAAGAATTCCAGAAAGAATTCCAATTTTAACAGAAAATTGTCATTTTACCAAAACCAAAACAAAACCCAAAAAAAAACACCACAAAAAATCCAAATCAACCAACCAACCAAACAAAATTATCCAATCTGTCCTGGCATTACTCTTGAAAGTAACACCTCAGTGGAAATACCTGGTCTTCCTTCCACTGTTCTTTGGTTATTCCAGTAGAGAATGATATATAACTGTGCAAGCTCAGTCAAAAAGAAGTATCAAGCTTGTAAAATTCAGTGTATTTTTGGAAAGAAGGTACATTTCAGGATCTTTTTCTAATAGTCAGTTATGTACTAAATAGAATTTCCTATTAGCAGAAATGAGTGGTTTTGTTTTCAAGTCAGTATTTTAATTGTTTGCATTAAATCACGCTAGAAGGTGTTTAAACAGCCTCTGTCAAAAGTTCTTTTAAGCAATAGTTTTGAGCCAGGTGGCTGTCGACCACAGAAAAATAAAAATGCCAAATATAAGAACAAAGTTTATTTTGAAATAAATGTCACAGTTTGGTGAAGAGAGTTTACACTTGTGTGAACTTCATGAGAGTTGAATTAGTTGCTAGCAGTTTGTAGGTGGGGGAAGGAAATGTGCAAAATTTTGTTTTTCTGCATTTCTGTATTTCTGCTAAACTGACACCTCAGTGGGGACCGAATGTCTTTGTCTCATTTAAAAACAAAAGCTTTACTCTGAGAGACAGCTCCTGGCTCCATTGAGATCAGAGGTTTGGGAGTCAGGAGCTCAGTATATGCCCACAAACCTTAGACTGCTGATAGGAGAACGTGCCTCAGATTATTTTATCTTCTGTGAAGAAATTATTTATTCTTAGGATATCTGTACCAATAACCAAGCACTAACAAATAAAGGGATGCTGGAATTCTTCTCTTGTATTTAGGATTTCTATCAGAGTAGCTGAACTGAATGGAAGGTATGAGGAAGAAAATAACTGATTTTACAAGATTTTTCTTTCATTTGATGGACACTGTTGGTCATACATATAGGTCATGTATGTCTTGGGACAGGTAGCATGGCCCTATTTTTTTATTTTCTTTGCCTTGTTGGTGGTTGGCCAGATATTTGGAATAGGATTAATTTTCTGTAACATTTTGCTCCTCAATGTCAATTTTGCCATCAAAATGGAAGAAAAATACTTATTTTGTTTAAAATTTATAGATTTTAATGCAAGAAGGTAATATATTTAATGGCCTGAATTTCTGGGGAAATAACAAAACCAAACCAAACCAAACCAAAAAACCCAATAAAAACAAAATAGAACAGGATTTTGTCCATAATCTCGGGTAGCAAGTTTCAAACTTCTGTTTGAGTTTTATATGTCTTTCAGAAATATATTTGGACTTAATTTGAAGGCTTTTGAGTGATGGAAAATAGACATATCACTTACTAGAAGGTTTCTCATGGATAATTATCTTTACTATAAAAAATCATGCCTTATTTATGCTGAAAATTTATCCAATTTCAGCTGCAGTCACTGGATATTGTTATGCCTTTGTTTAGTAGATTAAAAACCCTTGCCTTTGAAAAGTTAAGTAAATAGAGCTTTTTGAATCTCAAACTGCAGACTTCGAAACAGCCTTATGAGGTTTGTCTGAACATTTTCCAATTCTTTTTAAAACTTTTTGGAGTGTTAGGCAGTCTAATAATCTTTCCAGTGTTGCATTCAGAAGAAATATTATCTTCATGTTTCTCATATACATGCATACTGCAAAATATGTCTTCTGATGGGATTTGTTTGGATTTCTGGTAATTTTCATGTGCTTATGTTTAGAGTGTGGGTTTGAGTGTTAAGATGCAGTTTTTCAACAACAGTTTGAATTTGAATTACAATAAACCGAGGCACTAATAAGAAAGTCAAAGTTAACTTGGGCAACCTAAGCAAATTCTGGTTAATTAAATATCTGCAAACCTATTAGCTCTAGTTTTCTTCTCATCTAGGTCAGGGTCATCATAGTTTCTAAGAGCAGAGAGCTATGGATTTTTCCACATGAAATGCATATTTTTTCTTCTAGTGGAGACAGATCTTCTAGAATTTATTTCAATCAGTAATGGCACAGTAATTATGTACATTTCCATATCTACATTAGCTGCACTAGTCTGCAGGGTGAAGGGGTGGGCAGAAGGTGGAAAATAGTCTTCCAATAGTTCATTTGGTCCCTCAAATAAAGGTAGAACAACCTATTTGCAGAGGGAAAATAACATTTTCCCTGCCCTGAATGTTAACAACATAGGAAAATCTCTCTCCTTTGTAATATAACATTGAGTTTAACAGATGGTTGTCTCTGCCTGCTTCCTGTTTCTCATTTGAATCCTCAACAGCCAGCAGATGAGGCAGCTTGCTGGGCCAGTGGCTGAATCTTCTAGGTCAGCCAAATGAGGTGTGTTCTCATTCTTAGCTATTTTCTGGTTTGGTTTTTGTTTGTTTGATTGTTTGGTTTTGGTGGATTTTTGTTTTGTTTTTGATTTGTTGTTTTGTTTTCGGTTTTGGTTTTTTAATTATTATTTGCTTGCAATCAAGTAATTTTCTTCACCTACTTTCAATGATTTATATTTCTTTAATATGATGCCTCCATACCAGCCAAATAACTTATAAACATGGTACAGCCAAGTGCAAAGAGAAGTGAATGGAAGCTGCAGTGCATACTTTTGGGAACTGGGAAATAGCATAGAAAAGACAGATGCAGGCAGATGGCCAGCCAGTTTGCTGTCCAGGAGAGTGCTGCACAATTCCAGCTGGGAGTTTCTGCTTCGAGCAGATAGGACCCAGCACATGGAGTATGAATGTTCATTTTCATTTTAAAGAATATCCTTCAGCTGAGGGTTGCATGGGATTGAATAGCCTTTTTACAATTTCTTTGCTGGGTGGAGAAGGGTTAGCAATTACAAAATCAAATGTGACTTCTTGAATGTGATATTTTGTCAATGGAATTTTAGCAAAGCTATTGCTGCTTTTACTTTTGAGAAAGAAAATGAGAAAAAAATGATGTGCTGTATTTTCTGCAAGTAATCTGATGTTGATCAACGCATTTCTCCTGATTGTGTTTTCTCCTTTTTAATTTAATGTAGAAATGCATCGGCAGAGGGGGTTGCATTTAAAAAAAAAATGTTTATGGCTTTTAACAAAAATTGCAGCCAAATCACAAGTTTTTTTAAGAGAGTTACTGAATTTACCAGGTCTGTGGTTTAAACTGTCTTTATAGATGAGACATTTTTAAATAATAAAGCGTTTGTTTTTTAAAACACTCCCTTTTCACTTGCCATTATGAATATTTTTTCCATGAATTCATAGGGTTTCTTACCAATTCATAAGAAAATCTATAGCATTGTCCCTCAAATGGTTCTTGTTCCACCTCTCTATTGCTTTTAATGTAAACAAAGACTGGTTGACCAAATACAGCTAAGACAGGATAACTTCACTGGAGTATGGCCACAGATTGCCATATATTTGGCCACTCCAGCCTGCCACATATTTGGCGAAAAGATGCAACTAAATATGGAGAGGCAAGTGAAAACTGTATTTGCATTTCTTAAAGATTCTCTAACTGTAACAAATCACTGGCAAAAATGGTCATTGCCTCTTTGGAGGTAATCCATCAGCCAAACCATGGGTAGCACACACCAGCTGCAATCCGGAGTGTCAGACTGCAGTCAGTGCTCCTGCTCCTTGGAGAGTGGACTTTTCTAACAGGGGTAAGCAGGATGGCTTGTGTTACACCTGTGGCAGAAGAGTGTCCAGAGCACAGTGACTCACCTACAGCACATTTAGCAAGCCAGCCTTTCAGCTGCTCTGAGGACTGGAAGCAGTCCTCAGATGATATTCGTTCCCTTGCTGGAGGACCTAACATAAAGCAGATTGTTATAGAGAACCCAGCCTGCTTCATTCAGTGAAGTACATAACTAATCAGTGATTAAAGAGCTATATAGCATACCTCTTTCCTTGTTTTGAAGTGTGATGTGATGCAGCTATGAGCCATTTTACTGGTAGAAATCTGAAACTGGTTGAATGATAAACAAAAAATAATGTACAAAGTGACCATACAGAAAGTTGCTCATTTTTTTCAATAAATTCAAAAAATAGGAATCATTCTATTTTTATTCAGAATCTAAGAGATGGCAGGTGGCTTTCAGGTAATTTACTGCCTGTTCTTTCTCCAGGAACATCTGTTAAAATTATAGCCACATTCAGTGCAATACTTAGCCTGAAAGCAATTAGAATTTCTGGCTTTAATGTGTGGCTTGCTAAACTCTGTTTTGTCATTCAGGCTCATGCTGCAGTTCTCTATGGTTTTAAGTTCTGGAAGCAGTATTTCTTTGTGCTAGGCAGTGCATTTATTATGCTGGACTTCTGTTTACTCAACACTTCTACAGTTTTAGAGATCAAAGCATAAGAGAAAAAATCAGCTCACTGCTGAAATTGGAATGTTACGTGAGAAATCAGGATTCCTTGGGTGGCTCATCCTCTGTTGTTTTAGAAAGAATTTGAATGGAGGAAAGCATTAATCTTTTAACTACACAGTCAAGGTGGCAATGTGGGTATTGCAAAAAGAGAGGAAGAAAAACTTTTTGTGGGAACTAAAGTGTGATGCTTTCCAGCAGCCTGAGAGACAGTCACAGACTGGTCTGTGTAAACCTCCATTGTAAATGACAGTGGAGGTTCTGGGGCACATGCTGGTGGGGCTGTGTAAGATGCTGGAGCAGCACTATGGGAGCATTAAAGTAGACTGTCTATGACCTGGGGAATATGTAAGGGTTTGACATTCCCTCCTCACACCACAGAACATGATTTCCTTATGACAGCTGGAGATCAATAGAAGCAGGAATCAAAGGCACACTTAGACTCATCAGTTCCCTTTGGGGAACATTTGGGCTCAGAGGTGTGTGCAAGCATGAGTTATGAGGACCATAACTCTTCCTTTTCTGATATCAGTGATGATATATCAGAAGTCAGGTTACAGCTGAATTAATTTCTGTCTATGTGACTATCAGTTTGTGGCCCACATGATTACAAAGCAGATGGCAAATGTCCAATGAGCCCTGGGGTTGATATGGGCTTTTCTGCTTTATTTTTTCATGATTCAGTATTGTATTTTGGGTAGAATGCATATTGGGACTGGATAATGGCAAAGCAGCTGTGTTTTTGTACTTTGAATTTGAGAGAGAGCCATGATCATCAAGAGGTAATGCTCATTTTGTTGGAAAAAAGTCAGAACAAATATATACACCTGGATTTCAGAAAGATTGTTGACCCTTCAGTAGGTGAAGGACCTCCTGGACCTTGTTAGAATAGGCTTGGCAGCATTCACTATAAAATGTTGCCCAGTTTTGTCATGAACTATGGGTTTACTTGGTATGAGAGTACTAGTGGGAAAAACCTCTGAAAGATTGAGCCTAAGATGGTGGGCACTGGCTTGCTGTTACATGTCTTCACATTTAGAAGTTCAGAGTAGTGTTGGTATTTGTTGTTTCACAAAGAAGGAAGTTCATTCACAGACATTCTTACAGCATTTTTGGGGTTATTAGGAGGTAAGCTGGCTCAGCTTTCAGTAGAAGATCTATCAGAACCAAAAGGGTAGATATCCCTTTGCTATCAGTTTACAGAGAGCTGTCTCGGTCAACTAAAATTAATGACATCTATAAAAACTAATGATTGAAGTAACCTAAACTCTAGGCAGGTCCAAGCACTTCTTAAGTACTCATGTCTCAGGACAAAGGATCTAATATTTTTTTAATGTTCCACATATTTCTATTAATGTAATTATTAATTTTTACTTGTGAGAAATTAATCCATCAGTGTTTCTTGGCACAGTTGTTCCAAAGAGATTAGGTTTCTTTGCTGGATCAAGAAGTACCAATGGGTTGATGAAGATTGAAGTTTTGTGAGTGCTTCCCGAGTGAGAGAATTTTGATAATTGTTAAAACATCCTGCACTGACTCTTTTTTGTAGTAGTGACTCAGTCTGAAGGTGACAAGCTTGATCTGAAACCATGCAGCTGCATGGTAGGTAAATGCATTATCTTTTAATGTCTCTGGGAAGACACAGATTAGCCCCCAGAGGAAATGCACCTGTGAAACAGTGGGATGGTGCTGGCATGGTGCTGTGCAAATCCATGCTCAAGAACCAGACATTGTGGACCGGCCATTTAAGTAGAGGAGCTGAAGATCCATTAATCTGTACTACTTGTTCTGAAAGGAATGTAAGGTGTAAAAATGTTAATATGCTTATTGTTGAGATCAGTGACAAAATTTTTCTGTTAATTTGATATTCTACACGTGTCAAACACATACATAAAATTTTGTGGTACACATTATTCAGAGAATAAGACCTTCCCTCCCTTTTAGTAGAACATAAAAGGAGGCCCTATTTTTCTTGTTAGAAATATTTTCCTTATGATAGATTAATCTGAACACAACAAAGATGGACATCAATTTTAAGGCATGCTTATAGATTTGTTGTGTTAGGATCTGCATAAATAAATAATAGGAATCCTCTATCTCTGAACTACAAATTTCAAATGACTGCAGAAAATCACATTTGTTTCTGATAATGTGTAAGTTTATAAATTAGTTAATATATAAATAAACCAGTTATTATGTCTAATAAAATATTTAAAATACATTGCCAATACTGCTTTTGCATACTTTGACAAGAAATGATGTTGTGACTTTAGCCATTCAGCTGAAGAAATGAGCAAGTCCTTGGTGTTTTTGCTCTAATTCTCATTCAAGGAAGACCATTAATGATTTTCTTTTATCTTTTTTTTTTTCTTTCCTTACTCTCCCCCTCCCAAAGATTTGATTAATCATTTAAGTTACATGTTTCTACTTGGCAACCTCTGAATTCAAAGGTTCTAACTCAGCAATATGTCAAAAGGAGTGACACTGCAAAAGCTGGACTAAGCTTTGACATGACACCAAATGAGGAACTTTATCTCTTGAGACATCGGGGTGGATTAGATTAAATGAACTTTCAGACGAACTTTAGAGCTATGAGCATAACCCACACAATCCATAAATATTGAATATATCTGCAAATGTACACTGTCTAGCACTACTGTGTGGTTTCAATTTTATATTAATTCTCTTTAAGAACTGCCCCATGTCCTTATAAACATGCACAAATTAAATGAAACAGCAAAGAAGTAAAACAGAAGGGCTTTCACAAAATGTGGGGAAATTCTAAAGGTAGCTTCAAGTTATGTATTCTGCAAAGTCCACTAGGGATTTTGAGAATTAGTCCTACCAAAAAATACCAGTGTTTTCTCTTTTCTAAAACAGTGTATTACAATACACCATAGAAGGTAAACTACCACACAGAACCACTGTAGGATGTATCATAAAGACTTCTGACATCAATAACTATTAATGACTTTTGCTTTCAGATTGCTGATGAATTTTTGATCTTTCACATATCTTGGACATTTTGCTAATCTTATACAAAATCATTATCGATGATAAATATTATTTTGGCAGGAGGTATATTGCACTGTATTTTGTGAAGCTAAAAGCAAGTAATTGCATTGTTGTGAAAGTAGACTATTTCCAGGGTCCAGGTTATATGCAAATAATTTGTAAAGTTAAATTTGCAGGTAAAATTGTCAAATGATTTTTAGAATAATCGATTCAGTACTATCCCAGAGAGGGTATTTTGTTGTGATTTTAACAGCAAAAGCTGTCCCTGAGTTTTGTTAAATTAAAATATTTGAAAGGCAAAGAAAAAAGAAACAGTCTTTCAGCAAATTATTTTTTTATGACTAAGAACATTTTAGAGACAGATGAATATTGTCACTAACAGAACATTTTTTTTATGATCTTAATTTCATTGGATATTTATATAGATGAGAACTTGATGACTGACAAATGGAATTGTAAGCTTCTTCCTGAGACACATAGTCCATTGAACTTTCTTCGGGAAGAAGAAATGCATGTTTCCTTTCAAATAAAATAATAAATCTGTGTTTATTTTGGAGTTTTAAACTGCATTATACACCTTTTTAGAGGTAGGTGATGGTCTCAGTGGGATCACTTAATGAAAAGGATATTTTTTTAATATGTGTAAGAGTCATGTATTCCAATATTCAACATTTTGTTCATTTTCTGATTGAGCAAAGTAATTCTTGTGAGATTCCAAAATGTTTTGAAAGTCTGCTTGACTTACGAGTGTAAATTGTGATATTTTGGAGGATCCAGTTCTCTTGCCATTTTTACCCAATTACTTCTGTTTGCATAGCCACCTCTTCCTTTCTTTAATGAAAAAAACCACCATGCAATTGTTCTTTCCTAAGTAATTGAAAGGTCAACAATCAATATTTTATTACAAATATGATAAACTGTCAGTAACTCATGCCAGCTCAGGCATCTGCCAGGAAGAGCAGCAGTTTCTGCCATACAGCAGGAGCAGTATCTGCTTAGCTCTGTTGGTTTCATTCTGTACCAGCCTTTGAGGCATCTTTCTTATTGCCATAAAGGTTTTAAAATTTGTTTTTATATAGCCTAGTCTTTCTCTTGGGGGAGTCTAAAGCAGCCTTCAATGACATCCAATTATAGACAGATCATATAAAGGAAGTATTCATCTAAATATAACCTGATCTTGCTCTTGGGTAGTCTAAGGCAATCCTCAACCACATCCAATTATAGATGTATCATATGAAGAAAGTACTCATTTAAATATAGCTGACAGGTCCATAGATGACTAGAAAATGGTCATCTAATCTTACTCCTGAGATAGCATAGGCCATAGGATTTCATCATTGACCCTCCAGTCTGCAGAAAAAATGCCTTCTAGGAAGCACTCCAGACTTGATTTATAGGAATCAAAAATCTGTTACTCCCTTCAGGCATGTTGGAAAACAGTTTAATTTTCTCTGTAATTTGCCTGTACGATATTTTAATTTGCTCACATTTATCAACTTTATATGAAACATATGCCTTCTGGGATAATATTTCTGATGGATTTTTTTTATAAGTAAGACATTACAATTGAAACAAAATTATTGTATGCTGTGATGGTTTCTTAAAATAAGCTGCAATATGCCCTGCATGGTAAACAGCAGAATGTTTTCTTTGTATCCTAGCTTCCTAGATATGCAAAGCACACACAATTTAATAGTCTAATTAACTCATAAGGTGCTGTCATATATTCACTGATGGAGGAATGTTAGCAGTGGTATTTTAAGTTTTCAGGGTTTTCTTTACAACATGCTAGTAACAGCCTCTTTTTCAAGTTCTCTAATATTTATATTTTCTTTGTAGAAAATCTCTGATCTGTTGTAAGTTTGTGGAAAATAAATTATCATTGTTTGCTAGAAGTTCCAAAGACTGAGAGAAGCCATGTGTTAGAGAGCAGGACAGCATAGGTCATTACAGAAATTCTGGTTCTGGCCATACAATACTGATGACAGTCCTCTACATTTTTCATAATTCAGATTTATTGCCTTAACTTTATTTTTCTGTTTAAGACTGTAATTGCAGACTTAGGCTACGGAGTGATTGCATGTATTTGTTAAGATGGCAGTGAACATGAGAAATGCTAATTTTTTAGAGGGTGTGCTTTGCTCAGCTGTGGAGGGATAGAATGTAAGAAAATTAAGATAGTGCAGGAGGTAATCTCACACCTGAGGAGCTGCAGCTGTACTAATCACCAAAGACTAGGAACAGGCCTGCCCTTAATAGGCCACAGCTGTGTCCAATAAGAAGAGGAGTGTTACAAAGAGTGGGTTAGCTGGGTAAGAAAGGAGTTGGGAGTTTGTTGGCTGTGCTCTGAAGAAGGAGTGAGTGCTATGGGGAGCTGCCTATGAGAAATCACTGAGAAGGTGTGGGACTTTTGCAATAAGGTGACAACACTCAACTTAATATTTGGCCAAGATTAAGGGTTTTTTGGTTCATTTGTTTTTGTTTCTGTCATAGAAATGGAAAAGAAAATATTTTGGACACTGTAGGAAAACTTAGGGAAGTTGGTTTTGATTTTTCTCCATATAAAATTTCAGAATATAATTTAGAATTATCAAGGTGTTTTCAATTTGCTTCTTAAAACAGTGAAAACCTGATATGGGAAAGGATAGGACAGGTCTCATGAGTTTCAAACTATTATGAAACTGAATTGGGAGCAATTTTAAACTCCCTTGGTAATCTTTCATACAGCCATAAGTATATCTTAAAGGATGCTTTCTATAATAAATCTCATAATATAGGTCTTATGCCTGTCTTAATATTATAACATCTGTGAGCAAAATATATGTGAGCTTGTAAAGGGATTCACATAAGAGACTGTCTTCAGAAATGAAGTCTGTAGTATGCAAATGTAATGCTTATAGCTGCAGTATTTGATACAAAGATTATGGGAACTCAAGACTGAACAAACCAAATAATTGTCCTGATGCTCATACCACTGGTTGGCATAGGACTCAAGGGATGTTTAATGGATGACATTAGAAGCTATTAAAAAAAAAACAAATAATTTTTATTCTTATTAAATCTTTAATTCACTAGTCATGAACTTGTTTTACCTCAGGCTTACTTTCTCCAACTATAGAACTTCTAGTTTGAGGATTAGGTGGGCAATTTTTTTTTTTAAAGTAACATTTTGAAAGTATAAAGAGGAAAATACAAAGATATCTTGAAAGAAATTAAGCATATTAGAATCACCAGTCAATTTTATTACATAGCTTTACATATAGGTATTGTAGATAATGTAAGTACTGCTGCTTCAAAATGTTTTTATTCCTGTTTTGCTAAAGTGCCTCAAACTCCATTCTTTCAGCTCAAGAATATAGCTTCATAAATTATGAAGTTGCTGCTTTGGATTTATGCTACTTTAAAAAAATGCTAAAATTTGGACACATGTGAAATGAAGCCATTTTTGTTAAACAGCAATCAATCCTTGCCCCATCATCATTTGTTTTCCTAGGTGTTTAGAACCACTCAGACACTGCCATAATGCAGTGTGCCACCCTAGAAACAGCTGCCTAGTTAGAACAGTGTCTGAAGAGCACAGCTTTATAGCATATTTTGATTTTTTTCCCTTCACAATTTTAGTTGAGTAACTTTTCCACCCCTTCAGTATATAGCTAGATGATAAATTAAATTGAACTATTTAACCAGACATCATTGCATCTGAAACTTGTATTACCTGGAAAAGAGTAGCTATTAGTGGTTGTTTTTAAATGCTGGAGTTAAGATAGCATCTTTCAAATAAATTCCAGCATATTCTTAGAGCTATGTGCTCCAAGACAATGAAGGGCATAAGTTTAAAAGTAAAAGCTCGAGATTTAGTGACAGTTATTAGGATGCACAGAACTGAGCAGCTGTGTTCTTACACTGCCTGATTTATGGTGGCAGTGAGCATGGATAATAAAGTAGGATACTTTTACATTTAAATTGGAATAGCAAGTAATGATACACAATACTTTTCACAAACAAAAATGAAAATCAACAAGCAGCAAAAGCTTATCATGTCATCAGCCAGCAAGTGAGAAGCTGTGAGTTTGGACAGGCTTATCAGGTATTTGGGTGGGGAAGCCAGAGGGTGCAGTACCTGTGAGATAAGCACATACAGAATCCATCTCTTTGCTTGTGAGCCCCAAGCTAGACCAGCCAGTGAGGATTAAAGGGCCTGGGAACTGTTCAGGAGTGTTGAACAGAGAGCAGGGTCATGCTGGTATTCGAGGGATCCACTGAAGTGCACGTGAGTGTGAGCATCAGTGGATTCCTCAAATACCAGCATGACTGGGATTTGAGTGTGCTGGTGTGTGCTGCCAGCTCTGAGCAGCAGACTCTGCTGGTGAGGAGGGGAGGGCACTTGGTGCCTGTGCTCATCTCCTGCTTGAAGGTGATGCTCAAGGCAGCCCCTGGTGTGTGGCAGCCTGTGTGGCTGTGCTGGTCTCCTCTGAATGTCTGAGCTTGGGATACACACTCAGCATCACTACTGTTGGACTTGCAAAGGAGAAAGGAGCAGCTGCATCTGTTGACCGGGGTGAAAGACTGTGGCTTTCTGGGCTGGACTCCAGAGGCTGGTGGAGCAAGTGTCTTATACAAATAACAACTCAAAGCTTCTGGAGGCAATGGCCATTTCTCAGATCCCTTAACAAAATGTAATCAGAATACTTATCACCAGCTTCCAAGTTTCCCTCAAACTTTTTTTCCTTCACAAAAAGCAATTAAATTGATGAAAAAGCACATTAATCCCTAAAGATGTTAATCATTATATTTTTATACTATCATACAGACATAAATATAATCTCTAAAAAGCTGTTAAAAAGGAAGCGGTTTTGATAAAAACAAAAATAGTAACTACAGAACACACCAGAAGGATCCCAGAATAATTAGTATTGTGGTGAATAAAAATCAAGGTCAAGTTTATCTGAAGCAATCAGAATTAATATTAATTAAAGATAAAATTTAATTCTATCTATCAGGGCTTTAGCTTTCCTAACACAATCCCTGGCTGCTTAGACAATTTCTTGGTATTCCATAGAGGTGGGGTTGGAATTAGATGATCTCTGAGATCCCTTCCAAACCATTCTGTTTTTCTGTGACTCCTTCCTATCCTACCTCTCCTTGCTTCCATACTCTCTGGGCTTCCTCTCTGTGTTTCATTTGGTGTAGGGGCTGCTTGTTTAATAGCTGAAATAATCTTGTGATGCTTTTCTCTTATAAAGACACCATAATCTACTAAATAATTGCCAGTTCCTACTCTACATATAAAGTAAAAAGATGGGGTGCTTTATCCAAATGTAAAATTGCACAACTGGTGTACTAGCTATGCAATGCTCAGGGTTCACATCATGTTCCATTGAAGATTAGAAGACTGCAGGTATTCTATTTTTCCTTCTTGGAAAAAGAAAATTATATCATAGGCAAAGAAATTATATCATGGGAATCTACTTTCGTAAACAATCAGTAATAATTTTCAAGCATTCTTTTATTTATGCTGCATAGATTAAATGCTTATTTTGCTATTCAGTCTACTTGGCTCTGTGCTAAATAAAAAGCAAAATTCTTTGGTAAGAGAATGTAATTCACATTATATTAGCTATTAGTCATGATTTTAGGAAGCTACTATGAAAGATGCAAGAAAATTTATATTACAGAAATTTATAATATTTATTTTCACTAGCTTTCATGTTTGACATACCATGCTCTAGCTTTCATAATTGTCAGTAGCATTCTTTTCATATAATAAAAATCACAGAATTGCTTTTCTTTGGTGCACTTACTACTTTATGTGATTGTGTAGTCGGGTATTTATTGTGGATATCACTGTTCCTCTATGCCTTGAATAAGTGAATCTCAGAATGGCTGATATTGGAAAGAATCTCTGGATCCTCTGCTGAATCTGGGCCACCCTGAGCTGGTTGTCCAGGATCACGTCCATCCTCTGTCATTTGCTCTGAGTGACCCCACCTTGGCAGGAACTTTGGACTGTATGATCTCCAGAGGCTCCTTCCAACCCTAACTATTCTGTGATTTATAAATCTTAAATTTGGTAACTAATAGCTTGCTAGCCATTACCTTCATAATGGCCACTGTGTTACAAATTTTAGCAGGTACACCTCTGATCAAAACCTGCTTAGAGAATGTAATTATTGTCATGGAGAGAGAAGATGTGGCAAAAATTAATATTGAAGTTCTTTTTTCTAAACCATTCTAAGCTGATTTAGATACCCTGGTGTGAAGAAGTCAAGTAGTCCCTAAAGTCCAATATTCCAGCTATGAACTGACTGATGTGAAAAGCTTGATGGTTGCATATAAGAATATCTGAAGTATTTATTTAGCAATGCAAATATCTAGGGTAAAATAGCCCTATTAAGGCCCTCTCCTGAGCCATAGGAGCTAAAAGCTGTTGTGTGTCCTCTTATTCTTTTCTCTTCCAAGATTAAAAAAGGAAAAGTTCCTGGTCTCCATCTGAGATTTTTTTCATCTCCTTAATCATCATAGTTATCTTGCTGCACCCTATATCTGGTGTATATATATGTATATATTATATATCTGTGGTATATTTTTCCACAGAGACTGACAATTTTCTATCAGCTACTGCAAGGAAGCAGAGTTTTAGTTGCATCTACATACCTCAGCAAAAAGGAAAAAACAATAATTATGGAAGCTATCTACCATACAAGGTCAATTTTTACTGATGCTTCTATTTAGAATAATCAACTCTGACTCTATATAATAAAATGGGGGTTAGTGAGCATCCAGAAATGAAGCACAACTATCATGTAAATTGTTTAGGACCTCATCCTGCATAAGTGTCATAAAAATTTATTGTTCATTGAAGTTAATAGGTACTGAGGTCATTCAGTGACACTTTGAAGCATGAGGGCCTTATTTCAAATTAATCTTTATTTTTGTTTTAACTTCAATATTACAGCACTTCAAAAAAAGCCCTAGTAACCATAACAACTACAATTTGCCACATATCAACAATTTTATTTCTGTAAGCATTTTAACAGCCTTGGCTTTTCAGTGGTTGAGCACATCTGATTTAATGCTCACTTCACATTCACCTGTGTAGCAAGAATAAGAACTAGTTTTCAACTGATATCCTAGATATACAACTCTCAAATTCTTTGCTGGAATTTCAGTAGTGACAATTATTGCTAAAATGTTCAAAAGGATGGTTAAACACTTAGAAGGAGAATTTGAGAAAGTCAAGCAAAAAGAACAAAATCTGGGAACACTATCAGTAATGATATAGGTTGATTTCATTAAAATCCAAGTTTTCATTAATATACAAGAGTAACTTAAAACTCTAGCTATATGGAATACTCTTTCAGTAATGAAAATGTGTTTGAAACAACTTTATTTTTCTTAAATTTAAAAGAAGCTAATTTTAAAAAGTCAAAGTACATACAGAGGGGAAAAAAACAAACATGCACATTAAAATTAAGGACCAAAAACAATCAAGGAACAAGGACAAAATATTTGCAAATGCTACAGAAGCTGTTTACAGACATGTTGTAAAATAGCTTTGAATAAATTATAGATAGAAATGTAATCAATGATTAAAGTAGTTTTTTATGTGTATGTGGATGTTTACAGCATAGTGTATTTAGTACACATAAACATAATCTAGATTTAGTAAATATTTTATTGCATAAATAGCATAGATATTATGCATCTACTCTGAATTATGATGAAAGTAAAAATAAATGAGTGAACAAATATTAGTATTATAGAGCATAGTGAAAAACTATTAGCTATAAGAATGTAACTTAAAAATCAAGTGATGTTTGAATCCTGCTATTTATTATACACAAGGCTATAATAAAGAAGGGAGAAAAGTTAATTCAACTTTTGAAAATGCACCAAAACCAGAAATTATTGCAGAGATTTTAAGAAGCTAGATACTAATTTAGTTTGAAAAAGCCATTTAAAATCTAGAAGTATATCATGAGTATATGTCCTTAGAGGTGCTCAAAAAATAGGATTCAGTTTCACCTTATCCTTCAGCTCTATGACTAATAAAAACAAATGATACCTATGTTGCACTTATTTTTTTCAAAACTAGGAAAATTTTTAAAATTTGCAGATTTTGACATTATAGCTTATAATGGTAAGAACTATTGAGGTGGGGAGAGAATGGAAATAAAATAATAGATAGAAAATAGAAAGAATACCTGAGCAAAAAATTGAAGTCTTCCTAAACTGATTACTTACCTTTGTGAGAATCAACTTCATAGTTCATAAATAAATTCTGTAAAAAAGAAAAATGGAAAATATTTTTCTCTTTTTAAGATATGTTTTTATCTTCTAGTATTGACCAAAGGACTTCAGTACAAGAGATAATTTGTAAACCAGAATAACAGCTTTTTAAGTACTTAAATGAAAAGTGACCTTAGAGTCATGATATGCTTGACTTCCCTGAAAAGGAAGACAGAATACAGTGCCAATTGTCTTCTGGTTTAATGTATTTAATGGCTGATAGAATAAAGAGAATTTAAATGGATAGCAGCATTTGATTTTTTTTTTACCAATTAATTGACTAGAATAATTACCACTCAGCTTTCTTATGTGGTATCTTCTTTATATGTTCTTTAATCACACGGTTATATTCAGCTGACTATGATTTCCTAAAAAGCAGCTCATAATATTAAAGTTCAGTTAATTAGAGAGAGAAGGTAATCAATCTTTCTAAGCTCAGCCTAAGGATATTCTTTGATTTTAAAGGATTGACTTCTTATCTGAATTTGACAATTGGATTATTGAAATTTATATTGACTTTTGTCAAACTGTTTAAATGTGTAGCTTATAATTTAACTTCTAGTTTCACCACCTTGTTAAAGCCAATTTTCTAAGATGATAAAATAAACCCATTGCACGTTCTAACAATAATGAGCCCTGGCTTAGTGACAGGAAAGATGAAAGAATACTTAACTTCCTTCTGTGCTCAACTGAGTGTGTAATTCCTGAAGCCTCCTGCCTCAGAAGTTTTGCCTCTTCTTTGGTGTTCCTACCTTCTACCTCATTAGTGAAAACTTGACCTCTTATAATCTCTCACCATGGTTGTTTCCACCATCTCCTATTGCTGAATCAATTTGCAGATCTTAAAGCTCTAAGAAAATAAGAATGATTGTGTCACAGGAGGACCCCTAGGTAGGGTAGAGGCTAGAAAAGAAGAGATCAGTGATATATAATTTGAAACTGATTAGCTGCAAAGGACAGATATAGCAGTGGATTGGGAATTCTTTTCCTAAGCCTCCCATGGCACTTTCACAGCAGTCTCATGCTGATCGTGTCCCCAGCCCCTCTGGACCAGTGTTGACCAGCACCGTGGACTCCTAAACAGGACATTTACTCCAACTGCTCAGTATGCCTAAATCCTGGCTAGTGATTGGACTGCTACACAGAGTTCTTTCACCCCTGGCCCAGCTTTCTGCAGCATCTTGGACACGGCCAGAGGGCAGGTTTTTTAGCCATATATTATTTTCTAAAGTTGACAGCTGGCAGAAGCTAGCAGTGTCTTGGCTGCTTGCATGACACCAGGCTAGTATCACTGGCATTCTTTGTATTGGAGATCAGTGAGTGATTTTTTTAATGATTTCTAACATGTTGTTTTCCCATTCCAAATGTGACACACAAGTGAGTTGTTAGCAAAAGTTACATAGCAAAATTAATCTGTAATTTATTTTCTAGCTCATACTGGATTAGTTTAATGAGTCAGAACTGGTCAAATATATTGGAGGTCACACATACCTGGCTGGGGCTTTACTTTGTAATGTGCAACTGCACCACCTGATGATGACAAATAATTAAAAATCTGGAGTTTTCCTGTTGTACCATCCTATATGGATTCTATCTCATGCATCTGAGCTGCTTATATGCCAGCAGCTCTGGGAAAACCATCTCTGGGGTAGAGATTTAGTGACATGAATGGAAGTAGTCTTATGGGTTTTGAATATCATCTGCTATTTCAAGTTTGTGATGCAAATGTTGAGAGTCTCATTATTGAAGGGCAAAGACATGACTACACGTGTGGGAGGCTAAAATGATGCTTCTGTCCTCCACTGAGAGCACTGTACTCTTATCTATCATTCATTTCTGTGAACCTCACCACTGCTCACAGGCATGTGCATTCGTATTCTACAGAGTGCAGAGTCCATAAAAATAGAAGAAAAAGATCTTGTAGTGAATAAATGATATCTTTTTTGAAAACCAGAATTTTCTTGTTTGCTGAGGAATTTACATATTCCTGCATATTTTCCATAAATTTGGTGGGGATTTTTTCCTGCAGATGTATTTAGCTCTGGTTAAGTAAACTGCCACAGTATTTAATCAGAGAACTTTGCTAGAAATGAAAAAAAAAATACCAATTTATCTAAAGAAAAGTAAGCTGATGAGGGTACTATTCTATGATTAAATAGAATTTTAGTTCAGTTGTTTGACTGTCATACCAGTTGAGCTTTCCTGCCTTTGCTTTTCACATATCTTAGGATTCTAGTGTTTGTTGCATCTGTCAGTCAGCCAATTAGATTCACATTGAGAGAAAACATTGTGAGGGAAGAAAGTGTCATTCTAATGAGCTCCTATTATTGTTTACGTTCTTGTGCAATAACTGAAATTTCAGTTATCAGAACCTGACAGCAGAAGGAAAGAATTCTTGCCAGGAAAAACTTAAGGTGAGACATTCTTTCTGAGATCCTGGGATTTATATTAATAGACTGGATTTAAAATGTCCTTTATATTCATCCATAATTGCCAAATTTCTGTTATTTGTATAGACATTTTAAATTAATGTAGTCAAATCAGTATGTCTCCATCAAGGTGGATCTTTAAAAGTAAATGATGTGAACATTTTAAGAATGAGAATTATTGTTTTAGTCTGGATCTGTTGCCATCTCATTGTGAAGCTCCCATACCTACTCATGGGCAGCTCCCTGCAGCACTGACTCCTCCTTCTCAGCACAGCCAACAAACTCCAACTCTCTCCTCACCCAGCTAACCCACTCTTTTGTGGCACTCACCTTCTTACTGGACCCAGCTGTGGCCTATTAAGGGCAGGCCTGTCCCTAATCTTTGGTTAATTAGTACAGCTGCAACTCCTCAAGTGTGAGACTACCTTCTGCACTACATTCTTACATTCTATACCTCCACATAGATCCACTATTTTTTTGGGTTTATGTGGCCATATGTTCTTAGCAGGGATGGCTTCTGTAAGAAGCTGCCAGAAGCTTCCTCCATATTTGTTAGAGCCAATCCCTGACAGCTCCAAAGAGGGATGTGCCACTGGCCAAGGATGGGCCAATTAGAAATTGTGGTAATGATGTGATAACATATTTAGGAAGAAGTAAAAGGGTATTGTGCAGATATTATTGTGGCCAGGGAAGAAAGGAGTTAGAACATGTGAGGGGAACAACTGTGCAAACACCCTGCTCAGTGCAGAAGGAAGGGCAGGAGGTGTTCCAGGCACTGGAGCTGAGATTCCCCTGCAGCCCCTGGTGCAGACCATGGTGAGGAAGTTCTGCCCCTGCAACCTGTAGGGGAACACAGGAGTGCTGAGATCCACCTGCAGCCCTTGGAGGAGCACCACACTGGAGCAGGAGGATGCCTGAGAGGAGGCTGTGACCCTGTGGATGGAGCAGGGTCCTGGCAGGGATCTGCAGACCCATGGAGAGAGGAGCCCACACTGGAGCAGGTTTGCTGGTAGGACTTGTGAGCCCTTGGGGACCCATGCAACAAAAGCCTGTTCTTGAAAGGCTGCACCCACAGCAAAGTGACCAACGTTGCAGCAGTTAGTGGAGAACTGTTACCCATGGGATGGTCTCACACTGGAGAAGTCCATGGAGGACTGTCACTTGTGGGAGGGAGCAAGTGAAGGACTCCTCTCCCTAAGCAGAGGGAGAAACATGGAATGAACGGACCATAATTCCCATTCTCTGTCTCTCTGTGCTGCTGAGAGGAAGGAGCCAGAGCTGGGAAGGAGGGAGGTTAAGGGAATGTGGTTTTAAGGTCTTATTTTACTTCTCATTATCCTGCTCTGATTTTGTTAGCAATAAATTTGAATAATATCTCTAAATCTAGCCTGTTTTAATTTAAATATTTATTTATTTATATATATTTATATCTTTAAATATTTAAACAAAGTAATAAATATTTTTTTAAACAAAAAAGAAAAATTATTGACTTTTAAAAATCATTGTTGTGGTTACAAATTAGAAATTAATTCTTGTATATGAAGAACAGTGTGGCCAGCAAGACCACACTTGTGGAAAAGTGATTCTTTCTGTGTAGTGTGACACTGGTGAGGCCACACCTCAAAATCTGTCCAGTTCTGGGCCCCTCAGTTCAGGAAGAACATAGAGGGGATGGGGCAAGTCCAGAGAAGGGCAGGAGAAGAGGTGAAGCATCTGGATCACAAGTTCTGTCCGAAGCATCTGGGGGTGTTTAGCCTGGAGGAAAGGAGGCTTGGGGGTGACCCTATCACTCTCTACACCCCCTGAAGGGAGGGTGTAGCCAGGTGGATGTGGCACTCAGGGCCATGGTCTGGTTGATAAGGTGGTGTTCCTTAATAAACCCAGCTAAGGTCACAGGTGGGGCTCAATGATCTCAGAGGTGTTTTCCAACCTAATTGTTTCTGTGATTCTGTTATATTCTAAAAACTATGCTGTTGGCTGACAAGCTGGACATTAGACCAGCTTTAGACAGAAGAAACTGCTAGTGCTTTTATTAAAAACCATGTTTCTATGACAAGAACTTCAGCAATTCATGTCTCTTCTGAAAATCAGTCTCTGACAGAGCCCTGGGCAGAAATATTTTCTTGACCTGTTTAAACTTTGAAGATTTCAATTTTTTTTTGCTTTTGCACTGAAGCAAACCCAAACATATTCAAAGTATAAAGTAATAAGGTTTTGAAAAGGAGGAAGATAAAAAAAAAAATCTAATGCCATCTGATGGAAACATGCCTTACCTGATGTTCTTGTTCTTTGAACTGTCACAAATAATGTGAAAATGCTCTTAGCAACAGCAGAAGGCTCTTCCTGGATAGGTGTCTCTATTGGAGAGACATTCATGTAAACACTTTGATTTTTATGTGGTAGCCTCAGAATCTCTTTTCCAAATTCACAGTGAAATGTCATGAACAGAAGACAGCTGGCTGTTGGAAAATGGTCTCCTGTAACAGAAAAGCTGCACTGTTCAAATGAGCAGTCTTTTTCTACATTTTGGTGCTTGCTAACAGAAAGCTCTATAGCCTACACTTGTGTTTGCATATATTTATCAATCAAACCATTTGTACATTTCCTATTAAAAAAAGTTATTCCATAAAGCAGGAAAAAAAAGTATTGTCCATACAAGCTTATTGCTACAAGCAGCTTTCTTTCCATTAAAAATGGCATTTTTTTTCCTTTTTAAAGCAGGCTAAACTTTAAAACAAAGGAATATAGTGTTCACAAATGCAAATGTTTTCGTGTTACAAGAATATTTATTTTCATAACAATTCATAGAGTTTCAAACTTCTGTGCATAACTTTATCTCAAATAATTTAAGAGTAATACTCACCTCATTGCAATTACACAGATTCCAAGACTACAGTTCTAGACAGTGAAAGGAATTATATGGTAATGGTGATGTACTCTAACTAATCCATATATATGCAGCCTCAATCAGAAAAAAAAAATATAGAGTTTTTGTAAAGTATATAAAATTAGGGGATTTTTTTTTTCTTTAATCTAGAACAGAGATCCACCTGTAGCCTCTGGGGAGGACCCCATGGTGGAAGAGGTAGATGTCCAAAGGAGGCTGTGACCTTGTGGAAAGCCCTCACTGGAATAGACTCCTGGCAGGAGCTGTGTCCCCATGGTGGACCCACAGCAGAGCAGCCTGTTCCTGAAGGACTGCACCTCCTGGAGAGACCCACACTGGAGCAGCTCATGGGCAGCTGCAGCCTGTGGCAAGGACTCATGTTAGGGGAGTTCATGGAGGATGGTCTCCTGTAGAAGCTACTCCATGATGCAGCAGAGGAAGAGTGTGAAGAGTCCTCCCTCTGAGGAGCAAGGAGCAGAAGAAACAGCAGGTGATGAACTGAATGCAACTACTTGTTCCCCTGCACCACTGATGGGAGAAGGTAGAGAAAATCAGGAGTGAAGTTAAACCCAGGAGAAAGGGAGGAGCAAGGGGAATTTTAAGGATGAGTTTTTATTTCTCATTATCCTAATCTGATATGATTGGTTATAAATTAAATTAATTTTCCTCAAGCCAAGTCAGCTTTGCCTGTGATGGTAACTGATGAGTGCCTTTTCCTTTTCTCAACCCATGAGCCTTTTGTAATACTTCCTCTCCCAGCTGAGGAGGGCAGTGATAGAATGGCTTTGGTGGGCACCTGGCATCCAGCCAGGGTGGACCCACCCCAACAGACCATAAATGACAGTTTGTTTGCCACATGACCTTGATAAATGCAGCATGACAGCAGATTAGCCTTCCAGACACATAAAGTATTGTTTAAAAGAACTTACAGTATCAGTGAGGAAAATCTCCATGAAGAGTTTCCCTAAATGTCAACATTTAAATTTAATATCTAGTTTAACAGCAATTCTATGTTTAAATGAGCCAGTTATCACATCACAAAGTATTTCAATTAACTTATCCATAAGAAAGTGCTGAAAGGGATGCATTTTTTTAAATAAATGAAGATTTATATGAGTCTATGAATTTATATTTTCCCCCTGACTATTACAACAGCAATAAAATCCTCAAGTTTACTGAATGTTTGTGAAATACACAATACTTGTATCAGATATGCTGTTCTTTGCTTTGTTGGGTTTATTAATAATATTTTCATCTATATAAAGGCACAGAGTAAAAATGTTACACATCTGAAAACAGGCAAAAGCTTTTTAAATGCATCTGTGAAGAAGTATGTGTGAGCAATATAAAGAATTCAATCAATAGAGAACAGAAGAGAAGCAGGAAAAGAAAATTAAAATTAGCGATGAAGAAGCTAGCCTGGGAGCAGGGAGAACACTTCTAGATGGCTTCACTGCACTTTAGAAGCAGAGAAAGCAGAGAATCAATAAGGCCATTGCTTAAAACTGAAGATGAAATTACTTGTGTAAATGTGCTTTATTATTCTGAATCTCTGTTATGTGGTTCCAAGACTTTCTGCTGTTCACTTCTGCATTGCTTATTTTTTTTCTTCTAGAACTCATCAGTCTTGTTTTGTTGTCTTTTTTCTTTTTTTTTTTCCCCTTTCTGGAAAGATGTCTTCTAGAGTGTATGTCTACTTGTCTACACATTTATTTATATGATTTTACAAAAATATAAAATACAATAGCAGAGCATGGAAAAAAATAATAGTCTGTGTTATAGTTCCATGTATAAGGATCAGGAAAACAAAGATAACTTTAAGACAGGATACAAGCCAGGTGTTGACATGAGTTAAATTGGAGGCATCCATAATTCATGTAGTCTCAAGAGTATGATTTGAACTTTCACACTCTGTAAGAGACTTACTGAACTTAGAGGGCAGCAGTATGGGCTGATGTTCTCTGTTCTTGGTAATGTTTCATATTAGATGGATTGTGCCTCTTACAGGTGTGTAAACTGACAAAAGTCAGCAGCAGCCCACAGTTCAGTCTATCTCACCCGAGAAGCTGTGAAACCTTGAACTGAATGCTAACTCACAGAAAAAGCCATCAAGTGCCAATCATACCATCATCATGGCACTGAAGAGAATGAGAGCACCTCTGTAAGATGTATTTTGACTGAAGAGAATCTGCTAAGAGGTCAAGAAAGCTACTTTTGAGGTGCTGGGACACTTGAATTATGTATTGTATTTTTTTTTTTCTTGGACTGGAACAAAATATAAAATTTTGTGTTTGATAATGGCTTGTTCTAAGAGCACAGAAAAGAGAACTGAAGGAATCATAGAAAAGCCACATCTTTCTATGGTTCTAAATCTTATTTTTATTTAGAGAAAGGTCTTTGGATTTCCTTATATACTCAAGGATATAGGAAAGGCTGGCAAGGTGGTAATGAAACAAATCCTGCAGATCAAAATGAGAAAAAGTCTACTGTTCAGAGCAAAGTCCCAACAGTCTAGAAAATCATAAGGTCATCTTTGTTTTAAAGGCAACCGAAGTTAATTGAAAGATTGTGTCCCACTAACAGCAAATCTGGTCAATTGATGTGGTTCTCTAAGAGACAGCAGGAATTTAAAAAGGAACATCTTCTATACCAGAAGCTCTTTCCACATTTTCAGGTAAGAGGTTCTCTTTAATTTGTTGCTGACTGGGTGATTGTTCATGTTAATGATGTGTTGTCTGGAAACTCCATTTCAAGTTACTACATCAAGAAGGTTGATTTGAATTATGTCTGATAGTAAAAAATTACTAGCACAGACTAATGCTAGACATTAATATTTTCAAATTATCCTCTAAGGAAATACCTTTTAAAAGATTGGAGACCAGGCCAAACTTAGTGAACTCAGTGCTGTAATATGCTGTTGCCATTAGTGAACAAATCTGTAGAAGCACTGGAAGGGAAGGGGGCCTTTTACAGCCATAGAAACATTCAGAATTAATATGATTATTCTGCTTTTTTTTGCTTACACATGCATATTATCTTTCCCTAGAGTGAATGAGCCAGATTCATTTGTTATATTACTGCTTTCTAAAGTGATTGACAATACTTTTCAAATTCTGTCTCAGGCTTCAAGGACAGACTTTATTCAGACTGATGATAGAGAGAAAGAAGAGAGAGGTCTCCTTTTTCTCTGGATCCATTTTTTAATGTATCAGTCAACCTGCCTTGTCTATCAACAAGTTACATAGTGGAACAGATTTAATCTTTAATTGATAACTAAGAGTTGATAATCTTGGAAGAATATTAGTATTTTGAATTTAGGAATGACAGATCTTTGAGGATTACATTCATCTAGTGATACTGGACAGAAACTACATATGCTTTTCCAGGTCCGGTTTTAGTTTTCCTTCAAATATTATTTTTTCCCTTAAAACCATATTATAGTTGCTTTAACTTACATACATGAGGAAATAAGAGAATAAGGAAAACATGAGGGAGTTAAATTCAGTTCATTGTAGTAGACTGAACTTTCCTAGATTTTATGGTTAAAATTAGAATGGTATTTTGTGGTTATTATGTTTCTATTATACAAAAGCTGATTTTCAAAATGGGATTTTTTGTGTAATAAATGAGTGTTTGAATTAAAAGATTGCTAAAAATTCTTGTACATTAGATTTAGTGACTCAACTGTGGAAGCAGAATGTCTGAGGTACTAAAGCTCAAGAGCAAATGTAAATAAGAGGACCCTTAACCTAACTAGTCAACTTGTCAGAAAAGTGGCTGCAGTGCAGAGTCTTTTAACAGTGGATTGTTGCCCTTGAAAGTGTTTCTGAAGTATTAAAGCATGTATATGAGCAACCACGGGAATTACTGAAGCAGAGGATGAAAAACAGTAAACAGTGGAGGCTTTTTTTTAAAGTTTTATTCTTTTCCCTGTAAGTCCATGGGGTAAATTTGAAGTTCTTTTTCAACAAGAAGAATTCCTTGCAAAAACAGAGAGAAAAGTATTTTCTCTGCTTCAAAAGGTTTTGTAATGTTTTCCCAAGTTAACACTCAAAAGTGCTTCTTCTGAGGCTTGAGTGAAATTTTAAAACTGGGAAGCCTGAGCATCTGCCCCTTGTTCAAGAATTTGGAATTTAACCCAATTGACTAAAGGCACTGTAACTCACTTCTTTGGTATAAATAGATCCCAACAGCTCAAGAGTTGACTAATCAACTTAATGATTAGTCTAGTTACTCCAGAAATTCCACTGGCTTTTAATCAAAGGTGAGATTCAAACTGTGTTTAATGTCCTAATATGCATATTAAAATTAGTAAATCACTTTTAAATACATAGTTCATACATATAACACAGCAGAAAGCAAATAGAAATTAAACTGTTAGGGTAAAGCAAATTTGCCAAGTGTCAGCTGTCATAAAATTTGTGAAACAGACATCACAGGATATATTATACTTTATGCATCAGAAATATAAAACAGAGCATGAGTACTTTGTTTTACATCGTTAAGAACAATTTTACCAGGCAGTGATCAGTATGTTCATTTGTCTGGAAATGTTTATTAACTGAATCCAAAAATTACAGTTCTATTTTACCAGTGATAAAATTATGATTCTGCTCTCATTCGTTCCATCTTAAAAGCAGTACTGGTAAGAAATCAGGTCTCAGAGCAGTTTTGTTCTCTTTTTTGATCTTTGTTATAACAAGGAAAAGGTTTATGACACTGCCCAGTCTGCAGGAAATTACTTTATGTGCTGATTAGACCTTTGTAAAAGGCATTGTCATGCATAAGGAAACTCACCTGATATAGGTAGGCATCTCCAATGATCAACCAAGACAAAATTTTAAAAAGCTGAAAAATATCCTGGACAAGGGAAGTGTATTAGGATAACAACTACAGAATTGAAGCCAAAATTAAAGAGATCCATGGAATCAGTACAATTTATTTCAGAAATATTTTAAATGTGTTAAATGTAATAAAAGTGAGCAAGCATACAAATCAGAAAAAGGCTTCTTGAGTTACCACATATTTTTGAGGCACATATAAACTAAATTATCATAACTGAAATTTAGGAAAATTTGAATCTCACATCAGTTGTCAATTTGTCTGATGAATGCGTTTCATCAAACTCGGGGAAAGTTTCAGCTGCTGTGTGTGGTTATGTAAAATGACAATATTAAGATAAAAAAAATAATATGAACTGTCTTGCAGGACACTAAGACTGTAGGATTAGGAAGATACATTACCAAAAATATTAACTGATGATTAAAGCCAACAATAAAATGCAGCTAAACATGGACCACCTAAAATTAGGAATTGCCACATGAGGAAAAGAGAATTTTTAAGAAAAGTTTAAATGTAAAATGTGGAAAATACAAAGAACTGAAACAGTGTGACTTATTTTCAAAAAAAAAAAAAAAGAAAGAAAAACAATGCTGATTTAAGAAAAATAATCCCATTCAACACAGGTGTCAAGAACACTTTTTTTTCATGCAGAGAATGATAAATGTGTGAAACAGGCTGTCAGACATAGTTACTCAGGCAAAAAACACAGGGGTCACATGAGAAAAATGAGATGCCTTCCACAGGGGCTGGAAGTACTAAGAAAGGATGAACTTTAACAGGCTGGAGAACCTCTTTCATTCTCTGATGAGATGTTATCCTCTGAGTTGTTTCTTTTGAAATCATTTAATTGAAAATATTGTTCTGGTTGCAGCTTGGTAATATTGTCCCAAATCTGCATTCTGACAATATATTTTGAAGACTGAATGTCAGGGTATTGTTAAGCAATGTGATCTTTTTGGCTTTATTCCTTGAATTATTCAGGTGAATTAGTGTAATGTGTGAGGATGTCAAGACAGTCCATGTAATGGTTTAGTGTCATTTAAATGGTACAGTCTGTGATCTCTTCTGTCTTTTTGGTGCAGAATAGTGAGGGTTTTAGCTGAACCATTGAAGAAAATGTGATGTTAAGCTCTGGTGATATTTTACAAAATGTTATCCTTTAGACAGTGTTTTTTTTAACTGCAAGGACTTAATGTCCTTACAAACACTACTAATTCCAGGGTGGTTTTAAAACTTTACAGGAGGAAAAAAATCTAGATTATAATCATCTTCATATGTTTTAATAGCATTTAATATTTTTCATGTGACACCAAAGTAGGGCAGAGTTGTACCAGTGTATACTCTTGAGGACAGGGCTGTCACTTAGTGACCTAGATGGTATTTAGGAGTGGATCACCATTAACCTTCTGAAACTCACCTAAAACACATGCAAAGTTTTTCTTATGTTCCCCTGCAACAACATAAGATGGAGTCTGGCTGGCAGGGAAGAGTGGCTCTGCTGGGACCTGGGGAGGGCAGCAGCTGGGAAGCCAAACAGGAGGCAGCAGCGTGTCCTGGCAACAGGGCAGCCTGAGAAAAACCAGGTGTGTACTAACCCATACTCCTGTTGTCAGCTCTGTGAGAGCACATTTAGTATCCTGCATCCATTTGGTTTAGTATCCCGATCCAGTTTGGGCTCTCCAATAAAGGGAAGACACATATTATCCAGAGTAAATTTGACACAACCCCAAAGCTGATCAGGGACAAGATGCTGTGAGAGGGGCTGAAGGGCCTGGGCTTGTTAGGCTTGAAGAAGAGAAGGATTTTAGGAGGTATAACAGGCTGCTGTACCTACCAGCAGGTCACCAAGAAGGCAGAGTCATGCCCACCATGGAGGGAGGGTCAGAGTGAGTCAACAGCCACAAACAGACACAAGAGGGTCAACCCCATGGACTCCAGCTTAGGATATTGTTAATACCTCTGCTTTAGAACCTCTGTGAAAAACACTCTGCCTTCAGAAACCTATTGTCTTTCACATTACCTCTCAGACTTGTATCTAAGAATAATATTGATTGTAATTTTACCCAAGTCACTTCCACAAGGAGGCCCTTTGTAATATCTTAGTATCTGAAATTCTTTGTATATTGGTTTCTCCTTCATTTCTTGCTTCTTCAGGTCTTTGGTTAAAATTCTAGCATCTCTGGAATGGGACCTCCTATAGGGAATATTTTGATTTAATTCATAATTTCACTAGCAATATTTAAGTCAAGATTTATTTCTTTAAGCAATAAAAAAGTGTCACATAACAGTAAATAACAAGAAGGGATTTAATGCCAATTAAGAAATGTTTTTGTAGTGCTGTGTTGAAACTCCAGCTACTTACAGAGGGCATACAGTCTCCCTCATACACCTGTGATAAGCTGTTGAACTTTTATACATTTTTATATATTTCTTTCAATCGAGTGTCTTTTACTACAGCCCTGATACAGTATTTTTTGAGAAATAACATTTTATTTTCTTCTCTCCTTTTTTCATAAATACCATGCAGTTTCTCAGCTGAGCAGTTAAAGGTCACATTTTCATCTTCTGTAATAAAAACATAAGAAAAAAACAAGCTAGAAATCCCTGCATAAAACCTTCAGTTCATTTGAAGTATTTAGAAGAATGTTCTTTCAAATCTGGGAGTTAAATTTACAGTTTATAATCCTAGAATTCAAATAACACTATTTAAAATCCTAAACAATTTCTGTGTAAGATAGATCTGGGTCTGAAGTGAGAACTGAATATATTCCAAAAAAATTAAACTGCCTCTTTATGAGCTAGAACTTATACTAAGAAACAGATTGCTGCATCATGAATAACAGCTTATAAGCTTGAAAAATATTTCTGTATGTGTGCAGAAATAACAGTTTACAGATCATTGCTCCATAGTCCATATGCTAATTCAGATATGTTCATTGCAAGTGAAATTCCTTACATGTAAAAATTATGTTTAACCTCACTGTACCACAGAAACACAGTTCCTTTGATGTATTAAATGGTCAGAGTTATAAAATGGAAGTGCTGATAGAATTCTGGCTATATATATACACTATTATGTGAAAGACAGGAGAGAAATGAAAGTTTCACTAAAACTTCAATAACAAATTAATTTTCATCTGTACTAAGCCTAGAATTATTCATTTAGTGGATGTACTGATATTTTCACTAGGCCTTCAAAATAAAGGCAGTCCTTTGAAGTTGCATAATGCAAATTAAATATGAATGCAAAATGATACAGGATTATCTACAAAGTTTCTTCTCACTGTTGTCATATATCACTAATGTTGTCAACTGCAGTGCTGGGGCAGTGAGCCAAGCTGCAGGTGATCTGAGTCAGTTTTATGGCTTTTCAGGATCTCATTCCTAAAAAAGCTATCATTTCAATCTAAGCATAAATCAGTAAAAGTAGAGTAAAACCACAAAGATACAAAATACATGGAGGAGAAAAAACCACAAACCATCTGAAACAGGCCCACACTGAAGAAAATACGTGTAGCTCTTAAGATGAAGTGAACCTTTTGAGCTGAGCTCCAGGTGGTAGCATGGAATTGACCTTAGTGATCTTGTCTCCCAGTAAACTGAAATATTTCTTGATTAAATTACAGGTCATGATAGCTGGTAGTAGTTATCCTGAGGTAAGAAGAAGAGCTTTCTTAACAGAAGGAAAGAGAAGGGTGAAAGTGCAGGAAACATTGCTATGCCTGAAAAAATTAATATTATTAAGGAAGGACTTAAGAGCAGCTTGTACAACAGTCAGATGCTGAAAATAACTGTAATTTGCATTGAGCTATTCATAGAATCATGGAATGATCTGGATGGGAAGGGACCTTAAATATTACCTTGTTCCAGCCCTTCCACCATGTCAATGACATTTTTCACTATATTAGGTTGCTCGGGGCCCAGTCCAATTTGTCGTTGAACACTTCCAGGGGTATGGCATCCATAACTTCTCTGGGCACTGTTATAGAGTCCTGACACAAAAAGACAGTGTATAGTAGTATTTCTGAGTTTCAGCACAAGGAGTGGAGTTTGGGCAGTGATCAAAAGAAAATAAAATACATAGCACAATATGATACATAAGCCTCAGGCCTGGACGTGGCTTATTAATGGAGAATTTGATCCTATTTCATCAGTCACATCATAATAAACTTCAGAATGAATTAGAAAAAAAGGGTCACTATTTAATGTGAAGTGCATTAACTTGACCTTTTCCCTCTCTTGGCTTTAAAAACTTAATTTTAAAGAAAGTATTCATAATTTCACTTCACTCATATCTTAGAGGTTAATTAAATAGTTTGAAATTCAGCATATTGTTGTGCTTTTCCTTAAGTATGTCTGAATGTCACCATTAACATAATGCATGGTTGTGAGCATCTGAATTTGAGCAGTGAATTTTTGTGCTCCTACTCCATCAGGCAAAACCATGTAAATATTTTGGTACTGATGAGCAAAAGTAATTAGCTCTAAAGATGCAAAGGGTAGACAATGAGACAGTTTTTTCTTGACTCTGCAGACACAGATTAAATGGCATCAAATCAGCAGTGGCAGTTACTATTAGCCTGCAGCTATAGCAACACCTTTTCCCCCAGCAGGAACAGTTGTAGAGCAAGGAGTGTTAGCAGTAGCCACAGGGGTATACCTGGAGAGAATATTAAAAATGTCTGTATGCAGCACTGTCATATCATGGAGAGTGCTGAAATGTAGAATCATTTCTCCAGCACAAAAAAAAAAAAAAAAAAAATCTATTAAAATTAATTCTGAAATACATCTGGGATAAATTTGGTGTTGAAGAATTCTGCAAGATGTGCAAATACTTTCAGCTTTGATAAGGGAATTTATTAAAAGCCAGGAAAAGGGGGTAGCTAGAAAATTGAAACTGCCACAAATTTCTACAGTAGTCCAGGACAGTGTGAAAAGATATTTACATTATCCTTTTTGTAAACATGCTCTAATTTTAATTAGGAAACCTCATAGCAATTACCAGATTTCAGGTGCAGTTTTATGGACATCTAACTGTTTAACAGCTAATTGACTATCCAGTGCAATCTTCTAGTAATCTAAATTTAGGGTTGTGTACATTCTCAGTCCTCTAAAATCCAGCTCAAGCCTTCTCTGTGCATTCAAGAGAAATCTTAATTTTAAGAAAACACAATTTTTTTCATTGGCATGTACATCAGAGAAACGACTATACATACTGTAGAGTTACTTACAGAACCAGCAAGGTCCATTCAACTACTTGGGTTTGCAGGCCATTTGGAGAGAAGAATACAAAGTAGGAAGTACAGTATATTTGTCATGGTCTGTGCAATGCTTAGTCTCAGAGGCCTAATGTGCAACTGAAAAAGACTGAATTTAGATAATTACCTTCAGTTTCTTTATTAGCCCAAGTCATGCTATGCAAATTCAGATATTTCCACATAGTAAACATTTTTGGGTTAGGATAATCTCTTTCTCATATCTCAGTTATAAAAATAGCTGCAGCATTTTGTTCTACTGATGTGTCCCTTTTTAAGTACTTACTGTGACATTTATTTTCAAAGTATCTTCATGTTAAAACTTCTGATAGTTGGGTGCTACGATAAAAATACTGTTACATTTGAAAACATGATCTGTCATAGAAACATTCAGGTTGAAAAATATCTTTTAGATAATCGAGTCCAACACAGCATTACCTAGCTCACCACTAAACAATGTCCCCAAGCACCATATCTACATGTCTTTAAATATCTCCAGAGTGGTGACTCATCCCCCTTCTCCAAGGCAGCCTGTTCTAATGCCTAAGAACCCTTGTGTTGAAGAAATTTTTCCTAATGTCCAATTTAAACTTCCTCTGGTGCAACTTGATGCCATTTCCTCTTGTTCTCTTGCTTATTACTTGGGAGAAGAGGCTGAGCCCCACCTCACTACCAGCTCCTTCCAGGCAGCTGTAGGCAGCAAACACCCTCATGCTTTCACATCTTACCAGTGACAGTACAGTGTTTACAGAGAGTGATGAGGTCTTCCCTTGGGCCTCCTTTCCTTGAGAATAACCAGATCCAGTTCACTCAGACACTGCTCGTGAGACTTGCAAATATACAGGTATACAGCAAATCATTGTTTTTCATTGACCTAAATAATAAAAACTTCAATATGGACTAAAAAGTCCCTCAAATATTTTAATTGTAAACACAAGTAGAAGTGTTATTTATTTATGTGAATATAACTACTATGCAGTTTTAAAATATTTTTAAGTTTTTACAGATATAAAAATTTTCCATGTTTTTATATGAAGAATTACAATACACCTCTGTGAAATTACTCTAAGTAAAGATTGGATCACGTCCTTTCATTAATGAAACAGGGCTAAAAGTGACATGGTAGAAGTTCAAGTAACTGATTTTTTTTTAAAATGTGACTAAATATTTAAGTTTAGGTGTCAGAAAAAGAGATTGTTTTTCCAAAACATGGATTGTACTTGCTCTAAAAACAGATTCAATAAGACGTTTAATGTTAGCCATACAGAATAGAGATACCCAAATTCATTAGTCATATTTGCAATCCATGGCTGTTATTCATAGATTTGTTAAGCCACAAACAACAATTTCACTTTAATTATTCTTTTTATCTAATCCGTTACATTCTCAAGTCCTCAATCTCTTTTTATTTGCAGTGTTTATGAAGTGCTTTGAAGTAATTTAAAGTTATTCCTTTGGATGAAAGGGACCGCATTATTAAAATCTCTCTAAAGTTACTGAGACATCAAACATCCCATTTCAGTTATCCCCATCTCCTTGTCTGGCTATGCATACAGAGAAGTAACATAATTTGCTACATGTAGTTATCTCAGCCTTTTCCAAATCACTGCCAAATCTGAGATTTCAGACCACTATTTAGAACTGTGGACTCTGAACTGTTCTGATTTGAAATCAACCCTGTATCCTCCTATCGTAGATACAGTTATTGTAATTTTAGGAAAATTGATTAAAGGTGTCTCACCAAACCCTCTGTAGTTCTATAATCCATACTGAAATTCACTGAACTTCATCAGAGCACTGTGGAAGAAAAGCTTAATGACATGTGAACACCTTTAAAAAGGATTATTTTTTTTTTATCATCAGGTAGGTGATAAACCTTTATTTATTTCAGTTCTCAGCTCCACAAATTCTCCTGAATGAAGCTGTGATTATGAGAACTCTTCACTGAGGACATATTTTAAATACTGCTTTCCCTTTTCAATGAGGATCATACTACCTTGTTACTTCACATAAAAACTGTTTGTAAACCTTGCCTGAAGAATCAACTAAGGTGGTATTCGATACAGGGAAAAGACAGTTGCTAAGAAGGTGAAATTAGTCTCATTCAGTTCATCATTTCCTGCATGTAAACATGGTAAGTAGAGGTACAGAATTGCAGCCTTAAAGCTTGACCCCTTCAGGTTTACATGCATTGTATAGGACAGAGATATGAAAATCTGTTTCTACTTCTAAGAAAAGCATAACTGCTATAGAACCCAGAAGATTACTGTTCACACTGATCATATTATTTAGACTGAGTCACTAAAGCCTTGCTTAATTGTTAAACAAGTAAGGATTAAGGATTAAAAGTTGATCAGAGTTTCAAATATTTAGATTTCCTCTAATGGAACAAATTGTTTTCAGTTATAACAACTAAAAAAAGAGCACCAGAGGTTTGCTCACGTGCAGTCAACAGCAACAAGACTATTTGATTGTAATTCTGAGAACAAGTTATACTGACATAATCATTTTGATTCAAATCAGAGCAAGTCTTTTACTGATCCCCTAGAAGTACTTGGGAGCAAAAAAACCCCAATATATTTCACATATTAGGGAATTATGGCCCTTCTCAAACATTTTGAACCAATGAGAACTGTACTCCAGTATCTCCTCTTATATACACCAGCTATTAACAGTTTGATAGACTATCATAGTTATTGAATTCATTTATGGATTGTAATAAAAAGAGGTAAACAGATGTGCAACATATTCCCCATTTAAATACCTTTCTGATTCAGCAGATGAAATCTTATAGAACAGGTAAGTATTTTGGTGTGTAAACTAGTACCTTCCTACTGAAAAACCCAGAGTGATTCAAAGCAACACAAACACACATCAACTAATAGTTTCTCTCTTAATATCAGGGTGTTTGAATGTTTCTGTCGGCTTTTCCTGAAGGTTCCTTTATGTTGATTTTAATGAGTAGAAAATAGAAAAATACATTGGAAATTTGCTTGAAATAAATTACAGTCAAAGTTCCTCAAAAACAGAAATGAGTGTGATAATCACAGACAAACTTATAAACCTGAACTGTCAACTCATTATCCTTCTGTTCCAAGGGAACCACAGAGGAGACTGTTTGTCACTGTGCTCGTGTCTTGCCAATGATTTAGTGACTGCAATAATTTAGGAATGAGAACACAGAAGTCTTTCATAATAAGCTAAACAATTTGTTTCAGTCTTGAAGTACTGTCAGGAAATAATATTAAACTAACACAAATGAACTTGCAAAAAATCTTACTGGATAGATTATTCCAACCGTGTCTGTCCTTCTTAGGATCTTCATAGCAGAATCATGAAAATATGGGGAACAAGAAAGCGCTAATGAATTGAGGGGCCAGCAGGGAATATAATTGGGATAGTAGAAGATTGCATATTTTAGTTAAGATTTTAAAATTAGTTAGAAGCTAAGCTAAGCTAGTGATACAGCTAGCAAGAATCACATACCTTAGTTAAAGACTAATAAAGATATTAGGAAAAGTACCGCTAGGAGTGAAAGGGATAGATGTAGCAAATGTGAAGGAGCAGAGACCATAGAAATACCCTGCCTTAAGAATAATCAAACAGTTAGGAGAGGTTTGGACCATGACCAGCAGGTCAAAAAGTCCTGCCAACTGGCCATGGGTGAAGAGTTCACTGTGAGGAAGACAGCTTTCTTCCTCCCATATGCCCACTTCCTTATTTCAAAATCCCACTGACCCAATTAAGGGAGTACAGTTGCTCAGCTGTAATGGATAATCAGCTTATTATAATACAAAGTGGGTAGGTAATGATTATGTATTATGTGTCCTTAGAAACTGCTTGGATATGTAAAACCTTTGCTGCATAAATAGAGAGCGAGTCTGCGAGTCCTTGCACATGTATTTGGAAATGATTCCACATGTGTCCAGTGTTGCAATAAATACCCTTCTTTTGAACTTTAATAGTTGAAAAGTTGTCCGTGCTTCACTAGAAGTTGGTATCGTTTCTCTAGGTAAGTTTTCAACATTACAAACAGTGCATGACTGATTGTACAATACTGTTGTGATACTTGATTTTGGAGGCTAAAACCCCACTTGAATTTTTCTTTTCAAATTGTGTAAATGTGAAACATATACACATATAATTATGCATAAGGTTTTTAATGTTTTTGCAAAATTCAGGCAGGGGTGCTTGAGACTGCTATTGAAGAATGGCAAAGATACTTATTTCCTGGTGAACATACTTCTTTACATAAAGGGTAGCAGAGCACTGGAACAGGCTACTCAGGGAGGTCATGATGTTTCCCTCTCTGGCAACATTCAAAACACACATTCCTGCATAACTGGCTCTGGGTGACCCTTCCTTGGCAGGATGATCTTTGAACTTGATGATCTCCAGAGGTCCATCCCAAACTGAAGGATGCTGTTATTCTGTGATAGATAGCATCTGAGAGGAAGACAACAGCTGACTTTCCATATAAATTTTTTAGTAGAGTGAAACATCAGTTTTCACTACAGTTCGCATGTGTAAGAACCCTGAGCAGATCCCTTAGGAGGTTTGGCCAGTGGGGCTGAGGATCAGTGTGGCCTTAAGCAGTCCCATAGAACTGGTGGCTGTGGGGAGAGGCTCCTGGGAGTGCTGTGGAGAGGCAAGGCCGGGGCTGACCCCTGCTCATGAGAGCTGTTTTCTGCCACAGCACCTGGTCCTTGGTGAAGCCACGGTCCCTCTGCACAGCCACTGCTCCTGGTCTGGAGCGGTGGCTGGTGAAAAGTGAAACGCCCAGGCTAGATAAATGTCCAGCCAACCTCCAGCCAGTCAGGCACTTCCCCAACCCGGAGTCAGGGCCTTGTGCCTAAGGCGATGTAAAGCCTTGTGGACGTGTGGCTGCAGTAGAGAGCTCCGAAGTCGCAGGATGAAATGAAGAGGCGATCCTCAGTTTCTTCGGGGGGGCGGTTTTATTGCTAGGGAAACGTGCAGGTTCAGGTAGAAGGAGCTGAGGGCCCCCAGGCAGGGAAAGCCTCGGTTTTATAGAGGGTGGGAGGGGTGAAAGATAGCAAATCAGAGAGGGATACATTAAGGATTGGCATGATCGGAGAACCCATCAAACACAGTTGCGGGAGGGACCCTGGCCCCTAACCCAATCACTCGACACCCTGGCCCGAACTCTCTAGAAAAAGAGGCAGGGGTGTCGAGTGACAGGCAGGCTGCCAGGGGTGGGGAACAAGAAAGATACATTTGGTAACCAAGACAACTGGGGAGGGGTTTGGGGATTGACACAAACTGGTAACAGGGCAGGACCTTCTGAGAGAACAATGGGGGGAAAACTGAACAAGCATAAAACACACCACAACACTGGTCTAAGCCCAGACCTGCACGGGCTGATGGCCTGGCCTGGCCTCAGCCTGGCTCCATGCATGGCAGCCTTGCTCAACTGTCCCCAAGGATGTGCTGAGCCTGTTTCCTGTCAACTTTCCTCACCTGCAGGCTGGTGCTCTGGCACAGCTTTGGCCCACCCCCAGGGAAGTGTCATATGCTCGGGACTGGCACTGCCTGCAGTTTTATCCTGGTAATGGATATATCTGTCAGTCTAATTTATGACCATGAAGTGATAATTATATGACATTTATGACAACTGTGATTCAACAAGTGATTATAGATAGACAGTAATGAAGTTTAAGAAATGTCATACATCCGAAAGAGCTACTTATGCCGTTTTCCTCCATAAAACTTGAAATGCAATACACTCCTTCTGATGTCTATACCTTCTCATCAGTGTTCCTGTTCCTTTGCCAATCACTGAAATTGCTTACAAAGCGTACCTATTTGTTATTAAAGATAATTTTATTATCACTTACATGCATGCATATCCACACTCCTGCTTTGATTAGTGGGACAGATGCTGTTGTCTGAAGGTGAATATTTGGCTTGTATGACCTGTACTATGAGTTTCATTTGAAAGTGGAATTAGGTTGAAATGACCAGATGTCCTGGTTTAGCTGACACAGCTGGGAAAATCAGGGAGTGAGTCCTCCTGGAACACTTTTTTGGGCACATGAAGGAGAAGAAAATGATTTAGAAGAGTCAGCATGGATTTACCAAGGGCAAATCATGCCTGTCCAGCATGATTGCTTTCTGTAATTAAATGATGGATTTGTGGACGACAGAAGAGCAGTGGATATCATTTGTATCGACTCTAACAAGGCTTTCAACAGCATGTCCCACAGTATATTTTCATAAAAGCCACACATTATGTTGCAAGTGGGTATGCAGCATTAAAAATTTGTCTGAACAGTCATCCTCGGAAGGCAGTGGCTAATAGGTTATAATCAATCTGGAGGCATGTAAAAAGATGAGTACTGCAGGGGCTATCCTGGGACTTGTCCTGGTTGCCATCTTCACAAGTAACACCTCCTGGAGGAGGTGAATGGTGTGTGCTATGCTCAAGATTGCAGATTACATCAAAGTGCGTGTGTGTGGCTGGTGTCGGGGGGACATGAGCTGGTTGAGCTGTTGACATGCTTGAGAGCAAAACTGTCGTTCAGAGAGACCTAGGCATTGGATACAGTCTGTGTCCTGGGAGGTTTTAAAGATTGGACTCTATCAAGCCATGAGAAATCTGGTCTGATTTCATGTTCCTGCTCTGAGCAGGAGGCTTGTCTTTAGAAGTCCTGGGGTCCCTTCTATCTGGATTATTTTGTGATGCTTTGATCCAGCATAAGTATCATTCCCTATATTCTAGCAAAAATCTTTTGGTCACTCATCCCTTGTTTTTACCTAGCACTGAAGTCTTTTCCCTCATATATGCAAAAAGCAGGCTCTTTGGAAGTTAGCCATTCATGGCACAGCACAGAGAAACTCAGCTTCTGAACTCTGTAGGGACCTCTTTTCCATGCTACACAATTTTGGGAAATTGCCTTTAGCATTGATAACTGCATTGGATCAAGTAATCTAAAGCAGTGGGAATGTCTTTCTTAATGTCATCTACCACAAAAGCAGGCTCCCTGAGTCACCATAAACTAGGGCTGCTTTTGACAGTGAATTCAGTATTTGGAAGGAAACACAAAAAAAATGTATGAAACATGGAAAAGGCAAAATATAGAGATATAGAGGGAAAGGTGTTTACAGTAGTGAGTGATGAGAAGCTGTTGTTTGTAAAAATATAAAACAGTATAAAATACCCAACTAGGTCAGACCAGTTATCCATGTAGTTTGTCATTCTGACTCAAAGAGTTTCTAGAAGACATACTGTTTTGGATGAGCACGAGAGCCTGGATAATTTCTGTAGCCTACTTGCCTATTCATGTCTTGTCCTTTTAGTATACATTTATGGATTTTGGTGCAGAAATTTCCTTCTATCTGAACTTGCTGATATTCTCTCTCTCTATAATCTCCTGTAGCAGACCTGTCCAGAACTTTGCTGTTGATGGTGCTGTGTCAAATATCCTGTTATTTTTTAAGAGCTATTCTAGTAACCTTCAGTGCCTCGGCCTATTGTAATGAGGGATATGAAAAGAGCAACTCAGAATTCAGGTTAACAATATATTCATGTTGTAATATTAGTGTCTTTAAAATACTTAAGTTAATGATAATTTTTAACAGTAAGACTGGAATATTTTCAGGTGGGGAAAGCTGAATAAGGATACTTTGGTAAAGAGAAAAACTGAAAAAAGAAAAGTCTGCATCCTCTGAATACTAAAAGATTCTTAAATTCCTATCTTAATACTTCTCCATTATCACCCACAAGCTTATATATTAAAACACAAGAGGGAAAAATTAGAAAATATATTTTTGTCATAGCAGAAGAGTGCACAAGTGGCAATTTTCTAGTAACTTCAGAAACTAGATATATTTTATCCCTTTATTTTTTGCAAAAAAAAATATGAAACCCCTCTTTGCATTATTCTAACAAATCAGATCCTATTACAATGAAGTTATTTTTTTATGGCCATCAAGAAGAAGCAGTAGGAATTTTTCTTTAAAGTTAGAACTCTTGAAAAGTAGAAAAAATGTGAATGGGGTCTGGTATTATGTCTCAATTAGAACTAAAGTCTTGGGATTTTCAAGAAAACACAAACCTCTACTGAAATAAAACAAATTTACCTACAAAAATACTAACAAGAGTGACAGTGAAAGAAAATTATGTAGCTGTGTTGCATTTCACTATTAAAAAAAACCCCCTTGCTTATATAGTCCACAATGCTGTAGGCTTTTATAGTTATCTCAGATAATGACTCAAGCGTGCAGTAAGCCTTTTTCTCTCACCAAAATATCTACAATATCTGAGGATGTGCATATAGTAATTTTTAACAGATTTTTTTTACAGATAGTGTGTAGCAAAGGCCATAGGTGAACAGGTGGTGAACCAAAGGTCTGGTTTGAATCTTAAATTCATACTGTATCTAGAAAATTGATCTGTCAGGGTCTGATTCTGTAAGACTACAGGCAGCTTTATAAGAATATTATGCACTCTATTTCCCATCAAATTCAGGATTAAGCTACTAAATCAAGAATTCTTTACTACACTTTTAATGTTATGTCCTATTCTTTTTTCCCTTCCATACTTATCACTGAATAAACTTTGGGGGAAATATGATCCAAATGGATTGTACTCCACTGCTGATGGACCTTCTATCTGTTTCAGTTTTGTAGTGCACTTTTTTTCTCCCATGTCTTTCCCTTCTGTTGACATCTTTCTAACAAGCTAATAAACTCTATAATAATGCTGCAAGACTTTGTGTCAGAAATATGGAAAATACATATGTTTATGTAACTCTTATTCTGTGTTTAACTGCTGTCCCATATGGAAAGTACAAAAAGGCTTTTGGGGTTAAAAAAAGATATTAGAATTCTAATTTGCCAGCAAGTCCATGGGCATTAAAAAGAATAATATTCTCAAAGCATTATAATGGATCCATTGTCTTCCTAGAAATTTCCTGAATCTCAGCATATTCTCTAACATCTTGTGCATGAGAGACAAATGCTTTTTGGAGAATGCAACTGTGGGTAGAATCGGAAAGACACACTTCAGGGCGCCACCACTCTTGGCTTGAAATGGAGAATTACATAAACATAACCTTCCCTAGAAGTTAATTTTATGTTAAACAATGACTTTCAAAATGAAAGAAAATCTCTTTCAGGAGAATTAGACAACATGCTGTTCTTCAGCAAAACAATGAGCCCAAGAAACTCTCTGTTGTGTAATGCCTCCTTATTCAAAGGATGACACCCTATGTTTTGCTTAAAATTTCAGAATAAGAAGGTAAGAATTCATGTTTTCTACTTGTCTCCTGGATAGTCCTGATTACACCTTAAGGACATGTGACACTATGACATATATGACATTGTGTCAGTAAATACACTATGTTAATGGATCCTTCTGAAAGTTGTGACAAAATCTTTCATTTCACTAAAATTAATTTTCAAAAGTGTAAAGATCTGTCACTGTCCCTGGGGTTCTTGTATTGCCTTCTCCTCTGTAAACTTAGTGGATCTCCTAAGTACAGCAGTGCTGTACAGTATGTGATGGATGCTAGATAATTAAAACCTTATCTGTCTGGAAGCCAAGTGTGGTAAGCTGTAGTATTTATTGATACTGATTCAGGGACCTAGCAGTGTATGAGTTTGAATCTGTCTGTAGCAGTAGTAGTGCAAGAGTTATTGATAGAATGGTTTTATTCATCTTACAGCTATTCTGGGCCTGGGAGTCATTTATTGACATAATTTCTCCTGGTATTACAATGTCAAATAAAAAGAGATAAGAAGCATTCTTATCATTACAGGTTTATATAAGAATATCTTATATATTCTTTTTAATGGTGAGTAAAACTTAGTGCCTGCTGCTGCCTCTGACAAAGTAAGTCCAATGGTACATGTTACAAAAGAATTGAACACCTTATACAAAGGTGCTTGTCATTTAGAGACTTGATTGTATTGGAATTCCTAAGCTTCCAAAAGCAGCAAGAAGGAAAATCAGTAGTTGCTTTGTAGAGGAGCATAAAACACTGTGAATTTTGTTTGAAACTGAGAAATGTCCTATCGATTGATACAGGGCAGAAATGTTTGTTAACTTGCTACAATCCTAGATGAAAAAGCTCTAGAAATGTCATGAGGTAGACAGGCAATATATATATTCATGCATATACAGTCACATACCCAAAAACCAGATAAAAGAAGTAATGGGAATAACATTCCCCATTTATTTTGCCAGTTATTTTCCCAACACTATATTCTTTTAAATAATTCCTCCTCTTCCTGCTGTTTTTCTAGACATACTTTTATTTTCTGATCTTCTGAGTTAGATGTAAGATTATATGGATTGCAAACTAACATTTTGGGGCAAAATCTTAAAAAAATAAAAGAAGAATCTAATTTTTATCTCAGAATAACTGCTTGCCAGTTAAGGTTTTGACATATCTATCTATTTTTTAAGATGAAAAATATATATATGTCTATAAAATTCTGGCATTAGCACACTGCTGAAATGTATTTAGGCTTCACAGGGTATCTCCATCTTATTTCTCATTTTTATTAGTCACATTTTTAAAATTTCATTTATAGCTATTATTATTACAGACCTGAACACGGAATTGCATATATTTCTGGTCTTTTATTAGAGGTACATTTTTGTGTTTGCATACTTGTTTTTTTCATTTCATGCCCTTGCTTACTTTTAAATTGCATATATTTGGTCCAGCCTATAGTAGTGAAAGTTAGGTGCATTTCACTAACATTTATATTTGCTGCATCAACTTAACCTTCATATTAGTACGTGATCCTTGTAACTAAATGTATCATAAAGCTTTAAGCATGTGATCATGTTTCAGCATTTGTCTTTGAAGACAGTATTAGGGTTATTGAGCAACAAAATGATAATCAGGAGTTTTAGAGGTCGCTTATTATAAACTGTATAAATATTTCATAAATTCCCCACTGTTTACAGATAGCAAGAGTTTAAAAATAAATTGCAAATGTTCAGTATATAATGCAGCTGATCTAGTTGTTAATGCTTGTTGGGTTTTGCTTTTTTTTTAAAGCTATCTATATGTTTATGTAAATTCTAACCTCTAGGTGTATATAGCTTCATAACCTGGTCCATCAGAATAAGTCATGATAAAATTTCCAAGGATTATTGCGCGCAAGTTCATCTACACTGTCAAAATGAGTTATTTTGAAAATAAAAAACATGCCACATCCTAAATATCCTTAAATCAGTAAGAAAATCTTCTTGCAGTTTTTCTGAGTTTTAGGTATGCATATTTAGATATATAATGGATGTAGAGTTATGTAATTTTCAAAAATAATGCCTGTTTTGGAATTTAGCAGTCTCAACATTGGCATGAGGCCTGAGTTTTTGGTACAGTAACTGGATATGTACTGAATAGCTCATACATTTTCTGGCACCTTTTACAACCTCATATCCAGATGTTGGCCTCATCCCAACTGCATATAAGAGTAGAACATTGATGTCCACAATTCTACCCCTTAATTTAAAGATAACTTTTGTTGCATAAAGAGTTGTGTTGTTTCATAATCAAGCTGTACTAAAACACCAGAGACTACAGCTGCTGTTGAGTACAAATTTAACTTGTGCCACCTCAGATCCAAAGTTGTAGTGCAATGGGATAAATCAACACAAAGAAATCCTTCCTAAATTAGGTGATCACTCCGTTAATGAGGGGTTCTGTAGGGTCTTTATTGCCTGCTTTGAAGCCATATAGTAAAGTAAGAGCTAAATCCCTATTTCCCTGGTTCCTTGAATTTGCCATCCGGATTTGCACTGCAGAGAGACTGAAAGCCAATTGTTTCAGTACATTAGTGACTGCAATAATTTAGGAATGAGAGCACAGAAGTCTTTCATAATAAGCTAAACAATTTGTTTCAGTCTTGAAGTACTGGCAGGAAATAATATTAAACTAACACAAATGAACTTGCAAAAATCTTACTAGATAGATTATTCCAACCTTGTCTTCCCTTCTTAGCAAAAGTTGAAGTCTGAAAGTAAAAGGGCAAAAAACCATAATAACAACAGAAATCCAAACCATACTATCTACATTTTCAATTCAATGGTATTGTGGAGCACACTGGGACCTGACTGCAAGATGTTCTTCCTAATTTCAGAATAATATAAAGTTCACTCTTCTGAGAAGGAAGAAACATTAATTAATTAAATATTGTATATAAGGAAGAAATTCTACACTATGAAAGTGTTAAGGCACTGGATCAATTGCCCAGAGAAGCCCATCCCTGGAAGTGTTCAAAGGCCAGGTTGGACAGGGCTTTGAGCAACCTGTTCTAGGGAAGATGTTCCTGCCCATGGCAGGGCATTAGAACTAGATAAGGTTTAAGGTCACTTCCAACCCAAACATCTATTATTCTGTGATAATGCTGTCCAAGTAATTCTAATTTTAACGGTTTTCTAAGCAACTGCTGTTTTGCTATGATAAATCTCTTCTTCAGCTCCTAATGAAAATTACACAGCTATGTGTGGCAGAAGAGATACTACTAGTCAGTCCAGTGCCCATGTGCTCAGAGAAGTTGGTTATTTCACTAAGACATATGCTATTATTAAATACTGTCATAGAAATAACTATAGTCTCATCAACAGATATCAGTTTTTATGTTCTTAATTATTTTTCTTTATCCCAAGCCCTTGAAAAACATTGTAGCTTCTAGTCCTGAAATGAAAACAGAGTATTTCCAATTTGTAGAATTGCAATGCACAATTAGATTACAATTCTTTTCAGTGGGCAGTTTTGTAAAAGAATTATTACATTCACTGATATGTCTTAAGGAGCAAAAATATTCCTAGTTATATAGAGATTGTAATGACAAGTTATTATTTCTTTCTGTATATATTGCTAGATATTTAGGAAAATTAGCAGTAAAGGTCAACAGACTAGAGATGCATTGTAGATTTTTTATTTGAGTTATTTGCCTGAGTCTGTTCAGCTGCACATTGTTCAGTAACTGGCCATTTTGAGTCAAATTACCTACCTAAATGAGCTGAGCAAATGCTGGCTCAATTTAGTTACATACTATGAAATTTGTACTTTGAGTTATTCATTTTAGTGAATAGTTTGCTGAAGACTAACATTCAAATAGCATTTACCATTATCTTGTTAATAGGCCTTACTGCTCTAAATCTACTAAGAATGCAAATAAATGATAATTCTGCACTCATTAAGGAAATCTCCTGTGACTTACTTTGGTTAAATGCTCCAACAGGCATGTTTAGCACTTCTTTGGGGTTGGTAAAGTTCCAAAAATCTGTAAATTAAAGTTCTGTGGAGTGCTATAAAATATGCATAATGAAACCCTGGATGTAAATTAAGAAGATTTATATTTTGGGATTCTGCTTACGTTATTCAGTCTGAATGCTTCACAGGTTTTTATGAAGCAAATAAACTGTTCTTTTTCTTGAAATTCATTTTGAATGGTCACCATGGATTCATTGTTACAATACTAAATTCAGACATTAAAGACTGAATTGCTCTTTTTAATCTATATATCATACTGAAGTGTTATTGCACAATACTTTTGAAGTCTAGGTGCTCCATCTATGGTAGCAGTACATTGAATTTTCATGTAGACATAAGTAGTTAAAATAGAGACGGAAACAATGTTTGTGAATGTTCTTTTACTTTAGGCTTATGTGCTCATTTGAGTCACACTTATGAATCCCATTATTCATAGCCAATGAACATTAACTGAAGAAAAGTTTATTTCCAAAGATCTTTAAATATTATTTATGAAAATAAGTACAAATTTTAATATAAACTAAAATGCCATGTGGGTTTTCTGTGTGGTTTTCAGCAGGAATGAAGCTAAAGTGTTGAGGTTTTGTGCAACTGCCACCCAGAACTGTACATCTGTCAAAGAAATCACATCAGGGCTTTGGGTAATCTTTAGCCTGAAAAAGAGAAAAAGCGTGAAGAAAGAGACCCTGAGGTACAGCTATTTTCTAGACAGCTTGCTGCTGTGGAATTATTTTGTTCAGGAAAAAACTGTCTTCCAATGTAGAGGATCATATTTTGTATTTTAACAAATTGCTTCATTGATGGTTCTGTTCTAGATGAGTTAAACTAAGTGGTGGTGAGGGTATTTCAGATTTGCTCTGAAAGAGAATTGTTTTGGTACAAAAAAATCAACCACAGAATTTGAGAAAACATATGTATTAAATTATATGTATATATAACCCTGCATGATAAGGCAGCCAAGATATTCTATGATAACATAACTAAATGTTTAGCTTGACATCTTATTCCAGATAAAAATTACTATTGTATTAGAATGCTAAATATATTGCTTAACTAAAAATATTTCCCCATTTTTCTTTTAAATTCTTTAACAGAGGTCAATATTGGCATTTTACTGAAACCAAAAAATTGTGACAGTATTTATGATTCATAATTGGAGAATCATCTATCCCCTGTAAAGGACTGCCTCATTCTCTCATAGGCATTCTGGACATGAGATGGAGTTTTCTTCCATTATCCATTTATTTTAATTTCTGGTTATGTTTTGTGGTTTTGACCACCACTAGTATAAATCTGCCAACCAATGGAGTCCCCCAAACTCCCCTTCCTCTGGGTACTTGCCTGCTGCTAGCTAATATTTTGACTATTTTTTAGTAAGCACTAGCTAATTACCCTGGACTGTTCTTTGGTTCATCATTTGGCAAGCAAAGGTCTTTTACATTACCTGTGTTGTTTTGTTTGATATTTTCTATCTTTACTGTCTTTCTTTTTTGGTGACCTTACACTGCTTGAGAGCCTGATGTAGCTTCTTGACTCAAGAGATACACATACAACAAAACAGAAGATATTTAGCAATTAATTGATTATGAAGGGCTCCTAAATTACCTGGTTGCCTAAGGGAATACTGTATTCCCCCAGAACAGTCACAAGCTGCTGTGCTTTGAAGATTTGCAGGAAGAGAATGATATGGGAGATTTTGATTAAGGGACCAAGGGTAGATATTGCTTGAGTAATGGGATTTGTGCCACTCTATTATGTTCAAAATTCAAAACTCAAGATTACATATGACTTTTGTCATTATCCTTTTAATGAAAACTACAGTATGTGGCTGTGAACACAAATCCTGCTAAGTAAACTCAGGAGAATTAGTTCACTCTACACTGGGATTCCAATTACTGTGGAAAAAATCTGAACAAGAAGGAACTGAGCCACCAAAACACTACAGAATTTTACTGTAAGGACATAATCAGGTACTTTTTTATTTCATTGGTGGATTCCTTCATTCTTCTTTCTACATTATGTGAGAATAAGAATGAGCAATACAAATTTCTGTAGCAACACTGCCTTTCACCCAAGTATCTCAATGGATTTTGAAAGCAATGATTGATGTCTCACAATTACTAAGGTACTGGAACAAAGCACAGGTGCCCTGCCTGCCTTAGAAATTAATTACAGCCAATACAAAATTTAAGAATAGCGATAAGAAGTAAGACTTGGTTTCAAGAATATATGTTTAGTAGGGAGGTAGCTAGTAATTGTACTTTAAATTTGACTACTATTCTAAGGTTAATCAGCTCCCTGAGAACTGCTTCACTGTTTTTGCAATGACTGGTGACCCTGGTTTCCCAACTGCTGGACAAAGATAATTAAGAACATTTAAGAGACACTTAGAGTTAAAAATACTTTTATTTCTTCCTCTTTTAACGAGCTACCTCACCAAAGCAAACTATTATTCATGATATTAATTCATACGAATATAGAACTTTGTTGTTTTGAAATGTATTGGATTTTTAGAAGTGGTGTAAATGATGACATGTAGACCATTAATAGTATTATTAAGCACTGCATAGTATTAAGTACTGAATAATATCTTAGCATCTTGTAAAATCTATTTCTTTATAGTATAGATGATTGCATTATTCCTATTAAGAAGGATTTGTATTCAACATCGAATATCCAATAAGACAATTTTATTGGCATAGTATAAGAGTTGAAGTATTTTGGGGGCTGAGCAGTGCAAGAGAAAATATTTTATGCTGTATCTTAAAGATTTTAAAACCCTTAGTTTTTTTGTTTTGTTTTTTTTTTTTTTTTTTTTTTTTTTTGCAGTGGCATGAGTTTCTGGATGTGCTTTCCCATACTGAATCAGAAAGAAAATATTCTGGTCTATCATATATGCCATGAAATGATATGAATTTTTTACTTCGTTTTAATTATTTACAACTTAATATTTATGTTGGTTCATTATTCACAGGTGCTTATCCTTCTAACAAAAGCAAAAGATAGTTCTTACTGATGTAACAGTGATAGTAATTGCAGAGATTCCCATGCTCACCATTGCTATGACTGAAATTCTCTGTGCAACTTATTCATGTGCTTCACTGCCCTCTGACTAAGGAATTTCTTCCTCACATCTAACCTAAAGCTCACCTCTTTTAGTTAAAATCTGTTCCTGCTTTATCCCAACACTGTCTGTCAGTTTAAAAAGCACTATTATTATAAGTCCCCTTTAAGTACTGAAAGGGTGATGGCTGTCATCAAAATGGTAATGACAGTTGTAATAATCTCAATAAACTTTTCTGCACACAGATCAAACTCAGAGTACTTCCAAAATAAATAGCTGATTAGGGTGACAGCCTTTAGAGAAGAGCAAGATCTACTTTTAAAGTGCTTGTCATGATGGGATTAGTCTATAAAGCTTGAAAGACCTCCGTTTTTACAGAAGGTGATACGACTTCAGCAGTAATAATCTCAATTCTTCTCCACAATCCTGCTCAACCACTTTCCATTTATGCAAGTGTGAGGGGGAGTCTTCCAGAGAAATAGGGTAAATAAGGTTATAATTCAAGATTTTCCCTCACGCTGAATTTTTCCAATCATTCTGTCTTACTAGTGGAAGGCAAGGAACCAGAACTAGAACCAGAGATTCATTCCAGCTGCTTTCATGGCTCCACATTTCCTTATTTTCTGATGTTTCTATACTTTTTGCTCTACAATAAATATCAAACTTTTCCAATCAAGTACGAACTTGACAAGTATATTGGAGAATGTGTTAGTTTTTAAAACATATCAAATTGCATTTGTGGGAAAGGAAAATCCAACCCAGGATGTACTGTCCAAGTCTGAAATTAGGTTACAAGCATTCACAACTGTTCTAATGACTTCAAAAATAGATGCTGTTCTGATATGATTGCTGCATTATATCAGCTGCTTGCTTTTGATCAGCATGAGCTGATAAAAAAAAAACAGTGCTACAGTATGGCAGGGGCAAAGGCTACTCTCCAATGGCTTTTAAGAACATAGCTTGCAAATCTGCTAGTAAAATGCTATTGATTGATAGAGTCAGCATTATGTCATCTGGCAGGCACACTATTTAAAGAATGAAGTCATTAGCAGTCTGCTGAAGGATATATATCCTTCACATTTGTTATTAACAGCCGCAAAAAGCGTAATTCTTACACTGTCAATAAAAGAGTAACACATACAGCATTTGCACACACATATATGCCAGCTGTTGTGTACAACCCATTCACAAATGTTCTTGACAGTACAAGCCTGTACTTCATGACTTTTCTTTAATCAATACATAAATACACAAATATAATCCCAGTTGGCATCATGATAATTTTTTTATTTTACTATGTTCCTTTGCTATTAATGAAATAATAAAAGTGGAATTTTGAAGCATTAAAAAAGCCATATACAGTAACTGCTTCAAAATTATGAGATAGATTCTTGTATAGGAGATCAGGGCATTTAAATCACAAAGTAATTCAGGCATTTTTATCAAAAAATAAAACCTACGATAGCATCCAGGATTACGTACTGATCTGTCAGTAGGTAAATTTGAAACTTTATTCTGTGAAATCAGGAGAGGTTAAATGTTTCAGGCTGGAGTGAAAGAGAAAATAGAGGGATAAATTTCATTCTTCATGTTATGCTTAAAATGTTGTTTGTATCCTGAATACCCAGAGACTGAATAAAAAAGTTAATAGATCTTTTCATGCAACTTCTCAAGTTGTTACCATGTCTGCCTAGTGAAGCAGGACTTGGCATTGTAAGCAAGCAAGCACGGTCTCCAGGGGAACCTCAGAGCTGTAAAAATTTTGACAATAGATAAAACTAGTTCTTTTAATGTCAAGAAACACTATTGCTTTGTTTTGTTTCTCTTTTAAATGAAGAACATAGTGGTCCTGATCTAATAATCTGATACCATTTTTTAGACTCAGTTTAGATACTTTTTTTTTTTCTCCTGTCTGGACATACAGACAGGAAAATTCCAGCACTTCTAGAATTCAATAATTCAATATTTGGAAACTACACCTGTCACTAAAAAAGGAAGTTCACTCCATGAGTACATATATGAATCATATTCAGATACTTCCACTATCACTAGAGAGAACTCAATCAATAGATTTTGTGTGGCTGTTTTCTGGTTGTTCTTCATTAGTTTGTGCTGAGTTAAACATGGATTTACATTTTTAACTATATCAAGTTATCTCACTCTGCATTTTACACAAATAACAGTGAAAACAGGCTGACAGACATAAATGGACCAAAACATGTAGTTTGCACAGGGAGTAACTTTATTTTCTGGCTGACTTGTATCAGAAGAATGTTTTGTACATGTTCTATGGCTTGTATAAAATGCACAAAGTAATGAGGCTCATAATTACCATGCTATTGTCATTTCAAAGCATTGAAATGCAAAAATTAGCATTATCATTAGTTCCACAAGTTTTTTCCACATAATGAAAACAATTAATCAGTATAAACTGAATGTTTCAACTGACTAGCAAGGAATGAATTCATAGACTCCTTGGAAGTAGTATTTGCACGTTTTTTTTTACCTTCTCCATTATGCATGTATGAAGTTATTAGATGTCTGTTCTGGTGTCCAGGCATAGAAAATGAAGGGAAAATAGAGCTTATTCAAACTATTTGCTTACCTAAGGCAGGATCAAATATATCTTCGTCAGTCCAGATTAGAAAAAAAATTATAAGTTTTTTTAGGATTGATTTACATAGCTCTGGAAAATCATAGCTTCTCTGAGATTATGTGTTTTTATTTTGCTTTTGTTAAACCTATTTGACTCTCCATGGGCTTGGAAGCAGTTTATTCACTTATTCTTGAAAGTTCATCATGTTATTTCCTCATTCTTCAGCCTAAGCTTAGCAGGCATCAATCTTTTATCAATGCTGATGTCTTTCTAAGCCTCCCATCACTGATGTTTCTGTCCCCTGATTACCTCCAGTTTATACACAAAATTCAATGCAGCTCTCTACATAAGGTTTATTAATGTGAGAGAAAAAAATTACTTCTTATGTTGCAAACAGCATGAGTTGTCCCTCCTGTGCAATGTGACATTTAAACTTCTGCTCAGTTTGTATGTATGAAATTCCCAGGTTGCCTCTGAACTATTGCTGCCTGCCTGGTTACTCCCGACTCTATGTCACATTTATTTTTCTGAGGCATGGTGTGTCATACAGGAGTTCTGCAGTGTTTCCTTACTTGCCACTCCACTGTCTTGTCTGTCTTGGACTCTTTATTCTAGTCCTTTTTTCTAGTGGTCCCCAGGGCTTCATTTCATGTGCCACTTTCATAAATGTTCCCTTTTTTCTATCATGCACAAAAGTAATAGTAAAAAAAAATCATTCTCTTGCAAAACAACTCTTGATAGAGCCCTTCATTCTGACAGGGAACCACTTATAACAACTTTCCAAGTACAATTTTTCTGCTGGTTTACACCCCTTTTATCTGCATCGTGCTTTTCTAGCTTGTTTATCAGAATGTCACATCAAAAGACCTGGGAAAGGGAAGTTATGACATCTGCTGCTTTTCCTCTCTTTTTAGGGTCTCCTAACGTGTCAGACAGGGTGATTAAAATGGTTGACAGTATGTATTCATGATAGATCCATGATGGCTTCTCATCTCTTTCTGTTTCTCCATGTAGTTAGAGGAGTTTATTCTAGTTTTATTATTGCAGTCAAGAAGTCTACAAATATAAACACTTGGTTCTTACATTTTAAAGAAGAGAAGTATGTTTCCACATTTGTTTTCTGAAATTTCAAATATCATTAAAATTTCTTCAAATGCTAAAGACCCCCACTTTATACTAGCTGTAAGACTGAGTACCTTACCTACTTCACTGCCCCCCCTAAACTACTGCTTTCTTCTTCTTGCCTATTCTTACTGCTTGGTGTAGGGGAATAGAATATAAGTAAATAAAGGTGGTATAGAATGTAATTTTATCCCCTAAAGAGTTGCAGCTGGGTTAATTATTAAGGATTAGGAGCAGGCCTGTTTTTAACAGGCCACACCTGTAGCCAATAAGAAGAGTGTCATAAAAGAGTGGATTGGTTGGTTACTGCCAGGACAAAGAAGAGTCAGTGCCTAGAGGAGCTGCCTACAAGAAACATCAAGGAGGTACAAAACTCTAGCAATATGGATTCTTTGCAATGTAAAGATAATAGAGCTCTTGCGCTACAATGACAACAGCTTGGTATTATTTTTTTTTTTAATTTATGGGTGACATATTTACAAATAAAAGTATAGCTGTAGTATGCACAGACAGTTGTATCACAGTTGTTTTTTCTCAGCTTTCATGTACTTTATTTCAGCTTTTCTATTGTTACAAACCAGTTTAACATAGAAGACCAAAGGAAGCTATACCTCTGTGAATAAAATGGATCAGAACCCAGAAAAGTTCTGAAAATACACCCAAAAAATATGATTGAAACCAAATGAAGTTGGATGTTGGTGCCAAAAGATTGTTATATTTCATTTAATAGTATAAGAGGCAAAGAGAAAGAAAGAGGAAAATAAGCGTGTGTGGGGGTAGGGGGACAGAGAGAGAGTGCCAGGATTAGGTAGAAGCAGATCACCCATCTGAGGGTCCTAATGCCATCTGGTTCCTCCCCTCCGTCTGGCCTGTTGGTGAGGGTCCCCCTGCCACTGCCCCACATCAGAAAGTACAGACTGCAGTGGCTTAATGCACATTTTGGGCCAGGTGGGAAAGTCCAGGTGCTTCCTGATGGGGGCAGGTTTGACACTGTCCCTTGCAACACTGTGAATCTGTTCCGTCGTGGTCTGGTGCAGGGTCTGGGGACCCCTTTGGGGGGCCTTTGTTGGGCCGTGTCACCCCCTCTGCTGTGGATGAGCTGTTCCAGGGTGAAGGGACCCTCAGCTGGGCTCTGCACAGCAGAGGATGGGAGCTCACCAGAGGCATTTTCACCACACACCCAAAACCTCTCCCCCCACCCTGTGGTGAGGGTCTGTCTGAGCCTGGCAGCTGAAAGCCCTGGGGCTGTGGTCTCCATCCTGAAGGTGCTGAGCTTGATCCCTCTGTGAGTGTATTTTGTCCCCTAGCGCCGACCTGAGGCACTATCTCATCTCCATCGAGGACACTTCAGAACCTCAGTCAGAAGGACTATTCAGGGCATGGTGGTCTTCTCTGCAGCTTTTGTAATAGTTTTGCTATAATAGGCAAAGGTCCTTCATGAAGATGTTTAAGCCTTACATTATAACATTTCAGTCTCTAACACCTATTTATAGTCTCTTCTTCAAATCAGTGTGATTTACAAAGAATAATAAACTATTTGTGTTTATAGAATAAGGTTATGAAAGCATTTAGTCAAGTAAAAATTGCATGGAATATTACAGTTTTCTTGAACTGTAGTGATTGTTTGCTCAAGAGTTAGGACTGGTTTAAGATTTATGTCATCCACCTATTCATTGGGTGACTGATGCATTTGTCTCAAGCTATAAATTTTCTATTAGATATGAGCTGTTTATTGTTTGCCAGGTAGTTTGATTTATTTTTGAACAAGTTATAGTCTCTAGAGAAAAAGGAGTTATGAATTGAAGGTGAGGCATTCTCTAATCCAGTCTTTTCATATGCAACAAACAAATATTGAATTCAATTCACAATTTTAAATAAGTAAAAATGTTTTCTGAGAGACTCATATAAAAACAGAAACCACATAGTCACATTACTAGATCACATTATCAAACTGTATCCTGAATTTATATTAAGTAAAGTCTTTAAAGACTTCAGTATTATAGGAAGGTAGTCTGGTGTCATGTTAGGGGCAACGTGATTTTAAAAATTGCTTTGAGGTAAAATTTTGCTATTGTGTGTGAGTCTGAGAAGGTGAGAGCTATGAGTTCTTTATATATTTAGAAGTATGGGAAATTAATTCCTGTCTTGGAGCTGTAAGAATAAATGATATTTCATCTAAAAATATAAAATAAGGAATCATTTCATCAGAAGTTAAAATACTCATCTGAGTATTGACCAAAAGAGATTCAAGAGGTCTTTTAATTCCTGATTGTGGGAGAATTTTTTGAACCCTGGTTACAGAGGCAAATGTTGATGTTTATTGAATGCTAACCTAAGATTTATCTATTTTAGAAATATCTATCACTTACAAATGCATTTTTAAACACTTCAGCAGCAGCAGTCTCTCTGGGATATTTCAGTACTAAGGCTTAATCTCAAGTATGGTATGCTCATCTAAGGTATGATCTGAGTGAAGTGGAGAGACCTATGTTCACATTCACAGATTCAAATGGTAAATTACACCTCAAGAATAATAAACAAGGATTTCCTCTCCCCCCCTCACTCTAATTCATGATTTTATTTTCCTTCAGAGCAGCTACTATGCCATACACACAGGCTTCACTGGAGTGCTGTCAGGTGGGTTAGATGTACCTGAAACTGCTGATTTAAAGCATGAAACAGGTTCAGGATCATATGGAGTTCCAGAGTTTTTCAGTCAATGCAGTTTATTAGCAGCTCATGCTGCAATAATACTTGAATTTATTGTACATTTCAGGCAGGAGTTAATTTAATCCCATGCACATTGCTGACCAGATCTGACAGTCTATTCAGAAGTGTGAACCAGTCCATAGCACTGAAAGATGACAAAGAGATTCACAGAAATACATCACTTCTAAGTCTTCTACTAATGTGTTCTATTTTCCTGTGAATTCATATCTAAGTAAAGGTAACAAAAGATTTTTTTTCTCCCTAAACTGTTCTAGAGTGCTGTTTAGCTAAGGCCTGCCAACTTTCTTACTCTAGTGATTTTGCACTGCACCTTTATTTAGTTAGTCAATACAAATGTATCCTTTAGACCTTAATCCTAGAGACATTAATTCAGCTGCATTTGGTAGTGACAAGCAGTGATAATGAAACCACATATAATGGCTGTAAATTAGGTATATGGAGAATATAAGTGCTCTGAAAAGAAATTTAATAATAATGTAATTGACAGCACAAGGGATGTCTAATTCTTTAAAAACTGTTTTATTAAACCTGCAAACAACAAGAAATATTCAAATTGCCATATGATTGTCTGTAAACTATATATTTCTGTCCTATCTAAATATATATTTAGAATTACAGTGTCTTATATGTTGGAAATGGTCTTCACAGTTCATGTGAAGTAGTCCAAAGGGGTTGGACTGCAAAGCAGTTAGAGAAGGCTCATGGCTTTGAATTTATTTTACCTATCAAGTTAACCCACTGGCAGTTTACTTATTCCTCTTGTTTTGCACCTAGCTTAGACCTTGTGGGTAGGTTTGAAAGGAAAAGGAAGTATGAGAATTTCAATGGAGAAAATTTCTGGAAACTAGGCATTTTTTTTTTACATTTTGTGTCTTAAGAGGTGTTTTCTCTAATTTAGTAGTTGGGATACCTGCACACTCCCCCCTTGTCTTTCCCTGACCTGTTCCTGAATGTCTCATTAACTGATTGCTTGTCATGAAATCTAAAATAAACTGCTTCAGCCCTGGTTTGATTAAAAACACAGGGTTAAGCATCTTTTCCTGTGACAGGTGGCAATCAGTGCTTTTTTGTGTGCTTGTGCAGATACCTGTGTACAATTCCACTTGCTGCAAAGGCGGGGGGGTGTCAGGAGCATGTGGTGGTGATGGTGGCCACAAGGTGTGTGACTTTTGTTGGGGGATGCTCTGGTAAACTTTTAGTTTAATGACATCCAGTGGAATATGCCTCACCCCAAAGTGGCAGGCCCCTGAATACGATTGCTATTATCAGTTTCATTGCTCTTTAGCACTGCAGACAGTGCCAGCAAACAAACAAGTATGCAGTTTGCATGGCAGATGAAAACTGTGGAATTTAAGGTCCTGAGAGGAGTGAGCAAGAGAATACCAGAATTACATCTCTGGAATTCAGAAGAGCACATTTCAGCCTGTTCTGGGAGCTATGTGGCATCTCCCGTGGGAAACTGTCCTGGAGTTGAAAGGGGTCCAGGGGAACTGGCTCATCTTCAAGCATACCTCTTCAGGGCATGAGAATTGTCCCTTCCTGACAAAGAGGCAAGGCAGAAAGCAAGTGTGGATGAACATGGAGTTCCTGATTGAGCTCAGGCATGAAAAGGAGATATACAGATAGTGGCAGCAGAAACAGTCTTCATGGCATGGATACACAGACATTGGCAACTCATGGCAAAATGAAATAACTAAGGTCAAAGCTCAGCTGGATTTGATCATCCTGGGGGCCTTTTCCAACCTAAATGATACTATGCTCTTTCTATGATTCTATATTCTTTCTGGGCCTGGAGGTGAGACTGACTGGCTTGTAGTTCCCCAGGTCTTCTCTGCTTCTATTTTTAAAAATGGGCATTATAGTGCCCCTTTTCCACTCAGTGGGCACCTCACTGGACTCTTCAAGTATGATGAGTGGCTTAGCCACTTCATCTGCCTGTTCCATCAGGACCTGTGGCTGCACGTCTCATCAGGTCCCAGGTACGTATTCACCTTCAGGTTGCTTAAATTGTCTCAAGCCTGTACTGCTCCTATGGTGGGAGGTTCTTCATTTTCCTTGTCCCTGCCTTTTTCTTCTGAGACTTGGGAAGTGTGGCTGGAACACCGTGCTGAGAAGATTGACGTGAAAATGTTCTTGAGTACTTCAGCCTTTTCCATGTCCTAGCAACCAGATCTCCCATTTTCTTTTGGAGAGGTCCCACATTTTCCCTAGTCTTCCTTTTTATCACTGAGGTATCAATAGAAGCTTTTTCTTGTTGTCTTTGACATCCCCAGTCAGATTTAATTCTACCAGGGCTTTAGCTTTCCTGATCCTGGCTGCTCAGACAAGTTGTATGTGTGTTGGGAGTGTGCTCTTGCAGCCAAAGAGACCAAATTCATCCTGGGCTGTGTTGGCAAGAGTGTAGTCAGCAGGACAAAGGACATGCTTGCTCTCATACTTGCAAGACCTTATCTGGAGTACTGCATTGTTTTTGGGCTCCCTGATGCAAGAAGAATATTTACGTTTTGGACTAAATCCAGGAACAGTCACCAAGATGGCTGAGGGCTGGAGCACAGGGTGTATGGTGCAAGTTGGGGAACTGGAGTTGTTCAGTATTGATGAAAGAAGGCTCATAGTAGACTTTGTTGCTGTCTATTGATATTTCACTGGAGGATCTAGAGGAGCTGGAGCCAGATTCTCCCCAGAGGCCTACAGTGATAGGACAAAAGCAATGGATTTAAGTAGGAATGTAGGAATTTCTAATTAACTGCTAGGATATAGTTGGTTGGAGAATGGTGTAAATAACACCAAGGTCACAGGTTTGATATTCATATGGGCCAGTCACTGCAGTGCTGAAATTGATGAATCTTGTGGGTGCCTTCCAACTCAGAATATTCTGTGATATTTATCTTTTTTATTATAGTGATGATCAGATGCTGTAAAATTTGTATGATGTGTCCAGATTTGCCTGGCAATGTCTGTGAGTAACCTGGTCTGCTGCAGACTTGCTTTGATCAGAGAATTGGCACAGTTAACTTCTGGATCAGATTTCAGTCTTAAATTGTTCTATCATTCTCTGAAACCTGTACACTGGGTTCGAGAGGGAAGACTTAGGAATGGCAATACAAACAAATAAGCAAAGAAACACTAGATGAAGGCATAGAGTGATGAATTCTTTTTCTTTCAGCTGCAATTTTTTCAAAATATTTATTGCAGAAATTTGTGAAACAAAAATCTGAAGTCTGAGGTCTTATCTGGGGTAAATGGGACAAATTTCAATTTTTTAACTTTTCAAATTTTTCAACTTTTGCAAATTTCTTTGTTTTTTCTTAGCTCTATTTGAATGAATAATCTTAGTATTCTCCAGTTCTCTTTTCTTGCCTTTGTTTGTTCTTTCTTTAAAAATCCTTGTTATTTTAATACATAAAACTTTTAGAACATCTGCAGAAAAAAATCAAGAATGGTTACAATGCTATTGATTATCTATGGTTAACACTGTACTTTATTTAGCAAAGAATAAAATTACTCAATAATGGGTCATAAGTTCCAGGCTAATTGATCTTTCATCTGGTGAGATTGCCTTAAACAATAATTAGTTCTAGCTGTACTTTGGATATCCAAGTGGAAACATTGAACCATATATCTTACATTATCACAGACCCTGGTAATGTTGAAAAAACCAAACAACAAAACCAAACATCAAAATGAAACAAACTTTAGCTATTCTATGGCACAAAAAAAAATAACAAGAAAGAAATGAGAATTCTTAATGCTACATGGTACTAGAAGAGACCAGTCAAGCCAAAAAGTTTATTTTAAAACATAAAAGTTTCTATCCTGAAAACCAAGGCAGTTTCACAAGTATAAATTCACTCTCCATTGATGAGCATTAGAGTCACACTTTATTTGAGATTCTAAATCCATGTCACTATTCTAAAATGCATTTGTGAAGAAAATTTCATTTTCATGTAGTGAAGGAGCTTTACGGTTTGCTTTTAAGTGGCTTTGATTAACCTCAACAAGAGCTTAAAATACTTCAGAGTTGGAACTTTTCAAGAAGATGTAAGATTTCCATAAATGAATCAAAGGAGAAAAGAATCAGGAAACCATAGCAGCTATGAGATGATTGTATAAATTAACTACAAACCAATAATTAATAGAATTGTCTGTTACAAAATTCTAACAAAATTACAATCATAAACTTTAAAACTTTTCTAAATAAAAATGGTCCATTATAAAAACATGTTTACATATAACTATATAAGTACATACATATGTGTGTGTATGTGTATAAATGCTTTTTAGTGTATATAATTTCTGAACTTTTGATGTGACTTCAAAAAGTTAAAATCTGGTAAAGGAATTAATGAAGGCGCACTGATGAACATTAAGTTCATTGAATGTCAAATTGTGTTATTTCCCAAATGTTAAAATAGTACTTAATAGCCTTTGATGCAGCAAAATAAAATAGATGTTTTCTTTGATATGCATGTGCAGAACAAAGATGGCTTTGAAGTCTGTTTTTGTGTACGCCTTTAGCAGCAAAAAACTGACATATGATTGTAAACTTTGGTTATTTGAAAGTATGAAAGCACATGAGACTTAAAAGGAAAAGTAGGACAATTTTCTTGACAGAAAAGTAATGCTACCTTTAGTGTCAGTGATGCTAATTGACTGCACTTGAACTTTCCCAAGGCATTAGGTGATCAGTTTGTTTAAACTAAAGGGATAGTATTGTGGATAGACTTTATAAACCATAAATGATGTAGAGAAATCATAAAATGCAGTTGGAAAAGTGAATGATTTAAAGTGACTTTTCATTCATTTTGTGTACAGCTACTGTTTGACGGTAGATTTTTGAGAACACAAGCCTCCACCAGATAATAAAATGTAGGTATGTCCCTCTGCACATTCTGAAGAGGGATGCAGAATCTGATATGTTGCCTTGTCTTGATTAGATTCTTATGAAGTCTGTAAACAGCTATTTGAAAGGATATTTGTCCTGCACAAAGACTAAACTAAACCAAATCTCCGTACTGCTTTGTAATATTCAGATACAACCCAAAACCTTTCTGTTCTTTACTTCTGCACCTGTACTTCAGATTTGGTAATAAAATACATTTTTGTTTCAAATGCCCTTGGCAAAAGTTCCTGTCTGCCAGCCAAATAGCTCTTCAGATTCTGTGCCTCTCTAAATTTGCTGTAAATCAACAATTTCACAACTGCTTCATATCTACCTTTTGATGACTGACAAATATATGAAATTTTTCATTTTTCTTATGTCTCTATATCCAGTCTAAAATTAGGTTTCTTTGCAGAACCTTTGCCGTTCTTGTTCTCCTGTTCAGAGGCATTAATGATATGCTTATCTTCTTGTTCTCAACCAAGTCACTCTATGGTAGAACTAAATGAATAGAATATCTAAAATGCAGGCTGCACTAACCTGAAGATTTTATCTTATTTCCTCCAAGTATTAGAAAAATCTGATTACTTTTTCTGTCTCCTAGAATCTTCCCCAGTACTTTAAGGTCTGCTAGGGAGCTGGTGGTTCACAGATATCCTCAGTCTGTAGTAGTGTCTCAGGCTGCTTCTGTGATGTCTTTGGCAGGAGAGCTGGTGAACACCTGACAAAGGTTTCAGACTCACTCCCTTCTGCCATTGTTCTTTTTTCTCTCTGCCCTTTCCTCACTTTCCATAACCTCCCGCCACTCCTGCTGTCTCTGCCCTATAAACAAAGCCCTTTCCCATAGGCTCAAAGTAGCCTCATCCAATCTAACAGATGTGGAAATTCTTCTCAGTTGTAGTTTCCAATGATGTCATCCAGGGTCTGGGACTTGAGTATTCAGTAACTGTCTTGAAAGAGGTTTCCTACAGCAGTCCCAGTTTAGAATCAATGGAGAAAGAAAAATATTCTAGGTCTCTTCACAAGTATCTGCTTCAGGAATACTTTCCTAGGCTTCTGAGTAATCTGTCAGGACCAAAATACACATTAGCATGTGGATGCCTAGAGTCTATCTGTTGGTTTTGAATGCTGAAGCAGGAAGGGAATGCAGAAAATAAAGGGGAAAAAAAAAAAAAAAAAAGATGCCATAGACATATTCTGTAGTCATTAATATTTAATAGCTTTCATTTCTTATAAAAGGATGATGTCAATGTAAAGCTAGCTCCTGTAACAAATGGAAATGGGGAATAAATGAAAGAAGCATTATCAGCTAGATGTCCTGACCTGTGTAGTGTATGTAGAGGTAGTAGGAGATTGTTGTTTTTAGGTATCTAGGTCTACCCAGGACTCCCTAAGGTACCCTAGACATTTGTACATATTACTTTGAAAGTATTTGATTATTTACATCTGGAAGACTCAGAAAGACATTAATTATTCTTCCAGCCGTGGTGTAACCCCTTTCTGAAACTGTTTTTAATTAGTCTGGATTACTGAGGATTTGAATTTTCCTGTTGGAAGAAAGAAGGATACAATTACACTTAAATGAAAGAGTAGAAGGCTGAATCAAGTCCAGAAAATGTTCATGATGTGACATTTGAAGTATATTTGCCATTGAATGAGAACTTGTCCAAGAAAATGAAATTTACATATGGTACAAGGAAGGAAACAAATCAAGGTTTCTGGTCATAGTTCCTATCCTAGTAAAAATATCTCTGTAATAAAAACATGTTGGCAGGAGACCCAGGTTTACATTTCATTTCAAACTCCTAGAAAATTACTTTGACTTAAAGTAAAAGACCTGAATGAGATGAAAAGTTAAATAAGAAGATTATGTTCTTGAATTCTCAATGGAAGCTATTGTCCTACATAATTTATAACAAGTTTTTCTTTGATCTTTTATGTTTACAGAGAGTATTACTAGTGAATAAAAATTTTGAAGCGAAAATATCCCCATTAATTCTACAATTTATACTTAAAGTAATTATTTGAATTTAGTTTATTATGAGTGAGTGCATGTTGTAGTGACAAACCAGTCATTAAAAACTAAATCTACATGTACTTACAAAATCTGCCTACAGGGTTTCCATCTCAGTATCTGGATCATATTCTCTAGTTATGACAAACTTGCAGCTAACTGAAGACTAGTCACTATTTTAAGCTAACAAATTACCTGATTCTTTCTCTGTCTGCTGTTTAGGTTTCCATTTATCTTGCATTCTTGGGAACTCTGACCTAATGGACTTACACATTTGTTGACTTTTTTTAAAATTCCCAGAGCAGTATTCCAGAAGAATGATGAAGCTAGCAGTTGAAAATATTTAGATGTATATTATAACTGAAAGAAAAAATATCTTGAAATAACTAAATACTTAGACTGAGACTTGGTATATTGTCAAGAAAATTAATAAAGTCATTTCACTCCATCACTAAGAAGCACAGACTGGTAAATTTTACAAAGTAGTTTTTCTTACAGGCACATCTGGAATTTCTCATTTCTCATAGATCAGAGAAAAATCACTGTATCAGATTACTTAATTTACATCAGAATGATAACATAAAGCTAAAAGAAAACTTTGCATGTATAAAAGAGTAGAATCTTTAATAAATGGGGTGTGGTTTATCTGTGCCTTTATTTCAAAGAAAAAAGCAACCAATATGAATGACCCTGTGTGTTTTCTATTTAGTACAGACTTTTGGTGATTCCTTTAGATATCTGGCATGGATTTTGTCAAGCAGGAGGTGTTTAATTTTAGAGGTGCCATTAAATGAACTGGAACTAAAGGAAAACTTGAGATAATTTCCCTTTTCTTCCTGGGTACAGCAGAGTGCTCCAAGCCTAGCTGTGCTTAGAGGATTATATATTTATTGACATCTCCATCAGTTACAGACTCAATCTAGCTCATGACACTGGAGGCCATAGAGAGTTCAGCTTCCTTTGTTACTGAAGCATATGGTTGGTCACATTGTTCTTTGGAAATTTATGAAGCCAAAAATTCTTATAAAGCATAAATATTTAATTTGAAAATTAGAGTTTCTGCCCCTAATCTTTCAACCTTTTATGCATGAGAACACAGTCCTTCTGAATGGATTTTAGAGATTAAACCATTGGAGATCAGAGTTTGTAGTTGCACAATTATTTGCACAACCTTGCAGAAGATGGAAAATGCAACAAAATGGGAAATTAGGAAAATATTTCAGACTCTGCCTGAAAAGCTGCTTTAATTTCTATTTAAAATTTCAACATGGCATTCTATTTTTCAAAAAGCATTGGATTTCCCTTTCTAGCAAAAACAATATGCTAGTAAAACTGGAGAGAAGAATATTGGTATTGTCTGTGAAGTATTTTCTCCATATCAATAACTATTTAGTGTCTCTTGTTCTATGCTGGATATATATTTTTCTGTGTGACTTGATGGAAAGGGCTGACAATCAGGTTGTAATTTGGAATTTGCGTCCTACAAAATCCCACAATGTTCAAAAAAGATGGTTTCTAATTGGTTCAGATGTTGCTGTTATTTTGTTGATCAAAACCATTGGGATCTGATGATTTCTATCTTGCTGTTTTATTCTTAAAAACCGAATTTCTTGTTCAGGTCCCTTGACCTTACTTTATTTTATGGCAAAACTGGCTTTCAGAAGAATTGGGTCTATTTTCTTCCCTTTCTCAAAAATTTCTGGTGTATTGTCACATACGATGATATCATCAATATATCTTCACACTGTTCCCGTGCAGCCTGGATCAGTCCATTGTTGCTGGTAGGGCTGTGTTTCCACCCCTGGACAGTCAGTTCCAGGTCTTGTGGATTTTCTTCCAAATGGAAGCAAACAGTGTCCTGCTGCTGCCCAAGGAACAGAGAAAACTGCATTAGGGGTATCATTTGTGGCTTGCTGCTTGGCTTCCTGTGACTGCAGCTTGTATTTCAGTTCCAGCATGTCCAAAACAGCAGTGCTTGGGGGTGGTGTGACTTAATCCAGACCACAGTAGTCTACCATTAGTCTCCACTCTCTGCTGGGCTTTTGCACTGCTCATATGTGACTGATAAAAGGTGAGCGAGTCTTGCTGATGGCTCCTTAGATCTCCAGTTCAGGAGTCATCATATGGATGAGAATCAGGGAATCTTGGCATGCTATTGCTGTCAGAGCACCATTGTGGCAGTGATTGGCAATCATTCTTCAACCTCCAGCATGCCCACAACAGAAGGGTCCTTTGGGAGGGCTGATACTGGCATGGATTGGTCCTTGGGTTCAGCTGCAGTGCCTCTCACTGGGGTTTGCATAGCCACAATGCCTATCACTGAGGTTGGAATAAGCTGCTTCCTGTCACCAGGGCTGCAATAGCCACATGTTGTTTTGTCATTGTGTTCAGAGACCTTCCCTTCCCCTTGAGGTTACTTAACAGAACAGGACTCAGTAGTCCTGGGCCAGGCCTCAGCACATTGCAGTGATTTGTATCTCTGGATTTGCAAGCAGACAGTATATATTTTTCCAATATATATATTTAAGTAGTTTTTCAGATTCTGCACTTATTCAAGGGAAATTCCAAAAGGCTGGAACTGACCACTGCTCTTGTCCATGCTACCTCACACACCCTGCCACTCATAGCTATCCAGGCTCAGGGTAGATCTCTGGATGTTATTCTTATAAAGTTGTTTACACCTTAAACAATATCAGCAGCACGTTCAAGAGCCATAGAAATAGGAACACCATTGTTTGAAAATTCCATCAATATTCAAAATTCTCAGTAACTATTTTAATTTTGGAGAAGGAAAAGATGGACAAGTTATCTCCCCTGTAGATCAGCTCTCTGAGGAGAAAAGGTAAAAGGTGTAATTATTAATAGTTCCCAATAGATGGCTCCTGAAGTACAGAGTTGATGGCTGTACTGACTACAAATACCAGATTAGTGTCACGACCAACAGTTTTATCATATCATAAGTCAGTGTTACGAAGTACAACAACATGATAACCTAAACCCAGCTCCCCCCAGAGATGATAAACAATACAACAGGGAACACATACTACAAATGTGTTACATGACACAACTAAGACCACGTGCAAAAGCTCTGAGAGCAAATAAATCAACATTGTTACCAGTGACTATGAAGCTAATATAATGAATGCATAGAAGAACTTTGTTTTAATACACTCTAGTCAGCTCTGTTGTTATCTCAAACCTTCAAACCCGATGCTGGGTTGCAAAAAGGACATAATTTAATGTGACAGACAGTTAACACCACACAGAGACTTGCTCACTACTCTCTGCCTCATATAGATAGGAGAGAGAGTTGTGGGAAAAAAATGGAAAATTCATGGTTTGACATGCAGACAAATTAATAAGACAAAAACTGAAGAGAAAATAATAATAATAATGTAGAATTCAAGTACACAAAAAAGATTATGCACAATGGAATTTCTCCCCACCCACCAACAGATGCCCAGCCATTTCTGGAGCAGCAGCTCCCAGCCAGTTTCCCTCCTTGTTTAAATACTGAGTGTGACACCATATGGTAAAGAATGCCCCTTTAGCCACTTTGGTGCAGCTGTCCCAACTGTGTCTGCTCCCTGCTTCTTGTGCCCTCCAGCCAACTTACTGGTAAGATGGTGGGAGACACTGAGAAGTCTTTGACTTAGTGTACACAGTGCTTAGCAAAAATTGAAACATTACTGTGTTATCAGCATTATTCTCAAGCTAAATCCAAATATATTACTGTAGCAGCTAGTAGGGAGAAAATCAACTTTATTCCAGCTGAAACCCAGACACAGTACAACAGAGCTAAACTCAGTAAACAGTACCAAAATAGAACTGTTTAACTCCAGCAGATTTAGATCACACCAACACGGTGATGTGTGACTTCTCCATATCTCCTGAAAGTATGTGAGATGAGGTCCAATTCAGCACAGTCAGATTCCCAGTTCTGCAGTCCCATCACAAGCTGGAGTCCATGCAGAGATTCCCTGGAGACTGCTCTGTTTTGAGCTGACACAGTAGAGTCCCAAAGGTGTCTATTAAATGACAAGATTTGTGCTTCAGGCTACAGACCCTGGAAATACTTTTAACATTGTATCAAAATTTGAGTTAATTATGTCAGCATTCATTAAACTTGCTTAAAAAGTATTCTAGCATAATTTGAATATTTTCTAACACGGCTGGCTACACAGATTTGTTTTATTTATTCAGCTGAATATACTTTAACTCAAGCATTTTTTTTCTTTTTACTAAAAGTGTTTTATTATCCAATTCACAGCTGTAACATGGTGCTCAGTATCTAATGTCTCTTTTGTTTGTAGAGTCATAAATGTAATGAGTGCTTACCTACGCTGTGACAGTAATGCAAAAATGAAGTATTTTTGTGGTTTTGCTCTAGAAACTCCAGAAAGGGAAAGCAGCAATAATAACAGAATAGGAACAGGGCTGCCTATTTTAAATGCCTGGCAGTTGTCTAGCAATAGTCCCCACAGTATGTGAGAGAGATTTAGCATTATGCAGCTGACAGAACTTTGGTCCTGTTTTCACTCTGGTAATGTGTTCAGGGAGAAGAAATTACTCAATTAAGTAGTTATTTCAGATTTACATTAGATACAAAGTACACGGGATAAAAATTAGGAAGCAGAAACATTTATTTTAAATATATATATAAATGTCATGTAAATTTAAGGAATTAGCAGACATCCAAGCTTACCTCCCACTCTGTTCACTGCAGCAGCTTATATATGAGTCAACTACATATAATTTCAGAAGTCCTTTATCTCAGTATTTCTTTAAGGATCTCTGAGATTGCAAGCTAAAAGAAGACCATAGATTGATTGAATCTTTATCTCTCAGCATAAGTATCTTAGCAGGAACCAAAAAAACAAAACCAGAAGTGAGATGTGTAAGAACTGAAAGATCAAAATTTACTGAGGTAAAAGGAGCTAGCACTTGCAAAGTCAGATTGTGTAAGTAATCATTTTCACAGAGTGAATGAGATTTGGAGAGAGTCTGACCTCTCATAGTTAGGGATCCTGAGACATTTGCAAGACTCCATCTCTGCTAAACTTTACTTCCAGGAAGGTTGAACATTTCAGACTTTGCCTGAAGAACAGCTCAGGACAGCAGAGTCTTTGGGTGGGTAGAACTTCATTGACACCACAGCATCACGAAGAGTAGCTTAAAGAAAGCACAAATGTGACCTCTCTGAGAACACTAGATTTAAAAAGGACTTTTATTACCTTTCTTCTCCAAAAGAAGAATCAGCCAATCAATGAACCAGAAACTGTGCATCTGATTGAAATTCTGTGTTGAGTCTCTTCAATAATTCCTTCGAACAATGAAAAGCAGCTTAGAGCTGGTGAGTGGAAAAACAATCCTTTGATGTCAGTTGTTTCTCCTGGATAGATAAGCTTGACTTTTCTAAGGGAAAGGAGAGTAAAGGTAAATTCAGGTTTAAAAGTAAGTGGAGACTGGGGCACATTGCTAGCTTTTCTAATGATCTGTGATGTAAATAAAATCAGTATTTCGACATAGTTATGGTATTGCTCTATTAATAGATAACTCTCTTCCTAGATAGTTTGAAATCCAGATATTTATTTGATTAAAATTACACCTTTAATTTTAATCAATCTGCTCTGAAATACTGTAAATAGTACATTTATTGTTAATTTATTGTTATAATTATGTTTTTTGAAAGTATTCTATTTTTTCTGTCACAAAGTTAGCCTTGCAGATAATTTTGCTTGAACTGTCAGAGAGTGTAGCTAATAACAGCCAGTCCAGGTTCCAGAATTACATTTGGGTATTATGATAATTCATTAACAAAATTTATAAATATGCAGAAGTAGAAACCTACAGGAAATAATTAAAAAAAATTTCCATCACTTTCAATTTATTTTAAAAGCAGCTTTTTATTTTTGCTCTTATTAGGATGCTTATCCTAAAAGAACTTAGTGGCTTTGAAAACGTGTATATTAATTTTGAACATTTTAATTTTCCATTACTGTGTTTGAAGTTTTTGTTTAGATTACTAATTACTGTAGAATTAAAACAAAATTTCATTTCTGAGTGAAATAAAATAATTAGGGCTGACTCAGCCTGTTCTTCCTTTGCCATTATACCACAAACCAAAGTAACATCTCAAAATTATTTTTCAAATAATTCAGCTAGCCCACAAAATGTCATCTTACTTTCATTTCAGTATTATAGGTTGATTTTTTTCCTTGAAATAATGCCAGATAATAATTATACAGTAACATAAGATCCTGTGTCTAGCCCCATTAAAAGGAAGGAAAAAATTACTGTGTATACTTTTTAAAACAATACTCTCTAAATAACAAATTTTAAGCCTTGTAATAGAAGATGTAGAAAACTGGGTTAGTTTCTTAATGTATTTTCAACAATTTATTGATAGGATGATGGAGGCTCTTCTAGATATGCACGTGTTCTACCCTCCCTTTACTCCTACTCATCAGATATCCAAAGCCTCATAAAATGGGTGAGAGGTCTAGCTGTATGCAGTGATTGCATGTGTCTTGATCTGGGGTTTTGTGTTGGTTTTTTGTAATGTGTGCCTTTCTCTGTCCCATTTGCCATTCAGTAGTGATTAACTCTGATTTTGTATTTCAGTTGGTCATACAATAGCACTATATGAATCATATAATAATGTAATAGTGAACTTTTTTCAAATTTCTTCAAATAAAAGAAAAGAAGCGGGATGTTTTTTGTCCAGTGGTATGATTTCTCCTTGAAAAACAAACTAATAGTGATGAACCTAAGAGAGTATTTTGCATATCCAAATTTATGGTTCAGCATTCATTTTCAGCAGTGACAGCTTCAAAATATGTTTCAGTTCTGAACTCTTCATAGCAAAAATTAAAGCAAAATCCTCATTTTTAATTGCAGCAATTAACAGTTAAAATGTGAACAAAGTCCAAACTTTCTTAACATTAGCATTTCTAATTATCTTATGTCCCATTTTTACTGAGAGTTATGTAGCAATTTAATTGCTTCATAATAACTTGTGATCTATATTTGCAGAATGATTTTTCTTTACATCTTTGCTTTACTTACATAATTTTGCATAATGAAGGTTAGGGTTCATGTTCTTCTCTAGTTTTTTTCTTTTTTTTTTTTTCCTTATAATATGAAGGGCTGAGTTAGGTAATTTCAGCTGATTCATGCATTATTCTTTTTAGTCATGTATTATGACTTTGTATTAGACCTGGCTGAGGTGGAGTTAATTGTCCCCCAGAGAAGGCCCCACAGCACTGTGCTCTGCATTGCTAGCTGGAAAAGTCTGGTGTCATACCAGTGTTTTGGCTACTGCTGAGCAGCTCTAGCACAGCACTGGTGCCCCCTCCCCAAAATTCCACCCCTGAACCAATAGACTGGGCCTGGGCCTGGGCAAAGTTTTGTGAGGGGCACAACCAGGACTCTTGGCCCAAAATGGTCAGACAGGTGTGATGTAACAGATGTTGTCAGATCAGATATAAAAACTACAAAAAGGAGAAGGAAATAAATGGGCATTTGTTATTTACAACATTTGCCTTCCAGAGAAGCCACTATAGTGCTAAAGCTCTGCTTCCTGGGAAGTGGCTGGAAATATCTTGCTGACGGAAAGCAGAGAATAAATCTTTGTTTCACAGGCGTGTCTGAACTCGACCTTCTCTGTTGCTTTAGTAAAATATCTTTATCTTGACCTATGAGGGCTTTTCTTCATCTTCTGTTCTTCACCCTAGTCCAGCTGAAGAGGGCAGTGATAGAGTGGCTTGGTGAGCAACTGGCACTCAGCCAAGGTCATCTCACCACAGATCTACATATGGGTTTATTAAACTTGCAGCAAGTCAGTTAATAGTAATTTGAGTGAAAAAACCAAAACCAGGATAAAATAATGTAGAATCTATACAGTTTCAGTTGGTTGGTTTTCATGAGCAAATATATATTCACATTTTAAAATGTGGATCTTTGAATTCTTAATGCCCGTCAAAGCAAACGCTAAGTGGAAGATGCATATGTTTAAAACTACAGTTTTACACTGAAGGCTAAAATCTTTGCAAAGTTTAATAAAACAAGTATATTTTAAAATGCTGCTTTTGAATTTATCTTAATTCTTTTCTCAGAGTAAATGATAGTTTTCTTTTGTATATAGAATACTCTGTGGAGTATAAAAAAAAAGTCTTCTACAGAAAAAAGATTATAATAGGCAGTCAAAAATGTGAGAAACTCTAAAAGAAAAACTAAGGTTTCTGTGTCCAAATGGCAAATGCAACATTATATGAGGTAAAATATGATGCTATTCTAACTCAGGGATGTTTACATATTTTTAGATTATTAGCTTCTGAAAAAGACCATTTTTTTTCATACAGTTTGAAATGCATAAAAATTTCAAAGCTGTAAGTATAAAACTTTCTCCACCCAATCCATTCTCAGGCAAATTTTACTATGTAGATTACATTTAGTCTGATCACAGCCAAATCAGACATTGTCCAATATTTTTTGATAGATTTCCATGACAACAGTAGAATATTTCAACTCTAACCACTTATCTGTATTTCTTAACTGTACCTTGATATTTGGAGGGAGGAAAAGTGGAGGAAAGACAGAAACATGTGGAAAACCTTCTTGCTTGTTTCTGAAGTTTCACTGGCATTCTCCCATGCAGAGAACAAAACAAAGGCAAAAAACTATGTCACAAAGGCAAAAAAATTCCTTGAAAGATTTCCCCAGTGTTATACAGCATGAGAAGAGCATATGGCTAATTCTTTTGGTGGTCACTTTAAGATCTCTACTGATTCCCTAGGTGTGTTTCTTTTGTTTTGCTTTCCTAATTACTTTTTATTTGTTTGTGAGGTATTTTTAATTAATTTTTAAGTTATGATGTGGAGTATGGAATCTCATATGTAAACAGAAATGCTGAGCATAATTTTCCTCTGGGAAGATTACATTGGTCACACACTATATGTGCCAAAACTACGAATTCTAATGAAATTTGTATGTGTTCCACTGGGAACTAAACATTGATTGCACTGGAACTGCTTATATTTTTGCCTTGGATTGTTAAAGCATCTATTCTAAAAATTTTCATAGGAATTAGGTAGAAAAATTGTCTTAAATATAACAAGTACTGAGGAAAGTTCTGCTAGAGAAATTTGTAGGCTTCATAATATAACTGGATATTAAATTAGTCTGTTAAGTAATGCATAAAAGAAGCCATATATAGGCATAATTGGAAACAGATGGGCATCACAGGTCTCATGGAAGCCTATGTGATTCAGTCTGTTTGCTCTTCAGAGGAATGGGCAGAAGACTTCTAAAATGCAAAAGGCATGGTCATGGTCACATCAGAACAATCATGTTCTTTCATTAATAAGTCCTGCCTCAAAACAGGGCTTGTTGGCTTGAGCAAAATATGCATTTTGGAACTTTCCAGTTCTGAGTTTCTTGAGTTTTAATCATCCAGCACATCCTATGTAGCTGTAAATAGATACACAGACCTATCTGCAGTTACTTATCCTAAATATCTGGAATATTGTGTCCACTTCTGGGCTACCTGGTACAAGAGAGACTCAGAGCTACTGCTGTGAGTCCAGCAACAGCCCACTAAGATGATGAGGGGATTGGAGCATCCTCCATATGAGGGCATGCTGAGAGAGCTGGGGCTGTTCTGCTTGGAGAAGAAAAAGCTCAGGGAGATCCGTGTCTATGGATACCAGGATCCAGGATGGATACCAGGATCTTTGCAGTCATACACAGTCACAGGACCAGAGGCAAAGGGCACAAGCTCATACACAGGAGAGGGTCTATGAGCATCAGGAATCACTGCAAAAGTGACTGAGTGTTGCCACAGGTTGTCCAGGGAATTTTTGGATTTTGCAACCTTGAATATATTCAAAAGATGTCAGTAGATGGTCCTGTGTAGCCAGATGTAGGTGAGTGTACTTGAGCAGTGTGGTGGACCCAATGACCTCTAAAGCGTGTGTGCCTTTCCTTAGGTTAGCTGAATCAGCAGTGATTCAGTCCAACATCCAGCTCTGGCCCCTCCAGTCTTATTTGCACTGATACCTTAAACAGCATAGGGAATAGAGCTCTCCAGCTCTATTAATTCTCCTACAATTCATAATGTGATCATCCTAAATGCATGTTAACAAGATTTTAATATAACAGCATTTGATGAAATGTATCAAACTAATCTAACTGTAATAAATAGACCATAAAATGTGTGAGGTAGATATTGTTGAAGTATAAAAATCAATACAGTTATTTACTTCTCATCTGCTTCAAGAAGTTATTCTTAGACAGTACTTAGCTGCCATTGAAAGGTTTTTTTTCCATCCTCCTTTGAAGCATCTGCTAGGAGACATCTATAGACCCTGTTATATTAGCCATCTGGATAGTCCTCTGCAATTATAGAAAATTTCATACAGATATTGCAGGAATTGTTGTTTTGTGAGGTCCTCCTCAATTAGATGTTCCCCAACGAGAGAGCTAGCTTGGATAAATACTTGCAATTTTCTGTTTAATCTGTTTTTTTCCTCATGGCTAAACTTCACTCATGTTTGGTAATATCCCATTATATTGCTTGCAAAGGAACAGAGTAAGTTACATGTTACTTAAAATCCTAGCATGTATCCAGATTCAGTCACCTAAATTGTCACCTAAAACAGACCTGCCTCTCTAAAAAGAATTTGAAGATGATGCCTGTGGTTTAGCAGTTTTATAGTTGCATGGCTCAGCCATGTTATTCTGGTTGGATGAACAGCTTAGGGTTGTACTGTTTGTGTGTTTTGTTTAGTTAGGTTTTCTTTTGTATTGTTATTCATTCACATTTCTTCAGTGATGTAGGACTTCTTGATTTGAAGTCAGTCTAAGAGGAAAAAATATTCTTCTGTAATCCCCTGTGTTTACAGAAAATGTTTATAGTGAAATAGTAATGTGTAGTTAAATTCATATGAGACTTTACATCACACATTTCAGAATGTTAAAAATGACATAGAGCAACTGCTGTAATTTCCTCAAGTGTACCATTACCATAAATCTGACAAAGATATTTTACTTTGCTGCTGTGTGATATTTTATCTGATTAAGCATGTTGATAATTCTTACATGCCATTAATAGAACAGCTGATATTTTGCAAAAACCCTTCTGAGTCAATGTAAATATAGATTGTCTGCGAAATGATGCAATAAGTTCAGACTCATGAAAGACAAAAAAACTTCTCTTCTTAATTTTCTTTTTCTATTTATTTTCCCCCCTTCAATAATATGAAGAATTCTAACAACTGAGTGTGGACCAAAGTTTTAACATCACTTGTATATAGACCTCTAACATGCATGGACATGAAGTTATGACAGTGTATATATCTAAGATGCACTATTACAGCCTCGGCCAACTGTGTTTGTTGATTCTGGTTTGAATGAGTTCTATCTCCCCACAGTCACCCTCCTTCCCCCAATAATACTGACTAGCTTTGTGGAAAATGGAAGTAAATAATCTATATAAATACTTAAACCCAGAAAAAAATATATCATTGCAATAAATATGTTGTCAACAAGTATCACTATTAACAAAGAGCAAAATGCAGACAAGAAATTCTAACAATTTCTAACTCTAATCAGTCTCTTTAAGTTGTAAATTTTCCTGCATCTGATTTGGATCATAAAAAGGAAAGATGTTCTCTTTTTATGTTTCTATATTGAAAAATACAGACTATGGCTTTCTCTGTAAAGTATTTTACAATTTAAAGGACTGAAAATGTAGTATGTGACATTAGCTATTTTAATTAGAAAGTTAAATAATGTGCATTTTTGAGACTGCTGTAAAAATTAAAACTGTTATCCTCATTTTATGGAGTAAAAATGGATATTTAAAGCATAGAACTGCAGTATAGAAACTCATCTGGGCAGAGTTGGGGACAGAAGAGAAGAAAAGCAGCTCTTCAAGCATAATGTCATGTGCTAACAGTACTGAAGTACTTTAGGGAGTTCATGGAAAGCCTTGTTTCATTGTGCTTAGGAGACTTGTTTCACTGTGCATTTTTTTCTGGACTGATAATTCTTAGGAAAGGACAATAAAATGCAAAAAACTTGTAAGTCAGTCATTTTAGGGATCCTCTTATGTTTGTCACTTCCACATATCATCTTGTTGAGATCTGTGACTTGGGTTTAGGAAATAATATTAATGCTCCTATATGCATTTGACCTACTGCTCTTTGAGTGACTGAAATGAATCATATTCTGAGGGTCTTGGAGAGATGTGGTAAATATTAGCCTTGCAGGAGATAGAAGCATTGTGTGTGGGAGATGCTGGCCTTTCATAGAAGCTGTAAATCCATAGTGCAGATGATGAGATACAAGTAAAGATAAAAATGTACTTTTAACTGTATTGTTCCTGCTTTTTCAAAAGTAGAATGAAGAATGGCATATAAAGAAATGAAGATGAGAGAAGTGAACTCCTCCCCTAGAAGTCAGTGATACCTTGTTATTTAAGCCATGCTTAAGAGAATGAGGTAAATACTCTGTGACACATTGTAGAAGCAGCACTGTTAAAGCAGTTGTTTTTTATTAGGAGAACAGATTCCAAGGCAATGACCTGTACCTATTAGTCAGAGCCGGAAAACATCAGCCGAAAATCTGACTCTGACAGATTCAAGAAGAATTTCATTCTATTTTTCACTAGGATGAAACTGAGAAGTCTTCAGATTAACTAGAAGAAATATTTACTTATTAATTTAAACAGTAGAATGAACTAAGTACTAGCATGGAGTTACAAAACTTTTTAAAGTGAGGGATTGAAACAGGGATTGAATACCTTATATTCCATATGAGTAATCTCACCATGCATTTGAGGCTTATGTTTTTCCCTGTTGTGCTTTCTTTCTGTTTTGACAAGTAGTTCAACCCATAATGTCAAGATGTTTTAGTTTTTGTACTTTAGATTTTGTATTGTAAAAAGTTTTCAATTTTTTTAGGTCAACTTCTGAGAAAGGTAGTGGAAACCTTGCATTTTATGTAGACAATGTTTTGTTCTAGTTAATTACCTAACATAGAGCTATCTACAATCTTACTAGAAGCATGAATGTAACAGTAATGAAAACCAAAACTGGACTTAGCTAATAGCAGCATTGGTAGCACAATCATAGAATATCCTGACTTGGAAGACACCCACAAGGGTCACTGAGTCCAGCTCCTGGACCAGCACAGGATGACCTCAAGAGTCACACCATGTACCTGAGAGCATCGTCCAAAAGCTTCTTGAACTCTGTCAGGGTTGGAGCTGTGACCACTTCCCTGGGGAGCCTGTTCCAGTGCCCAAACTCTGGGTGAAGAACCTTTCTCTAATATCCAACCTAAACTTCCCTGACATAACTGCAGGCCACTCCCTCAGGTCCTGTCACTGGTCAACAGAGAGAAGAGAGCAGTTTCCCCCCACTCTCTTGCCCTCGTGAGGAAGTTGTAGACTGCAGTGCTGTTTCCCCTTAGTCTCCTCTTCTCCAAGCTGAAGAGACTGAGTCATCTCAGGCAGCTCTTGGATGACTTCTCCTCTGGATCATTAACCACCTTTGCAGCCCTCCTTTGGATGCTGTCTAATAGCTCTATATTCTCCTTATACTGTGGCACCCAAAACTGCACACAGTATTCACGGTGAGGCTGTACCAGAGCAGAGCAGGACAATCCCCTCCCTTGCCCAGCTGGCCACGCTGTGCCTGATGCCCCCCAGGACAGAGCTGGGCCTTTTGGCTGCCAGGGCACTGCTGGCTCATGTTCAGCTTTGCAGTGACCAGGACACACAGATCTCTGCTTGCAAGTCTGCTCTCCAGCCCCTCGTTCTCCAGTCTGGATATACACTCATGGTTGTCCTGTTCCATCCGTAGGATCTGGCACTTCCCCTTGTTAAACTTCGTATGGTTGGTGATAGCCTAGCCCTCTAACTTGTCAAGTTCTCTCTACAGGGCCTCACTGCCTTCAAGTAGGTGAACAGCTCCTCCCAATTTGATGCTGTCAGCAAGTTTTAGTATACCTTCTTGGCCTGCATTCAAATAGTTTATGAAGATCTTGAAGCAGAGTGGCTCTAAAATGGAGCTCTGTGGAGCATACACTCCTATTTATGGTTTCTACCACTTAGAACAGTCTGAAATATGCTTTTTCATTTAAGTTTTTCCTGAATACTATTTTGCTACCTAAACTAGTATTTTCAATATATTTAGTGCTGAATACATTCTTGTTAAGAAGCTTCTGCAGTCTGGCAAGTAGTATGATAAAATACCAGCTTTGAACCTCGTTCAGACAAACAAAGAACTAAAAAAAGCAGAAAAGATTAGAACATCTAGAAGCAAAATTGATATACCAAATCAATATATCTGATGTGCTTCGTGATACTGATGCAGAAAGGAAGATCACACAGCTGTGGAATTTTCTTAAAAAGCTTACAACTTAGCTGATATATACAATAGCTGTTCTCATGAAGTGCAGATACTGTAGAAAACAAATGGAAACATTTCTATTGTGCAGACAATGAATTGAGGGAATTGCTGAAACCAATTCTCAAAGCATTTGAACTAATTGTTTTGTAATGAAACAATTTAATTTTAAGGTAGAAATTATCTTCAGCTTAGTCTGACTAGGTAGGAGTAGTGTATTCCTATTTCTTAAAATAAGCTTTTCAAAGTATGTCTTCAGGATATAAATATCCCAGCTTAAAATGTTTTCAGAATTCTGAAAATCCCTCTGCATTTGAATTTCCCTGTATGTTTGTTACATGGTTCTGAGAAATTAGTGTAATGATGATACCTTGACCTCACTGTACAGTCATTCATACTCCATGGAGCAGGCCAAGGGGAAAATACTGGACTGCCTACTTTATTTTTCTCTTCACTGAACACACATTAATGATAAAACCTCCTAAAATCATGATCTTTTTTTGTTTAGTTGATGGCCAGTGTAGAAGCCTATTCTTGGCATGCCTGTGAAACTGTAACAGGCGTTAGGTGAAGCAAGTACTGTTATGTCACCTAGAGGAGAACACCACTTTATTCTCAGTCCTTTCAACTTAGCTGGAAAGATAACTATTTTCATTAATTGGTTTCTAAAAAAAACTTCCATGAAATAGAATGAATCCCATATGTAGTGCTATGGATATTTCTGTGCTGATCTAGGAAGCAGATTTTCTAAAAGCAATATGATAGTACAGCCTATCAGGTCTGTGCATGGCCAGCTCCGTTTACCTTTCCTAAATCTTTCCACATTCATTACTTCTCTTCATGTGGGAGACACATTCTCTTGGCTTTCTTTTCTGTAATATAAATGGAGAAAAGCATGTACATTCAAAAAAGATGCAGAAGCCTATCAAAAAGAAAACACTCCAGTGCACACAATTCTTCCCTCAGGGACAGGCTGAGAGGGAGAAGGAATTGCACATGACAGCTGTTAGGGTTTGGTTTTGTCTAATGTAGTGCAGACAGACGCTGGAAAGGGTGGCATCAAAATCCCAAACAAAATGAAACCTATCACTGAGCTATCAGGAAGTTGTGTGGAAATGCATGTTGCTGTGGTTGTATTCTGCCTGTAGATAAAAGCTAGCATCTAAGACCTGCCATCTTCTTCTTTAATTGACACAAAATGCTCTATATAATTTTATTTTTTTTTAAGTCTTGCTTATATGGCATATAATGGCTAGGAGAAAATCCAAAGGAAATATTAGTCTATATTCTTCACATCTACTCCTGCAGCATTTTACAACATGCGAGTTATTAAATTTAAAACATAAGTATCTTGAATCTTTGGTAATATTTGAATTCCACTTTATTTTCAATAATGAAATATTAAGAAATACAATTAAATTTAAGCAGCACTGATGCAAATAATTTTAAGGAATTTATGACTCAAAGTTTTGAGGGAGTCCATGGCTTCTTTTGCATGTGTTCTTCCTCCTTCGCTTTTTTAAAGTCTTCTAAAACCAAGGCATGAGGTTTGTGAGAGAAAAGAGCAGAACTTGGTCTAGATGGAAGGCAGAACAAGATCTTAGGCCAGCTGTCATCCCAACTAAAAAGACATTATAAGTATTCCTGGGTGTTATTTTCATATTAATTAATTCAGGCCCCCCACCAAGTAATGAGAGACTCCCTTCCGTTAATCCCTGAAGATATTTACAAATGCAGTCTTTTGTAGAAGAAATGAGAAACTTTCTTTTCTTCTCCTCCCATCTCTTCCTTCCCTCCTGTCTTCCTCTCCCTGGAATATTTTGGCTGGTTTGCCAGCCAGAAGTAGTCAGGAACCTGCTGACTTCTGGCTTCTCTTGGACAAGTGATACAGCTTCCATTAAACACACTAGTTCCCACAGTCGAGCCAGAGAAACAGATGGAAAAAGTGTAAAATAAAGCTGTGTAAGCTCTAGTGAGGCAAAAAAATTATACTTTTTAAAGTTTTGTTAGCTTTCTACAAAAATGGCACCCTAGGGAAAGTTCTGTCACTGAATTTTATAGGCCAGGTGTTCATCTGAACAAAAGCAAAAAGAAAGAGATGGGCTTTTTCTAAAAAAAGAGCAGGGAGTTTGCTGCTTTCTCAATTATGTGAATGCTTTCACAAAAGAAGTCAACAGGGGTCCCAAAGTGCAACTTTAAAACCATCTTAAAAAGCTCCTTTAAAGTAAGTATTTAAATACTGTAAAGGTTTATTTCCAGTTTCCATTTCCCCTATATTTTTTCTGTTTTAGAATGATAGTTTTACTTGCTTCTGAAGTGCTGAAAATTACTTATAAGAAGCTTTGCAAATGACAATGGGGCATTTTTTTCCTCCCTTCACTTCAGTATTCAAGATGTGTTTTAAAGAAAGATTTCAAAGTGAAAATGAGCATGTATGAAAATTCAGTTACTTACAATGATTTTAAGATTTTTTTTCCCTTATTTTATATTTTGACCTAGTTTTGACCAATGCTTAAATGTTTAGTTCTGACTGATTGATAACAAAAGTGTGTATCACTGAGACTCTTGAAACAGTCCTTGTAAGTTAATTTTATTTGTTTATGTTTTTTTGGGTGTTCAGTGTTCCTTCTGGTATGAATAGTAGGAGAAAGCTTATATAGAAAAGAATTATTATTGAGAGAACTATTAAGGGAAAACATGGGATGGGAACAGGCTCCATAATTTTGTCATTCTTCTTTATCCATAGTGAGAACTTCTATGAAAAATACTGGAAAATAATTTTTCTTGCAAATCTTTTATATTGATTGTGTTGTTTTGTTTTTATTGCTTTAAAACTAGTTGACTAATAAGTCCTTCTGTTTTGAGTTGGAAAAATAAAATACAACATCTTTTTTTATATGGTAACTCAAAAAAAAAAAAAAAATCTCTGAAGACTCTTATCTGTCCTGAGAGCTTTTTGTCTAATGTTGTTCATGTAGAAATTTCTGAGGCCATATGGACACAGTAGATTACAGAGAATCCTTTTCAGTTTTTATCTATGTCTAACATATTGCTACGCACAATTGTAACTTGAAAGACAAGACAGTTCATTTAAGGTTTTTAAAAGTTAAAAAATATCAATAGATTTCTAATAGCAAGTTTTAAAAATATCTGGACTTAGATTAAATTATATAAGTAACAATTACGAGGTTTTTGACTCAAATGTTGACACAAAATATGATAAAGTCATATTTTCTTGAATATGAATTAAAGAAAATCATATTACATCCCTAATAAACCCCTTGTATTTTCAAACTCTGGTGTATTTGCAAACTTGATGTGCAGATTCTATATGAATATTTTTAAATCCCTTTGCTTACACTCACAAAACATGAGACAGTTATTCAACTGAAGGTCTTTAACTAACCAGCCTGGAATGTAGGTGTAGATTTCTCCTTGCAAAGAGAAATATATTCGAATAAAGTCTATAACATGCCATACTACTCCAATGAAGGCTGCCTGATGCTATATGCTTCACAAGTTAGTCTGATATTTAATGAGGGAAGTAAGTAAGTTGCAATTACGCCCTGAAAATCTGGGAAATGGATCCTGGGAAGATGGTATTCTTTTGATGTGGTGATCTGCTTTAAGCTCCTGCTTTAAATACAAAGAATATCTTTCACAGCTACCATCAGTGTTGTGTCAGCATTTGCAAATAATGAGACATAAGCAATAGAGAACATAGTAAATGAGGTTTTTATTAATAAAAAAACAAACATAAATGGGACTTAAAATTCCACATTATAAATTTAGGCAGGTGTTCAAATAGAGCCTTGAGTTACATGAGCCCTATACCTTGGGAAGATTTGGCTCATTAAATTGCCTCCACCATGTCTATCTTCTTGAGCTAAAATATTACAATAATGCCACTTGACTACTTTCTGCATAACTTTTTACTCAGAATTTGAGGATTTGAGTAACTGCAAGGGGAGACAAGGGAAGACTGAACTATGCCATCTAGACTTCTGTAAGGCTTTTGACATGTTCTCACACAGCAGCCTTATCTCCACATTGGAAAGAAATGGTTTGGAAAGGTGAACTATTCTGTGGATAAGGAATTGGCCAAAGAGTTCTTCAGCCAATTCCTAAACCCAAAACCAGTAACATATTGAGAGTCAATGAGCCAGAGGCTTGTGGTCCATGGCTTTATGTCTAGGTGGCCCTCAGGATTCTGTCTTGAGACTGATATTTTTATCAATGACACAGACAGTGAGACCAAGCACACCCTCAGCCAGTTTTCAAATGACACAAAGGTGAGCAGTGCAGTTGACAAGACAGAAGGATGGATGCATCTGGGGGGACCTGGACAAACTTGAGAAGTAAGCCTGTGAGCCTAACCAAGTTCAGCAAGTGTGAGGTGCTACACCTGGGTAGGGGCAATCCCAGACGTGAGTACATAGTTGGAAAAGAAGTCATTGAGAGCAGCCCTGCTGCTGGACATAAGCTAAGAATGTGGGCTAGCAGCCTGACAGCCAGCCTCATCCTGGGCTACATCCAGAGTGGCATGGCCAGCAGGAGGAGGGAGATGATTCTGCCCCTCCTGAGACCCCAGCTGGACAATACTGTGTCCAGCTCTGGGTCCCCAGACATAGGAAGGACATGGACCTGTCGAGGCATGTCCAGAGGAGGACCACAGAAATGATCAGAGGCTGGAGCAGCTCAGGGCTGGAGTAGCTCTCCTACAAAGTCAGGCTAAGAAAGCTGGGATTGTTCACCCTGGAGAACAGAAGGCTGCAGGGAGACTTGTTGGGGCCTTCCAGTACCTAAAAGGGGCCTTACAAGAAAGCTGGAGAGGGACTTTTTACACAGGCAGATGATGCAATTACACAGTTGTACTTCCTTTTGGCAGGAACTATTCCTTTCAGATGTGTTGTATGAACTGCTTGTTCCTGGTTTGGTTTTTTATATTATACAAAAATATTATTAATTAAACTCAGGACATACTTTTTTTTCTCTTTAGTTTACTCTCTTTCCTCTGTCACAAAGACAGACACTTAGATATCTTACCAAGGGTTACATTCTACTGTTACTTTCCAAATATGCATGCAAAAATGTCTATTATAATATATTTGATTCCTATTTTTAGTAAATGATCATTTAAAGTTTGATATCTCAGAATGTATGTTCACAACAGCTAAAGCATTTGGTAAATGGGAAGTTCTGGTTCCATTATACATTGATAGCAATACTCAGACTTCAGGGGGGTAAAATTAATGTGAATCTCTTGAAAGGATTTTGTATGATATTTTAAAGTTTCCAACTGTCTATGAGACATCTGAAATGATATATTTGTCTACACAGAGAAAAACCTGACAAACATTGTGGATTTATTTATAGATACTTATTTAAAATTTTGATCGTAAATAAGAAATTTCAAATTAGGAAATAAAAGAAATGTATTTTTTATGTCTCTTACTATTAAGAATTACTAGTATTTCTGTCTGAAACTATAGCTAGCTCCTAAAATGCCTTCACTGTTGGACTATTTTTAGTGGAGATACAAATTATATCACTGTATTTTGAATCACTAGACAGTGCCGCTGTTACTGGAATGACACACTCTATATAAAAAGACAGTCAAATTTCTAAACTGTTCCAGGCTACTCATGATTTACATTTAAAGAGCTGTGGAGAAATAAAAATTTAAAAAAACCCCCAAATCAGTAACATATCGTATGTCAAATTGGGTTTGGACACAGTCTGAAGCAATTAGGATTACTTCAGTTAATAAAAAGAACACTCATGAAGACTGATATGGTATAAGGGTATTAATTTGAAGTGGAGATTATAACTTTATTTTGACATATGCTGAATATTAGCCAGACATATCACAGAAAAAGAAATTCTGGGATGACAGCATGCAGTCTGACTGAGCATCTGCCTGAAGCATTCTGCAGCAAATTCCAGATTTAAACATCTGTCTAAGAAAGAGGTAAGGTGGATTTATTATTAAGTCACTAGATGGGTATTTGCAGCTCTTTATTACTTATTAGTTCTGCTAATAAAGAGCTAAAGAGGAAATAAAGAAATGGTGAAGAGCAGGAAAAAGTTTGTTTTCAAGGGCTTATCACTTTATGTTTATTCTATTTTTTCCAGGACAGCAGTAGCCACGCTGTACCTATAAAAGCTCATGCCAAACACAACTCTGCCCTTTTCAAATCTTTTTAAACTCCTGCCCAGAAAACCAGAGAAGTAAGAAATACACAGCCACCCAAATATGTCATCAAGTGACTTACCAAGTGAGGATTTTCCATAATGCAGACTATATGCAATGATGTTCAATAGGGGACCACTGAACAGCTTAAAAATACATGGAGATGTCATATGTCCAGCAAATGACTGAACAAGCCTCTCCTCTAGGCAAAGACCTGGTTCTGCATTGGATATACAGATTTAACAGAGTATGTGTGTGTTCTGCAGGCTGTTAGGGCACTGATCCTTTGCTAGGATGAATTTAGCTGTACTGATTTAGACTGACTGAGAACTGGACTGTATTTATAAACATACATACACTCACAAACACTAACATTAGTTACAATTGCAATAGAGAAATAAATGTAGAATAGGGAAAAGAGATAAATGGCATGGTTAGGTATTTATAGCATGGAAAAGAGGAAGCTTTTGGCACTTAGTTTGTAGAATGTGGTGCCTAAAAATACAGCCAACCAAAAAGAAAAGAAAAAAATAGGGTCAGGGAATAGGGACAAAATCAATTGAAATTCATTTTACTAGAAGCTACTTAAGTGAGAATTCTTGTATACATACAGGTTTTCCTCAGTTAAAACTTTGTATTTTCTTGATATTTCTTATTTCAAAAGGTTCAGTCATGTAGGTATATGAAATGATTAATTCTTTCAGAAGTGCACTGCTGGAATGAACCCTTGAAAACACAGTGCTAGGCATGTAATCGGTCTTCTTGAAAATTTCTGTAGGGAGACATTATTGAGAAGTGGTTTCTATGGATTAATTTATGAGAGGTAAAATAACAACATGGGATGAATTATTTCGTTACTACTGATCTGCTTTTTTTTCTTTTCAGACTGTTTTTCTTTTTTTTTCTCTTTTGCCATAGAGAAGAAAGTGGTAAAAATACATATCAAAATACCTTTATATGTACCTTTTACTTTGTTTATATTCCCATACAACATGGAGGAAGATTAAAATAGTAAAGAGTAAGCAAAAAAACCCTGAAAATCAGTATGTTCTCTAGAAATTACTTCATTTAAGTTGACCCTCTTACAGACCTTTCATAAACATTTTCTGTCTTTCATCTGCCCAGCCACGGCTGAATAACATCCTAATAACTTCAGTGAGTTATTTCAGAGACATATTTTTTCTGACACATGCTGCCTCAGGCTTCTCCTGAAAGCATCATTCTTGAGATTTTGGCAATCACTTAGTGTCTATCATTCTTTGCCATTCTTCCAGTCTTTCTCTTTGCATTTTGACTCCTTCTTAGGCATCTGTTCTCATTGTCTCCTCTTAAATTTGTCTCCATTTGGAAAAATGCATCGAGTTTGCAATAATCAGTCCATTTCCAGCTCACTGCTATCTTTTGTTTAGAACAGTCTCACAGTTTGCAAAATGCAAGAAATAATTTGTGATTCATTCATGTAGTATTTGTCAACTTTTCTTTTTAGAACACTTCTCTGATAGATCTTTTCCTCAAGGCAAATGTAAACCCCATGTGTTCAAGATTAGAGAAAAGCAATGTAATAACAAATTGGAAGAATAATTTGCAGATGGCATGTATTAATTAAAGAAGGCTATACTGGATATAAACAATCCTTCACACACAAGATCTTCAGAACTGAGCTGTTAAAAATGTTCCCCAGAAAGGGGCAAAGCTTGGCTGTTAAAATCATAACTGACAGAATACAGCCTATAGTATGGTTTATTTAAATGCAGTACTCAGACATGTGAGTGAAAGATTGGTAATATTTCTTCTTACAGGAGAATGAAAAGTCTCAAAAAGACAGAGAGTAACATTATCACTGCAAGTATTCAGAAACCACATTTCTGTTCTTACAGCAGGAATCACAGCTTTGTGTACTTCAACAACAGCCTGTCAATGTATTTGTCAGTATGTAGGAGCAGTTACAACCTACACTCACGATTATCTGTATTCTCAGGAACAATGTGATATACAAGGGAGGAAAGGCTGAATAGCTGGGTGTTTTTTTTATTTAGAGTAATCAACTGAAAGATCTAAACTACACCTCTGTGTTAATGGTTCATTTACTCTCAGGAATTCATTTGTGCATCACTTCAAACAAACTGTGCTTGAACATTAAAGACTGGTGGAACAGATCAGTTACTCTTTTAGTTAGTCTTTGCTGTCTTTGTCCAGGAAGAAAAAATAATTCACTTTGACAGGGTGAAAAGGTGGACTTGTATTTTTCTTTCACTCAGATGGAAAAACAGAGTCTCCAAAAAGCCCATAATCTTGCCTGGCATAAGATTTGGTTCTTTTCTTGTCAAATTGTTAAAGTGTTTTTCCTCCCTGTTTATTTATGTCTGCTTTTTCTCTTGTTCTGAATAGTGGATACTATGCAAGCCTTTTATACAACCCCGACCTTTGTTCAAAGAGCAAATAAATAATCCAGCCTTCTAGATGTTGGAGTGGAAATGGAAGGACAATGCATTTAAAAGACAGCTCTAACTATGCTGTGGTTCTGTGACATGTCCATGTTACTGAGATTAGAAATTGTACCTGAATAAAAAAGAAGTGCCGCTGAATTTAGCTCTCTCTCTCTAGTTTTCTAAATAGAGCTCTAACACAAGTACTAAAGATCTCCCATCTCATAAAATCAGGAGAGTTAGGTACCTTCAAATAGTATTAGAAAAACCCTTCACTGTCAATATGAACTGCATACGTCTTGTCAATACTTGCTTGGTTCTGAAGTGCACTCTGAAGTCTTTCATCTGACTTACGACTCCAGGCAGACATTTCTTTTCATTTGATATAAAGAATCCACTTCTGCAGATACCTGTGAACAATATTCCATTTTCTTAAATGTACTTTTTTTATAAAATGTTCCACTGGCTATAGAATTACACAAAAAGTAGAAGCATTATGTTGTTTTTAATAACTTTTAGGATAGTGCCAACCTAGTCTTTAGCTTACTTTGTGCTATTGCACAGCTTTGAAAGGTAAGATAAAGGAAGAAGTGAGATTCTTTTAAGCTGTACTTATATTTCCATCTTACATTAAACAGTCATTTAATAAATTCTTCTTTCTAAAATGGAGAAATTTCACCTAGTCCTATTTAACTAGTCTTTCCCTTCTTTGTTACCCCTCCCCTCATGCTATAATTTCTTCTAGCAGATTCATTTTTGCCCAATTTTCTATTGCCTTATCTAATCACAAAGTGAGTGAGTTAATATCAGAAATATCTGCTTGTAATGAAAGCTAATGGAAGCAATTGTGTGGTTTCACAAGATTTATTTATTTCCATGGGAATTGTTTTAACATCTATGAAGGAGAGGAAGCTTTATCTCTCTGGACTCTTAGATTTTTAGTCTTTTGAGAAATTTAAAATTTTTTCTTGAGAAAAATCAACCCTGAAATAAATGACCAAAATAATTAAATATGAATGGAAGGAGCAAGGAAGAACTCGTTGTGCAAAGTTGTATTAATGAGTAGCCATTCATAATCTTAGGTTCAGTGTGATTAAAGCATTAAGGCTTACTTAAAAGGCAACTACCTCAGGTAACTTATAGAATTTATAGAATAGAATCAAAAATATTTCCTTTACAGTAACTTCACTTCATTTTATTTCTTTTCCTCCACACAAATAAAAAAGGATAGCCTTTCATAAAATTAATTCATTGTTATGATATTGAAAATATTTTATGAAGAAAAAATTTGCCATAGAGAAAGTGAAATTACTGCAGTATTTTACAACCAATTAAAAAACAGGGATCATTTCAGGAGCAGACCTAGTATAATCTCACACACTAAATCACCAGGGTAGTTCTCAAAAGGCCCTGAAGAAATACTTAAAGGACTTCAGTATAACAGCAACTAAAATGAAAAAAAATTAACAAAAAATGATGTCAACAGCATAGTATTTCCATTTTTCTGACTTATTTAGAGTCAGCACTTTTTAGATAAGCAGGCTTTTAACTCAGTTGAAGATTTTGGCTGGCTGTGTACATACTCTCAAAAATCAGCAAGGTAATTGTAGTTTTGGTTTGGTTAGTTAAACTTCAGCCTGAACAATGCTTGCATGTATCTTGACCATACTCATCAGAACTTAAAGTTACGTCTTAAGAAGCTGTGTCAGAGAAAACTCTGTTTTTAACTACAGAATAATTTGTGGGAAGGATGTGAAGTATATCGAGTGGGAAGTGCTGACGTTCTGGCTAAGAAGAATACATATTCCCCATCCTTGCTTCCACAAAAAATTGTCTCAGCATCCTGGGAGGATCTTAGAGAAGTAGTTAGCCTCTAATGGAAAATTTTCTATTCTCTCTTACTCTAATAATCTGTTAATTTCTGTAACACTATCTTCAAATAAGAAGCAACAGCAGACTTTATTCCCTGGCAGGAAGTAATTTCCTTACTTCCCACACAGAGCCTCTGAGGGTATTTCTGGCTAGGTACTCTCAGAATGCTCTATTTTATTAATTAAATACACAAACTATGATGTAGTGGTTTGACCTTGGCTGGACACCAGAGACCCATCAGGCCTTTCTATCACTTCCCAACCCAGCAGCATAGAGGAGAGAGAATAAGATGATCAACAAATAGTAGATTGAGAGAAGGAACTTTATTGAAGAAAAGAACAAAAAAAACCCACCCCAAACAACACCCAAACTTGTGCACACATAAGCAAAAGGCCATCTCAGACAGAACTAATACATACAATATATTCTTTTTATGTCTTTTTACATAGGCTTTATTGTTAACATTATTTCTTGTTTGGTTTGGATTACGTAGGGAAAGAAAATGCATAATTTTAGGTAATTTTTAAAAACAAACATACTTTTTTACAAATGTATGAATATGAGTGTGTGTATGCACAGAAAACATAAATAATAATAATAAACTATTTCATATGTTATCTTTCATTTCCATTTTTTTGGGGATCTTTGTAGTCATTAAATTAGGTAGAGGAAATTAAATTCCATTCTATACTGTATTTTTAATTTCTTGCTTATTTTTTTTAGGAGAACCTAATTTATTCTGGTTTCCCAATTGACAGATATTCCAAGAAGCTATAGAATAAATGGTTCTTCAAATTTTAAGGAAAACTGGACAAACTCTGATCTCACATCATTAAAAATTACCCTTAAATGAATTGACTAGTGCAATTTTTATGTGCCATCTACTTTAAAATGCCACAAAACTACTTTCACACAAATGGAACTACCTAGTAATTAATTTATAAATATTATTGAGGAAGTATAAAAGTAAAAGAAATCCAATTTAATGTTTTTATTTTCCCTTCTCCAGTTCTAATCTGTGTTCATGGTTTTTGAATTCAGTGGGGATGTATTTAGGCCTCAACTCTGCAACATTTAAAAACAATTTATATTTATTTAAATTATATTTTGCTCATAGGACTGCTACCTAATAGCTGATTTACTTTTTTACAGTGTTTGACTTGTGATTCAACACTTGTAATTAATAATTCAAATAAAACTTTTCTTGAAATCAGTAGATTGCAGAAGTGAAAATACTTCTGAGCTCTGGAGTCAGCGCCATGTTTCATCTGGGAATTTGAGATAGGTGTTCATAGTTGGAGATCAGAAAAGGCTTTGAGACAGAAGGTACCAAATATTATTGGAAGTATTCATCAGGAACAGCTATACATGGTGGGAAAGTTGTGCTGAGAAGGAAGAAAAAAATTTTCACTTTTGACAGGCCATTACAATTATACATTTATATAAGTGTTTTATAAATAGACATTGTTTGTGCTATTTATTCCAGGACAGTTACCTATACTGAATGCATGCTTCACAAATGATCTGTGATGATCAGACCTCATGTAGTTTGGGAAGAAAATAAGTTTAAAAAACTCTTTAGAGGCAAGTGACTTCCTTTTTGTTAAATGATCTTCTTTAATTTCAATTTTTTTTGCATGCTACCTAAAAATATATTTATATACTGATGTGTGTGTGTGTTTGTGTATATATCTAGATAGATAGATAGATATGAGTGTGTGTTATATTAATTTCAAAAAATGGAAATATTTATGTGTGTATTGCAGGTTTATTGTTCCAAAAACATGCAGTCTGGAAATGATCAGTATTCATATATCTCTGTGGGCAGATCTGTATCCAGAACGGGTGTAATATTTTTGAAGAGTGAAAAGCTGACTCAGACCAGTATTGGTGGTGGGTGGGTCTCTTACATTCTCAGCTTGATTTGAAAATTGGAATCCTGCTCAAGGAGATGTGCTGTTCCAGGTAGTTGCCTGACATGTTGTCTTCTCTTTAGAGAACTAACAGCACTTAACTGATTTGCACAAGGCTATATACTGGTAAATTAGCGTCAACCTCAGAATATCAATTTTTAAACCTTTCTTAGCTTGTAAGTATAAAGATAAATGGCTACACAGTTGTCAGACTTCATGTATTTAGTTTTAATTCAACTATTTTCTTCTTTATTACTCTTCCAGTGGTTGAATTCACTCTCTGCTAACCTTCCATTTCCTTGTAAATAACTTTATATTTCTAACACTTTATTTAGCACCAGTGTGAGACTCTTGATTTATACCAGGTATATTTATCTTTTCCAAGACACAACAAATCCAGGCTTCTGCTATATTTTACATAAACTTCTTTACAGCTCTATATATTGCATAAATCTAAACTTTTCAGTGAAACTTTACTAATGCAAGCCATTATGCAAGCCATTACAGATACTTTGTCTGAAGATAATTACTATCTGCCTTTTAGCTTTATATTGTATGTAAATAGTGTAGCAACAGAATACATACCTATCAAATGGGATTTTATCTTTTGCTCATTTTCAGTACTGACTTGCTTCATGGAATATTGCAAGGTGTTGTCAAAACAATTGACCTGGGAAATATGCTCCTTCATAAGAATGTGATCTTTATTAGTATAATTCAATTGCAGAATGATGTTAGTGCCTGATACTAAAGCACTGATGCTTTCCGATATTTCAACTAACATTTAAAGCAAAAAAGAAAAGGTTCAGTGAAACCCGACTTCCCAGAACTGTTGTCAGTTTGATGTGTTTCTTTGTAGAGGAAGCCTGAGTTTATACACTATTGTTTCTGTAAGACATCAACTGTGTCAATGTAAACATGGAAGTAAACTGATATAGGTATCTTTTTCTTAAAATTCAGATTGGAAGAGGAAGACAGGAGACACATTTTCTTACCTTGTCTGTGACGATCTTGTCTGTGCACTGATCACAGTCCACTGGAGGTCTAGGTGTAAGCATTTTAAAGAAAAAGGGTCCATTGCTACTTGGCAGCTGCAATAATTACAATTTGGGGCATAATTGCAAGACCCAGTAACTACAGAGAATGAATTAGGAACAGAGCAATCCAGAAAAGTCCTTAGCTATGAACATGATTTAGTGTTATTTTAACTTTTACCTTTTCTTTTTGGAGTCCATGGGGAAGATGTCCCCTCCACTCCTCGATTATAATAATCTTAAGAACAGGGAGTATACAAGTGATTCACAATGCAATTGCTCACCAACTGGTCACCAATGTCCACGCAGCTCCCAAGCAGTGGCTCCCATCTGGCTTTCCCCCTAGATTACATTCTGGGCATGATCCCTATGGTATGGAATATCCCTTTGGCCAGTTTCTGTTTGTGTGACCTCTCAACTTCTTGTCCCCTCAGACTGCATGCTGGTAGGATCGTGTGAGAAACTGGGAAGACCTTGACTTAGTGTAAACACTGCTTAGCAACAACAAAATCATCAGTGTTGTCCTGGTGTGGTTTCATCTGTGCCATGAAGAAAGGTGGAATTTTACCCTGATATCTTAGATAAATACCTTGAATGTACCTGAGGTTGGGTGTATTAGCACTGTAATATTTGTCACTTGATAGTGATAGGGAAGACTGAGCAAGAGCCGCCCTCCTCTCTGTAGTGATAAGATTTCTCCTGGCATATTTAGAACTCTAATACTTACAGTCCCAGACCCTTGCATCAGAAGTCATTGAATGCTGGATTTCTCAGCTTGCAAAATGGTTCTGCTTGTTATCAAGTGACCTTAAGGTTTTCTTCACTAGTTTAAATTGAATAATATGAAGCCTGGATTCAAACGTGTCTACGGCAGCCATGAGGAGAGAAAATTGTAACTTCTTCAAGATTAAAAGTTCAAACTGTGATGGCTGTACCTTTTAACTCCATAACTGGCTTTTACCCTGATCTCTGTAATCCTGTTAGCTTCATCATGTTGAAGAGATCATGACATTTTCCAAAGCACCTGGGGGAAGCATTACCTTCCAGTTCATTGGCTAAACTTTTCTCTGGGACTGCAGTGTCACCCAGCTGTGTCTAGTCTTTTTATGCTTCACAGAGTGGCTAAGGTTGGAAGGAGCCACTGGAGGTCAACTAGTCTGGCTGCTTAAGTAGTTGCAATTAAGGTTATAGTGATCTTTACTACTTTGTAGTAGTACATTAATATTTTTAGCTATTTCAAATAAAACCCAAAAACCAACCCCAAACCAGGTAGGATTAAAAGCAAGTGCAGAGAAGATAAGAAGATGAGGATTAACCATGTCTTTTGAAATAAACTTTATATAGGAAAACTGTAGAAGGGCTTATAATAAAGAGAATTGGTGTTCAAATAAAATTCATTTTTTTCCCTTTGTGATTTGTAACATACTCAAATTCTGTCTTCTTAGTTACTAATCTTAAAAATACCAGTCCTAACTAGGAATTTGGCTAAATTATACTTCTTTTAGGCACTTGCAGCATGCAATCTTGGACTAACTAGACAATTTGTATGTCTTTTTCACAAATACAGAGGAGGTTATGTTTTCCTTGGTGAGATTTTGGATAGGTACATTGCAATAAGTGGCGTTCACACCACATGCAAAATAAGTAACCCTTCTGGAAAGTGGTAATTTCTTGCATGAGAAGAATAAGAATTCACTGAGATTTTTTGAGACTGAAGGAAAGAGAAAGAAATAAAATGAAGTGTGACAGAGACAAAGAGGAAAAAAATGCAAATCTGTAAGCTACATCCCACTTAACCAGATTGGTATGCCCACATTTCTTTGGAAAATGAAACTTTGGTAGGTAAATCGTCTAGTTTGGACAACCTGTAAAATAGAAACAAGTGCTAGCTAACATAGCCTCTTCTAGATTTATGGGAAGCTTACATAAACTGACTAGTATCATGCTTTAAAATTTAGGATGTGTTTCCTGGGTTAAGGTATACATATGATTTTAAAATATAGCATGAAGCTAGGCTTAGGTGAGGCAAAATTGTTCAGCTTTGCAAAAGAAACTTAGTCTGAAACAAAGAAAAAACTGTTACGACCTGCATGATGTTAGAAAAGGGAGTTTTTCTATTTCCTTCTTTCTCTGTTTGAAAAATAATAAATTTAGGATGAATTATGAACATAGTGTCAAAAACATGGAGCCATCTCTACCCCGAGAGAAAATAGTAGCAACTTTAAGTAAAAGCAACTGTTTTCTCATTATATTTATTCACAGAACAGTGAATTTTGACAGGAGATCAGGACCTCTAGGCACTATTGCTATTTTAATTTATTTAATACAGTGAAGGAATTAATCTTAAATAGGGAGTGTTTTGACACACAGCTGAATTGATGCCTCTGTGTTAATCTTTAACTGGGCTTTAATCATTACTTTTTGTTGCAATTTATGCCATTAACTTCACTTAAGCTGATTACCCATTAACTATTTCAATGGTGTGCTAAGCACTTAAAAAAAATTATATTTGAATGCTCTTTGTGATCAGCAGGATCAGGGCAGTGATCATGCCCACATGTGGTTGAGGCCACACTGCAATTTTCAGCACTGCCTGACAAAAAAGTCATTGAAGTGCTGGAACAAGTCTAGAGAATTGTAACAGAGCTGGTGAAGGATCTGGAGCACAAGTCTGATGAGGAGTGGCTGAGGGAGCTGTGGATGTTTAGCCTGGAGAAAAGAAGGCTCAGGGCAGATCTTATTGTTCCTTAAAACCACCTGAAAGGAGATTGTAGTGAATTGTGGGTTGGTCTCTTCTCCCCAGTAACAAGCAATGGGACCAGAGGAAGTGACCTCAGGTTGTACTAAGGGAGGTTTAGACTGAATATTAGTGAAAATTTCTTCACCAGAAGTGTCAAACATTGGACCATGCTGCCTAGGGGAGTGGTTGAGCCACCACCTCAGAGATATTTCGAATACCTTTAGATGTGGCTCTTTGGCACATGGTTTAGAGGTAGACCTGGCAGTTTATGTTAATGTTTGGACTTAGTGATCTTAAAGGTATTTTCCAATCTGAATTATTCTGTCCTATGATTCCACATATTTCTCACTGTTTTACATTAGCTGGAATACTTTGGATACCTGCATAATGACTGTAAATAATAGGTAAAGAAAGGAAGTAACATAGAAGGGTGTTATAAATTCATTGATTTATCATAGGCTAGGCACAGTTTTTGGAACAGTTTTCAGATCCTATGTCTTGTAGAGAATATAACCTGGTTTGTGATGTTATTAAAATTTCACAAGACCGTCTCATCAGAACAAGAAAGAAAAAAAGGAAATGTCCTTAGTTGAGAGAAGGACCTAATCATCAGTCAAACACTGTGGGGTTTTTGAGCAGTACAGCAGATTATTTTGAACTGTTTAATTGTATATAATTCTCTATTTAGGAATATTTGAGCAATTAAGAATATGCTGTATTTGGAATTAGGAAAATTCAATGCATAAATATTTACCTACCTAAGTTCTTGTTGGGCAAAGAAACATAATAATCATAACTTTTTACTGTCTTAGTTACTTGTCTTACTGTCTTAGTTTCCTGACAGATAATAAAAGTAAAACTATTGATCTGTGCATGTCTTGTATATATGACTTTGACTTTCCAGTGTAAAACACTTTAACATATTTTTGCTCTTAAATAAAAAATGTTGCATTGAAAGCTACTATTAGCTATAATCAGTGAGTACATTTAAAATGACAAATGGATTGCCGCACTCTAATAGCTTGTCATCTGTTTTTGAAATTCTGTTTCTTTGAGAACAATAAAAAACTTAGTCTCCATGTAACATGTGCATTTCCTTTATTATTCCCCCTCCCAATCCCTAAAAATAGGTTAGGTATCAGTATATATTCGGGAAAATTTCTAGCATAAAAACAGATATGAATTAGAAATGTTGGGCCTTGCTAAAAGGTAAGTCATTTGAGTCAGAAAGTGCTGGACAGAAGGAAGAAGTCACAAAATGGGACTAAGAGAAAAATATGAAAGAGGTATTTGTCTGGGATCATTAGTTGAGTGAAATAGCCAAGGGGTGTAGTGGATGACCCCGAAGACTCAGGTAATAGAAATGGGATGAAATTCAATAGCACAGCATGAAAGGTCATGCACTAGGGGCTAATAACAAGCATTTTTGCAATAAGGTAGGAGCTGATCAGCTGAGGTGCAGTAGTCAATCACAGGATGGCTATAGGTCTCCAGTGCAATGCAATCCAAGGATATGTTAGCTAATATATTTCTAGAAGAGAAAAAGAAATCCACAAACCAGTATAGAAACCTTATTGTAATATTAACAATTGCTTTGATCATCTTGTTTTCAAAATACATATATTTATTAGTTAATAGGTGCAGAAAGGTCTTACTGAAATGTCTCATCTTTTAACCCTAAAAATAAATTCTGAGAGGAGGTATGATTCATTCCATGTAATCACTTTAGGAAGATGAGTATATGGAAGGTATAATATATATATATTTATAATGTATGTAGGAAGGTAAATATCAGTACTAGCCATTAAGTCAGTGTGTTTTGCTGGGATATGAACAGATGCATATTAACTATCTCTGGGTCAGACTGTGTGTCAATTTAAAGGCCAAAAGCAATCAGAGCTGTGATGCTGTGGTTTGGCCTGCAAAGCAAAGAAGTCACAAAAACAAATAACCAAGACAAAGTGAATCTTTATGAATTTTAGATTTTTTGGGATCCAGGTATCTGTAAGATGTAGTGCTGTGATGGAAGTAAATTTTTTAGCTATGTCTGCGGGGTTGGGGTTTTTATTCCTAATTTCTGTATGGAAAATTCCATTAACCAAGGATTTGGCCCCAACCTCTCTATGCTCTTCACTGACCAAGAATATGGACAATCAATATTTTCATATTCATACACAGACAGTATGTGTCTATGATGGATTAAAAAACTTCACAGAAAAAAGGAGAAGCTGAAAAATATATTTAAAGAGGAATGTTTCAGAGAATAGTTTTGGCATATAAATAGACTTTGAACAAATTGAAGATTAATCTTTTCAGATGCTCTAGTGATTGAAGGAAAAATGGGGAGAAAAAAAGCTGTTCTGGAGCTAAATATACTGGTCAAGATAAATAAATGAGTTAGGGCTGAAGAATAGTTTTTCAGAGAAGCATAGATGTTCAAAGACAGATGCAGGAGTTTATTTCTGACTTGGTAATTATCAATGACAAGATTATTATTTCCATGAATCCACTGGAAGAGGAGTACATACTTGCTACTTATTTGTATGTAATACAGAGAGTAGCAGGCTCATTAACTTTGACTTTGGTCAGCAGAGCAAAAGGATATGATGGAGGAAATTAGGTTTCCTGGTGGTGAAAGGCTCTGACACCTGCCATGGCTCTTTTCCTGACTTGCAATTGCCTCCGCAATTTGCTACTCTAGCTGAACGCTCCCCCAAACTCTGGGCACATGGTAATTCACATGTGAGTACTTAATTAATTGGCTCATTTAATCAGTGTATGAGCAGAAAAGACCTTATGCTAGCAGTATTTCTCCCCAGGAGAGCTTGCCCATTTGAGAGGCATGGTCTCCATGTCCCCTGATAGCAATTAACAACTACTGAATTGCTCCACTGAATAATCATGAAATACGTCTGTCTCGGATCATTTTGTGTAGTCTAATAGTGCTTAAATTTAGTATCTTGCCAAACTGGGGCCCATTAGAATCAACAGTGATTTCATGTGCTTTTTGAACTAATTTAAATGAATGCCTTATCAAGAGATGAAACTACTTCATGCTTGATGTTTACATATTGATAGTTTTTTGAATATTTTTGCATCTATTTGGGAAAAATTGAAATTGAAAAATTTATATTGAGAGCCTTTGAATTAAAAGCCTTCTCTAAATAATCAAAATAAATAACAGTAAATACCAGTGTAAATTTGTGCTTCAGTTTAATAACTAAAAGTTAAAACTAAATATCATATTTGTGTACATAATTTTGATACCAACATTCAATACAATAATAATATATAATATATACTAAATATATATAATAATATACTCAATATAATATTTCTACCAAATGTAATTTTTTAAAAAATTCTCTTCAGGAAAATAAGGTGAACAAAGAAACATTAGTCTTGTGTGTTTTTGTTTATTATCTTGTTCAGAAAATAAAACTTTGCCAAGGTGTTGTTTGAAAGAGACACACATCACTTGACACCTTTGAGTGAAGCTTCTGACCAGTAAGGGTCATTCTTAAAAGCAGGATCTCAACATCTGAAAAAAATCATAATGGTAGTTGTGAATGAAAGCAGTATTTCTTTAAATACACTGCTTTTTGAGTCTGTAAAGAGCCCTGACCTCTAAAGCTTCAGGTTCTTCCTGTAAAAGAGGTATTTCCTCCACTAACTCTTGACATCCAGAAAAGCAGTCTTTGAAGGCAGAGATCATTTAAGCCTGCATGCTTCTTCTAAAAACAATTAAATCCAACTCCAAGCTGTTTGAGGCTTTCTTTTTGGGTTTCTAGGCTATGAATAATTCTTACAAGATGAGCTGGGACTACAAGTCTATTTGGAAAGGTCATCAGCCCCTGTCAGAAATTTTGGAGAGAACATTCTCAGGGGTCTCTCAGATTGTGTGTCCAGGGCTGGATATGTTTTTTCTTAAATATTCAAATAAAATGGACATTTCAGTTAAATAATGAAAGTTAATCATATGTCAAGAAAAATGACATAGATAACATTGTAGTATCATTGCAGTAATGTGAAAGTGTCATTGACTTTCATCTTTCGATTGGCAGACTAGATTTCCCTCTCTCTACTCATCTTAAAGTATTTTGAATGCCCTGATCATATGTGGTTACATCCAATTCACATCAATGTAAATCAAGCATATTAAGAAGTACTTTAAAGCAACACTGACTTTAAAACAGCAAAACAGAAGAAAAGGTTCCCATTTTTGATACTAAAGGACAGTTCTTACTATAAAGTTTCTATATTCTTAATTTCTATATAGCCACTCATATTTTGAAGAAAGAGGATTATTGATCAGAGAATGTATTTAACAAAAATAAAGCAATAAAAGAGTGTTAAAAAGAAGCCTTCTTTTTCAAATGGCTTCTATCACAATTTTAGCTCTAATGTAATTTTTCCTTTCACTTCAATCAATTCTTATTTATTTCTTTATTGTCCCATTTGGTATGCTTTCGCATTATTCCCTAGATAATCTGCATTAAGTTTTTTGGTTTGGGTTTTTTGGTTTTTTTTTTTTTTTTTTTTTTTTTTTTTTGCATAACTTTAGTATAACTTCTAGTTCTGTCTTCCAGGGAGTGTGTATCAGTCCTTCTCAAAGATTTCAAAATTACCTCCTCTTCTTTCTTTTCAAATATTGTACATAGAAGCATAGAATGGTTTGGGTTGGAAGGGATTTTAAAGATCATCTAGTGTTGTCCTGTTTTGTCCCCCTCCCTCACCCCACCATGTACAGGGACATCTTTCACTAGACTAGGTTGCTCAGAGACCCATCCAAAGTGGCCTTAAACTTCCTGGGATGGGGCATCCATAACTTTTTTTGCAACCTCTTCTAGTGCCTCACTACCCTCAGAGTAAATAATTTCTTTCTCATATCTGATCTAAACCTACCTTCTTCCAGATTAAAGCCGCTCCTCCTCATCCTATTACTATAATACTCTTGTAAAAGTCCCTCTCTGTCTTTCTTGTAGGCCCCTTTAAGGTACTGGAAGGCTGCTAAAAGGTCTCCCTGGAGCCTTCTCTTCTCCAGGCTGATCAATCCCAACTCTCCCAGCCTGTCTTCAGGGGAGAGGTGCTCCAGACCTCTTATCTCCATGGTCCTCCTCTGGACTTGTGTCAATGAGTCCACGTCCTCCTTATTTTGGGTGCCCCTGAACTAGACACAGCACTCCAGGTGGAGTCTGATGAGAGTGAAGCAGCGGGGCAGAATCACCTCCCTCAATCTGCTGGTTACACTTCTGATGCAGCCCAGAATATGATTGGCTTTCTGGGATGCAAGTGCACATTGCCTCCTTATTTCCAGCCTTTCATCCATCAGCACCCCCAAGTACTTCTCATCAGGGCTGCTTTCAATCCATTTTCCACCTAGCCTGTATTTGTGGTTAGAATAACTCTGACTCAGGTGCAGTTTCTTACAGCTAGTTGAAATTAATGAGCTTTGCATAGGCACACCTCCCAAGCCTGTCAGGGTCCATCTGGACAGCATCACTTCCTTCCAGAATGTAGACTTCACCACATATTTTGGTGTGTTTGGCAAACTTCTGAGGGTTCATTCTATCTTATTGTCTATGGCATTGGCAGACGTTAAAGACTGCCAGACCCAATACCAAACCCAGAGGTTCACTGGTGTATACTTGGGCATCAAGCCATTGATCACAGTCCTTTGATGCAATGATCCAAGTCATTCCTTTCCCATTAAGTAGTCCGACTGTTAGATCCACATCTCTCCAGTTTGGAGACAAGGTTGTTGTATGGGACAGTGTTGAATTCTTTGCACAAGTCCAAGTAGATGATATCAGTTGCTCTTCCATTATCCACCAATGCTGTAATCCCATCACAGAAGGCCACTGGAGTTTTCAGGCATGATTTGCCCTTAGTGAAGCCCTGCTGGCTGTCATAAATCACCTGCTTATTTTCCATGTGCCCTAGCATAGTTTCCAGGACAATCTGCTCCATGATATTTTCAGGTATTAAGATAAGACTGACTGGCCTGTAGTTCCCTGAGTCTTTCCTTTTTACCTTTTTAAAAATGATTTTTAAAATTATGTGTCCTCTTTTCCAGTCAATGGGAACTTCACTGGACTGCCATGACTTCTCAAATATGATGGATAGTGGCTTATCCACTTCTTCTTCACCAGTTCTGTCAGGACATGCAGATGTGTCTTATCAGGTCCCATATAGTTGCTAACCTTCAGATTCCTTAAATTGTCTCAAACCTGTACTGCTCCTACAGTAGGAGCCTCTTCAATCTTCCAGTCCCCACATTTACCTTCTACAACTCAGGAAATATGGCTGAAACATTTGCTAGTGGAGACTGAGACAAAAAAAAAACAAAACCCAAACCATTGATTATTTCAGCTTTCTTTGTGTCCTCTGTTACCAGGTGTCACATTTCCTTCCAGAGAGCACCCACATTTTTTCTGATCTTCCTTGTATCACTGATGTACCTATAGAAGCTTTTGTTGTTTTCCTTGATGTCCTTGGCCAGATTTAATTCTGTCAGGGCTTTAGCTTTCCTAACCTGATCCCTAGCTGCTTGGACAATTTCTCTGTTTCCCTTCCAGGCTACCTTTTCCTTTTTTTTTAGATCCACTGTAAGCTTCTTTTGTGTTTTATTATTACATTTAGCATGAACTCTTACAGAAATTGTGCTGTAAATGGTTTCTTTTTACTATTTTCATGGGACAGTAAATATGCCTTTAAAAGGCATATTTAAAACATAAGTTTTTTTTCCCTCTGTTCTTCAAAAAAATCAGCTCCACAATACTTTAATCTAAAAATTTTTCTGAGGATTAGTTCTCTTAAGAAACTTAATACCCAAAACCAAATCCTTGTCAAATGACATAAATTTGAGCACATCTGCACATATGCCTGCCCTACTCATACCACAGGCTTCCACTTTATGTACCTATTTAAAAAACAGTCACAGGAAAAAGTGACAGAAGGAGTCACTTTTGTATATACATATATATATATCTGAAGTTAATTCTAGAAAAACTCAAATAATCACTGGAAGATTAAAAAAAAAAAGGGAAAAATCTAGCATCTTATTTCATTAACATTTTTAACTTTTAAAAAATATTCAAGAATGTTAGTTACACTTGGGCGACTGCAAATGCCCTTCAGAACAACAAAGTCAGTATTAGACAAAGAAAAGATATTTCCAGAAATACTTGATTCAAATTATGGTAGGTTTTAAGTTTTTCAATATCTAACCATATCTCAATCTAGAGAAAACTTACACTAATATGTCCTGGATAGACTGGAATCCATCATCAGCAGAGAGATGTGCTCATGTCTTCTCTCCAGTCAAGGAATAAGGTAAGATGCTCACATCCAATTTTCTTGTTTATATACTGCAAACATGTAGCAGTATAAAGAGAGAGGAGTCATTGGCTCTCTATATCACATTAAAATTGCAACATCAATGAAAAAGAGAGATTTAAAAAAATTAACCAAATGTTTCAAGAGAAGAATGATGTTAAAGCACTGCTATGTTACATTTAAAATTTGATATAGAAATTCCTGCTATATTCAATGTTTTGTGACAATTTCAACATCTAGATAGAAGTTACACAAACAGTAAGACCTGGTGAAGCAGAGTGGGAACTTGTATATAGCTGGGTTTGTAATGTTTTTATGAAATTATTTCTGCCTATTATGTTGATAATTCAAATTTATGCTAGTTAAACTGCTGAAAACTACAATACTTTACAAAAATCTAATTTTTTCAAGAAAGATGAAAGAGATTTTGGCCATTTTTTTAAAAGTCTGAAACTGCTGAACTAAAGATTAATTAATTTTTCTGTAAAATAATGCAAGGATAACTTCAGCAGAAATGAAATAATTTTAATCTTTGTACTATCTCATGTTTATGCAGTCAGAATATAGTAAGAGTATGTATATTTTTTGCAAATTCACAGATAGTGAAAAGTAGCTGTGCTCATGTCTCTTTGAATAGAAATTAGAACATGTATTATAATAAATAATAGCAAACAGAAATCTACCCTTAGCTATGGGTTGTGCAAGGTTATTTTAGCATATAGTGCCCCCGAGAGTTCTCGATTGTTGCCAAAAAATTCTTCATGTTCAAATTAATTAATGGGTACCACATTTAACAGAAGACAACAGCCAGATTTGAGGAGAGAACTATTCCATCAGCCTAATTTAATATGAGGTCAGGATTAAAGCAAAATCAAGAAAATTTAGATTAAGAAAATGGTTTTTATTTTTTAAAAATATTTGGTATGGCTGCACTAATAGAGTCCTAAAGACACTTTGAAGATTTTAATATCCCATTTACATTTTCAGCCATATATTTTAAACTGATTTGTCTGTCTTTGAAAGTGATTAATGCATGGAGCCTAGACACACTGACTAAATAAAAAAAAACATCCCCCTTAGGAACTCTTCACGGAAAACATTGTCCTAGTTACTAAAATAATAATTATAGTGAAAGTTTCTGGAGATAAAATTATATCAAAATATGCCTCTGAGCTTAAAACTTATTTAGTCAAGCTAAAATTTAGCTTGACCCAAAATTTATTGAACCAAGCTATGTGTTTACAGAGGTCTTTGAAGAAAAAATAGCTTGATAATAAATCTGAGAATCGATATAGGAATACATTCCATACAGGAAAGGCCTTTTACATGATTTTTTTTTTCTTAAACATTTTTTTTACATACGTATTCTATCTACAGTGATATTTTATTCTGATCTGAAGCACACTTACGAGATAAGAAGAAATGATAATATTTCCCAGAGCTGCATTCTTTTTAATTAAATTTGCATTCCACCTATCTGTGATAGATAAGTAGGCCCTTGACAGGAGATTAAACTTAAATGATTCCCCTTACCCAACATTTAGTTATTTTTGTACATGAATTTATGAGTTTTTTGGGCAATAACTTTAGATTTAAAAAATGACAAACATACATACCTGTGTGCATGTGTACACAGATCTGATAAACAGAAAAAGTGCAGTTTGCACTAAATTGTCCATGTTTGAATCTGAAGTTTATTTCTAACTGCTTGAGGGCATTTTGCCCCGCTTGCATTTTAAATACTGAATATCTGTTTAGTCTAGACCTTTAAAATTATTATTGTCATCCAAGCTCCTACTTCTTTATATTGGGTTATATGTTTTTAGTTCCCTCACTCCAAATTTCATTGATTGTTTATAAAAGTATTGCATTAAAATAGTACTAATTATTACATTAAAATCAGTTTTAGACACAATATGGTTTAATTTTTCCTAGTAATTGTCCACATATTTTAGAGTGAAACTATGTTTGCTAACTAGCATGTTAGCAAACTTCTTAGCTGATACACTCTGGGTAGGAATCATAACTGAAACTGCATTTCTGAAAATCTATACTGAAATTTCCATTGAATTTTGTTATCATTTCCCAAACAGGATTTTAGAATGTTATGGCTTAGAAGTTGTGGCTAGAACTATAATGCCTACCTAATGGATCATGAAAATTAAAAAAATGTAGATAGCTTCATTAATTCAGTGCTTTACAGTGGCAATTCCAGAAGTATGCTGTACCATATGGCTGAAAAAGAAAGAAATTAAATGACAGCTGTTAATCCATTCAGTTAAGAACTTGACAGAGAAGACTTTGTTTTTGTCTTCAGCATGTATCTTTGTCTCTAATATTTTTTTAACTTAGATACAGTGTATATATCATTGTAGATGAGAGCAAAGTAAAGCTGATGTGTGCATTTTATTACATGGTTGGTTAATAATTTGCTACTGGTTGATACAATGATCTGAATCTTTCTTGGACCTCCCCCATTCCCTTCTTACAACTTTTCTCTCTAGCTCTTACAATCCAGCATTAGAGATCCCACATGAATTCATTTCATTCACTAAAAAGGGGTCTTACAGCAGCTTTGTGCTGTAAATATAAAGAAGAAATATAGAGCTTAGCTCAGTTCAGCTACATAAAATATTTCTTGTCCTTCACTGATAAGCTTTTTTTCCCATTCTTTGTGCAATTACAATATTGGTGGAAGTCTTGCCTCCCCAAACCTGTATGGGAAAAAAAAGGTCATTTTTTTTCATTTCTCAATGTATTGCCTTTATTCTACTGAGCAGTCCCATTAGCTTTATGAAGAAGATAAAATGGAAGAGCTGTATGATGAATTGCAGCTTCTACCTTCCTTTATACTACCTTCCTGTAGTACAAGTATGCTTGTAATACATGCATTTTTTAAAGCCATGTGCCATTCTCATGCATGTACTGTATGTTTGACTAATATAAAATATTTGCCAGACAGAGGAAGCCTCTTCTGACAGTTTGCTTACACTCTCACCTCATTATTTTCACAGCATCACTTTAATCGTTTATTTCCAAGTTTGGGTGTGGGCGAAGGGGGAAGAAAAAGAAAAGTAAAACATAAAAATTCAAAGGAGACAATTTTCCACCTTTTTATTCTCTTCCAAAAAAGGATCAAAACCAATTTAATTCTGTAATTTCCGGAGTTCTCATCAGATAATGAATTTAGGAGTTGTGTGGATTATCAGCTTTTTCTATATAAAAAGAACTATATTGTCTGGTCCATGGCATGTTTCAATATTAATTTTGCTTTCAGTCTCACCGAAATAATTTTGTGTTCTACCTGCCCCTGCAGCTCCTTATTCAACACTAAGTTTGACTAAAACAAATGACAGAGTGGTTTGAAGTTTCCACCATGGGGAATTCTTGGCTCCACAGACATTTGCTCTGAAGGATTTACTCCTGTAAAAGGCCTGTTTCTGCATTACTTTGATGGTGAATAGTAAGCAAAGAAGCAAAAATCTTTTTTTCAGGACTAACAGGTCAATACTGCATGCACATATTGGAAAATACATTTGAAAAAATAGAATTACTGTCTGTTCAGACATCATTACTATCAGTGTGTCTTCTACTAGTTAGTGAATGAAAAATAGTCTTGAGATCTTACAGAAAGTGCAAATGTTTTCCATTGTTTTTTTATGTCTTTAATATAAAAAGAATTTTGGTTCCGCTCTTAGGCAACATATGGTTCATAATCCAGGGGAATCTTAATTTTTGTGGAGCTGTAATTATTTTTCTGGTGTTTAGATATGATATCAGACTTCATCAGTACTACTCATCAGTACTACTCATTCTCTTTGAATGCATCATGAATATCATGATTCCTCTCCATCAAGAGAAAGAGCAGGTGAAATAACTGTCCTTTTTCTATTTTCTTGTTCACTTAATGTGATAGAAGTTTTGATGCTTTGACATAAATATCCTCAGGGCTACAAAGGCTTAATTTCTCCAGACTCTTTATTCTTCAGGAATTCTAAATTAAACTACAGATTTTCCTCATTTGTTTTGTTGCTTGGAGAATCAAAGCACATGGATCTGACATCAAAAACAACACTACGTCATCCTAAGATGAGCTCAGTTGTTTAGAGCATGCTTCTCATAATGCCGCTGTGGGTTCAAACCCTGTATGGGCCATTTACTTCAGAGCTGGACTCAGTGATCCTTGTGGGTCCCTTCCAACCCAGAATATTCTGTGAATCTGTGAAATTAGGACCCATCTGGGCTACTAAACATGGGAGTTTGGAATTACATTATATGAGAAAAAGCTGTAACCTAACTCCCCAAAGAGAATTCTGGAATCAAATTCGATGGGATAACTTATGATACATGGCAAAAGTTTCCATTAGTTAGTGCAGTATCCATGTGTTGGCGTGGCGTGTGTTGGCATAGAGACAACAAATCAAGACTGAAGAAATTTGTTTCTGGATAATTATGATTGCCCTTTGCCCTGAAGATATTTTCAACAGAATAAGAAAACTGGATGGGTCTGATGTTTTATGGATGTGTTTGGGAGAAATGCATGAGACATTTTACCTCTACTACCTGAAATTGGCTTCAGACTTTGTTCCAGTGTGAGACAGTTCTAATTATGGATATTGAAAGAGACTTGCTGAGAGGGACCAATCTGATTTTTCTTTATGCCTCAACATGTGTAACACGAGGTGAGAAATGGTGGCAGGGGCTGTGCCCATGCTGGGAGCGCTGTCCCCTGCTCGGAAATGGCGCCCGGCCCGCCCTGGGACTGCACAGACTCTGCACAGCTGGCGACGCGCACGCTCCGCCCGCCAAGCTGCCGCCAAGAGTGTGCCCGCGGTACCGTGGCGTCCTGACACTCTGTTTCACTCTTTCTTTCTCTCTTCCCTCCTCTTTGCTCCCTTTTCTATCCCCCCCTTTGGTAGGAACACTTATCTTCTTTTATCAATAAAGAGTTCTCAGATAAAATATTGCTGTGTTTGTGCTTTATTTTTGTCCAAGATATCTATCAAAAACAATCTTCCCCGACTCCCCTTTTACAGGAGGACATGACACCTGCTCAAGAATATTTGGTGTAAAGGTATTTGTTTTCTTATGTATGGCTGGCAGATTGCTAATTTGAAAGAGATTCTATATTTCTGGTACAGATAAAATAATTCTATAATGTTGACTGCATTTTGAAAAGTAGTAGTATTAAATTTCTCTTAAATCAAATTTGAAGCCTGATCAGCTTTGGTTAATATTTTTGATTGCACAAAAGTTTGACTATTTATAAAGTTCTTGGTATGGCACTGTGCACTGCCTTCTTGGTAACACATGTGCCATGCAACTGAATGATGTTCAGCTGTTTCTAAAGTAGCTGAGTCCATGGGAATTCCTTGATGACACTGACATTACAGATCAGAAAGTTGTCATGCTGTTGGACACAGGGTAACAAGACTGTAATAACTGTTTCCAAGGCCTTATTTTGCATTTATACTGCAAATTTGTGCATTTTTACTGCCCTTTCCATTTGGAGGTACCAATGACCATTTTGTATTGCATAGTTTTTAGTAGCCTATGTTTAACATAGTATATTTATCTCTGACTTTTTCAGCTGAATTCTTACAGCGAATTTTTTTTTTTTAAGGAAGCTGGAACTTCTATTGGTCTGCTGCATTTTCTTAGGTTGTTTATTGTGTATTATGTAAAATATGATCTTTCAAACTGTTGTAAATACACCCACCGTCTGTGAACTTCATCGTAGAACACTTTGCAATTTTCAAGCAATAGGTAAACTATTTTTTTCTTATTTTGTGGTACTAAAGCCAATTTAAGTTTGAGTATTTTTATTAGCTGAAATGATGCTGCTTTTTCACTGCCTGTTCACATGGGAAATACCAACCAAACTGGAAATAGTCAACTACAAGTGCAACAGCCTGTGAAGTTGCACAAGGGATTTATTTTTACTTATGAGAAGATTCTGTGCTATAGTTTGTTGTGCCACTGGTACCATGCATCTGCTATTTTCATGGCTTTTCCACCTTTTAGTTTTCAGTAAAAACATCTAGGGAAGTTTTAGAACATATTAAAGATGATATATTCACTCAATATATCCAAGGACATAGTGGGACCAATATGTAGTGTTCATTTTATTATTCAAAGTTAACTTTTACTGTCTGCATACTGTGATTCTTCAAGTTGGTTGCTTGAAGTGTTGTTTAAAGGGTTTTCTACAGAATAAAGCTACTTCAATATAATCCCTTTTAGAGCTGAGCCATTACAGGTTTTTTTTGTTCTCAAATAATCTCTTTGTGTCTTGAGTGACTTCTGGGTGTCAATTTATTTTCTATTTACTCTTTCAGTGGTCCTGAACAGCATATTTTCTATGGTATCTGGAGGAATATTCTTATTAAAAAGTTGTTCATTTCCAAACAGTCTAGATATTTATTGCCTCAAACACAGTATTTTTATCAAGATACTTGTTCAAGAGCATTTTCAGTAGCATCAATAAAGCTCGGAAAACTGGTTTTAAGCACCAATGGAGCTCATAAAACTCATGAGTTAATAAGCTTATTTAGTGATTATTATTGGTTATTTCAAAGTCTGAGTACCGTATTTTGGTGAGTAACTACTGAATCAGCTAATAGTTGCCAACTAACATTTGACAACTGTTTTGACATCTCTGGCAGTAACTGAATAATTGTGCATGAAATGTCGTGAATAAAATTAGTATTAACCTGTATACCAATTTCCGAGATCTTCCTTATCTCGTTTGTTTTGGTTCAATATATTGAATGGTAGGGGAAAATCCTATTATTTCAAGCAGCAAGTAAAACTTAAAAAAAGCAGAAAACTATTAAACAGCTTTCAGACAAGCAAGTAGACTTAGAAGGTTTTGAGAAGAAAATATAATCCACTTAATATGAGTTGGGAAAGACCTTTATACATAGATGAACATATATATCAGGAAAAAATAAACTAAAATACACCAAAAGTAAAAGGACAACTTTATTCTCCCCATATCTGTATACTAAGTGAAGAGAAATTAATTTATTGTAATAATGATGAAATTAGTCGTATTTATTGGTACCAGTCACAAAAATAATATTAACTCTGCTGTACCTTTGTTGCTCTTACATGTTGCCTACTTATACATGCCTTCCCTTTATTGCTACATGTGGATATTTACATGGGTATGAAAGCAGTAATCCTAGTTCTCTGATTTACTCTTGGTGTCGGTAGGGTGTCCTGTATTGGTGTTGTAAGGAGTCAACAGCTTGAAGAAACTGGAGCTGACAAAGACATTCCTCATTCGCCGTCTGAATGGACTTTGGTTTAAGAAAATAGGGAGATTTATGCAGAACTGTGTGTGTGTCTTTTTCCTCAACCCTCCAATGCAGATATGCTTTATGCCTCCTGAATGCCTGTGTTTTGTTTTCAGTGAGACATGTGAAACTGTTAGGTGGAGAAGGCTTAGTCATGGGATTCCTGGCTGGAAAGGACCCCTGGTATGCTCAAATTTTCTCATGGGCAAAAGAGGAAGATGGAAATACTCTTTACAAGATGATAAAATAATTACTTTGTATTCCATTTGTTCAGCACTTCTCTGTTCTGTTGTTTTTAAATATGGTTTTAATTGAATGCTTAAAGTTGCATTCCAAAAGTGACCAAGCATTGTTATTTTACAAAATACTCTCTAGGATGAAGAAGACATACCAGTTATTTTTTAAAGGAAAATAAACCAGTGATTTATTAACTTGATTTTTCTGAGGAATATTTTTTCATGTCAACCTTCTTACAGTCACAAAAATGTGTGCATGTACAGCATGAATACTATTGTGTCAACAGTAGTATTCAATAATGAAATGCTCACAAACCACTACTGTATCACCTAGATTAAAAGTATTATAAGAAAGATGAGGGTCATTTTTTAGCAAGGCCTATGCAATGTCCCATTGTATAGGCCTTACTAAAAAGTGTGACTAGTGACTAGTCACACAAAGAATTAAGTGACCTGATGTTGCAACAGTGTCTGGAAAGCTCACGACTCAATAGGATGATATTTTTTTCTATTTCTGTTGGCAATGCTGTGAAAAGTAAGGCCACAGTTTTACCTTCCCAAGATTGTGCCTTAGATGCCTACTGTGACTGTTCCCTGATTTTCAAAGGTGTATTTAATTTAACATTTCCTGATTTCTTCAGTGGCACTACAAATGAAGTGTGGAGAGAACATCAGAAATAGTTATCTATAATTGCAGAGCAATTACATGAGGTGACATTTCTTACAGCATGCAACATATGTGAAATTTCTTTAGGCATCCTATAACATTATTTTCTTTTCTTTTCTTTTTTTTGTAGATTCAATATGAACTGTGATATTATTAATGTTTTCTCTTATTAAAAGTTATTAAAAGGACAAAGCAGTAATCTTACTCTATATCTCAAATTTACTTTGATAATGTAATTTTACATTAGAGGGATTGCAGAGTTGCATAATGCCTCACTAGCTCATAGACTATGATTCTTGTCACCTTTCTTAAAGAGAAAGTCAATTCTTAACAGATTTTTTTCCAGGCTTCTAATTAAAATGTAAAGTAATTTCTATTACTAGAAGAATATAGACTAGGAAATTGGAAAATTGCAGCTGAGGGAAGGTGTCTGGAGATAATGCTACAAAAAGAATGCTCTATGCTGCTGTTATTTTTGATGTGTGAGACAAAGATTTTTTTCCCATTCTTAAAGAGTTTCTTTTTTTTTCCAGACCAGGATGGGGTTGTTGATTTAATCCTGCAAGAAAACTTCAGTTATGAAATTCTATGACTGCATTTTAAGATAATCAAATTAAAAAGGCATTAGGTGCTGTTAAAGTGAATGTGAAGTTGCCAGGACTCGTGTGATGATTTATTATTTTCTTTGAAATAGATTGGAGGCTGTGTCGATAGACTTACACTTGTGGTGTGACTTTTCATAGCAAGAGTGTGCATTTGTCTTTTAAATGATACAACAGGTTACTGCTCCTATTTTCACAGTAAAATTACAGATTTTTTTGTGAGAATCCCAGGAGTTGGGGAGGACTGAAGAAATGAAGCTCACTATTTCTGATAATATTAATTACCTTTAGTCATGATTATTCACTGTGCTAATCTTTGAGGAAGTAATAAAATAAATAGTCTTCCTCTGTTATTTAAAATATGTGAAGCTGCTGTTAGTTATTAAACAGCAGTTAAAGAGATGTTAGAATATTTTGACAGTGGAGCAGCAAGGGGAAACAAATTAGAAAATAATCACGAGTCTGAATGAGCAGCAAAAGTTGTTGTGCCTGTCATGAGTGGCCGGTGATGCTTAAGGAAGTTGCATGGTTTGTCTGTGTTTAGAAAAAAGTACCTGCACAGAGAACAGAAAATTGGAGAAAGGTCTTTGCAAGAAATCCTCCGAATACAGATTTTAAGGAAAATGGGGCACAACTTACCGGTCTTGTTTCTCTTTACTCTGACCTTTTTTTTTCCTCAAGTTTGAAAAGGATTTAAAACTTCTCAAAACAAGGGGATTGAGCAAGTCTATTTTCTTTCCTGCTGACCTCTAAAGTCTCTGTTATACTACCAGTGTGATAATATCCAAGCATGGTGGCACAGTGAAAGTTACTAGATGTATTTTTGACAACATAATTTTTCTGGATTAATCATTCCTGTTCACATGACAGGAATCTCCACCCACTCAAATGGTGACCTGAGCTAATTTAACATAGGTGATGTTAAATATCTATGAAATATTCACGGGTCTAGAGGATAGGAGGTCAAAGGGACAGAGAAAACCAAATAAGCAGCTGCTACAATTAAAGTAGAGGTATCAGGTGCCCCACACGGTGACCAGTCTTTTTGCACCTATAACAGGTTCCCACCTGAAAGCAGGATAGCATCAGGGTGAGATCATGAAGGAACAGTTCTGCATGACAGTAGTAAATAAACAGTTTTACTATACTTTCTTATGGTAAAAAATATAACAATATAATAATATAATAATATATAATAATAATATAATTTACATAAAGGTAAATATTCCTGGCCATTGTATTGTTTTTTTTGTTTTTCCTAACTGATTTGTGTGTACACACATCACCACATACTTAAATAGTTTGGAGGAATGCTGCACTGAGTAGTCACAGTGCGCTGTGTTTGGAGCTCTTCTGTCTTTCTCTCCCCTCTGTTCTGTTCTTTGTTATGCCTGTGCATATAGAAGCCTTATGATATGTTGAGGCAGAAAATTCTCTGCCTCATCCCCTCCTAATCCCTCATTACTGGATCTGAAATAAATCACACTTTGTTTAATCACCAGATGGAGACAGCCTGTGCATCAGCTCTCCTGTGCAGTTCAAAATTTGTTCTTTATGGAAAAGTCAAATCAGATACCATCTGATAGGTAATTTTTTTTATTAAACCTAGGATTAAGAAAAAAAAAAGGTGATTTTGTAAATCACTTACACTACATTTTCAGTTGTCAGAAAAGAACATGGATTCTTTCCCCTTAGTCTGATGCTTTTTTTGTTTGAACTTTTCTTCCAAAGCAGATTATATTTAAAAGAAACTTTAAATCTTTTTCTAAGTAAAAAATCATCTTTTGGATAACAGAGGAAAAAAAAAACCATGAAAAAGTATCCATCTGTCTATCAAAAAGAACATTTATTCCAATTATGTTTTTCCTGTCCTCTCCAGAACTCTCAGTCTCTGATGAGAAGATATGAAAATTCCATCAAAATTTGAAATGAACTTTTGAACCTGCAGTGCTGAAAATTAATAAAACAGCTCTGTCCTCTCTGGCTGATACAATAAATGATATAATGCCAGTAAGAAAAGATTGTTTTGCAGAGTCATTTTGAGTTAGAAGGATTACACTGCACCACCAAACACACTGTAGTTAGGGTGATCCTATTAAGAAGTGGAAGTATGAATGGAGACATTTGTTAAACCAGTATACACACAGGAAGATGAAATAGTGCAATATTGCTTTCACAGGGTAGGCTTATTTTGTTTTTAATCATGCTGCTACATTCCTAGGCTAGATTCAGTCTTTTTTCTAATATGATAATTAGAATTCTGTTCCCCTCTAATAATTTAATATTGTTTCTGTGTAAAAGTTTATATGTATAATATTTTATAAAGTGTATAGTCTTGTGAGTAATTATTTGCTAAGTCTACCAAGTTTTAGCTGAAAGTAACTAAAAGTTTGGGTTTTTTTCTCTATAAGGGTATGAGGGTATGTGACCTATATTTTTTTCCATAGAGCTTGCTCAACTGGAAAGTTTTGTTGATGAATTTTATTCTGCATTTTTTCACGCCAGTTCCAGATTAAAAGAAGATGGAAAGCAAGCATCTTTCTCAGCCTTCTAAAATGTGTCCAAATGTCAAACATTCTTTTTGAGTTCTAGGAAATCCGTGTAATAAAGACATTTGTAAGATCTTATAGAACAAGAAAATTATCACTAAAATTAACAGTTCTCAGGGTCTTATCATTTTGTCTCCAGCTGACTGCAGACATTCTCATGCATCTCTTCCCCTTTAGTTTAGATATTTTTTTGTTTTTTAGAAAAAGTTGCACTTCAGTATTCATGAAAATCTTGCTTAGAGGAGGGGTCAGTCAGAAAGTGGCAGTGTTACAGAAACTCAATATGTATTTTTGAACTCTCTGATCAATATTAGAAAATCAGGGGTAATTTTCAAATATCTCCCATAAATATTCATTTATAAGAAATTAATGGACCATGGATTTTGTTATTCTGGAAACTTGTTCTAGTTATACATATCCGAGATCCTATGATAGCTGCCGTAGATAAAGAACAGGAAAATACAATAAGTACAGAATTTTTTTTTTATTTTTCTTATGCTGTTGAATCGATGAAAATTCCTTATTGGTTCAGTAAGTGTCAAAAAAAAAAAAAAAAAAGAAAAATATCTCCTGTTATGGAAACTGTTGCTGAAGCACATTGTTAACTTCATTATCTTCACATATTCACTTTCTCAAGCTTAGTACTTCATTAAGTGTCAAATGGGGCATCCAGGTGGATTGAATTTTAACATTTTCTTTCTTGATATTTTAGTTCTATTAAGGAAAATGAAAGGTTTTGCTTTTCATTTTAGCTAATGCACCTTTATTATGCTGAAGTAATGTGTCAGTCTTTCACTGTTAATTCAACTATCTTTTTATGTAAATTGAAAAAAGGAATATATGTTAGGCTACCTCTTATTCAAACCAGAGTTTGGTATAAATGAGAATTGATCCCAAACTTTAAAAGAGTGAATGCAAAATCTGCTTGTTAAACTACATATGAGTGATTTAAAAGATACTCAGTATTTTATTACAAATTTCAAACCAAGTTATTTGTGTCACAGTGATGCACTTTCTTGACAAATTTTATTCCTTGACATGCTTTTAAAATAAATTAAATCTTTCTAGGGTAGTAAAATCAATTTTTACCTCTGTGATAATGAATTCAGATAACTATGCCACTATATACATTGATAACCCTGGAAAGAAAGTATAATATGTAAACTGCATGCTATGTTTCTACGCTGGTATATCAAAGGCCATGAAGACAACACTGTTTAATTATTAAAGTATAAGAGTTTAATTCAGATATAGAGCTGTGCAAGTAAATCACTACCAATGTGTACTCTGATTGAAAATAACTTGTGTTATCTATAATCCTATCCCATGTCTACTGTGTCATGGGTCATTTAATGGAGTACTGCTGTTCTGTGTAAAATACTGAGAAATAATACTCAGGTAAAACACTTGAGTTTTGTTATCCCTCCTTTAGGGAAGAGATTTAATATCATATGGCAAACTTCTACTTGCATTGTTCAGAAATTCTCATAACCTTTAAAGTAAAAGAAAAAAAAAGCCTGCACCTTAGAAAGCCATTTTAAATATAAAATAATTACAGAGTTGCATGTGCCATTTGTACATTTGCATTGGAAGGACAAAAAGAGAGGCTAAAATCAACAGATGGATATATGTGTTACAAATTCTAGTTCACAAATGTGTACCATTTTTAAAAATTACGTGGGGTAAGATAAGAATTTCACTCTAGATAATGGTAATCCAGAAAACCTACATGACTGACTCTAACTGTAGTTAATAGAAAATTCACATCAGAAGCCATGACTGGGTATTTTTCCCACCAATTCTAGTGTCCTTCATGAACAGAGACTTCCTGCCCCCTTCTTATTCAGGTTCTGCTTCTATGTAAAGTAGAAGAAAAGAGATAGGGAGATAAAAAGAAAAAAAAAAAAAAGGAAAAGTATGTGTAATACTGGGGTTTACTTATTTCAGTATTCATCTGAAGGTGGGTGTTTAACTGAAGTCCTGAGTTTCTGACATTATTTTTAACAGCAATGCAATATAAAATCTATACGAGATATTTAATCAGGATGAAAGTCCTCCAAATAATTCAGATTTTGTCTATAGTTTAGGGGAAAAAAAAATGGTGCCGTTTCCAAGATCTCTTCCCATGAGGAAGTTTTAAATTCTTTTCTTTTGTGTGTGTGTGTGTGTGAAGTGACACTGCAGGTTTTCTGATTTGCCTTCTAACGTGCTCCCTGGGTCACTGGCATTTGTGTCTTTAGTCCTGAATGTATCATTCAACAAGCCTGTACTTAGAACTTCACAGATGGGGTGAGTTCTTAGAGGCTGAACTTGTACTACTTCATAATAGATGAATCAATAAGATCTTTAACAAAATGTGTCCCCATGGAAAGCACACTGAATAATGCAATAGGGAAAATTCAGGTCCATGTATCTTTCATTCTGTCTGGTACTTGTTTGCTAGCAATACAAAACCAACTAGAATCAGACACTCTCTAAAAAATCATTCTCCACCAAAACAACTTGAAACTTTTCAAAAGGTTGGATTTTTCAACACCATAGATTTCTGTGCCTGGATATACTTTAAATGGGAATTAAAGATTATAATTTACAGACATGAAATTCTGGAAAACAAAAAGACAAAAGAAGTCAAAAGACAAGAATTTGAGGGTAATATTTCCTTTCTATATATGTGCAGCAGGTGTCATGGTCCTAAATTTTTACAGGATCACAGGAAAATCTGAATTGGAAGGGACTCACATGGAATCCAACTCTTAAGTGAATAGCCCATATGAGGAAAAAACAATCTTTGGTGTTTTCAGCACCATGTTCCAGCAGGGTAATCTCAGGGACTGTAGTGGCCTTTCAGGTAATATGTGCCTATTATGACTTGGCAGAAATATTACAATATTACTCTGTTGCTCATCAACTGTTTTTCAGCATAAGGACAGAGCAAGCTTGTTTTATTAGAACAGAACAAACATATTCCATCAATCAAGTGCATATTGCTTGCAGGGATTTTGTATAAAGTGAAATCATACCCAAGCCAAAATCTATGTTGCAATTCATCACATTTGCTTAAATTCTGATGACTAATAACTTAGTGCCACAGTCACTTTCTGTACAGTAACAACCTTAATGGAATTCTAGAATGATTCATTTGTTACAGGAAATAAAAATATATTCAGAGCATCAGATGGTATAGGTCAACATTGCAAAATACTCTGTCTAAAAGATGTATTGATTTGCAAGGTTATTATTACAGTTCATCTGAATTGTTTTACTGCTGGAGACCATGAACTTTCCTGTGTGGTGAAAATTATAGATGTTGTCCACTGTTTTAATCTTTAAAGTCCATCAGAAAAATCTATTCCAGCATAGTTTATAAAGGGCTAGGTACAGATGAAGAGAATAGCATCATCAGAATCTCTGGTCCTCTTAAGTCTTCCAGGAAATGTTTTGTAATACATATACATATTTGATAAATTTGATTACTTTTCATTTCCTATTAAGGAAGTAGTTTTGTTTAGGTGTCTGTGTTTTTGAGAGGATCAGTAATTTAATTTCCACATTCTTAAGTCACCAGATGTTTCCAAAATATTCTAGGTCCCATTTGAAAGATAATAGAAGAGGGACTTAAAAATAAATTCCCCATAAATTTTTCCAACTGGGCTCCTCAGCTACATTTGAAAAATAAAATTTCACATCTAAATCATGTGGTGACCTTGAGAATTAGACAGCTCATCCCTGAGCAGTTGTAGTGTCTTTTCATTCATGTATTAATACACTGTTATAAGATTATGGAAGTTCATTCTTTATATTTCTGCTCAACAGAAAGAGTTGAACTTCATTGTTCTGTACATGTTTGTTAATTTGTAAAAGGTTGTCAGTCCTGCAAATTCTCACTTGGATTTCTCTACCCAGTAGGAAATGAAAAGGTAGTGCAATCAATATTCTAAGCTCCATTTTCTTTCCTTCTTTTCCTTGAAGTACACTTCAGTCTTCTTACCTATAATGAGCAGTAACTGTGCCAAAGCTCCTTAATGGTGCCACTCACATTTGAAGAGTTTTCAGTTTTGGCCTTAGTTTTATAATGTTTTTTTTTTTTATTTTAGTGACTGAAAGACCAAACCCAAACCTAACGAGTTGCATTTTTACTTGCCTTTAAGCTTAGGGAAAAACTAAGCCTTTATTACACCCTTCCTCCTTTTAAAGTTTCACGTTAAAAAAAAAGGATATTCTAACTTTGCATTCTGATGGCTGAATTGCCAAGTTTTAGACTAGGAAGATGTAATGCATTTGATATTTTTATTTTCAGTTAGTTTCTGTAGATTGCAAGGTAGGGCAGCTGAAGAATACCACTGGCATAAAACATTTACAGCCCTAACAGGATCACCTGGGTTCCTAATGTGACAATATGGAGAGTAATTTAAGTCAAATTCTGTGAAACTGTGACTAGAACTATATGGTTTCCAACAGGCTGTTAGAACTTGCAACAGTGAGTATATACATGGCACTCCATTATAATGGGATGCTGGTTGTTAGTAACATAAATTAAAGCATATTTGACATCCAAATTGGAAGCAGAGAGTGATAATGAGAAGACAAATAAACTATTGATAAATTGTGAATTGAATAATTGCTAACCTTTCTGGCCATCTTACTAATGATTAATCAGTTAGCTCTAAATTTCTGACTTTTTAAGCCTGGGGAAATCAAGTTGGATATTCAGTATGGTGGAAGTATTTAATGATTTTGTCAGTTCTCTCTCTGATTTAACAATTGTGTCAGCAGAGATGGCCTATTCCAGCGAGGTGGTTGAGAGAACTCTGATAATTTGAAAAATTTACTAATATGTTCTCTTTGTTGTTTCTCAATTATATTTGAGGTGTCAGATAACCTAACACTAAATTAACCATAAAAAGAAATCAATGAACAGAGAAAACAACAAGAAACCTGTTCTGTGCTTGAAACTAAAAGGGATGTGCACAGACACACACAGGATGGTGACACAGACAAGGAGCTGCCTTCAACATCACCTGCTTGCAGGACTGACATGAATGCTTGCACAGACAGACAACTCCCCCCCTCTGGAAGAGGCTGAATCTCAGTACTGACAGCACAAACTCAACACACTCTTGATTTACACAGACCTGCACATTAGTGGGTCCCTGGAGTACTGACATGGCCCCTTCTGTCCAGCCCACCCTCGATCAGATCACAGCCTACACCTCTGACCTGTCTCCAGCTGCTGATCCCACATCCATTCACACTGGGCCTGGCAGCACCTGGTGCCTGCAGCACTCACATACACAGACACACAGAGCATGGGGGATTGCACAGAGAGAGTTGAGAAGAGATTTTACATGAAGACAGACGAGACTGTGGTGAGGAGGTGCTGGGCTCAGTGAGACAAGCACACTGACCATCTGTTTTACAGGCAACTAACCTCTTTCTCACTTCTGTGTCTATTCCAACTTTCTTCCTCCCTGTTCCCTTTCCAGTGCACATGCCATCATCTGTTTGTATAGCTCCAAGACCCCTGGCAAGATCTTGGACCCTCAGGTTTGCATGCTTATCAGCAGCAAGCTCCTCATTTTCCTGCAGTTCCTTGGTAGCTCATCAATTCGTGTGACTTGACCACATTTGTTTTGGATCATTGTCTCATTTATGTTTGTCTGTCAGGTTTGTGTCACCATATATTTTGTTTATGTCTTTTCTCTTTCCATTGGTATCCCATTTGGCAATGCCCTAGATCAGGTAGTAGAGAAATAATAATGATCTCTCTGTACTTTCATCAATTAGTTTGACTTGACCAGGTTTGGTTCTCCTTATCACCTGCCTTATCCATGAGGTTTCTGTCTCTGTGTTTACGGCTCCCCTCTTTTCTAATCACACCTTATTCCCTTTCATTGTAAATCACAGACTATTACTCTTCCTTTTAAAGTTGACCAGCAAAACACTGAAAGTTTATACTTTTTTTCCTGTCTATTTCAAGCACTCAGTGTAATTTGGTGTCATTCCTGAAATGGTTTGTTTCAGTTGATCGAGTAATTCCCATCTACTGATCAATCATTGGATACAGAAAAATGCTCTTCCAAATCAATTGATGAATCTGGACTGAAGGCTTCAATTTATTTGCATTTCTCATTTTCTCAAAACCTTGATGCTGTTTCCTGTAATGCAGTTTTCTGCAGAACTGCAAAACGTTTCATGTGGTTAGACGTAGCCCTAACTCCAGGTCAGTCTTAACACCTTTTTGCATGGATGCATTCTGCCTAAAAGAAACCTTGAAAAGGGTAGTGGTTTGTTAAAGAGGAGAGGGAGATTGAAGGAAATCAAGCATATTTCATTTTCTGTGCACAAAAAAAATTAGTGCCAGGAAATTTCAACAAGAACATATTGTCTCATATAATGTTTTTTTCTACCTTTGATAGGAGTCTCAGTCTAAAACTAACTATGTAGCCTAATTGCAAACATTTGTCTTTATAAAATTTATAGAGTATAGACTAGCTTTAGAACATTATTATCCTTCTAACAACGAGGTCATACAGATAGAAAATTATTAATGTATAAAACTGAGAAATATGTCAAGAGAGTTATTGGAAAATATTTACTGAAATGTAATATTTCACTCATCTATTTCAGCAGCACGCCTTTCTTGTTTTTTATGCTTGATTTAACTGATCAATACTGAATTATAACGACATGAACATTCATTATCTCTTTGTCATCTGTTGATGGTGACTAAATCTTGCCCTGCATCTACCAAAATTTGCCTTTCATTTTTCTTGAGCACCAATCATGAAATGGAAATTTGCCCTGAAAGCCATATGTCTTCAATCACAATTACTGACCACTACTTGGATATCACCTAGCAACTGTAAATGCTCAGCATAAGTTTTCAGACCAGAGAAATCTTAGAAAGATTTCAAATATTGAATGCCTGAAGGAGTAATAATTTTCCTGCAGGTATTTTTGTGACAGGAAGTAGCAGCACTACCTGAAACACGTGTGCAAAAGTATCAAAATCTTTTGCTTTTGGTGTCAGACAGTTAGAAATGCTCCCTGTGTTAGGTGAGAATACTATATGTACAATTCTATCAAATCCAAATGAAATATATGATTCAAGTGTGGTGAGCTCTATAACTTTATATTCCTATAACAAATCTTTTATCCTGTGTATTTGCAGGGAATTGAAAATTTTCTAACTTAATATCTGTGAGCTGAGCGTGATCAGAATCTTAAACAAATATTTATTTGCTTCTGTTCTTCAAAAATAGAATATAATTATGTCTCCAAATGCTGCAAGTTTCCATCCTGTTTGTTTTTCATCCTGCAGTGTTAATAACATTCTGCTGATCAAATTCACGTACAATCATTTTGAAAGCTTCTGATGTTTTTGCCTTTGTTTTTTAGTAACCAGATTATAAATGCTTATCTTTTTAATACATGAGGGATGAATCTCTCAAATGCAAAAATATTCATTATAGAAATAAACCACAGATATCCTTTCTAGACATGTTGTTTCTTTTGAATCTCCATGGAGTTTGGCAACTTTCTACACAGAACATGGATACTTTGTATTTTGTTGTATTTTTTGTTGAAAGCACTGAAAGAGGTTAAGACAAAAGGATGGATAGGGTAAAATTCCCCTCAATTTATTTGTTAGCATTATAACACCACATATCCTCTTCAAGTTTGTATTTTGGCTTGGATGTTTTTAGCCACATACTTTGTTACCCAAACATGCCTATACCAAGAGATTCTTGTTTATTTTTAGTAAATGTAATAGTAATTTAAAATTATTCTTTTAAATTTAACATTCATGAAAAAACTGGATAGGTGGTAGTGAGGGATTGGTAACAGGGCATAGTATTTTCATGGAAATCAGTTCATCCTATTATGTTAGGCTTATCAATCACATCTTTTAAGCAGTTTTGGAGGTTCAAATGTGCCACTGCAATGTGTCAGATATTTAGAAGTCATCATTATAACTTAGATCCTGCCTTTTTATCTCTACTCTCTACTTTTAAAGGTTCAGAAATAATTTGAAAAACCCGACAGTTTGCATGATAATTTTGATGCCAGTCTTTTAACAAATCAGTAGTGTTGCTCATTGGTATCCATCCTAGAACTGCTCCAGGAAGCTTATCTCAGAGCTGAGCAAGATTAGTAACAATGCTAATATATGGACTTTAATCAAAAAGAATAAATTTTTAGTGTATAAACTTAAATTTATCTTGTCTTAAATCTGAAAGAGTTTTACTCGATACATTAATTAGATATGTTATTTATTCAAATTTATATTTTAAAATATATATTTTTTATAAATTGCAAACATATCATGTTTTTTCACTGAAATGCAAATAAACTAATCAGTCACAAATTTTCCTTACACATTACTGATCTTTGAATCCTAGCTCTCTTCAGGATAATGACAAATCTTCACTCTGCTTAAAATTTTTCAGGTTTGATAATTTTCTATGCTCTTCTTGTCATATTCTTTTTTGGTCCTCTGCATTACTCAAACTGAACTTCATACTCCCTGGAAGCAATTGGAACATTCTAAAGGCTGAGAGCTAAAGGGAGTGGAAATCTTTCTAGCATGATCTTTTTTCATTGTGGCTGTACTTAGCAATTACTTATACAGCTTTACTTTCACTTCAACTGAGTAGCATCTATTTTGACCTATTCTAGTTTTACTACCAGTAGTACTTTACATGTCTGAACACAGCAATATTCTTCACATACTGAAGCATGTATAGTTGTCAAGGTATGCAGGCAGGTGGGCAAACTGGACATTCCCTAGCACAAGGTACAGAGCAAAGTAAATATATCTTCAAAGAAGCACTCTTGTGTATCAATGAATTTTAAGGTCAGGGTAGGAACAAATGCACAAACCTTTTGCTGTGTTTTAAAAGGCACAAAGTGATGGGTGTGCTGTATTTTATTTGTAGAGAGAAAGAGTGTAATTTGAAACAGGAAAAAATTATTTGATTAAATTGGGCTAAGATTGATATTATAATGAATGAGCCATAGAGATAACATGGTAAATGAAAACAAGAGCCTCAAGAAGATAAGATTTCATCAATAAGCCATTAGGGTTGCTGAACAGTCTATAATAGCAATTAATAATCCTTCTTAAGCAATTAAGAATGTACTTGGGAGAAAAATCACTGACATCTAAACAGTATCCAAAAGCTTTTACCTGTTCTGTGGAATGATATCACTTTTTTTTTTTCCCTGAGGCATTGAGTGTGGCTGTTTCAAAGAACGATGAAACTCATAAAGCTAAGCTTGTAAAAGAAAACTTTATTTTTGTTCAAGTTGCAAAATCTTCTTTCTAAAGCCCATGACAAAAAAAAAAGAAAAAGGAAGCTCTTCGAAGGTATTAATTGATTCAAGTTATTGAACTAAAGCCTGTGAGCTGCTTAAGCACAGAAGTCTCTGATTGACTATTTTCTTTCTTTTCCACCGCCAAAGAACATGAAGGAGAATAGCAGTGGTGATAATACATTTGGTATTCTTTTACATATATTAAGATACAATATGTACCACAGCAGTAAAAAAAAATTGAATTTGAAATATCACCTTCAAGGGAGAGTGCTCAGAGCACAGTGGGAAAAGCACCAGAGTTCACATGATTCCTTTCCCTCAGGGGCTCTTCTTAGGAGAAATTAACTTGTAAAAGATGTCTGTTATTTTTTCAAGATCCTTGAAAATTCTGAATCACCAGAAGAAATAAAATGAAAAAAAAAAACCAAAACAAAACCAAACCAAGAAAAGCAAAAAAAAAAAAAAAAAAAAAACAAAAAAACCCACCAAAAAACACTAAACAAACAAAAAAAAAAGGAAAAATCAGAGGGCTGGCTTATGTATCATTATAAATAATGTAATAAATTTATAAAATCCAGTTCTTGCAATATAGTTGATTTGCTCGTAGTAATGGGGTTACAACAGACTATGGCACAGGCTTGAAAGGTGATATGTGATTGTTGACCTGACTTTCTAGCAAGGTTTCCATTTCAATATTTTCTTAGGTGATTCCTGAGAATTCCTAATTCTCAGCAAGGGATTATTTCTACTTCTTGTTAATCCTCTGTTTTGGGAAGTGGAAAGCTGAGGCATGAGGAAATTGGTATCACTTGTTCTTGTGACCAGAGAATGCATAATAAAAATTATTTTTGGAGAAATAGAACATCAGCACTACTTTGGGGGATTTCATGAGAAATTGAGCTTCAAGAAAAAAATCAGATGTGGCTCCTTCTCATAAAATGATTATTTTAATTTTTTTACAGGATGGACTAGGTATCCAAATAGGACTGATCTTTGCAAGTGAAAAGTAGTGTTCCCTTTGAAGCTGGCAATTTGGTCTGCTAGCATGGAATTAACTAGACATTTTTAATCTTATTTCTCAAATATGTTCAAATCTCTTTCCTCAGTACAGAAGAAGAGGACATGTACCATACTCAGAATTCATTATGACTGGAAGAAAACCAGTTTTGTACTTGGCAACACCTTCTTGTTTCCAAGCCTTTTGTTGTTGTAACAATAAAACTCAAAGAGGAAGTAATTTGCAGTTGAATGGTTTATAAATCACTTCAGCTAAACTAACTTTTATTAAAGTCAGGGTATTGGAATCCCTCTCAAAATGTAGACAACCAACCAAATAACTGCTTCTCCCAGAGAATAGAGAAAAACCCAACATAAAACCAATAAAATAATAAAGGGTATAATAAGATTTCTTAATATTCCCGATTGCCAGTTTACTATCATGTTTTCCTGGATATTAATCTGGAAAGAATCATTTGGTATGTCTGGGTTTTCCTGTAAACACAACCCTGAACTTTAAAGCCCTTTAAATTAATTGTTTGTTATATTACAAAATCTTCGCACTAAGATTATATTTATGGGATCTCATCCAGAACTTTAGAAACAGAAAAAAATGTCCAATTACTTCAATTCATGTTATATTGGATCAAGCCCAGTTTTCATCAGACTGGTGTAAAAGATTAGATTAGATTAGATTAGATTAGATTAGAGCAGATTAGATTGGATTGGATTGGATTAGATGGATGAGTTTGTAGAAGATCAGTTTTATTAGAATCATGGGTTTGCAAGCTTAGGCTATATAAAGCTGCTTCAGGAAATCAAGGAAAAAAGTGATAACACTTTACAGCTAATTAGTTGAAATAGCTGCCTACTGTTGATGGCTTCTCACATTCCCATTATGGACCATCCCCTTCACTAATTCAGAAGGTAAATTCTTGTTAAATATATGCTATTTTTGCACGATAGGGAGCCTGCAAGAGGTTCACAATTTCTGAGGGTTTTTTCATATTTTTTTTAATGTAAGCATCTGGAGGTTATATTTCTTTTAAGTAGATTTATATATAAGAAAACATATTATGAAATCAATATTTAGAAAATAATACATTTTTAGGCATACTGATATATATATTTCTATAAATAATTTTTTTACATCTGCATCTTTCAAACAAGAGTAATATTCCAGATAAATCAAAAATTTTGGCAGATAATTAGCTTTTTAGTATCCAATCATTCTTCATTTCTATTGACGTAGTAGATCTGGAGAACACAAGCAAAGTGTTTGTTAGGGGTGCTCTTCAGCACAGCAAATCACTGCTATAGCACTCTCCACACTTTGTAAGTCCTCTTTATGTCATTAAAACAGCTCTTGAAATAGGCACCACTTAACTTCTAGTGCTTGTTAGCTTGTTTCTATTATCTAGATTAAAGCTAAATGTTTTATTAGATGTGGATTGTATGCAGAATAGATCAAATACAGGTAAGAACTATGTACTGGGATTAACTGAGCAATAAAACACCGTCGCAAGGTCATCTTAATTTTTTTATTTTTTTCCTTCAGTTTTTGCTGTTGATGGTTTTTTTTTTTTTTTTTATTTCCAGTTGTAAATAGCATTAGCAGAGATTTTAAGGGTTGAATAGACACACTGTGTAGCTTTCAGAAGTGAAAACAAAATGTGAATTTTTTTTAGTGACTCATTAAAAGGGTCAGTGCTTATTAATTTCTGCTAAATGATTGCTTAGCATGGAGGTGGAAACCCAGTCACCTTAGTTACTGAGGTAGACTGCAGTTTCATTCACAGATTTTCAATTTGATTGTATGTGGGCAAAGGGAGAAAATGGCTGTATGTGACTTTTCAGCTGGCTTGGCAATAATACAGCCAGAGGTAGTAAAAAAAAGAAGCAAAGGCAAGTCTAGGGAAAGCTTCAGTTCCTGTACTTAATTATTAAAAAAAGCTGCCTAATTGTAAGCTTTATCTCTGACAGTTGTCAGATGTCTTCCAGCAAGTGAAGATCAAAAGGAATAATTAGTATGTAGTCTCTTTGTCCCCCTGGCTAACAGAATTTTTTTAATCTGCTATAATGTGCATTGATGAGGTCCTTAATGGAAGTCAGTGATTTTCTCAGGTGAAAGTTTCCTTTCGTTTTATCTAATTCTGTCTAGTTCTGGTTTTTAGACAAGTGGAAGAGTAAGAAAAACTTGCTTTTGTGTAGTTTTTAGCATAATTTCTTCAGCAAATTGACAAAAGGCTCCTACTGTGAGAAAAATGTTTCAGCATAGTTCTGTTGCTTTCATGTAGAACAAAGATGTCTCTGCAAATGTAATTTTGAGCTTTGAAACTACCAATAATGTGTGAATCTCTTATTCCTTTCCTGGTTTATTCCTAATTAAAGCCTTAATTGGCTCCCAGCATTGAATATCTTGGACTCAATTCTTATCTGAAATACGCAAATATACAAGTTAATTCTGTTTCTGGGTAAGGCAGTTAATACTTTAAATACCTCTACCTTTTAAAACTGGGAAAGTGAGAGGAGACACTTCTCCCTTGAGGACTTGAAAATTAATGGGGGGAGGATGAAATTTCTCTAGTGGACACAGAAGGGTGAATTCCTCAAGTTTGCCTTTACACTTTCATTCAGATGACCTCGCTTAAACAGTCAGTGTGGTAGGACAGTGATGGGTGACTAAAAGAGACTACAGCTCATCTCTGTCCTTGAGAGGAGTCAGAAACATCCAGTAAGAGCTTATGTCTTCATCACAGAAGTCTGGGGGACAGCTAGGCTTATTCAGACACTTGGTCACTCTTGCCTGCAGAGCATTATTTCACCTGAAACCTCAGCTTTCACCTATTCTTCCCTCTGCTCTGCATGGCCTTTTATCTCTTCTCTCCTGACCCACTCCTAAAATTCACTTGTGTGTCTTCCTTTGTCCCTCTGAAATTGCTCTTTCTGAAAAAACATACCTTTAATGACATGCTGGTAAGAGAACCCCATCAATGACTTTAAATTCTATTTCTGTTAGCAAATAAGGATATACAAGTGAACAGCATATAGTATTTAGTAATAAAAGTGGTTATGAAAATATAAATTCAGAACTACTGAAAGCAGTAGAACTGTCCATGCATGATGCTCATGCTGAACTTTATAATTTTGAAAGGCATAGCAAAAGGAATGGAAATCATTCAAGACAGTTTAGTGCCAGACTGTTTCAGGTCACAGCAAATATGTAGACTTAGTCTACAACATATTATGCTGTTACACCAAAGACAGCCAAAGAGTATGGAAGTTAAGCTGGCCTGACAGATATTGGTGGGTGCTCAAATCAGAACCATCAAAAAACATTAGAGTAACAGAAAAGTTGGAAATGCTAGAGCATCACCCAGACCCTGTCATGGGTGGAGTGGGAGCTTCAGACAAATTTAGGCAAAGTTTATTAGAGAAACCCTGCTGCTGAGCACAAGATGCAAAAAGAACCCCTGTGATTTTTAAGTTCCTTTTCAGAGAGAAGTCTGATTGTGGCTGTACCCAGTCTTAGCCCCAGACTTTGTCATTGCTTTTAATAACTTTGTCCCATACAATTAATAATGACAAAACAGATATATTTATATAAAATTGAATTATTTATTATGACAAGTGATTAGATAAAAATCGTAATCAGAATTATTTACTACACAGTAAAAAACTAACACTACTAGTAGTGTATAGTATAGGATAGTGCACTGTATCAAAACAATTATATTAATTAGAAGGGATAACAAAAAGGAAACAATTATTAGATATCAGAATTAGAATTAATAGATATTGATGTAACTCACCATATCAATACTCGTAGTGTTGGAAATAACTTAAAAATTTTTTTTGGCTTTTAAGTAATAGTAACCATGGGTTTGTTTGCCTTTGCCAAGGTGGGGGAGAATTGAGCTTTTTCTTCAAAAGACTGTTCACCAACAGTTTGAGTTTCACTGGATGAGGCCTCATGGGTCTCACTCAACAAAAAGAAGATTCCTAGACTCTAGAAGTTTAACATCTGCACATTGGCAAGTAACCAGAAAATACAGAGGAGATAGACATTTCACTCCTAGTCTGGTTAGAGATACCCAGCCTGTGAAAAGATTGATAAGAGAACCAAAGCTTGAGGACCAAACTAGCATTTATTGAAGGTGAAGGGATAATAACCAGCAGGAGATTAAATACTAGGAATTGATGAAAGGATTTTTTTTTAATGTATAAATATGTAAATAAGCTGGTAAAAACCCATGTGTGATTTCTACTGCACATCCTCGCAATGATTTCCATTGCACATCCTGGACAGAATAAAGAAATTCTCTAACACTTAAAAGATGGTATTAGAAAGTTTCTTTTATCTCCACAGTTTCATTGGCAGTGGGCAGATCTTTTACTCAACCTGAAGTAGCATTCTTGTGAGCTGCCCCCTCCCCAGGAGAGAAATCTCCACACACTCCACGGAAGAATATGCCAGAAGAACCTAATCATATGAGAGTGGACTGAACTTTTATACTATAAAGTGATTCAAAGTCAGTCAAATTACCCCAGTGTCAGGATGTTAATTTGGAGTTTGTGAGCAGACTGGTTTTACTACAATTCAATACCAAACACAGCACATGATGCCCCCTGTCACTCTCCTACTGACAGCCTTGCAAAAAGGGCTCTGTCCAAGTTCTCTGACCACAGTCCAGGGCAGAGCATCCTGCTACATAGTGACTTTATATAATGAGATGTATCTTCTTCTCATGCTTCTATTTCCCTCTGAATATATTCTAATTCTTGAGATCCTAGATCAATTCTGTGTTTTAAGTTTTTCTCAAGTCTCAGATTCCTGAAACAGAAAGCTGAATGATTGATAACAGATAGAAAAGTGTTGTATATATTTATTAAATCTGTGAAAATATGACTTGAATATATCTTAATAGCTTAAAACACAGAAAGCATATAGAAGTAATGATATTGTATACATCAATGTCTCATAAGTCCAAATTGAATCTCTGAATTTATTTATACATATGTTGTTCATGTATGAGCATACATGCATGCGAATACATGTCTTTTAAAACAAAATATGTGTTTGATTTTCCAATATTTGTAGTTGAAACTACATTCAAGGAATGTTCTTCTATCTGCTATAAATATACTTTAAATAATTTCATACAAAAGGGCCAACAGAAAGGCAATAAATTAAAATCTTTCATTTATAGTGTGTGAGTGACTATGAGAGCTAAGCAATGTGGAAGGCAGAGCAGAAAATGTAATTATGTTCTGATGTGTCATGGTATAACATTATTTTTTTATCAAAGCCTAAATTAAGAAAGTCAGAACTTAAGAAATCTAATAAGATTTTTAAAACCTGGATCAACCTTTCAGCTGTTTACAGTTGATGATCACTTTATATTTACAGAAATAGACATTTAAATGTGTATTATATAATTACAGTAATCAGTGAGAAAAGGGTGCTTTTTAAAAGATAAACATAAAGATGAAGAGAAAAGATAGAACAAAACAATGCAAAAAGAAAGATATAAATTAACATTATTCCTTTTCCATAATTCTAGAAGTGCAAAACTGTTAAGATTTAAATGGTGAAAGCTACTGAAAAGAAAAGGGGCTTGATATGAAAGGTACTTTGTGCTTCCCCAATTACTTCAGCATGAACTTTGGGTACAGGCAGGGAATGCTCACAAAAGTGAGGGCCTGGAAACTCAGAGCTGGAAGCAGGAACCCAGACACAGGTAGGTAATTTATCTCAGGGGAAACCTGAGATAAACAAGGAGTTTAGCTGTTTTAGAGATTCATGGTCTGATGATTTTGCTTTGAGGTCTGACACAGTTTCCCTGGTTTGTCTGAAGTACACATATTTTATTGTCCCTTTTGGCTCTACAAAACTCTCAAGAACCTAACCACACACCTTATTTTTCCTTATCTTAAGTCTTAGCATTTTTAATCTTTATCTGATTTTTTTTTTAAGTTATATTTCAATGACAACAATTGAACAATTGTGTTCAGTTACTATTCTGGATCCTATTTATTTTCACCCAACTTTCCATTATTCAATTTATTTCTCTTACATTATGATTCATCAAATTCCACAGAAAAACAAAATACCATTTTTTCTTTCTTTTTTTTCCATTTCTTTCAGATCTGTTGAAATGTAAAATGGTTGGTTTATTCAAGTGATTTTACATTATTCATGACCAGAGAAATTTTCTGGAAAATGTCTATTATTTTTTTGCTTTCAAAAGTAATCAGTGGCACATATCATTAGTAGCTTTGCTGTGTCAATCAATTCATAATTTAAAACTTGTCAATTTTTCATTTGCTTTCCTCTTCTAGGGAAAGTGGCCAAAATCCTTCTCATAAGTCTCCATTCATGTTTCATACTATTTTGCCAAATGTGTTTTATTTGGGCGGCCAAGGCAAATTTTTTCTTGGGAACTAATAAGATTTTTCTTATTATCAAGCCACTTTCTTTCCTGGGATGCATCCAAAATTCAGTGTGTGCCTTTTCATACCCTTAATATTTGCATTTAAAATGACCATATGCTAAGTGCATATAGTCAACAGAAGTAATCAAGAACAGTATGAAAAGTAGGTTTTGTACAGCAGAGAAACAATAGTGATGCTTTCAGTAATATAGTTTTAATTTTTCCAGACACCTGCAGTTTATTGTGGCACTACTGAAAGTGCATAAATTGTACTCCATTGGTAGTAGCTTTATTGTACAATCTTTTCATCTGGACAGCTGATTTGAATGGATTACAAGTAGTTGAAATGCACTCTATTTCCCTAGAGAATGCTTCCTAATATTTCATCTGTGAAGACATTGATTTCTCTACCTAGCTCATAACTGATCTTTATATGTTGAAAGAAGCTGTACTAGTCATCTATTTATTTGGTTGTATATTTATTTACTCATTAAAAAGGCAAAGCAATCACTTTAGTGAAATACCAAGGTTCATGATCACCTGTGGCAAAAAACTGTGAGTTGGTGGGGCTGTGTTCCCTTTCACTCAGCTGAACTTGGCACAGTTTCTGGAATATGGTAAACCTGCAGAACAGAGCAGAGAATAGAAGTTTAATATAAGGAAATTGCACTGAAACTAAAGTCTGTCTGGTGTATACAGTTCTACAGACAAATAGTGTCAGCATCTCAAAGGTGTGGTGGAGATTTAGGTGATCCTCATTTCATAAACTGGAGGGTTTTTTGTAGCCTTGCCATAGGCATATCCACAGATAAAAAATCCTAATTCTTGATGAGATTAATAGAATACACACTATTAGATAAATAGAAGGTTTTGTGGATTTCAGTGACAATCAAATAAGTCTCTTAACATCAGTGTCAAGTGGGCTAGTGATTAATGACATCATAGTTCTGTAGCCTAAATGGGCATAAATTTGTTCTACTGCAGGTCTTTTTGTTCCCTCCCTGCATTTCACTGATAACATCTCCCTTGTGCTGACACAGGTCTTCATTCAGCCATGTACTACTCTGGGAACAGCTTTGGGTTAAAGCTCTTTTGAAGAGATTATTTCTCAATGTGTGTTATTATGCTATTCCAGTTCATCGTGCAGCTTTGCAAACACCAGGCAGTGGCACTCAGAGGAAGAGATTCACAGTGGTAGGAAAAAGCAGCTCAGAGTAGGGGCAGCAAAGGGTAAGGCCTCTCCTGGTGTTACAAATTCTAGCTTATTCGTGCTCTAGGAGCTTGTTACAACAGCATTGTTAGCCATAAAAGTTTTATTCTTTGCTGTGTTATTCCATGATCTAGTCAGACTTGAAGGTACTTTTTATTCTATCTGAATAAATCTTTTCTCTCAATTAGAAGCAGCTCCTATACTACAACCCATCCAGGATATTGCCTGAACAGATATTTGAAAATATTGTCATTCTCCTTCTAAAAACTCCCTTGATATCTAAGGATACTTTCTCCTTTACTTCTCTGTTAAATTATTGTTTTCATGTCTTGACAGATGGATATAACATATATTTTTCCTATTATTTTCCTTAATAACACACAATGCAGAAATATAAACTAGTTCTATAAATATGTATATATATATATACACACACACATATATATATGCAATTCTGTGTCGACATGTAGCTTAAATAATTTATTTTTTAATTAGTTTGTATTCTTTTTCAAAAGTAGTTCATGGATATTTTAACCACTGAGGAATAGGACAGTGAATGACACTGGTTATTGTGCCTTTAAATATTATGTAATTCTTTCATTGGCTAAAGAAATAAATTTTGAACATTTTTGGTAATGCCTCACTTCTCAAAATGACTAAGCAGAGTGTTTGACAAAACTAAATGGGGAATTATGATGGGGAAAATAAGAAAGTGGAGAGAGTACTAGAAATTTCCAATTACTATTCTCAATACAAACTTTTTGAAAAAATTGCATATACTCCCTTGAAAATAATTTAAAAATTCCGAGTAGCTCTAAAATCTGCCTGTTTAATTTCTTAAACAGAAGTGTGTAATTAAATGCAATAAAATATTTCAAGATACTGAGGCCACAGTTATACATAACTGAGAAGATAAGTTCCTTGTGAGGATATTCTAAGGCCTGTGATCAGCTGCACATATGAGGTGTCAGTGAAGGATCCCAATTCTTTCCTCTGTGCATTTTATATTTTGTGTACTTTAAAAAAGAGTGCTGCAGCACCAGCTTAGGATTTGATTTCCTTTAAATGCAGGGTTATGTTTGCAGCATAACCCTGCATTTAACCAAGTAGTTTGACTACAGGCAACTGAGAACCCCCTCTAAATAAAAGTGCAAAGGACTCCAAGACGAAAGAGAAAGTTAATTCCTTCTGGAGCTGTAAGTGGTTTAGTGTAAGAATTTAAAGGTTACTCTTAGCAGATCTCTTTTGCAACTAAATTCCTCTGTGCATATACATGCCCATTTACTTATTGGCAGTCACTGTTTTTCTCCTGGTACTGTGGCTCTACCACTATAGCTTTTTATGGGAAATATGCTTTGTTTTCTGTTTCCATGTTTCTTGCTACCCTGACTCTTTTTCATCACTGAAAACTAGACTGCTGCCTTTGTCTTGCTGGATCTGCTCCTGGTTATTTTCTGGTTCTGTCAAACATCTGGTTCTGTCAAACATTCCCTCAAACATCTGGGTATCTCTACCTCTTATATTCCATGCTTTACAGCAGGCTTTACATATCTTTCCAATAGCTGGATAATAATGTTTTGGGTAATGTTTTTGATAGCACATATCAAAAGGTTTTCTCTTCAACTAAGGTTTAGTTAGAGATAAGTTCAGTGAAAATTAAAGAAATCTGGTTCATCTAGGCATGCTTTTATCCTGATTAAGAGCAAGCAAAAAATAATCACAATTTTCTATGAAGACAAAAATTATTTGGAGATATCTAGTTTTATCTTATTAGTTTTTGTGTATCTAAAATAATGTAATGACAGGAATGACAATATTAAAGATAATTCAGTTCAAATGAACTTTTTTATTTAATCCAACATCTCATCCTTACCTCCCTCTCTCCCCCAGACAGATTAACTGGACAGATTGCTTGGATTTCCCATGGTTTATAATTAATACAAGTGATTGTGGTGGGTCCTCTTCCTGTAGACAGAAAGTGTTCTTCATTCTACTACAGGGTGCATGCACAAAGACTGCCATTCTTTGAGGAGTATTATTCAGAAGTTGCTGAAGGTGAAAGAATAAGGTGATAGGATTTGCTGATAAGTGAAATGTAACTTTGCATTAATATTGTTTGGGTTTAGCAAGACACTTTAAATTAACATTGAGGTTTATTTGAGTTAGCAGTGCTTTTGAAGTAAAGCTAGTGGTGTTCAATAAATTCCCCTTGCACAGAGGAAAACTTGTTTTACTATGAAGGTAGAATTCAGTCATTCACAAGAACAATGTGGTCAAACATTCAATTTTCTTAGTAAAAACTTTCTAATCTTAGAAAATTAATTTTCCTCCCATGGTTTCTAAAGTGATACTATAAAAAGGGTTTATTATTTAATTAATAAAGTAACTGATGACAATGACTAGGACATATGGAGCCACTGTAACAAAAGTTTTATTGTTTCCAAGAGTCTTCTGGTCTAATTAGTAATCTTTTATTATAAATAAACCAAGATCTGAAGGAGCATTTGCTTTCTTAGGCACTGTGTACCTACTATAAATCCTTAGAGAGAGAAAAAAAAAAACCAATTAATGCCTTTTTTTGATCCTGTGACTTCTAGGGTTTGAAAATGTGAAAGGATTCCAGGAAGAAAATAAAGAGCCATGGATTTGAAAACAGGGAACTAACTGAAAAATCACACTGAAAGAAATAGTTTGCAACCTTCCCAGAGATGGAACACATTTCATATTGCTTTCATGCTTAGGGACAGGGAATCAATTTCACTGTTTGAGGAATGCCCTTTCCAGTTCCCTCTTGGGATGCTATTATATCCATGGTGTGCTCTGGCTAGCTGCTATGTAGGAAATGGAACCATGACACTGTTACACTTCTGTGAAAGGGAAGTAAGGGATATATGCCCAAGGAGCACAGGTTACAGAGCTGCCATGCTGGATTAGGGGTGCTTTCAATGCATCATGTGGAAAAAGAGAGAGTCAGAGGGGGCAAGGATGGGACAGGATGGCACTGGATGGGATGGCCAGCCAGCCACTCTTTCACTTCTATTCTGAAATACACAGTAGAGGTCAGAACTTCACTCAGACAACTTCCTTCAGAGTACATATATTTCAGTCTGAGTATATCAAAGCTGAAGAATGGTTTTGGTCTTAACTAAATTTATACAAGGGACTTGTAGTAGACCAGGATTCTTATTTCAGAAACAAAACAATTAATGAAATATACTATAGAGACATCTGAGCAAGAAACTCCAGCTAGGTTTATCAGCAGAAGAGAGCACCCTTTGTTTTCAATACTGATGTCTAAATGAAGCACAGCTAGACCATGTTATCATGTCAGGTAGCTTAACCATCAGGAAGAGTTCAGCAATCAGTGTTCCTGGGCTTACAGGGCTAGGTGTTACTCAGGATGTCAGTTAGCAGAAGTTTATTCAGCTTGATAGACTCTGTAGTGTGCTCTGTTACACCTTGGCTCTCAGAAATACATGTGAAGTCAGCTTTGGTCTGTCTGTGTTGGATAAGTCTATAGTCCTGCAAGGAGGAGTGACAGAAAGGTGGGAAAAGTATGCAATGTTTGAGTGTTCACTTGACTCTGCATTGAATTATCTGAGACAAAGAATTTCTCCCTGAATGCATACCTGACCTATTCCAAATTTCAGTTAAAGTGTCTTAAGGAGCCAAGGTTTTAAGATTTTGCTGAGCTAAGTTATGACTGTTCCAATTCTCTTTCAAGATTGTGTCACTTTACATTTCTGGAAGTGAAAGCTCTAGCTTATGTTCTCCTTGGGTGAAATATCTTGGGTAAGAGACACTAAATCATCAGGAGGGAAAGGAAACTATAGATCACTATGTCCCCCTCATGCAACTTCCCCATAACTGTTCCTTGTAGCACATGTTTTCTGTAGCTATATTTTTTATAGAAGTACTCATCACTGTAATAATTTTGCACCTGATGGAAAGAAATGCTTCTGAAAATAAATACATCAGTAAGGTATCACCCTGAACATTTGTATTTTACCACATTCAGGAAAGTTCATCACAATCTTAGTGGTGTGAAAGACCTGCTTCTCCATGAGCAAATGCTCTTATAAATGAGAGAATTGCCAAAAATATTGAGACATAATAATTAATTTTAAGGTGAAATTCAGCATATATTAAAGATATCTGCAAAAAATCTCAAGTTTCCAAACCATATGGCTGTTGACTGATTGGACTCTCCCCAGAGAATCTTTACCCCTTCACAGAACAGTTCCTCATATTATCTTTTGAGGAAAGCTGACTATTGAAGCCTACCCTGAGTTCAGGGATTTGAAATTTAAAATAAATTTCTCTATTTACAAATTAAATTGCCTCCAGCAGAGAGAACAGAATTTCAGCAGTTAGACTGCTACCATGCCCACTTGCAGCAGGAAGTTCAGGCAGCCCTACAACTTGGAAAGACAAATTAAAAAATGTAAACAAAAATCTGGACTTAGAACAACAATGCTGTAACAGGGAAAAGCCATTTGGGATTAATATAATTTAGCTGCTGGAAGTAATTTTAAGAACCTTTAAAGATTTAGTGTAATACTGGAAAGCAGAAGAATTCTAAATAATTTATTTTGACTTTTAGTTTGTCAGATCAAATATATTGTTCAGAAGTGTTGGGTTTAAGACAGTGTTTGGATGCTATTCATTATCTCATTTGGGTATTACACTGTTGCAGGACTGTTGAGTGGACCTTACAAGAACAGTCAGGTGTTATTGAGACAAATTAGACTATATTTTCTTTACAGAGAATTCATTCATGCTGAGTAGCATTTTGTGTGTTTTGCAAACAATTCATATCTCAGTCTCATATACTGATGCCATGCATATGATGTGATCTGCTATCCTGAATCTTGAGCTTATAGCAATCATAACTTTAGGTCAAGATATTGCTACAAAATTTGCAGCAAGACAAAAAATGGAAGCTGTTAAAAAATGTCCTAATTGGTGTGTTCTTAAAAAAAACCCAACTAACCAAAAACTATCACAAACAAACAGCACCTCCCTTCCTCCTTATCATATGGGTTTCTTAAACTTAGGGCCTTTGGATGAGATCTGAGTGTATTGATCAAAGTAAAAATTCATTATTTTTCTTCATGGTTTTTTTCTAATTTTATTCTAATACCTGAACTTAGAGTAAAAAGAAGCATGTTAGAAATCAAATGCATATGAAGACCAATATGCTGTGTAGCAATAGATGTAGAGAGAAGCCCCCAGTGTAAGAGTAAAACAAGCACACAGATTTTATTGGTGTGCATTCTTAGTGAGAAAAATATGTAGTTCCAGTGTTTCCTGAGCCTGAGGTAGTTTCTTGTGTTTAGGATGGATGATTCTTCCATGTATTTATCAAATCTTCCACTTTTCTAAATGAATGTCTGAGGAATGTTCATCCTATGGACAGGCAGAGGATGTGGTATTGATTTTTTTTAATAAGATTTGTACTTCAGGTTCTTGGAAATAGTTACACATTACACACATATTTTACACATTATACATATGCCTGACAAAATCCAGTCTTCCCCCATTTTCTATTTTGTGTTCTGCTTTTAAGCTTTCCCCCATCCTTCTGTCTTTGAGGTCTGTATCTGGAGGCATTCTGACCCTTGGCTAACTAAATGTTAAAATCAATTAAAAAAATATTAATGAATTGCATTGATTAACCTGCCTCTTTTTTTCCTATTGTGGCAGACTTAGGATGTAATTCTTGAATGTCTGATTGAGACATTTCATACCTAAATTAATATTTGCAGTGACAGATGCACAAACAAATATCATAATTCATCAAAGGCGCCGAAGACCAGCTTCCAGCTTCTGTAATTGAAATATGATGCTCTACTTTCCTTGATTGTGTCATGCCTTGTTAGCATATAATTTAATGGAAATGGAATAATAAACTGGAATACTTAATTCTGGAGAGGATCTTTTTCTTTTCTCCTTTCCTTTAAATTCTCTAGTGGCAGGTTCCTATATCTATTCTATGAAATAGCAATTTTTGTTAACACCAAAAAGCTTAAAGTGATTGGAAGGGTTTACTTGGAATTCATAAGACTGGTAAAATGCCATATTGAGGCACTGACATTTTGGGGTAAGATTAAACAAACTACATAATTCTTCTATGTCAAGTCTATCTAAATGAGAGACAATGCTATTTTACTTAGGGACCTATCCCCTGAGTTTTAATAAGTTGGATCAGGTAGATATGAGAGAACAAATAGTAGAAAAACAAACAAAAGTATAAACACTTGTTTCAATTGTGACCAAAAAAACCCCATGGAAAACAGCATGTTACAAGGTATGTCAAATTGCCTGTGGTGTGGAATCTTGTTCTTCAGGAGTACTGGAACTAATTCTTCCCTCATACCAATTCTACATTGTCCAGTGGTGTGGCAGCCTGTGATAAGAGAGTGTTCCACATTTAGAAAATAAGGATAGCAGCTGAGCTAAGGATGTTGCTGGAGACTTATCTTATATATTTTGACTTTTAAGGGTTTAAGTCAGACCCCCCAACTTTATTTAAATGTATTTTATATTGAATTATAGTTATCATCCTACTTACCTCCTATCTGCTAAGCTGCTTAGAGAATAAACAGTGTGTAGTGCCTAAGCATATGCACTGAAAATAAACTGTCAAAGAGCCATTACAGGATTATTCTTTTGTTGTAGCTGTCATTGGGAGAGCTGCTCCTCATACACTTGCTAAATTATATGACTTTTTTTTTTTTAATATACTCCTTGTTTTGTATGCCACAGCATCCCTGCTCACCTGTTTTATGTAACGCTACCGAAATGAAACGGGGGAGCTTTATTGTGCAGCATTCATTGCTGCCTGCCAGATGGCTAAGTGACTTCTGCTTCAGGAGTCTCAAAATTTTCATGCCCTGACAACTGGATTTATAAATTGTGTGATGTGGGTATCTTGAAATGAGAGGCAAGCAGCTATTAAGCAAGGATCTGCTACCTGCCTGTTCTTGTTGGCTTTATGTCTCTGCTGTGATCCTTCAGTGCTTCACTCAATGCTAATCTGATCGAAACCTCCTATATGTTATCTCAACCCTACAGGAATCTCTCCTGGTTTTACTTGCTGAATGTGATCTCTGTGTAAGAGCAGATATTTCATTTTATTTTATATCACCTTATCCTTCAAGCTTCTTTTCAAAAGTCAAATTTTATTTCCTTCACGATTCCTTTGGAGATGTTTCATCAGAAATTATCAACAAGAACTTTAACGAATCAATAATTTATATGTTATACAAGTTATTTCACAAGTACATCTATACGTTATTTATATTGGACTGTTTTCCTTAAAAATGGTGATATTTTTGTAATGAATAAATTAATACTGGGTAATGTTTCACAAGAGAGATACATGAGCTATCTGAAATTAATGGAGAAGGAGGAAACATTAGAAAGAGGTATAGAAGGCCATTAGCTAAAACCTTCTGTGTGCCCTGTGTAAAGTCACATATTTGGAGTATAAGAATCATAAAGAAATTAATATCAAATGCTACATGTATCAACCAATGTAATAGAAAAAGTTTATAAGTAGCAAGATTTCTGAAAAAATATAGGGTTTATTTGCCTTTTTAAATGGTAAGTGGGGTTGTTAATTTTATGGCTTCAACAATACTAATAAAGTGGCACTTCAGGTCAAGGTTTATGGCTGGAGTCTTGTCATATAGAGTATGGGGAGTTGCTTTGTTTGCCACTGTTTTTCTTTGCCTTTCATTGACCTGATATAGTGTTGTATTATTTGGGTTAGGGTATTTTGCAGGGAATTTTTTTCTCATCAAACTTGGTCATAGCAATGCCTTAGACCTCTTATGTGTCAGAATTTACTGCCTATTCTGTAGGAGGCACTGTGTTGCTAGGTCACTGTATGGGAGAACCCTGAGTTAGCCTGAACAAGCTTGTTAAAGCATATTTCTGAGAGAAAAGAAGGGAACAAACCACAGTCATCAAACCAAAAATATCAGAATATCTCTCCAAGGATATTTTAATCTCTTTCATGTAATGATACTGTTGCAGGAGTGGATGTTTTCATGTAATGTGAGCTACTACCAGACATAATAAATTTACAGGGGTTGATACTAATGATATACTAGATGGTTGGAAAAGAACACTTCAATCACTCTTGGCAGTTGGCTTACATGATAACAGTCCTCAGCAGTTCCCCAGCTGGTACTTTCTGCTATGTCAATATCTATTTTTCTCCTTCATTCCTGTAACTGGAGAGCTCTTTGCTAGTTTCAGATATCCCTGTCTGGATAAATTTTCTTTAAATCTTCTAGCTCTTTAAGTGGGTGAAGGCACACATCTTGCATTAACCTGAAGTTTATTTTACTGGTATTGTTTTTTTGTTTATTTCAGGCTCAGCTATCATGATTTATATTTATATTACAATATAAATCATACTCCAAGGCATATTCCTATATTTTAGCTTTCAGAAAAGAAGTGACATGAGAATAAGGGGCAGCCCCTTTCCAGGTTCTCTAACTGTTTCTCAGAGAAGAATCCTTTGGGGTATGCCCAAATATTCCTTGGGGAAGATTCAGGCAAACATTTCAATGATAATAGTGAATCTCTTTCTAAAAACGGCAGTATTGGGAAAATACATTATTTTGTCTTTTTCTAATTTAAGCATGGGTAGGTTATTGTTGAAGATCTGCATAACTTTCTTGCTTTAAGGGAGGGCTTGAAATCCTTCAAAGGAGCAATCAGGGCTGTGCTTTTCCAGATCTGGTCAAACCCTCAGTTTAAACATCTTGCACAGAGGGTTTATTTGACAGCAGAACTTGGGTGCATTGCTCATTCCCTACTGCAGGAATGAATCCTGGTGGCAAGGCAGGAGTACTTGCCCTGTGACTCCAGCACCTGAGTGCTACAGGTCAGATATAAATCACAAAAGAAACCTCATGTCTTCAATGAACTCTTTGCTGGTACCTGTATGCCCTGCTCATAAGAAGGCTCTGGTTGAGATTTTAGGAAGAATAACTGGAGATTGGCTAAAGAGGCAACCTGAGGAGCAGTGTTGAGGATGGAGACCAAAAGGTCAAGCTTTGGGGCTGGGGAAACTGGAAATTTGCTGTGCTAGAGACAAAGAGAAGTTTGGGAAGAGGACTGAGATCCACCCTGGAGGTAGGGAGGAGGGGGAAGCTGACTTGAGAGATGTCAGGAAGGTTACATCAGGCAGGTAGTGTGGACTAGGAGAGAGAATGAGAGAGACAGGCAAGGTGAAAAGAAGGTGAGAGATCACACAGGTAAAGGCAGGAACTAGAATCATGGTAAGAATTTGGGAATTACAAAGAAGGATCAAGAGGAATACAAAATAGAACCAGAGTGGAAGGTCTGCCAAAATAAATAGATTTGGGAAAATAATATTTGGCATGGGAATATCTTTCTAATATCTAATATTTAATAATAATATATTCTAAATTTTTAATGATCCATTTTTAGGCAATTATTTATTAACAGAAAAAGCTGTCTGTGGTTCATCTCTGACAACAGAGTTTTATCTTACTGACCTGCACTGAGTCAGGCCACATCTGCCTTGTGGTATAATTTGAAGTTGTGATACTAATAGGAAGTTTTGGAAATCAAATGTGTGGTTTCTAGTTTTGAATCTAATACTTTTCTTACTTATCCCCTAGTGATCTCATTCTTTTAAAATCTTGTTCCCTCTCTATCCTTCAGAGTATTCTTTCCTTATAATTGCTGTATTTGCCTAGAGGTATGTAACTGTGCCCAACCTCCTACAGCTGAAATTCTTGCTGTGAAAATGTTTTATTTTTCCCCTGAAAACTGTCTATTTTCATGAGTTTTCAACATTGCTTAAAAGTAAAATTGGACAGTAATCCTTCAGAGTGCTTAGATAAGCCCCTCAGGGAATGATAATGATATTGGCCATTTTCTAAATTGCTGAAACAGAGCTTCTGTTTGGAGGAACCATTAAAGAGATGAGTAATCACTGGTGACAGATCTTCACGATGGTATTTTAACAACTAATTAGGATTGTTGTCACAGTTAGTGGCATTTCTTCTTGGTAAAGCAGCATGCAAAGTAGCCCTTCTATTACCAAGTAGTGTGGCTGACAGCCCAGAAGCAGGTGATGGGTATGAGGTCAGTGTGCAGCTGCCCAGAATAGTGAAGAAATGATTAAATGTCTGCAACCTCAGAGACAGAGATGTTCTCCAACTAATTCTTGTGAGACTCCGACATGTCATCTGGTGTCAATGTGAGGAATCTTTCTAGACATAATCCCTTATCTAGGAAAAGGAAATGGCTTACTAACAAAAAAAGTTATTAAAGCAAAACCTTCACATTGTCCAGAATCTATGCTCTATATATGTAATCTTGGGTGGTGAAATAAATTATCATATTTTACAGACTAATAGTCTGTTTGGTAATTACTGAATAAAAACTATACAGAGAGAAAGAATTGGAAAATTCAAGATTTTATCTGACTCCAAATATTTTCCCCATTTTAGTGACAATTGTAAATTCTGTTTTCATTAATTCAACAGTTAATTAAGAGACCAACCTTCCGATATTCCTACTTACTCTATTGATTTTAAGGTGTTATATTTGGATGGAAAAGACTGAGATAATAAAACCACAACAAGTATATTAGTTGTATGAATCATGGTGTTTGGAGAGAACCCTTTTATTTATGAACATATTTTCACAGTTTTTCAAGCACAAGAAAGAAGAAAATGTGTTAATATAATCCCTTGAGATGGGAAAACAGGAAGTTTCTACTATCACCTTTACTGAATCACAGATTATTCTGAGTCAGTGGCTGATTACTTTGAATAAACCAGGCCAAAGCCAGCTTATTTCCTGTGGCAGAAGTTTTTTATTATAATTTCTTTTACATCACTGTGGAGATAAAAAAACCCCATTTTACTAGTTTTGAAATAGGTAAAACTAGAGTCCCCATGCATATCTGTATTGCCATCCAAATTTCTTGGAATTGATTAAAAACACTGAGAATCTGCACATACAGAGTTTTCTATAAGGAACAATTTCTAGGATTTAGGTTTTAATTTGTACTCCTAATAATTGATACAAAGAAAAAAAATACAATCTTCACAAAATAGTGTATAAAACTATGTACTTTATATTCTTCAAAATTAAATTTGATCCAAGTAGACATCTTTGTCTGTAGAAAAATACAGATGCCATGACTATTTTTAAAACTTAAAAAGAGACAAACAGCCAAGACTTTATGTATTTTTGAAGGAAGTTTAAAGCAAATGTTGAGCTTTTTCTTTTAGCTTCAATCTTTCTTGAGTTTGGCTTCAAATACATTTCAGATTTACTTCTTTTTTTGTTTGTTTATTATTTCTTCGTGAGAAGAAATTAGGCACAGTTGGTGCTTTCACAAAATCAAAATATTTTCATTGAATAAAATCTTCTAATCAGCTGATCTGTAAAGCTATATGAATGATGTATTTTAACATATCATTCTTTCAAAGACAATAAAAAAAGATATTTAACATAACATATTCAAAGACAATAAAAAAGACTTGTGGCTGGAATGGTAAAATGTCTACAAAATTTCCTTTGAAATTCTCACCCTTCTCTCCTGTAGTATTTATTTTTGCTTTATACTGTATAAAGTGACATCGTATTATTTATATCCTGAAGTAAGAATTTTATTTTTATTGGCATTGCCATTTTATCTGGGACGCTCTCATTCCCTGTTCCTTTTTTGTAATTACATAGCAGTTTTCTTTCCAGTCATGACTATGTTGAACTGTAACATTACAAATTTGGGGTATTTTTAACAGAGACAGCTTAAATTATTTCAGACCCTGTTCTGCTTCTGAATTGCATTTTGTATTTCTTCCCATGTTGTTGTACAGTGACAACTGTTTGTGAAACCATGTAATAATCTCAGTTACTGGAGACACTGAAAAGTAGAAATTAATCTAAAATAATGTGTCCTTTTTTTCTGCATAAATCACTTCAATGGACCTAGTTCACATAATTAACCATACAACAGAATGTGTTGGAGCAACTGATAAACAATGCATAAAGCCAAAGCCTACAGAAAAGACACAATTCCCTTCAGCCGGTTTTTCCACTTTGGAAAATGTATAATGTAGCTGCATCCAAAATTGAATGTTTCAAGTTGGTAGCATAGATACATCTGAAAGAATAGGTAATCTCAGTTTCTTTCTGCCACATCTGACCCTGCCCTGCTCTATTATGAAAATCCAGGCCAACAAGGAGGACATTAGTCCCCAATAAGAAGACTTATTCATTCCCCTACAGTATAAGGAAGTAAAAAATTTGTAAAAAAGAAAAAAAAAAATAGGAGGTACTGGGTTCTTCGGAGCAAATTTATAACTGAATTACAATGGAAAGTAATGTACAAAAAGGCCCAATTTCTGCCACTTCAAAGTTACTGAAATCATATGAGGAAATAAATAATGGGTCATAAATGTGTAATGTTAGACATGTTACATTTGCCTAAGGCTTTGCAGAACTGAAGTTAATAGAGAAAATTCAAATTCTTGTCTATAATTGAGAAAATTCAAATTCTTGTTTAATAATTTGGTGACACTTTATTAAGTTAAACGGAATTCTTACCAACTTTTGCTTTATAGTGTTAATTTTATTTTGAAGGAAACAGTAAAGGAAGAAATATTGTTATAAAACTGCTTGAATTTTTGATAAAACAATGTTCAATGGAAAATTCCAGGTATTCAAGTAAAAGCATTTTTTTGGAAAGAGGTTAGTTGTTCAAATTTCTGATGTAGACAAAGAGATTTTTAGATTTTCAGAGAATCCCAGAGATTCCAGAGCTTTGAGGCTTCTTGGCTTTGGTAATTGATAATCAGACATTGAAATGAGGAGCTTGTGAGAACTGTTAACTGCAGCCTCGGTCAGAATATTTAGACCTCACCTCAACTGGGAGTTGGATGCCTAGAAGGCTGTGGTAGGTTGTAACCATATGTTTTTATCTATTTTCTTACTACTTACTTCAGTTAAAACAATATTATCTTCTCATGCTTTCTTTCTCAACTACATCTTCTACTTCATCCCTATTTTGTGTAATGATGCTATCTCCTTGCTAATTCAATCTTTTCAGTTAATTCGTATATTAATTCATTTTGTATGATTGCCAAATGTACACATATTAGAAATATGGGTACTTCAAATAAAATTCACATTTTTCATTTCCCTTGATAACTAATGCACTTAAAAAATTGCACTCTTATTATCTTCCATAGAAATTCTATCAGTATGCTCCTGAAACATGTAACATGGCACATAGATCATACAGGTTTTCCTGGACAGCATTGAGTGTGTGGAGAAAATAATAAAAGAAAATAATAAAATTTTCTTAACAAAATAAATTTTTTAAAATAAAATTTTCTTAATAAAAGAAAATAATCCCACACATGGTTTCTCATAATCTTTGATAATTAGTATTCCACTCCAGATTTCTGTAGCAAGATATAAGCTATTGAAAAGCTTTTTACAGCCTAAAGAAAACCTCTCAGAAAGCAAGCCTGCTGTGTGTTCTTCAGCTATTATAATGATGTCTTAAGGATGTCCTGTTTCACCCACTCTGGAATTTTGATTTTGAAACATGATTGTCTCTAGTGACATTCAGCTAAGTTTCTAATTTTTAGAAATTTAAGGCAACATGTAATAAAAGTTGGGTACCTTTATGGAAGTCAAAGTTTTCTTTGCACTCAAAACCAAATACAACTTCTATTTTGGTTCCTTTGTCACCTTATTCTTGGAAGTATCTAGGCTTCATAATCTGTCAGGACAGTTGGGAAAATAATAGTACTGACAAATATCAAAATGTGGGAGAAAAAAGTTATTTTTCAGAAATATAATGACTGTAAAATGAGAGGAGGCAAGTTGGAACTGGTTTAACTGGGCACCTGGGAGACTGACTGAAAAGATAAGGAGGAAAGTTTAAAAGGTCTGCTTAGGAGAGAGGACATGACCTGGAAGCTGGGTAGAAAAAGAAAAATTGCGCAAACTGTTTTGATATGTGAACTAAAAGAAAACTCTCCTCTTGAAACACCCTTAGTGGAAGTGAATCATCCCAATTAGATTAATAGCTACAAGGGGTTGATTATTAACTTGTTCAGAAATTGAGGAAAGAACAGGAGAAAACAGCAGAATAGGAATAGACATTAAATAATGCAGCTGTACATTAAATTACGGAAGTCACTCTGATCATAAAAAAAAGGCCTCAGCAAAATCTGCGGGTGTAAGATTTTCACATCAAGATGAATATGTGCTCTTTAATGTATTAGCAGGTGTTTTAAGAAGCCTGTATAAACCATTATGCATGGAGAACCCTTTTTATGATTGTTTGGAGAGCTCTAGTCTGATCTAATGAAATAACCCTAATTACGTATCCATATGCTCAATCTCATTTATAAACAGTGGAGAGAAAATAAAAGAAATTTTGCTGCTGATACTGCTATTGTTGTTATAGCCTGCTGCTGTGGGTATCACTGAAGCAGTTAGCTCCCTTCTTTCCTTCTGTACTACAGTATGTTAATTCCTGGAATGCTCTCTGTTCTGATGCACACTTGGTAAACCAAATAGCCTTCTTACAGCTCTCGCTTATGAAAACATATTTCTAAAGATGTGTGACTGCAATAAAAGCACGCCTGCCTTTTTAGAGTTCCACAGACTTGCTAACCGACAATTTTCTTGAAAATAATCCCTTAAAAACACAAGTCAGATGTACAGAAATAAACAAAAACCGTAGGTGCCTATATGGAAATCAGCTGTAACTCTGTAGAAAAATAGATGGGTTAAAATAGCAAAAAACCTCAAAAAGAAAAAAAATAAACACCCAATTAAAAAAAAAAAAACCAAGCCAAAACAAAATCACCTCCCCTTCAAAAAAGCAACAACCCCTCCCCAAGCAACAACCTCAAACAAAAAAAAATTAAAAAAATTTTCTAGGCATTTGCCTGAATTAGTCACATGAAATTGGGATTTTCATTTAGTAGGAAGGTGGTAGTTTTGATTTGTTTGGAAAACAAATCAACCTTACAGACTTTGATCTTAAACCTAGACTTTCTTTGAGCCAAAAGTACTGGAGCATAAAAATGAGCATAAAAATAATGCTTCTGAAGGGTTGGTTTTTGTTTGTTTGTTCTTTTTTTTTTTTTTTTTTTTTTTTTTCTTTCTAAATGGTGTGGCCATGGAAACACTGAGTCTGTTCTTGCATGGTTTTCTTTTCTGTTTTGCAGGATTCCAAGTGCATTATCTGCATTGCCTTTAGTGAGCTGATTCCTGATAGGAATGATTTTGTTCAGATGTGATGTTTGGAGGTCATCTAGTCCAATCTCCATCTCAGGTTTAAGCAGATCAGGTTACTCAGTCTGGTTTGATCCAATCCTGAACACCTCCAAAGACAGAGATTACACAGCTTCTCCTGGCAATGTTTTCCAATATTTGAACATCCTTATGCTACAAGAAAAATTCTTTTCAGATGCCAAACTGTGTTCCTTGATTCCTGGTCTGTTGCTATAGAAGAGTCTGATGCTCTGGGAAGGGTCTGATTGTCTCCACTGTAATCCTGGTCAAGTATTTGTACTCAGCAATAAAGTCTTTTATTCTCCTTGTTGAGCTGATAATTTCCCTCATTGTCTTCCAATGCACACACTGCTACAGTGCTTGACCATTAGGTGTCAATCCTTCTGATTCTTTCCTGCATGTTAAAATCTTTCTTTTACTGGAGAGCTCACAATTGGACAGGCTGCTACAGCCGCATTGTCACAAGGGCTGGATGGAGAGGAAACATCACTTTTCCTGGGATGTTGCGGTGTGATGTAATAGCCTGTCCATCCCGGTTCTTTCCGCAGGTGTGCCAATAACCTCACCCTTCCCCTCCCCTTGCCCCCTGTGGAGTGCTGTCCATCAATCATTCCAGCAAGGGCACCGTGTGATTGGCAAAGTTCAAAAGATGCCTCTCAGCCCTGGGGGCATTGGGCCATCCAGGTGTCACTTGTCCCCTGAGACTCCCCCCCTTACCTGGTTGGTGGGATCCCTACCCCTTCCCTATCCCTCTCCCTGGGGTTCAGAGACACAGCAGCCACGCGGTTCCCTTGTTCTGCTGGAGCTGTTGCAGCATTCAGAGGCCTGTGGGCCAGGAATAAAGCTCTGGATCGAAACCCTCCCGCAGAACCCGACTCCTTTTTCCTTCACCTTGCCTTAAAGCCTTTCCACCAGAGGTAAACCTGAGCTCCTGCATGCCTGGACTTGTCCCAAGCGCCCAGCTGCAGCATCCAGCCAGCCAGAGGTGTCTCTGAGGTGAAACCACCACAGCTGCCGCCTCTGGTCAAGCAGCAAGGCCCAGACAAGCCCAGGCACGTTCCACCAGGCAATATTGGTATTCAATTCCAATACTGGACGGGCTGGCTACGCTCTTGGTTGGATTTCTCTGGTGCAAGAGCACGCCTTTGACTCAGCTTCAGCTTGTTGTCAAGCCAGATCCCTATGTGCTTGTCTGAAGATGCTTCCTGTACAGTCAGTCCACAGGTTGTACTTTTGGAAGGGGTTATCTCACCCAGATGCAGGATACTGGATTTCCTTTCATTGAACTCTGTGAGGTGTATGTCTATTCCTTCTCTCTGTCAAAGTTCCTGTGAAAAACAGCCCTGAGGTACAGCACATTGGCTGCCTCACTCAATTTGGTGGTGTCTGCAAACTTTAAGGCTAGTTTGATGCTAAACTGTGAGAGAGTGTGCAGTACCATAGCATAGAGAGTAATAGAGTTCCTCAGAATGAAATTGTCCTTGGTAAACCTGTATTGGCTGTGCTCATTCACCCTCTTGATAAATATAAAAATGTAATCTTTCTCACTGATTTCCTGTCCTTGGTAACTCACAGGGCTAACATATGCAAAATGAATGAAAGAAATGGTCAGAAGGAGCAGTCCATGTTTCATTGTATGTATCTATAAGAAAGCGAGCTATATGGAAAGGGAAATCCTTCCTGCTGCACAGGGAGAGAATGGGAGAAGAGACAAAGAGGTATTTTGCACAAAAAATGTCTGTATCTCTCTTTTCTCAGACATTTGTGGGTATGAAACTCCTGTTTTGTCCTGAACTGTTAAAGGAGAGTTTGATGCCCCATCTTAATGAAAATCTGGAAATTACTCTCTAGGATAGATGAAGCAAAACAGTATGTGAGCCCCTTTTCTTTTCTTAACTTGGGTTTCTAAACAAGGAGCCTGTTGGGTATTTCATGTTTACCTAGTGGCTTCATGAACATATGAATGAGCACTTTGATTCAAACTGGGGAAAGCACACATACATACTCTTATCACAGAATTGCATAGAGCAGTCCATAAGTGTCACTGTCAGAGAATATAATTGTTTCTAAGAGGAGGAAAGCAGTGTCATTTTCCTGCTTCATCTTTGTAGGCTGAGCCACATAAGCACTATAGAAATAGAGATTGTCTATTAAAAAGTGGTCTAAAACCACCTCTAATTAGTTTAAGAATAATAAGGCAGTGAGGGAGAGAAACAAATACCATTTACATTAATTGCTGTCTTATTATACCCACAGAAGAAGCAGCATCCCATTCTACAGAAATCACAAAAACGAAGAGAATAATGTTAGGAACACTGATTTACATAAAGAAAGATGTCTTTCATTGAATCCTTCCCTTAGATCCAGAGAACTAAAGAGAAATGTACTATATATTTAGTAAACATCAAATGTTATCTTGTGGAACAGGGGTAGAATTCTTGGTCAAAGACTTGAACACAGTTTAGGTGGTTCACAAGGCTTGTGTGGAGCCCTGTTGCAGGTTGGTATCTGATTTGTTAAATATCAAGCCATTCTGTTGCTTCAGCACAAGTACTAAATAGGACTCTGTCATTCTGTGGTGTGGCAGAAGTGCAACAGGCTTAATCTAATAACCATTTGAAATTCCTAGCCATGGTTAACCTTTAAATATTTCTCTGAGCCAGTAATGGATTTCAGTTCCTAATGTCAAACAAAGTTTTGACCTGCAACAAAGTTTTAACTTTTGAAAATGTAATTTGAACTTCTTGTAATCATAAGTTTTTAAGATTGGAAAAATACGACAGAAATCTCCCAAATATCTGAAGGAATTAACACAAGATACTCACTTTGCACTTGGTCTTTTTGCATGTTGAAACTGTTTCAGACATTGAAGTGGTCTAAAGTCCTTAATATACAGTATCAATCTTGTTCAAAGTTAATTCTTGGATTTCTCTGAACAAGTATAAAAAAGAAAAAGGGACTGTGAATTGAAGCTAAACAAAATGAGTCCTGTCCTTTCCTCACCCTCAAACAACACTAAATACCTTTATAATTTTTTTTAAATCTTGGTTTCATGGAATCACAGGCTCACAGAATATCCTAAATAACCAAAACCCAAAATTGCAAATAGTTCCTATGAATTTCTAACCTACTTGGATCAAGAGTCTAAGCAGTGAACTAGGATTCCTTTGGGTCAAGAAGCTTCAACTGAAGTCAGTACATTGAAAGAGCAGGAAGATGTGTAAACAAGAACAAGTCATTCCAGCTCCCTTTTTCCTCAATAGAAATAATAATTTTAAAGGCAAATTATTCTAAACCACAATAAAATATCTTATTGACAATCATTGAATTGTGAGTGAATTGTAAATCTATGGTTTTATTTATCTCCATTAACTTTAGGAAAAAATGTCCTTCCATTAACATTACTGTTTCATTGGTATTCTTTGCAATGATCTAGTAAAAAATAAGTGTAGGGAGAATTGTTTCTTGATAATTTAATGCTGCTCTTTATTTTTCTTTATTTTTTATCCTTTTTGAGCACTCATCAGATTTGTTTACCAATTAATCTTACACAATATACTAGCAAAACTGGCATGTGGGCTCCTAAATCAAACAAACTCAGAGTTAAGCTTTGTATGTGAGTAATTAGTGCTTTCCTGAGCTGTTTCTATGCACTTCTTTTCAACCTTCAAATCAGGTGACAGCTAAAGAGGTTCCTCCATGAGTATTCATCCTTACTACCCTTATCCACAGTGTAAGTAGCACTGTGTTCTAATGAAGCACATTATTTTTTGGTCAGGTTTTTAACACAGTAGTAAGAATTTGCAATTTTTGAAAAGCTCAAACTCTTCACTAACACTGTCAGCTTTTTAAAGGCTAGTCATGGCAGTTATTTATAATAAACTTGTGAACAAAATATTTTAGAAAATGTATTCATCTGATGATTTAATACTTGTTCATTAACTGCACTCTTTTAGGAATAGAAGAATTGCATGTGTTAAATGATGTGGAGATCCAGGAAAATAAAAGCTTAGGCCATAGATTTTACCACAATATCCCTATATTGTGGGGATATCATGAAAATAGTATAACCTGGATGTTAAATATGAATGAAAAATCTGAGCAGAAAGTGATGGACTGATTATAGATTTAAGATATTACTGCATTACACATTAATCAGAGCATGAGGGACCAGAGAGAGATTTGGAGGTGAAAACATTGGGATTCTTTTTTTTTTTCTTTATTTTTTTTTTACATATTAAAATTAAATTTATAACTAGTCAGCCATGAAATCAAAAACTCAGAGCGATAAGCCAATATCTCCCTGAAGGCCTTAAAAGAGCAAAGGTAATTTACTGAGACTGTAAAAAATGTTCATTTCTTGAGGGAGAGTCAGGAAGAACTTAGAACTCTTCTATATACATATTTTTACAACATTTTGTGCTGCTAACATTATTCAGTTATTATATGAACAAAAGTTGCATATAACAAAAAATTGCTACAAACTTTTCCCCCACACTGTGGTTATATTGCAGGAAGCTGGGATAAAAGGGAGAAATCTTTTAGTAGTGTGCAATTTTTTTTCATTTTTAGCTTCACATATCCAAGTGTTTTACCCTTCCTGAGAACATTATTATAGTTATAGTAACAAATGAATATTTTTGGGATGTTACAGGAGTGTCACAAGGAAAATTCATTTTCTATTCTTTGATATCAATAGTTATATATTTGTCAGTCAATAATCCAAGGCCATGGTGCTCAGTACAGCACAGGCAGAAATGCTTTCCCTCTGAGAAATGAAGCCAGCAGTGTGCTACACGATCATACCCAAATCATGAATGAATGTGCATGAAATCTGGTAGCTGTTCTCTGTTGAGACCAAAACTTTGTCCTTCCATTACCACCTAGTTAATTCCAACCTGCAAGTCAGTAAGACATGGGCATCACGAGAAAGCCTGAAGCCTCCATAGTAACTTGTAAGAACGCCAAGTAAGGCAACTAAGAACACGAGGTGGCAGCTAATGACATTTTCCACATCCCTCGGTCATTTCCAGACCCATATAATGTGTCAGGAAGCCACTATAAAGTGAATGAAAAAAAAAAAGTTTGAAAATAAAAAATAAACAAGAACAACAAATAAAACAACACTAAAGAAAACCCAAACAACCCCAGAAGGAAACATGAGACCTTTGTTTACAGTATATTTTTCTCTTGGAAAATGAAACTTTAAAAGCAAATGTTGTCAGGTTCTTCTGGAAGATGAAAAACATGTTACAAGTTTGATTTTGATCATGTACAAGGCCACTCAAGAATGTCTTAAACTGACATGAAAAGAAATGCTTCTATTTTCTTCCTTGTTTTTCTACCAGATGAAAAGAATGCTGTATTGTACTGGATGTCTTGGTGAGAAACTGAGGTCTAGTTATACCAGACGAACAAGCAACGCCTGGTGTGAAGTTTCAATCCTGCTCTTTAATTCTATTTTATCACTTTTCCTGAAAATTTAAATATTTTAGTGTCCAGAGTTTTAAAAATACTGAAGCCTTTTCAGTGTCTAGATATCCACTGTGGATAAGTAAATTTAGTGAAAGCATGTTCCCAAAAGGCTGTGATGAAATTTCATGCTGAGTAAGTAAGTAAAGAGTTAGTAAATTTGATGCTGAATGCATATCTTGTTGTACATCACAGGCAGGAACAGGGAGAGGACATTTGGAAGGAAAATAAGATCCTCATTTCTACAGCAAATAAAATCCCTCATACATCTTTATCTCTAGCAAGGGAATGTTATCTGGCTGAACACTTCTCATTTCCTACTATGACTTTAAATGAAAGCAGCATCCTTTGTAGATTCTTATTTGAGTCAGTCAGTATTGTTTGCTCCTGGGGAATATGTGTGACAAGGCACAGCTGAGAGGCCAAGAAAAACACATTTTCATTCTACAGGTTTTACTGTCTTGGTTTCCATGTGCTTGAGAAAACATTAAAATCTTGGACAATGATTGAGTGCTGTATGAGATACTTTTTGAGCTAGAAACATTTTAGATCCAGATACTCATTGTTTCATGGACATGTTTTTAGACCTATTCTTACAACTAAGCTAATATTACAGAAATAAATTACATTAATTTCCAGTTAATTAAATAGAATAATTCATTCTCTTCAGAAGTAAAAAAAATAAAATCATAACATAGATACACAGAAAAATATTCAGATGCCAAATTGAATAAAAAACCAGAACAAAATGGGAGATCTGTTGGCAGCATGTACCTGATAAGTGGCTGCCTTTCAGAAACTGCTTTGACAAAAAGAAAATACTTTGAGCCCGAGGAGATACAGAACTGCAATAGAGAAGTATAACCTCTGGGCAAATTTAATTGATTATGACTAGATGATGCACTGCTGAATGTCCCAGTTCAGCAAATCTTTTAAACTTTGCTGGGAATATTTGTTTATTTATCCTGTTTGATGCAGTAAACATCCATTAGACATTAAAAGAGTACACCAATATGCCACTGATCCTCTGGTCCTTGATAAGGTGCCAGCCACTCAGTATCTCCATTTGCATAAACAGCTGGAGTTTTTCTGGACATATTCCTATCATGTAGCTGGATGCCTTCCTGATGGTCTGCACTTCATCATATCTCCAGTGAGCTAGCTTGTTTGTGATAGATCTGAAAACTTCACAGAGAGAAAAGGATATTTATTTAGTCACATTTAATTTAAGCAGACTTCAATATAAATTTAATAGGGAGCATGGTTTGGAACATGCAGAATAAGCTGTTCTCTGCACTTTTATCAGTTTACTAGCAGACATGGGAAATCTCTTGGTTACAGTAATCTCTTCTTTTCCTTAACAGATTGATTGTATGCATGAGTGGTTTAATCTGTTCTCCCTGGTGAAAAAAGCCCATAAAAATAGTATATTTCCTAATTCAGCAAAATTTCATGGTAATAAAATCACAAAGTTGTAAAATGAATGGCATTCTGTATGAAAAGGCTTTGCATACAACAAGACATTTCTTACCACAGAAGAAATTACAAAAGTGTAAAAGTGATTTTTTTTTTAATTTTATGTTGCACTGTATATTCAACGGGTAAAGTTTCTGGTTTTATTCCTTTATTTCTAATAAGAACCTGTAGGACAGATTTATGCTTTGGAAATTTGAATCTACTCTGGTACATACTATTCAAAGGGTGTTTTTTGATAGTCTATGATGATCCACTAGAGTCAATATTATGTGATCTCAAATTGAAAAAAACATTAAAATATTTTAAAATTAATTTTCCCAACTTTATTAAGGCTGTCACATTGTACAAGCTTAACAAGTGAATAGCGTCTCTCTTTTATTCAGATTACAGTAAAAATATAAAAAATGAAAAGAAATATAAGTAAACCAGTAGTGGTAGCCTTCATTTCTGTAAAATAAAAGAAGAACCTGGGGGTAGTGGTGGGTGAGAGGCTGGACATGACCCAGCCATGGGCACTCCCAGCCCAGAGAGCCAAAGGTGTCCTGGGCTGCATCCAGAGCCCCGTGGGCAGCAGGGGAGGGAGGGGATTCTGCCCCTCTGCTCTGCTCTGCTCTGGTGAGAGCCCACCTGCAGGGCTGCAGCCAGCTCTGGGGGCCCAGCACAGGAAGGACATGGACCTGTTAGAGGAGGGCCACCAAGTTGATTACAGGGATGGAGCACCTCTCCTATGAGGAAAGGCTGAGACAATTGGGGTTATTCAGCCTGGAAAAGAGAAGGCTTTGAGGTGATCTAATTGCAGCCTTCCAGTACCTGAAGGGAGACCACAGGAAAAATAAAAGGCAACTTTTTACTAGGGCATGTTAAAAAGGGGGAAAGGACAAGGGAGAATGGCTTTAAACTGAAGACTGTAGGTCTAGATTGGATATTAGAAAAAAAGTAATTATTGTCAAGGTGGTGAGGCACTTGAATAGGTTGCCCAGAGAAGCTGTGGATGTCCCATCCCTGGAAGTGTCCGAGGCCAGGTTGCATGGAGCTTTGAGCAACCTGCTCTAGTGAAAAGTGTCCCTGTCCATGGCAGGTGGTTGGAGCTAGATGATCTTTTAAGTTCCAGGCCATTCTATGAATCTAAAATTTTATGAATTCTCTTTTTTGGGGGAAAAAAGCAAAGGATAGTTTTGGAATATTTCAGGAGCTAGAAAACTGTATTCTGAATAAATAAATTTTGGAGCAAGTATTAAACCTTCAGAAGGGCAGAGTAAAGAGGAAACATTAATAGATCTATGATGGATGATATCTAAATACACTGATATTCAAGATAATATGCATTAAAAGTAGGATTATGAAACATTTAAAAACAAACTACATTATAAATTACTTTATTGGAAAACAGATGTATTATTGCTAGGGGTAGTATCAGTTTAGAATAATTTATTTGGGTTTTTTTATTTCATTCAATATGGAGGTCATATGATGGGGGGAAAGACTAGAGAAATCATGCTGAAAAAATAAATTACAGAGTTTTTGGTAGAAAAAGTCACTCCCAACCTTCTTCCACACAAACTTTCCTGATTGGAGACTAGCATATGTTTAGAGCTATGCATGATCCTGGAAGAAATAGAAGATTTAGTCACTACTTTTTGGAGTTTGTCATACACTTTTTTGTCTAACAGACAGTAAAGCACAACAGACAGTCCAATTTTCAAAATGCTGAAATGGAAAACTGGCTTCTGTATTTCAACAAAAAATCCCTATCTCATTCTTAGCTATACAATGAAGTAATTAGCGGTTCTCTATTCAATTACACATTAAGAAAAAAAAAAAGCAGAAACACAGGCAGAAAGAACTAAATCCTTTGAAGATTATTTTCACTGCTAACTAATTTTCTTTTGTAGTGTAAAACCCAAACATCTGAGAAGTGAAATTTAAGGACCCAGTTCCAAAATCCACAGGCATGTATCTAATTAAAATCACACAAAATCACCAACATTTGTCCTTAATGAAATGAAATGGAAGCAGAGAAAAACAAATCCAGTAAAAAGTGATTGCTGACATGGCACAAATGGCTGCTAGTTTTTAAAGGGGTTAGCTATTTTAACAAGCAATCTCTTCTGAAGGACTGTAAAGTGTTTCAGAATAGAGCTGCTGTTTTTAATTTGATTTCTTTTCACTGCAGTTTTAGTTAGCTATCTTAGACATCTATAAGAAGAAGCGGCATATTGACAAAAATATTGACTTGACTACAAGATCAAAGAAGGAAGATTAAAGCAGGATATGGCAGAATGTGGTAGGAAAAATAATTAGATTCTTATTTTTGCAAATATTAATTTATAATACTTCAAAAATAGTCCATCCTGAAGTTTAGTCCAAGTTTTCCCCTATTTAATTTCTGTTCATCATCTACTTACGTGCTTTATATGATATTTAACAATGCCTTATAGTAGTTTTTATCAAACAGCCTCTTCTGACATTTCTTTCTTACTTGCTTCTTCAAGTAACACAAATTTCATGCTCAAAACAACCATTTAGAAGCTTTTTTTCTGATATCGGTCTTTCATTTTTCCTTGAATACTAAGAAACCCCCTGAAAGCAATGTTTATTTGCTTAGTATTTTGGACAACATTAGAACCTCTGTCTTTTTTGGTAGCACATCAGAGTTGTGAAACTCTCCCGTTTTCTGAGCCACCATCATCCAGCCTAATCCTTGTTGGCATGAGACATGCTTGTGTTGCTCACAACCCTCTGCAGCAGCTCTCTGTCAAACTCATTCCCCTTGCTGACCTTCTGGAGCTTTCAGACAGTGGAAGAAACCTTACAGTTAAACTGGGCAAAAGAACACACACTATAAATGAAGCTAAGAATTTGTTATTAATCCAATGGAGCAGTTTAAGGCTCTAATTTGTTTGATTAATGCAGAAAAGATCCATTATAAGAGTTACTAATAATAAAATGAAAGCCCAGCCACACTTTTCTCCTTTTTTAGCTTCTAGGCTTTTCTCTGACTTTATCCTCACCTTCTCAAATGTACTTCTGGATCCCACAGCTGACAGATTCAGTTTTCCTCAAGAAGAAGGGGGTGTGTGTCTGCAATAACTTGTGACAACAGCTCGAGAGGTCCTCACTGGGAGGCTGATGTTCTTCATAGCACAGGTTTCTGCCCCCTCAGTTCTGACTCTTCTTGGGATTGCTTATGATTTTCTGTCACAATTTGTTTCCTTCTCTTGGGTGTTCACCTCAAGTCTCAAAGTTGCACTGGGCCTCCCCAGCCTCAGCTAACAGCAAAAACAATTTCTGCCTTTGCCAGGACCCTGTTTGCTGGGCAGACTTGGCCATGATTTTCATTCACAGAGCTTCAGCAGAAGCTGGTGAGACAGTGGTCACTTGGCCACCAACCTGCTGCTCAGGGAAACTGAAAAAAACTCAAGCTGAAAAAAACTCATGTTAATGCAACATCTCTGGCATTTTAATAATAATGGCAAAAAAAATATAGTTACTATACTGTAGTGAGAAATCCACAGAAAATTACCTGCTTCTTTTTGCTTTCTCAACCTTTTTTATGGTAACCTCTACAGCTTTTATTGGATTTCAGCACCTCAAGAGATCTCATGCAGCCTAAATCTTTCCTTCTTTGTTTTATTCTCTCCTTGATCATTAGTCCTGAATTCTCTGTACTCTGAGTGTAGTCAGGTTAGACATAAGTTATCCATCATAAGACATCTAAACTCATTCTACTTAATCATTAACCCCAAAGTCCATATGATGCTTAAGTTGTACATATTAATTTTACTATCTTCTGTAAGCTTAATAATTTGGTTATTTATGTTTTAAATTTTATTTATAATCCATACTGGATTTCAGAAGCAGCTGCATATATTTAGTTTGCTGCCATTAAGATAGCTGTTTATTTTGGCAATCTGGCTCGTTCATAGAGAGCAGAAAAAAAAGATTTCTTGAGCACATAAAATGAAATGAAGCTTTGAAATAGTGTGATTCTCAAAAGAATTTTTGTATTTCTCAGAGCATTTGTGGAATCATCTCCATTTACTGGTCCTTGTAGACAACTACCTGATTTGGTAAATATTACTCCACAGTTGCCTTGCAGTGTGTAGCATTATTTTTAATTTAGGTGGTAATTTAAGCTTTTAACTGCTATTCTCAAGTTTTTTTTAAGGATGCCTAACCTAAATAAAATCACACTAGAAAGACTTTGCCATTTTGAAATCAGCATGTGCCTCAATTCTTTTTAGAATATCAGCATATGAAATCTGGGCCAATCTATTCCTTTGTTTCTTAGTCTGAATTATCTTTCCTGCATTAATTCTGATGGAAGTTTTCAATGTTCTTTCCCCCTTTCTGTCATGTACTGTTCTGTACTTTGTACTTTCCCAAGGCAGTCAATCATTCTAGTGCTAGTGTGTAATTTACTTTGTGAAGCAGACATTTTGCCATTAATATATGTGAAATTTCTTTCAACTCTCATTCTACATAGTCACTTCCCTCTGGTGATTATTTGTACTTTTCTGTGTTTACTTGATGACTTCTGTCTGAGACAGGCTTTACTGGTTGGCTGAACTTCAGGTGACACTGCAGTAGCAAACAGAGTTTTATTATGTGACTCAAGCTTACTGAATTCATCTGTTATTACAGTCACATTTTCATGGAAAACAAAATACCTCTGAAAATTATGCTTCTTCTCAGTCTCTTTCCAAGATCCTAAAGATCCTAAGTTAATATTGGTGGAGTCCATTTTAAGCTCAAAACATATAGAAAAATATTTAATTATAAATATCAACACCAGTGTGTCCTGTCAGCCAAAATGACCAACAGTATTCTGGGGTGGTACAAGCTCAGCATCATCAGCTTGGTCCTCCCCACTGGATTTGCCCTTGCCTATCTTAAAATGATTGCATATTTTATTGTAGACAAAATATCTTCTTCTAACACTTTCCATCGAGTTTGGAATGATCATATATTTAACACTACAGATATAACTGATAACTGACACAGAGGAAGATGAAAAGTTTCAAGATTATCATTGCTAAGAGGGTTTCCTAACAACTGTTTCCTTCTCTGTCTTTAGGCTATGGTATGTAAAGGTCTTTAAAAATAGATTTAAAATTAATAGATAAGTAAATATTTTGAATTTTCAAAATTCAACAAAGAAAATAGACTAAAATAGATTATTTTTTTGGTATTGTTGAGAAGTAACAGTACAGGCTCTCAGTGTCTCAATTACTTCTCTCATATTTGTCTTACAAGATTAGAAATTAGTTTCTTCATAGCTGAGGAAGGAACTAGGCCTGCCTTCAGCTTGCTTTTCAGCAGATACATTAGCATCCATGGTGCTTCTCTCCATAAGAGCTAGTTCTGCAGTGAATTAGACATACACTCTGATTTGTCTTACCCTCTTACCTCTTCTAGCAATATAATAGTTGCAACAGAGTGAAAGGTTGATTGTGGAGTATCTGGTATGTTTTTTCCATAAGTGACCATAATGCGTACAAAATTCAAGGAATTGGGGAATTACAGGGGAGAATAAATCAGATTTCATGCACATTCTTTTCTCTGGCAAGGACATATGTTATTCAAATTTTTTTCAGAGAAAAAAAAGAGAAGTATATTAAAAAAAATAAAGATATAAACTTGGCACTGTACTTTGAGAACAAGAATGGGGTGTTAGGGATCCTGCCAAGTTTATATTGATCTAAAAATCCTCTGTGTGAGCAGCATGGCTTAGTGACCAAGCAGTATTTAATATAGCAGGGGAGCACATGATTGGACAAAAATGCACTTAAAACAGCACTGGGACATTTTGTGTGTGAACCTCCAGGGAAGTCTCTCTTGTGGAATTTGATGCTTTACAGCGACATCCAATGCTCTTACTAAGCCAACAAGAGAAGCTCAGGGGCTGGCATGGCTAAAGTGTTCCTCAGGCTTGGGTTGGTATCTCTGCTGGCCAAGCTGGTGCCATAACAGGTTCTTTCAGGCTAGCAGGAGTATCCACTCCTTTGGGGACTTACATTCAAGTGCAGTGTTTCATGTACCTTTTTATGTTTAATACAATCATCATTCTCTTTTCCTATAAATAGTACTCTACAGTAAATTTACAGCAGCAATTTACATTACCTTGTTGCTCAAAGTTATTTTCCTTTTTGATTGTTTGGTTATTTTTTTTCTTTTTCGCTGTTTAACAACTTCAGCTGTATTTTTGTTTATCTTGATTTACAAGGCATCAATCTCTGCTTCTTCAAAAATTTTTTCTCATTTACCAAAATGCTCAGAATTTTAACCATCTAAAAATTAAGCATGCAAAAGAAATAGTTAGATTTATCTTGTTATTCACAGAGAAAGAAAATAAACAAATAACTTTGTTTTAGAGGCATTGTTATGTATTAAAAAGAATTGACCATATAAGGTATTTTGTCTCAGTTGATGAGGTGTGACCTAAGCATCAAAATCCAGAAGTTTAATTTTTGGATGCCTGTAATGATGAGATAGTATCCACCTCCCCCTAATTTAGAGTACAAAATATTCTGAATCTTGTTTTCTCCTTGGCTGCAATTAGATTCACTCCTTGGCATATTTATTACACTCCCGAGCCTAGAACTGCCCAGAATTCAAATATCCTTTCTAGGAGTCTTCCTCTGAAAGAAATTGATTTCTTTATTCTTCCTTTTTTATTTATTGTGGATGAATTTCACAGTTTTTCCAAAAGCAAAGCATATTTATTGAGATTTTGATAAAGTATAACCTGAGCCGTTCTATTCTTACTGTGCCTTCACAGACCCCTGGCAACAACAGAGGGTAGACCAAAGTGTGAAAATGTTTTCGTTAATAACAAAAAATGTACATCATCTAAAAGTGATTTCTCTTATTTTCCTTGTAGTCCTGACTGTAATTCTCTTCTCTATACAGTGCTAGATTATATTACTTGAAAAGAGGCCTGGTAAGCTTTGCTTAGCATTGCTTAAAATTATTATTCTGCTAAAATTAGTCACTACTGCTGCTTTTTGTTTTAATGAATCATGTCCATTCCTTGTATCCACCCAGGTGGCACACTCTGTGACTTTGCCACTTCAGCTTAATGAGGACAGTGAACCCCAACGTGCATTACCATAAAGGGTGAACTGAAATGCTGGAGATGTCTAATCTCTATAGGTATCTGTCATTTCATTTTACACTCTCTGGATGATGGACATTTGCAGAAGAGTGAATTGCCTTTAAAGTTTCAAATCAAATCAGGACATTTGCTCAGCCTCCACTGTCTCCCTCTTGTACCCCACATAGTCTCTGAGGATTAAAGAGCTGGTACTTGTCACCTTTATCAGTTAAATCAAGAAGGAAGTACATATACTGTTCCAATTGATCACTAAAAGATTTGAATCTCAGTTGCCTTTGGAAGACTCCTGATCTATATAAAGAATGAATCGTTTACTGTTGGAATCTGCAAAGACAACAGAATATATCTCTTTCTATTCTTCCCTTTGAAACTTATTACTGTGTTCTAGAAATACTTTAAAATTTTGAATTTTTTTCCCTGTTAACGACACTATCTAGCATGTATGTGTCCTGACTGGATGAATACAAAGCAGACTTAAACAACAAGCTTAGTTTTTGTCTTACAGTTAAGTTAGTAAATTAATTTTTTTCATGAGTTAAATTTTAATTTTTTGTAATAATCATTCATTCATTCACATTCACTTCCCAGAATTCAAATAGCAGGAAAAATGTAGTATTTTTCTTTCTTGTTTTGTTTAAAAACTTGACCTGTTTAGCTTATTCATGAAACAGTAAAATAGTTCTAGTTTATAACTACTTACTTTGATTTTTGGCTCAGAAGTCTGAACTGAAGTGATGGTTAGATATTGACATGAATTACATTAAACATAAAATGAGATTCACATTTTGTTTGGGAAATAGAATATTTCTGATATCTTGGTGTCTTTGTAATTAAAATGGATTTTCTATTTAAAAGAAATGCCAGCCTTCATTTAAACTGGTAACTAGGGCCATCCCAAGTTATTTGGTGTATATCCAGGATTTGACACCTAAAAGTGTGTTAAAATTGTCTTTGTAATCTGACTTTGTGAGATATGATTTCACCATTGCTAAGGAAAAAAAAAAGTTCTGTAAGAAAGTTAAGGGAAAATTCTCCCCACTGGAGCTTATTAAGAAATTTTTCCATTTTAAAAATAAATTGATTTTTGAGCTGTAAAATACTAAGAAACCTTTCATCTTCTGAAAGAAACACTTTTGTGGTAGATTCCATCCTTACATTTTTAAGTATCTTGCAAGGAAACTTCCTGCAAACAGGTAAAATGTAATCAATGTCTTGTCTTTCACATAGTCACATTGTTCATCAAATGTAACTTATCTTTAGGAATGCTTTGCTGACAGATATCCATATTCTGCAGATAAAGTCAGAAAATTGTGTAGAAAGTCTTGGCATATGTGGACTGACCACAGAATTTCTGTGCTGCCCTTCCTGTGTGCCTGTTGTGCTTACCTGTGTTTGTGTAATAGCTGATGACATTCACATGCAAAATTTTACATTTGTTCAATTATGTGTGACTTTTTAATTATCTGTGCAAGAGTTCAATCAGAGTAACCACCTGTATTTAAAAAAAAAGAAGAATAAAAATGTTGCTGTCTTTTGCTAATTCAAGGCCTTAGCCGTATATAAACAACTTGATCTTGAGTAATATAATTTAAATTGACATATATATATATATATATATATATACTAAGAGGCAGAGAAAGCTGTGATAAAAGACTGTGCAGAGCTTTGCTTGCACTTGATGTTCTATAAGTAGGGACTTAAGATGAGGGCTTTTTAAATTAAAGAAAAAAAAGATATAGTGCTTATTTGGGTGTCTGGGTAGTCTTATAAAGGTTACATGAGAAATACATTAATGGACTGAAGTTTATAGCTGTGTGTATAACTGTCAAATCTCTGTGTAAATTACCTTTCTCTTCTGCTGGCCAGAATGCAAAAATCCAATATACTGTTAATAAAAATGGAAAGGTCATATGTAAATACCACAGATCTTGAAAATGAATCAGAATCAAATGAATCATAGTTTGCACACAAATATTTCATATTCTGTTTCATGGTGCCTAAAGTGGGATGGGACTTATGATGTGTGTTTTTATCAAAGTATGGTGAGAACATATTTTGTGAAAAAGAGATTTGCTTTAAATCGAAAAACAAGTGTTTGATGACTAATTGGCGTTTGTTTCTCTGGCTTAGAAATAATTTTTCTACTCTATTAAGAGCACCGAATAAAAAAGAATGATTTAATTATTGTAGTAATTTACCAAGAGTGTTTAAAATGGAATATATATTCTGTGTTTTGAGTCCACTTGAGCACACACTTGTTTGTGTATTTTTATTTAAACTGAAATATATTGGTAGAATATTTTATAAAATAAAAGATGGAGGATTTTGCAAGAAGGCTAATTTAATGCTCAGAAGACCGAATTTTACAGTGCCAACTTTAATGAAGACAGCATTGCCTGTATTTTCACAGAATCAAAGAATAGTTTGGGATGGAAGGGATATCAAAGAACATCCAGTTCCACCTACTGTGCTGGGGGCAGGAATGCTTTCTGCTAAACCAGGTTCTCAAAGCTCCATCCAGCTCGGCCTTGTACACACCCAGGAACAGGGAATTCACAGTTTTTATGGGAAACCTCTTCTAGTGCATCACAACCCTTTTTCTAATATCCAATTTAAACCAGAAATTCAGTTTGAAGCCATTCCCCCTTGTCCTATCACTGCATTCCCTTGGGAAAAGCCTCTCTCCAACCTTCTTTTAGGTCCTCTTTAGGTACTGGAAGGCTGCTGGAAGGTCTCCCCAGAACATTCTGTTCTCCATGGTGAATTATCCCAACTCTCTCAGCCTGTCTTCATTAGAAAGGTTCTCCAGCACTTTGACCATCTTCATGGTCCTCATCTGAACTCACTCCAGCAGGCCCAAATTTTTCACTAAATTTGTCCTGATTTTGTTCCTGAAAAAAATATGCTGTAATCTTTAAAACCTGAGATTCTACAGCTACTGGAGTGATATGCACTTATTTAATTTAAATTAAATAGAATATATTTTAAAAAAGGTATTTTAAACATATTTATCTATGTTGTGGTTGGTGCACTTCAATCCTGAGTTTTCCTTTTTGTTTACTTCTTTTTTTCCATTAAATATGTAATGTAAATGTACTGAATACTTTCATAGTACTGCTTCCCTATTTAAGAATTTATTGTTCTTCTTCTGGACTGTTTAACAATACTACTGAGGGATGTCAGCCTTAGTCCTTGTAACTAGAAGAGATTTTTGTTAAGGATGCAATTTTCTCTTAGAATGATCTTCAGGCAGTGGATTAGGAATGAAATGACCTGTAAGATGTGTGCTTTGTAATCAACACATGAATAAAAAGCCCCACTGCTTACTGCAAAACAACATCTTGATATCAAAGATGCTCTAAAATTAGAGTGATTACACACTTATTTTTCTAAACAGAAAGATAAATAATGGCTTTAATCAAGAATAACCTTCAAAAATAAATCAGGAAGGACACAGGAGATTTAGCCACAGGGTTACAGAGCCCATTAACAAACAACTTCTCTGTAGCTTGTTATGTAATGATTTTTTGTCATTTTATTTAATGAATCATAATTTTATGTGCAAAGGTCATCAGAGCCTTTGGACTCCTAGGGTACTCCCTTCTTATATAAAAACAATATTAATTTTTCTGTTTATTTTTAAGAAAGTTTTCCTTTTTTCCTCAAAAATTATAACTTCTGACTTAGAGAAGATTTATAAAAAGAGATGTGCCAGCAGACCAAAAGCCTAGATCAGACTCATCCAGTACTGATTTGTTTGGGAAATATGCCATCATTTCCCATTGCTTATCTGAAGGAAAAAGGGTGTAGAATAGAATACAACTAAAAGTAGCTGCATTTTCACCAATTAAAAAAACCTTACAAGAAGCATTACTTCAAAAATTTGCATACTTTTATATGCAGTTGGTGGTGCCTGTGTTTTATTCAGTAAGGAAGATCTGTATACTGGAATACCTGAAGAGAATTAAATTAACATGAATTCAAATTTTCTTAAACTCAAAAACTATATGATAAAGAGTTTTAAGGATAATTTAAAAAGTTATTCCAGCTCTTTTCTGCACAAGGCTTTTTAGAGTCTTGAACTGAGTGACTTTTAAAAGCACAGGAAGGGGATTGATCATGTAATCTTCAGAACAACTGAGCTGTCATTTTTTTTCTTCTCTGTGCATTCTTTTCTCTATGTGCTGAATCTTAAGGAAGAGAAAAAAGTATGTCTTCTAATCTTAGTAGAAATAATTGGGTTAAACACCTCTTCTTTTTTTTTAGGTAACTCACAGCATTTTTGAAATTTTATGCCTTGAAGAACCATGGGACTATTAAGTGTAAACTTGAAAGTGTTTTCAATTAACATTTCAGTGCTGCAGACTTTTAAGAACTATGCAAAAATGTTTAAAAAGTCCACCTATAGAACTGTATGTTCAAGATGGATAATTAATAATTGCATAGAGACCAGTGAACACTATACCTTAGAATATTCAGGCTGGGATTGATTGTGACATATCTAAATACTTGCCCAAGTTAGAAGAAATGGTCTTTTAATTATTTTAAAGATTTTGATGATGCTATCAGTAATTTTCACAGACATGCAATTTGTCTTTTTCTATTGTAAACCCATTATCTTCAGAATAATCTTCAACCTCACTGCATTCAGCACAGACTCCTACTCTATTTAGTTGGAGAAACAAAATATCTGTATTGCATATGCTACAGATTTTTATTCACCTATCAGTGTTATTTGAAATCCTGAATGATGTAAATTGATCACTGTTTTACCATTCAGAAATAATTTTTTTCAGAAAATACTGATAAAAATAAGCTAAGGAAAGATACCTTGGGAATGTATGAAAATATTTTTTAATAATGAAAATACCTCATAGATATTAGTTAATTTAGATTTGAATCTTTCTATAGCTAAAAAAAATATTTGACATTTACTACTTTATTTTCCTTTGACTTTTCATGTTTTCCATTTCTTTGATTTTGCTCTCTAGGCAAGCTGGTTAAAGAATTCTGAAAAGCAAAATAAAATAAATTTTTAAAAAGAGAAAAAAAGAAGAAGAACCTCAAGACTCAGGCTTTTTTTTTGATTTTATTCTTTTTTTTCCTACTCAGTCTTCTCACATATCAGCTTTAAATAACATTTAAACCACTGGCTCCATAATTTTCTAATGATTTGAAAGGCAGATATTTAGTAGGTACTGAGCAAATGTAAAGCTCTCCAAATTCCTCAATCAGATCTTGTGCACTGTACTATCTGTAAACTAAAGTGGCTCAGTGGACACCCTTTACCAGAAGATTTTCTTGGAATATCAGACACCTCATTGAAAGAGCTTCCAGTATTTGGTGAGAATATTCTTCTGGAACAGACATGCATTGCATGGAAAGATGAGAGAGCTGATGCATAGCTTCTGAACAATATCCCACCACTTTGCCATGAACGTTATTTCTTTGCAAATTCTTCAAGTTTTTGGGCTTGTTTTCTTTTTCCTTTTAGCTTTTCTTTCATCTTAGAAGATCTTAGGAAATTTGGTTTAATTTCATCTTTTTTCATCTGCAGAGCTACAGTGCTGATGTAAGTAATAATGCCTTCTCAGCTGTGGTGTTGCAGCTACTGAGGCTGACAGTACATAAAATAGTATTTTGATAGGATTTTGATAGTATTATAAAATGTTAAGGATACAGTTGTTACTATGAATAGAAAAAAAAAAAAACACATGACCATCACTTTCTCTTGTAAGTCTCGTAAGCCAAAGCAGCTGGGCTGCAGTGTTCACGTTTTGCTCCAATGTCCTTATTTTTTTCCTTCAAATGAAGCAATATTTCCAGACATTTCAAGTCCTAGAGCAAATTTCACAGAACTGTTTGAACTCTACCATTCTCTGAGGTCTCGGGGCTGCAGAATTCTGCTCACTGCTTCTGGAAGCTGATGTTGATGACAGCTGATCTTAAGTCACAAAACTTGTGGATAGCATAAGTGTTAAAATGTAAATTAGATTTCTTTGTTAAAGTGAAAATAGAAATCTGGTATCAGAGGTAACAAGCTAAGACCTTGCAGATAATAATTTCTGTTACTAAACAGAGAAATTGTTGATATTGTTGAAGGAGATTGATAAGTTTCTCCTGCTGCATTTGAAAGGTTCATGTATTCTACAAAATAAAATTGAGGATGTCAGGCCCTTGGCATCAATCATTTTACTCTTCTCTTTCTTCTCTTCCCATTGTACTAAATGCTAGAGTAATCATATCATTAAGTAGGCAAACCACTGAGCAGGATGAGCAAAAATTTAACAAACTTTTATAACCGAGAGAAGAATTTAAAGAAACTACTTGGAAGCCATAGCATCAGATGATAACTATTGACTCCACTGCTGCTATTGCTATCAGTTAAAAAGCAAAAATTACCTTAATGCTTTTCTTAACACCTTAATATAAAAAAAAACCAGAAGGGAAAGACAGTAATCAAGAGAGAGAATTTTATCATGACCATGATTTATTCTTTTCATTTTCCTTTTGTGTGATTTGTATTGGTTTTTACTGCAGAGTTTCATATTCACCATGACTATAAAGAATTGTCTATTTGAAAGGTAGAAGCCCATTTATTTTACCCAAGTCAGTCATCTGACCAAAACTGTGTCTTTGAGATTGTGCTTTGCTAGAAATTCCCTAAACTCCTCTACAAATCATGTATGACCCACATTCCTCGCTGCATCCCCTTGCTAGAATTGAGATTACAGAAGCTACTGAAGCAACAGTACAACACTTAGAGCCCTACCAGAGGGTTAGCAAGATTCAGCTCATTTACAGTGCATGTGGAATACCACTGGGTTCTTTTCTTTTCTATTTCTTTTGTTCCTTTCAACATATTTCTTTAAAAGCATGCTTACTTAAACTAATAACTGTGATTTGAGTCCTCATTATAGTCTAAAACCTTTATATTCATAAAAGCTTTTCCTCTGGCAAGCTTTCATAAAAGTTTAGTGCAGCACTTGTGCTCTACAACAAATCTTCACATAACAAAAGGGAATTTCACTCTTTACCCCAAGCAAACTTGTTATTGTGTTGCTTGGAGATGCTTATGGTGACAGTGACCACTGTGTGGCAGGTGTTCCATGATGCTGAATAATAAGATTCCTATGGGAAACTGTATATTCTCTTAATGTTGATACCTTTCTGCCAGCTTCATCTTTTGAATGATAAAAGATGCAATTAAGTCTTTTGAGATTTGCATAAAATAGTTTGCCTGGTTACTGTTAACCCTAAATAATTCTTGGGATGTTATGGAATAAATCTGAATTTTTTTTTCTCAGTAAGAATTTTTCTTTTTTTCAAGCCTGATAGTCTTCATAGCTTCCAAACAACAAAAGGAAGAAACCAACTAAAATTTTTCAAGAAAGCTAAAATTTCCAAGGATGCCTCAAATACTGGCCAAAAGTGGTAAGATAATGAAAATTCCAGATGACAGGTTCTCTATTTCTCTCCTAAATTATTGGCTTACTGTTGGTTTTATATTTGAACCAAACCAAATTTTATTTAACCATTTAGTTAGAGACTGAATGTTCCCAATAGTTTTTATTTTAATATCTAATTGATTTAAGGAGATCTCATTTTGCCTGTTAATATCCTTCTTATTTTGAAGTTATACAAATTTCTTATAAAATTTGGAATTTATAAAATTTATAAAATCTTGGAAATTGTGCCAGTGGGTGACTTAAAAAAAAACTGGTAAAATTATTTTAAGGGCATAATTTTATTCAACTGCATGGAAAACCTGAAACATTTAGCAGATTACCAAAGACTGAATTAGCTTTAAACCACACAGTTTATTTCCATGGGCCATATCATTTGGAGCTATACTTTTTATGTGAATTGAAGATTTCTCTGAATTTAGGAAGAGTTTAAGCCAAGAACATTTGAAAATTTTTGAGCTTATGGGAAAAAGAAGAAAGCAGCCGCTCTACACCTGAGGAGGAGGAAGGAAAGTGTAAAGGGGGAAAATCAGCACAATGGTTTCTTTATGAGCTAAGTGATCAAATACTGACTGCATTGAAGTCTGAAGGCACTTGGATCTCTGGTGAGAGACATGGGGGAGGAATGTTTCCTACATTGTTTTCTACATTTGTAGTGTTGGCTTGTGGCATGCCTTGTTTCTGGATTACCATCTGTGGAGCTGCCACCTGGCAGCTTTCATGAATGGAATCAATGTAATAGGTGTTACCTCATGTTTCAATATCTTGCTCTGTTAAAGCTTGCACTACTGTGAAGAAGATCACATAGCATTTGAATACCATTTTTCATTATAAAAACAAACAAACTAATGAGTGAAGAACTCATCAGCCCAAACTGATGAGTTTGAATCAGATCAGAAGGTAGGAATCAAAGCTCTAAACCAACCAGAAATGTTATCATAAAAAAGATGAGCACTTTCATGCTGATTATGTTGTTGCCATGTCAATTAACCCAGAATGTTTCAGTTTCCATTGCAAACAGTGGGACCATTAGTACAGGCAAATTGGGGGGTTGCATTGGGTCACACTAATTTTTCTAGGGAAAGCTACTTAAAAAAATTTGTAGCTTTAGAAAAATTCTGAATATGTCACAAATAAAGTTTACTGTTCTAAATGGAAAATAATTTTATTTTGTGTCTTTGTGTATTTGTGTATGCAGGTATATACACAAGCATACTTCTTCATACACTTTCTAGAAATTTACTCCTTATAGTGAAATTTCTACTGTTTCTTGTCATGTTTTCCAACATAATACAGCAAAACACAAACACAATATTGTTTCTTATATCAAATCTCAGAAATTACTTAAAAGCACTATGCAGAAATGGAGGTAAATGTGGGTGTCTTTGCTGTAGTGTTCCTTCAGATCAACTGTGATTTTTCATTTCTTTGTAATTTATAATTATAAAGAATAATTATATATTTATATATAGCTGATATAATTAGCTGATAAATCCAACTACATAGTTACCTCTCTTCCTAAAACCTGAAAAATAGTCATTTTTTATTCCATAAAAGCTAGAAGATAGAAATAGAAACATAACATCAAATATTTTTTACTTACCTAAGTGTCTGGTGGATATTCCATAAACGGAAATTCCAACACATGAGTTTGGCAAGAAATTGATTTGACAGTATATTTAAGTAGTATGAAGTTTTATTATTGTATAGCATGGTAGTCTATAATGTTATACCAGTAGGAGAATATATGTTATAATGTCATCATTCATCACTTTATATATTTTAGAATTAATTACAGAATTGTAGAAGGGTTTGGTTTGGAAGGAACCTTACAGACCTTATCTCAACTCCTCTGCCTTTGCAAGAGTCATTATCTGGCCTTATCTGGAAAATTCTGATGCAAGAACAATAAGCTTACAGAAAAGAGTAAAGATTTAAGCATAGTTTAATGTTAGTTTATCTTTTTGAGGACAAACAGTATTATGGGTGTAATTGTCAAGTTAAATTGTAATTGCAAATTCTTTTGTCATCATTGCTGTATGTGTTTATATTCCTGTTTGTTACAAAGCATCTTATGATGCTATTCAGTTGAGATATTGCTTATAGAAAACTTTCTCATGATACAGAAGATGATGAGTGTTTATTAGAAAGGCAATAAATTGTTTCTTAATAACTGATAACTCTAGCCCTGAGTTTCTTGTGGTACAGTGGTCACCTCTTTCATTGTCTGTGATTCCATTTTATCCATCTGGAGATCAAAACCACAAGAACATATGAAAAAGCAATATAAGAAACACTAAGAAGTAAATGGGACTGTGTTTTCCTTTCTTTAATTACCAAAGAATTTGAACAATAGCCCTATGTAAAAGGGCTTCCATTCAGTTTACATTTGTAATCCAAGTGTGAACATAAGCACAAGAACCCTTGCTCAGTCAAGATCTAAACCACAGTGTTCCACTTACTCACTGCTTTTTAAAATGTCACCCACCCTTAAATTACTTTTCAGTTTTTCATAGGTGAAATATGGACAGTACATAGACATTTGCTAAGAGATCTACCAGGGGACAGTTAGCAATTCTTGTGATACTTTTTTATCTCTTCCATGTGAAGGTGCAGTATAAAAGATCACAACCTGTACTGTTTCTTCTATTCATAATGAAAACCATAATTTATAAGGTGCTGTCAAGCAAGTCTAAGTGTGAATGCTCAATTTTAATTCTCATTTTGAGACAGATATGATTATGTTAACCCAGAAGTGGGTTTGCTCCAAAGAACAAAAAAAAAAACAACTGTGCAGAATACCTTTTGTTCAAAGAGACGAGTCTGTAGGTGGAGACATTCAACCAGATTTCAATTTAAAGCATTTGTACTCATGTATGAGATTCAGTGTTTTGACAGGTGATCATCCTGCCCTGCTCTATACTGGTGTAGCTTCCTGTGTACACTCTTGGGCACCACAATGTGCAGTGAGTTGACCTTGCCTGGATGACTCTCTATCACGACAAAGATGGATAGGGGAGAGAAAATATAACAAAGGATTCATGAGCAGAGATAAGGCCAGAGAAAGATCACTCATCAAATACTGTCCTGAGTAAAAACATCTCAAATTAGAGACTTTAGTTTATTACTAGCAAAATCAAATCAGAATAAGGAGAAGTAAAATAAGACCTTAAAACCAATCTTACCTCCACTCCTCCCTCCTTCCCAGCTCTACCTCCTCCTCCAGCAGCACAGGGAGGCAGGGAATGGGGATTGTGGTCAGTTCATTGCATGTTTCTTCCACTGCTTAGGGAGAGGAGTCCTTCCCCTGCTCCATCATGGAGGCCTTCCCACAGGAGACAGTTCCCCATGAACTTCCCCATTGTGATTCTATCCCATGGGCAACAGTTTTCCAGGAACTGCTGTAAGATGGGTCACTATTCCTGTGTCCTTCAGGCACAGCCTGCTCCAGTGTGGGTCCCCCATGGAGTCACAGGTGCAGGTACTACCAGGAGACCTGCTCTGGTGTAGGCTCCTGTCTCCATGGTTCTGTAGGTCCCTGCTGGGAGCCTGCTCCAGCCTGGGTTTGCCGCAGGATCACAGCCTCCTCTCAGGCATCCACCTGCTCCCATGTGGGTCTCCTCCACAAGCTGCAGGTGAACCTCTGTGTTGTCCTCCATAGGCTGCAGGGGCACAGGTGCCTCACCTCACCTCACCAGGTGTCTTCACCATGGACTGCAGGGGAATCTCAGATCCAGTGCCTGGAGCACCTCCCTTCTTCACTGACCTGGGTGTCTGCAGAGATGTTCCTCTCAAATGTTCTCACTCTGTTCTTCTCTGACCACAATTACATCTGCCTAATAACTTTCTTTTTTTTTTTTTCCTTCTTCTTAAATAAGTTATCACAGAATTGTTACCACAATTTCAAATCAGCCAAGCCTTAGGCTAGTGTTGGCTCTGCTGGACATGGGGGAAGTTCATGCAGCTTTGCAGAGAAGCCATCCCTGTAGTCCCCTGCTACTAAAACCTGGCCACAGAAACCTAAAATATTAAAAGACATTAAGCTATTCAAGACCATCCAAAGGAAGTCAGCAAAGATGTTGAAGGATCTTGAGGGGGAAGCCTCAAGGAGGATGAGGAGCATCTGAGGTCACTTGTCTCATTCAGCCCTGAGTTGTTGTATGTGGATCAATTGAAAACTCAGAAGTTTTCTTTGCTAAATTTGTCAGATTTTGTTCAATTCTAAGACACAGAAACAACCGCAGCTCTCTTTAAAGGGCAAAAGGATTTTTTTTTCGTGTTATAATTTTTTAAAATACATTAAGAAAACAGATTTCTTTAGGATTAGAAGAAATTTAGAATTAGACTATCAATCTCCATTGATTGTCTAATTGAAGAGTCCATTGACTCATTGAAGTCCTGTGTAATGAGTACAATTCTTTAATTCCTGGTGAGTTAACACTGAGTAGATCAAAGCTTAAAAAAACTTCAGAAGGTGAGATTTATTAAAAACAAAGTCCCTGATTAAATGTGTTGTGTTGTTTATAAAATTTTCTATTTTGCCAGCCCTAGAAACTGGAGTCATATCTATTCCAAATAAAAGGTTCTCTGTAAGTAACAGCATGGTAGCTGTCCTGTAGTTCTGCAGTAGCTTAAGAGACAGGATGGATGAATGCTGGCGAGCATCTAGGAATAAAAAATGTGTCTGAAGTTGGAAATGTGTAGGAAAAATGCTTATCAGATAGAAACCATCTGCAGACTAAGATCTGACAAGAAATTCAGATTGCAGAGCAGTTCAGTTCAGTTGCCTGACTTTGTTCATGTAGTTCTACTGGGAGTACAGAGGCCAGGTTTAGCCTCTTGCTTGTGACTTAAGTAGTCCATGTGGTTCTCATCCCAATTCTGTGTCCAAGTGTAGTGGAATAAAAGGGCAAACTTGAATTCATGATCTAAGAAGATTCCTCTGTACCTACTAGTATGCTAGTGCTAATGGCTGAATAGTTTTTACTGGAGCAGTAAGACAGATCACTCAATTTCAAATGCATCAGTATATTATGTAGGCTATAGAAATGGAATGTGAAGGATTAAACTTTTTTTTTTTTTTTTTTTTGTGTAGCTAATGCATTATTTTTCATTGGCAAACTCCCCAAAGAAGGAGAAGAAGAAGAAGCAATGCTCAGTCTTCTAATAACAGCCTTCAGCATCTGCTTTTATTTCTTGTTTTTTCTATTATCAGCATATTTATGGTAGTGATGTTTGCAGACTGAAAGCTTTTGAAAAAAACAGTGAGAGGTGGTTACATTTTCAGAAGATTCAAAACCTAAAGTGTTCTTTTTATTAAAATGATTAACAAAAATAAAGAAAAAATTTCAACAGCTTTTCTCTCCATGGAGAGTACAGCACAAAAAACCCTGTGTGTAGGTAAAATGAAAGTAGTAGAAGTAGTAGTAATGCAAATGGTAGTGTCCACAGCTAAGTATGCTCATCATCTGGTTTTGCATACCATCCAGGCAGAAAACTGGCAGAAAACAGGCAGAAAACCCACAAAACATTGGAATCTATTATATCTTTACCTTCAGTGCGTTTCACCTCATCCTTTACAATTAATTCCCTTCCCCCTTCCCTTTCCTGTAATTGTAGTGGTTTATAATCAAAATGGAACACCTTGATCTCATGGCAGGGTGGAAGTCCTTTACTAATAAGTCTTGTGTGATATGGTTCAATTTTACCACAGAAACAGATGTATAAAAATATCGTTTCTTCCATTGACATAGTAGATTGAAGCAATACAGCCTGATGCAATACTGGGAAAAATGTAGCAGACTTAATTTTCTTATCCCTTCCAAAGCACTGAATTTTATTACTTGGGTGATTTTCTTCCTGCAACAAGGAGATTTTGTACCATTTCAGTGAATTTATACAAGAAAAACATTTGGGCCAAAACTAGAGAACATTGTCCTACTTAACCACAGGCACTTTGCAGAAGGAAAATGGAAGTCATTATTTAAAAAAAAAAAAGCTTCCTATTATTGTGAGACAGCAAGTGATTAGTGAATTGCATGAGTAATATGGATGCTGTAACCACCTACACATTCATATCTTACTGAGAAACGTCAAAAGATGCAGCAAAAATTTATTCCAAGTCAATTTTCTTTCCAGTTCCCAGTGTCCTACCCAGGCACAGTAGCTGACAAAGTTCTATTTGCCAAAAGCTAATGATAGCTGGTATTGTGTTGGACCAAAAGAGCCATCATCATTTTAGCTAAGGTTATAATGACTCTTCTTGCCATAACAGTTCACAGTTGGCAGAAGACCTACAACAACTGGATCTTCCTAACAAGATATTCTCATGTATTTCTCAGCTCCATATTCCCTACTTTACAGGTTTTTCTTTACTTGGATGTCTTGCTTTCAAGTTAAGCACTTTTGCAGTTGACCTTTGTTTTAGCAATTTATAGCTGTCCTGGGCATGTATCCCAACTCTCAGATTGAAGTGCTATTGGGAGAGATATGAAGAAAAGTCTTCTATTAATCTTTCTGTAAAAAAAAATTAAAAGAAAATAAAAACATTTTAAAAAAGTCCTCTGCTTAAGTACTGTGTGAGGATGGTGAAACAAAGATGGTGGGCATGATTGGCATATTTTCACTTATTTTTTATTTAATTCCTGGTTAGGATTTGGATCAGTATCTCCGACAAGAAAACTCTTGGCAGTGTGCACTGTTACTCTGCAGCAACTATTGCACTTAATTTTAGTTAAAAATGGAAATTATTTAGATGGAATACACGCTGTAATATCAAATTCAGGTCAATAGATCATGTCTGATGTTACCAACAATTATTCAAGAACCTTAAAACACCAAAGCTTTTTAGTTACTGACCACCTGGTATTTTTAAAGCCCAGAGGGAATTTTACTTTAACATCCAAATGGCTTTTTTAAACACATTTCTCACATTTTCCACTAGCTTTTTGTTCAGATGTTGAAGCAGCAAATACAAGATTGTTGTCACTTTGACAAGTGTATTACATTCTCAGATACACATGAATTCCTACAGCAGAGGTGAACAGGCAAGCAGTTATTCTGTGACAACAGTACCGATAAAAGGGGGTGAACAAAATGTCTCTGTCTGGATTTTTGCCTGTGTACTGCATATATGCTACTGATTTGTAGCAGGGTATGCAAGGAGCCTGTTAGGCTGTCCTTACTACCCTAAGTGTGTATTTTATTTTCTTTTTCCCTATTTTTTTTTACAATTGTTTTTTCTTGTTTCTGCACATAGAAACAGGACTCTCTTAATTCACACATCAAGACAGACAATATTTGTTCTGGTTTTTTATAAATGCTCTCTGTTATTGTACTACTACTTAGTTTTCCAACAAGAAATCAGGATTTCTCTTTCTATATGTAAATCATTATTTACTTTCATAACATGCAGCCGAACAATATGAAACAAAATATTTAAGTAACCTTAAAGTCAGTGCAAATAACTGACCCTTTGGAAAATGGCCTGGGGTTGTTTTCCTGTACAGCAGTTATAGAAATATCAAGGTTAAGAGTTTATCCCTCACTCTTAACATTGTATTTTCACTTCACTGTTACTCCATTGAGTAACTGGATAAAGGTGAAGCTTGAGGAGTGACAAGGAAGGTGACTCTTACAGGAGAAATTGATGTTAGGGTAGAGCTCTCTTCAGTCAGATTAATGGCTTGAATCAATGGATTTGAGATGTCCTTCTGTACCCAGAAATTCCTGCAGTTTCTGGTGTCCTTTTATCTCCATGTTTTGCTGCAAAATTAAAACGTATTTTGAGATAACTTTTTTGGAGTTTGCAGACCAAATAAAGGACATAGATGCCAAACCAGCTGCAGCTTCAGCAAAACAGCTGAAAAAAAATCAATCCCCAATGTGTAATTATTTAAAATAAATAAAACTAGATGTTATCATTGCTGTTGTGACTTTAAAGATTTATTGTGCAAGTAGAGTCCAGCAATGTTTTTTCACCATATCCTCTCTATTTTGACAACATTTGGTAAGATAGAAAAGAATCAAATTACTTGCTTTAAAATACATACTGGCAATAATTTACTGGTATGAAAACATTGTGAAATATATTGCAAAATATTTTTCCAAAATACCTAGTGTCATGAAAATACACAAAGATAATTCACTGGCTGTGACAAAGGGTTAATAAATTCTAATGCCCTAACAAAAGATTTCTTCATAATCCAAGTATGGAAAGCAGAAATTGCCTTTCTTGATTTTCCACAGCTTTAAGAGTAAAAACCAAAAAAGTGAATATTTTTAAGAGAGAAAGATGTTCACTGGCAGAAAAATAAAATGATAGTTTGAAAGAACCACAGTATGTGTTAGGATAAATGGTCTGATGCTTGAAAACATTGATGCATTAATTAGAACATCTAATTAAAAACTACCATTGAAAAAGACTAAATCAAGTGAGAGAATCTGAATCATATAAATTGTTCTTCATGAAAAATAAACCTACAAATTTTAGTTTCAGAAATACAAATTATATAGTCAGAGACAGTCTTTTAATTTAAATTTCCAGATTAATAAGAGAATTCACATATTAGTATGTGACTCATTCTCTTTGTTAATTGTCAAGTTGAACTCAAAATGTAAAAAATTTAATTCCTGGCTCTCACTGTAGAAAGGAGACTTACTGCAAAGACATTTTCATTTTATTTCAAGCAAAGTACTGGTTTCTTCAAAGATATTATAACCGTAAGGGATAAGAAATGAAAACAAACAATATGATCAAACAGAGTAGATCTCAAAAAGGCACTTTCAAATATGTGTGTCCTGGTGGAATCTATACCCTTGATACAGGAAGACAAGCAAAACTTTTAAGAATGGGATTCACCGAAGCAATTCCCTCATTATCAAAAGCTGCCTTAAGTTGTAAGCAGGAAAATCCTTCCTCTAGCTTCTGGCAACATTCCTCCTCTTGCAGCCCAGAATATCCTTCACCTTCTTTATTTGCAGGGACACATTGCTGTCTCGTGTCAAACTTTGTGTCTCCCAGGGTCCCCCAAGCTATTTTGCCAAGCTACTTTCTAGCTCCTTGGTCCCCAGGGTGTACCATGATGCTACTTGCACACAGGTGAAGGAATGTGCACCTCCCTTTGCTGAACTTCAAAAGGTTTCTGTCAGCCCATTTCTCCAGCCTGACAAGGCTGCATGACCCTCTGGTGTATCAGCCACTCATCCAGTTTTGTGTCATCCCCAAATCTGCTGGTAGTGTGCACTACCCCATTATTCAGATCATTAATGGAGATGTGGAACAGGACTTGACCCAGTGCTGATCTCTAGGATACATTGCTAGACACTCATCTCCAAGCAGAATTCATGCCTCTGATAGGCATGGTTCTGATATTCATGCCTCTGATAGGTTGTTTGATGGTTATGATCCCAGATTCTAATCTGGGTTGCGGACCCAGAGACTTTCTCTTAAAACCCAGGTGTTGAAGAAAATCTACTCCTCTCTAGTGCAGAGGTAAAATTTGGATTCAGTTTTTTATTTTCCTGCATTTTTTAAACCTCTTTAGATTTTCATAAGGATACTTACTTAGGCCATAGACTTCTATGGTCCACAACCTTAAGGCCTGTGATTAATCAAGTTTGCAAGCACTGATTAAATGCTGATTTAAATGGGAGAAAAAAGTGGAGGTATATATGTTAAGGCAGATAACTGAGGAAAAACATCATGAGGACTTTGACATCAAGTTGCCAAAACTCTAAAATATAAACAGCTGAAATAAAGGTAACTGGAACTGATGAGAAAGAAAAAGCTAAATAAAAAAAAGCTTAATAAAAAAGACCACAAAATGGCATGTTCTATAAAGACAACTATTATTCTGAACTCACTTTCTGGAAGAGAGGAATAGCACATAAATGCGTATAAGATGAGAAATCAAATGAAAAATACATATTGATAAACTGTACCAAAAATTATAGATTTTGACAGATTGGAGTTACTGTGAGAATGACTGACTGGAATAAGAATTACTGAACACATAAATAGGATTTTGTATATGTGTCAGTCTCAGATTTTCTGCTATTTTTATTTTATTCCACTGTGTAGAATGTCTTGAATGACCAAAATTATCTGAAGCAATTTAAAGACCTATTTAGGAAGCAGTTTACAAGGTGGAGTGAAATTTATGTTGAGGAAACTTGAAAGGCTTTGGAGGTTTGATTTAGATAAGCATACAAAGTGTGAATATTTATTTGAACCTATTTAACTTCTTGTAGCTTGTTTTTATTCTGTATCCAAATGACTCTTTCAAAGCTATATTGGATGAATATTTGTAATAAGAAAGAATATATTAACAGCTTTTAAAGTGTTTGAACTTGAGCTGGAAGGAAATGTTTTCCTTTTTGCCAGTGAAGTATTACTCTATATCTGTGAAATACTGATATGTCAGAGAATCACAGAATCCCAGAATAAACTTAATTGGAAAGGATCCACAAGGATCATCAAGTCCAGCTCCTGCACAGCACCATCCCCAAGGGTCACACCATGTGCCTGAGAGAGTTATCCAGAAGCTTCTTGAACACTCAGGCTTGGTGCTGTGGCCCCTTCCCTGGGGAGCCTGTTCCAGTACCCAAACACCCTCTGGGTGGGAGCCTGTTCCAGTACCCAAACACCCTCTGGGTGGGAACCTTTCCCTAATACCCAACCTATATCTCCTCTGACACAACTTCAGGCTGCACCCTCGGGTCCTGTCACTGGTCACCCCAAAGGGGAGATCAGTGTCTGCCTCCTCTTCCCCTCACAAGGAAGTTGTAGACTGCAGTGCTGTTTCCTCTCAGTCTCCTCTTCTCCAGTCTGAACAGACCAAGTGACCTCAGCCACTCCTCATACAGTTTCCCCTCAAGGCCCTTCACCACCTTTGGTGCTCTCCTTTGGCCACTCTAACAGCTCTGTGACCTTACACTGTGGTGCCCAAAACTGCCCCCAGCACTGGAGGTGAGGCTGTCCCAGTGCAGAGCAGAGCAGGGCAGGGCAATCCCCTCCCCTGCCTGGCTGGCCATGCTGTGCCTGATGCCCCCTAGGACAGGGTTGTCCTCCTGGCTGCCAGGGCACTGCTGGCTCATGTTCAACTTGCCAGTGACCAGGACCCCCAGGTCCCTTTCTGTTGTTCTTCTATTATTTCTAGAGTCCCATATTGTTGTTATTAGATTTCCAAAGTCCATACCTCTTGGGTGTATTCTCATGGCTGCAGATCTTCACGGACTCCTTCTGCTGCATGCTGTTCTCTCTCAGGTCAGGGCCCCTCCTAGGCTCTCCCCGACTGGCTTACCCGCCCTCTTTTATCCCGGTCTTCTTCATTGGTCACAGCTGCAGCCCAATTAAGGACATCGCAGCTGCAGCCCATCGAGGGCAACCGGGACTTCTGGGGCAAAGCCTCTATACAGATATCAAATACATTTCCTCTACTATATTTCCCCCTTTGCTTTTACTCAAGTTAACAGTTATACAGATGTTCAATTACAATACATACATTTCTCATGACTCACAGGTCATGCACAACACCCACATTCTCCCATGACTCACAGGTCATGTATAACCCACATAGCTCCTTGCTCAAAGGCCATACTCTTTCACAGCTCCCTGACCCAAAGGCTATGTTCCGTCGCAGCTCTTGGCCGCCACAGCTCTCGGCTGTCTTATCTTCTGCTAGCTACCACTGCAGCTCTTGGCTGCTCTGTCGCAGCTGCAGCCCATCGAGGGCAACCGGGACTTCTGGGGCAAAGCCTCTATACACATATTCAAATACATTTCCTCTACTATACCTTTCCATGTCACTACTTTCCAGCATCTCATCCCCCAGTCTGTACATACATACCCAGGTGCATCCACCATCCCAGGTGCAGAATTCAGCATTTTTCCTTGCCGAAATTCAGAGATTTTTGGGGATCCAGCTGGAACAGCAGATCCCACACAGTTTCAGGGTCAGCTGGGAGTTGATCATTCTCACAGTCACGGTCCTGCAATTCAGGGTACTGAGACCCCTTTGGTCTGTCATTTGTGTTGCAGGCAGGGGTAAAGAATGCATTAATCACCTCTGCCTTGTCCACATCTGTGTCTGTGAGGTGATCATTCTCATCCTGTAAGTACCTCAGGCCTGAGGTACTTTTTACACTGCTTGTTGCCATTAATATACTTGAAAAAACTCCTTTTTATTTAAGTCTGCCAGAATTCTGGCCAACTTCAACTCCAGCTGAGCTTTGGATGCATGAATTTTCTCCCTACAGTTGCAAGCAGCATCTCTGTACTATTCCTGTGTCACCTAACCTTGCTTGCATTGGGCATACACCTTCCTCTTTTACTTTATTTCCAAGAGAGGATCTCTGTACAGCCAGAGGAGCCTTCTGCCTCATCTGCTTGACTTGTGACATTTGGGAGCTGCCTGGTTCTGTGCCCCTAGAATGCAATGTTTAAAAAGTGACCAGCACTGATGGATCTCAGCATCTGAAAAAAACATTTTCCCTGGGGACTTTACCAGTTCCTTGACCATGAGGAGAAGTCTGATCTCCTCATTTCCAGAGTTGAGGTTTTGCTTGCACTTTTTCTCCTGTCAACATGGATTTTTAGCTTGCCTTCTTTGAGATCACTGTGGCCAAAATGTCTGGCAATCACAAAATCCTCTCTGTTGACAAGAAGCGGGTCAAGAAGGACATCTTTCTGAGTTGGCTCCCTTAGGACCTGTTTCATAGAGTTGTTATTCATGTTTTTAGGAATCTTCTGGCCTGGTTTGTGCCAGCTGTGTGATGCTCCTTGTTAATTTCTGCCAAGTTGAGGTCCCTCAGTAGGACAAGGACAACTGGCTTGGAAGCTTCCCTTAGCTCCTCAAATAAGATAGATATTCATCGGTGTCATTGTACTGGGTAAGAGGTCTACAGCTGATTCCCATGATGTCATTCACATTATTTGTTTGCCCTTCATTCTTATCCAGAGGCTCTCTGTGCCATTGCCAACTGTGTCATAAAGCTAGGAAAAAATTTAGGAAACTGAATGGAGAGAAATAGCATACCATCACATACTGAAAAGGGGAGGAGAATTACCCAGGGTATAAATAGTGTGGGCTCAAAGTCACTGTCGTATTTTTTATGGGCTATGAATGTTGCTAATTTACCATGGAATTAATCCACAATAAAAAGGTATATCTCTCAAAAGTAAACTTTGAACAAAAATACACATGAAAAGTAATATTGAAAAAGTTTTAAGAGGAATTCTTGCAGGTATTCACAGATAGGAACGTGTCCTAAGGATTCAAAAAACACCAGTGTATAGAATTAACTGAAGATAAGGCTATTTATGTTTGCTATATTGAACATCAGTTGTGGAAAAAGGTTTAGAAACTATTTTAAGAGATCAAGTGAGACAATACTTTGAAGGACTCAGGTTGATTAGGAGAAGAAAATATGGGTTTAAGAAAAAAAGAAATTTTTGCATTTGTGATTTTTTTTTCCCTTCTAAAGAAAACCACTATTGCTTCTGTGTTGAAGAGAGAAAACTGAAACTTTACCATTTGAGATATTTCCAAGATTTTCAATATTTGTAATATTTACATTACAGGTGTAAAAGTTTTATATTAATAAATAACTGAAAAAATAGAATTATTCATTGGCTAAAGGATAATTAAGAAAGCTTTCTACTAAGAAAGTGTGAGAGCTTCCCTAAAATCTTTTGCCCATGCAGACATTTTAGTGTATTAAAGGACTCTGAGACTAGCTCAGCCTCAGCAGGACCAAAGAGAAGCACAAGGATAGACATGAGTGGTTGAGGTTAGGGAATGAGACCTCTCATCTCATTTCATCATTTCTAGAGTGAGTAGACAGAGATTTACTTGAATCTGTTACCAGCAAATTGTATTGACTCCTTTAAACTTCCTTACTTTTGAGAATTTTCAGTAGGTTTTAGCTTGTGTTTGATATTCAGCAGTCACCCTTCAAGCTCAGTGATTGAGGAGATGTCATGTTGTATTATTTCTGTTTCCTGAGTAGATGAGCAAGTGAGGAATGTTTGTGTGGTCTGCTCAGTCGTGCTGCTACAACTGTTGGACCAAATGAACATAAATTGACTTTGTGCCTAAAAGATTTTGGCTTTCTCACTTCCTTGCAAAAAGTAAAGGACAGTTACCACATGAAATCTTGTATTGTTTAGCTGTGTTAGACCATGTTGTGGAAGTTCACGAATTATTAAAGTTGAACTTCAGTTGTCAAATTAGCAAAGTTTAAGAACAGGGTTTGTGTTCTATTTTCCTTATTTTTCTAATTATGTCTGATGCTTAAAAATCCACCATCCTTCTTTTGTAAATTCCCTGTCATAGGGAACAAGGGAACAAAAAAAGGAACAGAGCAGCAGAGCACCAAGGCAAACACAAAACTCTAAACCTGTAGAGACAGAAGTTGTATATAAGTTCTGCTATGTGCTGAAATAATAGTCCACAGCAGGGGAGAAATGAAACATTCAGGCTACAACCTTCCAAGAGTGTCTTAATCTAATGCTGGAATAACATGATTGTTAGTGAATGCAGCTTTATTCCTTGTTCATTTGTCATCTTATTAAGTTCAATGCATATCTAGGTCATGTATCATCTGGTTTTTTTCATAAAATGGAACTTAAAAACAGTTATTGACTCTCTAGATAGTGTTCACACCAGCAGACATTAACAATTGTATCCTTTAACTTAAAATGTCCATCTTGCACCAACACATAATTGGAAGAATACACATTAGAATGGAATTATTTCTTTTCCAAACAGAAAAATACCCAATCACTGATGATACAAAATGGTGAAGGTATTGAGATAGAAAACCCACAGCCTTGTTTCTCTTGTGAATTATGAACAGCAGAGACATAAGTCAGCATATGTTTTATCTAGAGAGAGTTCTTACTGAAGGGCTATCAGCTATCCAAGCCTCTATTTACTTCTAACACTACATAGTTTACAAATACTACTGGCTTGTGTGATTTTCATCTTTTTCCCCATTAATGAACAATATTTTCAGCTTTCAGAAGCAAGGATTTTTTTTAATGAAAGAAAAAGGTTGCCTTGCCAGTCCTAAGCATACTAACACCATATCATTACAGCAATTATTAGTTTAAGAAAATAGAGCTCCAGGAGGGACAAGTTTAATACATTGATTTATTAATGTTTATAGTTTAATACATTAATTAATTAAGTTTAATACATTTTTAAAAATTTTCTGTATTACTGTATCAGTATTAATTTGCAAAAAACTGATAGCAAAACTTGCTGTTCTCCCACATTTCACAAGAGCAGTCGGGGAATAGAGTCTGCAGCCAATATGCTTTAATCTATGTGGAAGTAAAAATGGCTTTTGTGTCTGTCTAACACAGAAACATTATAGGCTTGGCTTTTTTTCTTCTGAAGGATTTTCATTAGGAGTTCAGAATAATAGGTCAATGTTCAAAATATCCCACAATTGCCATGCATTTTTCAAAGATCTGGCTTAGGATTGAAATTGTGTAATAGTAGTGTAATCATAAGCTCACTTCAATCTTTCAGGGTCATCTTTGCTGTTTGCCAGGTCATTTGCAGAACTCATAGGCATGAGTGGTTAATGTAAATCAGAATATAATTTCATAATGAAAGGAAAATTCAAGAAAATTAGGAGTTTTATGTGAAGACAATTTTTTGGCAAGTGGTTTTGATTATATATTTTCAATTTGGAGGGGTTTTTTATAATTAGCATCAGAGATTATTTATTATTTCTCCAATAAAAGAATTAGCTATGAATCCTACTTTTTAATTTTTTTTCCCCTCTTACATAACTTCTTTTTTTAAATTTTAGAAAAATATATATTCTCTAGTTTTAAATTTGTATTTCTTTTAAGATTGAACAGAATTAAGCAGCCAAGATATTCAGTAAAAGAGAAAAACCCCAGATAGCTGGGTGTCACTTCTGTGTTACTGGTATGAGAAACATTTGCATCTGTAGATCTCTTCTGATCAATTTGCATGTTAAATAAAAGAAAGGATTGATAGCTACACAGATATTCTACAGATGGATGTTTGAAATTCAATAATTATGCATTTTATTTTGGTTTTCCTTTTTGCTTCTTGTTTCCATTGTTTTGGCTTTGTTATTTTTTGTAATCATGAGAATCCAAAGCATTGTTGTTAAAGACACTGATAGATTTTAATTTATTTTAAATTCCACATAATATTGAAAAGGAGACGGAGAGATGGGCAACAGCTATTGACAAGACATATTACAGTGTATTTTACTCCAAAACCAAGCAGGTAGTATAGGGAAAACATGATGAGAAAAGCTAGACGAGTATACCTATAAGCTATAAGAAATTAACTTTTCCTGATACATCAGATCCCTAAGAGTGATTGCGGGATGCACAGACTTCTCAGTGTGTTGGCTTTTATGGTTTAGTTTAAGAAGTTAAACAATTTGTAGAATTGGTATAAAAATTTTTTTTAAAATTTCCATTTGATATTCATAGGATACCATTCAAAAAAGCTGTATGAATGAATACTAAGTCAAGAATTTTGCTGTTAATACTTAAATAATGACTACAATGCAAGTATTTTTGTAATTATGAAAGCTTCATTTTGTAGAGAAGTATCTGAAATGTTCCCTTAAAAGCTCATTTCAAAAGTAGTTTCTGTTTGGAAAGTAGAAATGTGAACCAGGAAGAATGATTGTCTAATAATTTTAATCATAATTAACTCTAGTTCTCAGTTTAAATATATTGAATATAATAAATAAATTCAGTTATATAGCCAAAAGGTCATCTTACTTTTAGCATTATGTAAAAATTGCCACATTGAACATTGTCCTTAAAATTACAGTTCAGCCACATTGATTTGTTCATATAATTAAGAAACAGATAAAAGCAAAAGATGCAATTCTAAATGCAGAAAATAATTTCCCAGGATTATATGACTGTCTTGCACCAGTTCACTGTTGTGCTGGGCTTATGTGGCCTGATTTTGATTACAGAGGGAAGCTGCCAAAAGCTTCCCCCATGTCCAGCAGAGCCAAAGCCAGACAGCTCCTGCATGGATGTGCTGCTGGCCAGGGCTGAGCCAATCAGAAATGGTCACAGCACCTCTGTGATAAAGGAGAAAAAAGTTATTGCACAGGACTCAGTGCAGTCAGAGAAGAGCAGGGTGAGAATATGTGAGAGGAACAACTCTGCAGACAACAAGGTCAGGGCAGAAGGAGGGGAGGAGATGCTCCAGACACTGGAGCTGAGATCCATGAGGAGACCCATGCCAGAGCAGGGGGATGCCTGAGGGGAGGCTGTGAACCCCTGGGATGCCTGTGCTGGAGCAGGGTCCTGGCAGGGACATGCAGACCCATGGAGAGAGGAGCCCATGCTGGAGCAGGTTTGCTGGCAGGACTCACAACCCTGTGAGGGACCCACTACAACTGTTTCTTTATTTTACAAAAAAGCTGGAAATTATTATCTCTTTGTTTAAATAAACTCCGTGGGGAGGACTGTGTGTTTTTAAAAGCTAAAGTTATTCTAATGATTAGACCATATTCCCCATGTAATTTAACTTCCATTTTATTGGAACTTTATGAAGCTATGTAGAAAAGCAGAATATGTGTAGTTCTATTTCTATCTTTCCATCAGTTTTCACATTTAGAGGACTAGATGCTACAGCCACCAAACTGAGGCTTGCTCCCAGCACTCCCGAGCAACTCACATATGAAAGTTATTGTGGGCTGACTGCAGATGGGAAGGTCACAGTCTAGTGTTACTTTGAAGGTGTTTTTTGAAGCTGAGGATCGAGTGGCAAGCCTGCTCATATTCCATTGTGCTTACACTGGGCAAGGGGATCGCAGAGTTTTGAAAACCCCAGAAAACCCAGCTACCTACTCTGTTGAATGTTTTCCCATTACAGAAACTGTTGACAAAAGATTCAGGTGCACAAGATGGGTGTCAGGTATATGCCAGGAACAGAAAATATCAGAATTGAGGCCGAAGTTGAGAGGGTCCTCTGAAAGAGGAAGTAGTACAAAAGTGATGTTGAATTTTCATCTACAACAGCAAATATACACAAGAAGTAGTACAAAAATGGTGCTGAATTTTCATCTACAACAGCAAATATACACCAAGAGAGCCTGTGTTTAGTGTGCCCCTGTCCATAATACTTCATGATCAGAAAGTCTCAGAAATAACTCAGAAAGCCGCCAGTGTAAGAATTCTGTGACATATCGCAAAAATATCATGTTTTTGTATTTTATTATTTGGAAAATGAAGAAAGAGGTTTTGTGGAAATTTTGTGCCTCTGGAAGCAGGGAAGACACAAGTTCCTTCACTCTCATTTTACTCTTCTTGAAGATTTTTTACTACATCTTAAGAAAGTGATGTAGTAATTCCTCATGTCACAACTGGCAGGAATCCTTTTGTTCCTATCTACTATAGCCTGCACTCCTCCACTACTGAGAAATTTAGAAAACTGATATTTGCAAGTGTAAAGAGTGTGGAATCTCCTGGGAGAGATGAAAGTTGTGTTCTATTAGATCCTGATGATGAATCATTACAAGTAGCAGAAAAAAATTATTCACTCCATTAAATTTTCACACACACGGTGTTTTTAATTTAATAAAAAACTATGTAAGGACATATAAAAATATGTTTATTATTTTGGAAGAGAATGAAAACTACTCTTTCAGAAACTAGTTTTGCTAGTTTTATAACATTAGTCATATTTCACTAGGTTTCTAGAATTTTAGGTGCCATACCTTAAATTACTAACAATGAACCCTGCAGAGGATACTTGTGTTTATGGTGCTATGTACTCTAATCTCTGTGGCAAACGAAACACTGACATAAAAACAGCCACGTTTCCATTTTTCATCAAATGTGTTGTTGATATTTAGATTAGGTGGGCACACTTCACATTTAGAAATGATCAGTTGGGTAATTTTAATGGCAAATACATCTCTGTGTGGTCTGCCATTTTCCAGGCAGAGCATTTGTCCCTGTCAGCACTGCTGTGAATTTCAGTACATCAGCTAGACAAAACTGAGCTCAGTCTTTTACCTGCCCTGGGAAATAACCAACACATTTCTGATTTTCTCTTAAAATTCATCTGACTAGGATGCAGTGCATCTTAAATTAACAAGGATTCATCAAAGAATAGTTGTTACCACTCTGACCCCATGACTCTTCCACTCTGTACGAAGGTCACATTCCTTTGAAGCCAGCTGTGCCACAAAGAATCTATGTGTCTGTGTGTGTGACAGGGCAAGTCTGCTCTTCTGACAGCTGTGGAAGGACACATGCATCAGAACTTTATTGACATGAAGCTGTTCAGAAGAATTTCTTGCCATGCTTTCATCTTACATAACAGACACATAATTTTGTTGTTTTGGATTCTTTTGTACAAAATTTGTTGATATATTCTTCTTTAATTGAATTTTCCTTTGTACAAAAAAAAGAAGATAGGTGAGTTATGCTTTGAAATACATTCTCACAGATATACAAAACCACTTTTAATAATTCACATCAATGCATATTCCATGTATCCTCTGTATCAGGCCTAGGCATAAATCTAGCCCATATTGACACCAGGCTGCAGCTAAAGCCTTGCCTTTTCCATTGGGTTTCTTGTGAACAGCTGAATGCTGAGTGGTGTGAGCTACTGTCAGCATGAGGAGTTCCATGCAGGGAAGGAGAAAAAATGTAGAGAAAGATCGTAACATAAAATTTCTGATGAAGTTGAGTTGTTAGGTGCAAGCATGGATCCTTGCTGTGTAACTGTTATGGATCATTGCTCCTAAGAGCAGCAGAAAAAGTCTTAGCTTGTAGGGCCTCTTTGTCCCTCATTAGCAGAGTTCAGAGGTTAGGAGCTAGAAAAACCCTGAGATTCATTCCAGTTCTAATTGAATTTGAGTTCAGTTTGTTCAAAAATAAGAGTAAATTCTGTCCATGGACATGGATACTGGAAAGGGAGCAAGAGGGTGAAAGGATGTCTGTATCATTATTTTGATACTGAAGTACTTGAACTTCCACCTGTTGGTTTTGCTTCTGCATAATATAACAAGGTTTCTTTTTGTCCTTCATCACAAATCATAATATTTTCTTTCCTGGCCTATGGGTTGCAGAAAAATAACAGAAAAAGAGCAATGCATCATTTGGGTCCTGCAGTGCTACAGAGCAGCATCAATTCTTGATTTATCACCTTTCATTAGATTGGAATTAAAAAAAAAATACAAATAGCTATGAGAAAATGGGATAAGACAAATGAAGGTGTGGGGAGTTGTAGTTTTTCCTTACATTCTTGGCTTCAGATATTTAGTATTCTGCCCATAGTTCCAGTCTTTTATCCTGCCTGCCTCCTGTTTCTTGTTTTTCTGGCATTCAGCCTTACTTTGGCTGAGCTGATAAGAGGCAGCTGGCACAAAGGCTTATTTGCATCTTTCTCCAGCTTTGCAGTGACTCAGTGTGGTAGGTAACAGCTATGGAGGTGGAAAAACTTGGGATAAACTAAGATTCTAGAGGAAATGCAGAGGAGAGAATAAGAAATTAGATGGAAAGCAAAGTCAGCATGGGCTACAGAGATCAATGTTTCTGAAAATACACTGTGGGGACAATAACACTCTTCAGACCTTCAGAGAAAGAGACTGATTCTCTGCAAAAATGTTCCAAAGAATGGTAGAGTAGATGTGGTGAAGGATAAGGGATTCATCTGGGAAAGAATTAGGTTGGATTTTTTTTAGATTTTTTTAATCCTAATTAATAATCATAAAAGCAACAATACAATGATGGTCTTATTTTACAGTTTATATTTGTATTTATTATAGAAGTAGTAAACATATTGAATAAATTTGGTAAATATATCTATGTTCAGTAGAGGAAAAATAAATTCTTGACATACATAGCAATTTGCAGTATTTTATAATCTGCAGTCTAAAATATTTTTTGTTTTCATTTCTGATTTTGTTGGCTTTTAAATGAAGAAAGATATTTTAATGTGCCTACATTAATGATTTGTCTCTTTCTTTCTATGGTTTGCCCCTTACTCTATAAGTAAAGGTGTGCATAAATGTTATTTAAACTCTTAAAAGTGTGGAATGTCCTAAAGAGCAGGAATTATTACAAAAGTAAATGTTTCAATAATGAAAAAAATGCACCCACATTTCTTACATTTCTCATATGATTTCTTCCTGAATTACTTATCAGAAGACATGAATACTAAGAGCCTGGAAAGTTTGTTTCTAGTCATGATTTCACTTATCAAATCACTGCATAAGTTAGAAACATATTTGATTCCCAGCTGATTGCTAGTGCCCTTAGTTTTGACTGGGGATGCTTGTTTTGCAGATAGATGACAGAGAAACATTTAAGCAGAAGCAGAAATTGATCCCTTAAGATGACTAAGAATAAGCCTTATCTTATAGCATGTTGAAATTGTATGAGAACATAAAAACGCTTCTCTAGATCAGATCAAAAGGTCTACCCAGTTCAGTGACAATAAGATAATGCTTAGGGAAGGCACACAAATCTGACCAATACCTGATGTTCATTTTTCTTATGCTCCTTCACAGCCATTGGATTAATGATCCCGGCTGGTCTCTTCATCATCTAGTTTTACAAGCCGACTTCTGGGGTTTTCTTCAATCCCTTTTCAAAGCAGCCGATTCCATCTACCTCCACTATCTCCCCTAGAAAGAGATTCCAGAGAATTTCTGCCCCCTGTGCAAAGAAATATGTTCTTTCACCTGTTTTAAGGATCTCCTGGTAGTCTCAATGGATGTTCTCTAATTATAGGGTCAGATAATTAGGTGACTAACTCTTCCATGTTCATCTTACCCATTTCATTAATTAATTTGAAACCATGATCTCACCTCATTCTTCTTCTCCACAAACAGAGGGGTGCATAGTTGTTTTCATTTCTCTGTTTGAGGAGGTGAGAAGCCCTTCATCACATCAGTTGCCCTCTTTGTGCTTATTCTGTCACCAGAAAAGCCTTTCTGAGATACAGAGAACAGCAGCACAGGTGCCACTACAAAACCTGCACAATTTAAAGCTTTTCAGAGAAAGGTACTGATGTTTCTTCCTCTCTCAGGAGAGGAAAAGAAAGATAGGAAAAAATTATATTTAATAGTCACTGTACTTAAAGCTAAAATTTGACAGTACTAAATGAGATTTGAGGAAGAGAACATAATAGAGCAGAAATAATTTTTAGTTTGTCATAAAACCTGTACAAAGTGTGATTATGTAGTTATTCTGATTGCACATAAGAATAGTTTTCCATGGATAAGCAATATATGATTGCTCATATGAGAACTAAAGCTGCAGATTTTGTGCTTGATCTGAACACCCCCTCCTTCTGCATTTATGATAACTGCCAGTTATTTTGTCACAGAAAATTTTGGGATCAGACAGTACCACAATGACAGAAAGTGTATCTTGTACTTCACTACAGAGTAATAAGAGTCAGAGTATAAGTTGTCAGGATATCAAGAAAGGGTTTTGGAGTTCAGAGAGACTGTTCTCCTCAGAGACAGAGATGAGTGTTTCTGAGGCTCCAATATCTTCAAGTGGTAAGAGTCGGGAAAGGCTCGTACAACTCTCACAGTAATAGATGCTGTTATGGAACTGTCATTAGAAAATCGTTGACATTCTGGCCTTCCCCTAAGAGTGTCTGATAATTTTAACGATAAATAAGTTCTGGCATGAATAAAAATAACAGGGGTTCACATTACCACATGTGATTCCATTTCTGCAGTCAGTGGCTGAAAAAACGAATTACACAAATAATTATGTATGCTATTATTTTGTCAAAAAAGAGGAAAAATCCAAACACTACCCCTCCTCTCCCCTCAAAAACCCCAAATCCTCAACCTGACTAGAAAATACACAAAAAACCCCAGCTTTTCTGAAGTATTTGACTTCCTGTGATCCATGACTGGAAGAAGGAAGCAAAAATTGGGTTTCTGAGGAATTTCAGAAGGCTTTGCTTTTATTGTTTCCTTGTACAAGTATGACATTTTAAAATTATTTATAAAAATATCCTTCTTGTATGTAACATCTTCTCTGGATTTTCTTATTTATCAGGAAATCTTATGGATTGGACTACTCTTTCTTCATGACTGAAATTTTCATCAAGACTTCTGCATTGTTGCAATTCTCCCATGACACATTACTATGTTCTTTGCAACACAGCATTTAACATGTGAGTGCTGAGACTCTTGTTAGGTGAAGATGATGTTTGGTCTTGTTATGTGTCAGGAACCATTTTTTTCAGTTTGCTGAATGCATTTTAACTGTTTTATTTCTGAGGCACGAATCTTTTGTCTTAGGTAATCTACTGTCTTTTGTGCTTAGATGGATTTTCTTGGGTTTTTACATAAACTTCATATGGTAATTTGCTGACACTTTTTGCACAGCCTGAGACAGAATGTTGTCACTTATTGTTTTAATGTTCTTTTCATCTTCATCTGTAGTAATAGGACAAGTTTTGATTTTCTCCTGTACTGAAAAAAATATGACATAGTACCCTTCTTTATTTTTTTTCTGTAGCTCTTGCAGAGGAGGCAATTATAAATCACACAGGAGGCTGATAGACAAGGAATGAATTGTTCCACCTCACACAAGTCTAAGGTAAACCGCTTTCAGAGCTATGCAAATAGTTTTGATTTGATGTTCCACTCTTGAAATCATGGGTTAGGTTTATGTGCTTGGTAGAAAGAAATTCTCTTCCAAAGTGAAGTGGACAGGGAAAATAAAGAGCTGCTCTTGAGACATGATATCCTTCATGTAAAGCTGTTCACAGCAATAGAAGAATAATGCTTTTTCTTGGAGATTTGTAGCACAGTAAAAGGTGGGTACACCAGAGATGGAATGCACCTGATTGTTCAGTGAGTAGATTCTTGGTACAAAATATCTCTGGGTATAAGTACTACTAAAAGACATAGAGGGCTCACACTCATACTTCATGTGCACTGACAAATTAGTGGCACAACTGCTACTACTAAAAATTATTACAGATCTGGAAATAAATCATATCTTTGCAGTAGAGATATGGGAAAAGAAGATCTGAATGCCTGTTCCTGCCCTTTTTTTTTTTTTTTCAGTTTCCTTTAAATATACATTTTCCACAATTTTAACTTCTATTCAGTGACCTATAACCTCATCTGTTTTCAAGGGCACTTCAATTTAAGAGCAGCAGTAACAGCAACAGGAATAGCAGAAGTGGCAGCAGCAGGGATTCTAACTGTGTAGCTATGAGAAGTATTTCAGTAATGAAAGGGAAAATTTTGGCTCCCTGCCTCTGCTGTAATTGAAAATCTAGGATAGTGCCTTTTTCATTTAACTTTATTGCTTGAGTTCAAATTGTTGTATAGAAGGGAAAGCCACACTAGAATAATGTCTCTACTAGTGCTTTCCTGTACATTCACGAGTTTGAAACCTAGCATTAAAGTTAAAAGGAAGAGCAATTAGACATATTCAATTATTTAGGAGGGAAAAAGACTATAATTATAAATTTCAGTAATGAAAAAGGATTGCTTACCAAATATTTACTTACTAGTTGTTATTGCCATGTCATCACCAGTGAGCTGGGGAAAAAACACCATGGTAAAACAATTGTCCAGGTAATTTATGCTGAATTAAAATAGAAAAAAATTTTCACTATTAATTGCAGTTACTTGTAAATTAATGGTGTTCCACCATTAAATTAAAGGTGTTCCACCCACTGACAAAGCATAACCTTAAATCTGCAAGTGTTGAAGTATTTTCACATTCTAATGTCTCAATTGCCAATGAAGATATGTAGTACATTACACAGTACTCTGATAACAACTATTCTTATATGTTTTATATGTTTTTCACATTTTATATGGTTATGCATTTTATATATTTTTCAAACCTTTTTTTTTCTGCTGATCTGATATCTAAGTCTCTACAACAGCATACATGTGAAGAAAAATACAATGGGATTAACCATTCTAGATACATCTGAAATATTAGGTTCATAATTTCCAGGTTTTTGCATCACCGTGGGGAAGAAAAAAGGGAATTTGAAAATAGGTAATAATTATGGATTTTAGAACTATGTTTATTGTCTTATAAGAAACTGTAGACCCACAATGCTCAGTCTTCCTTCCATCTTGACATGGCATCAGTTGGCTTCTGTTTTCAGAGTAAAACTCATGAAGATATTCTGCAGTGAGAAACCTATTAAGTCTACTTTCTTCCTAACAATACTTATATTATTGTATTTCAAGTAAAATTAAAGGAGCTACTATGGATTTACCTCCTTTAAAATTAGAGCAAAATTTTTCTTTGTATTTAATTCATGGGTGTGGAGGAGGAGTACTCAATATTTTACAGTAAAATTCAAAATAATAAATGCAGGGAAAGAATCTTCAAGTACATGAAATAAGAAAAAAGATATAAACAATCATATTCATCCTCTCCTGCTTTCATGAAAAGTGGCCGTCCCCTGTCTGTTTTTCATGTTTGTATATTTTATTAGCTGCTCAGGAGTATTAAACTATTTTTAATAGGTGGCTATTTCTAGCAGGTATAAAGGGATGGAGACTCATTTAGACTTTCCATTCTATATCAGTTAAAAGTTTTTTGAGTCAATATATGTCTAATTCATGTCATGTGAGAGTTAGGCATCTTATGCTAGTGTTAAAGAACTGCCATGGAAACATAGAAGCAAAGACAAAAGAGGAGAACAAACTGAATATCTGTGATGTCATGTGATGGAGAAGATCTCTGACCAAGCTGAGATTGTGGAGATTTCATTGCTGCGTAGTCATTATATTAACCAAAACTAGAGGTAAATTTGGTTTGGCTACAAAGAGAACAGGGGAGTTGGCAGTATCAACTAATAACTGTGTGAGTTCAAACTGATCCACATAATGTGAGTCCTAGGACAAATTGTTTAATTATATTTAACATTTTGGTTATCCACTACATACCCTGTAATAAAACATTTTATATTCTTATGAGCTATTTTGTCTCTGTTCACAACTTTGTGCAAATAGTTCCAGTTAAATAATCCAATTCTACTCAGATTACACTTTGATGTGCATGTGAAAGCATTTCCATGTCATTATTTAGCATCAAAGACAATGGTACCTGTCTCAGAGCAACTGCTTCCTAACCTTACTCAGCAGTGCACACGGAATTTCAAATTATTGGACAAATACACACAGTTCACCCCAAGTCAAATCTCTTTCCTAATCATCCTAAAGATTCAGTAATAATCCGCAAAAAAAAAGTCTGTAGTTGCATTTTTTATATACTTGCTCAGCTCTGTTATGATAAGGAAGTTGGTAAAGAATGGCATCAAAATTAACCTTACTAAAGAACTAGAGCTCTGTTGCCACAGATCATAAAAATGGGGTGAGACTTCTGACACATCTTGTCATTTCTACCCTAAATCTCCTAGAAACCTAGTTAATTGAAATTCATGAGGAATTTTACTGCCTATGGCATTGGGGTTGGAACTAGATTAACTTCAAGGTCCTGTCCAACCCAAGCCATTCTGTGATTCTATGATCTTATGATAATTTTTTCAAGTTCCTTCTAGGCAGATCAAATTAAATAATTTCCATTGCCATTAGAAGGTAACATCTTGCCTCTACTGTAAAGAATATTCCCTGCAGTGTCCTTAAAGAGAGATATGAGATAGAAAATCTGAATTTTACTTGCTTTATTTGCTGTTTTGGCTCCAGCACAGTATATACATGTGAGGAAGATTTTTTTTTCTCTTCACTATATTTTTTCAGGTAAGACTTAGAGGCTCTAAGTGTTTTGTCCAATTGAATGACTATTAGGAAAGTATAAAATGGAAATTATTTAAATTTGTTTGAAAAAAGATTCCGTTTTCCTGGATATCCTCAATTTCCATTAAATCTGAAAAAAACAGAAAATTATGACTGTATAATTAAAAAAGGGGACCTGAGACATGGTTTAATTTCAGGAGAATAAAAATATTCTCAGTTCTGAAAAGCAGGCAGAAATGAGCAAATAATAGAATCATATCCTGAGTATTCATTAAAAATTGGAACTGTTGGGAAGCCTCAGCTTTTCTTCCACAGCGGGATGCTAAATCTCTGTCGATAAGGGAAACAAGGTGAAAATTAAAATCAATAATGGAATTATAGCACTCATGCTATTATATAGGAAGAAATTTTGCAATATAGAAATGTAAGCTTTGTATGTGTACTGAACACAGCATTTGCATATCAGATTTGCTGAGAAGTTTGATGTTAGGCTATCTGTAAGGTACATGAGGCTTGCCCCACCACCACCCCTAACAGGCAAACAGAAACTATTTTGCTGCTATCATAAGTGTCATAGGTATTTTTAACTGCAGAGAATGCATATTCTGTGTTCTTGATAATATTCCGGGAATGTTGTAGGAAGGTTCTATTAAAAAAAACGATGAAATTCTACTCAATGCAGACTGAAATTAGAAGAAAATATTCTTGATATAAAGGTGGAAAATTTTCTAGGACAAACTGAGAGTGGAATTGTATTTGGAATTATGATTGTGTGCACACTGCACACTGCACACTGGGACGAGGCAAGATTGGACATATTCATGCACTATACAAAGAATGGATTTATTCCAAGATGTGGGCTGAATTTCAGATAGGTTAGTCTTTTAAAGGAATGATCTTCTCTTTCCTATTCCATCACTTCAACTTCTGGACATGTAGTTGCAGTCTTGGTGAGAGCAGCACAGTTGAAATGCACATAATAATAGGTATATTTCCTTTATTCAGCAAGATATAGAGGTCAAAAATGTTGTTTATGCTGGATGGATGCTTACAAACTTAAGCTTTTCCTAATAGAACAGTTTTGACAGCTGAGATTGGTTCAGCTTCATGACATTCAGAAATCCATCAGTACATGTCATATTGTTCACAGCAGGATACTTTATGATTACATACTGTAAATTACTCTGCAAACACATAGGTTTAAAATAATCCTAAAATATTAGGAATGAGGAAACAGAAATCCAATTAAAGAATATTGTGACCATAAAATGCAACAATATTATATCTAGGGTAAAAAAGACTGTAAAAAAATAATTAAATTATGCCTCTGCGAATGATTTTATTTGTTCAAGTGAAAATCAGTCTTACAAACAAAAATTAGCATTATTTCATCAGGAACCTCACATATAGCATGAATATAATCATGAATATAATAAAAATTTTATTTTAAGAGAAGTACGTTATCAGAGGCTTTTGTCTCTTCTGATATAATCAAGATGAACCTTAGGGGTACTCTACTTTGACTTTGTAAAGCTTATGTCTTCAGCTATGTGCAGTGTGTGATGGAATTATTGTACAGTGTTTGTCAGTAAGGTATAGTAGTCTTAGGAATGGCTAATTCTGCCAAGTATTCTCTGAGGTGATTAATTGTTACTCCTTATTTCAGTAAGTGACTAATTTATGATGCCAGAGACTTACTGCCTGATGATTAGCATGTGACAAAGTGATTCCAAATTGTATGAAGTTACTTGAACTTCAGCAAGGCTGGAGTAATGCCAGTGTTATATGAGTGGAATTTCAATGGAAACAGTATGGATAGACCCAGGGAAATGTAGAGTGCTCTTTTTTTTCCTTTGTATAAGTTGCTGGTGCTGTACCTGAGTGTATCTGCTAAGAAATACTGATGAATTCAATATAGAGATTTAATTTATTTATTTTGTTTAAATTCAATAGATACTTTGGAAGAAAGGATAATACATTACTTATCAGCTTTCTAAAAGTACATACTACGAGGAAAAATTGTCTGTTAATTTAGTAAAACATGTGGTTAAAAAATGGAAGGAAAACCTATATCCAACAGTTGCTACTCAAGTCTCTTGAAATGGAGACTGGAACAGAATGTAAGTGTCAGATATAAAGAGAAATTTTCTTGTCTCAGCCACATGTTCAGCTTAAAAAACAATGAAAGAGCTTCTACTAAGCAATAGTTTTACTTATTTACTTACATTTATAAAGTCTTTCAGCTGATGCCCAGTAGATAAACTTGATCATATACCCACTTTTGTGTTTTACAGTCCTGTCTTGTTCTTTGACTCAGGACTTGAGAAAAATAGATAGCATGCAACCATTTTTTGACTATTTCAGTTCATTCAAGTCACATTTTCAATTGGTTTGTTTTTGTTTGGTTTTTTTTTTCTATAGCAATAAAGGACAGATTTTTTTATTTAATGGGTGAACAAATTTAAAAACATGCATTGGAGAACACACATTACCTAAATTACTTTTCATTCTTTCACCTACAGCAGACAGTGCTGTGAAGAGACAAAACAGAATTTAAGATCTTGAGCTAAATACTGCAAGATTTGGGACAGGATCAGAAGACCCAGAAAAAGCTTCTGTTTTTATGGAAATCAAAGTTGGGGTAAAAAGAATTCTTCTGGAAATGTGGTCCTTTCATTACTCTTTTAAGATAAACAGAAAAGACATGCATCCAAAAAAATGAATTGATCTTCAACATATATCCTTTGAAGTTATTGTGATGAACTAGTAATAGAGTTCCTTACAGAGAATCTACTTTTGATCAGCAGTAGTATATGTCAGAGATTTTTCCTCAAAAATTGATTCCACCGTAGAACACCTGTCCAGAACCTTCTATGAATATATCCAGTTTCTCTGTACCAAAGCTAAGTCAACAACCTCCACACAAATTTGGAGCTAATACTAAAGTGTACTACTGAAGTAATGTTTCTGATAGTGAACTTTTAATGACTCAAGAGACTTCTTTACTAAACTTTGTAATGAATCAACCAACTTTACATAAGGATCAGATTAGGGATATTCATACTGGCCAAAGTTTAAACAAACCTCTATGTTTTTAGTATTTTTAGTTTACATCTTAAATGAGGTGTAAGATCATCAGAATTTCTGGTTTGACTTCCCTCTATTTGACTACACAGGACTTGAGTTTCCTTAGATGTATTTGCAGTCATCTCATATATAAAAAGTAGAGAAGCATATGAACTTAGAAGTCAAAAATCATAAGATTTCCTGCATCATACAAAACAATTTGCACACAGATATTTCCATGGACCATTCTAATGCAAGCATATTATCACCTATCAGGACATTGCAATTGCTTCTAATAATTTTTTAAATTTAGTAAACTTCATGCCGGCATCCTAAAACCTCAGGCTAACAATCTAATGTTTCTCTTTACAACCAGAAAGTGTTGAAAGTGTTTTACTTCATGTTTTGTAACTCAAACACTGGTTTTTAGGTTACATTAATAATGGTTATGTAAAAAGGGCTCTTTTTGTTTGCTTTCTTTGTAGGACTATAAGTAGAATCTCCTTAGTATAGGAGGCTGTTTTTTTTTCCCTGGTAACAATCAATGCAAATACATATGGGAAAATTCTTCTAAAATCACTGTAGATAAGGGAGGATAATGTTTCATGAAGTGAGAATATTAAACTAGTGGGAAGAACTGATTCAATCTTATCAGGACATTTTTGCTTCTTTAATTTGAATTCAGACCTTGTTTTGCCAAGAGACTAAATTTCATTTACTTAATTTTCTTTATAGGTTTTTCTTTCTGTTTTGTTTTGGGGTGTTTTTTTGGTTTTTTTTGGGGGGGGGAGGTTTATGCTCCTTTCAGGAAATTAACTTAAGAAAGGGAAAAATTTAGGAATAAAGACTAGAGGAAAACAGAGAGAAAACTAAATATAGAACATTGTGTAATGTTGTGTGGTAGTGTCCAAATGTGGATAAATTGGTGTCTACATGATTACTTGCATCCTCACAACTGTAAAAGGGGAAAATAATCTAATTGAAATTCAGCTGTTAAAGTAACTTTAACCCACCGGTACTAAAAAGCCACAACATGAGCAGTTGTAGTCCTGCCATGCCCCTAACTCCAGCAGAGATAGGGGGATAGGATATAATATAAAAAAACACTTTAGATCCTAAAAAGAAATCACGTATTTTTGGAAAGAAATCTATAATTTATTCATTGATGAGGATAGATACTGATGTCCCATAAGGTATTTTTCTGGCCTTTTTCCTAGGTTTACCTTTTCCAGTCTGTTTCCTTGTGCACAATTAATGCATTGCAATAGCTGGAGCTGCACTGAATGTCTGAGTCAGGGCCCAAAGGAGGAGTTTCAGCTGCCATTATCTTCACATGTAACATGTTAGCTGACCTAATGACAGTCTAAAGATCTTACCCCAAATATCAATATTTCTCTTTCACAAACACAATATTGGCAGCTTGGATTTAATGGGGCAGTGATGAACAACAAAACAAAAAATTAAGAAAATGTGATTCTGGCTTTAAGTCTCTTTATTCAACTGTGTCTTCACAAGAATATGTCTAAGAAAGTAAGATGAAGTCAAAAGCTCACATAATAATCACATTTAACACATACATGATTGTCATAGTTCTGAATTATTATTTAAATTTTCACACAAATTCTTTTTACCTTTTAGACTTCTATTATTAATATTCTGTGTAACTGCCTAGAGGGAAAAATTCATATATATATATATAGCGAGAAAAAAATTAAATCTTTCACAAGCCATTTTGTTCATTTCTGAGAGGGGATAGGTGTTTTGACCTTAGAACAAATTGAAATTACTAAACTTTACCTTCAGCATCCTCTGAGGACTCAGATGTTTCAGCACCATGAAATGAAGCTGCCAGGAATTCAGATTTATGGAACTTCTTCTGATGTATAGAGTGAATAAGCTAATATGTTAGCATGTTATATTTATAAAATTGATCTCAATGTCCTTGTTTTTAAAACAAAGGAAAAAGCTAAAAAGTAGCAAAATTAGCTAGTTTGTTTGTTTGATTATTTTGATATAGCAGTCAGTAAAAAAATCTGCATATTCCAAACAAATTAGGTTTGAACATAGACCTGAAATTTGTTTTCCTTGCAGTAGCAGCATACAATACTCTGCAAGAGAAGACTAAATAAAGAAAAATTTACTCCAGTGGGGATGTTCTGTTAGCTGACACAGATAAAGAGAGAAGGGCATTTTAACTCATGATGGCAGCTGCCAAAGGGGAGGCAACCCTGATATGGTAACCCTGCTGCCTTCCTCCATGCTGATCAGAGAATAGTGTGTCTGCTTGGGACACCCTGGCTGTACTGAGGTCTAGGGCTTGCCCTTCACAAAACAAGGTCCTTAGCAGGTGAGTGCTTTAGAGGCAAAGCCACTAGCTCAGCTTCTGCCAAGTCCTTGGAGAGACCTAACTCCAACTCAAAATCTGAGAGTACAGGTGCTCTGCAGAGGTGCACTCTATAACAACAATACCACCACAGTTCTTCTGCTGAATAGATGTCCTTCAATTTAGGGCGAATCATAAAAATCTCTGTTAATACATAGATTATAATGTAGAATGATCCAGCATATCCATAACACTAAATGTGGTCATTAATTGTATTCTTTGCATTTCTTTTTGCTTAGCAAATGTCATTTGAACTTTATTACAAGTGCATATATGTACACATACACAGTGTAATAAATCTGTACCAAGCTCTGCTATATTACTGAATCATACAATGTTTAAGCAAAAACTATTGAAAGTAAAAAAGGGTAATAAAGATATGGCTTTCATATCATGCTAAAGCAGATTTCATTGTTGACAACAGTGTTCATGCACAGCAAAATCTGAAATTTCCCATTCTCCTAAAATAACACAGACCTACAAGGCAAAGGAGCAGCAGAAGACATTTTCTCCACACAGTACCAGGGCTTACAAAGGCAATACTGACAGAAACGTGCTCCCTGAAATAATGTGAAATTTGAATTAGCATGGGGCTTTATGGATGATTTCTCAGATCTTGATCCATGCTGGGGAAAGTGGGAAAAAGCAGAGGCATCACAATTTGAATTGTGGAAAAGATTTTATATTCCTGTTGAAAATAAATAGGTAAAAATTAGGTAGATTTTAGTGGACACTGACTTTCCTACCATATGTCCAGTACAACAAGTGTAATTACCTGCTGACTTTAGGCATGCAACTAGAAACACTAAATTGTAGTGGAGTTTGAGAACTGATAGGCATCAGCACAAGTTTCAGTCAGTGAGCCTCAGATCTTGCTAAAGCCAATCCCAGCAAGGGGTTTTAAAACTGCCTGTGGCATTTTCAAATCAATCTATCAGTCCGTAGGTAGCAGTGTAAAGAATGCACAGCCAGCACAATACCTGTTCCAAGCAGTGACAACCCTGCAAGTGCATTCTGAGCAAGCCACAAGCACTTCAAAAGTCCTGAGAGGAAAGAATCACAATAAATGAGTCTCTGTTCCCAAGAGGTTGAAACATCATTACAAGGGTCAGGAAAAAGCAGTGCCACTTGAACAAGGAATAATATATTATAAAATTAGGTGCATGGAAAAAATGCTTTTGCATGCAGATCGCCCTAGCTTATTACAACATTCATCTTTCTAATAACATTTCTTCTTTTTTTTCATGGAATCTAAAGCCTATTTTCTTCACTGTTGCAATTTTTTTTCTCATATTTATTCAGAGAAAAATTGCAACGTTTCAGGCCAAACTTAAATTAATCCTATAAGGCTTGACCCATCAATGAAAAAGTTCTCTTCTGTGCAGAGCAAAGAAACCTGGTGCAGGTGAACAGCAGCTAGCTGCTATTGAGGTTATTATAGTGTGCTCTGGAAGAACATGGTAAGACAGGCTTTAGAGTAGGATTTTAGTATTAAAACAACCAGCTCACATTGGGAATGGTGCTTTCCCGTGAAGTAATATCTGTAGGTGAACTCAAAAATGGCTCTCATTTCTGGAAGATTGGTATGGATTGGTATGATGTTCAATTGGTAGTGAAACAAACAGGTAGTGAAAAGACAAGACTTGCACAAAAGATTCTCTGAATGTCAGTGGTTGAAAATAGCCATATTTGCCATATTTCTCTGTATACTTGCATTTCCTGGAGTCTGTTGGCAGAGACACAGTTTGCTTCTGTTCCATGAGTGGTCATTTTATTGACTGTTTCCAGTGCATTTGGAAATCTTATCTTCCAATCGTCAAGTACACAAACTGCCAATCCAAAAGCAGCATTTTTTCCCCTTAGGTAAAACCCAAGAAAAATTGAGAATATTTGTTTTGAAAGTCTTTTTGGAATGGTGTTTAACTCAAGGCCAGCTCCTACCTAGGTGTACAGTGATTAGCACAATGATAAATAGAATTTTAAACTTAAAAGCTTCTTCTAATAAGGAAAACACAACAGTAAAGAAGGTGTATTTCCTTACACTAGCTCTATATTAAATATTCACAACTAAAATAGCATTTTATGAGTCCTTGTTAGTCATGCTCATCAGAATTGTGGTTAATGAGATCTAAATCAATTCTTACTTCTCATTTTCCATGATTGGCTTGAGTTTATACTGGCAATTATCAAGCTACAGAATATTTTTGTTTTATTTACTGCTCTAGATTATTTGCTGGCATAAGTGTTAAGGCAAATAATTAAGCCAGACTAAAGGTAAGAAGAACTACATAGATGGAAGTGGAAGAATGTAAATTCATCTCTCCAACCTGACCATTCCTGAAAATTTTATTTGAAGAAATATCAGAAAATAACAGTGAATGGGTTATCACTAAAACTGCTAAGGGAAAAAAAAAAAGACTGGCACTTAATTCCACCTGTTATCTGGTGTAAAACCCACATAGCATTAGGAAAAGAATGGACTAATATACCAGAAAATAGGAAAGCATATTTATTTTTTCCCATTACATGTATATATATATATATATATATATATATATATATACACACACACATATATATGCCTATGTCTCTATTTAATTCTTTCATATAACCTTTTGTTTCTGCATGTATCAAGGGAGTCTTGAGGATGCTTGGATTCCTGCTTGCATGCAAATCTATTTATCTGTTTGCATTTCACAGAAAGTCTCTTTGCTGAAAGGTTTACAATGTTGTTTAGCTTAGATTCCTTTGCAGATTATATACACCTCACGTTCTTGGTAAACTTGGTTATATTACGTTACACTGTATTACCTGTGAGGTAAAACTTTTAGATAAACCCAACACATTTGGAATTTGGATTTGTAGGGGTTTCCTTTGTTTTTGGGGTTGTTGCCTTGGTTTGGTTTTTATTATTTCAGTGTTTCCTTTTTAGTCCCATACAGCTTATCTTCTTTTCCATATTGATTTTTACTACTGAGATTCTTGTAGTCCAGAGTGCTAGGACTTCATACAATTTTATTGTTAGAAATCATGTTTTGTATGGTCATGTGTTCAGTATATGGCTTCAGATAAATTCCCATGAGATTACTGGAATATGAGATCTAACCTAAATCAAAAGTAATAATGAACAAGTACTTTCTTAAATATAGACTTGAAATTTCTCCTAGTTTTTGCAATCTGCAATGTGTTGTCACCATGTCCAGTTCTATTATTACCCTCTGTTCCAAAAGTAAATTGCATGTAATGCTGTTACATGAATATAGTTGTAGTGACAACCCAGAATGATTTTTTTTTTTACCAGAGCAGCTTATATAAGGTAAAAATTAGAGGTAAGTTAAAGAAGGAAAGAAGAGGTATTGAAATATAAAGCTTTTGTTAATTCTTTTTGTAATTTTTTCCATAATCCCTTGTTCTACAAACTACATACTTTTGAAGAGCATAGTAGTTATTTTCATAAAATCTAAAACAATAGAAGCAAAAGAAAAATATTTTTTTACTTAGATGCTGTCAATGTCCCCTCTAAGAGTTCAATAACAAGTAACAGCTAAGCTCTAGTTCTTTACAATGGTTAATTACAATAATATTTTTCTACTGGTACATTTTATTTTTGATCTTTTATTAGGATAAACTGGTTTTGAGGGATAACAAACTTTTTTCATTTCACTTATGTTTACTAAAAATTACTGCTTGTCTAGAAATTTGCATTACAATAATCTCTACTCAGGTGTATAAAACATGCATATTATTAAAAAATTCATTTAGTGTGGTTGAAGGATTCAAGTTTAGGGAAACAAAGAGGAAAAAAGTGTTTAAGAGAATAAAAGTATACTAGGAAAAAGGATAGTTGATAAAAATTCTTTCAAAATAATTTAAACTCAAAGAAGCATGTAGATTAGGATTATGACACAAATTATAGTCTCTTTCTCCCTCTGTGAGATGAAATGACAGAAACAAAACTGAAAAACAGGGTGATGTTGTCTAAATCAGGTCAGGTTAGCAACTGTAAGCCAATCTAAGAAATCTACAGTTTATAAGGAAAAAATCAACACTCTCAGAATGTTATTGTAGGTACATTTTGTTCTGTACATAATTCTATTAAAAATGAAGAAAGAAAAATCTAGGAAATTTACAAATTTGCAGTATTTAACATGCAGATGATGATGAAGATTGCTGAACTGTTATGGCATCGTGTCCAGACTAAACTAAACCCTATTACTAAAATAAGCTGTTCAATAGAGCTACATCTCCTGCAATCATTTTCAAGTGGACTTCTGGGCATCACCCACTGTTCCCTGCTGTGGTGACTTGATTGTGGTAAGCAGTGAAAAAGCATCACTTCATGCATGATCAAGTTCTGACTTCTTTGTGAAAAATCATACCATGACAGTTCCAGAGCCTTGGGCACCTTGGGCCTGTGTACCAGAGTGAATTATTCTCAAGAGCTACACTCCAAAACAGATATTTCAATGCTTTTAAAAGCATTGAAAAGCACTGGATATCATGCATTAAACACATTATGTTTGTCATGTGTTTAATGCAGGAGTGGAACAGTGCACATCTGTACACAGCCAAGTGTGTGCAAGGAAATTTACTCCACACAGCAAGAGCCATTCCAGGACTGGGCCTGACTCTGGCTGCACTAAATTCAGTAATTTGCAAAACTGGACTGGATGGTACAGCACTGGGGTGAAAAAAGACCAGTGCTCTCGAGCAAACCATCATTCCTACATTGCCTCAGAGATCTGTTTAGGAATGGTCAGAGCAAAAAAGTACAGCATAATAGCAGTTAGCACTTACCGGTATGTTGTTCTTTATCCTTTCCAAGCACTTTACAAGCCTTGACTAATTAATTAATATGTATCACTCATGATTAGACAACATTGCAAGAACTCAGTATATGATTCTCTAATGGCTGTTACTAAGAGGTCCCTTTGGGAAGCACTCAAAAAGGTTAATGATTAATGTTGCACAAGTCATTAATTCAGCCTTTCTAGACAAGTTGCTCTGGTATGTGCTTAAATTATCCCACATACTCACAATTTTATATGGATTTATGTCTTTGAAACATGGGGTTTATATACTAGAAAAGCATGGGGTTGGTTTCCTAGAAAAATTTCTAGAGACAGATGTATTTAAACATAATTTTCCCTTATTGTTTTGTAGAAATTTATATGCGGTCTACATTGTCCAGCCTGTAAGAAAACAAGCAAAGCAAAAAGCAGTAATATAAGAGTGTTGTACAGTGTGCTTTGTATGATGCTTTTCAGAAATATGCAGCATGAATCAGAAATGAGAAAATATTCAATTACAATGTTGTTGCTTTTTGGCAGCTTTCTGAAATGCTTTTTAGAAACTTGCTTCTTTCAATTAATGATAAAATCACACGTTACTTGGTTACAGCTGTCCAAATCCAGGAAATATTGAGTTTCAGCCCTTTGGTGAGTTACAACAGGAAGCCTTAAAATCTCTACTTTTAAGACTTTAACAGGAAAATAACCCCAAACCTCTTTTCTGGACTTCTGTCTGGGATTAGGTTAATAAAGCCCTTTTACATGCCACTTAGCGATGGTGTGCTGAAACTGACAGCTGGGGCATGACAGCATCTTGTTTAACAATGTTTTGCCAGTATTTGGGCAGGTTTATAAGAAAGGCTGGCATATTTTGTCAGTAGTGTTTATATTTAAGCTTCTTGTCATATAAATAAAAGGGCAAAATGTGTAAAGCACACACATGTAAATGACTGCTGCTCCTATTGAAAGAATTTCCTTTTTTGAATTTTCACTGAACAAAAAAACCCCAAAAACATATCCGTTGAGTTATGTGTACTTCCTTTTATCTTAATCATGCTAAGGGTCACGTTTAACTAGAGTCTGAATCTGTGCCTTCCTTCATCCAAGCCAATATTTTTCATATTTTCCTTCCAGTGCCTCAGTTTCCCTGCTTCAGGAATGAGTTGGTTTCTCCAGAACTGAACCAAAGTGAGAACTGCAATAGGCAGCATAAATGATTAGGTGCAGAAGGAGCCAAGCAGAGTTGACTTTTTAATGCCATGTTATATTCAGCTGGACTAAATCCTTCTGGAGGAGAATTTTCTCTTGTGTACATTGGCCTTTATTTGGAAAAAGATTGTTTATAATATTTTGTCTTGCTAGAAAGTTTTCCTGTAAAAAAATTAAAAATTGGCATGCATAAAAAAAATCCTGAGTGATTGAACCTAAAAAGCATTTAGAAGCACTTTATTTTATGTTTTAAGAAAAATAAAAACAAATATTTTTTTACAGGTGATACTAAAGATAGAGAATCAAAACCTATAACTAAATTTGTGAAGCTAAGCCTGTAAACAAGAATATCACAATCTTCTCAGGGATGCAGACTTCACTTTCAGATTACTTTTACACAGCACAAGCATAGTCAAAAGCTAATGTTATACCCTTCTTCACTGGCAACAGCTATATTCACACATCCTGTCTAAACATTCTATTTTAATTTAAGACTTGCGCATAAAAATTGAAGAAATAATGTTTGTCTTTTGTCATGAGATTAAAAAAAATCTATATGCTCACTTGGCATTTATAGCAGGTTTTCTGTTTATTTTTAGATTGAGGAATTTCAATTTGTTTTATTTTTATTTTTAATTTACACAAAGCCCTAACAAAATATCAAAAAAAAAATTAGATTAAACTGTGTTCTGACTGCATTTTGCAATGATGTTAAGGTAATTGTATTTAACTGCATTGCATTTGCACCAAGCTTTAAAAAAATTAGGAATTTAATATCTTTAAGATATTAATAAAGATATTTAATATCTTTGCCAAACACTTCACTCTTTATTTTCCAAGTATATGAATTCTAGAATAGATTGGGTGAGTTTTGCAGGTGAAATTTGTAAATATTTGAAAACACCTTTTAGCATGTGGTCTTCAGCAATTATTTAGGATTTCAAGATTGTACAGTAAAAAGAGATACCATAAATAATTGATATTTTATAATATCATCGGTGTTTTCCTATAGCTTTAATCTGGACTAATTTTAGTATTTTATTTGATATTAATTCAGATAAGAAAGAAAGTGAACATTTGGTACAAATTTGGTTTGGAGTGTATCTTTTGGTTTTTTTAATGTTTGGGTGGGTTTTTTTTAATTTTGTTTTGTTTGGTTTGTTAGTGGGAGTTTTTGTGGGTTTTTTAGTTTTTTTGTTGTTGTTTATGTGTTTGTTTTTCTCTCAAGGAAGTAGAATCCAGTGAGTTCTTTAATAGAGTTATTTTGAAATTGTTATGAAAAGTAAGGAGTATTTTTTCCTTTTCTCCTTCTTTTTCTCTCTTTTCCCTTTGCCTTTCTCTTGATGCCTTGAGAAGGCTGACCTAGAACAGAGGCTGGACAGAGTTAAAGAATAAAGTAGGTATTTATTAAAAGGCCTCAATGGATCCACCTTGGGCAGTACAAGAGCCCAGCCAGGGCTATACAACCAAGATGAATCCAAAATGGTCACAAAAATGGATGACCAGTCATGGGGTCTCACACTTTTATAAGTTTTGGTCCATTTCCATATTGGGATTAATTTTACAATTACACCTTCAGTTCATGAAGTCCCATCCTTGTTTTTCTCTCTTCAGTTCACCGTTTATGCTTTTGGGCCTGAAACTTGGATTGGCTGTCCTTGGTCCCCAGATAGAAAACGAATGTTTTGTCTCCCTACTCTGTGAAGAGAGCTTACCAACACTTCATATGAAGCTCAGAACTACGCATTAAAGCAGCACAGAATCTGAAAAAATATAGAAGCTAAAACTTGAGGCATCATTCTTTCCTTTTTTTTTTTTCTTTATCCCTTTTTTTCCCTTTTCCTTTGGCCTTTTCATTTTCTATAAGGGAAAAAGAAGTAGTAGAGGGACTAAAATTATCCAATATTTAATTTGCTGAAAGCAATTAAAATAAAATAAAATTAAAACAAATCTAGGGACTACATTTGACTCCCTGAAAGGACTCTTGCTTGGTACTGGCCTTGCCATTCTTTTACTGCACTTGCTTGTGCAGGAGGTGTCTTCTTGTACTGTGATATTATGATAGGTATTCCTTTCCCCCAAATTCTTTGTTTGGAGAGTACCTAGATGATGGCTAACTCAGTCTGTATTCTGCCAGTAGGAGTGACAAATACTAAATTTTGGAAACAGACACTATTTCACCATGATAGTCTGTGACATTGAAGGATTAAGAGATTATTTCATCTATACAACCCATCATTTGGTCAGAAACTGGAAAAATAAAAAAGATCTATTCATTAACTCGTGGTATTTTTTTGTAGTACCATTCATCATAATGTTCCAATTAGCTATTAATGTACATGTCACACATGTTATTATAAGATTTGCACTGTAACTCATCATTGATTAACTGAGTGATCATTTTAAAGTGCTAGAGGAATTACATGAAGTAGCTGTCATCTGCTTTCACCTATGTTTAATTTATGCTCATTACAGTTGTCAAGGATACATTTTTTGCTGCATATGCAAATGTTATGATGCTCTGTTATTTAATAAATCTGAATAAATATTTTGACAGTGAAAGATTCAAATGAAGAAAAATACAACTCATGCACAAGTAATGTAATATGTTGTTAGCAAGGAAAACATTCCTACTTTCCTGTGTAAGTTTTAAAAAATAAAAATAAAAATTAAGATTAAAAATAAAAATACCTCTCCCTTCACATCTATTGCTGCAGTGCTTGGAGGTATTTAATACTGCAGTTAAAACCCAATTTGAGAAATACCCAACAAAAAAAAAATTAAAAAATCTAAGCAACCACTGACAATATTGATGTGAAAAGACAGTTAATCATGTTTAATTTACAGAAAATACCCTCATATCCCCAAAAAAGACTTTGGAGCACTGATTCATAAAAAAAAATTACTAAATGTACATTTCCATCAGATGCCAGCTGGACTGAGAGTCATTGTGGTACACAGAGCAGAACATAATTTACTTTAAATTTACTACATTTAGAGGACTCGAATAATATATTGTCAAATGATACTCAGACATTTCCATTCCTGTTTATGCTGCTACCTGGGCAGTATTTCTTTGAAAGAAGTGTTTGAGGATGTTCCACAAGGGCACCTTGGGCACCCAGGACATTACACATCAGAGGGTACACAGACAGAGGGATAGAGGGATAACAAAGAAATTCACATGAGTATGTTACAATAAAGGTTAAAGAGACTTTTAGTTTACTTCAGAGCAAAAATATTGCTCAAACTTATTAAAAACAAACACTAATGAACAATAGGAATTAATGTCTCTGATGCAGATTTGAATACTAGAAACATGTCCAAAAAGAGGGGTTTTTGTAGTAAATATTGAGGCATGCCTGAATCTGTCTTTAACATATAAAGACAGAGTGTTTGGGGTGAAAAATAAAGGTCTTAGCTTTCACACTGATGATTTTATTTTCTCTCTTTTTCTTTTCTTATAATATGATCCTTAACTGGGATCTTGATATTCATGAAAATTGAGAGTTCATGACTAGGGTGTAATGACATGAAACTAGCATCCAGATACTAGGCAGAAGATGATCTAGGGCGTTAGTAAATTATGAGTCTTGCAAATAATTCTATTATTCCTTTGTAGTGAATTAAACCACTTAATTTATTCTTCTGCACATGAAAGAGTCTGGCCCATCCACTAATTGTATTGCTTCCTCTCATTTTTGATGAGCATATTTTCATAATGTTTTGTAATTTGAATTCTTCTTACTTTCTCCCTGATACATTGGAATTCCATCCATCAAGAAGAGAGGAATTTTGATTTTCCTTTGTGATGTGGAATCTGTGTTGTCCCAGGAACAGTTTTAGCTTCAAGGAAATAAATACATTACAAGTTCAGTTTCCCTAACTTCCACTTAAGACTGTTACTTGGTTTCAGCTGTAGAAACAGGTGTAATCCTACCATCATCAGAAATTAACATTTTTAATATTTTGGAAATAGAGAAAAAATTATGCTTTTTTAAAATTATATATTCATCTGACAGATAATAATTTATTAGGTGGCATCACTAGTGGAAAAGCTAGCGTGAACCTCATAATCTATTAGGAAATGAAACTTGTGGAATTCTCAGAACATAAAAAGTTCTTTTAAAAGGTTCATTTCATTATTTAGACAAGGACAGACATCGCATTATGTATGACATTTTGTTCATGAAAGAAGAAAGAAATAGGCTCCAAAGTTTCTGGGGAAAAGCTTAACCTGTATCAAAGTGATTAAAATAAATGGGAAAAAAGTAACTGGATAATGTGCATTTAAGCCAATCTTCTAGAAAAATGTTTTATGATTAGTTAATTCTACTTTTGGGGGCTGGATGGCGACTTAGCTGCATTAAGTCTGATTACTTTGGAATGCTCTTTCAGATAGTTTAAATGGAAAAGAAAAAACATGAATGGCTGTAAAAATAACTTACTGCATTTGGACACAAGCTGGTGTTGAATTATTTAAAAAGGAAATCTATGACAAATATTAAATGAGAAAAAATTATCCAGTTTAATATATACCAGAAAATGAGAGAGATCTTTTAAGAATTATTTTATTAGGAAAGCTTAAGAATTGACAATCTAAAAGTACTATATGCAATGTAAGATTGAATTGAAATAATATTTCTTTAAGTATGTTAGTATTACACTGATTTTAGATGGCATGAACTTAATATAAGGCTACTTTCTCAATTAATTTATATATTACAGATACTTAACTGACTTTAGAAAGAAATACAAACTGTTGTATGGTTATGATTAGAAAAATAACAAGTCTAGAACTATGGAAATAAGGGTTACTGAACATCTGCAGTTATAATTACTCAGTGAATATTAATATTGCCATAAATTCACTGAAGTATCTAAAAGTATAAAATTAAACAGATTACATTTTAAAAATTTTGTATCATAGAGTCCTGCAGAAAAAGTAAACATTACTCTAGGAATTGCCTAGAGGGCAACCCCCTATGTAATACATGTACATGAGCTTTGAATAAAAAGATGCCTTCCTCTGGACTCAGTAAATGATAAAATAAATACTGAGGTCACCAAGAGCCATAAAGCTCCAACTTCCATCTTGTGAAGACTAAGGACAGAGGATTGAAAGGAAGTTCAAAGGCTGGGCAGAGTTGTGGCAATGTGTATTATATCACTATATAATGAGAGCACTCACATATTAATTTTAATATGAACACACATATGATGTTCTCAAAGTTTTTCTTGAAAAATGTGAGCAAAGGAGGAAGATCTCTACTAACTAATTTAGCAAATCATTTAACTCTTTTGTGTAACAGCTTTAACGCTATTGAACTTTACTTGCAATTCTAATGGGAAGTTCAGTGTTTGAAAATTCCTGCTATGCAGGAAGTAGTGATTTGAAATATTTGCTAATATGTAGGATGTTTACACATCTGACATACTTGGTTCTCAATACTTGCATTCAGCTATCTGATTTTTTTTATCAAACCCCTCCCTCCTCTTCCTCGGAGTAGTACTGTGCCAGTACCAGTTTTGTGGAACATTTCCAGAGTTGTAACAAAATAAGACTTTTTTTGTAAGTAGTGATTGTTGAATTTTTTTGTAGAAGATGAGAATTGTCCCTGATATATGCTGGAAAATTGTTAATACAAACATGTAGGGAACTACATTATAACTAACACATAGGCAGCTGGCTGTAAGTATTATTATGATACTTTCTAAAGGAAATTATTGAGATATTGCAATTTGCATTAAAAAATGCCCTACAGTGTGTAAAATTGAATTCATAGGTATTCAGGAGCACACTAGATAGTATCATTCCCTTCCAGTCACATGAGATTCTCTTAGTGGTACAAATACAATAATTTAATTTAATAATTATAGGCCAAATCTTGGCAGGAAAGTCACTATGATAAACTATAGACTTTGCAAGCCATTAAATATAACCCTCCTTTCCACTGAAAATTAGTTTATCTGGTTTTGGTTTTTTGCTCCAGACTCTGTATGGACTATTTTTATCAATATAAAATATGCCTTGAATACCATGTTTGCCCAAACATTTATTCCCCAATATGACATAGATGTTTTGAAACACTCTTGACAAGCACAAAAACTATCATTCAAACAACTGCCAGTGCCTCATGTCTTAGGTGAATTTTTCAGGTTATCAGACACTGTATAAGTGTCTAAGAAAAATGATTGCAGAATATACCATTCCTACTATAAAGAAATATTGGTAACTTCTCAGTGAAGCTGAAGAAAATGTAAGTGACTCAGGTGAGAAATAAGCAGACACACCACTACAGGCTGAGGCATAACTGTGCAAAGCAGCTTTGCAGAGATGCTGTGGAAGAAAAGTTAATAATGAGCCAGCAGGGTATCCTTGTGACAAAGGTGGCCTACAGTGCCATGGAATGCATCAGGCAGAGAGATGCCAGCAACACTTGTGAGAAACACCTGGAGTGCTGTGTCCATGTGTGGGTTTCTGGGATGACAGAGATGTGGAATGAGGTCAGCAAAGGGCCACAAAACTGAGGGAGATTGGATTCTTTTTTGTAGAAAGAAAAGCTGAGAGAGCGGGAGAAGACAGAGCAGGTCTCCAGGACATTCCAGTATTTTAATAGACATTAATGAATGTGATTTCTCTTAAGCAGTATAAATGGATCCTTAGTCTTTTCAAAGTAGGTGTTTTTCTGTAAATCTGATTTTTACAAAAGCCTCTGTGTAAACCTGCGCAAAATTTTGGAAATTGAATCAGGACATTTTTGATTGCAGCAATGTTGCTCCTTTCTAACTCCCTTAATACAAAAAAGTTGGTTTGATTGGATGTTCTTTAAAGGACAACTAGGGCCCTGAAATTAATGGCAGCAGCAACAAAACCAACAGGTTTTCCATGTAGATGTCTGCAGGCAGAGGAGAAAATCTTGGCAAGGATCATATTCAAGTAGTGCTGCTGTCAGGGATTGCCCCTGAAAGTAATTTTTTTTCTCATTTCCAGTTGTTTTTTTGTCAGTTGCTGGCAAGTATCAGTGCCAGGAAGAACACTGTGAGAGAAAATGAAGTACTCTGACAAAATTAGAGATGGAAAAGTGCCAACATATGTCTGCTTATTGAGGATTGAGGGAACTACTGTGTTGGCACATAACAACGTAGCATTACACTGAAAACATTTACAAAGAGAAAAAGCCAAGATAGAAAAAAATATTCTATAGGCAGTCCGCCAGTTCTTTTAATATAATTTAATTTGCTAATTGAGAAAAATGCTGGTGCAATTTACTCAGCTTGCACATGCTACTGTGTCTTACCATCCCTGCAGAAAAAGAACTCTCTATTTGAACCATGTGAGTGCTATTAACTTGAAAAAAACCTTTGCTTTCTCATTTGGATACAAAGTTTCAATATCTAATGATGAACATTCAAGATGTGTTACTTATTTAGCTGCATTTTATTGAATTTTTGCCCGAGGCTATTTCCTCTCATCTTGGCTTTCAATTTACTAGGTGACATCCAGGCATTTTGAAATCAGTGAGGACTTAATGTATCATATGCTTCCAAGTTCAGCAAAGGAAACTCCTCCTGTATTCACATATGCTTGGAACAACTGGCTGCAGAGAGTGTCTTCAGGAAAAAAAAGGGCTCAGGTGTTCTATTTGGTAATGAGTTTAATTGTGAGGCAGCAGTGCACCATTGTTGTGATGGAACTTCACCAGGTTTTGGACTGCAGTGGTGACAATTTGCAACAAAGAAAATTCCAGGTAGTAATGAAGAAAAAGTCTTCATCTTGAAAATTACTCAGCCCTGGAACGGGTACCATGAAGAGGCTGTGGTATGTTCATCCTTAGTGATTTCCCAAACTTGACTCCTCTTGGGTTGGCTGTCTGTCTCTGCCCCAAGACGCGTGGGATGGTTCTGGGGCAGCCTGTGCTCCAAAGAATGAGTCTGGACTCTTCGCTTTTCGGTCTTCAAGCTGTTTATTATTTCTTATCTACAAAATTTTCTTTCTGCACAGCCGAGGTCTGCACAGCAAGGCAGCCACAAGCACTCTGACTGCCCCTGAGGTGGCGGCGTCTTTATATACTACAAACTGCATATATCATATTTACTTTTAATTACCAATACCTATCACCTATGTTAGACAGTGCACTTCTACTCTAAACCAATCCCCAAGTGCCAACATCACAGCAGAAAATGGAGAACAAGAAGAAGAAAGAAGAAGGATGAGACATGCCCTGATTCCTCTATCTTGTCTCCATAACCCCTATACCAAAAAACCCCAAAATCTATATTTCCACCCTGTAATACATCATTCTTGCATGATTCAAACCCGTGTGGCTCTCATGTCCTCATACACAGGTGGCAATTTGCTGGGAGGATCAAAGTCAAGCCACCAGGTGTTCCGGGCAACATGCCAGGGTCTCCGAGCCCCCCGAGAGGGTTTTTGGCAATTCTGGACATCCAGAAGGATGTGCCGAGTTCCCACAGACTCCTAAAAGCCCTGAGTCACCTGCTTTAACAAGATTAGGGTTGATCTGGAGAGAGGGTTGCATTAGAAGATTTCTTGCATAAAAATCTGTATTTTATCATGGTTGTATATAAAATTGTGCACTATAGATAATTTTATTATCTTTCTCTAATGTGGAAATCTACTGCCATGTTTTATTTTATTTTAATCCTAATATTAATTTTCTTACTGATTATTTTGATTATATCAGCCTTTTTTTTTAATAATGTTCCGTTGTAAATTTATTTGCTTATTCAAAGGTTCTTTTTTCTTTACTGAATATATTCTGAAAGTTTGAATCAGACAGTTTAAGAAAGGCATTTTGTAAAAGGCCTTTTCCACTATCTTTGTCACCAGGTCCCTTGTCCCGCTGAGCTCTTAAACTTTTTTCTCATCATGATTCCCTAAAGAAATCTTTCATGTTACCCTTCACCTTCTTTGCCTTCATTAGGCAATGTTTTCGTGTCCCTTCCATACAGCCTGCCCCTGTGTCCAACCACTACGGACTTTTCATGTCTCACTTCTACCAAGAGCTCCACGTTAACCATGCCCAGCTTCTGCCTTGCCTACTTGATATTTTGTCCTTTGGAATGGACCATTCTTGTTCTCTAGAAAGCTACACTTAAATGGCAACAAATAAATAATCTGGGCCCAGGTTATAAACCACTATTTGCTTTCTTTTTTTATGTAGTGATTACCCACATTTTCTAAAATTTGTTAGGCGTTTTAATTACTAATCTACCAATATAAATGTTGAGTTTTATTATGTTATAATTAATTTATCTAATTTTTCTTAGAGACTTTAGAATCAACAGCTAAGTACTTTGAATACAGATAAATTAAGGTATTTATAAGTCGTGTGCACTAAATGTTAATAAAGCAGAAGGCATGATTGCCTTCAGAATCATAAGTAAATATAAAATAATTCATGGGGAAACCTCACAAATTTATTTGCCCCAGCTTACTGTTTCTAAACATAGAAAATGAAACTGGTAGATGCTTGTCATGCTTGTTTTTAATAGTATTCAGTCACTCATATTCCAGTGCTTCCCCTGCCCTACAGCTCATTTCATTTTACTAAAATTTTTAATAGAATTGCTAGTTTTTAATAGTATTCAGTCACTCATATTACAGTGTTTCCCCTGCCATACAGCTAATTTTTCTTAAATTTTAGCTAATCCTTTTTTGTTTTATACCTCACAGACATGGAATGCATTCATTTTTGTGACAACAATTAGCATTGTTATTGCATATCTCCAAGTTTGCTCCTTTCTAAATAAATTAAACTCAGTTCAGTTTTTTTTTTCTGAAGATGTTTTTCGTTTTTGTTTTTTCTGGATTACTTCTCACTATTACTACTCTTTTCTTCTTCATTTACTACCTAAAGAAGGAGTCATTCTCTTCAGGTACTGAGGCTAGAATTAAAAAGTGTTTCGTTCCTGAGGATATCACCAAAACTGAGTGTGACCAGAGAGGCTGTGCAGGCCAGGTATAGAATTGGTATTTTAGTCAAAACAGAAGTGATTGTTCAGTGCTAGACAGAAAGTCTATTTGGACTGAGCTAATCAGTCGTGTTTCGAACCATGCTTAAATCCTAATGTCTCCCAGGGAGTTTACAATGACTATAGTAGAGAAAAAAATAGTAAGATGAGCATGATATTCTGCCTAGTGGAATATTAATACAAGGTGACATATTATGGGACCATAAAAAAAAAAGAAAAAAAAAGGATCTCATTATGACATTTATTACATTCAGTATGGTGTTTCCTCCCTGTATGGGAAAAAGTTTTAGAATTGCATAGAGCTTCTTGGAAAGGCTTTATTTGGACTCAAACATATGATTCTGCTGTTATGGTAAATAAACTTAGGACATGAGTGCAAGGAAGAGCTGCTGAAATAATAAAAGTACTGGTCATATTATATTGCAATATTTGAGAGTCTCTGAAAAAGATTCTATCAATTGTAAACTCTGGGAAAGTTAAAATATCTTCCAAATTAAAGGGTGTTTGTTATACAATTATAAGTAACAAATGAGGCTATGTTGATTATTAATATATTTATAGTAAAACAAAATTCATAGCCATTTGAGCAGAAAGAGTCTGGAGCAGAGTCTTATAAAGGAAGAATAATGAAGACTGACAAATGTCTTTACTTCTAATATTGAGATTAATAAACTTATGGAAATTGGGGGGGGGGGGGGTTTGGTGTCTCAATAGCTGGGGCTATGCTCAGTGATTCATATAATCACTCTTATTTTGTGCAGGAATAGCTCCATGATGGCCTCCCTGCCTTTCTCTTCATAGTCTCAGGGAAGAATTGAACATTGTCAGGCTTTTATTCCTGACACCTCGAATTCCATGAATTCCTTGTGTGTATAGGAAGAGCAACTGAAAGGCCAGAGAAGCAGAGGACAGGACTGTTTTCCTGTGCCAGGGAATGCTTCTGATCCCACTATATGTAATAGTATAAACATACCCCATATTTCTTAATTTCTGATATATAATCATTTTTTAAAGACTAGTGTTCTCATGCTACTTATATGTATAACAGCAGTAATGTTATATTACATATATATATATATATATATATATATATATATATATAATTATATAATGATATATTTGGGAGGAGGAAGATATGTGCTTGAACATCTAGTGAAGAGAGGTAATTTAGGACTGCTTAGCATACTTAGGAGGGGAGAGTCAAGTATTCATTTGGTCAATGGTCCATCCAGAGTGCCATGAACCAGTTTTAAGCTCAGCTGGAGACTGAAACCGATAGAACTTTGCACCCTATAGACAAGATGTAAAACATTGCCTTACTGAATTTTATTGAGAATTTTTATTTTATAAAATCTCAGAGCTTGATCCATTTACTGACATTTAACACAATTTATTCTATAGGCTTTTGTATCTGTGATCATGTTTTAACTAGGGAACAGTAGTCAGCAGCACTGATTTTATCATGCAATTTTCTCCCCTTCTGTTGCCCTACCACAAAGTACAAAAACTCTAAGGAACATGGTCTGGTGTAGAATGGGTTCTCTTATCTTCCTCTGTATGTGCTGTCAGTATTTTTTTGTGTTATAATAAATTTATCCAGATTTTATCATGTGAGGTTGGCTGTCTCAGTTTTTGAAATTAACTTTAGGAATTGTAATGCTCGGTGCCATGTTGAATGCATTCAAATTTATATACTTTATGCAAACAAATTTAGGATTTTTTAATATTTTATTATTCATTCTAGCTATGAAGCTATATCTATATGCTTATACTATTCTCTTTGTCACATTGTTATGTACAACAGCATTAAGCATTCATATGCTTTTAGGTGTACCAGGAGCTATCTCATTAAACTAATAATTAGACATTGGGGATAAATTCCTGTCTCCATGGCCTGAAGCTCCAAATTTTTATTTAAAATTATAGCAGAGATGGTTTACAGGCATCCGCTCCTTTTGTAAGTGAGAGTAGATTTGCTATAATGTACATTTTGGAGAAAAACCTAGAGTACAAAGTGATTTCTCTCACTCACTCACTGCAGCTTTTGGCAGTTGAAGATGCTGTAAATGAAAGGAAAAAGAGATAGAGAGTATTTATGCAGACATAAGAAACTGATATAAGTAGAAAAACAAATTTGATTGGCATGCTGCACAGCATGTATAAGCATGAATACAATACGTTGCGGTTGCATGAAAAGAAAAAAGGTATTACTTTTTGCTTGCAATGATGCCTGGAGCAGGACAAGTAATAACTTATATAGCTATCATAAATACAATGGTATTTTAACATGCAAATACCAAACAATGAAAATCTAGTGTTTTTCAGTTTAATAATGTAGAACTTATTTTTTATATTTTTATTTTTTCATGTTATTGTCTTGTGCCATATAGCAATTATTTCATTATTAGATTATTTGATTCTTTGTTTTGTAATTTAACTTAGAATCACAGTAGTTATAGACCATGTTCTCATTTTTTTGTGTAATTGTACAAATACTTGTTAGTACAACAAATAAACATATACGTAGTCTTACAGGTACTTTCATGCATGCACATATTTTAGTAAGCCACAGCAATCAGGTGAAGTCCCAGGTGACTGGAAAAAAGGAAAATTTTGCCCTCATCTTTAAAAAGGCAGAAAGGAAGACTCTAGGAACTACCAACTTGTCCACCTCACCTCTGTGCCTGGGAAGATCATGGAACAGTTCCTCCCAGTAGCTGTGCTTAAAGCACATGGAGAACAGGGAGGTGATTCAACACAGCCAGCATGCTGCACAAGTTCCTGCCTGAGCAACCCAGCAGCCTTCTATGTCAGACTGACTTCAACATTGGGAAGGGGAAGGACTACAGATGTCATTTATCTTCTCTAAAGATAAGTGTAAAGAGTTCTGTAAAGCCTTTGACATGGTCCCCTACAACATCCTTATCTCTAAATGGAGAGAGATGGAATTGATAAGTGGACTGGTAGATGGATAGCAAACTTGCCAAATCAGTGGCAAGTGCTGTCCCTCAGGGGACTAATTTTATTTAATAACTTCATTAATGACAGAGACAAAGGGATCAATGGAACCCTCATCAAATTTGCAGATGACACCAAGCTGAGTGGTGCAGCTGACAGCTGAAAGATGGGATGCTATCCAGAGGGACTTGGACAAGCTCAAGAAGTGGGCCTGTAGAAATGTCCTCAGTTTAACTAAACCAAGTGTGAGGTGCAGCACCTGGGTCAGGACAACCCCTGGTATCAGTATAGACAAGGAGAGGAACAGATCCAGATCCTGCTGAGAAGGACTCAAGGTGCTGATGGGTGAGACAGGGCCCAGCCATGTGCACTCACAGCCCAGAGAGCCAACAAACGTGTCCTGGGCTGCATCCAGAGCAGGGCAGGGGCCAGGGAGGAGATTCTGCCCCTCTGCTCTGCTCTGATGAGACCCCACCAACCTGGAACCCTGCGTCCAGTTCTGGGTTCTCAGCAGAGGAAGGACGTGGACCTGTTGGAGTGAGTCCAGAAGAGGAACACCAAGAAGATTAGAGAGATGGAATGCTTCTTCTATGAGGAAAGGCTGAGAGAATTGGGATTATTCAGCCTGGAGAAGAGAAAGCTCTGAGGTGACCTTATTGAAGCCTTCCAATTCCTTTAGAAGTCTTACAACAAACCTGAAGAAAGACTTTTTTCAAAAGCGTGTAGAGACAGGACAAGGGTAATTGGATTCAATCTAAAAGGGGGTAGATTTAGATGAGATAATAAGAAAAAATGCTTTACTGTGAGGATCGTGAGACACTGGAATACATTGCTCAGAGGAGTTGTGGATGACCCATTCCTGAAAGTGTTTAAGGACAGTTTGGATGGATCTCTGAGAAACCTGGTCTAGTGAAAGCGGATAAGGTCCCTCCCAACCCAGTCTATTCTATGATTCTACGACTCAATGATTCTCTATGTGTGTCTTAGATGTGAATACAGATGTGAACAGTATCTAGTGCACAGGTGTCTTCCACTATTTATAGTAATGATTAAAAGAATATGATCTGTATATCTGTCTGAGGATGTTTGTGAGCAAAGAGGAAATACACCTAGTATACTGGAGTCCAGAAGTTCCCAAGTCTTACATAAAATCAAAGTATCCCACATGATCTTTCTTATTTCTTGCTATGGGGCTGCAGCTGTGTACATCAAGACACACCAAATTTGTGCCACAAATTTTACTTCTGAGGATTTGCACTAAGTACATATCTGATTTTTTTTCCCACTAATAATTCAAAACAACTTACACAAATTAAAAACTTAATTATTAGATGGGGTCACTTACAGTTTTGCATGTAATCTGTTGTAGAAGCAATACTGAGAATCCATGACAATTAAACACATTGACCAACACTGACACAAGCTGTGTGACAGAGTGGTACCCAAACAGAGTTACACAGTGACTGGATTAATCAATGTCTCGAGCCAATGCCTCTGTGTGTGTGTGTGGTGTGGGGTGGGTCAGGCCTTGCTTCCTGGTGAGAAAAAGCCCCATGAGGCAATCCCGTGTAGGATCCTGCCAGCTCCCCTGGAGTTCCTATCTCATGCACAGTGGAACCCTAGGGGTTGGTAGCTGTATGTGGTTTTTTTTCTAAATTTCTCCTTTTTCCCTCTTTCTTTCTTTTCCTTCTAATCCTCTTTCGTGGAATGTTTTTGGGTAACTCATAGGTTTAAAGGTTTCTAGGTTAAATGGGCTAAGATTATGCTATGTTAATGGAAAATTAATGCTAAGTAATGCTATAATAAGTGTTTGGTATTGAATTTGGTGTTGTATTTACTGCTTTGACAAAGTTCTTTAATTTCCTATATTTTTGCCAGTAAACTTTTGTGTGATTTTTACCTCTTACTTCTGGGTCAGATTGCTTCTTGCACCAGCTAGAGTAAAGGAACCTCAGTTTAACTCCTGAATTTAAGTATTCCAGGGTGTTATAAATACTCATCTTGATTGTCATGACAAGCAGACATACCACTACCATGGTTTGAATTCTCAGATAAAATGTATTACATGAGCTGAGAATTTTAGCAACTTTTTTCAAGTGAGGAAAATTGCTGGAGAAAAGTAATGTTGAGCATCTTTTTCTCACTATTTGCTCTTTTTATTGTGCTTTTGTCTTTCTGTAAAAAGATAGAATTAATCTTGGGCATCTACAATTTTACATGGCATTTAGAAAATACACTGCTAATTTTCCATCTATTAATTAGTGGATTGTACTTACAGAAATAGTCATAAAATAAATCCATTACTGAACAAACTATATAAGAACACTGGGGCCTAGGATATCTTTAGACTATAGCCTTATCATTGATAATATACCATATTAATATTAGAAGCTCTTCCCCCTGATACTCAAATTTAAATTTTCCTGGATTGGATCATTTATAAATAATGTAGATACACTCTGTAAGTCTCTTCACAGTCCATACCTCTTTTTCAGTGGATATACAGATCTCTGATTTGTTTTTGAGCTCCTTGAGGCTCCTGTTAGCCTATGTCTTTAGCCTGTATTGTGTTTTTAACATACAAAAATTTATCATGTTATGTGGGCGAGAAATACCTGTCATTCATCTTACCAAAAGAGCTAGCAAACTTCTTTCTCACCTCCATAAACTGTACTCTTTCCAAAACTTTTGTTGTTTCCTTGCTGGATAACTTCTTCATCCAGTGTGCTACCCACTCAAATACACAATCACTCAAATCCAGCATATTAATTTTACATTGGCATATTTCAACTCATGAACTCTGTCACAGAGAAAAGTGGCATAGTTCGCTTCACTAAATTCAGATTTTGTGAATGGATATGCTTACAAAAATGTGTAAAAGGGACTTTGCAGTCTATTATGTTATTCAATTACCAATTGGCATCTTAATTTTTTGTTTTCAAAGGAGAAGGATGATTCTGTCAAAAATGGTAAGACTCCCCACACTTCAGCAGTTTTCCTGGAAGTTCCTTCATACGCAGCCAATTTAACAACCCTAATTTTTCTCTGATTTTGACACTTTTCAGTGCCTATGGACTATATTTTTGTCTAGCTCTATACTGAGTCTGAAGATGTTTTATGGAGAAAACAGTCTTTGCATCTCATTCCTTTGGAACAAATCTGAACTGGAAAACCATGAAGTTAAACTATGCTCATACTATACTATTTTTCTTGACAAGTTGCTGAAATAACTGATTTCTAGCAGATGAAGTTTGAGCTCAGATATCTATGAATCTGAAAGGAGAAAATTCAGGTTTATATTTCTTTTCTTAATGATTCTCCCATATTAATGAGGATTATGTTCATATAAAATATTTTGAGTGTCAAAGATACATAATATTTACTGTAAAATATGCATACTTTTACAGGAAAAGCAATACAGTCACCAAGAATATTTTTTTCATCTGATGTAAAAATCAACTTTGGGCTAATAGCATTTTATTTGGAAATGCACTGTCTTCTAAACAAAACCACATAGTGTTTGTAAAGATAATAGGTTGGCTTTCAATTTATTACAAAATAATGCATTTCATTTTCATACAGTTAAAAGTTAACACTATTTTAAATAGTTATTGGTCATGCAATTTCAAATTGTGTTTACATTCTGGTTAGACACAACCTGATGCAAATCAAATAAAAGGGTATGATTTCTTCTTATGCTTATATTTATTTAGTGCATAATGCCTTTCTCTTCCTTTATTTTTAGCATCTGAATCCCAAAATTAAAATATTTTGGAAAAAAAAAAGCAATAAATGGTAAAAAAAAGACTTCCAAAATGTTGAATTTTGCAAACCTTTTATTCTCTGTGGAATATGCAATAAAATTTTGAAGCACATTTTAAAATCAATATTTTACACTCACTTTAAGGCACTTACATCTGGAAAATACTGATGTGATTTATGGGTCAAGTGAAGATTATTTAGGTCACTTGAGGTCTGGTGATAAAATGTCAGAGTTCTTTTCATGGTCTTTACTGCTAACTCCTTTTAATAACTACAAAGAGACCTAAATCTTTCAGTTTTATTTCTTCTAATGTGCAGAAAACTACCAATTTAATTTCTAGTTTTATGGAATGATGGATAGTTCCAGCAAACAAACAAAAAATATCAGTATTTACTGACATCTAAATGTGTTACAATTTGTTTTCTCAGGCTTGAGTGGAACAGTCATGAATGCAAAAGAAAAGGACAGAATATAAAATGTGCTAACAAAAGGACAAGTTATGAGCAAGTTTAATATCAGAGATTCTCAGCTCACTTCTTGTAGGCATACATGTCTCTTTTTCTCATCTGTCCAAGAAGGTCAACTGAGGAGATGCAAGTTCTTGGATAGCACATGTGGAATAAAAGAAAAAATGCACAGAAGATTATAATTAATGTGGCTGTAATGGATTATATAAATTTGGAATCTTTCATATATTGCTCTCTCATAATTTGATGTAGAATTTAGTCTTTTTTTTTTTTTTTTTTTTTTTTTTTTTGTAATTCAGTGCAGGCTATATAGAACTGCAACAATTTTCCAGGTCAAGAAACTTTTCATCACTCTACCAACATCCTTTCATGGATCTGTTCAGTTTAATATCCTTGCAGTTATTCAACTTCAAGTAGGGTTTTCTTTCCTTCACTAAGTGATGTGGAGTGGCTCAGTCATTATTCCCCAAGGTCAGAGTTTGCATTTTACACTGATTTTATACACTTTGCCTTGTGCTTTGAATTTTTCCTTGTTTGCCTTTTCTGATGTGACACTTATACCTTCCCTCAACAGTTTTGTCTGATACTAATTCTGTGCAATACACTTCACTAATCTATTATCCATCACAGCAGTGTGAAATAGTTTATATGGGCATAGAAATTTTTGTAATTTGAAAAAATATCTTTCTGTAAATTTCAGTGTTACCTTTTTAATAACCATACAACTCCTAGCTTAATTTTCTAATTCTAAGAAGCGAATTTCCATTATTAAAATACTTGTACATACATAAATATTAAATAATAAAATATTGGTGATAAGAAAAATGCAATAATGCTCAGAGTAAGCAAATGTTTTATAACATGAGCTCTTAAAAAAAAAAGTTATCCTATATAATCTTACTTTATATAGAAATTGCTGAACTCTCAGACTCATAAAGAAAAAGTAAAAATTCCAAGGTTAGTTCTGGAATCCTAAAATACATTCTGAGTATTATTTATACAAGACCATGAAAATGTTTTGACAGTGAAACTATGGAAAAACAACCTTTTCAGAAACATATTAAAATTACAGATGTTTAAAGTTACTCTATTTATGACTTCTAAGAAATAAAATGTTGTTATTTACCTTTTTTTTTTAATTTTTTCTTTGTTTGCTTGTTGGTTTTGGTTTTTAGTGTAGCACTTTTTGCAGTTCAACTAGATTATCCTTTGCATGTAATTTTTTTACTCCTTTACATGTAATTAATTTTACATGTAATTAATTTTGATTATCCTTTACATGTAATTAATTTTACAAAACACGGAGACAACTAGGTCAGGCATTTGCATTAAGGCATTGAGGTGCAATACCCAAATAAGGAAGTATTCTGGGCTCCCTCTATTGTCACTGCAGAGTTGCACTCTTCCAAATCCACATTCTGATCTTGCAAGGATTTTATCATCCTTCAATCTGTGGACCTTTGAAATTCTTTCCAAAGTTAGCACATCCACTTATTTTTGTGATAAAATAATTTTATCCACAGAAGGCAAATATTTGGGAAGTTAAGTTTCATGCACTAAAATCTCATTAAGAAATAGTTTGGGCAAAATGTTTGAATGTATTTTGTGGGGGAAGGAAAAAAGGCACTCCAGGGGTTTTCTTGGGTGATCTGTCTTGGCTCCTATTCGGCTGTATACAATTTTCCAATCTGAATGAATTTGAGAGGTTAATAACATTAAATGAGTGTGTGTCTAGAAGGAAGAGAAGAGCAATTGTAGGGTAAAAAAGTAGGGTTTTTTTCTTTTTTTTAATTTTTTTTTAGCACAGACTGGTGAATCATTTGCCTCTTTTTTTTGCATTCTGAAGCAGCAGCAATTTTTGTGGTCCTAACTTTTTATGAGTTAGCCGGCGGTTGCATGTCTGGAGGCTCATTTCTTTGCTATTGCCAACATGTGAACCAAAATAACTGAAAAGGTGCTAAAAAACAACCAGAAATATGCTGTGTGTTCATCTTTAGCAAGAGAAAAGGAAACTCAGAATCAGAGAATGCTCAGAGGGTAGAGTCTGATTCTTCTTCTACTATGAGAGATGTATGGCTAAATTCTTCACTCCATAATAGTTTGCAGAATTTTGGTCTTTTCCAGGCACAAAAACAATTTGAATTTTGTGAACAATTAGAACTGTGGTCCTAATCTGTAGATCCTTTGCTGAATGTTCACTGAAAGTGACCTAATTTAGGTGGACATTTTAGTTCCAAGAAAGTCTATCACTTTTGTTCACCTGTGAAACATTAGTTGGCTCTGGCACAACTCCTGTGCTTTTATCTCTGCGCTGCAGCAGTAAAGTGGATTTCTGTGCATGCAGGCTTTGCTCCAGCACTGGTGTAAGGCCATAGAGGAGGAGACTCTGCACCAGAGCCACAAAACTTGGAAATGCTCCAAATTTTACCAGCTGAGATACAGCCTGAGGTGTATGGTTGCGTGCAGCTGTCTATTTTCACTTTCTAGCAGCATGAGGAAGGAAGAAATTAAATACAAATTAAAGAAAAAAAAAACCAGCAGAAATTAACATAAATATGTTGTGTAAAAGACAAAAGCATATATCTCTGTAGAAAAGCAAAACCATTGAAATACCTCCCACAATAATTTCAATTTTACTTTGACTGACTCTCATGAGGTGCCAATAGCAAAACAAAAGGGAAATGAGATTTGTGCCATTACCAATTGAAAAGGACAAATATACAGCGCAAATGGACTGTTGATGAGAGTTTCAAGACTTCTGTTCTTCTCCTTTAACTGCTGAAGCCATGGGTTCCAGAGATCTTTGTCTTTTGTATTGGTTTGTGTTGTTTATGAACCATCAATCCTTACAGTTTCAGCAAAACTGCATTAGTTTAGGTTCAGCCATTCTATTTTATTCTTCATACTTTGTCGCTATGAAACCACAAATTTTTAATGAAACTTCTATGCCATTGTTTAAGACCGAAGAAAGAAAGCCAGCCTTTGTTTATTAGGGATGTGGATGAAGTATTTCATATTTCAGATGACCATATACACTGTCAATAAACCTGCAGTTTCACATACCTATTCTTAGTCAAGTGGGCAGTGGTTTCCAGGGGGTTTAGCTGTCCTATATACTGAAATAATAAACTCAGTCAGAAAAAGAATATAAAATTCATAAACCATATTAGACAAAGAACAGTCTAGGAAATGGAGTTTCACCTATAAATTTCTTGACTGTAAGTGGTGAAACAGGAGAATCATAAATAATACAGGATTTTATGTTTTGCATTGTGTGAGTTTTATAGAGTTCAAATGGAACATAATAAGGAAACAGCAAAGCTCTCCCTGGGTACTTGATAAGTTGTGGGTTCAATTTTCCTCATTGATGCCAAGCGAGCTTTTTTCCCCCCACTGCAATATTCATGTAAACAGCAGGGATGCATTTAATTTCAAAAAAGCTATATATAACAGCTAATTATAAATGACAAGAATTGATTGATGTATACCTGATCAAGCATAAATTTTGTTTTAAAGGATAACCCTCTGTGGTCCAAATACTAGGTTTTGAGAAACCCTTTTTGCCTTGAAATTGCATGGGTTTGTTTTTTTTTTTTTTACTTTAGGTGGTAAGTCTTCAAAAGCACATCGGATAGAGACTGAGATTATACAGAAAGACAATTAAGAAAGTACTTAGTAAGAAAATAGGACAAACTGCAGTGATGAGGAACAGAGCTTACTGACCAGCTCCATTTTACAAGTGACCAGTCCCTTCCATACCCCTTTCTGCCTATCCTTTCTTTGTTCCTACTTGGTGACCTTGCCCTGCACATTCCTCCATCAGCTTGCCCCAGTGACCTTCTGTAATAACCTGGACCCTAAGAGTTTATATCTTAATCACCTGTAAGCTCCTGGTGTCCCTGCAGTTTCCTGATAGCCCATCACTTTGTGTCCCTGATGTGGTTTGTTTCTAGGTATTGTCTTAGCTTCTCTCTTAGCTCTGTGCCTCGGTGTATTTTGTTTATTACTTTCCCCTTCTTGTCATGCCATTTTGACAAGGTCCTTGATTGCATAATCTTACAGAAATAAATTATATGACCTCATCAATTAGTGATTGAGTAGTTTGGGTTCTCCTTCCTGTTTCCTTTACCACGTGTTGATCAAGTTTGTGTCTTGGTTTTTTTTGGTTTTGACTTCTCTCTTTTCTCTTCTCCTTTAACATTAAAAAGGTCCTCGAGCAGATACAGTAGGGAAGGAGGAAACAGACACTTTCTCCTGCCACGTACCCTTACACTTCGTCTCAAAAATTTCTTTTCAGTTGGCCCAATGCCATCCCTTTAACAGAGCAGTGGTCATGTGTATAATCACGTAGAATCACAAAATGTCTGTGGCTGAAAGGGACCTCTGGAGATAATCTAGTCCTACTTCCCTGCTGAAAAAGGTTTAAGTAGGGCAAGCTGAGAACGCTTACCAGGCAACGTGATCCAGTGCCCAGCCACCCTCAAGCTGTTTCTTCCACCTGTCCTGATCCTTAAATGGAATTTCTTCCAATTCTCTATTTCTTCTTGATCTCTTACTGGGCATCTCCGAGTCTCCTTTGTTTTCTTGACCGCTGTGTCATCAGGTAATTATACATATTCATAAGATCCCTGTGAATTCCTCTATATTAAACACTTTCATCCACTTTCCATCACAGATGCTCCAGTCTCTTAAAAACCTTTGTGGCCCACAATGGTGTCCTCCTGTCATTTCACTAAAAATAGTGATATTCTATGTCCAAATAATGATTTTTTTTTTACACCATCAGAGCAATGATAGACTAAAGCAGAGGGGTAGGAGGTAGAAACTTCAAAAAAGTAAAAGCTTGGGAAATTTTAATTTTAACTTGCAGATCAGTAAACATACAGCCAAGTACTGGTGCTGAAGTCCACAGTTGAGCTTCACCCTGCTTGGAAGAAAAATCCAAGTGCTCCAGAGTTCAGTCTGAAAACTCCCCCAGGGGAGATTAGTTAGGGGCCACAACAGCTGTGGCTGCCCCTGGGGGCCCTGGCAGCTGGACTCACCACACAAGTGAAGCATGTAGGGTAAATAGCTGGGCTTTTTAAGACTTCTGAGAAATTGCATTGTGATGCTCAGAAAAGTTGTCATTTTCACAGGCTTTTTGTATTCTCTGGGATTGCACAGTCCAGTGTGGGGCCTTCCAAATGTTATATAGCATATTGCCCATATGGCCAAACATATAGACCAAGAATGGATCAGTAGAGAATCCAGGACTGCCAGTGAGGGCTGTTGATATCTCAGATACAACAGGGCTGGAAGATGTAACTGTCAAATTCTGGAGTATCCAGCTCAGATTTTTTTCTGCCAGTACGGCTAAGAGAGTCAGTAGACTTTGTTATCATAAATTGTCATTCAAACAGTAAAATCATGCTGAAAATCATGTCTCCATTCTTCCTTATAGAGCTAGTAGTGGTGGTATTTTAAGGATTTTAACCTTCAGATTCTCTAAAAATTTAGCTAGCAAAAATAAACACATTGCTAATAACTAAATTTCTTGGATAAATGAAAAAATAAAATAATGCGTGAATATAAGCCTAGTCCTCACACACAGCCATCAGGTGTATTTACCTACATTTTCCTTTAGTTTGATTAAGAAATGACTTTCCACCAACCTCAACAAAACAGGACACAATTACCTCTGAAAAGCATGTGGAAATAAATTGAGTAAATAATTACTTATTATTTGAAGAACGCAAACAAATAGTAAAATTAGTTATATGTAATATTCGAAAAACCAGACATATCTCATTACACAATTGATGAAAAATAGGTATTATCCTTTCTTCTGCCCACAATTTAAACTACTCTAGATGCGTAAATAGACTTCAAAATTAATGCATTTCTAAGAAAATGAAATGGCTATGAAAATGTCAAAATTATGCACTTATTTTTTTAATTACTTTCAAGTATTTCTACAACACACATTTTTTACCCCACAATAACATTGTCTGATTGACATTTTTGTTAATCTGTGGGGTTTTTTTTCTTTTTGTTTGTTTGCTTGTTTTGGCGGTTTTGTATGTTTTGGTGGGGATTTTTTGGGTTTTGGGTTTTGTATGTTTTGGTGGGGATTTTTTGGGTTTTGGGGTGTTTCTTTTTCTGTGGAAAACAGTCCTCTGGACAAATTTTTGCTTTTTTTTCTCTTGTGGTGTGGGGTATTATGTGTTAGATATGTTGAAGCACACTGTAATTATCAATCTATTTCTGACCTTTACACTCATTCCCTCTTCTGTAATGTGTGTTCATTAGCAATAATACTCTAGGTCTTTTGGCTAGCTAGTTAATGTGATTTTTCTTCATTAGGAATTGGAAGAATTTCTTCCTTCTATCCAGATGGGGATTATGTAAAGTACAAACTCTACACCTGTGCTCCTTTGTGTACATATAAAAGTTATACAAAGTCTAAATCTTTGTAGGCCTCCAGGTAAATATATTTATTTTTTAAATAAAGGAATAGCAATATAAATTGTGAAACAGACTAGGGAAATTTTTGTATATCAAGTTTAGAGGTACTGTCAGCTTTAAAGTACCATCTCACGATTTATCAGAACACTTTAATTGAAATACAGATTTGTAGTAGAAGAAAAGTTCCTTGTATGATTTCTCTCTGAAGTGTGCACTGTTTAAATTGTATTATTTAGGCAATCTGGATTTGAAACTGAGAGAAATTATTGGCATTTTTAATTCAGAGGATTTGTAGCATCTTTTATCATATACAGGTGATCCTCAGAGAAGTTGATCATGTTTTAAATTATAGGTTTGTTTTTGACAGACCTCTAAATGAATAGGGAAGAACTACCAGAGTAATCACAAAATAAGAGCATGTATGAACAAACAGGAACAGATCTATGTTAGCTTTGCTTACTATTAAAACTTGTGGAAAATCAGCCAATTTAGGCACACAGGAAACAGCAATAAACCGCACCTTTTACAAAAAAAAAATCCTACCCCTATGGTTAATTTTTTCCTATTCCATTAAGTTGTTTAAACTCAGGATTCAATAGTAGAAAATTTTACTTTCAATATCATTTAATGAGTCAGATTTCTTAGACTGACAATCGCAATAATGATAGGAAATGGGGTTTTCCTACATAATGTACATGGAGTTTTCCTACCATGTTTTCCTACATAATGTTAGCATACAAATTTTTGTTGATAAATTTACAATTTACAGTCTTATGTCATGGACAAAGGATATTTCTGTTTTATGACCGGTTTCTCAAATTTCTCAGAACTGTTAAGTGTCATTCTTTCTTTTAGCCTGCCTTTCTCTTTTTCAATTGATATTTTGCTGAATTTTTCCCCAGAAGATAGTTTTTTTTATCATAAAAGCCAATGATAAATTCCAAGTCTGGAGCAGTGACATGTTTAAGGGTGTTTTGTTACCAAATATGTCCTCAGAAGAGTTGAGAAAACTTTGGATGTTTATGGTTTTAAAGTGTAAGTGAAACTGGAAATTCCTATTGTAATTCAAACCAAAATTAGATCAGTTTTAAGAATTCCAGCCTTGCACAGAAAACAGATGGAACAATCTTGAAATCAAAGAAAAAAGCCTCTTAAAATTAAATGCTTTTGTTGCTATTATCAAATGTTACTTGATTGTGGAGTTAGCTGTTTTCTGCTTTTTTGAATGAACATTTAATTACTTACCTGGTATGGGCAGTAAGAGTTCTGAGAATGAGGTAGAAAAGGAGACTATTCATTCTGAAGCAAATGGCTTTCAGTAGAAAAGAATTGCTGTCTAAATTATGCTTTGTCTCAAGTATTACTGTTACGTAGTGGGAGCATTTTAAAGTGATATGAAATTCTCTATTTGTGTGAAGGCAGGATTTCTATATTACTTAGAAGAAGAATAATAAAAAAAGGTCTCTCTTTGAATGGATGTATTTAATGAAATACATTTAGTTTGAAAACAGATGCAAGATGCAAAACGTGAATCCTGAAAAAAAATAGGAGTATCACAAAAAGGCTTCCTGAAACCAAGATTTTATTCCCTCTTTTAGTTGATCAGACTTTTTAAATAAAACACAAACTGATTCTAAAAATTTTGTTTCTAGAGGAAAAAATCTATGCTATCTTTTTTTCCCAAATAAACTCTTAGCAGTGCGATAAATACAGAGAGAAAGTAAAAAAATATTTTTGGTGTTTTGTTAGTCATCAGATGAAAACATTTTGTGAAACAGCAGGTTAGTGGTCTTTACTGCCTCTCAGAAGAGATCATCTTCTTTCAGGTTGTTCGTTCCTGGAGAAAAATTGTCTTGACACCTGGTAAGACCATCTGTCCTTTTAGCTCTCTTTCCTCTGTGCTCTTAAAATGTCTTTGGATGTCAGTTTGTGGAATGTGGAATATTACTTTAAAAATAGTAAAAATATAATAGCTCATATGTCCACAGTCATATGTAGCCTAGCAACCACAGTAAATGCAGTACTGCATTAAGCTAACAACAGAGGCCACAAAGCTTAGTAGACCTTTTTAAAACTTTGGCCTGTCTGGAGTTGTGTTTAATCTTATTTACCAGTTACAAAAATTACCTAAGGCCCAGACTTATTGACTGTTATTCACTCAATAATTATTTGATTTATTTGACTTGTTTTAGCTGTTGCATCTTGGTTGCATAATGCTTATTACTGTAAAGATTTTTTTTAAACTCTTAGATATTATTAAAAATTGCTTCTTATGTTCAGAATGAACTATCTATGACCCTTGAGTGTAAGGCAGTGTAGTGTAATATTCTCTATGATGTGACTGCTGTAGACTCAAAGTACAGGCACAAGATGATACTGGAATTGTAAAGAGCTGACCAGTGGTCACTTACTGATGTAATCTTGGGAAATGCAGTTTTAGCTGTAGCAAGAAACCCAACCAAAATGTGTAAAACACATGATACAGCAAATTTGCATGGAACAAGTGAAGAAAGTACAAGTAATTTCTCTGTGATTACATGCTGCAAGTGGACCTAAGAGTGAGGAAAAAGATACCATGAGCACTGCAGTCCTCCTGGAAAAGGATATGGTGAACTGAATACCTTTTCTACACTTGCACAGAGAAAACCCATTTACCTGAGTACCCAGAAGGTGGAAAGTTCAGCATAACACAAGAAAGGTGTGTAATTTGCAAAGTTTGAGAGGAGATATGCCTATATTATCCAATAAATGTTCTGCTTGGTCACTGATTACCTGTTGTCAAATAAATGAGAGGTCTGTGACCTACCACCTCAGTGCTTTAGGAAGAGTTTTTTCATTTACACCTTAACTTCAAATTCCACAGTTTTATGACTTAGTTAAGTTCCCAGGTGTGGTCTGAGAGAGTATCCTAATTAGGAGCTACTTTAGAAAATTAATAGAATGTTCATTATCTAGTCCATTATGGGAAGGTCAGAGAACACCAAACAATTCTCTGTACAACTGTGTTGTCTTTTAATGCTAAATTCAGATCTTGACTATACCATTGAAACACAAGTAAAGAAAACTACACAGCAGTAGATCTAATTTTATATGCTTCACAAAGTATTAAATGAATTAGAATTTTTCAAATATGGAGGAAATACTTAATTTTACTTTCTCAGCAGCTTCCACATAATATTTCGAAGATTTATTCCAACATAAAATTCAGAACAGAAACCTATTTTCATGATAATCAAAGATGGCTTAAATAATTTGATATTTTCCTGGTTTATGTACTGCAACATGGAGTATTTTATGACCTAGGAGTGACATATCCTTTATAAGTGTGCTCCCTACAAGAACAAAAACAAATTAAAATTTGCTCAAAGACTTTGTATTGCATATAGGAAAAAAAAAAAGAAAGAAAAAGAGAACCATGCCACATTCCAAATAGAAATGAATGTAGAACAACATGGAATAAATCTCTTCAGTCCACAGATCAACAATGATAAATATCCTGCCTTGAAACAATAAACATGTCTTTCTTAGAAATGTCCTTTCTAAAGCTAAATTGTGTTATTGAAGGCAACTAAATGTTTCTCTTTCCTGTCATTTTAAGACCTACAAATCTTACATCTAAGCTCTTAGAAATTAGAGGGTGACAAGTGGGAGATTTGTTTATACTTTTATGCTGTCCTGAGACACTGAAGATTGACAAATTTTTGTCTCCTACTTTTTAAAGCCTGCTTTAAATATGTGCAATAGAATTTGAATAGAATATGTGAAATAGCCACTAAAACTACTATTAAGATTATGTGTGGCAGTGCACGGAAGGTTGAAAAGCCTTTCTAATGTACTCAGACAAGAAAAGAGGCACATAGTTTGAGAAAGTATGTATTAGCAAAGCTCATAAATACTTCAAAAAAGTTTTTCAATGTAACTTTTTTATCATGTTTATTGGAAATGTTTGTCCTAAAGCATAAAATCATTTTATTCTGTCTCTTCTGTAACCACAGTTATTCAGTGATAAGAGCAAATTAGCTGTGTAGGCGTGTCTGCTGTACTCTGACAGTAACTTCTGTGAAGATCAGAAATACCACAGCCTTGTCATTGCAGATATTCCTCTGTAAAAAAAAAAAAATATCCTAAATAACTATCAAGAGGGAGCATGATTTTAACTCTATTTCCACTAAAGCCTTATCTATTCACTCCAGCACAACACAGACTTCAAAACAACAGGTAATTTGTTGAATTACAGTAAATGCTGTCTCTCTGTTCTGTGAGAATCCATTAAGCTCAATTAGTACTTCTGTTTCCATAGAGCCTTTAATAACCCTTTTTTCCAAGTATTTTACAAAGATTAATACTGTACATTTTCCTGACACTTACAGATCACTGTTTTGTCATTTTTATACTTCTATATAATTAGTAACATTCGAAAATTTAAGTTCTGAATTATCCTCAGGCAAATAACTTAGCATATTCATTTAGGATGCTTAATAACATAGCAAAGCTCTGGTCAAATGACTTCTTTCTCCTACCAAGACTGAAGGTTGGAGTAGGAACATCTGGCTAAAATTCCATCAACTAGCTGAGAGGATGGTGAGAACAAGTAGGTAATTAAATATATTCATTCAATTAATTTTCCTTTTCATATGCATACCTGAGTACCTGGGGATATTTTGATGGGTTTGTAGTGTGGATTTTTTATTGTTGTTGGGATTTTTTGTTTATTTTTTGTTTGGGTTTTTTCTTTGTTTGTAAGGGCAAGCATGGTACTATAATGATTTAATATTTTGTGAGAGCTTTACTTGATTGTCACACCTGACAAATGCAATGAGAAACATGCTTCACTTTCAGTAGCAGTAAAAATCTGTATTCGTGCACTGCACTCAGTAAATATTCTCTTTCCAAATTTATGTAGATAAGAATTAAAAGACTACTGAAAGGACATTTTGTGTATACAAAATCTCTACATTTCTTTCAAAGTTGATTCTACTACACCTTTCTGATACTGCCAGTGAATTTGTATTTTACATGAAAGGTAAAATATTTTATTGCAAAACTCAGATTAAAAAAATTAAATCACACTGTATATTAGAAAGCTTAGATAACATAGAAACAAATACAGAAGGATAAAGTTTATAGCCAATAATCTCATAGAATAGTGTGGTTTATCACATATTTTGTTGGAATTTTGAACACATTCTGATGAACTCACAAAACCAAAATGTAACACATCAATTTTCCATTTGATGATTGGCAGGCACATGATCATAATTTATATATAGACTATTTTGTGATATATTAACAGATGTGAAGAACATTCATGTGTCTTGACCCTGCTCATTTGCTTAGGGATGACAAACTACCCAGCTGCAGAATATCCTTGCTCAAAATGGTGGATAATGACACTTCACTCCTGTGTATGGTGTGCAGAATTACTTCTGCTGCTCTGAAAGGAGCAAAACAGCTTGTATATTCCTTTAAAATCAGAAGCTTTCCTTCTGCTAAAAACAAAAATACAAACAGGAAACAAAAAACGATCAACCAAATCCAACCAAACAAACAAAACCCCAAAACCAACCAAACAAGCAAGCAAACAAATAAAACCCCAAACCACCAAAAGCCTCCCAACTTTATGTGTGGAATGGTACCCACATGAAATTCAGTAACTTTACTAAAATCAGCTATGCTGGTTGTCTCATATTTAGTAGATTTTATCTTAAAAACAGTAAAGAGATAACTGATTTTGTAACTTGATGGTGCTGGTCTTCTCTCTGTTCTGATTTTACAGTTACTATATCCAGATATGCATATTATACTAACTTCTTTACTTTCTGTAACTGGCAAAACTTTTACGAATAAAACTCACACGGGAATTTCAAGACCGGTCAGTATTGCTCATACTCTTTGCTGGTGTAATGGTAGAATAATTATCGACTCCAAGAGGAACACAGTTTGATTACAATGCATTTTTCAGCCCTTTTCTCCCAGCTAAAATCCTGTATCCTTCTAGGTAGCTTTTTGTGTAAAGAGTGAGACTTTAAGCTCTGTACCTTAAATTTAAACACATCTGCCATCTGACTGACTCGTCTAAAAATCTACTACAATAAAAGAGCCTTCTGATTCATAATTTAAGGAAGTCTTTAGAGGAAACTATTACATTTGTCTCTAAATTATAAGTGATAAGAAAGAGATAGTTATTTTAGATTGCCTCTGGCAAAGAAAAATGCAATATAAAAGCACTACAAAGGAATACGTGTAAAAAGCTAAAATAATGTAGCCATTACATTACTATTTAATTTTTCATGAAACTTCTGCAGGTACTGAAAAAAAATAAGTGAAGTCTTTCAAGCAAGTCCATCAAATTGTAAATGATGACAAAGAACATTGAAAAACCTGTGGGGGAAAAAGAAAAAACACACATCTTTGCACAACTGTGGCTAAAAAAAATGTTTAAAACATAGTAGCTGCATCAAAAAGTTTATTTTCTAATGCCTTGCAATTTCTGTAATGAGTCTCTTCTAATAGTGTAAGACATTATTTTTTTTTTTAAATTTTCTATGTATTTATATTACCTATTAAGGTAAAATTTAGAAAAGCACTGGACTGTGGGGTTGATATCTTGCTTTAACGACCACTCAGCCTTCAGTTTGAATGAATGGGAGGTTATCTTGAAACATGCCTTAGAATTAATTTCTGGTTTTAATGAAGACAAATGGTTATAAATTTTAAGTGAAATTTTGGTATTTATAGATGAAGTTTTTAGAAGAAGAGACAGATGAAGGACATGCACCATCTAAACATTTTTCATATATCATTGTGGAATGAACTGGTATTCAAAAAGTCAATGACAATTTAAAAGTTACTTAAAAATTGCTTTTTAAGTATTTATTAGTGTTTTGATCTGTAACTGATAAGGGCAATGTCTGTAGTCTCCAGATAAATAGATATCAATGAAGCAGGGAATTCCCAGGGATATATAAAGAAATGCATCGTGGTAGAAGATTGAAGAATTCAGTAAGTCTTGAGTCTAAAATGACAGAAGCAAGATATAGTCAGCCACTTCAAAATAAAAACATAACCCATCCTTTTTTTCTCCTTTTTTGACCGTTTTTATTGAATTGTAGTTGGCTATGTCTTCTTCTGTTATTTGTAAAGCCTCTCAACTTCAGATGGAATCTAAAATTTTAATTTAAGTAAGTTTAATGAACTAACAAATTGTGGGTAAACCCATGATGATCTAAGTAGTTTGGAGTCCTGTTTTATTGCTTTTTCTAATCTGTTTAAAGCCCTGTTTGGTGGCAAGAGACATACTTCTCACTCTCAAAATAAGGATTAAGAGCATTATTTTCACCATCTGCATTTGCTTCAGTTAAAGATTTGTGCTTTATTGAGTAGTTTGAAAATATTTGTTGCCCTAAAGAGTGAAGAATCTTAGCATCTCCCTTAGAATTGGTCTTAGCATTTGTCTAGACATTTACAGTCTAAATTGATATTTTACACTGCTTCTGGAATTATCACTTTTATGTCTGTGTTTGGACACTGATGCCTTTCTAAGGGGTTGCTTATTGGGGTTTATTTGGATGTTAGTTTTGATGAACTGGAAAACCTTTCCAACAAACTATTTTCATTTAAAGTCTGAGTCACTTTAAAAAACTGTGAAGGACTAGAATACAGTCATGCAAATTATTCACTTTGCAATAAGTTGACATCCACTGTAATTAGTGTTCAACCTTTGTTCAGTTGCCCTAGCTTTTTCTGCCCCACTTCTGCCCAAAGAAAACTGAAATAAGGTAAAAATGCTGCCACTGAGACATGTAGCAGATTTCAAATCATAGAAAAGGAGGACCAACAGTGTTAAGAGTAGATGGCTTGCAGATGGCACCAAGATTGCAGAGGATATAGGGCACCCTCTTAAGGCTAAAGCAGAAGGAGGGATCATGGAAATGGTCTTCTGCAGGGAATTGCTACAAAACCAAAGATTGCATCCCTTGTTCTTCTGTTACTCCAGTTTTATCTCTCTAAAACTGGAGTTTTAGAGAAAACTCTGTAAAACTCCTCTGTGTTTTTCCAAAAGTACTCTGTTTACAGGGAGACCATCTCACATTAAAATGAAACTAGCCCCTTAAGGGCTGTTTACAGATAAAAGGGGGAAAAGTTCTGTATATTTATTCATAATACAAATTACTTTCATGTGAATTCTTTGTTTAGAGTATTTTTGTGTCATCATTTACAAAAACATGTATAGTTGTGCATCTAATATTGTATAAATGAATAAATTTCTAACAACCACAAGAGTACTGTTTTGAATTACTCAAATTCTGTCTCAGCCAAATGTTTGTTTCTATGTATCATGAAATGCTTTGAATGTATGAGTTTATTCAGTCTAGAAACTAAAGTGTCAAAAACCAATGTGAAGAGATAATACTTTAAATAAATCAGCTTTCTTTCAGCTACTTTTTATCTGCTTCCTATTTGTACACAACAGCTCCTATCCAAAGACTTAACAGAACTTTAACTTCTATAGTAGTTTTCAGTATCCATCTGTAATTATTTCTGCTCAGAAGATTAAATAGCTTCACAAATTGCTGTCATTTTTCTACATATGCACATGTACAGCTGCTAGAGCTACTAGTCCTTAAAAAAAGCAGCGCCTAAAAATAAAACCTGAAAAAGAATTCATAAACTTAAAAAAATAAAAAGAATTAATAAACTTAAAAGAAATTTACATTAGATAAAATCTTTTTATGTTATCATATAATTTTTAAATAGTTTAATATTTAGACCTTTACTATTTAAAACTTTAAAAACACATTCAATAGTGTCACCTACTGAACTTAATTGCAAGATAAATTATTTTAAATAGAATATCATATTTTTATTACAGAATTTACATTTCATCTTTGCTATCCACTAAACAAGGGAATTTGATTTTCAAGGGTAACAATGTTAAATGTATATGCAGAACTGCTTACTACAGATTACCTTGCCAACACACATACATTTCTGCTGGTAAAATTAGGATGTTGTGTACAGCAAAAAGACAAGTCTAGGAAATATGACTGGAAATATTGAATTTTGTTGACTGCTACTGTATCATTTTGTAAACATCAGGAAATCTTCAATTTCCAGAAAGTATAAGACTTGTACTTGGATTTAAGAAGAAATATCCTATAATGTTTTACATAAAATAACTGGTGGCCTTTTTTTTCTTTTTCCTGCTAAGGAAAAATAATTAAAACATTAAGAGACTAATACATCTCACTAGGAGACAAGTTTTCTTTTGAAGATTGTTTGGAACAATTAAATCTTATAGTTTCAAAAATGTTATAGTTTTGAAACTTTTTGAATGCACAGGTTCATGCTACATTTCAAGCAGAAATAGACTCCCTCAGAAGAAGTATCCAAAACCTCTAATTTTTTTTTTTTTTTTTAATCTGCTTCTACTCTTTGTGTTCATAGTAACCATGACCTCAAAGCAGACTCTGCACAAGGTCCCAGACCTACCAGGGCTTCTAAACCAGCCTTGACCACTATAATTTGCATGGGTTTTTGTGGTTGTCAGCCCTCTTGACAAATCAGGCCTTGAAGACTTACCACAAGTTTCTTCATAAGGAATGAAGAACATTGTCAGACACAGGCAGCAAAACTGACATTTATTAAAATCAATGTTTTCTTCTGTGTGACTTGTTAAGTTAAGTGGGATGACACCATTTGTTGAATGTTGGACATAATTCCTCCTTCATCATACTCCTCCCATTACTGGCTGCACCAGCACCTGAAGCACAATCTGATCTTCTCCCTGTCTAATATGAAAACAAACAGTTCTGCACTGACTCCTTATTCTCATTTGGGATGGTTGGCAGCAGGACCACAAGTTCTCAGTAATTCAAGATTTCCCAGCTGTTCAAGTAGTACTTCCCTTATGTCTTCTTTCAAAATTTTCCAGAGGACCTCAGATAGCTTCATGTTTTCACATAAAGTTTATTGGCCATTGGTGGTCAGAGTTATCACTGTTATCTACCTAGAAGGTGTCACTGCAACCCAGCCTTTGTGCTTTTCCTCCAGCTTTGCTCATTGTAGATATCATCAAGACTATCATAAGAGGAAAACAAATAAAATTGAAGACACACATTAACTACACAAATATGTGTCTTTATAGTCTAGTATGGATTGTTTGTCCTAAGTGTCTTAATAGTCTAGTGTGGATTCTTTATCCTAAATATCAATTTCTGGTCACTTAGTAATGAAAAAATATTTATTAGTCCATCTCACAATGGATCTTGAAGAGATGCCAAAGTTTGCAATCTAGCTGAAAATAATTCACCAATGTTTGAGTAGCTGAGCCTTCATTTCCCCAGTGGAAGCCTCCAGGAGCAAAAAAAAACCCATAGATTTGGTTTGGTTTTTTTTTTTTTTCCTTTTCCATTACTTTTTCACATGAATTAAGAAAATAACATTTGAAAATGTAAGTTGGAAATTACTGATAGGTTTTGTCTAATGCTACTTAAATATTAGAAATCCACAGCTTTCTGTAACAAAAGGTGACATTTTAAGCAGTTGTTTTGGTGAATTTGCTCTAGAAAAATCAAAATTAAAAAAAATTCCAACAGCAATCAATGACTCAAAATAATTAAATGCACAGGGGAATAGACAGCAGGGTCTTGGCAATGTTATTCTCCTATTGTTTGTTCTGCCAAACAAATTCAGGCCTGAGGGGTTTTGGATTTGTATCAAATATTTGGAAACAATCCTGTCCATTTCCTCGCTGCATCTGATTTTCTGCATGTTACCAAATAGGGCGTAACATCTGAGAATTCATCTCGCACAGTGAGATTTTTTTTGGCCTTGAAAATTAGAAATGGTGAAAACATGAATGACTTAGTTTTTTTTCTGAAAACAATATTGCAAGAAGAAAGAAGAATATTTATGTATATGTGGCAAAAAAAAAAAAGTAAATGTTTAGTGTAAGCAATCAGTTTTTGGAAAAAGTCTGGAGACCTTGCTACTTAAATGCAGAACTGATAATATGCATTTCTGTACAGAAACTCACACACAGGTCATATTCACAACAATGATGTTACCAAATAGATGTGTTGAGCTGTCTCCCCTAAGAGGTGTAGTCCTGAAATACTAGAATTCCACTTTTATCTGCTACTCTCTCAATATTTAAGTGCTGTACAATAAAACAAATAAAGGGAAAAATTGAGGCTAGTACAGGATTTGTCAGTCTTCTGGCTAAGCCAGTTGACTTGTCTAGGAGATGCTGTTGTCTATTTTAATCTATCGTTTGGGTTTTAAGTAATGCAAAGGCACTGAACAAATGAGGAAGACAATAATTAATATTCATTTTATAAAACTAAATCAAGCATTAATTGAAGTGAGAACAAAATTAAAATGTTGAAGAATAATTTCTTACTTCTGTTCTTTCCTATATGAAATGGATAAAACCTTATCCAAATATACCCTTCCATACTTATATATGAATTTTATATAAATATAATCCCAAATATATCTGTCCAGATAAAAATATGGAAACTTGTCCAAATGTAATAGCTGGCTTTCAATAATTATACTCAGTTAAAGACAATTCAAAGCTATACAATTTCTGAGTCATTAAGGTATTTAAAAATTGTCATGGAGCAAGGTAATCAGTATCATGGAGCATGAGAACAAAAGAGGAATAAAAATTTCAGTTGCTAAAAGCAAATAAAGAAAATTAAATCTTATCTTGTATGAATAGCAGTATTGTTTGGTAACCTGCAGATGTAAATAGCTTTCCATCTCTGTGAAGATAGAAAGATAAAGAATAACTGCTGTTGGATGAAATAAAGATTTTCAATTAAAGGAAGGGCTTCACACATTAAAGTGTATTCTTGAAGAGCAGGATGTGAAATATCAAATGATTGCAGCAGAGATCAGGGTTTTTGACATATTATGTGTCTCAGCTATTGGTGCCGGGGATGATTATAAACTCAGTGTTAGATAGAAAGACAACAAGACTTGCAAAAGATTTTTGTTGCTAATAGGTAGGGTTTTTTAATAATTAAAGCATGTTTTTAAAGATTTTTTTAATATTTGAGCTCAGCTTTTTACTTGTCATATTAAGTTGCACTCACAAAGAACGGCTTGTAAGACAATGAAACAAATGAAAAGTTAGAAAAGTATAAGGTTTAACCACTTACACAGTTCCACCACACAACTAAAATCTAGTTGGGCTTCCTAAAACTATTATTGTTCAATACTTTCTGCAACAATGAGGAGTTTTGGAAGCAATCCATCAGTTGAGTTTGAGGGATATCCAGTTTGAGGGATACCTAGGTGTTTGTTTCTACCTCTGCTGAAATGAGGCCTTTGTGATCTCTTCAACATAGGTAAAATGAAATAGAAGTAAATGAAGAACCATGCATCTCATAGAATAGGTTTTTGTTCAGGATATTCAGAGTTCACATCCAATAGCTTCTTCATGGTAAATTATAAATGTTTAATGATTATTGTATACCCATATACATATACATCATATGCATGTACATATACACATATATATACATATACGTATACATGAAGACATTCAAGGCTATCATAACACAGATAACTTAGAAGCTGTATAAATTCTGTCCACTTGTTTTCAAGACTTTTACTTTCACCCTTCCCTTCTGAAAGAAGGAGAAACAAAAATCTTGTAACAGCACTCTCTCCTATAAAGCTTGGGCAGAGTTAGAAACCACCGTATGACTTTAAGCGATCTAAGAAACTGTAGCATAGATTCACTTCATCCCAGAGCTGTTAGCTTTTGATTTAAGGTTGCTTTATCTTGCCAGAAGTGTAAAACACAAATGAATAATGGTGAATGGTCTATGATGTCATACAGAACTAATGGCCATTCAGCTGAAACATTTAATTAATATTGCACATAAACAATTTTACCTGTCACTGTAGGTCTGACCTTGCAGTTTTCAGGTATGGGAAGATAAGTTAAGAAATAGGAATACACAATCCAGAAGTAAGGATATTTGTATCCTTGACATGTGACAGGACAGCAATAAAGGTAATTGAAATATATGATGCATTTGGCATTGATGCAGATACCTAATTTTGATAGTGTAGGAGAATGACCAATGTGACATTTTACTCATTTTCTTCAGCTGGAGCTTGTACAATTTCTCAAGAGTAAATGACCTTACAGTCTTAGATAATATAGTCTTGACCCTGACAATCATGAAGGCTCAGAGTGTGAATACGCAGTCAGCAAAACAGCCTTACTAAAATTTAGCTACATTTTACTGTGGGGCAAAATCAATTAAAAGTTTCAATGATAATGTCTGATGGCCTTGACACCCTCAATGTTCCCTCAGCTGCTTCTCAGTTTCTGTTCCATCTGCTTCTAGCATTTTCTGTGTTTCTTGAACATATTTTCACTGAGATGCCGCCAGCTTGTCTGAGGGGCTCAGCTGTGCCCTGTGGTGTGTCCTGTGGAGCCAGCTGGAGCCATTTGTGTGTGGCACAGGCCAGCCCCGGTCCCTCCTCACAGAGGATAGTTAAACACACAACTGAAGGTCTATCTACATTTATTTCTACCCACTGTCACATCCAATAAACAATCTCAGAGTACACCTACCTTATTAAGCCTTAAGGAAAGAAAGGACTGGAAAAATGGGGTGAAAATTCCTCCTATAGATATCATTCACCCATGAGAAACACTAATGTTGAACAGATGACTCATGAAATTAATTTATACCTATTAACTAAAACCACAGAAACTTTTACTTTCTGTAACTCAGGAGAGTACCTTAACTGAAATCTTATGTCATATTACAGGTCAGCTGATTTCAGCCTGACTTACTGAAGGCAACATTTTAATAAAAACTCTTTGTTCCAATATTCTTTTTCACTGTCTAATTCCACTAAGCAGACTTGCTGTTACATGTTTCTATTCAGTGTGCTGTCATAAGTCTAGGACTTTGGTGTCTTTGGATAACTTAAAAATCTAATGTAAATTAAATGAGCATCTTAAAAATTAACATAGCAAACATAGACTAGAAAGAATGCAATGCCAGTACATTACTTTTTGGCTTAGCAATAACTTAAATTACTATTTTTTCTTTAAGAAGGATTTTTATTGTAAAACATTATTTCCATGTGCTCCTTTTAAATACTGTTCTGAAAAAAAAGGCCAACTAACAGTCAAATAATTAATTTGGTTATGTAGTTGAAAATAAAAAGTGTACAACTTGCACCCCAAAATTCACATTTGCTATGTATTACAGTCAAATATATATTTTGTATTTTTTTCATTGTTTATCAGAATAACTCCAAACATAAGGTGAGATCACCAGCAAAGACCAGCAGCCACTGTTACTGTCTGTCAGAGTATGGCCTCTAGAATTATGGAGTACACAATACCCAACTACTTTTTTTAACTCCAGATCTTTAGCATCCATAATGAACCAGTCTGCCCTTCTGGTGGCTTTGTTTTAGTAAAGAGGGTTAATTTTACTGCAATCCTTAAATGACAATGGTTACATCTGTAAAAATGGTTAATTCAACTAGCAAGTAAAACTGTAAAAATTATCACTTCAGCTAGCAGGTATTTTTACTGACTGCAATGTTTTCCTCTAACACATTCCCAATATTTGGGCAAGGATTTGTGTGGTGGGTTGACCCTGGCTGGATGCCAGGCATCCATCAATGCTATTCTGTTACTTCCCTCCTCAGCTGGTCAGAGGAGAGAAAGTATAATGAAAGGCCCACAGGTCCAGATAAAGACTGGGAGAGATTGGTTCACCAGCTACCATCTATCTAGACTATTTTTAAATTCATGCCCTGTTTTGGAAATAATGAAATCACTTTAAAGCAAGCTAGATATATTTTCGGGTACTGTGTGTTTCTCTTAACCTGTAACATGGATATTATGTATATTAAGATAACTTTTGCAATAAAAAATAATGGCCCCCAGTAATGAATTTTTGTAACAGAAGCAATCTTATAAGTGGGAAGAACATTATATGAAATAATATTTTTCCATTTTGTAACTGCAGCAATATGAGTATCTTCACTGTGAAAAAATGAGGTATAAGATTAATATTATTTATAATATCTACAGAAGACATTACTATTTTGTATTATATTTCTTTTGGGAATTATGCTTTCTGATACAAATTTTCATTCCTTAATAAGTTGCTTTATAATGATACTGAAACCAATATAAGTCATTTTAAAAACTCAAAGAAGTTCCTTAATCCAAGCAATGGACTTTGTGTTCATGCATAAAAAATTGCTTCATAATAAAACAACATAATAAATAAATGAAGTGAAGTAAACTGTAAAACAAGTTCCTGGCCATTCGAGTGAAACTCTTTGTCAAGTTAAACTGACTAAACATAAATCAGATCCTGGGCTTATCAAATGGCTCATCCTTACGCTGTCTTATTGGCAAGAAACAGCTGAAAGCCACTGTGTATAATTATGTGTTGTATCAAGACTTCTCTGGTCCACTGTTCTTTCTGGACTCAGTAAAGATTTCTGGTTCTTCCTACCTTGTGCAATTGGTTTGTTTTAATTTCATTTCTGAATATAAAACATCAAACTAATGTGTGGTAATACTGTACTGAATCCCTATGCATTCTAAGGTGTTTTAATGTGCCTAAAGAACCAGCTTAAGAATCAGTAGAAACTACATATTTTGAGATCTGTTTTGTGTAGAAGTATTTAGTGCCCAAGAATAAGCCCTATCTACCTTTGGTTATGTTATCCAGTTCAGAATATTCTCTTTCTCATCAATTAACTGTTCAGCTGCCTAAATAAATCTACCTAATGTCATTTGATGAATGCAAGGGTGGTTCAGATATCCACTTAAAGCTGACAGATAGAACACAAGCAACTTTATCAGGTAAAATACGCTGGTAGCAATTGCTTCCAATGTAAAACTAGTAGCTAGTAACTTACTTTTGGGCAATCCAACCCAACCCAAAATGCAATTGTAACTTCAGACTTAATTGAAGGGCAAGAATTGGAAACATAGGTGGAGAAGACAATGGAGAGGAAGAACAGAAAGGAACAGAAACATTTGACTTCTAAACCTTTTCTCTCCCTATTTAGAGCACGTATTTATGTCCCTGTACCAATATGATATACCTGATATTTCTTTGGTAATAAAATTTTCCCAGTGAATTATTAATTAGAATAATGGCTGAAAAACAAATGTCTATGATCTTGCAACACTACTCAGTAAGGTACACAAAAGCTTGATCATGTTCTTTCTCATATTTTTAAAGAATTATGTATTTATTCTTTTGAAAATGAAATTAGTTTCAAGAAGAGTGAGAAGAGATAGGTGATAGAAGTAGAAGGCAGATGCTCAGAATGTCACAGCACTGAATTGCTCTAATTACCTTGCAACTACTTTAGCCAGATGCCTAGGAGCCTTAATGCCAAATATTAACAGAAAAAAAAAACAGGTATCTCACGGATATTTAGGGGTTTTAAAATAATGATTTAATTGTTTAGCATTTTAACATGTAGGTATGCAATTGACAAAGTTCATGTCATTACTTACAACTTACCAGACTCAAATCAAAGAATTTTCTGATGTCATATTAAAAATATTACCCTGCAAATGAGAAAGTAAAATCATCATAGAATTTCAGACACATTTTTCTTCTTCTGTTTTACAAAACACTTGTTATCGACTGTCTTGTTAAATGTCCTGAGCCATTGAAATATGAGGTGCTCTTCTTAGTGTGCCACCTCTGACATCATTATAATTTCCATCTCACTTTATCTACAGTAATATCTTTTCTCAGTCCTGTTTTGAATGTCATTTTATATTCCCAGTTAAGTAATATTTTCCTCTTACTCTTACTATTTTTTACTGTATCATGTACTTGCACATTCCCTTTTTTCTCTGACTCCCTTAATAAATACCTTAGGTTTCTTTTCTTGCATTTTTCTTGGAACAGCAAGCCTGCTAGGGCAGTGGAAGAAAACTTCAGAGCTGTAATTTTTGTAATGTCTGTTTGCTTGAGCTTGCTGCAGCACAAACAGTGTAATTGTACCAGATAAATCACTGGAAAAAGGCCACTCTATTTCTTAAATTTTATATCAGTTAAGTTGTCCCCTTTGGTGTTTTAATTTAATGAAAGAAGTTAATTGATGCAGAAATAGTTTGGCAGCACTACTATTTGAAGAGTCTGAGACAGACTGAATGATGATTTCTCTCTGAGTCTATCATGAACTTGATTATAAACCCACATCTGCTGAGAGAGAATACAGTCATCACTTTCTTCTAGTGTTCATTATTTTGGTTTGTGTCGTCATTATTTCAGTTTGTGTCCTCTTGAGGCCTTCCCAGAAGTGCAAGTCTCTAAATTACAGTCCCAGTCTTGACAATGTGATGCATGCTAACAGAAACTTCTGCTGACACAGTGGCACACTTAAGTCAACAGTGGTCTGTAACAGTTTGGAGATATTTCTTGGTGAACTGCTTTATGGTATTAACAGCCAAAGTCAGAAGAAATGTTTACATTTATTTCAGGAAAAAATAGGTTTACAACATGACATACATTTATATCATAAGTCCTCTACTGGTCTTTGTCTGCCTGTGGATATATCATTCCAGGAGCTGGACTTGGCTCCTCCTTGTGCATCCCTTCCAGTTCAGGATATTCTATGATACCCCACTTCATCTTTTTCTTGGAATGACATGATCACTCACCTTTTTCATCTGCTTTTCTTTAGGAATCCTGTAGTTCTCATCCAGCTCTTTGCATAGGTCTGTAACTATAATGCAGTTGAATCTGCTCTTCAGTTTGTCTGACACTCTTAAATTATGGATTATGGGAAAATGAACAAATACCAGTACAGTTAGAAGTCTTCCACTGCTCTGTCAGAACTGAAAAAAAGGTCACTATTGTCCTGTAGTAGGGAAACCACATTACCAATACCACATTGTATTAGGATGTTCTAGCTCATTGAATCTAAACTTATTGTATGCTCAAGTAAATTAAGTCTATTGCATAATTATGGAGAATAATTCTTATACTGCATATATAAAAAAGACTAGTTAAGTAAAGCCTCTTCTTCCTTCTACACATTATAATTTTATATTCATTCCTTTTTCATGCCTACTTAAAATATTATTTGAAAAATAACAGCTTTGCTAATGCCTAACTTGGTTCTTTCCCCTTAATAGTAGCTTTTGGGGATTTTTTAGCAATAAAATTATTTAAGATCTCTTGTACACTGAGGCCATCTGTATGGCTGGTAGTCGACAGGGACATTTCTTTGGCAGTACTATATTAATTATATAGAAAAAATGAAATGTGGAATATATACTTTGGAATGCAGACTGATAGCAGAAGAAACATACTCATTTACAAGCATTGTTTATCATTGTAATTCCCTCAGTGCTGTACATAATAGGTCACATGTTCAACAATAGTTCCCATTTAATAGGTTTTTCAAGGTAAAGAAAATGCTAAACATGAAGATCTCAAAAATGCAGAAATAACATGTTGATAATTTCTATAATAACATGTACTAAATAAATAACATGTACTAATTTCAGAAGTGATCAATGGCAGGTCTCCTGGAGGACTGCAGCCGTCCTGTGAAGGACAGGAACACATTCAAGAAGGAAAGAGGATGCAACATCAAAATGAGAGAGAAAGAAAGTGGTACAAGGAAGTCTATGCCTCCTTCTCAGTGCTCTAAATTAACATCTCCTTTTGAAGGAAAGGAAAAGATCCGCTGAGATCTTCAGGCATTTAGATAAAAGACTTCTGTACCTTCCAAGAAACTCTATATTTGTTCAGAGAATAGCCAAAGTTCTCTTTCTAAAAAGGCATTGATTTTAGCACTTCTAATTTCCTTATATTTTTTTAATATTAAAATTAATATTGTACATGAAGTAATATAAAATATAATAAATATTGTTTTTTAATGTAGCCTTTACTGCAAATCATCTGTGATGAAGTATTCAGTACATGAGAGATCATTCTGATATTCAAGAAATGCTTTTACTGAAATCCTTTTGCTCTTCACAGAAGGAATTAAGGAGGTTTTGATTACTGACTATAATAGAATTCTGTAGAATATAATTCTGTAGACCACTACTTGGAGAACTTTCATATAAAGAAATAGTCCCAGTCCAAAAGTTGGTAAAAGAACTCTCTCTCTGCTTTATTGGTTATTAAGAAGTGGTACCGTTCAAGAGTTTGCTTTTTGCACTTGGCAACAAAGAATCCATGTTTTTTCTTTACAGTTCTCACTGGAAGCCAAAGACTTCCCTTAGGTGTTCCTGAACAAAGTTCAGTAATGTTTACTTGGGAGCAGAGGAAATTATAACTTCACAACAGAACTATTTTAGAGTAAATCCCACATATATTAATATTTTCCTAAAAATTATGATCATTTACATTATGAAACTATGGGTACTAATAATTTTATATTTGTATCACAAACAGAAGATTTTCATGCTTTTTTTGTAACTTACAAGTACGTGCAAGAAATTTTTCTTTTGTCTGGTTTTGGATTTCATTTGGGATTTTAGCTGCAGTTTGCTACTGTGCGTAATGTGAGTTCATCGGTCTATGAAAAGAGACACACTGAGGAAACTGCTGCCTCAAAATAAATTTCCTTATTAGTCACACACTGTGCAAGCTAGTGTAGTGCTCAGAACACTGCAGTAAAGTAAATGCTACAAACTGGAGCATATTTATCTTTCAAATGCAAACACAGTTTTAGTATCTCATTGTGCATTTAGAAATGTAATTTCATAATTTGTCCACGAGGAAATAAACATACAAAGAGGGAAAAATAATTTAAAAAGCAGTAGCCACATGTTAGGACAGCTGAAACCTTGACTTAAATTTACAAATGCCTTGGAAACCATTTGAACAGTTCCTTGTGCAAAAGACTGAAAAGAATGAAAACATAAAAATTATTCCTCAGTAAATTTTCTGTGGCACTAAAGGTTTTCCCTGTCTTTGGGCCATTAGGATGTAGGAACCGATGATAGTATGACCTTCTTTCACTGATGTTGATAGACACATTTTTCTAAAATACAAGAATATTAATGTCTTTTAAAAAGAAATTGTCATAATTTCAAGAAGATGGCCTTTATCATAAGTAGTTGCAACTCATTTTAGTAAATGAGCTATGTGGATTACTTGGACAAGCAATATGTTTTGAATTCATATGTCAAATATGGTGAAGTTTCAGTAGCTTGAAAATATGTTGGAAAGAAATAAATATTGCTTACCACTGATAATGGCTGTCTGAAGTAGTTCATAAGAAATTTAAAGCAATTTGTTATATGAATTATGTGTTAAGTTATTTAGCAGTCTAAGTACTTCAAGATTATCTGCTTTATCAGAATTAATTACCCATATTGCAATAGGACAAAGTAAGTAGTACTTACAGATGTAATTAAAAATTAAAAATTTAAAACAAGTAAACATTCCCTTAAGAAGGTACATTCTTAAGGCAATTTACAACCTATTACTATATAGATTGCTGGTTAACAAAGGAGTTATCAAACTGAGGTCAAAGTTAAAATGACTTAAATAATAAGTTTGAAGTTCAAGTAAAATTAATAGCTAATTTGATCTATTTAGAAACTTTTGTTATTGTAGGGCAGTGTAATTAAAGTATGCAAATATCATTGTTGGCATATAAGATCAGAAAAACACAGGAAAATTACTCAAGCTGGCAACAATTGCATATTACCTTGGATTCAGAAGACTTTTCCCCTAGTAGTATTAGGTCAAATATTTACCGCTAAAGTCTTATTGCTCTGCCCTTTTTCAGTAATTTTTCAACCTTCTTCCACAAAACCACATATCCTTTCTGTGAGCTTAATCAACCTTGAAGTTAAACCATGCATCTAAGAACATTGTCCAAATGCTTCTTGAATTCTGACAAGCTTGTGGCCTTGACCACTTCCCTGGGGAGTTTTCCAGTGCTTGACCATCCTCTCAGTGAAGAACTTTCTAAATTCTAAACTAAACTTCCTCTGACACATCTTTAAGCTATTCCCTCCCATCCTATCACTGGACAGCAGAGAGAAGTGATCAGCACGGCCCTCTTGGTCTACCTCATGAGGAAATTGTAGACAGCAATGAGTTCACCCCTAAGTTTCCCCTTGCCTAAGCTGAACAAACCTCATATCCTCAGCCACTTCTCATAAGTCACTCCTGCCTGTCCTTCCACCATCTTTGTTTTCATTCTTTGTACACATATTTAGGAGTGACAGGAAAGAGCATCCTTGTCAGAAATTTTCGGTTCCAATTTTTCAAAGTGAAAGGAAAAGAAATTCCCCAAGTAAGCCAGTGTTTGTAATGGATCTTTTTAATTTGCACAGGTAGAAATGGTATGCAGGGATAACAGACTTTCATGATCCAGTAGTTGCTATAGGCACTTCTAGTTTATTATTGAGAAGTGAGAGAAATTGAGGCTGCTGGTAACTTCTGCTTAATGCCACCAGTGCACACCGGAGGCCAACGAACCTAAAGAAACAATTTTGCAGAGAAGGACCTTGAGATACTGGTGGACAAACTGACCATGAGCCAGAAAAGTTCTCTCATGGAAAGAAAGCAACAGCAGGATGGACTGTGTTAGGCAGTGTTGGCAGCAGACAGGGGACCTGCCTGTCTGCTCAGCACAGATGATACCATATCTTGAGTGCTCTACATTCAGACTTTAGTCTGAAGACTATCAGAAATGTCCTCAATAAATTAACAGCAAATAAATCTTTGTTGGGAAGGATCATGAGAACAGTCTGTGCACTGTCACCATTACCCTCCTTATGTTATGTAGTGTCCAAATAGCCTCATCACCAAAGTTGTGTAAATGATGGGAACACCTGCTTCAGGCAATTTATAAAATGATATAAGGAAAAATTACTACAGGATACAAGCTCATTACTCTTACCCAGCATATATTACTCATCATAATTAGAGAAAAAAACCCATAACTAACCCAATTCCACTTCTTGTGAAGCTCAGACTAGACTCTGACTTTATACCTTTTATTTCTATGATTAGGTATTAAAGAAATTTAAAGAGTATTTTCTTTCCTTAACAGATCACAGAAATAAGCACTAATGTATATTTAAAAATATGTTTAAATGTATATTTAATCTTTAGTTAGTAAACTATCATAGAAAAGAAACTAAAATAAACATGTTTTTATGTATGCTGTTCTGGGGTTTTTTCCTGTTGTTTTGTTGTAGTAGTCCATGTAGCTAAAAAGGATTGAGTTCCTTCTAATTCCTCATGCTTAGGAATTCTATATTAAGACCATTACTTTTCTTTTGTCCTGCTTGTTATTCTTTGAACTTAGGCCTCCTCAGGCTCTTCAATATTTTCTATTGACTCTTCTCACTTTAATTTAATTTCTTTTTTTTTTTCTGAGACTTTGCAGAAATGGAAAGTATATACGCTGTATTGAATTATATTTCTTACTTGACCATTAATTATTAAAAGATGAGAAAAAGTAACTTGAAATAGATTCAAACTTTAGATCTGTGATTTTCTTTGAATCCCATTAAAAATGAGTATTCTTTTTGAAGTAGGGTTGCATGCAGGACGTGATAAAATCAATAGCAAACAGCAGATTTAGTCATAATGTAATATGAAAAATGGGAATACTTGTAGTGGTATACAAGCTCTGAAAGTGAAATAAAATGAGGTGAGGAAGGGGCATGATATTGCTTAAAAACCCACTTAGAGTTTATACATGAATCCTGTAATTTCTTCACAGAAGATCTATACTTCAGCCAAATTTTGATTGTCATAGGGTCAATAAAGAAAATAGTTTCATTTTGATATCTCTTTGCAATGACATGTGATTAAGACTCATAAAGATAAAATTTATAACTCTCGTAAAGTTTTGTTATGAAAGAATAAAACCAAAGAAATCCCTGTTTAGAATGAAAATTTTCTTTTTTCATGATCATTCAGTAAATAATAGTCCAATTATACTGTCACACAAATGAAATAATTTACTTACATCTCTCCTAGTAGGTTTGTGGTGTCATTATTCATACAGGAAGACATTTTAAACATGATGAAAAATTATGCACAATTTTTAGTAAAATACAAAATTTGGCTAGTTTAGGGACTAAAATAATTGTAATAACAGATCATTGTTTAATTAGATAGGCAAACATAAATTACTCTTATTCTTCTTTTATTTGAAACACTGGGACTCTGAACATGAACTGATGCTTTAACACTTTTGAAAATACTCTCGAAGGAACAAAGCAGGAAGCCTACATAAGCCATGGGGAAATGATTAGTGATGTACTACTCCACCTAGACATTCACAGCTCTCTGGGGTTGGATGGACTCCACCCTACAGAACTGAGGGAGCTGGCAGAAAAGATGTGGGGGGCAGGTGTTTAACGATTTGATGAGTGATTTCTCCCTGTCCCTAACTCAACCCACATGCTCTTTGTTCCATTTTCTCTCCCCTTGCCCAGTTGAGGGCATTGATGGAGCAGCTTTGGCAGGCACCTGGCATGCGACCGGGGTCAACCCACCACAGCCTCCAACAGACAGATCTGTCCTGCCAGCCCCAGGCAGATGTTTCAGCTAAAAAAGGACATCTAAAATGTTTCTTATGCTTGGGAAAAACAATCACTCTCCAGACTATTCCAGTACTGACATTTATCTGTGGCTGAATTTGAACTCTAAGCAGAAGATTATTCTTGGGGAAAGAAGAAAGCATATTAACAATTGACATACACGTTACCATTGCTCACATAGATTCATGTTTAAAAGATATTGACACATCCCCTACTCAGAGCAAGGTCTGTGTCATAATTAAGGGAGAAAGAACCATAGGAACTCATTTATGCCCTTGAAAAATCTTACTTAACTGACACCTAACTTCAAAGTGTAGAACATATTTGAAAAATATTCCAAGAACCAAATGCCCTACTCACTGGAAAATAAAATTCTTTCTATTTAATTTCAGGAATCTGTTCTTTTTAAAAGTGTGAACATCCTGTGAGACCATATCTCTCTGCTCATATAACTCGGTGTCTGGTTAGAACTTCTAGGCAATTACGTACAAAAGGCTTTTTAGAGGACTGTAGGTATTTACTAATAGTTCATAGACACCAGTTATTGTGGCTTATCTTTTGTATTGCAGATATTGAAGAATAATATATGGTTCATAGACTGTCAGTTAATTATATGTCAATAAAAGGTCAATAAACTGCTTTACTCCTGATTTGGTTTAAAGTACATTAAGTAAGCATTTTTTTCCTGCAACAGTATCTAACTCATAGAGTACATACGTATGTCTAGCCCAAATCTAGCTGAAATGAGAGTTGGAAATCGCTCAGGTTATTTTTTTAATTTCTCTGTTAAGATTTTTGCAAACTCCATTATTCAGGAAGATACCTAAGTGTTAATTGCATCAGTACTAAAATTTAATATCTGCATGCTTCTAAACTTTGAACATGAACTAACTTTTTTTTTTCTGAGTGTCTTATCCAGTGGTATAATTCATTTAAACATTTATGATTTTGTCACTCAGAAATAGATAAAAACGAGTTTGAAAATTATAAGTATTTATTGAAAAATGTCTATTTGGATTGTACTTCTTCACATAGTTTCCTAAAGTTTAACTTGGTTTTGGCTAAATTTTTTTATGTCTAATTTTATGAATTACATGACTGTGCTACTGTAAGATGTAAGCCAACTTTTGAAAAACCATGTTGTATGAGAAGAAAAATTTTGAATGCAAAGAGGTTACTAAATTTTATGAGAGTCCATTGTTTGTCCTAACTTGCCTCTTAATTTTTCTCCTTGAAGAAAGAGAATGCTTTTATATTTGACATGCCTTAAAAATTATATCTCACATTTTTAAAATTCTTTAACCTCTAAACCAATGTAATAAAATTAATTTGTATCATATATTACATGAGAAAATAATACTACATTTGTATAATAATTAAATCTGGCATTATTCCAGGGTTAAGGTTCTTTATGTAGTTCTAACACACAAAACTTCAGCATCTTTGTGAAATCTAATATAATCACGTAACGTAAATATAATGTATCGTTTGTTTTTTAAAAATTTTTTTTTTCATTCAGCATAATATTTTTGATGATTTTAAAGCCTTAATATTGTTTTTTAAAGTTTTACTTATATCTTACAAATAAAAAACAACATTAAACAAACATAAATACTGTCAGATCACATCAAAATCCAAATCAGCAAAAGATCTATAGTAAATGGGGAAATGTTAGGTGTGGTTTTGGATAGGAGACAGACTTTTCATTCATAAGTTATTTTGAATTTGATCCAAGTTTTGCATATGCTTCTCTAGTTTAAACAAGGTTTTATCCCTTTGGATGCCTTACATTTTTCTGTCTTCTCTCAACTTGTGCTGCTATTTTTAATACACTTAACAAGAACAAAATGGGATATGAAAAATTCTGTTTTCAGTCTTTTTGTTGTGTGTCACTTCACACACTGTGCCACTAAGCAGGCTTCTGTCTCAGAAATTATCTGTTAGATATAAGACTATATGTTAGAAGATCTTTTGTTGTTATGGTTTGATAACACTTAGAAGACATTGCAAAAACTTTACCTATTATCCTGCCTTCCTTGCAGTTTCTGACATGTCTTGGTATTGATTAGAGGTGTGTAGGACAATCAAGGCTAAAGTAAGGATAACAATGTCTAATAATTCACTGAGGTAGGCTATATGTAAGCAGCAGGGATCAAGACCATTTACAGCCAGGAAACCATATCAGCAATACTATATAAGACTGAGACTCCTCACATACTGATATCAGAATATCAGAAACACCAAATTTAGGAGTACAGACTCTTATGCCTTAATACTACTAATGTTTCAGGTTTTAATTTTTTTTTTTTTGTCCTAAGGTTGCCTATGTGTCTGTAAGAATGCATATGGCATGCATGTTGGTGTGAATATGTAGGTATCTGTTATGTCAGAGAACATATGCTATAGTCAAGGCACTCAATGAACCCCTGTGAGGTGCTATCTTTTCCTGTACAAACTCCCTTTCATTCATTCCATTCTTCTAAATGGGAGCAAATGCCTTTTATGACACTGTTCTATACTGGCCCCCAACCTAAGAGTTCCTTTAAGTGTTCTCCTAGACCATAACTACAGATATGTGAGAAATCACACCATGGTTCATTGTACTAGTGGCTGAACATTGACTTCAGTCTCTCCTTCTCTGCTGGGGAAAAAAAAAATTAAAAAAATACACATTACAGAATATAGTATTCTGTTTTGTAAATTTCATGTAATCATTCATTTCAATTGTGACATTTCCCTATCAATGGAAGTGAGTAGACCCTTTTCATATTTGTCAGTGATCACCAAACTCAACAGTAACTTAAACTTTGGAAGTGCTTTATATAGCTTTCATCATTTTTGCTTTTGGAAACTTAGTGGTTCATATTAATATGTTCACTACAGTTTTTTCAAAACCCAATATTTAAAATTGTTCCACCTGTTTTTACTTATGAAATGCATTATACTGCAGAAATGAAAAGAGCAATGTGGAAATATTTCTGTGAAAATGTAGATCATCACGGTTACAATATGTTTTACAGTAGGCACACTGCAACATGAAAGCATTCAGCTGATCTGCTTGAATATGTTTTTAACAGCCCACTATTTAGGAACATTTTGACAAATCTTTCTAGCTAACACTTTATTCTCATTACCACAGCTAGTATGTACTGCAAGGAAGTCTCCTTCTCAGAATGGTCACAGCTCAAAACAAGCACAGGAAACTGGGAACAGAGTACTCAGAATGGAGACTTGAATCAGGCCCTATATGCATCTTCTAAACTGAGCTCTGCCATTTGATTATCTTTCAGTTTCCAAGTTATACTCTATCCTATGAAACTCTTCACACAACTAAGAATAAATTATTTTCAGTTCGGAATATTATCCATGATCTCCCCTGATCATTGCATAACAAATCAATTTTATAACTCAAAATCCCTGTCAATCTCTGTTTGTTGAGAATAAAGATAACGATTATTCATCAGTATAAATTATGACTATACCTTTGTTCACTTTAATTCACTCTAATTTCTTCTAGTATATGACACCTTTTTCTGAGAATGGTATTTTCTTCAGTGCATTTTCAATTTGTATGTTGCCTTTGATTTCTCACATTAAAATACTAAATGTCTCTGACATAGCTTTACAAAACTGAAAATCAGCTCATGTAAACTAAATACACCCTTTCAACATATGTACACACATCCTCACTGCGGGGTCAATGTATTTGAAATAGTCAGGGTGTTTGCATCCTCCAAACACACATTCAAATAAGGTGGACACACTGCTAGGGTATTTTCAAATCAAAGAATACTTTTCAATTTATTAGGAATGAGTGTAACTAGCTGGGAGAGAATGTGAATATGTGGGGATTGCCTTCTAGCTGTCTTCCAGCTGATGTTCTCAAGTGAAATTGCTAGTAAAATACTTGTGTCTGAATATTTACAAATCTCAGATTATCTTTTAGATCAAATAACTTTATTCCTTATATGAAAAAAAGTTATCTAAGAAAATTAGTATACCATGAAATACAATTTGAAATATGTAGATTTAAAGAATAATCACCTTCTAATTTATAGAAGTTGGCTGATATCTTATTTTAGACTTAATTTGGATAATTCTACAAAAATGAAATCCAAATATAAAATTTAAACTGGCAGTAAGAAGTGTGGTTATATAATACAAATTTTAAAAGACTGAATTGAAGAATTCAAATTCACTATCATTCTTGGTTTCAGGCAAAAATTCTAGATATCGTATATGAGCTCATTATTTTAAATTAATCATATATAACTGATGATGAAAACAAGTAGATGTCTTCAGATGATAAATCACAATGCTTTGCACTTTTTTACAAGGGAAATAAATTCTGATTCAACAATTAGCAAGCAGATTTATGAATTTAAAATGAGTGAATTTCACATGATACATTTTCAACAAATTATAACTAAAGACCTAAAAATCTATCTTGAAGTGGAACAGTTTTGCTCATATCTTGATTGTTTATACAAGCTCAGCAAATTCAACTAGCTTTGTATCTGAAAAATCATGTTTATGTATTCATGTGAGCATTTACTATACCCAGTTCCCAAAGGAGTAATTAATATCTCAACTTAGATCATGTTTGGCAGATGAAATCCTGTTTTTCACATAGCATCTTAAGCTATTACTTTGTGCAGGTGTTAGAGGAGCAAAAGGTTCATCAGTTTCAATGTCTGGCACATGTGAGTGATGCCCAGGGGACTTTAAAGACACGTTGAAGAGGCCTGCTCTCCCTCACTGGTTACACACTTCCATGCTGTTAATGGTCTCATTAGGCATACTACACAAAATGTGTGACTTATTAATTGCGGCCTCTCTTACGTGCAATTGTCTACACACATTTGTTACTCTTTGAAACATCAAATAATTTTAGAACCATGGAGTCATTAGTGTTGCAGTATCACTATATTGTCACCAGAGAAACTGCTCTAGTTTAAGTCTTGATATTTTTAATTATACATTCTGAATGATATCACAAATGCGCTATGTAGCATCTAGTTTAAAAATTCTTATTCGAAAGAATAGAATAATTTGCTTATTTTCTAGTATGTTTAAGAGTTGAGAGTGAATTTACAAAAAATATCTTTGTAGCAAATATATTTTTTTGGTCACAGAAGTTTAGGCTAACAGGTTAAATGTTCCCTGATGTTTCAGTATTCCTTGGTAAGATGAAAAAAGCTATATTCTAAATTCTTGAGTAATATCCAGAGTAAAATTCAGAGAAAAAATGCACATCTACTGTCATTTGTTTATCTTTTCAACATGTCCATCTATTCAGGTAAATACATTTTTAATGTTTTTGTGTTTTTAATTAGTGCTGTTACCAAACAGGACGAGATTAATTTTTAGTATTTTTACAATCATCTTTAAACAAAGGGTAAGAGAATTTTCTGCCACAAACAAAAGGTTTGAGAAAAATGATAAGAAACTTACAACTGAAATTTTAAGGGGTTTGTATCTGAAATTTTAAAATAGTTTTAGCTGCCACTGTGTGTTCCAGATAAATAAGCATTTATATAAGTAAAGATACGTATAAAATCGGTTTATGTTTGTGAAAAGAAAGAAAAAGAAATCTAATTGTATTTCAAGAACAGGTGCATGTAAAACAGAATTTTTTTTTTTCATGTCATTTAAATACTTGGTACAAATGTGTCAAACACTTTTATAGAGTGGGAAGATCATAATTTAAGCTGTCAAAGGGTGAAATTATTTTGAGAGGTTTTATCAGCAGGAGGTTGGAAACAGTTTAATGTAAGAGTGCCTGCAATTAATAGAGTTATATCTAGCCAGAGGGTCGATTTATTGTGTTACTGTTGTCTTTCTTTCTCTTTTCCCCCCAACTCCACCCCTGCTTTTGACAATTCCCTTCATGAATTCTATGTGTCCTCAATAACATAAATCAGTATGAAGAGTTTACAGCAGTCTTAGGTATTCCTTCCTATTTTCCTTCCAGGTATTACTGAATTAACGCTTTCAGGTCAAATAGGTTTAATTTAATCTCAAGAGTGTGCATTTGGCAGCAAATCAAGACCATTTATGTTGTATTTCTAATGTTTTAAATTATTTCAAAATTGTTTTTGCATATGAACATTGAGAATTTGTCTCTCAAACAAACCCATTTTCCCTAAGTGGTGTCTATACAATTTTGTATAGACAAGAAGATTTTTTTGCACTGCACAGGTAATAGGTTTTTTATCAAAATAATCAAACCCAGAGAGACAAAGAAAGCGTCTCAATGGAGTTTTCATTAAGAGATTGTGCCAGTTAAAATTCCTGTATGAGAGATTTTTTTAATTATAAATTAGGCTCCCCACATCTCTCTAGCATATTAGTGTCCTTCCTATTACTTATGAAGTACAGCTTCATTAGGATAATGAATCCAGGTGAGTAGCTCTGGAAGAATAAGTATCTGAACATTTCAATTTCTGAAAGACATGCTTTAAGCCATTGCTCATTCCACTCTATTCTTGCATCTCCTAGAAAAAGTTCCTTTAACATGGCACCACTGATTTAGATTCCTGGTGTGGAAAACAGGAGTACTGACAGCAAATGTCTGAGTACTGCTGAATTTCCTGCACACTTCACCCCCTCTCATCTCATGTCTAGAGCACAGCCCAGAATTTTCCTCCTGAGAAGATCCATTCTATTTTCAATCAGCACACACAGTGTGATGTAGAATTGTCAGCTTTCAGCCACAACGCAAGGAATGGATCTATCCTACACACCATGCCTACTGGACCTGTTGGTTTTTCTTTTTTGTTCTTTGTTTGAGTACAGCAATGCATCCTGCACAGAGTGCAATCCTGAAGTAGGAACTAGACGCTAAACTCAATATTTCAGCATTTTCTGCTTTTCTGCTATGGGCTTAATTGAGGAACTCACCCAGTCTTCCTGCTGTTAGAAGGAACCTTAGCATGCTTATATTACTTTTTGTCTTATGCCTTTTATAATTCATAATAAATAAAAGTATTTAAAACTATGGCCAATGCTTTTATTTATCACTTGATTATATTAATTATGGTTGTTATTATTAAGATCTGTGAGAGATCTTGGAAAGAAGGGACTGTGTAACTAGGGAAAATAGATTAAGATCAGAGACAAAAATAATGGCTTGACTATTAAGACCTAAATTTTTTTATGGCTTCACCTTGCAGTAAAATGACTTGATATTTTTCTGTGATGCATTTAAACAGGTTCTTTTTTTGAGTGACAGTGTAGTTAGCCGATCCTTTTGCTCCCTTGCATGAATAAGACCAGAACTTCAGAAACTCAGGATGGAGCTCATTTCTCCATAGACCTCAGCCACCAGCAGATGGGTTGAGGAACTAGAAATGAGAAACTGCCAATGAGATAACAATAACAGCAGCAACAACTAATAATGCCCCAGGAAATTATATGAAATTCATGCCACCTAAAAAGATCTACGAAAATTATGTGTTTCAAAATTATTTTCAGATGGAGACAATTCAGAAACAAATTAGAAGAAAGAAAAGAATAAAAAGAGAAAAGTTAGTTGAATGAAATGCAGAGAAGGCCTTTAAAAAAGAAGAAAAAAATTTTAATGTTGAAAAAAATATAAAAACCAGCTATAGCCATCATACAATTTTAGGAATGCATTCATTTAATGAGTCAGAAGATGTTAGTGTGTTTTTGTAGTCAAAAAACTTTTTGTTTTCCAAATAAAAAAAAGAATTGGGACAAGTCTGATTATTACTAAAAAAGTAAAACCTTGGTGGGAAGTGAGATGGTTTTGTTTCTCAAGCCTTTAGTGGAACTTTTTTACCATTTTACTAGAAAGGCCAGGTAATTTCATACTGCAGGGCCTTTTTGCTTATGTTTTTTTACTCTGACAGACAGCAACAAGGAACTAAACATCTTTTCAAAGTAGGTGAGGAGAAGATAAATGAAAATACATTTATATCCACAATATATGAATGAAGTATGACAAGCAATATTATCCTATATTTTGTTTGTTTGGTTCTTCTTGGGTTTGGGTAACATTTTGTAGGGATAGAAAAAACCAGGTGTTTGTTTTTTTGTTTTTTTTTTTTTTTTTATTCAGTGTCAGATAGTGGTGTAGATGGAGAAAATCCCAAGCAGATCGAAAGCACTGCTAAAAATATCTTACAAGGCCAATCTATTGAATATAATTATAACCATAATTTTCTTCTATGTACTATACTCTATCTACTACATAGTGTGTTCTATGTTTTATGGCATCTCTCTGTACCCCAGATCCTCAGATAAGTTTGATTCTCAAATGGTTTGTCATCAGCACTGAGAGTGTTTTGGGGTTTCTGTTTCTCCCCTTTTCCTGTAGTCTCTAATACAGAAGATTTAATTTTCTATTTTGTGTGGAAAAAAACACCATAGTTTTGAAAGTTTCACTATTCATAAATAGATAAAGAAATTTCAAGTGTTTTGGTTTTTTTACTGCCATACTCTCCAACAAATTACAACAACCTTCTTGCAGTTTCCATCAAAAAACTCAGTCTCAGTATTTCACACTCAGCATGTAAATGTAAACTCTCATTTATAAGGATTATAAATTAAAAATTCCTCCCATTAATGCTGTAGTCATTATTATTGTATCAGTGATTAGAAAACCACAAATCCTCTTATGATACTGTTAGAAACAGCATATGATAATATTTACATAAACAATTATTAGATCCATAAATCAAGATTTTTTATTATTTCAAATATGACTAATTCTTCTTGAATTATTGTATTTAGAATCCTGTGTCACTTAGTAGAGAAGGTTTTTGGCTTAATATTTACAAAAGCAATATAAATTATATTTAGTCACACTTGCCAATGATATTTTTAGACACCCGTTATTTAATTAAAAAAATATGCAATAATAACCTTTTATAACACTTTATGAAGACAAAGAATAGGTTATTTTAAAAATATATACATTTTCAGTTTTAAAAAACTGTATTTAAAACTTAAGATGTTACATTTTTAGTAGCCTTTTGATTAAGAATAATACTTGAGTGATTAATGAATTACAGACCATTATATAAGAAATGGAACTTAAGTCTCTGAAAGATGTATAGAACTCACCATAATACTAGTCTAGATTTTTAATTTTTCATTTATTGTGTCTGCAAATTTATTGTTAATTGAATGATGATTTTTCAGTTTATCTATTAAATTACTTTTTTATTGTTGTAGCTTTAGTCCATATTGGTAACATTAATACTTTTGAAGTAGGAAAATAATTATTTTGAAAGCAAGAGAAATATTTTTCATAAGCATAATCTTTTGATAGAAATACTTGTGTTTCTATATATTTCTGAAGAAATCTTATATTGTAAACTACTGTTTTCTTCAAAAATTGTGGCTGTCATAAACAAACTTTGCACTATTTAGCAGTTCTTAGTGAAAATCAAAATTTTCCCAATTTGCTCTATCATTCTGGATTATATAATACCATCAAAATACTGTAAACTGCTATTTGAATGCTGCCTGTATCAGCTGCCAAGTTTTGTTTAAGCTTCCCTGCCTCATAACAGCATCCAACAGCAAGGGGAGCTCTAAGACAAGTTGGAGTAAACTGAGAAACTTTTGAGAGAAGATTAGAAATCCTGACAGGAAAAGATAGAGTTTGGAAAAAGATTTGGAATGGGGGAGGGACATAGCTGTTATTCACCATAAGTGAGGCAGCCAGAGGTGTTTACAAAGTACATGAGAGAGATTAAAAAAGTGTGGGAGATTATAAGAAGCAGCCAAGTGACTAAATAGAAATGATCCAAGCACTTTGAAAAAAATCAAACTCGCATCTCAAGCAAGATGTGCCAAATAACTAAGAAAACCACTAGATATGATATAGTGGGTAGAGAGTGTTTGAAATAAATAGTAAATCACATGTAGATTGATCTATCCAGGATATAATAGTGCCCATGAATTACAAATATCATCTACCTTCAAGTAAGAGGAGAAAAAGGCTATATGAAGGGATGTTATACTGACTCTCAGTGAAAGGCATGAAAATTGTACTGACTAATTTTGTGTACAAAGAAATATTCTCTCATGAACGTGCTAAACTAGTTCTTTTTTTCTGGCATTCTTTTTATTAAGTTCAAGATGGTAACTTCTGACCCAAATCAGAAATAGTCTGTGATCCAGCAAGCACCAGATTTGTAATAGCCTATTAATTTCCATTGACATCAAGGTTCTAAATGAAAGATTTTAGGAATGGTTCCTGTTACTTAAATTTGTATCTAGCATTTAGATAAATGAATTGTAGAGCACTGTGAAATATTGATGGTACAAAATTATTTGACCTGTGCTGATTTTGAGTTTATTTTGCACATCCAGCTTTTTTTGCCCATCTGGCTTTATTTCTAGCCACCATAACCCATCTTGTGGGATGCAGCAAGGATGTCTTTCCTGATCAAAGACTGCTTTGCTCATAAAAAGCACATACTTTGGCATATGTGAAATGCATAAGTAGAGACATTTGTCATCTAACTGTAATGGTAGACAAGATTTGTTATTCCAGTATATTATATATGCTGTGGATGCAACAGGCAATTTTTTTTAAGGCAGGAAAGAAAGGGACAGACAAATGAGAAGCAGAAAGGAATCTGTAGCTCTATCCCACCTCAGTACTTGGATCATCAATTAATCCTGAAGATGTACATTTATGTTGTGGCCTTCTTGCTGCTAGCTTGTAACAGATGAAACTTCTGAATTTGATGCAGCCTAAGCATCCTGAACTGAAAATCCAAGAGTTGCTTTCATAAAGTGAATTTTTTAGCCCAAATGTAGATTATTAGAATACTTACCAATCTTGCACATGAGCTAAAAAATATAATGATAGACGTACTAAAATTAGTTGAGTATACTACTATGTTAATGCCCAAACTTGTCCTTCCTATAGCATTTGTGCTATTTACATTGAACTCTTTTTTTTCCCCCTTTGGTCTAAGAAAGGGATTATTTTTGATTTGTACCTAAAAATTGCAGAAATTTTATTTTCTTTTCCTTTCTTGGCTATGGATACTCAAGCTTGGCAGAGTGAGAAAGCAAATTTGGTTAGAAAGTAAAGTCACAAGTAAAGAACAACAAGAAAAAATAAACAAATAATAATCAAAATTAATTTGTCTCATTTTCAAGTCAAACCTTTATTTAGGAAGCCCAGCATTCTCTGGAAAATATTATGTACAGTGCTATTTAAAGAAGAAGGACCATGCTGTCACAAGGCAGGAATGACTTCACAGCAAAGATAAGAATTAAACTGTGGGAATTATTAAATAGAAATGACTAGCACTAATCTTACAGCACAGAAGTGTGAGTGGTGAGCAGGACAGAAGGATTCAATGAGCTGATTTTTTTTTTTCCCACATGAAACATGTTATAGGGAAATGTATATTCAAAGGTATATAGGAAAGTAAGCCACTTTCCTACAGTTTAACAGGAATAGAACATTTTGGGCTAATACTTCTAGTTATAAGAAGTTTCTTAGCTACTGGCAGTATCTGAGAGATGCTGTGGATTGTAACATAAGGAAAATGCTTAGGATGAGTTTATCTGAAAATTCATCACATGTTTAGAAGGTATATACTGAAAAAATTAATTAGATCCATTCAAATTTTTACCACCTGGGAATTTGTCTGTGAATCCCAGTTCAGAATGATCAAATATATCTGTTATGTAGCCATCAGTTCAATAGTAGTCCTAGCTAGGGGATGATGTCCCAGTCACAATGTACTGGCTTGATACAATAAAATAATAATATATAAAAATAATCTCTAGGAAATGCACTATGTTCTTAGTGTTCTGAGGTGTCAATTGATAAAGATCTTACCATCTACTCTTCAGGTCTGACTTACCACAGAATTAGTTTGGCCTTCATGAAGCTGTGGTGATTTTATCAAAAATTTTCTCTTAAACTGAGGTTGCTTGTTTTGATTGTGTTCTTAGATTTTTTGTTGGTTTGGGGTTTTTTTTGTGGGGATGTGTAGTTTTGTTATCTTTTTATTATCTATCTTGAGAATAGAGAAAAAATCACGAACATTTAAAGGTGATATTTCAATTCAACTAGATTTTGGAATACATTAGGATTTACTTTATCTTCTCCTTTCCTGATCATAAGAAATATTCTTATAGATAGGAGCAGTAGCAAATGTAGTTCACCAACTTAATAAGGAACTCTCATCACTCAGGTCTGTTTATTTAACATGTTTCCAAAAATCAAGACTGAACACTCTTATTTTATTAAATTCCAGCAATCTGATGATTTCATAAATATTTTGATTTTTTTTTAATTTGCATTTATGTCATTTAGCATGTAATTCTATGTCAGAAGGAATGCACAGATAACGGAATGGTATTTGGACAATTATTTTATGTAACAAACTGACAAAATCAAAAATAATCTTTCAGTCATTGTTAAGTGTCTAATCTGACACTTAAAAATAAACATAGATACATTGACAGTAACACTGTGGCCTGTCCTTCATTGAGGCAGTTAAAGGCTATCAAAACGTTGATAAATATTTTAGTTATGAAAAAGAAACTGAATGTGATAATGAGTGAATTTAATCAAAAATAAGGAAGTTGAAGAGGAATATAGCTGCCTATGAACTGGGTTGTGAGCCTGAACCATGTCTGATTTTGAAATTCAATGTAAGGGTGAGGGGAAAAAAATTAATAGGCACTTTCAATTTTCATTTGAGCATTTTAAGCTTTATTCAAGCCTTTTATTTCCACAGTGTGTTAGTATCCTAATTTTACTGGCAAATTAAAATGTCCAGGTATTTTTTCTCACAACCTGATTGTGTGATTCTCAACCAAGAGAAAATGATTGATTATAAATTTCTATTTACTTTTAGATATACTTTTTACAGGAGCATGTAGTAGTGTTCATAGGACAAGGGGTAATGGCTTTAAACAGGAAGAATAAATTTAGATGTGATATTAGGAAGAAATTCTTTACTGTGTGGGTGGTGAAACATTTAAACAGGTTGCTCAGAGAAGCCATGGATGTCCCATCCCTGGATGTGTTCCAAGTCAGGTTGAATGGATTTCTGAGCAACCTGGTGCAGTAAAAGATGTTCCTGCCCATGACAGGGGGCTTTGAGCTAGAGGGTCTGTAGTCTTGCTTCCAATCCAAACCATTCTGTGGTGATTCAATACTATAAACTATTTGGAAAAATAAAATATTTTAAGAGATAAGGCATGAAAAAAATTTTTTTACAGATCTGCCTTTAATAAATTTTATCATTCCTACTCTCAATTTCTACAGTGAAGAATTTGTTCTTTGCCTCAGAGTCTTTTACTGACATAAAATCCCATCTTTATGTGAAAGAACTGTGTTAAAAACTTATATATCTTGAAGTTATTTCCTCATATATTTCTGTAAGTAGGAGGGGGTTGGGTGGGGTTTTTTTTTGGTGGCTTTTTTTTTAAATTTATTTAAAGCACAATGCATTTCATATTCAAAACAGGATTCATTTAAGACCTGATGAAAATATTTTTTTGTCTTTTTTGCCCCATGTAAGGAAGTAAGTAATCTCTGGTTTCAGTGACTATAAAGCAAGAGAAACTACTGCAATCTAGATAGCCGTAACTGAATCCTAACTTTGCTTTGCTGATCTTGGAAAATGCTACCTTGGGCCTCTCTTCTTTCCTGTGAGAGGCTCTTCTATGGGAATCCTGTTTCTTTTGAATGTTTTTAGGATTCTTCCACCTTCTCCTACAATACACCTTTCCAGTTAGCTCAAGTGATGGATTTAGACTCTTGCCGTCCTATAGATTTTTTGCTTGCTAACTTATGTCTAGAGAGACATCTCTGGCCAAACCACTTCCCATGGCTTCCAGCTTAGACTCGCTGACTTTGAGTCTGCTGACTGAGCACTCCTTGGAGACTAAACCAGTAGGCTCATTTAACATTCCTGTTACATGTCACTTATGTCAAAAGGTCGGTACTACCAGTCATAATAACAGGGAAACTGAAGACTAATTTTTCCTCAGTCATAGGTTCTGTTAAGGAAATGGTTACTAGATTTGAAAACAGAAATAAATGCAAACAGCACAGTCCGTGTAGGCAAGTAGCTGACAGAAAATATAGAAAACGGGGATGCGAATATATGTTATGTATCTAGGCAGAGCCTTCCTGCAGAAGAATAATTTCTTGGAGCAGTATTCCAGAAAGCAGTTTTCTTCTGTGATGAAGCTGTTGTCAGTCTCTGAAGACGTTCCTAGCCTTGCACAGATATTTGCCTCCTTTTGGCCACTGCACAACAACTTGCAAAGCCACATAGTAATATTCCATGACATGTAAATGCTACCTCTTTCCACTCTCAATGCAGAGTTATTTTTAAACTGAATCAGTGCCTTAATTTTATTGCTAGAGTAGATTTCCAAAAAGATGTTCTACACAGGGGGCAGTGAAGCTAGAGGTGTAAGTAGAATGAAATGGGAATGAAAAGGCTGAGAGCTTTTAAAGAGGGCAACTCATGAAAAACAACATAATGATAAATCAAAATTATGAAATTTCTCATTTTTATCATTTTTACTCCCTGGAGGCTATGGAATGCAAGTGTACTTCTGTATCTTTCCCTCTGCTTTCCTCTGCAAAGCTGGAATACAGTGTCTAGTTCTGGGTTTCCTAATACAGGAAAGATGTATATACTGGAGCAAGTCCAGGACAGGACCACAAATATGATTAAGGATCTGAAATATTTTTGATAAAGGGAAAGGCTGGAAGAGGAGAAAATATTCAGTTAAAAAAGAGTGGTCTCAGGGAGAATTCTATCAATGTGTTCAATCCATTGGAGTAAGAGATTTTTTACTACAACAGTAGGCAAATTTAACCATTGTTTTATGCAAGAGAAGTAAACCTAAGTACTTTTCTTTATGTGTTTCCTACCTGCAGTAGTAAATGAACTGTGGTGAATTTGGTTTCAGTTTCTAGTAATTTTGATTTTTATTTTTGAATGTTACATATTTATGAAAGTTGCATAATTTTACCCCAAATTTCAACAGTTTAGTATGTAGCAATGCTAGCTTTTTCAGTGTTGTGATTGAGAATTAAAATAATTTTATGCATTTGCTACCTGTATGCCAAATTCAAGTGTCTCATGAGGGAATAGTAAATCAATGTGTTTTATCCAGTGGGATGTGTAACCAAACAAGGACATGCAGCTCTGTTATAGTTAAGTGGCTAATAATCTGAATTACTACTGTCTGTTTATTGCAATAATATTGACCTCATATAGTCTGACTGTGTCCCTAATTCTGAGATGATTAAAAAATGAAATTATTAGTGTGAAGAAACATGTTTCCTTTAATAATGGAATTCACTTCAGATACATTTGTATTAAACATTTTGCACCTGAATCTAAGCCTTGTTAGCATAAATTTCATAAAGTGCTCTTCTGCTTTCGTGCCAAAGAGAAGCAGAACATATTTCAGATATAGCAGTAGGTTTGTACTGGCAATTCATGATAGATCATAAAAATGCTGAAAATAAGCAAGTCTGCAATCAACAACTGGGAAAAGAATGTAACATTGATGAAAAAATTGTGAACAATGATAAGATTTTTATATACAAGTTCAGGCTTCCACATCACAAAAGATCAAGAAACATTGAAGAAACTTAGGGCTTAACATCAGTGGAACAAAAACAATCAAAAGAATTACTTAGCAAGCTTATACTAGTGGTTGTTTTTGTCTGTTTGTTTCATAATAGCTGTGGTTTTTTTTCTCCAGTCTCCTGAAAATTAATAGCAAGTTGTTTTCTAAGATACAGTTACTGACTGTGTGGGCAGTTAACTGAATCTGGCAGTGCTTTGTAGCACTTTCCAGTCATTTGTCGGTGTTGGAATTTTTTTTTTTGTTTTATCTTTTTCTGTATGCATTTCCTTTCCATTTTCCTAAAATTTGTGTTATGAATAAAACTTCACAGGCATTTGAAGAAAACTTCTAGAATTCAAACAAAGGCAGCAGGAGACCTGTGTTAATGAGCAAGAAGTTCCTGACTGAACTCAGATGTATGAAGTAAGATGCAAGATTCCAAAGCAGGGGCAGGTGACTCAGAAGTCTAAAAATATTGTCCTGTCCTGTAAGGACAGGGCTAATAAAGCCAAGACTAATCTGAAGTTAAACCTTGTGAAAAAAAAAAAAAAACAAAAAAAGGATTCTACAAGTTTCAAACATCCAATTTTATTAAAATATTGGAAAGATGGGAGAAAAAAAAGACCATGACAACAATATTATTCTGGGGGCCTAATTGTACCACTTCTTTCAGGGCCTAATTGTACCACTTCTTTCCTTCCCTTTTTTCTAATTGCCTTAAACAATTTGCCTCTACTACTTTGTTCCTGAATTATTTCCTATGCTTGCCAAGCCTGCTGAGAGTCTCAGAAGAATTGAGTCAGGTTTTCAAAAGACTTTTGAAAGTAAAGAAGAAATATTGTCCTACAAGATAAGCTCAGCGAGGATATAATTTTTTTGGAAGGATATCATCTAGAGATATACCAGACTGAGAAATTATCATGTATATGACTATTGTGCATACATTGAGAAAAAAATAGTAAGTTCAAATTAGTAAGATCTGATAATTTGAGAAGCACAAAGTTTTCTTTGCAGTTTTGATAAACTCGGTTTTTACTGAATGTTCTTACAAAGAAAAGATCCATAGAAAAACTTGAAATAAGGTAAACAGGTAGCCCAAAATTAAGAGGAATATTTTGTTTTTTTATTGATAGGATGATAGGCTAATTTGTTATAAGGGCTCTGGAGTCATCTAATCTAACCTCCTCCTCAGACTGGGTTTATCTGAAGCAGGTGCTCAGGACCTTGTCTAGGTGAGTTCTAAGCACCTCCAGAAATTGAGATCCTGAAACCTCACCAAATTTTTCTGAGTAACCTGATCTAGGGTTTGTCACCATCAGGAAGAAAAAGTTTCATCACAGAACTTCTTCTGGTGCCCATTGACCTTTTGTAATATCTTCATTTCCTTGCTTATAAGTGCTGGGAAATCCAGAGAGGTTCTAGTAACAGAAGAGGAAAATTGGTCTGATCTGGAGCCTGTAAGTGTGCACTTGTGTAAGCAGAGGAGAGAGCAGCAAGAAAGAGGAGAAGAGGGGGGTGTCAGTAAAGAAAAAATGGTCGAATTTAGCAGGATTCAAATATACTCAGAACTTATCATGGCTCATTCCCCTGGTAACCCTACAAAATCTGACTACACTTTTGAATAATCACTGTATTCCTTCTGGAAACAAGACTGTGATTTTTTAGGACCTCAAGAGAGAACTGGGTGTTTCTCTTTGTCCTGTTGCTATTAATTATATTGTAAGAAGCAACTTCATTGTAGTCAATGCACCAAGAATGCACCTCTGTAACGTTTGCTCAGTCATATATGCTTCTTCCTATAAGTCAGTACATTAAAGTAAAGAATAAGATGCAGAAATGTCCTTTTTTTCAGAGATGCCACTTCAGGAGCAAGCAGTAAAACATATTTAGTGGCATTCCTCAACAGCAATTTGTTGTATAAGAAAACTGGCATTGATTTTTCTGACAAATATGCCTCTCTCTCTCTCTCTCTCTCTCTCCAGTGTTCCATAAAACTCGGCACCACTAGCAAAAGGATTGAAGATGCAAAGCAGAGCATACACAAGTGTAAAATAAGGTTAGCTCTTCAGTATCTATTCCCTTCTCATTAAGGTATGGAACCGTTTACTTCCTGTGAAAGGTGATAGAATCTGGGGTTTTAATGGAAAATGTGTACTGTGTTAATTTGGAATCTCCATTGTTAAAAGAAATTGTTGCTGGTTTTATTTATTTATTATTTTCAGCATGAGCTTTTTATTTTTTCTGACATGTAAATTTTTGAGAAATCGTAAATACAAAGCCTAAAGAGAACAGTATGTTAACATTTGCATAACTGTTAAGACTCCAAATTTTAACAACAAATTTTTAACAGACAAAAATTTTTACTTTTTTTGTATTGCAAAATAGTAGTATTTTTGTAAAGAAACTACAATAAGAAATATATTTTTGCTCCAAATTGATTTTTTTTCTAGCCATAAATATTTTTAACCTGTTCAGCAAGGTATTAAACTGCATTTACCTTGCACCATATATTTTCAAATATTTCAATTCTGTTTTTCCATCCTCTGCTGACTTATGTTTCCTGGTGAAAAATACTCATAAGGACATGTTTTCCAGTTGATAAATGTGAGCTATACATCTAGTCATAAATGTCTATATATAAAAATATATTTTAGCCCTGGAATGGGAAATGAAAAAAGAATCTAGGGTTTAAACTGCAATCAACAAGATTCTGTCTTACCCTCATTTACCCTTGAAAGAGTAATATTGAAAATTATTTAATAAATTTTGAGCACTTCAACAAATGAGAATTAATTTTTTTGTAATACTGAAATATTTGATAATGAAAATTTTTCACAATAGAATTTTTACACATTTTTCATGCTACTTCCATAATTACAGTATTTTTTTAGTCCTGATTTTAAAACTATCATCAATTTATATCAATACAAATGATAAAAATATCTTCAGAATTTTCATGTACTGTAGGGTAGTTGTGTGAAAGTTTTTGTCATTTGCACATACTTGAGTATGTTGGAATAGCAAGGCACAAAGGTAATTTTACTTTAATTTCCTATCCATATGGACAGTGAATTTTAGAGCAACTGAACAAAATTTCACAGCAGTACTTGGAGAAGAATGCCATTTTTTTTCCATAACAGTTTATAGACTGTGATTTTGGATGCAGTACATTCCTACCTGTAGACCTCAAGCTATTGCCAATTAAATTAAGTTTAAGAACCTGCAACCAACAGAATGTGGAATTTTAATTTTTTTTAGTTTTCTTGAACAAATGTTCATAGAATCATAGCACAGGATGGTTTGGGTTTTAAAGTGACTTTAAAGATCATGTAGTCCTAACCCCACCTGCCATGGTCAGGCACACTGGAACAGGTTTTCCAGCAGATGCAAATGCTGAAAGCAATTGCACAGGCAAAGAAATGTGTGAAATAAATTGGCAGGAAGCAAACCCCTTAGAACATGCTTAGTCCTTCCATAATAAAGACCTGTAGGCAGAAATCCTGCTCCCACAGCAGTGACATAGTATAAACTGGATTTAACTTTTCCATACATCAAAGTTAGGATCTCATGATTAAAGAAGATCAAAACAAGCCCAAACTGGTTTTGTATGAGTGCTTAGCAAAATAAAATTCTATTAAATCCTGTAGTTTCCATTTCTTTCTTTTCCATAAGGTTCTTATTCTTTCTTAGTTATGTAATGCAGAGGTGCTACAGGCACTCTCAGCAGGTCCTCTCAAAGGTGTCTGGAACTCCTAATGTCTTTGCACACCAACCACCCCTGCAGATATCCCCTGCTCTCAACAGCTTCTCACATAAACCAAATATGCACATGCATCCAGGACTCAGTTCACTGGGGAAAGTATAGAATTGTCCAAGTCTTCCCAATTACTGCCATTCAAACCTCTCGCTTGCACACAAATACCACACACCCTGGCCTCACCAGCTGTTGGCTCCGAGAATTGCAGCCCATGTGAGCCATTACTTCTTCTCTAGTTTCCTGCAGTTAGACCTTGCAGAGCTCACACATGGCAGCAAGACTACAAAGGAAAAATAGTTAAGAAAAGGATTTGATAATACTTCAGTTATCAGCATAAGGCTTGGTGCTGGCTCATATCTGCTCACATGAAGAGAATTGCTTTATGTCTTTGTGTTTTCATATCCTTCTCCCTGCTCAGCCCACCCCAATTCGAGCCCTTCCTCATCTCTGGTCCTTTCACCAAACATCTCATAATAAATTTTATGATTGGCTGTTACATAAGAAGTTTTTTACAGTCCTTCAAGACTCCTTAATTACCTCTTAATATTGCGATAATCACGTCTGTATTCTCATCAAGTACTAAGTCATGTTGGCCCTTCCAAGGCTGTGTCTGGGTAATGATTTGTTTTGTGTCCCATCAGTCAGTGGCTGAAGAATTTAGGTTTTTGTTATTGCTGCATTATCACCTGCTTCTTAATTTCCGTGTCTCTAATTTCTCTGTTTCTTTGCTTTTTGTAATTTTTTTTAATACAAAATAGTCCTTTAATAGGTAAAATAATGTTTAGAATGTTCCACATACCCTTACAAAAAAGTAAAATATAAAAACATAAAAATGGGAAAAATAACTTGAAAAATAATAAAATTAAAATAATAGGACAAGTAGCTTAGCACCTGCTAAATTTTATTAATAAAAACTAATTCATGATGAGCAACTAAATCTAACAGTCACTTAAAATTATTCACCACATACCTCATCTGAATAGTTCCCATCATTTTTGTGAGTATTAGGAATGAGAAGTTTTGAGATACATAGCTTATGTTGAAATAGGCAACAGAAATACAAAAAACCAAGAACAGCTCAACCTAATAGAACTATATAAGTACAAAAAGCAGATAAGAAGCAATGTGTTGAAAAGAGAATAATTCTGCCCTCTATCAACATTGCAGAATGATGAATATATCTTTTTGATATTTGTCATCAATTCACAATCTTCAGACCTGAGACAGCTAAGACTAGCACCCATGTAATACCATTAAAATTTCATGGGTACCTAAACATAAGAAATCCCTTGTGAAAGTCTCTAGATATGAGGAAGACAAAGAAGGAGCATGGAAGTTAAATAGCTTAATGAATATCTGAAAAAAAAATTGTGACTGTAAATACTATGGCAGTCCATTGCTGACTTGGCATGACAAACAATACAGGATTTAACTGTAGGTCATTGAAAGGTATTTTCAATGACCTACAGTTTTTACAGAACGTGCATTTTTACAGAACATGTATTTTGTAATGGGATATTGTCCTAATTTTGGCCAGGACAGAGTTAATTTTCTTGTGGTGAATGGGAGGGTGTAGAGCTGGAGATGGTGGGTGCACCTAAGTTGTTATTCTACACCACTCATGCCATCTCCAGGGGGTGGAAATAAGGGATTCTCACTCCCAAGAAGGAAGGGAGTGCAGGAGGCCTGGAGTGCTCTTTGTCTTGGAAAGCCATGTGGCACTGGTCAGACTCTGTGAGCATTTTGCCCTCTTCTGTACACTGTTGTGATTAGGACTGCTGCTGTTGCTGTCCATTTTCTTGTCTCATTGCTGTTTCCAGTATTTCAGTTATATTTATATGAAGCTGATTTAATATTAATTCATAAACTGAAAACTGGCCTATGTCACGTACTGAAACAAATGTCATATCTCTATAAAATAATATCATCTTTTTTAAGAATCTTTCTAGAATGAGATGTGCTCTTATAGATCAGATGTAATGGAAAAGGAGCTAATTCAGCTTCTACAACTGGGAGACAAGTTTTACTCTCTGTAGAATATTGTCACTGAAGGACAAAGGTAGAGGTACAAGGCAGATATACTCCCCACATTGTACCTTTCCAGGTTCTTACAGTCTTTGTCTTAATACTTCAACAGAGATTATTGCATTCTGTTTGAATAGCCCTTGATGGACTTTTTTATTAATAAGTGTCTAATTCAAGTGAGGCCCGTTAGGTCTGTGACATCCAATGGCAATTAATTCTGGAGTTGAATAAGAAAAAAAATAAATGTTGTTTCTTTAAGACTGCTACTGAATGAAAACTGGAGTGCAAGGAGCACCTTTTTAATTTTCAAAGAAATAAAATTGTGTCAGATTCCATAATTATGTATGTGTCCTCATTCAGCCCTTTCCTTTTATTATTCAGGTGAATGCTCCCAGATTTTTATCAACATTCTCTTCCAGTATCCATTCTTTATCATTTCTAGCTTCTTTTGTTGAACCATGTCTTTCTTTTGGTGACCAGAATTGCATGTAATGTGATTATGAATCCACACATTTTACTTAGGTTTCTTATTCTACATTCTATTCCATTCTTGAGGCTTTCTGACATTCTCTTTGCCCTAGAGGCTCCTTAAGCAGAAAGAAATTTGTTTGACATAACTCACAGAGAATGGTGGTTCTGTATTTCAAATGCTTTTCTCTGAAATGCAATGTCTTCTTTTTGGGTATATGAAATGAAGGAAAACAAGTATTTTAGTGGTTTCAGTATAGTTGCATATATATACATATATAGATATATATAGGTATACAAGAGATGTATGTGCATATATAGCACAAACCCACTAGATATCACAGTACAAAAATCCTGAAAGAAAGAATTTATGCTTCTGGACCTTTGACAGTGTAATGAAAAGGAAGCACTTTGGCTAAACCCTAATTTCCAAAACTTGAAATTCTTCTATTAAACTCTATTTACAAAATATTAAATATTAGCAATTGATAATAATTTTGATATGGTTTTAGATACTTGATTTCTGTTTAGTGAGTGAAATAATGTATCATTTTAGGCAGAAACTTCCACCTGTGAGACAAAGGTGGTTGTCTGTTTCCATTTAGAGTTACTGTTGAAGGATATCTCCTGCTAAAACACAGTTGTAGCTGCTGATTTTGTGTTGAAATGCTTTAAAGTTAATCCTTTGACACAGGACAAAAAATTAATTCCTCAGTATCTAGGTCATCTCCATAATCTTTTATCAGTAGTATAATTATTTTTATGCTTATATAACACGTGTTAAGGGAACCAAGCTTAAATAGCAATTTCTGAGATCTATATTGTAATGTAAAATTGATTTCATCACTGAAGACTCCATTAAGAATGGCGGTTGGGTTTTTTAACAGCATGAACCCCTTCCTCTTGTTAGATAATGTTACTCATTTTTATTAACATTTAATATATTTTTGAGGACTTTTTCTACCCAAGGGTATAAACTTTAAGCATTAAATTGCATGTATACCATCTGAAATTATTCTTCTCTGATGTATTAAGATTGCAGTTCTAGTCTCCTAAATCATAATCAAGTAACTTATGTAACATAATTATGTAACTTGTCATACCCTGCAATGTTCCTGATCCACTACACTATAGCTTTGTCTAAATAATTATTAAAAATGTTAGAAATTATGATTGTACCATTAGCTTTTTTATCTTTCTAACACACATAAAATTCATGTGTTTTGCACAGATGTATCATATTTAATTTTTTCCTAGAATGCATGGATTAACCAAAATCTGAGGCATCTCTACATTCATTCCTATGAAATTTTGTCTGAAGATTTTGAAAAACCCAAACAGCGAGTAGAAAATTCTGAAATGTGAGGGTGTGTGATTAAAAATGTTAGCTAGTTGACATCAATGATATCTTTTCTGAAGTTGTTTCTGAGGAATTGGTGTTATAAGGTACACATAACTTTCAAAGAGATTTCCTACAGATTCTTTGTCTTCTATTCTCTCTTCCCATACAGCTATGTAAAGTCACAGTGTCAGGAATAGGGAAAAGTTACCTTCATTCATTGCATGAGTTAATGTGGACGTGTTTGAGTTTTCAAAACTTTTTAGGCTGAATTTGAGAACAAAAGTGGAGAGAATAAAATATGATAAAATTGCATATACCATTCTTAAGAGATTGGTATTTGGATCAGTGCTTTTTTAATATCTTTGCTGGTGACTTGGACAGTGGCATTGACTGTGTCCTTGGCAAATTTTCCAACACCAAACTGTGTGGAGGGAAGGGATGTCATCCACAGGGACCTTGATGGGACCTGAGACGTGGCCCTGTATAAACCTCATGAACGTCAAAGAGTCCAAATGCAGAGTCCTGCACGGGAGTCAGGGAGTTACAAATAGAGTCTCAGGGGAGAATGGATTGAGAGTGGCCCTGAAAGAAGGAGCTCAGGGTATTGGTATTTGTGGATGTTGGCATCTCTACGTGATCTGACAACGTGCACTTGCAACCCAGAAAACCAGCCATGTCCTGGGCTGCACTAACGGAAGAGCGAATGGAGGGAGGTGATCCTGCCCCTCTACTCAACTCTTGTCAGACACCAGCTGAAGTGCTGTGCTCAGCTCTGGGGTCCTCAGCACAGGTGGGACATCAACATGTTAGGGTGAGTCCAGAGGAGGGCTACAAATATGATCAGAGGGCTGGAGCAGCTCTTATGTGAAACAAGCTGAGCTGGTTGGGAGTGTTCAGCCTGCAGAAAAGAACCTTGAGGGAGATCTCATGTCAGTGTTCCAGTACCTATAGAGTCTTCCAGTACCATACCTACAAGAAAGCTGGAGAGGGACTTTTCACAAGGATACAAAGTGATAGGAAAAGGGGGAATGGCTTTAAACCAACAGAGTGTAGGTTTAGATTAGATATTAGGAATAAAGTCTTCACTGGTGACACTGGTGAGACAATAGAATAGGTCACCCAGAGAAGTTGTGGAAGCCCCATCCCTGGAAGTGTTCAAGGCCAGGCTGGATAGGGCTTTTAGCAACATGGTCAGTGACTTTAGCCCTGGCAGGGGGATTAGAACCAGATGACCTTTAAAGTCCTTTCCAAACTCTGAGAGTCCCAGAATGAAGGAATACATAAAGATTCTAAATTATTGGACATTATAGATTAATTTCATGAGCAAACATCTTAAAAATAAAATACTTTTAAATTAATTTCAAGTTTCGGTTTTCCCCTCACGTTGATCCACCAGTGGTAATTTTATAATTTTGTATACAAAAAACAGAAGTTAAAGAAGTTAGAAAATCATTCAAAACATGACATAGTTAAAAGTGACTACTAAAAATGACATGTAGTCAGTTTTTATTTTTTTTCTACAGCACAACTACTTAAAATTGATCCTAGGCATCTTCCATCTTTTTTGGTTTTTGACCTTCAGTTCAGATACTCTGAAGATAAAATAGAAGTACTATAATGGCAAAGTCAGACCATTTAGTTTGTTTGTTGTCTTTTTAAGTTGCTATCTTATAAGGCAATTAAAATACAAAATCACAGCAAGCCTGAAACAATTTCAGTCAAGTCAAAAGAAAATATAAAAAATATGCATTTCTTATTATTTGGTCATGTGAATAATAGACATCTACTCCATCTAAGATGACTGATGTGGGTTTTCCAAACTATATCATTATAGTAATTTTATTTTCCACAAATTATGATGTCGTCATCTCCTATATTTCTTGGTCATTTTTAAAAACAAAAGAAAAAGTAGTGATCTTATTTTTCCTTAGCATTTGTTCTTAATTTTATTTTTGTAATCAGGACTTGTCTTGTTTTCTCCAGACATCTGTCTTGCTCATTCTTCTGGATCATTTTAGCTGAATCAGTCAGCTACTCACCTGCTCAATCTTACACATATTACTGCATTTTCCTGTTCCCTTTTTATACAACAACACGTTTCCTTTTTCTCCTTTGGGACTATGGACATTTTAAATATATTTATGCTCAACTGTTACAAAAGGTAGTAACACTAACAATAGCTACTGGTTACAATGTTATTGTAATGTTACAATGATTATATTAACTGGGTGTTTGAGTCAAACACATGATAATATTTTTTATTGTGCTTCTGTTCTTTCAGAGCAATAAGCCTTTGCTATGGCAGCAATCACCTGCTTCATGATTTTGGACAAAACACTTCATATTTGTCTCTTTTTGCCATATTGGTTTCTATGTATAATTCCCAGGCACATTACAATTTATGTCAAATTTCTGGAGCAGACTGTCAGTCAGAAGTTGCTTGTAGAGTGTCTGTTGAAGTCATGCAGTCCAAGCATTCCTTATACTTCTGATGCTCGTATTTATATAGTTAATGTATTTAGCCTTAAAAAAATCTATTGATTCAGCTTTACGTACTTGGGTATTTAATTTTGTTTAATGTTTTCAAAAGATTTTAATCCCCTTCATATTGTCCTTTTTTTGGTAATTGAGAACCCATTTCTACTACCAAATGAGAGGCTCAATTTTATTTCAGTCAAGTATGAAGGACAGAACATGGAAACTTCATGCTTTGCTTATTATTTGGGCTGTTTCATACTTAGCCTCATAACAGTCTTTGATCTTCCTAGTGTAATATCCTTGCACTATCTAGGGGATGTGATGAAACAGAATCACCTAATTTAAAATAAGTGGCTCCCAATGCACAGGTAATTGGGCCTAAATAATTTCAGACCCACTTACACCTTGCAGCTACATCTATCAAAATGACTTGGGAGAGCTGCATAGAGTACTGAATAAAACTAAACTCTCTTAGTGCACTGGTTAACACTACTACCAGAAAAAGAAGATTGTTAGAATGTATTAGTTATGTCTCATCATAGATCATAAAAATGCAGGTTTATGAATTAAGTAGCACATAAAATATAGCCCCTTTAAAAAGAAGAAAAGAAGTGAAGTCTGAGCATCAGTAAGTAAAAAGTGTGCATCTCAGAAAGGAAGAAGTATACTTACTTCTAGTTCACCTAATCTGATCTTTCTCACTGCATAAAATAAAATAAACCAAAATAACTTTTTAGATCTGTATTTTACTTTTTATCTAGTTCAAATCTTTTTGCCTTTTGAGTGCTGACACATTCATGTGAATCAGCAGATATTTGTGCAATTTCATCTTTTTGCTCCATCTTTCTTGTATATATAACATTCTTCACCTGACATATTATGTTAGGCAGAAGGTGATAGAAAGGGCAAAAGCTATCTCTGTATTACAGACCCCTAATTACCTCCTTGCCTATCATGCTGTCCTAATTCCTTACACCTTACTTCTCCATCCTCTTTCTTAAGTGCACTCTTCTGTCCTGCGGTTTTGCCTTCATTTGAATATTTGTGTTATTCATTTTTTCCTCACCCTGAGTTTAGGATTGAAAATAGGCTGAAAAATTTTCAAGGATACAGCCAGTGGAAGTTCTTGCTAAAATTAATCCTTCTACAAAATCACAATATTTCTGAAGTTTTTCTACTGCACTTAAAATATTGTTAGCTTTGAGGGCATAAAAGAAAGAAAACTGTAAAGCAAATTGCAACAAAAAACAGACTGTCCAGCAGGATTCACTTCCCTAGAGGATTATACTATCAATGCAGCACAATCAGCTTTTTAAACGGGTTATAAAAAAATCAACTGCATTTGCTTTCTGTGCATGACACTAGGTTACCTATACAAAAGTAAAGAAAATTATACAGTTCAAGTCCTGAAAACCCCTTTAGATACACTAAATAAACATTTTTCTTAGACTTGAAGGGAATCTATAGTTCTGCTGTTCATATCATTAAGCTTTTGGTAGTACCATTAAGATGGTTTTAATTGTTTCACACTTTATCATCATAAATTACCTCAGTGATTCCAAAGTTAAATATGAGTGTAATTAGATCTACATTTGAAGAAAGAAGTTCATGGAAATTACATGCTGAAACACTAAGCTTAGATTTCTGAGAAGGATCTTAATAGACTGTATGTAAAGGTTGAAAAGAAAAGCATATCAACATAAAAGAAGACTTTGATAAACTGCTTTGCTGCAATAGAGGTCATGAGATGATCATATGTTATTAACTGTGATATTCAGTCAAGGACAATTTACTTAGGTGGAGACTCAAGTAACAAAAGATACTCAGCCAATTTGTTTCTGTAGTGGAAGAAAGAGGAATATTATCTGCTATAATATCAAATTTTACTTAAAAGCCAACTGACTGTTTTTTACTGTGTTCCAATGATCTAGCCAATACTAATAGTTGCTAGCATATGAACAACAAAGCTAATGGTTTTGCAAAGTGGACATTAAGTTTTTATTGGAAGGGAAAATCAACTTTTCATTTGGTGAAAGTGGCATGAATTTATGAACAGGATAAAGGACTGGCCTTGAGTAAAGCTAGTAAATTAATATTTCTCTTGCTTTGCAAAATTTATCATGACAGTATTCAAACACAGTAGCTAAACCTTTTGGAAAATAACCATAAAAAAAATCTGTTCAGAATACTCTGACTGACAGGAATTGTTGCTTGGAGAACATTGCCTCTGTGAAGAAGGCTCAGGAGAGGTACAAAAATTTGTGGTCTGATGTGCCTTTCAAATATTAAAAATACATTTGTCCATAATTGTAGAGTCTTTTGTTATTCCTATGAATTAAAGCATGTGATGCTTTAATCTAATAATATGCAAACTGTATCATAACTGTGTTATATGACAAACTTACTGATAAAATCTAATACAAGTGTTCATAACATCAACATGATACATCCTTGCTAAAATTTTTTCCTTGGCTGGAAAGTGCTTCTCTGTGGCAATTACTGCCTCAGGGAATGTGTATAGCAGTTGTATTCATCGATTAAAAGACAAATCTTACTCATTGAAATACAAATCAGGTCTTTTTTATCTATCAAAGACACTTAATATAATAAAATTTCTTCAGGGCACATATGTACTTCGTGTACTTCTAAACTCTTCAGCAATCTAATAAACTGATCCTCCACAATTTTTTCAGGACTGCAATAATTCTTTTCAGACTGTGTTCAAAACTAGAAAGATCTTCACATGTATATTTAATGAAGAAATAAAAAAAAGGGTTTAGAAGAGACTATATATTTAATTCCTTTTTATTCCTTTTATTTTATTTCTTTTTTATGAATAAGGGCAATTACAGTTAAATCTACTTCCTCTTTCTGCTCTGTCTATCCCTCTCTATATGAATCTGGAATGCCTCATTAAAAGGGCTATAGGACAAAAACTTACATGCTGAAAAGTCTTAAAAAAATGAGCAAAGCTATGTACATCTAAACTTAGTGCTGTTTTTAATTCAGATGCTGGAATTGCAACATCTTTGCACCTTTCTTCCTGTTAGTTGTTAATATCTGAAATTTTGCACATTCTTTTCTTTAAATTCCTGTATCAAAGACCTATTTTGTTATTATATTAAAAGTAGTATTTTTTGCAATTATAGAAGAATCTGTTATTTCTCAAGACAGTTTTAAAATTACAGACAAATCTATTCAGATCTTGACTTTAAATTTGAGGACTCTCTTTGTAGATTTCAAAATGCCTCACCAATTTGAAAGGACAGTAAAAGTGTGGTCTGGGATTAATTTCTGTATTATGGGCATCATACATGCTGTTGACCCTATTAACTAAAATTTCCATTAAATTATTCATTATATTTGTTGAAAATGTAAGACTTCCACCAAACTCATGCATACTTGCAACATTATTGAAGTACCCAATGTTGTTAGACCAGAGCTTCTGTGTTGAAGGGTCTGTGATAAACAGATTGCTATGGTTTGATGTCTCTCTTTACGTAGAAAAATCAAAATATTTTTCTATAAATTTGGATCAGTGTGCGCTAATTAAATCTGAGGTGTCATTTAACACTACAATGAAAAACTGTAAACTTTATAAATGATTGATATACTGAAAACCAATGCAGGAAACCCCCAAAACAAAATAATATAATTATTGGAGTAAACAGCTATTTAAAATGCCCAAATTGTATTAAGCTGAGAAAATACACTAATAATTTAGTGGCTTTGACCAATGAAAATCACGTTTTTCATTATTGTAATATTGATTATGATAACAAGAGTATTTTCAGTGTATTTTGACATAACTTTAACATTTTTTGTAAACTAAAACACTGAAAATCAAGTGTAGGTTACATTTAGATGACATGCTTAAGCTTCTATCACTATGTGACAGAATACAAAGTTAGGGAGATTCACTTGCTATTTAGGATACTTTGGTGTATTTCTGTGGTAAATAATATGTTTACTTTCTTCTGACACTGACTTGAATTGACAAACAATTTCTGGAAATTTATAGAATGCGAATTCAAGTCCAGAGCTTTACTCAGAAATTGATCCTTTAAGACACATACCTTTATTCAGCTTCATGAAATTTTGCTGTTTCCTATTCTTCAGATAATTCCTTTTTTGTCCCTAATGTAATTTTCAATGAATGTTATATATACAGAGTTATTCATATGAAAATAAATTGTCAAATCCTTTTATGGAAATTAATACTAGAAATAGTAATAAACTAAGCCTTAATGATAGAAAAGTAGAGTAATTGCAAGAAAAATAACAAAGCAAAAGGGGATAATGGCATGGAAGGAGAAATACTGGTTAGGAAATACCTATAATTTAGCTGATAAAGTGAGCAAACAGGAACTTGTGATTACCTGAAGAAAGAAAACATGGTGAGAAATGTAGAACTTTCTAATAATGAAGCATTCAAGGATGCTTAATGATTTTCAGCATCTGTTCACAAACACTGTTCACTTTACTACACTGTTATCTGTTCATGCAAGAGATGGATTCTTGTTTTAGACATACATCCTGCTGCCTTTGTTACCCTAGGGAAGAGAGAGGCTGAACCCAGCAGAAAAATCCATCTGTAAATGCATATTCTAGTGATCCATTAGTAATGAACCTGCTCTATTCAATAATTTTAACCAGAGCAATCAATGTCTGAAACATTTTTCCTTTAATCATGACATATCTCATGGAGAAGCCTGAGGGTATTCTGTTGTCTGAATTTAGGCCAAAGTTCTAAGCTAGGTTTTGTTTTGCCAGTGTCCATTAAAGATTTAATTCATTAATGACCTAGACATTTCAATATAATTGTTAACAAGAGTTTCAACCACAGGAATTGAGTTTTCTGATTTTACAGCAGTCTATAAAAATACAGTCCAAACACTACATAATTTTTACCCATATACAATTAACACTCACAGTATTCACCAGACATTTATTTTACACTTCCTATTCAAATCTAAATGTTCTGTTTTGTAAAGTTGTGTCTTATCTTTCCAGAGAGTGTGCCAATTTCTTAAGGATGTGTGTTTCTAACCATTCTAAGCCTTTTTTTGGGTTAACATGCCAATACAAGGTGCCCTTGCCCTTTTAAGAGATGTGTTAACAAAGACACTGTTTCACTATTCAATCTACATCTTTAATTTCTAAGCAGAATTAAAAATAAAAATAATAATTTACAGTTCAGGAAAACACTTGCTGAGGTACTAAATTATGTCTTCCTTGTTTCTATTGCTCTTTCTTGACCATCAAACTCATTCTACTGTTCAGTCCCAGGTGTTTCATCATTTGTAACAGTAGGTTGTAAACCCTTCAGGCTGGTTCCCTGGACATCTTCTCATGCAGGAACTTCTAAAGCACTCACCATTGCCCTAGATCTGCTTCTGTTGGTAGTGAAAGCTTCACTGACTTCAGAGTTTCAATGTTAGGTCAGAGACTTCTGAAATATCCCAGTGAACACTAACTTGGCATGGACCTGACACAATTTTTGGTACAGGTAAACCATGAATAACAGTGATAAATAAATAGCGACTTATAAATTTATAGCTCATTCCTCTGCATATATGAAAGGGCAAGACATTCTCATATGCCTTACCCTTACTTTTAACAATAACAGGCCATCAGTTTGTTGATTTGTGCCACCTGAAACAGTATTTGTTACATCTTATAAACAGAAGACCTTGGCATACATGATACACGAAGCACACATAATGCAGCAGCCAGATGTTGTCGTTATATTGCAAAGGTTTCACATTGTTGTCTCCTTAGTGTGAGATTTTCATACCTTCTTGATGTTTCTCATAGGCATCTCCTTTAAGCACTGACTCTTCCTTCTTCTCACAGCAGCCAACTGACTCCAGTCCTCCTCAATGAGGCAATCCACTGTTTTATAACACTCTTCTTATTGGCTACAGCTGTGACCTGTTAAAGTCAGGCCTGCTCCTAATCTTTAATAATTAACCCAGCTGCAACTCTTTAGGGAGTAAGATTACTTTCTATGCTACCTTTATTTACTTATATTCTATCCCCCTACAGCCAGGCACCTGTGACCATCTCCACAGGCCAAGGGCACGAGTCTGACATGGTCCTCAAGATAGAACAGCAGGCACTCATCTGAGAGCAAAGGCTGCAGCTCCAGCTGGAGAATCCACACCACCTACCCCAGTGTTGGCTAAGGTATTCATCATATCTAAGTAGTTGTGGCAGTCCAGTGAATTTTTCACTGACTGGAAAGGGGAAAAATAAAAATAACCCCCAGTTTTAAAAAGGGAAAAAAGTGGACCCTGGGAACTTTGGGCCAATCAGTCTCACCTCTGTATCTGAAAAGATCATGGGCAGATCCTCCTGGAAACTATGGTAATGTACATGAAAAATAAGGACTGATGATAGCCAGCAAGGATTCACTATGGGTAAATCATGCCTCATTAAATCATGGCCGACAACAGGGTACAGCACTGGTACATAAGGGAAGAGCAACTGATATTATCTACCTGGACTTTTGTGAAGCATTTGACATTGCTCTGCATGATATCCTTGTCCCTAATTTGGAGAGGAAGAGCTGTGACAAGTGGCATTCCTTAGGGATCAGTATTGGGTCTGCAGCTCTCTAACATCTTTGTCAGTTCCCTGGATGATGGGATTGAGTGCACCATTAGCAAGTTTGCTGGCAACACCAAGTTGTGTGGTCAGCTCCACACACTGGACGGAAGGGGTGCCATCCAGAAGGGCCTTGACAGCCTTGATAGGTGGGTCTGTGTAAATCTCATCAATTCTAACAAGGCCAAAGGTAAAAACATGTGCCTGGGCCAGTGTCGCTATAGGACACAAAAGAACATGTGCTCATACCGTTCTCAAGGTGAAAGAGAAAAAAGGGCCATTTATTTTCTGACTCCAACATTTATAGTTTTCCAAAAGTGACAGTGGATTGGAGGGTGACAGTGGCACCTCTCCAATGCCACTGGTTAAACCACAGTCCATCAACTCTCTCCTCCTCCAGAAAGGAATGCAAAACAATGAGTTATTTACAGAAAGTGTGTGAGAAAGTTCACTACAAGAATGTCAACATCAGAAGGCTTAGAAAATCTTAAAAAACCAGGGTGACATGCCAGGGCAATCCTAAGCACAGAATGGATTGAAATCTGCCCCCTGGAGAACGACTTGGGGGTTTTGGATGAGAACCTTGATATGACCCAGTAATGCATTCTTGCAGCCCAGAAAGCCACTGTCTCTGCAGCTGCATCAAAAGAAGCATGGCCAGAAAATCAAAAGAGGGCTTCTTCCTCTCCCTCTCCTCTCCTCTCCTCTCCTCTCCTCTCCTCTCCTCTCCTCTCCTCTCCTCTCGACTTGGAGTACTGAGTGTGTCCAGCTCTGGGACACCTAAGATGGATGTGAAGTCAGTCCAGAGGAGGACCAGAAATAGGATCAGAGCACCTCCCCTGTGAAGTCAGGCTGCGAGACTTGGGGTTGTTCAGCCTGCAGAAGAGAAAACTTGAGAGAGAGATATAATAGCAACCTTTCAGTACATAAGGGAGGACTACAAGAAAGCTTGAGAGGAGCTTTTCAAAAGGGCATGTAGTGATAGGACAAGGGGTTTAGTTTAGACATGAGGAAAAATTCTTTATTCTGAGGATGGGGATGCACTGGAACAGGCTGCCCATGAAATTACAAATGCCTGGAAGTATTCAAGGCCAGACGGGATAGTCTTTGAGGAACCTGTCCCAGTGGGAGGTTCCCTGCCCACGGCAGTGGGTTGAAACTAGATGATCTTGAAAGTATTTTGCAACCTCAGCCATTCATTTTTTCCATGTGTGCCATAGTGCCTCACACACTAGAAAAAAATTGACTCTTACAATATTGTCACCATGATTTTAAATACTTGTAATGCCAATATAATTTTGCAGCAGTTTTATTAGAAGAGTACTGTGGTTCCTGTGGTTCTGGAAACAGCACCTACCACTCAGTGCTGTTGTGGTGTCTGCTGTGTCTTTGGTTTCCATCTGGCTTTTCTCCCCACCTCTGCTAGTTCAGTCCTTTGAAGCACACCTTTGGGGACCAGAGATGACTATTTTTCACTTTGAATAATAATAAACAAGTATAAACTGAGGGGTGGTGTAAATAGATGAAGTATTTATTACCAGCCTAAATTGATGAGGCTTATGTCAACAATTACTAGCTTGCAAAAAGTGATGCTTTTTAATCAGCCATGGGAATTGATCAAAAATGCTTACAATACTAATGACTACTTAAAATGATAATACTTACATTATCTTTGTCTGCATATTTTTGATACATTCTAATTGATAATTAAACTTATTTTTTGTGTTATGACAAACTTCATTAATAAATAAAAATAAATAAAATAAATAAAAATTCCTTTTACCCTGTGTTCTGTATTGGCTACTTCTGTTGTGAGAGAAATTTTGTTTTTTATTTTCAATATTATTTTATAGTTATTTAAAAGCATTTGGACATGACCACAAAAGTTATAAAATTTATGGTCAAATGAAAAGTTTAAAAAACATACAATTAAATTCTTGGAAATAACAGCATTTATGATGCTTGTCTATTTTTAATTTCATCATTAAATTAACATCATGATACAGTTTTTAAATCACATGACCAAAAGATTCTTTCTACATGGACAAAACCAAATTTGTAGCAAATCCCAGGAGAAAATGTTAATATAGGGTAAATAAGGCCATGAAATCATCTCATGGATGTAAAATAATCCACTGAACAGGATAATTTATTAGCATTTATGACACAATTCTTTTGCAATGCTTAGCATATCATATATGGCAATAATTTCATAGCTTGCCATTAAATGTGGATCCTTCTCTTTTTAAAAACTGAACTGGTTTTGTGGAATTTGTGACTTGATTTGTAGAATCATTGAGTACTTACAACTTCCTTTTGCTGGGAGGTAAGAGCTTACTTCACAGTAGTGTCATAAAGATAAATCAAGTGATGGTTGCAAAACACTAAGGTATTGGATGACTACCATAGGAAATCCATAATGAAATTAATAGTTCTCCAAAAAGATCGAGATTTTGAAGACATGCAATCAAAGCCCAAGATTATACACTGAAAGGAAAAATAAACCAAAAAAAACCTCCCAGACCATATTCAGAGCATTAAGGCAGCTATCTTTAAGAGATATCATGAATGAAACAAAAACTGAATCAAAACATATATTTTGAGGTATATTGCAGAAGAGTTAAATAAAATAAAATCAGAAATAATTGTTATTCCTTAGTGTTAGTAAAATCTTTTCTTTCAATTTTTTTTGGATGCTTCAAGTCTGAGTAACTCTTTTGTATCACACACATGGATAAAGGAATATTTATGAGAAAAAGTTTGAGGCAGAGCTGTGGCACCAATTTTATCTTTATGTATATAGTTTGAAAGAAACAATAGGTGCTGCTCTGTTTTGTTTTGATCTCTCAGTTCAGGCTCTCAGGAACATCAGACATGCATGTTCTTATTTGTGGCCATCAGTACTTAAGAGTGAAAATAGCTAATAAGCATGGAACTTAACTTTTAGCCTTGCTAAGACTAGAGCTTACAACACATGCAACAAGAATTTCACTTAGCTAGAGTACTTTTAGATTAAAGCATGAGGAACTTGCAACATTTGGGCATTTCCAGGTTTAAGAATTGCTGAGAATGCACTTTAAAGGTCTCAGTCTTACATTTGTGTTATTATATTTAATTTTTTTTTTACATGTGTGTTTCTCAAAATACATCTAACTACTCCAGTATGCAATTTTATATATAGTGGAATTCATAGTGAAGAAGTAGGTGGCCCAAAGACAAACATTAAGGGGTAGTGGCTGCTGGAATAATAGAAATATTAATGATCCTGAAATGTTCTGCTGGAGGAAGTTATCTCTTAATATTCAGAGGATCAAACCCAATTATGTGAAGAAATTTTTGTGTGATAATTTGTTGTAAATCAGTTGCCAAGTTTCAGCACTCAAGATGTAACCAAACATTAATATAACAACCAAAATGTCGATTAATGAAAATCAGCTGAGACCAATCTAGTTTTACATTCTTCTGTACATATTTGAACGTCAATGTTGATTTTAGAAGTGGTCTGAAACAGATTATTCATTGTTTTTTGGTTTTTTCTGCCAATATTATCTGTGAAAAATTGCAAAATTAATAAAAGAAATTACTCTTAATTTCAAGGATAAAATAAAACAAGAAATATTAGATTAAAAGTGACTGATAAAGATACATCTGTCTTACCTCACACAGCAAAATGATTGAAAATTAGTATAAAGCTTATCCATGTAACAAAGATGGAAGAATTCGATTCTGTTTCCTCACACTACAAGCAATTTATAAAATTATCTTGGTTTACATTTGATATTTCTCATTGTAGTCACAGATCTGGTAGAGCTTCTAGGCTTTTTTAATGTACTACAATATAGGAACAACACTGTCAGTAGAACATTGTATCCTAATTTATCTAAACCAATCTGCTGTTGGTATCTAACTTTAAAATATAGTACTACACATTACAACACGGTTTATCATTCTCTGAATGTTAATCAATTGTTATTACTGCCCTTGGGCTTTTGAAAGATTGCTTTAATTACTAAGTCATTTCATTCCAAACTTACGCGCCTGGATCAAAACAAACATAAGTAGGAAACAGGGTATATACATTTTTGTTTGGTTTTATTTTTTTTTTTCAGGGTCAGACTGCTGTAAATTCTGCAGCCTATCGATATGAACACAGAAAGTATTTAGGTGAGTAGAGATAAATGGTGGCTGTCTTCTGAGTTAACTGTAGGTCTTGTTTTCTAGATATGGGCTGTCACATTCAGTATGATTGGGAAAAATACTGTAGTTTTTAAGAGAAAAAATGCTTTGCATAGTTATTTCACATGGGGAACCCAAGGAAAAAAGACCATACTACAGCAAAGGATGTGGTGTAAAGCACATGAAAACTGTTAGTGCACAGCTGTACGTGTATCCATGAGCCCTTCATCACCCTTTCAAAGGGATGAACGTGGCTGGAAGTGTTGACAACTCTCTCCTGGACGCGTGTGCCTGTGGGTGCCTCCGTGCAGCATGGCAGCTGTAGGGACACCCCAGCAAAGCAGCAGGATGGGGCCAGGCTCTGGCCAACCTCTACAGCCAGCAGGTCTGGAGGGCAGCCCCACGCCATGGCCTGGGCACCTCCCTGGGGATGGGATGGGCATGGGCTGGGCTGAGGCTAGGCTGCTCCTGGGTGGGGTCCTTGTGGGCAGGTCAGGGCAGTGGGGGCATGGGACCAGCCCTGCTGCGGTGTCACTGCGTCAGGGGCTCCTGGGCCTGGGCCCTGGCCAGAGCCACGGTGGCAGCTTGGCCAGGACACATGGGTGTCCACAAAGCCCTGCCCGGAGAAAAGTGATCTTGCAGAAGGTTAACCTAAGGAAAGGTAAACGTAATGAAACATGGTAATTCCTCATTAGTGTCGCCCTGTTCTTCTAAGTTCTTCTAAGCCTTCTGATGTTTACATTCTTGTAAGGCACTTTCTCACACAGTTTTATGTAAATAATTATTGTTTTACATTTTTCTCTGAAGGAGGAGAAATTTGTTGGGCTGTTGTCTTGTCCAGTGTCATTGGAAAGGTAGCACTTTCATCCTCCAACCCACTGTCACTTTTGAAAATCTGTAAATGTTGGAGTCAAAAATTAGACTTCCCTTCTTTTTACCTTGGAGGTTCCGAGGTGCATGTCATTTTATTTCGTGTCCTATTGCAACACATTAGCAAAGAACCAGGACACAATGCAGCATATCTGTAAAGAAACTATGTTCTTCTCAACACATAGTTCATTGCAAAGATTATATTGTATTTTGTTCTTTCTATGTCTTTTCTAATCTGACAATATGGTTTTTTAGGAGTCTTTAAATCAATAAAATTTATTTAATTCACTTAAAATTTCTGAGGCTTTGTAATATTTTTGTTTATTTATAACAAAGTTAGGTCCTCATAGAACATAGCTGCTTCTCTAAAACAATGATCAAGTAGTCAAGCTGAAGACAGATCACTCTTGTTGTGACTTTCTTTCATTTTCCAGTCCTTTCATTTTCCAGTCCTTATATTTATTTTTCTAGGTGTTTTCTAGTTTTTCTATTATTATAGGGTAAAAATCTCTTGCATGATCAAACATCTTGAGTTTGAAAGGTCTGATTAGATGATTATACCTCATGACAAATGCGTTTTGCCACATAATCAAATTAAAGCAATTATCATTGTTTAATGAGATGTAAAAACTGCTGAAGATATATTTCCTACCCATGTGCTAAGACATGAATTTGAGGCTGAGGGAGCAGAGGTTCAGGTCTAACATCTTTTCACAGAAGTTTATGTAACCCAAACCAAAAAGGAATCATCCTATAGATCAGAGGTGGGAGGTTGTGTTGTAGTAAAAATGTAAGATGTTTAAGATATCACAACATTTGCTGATTTCAGTAGAAGTGTACCAATGTGGTTATTGTGCCAATTACCACATATTAAAATAAATTTAGAGAAATTCAAGAATAGGATAATAAATATCTCTCTAGTATGAATTTATTTGTTATGATAGTCTGAATATTTTATGAACTATAAAATATTTTTTCACAATTAATGGTATTTTGGAAATTAGATACTTCAGATGAGCACTTTATATTGCGTTTTGCCACTCACTCTAGTCAGATAAAAAAAAAATCAGTATTACACATACTCTATAGAAGTAAAAGAATGAATTTTGTTATCAGATATATTGTCTATAATGCCTGGCAAAATTTTAGAATCTGAGTATCTATCAAACTTGCCCTATTCTGAATTCTACTGTATCTAGAAAAAGCACATAGTAATTGAAGTTCTAATTGTGGATATTCCAACTTTAAATTAAATAGTTTGGATTACTTATACTGTATTACTTTTATTTGGGCATAGAATACCACATTTAGCTATTGGGGATGGGGAAAAAAACATATTATTAAGATTTCTCTAAAATATTATATTTCTACAGTTCTAGCAAAAAGTACTGAAAGTGTATTTAACTATTTTTTAAATTTAATAAACAGCAAATACATAGCATTTTGTATATTTTCACAGTTATTCAGCTGTAGCTCAGAATTTTTCAACTGTGAAAGATAACAGGAAAAAAATGCGCGATAAATAGAATTTCTGACAATTAATAAGCAAGACCCTTTCATTTTAAAAGAATATGTAAATATAATATAGTGCATTACTTATCTCAGAACAACATCTATACTGTAGCAAAGCTATTTGTTTGTCACATATTTTTGTTCCTCAGTCACAGGTAATAGTGTGTCACTCAGCACACAGGCCCAATGAAGAAATTGAGAAGAAACTTTCTTCCGCCTTGGGCTTTGAATTGAACCTTATATTCATATCTTGTCTAACTTTTTTCCATCTTCCTACTCTCTGGATGATTGACTGAGAGTATCTTCATACATTTCCAGATATTCTGTGGAATAGAATAACTTATTTTTAAAAATCACAATTTGCTGTAAAAACCACTGAACGTACACATTTATGATCCAGTGTGCAAGGTTTATTTTTAATGTATTTTAGAATATATTTTCAGAAAGTTCCTTAGGGTCATGATTTTTTTTCCATTTTTGAGAGTCAAATGGTAACTCTAAGCTTTACTTCTGACATAACCTGTACAATCACATCACATACAGATGACAATAATAGGATGTCTAGGAAACAAACAACTTTTTATACATATGTTTACAGGGATGGAAATGTATTATGAAGTAAGCCTTTGTTACACTTGAGTTATTTCTTGATTGTCAGCAGTTAAATATATTTCAACTGGCAATTTAAATATGAAACCTGAGACTTCCAACTGAATTATACATCTCTTTACAGTTTCTCTTTATCTGTTTCTTTTCTGGGCTTTTTTAGAGTAATTGAAGGGCAAACTGAGAGGAGATAATACAATTTCTGATCCCTTCCATGTTTATCAGTATAACAGTGGAAATATGTACAAGATCTATAAACTTTGTACAGTTTTAATTGATTTTTTCCTATTTTGAGAGGGTCATGTTTCACTTATTTCCATTTGTTTCAAAGCACTAATTTCCAACATTCCTATATTCACTAAGATACTTTATCTTGAATCTCAATTGATCAACTAATTAAAAGTTCAACTAAAAAAGGAGACTAACAGATCAGTTGATGAAAACTGAAGGATGCAGTATATCCTGACATCTCTGCTTTACTCTTCTTCTGAATGGAGCTGTACAGGATGGAATAGGAATGCTGATCTTGCAAGAAAATTCCCCTCTGAAATATTTTTGCAGCTTATACACAAATCTAATGTGAGTACTCTACCAATCCCAGTTGTGTAGTAGAAGTTGAAGTGAGTGAGCATGGGAGGTCAAGGTTAAAGAGCTAACCTACTGTAATGACAAGAATATCATGGAAAATCAGAAGACAGAAATCTCTTTGGGCAATGAACATGAGGAAGTTTTCAATCCTTTAATCATTTATTTATTCATATATTTGAGTCTGGAGTGGTTTTTAAGTTATTTTTATTGTCCTTTTACTTAATGTTAGTGCTGATATTTTTGAAGTAAAAAGGTTCTTCTCATCCCCTCTCCAGACAATTAACAAATGTCTTAATAAGTTCTTGCTATGGAGACTAAAAACTGTGTCTATGTTCATTAGATTAAGTACTCTACTACTAAGCCTTCATTTAAGCATTAGTAAACAGTTTCTTTTGAAATATTTTTTAATTTAGGAGTAAAAATAACGATTATTGTATGCACCTTAAAATTCTTTCAAAACATACTAACTGGGCAATTTATGAAATTACAAAAGACCTGTATACACTTGACAGATCAGAGTTACATATTAGATTACAGATCAAGTGTGTAGTCTGATAAATTCTAAATTAAAAACCAAAATAGAGAAAAAAACTGCACAAAACCTACAGAAGTTGTAGTGCTGCAAGATAAGTATTAAAAAATGTTGGACTGTTGAGGGTTTTTTTCTGTAATTCTTAACCAAAATTCTCAGCCAGTCTCAGACTGGGATTTCCATTTGCATTAGTGCAGAAAAAAAATGTTTAATGCTAGCTGGTCAGGAAAGGGCAGACAAACCAAGCTCTACCATGTGTTGTGCATTCCATGGTAAGCTAAAGGCCTGAAGGAAGTCTATCCTTCTAAATGACCATTTGGTCTTTTTCTCAGCTGCTGGTGAAGTGCCACATGTACTGCTCATTACACAAAGAAGATTTTATTGCTGTAACAGGGCACATTGAATTCAATGTTCACTGAGGACATCACGCAGTTCACAAGAGTGAGTCACACAAACTTTAGTCATTCTAGCCTTTTTTTGAGCAAACTGGATAAAAGGAAGAAAAAAGTCTTCAGATATATGCTAGATCTTAGACTTATGTAAAGGGGAAGTCAGGAAAAAAGCAAACAAAAACCCATCCTCTTAGAAAGGAACTTGGAACTGAAAGAAATACAGTCAAATTCATGTATTAATGAGAAGAGAACATTCGGTTTCTTGTCACTCAAGTTTTCTAGCTGAGTATCATTTCTTATTGTATCAACTGCTATGAACTGAAAATGTGCTGGGAAAGTAGTGAACTCACTGGGATCCTTCTTTTGAGCTGCACTTACAGTACTGGCTGATGACAGATACTGGTTCAGCACCATGAGAAATTTTCATTTTGAAGGACTAGCAAACTCAGGGAAATTCAATTTATACGGGAGTCTTCTGGTCAGGTTTAATTCATGTGTGTCTGACAGGCTGTGTCTGCACATTATTGTGATACCTCAGGCATTTTCTAAATACTTCTGGGACTTTTAGAAGAGGAAGGTAGGTAATCATGCCGAAAAGAAATATTAAGCAATTGCTCATCAGGCAGTATAACCTTCAGAATGTGATGAAAAGCATTCCTTCTGGTTTGTTCTTGCATGCTCTCTTTTTATTTAAACCTGTGATAAAAGGACAAAATGCAATCCAATAAATGCTCTCTAATTAAGTGCAAATATTTTTTCCCAGTAAGAGTCAGGCATCACTGAACTTTTTAATATTAAATAATGCTTCAATTAAATACTATGCTCTCAAATGTAAAAGAATAAATAACATGAAAAAATTTAAGTTCTCTGACACTCTGAGGTAAAAAATCCAGGATGACAGGATAGTTTCATTGATATCAGTAACTCTACGTCAGTGTAAAAAACACAGAGGAGTACTCAGTAATGAGTGCAGTAACAAAGCAAGTGCAAAAATGCAGAAATGATATCTTAGTGTCCTTATTCTTTTCTTTCAGTTGCTAAATGAGCTGCATTAAAAAAGACAATGCCTTCCTCTCTGGTTCTACCCGTACATTGAGAAAGTGGAATATAAGTTCTCTGCTATATAACCTCTTTAGTTTGTCGGTATCCAATTACAAACATAAGATTGAGTAGTATTTCTTTTATTAATTTTTTACATTAGTCAATCAAATGCTTAAATCAATAAAAAGAAAGCCTGAAAATTAGTCCTATAATTTATAATAATATCTCCTTTCTCTTTACTTTGTCTAACCCTATGTTTACAAATCTTTTTACTGACTCCGTATGTGCTTAAGCAGTAAATTCTATCAAAGCATATTTTATCTCAGGCCTATTGCAAATCTGTGGTTGCTACTTAGTCACTTAGGTACCACACACTGATTAGGAAACACGCGGTCCATCATTATAATGGTTTCATGTATATAAGGCACAGTTTATTTTAAGTACTGGTACATGGAAACAAGTCCTTAGATAACCCACATTCTTGATAAATCATTTGGATTTTTATTATATACTGACTGAAGGAGAGTGCAGATGTCAATCCTATCTTCCCAGCAGCAAGCCTGATTTAATTCTCCACAGTTCTTTCCATGCTTCCCCAAAGTTTTCTTAATGAAAAAGAGAAATCTGAACACTACAGAGATAATTCTGATAATTTTGTCATGGGTGTGACATACTCAGTGATTAGAATGGCAATCCAAAATCACAACTTATGAGATTCCAATTCTATAGAAAGAAAACATCCTGCTAGTACTGTGACTTTCAGCCTTTCCACATATCAGAGGATGTAGGGTTTTGTCTCTCCAGAGTCAAAGGTTGGTAGGATATGAATTAGAAGTTGTCATCTAGAGCGGGAAAAAGAAAACAGGTTTCAAAATAAAATTATTTCCAATAACAACAACAACAACAAAAAAAAGCCAACAAAACAAGAAACAAACAAAAAAAAACCAAAAAACCAAAAAAACAAGCAACAACCAGCCAAACAAAAATCTACGGCCCCACCCACAGAACCTGAGAAAAACAAGTTTGTGAAATTTTTAGCCTAAGTAGGAGGTGGACAAATAAGAGATGAATGTTTACTTTAAAATATAAGACAGCTTTTTTGCAGGAGGTAGATGATGAATATTTAAGAAAGCAGCCTGGGCTATGATGTATACTTTATATAGGTACTTTACTGTAGCTGCTATAGTTAATAACTATTTATATTTATTTAATAACTAGTTAATAACTATTAAAAATATAATAATAAACAAGGAAAGTTCTGTGACAAGGTTTAACTGCATTTATAGTTAATAAATATATCTTTAAAAGGACACTGACAGAAATTCTGATATAAGGAATGTGCTGCTCTACCCCCTACTTCTTTCCCCCAGGATATCTTAAGAATAAATTTCTTCACTGAAGGAGGCTGAGAAGAAAGAATCAGAAAAGTGTAAAACATCCTCATTGCTCCTAGCAATATTCATAAAATCATCCAAAAAACATAGGGGGCACACTCCTGAAACTGCTAATAAATGTAAAGAGATAAAAGCTGTGATTCATTTTAAAATAATGCGATGCACATGTTCTCTATAGTCAATGCACTTAGATAAGAGATGCATCACTACTATAATGCAATATTAGTATCCAGTATACAACGTTTCATCATTTCTACATTGTAAAAATGGTAATATCATGGATGATAATTCTTTGGTTTCCCTATTAAGCCTTAGCAATGACACTATTTCATTTGATTTTCTGCTCCAAATCTATGTGTAGGGTGACTACTTAAATGAACTGCTCACATATTTTCTATGGAGGAAACCTAAGAGTGCTGCAACATATGGCTCAGATATAATGGAATTTAGTTCATTAATCTGTCCTGAATGACCATCACAACAGAAAAAGCTTAAGTCAAGAACTAAATGAACTGAATGGACATTGGAATGGAGATAGACATTAGACTAACAGAATACTATCTGTGTATGTGTCAAAGGACAGAAAAGGGGTTTGCTGTGGCTGATAAAAATATATTGAATAATGTAGGGGCTGAGAATGATGTAAATCACATGGAAAAAGGCATAGAGATTGTAATGAATTTGGCTGGGAGGAAGTTAATTTTCTTCATAGCAGTCTGTATTTAGATTGGCAATTTAGTATTTTAGGTTGGTGAGCAAAATTGTTGATAGCACACCAGTTGTACTTATTCTTGAATAGTGCTTGCACAATGTAAAGACAGTATCTGTTTCTTTCCCTGCCTCTGTCAGCAAATTTGCTAGGGGAGAACAAGAAACTGCAAATTGTAGTAAACAGTGTCCCGGTCCGGGGCAGCAGGGTTGGAACGAGGTGATTTCTAAGGTCCCTTCCAAACACCTCTCTGTGATTTCATGATTACAGAGAGATACAGCCAGAGCACCTCAAGCCAGCTGGCCAAAGGGACATTTCATACTTTGTGATGTCATGGTGAGCAACAAAACTGGGGCTGGGTTATCTCCAAAGTAGCCACTGCCCAAGGACTGGCTGGCCATTGTTCTGCAGGTGGCAATGACTGCTTTTGCACCACTTGAGTTTGAGAGTTTCTTTTTTTTTGCTTGTTTGGGGTGGGTTGTTTTATTTGGTTTTTTTTCCCCCATAATTTATTAGACTGCCTTTATCTCAACCCAGAGATTTGGGTTGTTTCCCCCTGTTTTTGCATTTCCAATTGTTTCCCTCCTCCAGCTGGGTGGGGTCTTATCTGCCACCTTGGGCCAACACACTATATACAGGAAATTGAAGTATAAATACAATTAAAAATGGTAAGAGCCCTTTTGTTTCTACCCCTTTTCCTGGTGCTGTTCTTCCACTTACTGTGCTCTTCTGTGTTCTGTGATGGCGATGTGAAGATGGTGGGGACAGGGGTGTATTGTAGCAAGTTGTCAGTGTCTGCAGCCACCTCTTGGAGAAATACCATTCTCATGTTAATAGTTTTTTTTCCCCTCCAAGAAAAACATTTACACATTTGATAACAGTTTTACAACTCTGATCTTTCTTCATTAGTCTGCAGCTCCACATTACTTCAAATTCATGATATATGTGCTTTTTTAATGTCTTTTAGATAGTTTTGCTCAGATCTGTACTTCTTTAATTGACTGTGGATGAGCTGATTATAGCCCTTAGGTCTTTTGTGCCAGACCAAAATCCCATCCCTTACCCCATAGCTGCACTCTTCTACAGTGTGTTCTTTGTCTACACTTCTGAAAGCACCTGCTATTCAATTAAACTATTAATTCTCTATGTTGTCATATTAAGGTTATAAATATCTAATTCTGGATAGAATAGTTCCTAGTTGTTACTAATGTCTATTTAAAACTTGTCTTGTATCACATACAGATAATTAAAAGTAAAATAAAATACTCATGGACTGCTGGTCTCTTAGAGAAGATGCTGATAGAGCTAAACCAAGCAAAAACAAAGCTACAGGAAAGCTGAGAAAATTTCTGACAGAGCAAATCTGAAAAACAGCAATTGTGACACCTTTGACTTCAGTACAAGGCTCACAACCCATCATTGGCAATATAGGGCTACATGTTAAAATTAGCTCAAAGAGAAAGAAAATCAGAGTTAATATTTCTGACATAAAATTATACACTTAAGGTGAGAGAGAAAGGAATGGTATTGGTAAAATTTGCTTTTCAGTAGAAGTGAAATGTTTCAGGATTAGTGTCAAGTACCTGAATGCAGAGTAGCAAGTGCCTGCTTCCATTTCTTACTGCAGGCTAGATTCCAGTATTCATGGTTTATTTCTTTATATAGAACTGTATTCACAGCAAGTATTCAAAAATATTCAAGGAGAATTTTCTATTGATTTTATCTGAATATATAGCTGCCTTTAATTGCAGCTTATTCAGGTAGTAGTGAAAATATCACTATTTTCATGTAGCTAAATACATGCCTAACTAAAAAACCTTCAACAAGTTATGGTCAGAGTTTTATTGCATGTAATCAAGATAGTGTTGCTATTACTAGAGTCAAATTGGAAAAGTTCAATTTGACAAAAGTGGGACAACCAGTGTCACAAAGACGTGCAAGTGAATGTGGATGGATTTTTGTGAAACAATAATACTCATTTTGTGACCCAAAGAAAGTCAGACTGGTTGTCTCTGAAGACAGCAATATGGAGTAAGCTGAATCAGACACTAATAACAGAATTTTATAAAGTCTTATTTGTTCTTTTGACTGTTGCTATTGAATCCAGAAAGACTGGAGTAAAATCCAAAACTAAATTAATCTCATTAATTTTTAAAATACTCAGCAATTTCTAAAGTACATAATATAACCAACAATTTAGATTCCTAATTTAGGCTCCCAGATATCAAAATCTTAGCTTGACTGTGGACAAGAATCATATTATAATGGATTGTTATGAGATGCAATCTGCTGGTTCAATTTTAAAACTTTTTGCCTTTTTTATCCTTTTTTACTTCAAAAGAGAATAGAATATATCATAACTTCAGATGAAAATAATTGAGTATAATATAAAAATAATACACTGATTCTTCTGTAAGAAATTTAGCTTTTTGTTTCGTACTTCAAACTTGGTGGATGTGTTTGGTATGTAAAAGAAGTGAAGGTATGTGAAGTATAAGGGAAAATATATGGAATGATAAGTGAGCAGAAGAATGAGGGAAAAGAAAAGCAGCTTGAGGAGTAGTGGCAATACAAAGATCAAGAAGCTAATTAATCAAGGAAGGATTAAAAATAAGATTGCTTCATTTATTCCTTTGGGAAACAGAAGAGTTGTTAATTCATATTTTCTTTAGACAATTTACTTCCTCTCCAGCATGAGAGGAAGTAAATCACCCAGTGGTCACAGAAAGTGCTCTCTGGGCTGCAGATTCCCTCTTCCACCACAAAAGTATCCTCCTGATTGAGTAAATCCCTTTTGTTGACACATAACCACTGGTGCTTTTGTGCCAGTGATCCATGAACTTCAGTGCACAATTGCACTGTCTTGTCGACAGGAGGAAAGGACTGAATCATGGCAGCACAAAAATGCTCCAAGGAAACAAGGGACACAGAGAGCTCCCAAGTAATTCAATGTGTCATACTCTGTTTTCAGGCCAAAGTAAATCTGGTAAAGGCCAAATGGACAAACTAGACTTATAGTTCAGACTTTAATTCAATTTGAATAACTCAATATGAATAATGTTATTTAACACCATGCTTGAAATCAGTTATGCTGTATGATGTGGTTTATTCTTTAGAGTACAACACCAGAACATCAGCAAGTTTGATTCTTTTTTGTTTAAACTGTTTAAAATCATCTCTTAAGTCAATGATATTTCCCAAAAATAGGAAGCTGGAATAATTTAGATGAAGGTAATTAGAATAGTAATGTTATCTTTATATTTTTATAGGTAAAAGAAAGTGGAAGAAAATGGTAAATGCCATATGCATTAGTTGTAAATATCAAGAACACTGATCTGGATTGATCTGCTGTTTGCATTCTCATGCAAATCTTGCCATTCATGGTTAATCTTTAGAAAACACAGATAAAATAGGAGAATTCAGTAGCTTCCAGAAATTTGACAGAGACTGACAACACAACTGTATTCCAAATGCTTCTGAAAAAGCTTTGACAACTTAAAAGAAAACAACAGCCAGACAAAAACCCATTAACTGAGATATTAGATGTTGTACTGGGTGGGGGGAAAGAAGTGTACCTGTCTCCTACATGTCTCATAACTAAATATATAACTTCAAAAACACAGGGTACACATGGCACTACCAGTTTACTATGGCAATCAGGAAGTATAAAAGCAACTGTATTTCCTATAAAAAAATATGAAGTTTCTAAAATTCACCACTATGCTTTTCTAACTGCCACTAGCTCAACAAAAATTGCATCCATTTTGAATAGCTAAGAATGTGATTGCTAATATTAGTTTCTGTATATTCCATTATAAAGAATATTTTGGTTTTCTCAACCATTAGCTATGTTAAAAGTACAAATAGTCATATATGTAAGTTTTAGTTTTATATATATTAAAAACCATTTTCATTCACAGAGCTTTGAAAATAATTTTAATAATCATGTTTAAAGTACAAAAATAATCCTCTGGAATATTAAAGAGATAAATTAAAATTAAATACTGCATAAAATTTGTTTTTATTAATTTCCTTGCTATTTTGTCACATGCTGCTGTTGTTGAAACATGTGGAGGGATAGAATGTAAGAAAATAAAGATAATGCAGAAGGTAGTCTCACACCTGAGGAGTTGCAGCTGTACTAATTACCAAAGATTAGGAACAGGCCTGCCCTTAATAGGCCACAGCTGTGTCCAATAGGAAGAGGAGTGCCACAAAAGAGTGGGTTAGCTGGGTGAGGAGAGAGTTGGAGTTTGTTGGTTGTGATGTGGAGGAGGAGTCAGTGCTGCAGGGAGCTGCCCGTGAGAAAGCACTGGGAAGGTATGGAACCTTTGCAATAAGATGATAACAGAAACAAACAAGAAAACAGAATCTGTTTGAGGTTGTTAGACTAAGATGTTGATGCTTTTATGACGTTTCCAGCAAAATTTTAGATTTTTTTTTGTTATGCTCATATGAGCATATTCTGTTACTCTTCTACCAGAGTCCCCAACTCTGTGTGACTCTTTTGTTCTATGACCCCAAAGAGGTTGTTTTAGATAATCCACGTGCAGTGTGTAGTTCAATAACAAATTTACTTATGAAAAATACTTGATGTTGCATGAGATTTATTAATTAGTAGAGTAATGCAAAATATATTGCATAGCAGAATAAGAATGTAAGTTATGTCTAACAGAATACATATTAATTGCAACAAATGTTTCAATGCCATTGTCATTCTCAAAATCAGTATCTATGTGCTCACCACCACCGTGCTGAGCATCCCCAGCCCCCAGAATGGACTGCATGAGTTGTGTATTCCAGCTGAAGCTGATTACTCCCTTCAAAATACTTTTGAATTTCTCTAGTTTCCATAAACTATGTCAGGCTGAGGCCCATATTCGCTTCTCCCCCTCCCCACCCCCATGCTTGGCTAGATAATTAGGGGCCCACTTGCACTGTTTTAATGAGCTCAGTGGTCAACCTTTACACTACTTGATCCATTCCAGAGCCCTGTGCCTGAAATACAATCAGCTTCTACAACAGCTGTGGGCAGTCACAGCCTGCATTACTCCCAGAGCTTAATAGGTTCATCTCCCTTACTATTCTCTGAGCATTCTTTCATTTTAGGGATTTATTGGTCAGTAACACCTTCCTTCTCCAAATTTTTTGATGTCAGGAACTAAAATTTTTGTTAAAAGGGCAAGGTTAAAGAAATTCTCTTTGTACCTGAAGGAAAAAGTGAGGAGATTTGAAGTTAACTCAGCATGATAGATAAGGAAAAAATGTAAAACTTCTTAGTACAGCTATTATTGGCAACTCATTCTTATTAGCATATATATTTTGAATATTATAAATAGTATTTATATTTTTGTTTTCTATTCCAATATTAGTACTGGAATTTCAAGTGCATCTTGAATTTACAACTCTTAGCTGTCTTGATATCAGTCTGTATGTATTTTGATTGAAGAGCCCCTCTTGCATGGCCAGCATTATCAGTGGCAGCACTGTTGGCAGGATATAATGTCAAGCGTTGCTTTCACATCCAAGCCAATTTGAACTGTTAAAGCTAAAAAGAATTTTTGTATAATGAAATCTGTTCTTCTGAGAAGCAAGATACATGCAGTACTAGTGGACTCTGTTTCTTGAGATTATACACCCCACTATTTACCCAAGTAAATTTCTGAGATGTGAAATTATAAATATTTCCATAAAATTGACTATAAATTTATTTTTCCTAGCAAGGGATATTATGAATATTTCCATTTTGAAAATATTTAGAAGACACTGAGATACTTTGATTTGTCAGAATTTGTTGCATATTTCTCTATCTCACAGGTAAGTTGTCTTTGAAATATTTCACTCTGCTTTCCTTTTCTAACCATGCAGCTAACATCCACTGTGTACTCTGCTATCACTGTGTTGTTTACATTTTCAGTAATTTCAATTTCTATTTAAATGCCTGTAACATAGATACAGTGTGTGGAAGCATAACTTCCCATTTCATTTATGTGCTTGGCTCATAAATGCATAAACAAACAAAGGGAGGAAAAAAAACCTGACAGAAAACCCCTGACTATTTTGTTATCCTGTTTTGTGGGTTCTTTATCTTGTGAGCTATTATGAGTCCTCTTTAGATTTATTTTTTCATGGTAAAGTGAGAGCTACATTCACCATTCTTTTTCTAAATAATGTCTAAAACATTCTACCCAAAAAGGCTAACTAAGAATTGCATATAAAAAGAGAATAGCAAAAGTAAAGCATGCAGAGGCTATGGTATGGCATAAATATAAAACCTTGAAAAATATATAGATACTGAAACATGGGAAGTTCCATCTGAGGATCAGGAAATAGTTTTTTAATGCACTGGCACATGTGGGCCGTAGAGGCTGCAGAATATTACAGAGGTTGTACAGCATGTAGATTGCTGGAAAATACTCAAAATTCATTTTGACATGGTCCTGGGCAAAATATTACAACTGATCCTCCTGAGTAGGGTGACTAGACTAGGTGACCACCACATGTCCCTTCCAACACCAACCTTTACTTGGTTTTTCAAGTTTCCTTTCAGGTATAATTTGTAGCAGGAGAGGGAAGGCAATGAATTTAACATTGCTAGCAAAGCTCTAATGAATGTCGTAGAAAAGATTACAACAATCTATTAAATTGATGTGGAAGTAAAATTGATTTTATAAACAGTGATAAGCAGTGAGCTAACTTAGAATATTTTTTTTACTGTCTTACATCTTTATGCTCCAGAACTCAGCCTTGTCATGTTGTCTGTTGTATTCCACTGGGACAGATTTTATGGTGTTTCAGTTACACTCTACAGAAAACATTTAAATCCATTTCTTTAGCCTCAGCTTTATACTGTGATGTGCAGTCCCTTTCTCAGTTCTTTGCTGAGGCTTTTATTTATGGAGAGGAATGAAGAGCTAAAGATTGCCATAATGCCAGAAGGAATTTTCAAAGTCTGGATATGTACCTCCAAAACTGTATATGAGTCATTCAGTAGATACAGTGACTGTGTTGAGTCCCTCTGACATGAGGAAAAAAAACATAACTTGTGGTACATTTTTGTCTAGACCACTAGTTAATTTGTTGTTGAAACAAAAATCTATTATGCTTTCAATTATCTAATTGTGTTTAATTGTTGCTCTGGAGTTCTTTGAGAGTTTTACACTGCAAGTAGATAGAAGCTTGTAAGACATGTGAGTATTAAAATCCTTCATTTGCCAAGAATACCTGGAGTTATAGTAGTAAATATTTATTTGTGGCAGGCAGAGCTAGATTTGCCTATAAAGAAAAACATGTGCTAACTATTTGTATGTGGCCTGTCATGCCAGGTTTTTCTAAAGTAATTGAGAGGTTACATTCTTTTCTTTGTCACGTTATTCAGGATTGTGTCATTAAGAGAAGGCAACTATAACTTTTTCCAATAGAATTGGAATTTTAGGATCTTTTTAGAAGTTCTTAAAATGTTTTAAAAAGAGAATGAAGTTATTTGTAAACTGTAAATGAAATTTATAGATAAGTTTTATTAGCATCAAAATGAATATAAACTCTACCACATTTGATCTTAAGTATAGAAATCATATATGGAATCTAACAAACTCTTTGTATGGACCTTGAAGAAAACTCAGATCATTATGACTCAAATATATAGCCATGTCTGTGAGCAAAGAGCAGTTCATTCAGACCCTTCCAGTGTTCCAATTTTTTCAAGGGTTCTGAGGCAGCCTAATCAATTTACTGCTACTGAAATAAAACAGTTGTTCAGCAAATCACATCAGTCTTGCCTTAGGCCAGTAATAAAGATAAATAACTTCTCCAACCAAAACATCAAGACATCTTTAAAAGTTGGGTAGATGGTCCAACATGAATTTGGCCAGAAGACTAGACTTAATAATCTATATTTCAGTATTCTAGCATCTTAAAAGAGATTTCTTGTTACATTTGAAAAGTATCACCACCAGCAAGAGTTTGTCATATCAGTAGAAGTTTTGTAAAAAATAACCTGGCTGAAAAAGAGAGGGAAAAAATAGAGGCAGCTCTCTCTTTAAACATGAAAGACATGTAAATGATAATAAATAACAGTTCACACTGTATTTGAGAGTGTCATAAAAATAGGAATCAGAGTGGATACCATTTCTGTAATAACAGATTCTAAAGCACTTTTTCAACATTTTTTTAGTTAATACACTAGAATAACTATGAAAATGATGCACCACCTTACTTCACTGTCTCATTCAACAAGACAATGGATTACTATCTGCTTTTTTTCTTTCCCATATATAACCCCATATTTTCCTGCCTAAACTCAGATATTGTCTCTTTCAGATGGTCTGACATTATTATTTAAAAAAACACTTATTAACTTTTCTTTATTGTCAATTTTTGTGATTACTCTTTTTACTTAAGTCTTGAAGAAGAACCAGTCAGCCTGGAAGCATATATTTTTAAAGTCTAAAAGAAAATGTACTCACTGTTTTGGAATGAAAAAAAAAACAACCCCACATCAGAATTAAAAAAAGAAACAGGAAAAACACAAAAAAAACCCCACAACAAAACAAACTCCAAACAAACAAAATCCAAAATCCATAAGCTCAAAAAACACCAAAACCAGAAACAATAATTCATAATATATTTGGAATTTATTAAGTTAAAATCCCACCATATCAGATTAGAATTGGATATGCTAGACAGCCGCCTGTGTAAAAATGGAGAAAAGAAAAAACTTGTCTATGCTAGAGAGGAAAAAAAGAGCTAACACCCACACTTCCCTATGTGAGAAAAGAAATAAGAAGTTGAGTCAATTACCTACATTTTATAATGTATAGTTAGAGAATGCTGGTAAATAATGTTAACTAAAAAGCTTAATTTTCAATGGAATAATCAAGATAATTAAAAAGAAAAATCAAAAAGCAAGCCTAACAACTCAAATGCATATATTATTTACCAGGAAGTAGTGTTTTATCACCATTCTCTAATAGTGGTAAAAGTAGGATCATATGTTTTAGATGCAGAAAAACCCCAAGAGCAGATATTGAAAAAAAAATTGGAGTAAAATCCCAATTGATTTGGATACAGTGTACTGGCTCTAGGACCAATGCATATCTCTGAGAGAAATAAATGCTGATTAAAAATATGGGGAACAGAGCCAAGGCAAAATTATCACAAAATAATTAACATAGGATTTAAGTAGAGTAAGCTAAAGAACGTGCTGCAGTAGAACATGTAACATACAACTTTTCTCCCAGTGCTCTTCATGAGATCCATCACAATTTATTTCTGTGCCTTGGGAAGAGCAAGTAAAGAATTTTTATGGATTTGTTCCTGGAGTGTTATTTTTCAATATATGCTGCCTTACTTCTGAAATAAATAAGAGTCAGAAAGAAATTTTAAGAACAGACTCTCATTCAATGCTGTATGCATCATAAAGACAATCACAAACAGTGAAAAAAATTGCAAACCAACATAATAGAGGGTACAAATAAAATTGAGGCAAATTCACACACACAAAGCTTTATTAGTGATGTTTGTAGCTGATGGAAAACTCCAACTTCAAAATTACTTTAGGAAAACAGTTTTTAAAATTATGGGGATAGTGGGAGAAATGGGAAGAATTTCTCCCCCAACTCATGTATACCTTTTTTATGTATTAATAGCAGTTATCCTTTATGTTACCTATACTAGGTCTTCAAGTTACAAACTGAAACATATGAGAGTACATGGGCAATCAATTTTTATTATGGATTTAGACAATAATATCTATAAGACAAGAGTGAGTAATCAGAAGAAGAAAAGAGTGTTTTAAACAATAATGATATTAACTTCCTACAAGGAACCTGATCTAACAGACATAACTATCCTTCAGAGTCTGACACTGCAAGATTGTGAGGATAGCAGCACCTGAGGCCCTGGGTAAAGACACTGTCAGAGCAGCTTCAAGATGCCTGATGAAAGATAGCAAGAGTCTAAGTGAGCAGCAGGCTACAGAGAGAGAAAGATCCTCAGTATAACAAAAGTTAAAGCAAATGCAACACTGCAATATAGTGTTATTTGGACAGAAAGTTTCCTAAATTAGTCCCTAAATTTGATGATCCTGCCTGTGTTTTTTATTGTTTAGCTATCTCAGTGGGTTGGTTGCTCCACATTAAGAGTAAATCCTGGTAAAATTCTGCACTCCTGAGAACTGCTTCAGATTTTGCAAAATAAGCAGTAAGTAGTTTCTTGTGTCTTTGATACACTGGAGTAATTCTCCATTAACAGTGTCAGCCTATTCTGCATGCAGACTACCTCTGGTGCATTATCAGCAAGCAAACTTATTTTGAGCATATTAGAATTGCTGGGTATTTGACAGAAGAAAATGTGGGTGGAAACAGGAGATTCATGACTTTCATTAACTCACACTTTAATAATGGTTAAAAAATAGTCAATGAATATTAAGTAGCTAACTTCTTTTTCCTTTAAAGGATGTTTGTAGTATTTAGAAACATGTATGATAAAAGCTGTGTGGCAGTCTGTTTAGAACATACAGAAAAGTTAAACATGGAATTTGCCAGGGAACATTATAATTGCAGTTGAGAAACTTTTTCAGTCATTGGATCTTCAGAGTCATAGCATGAACTGTTGTCTTGAGTTTACATACATTATTATTCTAATGCCATGTAATGATCACATGATATCAGAGAGTCTACGAGGTTTTGGAAGTTAACATTAGAATTATTTCAAAATAATAAAAATATGACATTAATAAGAACAGCAGCTACACAGACAAACAGCAATTTTGCTTTAATTGCTTACAAAACATTGCAGAGTCCTAGCAGAAGGGTATTAAGGAGTTACAGAGCCAAAAAACTTAAAAGGTTAGGAGAAGCTATGAATAAAATAATCATAACTTAATAAGACCTGTTTATGTGTACACCTTACAGTTTTATCTATGACCCAATTTTTATACTATGGATTGCCTGATCCACCAAGTTTACAAAACACATAATTCTGAGAATAAATCCCAGTTGTCCGAGGAAAATATTTCATACTGGATTTGACAGCCTGAGAGAGGCAAGGCAACTAGAGCTCCTTGCCCCCATATCCAACCTGAAGTGAGGCTGAAAATATGTTCCCAGTGGACACAGACAAACAGAGAACATTTGGATATGCATTTGGATATGAAGGGCTGTCCACACAGATCCCAGAGACGCACAGGGAGCATTCACATGAACACAGACAGCATCAACAGGCTCATCCTGCTACCCTTTCGGATTGAGCCAGGACAGAGTTCAGTAGGGGAAATAAATATATCTATGAAATATGTTTATCTCTGCAGCAGCTGGGTTCAGACACCCAGTGTCTGTGCCTGGATCCCAGCATCCCCAGTTGCTGGTATCTGAATTTACAAGTGCCCAAGGTCACAGTGCTGCTCCATTTGTTGGTACAGATCATTTCACTCACACAGAGATGTCCAGGAGTTCCTTGGTCCCACAGCCAACCTGCTGTGCTCTCTGCCTTAGACACACACGCATCCAGAGCAAGTCCTTGGTCCCAGGACACTTCACCTACTGTCTGGATTGGCCTCATTTGCATCCCAACAGTCACTTCAATTTCTGTACCAGAGATTCACATATGCAGAATTATAGAACTTCTTGAGTTAGATGGGACTCACAAGGATCATCAAATTCCGACTCCTGACCCTGCAAAGATCCCCTCGAGAATCACACCGTGTGTCTGCAGGTATTGATCTTGTACTTGGGCAGGATTGGAGTTGTAACAGCTTCCCTGGGGAGCCTGTTCCAGTGCCCAAGCACCCGGTGTCCAATATCCAACCTAAAACTCCCCAGATGCAGCTTGAGGCTGTACCCTCAGGTCCTGTCATTGGTTACCACAGAGAAAAACTGCCCCTCCTCTCATGAGGAAGAGCTTCATTGTAGACTTCATTGGGGTCTACCCATGGTCTCTTCTGCTCCAGGCTGAACAGACCAAGTGACCTCAGCTGCTCCTCATACAGCTTTCCCTCTAAACTTTTCACCATCTTCACGGCCCTTCTTTGAATGCTTTTGTATTGTGGTGCCCAAAACAAATGTGTCAGGTGAGGCTGCCTTGGTGCAGAGCAGGACAGTCCCCTCCCTTGCCCAGCTGGTGATGCTGTGCCTGATGCACCCCAGAACATGATTTGCCCTCCTGAATGCTGGGACACTGCTGACTCATATTCCACTTGCCATCAACCAGGATTCCCCTGAATACTTTTCCATGATGCTGTGCTCCAGCCTTCCATTACATTCAGGGTTGCTCTGTCCCAGGTGCTGAAACCAGCTCTTGCCCTTGTCAAACTTCATACATGCACAGAGTAAAGAGATTCTTACCAGAACATAATTGACAATGGAGTTTAGGTAATGATAGGACAGACCACAGTGATTCTGGTACAGGGCATGGCCAAATAAGCCTATTGATCTGCCCCTGCTTACATGAGAATGGACAATTTTTTTTTTCTGTTGTCCTTCTAATTCCCTCATTTATTCCTCCCCAAATCAGAAAATCCTTTCCCACCTTTGATTTCTGTTCTAAATACCCCATGAAAAATTCTGTAGTATCCCAAAATGTTTTTCCTGTGCATCCCATAGCATTTCCTCCATTTTTAGGCAGCAAATAACCTTAATCTAAAAGGTGATCAGGAGAGCCAATTCCATGTCTCAAGAATGGGACTGATGACAGGGCCTAGACAGTGTGTGCCATCCTTAATCTTTACTTTGACTTCCTGTCTGTCCCTGTACTCCTGTGTTCCCTGGTGTTGCAGAGATGGGCCCTTTGGTGGGCTGATGGCTCTTCTGGGATGTGATGGGAGCTGCTAACAGGGTATGATTTCCCTGATCTAACCCAGAGCCTGCAGTTGTCTCTTTGTGCTCCCTTTAACCACATATCCTAAACCTGGACATATTTTTCATAAACAAAAATATGTCCAGGTGACATATTTTTGCTCTCTGCAGGACTCCTGGTTCAATTGTTCTAAACATTGGAAAGCGTTACGTAAATGAGGCAGAGGAGCTGCAGGAGAAGGCAGCTGAGAAATGCCCAGGGAAATTATCTACTTTCAGGTCTCTGCTCAGCTTTCCTGTGCAAGTCTGGATCAGTCACTTAAATCACATTATCACAGGTGGACAATGATTATGTATTCTTCATTTTCTGGGTGACTGACTTTATTCCCTATGGTCTGATTTGCAAAACAACTGGGTACTCATAACTGCAGCATAACTGCAGCATAAGCTAGTTAGAGTTGTGCTTTGAATTCATAAACTGTAATATACAATTATATTCTCTAAAAATCAGGTCCAGGTTATGTGAAATTGGGCACATACAATTAGTGACTCTTTTTGACCTTATTATCTCAATGTCTTTGTTCTCAACCTATGTTTTATTAAATAGGACATAAATAATAATGACATCCTTCCTCATATAATGCTTCTACAAAAATCAGTTTGTGCTGGGGAAGCTACCAGTTATTGTTACTGTTAAGTCTTCTATATTATTGATACAAAACCAAAATATTTTGTGATTGAATAAAATTCTGTAGGAGCTTAGGAACCTTCTTCACCTTTTCTTATCCTTCATTTTCTAATAGAACAGATATTACTTATGCTACCTCATTTAAGGGATTCTCCTTTCTAAAAGATCTCAGGAAATTGTATTCCTCCCTATAACATCCTGACCTTGTCCCTAAAGCTGTTTGGGTATATGGCCTGTCACACATATTGCCAGTTCTACTTTACTGAGACTCTTTGCAAAGAAGATGTTTGCATATGATTTTAAATACATTTTTGACCCAAGTCAGACGAATGTCTATGTGTAATAGTGTTGCTACATCTCGCATTAACAAATTTTGTTGCAATGAATACCATGCAGAAGTTGGTGAACAAAAGTTTTATACTCAGAGAAGGTTTAAAATATTGTAGAAACATAGCGATAGAGGAAACAATTATAAACTCTATGAGCACCATGGATTCCACGTAGTAGAAAAATATTTACAATGTGGTGCTAATATAATACTGAAGACAGTTTCAATGCATCTGCATAACACAATGAGATTAATCCCACAATATTTTTTCTTTTGGTTATTCAGCTTTGCAAACTTAGTAACTTTAAAGTTTTTCTTCTGTTTAATAAATAAAGGTGCATAAGATTCTTATTAAGACTCACAATTGAATATATTTTAATCTGCTGTTGAAAAGCTGTCAGCTTTCAGAAAAAGAGATAAATGCTAAGAAAATTGTCTATACTAGGTTAAAACTGATTTAACTATGTGAATGAGCAAATATTCAGTTGATTTTTATGTTTTTGCGTTATGATAACAATGAAAATTAATGAGTCATATAATTACAAGAAAAGTGAGGATAGAGGGAAAAATGATAAAATTGAAAGTGTTTTCACAATTTTATTTAAGCAGACATTCTTTTGCATAAAATCTGTATAGAATGAGATTCTGTTATTTTCCTGAAACTCTATTACAAAATAACTTAGGACAGATTGAAAGCACTTGCTATGATTAGTATTGAAAGATGGAAATATTTTTGGAAGCCAGTTTTTAAACTTAGAAAATTATTTTATTTGCATCCTGATCCTCGTTTTTTTTCCTCAAACATATCCAAGAATACCCATACTTTCTTTAATTCATATTGTGCTTCCCAGGAATAAGGAAAAAAACTCAAGCTTTGGTCAGCTATAATCTTCCAGAAATATCAGCAAAAGTATTTGTTCATATAATAGGAAAAAACAAATTAAAATATTAATTAAATACATATCTAATATGCAATAAATGACATTTTTCAAGTACTGTATAATTCTGATGATGTCATAAAATGTACAGCGCAGGGTCATCCCTTAGCAGTGTAGGAATAAGTAAGAAGACACAAAGTGATATCTCTTGGTCTTATAATATTTTGACAATGCAGGGTAGGGTTCAAGGGGTGTTTGCAACTCATTTTTGCTGTCAATTTCTATATATTTAGGAGGTATTTTTGGGACATGTATGATGTAATATTTGGAAGCCAGTAAATACTGAAAAATCCTGTAGAAAACATTATCTCTTTTGGAGTGCTAGTCAGTGCTCTGTGATAAATTTATGAAAAATCTTTCCTTAGGCATGGAAATTCCTCTTCAACTTAATTTCATGCATGATTCATTCATAACAAAGAGCTATGTTCAACCTCCCAAAGCATCCCTATATTGTCTCCCATAATTCTTGCTTTACTCTGTCCAGCTCTGTTAGTCCCATCCCAGTTCTCTTTTAGAAATTGTTTATCCATTAGGTTGAGTAAGTCCTACTTCTTTCAGCAAAACCTTCTATTCCATGGCTTTGCCATTTAATTTATACACTCTTGATAAATAAATAGTTATATAATTTTATGAAACAGAGTTTACATTGTTTGTTGTGCCTGAAATAGTATGAGCGAAACTGCATTAATTCATAAAAGAAACATCTAAATTGTCACATTTACTTAGTTAAGTCATGTTGTCAAGGAAACAGGGGTGACCTTCTCTAAAGAGAAAAAGTATTTTATGTTTATGAGGATTTCAGTAGTTCATCTGTATTTTTTTAATTAAAAGAGACTAATTTTAATCTCTACAGCATGCAGTAATACAGATTAAACTTCCATAGTCAATTTGAATCAGATATAAGAAATAAATTTTTAATGATTTGCAGCTCATTTGATAGTGGTTGGTTTATATTTGATTACAAGAAGTAAAAATTTTTTGTCATCAACTTTACAAAGCTTTTCTGCCTATAATGCTTGAATTTCACTTTTTCTACTTCACAGAATTTCAATATTCCTTTAAAGAATGTCTGTAAAGAGATTTTCAGTGTGCCCTGAATCTTATGAGCCATCCTTGTAGCCAGTGAACTTGGAAGCCTTGCTTGTGACTGAAAATTACATACTACTTAATGAGTGATGTGAGCAGATTGTGCAACACATCAAGTTTATGCAACAGCCACAAAATTCTATGTAAGTTAAATATTTTCATATTTCTGAAATTTTCAGAAAACAGACCTTTTTCCCTTTTATCTGAGTTTTAAAAAAGATCCAAACCAAAGATGCAAAGACTAGGTGTCATGGTCAAGGACTATCATGTTGCTTGTGTAGATGTTCATCAGACTGCAAGGTGGATATTTTTGTTTAATCTTGTGGTAATAATCTTCCCTACTTTGACCTAAATTACTCTAGTATAAGAACTAATAGTGCTGAAACTTGCTTTGAATTTAGCCCTACATGTTTGCTACAGTAGAAGTTGTGCTGTCACAGAGCTGGCTGGAAAAACTACTGAATGCCTCAGACATCTCTTCAGTCTCACATGTCAATTGCAGTTACAATCAGGAGAAATGTCTAACACTTAGCTCAATGAATACAGTTAACTCCCAGCTTTTTATCTGGCCTCCTCTGTAGACCATCTCAAATTTTAAAGTTTGCCTATGCAGGAAAAAGCCCAGAAAAAGAAACAAGAGCTGAACTGTTAAAAGGACAAATCAAAACTCTTTGATTCAATACAGCTCTCAAGAAGGCCAGTGCATTAAAGGAAAGCTTTTGTTACTATATTGTTAGCATTAGTAACTGATGTGCAGAACAGGTTTTTTGATGACAAAAGTGCCAAATGAAAATAAATAGTGGAAGTAGATTTAGATTAACCTAAGAGTGAAAACTTCAGAATATTTTTTCTCTGTCCTAAGGATACACTTAAATATTTTGATGTTTTATATCTATGTTTTGACAGCATTTTGGGACGAAAACAGTGTGATATTTCTTCTCATGTTTTCTTTTCCTTTGGAGAAATGGATGTATAAATTCTCTGTTTAAAATTAAAAAATGGAAATAGAATAAATTTAAAGAAAGGAAATGGATATCAGCTCCTTCCTAAGTTACCTTAAAGGCCAGAAATAGCACAAAGCATCAGGCATTCCATTCATTTCAGTATGAACTCTCTTAGGTTTCATAGCTTGGGAACCTTAAACTCATACTTTGGACACAAACTTTATGTGACATCAGTGTCCTGATGGAGAGAAAGTTCAGCTCCATTAGTGGTCATCCCATAGCTCTGTGAAACTGCTGGCTAACAGCAGAAAATTGGCTGTTGAATTCATTTGACCATTATGAATTTTCTCCTGAGTAATGGATGGGTAGAAGTCATAAAAAATCTACTCCAGTTATGAAAAGAAAATTAGTTCAGTCCCAGTAATTTACTTTCTGGAAGGGAACATTTCTCAGCTTCTCTTCATGGTATTGAACAGCACCCAAATAATCTACACAGTGTGAACACTGGATAGAGTTAAGATTGAAGAGCATGACAAACTATGGATGAATAGGCATCATGAGATATCAGGTTGATCTGACATAATATGAGAGATTCATTATTTTCATGGTTATAGAATCATTAAGGTTGGAAAAGACCTCCAAGATCATCAAGTCCAACTGAGACTCTTCTCATACAAATAACTTTACCCTGACTACTGTTCTGGGTTAGATTGCTTTTCCAATGCACTTTTGTTGCATGTAGCTAGCTACCTGTGGAACCAGGTGCATGACAATGAGTGCCTGTTCATACACGGTCATTCATATATGCTCACATATGTGGAAATACTACAAGTGTCTGAACATCTCTGCTTATTAGAATATCATTATTACTGGTTTTCTAGACAAAGTATAAAGAAACTGTCTGTTACTTTAATCAATGTGGTTGTTGCTCAGCCTCTTGCTGTTCATTTTTCTATTCCTTTTTCCTTTACCTTCACCCATTTTATTTTCCTTTCCCTGTGTACCTATCCAGACATGTCTTACCCCATACATTTTGCCTTCTCCAAACATTTATCTCATGTTTTATTCTTCTTATATCTCATTATATCTCAATTTTGTCATGCTACCTGACTGTCAGACCTACCTGTGTGTTTATTAGATACTGATAGAAATTAATGCCTTCATTAAGACTGCATCTCTTTGTTTCTACTAAACAGTTTCAAGTAATGTCATACAAAAGCAATGTGACAAGATTTATTTTGGTTAAAACTTGGCAACAAGTACTGTTTGCCTTTGAAAATTATGTTTTATATTTCTGTTTTCATCATTCTGAACCTTCAGTTCAGATGGACACTTCAAATTGATTGGTTTTGAACAATAACAAAAAGAAAATATATATACTAATGATTCATAGTTCAGTAAACTGGCCTTAGAAAGATTGTTTCAGGGTGACCTCTGATTTTTCACACTCAATTAGCTACCAAACAGAAAATGTAATGAAAAAACTTACAGGAATTGTAACTTTTTAGCCCATTATTTTTCTCTCTGCCATCACAAGATCATTATTATTTGCAAAATGTGTATCAGGAAGCAGGTTGCTGCTTTTTGATCATAAACATTTTTAATGTATTTGATACATTTCTCTCTTCAGCATCTTTAGCTGAAAACAGTTATTTTTATTGCTTTACTATAAAATAATATTTTTCCTAAACAAATCTCTAGTTAATAAGAAGAGAATCCCCGTTTTAACTGAGTAATTATACTAAATAGAACAAGGAATTTTTACACTAATGATAGTTCATTCATAAGAAAGACTTATCTCAGCAATTATACACGTTAGATTAATAGAAATTGCTTTTGTCAGAGACTTGCTTATGTATTTAAACAGCATATTTTTTCTTAAGCTCCTTCCTTAATTGTGCAGCTACTGTGGACTCTTAGAAATATAGCCTTAATGTTTTACTTCATTAACTTTTATAGAGCTGAAGACACTAACTTTGAGGATTGTCTCCTATGTATTTTTGTCTCAGAAAGTGCACTTAAAACTGCAATAAACAGGCAACTAAAATTTGTCCAAATTTGGAAAGGCTTGTAATTATCAGTACAAACATATCATCAATGGGATGTACTTTATTTAAATAATTTAACCTCTATATCCCTGTATTTTATTTTATTATTAAAAGAGACTTCAACAGAGGCTTAAAGGAAACTGTCATTTTATCAATGTTTGCCTAGAGTTACTAATTTTTATTTCAATCAACATTGTAATTTCTAATAGTATTTGCATTAGGTTAGCATAGTAGAAGTACTTTTGGTGAAAGAAAGTTTACTTTTCATCTCAATGTGCTGACTGTTAGGGAATAAATTAAAAAATCAGTCACTATCTATTGATTTTGTCTGATATTTGTATGGCAGGCTGAAAAGTCTTCTGTGCAGTTTGCATGATATATTCCAATTTAACATCAGTCTAGCAATGTAAGGAAAACAAACATTAAAAATTCAGCTTTTTATAAAATGTGACTCAGGAATTATATACATATGCATAACAATGCAGGAAGATGAAAATATTGGGCAACATTGATGAATATATTGAGGAACTTGTTAGAGGATTTAGGTAATGATAAATATCAATAAATAATAAGAATTTCAAAAAAATTATTAAATGCTTGTCTTTCAGAGAACAAGTAATGGAGAAAAATACAATTGCAGTCTTTTTTCATGTTAGAGTCATACTGAAAAAAAGACAAGATGATAGCAGAAAAAATAATTCAATTCTTTCTATTGATGTATACTGTGGAAAACCTAAGATATATTCCTGCATCAAAACCTTCATAAGACTGGTCTCATGATAAAGCTTTAGAACAGTTTGATACAGTGAGAAATAATAGGATGCTAGAAATCAGATACAGAGCTCCTGAATGAGTTCTTGTGTTTAATATGTTGTCTCAATCAGCCTCCTCACCAGAAACAAGAAAAGTGACAACAGTTTTTAAAGGAGTCAATTCATTGATATAGGTATCAAGGTATCAATTTCTTCTTCAAAGACTTTGGTTAATTTCTTTAAGCTGTTACAGGGTAAGAAGAAAGATAGCCTTATAATTTAAAAATGTCAGTGAAATACAGCAAGGGAAGGGTAACCATATGGATCAGTTTTCACAATGGCTGAGGGTCACCAATGGAGCCTCTTACAAATTAGTCATGGAATTACAATTGCTGTAGAAATTCATAAGCTATCTACAATGGGTGTGAATAGTGAACTTTGCTTTGCTACCAATATAAAGTATTTGGGGCTCTATAAAAATAAAATGAACAGAGGAGAATTGGAGCAAATCTCACATAGGAGTAATTGCTCAGTAGAGCAGTAGGTGAAATTCAGTGTTCTGAAGTAAAGTGGGGGGAAAAAAGCCAGTCCTTGCTATGTGCATACAGCAGCTGGCATGAAATTAGGTATTTTTTCTCAAGCATAATATTATTAGATCATTGCAGAAAGATCATTGAAATCCTCAAAGTCTAGGTGCATTCAAACAGAAGTAGAATTTAGGGGAAAAAAATAGCAGTAAAAATTTAAAAAACAAAAAAGCCAGGAAAACTACAAGAGGTTTAAATGTACTAAGACCAAAACAGTCTCATAGTGAGGTGACTGAGGTAAGTCCAGGGGTGAGGGTGAGATCGAGCTATGCAGGGGCTCCCTGGGCTTAGGGTCACCTGAGCAGCACCTGCCTGGAGCGGGAAGCCCTCAAGAGCTGATCAGGCAAGCAGTGGGTGCAGCTGGGATCAGCATGGCAGGTACAAACTGTTCCAGGGAGCGTGCTGAGCAGGGCAGGAATGCTGTGCATGGAGAGCCGTGTGGCTCAGCAGTTCATGTGTGGAGGGAGTGCAATCTGCAAGGGGGTCCCCAGCTCAGGTGGATGCTGAGTGCTCTTGGACTCTGCCCTAATGGTGGGTGCTGGCCTCAGACCCTAAACCAGTGACTCCTGACACAGTCCCTGTGTGTTGCTTTCACCCAGATGCAACTGCTTTGGAAGGAGACTTGAGCAGAGGTGGTAGCTTGCAGTGGAAGCTCATGCCCTTGCTGGAGCAGGCTCCTGGCCAGACCTGTGGCCTTATGGGAAGAGGAGCCCACACTGGATCAGGTTTGCTGGCAGGACCCCCTATGACCCCATGGGGGACCAACACTGGGGTACTGAAGGACTGCACCCCATGGAAGAGACCCACGTGGCAGCAGCTCATGAACTGCAGCCTGTGGGAAGGATTCAAATTGTAAAAATTAATGGAAGACTGTCTCATGTGGGAGGTCCCTGGGCCTGGAACATGGAAAGGAACCCTCCCCCTGAGAAGGAAGAAGTGGCAGAAACAATGTGTGATGGTCTGATTGTAACCCCATTACCCATCCCTGGACACCCCTGAGGGGAAGGATGTAGAGAATCAGGAATAAATTTAAGCTGGGGAGAAGAGGAGTGGGAGAATGATATTATTAAGATTTAGATTTACTTCTCATTATCATACTCTGATATTGGCAACAAATGCAAGGAATTTCCCTGTCTTGGGGCCTCTCACTGGTCAGAGTGACCCTGAGAAATGTTAGAAAGTCTTTTCCCAGCCTGGTGCTCAAAGAAGGAGTCAGAGCTCTTCAGTTCTTGGCCTCAAGGTTGTTTCTTGTTCCTTATTTTTAAAATATTTTCTCCTGTCCAGCTGAGGTCCGTTCAGCAGGACAGTCCAGGCACTCTGCCTGCCCCTGGGCAGTGTTACCTTTTTATACTATAAAAATTTTATACTATAAATACTATAAATACGTATACACTATTTACAATTACTTTCCAATACCTATCATCTATGTTAGACAGTGAGCTTCTACTCTAAACCAATCTAAAAGTGCCAACATCATCCAGAAGTTGGAGGCTAGGAAGAAGAAGGAGAAAGGCTGGTCACGCCCCAATTCATCCATCTTGCCCCCTGAACCCCCATTCTAAAAACCCCAAAATCTACTTTTTCACCCCGTGAAAAATTCAGTATCATTAAACTGTCGTGGCTTGCAGATCTTCATCTAAGGTTGGTAACTTGCTCCATGGGTCATAATCAAAACCACAGGCATCTTGGGCTCTGTGACAGGGTCTCTGAGTCCCCTGGCAGGGGTCTTGGTCCTCCAGGGCAGGCAGAGGGATTTCCTGGGTTCTCACATTTCCACATGTGTTTTACCCACGGTGATAATTTTTGAGTGTCTCTTCCTCTCCTTATCTCAACCCATGAGAGTTTCATTATATTTTCTCACTCCTGTCCAGTTGATGAGGGGAGTTATAGAGTGGCTTAATAGGAAATCTGGCACCCAGCCAACATCAAACCACAACACAGACAAAAATGTTGTTTGTCTAATATGGAAAACTGAATTCACTGTGGTAGTTTCCAATTTAAAAATTTCCATATACAACCTCTTTCTGCAGTTTTCAGGTTAATGCCAAGATCCTTCAACTTCTAATATGAAAAAATCAGTTTTAAAAAATAAGAAGCCCTTTTGTTTGGGGATTTTTTTTTTTTTTGGTGTGTGAGGGGACTAGAGGAATATTTTTGAGATCTTTTTCAAACTTGCCTTATAGAGGAAACCTCTATATAACTTTGTGTGGTTTGGGGTTTTTTTCTTCAGGGAGTCAGGGAGAGGTGGCAGCTTCCCAAGCATGCCCAGCTAATTTATGCATACCTGAGGCAGAAAAGTACATTTTGGACTCTCTTACAAATCAGAATTATTTTCCTTCATGTAATGGATTACATTATTTATCATGAACAGATAACAGCTGAGATCTGTAGTATTTGTGGACTCAGACCACATAATTATACATGCTGCAGGTTGCTGTTCTGTGTCACAAATGTCTTTGCAGTCTGCACTCAGTTTTGAGACTTAACATAATGGATTCCATATATTTCTTTCCTTTTCAGAAGAAATGCAAAGAAAAACATGCCAGTGATAAATGTGTCAGACCTGAATACAATTTTTTCAGTAGTTTCTCACCATATGTAAAGCTGTTCTCAGTCTTTTCCAGTTTTGGACTACCACGGTCACCAACACTTCAGTTGTTGTCCCTCCCACATATAATTGCATATGGCTCATACATCTCACTGTAGTTCATGCCCAATCCATGGGAAAATAAAAAAAAAAAAATGGTTTCATTTCAGAACTGCTATAATTCCCAAATTTTGCCAATCCGTCCAATTTTGCATTGATATAATTACCTACTCAAAATGGTAACCAATTGCATCAGTTGCATTTCTCAGTCTCTGATGCTGGTCTTTTTATGAGGCGTTTAGGAAAAGGCATCTTTTTTATTTCTTCATTTTATCATTTATTATAATCCTCAGATTCTGTTGTAGGTCTTAGAACAGTAGTTCACTACAATAAGAGCTATCTGCAGTGCGTATCTAAAATTCACATATATGAGGCATAAAGTAGCTTTTAAGACAAATAGGTAACCAGAACAATTGTGTACAATGGCTTATCCACTAACTCTTTAGGGCTTAGAAAATGTCTAAGAATGTCAGCAAAGACAGATGCCCACTTTTAAAATAAACACTAGTTACTTTAGTGTGTTACTCTGAAAAAACAATTTTAACCTAGTCAGAAGAACTCTAAGTATTGTGGGATATCCACCATATTAGATGAACTATGGCAGTTCATCTAACTACCATAGTTGGATGTTCTTAGGGAAGAAATTGTCAAAGGTTTTTTAGAAAAGCTTGTCAAGATATACAGTACAAGGAAATTAAAATTAGGATTAATTTATTACAGAAAATTATTATTTTCAATTTAGATCAATTTACACTTATTATATCCATAACAGACAAAACACTGGTTTATAGTTTTTCCAACACTAGAGTGATAAGTCCTACTTGTATTCCTAAAGCATATCTATTTTTATCCTGTTTGTGACTCAGCTAGATCTTACTGAAGATCAAAATGATCTATAAGTGCATCAAGAAGTTGTTGTAGATGACCTTTTATAGGTATTGAAGTCCTGTATTTTGTTTTAATTCTATGAAATCTGGATCTATAGAATGGGGATTATACACATATAGCCTTTGGTGTGGTTGAAAGAATGTGCAAGAATGTGCAAGAAACCCACCAGGTGTGGTATTCAATTACTCAATACGTTATCCTATTGAGTCTAAATGTTTTTGGTAGAAGGTAGCAGAAAAATGACCCAATTTAGCTGAAAAGAAGTCCAAAAATTCTTAAAATTATTATAAAGTTTGTTTATTTTTGTCAGCTATGCTATCACTAGTTTATTTTCTTTTAACTTAATGAAAAGAAACTTTTCTCCATACATACAGAACACACATATGTGAAATAGCTAAAAAACTAAAACATATTCCTCCTATATGAAAAAAACCCACAAATCATAAGAGGCAAATAACTTCTATATATGCAAACTTTCATTGTATAAATTCAAAACTATAATACAAAAAACAGTATTTCTTTTTATCTGCCTATTTCTGGTACCTCTATATGAGAAATTTCTTCAGCTTATTTTTCTGGACATGACGGTCACTGACAGATCAGCTGGGCAATAAGATTTTTGGGATTCAGAAAACACAGTTAATAGAATCTATATTCCTAGACTGTATAAAATAATAAAGTGTGTTATACTCTCCAATAGCATTTGAAGGTAAAGGCATCTTGAGCCATAATGTCAGCAGCAGTACCATCCTGTCATTTTAACTGGATATGAGCTCAATAACTTATTGTCATGTACTATAATTTGAAGACCTATTAAAATTTGTTTCATGGTTGAATGCCCTAGAAAATACACAAAAGTAAACTGGAGGAATGATTGTTATCACAGGAAAGGAATAAATTGGTTAATGTTTAAATATTTCCACATTTCAAGATACACATTTATTAAGATTTACTGGTCTCCAAAGTCTACTATATTATTTTCTATTACCAATTTTTTTTCCTTTTCTTCCCTTCTTTTAGGTTGAAATAATGGAGAAGAATGGAAGAAGGGAAGAGATCTCTTTGATCTATATTTAAGATTAGGTGGGATGAATGGAAGATTGGTTGCTAGTGGTCAAACTGGACACAAATATCTGTTCACTTTTCAAGTGTGAACAAGATAGAAATACTGCTCTTAGCCCTCTATGTGGCCTTTATATTTTGTTGTTATTTCATATCATCATTAAACTGAATGATCTTCCACTGTGATATATTCTGAACTGAGAAAAGATAATTACAATTTTATTACAATGTACTGTGGTATCACTTTTACAGATGGATGAAATGAATTTGGATGTGTGTGCAAAAAAAGTCAAAATTAAGGGTTAATATAATGTGAAATCTGCTCATATCCTTGTTTTGACCCTCTGTACTAAGGATGCTTCTTTTTGTTCTAAAGGAAAGAATTCAGCAGATAAAAAGTGGACACAAAGGGGCACTTTTTCAAGAGTAACAGGGAGAGCAGCACTGAAGTATGAAAAGGGAGAAAAAAACCAAAAAAAAACGAAGCCAGAAGGTATAATCTGATCTGAAGCCTGTGACTAGCTTAATAAACTTACTGAATTGCTTAATAAAATCTCAAGCATAGGAAAGGACTGCATAAACTGATAATACATTAGGAAGAAGTGTGTAGCAGAGTAAGATGTTTTATCTCCATTTTAATTGTTCAAATATTTGCATGTGTACATATAAAAGTTGTTAACTGGGCTGGGACTTTTAGAATTTAAACCAGACATGTTTTTATCAAGTTTTTTAGCAGCTTATGCCTCTCAATATCTTGACTGTCCTGTCAGATCATCAAGCCTGAGGCAAGCATATACAGCTATACATTTTTACCAACTTAAAAAAGAGGAATCAAATGAATAAATGGATGAATAAATAAATAAATATCAGAAGGACTTTGAAGCCTCTTTCATTTTCTTCCAAATATATTTTTGACCTAATACAGTACAGAAGATGTGTTTCCAGAGGGCATTTAGCAAAGTTCCTTGGCAGTAGAAAAGACCTCTCACGCTCCAGTGTTCTCCATTTTGGAAAACAGTTAATGTACTGCTTCTATTTGTGCTTCGTTTTCGTTTATTTCTTGACACCAGGGTAATATACTGAGTGTGCATTCCCCTTCTCCTGTTTTTCTGCCATTTGTAAAAGGCCAACTATTGTAAGTAGCTATAACAGATGTTATTTGAGTTGCATTGGGCATTGCTAATGAAAACTGCTGCATTACAATGTTTTTGTCATTTCTGGCAGACCACATTGAACAAAAGCTGCTTTTAAACAACTAATCAAAATACCTTATATTTTTTTCCCTCAAATTTGTATAATGAGTTTCCATTAACAGCTTTTTTTTGTTTTGTTTGGTTTCGGTTTTTGTTTTAGATTTTGGTGTTGGTTGGTTGGGGTTTTTTTTTTGTTTGTTTGTTTTTGGGTTTTTTTGGGTTTTTTACCAAAGTAAACAAGGGCTTTACTAACATTAAGATTTATTCTACATTTTATTTCATGAGTTGTATTTAACTCCCAGCCTTTTAACAGAAAATATTCTTTCTAGCAAGTTTATAAATCCATTTTTCTGAAACAGTTCCGATTTGTTAGTTCTGTTTGTTGATGCAAATAAGCTGCTGAGTAGTTAATTGTGTTACTTTTTCTACAGATGGATTATATGTCCATTATATTATGTGTCTATTGTATCTGTGGCTCACAAAGCCTAACCTCTACTGTCATTATTTTGGTGCAGATACAGTATTAATCAAATTTGTTATTATCTTGCCATGCATGCAGCTGATGCAGTGTGTCAAAGCTGGAAAACTGTGCCCAGAACTTCCAGCATTGTCAGTTGGATAATACTTCTGATGGCTCCAGCCCTTACCTGGTGAATAAGTTATACCACTAAAAAGTTAATATAAAACATACTACAACAAATACACTTATGAATATGCAGCTTAAACAAAGATTTGTTAATCCTAAAAGCTGGGAAGTTTGGAATGAGGCTAAAATAGAGCAGGATTTATTATGCAAAGAACTTGCTAAAAAAAAAAAGTCAATTCTTTTAGGAAGTGCTGAGCTGAGTGTAAGGGACAAGCTTTGGGGCATAAAGCCATTTAATCTATTGTGACAAAGCAGGAAAAGAACTTCTTAAGCAACAAAAGGCCAGGCCACAGGTTTGGCATTTCAGGATAAGAAGCTAAGGATAACATTTCCCACTACAGAACTTTGCCCTTTTTATTCATAAGAGCTCTTTTTTTTTTTGTTTCACTGACAGTAAAGTTCAGTGCAAGCCAAGGGGGAGACATTACTACTTTTCAGGTGCTAATATAGTCACACAATTGTATTTATGATTAGAAATCTGTCAAATATTTGTTTCAGTATAATACTTTTCTAAGCTTAGTTAAGACTAATTTAGTTTCTTGATTACTACCTAAATTAATGCTTTTGGACCAGTGAGGATCTCTTACATTGCTTAAAAATTGCTAGAGAATTTCTCTTCTTCTTTTATGTGCATGCATTCAACACTGCATTAGCAACATGCTTCTTTCTTTAATACTTAATCCATTTAGACAATGCTATAGAAAAATGTAAAGTTCTCTTTTTCAAAATCCTGTTTCGAGGGAAATAGAATTTATACCCTTACAGTCTTATAGATACGGAAATAACCTTGCAGTCTTATGGAAAGGTGACTTGATTGAAGTCTAAACTGCTTGCAGATTCCTATGGAGTTTTACAATTTGTCTAACAACAACCACAGAAAAAAAGAACAGCAAAAACTCCTTGCTACAACCTGTGTTCTTTCCAGTATCATTCACACCAAGGAAAAATCTTTATGTTTTTAAAAACACTTGAGCATTCAGTCTCTCACTGTCTAACATCTTTGTTGACTCACTTGTTGTATTTTCAGACTTCATGTCTACATTTCTTTCCTTCATGTTTGCCTGGCAGGCATATGCCCACACCCCCACCTCTCCCACGAGGAGCTAGCTTGTGCCTGGTGTATTCCAGCAGTTGTGTTAGCTTTGGGAATAGCTTTGATGGAAATAGCTGTGTTAAACAGGACTTCTTTTACTACACAAAACTCTTATTCTATCACAATATATTTAGAAAATCTGTCATTGGAAAACCATTTCACTTGCATTTGATTATACACATTAGCTTTGAGTAAAAATGGACCTCCTGTTTTTCTATTAATGTCATGCATGATGATAGTAAGAAAGAGGCAACCTCGTGAGTTCAAATAGAGACTCTTCAGGCTAAAATACACAGCTCAGTAATACAAATCATTGAGTTAAATATAGTGCAGACAGGTGGGTATCTTTACATCTAAGGTCTGAAGAGTTAACAGAAGAATAGTAAAAGTTTAAAGGCAGCATCATTATGCAAGTTGGTCCAGGGTGAATTTAATCTAAAACTTTTTTAAGACAGGAGTTATTGACCTGATTCTTCAATACCCCATAGGCTCTTCTCTAAAGCTTCGGTTCTGTATTACCTTTTGAAGTTGTTGAAGGATAGGTGAGCAATTTGCACTACCAACAGCCTAATTAGGAAGAATGATGTCCCTTGGGACAAGAAAACCTTCTTCATATTCAATCATCCAGTCCAAAAATATACAGGGTGGGGTAATGAGTCTTAAAAATGCCAATTTAGTGAGTTTCTAATCACAGATACTTCATCAGCTGACAAAATAAAAGCCTCAGTAGGTATAGCACTTCAAAATCTTGGACAATTTACATGTAATTTCAAGAATCAGCAGGGATACACAGCTGGATAAAAATAAAAAGCTTGCTGTAATTGAAAATTGCCTTGCAGCTTGTTTGTGATTAAAATGAAGTTTGGTTCCTTGAAATCTTGCTTAGCAATTAAATCTGTTTTACTTAGGCAATGAAATATTGTCTATTGTCCTTGAATGATTAAACCAGTACAGGCATGCTTTAATATTTCATGCTAATTGAACATGTATGCATACAGAAAATTTCAAAAGCCCATGTTAAACAACTTGGTTCTTATTTGAACATATCCAAGAAATTAACTCTCTCACTAGAAAAGGTTGTGATCATCTATATTATTTAAAAATCTGCACACTTTACATTTAGAATAGTTCTCTCCAAAAGCCAGGTGATAACTTTACCTGCAACATGACTGAGTTTAAAGTTTGACTTAAATTTACAGTTAACCTATAATAAGAGTTCTTGTTTATTTTGACTTTCAATTTTTGTGTCTTTGTTTGTTGCGTTGAATAGATCAAGAAATGTGAGAACTGATTCTCTTACAATAAAACAGCCTACAAGAGACTTCAAGTTTTTTATTTGCTTGTTTGTTTTGTTTTCTTAAATGATTTTATTAGTTTTTGAGTTAATACTAAGAAACAGTTGTAAATGAAAAGTGAGATCTTACAATTCTTCAAGCCATTTTCAACATAAGGTTCATCTATTTTCATTATTTTTGTTTACATTCAGGTGTAATGAGTCCCCAGTCCTCACTAGGTTTACATAGGAGAGATAAAACTTGAATTAATAAGGTAAAAAATTAAATAATAGTTACAATTATTGAATCAGAAAGAAAGCATTTGTAGCATTAGAAAAACAAAACCCCACAAAAGCCACAGGGAAATTAATAATGTATCTTCTAATCCTCAGCAGACAAATCACCTTCTTTATGCATATCCTATCCTAAAATATGCACTAGACATACTCATACCCCAACCCTCATTTTATTATTCTTCTTCTTATGTATTTCTTCAGTATATTCAGTATATTCTTTGCATTTATTTATATTCAGTATATTCTATGCATTTCTTCAGTATATACTTTCATATTTAGGACTTAGGTAATACTAGAGTTTTAATAAGGTATATATTTGGAACTTAGAAATGATATTGAACTGATTTAAAGTATTTAAATATATAATTGAATTAGTAGATAAAAACTTGGGTTTTTTCAACCTTTTGTTTGAATCCATATTGAGGATGTATTTAGCTCCAGATAACTGACAGATCTTTCTAATACTTCTTCAGAGTAAATGAATCAAAAGATCAATCCATAAAGGAGAGATTCCTACACTGGCTGAACTTATAAAAATTACCTGAGAGGACAAGGCAGTATTTGTAGCTTAAAGGCAGTAAATTTTCACTCCAAATTTGGAATTAGGAAAAAAAAAGTCAAATAAGTGTGGAAAGATTATTAAAAACAACCTGATTGAAATGAACTCTAAGAGGTGCTGAAACATTGCTTGACAGACTCAAGTAAAAATCAAGAATGCTAAAGGAGACTAAATTAGAAAACAGAAATCACTTCATTGACCAAAACTGGGATGAGAAAAAATATTTAAAGAATTATCCAAAAAGGATGATACAAAAAAAGAAAAACATGGAGGAGCTTTTAAAAAGCAAAAGTGTACATACACATCCAAAAAGTAATTGGGGAAAAAAGGTTCACTAGCTGAAAAACAAAGCATTCATTGCCACCATATTAAAAACAAACAAACAAGCAAAACCAAACTAAACGATAAAAAAAAAAACCTCAAAAAAAACCCCAAAAAAAGAAAACCAAATCCCCTCCAAAAAACCCACCAAAACACCCTAAAAACCCCACAAAATCTAAATCATAGTTTTGATCTAGAATTCTCTTTTCTGGGAAATTTGAGAAAAAAATTCTGCAATCTTAAATCTAATGAGTAATACTGAAAGTAAAGATTTGAGGATTTGTATGTACTCATAGCATCAATCAAATGTGAAAATTGAAGAGTGAACATGTTCAATAATACTTATTTTCTTTATAACCATTCATTCTTCAATTTAAAGAAATTGTCCTTCACTAATCAGCTTTTGGTATGATTAACAAATGTAACCAGTGGTTCTAGGAATCACACAAAGCCAAAAAAAGATAAAGTCTAAAGAGTACATTGGATCTAGAAAATAATTCAGGCTATTGAGGGACTCTCAGCTGGTATTTGGATACATGATGAGGCATGTTAACCTTATCTGCATTTACTGTATGTAAAATGTAATGTTTCATATTTTTCTCCATTTCTTTTATATACATGTTTGTTTTGTTTTTTTTTTTCATAACAAAAGTATGAAGCCATGTTCCTAGATGTACCAGAGAGACATCGCTCCAGGAAATAACTCTTTGGGGTTTTTTATTATATAACGGGCTGAGGCTAAATCTAATCCTTTGGTGAGAGGTAACACATTATTGTGGCTGTATTGGAGCAGGGATTCTCAACTTTTAATATAATGGTTCAGATCTTCAAAATATGCTTAAAATATTATGTAATTCTGAAAGAGTTTCAGTAGCTTTATGCAGAATATATTCTCCTTGGTATTTTTAACAGTGATTGTCCTTTTAATTTTTAACAGTTTTTTGCTCTGCTCATGTCCACAAGCTATTCCCACAACCAACAAAAGTATGCAATATTATATCTTGAAAATTACTAATTATACATGTAATTTTACAGTTCATATATAGTATTCACCCAGTTTTTAAAATACTGTATTTGTTCAGATCTGAAGGGAAGGTTGAATATTAACAGTTTTTTTTTCCTTCTGTAAGGTACTTAAAAGAAAGCTACTGTGTTTATATGCATTTGTGAGAATGGGTGGGGAAAAAGGCATAGCATGGGAGGAAATTGTGTACAGAAGACCCAACATTCATAGGATAAGTGAGCCATGACTAGAATCTCATAGATAGCATGAGGTTCTGACTTATTTGAAGGTGAGGAGACTTGTATTTGACTTCCCAAATTATCTGATGCCTGGAGAGAATGAGAAGCATTCTGAATGAGCTGTAAAATAGGACATGGTAGTTTTCAAACAGCATATTGGAGGTCCAGACACGCTGTTTGTAAGGAAATGCTAATCATGGATCACAATAACACACCACAGGATGAACCTTTCTGCCTCAGCTGTTGCAGTCATTTGTTTTAGTATTGTAACTCTCTCTGTCTAGGTGTAACTCGTGAGGATGGATTCCACCATCCAGGTATTAGAATGCTCCTTGTTTCATCCTCAGAAAGATATGATCTGGTAACTATGGCAAAGTGGAACGTGAGGGAGATCTATGAGAAGGGGAACAGCCTTCTTTGCATCAGGAATGATTAACAAAGAAAAAAAAACTTTCTCAAAGACTCTGCAGTGGCAAGAGTCTAGGACCACAGATGTGAAGTTTGGTATGGTCACTGTTGAACTGGAAAGGAGAGGACATGAACTGCCTGATGCATGGAAACTAGAAGCTTGGATTATGTGGCAGTAGAAGCAAGGCTTCATCTCCCCCTAAAAATGTTTAAACCCATGGTCTTGACAAGGAAGCACAAACAATAAATTCAGACATGAGGATTCTGGGCCAGACTTCAAGGTATGATGAATCCATAGAAGAGGAAGAGAAAGGTGCTAGTGATTGCTGACTACCTCTTGCCCAGGACAAAAGCATTAATTTGCCAAATATGTCTAGCACTGCTTGAAGCAGCAAGGTATCTCCATCAGGACATGTGGCAATGCATAAGCCCCTTCTGAGTAAGGTAAAACAAAAGGCAGAAGTATCCAAGTGCTTGACTATGCATCTAATTTCACAACTAACTTTAATTTTTCCATTATGGTACCTTGTTTAGAATGAAAATCCTAATCACGATTGTAGGATATGCTATTGATGATGATGTCATGATTGCAATCATGATGTCCTGATATTCATGACTGATGTTATGAAGACTTGGAGGGACTCACAAGTATTTGGAGCAGGGATATTTGAATAGGTGTTCTGGTTCAACCCACCCCAGAACTAAATCCCATATGGCCACTCACTCACATACCTCTTGTAGGACTGCGGAGAGAATAAAGACAGTAAAAAGGAATAAACTTGTGGTTTGTGATAAAGTCAGTTTAATAGGTAAATAGTTAAAAGCCATGTGTGCAAGCAAAGCAAAACAAGAAATTTAGTCACTACTTCACATTGTCAGGAAGATGCTCAGCTACTTTCAGGAAAACAGTGCTCTATCATATGTGAAAGGGAATTTTGGAAGACAAATACCATCCCTGCAAATGTCCCCCATTTCCTCCTTCTCTCCCCCAGTTTTATAGGCTGAGCACAAGCCCATACTGTATGGGATATCCCTTGGGCCAACTCTCCTGGCTTTGTTCCCTTCCAACTCCTTGCACACCTCTAGTGTCCTCCCTGGTGTGCTGAAGTGGGGTGTAGAGCAGAAAAGCCTTGACTCTGTGTCAGTACAGATCAGCAATAACAAAAACATCCCTGTATTATCAGCACTGTTTTCTGCACAACCCCCAAAACACAGCCTCATACTAGCTACTGATGATTCAAGATGAGAAAAAAGATCTTTTAGAAGGAATGGGGTGAGTAGGAAAGAAAATGTAGTATGAAAACTGCTCAAACACTGAGTAACAAAATCAGAAAGGTCAAAGTTCTAGCTAAAACTGGCAAAGATAATAAGAATAATAATTTTGCTTTGAACTCTTTTCAGGTTAAAAATAATCACAGTAACCTGCACTGATATTACAGTTTGTTAATCATATATTACTCTCACTAAGCCAGGTTCCTATACATCTTATAGGGTGACTAAATTTTTACTGTGTGGTAAATATTGCAACATTACATTTCTAGGTAGATTATTGAACACAAGAAGACAAGCAGGAGGAGAAAACAGGGTTATGGCAACAATTATGTAGTCTTACTTATTTCCTGTAAGGAATTAATGAATCTGCCCATAAGCATATCCTATAGGATATTGAGCACAACTAATCTTAAGAATAGATGATCCCATGGACTATTTTCCTACTTTTTCTCAGTATCTATTAAGCTAAGCTGAAAGAAAGGGCTCAGCATTGAGAATAGTTGCTATTATGCCTGAGTGATTGTCTGGCATTATTAAAAAATGCGAGTTTTAACCCATCTGCAGTGCATTTTATGACTTTATTAGGCATTCAGCAAATTTTCAGTACCAGTTTTGAGCTAAAAATGTCACAAGGCAGGTTAAGGCTGAAGATTTAAGTTAGTTGAAAAATAGAAGTTTCTGAAAAACAAGTCTGCTTGTAACAGACTCAAGAAAATTATTCTCAATTTATAAAATGGAGTACCTGGCTACTGTAAGAGATAGAGCATTTCTCCTTTTAATGCTAGTACACTCCCCAGAAATGCAAACCCTGATTATTCCTGATTTAGTTAATGAGCTTTATTTCTTGTCTGGTCTCATTAGGGAGCTATCAACTCTGATGTAAAACAGTTCTCACAGCATTTTCTTTGGCTCCACTTTGCATAAATAACAAGTAGATATCTGTTGGGTTCACTTTTAAGATGCTACTAAGGTAGTTTGCTCAAAAGGCAAATTAAGAATAAAACTCTCCCCACAATAGCATGGCTGACTACAAGTCATCCAAGGTACTGTGAACTAAAGTACCACTATATAAACTAAACCAGAAAAAGGGATAATATGTTCTTTCCCAAAGTGAGTTTTCTGCCTTTTAGGGCAAATTGTTTTGTTCTTGTGGAATTAAGATTTCTTGGAGACTGAAAAGGTGATTACAAACTTTTCAGATGTTTATCAGTAATCTTCAGTGATAGTTCAAAAATTAGGCTTATGTATATTAACAAGTAGTTCCAAGTGACCAGTAATTGTTAATACTAGAGAGGAAAATAAAGACTGGGGATGTTTTTCAAAACACTCATTTGCCTAGAGAAATATTTCTGTCTGTCTTACCTTCAAGTAATTTGAGTTATACTGGGGACAGACACAGACTTGAGTAGAGCTTTTCAAATAATATGTTGAAGTCTAAATAGGCTTGGGCTGTGAACATGTAGTATAGCATAAGAGGACCTAAGGAAAAAAGTCAAATGAGAGAAATGGTGTTGTTTTTAAAAGAATGACTTCTAGAATTGAGATGTGTTTTCTGAATAAAATGGCAAAACATAGCAAAGTCAACATCCTTGTTATTTGCAACATTATATGTGGTAAATGTAAAATGGATAGCATAAAAGGCAGATGTTCAGAGAGAGCAGTCTACAGTGTTTTAACATGACTGGATAAAAATAAACTTTTGTATGAATGATTATAAGGATATTTTCATTAACCTTCTGTAACTTTTTACAGATATCCTGTTTCTAGTTCTAGTAATTTAGTGTCATAAATGGATAGAATTCAATCACAAGAGAACTGATAAAATTACATTTAAAACACAACAATACAACCACACACTTTCTTTTAATTCTTAAAAAAATGAGTGGGGCCATTTTAAATTCTTTTTCCTGCAAATAATTTCCCAGCTAATTACAGGTCTTTTGATATTCCCTTTGAAGTGGAAGCAACTCCAGGTACAACACTGCATTCATGAAGAACTTGAGTTTGCTCTGAAACTATTAATAAATCCTAGATATTATTCCAGTGTATTGCAGTGTTTTCTATGTGATTACATTATTTTGAAATATCAGAAAATATGCAGTCACCCTTTCAGGCACTTCTGGATTTTTCTAATTCCTGGATTCACACATGACACAAAGGATGCCTCACAGGTGGTGTGACCCATTGCTTCCTCATTACACTTAGAAGAAACCTATGTGACATTCTGCTTTTCCTTTGCATAAGAGAGATTTAGATACACTCCTTAGCTTTCAAGAATGCATTATTTAATATTCTCTTTATGCTGATTAGTGTAGTTGTTTTAAATCAGGTCAACCAGATGTTTGTTCTGGCCTTCAGCTGGAATAACCTGCTTAACATAAATCAGTAAAAGTCATAAAGCAAGTTATTACTGTTAATTTATATTTGTGTATTTTATCCAGAGAAGATCAGGCCCTTATTTTTTTGCTGCATAATCTTTGATCATAGCTTTTTAGAAAGTAAGTCCAAGATCGATGATGTACTGCATTCATTCCATTAATTCAAAAGATGCTTTGTGTACAACTTCTAAGTATAATATTCTATTATATTATTTTCTAATTTAATCTTAGTTCAGATTTTATTTCTATTTAAGCAAAATGAGAATTATGTTTTTCCCTCAAAATCTAGAAACTCCTGATGTGTAACTCTGCTACATCTCCTGCTGTATAAATATACTGGAGACAATATGGGTTTGTTGCTACATTTACTTAATTAGATAATAATGAAATTAATTTTCTTGGAATAAATGCTATCTATTAATTGAATGTTAATTTTTCACAAGCAAATATTGAAGTTTAAAGCCAATTCAGGGTTATCCAGGGAGTTGACTTGCACGTACATAATTATTTAAAATATTATGAATCAAATTTTTTTACATTCCTTTGTAAGTTTGCTGATGAATAGTCACTACCCAGATACTACTGTTAGATCATGAGAGATACTTCTACAGAACCTGAGTAAGTCACATAAAAAGTGAAACATGGTATCCATCCTGATGGCTGTACCCTCATGTGTATGCTGCTATCTATTGAATTTCCCCAAGAGGTCTGATTAAGTGCTGTGTCACACCCAGAAAATGTGGTGGCAAAGAGAGTAATCTGTCTTTGCTTTTAAATAGCATAATTTTATTTTTTCTGGTTTTGTGGGTTTGTTTTGTTTTGTTTGGGTTTTTTTTTTTTGTTGTCATTGCTGTTGTTGTTTTATTTAGTTTTGTTGGTGAACTATAGTTCAGCATCTTAATTTGCATTAATTTTCTCTTAGGAAATTCTTCAATAAGTCCACATTAAAAACACAGTCAGAATGAGTAATTGAACTGAACAGTTAAATAAGGAAATTATTCTTAGTTTATGTAAATGATACTTTCTAGAACAGCTTAGGAGCATGGATAGAAGAAGATAACATGGACTCTTTAGAAAACAATATTTCCTTTTTATTTGTTTTAAATTTAATTTATTTTTTGTGCTTTCTAATCCATTTTATGTTATTGATTATGTTTTATTCTAATATTTTTCTTTCTGTGCTTGAATGAAATCTTTCACATTTCCATTACTAGGAAGGCAATAAAGAATGGGAAATATCCAGGAGTCCACAAAAGCAGACAGAAAGATAGATGTGCATTCTAGGTGTGTCTGTGTCCATCTGACAAATTTGTCCTGCTCAGATACTCTAGTTAGATTCATAGTTAGTAATTTATATCAGATTTAAAATACTGGGAAATCATAAGAAACCATTTTCTCATGGTAATCATCTTTGATGTGCTTCAGATTCCTGCTTTGAATTAGAAGAACATTTGTTTTGAAGGCAAATTCTTCAGCCACAATGTACAGGCTCTTCTGGGACTTCATATTCTCTTCTAAACAGGAAGTCTTAGGTAGACTTTGGAAGGTACATTTTCATTTCAGTGAAAAGTAGTGTAATCACCTGATATTCAAATATTTGCCAAACGATGCTAAATTGCTCAAGACCAGTATGATTTGGGGTCTTTTACTGGAGAAGATCTAAATTTCCAAAGCATCAGCAAAATATGAGAATTTAATGGGAGGCTACACCTTTGTCTCATCTACAGGATAGATCAATCAGTCCCCTTTGCAATCATAACATTCTGGGGAGAGACTGAGGTAAAGATTACTAGTGGTCTTTTTTTTTTTTTCAATCCTCCTGAAAGAATTCTAAACTAATAATAGCTTACCATAGGGTAAAATGCCTAGCTATTTATATTTTTTTCCAAATAATCCTAATACCTTCATAGGTTGAAATTATTTATATTCATAAAATTTGAAAACAGGGTTTAGGAAAGACTTTATTTCTTGAACTGACCTGAATTTCAGCCCAATTTATTTAATAGTAAATCTGAAAAGCTTTCTAAACTATGCCACAAAGGCATAAGCAATATTCTACTTTCTCAAAGTTATACTGGGCATTCAAACCTGATTATGGCATATTTTGCAGCTGTATGATCTGGAAGTTCTATGACAGCTGTCATACTTGACATTCACAGCTACTACAAAGCTGCAGAATTCTGAATCCAAAAATTATGCCCAGGTAAAGTTGTCTGAAATCTATTTATAAACATTTTTAAAAGATTTAGTGTAGATACCAATTGCATTTCTTAATGCAAATATTCAGAATATAACTAAATATTGCTCTAAAGATTTAGTTTAATACAGTTAGCTCAATTAAAAAATAAAGAAAATAATATTTATTTTGTTATATTCAAACACAGTGACAAAATTACTTGGATTTTTTTTTCCACAGTTCAATCCACTATAAATTATCCTATTGATTCCTATATTTCTTCAATATCAGAATGTCAGAGAAGTACAGCAAGACTGAATGGTAATTCATATTGGTTACAAGTGTGGGTAGAATTAAAGTCACATAGCTATAAATATCTCTCTGGGATTTTTCCTTTGCTGTAAATAGTGTCTCAAACTAGAACTTCAGAGAAACCAGAGACTGTTATCAAAATGAAAGTAAATTAGTAGTGGAGAGCTCATGTATTGTAAGGTTCAATAAATAGAAAGACACTTGTTACACCTGTGGTGATTTCAGCTGTTAAATTGAAATTATTATTTCAATTGATAAAGGTGAAATAAATATTAAATTTAAATAATCATTAATAATAATTATTTTATAAGTCAATAAATACCAAGTTTCCAAAGCAATACTTGGATATACAATGATTTCAGTTTTAATTTTTTGTTGCATGCTTTCAAAAAATATTTATAAGTTAATTTTATGATTAATTTATTAGCATATGGGATATGGTAGCCCTTTTTAAAGTATATTGTATGATGCATATTTAAACTCCCTTTTAGATTTCTTTCCCCTACCTGACATTTATGGAGAAAGTATAATTCCAGCTCTTCATTTTCCTTTGAGAAACAAACAGACTGCTTTTGTGAGTTTTAAATAAGTTTTGATAATGGGGCTTAGTAAATATTTGCAACATTTTAGATGAAGTATCCTAAAAGGCATACAATTAACAAATTAAAGAGACATTGCAATTCTGCTGTAACGATTACCAGGAATTGCATATTAATACTATGCAATCAATATTAATAGGGATTAATAAAAACCAAACAAACACCACTTTTTTTTAATAAACTTAATTTGGATTTCAAAATGATTGGATTTTATCAAAACAGATAAGTAGATATTTTCCTGTAAATTCTTCTGTAAATTCTCTACAATTCATTTAAACTCATAGGTGATGAATGAAGACTTATGAAGATTAATCTTATTAGAGTTTTATAAAATATTAATAATTTATTAATAATCATTGCATCATGGGAACATGAATAAAGGAAATTAATTTACTTCATGAGATAGGAAACAATGTTCACATTACTACTGTAAAATACAGGGTGTGGAATACAGCATGAAATGCTAGTTAATTTTCATTAATTTGGTGGAATTGTTCTCCATAATTGTATTAAATAAATGGAGATAGGATACTGTTTGTGTCTGCATGTGTATGTTTGTATTTACACACGCATTTCTGAGACAGAATCATGAAAAATATTAAGAGCTCCTGACTGCTGTGATTTTTCATAAGGATGCATTTTTAGATACATTTGTTATATGTAAATATGTATTTATATACATATATACATATATACATATAACTGCAGTTTCTTTTTAGAATTTTAGTTAGCTTTTATGCTGAGAATTATAAAACAAAATGAGAAAGGCATGTCTCATTTTTACTTCTCCTTACACCAAGAAAACACTGTGGAACAATAAAAGATAACATCTCACAACATGCCCTTTTAAACAGAATTGCAGGAAAACTCATAACATTTCATTTGCTGTTGTCAAAAGTCAGCAAGAACCACTCCAGAAGTTTACAAAATAAAGGTCTTAAAATTAAGAGAGCACTTGTCTGCATTTTTTTGCTGAAGAGAATTGTATAATTGATAGAAAGAACTGTTCCTATTATAAATTCATAATGACATTTTTAGATAGTGGATACAAGGTCTCATTATTCCCATACTAATTGGCATCAATCTAATCTCACTTCTAATAGAATGGAATTAAAATAAATTTCATCAAAGTCCTGTAAGTCATTTGGGTTTCAGTTCCTCTGGATTTTTTTCTTTCATCACAGAATCAGTCTTCAGCCTCTCTGTAGTTTTCTGATGTCACACAGAGAAACATGATCTTAGAAGGAACCTCAGGAGGACTCTACTCCTGCCTCTTGCCCACAGAAGGTCACTTGTGAGATCAGACCAGATGGCCCAGGGTTTTGTTCAATCAGGTCTCAAAAAGTCTCAAGGATGGAGACTGAACCACCTTTCTGAAGCCACCTGTTCTAGTTCCTGACTGTCTTCATGAGGAAAATGCTTCTCCTATGTAGAGGGAAGATGTCTACTGTTGAAACTTATGATCATTATATCTTGTCTTCCTGCCATGCACCACCGTGATGGGATTTCTCCATTTTGCCTTCTGCAAGGTTTGTTAGTGTCAGGTTCCCTCAAATTCAGCTCTTCTCAAGGCTGAACCAGCTACACTCTGCCAGCAGCGTAGCGGTTTCCTGCTGAAACCAGGTAACCTGATACTCCAGGTAACCAGTATCTTTATTGAGTAAGGGTCACAAAACTGACAGCCTAATGACCCATGAGGAGAGGGGAATAATCATTCCTCTGTACCTCCTGACCATGCTAGTCCAGCCCTGGCCGCTCTTGGCATTTTGCTTCCAGGCCATGCTGCTGGCTCATGCCCAACCTGCTACCAAGCAGCATCCCCTTAGAGCCTTCTCTGCCAAGGTGCCCCCCAGGTGGTGAGGTCCCAGACCATGTCACACCCAGAGGATGAACTGGCATTTGTTCCTCATGAACTTCATGAGGTTTCTGGAAGTCCATCTCTTCCCTATTTTGTCCAGGTCCCTCTGGTTTACAGCTGCAGCAGAAAGTATTGACTGTTCTGTGTCACTGGATGCCATCTGCAAACTCAGTGAAAGTGAATGCTGTTACATACCCAGCTAATGCTCTTTGTTTAACAGCCATTCAGAGAAAAAAGCTTGCTCTTATTAAGAATTCAGGTGAAGATTGTAATTATTGCCGTTTCATGTGCCTGTTTATGGGGAATTTATATTTTGATCAGACTGGGCAATGTTCTTCTGATTATTTTTCTTGGAGAGCGCTGCAGCAAAACTGGCTGTATACTAATAATTTTGTTATAAAATTCAATATGTTTGTATATTTGACAGAAGAGTCTTCTAAACATTAATTAGAAAACTACGTAACAATATTATCTCTGATGAAAAGATGTCTTTTTACCCTGATGAGTCAATATTTAGGTTCATAGATCAAATTTTTAATCATCTATTTCAGCACTTGAGTGGCACAAGTAATTGTGTTGGAGTTAAGTCTGTATCTCTTTTTCTCTATCTCTGTATCATCTGTATCTATATCTATATTTATCTAGATCAGTGATTTAGATGACAGTGAGATGAAAATGTTTAGAAGACTGGTAACACGGTTTTTGCTTTAAAGTGGCACTTATTAATTCCATTCATTAATGACACACTTTGTGATAATATTTGATTTTTATGCAGCATGAATCACTATCACTACAAACAGAAAGCTGTCCATTCTTAAAAAAAAATTAAAAAATAGCAATTTAGCTGTGAACACTGTTGACATATGGTTAGTATTGATGTCTGTAGTCCTTGATAATATTCAGTATGGAGGTCAAGGTGATCAGATTTGACAGCTCCTTTGCCAGAATGATTGGAGCTGAAACAGAGTTGTCTTCTTTCTTCTCCATTGCATCATGTTTGATATTCTCATTATGCTTTCCCCCCTCTTGGAAGGGGGGGTCTCTGCTGTTCATGATACTTCTTTTCTTGGTTTGAGTTCACTTGAATTTCAACAATTTGAAATAAGAAGATATTTTATGTCAGGTAAGAATCTCTTAAGTTTTATTTAGGTGAATTAAATTATAAGTATAGATATTTGTATGGCACACCTGTACTTTGTTATTTGGTCTGAATATATAATTCACAGCCCGTAAAAAGGAAAGTGCATACAAAAAAGGGGAGAAATATTTTTTAACATTGTGGTTCGGCACAGGTCACTGTGCTTTTCACTATGGATTCATGCCATTATTGAGCTTCTTTTCTTTCTTGTCATATTTGTGCTTGCTAAGTTTACAAAAGCTGTATGACACTGATGTATTCCTCCAGTGGTACTGACAAGTACATGGTTTTTTCAACGACTCAAAAGTTAAAACATCTCACACTGCTGCATCCAGATGTGATATGGTGTCACTGATTTACACTTAAGGCTGTGAGGAGGGTTTAGTAATCTGATTTCTGCTATATTTTTTTCTTACCAGCTGGTATAATAATGCCAGAATCAAAGGTAATTTAAATGGAAAATTTTCAAAATTTAGACGTAGGCATATATTCCTTCAGTATCCAGAATAATTCACAAAGTTTTTAGTAGGCTTTTCACAGACAAAACCACATATTTAAAGTTCTGAAACAAAGAACTTTTTTCCCTTTCTTGGCATGCTTATGGATATTTTCTACAATCTAAATGCAGGAAAGTGTGCTACAAAGCCAACCATTCTCATCTTTGTTATGTCTTCCAGGTAGATAAGTCAAAACCAGGAATTTAAAAAGGGAAGCTCTTGTATTCACTACCCTCAAGTCTATTCAATTTGTGTATAACATCTTTTCCTTTTTCTTGACTTAAATTTTGGTCCATCATGTGTCTTTACATATGCAGATCAATTTTAATCTGATATAGCATAAAATTTTCTTGTTCTCAAGATAATAATTAATTGGATTATTTTAAGATTAAGAATTATATTTCTGTCAATGTAGAGGTAGATTAAGTTTCACCAATTTATTAATGATCCTGGAATTAATAGAAACAGAAATGTAAATAACCTTGGTGAATGTATACAAAACATATTTAGATGTATGAAAAATATGCATAGTTAAGGGCTTTGAAGGTAAAAAATAAAAGCGATAAATTTCTTAAATCATTTTGAAAGTTTTGTTCTGAAACTTTTTCAGAGGCATGAGGTACCCTTTCATTCCAGTTTAGGCATAAATTAAAATATAGCGGTTTTCTTTCAAGTATAATTTTAAGCATTTCAATACACATTCCCTAATTGTGAAGCACCTTGACTAAAAATTCCATTGAAATCAGCACAAGTAGACAGAAAGGTGAAGAACAACAGAAATTTAATTCTTGATATTTAAAAATTTACTTCCTTCCTGCTGGTATCTCTTGTATTTCAGGACAATAGTCCTGATGAGATAGTTTTTAAATATGGGATAAAATATTAGAACACTTACAGAGTAGCATTTCTTCTAAACATTTTCCATAATAAATCTATATAAGCTTTTTCTGCATTTGTAAGAATGTTTATGTCTAGTTCATAAAAAAAGACTGTATATAGTGACTTTTCATATGATATTATCTACAGTGAGAGAGGTCAGATTTTTTAACATTGTGCAAATACTGATTTAAAACAAGCCTTCAGTGCACAAGTGTTGCTTATTGGCTTGTGCTCTTAATTAGATGAAACCAGAAAACTCTAAGCAACCAAAGCACAGTCACTCATAACTTTATTCATTAGTGGTTGTAAGGTAATTCCTAACTCAGCCCACGAGGCTTTATCAGTGTTAATCTACTATTCCTACTATTCAACTTGCAATATATTGAGAAATTCTAATGTGTGTTAATTAACCTCTTGAGTATTGCAAATTCCAAGTAACCAAATTAATTCACCCACTGTATCTACCAGAATTTTCCTGTCTGTCTACCTTTCAGTGTGGTATTTCTTTTTTTTTTTTCTTTTTTTTTTTACTATTTAATGGATTTAGAATTGCTGAAATATTAGAACTTTGATGATATTTTGATATTCAGTAAAAATGAGATTGCTGGGTTTATCTCAGATAACTCATGCAGAATTATTCCAAACTCAAGAACTAAAAATTAATGATTCCAATTGGAATATGAGTATGTTGTCAAAAAATAATTTTCCACAATATTTTTCATAAGCTGCCTGTTTAAAAATAAAACTTAACATGAGATGCACACAAGATTGATTTCAGATTGTATTTTACAGGATCCAGAAGTTTAATGATAGAACTAGATTCACATGAATACAAAAGGACTTATGTGTTTTTATTTTGTGGAGGGGGAAATAATTGCACAGTTAGTACCTCCTGAACACAAGGTAGGATATAATAACTGAAATCACCTTTGAATTAAGCTCTAGGAGACCAAAGAAATGCATAGATCAGAATTAAAATGAGGTGCCTGACAGATAATTAAAACATGGATTACAATTCCTCTGTACATATAGAAAAAAAAAATTAACTTAAACTGAAGTCATAGATAAGAACTAGACCGTGCTTCACAAAAATTTGTAATTAAAATAATTGTATAAGAAGCCCATAAAATTTCTTTTTCCTTGCATTCTTACACAATAGCTTTTCAATATCACAACTTGATTAGAAACATTTTATATCATAGGAGTAGAGATGACTCCTTTATTAAAATTTTAAGATCTTGAATCCAGACCCCCAAGATAATATATATACAGATAAAGTACTGAAGTATTTGAGAGTTTGTGTTATCCACATAATTACAGGACTGCTGCTTTTAATGTCAATAATGAAAATGAATGGAAATGTATGTTTTCAACAATTCTTTGATATAATTTCTTAGTGGAAAATTTGAGCCATGTTCCAGTGTTTCAATCAAAAGATACTTCTTAAAACAAGTAATAATTTATCTTATGATATTGTAAAAATACTGAAACAAGAATTAAACTGCTGTGCACTAACAAAATGTTGCATCACTTTACCAAGTTCAGAAAATATCACCAAAGAGATTTGTTCTACTAACAGGTGCAGTATTAATGGATAGTTTGAATGACAAATCATCTGTCATTCAGAATCTCTTTTATACTACTGGGTACCTTTGCAATTTTTCAAATTGATCAAGAGTTGCCATTTGCAACATTGATTAAGTTCCTAGGTACCAGAATCATTCCTATTTAACCTTTTCCTCCAGGAATAAATTTGCCTGAAGGCAATATTAAATGAATTTGTATTTTCTTAGACAACCCGTATTATTCTCTATTCATATAAATCTTATGATTCATTATTTCACTGGTGTTTGGAGTTTTAGATTGTAGTAATCAGTGTTTCTATTCTCATTAGAACTTTTTTGCATAATTAAAAAAAAGAAAAAAAGCTGCTGAGCCCATGTAAGCATATCCCTTGATAATAAGATACTACTGTTGAGAATGTTAAAACTCTAGACTATAGGGAAGTGCTGCATTAAAAAAAATCTGTAGAGAAATAAGCAAGAATTGGTGACAACTGAATTATTTTCTTTCATTTTTATTTATATATATATATTTATTTGTGTTTGTAGTACAATCACGTTTATCTACTGATGATATAAATTTTTTATGAGGTGCAAGACATATAAACAGCTTTTTTTGAAGGCAGTATCTTTGCTATTGACAGACTTGTGACATTCCCTGGCATGACATCTGCTACCTTTCTTCAGCAGTGTATTGAAACAGATAGAAATATCAGAGTGCTCTGGTTACAACCAAAATGGCAGGAAAGAGAATATTATTGTTATTTGAAGAAATTATATTTAATCCTGTCACAAAATGTCTGTATTGAAATATTATTCCACAGTTGCTAATTATACCCTGGTTTTTATTGTTAAAGTTTCTTGTTGCATACACTGTACTTACCACCCACAATGTTTCTTCTTCTTCACAGATCTGAACATAAACTTTTCCTTACATCAGTGGTACAGTTTTTATGGCCTCCACCAAAAAATCATAAAGTGATGCCAACACAGCCTTTTTTGTATTATACTTTTAGTTATTTTCTAAACCATCAATTTAGCTACACTGTTCATTACTCAGTAATGATAGAAAGAAAGGTATCAACTTCCTGGAAAAAGAATAAATAATAGACTTGTATTCCAGTTGACTTACTAAGAAGATTCTTATTCTCTTTGTTTGTCTTCCTAGTCAGAAGGAAGGAATATAGATAAATGTTTTCTCTGAAGATTGTAGTATTTTGGTCAGATTTCTCAAGAACAGGTTTAATTCTTGTTGGAAAACATGATGAAGAATCTTCAAAGTCCATAAAAATTTTTCACATTGATTTGATACAGGACTTGTGCATAGGAAAATTTACACTAGAGATATTCTCTCTTGTTGGGGTTTGTGTGTGCATATATTTGCTTTTTCTCCCTTTTTTCCCAGTAAAAACATAATTACCTGATGACAACATTATTTGGTTTTGGTGCGTTTTCATGCAAGGTATTTATGTTACTAGGAGTTCAATTTCATCACACCAACTTCTATTGTGGAAAATCCTCACTCTTTGCATTTCTCTCATTTCCTTCATTAAATTGCTGATAAATGAAGTTAGTTTATAAGAAACAGCAAATTGAGAAGAAAATAGCAATATCATAGTTATTTTAATAAAGACATAGCATCTCTTTTTATAGTAGAAAAAAAGGAACAAAATATATAATTTTTTTAACTTGTTTTTCATACTCTATGATTTCTGGATCAGTTTACATCTTTTAAAATTCTCTGCATTTGATGTAAACAAAGTAATACAAATGTAATTATTGCAAGAAATTGGCTCACATGATCTCAATAACTCTTTCCTTTTCAAATAATTCAGCTTCCCAGTAACTGTAAAACTATAAGTACATTGCTATAACTGTCTTTACTGGACCATTAATCACACAGCCATGTTTCTTTCTCTTCAAGATGAATCAGTTTAACTGAAATTTATTGTATCTTTATTTCCCTTCCTTTCTTTTGCCAATTACTGTATATTGTCTTGCCATGCCTGAACTGAAAAAAACAATGTTAAATAAATGCAAAAATAAGACTAATAATATCACTCTAATCTCAAATGGAAAAGGAATGTACATAGATGTTACACTGGAGGCACTGTTACATTCACAGATTACAAAGTTGCAATAAAAGGCTGCAAGTTAAGAATGCAATTAAGAAATCCTGAGTTCTGTTTCAGACAATTTCATGTTAGTAAATATATTTGACAATTTAGTTTGCATGATATATAAATATAAGCAATACACAATATCATAAAAAAGTCTAAATACTAATAGCAACTTTGCACGTAAGGAAATATTTCTGATTATAAAAATTAGGTGGTTTTTCTAATGACTGTTCTCACCTAAGGGGCATAGCATTAGGAAGAAAGGTAACAAAGGGCCATTTACTACAGCTTTAGGCTACAACCAAATGATCCCTTTTTCAAAGCATTCTAGCTTCTTCCTGAAAACCAGCAATATTTCCAGATATGCCTTCAGAGGCTGGTAACCTTTAAAGAATCAAAATGCAAAAATTTAGTTTAGTTTACTTTAGTTTTAGTTTAGGTAATTTTCCATTATATCCTAAATATATGCACTTTCACTTTATGCTCACTTTTCTTCCCACCCCTCAGTTTATGTCCCTCTCTAGAGGAATGAATCCTACAGTAAACACATCCTTGTTACAGTGTGTGTGCTTTCATTTAATCTTCAGACTTCTAGCTCTTGTAACTATTCTTTGTGTCAAAGCTTGTTCAGATGATGTTTTTCTTTTTTTCATGTGTACTATTGGTGTCATGTGGAGCTATCCTTAGTCACAGTTTTACAAATCCACTGAACATTCTGAGCTGGAAGGGACCAACAAGGATCATGCATTCCAATCAGCTAACAAGATTCTTCTTGCTGAAAAGTGAGCCAATAATTTGTTTAGTTTAGAGTCTATGTCTTTGTTGCTGTCGAGGTGGTCACGATATAATGCAAGGACTATAAGCAGTTTCAGTTGGCAACATTTTATTATTGAATATGGCTGATTTTTATACACTTTCCAATTGTTTATCTTTCTTCTATCTTTACTATTGGCTACAATAAATCAACATAATACTATTGGTGAGAAGTTATGGTGACTTAATTAACTTTCTAAAAATGCTTCATCTAGCTGCAAAGTTCTTCTATCCCTCCTCTCTCAGTCTCTTTAGTTACAGCCTTAGAGAGAGCTCCTTATCAGTTTCTTCTTACTTCTCAACTTCTTCTCGCTCCTTTAACTAACAAGCCCCCTGTTACCCCTTTCCACACGTCTTGATTATCTTGAAATTAGGCCTTTTATATCTCATTCTTATTTTTGTCTCTGTCCGCTTCCTTCCCCCATCTTCAGACCTAAAAAATATGGTGCAGCTTTTGTTGCTGGTTAGTCCATTTCCTGGTTGTTTTTTTCTTTTTGTTAGTTCTCTTCTGATTCCCGAAATACTTCATAATTGTGGCCATTTCTCTATTTTTTTCTGTGGATTTTTTCCTCCTAGATTAATTTGTCCTCATTTTATTTTGGCACAAATTTCAGAAGATCTTTTTGCTTTTGTCTTTTTCTTTTCTTCAGATACTATTTAATTCCTTAACAGTGCTTTTCATTTTGCATGTTTGCCATTTGGAAAATAAAATCCTATTTTCAGCAGACCATAACAGTTTGGATTATAGACTTACCTCACTTTGCTGCACCTGTTCCCTTGCATTTAGCTTACATTTATTGTAATAGACTCTCTTTTGTTGGCCAAATAGCTGTTAAAATTCAAAAATAAGAGAATTTCAGATGTATCTCTGACTCTATTTTAGTGAACCTGTATTTAATTAAGCATAAATTCCACTGTTGGAGCCAGGGAGGGAATCATGAACAGTGATGGGTGATGCCTGAGGACACTAAAGGAGCTGCAAAGCTGCATCATTAGCAACCTGTATCTACAACCCTAACTACACTCTCATAATATGCAAAATATGCACACAGTGGTATTCTAAGCTGCATGTGTCCTCACAGTAGAATAAAATGTTCATATATTTTGCAATACTGGCATACACTAATTTCCTGAAAACAAAGAACTGTGAAAACCAATATAATGTTTGTTTTCTGAATCTCAAGTGTATGAAGAATTGAGTTTTAATCATCCTAAAAGGTTCAGGTGCATTGACTTCTTTAGGTGCTGTAGGGTTTAATGCCCCAAAACATGCATTGTTTATCTAGCTTTTAGTCTATTGAAATGCCTTCTCTCTGGGATTGATATACAAAGGTCTAACACATGACAGGCATAACTTTTTTATTACATTATAGATCATGGGTTTGATATAGCTGACAGGCTCCTTAATTTTTTTTTTTTTGCTACTGCTGTTTTAATTAAATCAAGGCTCTTGTTTTCTTATACCATTATTAGATGTAGTCATTTTAACTTGAAGCAGTTAATATGTTTCTGCTTCAAATTTACTGTTTTCTCTACCTAGCTTTATTTTGTCCAGACAGTATTTCCTGACCTTTTCCTAATCTGAAATCTAAACCTTAAACTCTCTTCAAAGATTTGATAACATGGCTCTGCTATTGTGCTGAGCTATTGTGCTAATACAGCCTAGAAAGCAGAGATCAAACTTGGCAATTTTATTTAAGATATCTACCCAGATGCACCCAAAATATGGTTGACTAAATGAGACAAAAAGAAATATCTGAGGAGATAAAAATCAGAGAAAGAGTTGTTAATTTTCTTTGTGCCTTATGTATTCTAATAAAGTCAGGGGTAATTGCTATTAGATTGTAGGACTAATACTCCAAGACGCAAAACAATCCCTTTGCCACACTCTACCATATGCATTTTAAAAATCAATAAAAACATTATGTAGTTCCCTTATCTTTATGCTCAAGTAATTTCTCAGTTAGTTGTCACAGAGTAAACATCTGCTCAAATCTCCTTGGCACAAACCCCCACTTGTTATTCTGCCAGTTGATTCCTGATGTGTGGTTTGAGTCCACATTGTATCACTCTTAGGAATCATTTTGCTGGCATAGCTTCACAGATGCACAGTATTTAATGTTGTGGAGATTTGTTGGTTTTTTATTAATAGATATTTCACCAAGACATAGAATAATAGAGTTCTCCAAGTTTCACCAGGTGTGACATATATATTTTAATCCTTACATAACACTTTTTTTCAGGGATCTTTGTATTTCCAGACTATTATTTTTAAGATTAATTAAATTGTATCTCCTATTCTATCTTTATAGCTGTTTTCTGGGATTTATAATATTGCAGTTGAGAAAATATTTGTATTTTGTTCCAAAATATTTCTCACCTTGTAAGCTTCTACTTTTCAGACTTCGTTTTACTGATCTTTTCTACAGAAATATCTACATAAGTATGTTTCTTGCTGCAATTCTCTATTTAGAGAATCACAGAATCAATTAGGTTGGAGAAAGACCTCTGAGAACAGCCTATGGCCAAACGCCACTATGTCAACTAGACCATGGCACTAAGTGCTCTGCCCAGTCTTAAACGCCTCCAGGGATTGTGATTCCACCAGCTCCCTGGAAAGTCCATTCCAGTGTTTAATCACCCTGTCTGTGATGAATTTCTTCCTAATATCCAACTTAAACCTCCCTTGGTGCAGCTTAAGACTATATTCTGTCTTCCTGTAACTTGTTACCGGTGAGAAAAGACCAACCCCCACTTGGCCACATCCTCCTTTCAGGTATTTGTAGAGAGTGGAAGGCCTCCCTTGAGCCTCCCTTCCTCCAAGCTAAGGAACCCCAGCTCCCTCAGCTACTGCTCATAGGATATGTGCTCCAGATGCTTCACCAGTTCTGTTGCCCTTCTCTGTATCCACTCCAGCCCCTCAATGTCCTTCCTGATGAGGGGCTCAGAACTGGACACAGGATTTGAGATGTGGCATCAGCAGTGTTGAGTACAGGTGAAGAATCACTTCCCTGCTCCTGCTGGCCACACTATTTCTGGCACAGTCCAGGATGCCATTAGCCTTCTTGGCCACCTGGGTACACACTGGATCCCATTCAGCCAGCTGTCAGCCAGCACCTCCAGGTCCTTTTCTGCTGGGCCACTTTCCAGCTATTCTTGCTCCAGCCTATATTCACTCATAATGTTAAATTCATAGTGTTAAAAAATTACTAAGTTGAAGAATCAGATGTTTCCCTTAAAGACACAGAAAAATTAGTTCCTTTAATGTGTTTTATCTATGTTTTGTAAAAAAAAAAAAGTCTGCTTAGTTAAAAGGAAATATAACAACACTGCATGCAAAAACTATTCTTAGGAAAAAATCAATCCATTTTGGCTCTCTATATATGTGCAATACGCATGTAAATTTCAGTCTACTGAACATAACAGGCATTTCAACACCCATGGACATAATTAATGTGCACCTGGACATATGTACCTGTTGTTCTTCTATTTCTCTAGAGTTAAAGTCCATACCTCTTCAGTGTATTCTCATGGCTAGCGATCTTCACTGACTCCTTCTGCTGCATGCTGTTCTCTCACAGGTCAGGGCTCCTCCAAGGCTCTCCCTGACTGGCTTTCCCGCCCCCTTTTATCCCGGTCATCTTCATTGGTTACAGCTGCAGCCCAATTAAGGACATCGCAGCTGCAGCCCATCAAGGGCAACTGGGACCTCTGGGGCAAAGCCTCTATACAGATATTTAAATAGATTTCCTCTACTATATGTACCTAATGTATAAGATCTTGTTTTCCTTCCTTAAGATGTTTTAAGAAGTTTCCTGCTGAAACCCATAAGGATATTAAAAACTAGCTTTTTCCCTTCTTATTAGGACCCCCTCACTTCAGATTCATAGCCTCTCACGAACCAAAGTGAACAGATTTTGAAAGAGGGACACAATAGCACTCCAAAGAGCTTCAGTGTTAGAGAAATAGAATTTTCAAAGTAAATATACTGACTGTGATAGAATTTGAACTATGATTCCAGGTATCTGCTTTCCTCACCAGACCAATTAGCTTATGTCATACAAAGAATTGGAGTCAACAGGCTCTTCAGAGGCAACATGTGTCACTGCACAATAGAGACCGCATTTATCCTGTTGAAATTGGATAAATTACTAAAGTACTGGTTTTTATGTGTGCAAAGAATTTATGAAATTTTTCTTCCCCAGTTAAAAAGACTTAGGGTACTATTAAGACTGCTAAATTTCACCATCTCAGATAAGAATGGTGGTTTGGGGCAATAACTCATTTATATTCCTGAGATCACACTTTTATAATAATAATTCCACTATCAGTTACTTAACTGATAAAAAAATCTGAACACAAAAACATGTATAACTATAGTTTTAGGATTCTGGTCATTATGGTACAGGTATTTTGGTCTTGGATTACCTTATGTATTTGAGCACAACTGTGTTCACAAAAATTTGAATGTGAGATGCATCGCTGACTGAGTCAAGAACTTAACAGTTTTGAATCATTACAACTGACACAATGGAAACTAATTGTTTCATAGCTCAACAGATATACACAGGCATAATTATAAATAGGAGAATGTTAAATGAGATGAAGCTCCCTACATTATTACTAATGATCACTTCTAAAAGAAGGAAATCCTTCATTAAATGCATCTTTGCTCTTGAAATTAAGTTCATTCTGATACCATTTCAAATGATGACAGCGGAGGTGAAAGCTTTAAGTAGTCATTTTATCTTATTGTGCAAATTAATGAATGTCTCCTGATTTAGTTCAGATTTTTAGTTTCTCATCATGCAAAAAAAGGAAGAAAACTATCTGCAATAATTGCACAGAGTATATTATTTACCTTGTTAGCCTGAAAAATCGTCAGGGAGAATGTGTTTCCAAACCACAATGTCTGATGCCTGATTCAGAACCACTCACTCTGGAAGAAGTCTTAAAATACAAATTTTCTGAGTACTAAAATTTTACATATTACAGTAATATGGGGTGGAAGTGGTCCTATCAAGAGGACTGTGGACATGGAGATGCATGCAGGCACTTATTCTCACAAACAGAATATCTTTATAACTATAGACATTTCATGTAGAGTTTGTTTCTGGAAATAATGTTGACATGTTGTAGGCCCCTCCAAATGTTATTTCTACTACTGACTTCTGTGGTGGAAACACCACTTCTCAAAGTATGAGTAATACCAAGTATGGGATTATGCAGAATCAAACAGACTAATTTATTAACTCATTCTGCTTTTAGAATCATCAGGTTTTGTAATTGAGCTTTCTGTTCTAAAATCAATGAGCTGTAGTCTCACAATTTCAGTTGCAACATCACCTAGACACAAAGGCACATTGCCTGATTTTAAAATGTCAGTATGCTTAAATGTCAAAACCTTATACACCTGAAAGTAAATTTTTTCATCTCTCAAAGGGTCTCCATTTTTTATGCTTGTCAAAGGAGAATCTGAAAACAAAATAAAGTAGGTCTGGTTTAATGATCATTTTCTCTTTGTTATTGAATCACTGGTGAGTATTTCCTAATGGTGGATATTATTGAAATGGTTTAACCGGGTTTAAAAAGTTGCTCAGGCTCTTTTAAAGCTTTCCAGAATAAGAATTTTTATATACAATCTTGATCTTGTAGTTTCTGTTTTGTCAGGTTGCCATTTTTGTTATCTCCAGGGGTATACCATAGCAATTTATTATATTGTGCAAACACCCTGAAATAATGTGTGTGTATATATTTGATTTGGTTTTGCAAATCTAGAAGTGCTATCTGAGACTACCAATGCTTTTAGAAACAGGAAGAAATTTTGCCAGTCTTTTTACCTCACCTTACACTTAATTCATTCTAACATCAGTATGCCAAACAAGATTTTATGCCTAGCTGCATCATTTAAATTGAATAGTAAATCAAACAGATTATTTATACATTATAGTTATGAAGCTAAATTGTTCATTACCAATCAACTACAAATGCAAGGTAAATTTTCATTGATTTTTTTGTTGCTGATGATTTTGTTTCAGTTAGCAACTTGTGTGTTCTTGTGTAAACAGTATTATATTGCATTTTATTCTTGTTATTCTTTTAATCTAAAAACAAGCTTAGAAGTTATTATGTGTCAAAAAAAACCAAGCAAACAAAACCCCCTAGAAAGTCAGGAGACAATTCTGACTAGCTGCAGAACTCAGAGCAATGTTATCCATGTAGACCCTTCTGATAAATTAAGTACATAGTTTTCAGATTTAATGCTTATTGAACTATTCAAATATATTCACAATACTAAGTGTAGACAGTTCTGAGTCTGACATTACAGGAAGATTTATGAATCACGTCTTTTTAAACTGGTTTTGGGTGTTTTACAACCTTCAGGAACCCTAAACAATAGGACTGTACTGGCACCTTGGATTGTCACCATGATGTGCTTATTAGATCAGCTGAGGTAGAGCTAAATTCTTTGGATACACTAATTATTTCTGTATGTAGGAATTAAGAGATTTAGGACCTTCAGCTATTTTCCTCTTCTTTCTGTGCAAGTATTTTCAGACTGTGTTATAGATACTTACTTAAAAGACAGCATAGTACTTTTTTATTGATCTATTTAAAGAAAAAAAAAGTGAGTTGAATTCTTGGAGGTCTATTTAGAAGAGATTGGATGGATTTTTAAGCAGATGATACTGAAGGGTCAATAAAGAAATGCAGAAGTCTTAAGGGTTTTATGCAGCAAGCGTAAGAAACAGATTCCAGGGAAAAAAATCAACAGTAATCATTGCTATTCTGTAGTGTTTAAAATTTCTGGATTCCAATTCCAAGCATATATTATTTAACTTTATTCTTTGTGGTACACAGTTTAATCAAAGCTTGCTGACTATGAGAAACATAAATGGAACTATTCACAGTATTCACAATTTATCAATGTTTTTAAATATGACATTTCTATTTGCTGTTTTCTCTGCTACATATAAAACATTTTCCAATAGTGAATGATTTGTGAAAAAAAGTCTCTATCATGGCTTTGGAAACATTCTTTTCAAGTTCTTTTCAGACAAAAACCCTATGACAAGCACTTGCAACAGCATATATTAAGGACATGTTTGAATATCCTATCCTTTGCTCATAGAACACTGCTTCAGGCAGGATAAAGACTTTCTGCAGCTGCAGTTAGAACATTTTATAGTACAACAGATATGCATGCCTGAGATTATGTAGATCTCAAAGCAGCCTCATAAGGTTACCAGCAATGCCAACTTCTCAGAAACTTTGTATATACAGAAAGCATACATTGAGTATATTTATTAGGCATCCCTAACAGAAGCTAAGGATAAATATACTCAATGTGTGCTTCTTTCAAAAGGTGTTTAGATGAATCTCAGATAAAAGATAGTTAAATGTGACATCATTTGAAGAATTTAATTTTTAAAGTCCAGATATTAATAGTGACAGATTTTTTTTAATTTGGCTGGAGCACAACAGGAAAGGTATGTTATGAAACAAGTAATATTTCTTTTAAAAGAAAGGAGTCCATGTAGCACTTGGGGAAGATATTGAAAAGTTCTTTTAACTTTAGCACAATAGTGTTTGATCCTTATGTATGTGATTACTGCTTAGTTTTATACCATAAAGTGCTTAGTACAAATGCCAGAGATTAATGTAATTTTGTGTTAACTCCCTACATCTGTTGCAGCAAATACTTACCTGGTTACCTATACCAGTGTACAAGCAGATATATTAGTAAAAGCAGATATATGTACAAGCATATATATTAGTTTTAAGAATAAAAATTTTGTGCCAGACCAAAGATGATAAGTATTTAATAACCTGGCAATGTATTTGGGATATTCTCAGGGAGAAAAGATTCATGAGAAGATCCAGTACCATAAAAGCAAAATTTCAGGAACAGGAAAGTTCCCCAAGTTATAACCAGAGACCCTCAAAGGCCTCTACTCATATCCAAAAAAATCTACAGAAATCATTAGCATGCATATATATATATATATATATATGTTCTGTAAATGTAATGAATATGTATTATGCAGATAACCTGGTTTGTTAGGCTGCTGGGTGTACATATTAGGTGGAGCAATTCCCCCTGCACCCAGTGCTGCAATAAACTAATGTCAACTTTCTAACCTAATGAACTACTTGGAGAGTTTATTTCCTGGTTTTCAGCCACAGGTACATGAAAAGACTTTTTTCAGGAGTCAATAAATGGTCCCTAGACTTTGTCAGCTGTGACTAGAAAGAGAAAGATGTCTTGTAGAGCACTTTCAAAGCAATCATAGGACTGTTTTGATGAACTGTTGTTCTACAAGTCATATTATCATTATGCAGCATGTGACTTATTCTTAAAAAGAGACTTGAAATATAGTTATGATTTTATTTTGCTTTCATTGGGAAGGGAAGTTCTGCAGAGGGGGTGGAAAGCAAAGGAGAGACATGGTGCAGGGCTCTTTCTGGATCCTGATAAGGAAGTTCCAACAACAAATGGTGTCATTAAATAGCTGTTCTAAAAAGATACAATAAAAGGAGGAACATAGATAGCAAGTAAATATTTCTTCAGATGGTGGGAGTCTCCCTTTTGTGCCCCTCTGGATGCACCCTAAATAGGGCATAGGATTCTACTATTGAGAGACAATGCAGGAAGAGATTGTGCTACTCCTTTACTGAGATAACATCACTGCTGTGTGTTGCCTACTTCTCCTGCAGCACTCAATTTGTTTCTCATTTCAGGAGTCTTTGCTCCACTCCAACTCTCTGTGTAAAAGTCTCTGTATTCTTGTATTATCTATTATTTTTGTTTGTTGGCCATGAATTTTGCCTGTAAAACTGATATTTAAAGCTAAGAAACATATTATTTTATTGTATATTCAGATTTTAATGACGCAGCTACACTGATAAAGATCCTTGAGTGACTACACCAATTAATTTGGAGAATTTAGAGAGGATAACCTTCAGGTTATTTACAGATTTAACTACATCTGCTTAGAAGTTCACTTTTTGTTCAACAGGTTTCAGGTTTTACAACCTCAAAATCTCTGTTTTATATTCAATTTCCATGGCTGTCTTTCAAAACCCAGAAGTAAGCCATGTGACAGCTGTATTTTTAAGTGATATTTAAGAGGTTTTTTTTTCAGTCTCCTAAGAATTAAAATTATTGGATGTGAATTCTCAAAGAAAGATTAATTACTTAATCTTTCTTCTAATTCTTATTCCCTCTCAAAACTGCACAATTTCTGTTAAATTTCTTTTACAACTTGTTGGCAGTAAGTGGATTTTCACTATGTCTTAATTTTTTTAATATAATTTTCCATTGATAAATAGTCTTCCAAAGACTCATTATGGAAGTAACCAGCATCATTGGGCTGTAATGTGATATTTCCTTTTTCAGTCATTGCTATTGCTCCTGTTTGGTTTAGAAAGAAGAATGCACTGTCAGACATACTGAATCTTCCCATAAACCAGAATTCCTCTTTACATTTTTATTTAGAGAATGCTGTGATTCAGATATTGAAATGATCAAGTAACATTTTATTAATTATTTTATTAATTGTGTCCAAACAAACTTAGGGAAAACATATTATTTAGTTCTACAGCTTCAATATCCAAAGAGGAAAAAAAAAGAAGACTTTATAAAGGTGAATTAATTTTCTTTAGTTTGTCTCAAAAAAAAAAAAGCATATTAAAGCATATTTATTGTAGTTTGTCATAAAAAAAGCAAAAGCTAAACTTTGATATTTGAAAGTACCCAGGAAATCAAAAATTAAGACACTGATTTCTCAAAAACTGCTCAATAAATGTTCCCTTCATTTATATCTGGCTACATTTTCAAGGACTTGTTTTGAAGACTAAAGATCAAATGCAACTCTTATAGATAAAAAGCTTCAAAAATTCTCTGAATTTCACTTCAGTAGCTTTCATGTTTCCATGTTTGTTTTTCCTTTGGCATAAATGTCTATGGCAATTATAATATTTAGAGATATTTACTGCTACAGAAACAAAAAATGAACACCAAATTTCAGGTGTTAATACATTCAAATGTAAGGATTTTCATAATGTCATAATATCTTCCAGGTTTCAAAACCTCAACAGAAGAACCTTTTGCAGAATGTTTGTTTTCTTATGTTTTCATTTCTACATAATAATGAAGGAAAAATAATGAAGTCCATCCTGAAATAATTTATACAGTATTGCTTAGCAGATAACTGCTGTCTTATTTATGTCTCTTACTGTCTGCACTCATGCTCTGTTTTATGTCTCCTAATTACAGCAGAGGTGCACAAAGCATACCAGTGGTGAGTTGTGCCATTATATACTTTATAATTATATTGTATAATAAAATATGTATTTATTACTATGCCTCATACACAATATTTTTAAATAATAATTACTTTAATATTAACTTAAATATTTTAAAATATTGTGCTATTTTTAAATAATGCATTTCTTATTCAAAAGATCATATTAGAAATATCGCTCAATGTCTTGGCAAGGACTTAAATGACAGACAGACTTCAAATTCTACTGACTAGGGTGGATGAATTTGACTCAGTAGAAACTATTACACAACAATCCAAAGTAGAAAAATATGTATTTGAATATGTGGGGCTTTTTATGACACTAAGGACATAAAAGACCCTGAACCTCATATTCAGTCCACAGAAAGATAATCCTTTCCTCTTTCTTTACAGGAAGAAGGCAGTTCCTGAACTCAATATTTGGAAATATCATGATGCAAACATATTTGACAACTAGTTTTTAGAGTTGCATGTCCAGGGAAAGATGATCTAAGAATGGCAGAGAAATTTATGAAGCTTATTTCCTATCATACAGAAACAACAAGAATTTTGATTTCTCATTCATCTCAAAGCTACATACAACACTATGAGCTGCTCCAGGGTGGTTTGGTAGGTCCCAGGAGGGTATGTATAAAAAAGGTAGGTAGAAAGCAATCTTTGAGGCTGAGCATGAAAGTGGAAAAGAGGATAGAAAAGATCTTGAATGTGCCAAACATTGGGTAGAACAACATGCGTGTTTTAGGTGTTTTTAGGTTTTTTCTCCCAGTTTTGTTTAAGAAGGGGGCATTTAGGAATTTTCAGGGGCAGGATACTGCTGATGTAATGTGATTTTTGGCCTAGGACATTATTGCCATTGTTATAGTCTCAGATTGTTAGGGCCTTTCCATTGCCAGTGCTTAAGGTTTTATTCCCAGTGCAACAAACTCCAAATCTCACAGTGCAAGCCATACAAACTCAAAATCCTCTCCCTTTATTATCGTATAAATCTGCAGTGATTATGGAAGGGAAGAACAGTAAATACAGATTTCATAGTCTACTATGTCTTTCTTAACTCATATAATAAAAAACTTGATTAAAATGCTAAATTAAGATTGTAAATGTGGCAGTTCAAAATATTTTGAAAAGATGGAAAGATAAGAATATCAAAATCATTTTATATGCTTATGGTCTTGATCCTTCTTTTCATTTTACTCAGTGCTGATAATCTGCAGACTTGAACAGAAGCAGGATCAAACCTCTCAAGAGCAGTGGCATTTTGATGTATTACACTAATACATCACCCTATGCAGCTCCTTGATGATGTATTGCCCTAGTGCTTTATCAAAGTGTCACTGCCCTGATGAAGGCATAGCACCTTCTAGCAAAGCCCTGGATGAGAAGTTATGTTGGAGAAGAGGTTATGTTCTGTTATATGCTATGTTATACTAAGGTATGTTTCATGCTGGTATAAGGAACAATACCAGAAAAAGAGAGATGAGGTTCCAGGGTTAAGTGGCAGAGGTGGATACGCCCATCAGTCAGACAAAATTCACACAAATAAATTTCAATAGGACTTTGGGCTGCTAATGTAATGCTATTTGAAAATTTTTGTCCTTTACTTTTTTTCAATATCTTGATTTTTTATTTGATAAAAAACCCTAAAATATGAAAAACTTTTAAGAATATTTTTCTGTAAAAATGGTGTCTAATAAACGGAGAATCTTTATATTTGGCTAAATTACCTATCTCAAACCATCATCAAGACACTTATTGACTGGGAAGACTGGGGAAACTGACTGCACAAAATAGTTTGATAAAATTATTGAACCCTCATCTCCACTCTCAAGATAGTGAGAATGTTCTCAAATTGTTTTTTTACATAAAAATCTAAAGAAGTTTAGAAGATCCAGTAAGATAAACCACAAAGATCACAAAACTATTCAGTATATCTCTAAGCATATTTCCATTGCAATGGAGGTACCAAATAAATATCTAAATAATCACATTATGTAAAAAAAAAAAAGCACAATTTGCTAAAATGGAAATAACATATTTGATGAGAGATGCATTATAAATGTCTTATAGCATCCCTATTGTTACAATTCAGAATATGAAAGTAGAAAGATGCCTAACAATGAACAGGTTTTTTTTTCAAAGTTTCAGTCCATCTGGATGATCATGTAGGACCTGATTCTGCTATCACGATGCACACTGATTTTTGCTTTATTGAGCACTATAAATCTAGTCATGCATTCACATGAAAGTAATCCTATTAATGACTTCAGAAAGAGTACACTCAAGTTGAAAAAAAGTTGAAAACTAGGTGATACTTTGCCTCAATTTGGATTAGGTGTTTGTGATCTCTCTTTTCTCTAGCATCATAAAAATCACCTTTTGGGACAAAGAGAAATTTTCACTCTTTGTATTTAGGACACCTCAACTATACATCCTTACATATTACAAATGTGTTTGGGTCTCTGTATTCAAACTACTTTTCCTGAGATTTAATGTTCCCTAAAGGAAGCAAGATATAAACTGGATAAACTGTTACTGGACAGACCTTGATAAAATCTTTTCTAAGAATACAGCTTAAAGATCTGCACCCAAGGATCTTGCCCATCATTCAGCAATGGCAGGGGAAATACAAGTACAAGAAGAGCATGATGTATTCTTCTATTTGTGAAGATTTTCCTTCTGATTTTCTTGAAAAAAGAGTGGATTCCATGAAAAAGTATCTGTTATCCTAAAAAACTACTAGTAGGCTTGGATTTGTTTAACTATTCACACATTACTAGGAAAAGAAGTCTAAAATGAAATAAGTAAAAATTATTTATTATGTGTAGGTTGCAGTTAGACTACCTTTTTTCTTCATTTGTAGAATTTTGCTAAGAATTCTGTTCTAATGACATTTTTCAGAGTAGAATTTGGTTATTATCTTCTATTGTGTATGTTGATGAACAATGGATTTAGACTAATTTTCTCAGACTTCATAGAACTACTTAATCATATTCTTTTCTTTTAATATCTATTGTCTTAATTTTTTAGCACTTGTTGCTCATTTTTTTAAGAAGAGATGTGGAAAGCCAAGAATGAGACTAGTAAGAGTACAGGGTAACACTCTGATGTTGAATAAGATCATTAATTTTACTGTGCATCCTACATGTTCATGGAAATATGATGTGTTGAACATTTCTAACTTTCTTTGAAATGGAAGAACTTTAGAGAACTAATAATTTTCTTGCAACAAAATACAAAAAATATGATCTGTCAAAATAGCAAATTGGGTATCTGTGGGTGGACACATCACACGGTTCCTTTTATGTTTCATTACCTCAACACTACATTTATAAACAGGTGAAAACTATGAAAATATAAATAAATGATCACAAAGATAAATAAATTTATGATGGGCTCTGTCAAGTTCAAATATGAGCTACCATAGTGCACATTGCCATTTCATATTCACAAAAATCGATTTGGTCTTCTACTGACACATACCAAATAAATACCATTATGTTCCATAATTTGAAGAATTTATTAGTTTTTACTTTTTATTTGTAACAAACAATACTTCAAAACACTGATATATTTTATAGGTATAGTTAACTTTTCCTCCTTTTGCCATAGATAGTTTTTGTTGGCCATTATTTGATAGCAAGGTTCAGTAATAGCCTGAAAGACCGTCCCATATTTACATAGCTACAGAAGCTAGTTTACTTAGTATGGCACAATAATAGGTTAGATTGTAGTATGTGTAAACTGTATTGCATGTGGTAATAAAAACTGATCTCAATTTTCAATCTTTTAAAATTAGAGTACTTGTATAGGAGACATAAAGATCTCAGTTGTCTCAAACACTGCTAAGACCCACTAAGGGACTTTGCCCACTGCAACAAACTGTGTAGAGAAGAAACTGCTCATGTGTGACTGCCAAACCCCTTAAATATGCCTCTGTGGATTCCTGGAATTTGGACTGTAAATTAAGCCACCGGTTGGGAACTTGAGATATGATAAAGGTGGTACCATTGTCCAAATATGTAAGGCCTAAGGAGAGGTAAGCAAGACTAGGGGAGAATAATGTACCACTGCAAACAATCCACAAGGAAAGCCATCTCAGCACCTGTGCTGATAATCAGCTCTGACTGGGTCTGCCAGGGGGTCACCATAACTCACAGACTCAGAAGAAGAGAAATACTAGAATGGGAGTACAAATATATAGATAGTGAAAAGTTTTGAATGACTTTGGGACCCTCACCACTGAGGAGCCCAGGATAAAGAGGACCAAAGGGATGTCATCTGGATCCACGGGTGGAGATATCTTTCTGCTTTACCTGTCTCTGTCTCATTGTGTCCCTCTTCCTCCTCCTCTTTTGCCTATCTCTTTCTATATGTCTCTCTACCTCACATTTACTGTTAAATAAAATCTGCACAATGGACTTTGGCATACGGTCTTGTTTGCACCTCAGTTTGGGCAGAGGCATCTCTCAAGAACTGGATCTTAACAACTGGATAACAGGAAAAGTGAGTCAACTGCTTTTCTTGCCCTTTTCCCAAACTTCTTTTCTCTGGCTCTTTCATTCTCTGAGTGGAAAGAAGCTCCCCACTGTTACATAATGTTATATATTCTATTCTACGACAGGCCTTTCATTGCCACTGCACAGAAAATACAATTGCATCTTATACTTCCTCTCCTTGTCTGTACCTCTTGTCTTCTGACTATAACCTGAGAAGAAAATAACATATGTTATTTTTAACATATCTTTCTTCTAATAAATGTCTTTCAACTTACTATGCATTTTTCATTTTAAATGTCATTTCCACAGTAATATTTTTTCTTGGTGAAATTTCTTTTTAAAATTTAAAATATAATAAGATAAAATAAAAATCATATTAAACGTAATAATATGGAAAAAAACATTTTTTTCTGAAAACCTATGAGTTAAATATGACAAATAAAGTGTCATGTTTCTGAAAAGATTTTGTTGAGTTAGGCTGTTGAGAAATAACTTCATTAAAGAAGGTTATTTTGACACTGAAACCAACATAATAATATAAATCAGATTCTGCAGGAATTGTTTTTCACTTGATGGGCTTAGATTCCTGTTTGTATCAAGAAGCCTGTGTCCAGACTCTGACCAGTGGTGAGGGGCAGTCCACAGTAAGTTTGGTCATGACTATCAATGCATTTGTGAACTTAGACCTGACACTTCCCAAGTATGCCTTATAAGAAGCAATACTTTAAAAGTTTGCTTTTATGACAATCTCCTGCTAATGCTCAGTCATCTGCAAAAAAAACAACCCATTGCTTTCAGCTATCCAAGGGTGAGATCTGATTGGCAAAGTTATCTTGGTAAAGACAAAATTACTTCCTGTAAATATTTTCTCTATACCTGTAAACTATAATGGATTGACAGTGACCTTCCCTTCCCCACTGAGATTGTGGCTGTTTGCATATTTCCTCCAGTCTACTTTTCACTTGAAAAAAGTAGTTGAGAGAGAAAGTCAATATTTTGGGCTGTCTCTGTCAAGGTATGAGATGTAAGGTTGTTTTTTTTATATATACATATATAAAATCACTTGTATTTTTTGTACCCAAGGTGTCCAACAAGAATGGTTATAGACATTTATATTTGTGTGTGTATAGATCTCCTTTCTTATTAGGGTGTGTAAGGTAATATCAGAACAACAATCATCACTTCAAGTTATTCTAAAATGTCTTTTTATTTATTGTACATTCAGACAAACCATAAACAGTCATACCTATAACGTGAATAATACAGGTGATAGTGCTTCCACGAATTTATTTCTATGTGATGTAGGACTAAATATTTTGGAAAAGTCTACTTTAATGCCCCCAAAATATGTTAATAGCTCAGGATAATTTTTCAATTCACTAAAAGATGTAGCCACTAATAAAGCTATTCATAATCAAAAGATTTTATTTTTAAGGTTTGAAACCCTGATTTCTTTGCCTTACTTTTCTATTGTGCTCATTTCTTCCTACTTAGTAGCACTGGCAAAACTTCAGATGTAAATTTATTCCATTTTGCATGTAGTTCTTCTACATAACATGAATCATGCAGCACAAATGTTTTACATAACATGATACACTTATTTATCAATATATTATTTAACAGTTAAAACCATCATTTAAAAATGTCAGACATTCTTACTTCACAAACATTTTGAACTATATGTGTCTAGACATATTTAGAAGGCATATAAATTTCAAATAAATTTGGAAAAATATCTTCAGATTTAAAAAAAAAAAAAAGAAAAATACCATTAGAAATCTTTTTTCAACCTGATCTGACACCTCCTCTTTTTTTGTTCCTGAGTGTCTACATTCAGCTCTTATCACTACTGAGCTGCTCTAGAATCATATTTTCTGGTTACTCGAAGCCCTCTGTCAAGCCCAGGTGCTGAGAAAACATCTGTAATAGGACATGCAATTATTATATCTTGATCATTTTGAAGATAAATTTGACTTTTGTTTTCTGTAAATTTCTTGAAGTCATCTGTGTAATCCTTCAGAATCCACTCAAGACACTGAAGAGCACAGGGATCACTGCAGGCACAAAGTCTGCATGGTCACCCTCACAGATTCATACCATACTTGTTACTACAAGAGAGAATCCATTACTGTTCCTTAACAAATGAAGTTCCTAAAGATAAAAGAAATGGGATAGCAAAATGGCTAATTGCTAAAATGGTTGCTTTCATCCTCCAGATGGAAATTTGGTTCCAGTATAGAGAGGATTAAGTGAAACGGAGACTCAGGTTCCTTTCCCCGAATATTCTGTACCCGAGAAAATGAATAGTTTTAAAGGAAGAGGGAATCATGATTTACATTTCACAGCTACAGTTTTAAATGCCAACATATAACATTCAAGTATAGCATTTAGCTCTCAAAACAATATGCTTTTATCAGCTTTTGCCACTTTCTCCTTACTTCCCCCATTAGATCTTTCCAAAGGCTCCATATGTTTACATGCTGGTAGAGTTTCTGCCTTCTGTAATAAGGGTCCTTTTCTGATACAGACCTTGACCAGAAAAACACCATCTTTTTGCATATTTTTATCAACAAATACCAAATTTTTTCTGGATTTACTGATTTTAGAGCCAATTTCAAGCTTGCCATACTAAAAGAAGGGCAACTACATGTATTGTCTGACCATCTGCCCATATACATATCCTGGCCATTTATTTTAGAATGTTTTACTAGCTGTTGTTAAAAGATATTTTGCAAGTTCATTGTTGAATGTAGATGGACAAAAATCCCAGGCAAAGCCATCCAAATTCCTTAAGAAAGAACAAGTGGATAATTAACACAACAAAACACAAAAGAAAATAGTGGGAAATGAGAAAACATATATTAGTATATGCAAAATAGATAAACAGATACTAAATTAATGAAGTGAAATATAATCTAAGAGAATGTCTTGTCTCATAATACTTTATCTTTTATGGCTCCAAACATACAACTTACAACATTCCCATGGCAACCATTTATGATATTACAAAAGATTTATAAACTTTTGTAAAAAGATTATAACTTTTGTATTAAGGTTTACAACTTAAGGGGAAATAAGCCATGCATGAAGATTAACTAGAAAGAGAAATAATACTTTCACACAAATATGCTTCTTACACTAACAAAAATATGAAAGAAAATTAAAAATATAGACAGCACTGTTCTGAATTTTATGCTTTCCTAGGCATTCTTTTTATTTTGATTCACAAATTCCTGGGTTTTAGAATTTACAGTGCACCTTTGAATTACAAAGAGGTAACTGTCTGTTGTAACAGTGAGTATGAAATTGTTGTTTCTATATGGAAAATATAAGCTCCAACATTTGCTACTAAACAAAATGGCTAATTCAATGGAATCTGCTGCTTTGCATCTCTAACTGAGAAACATATACCATTCTAGCAATGTCAAATAATTTGCTAAAGAATCTAAACAAAACATAAACTTACAGCCTTTTTTTTTGCTGATGTCTGGTACCCTGAAATTTTATTTTCTATTGCCTTCTCTCAAGCTTCAGCCTTTCACTGAAAAGACTGAACAGAAAATATTTTTAATGATTCCTTATCATTATTCCTTATATACATATTTCAGTGTATATACAGAGTATCGAAAGGTTTAAATATGAGAAACTTCAGAGAAATAATATTATAATGGAAATTATTATTGAAATTAATTTCTATATGAAATTATGTTTAAAACATGAACATGATTGTATTGTTTTACCTTGGGTGGAGTTTAGAAATGTCTCTCTCAAAATCTGCTAAGTTATTCTAACTACATGCTTATGATGAACTTCCCAGACTTGTCATTCTATGGACTAGAAAAAATTTTAAGCAAAGTTTATAATTTCATAGTTTAGTGCCATTGATTTTTATACTTCCTATTGAATTATAAGTGGAAAAATGAAAATGATGACCGTGTTTGAATTTTCTTTATTAGTAGTATTCATAATGTTTAAGTTGATTAGAAACCTGTTGTTTTCCTGAAAGTATCAGTAATTCTAAACAAGACCATTTTGCCTTTCTTAAAATCAGTCTTTGTGGGCCTAATTATTTCATAGAACAGAATAATCAGATTACCAAACCCAAAAACCTAGACATCAAGAAGCTGTGAAACCAATAGGTTCTTGAATTCCTACATTGTATGTGTTATTTTTCCTGTTCCAGTCCTTGTGTTAACTTTGAAAGGGAATTGATAGTTTGTGTGACTGCGGTTTCCATTTTTCTAGTACCCTTACTACTCTTTTCCTATACTACTATAATTTAGACATTCAGGGCATATTCAGATTAATATATTTACAGCACAAAATATATCAGTGTCCTTCCATGGAAATATGTATTCCATTATGACATTACTGTGTTAAGTCCTCCTTAAAAGTAGTGGAATACAGTTTCCGAAAATCACTAAGATATTATCACTTGAATTTCTTCTGATATTCTCTCCACTTAATCAGGTCAGAAATAAGCAATAGCTATTCAAAATTTTCAAGAAGTCTTGAGAAGTCCTATAAAAAAAGAGAAAAAATATTATAATTTCATATCATATGTTAATGTCATATCAAAATGCCCATGAAGCGAACCTAACTCTCATGCTAAGCTTTGACATTTAAAATGGATCTAGATAGTACTTAGGGTTTTTGTAAACTGATTTTCTTTAGAACAGAGGAGTTGTAATTACCCCTTAAGTAAACTAAAAGTAATTTTATGCAATTTAGATGTATTCAACTGTGTAGCTACATTTTGATTAAACTTATTGTTGGCCTATGTATAATCACATGTTGTTTTTTTTTTCTTCTCTATCTCTTTATATTTAAGGATCAGTGGCATTATTTTTATTAGCTTACATTTTAGACACCCATCACCAGTTAACATTCTATTTCCCTAGATTTTATTTACAAGTCTATGACTCAGAGGGGAAAAATACAAAGAAATCCTCCTAATTCTATGAAACATCACTACATTACAATAAAGTAATGAAAGGCTATTATGTTTCAGATTGGTCTGTATATTCAAGTTCCTGAAAGAAATGGGTTGCTGAATTGATTATAATTTGTGTGGAATGGACTGTATATGCATGTTAAGCAATTTTCTACAAAATTACACAGAATTGGAACATCACCATAGCAATATTCTATTGTATGCAATTTTAACTAAATATTATAATCTTAAATAGAAACTTTTTTGATATGTGTCATGCTCTGTAAAATTCAGTTTTACTGGAAGGAATTTTCAGAAAGTGTGTGAATGCTTATGCAAAATAAATTTTGTAGAATTTGCTAGGAATACCAAAAAAGTCCAAGAAAGTTCAAGTGAGTGTTTAGTGAAAACACTTAATGCTAATGTGTTTAAGGGCAGTAGTAGAGAAGATGAGGTGAATTTGTTCTCTTCCAGTACCTTTTCTCCTGGTCTCTATGGAACCCCAGCAGTGCTTTATACAGATGCACTCAGCCTTTCATGGCCAGCTGCAGGATCTTAGCCACTCATTTCAAGTAAGAATTATGAAAAGGTTCATTCAGCTTCCTTGATCCTGAATAGTGAAGACTTCTTAAAGTTAGTATTTTTTGCTTCTTTCCATTTAAAAACATTCCTAAATAGGAGCTGTTCCATTATCCCAAAATAGAAAGTCAACAATACTTCAGCTCACTCCAAACCATCTGTTTACACTCATTTCTATCTCAAACTTCTCAGCCATTTGCATTTTGCCCAAGCTGTCAGTTCTTCCTTTGCCAACATTAAATAACATCCCACAGTTGTGGTAGTTCTTTTCAGTCCTAGTGCTAGAATAAATTTTCATCAACAGAGGGAACATCTTAAGATAGATGTATGTACATCTGAAAATTATGTAAAAAACAAGTAGTACAGAAATGCTATGTTGTTTAATACACTGTTTTTAAAATTTGTTTCATTAACCATATACAAGTTATATAATGCAAATACAGACATTCCTTTAGTATAATTTTACCATCTAAATAATGCTATTTGTATTCTCCACACAATGTGAATTTATCATTTCACCTCAATTTGTTAGAAAAAGAGCCCTATTACCATTATGAGCTAGATAGGACTAAGATCATTAGCATTTAAAATCAGATTAAAATCTCTTATCTTTCCTGGTTTAATTTTTTTAAGTAGTCTCCCTGTTTCTCATGGGGATGTGCTAAATAAATTAAAAAAAAAGAAAAAAAACCACAATGGAAACCCTGTCATCAAAAGATATCGTATTCTTTTTTTAATATATTTTCAAAGACATCTCCTACCTTTTGACTTCAGACACACTGACTTATTTTGTATTACATTTCAGTGTAATTAATGTACCCTTATGCATAATGTGCATAAGGGTGAAAAGAGGTCTTATATGAAGAAACAAGAAAGATAAATGATCCAATATAAATGAAAAATACTTTGCTAGTCACTTAGCAGCAATAGGTCTCCTCAAGATTGTTTAAAAAAACCCTGATTTTTGACCAGGTTTTGTTGTAGATCTTGAAACTGGGGGATTATAATATCAGGTCTTGATGATGATTAATACATGAAGTTGTGCCCAGAAATATTTGTCTTAAAAACTAATTTTAAAAATTTACAAACTTGAAAGGATTTATAATGTTATCAATTTTTTCCCATTCATGTTCCATCTACCATCTGTTGTCTACAGAAGTTGAAAGATTACAGAATTAAGTTGACACATTTGGCTGTATTCATTTAAAATCCAAATCACTAAGAAATGAGAGGATTCTTTATTCCTTCCTTTTTCAAGACATGATCTAAAAAAAAGCACCAAACCCTTCTTCATAACAAGTTCTGAATTGTTGGCTGAAGTAAGTAAAGTCATTTCTTATGTAGATAACAGACTGACAGAGACAGCCGCAATGCAGTTTCTTAACACTGCCTTACTAGTGTGTGTTTGATCTCACAAGTACCTCTTTTGGGAAAAGAGCTTACTCCATTTCTATTAATGATAAATTTTGCCATTCTAAAGGATTTCCTAAAATAGATGTTTCTTACTGTGGTGGTGGTTTAAGGAAAACAAGACTGAAAACAGATGTATCAGCATACATCTAGAATAACTTCGTTGGTTTCAGTGCTGTGATTTCATGCAACAAGAATAAAATACATGGTTTAAAGACATATTTTATGGAAACATTGTAAGGGCATGTGAGCCAGAAATGTAAAATGATTATAAAAGAGTTTAGCAAAGGGATAAAAAAGTGGGGAAAGAGAGTATAAAAATCAACAAATACTCAAAAGAATGAGAGGCAGGGAAAAATCATCAATCATAATTTGCTTTTGACTCATGCAGAAATCAGTAAAAAATTCCCCTGCACATCCAGTCATGAGCTGCAAACTGTTGTTAGAAACAGTCTAGTGGTCTAAGGAGGCAATATAAAGATTCTTTGTTATTAGCCTGTACTAGCAGTCTGCAGCATTTCCTCAGGATTAGATACCTAAAAGTTTTAAAGATTATATGTTTAAGTATGAAAAAACTTCAGCATATTTAGCTCCACTTTCCACTTTTCCCATATTCCAAGAAATAGTAATCTGGGTGAACATTATACCTTTTATTCCAGTAGTGATCTGATTATGATTAATGAAAATATTATTTCTACTTGCTTGAAAACCAAAGAGAAAATTATTTTTGCAGGTAGTGTTCTGGTTTGTAGCTTTGCAAAACAACTGTCTACTGCAGGTTCAGTTCTATAGTCTCTTATCTATACATATTATTTTTTAATGAAAGAAACAAAATACAGAGCTGTTTTTTTGCTACAAATACCTTTCTCTGTTTAAATCTTAGGAACTAGAAATCAGTCTTGAATTTCATGCTAAAAAATCTGTCTTCTCAAACATTTAATGTTAAAAAAATCTCACCTGAGTTTAGATAATATAATTAATATGAAATTATCCTATCTGAAATGCTTAATACAGGCAACACAGAGCATCTGAACCTTTCAATTATAATTTCCAAAGTTCTTAATTTTTTAGAGTCATGTAGGTCAGTGGTCTGAACACAGAATTTTATAGTGCACACACAATTAATCAGTTCATTAAATATGGAAAGTGACTGTGGAAGCTAAAATGCAGGTCATCTGTCCATTAAAAAAAAAAATTTTTGCCCTTGAGTTGCTGGTGCAGCAGCTCTTCCTACATTTGTGTCTATCATTCATGTAGAGAAAGTTTAGTACCAGGGCCGATATAGCAGTCAATATGTGTGTGCGTATATACATAAAATTGATTCAGGAAGACCTATTTTAATTGTTTTTAAATATTTGAATTACTCAAGTAATGGTTGGCTTGACTAAAGTGATACTTTTTGAGAGAAATCAGCTCAACAGAGTTCAAAGCAAATATCCATAGTATTTTGATTTGCAGTTTATCAGGCTGATAAAATGTGAGGGCTTATAACCTTCACATTATATACCTATACCCTCTGTACCCTCTGTCTTACTCTTAATTTACTAGATTTTGAGGAATCTAGTAATGGTCCCAAAAATGGGGACTTAGTCCTTTTCTTTATTAAGACTCTACCTCACAGGGAAAGAAAAGTGAAAGAAAAAACCCCTTGTCTTTAATAAGGCCTAGGTAAATGGACAACAGGGTTAAGATATAGCAAAGGATATATATCTTGTTTGAACAACAAACAAGATAGGAAACCCATAACCAGTAACCACAGAATGATATTTTTCCATTTCCTTCATTTAATTCAGTGAAGTAAAAGCAGCAAGCAAAATCTGTACTCAAATCCACATGGTATTTCTAATTTGTCGAGCCACAGTACAAGGCAGCCTTATGTTAAGATCCAACTATTAGAGAGACGTCTCTGCCCAAAATAAGGTGCAAATGGGACCATACGCTGAAGTCAACAGTGCAGATTTTAGTTATAAATGTCAGGTAGAGAGAGAGAGAAAGAAATAGGAAAAGGAGAAGGGGAGCAGAGAGAGAGAAAAAGAAATAGGAAGGGAAGCACAGAGAAAGAGACATAGACAGATGAAGTAGAAAGATACCACTCCTGTGGATCCAGCTGCACCCTGTTGGTCTTCTTCTGGTCCTTTCAGTGGTGAGGGGTGGTGAGGGTCCCATGAAACACAGAGTTCAATGGGTTAGTATATGATCAGATGTGGGAATGCCCAAGCACCCTCCTGTGCAGGGATGGGGGAAGTTCTACAGACTCTGGATCTGTTGTAGCACTTGTGGATCACATGCAGTCCTCTGGTGGAAGGCCTCAGAAAGGAGTCTGGGAGGTGCTTTGGAGGTCTTTGATGGTTTATGACTCCTCAGACATGACAGATGCCTGTCATGTGAATGTCCCGTGGGAATGACCTTCTCGGGAGAGGGGCCTGGTTTTACTACTGAGCCAGTTTGTGTAAGGGAGGGCTCTCTGCAGGGTGTGTCCTTTATCTGACTTGTAGCCTCTAGTGCTGGCTGTTCACCCCCTCCGGTTTCGCCATCACCCCCCCAAAAACTCTCCTTCCCCTCTGTTGTGGGGAAGTGTGTGCAAACCTGGCCTTGGCAAATGAGCCTGTGGGCTATAACCTCCCCCAATGGAAGGAGCTGATTTTCAGGACAGCTGCTGGGTTTGGCTTTCTTTATGCATGCACTCCTCTCCCTCATCCTTGTTTACTTCACTTTAGACCTGAGATAATTAGTCAACAAGAAAGACAGAAACCTGTTGGGGTGAGTCCAGAGGAAGGCCATCCTTGAGGATGATGAGAGGGCTGTAGTGCCTCTCCTAAGAAAACAAGCTGAGAGGATTGGGGTTGTTCTGCCTGGAGAACAGAAGGCTCTGAGGAGACCTCACTGCTATCTTCCAGTGCTTAAAGGGGGCTTATAAAAAGAGGGAGGCTGATTTTTACACACTTAGTAATTAGGCACTGGAAGAGGTTGTCCAGAATGTTTGTGGCGTCCTCATCCGGGAAGTGTTTAAAACCAGATTGAGACTGGATGTGGCCATGAGCAACCTGATCTAACCAGTGGCACCCTTCCCTATGGAAGGCAGGTTGGAATTGGACAGTCTTAGAGTCCTTTCCAATCCAAACCTTTCTATGATACTCTGATTTGCATGTGCACATATTTTAAATATATCTATAGAAATCTTATGTCTAATCTATACATATTTTTAGTAGTAATATTTATTCTAAAAATATTTTTGTATCATAGAATATTCAGACTGATTTGCATATGGATATCGGAAGCTAACCCCACATAAGATTAGAAATGAGACCATAAAATAATAATTTTTAATAAGGCTAGTGGAAGACATAATCCAAAGCTGTGAATCATACTGTGAATGCTCCAGAAGATTCATGGCATGTTAAAAGTTTTCAAGTGGGTCTTAATTTGTTTTCTGTTGCTTCTAACCTTATTCAGTGAAAGATCTGGCAGGTTTTCAAAACTGTTAAATCTTTTATCTCAACTTCATATTTTGTATATCTAAGCAGGCATTTTTGAGAGGAAGCGCTGGTTTTACAACTTTGTTGTCAGACTGTGTTGCATCTGCCATCTAATCATTAAAATGTTTTTCAAAAAGACTAAAGATAGTTCATCAAATAAGAAAAGAAAATACTAATTTCCATTAGAGGCAGCTGAAGGAAGAAGGACATCATTATTGCAAACACTTTAGTGAATTTTTCCTTGTTTCATTTTCTACCAGCTGTGATGTCAATGAATATCTAGTCCTGCAAAATTTCACACACATGAGTAGTTCTCATTGCTTTTAAATTAATTACTGTCATGATAAAACTATCAGCAAGAGACAGGCTATTTGGGATGGAATCTATACCTGGTGTTTAATTTCTTCCAGGAAATGTAGCCTCCAGGGGGCTATGTGAAATGGAGCTTAAACCTCTTTGTGACTCTAAAAGTTAGCAGAGTATTTTGTGTTTATTTTGAACTTCTTAAATATTATAATTATGTTCTTGTTTGTTTCTGTTCCTTCTTAGTCCTAAATGAATTTTGCATCTGTGATATTTCAGATTTTCTTCCCAAAACAAGAGATAAATTGCATAAAATGGTAAGGAAAAAAGACTAACAGCTGAAAAATATTCTTCAGCAATGTTATGAAATTGATAAGTGGGTAGGAGTAGACTTGAGTGTCAAATATTTAGGAAGTGAACAACTCTTATCCTATTTTCTCCTTGTACATATGAAGTTAATTTATCTTAGTAACATAAAAACAATTTTCTGCAGGTTTTCTATACCAGCTCAGACTGTCTGCATACCTAAAAGTGCCAGTGGGTTGGGTTTTTTTCTAAAGAATACTTCTGACACTGTCTTTTCAGTTATGAGGTAGGAAACAATTTAGAAAACAAGCTGTTAAAGATTTTTTTTTTTTGCAAAGTTCACATCATCCAAATTCCAGATACATAAACAAATGATTTCTAGTGTGCTTGATTTCAGTACAGTTCTGCGGTTTTACAGCAAAGACTTTTAGAGTTTGGTACTCCTGTATTCTTCTTACTTAGGAAATAACATCTTTTCTTTCTCTGTAGTAGTCTGAACAACATGCTGTACTTTTGTGAACTGATGGATGTATTTTTCAATCTGTGAATCTGATTCTTTATAAATCCCTCAAAATTAAAAATACGTGCAGTCATGTAGCTGCTTATGTCTTTGAAAAGGATTTATTTTTTTCATACTATTAAAAGAAGGAGATGAAACTCAAGAAAGTGAATAATGGCCTCTGATCTGATGTCAGTTTTCTCAGAACAATTCCAGATTGGTTATCCTCAGCAGGAGAAAAAGTGCAAGTGAATAATGTTTATTTCACTCTGAACTGTAAAAAGGATTTAGGACTGCAAAACTGAATGTTCTACTGCTGATAAAATTAAAAAAATATCTAGGGGGAAATTCTTTAAGATTCACTTATGTTGCACCAGGCAGCTCAGAGAACATCAGTCCTGATGGACAAGGGCAATCATTATGTACATTACTGGGGTCAGTGAGGAAAGCTAAAACTGAATTATTAGTGTCCTGGTTAAAAGAAGAGTGGTGATTAAAATCTGAAACCCCTGTTTACAGAGATTTTTTCAATGTAGGGGAATTTAATTGGAAAAAAAATATAGTCTAGATTCTTTAAGGTTTCTCTGTGACTTTTAATAATGGCATGCATACTATCAGTCCATGGTTATTATAATCATCCCATGAACTCCAAAAATACAGAAAGCTGTGAGTCTGGTAGATTCTATCCTGGAAAGTAAGAACATAAATAGGAACATAGCGTTGACAATGTGAAGATTTTTTATGTGTTTGGAAAGTTACTGCAGGATCAGAGTCAAAGAGACCTGACTCAACCTGAAGTAGATTTTTCTGTGTTCCTTTTGACATGACAACCTGAGAAAGAAAGGTATGTTTAAATAATAAAACACATAGAAATGAAAAAGAAATCAAATGCTGTTTTTATAAAGGGTATCTAAATATGGACAGTGGCTACCTGCTCTGTGTCTCAATATCCCTCATAAAAAAGAATTTTATTTTAATCTTTAAAAAATTATTTTTAAAAGTGAGCTCGGATATTTAATGCAATATATAGATTCAAGGAAAACAAAATGTATGGCAAAGCACTGATAAAACCTTCTTTGTTGAGCTGAAAGGAGCTATGAATTTTGAAGGGGCTGGAGAGAACGCATTCATTATTTTATTTTCTGAGATGAACTAGTATAGAATCTCAAAAGATGAGGTCAAACATTTCTTCTTTGACACTGATCTTTCCCCTTCATCTCCATAGATCACTTTAGCTATGTATGTCTTAAGAATTTTCAAAACTGTAATGATTTGCTTTGCTAACAAAAACACAAGAAACAAGACAGTTTTTGTTTGCCACATCTCTGTGTAGAAGTGAACAAGGATCTATTTGATATAATTTACATCTTTATAAGAATTTCCACCTTGAGATAATTATTTGAAAATTAGAGCATTTCCAACTTTGTTAGACCCCAGACATTCCTAAATCTTATACAGAATATTATTTATTTTTATGAAACAAAAACATTATGACATTTATAATATTTTGTATTAAAAAAGGAAAAAATATAGTTTTAAATATGAGAAACATAATTTAGTTCAGGTGCATTCTGTCATTTAGAAGTTACAGAGAGTAACGAATAGGAACAGCAAAACAATACAACTGCAAAGAACTATTTTTAATCAGTTTCCTTTATACTTACAACTTACAGTGTAAAATCTTCCCTCATACTATTTTTTTATTTGTTTTTGATTTGTTTCAGATGTTAAATGCCATAATAATTATAATATTCTTCTCTTTCTCAAAGAGACTTTGAATGTTTTCTTGGACACATCTGCTCCATTACAGACTTTGGAAGACTGGTGTGTTAAGTGGATCATTTTTTCTATATGAATGCTGTAGAACATGTATCAAAGTTTTTTGACAACATGACTATATGAGATTTCTTTCTTCCTGAAGAAATAATAGAAAGGAAAGAAGAAAAAGTTCAACTTTAAATTATGTAGCTTTCCATATGCCATTCAGCAGGACTTATGAAGCTAAATAAAGGTTCTAGCCGAAATGAAAAGTGATATAAAAAGTACAGATTAATTTTGAGATGAGGACATTTCAAAATCACGTGTTTAGTGATTATCATTGTTATACACACATTATTAAAATCCAGTGGGAAAACAAGTGTGCCCTTCCCTTCCCTTCCCTTCCCTTCCCTTCCCTTCCCTTCCCTTCCCTTCCCTTCCCTTCCCTTCCCTTCCCTTCCCTTCCCTTCCCTTCCCTTCCCTTCCCTTCCCTTCCCTTCCCTTCCCTTCCCTTCCCTTCCCTTCCCTTCCCTTCCCTCCTCTCTTCCAGCATTTGGAAGGGTGGTATTTGCAGTGTGTCATTTTTTTCTATGTGATTATTGTAGGAAGTAAATTTCCTGCAGAAATAAAGACAACACACTAGTAAATAAACATCTGTCAGAAAGGGAATTTACATTCACATCTTGCATATATGGAAATACTTTATTTTTTGACATACCTGTGGGTACCTGAGAGCACTCCACAGATCCTAAGTAACAAAATATGCAGAAGTATTTTCAAGATTAGGATCCAAAGGCTAATTCTCCAGAGTAAATATATTTTGAATTGGAAAAGTACTGAGAGAAAGACTGATAATTTTCAGTTAAAGAAAGAAGCAATGAGGTTTTCAGAGAGCAGAAGTGTTATAGTCCCAGTTCTTATACATGCAAAAATAGCACTGCATTTTTTCACAGGCTGGTGTCTGCAAAGTTGAAAGTTGGAAAGGTCACAGAGAAACACTTTTCTAAAAAGCTATGTCTCCTTTCTTAACAGGATATCAGGCTGTCAGTATGCCACTTTACTTCTAATGTCTACACCACAGTATCCCTGGATTTTTTTCAGTAGCTTGTAATTACTAAGGTAAAAAAATCCCAGTGTAGATGCTGTACCTTTTTCTAATGCATTTGGCAACATTCAGAATACTTTCTTCAGGGTCTGAAATCTCATCATTGTTATTTGTGATTTCAAACTAATTTCCCTTTGGACTCCTGAACCCTTTTTGTTCACAAACACATTTCTTCCACCTCTCAATTCCTTCTTCTGTGAAAGCCCTCTTCTCTCTTCTTGAAAATAATGTGATTCCTTGTGACTGCTAAACATCTGCAGAGGCAAATCAGCTGCCACAATGCTTCCACAAGGAGAAAGCTAAAAATCCCCTAAACCCCAGAAACTGTCTTGCTTGAATGCACCTACTACCTATATCTTGATTCTCTTTCTTTCTCTCCCTCCTTGAATTCTCCTTGAAAAAACTGCCTGAGAACTTACCTTGATTTTGATGAAGTAGTCTGCAACAAGGGATTTGCTAATCTGTTCTTTTACAGTTTTCTCACTCTTGTCATTAGTTAATATAGCCCTGCCAGGTCTAGAGCAAGTTTTTTACTTTTGTTCTGAATAACTTACAACTGCTCTCAAATTCAGTTCCTCTCTTTCATTTTCTGCAAAAGAAGCAGAATATTAAACCAAGGTGAGCACTGTGCCATAATTAATATGCAGGTGGCATTCACAGGAAGCCGCCAAGCTGGAACATATAAGACTTGATACAGTACATTTTTTCCATTAAGTTATGTAATTGTAATAACTATCAATTAAGCAGCAGAACTAATTTCCTTTAAAGATACTACCCTTTATTTCCTTTCCTAGGAGTAGAATGTATTATCAAAGCCCAACAGCTTCTGCTCAAGAGAAAATCAAGTAGGTTTCAAAGCCAGGAAGTGTCACTGTAATCAAAACTAGAAAGATGTAAATGGACTTTCCAGTACTGGTATTCTCATAAAACTAACAACCAGGGAGAGCAAACAAGCAGCAGATATCATGCAGGCTTAACTATGTGAGTTGAGGTCAAATTTCTCTTGGAAGCATTTTTGGCATCTGTTTTTCATGAACTTGAAATGCATGACACTTTTGTGCAACACAGTTACAAAAGATCCTTTGAGTTGGCTATGGTAGTAAAGCAGAATGGAAAACCATACACTCTGGACAGTTTAAAAAATTGGGTTTTTATTCTAGAAACTAATAATCTGGGGGGGGGGGAGAGAAGAAATTTGTCTGGTTTTTTCTTTTTTTTTTTCTTTTCCATTAGGTTTGAAAGCCCTTACAACAATATAATACTTAGTATTTTTCAACATTTTGTCAGAACCATTCTGGAGCCTCAAAAGAATAAACCTGTATAGTCATAGTCCTAACTGCCTAATCTCATGTTCAGTCTTTGAAATTTACTTTGCATAACTTAAATTACTAATTTTAATAACTATATATCTCTTCTTTTAGTTAATCTAATCAGGTAAACTAGTGCTACAGTAGGGGAAAGAAAAATATCACTAGGCATGAATCCACTTATCATAAAGTAGATATTTCAAGTAAATTGTAAGGATCACTGCCTAAAATTGTAGGTCCACTTATTGCATCATTTACAGATCCTTCTGCTCAGGGTTATGTACTTCAATTGAGATTATTTAAATTTCAAATATTTAAGCAAAACAAATATTAATTTTTGGGAAAATTTGTTGGACTAATGATAGTGTTCAACATTTGTATATGCCTTTTCTTATCTAGATTAATCCAATTTTAATAAAAATTTTAAACTGTAAAAATATATATTGTTAACATATAATAAACTAATAAACATATGTAATGTTTATTCATACTCTAATAAACATTTATGAGACAGTGATCACAGGTTTTTTAGTTCATTTTAATGATAAGAATAACATGATAAGGAGTGTATCTTAAAAATGGATATTTTTTTATCATAATGTTATTAGGACATGAAGTACAATTTTTTTACAAAACACTATGCTCTTGTTAGATCTTATTACATTCCACCTTGGTAGAAGAAAAATTCCCTAAAACCACATTTCCATTTAATTAGAAGGTTAGGCAACTAGATGCTATTGAAGGGAATCCAAGTTACAAATATATTAAAAATGCAATCATATTCTGATATATAACACATTGAAGTCAAATTATTTCTGAACATATTATGAAGTCTATTGAAAAACCCCCTAAACATATATACCAGGTAATTTAATTTTTATACTCTGAATGCAAGAGCCCTAAATTAATTCAATTAACTTGTTTGTAGTTAATATCTTTAAATGTAGCATCCAGAGAGAGATAAAAAGTGTTTTCAAGAGGTAAGAAGACCTTTCCTTTATACAGCATTTGGAATTAGATTATCATTTATTTAATCTATATGAGTACAAACTGTCCACATGTGGAAGATCAAAAGCCTGAGGACATATTTTGTACACTTCCTTTTTACATGGTAATGCCTGTGTTCATTTTTCCCATCACTTTATGTAGTATGAAATAAAAAAAGAACAAACCAACCTGCCCCTCTAGTCTGCATTTGTAGAGGCTTGTGCTTACATCCAAAGTGACAGAATGTTGCAAGAAGAATTATGTTAAACAGCTTCAGTTTTTTGCCACTTTTATTGTCTATCACCACAGCAGAATTTGGCAGTTTGCCCAAGAGGGTAAGGACAACACTACCAGTATAACATTATCACAAAACTGAGCTGTCGGTCTGTACAGCCAGGAGTTTCCTTTACATTACTGTCACATGTGGGGATTTTGTTTATTTTATTGTCTGTTGTTGGGTTTTGATGTGTTATTTATAAAGAAAATTCTTCAGTATCTACTCCTTGAGCATTGAATCACTCACTCTGGGAGGCGAAAAACCAAGGGCAAGAGAAGTGAAGGGCATGGGGAAAGAGATCAAGTCTGCCATTCATAGGGATCCAACTAATTGCTTTTACAGGTTATGGTGATGTTAAAAAGACAAAATGAGTCTGGGAACCTTTTAGGTCCCTGAGATAAAATAGGTAACATTTTAATCTGCTTGTACCAAAATGATCACAGGGTAATTTGGGTGGAAGGGACCTCAGCAGGTCTCTAGTCCAACCAGCTGCTCTAAGAAGGGTCAGGTTTGAGAACAGACCATCTTATCCAGAGTTTCATCCAGATATGTCTCAAAAACCTTTAGGAAAATTATAGCATATATGACAATCCAGAAAGAAAAGGGTATTCAAAAATTACTAATCTAACTCCTACCTTTAAAATACAATATTTTAAAATGAAACCCTATTGAAAAGGAACATGCAATATTGCATTAATATTCTGCCATTTACAAGGCTAACTTTTCTAAAATTTTTTTGCAAGTGCATATTTTGGCAAGGATTTTAGTGTCTTCAGTATTTGATGTTACAGCAACTCTATTAGGCAGTATTATTTCTTTGATCATTTTTACCTCAGAGGATCTCAGCTGTGTCTTATAATCAGGGAACATGATTCTTTTCGACATGTTATTTTCCACAATAGCAGTTTTGGTTCAATATTTATATATTATCAGGTGGATCTATGCATAATTTGGATCTGTGGGGCTTTGGGGGCTTTTTATGCTTTTAAGCTTCAGAGACAAAAGCACAGAAGTGTATTTTCAGGGAGGGTTGCTGGTTTACTTTTAGTAATGCCATAAATGTGATTTCTTTCCTTTGGTCAGAAACATAGGCATGCAAAAATACTTAATCAGCTGGACAGACAACTTCTGAGTGTATTGAATCTTGCCATTATAGTGATCATGATTAGGATGATTGCCTTTGTTTGGTAGGAAAAATAAAACCAGATTTAGATATGAAAGAAATAAAGATCACATTAAAAATGAAAAAAAAGTCATTTTATTAAAAAGTTTTAAGAAAATTGTTTCCTATGCTTATTTTTATGAATACATCTTTATTTCACTCAGCTCTGTACTTTTTAAACATAAACAACGATTTATTATTAAAAAGTATAGTTTAATTTTTTATATGTATGGAACTGAAGTGTAACAAGAAGCAGATTCTTAATAAGATCAATATTTTAGCAGAATAATATATGCTTGTAGTCTGTTTGCACCAGGAAAATATTCTTTCTGACATACATAATTCTGACATTAAGGAAGGAATGAACACTACAGATTTCATAAGTACTGAAAAACAAGAATGTCTTGTGTATAATAGTTCCTTATTGTTTTGCTGCTGTTCAGAGTTTTTCTTTTCATATTTTAAGTACTTTCCCATGATCAACCTGATCTCCTTTTCATTTTTTCTGCACTGCAGAGATATACAAAGAAAACAATCTTACTAGACATCAGAATTATGACAGAATTTTTAGAATTTAGAATTTTTAGAACTCTGATTTATAAGTCATACCAGTTCTGAGGGTTAGACTTTGTTAGAAAAAAAAAGGTAAAAGTGCAGTTTTGTTTGCTTACTTTGCTTTAGTTTCTTTGTTTATTTTAATAAGAAAAATAAAAGTTTGCTATAGGGTACTGAAATATAATAAAACAGTAGAAATAGGATAAATTATTCAAAAGTTATGCTCATTGAGTAGTATTCCCAATAGAAATTCTGTATGGAACCTAGTACATTAAAAAACAAAAACCAAAACCAACCAAACACAAAAAAAAAGTGTTTCACCTTGAGAAAATAATCAAGGTCAAGTCAATGATGCAAACCTGAATATGTTATGATGTTCACTGTAACTAAAATTGAAATCAAAACAGCAAGGGAGCTCTCTCAATTGAATTCAGTGTGTGTTCACATAGACAGCATGGGTAGACACCACGATGAAGTGAATAATCACAAAGTTCCTGTTACTGATTTAGGTTGCAAATCACTCTAGGGCTGAAAGATGTTGTTATGCTCTTTGTTCTGTTCCCTTTTCTTAGGGAGAGGGATGAAAGGAAACGCAGAGCCGGTGTCCTATCTGCATTTCCTAACTGTAAAAGCATATGGATGACTAGAATGTTACAGACTTTGAGAGTAGTCTTTGAAATCTGGAAGGCCTTTATTACAAAACTTTAGACACAAAACACCTGCATAAAATGGCTGGGTTGTTTGTGTTTGTTATTCTGGGAAAAGCATTGAGTTAACAAAGAACGGCCAAGTGTTGCTTGGCATCTGGATGCAGTGGCAGATTTCTACTCTGCTAAACCAAGCTACTTCAGGAGAAATAGAAGAATATCCCATTTGCCATGCTTTCTTGAGAACAGAACTGCTGCAGTCTTATATACAGTCTAAACATCAGAAATTCTACTGACAATGTTACCAGCTCTACATTTCAAAAGAAAGTTCAGCCATGACGGAGCTGCTTCCTTCAACCCACAACAAGATTTCATAAAAATCAGGAAGAGACACATATGGGAAGAGACAAATAAACAGGCAGAATGTATGAACTTGAAGGTGAAATGGTTTTAATAGGAGGAAGACACAAAAAAGTTCTCTTTTGAAAGTGTATATATCCATATATTTCTTTTTTTTCTTCTTCATGCCCGTCACACTTATGTTGTACTGCATTGGAGAGTAGGGGGTTGACAGAATAGAGAAAAGGGATGGATTTTGGTAATGTGTCTGCCAGAATACATCAAAACATCATTTTCTGCAACAGACTTTAGATGAAGAAAGTAAAACTAATACTGAATTTTACTCCCTGTCACAATAGACTCCTTTGACACAGAATATTTTTCTTCTTTTGCATGTTTTCCAATCAATTCAGTTCTTATGTTTCTTTAGTATTGCTTATATTCAAAGTCAGAAGTTCCCTAAGACACCAGAAAAATAAGTTGCTCTCTCTCTTTTGTAATCCCCCTTTAAGTACCAAGAAGCCACAACAAGGTCTCTCTGAAGTCTTCTCCAGGCTGAACAACCCAAGTTCTCTCTGCCTGTATTCATAGGAGAGCTGCTCCAGCCCTCTGATCATTTTTGTGGTTCTCCTCTGGACCTACTCTAACAGGTCTATGTCCTGCCTTGAGGACCCCAGATCTGGGTTCAGTATTCCAGGTGGGATCTCATGACAGCAGAGCAGAGGGACAGAATCACCACCCTTGACCTGCTGGCCACCCCTCTCTTGGTGCAACCCAGGATGCTGTTCCCCATCTGGGCTGCAAGCACAAACTGTTGGCTCACATCCAACTCTTCATTTACAAGAACCCTCAAGTCCTTTTCCACAGGGCTGCTCTCAATTAGTTCTTTCAGTATTTGATCATTTCTGGGGTTGCCCCAGCTGAGGTGCAGCACCTTGCACTTGTACTTGTTGAACTTCATGAGATTCTCATGGACTCACTTCTCGAGTTTGTTCAGGTCCCCCTGGATGACATCTCTTCCTTCTGCTGTATCTTCTGCACTGCTCAGCTTGTGTCATCTGCAAACTTGCTGAGGGCACTTGGTATCAATGTCTATGTCATTGATAAAGACATTAAAGAGCACTGGTCCCAGGACAGTGTTCAGAGGAACACTTGTTACTGGCCTCCATCGAGTCATGGAGCCATTGACCACAACTCCCTGGCTCCATTCAGCCAGACAACTCCTTATTCAATAATTAATAATAAAATCCATGTCTTTCCAATTTGGAGATAAGGAAGCCACCAAAGCACAGGCATACATATATTATTTTCCAAATTATTCTCAATTTTTTTTTAAAATAAAAACAGTAATCCACTCTTGGAGCAAGTATTCTGTCATAAAATGTTTAGGCAGGGATTAAAAGCAATCTTGATTAATTCTTATCAGTAACTAAATTGATTACAAAGGGGTAGGCATATAATCTGTCTGACATTAAGTGTAGTACATGGAATTTCATCCAGAGAACAGTTGCAAAATAATTCAGATTATTCAGAGACTGGTGAAGGACAGTAAAAGAATATGGAACAATAGCATTTCAGATTAAAAATTATTGCTCAATATTATAATTGAAGAATGTGGGTTTTATGCTCTTAAAAGGACTGAATCAGAATACTCTTCTATTTCTATAATATTCATATGTTACATAATCACAAACAGTGCCCTAAAAACATAAGATTCATCAAAGCATAAGTCATCAACCTCTGTGATGCTTTGACAAGGGGGAGATCATTTTCTAGCCAAAAAAGTATAGATAGCCTTAAGAAGTGGAAGAATCATAGAACAAGCAAGATCATAGCCTGAACTCTTTTTTTCAGAAGTGTGTTTTGTCTTTGAAATATTGACGTTTGAAAAGCTATGCTAAAAAATCTCCAACAACCCACAAAATCAATCCAACTAAAACCCACTAGAAAACCCCAAATCATCACCACAAAACAAAAAAAAAGCAAGCAAAACAAAACCCTCATACAGAAAAAACCCCCAAAACCAAAAAACATCCCCAAAACCCCCCAAACTGAACCCTTGTAAATATATTCTTGGTAAAGTACAACAAGGTAAATATTCCCTGCAAACTTCAGAGAGCACTGGAAGGGGCTTCTCCTCCTGAGAAGGTGAGTTAGGAGCTGAGGGCAGCAACAAGACTGGCAGAGGCAGCCTCAGACTCACTGGCAAGCTGTGTAGCCACAGAACCCAAGCAAGAAGGGCTCGTCTGTTGTAGGAATTCTGGTTTATCAAAGAGCTCACGCCGCCAGACAAGCCCACAGTGATGAGGGAGGTCTGAGATCAAGACATCAGGCTCCAGATCAGAAAGGTAAATGGCACAAGACAGGACTGAAATGTGGCTCAAGCAGAATCTATCAAGGAGCATCACCTCAAATTAACATCGCGCAAGCGTGCAGATGAAGATTTTAAACAAATTCAGCTCATGTATGGACACTTTTGTACGTGAAATTTGACTAAAGCAAATATATTTAAAAAGATATGTGGGGAAAACTCACACATATCAGATGATGGAAATATGCAGCAGTAAATACTACAAATTATTTCAAATGCCTAACTTCTCCCATCAGGAGGACAAATGAAATGCATTGTGATACAATTTATCTGTTACACTGAATAGGCAACAAATAATTGACAGGTAAGCAAACCTTCCTGTAAAAAGTTAAGAGATGAGCTATAATTTGCTAAAATATACCTATAGATGAATAACTTTGTATAAATAAAAATAAAAATAAGAATAGATAAATTATTATTTGCTAACGAAAATGGGTAATACTTCTAAAATTTTTTAATAAGGAATTCTTTACCTAGCTGCTACAAAATATTTCAGAAGAAAATGTGGTATTTTTTTCCACAGGTTTTGTTCTACTGATCTCAGTTCCTAGCAAAGCTTTTCAATTTCTTGATGCCTTAAGCAATACTTTGCAGAGGCATACTAGTGGCAGAAAAATAAGAGATTTTCTCTGCACATGTACATTGGATAGAGCAAGTATTTTCTACATGTAATATCTGCTTTGCCAGAGATGAGAAGGGAGATTGTTTTAACAATTAAACATGTGATTTCTAGTCTCCAAAGTAGGATTATAGATGTTTGAATAATATTCTATCAGTGATGAAATTAAGCAACACCATTTTAAAACCATCACTTTATTTGCCAGAAGCTCATTCATTGGCAGGGGACATTTCACTTAGTTTTGTTACATATAGATCATATAAAAACATCATTGGGAGTTGGAAGTGTACCATTGCAGCAACAAAATATAACCCTGTTCTGAGCTGCATCAGCAAGAGTACAGTAAGTAGATCAGAGGATGTTACCATTCCTACTCTACTCTACAGTCATTAAATTACATATCAAATGTATTAGGCTTTTTTATCTTGTATATTGTATCAGGCTTTGGTTCTCCCATTTTAAGCAAAAAGTTGACCAGCTTGGGTGGGTTTTTGAAATGGTTGCAGATAACTGCAGTGCTGGAGAGCATGCTGTATGAAAAAAGGTTGAAGGCATTTTGCTTGTTAAACCTACACAGGAGAACACTATGGGAATCTAATCACAGTCTTCCAACACTTAAAGTCCAGCTGACTGTAGAGGTTGTGTTTATAAATACCTCCCCCATTCCTGCTATTCTATTTCTCAGAAGATAGAGACATACCAACTAAACATGCTAGTAGAGACATACCAACTAAACATGCTAGTATCAAGATTGGCTCCTTGCAATTCATGCTGTCTTTAAATACAGTTTTGCTTTATCCTCACAGCTTCTAAAGGACACGTAGCTCAGTTTTCTATTTCTCACTTCTAATACATGGATGTTCATTCTCAGTAATGAAAAACCCACTTAAATTCAACATTTCTTTGAATTTTTATGTCAGTTCCAATAAAAATTTCCTTGTTGATGTTTTGGATTCAAAAAGTCCTACAGTCTTAGCATATGAAGAATTTCAATGCATGTGAGCATAATCTAGGGCAATAGTTCTTCAGAAAAAAACCCATTAAGTCTATTTTATATATATATATAGATATATATATATATGTGTGTGTGTGTATATATATGTGTTAAGAGAATCTATGAGGCTACACTTGAATTACCTTTGGAACACTGACAGTTAATATTTTTCATTTAGCAAAAATTATATATTTTAGTATAAAAGAAGAATATTCTTTACGCTATTTTTTCTATTGAATATTTACAGCATCAACCAACATGGATTTTAGACATGCAAATTCAAATGCAAAAAAGAAATTACAAGAATAATAGAACAGAAATACTGCTGGAATATTTTAAATAGCTTCTAAATTGTTCATTTAAAATACATTTTGTTTCAATATGAAACAGTTCATTTCCCCTGAAGAAAGAGTGACTTTTTTTTCAGAAATTAATGTTCAGCCAACATTATGTCTTTTATAACCTTTCGAAAATGTGAGTATGCTGATTAATTCACAAGACATAGATCTTGAACTACCCTTCTAAACATCAAGAGCTTTCATTGAAGGCCAACCCGCAGCAGCTTATTCCAAAGAGACAAGCTTTGACTTTCAGATTTTCATGAGGTCTTTCAGTCTTTATTTATGCTTATGCTATATTTAGTTTATCCCATCTGCTTTCAATTATTGTGACTGCATGTGTTTTAGTTTGGGGGTTCTTATTTTATTTTGGTGTAGTTCTCTGTTTTTATTAGGCCTGTCCTTTCTGATGAAGAAGAACTGATTCCCCTGGAATTAAACATCTTCCAAGGCAGAGCAGGAAAACTAAATACATAATTGTTTACAGCATGTAAATATGGGTCAGATCTAAGGTCTTTGTGTCTATACAGTAAGATAAACTCTAGATGTAGCAAAGGTTACTGGAAAGGTTACAGTGCAAAATAACCAACTAAATTTCCAACATCTGTTTAAGATTTGGTTTAGGACAATAAAATAGTTGTCAATTATTTTTTATAAGTAACATCTAGGTAAATAAACTTCATACTCTGTTGATGTTTTTTTCCTGCACTATAGTCATATTAGCAAAGTTAAGTTTTGCCTTTATACTGTCATTAAAGAACCTATCAACTCACTGAAGATAGTTACAAATTAAATACTTTTATGGAGAAAAGGCTAATATTACATGAAATAAAATGCTAAGAAGGTCAAAAATGTAGGAAGTTATCTGTTTAATAATGTACTTTGCTACTCTGGGATCCCATATTGTCTGTTTACTCAAGCAGGTGGATTTGCTGAAGAAGTGCTGATGATGCAATGTGCTGACCCACATTTCTGTTCCCAATGGAGTGCACCAGCTGGTAGAGTTTATGCTTATAGTTTAAACAAAGCTAACATTTTTCCCTTTCCATTGTCTCCTGCTGAAGGAATAGGAAACAATATAAATGTTGTCAAGTTGTCTTATAGGAAAAGGTCTATGCTTACAGTTATTTATGGGTTGGCGTTTTTTCTTTCTTATTATGTATTATTTCTTGTGAGAATATAAAATAAAAATTTAGATCTGCGAAACATTGCTGATATACTTATGAAAGTGCTTACCTTATCCTTAGATGATAAACACAAACCTTGAGATTATTAATCATTTATAATTGACATTATTCTTTGAACCTTACTCTACAAAGGAAAAGAAACTATTGCTCACTTTTTGATTGTTTTCTGTGGTTTCATTTCCACAGATGTCTAAAATGGCACAAAAACAGTATTAAGATATCTAAAGTTTAACCTCAAAATTAGCATTGTACATCTTGATGGCTATCTCCTCTGAGGCTTTTGAAAATATTACAGAAAAAAAACAGGGCTAATGAACTGTAAAGGTTAACTTCTGTCATATTTGAGATGCTTTATGAGGTTGTGATGTTTGTTTAATTAACAATAGAACTTTGACTGCTCAGATATCTGTTAAAAAACCCCAAAAATGTCTCTGTAAGAAGCAAGGTTGTTGAAATGAGACACTTTAATTTCAATGTGAGTCAAATATTCAAACATGTGAAAATGTTCTCAACATCCAGGAATATTTTGGCCTATGATTTTTCATTTAAAATTAAAATATTGTCTCTAAGTTCCTAATTACAGAACCTTTTTAGGTTATTTTTTTTAGGTTATGCTTGTGGCTCAAGCATAGTCTTTTGCTTTACCGAACTATATCAGCTAAATTCTTTTGTATTATACCAGAAACTGATCATGACTGATCCTTGTGTGTAGAGTTAATGCCCATAAACAATTTTTGCATACATTTATACAGTTATAGGGAAATCAATATATGAATTAGAAGACATAATATTTACTGAGGGATATAATTACTTTATGTAGATGTAGTGGATGTGTCTCAGGTATAGATAGCTGTGGAGTAGTTTTGTTGTAAAATTGCATGAGGGCTTAATTGCATGTGTTGTGAAGGTTCTGGAACCTGCACTCATGTCTGCAAGACTTGCAATCAGATCATTGACTACTGATAAACGTGGTTAATGAGAACACAGATGTGTCCTTGATGAAAGTTGTATTTGATGTTGATCAAATAATACTAGGAGAAAGAAAATGGTTAATGTGAGTGAATGGTGATGCACAGAGCTCAGTATATGTGGAGCCATGACTTAATCTTTGATTCTGAAAGTCAGGTTATCTGTTGGCTAGTTTTCAGGACCATGGTGAAACAATATTTCTTGATTGCAATAAAACTTGAATGCTCATTGTGAACAATGCTTTTGCAAATTGTGGAGTTTTAATGCAATTTCTACTGTTTTTTCCAGGCAACTCCATAATGTCAAAAATTCCTTTGAAAAAACAAAACAAAACAGTATTTGAGTTTTCCAAATGGGTCAGAGCTTTTGATTTTTTTTTCTTCTTATATTTTCTCTTTTTTCATTCACTAGCTTGCTTCATTCTAAGAAGCATATAATCCTGGAAATATTCTAAGAAATATTAGTCTTTAGAAAAAGCATTTTGATATGAAATTCTCCATGTGGAAGAAGCAATTTAAATTTTGCTAGATAAAATGCCTTTATTTGTCATTTTGCACTGACATATTCAAATGAAAATGTGTACTCTTCTGTTTAATCCTTGAGATAATGTGTATTTTATTGTGCTTAGGAACCATGACAACACAAAGAGATGTTTTGTATTTAAACCAGATACCGGAGTAACATAAGAATATGAGTGCTTGTATAACTTTATATGGAATAGGACTGAGTCACTGTAATTGTGTTTTAGAATTTATGAAAATTTATTTTTCTTTGTATCTGTAATGGCAAGATCTATTCTGGCATAGGCAAACTCACTTGTGGTAAAACCTGTCCATAAATCAGGCATTGTAAAAGGTCACATATTGAGCTCCTTAGTCATCAGGTATTTGGTTAAGTAATAATAATACTTCATTCATTCTTACCTATGCTTATGACACCAAGCTGAGTCATGCAGTTGACACACCTGAAGGATGGATGCCATCCAGAGGGACCTGGACAAGCTCAAGAAGTGGACACATGGGAATCTCATGTAGTGCAACAAGGTGAAGTGCAAGGCGCTGCACCTGGGGTGGGGAGTTGAACAGATTGTGAGCAGCCCTGCCAAGAAGGATTTGGAGATACTGGTGTAGGAAAAGCTGGACATGAATTGGCAATGTGCACTTGCAGTATGGAAAGCCAACCACATCATGGGCTGCAGAAAGAGGTTGAGAGAGATGATTCTGCTCCTTTGCCCAGACCCCATGCGCAGGACTGTGTCCAGATGTGGTGTCCTCAGCACAAAAATAACACAAACTGTTGGAGAGGCCAGAGTGCCACAAAAATGATGAGTGATGAAGCACTTCTTCTTCAAGGAGAGGTTCAGCAATCTAGGATTTTCCCGCCTGGAGAAATCTACAGGGAGAATGTACTTAGAGATGGCTTAAAAGAAACATGGGAACAAACTTTTTAATAGGGCTTGCAAAAATAGAACAAGCAGTTGAGGTTTTAAATTAAATGGTCAACTCACACTAAGTATGAGAAAAGTTTTATGATGAGGGTGGTAAGACACAGGAACAGGCTGCTTAGAGAGGTTGCAGATGTCCTATACCTGGAAACATTCAAGGTCAGATTGAACTGGGCTTAGAGCACGCTGATCCAGTTGGAGATGTCTGTGATCATTGCAGGAGAATTAGACTGTATGATCTCAAAGTTTCCTTTCAACCCAGACAACTTATGATTCTATGGTTGCACTATTTATCAATCTGATATCAGAGTAGAAAGATGTCATGTGAATTGAAAAAGGAAAAAGCAATTCCTTAATATATATATATATATATTCATTCTTCTTATTTTTTTTCTTTTTATTTAGGGAATGCTATGCTTTTAATTTGTTCAGTACTTGGAAATGAAATTTCTTGAAATTTTCACATGCATATCTCGGTGTTCTATCATTTTTTCTTTTTTTTCCTTTTTTTTCCCCTCTGGAAAAGAAACCAAGAGAACTTTTCCTAGATTAATTATAAAAAGTTAATTCAGTCTTCTTCCTATGCTTTTTTAATATTAGTGTTCCCAGGTAAAATTACACTGTACTATTTCAAAGGAAAGCATTTTTTATATGTCAGTGCATGCCAAGCATGTATAAATGGTACTTACAGGGATTTTTTATACTTCTTTTCAATTGTTGTACCATTCTTTCATTACAATTCCTCTGAAAGGAAGGGAAAAATGCATTTTTCCTCCTGAGACAGAATTTTAATTACTGATACCATGAGTTTGAAATAAGAAATAGATTAATTGGTTTAAAATTCACAGAGCATCTAGAAAACAATGCCCATTACTGCTTTTTTATGGGTAAAATGTCTTTTTATTAAATATGGAAAAAATATATGGTTTCCCTTGTCCAGCTTCAGTGTGCTTAACCGAGATCTCATTAACCTGCAAGATGTTTTCTAATTCAGTCACAGATGCAGTCATGAGTAGTCGGCTGGAAATGAGGTAATTGGGGTGTGACAGAACTCTTAGTTTGTATCCATAATTCATTCTTCGTAATAGAAGAAAATGTGAAGGTGCCCTATCAAAGAAAGTTTTTATTATAAGTTTAGATTTATAAAAGGTGATAATCACTTTTCTGGTTTTGATATGAATGCACCATTTTACAGTACGAAGAGCAAAGCTCAGATTTCATCAATACAAGGATCCAGGGAAATGCAGACTGGTGAGCCTCACTTGATCCCTCAGAAGGTCATGGATCGAATCCTAATTTCCAGGCACATGAAGGACAAGAAAATCTTCAGGAGTAATCAACATGAGTTCATAAAGCAAATCAAGCTATCATCAAGCTATGCTTGACCAACTTGGGAGCTTGATCATATCAAGCTGGCCCAGGAGTGTTGATCTGCTTGACAGTAGGAAGGATCTGCAGAGAGATCTGCACAGGCTGGATCAGAGGCCTGGGGCTAATTCTATGAGGTCCAAAAAAGCAAGGTGCTGTATCCTCCCCTTGAGTCACAACAACCCCATGCAGTTCTACATGGGGAAGAGTGGCTGGAAAGCTGCCCAGAAGAAAATGAGCCCGAGCTGCTAGTGGACATCTGGCTGAACGTGAGGCAGAGTGTGCCCAGGAGACCAAGGCCAATGGCATCCTGGCCTGTGTCAACAACAGTGTGGCAGCAGGACCAGGGCAGTGACCGTCCCCCTGTACTCGGCACTGGTGAGGCTGCTCTTCAAATCCTACGTCCAGCGTGGGCTTCCCACTACAAGAGACATTGAGAGAATGAAGCAAGTCTAGAGAAGGGCAGTGGAGCTGGGGAAGGGTCTGGAGCACAGATTTTATGAGTGTCTGAGGGAGCTGGGGTTGTTTAGCCTGGAGTAAAGGAGGCTCAGGGGAGACCTTATCACTCTCTGCAACTGAGAGGATGTGGTAGAGAGGTAAGCATTTATATCTTCTATGTGACAAGTGAGAGGATGAAATGACCTTGAGTTGCACCAAGGAGAAGTTTAGATTACAGATTAAGAAAACTTTGTCACTGAAAATGTGGTCAGTCATTGAAACAGGCAATCTAGGGGAGTGGTTGAAACACCATCCCTGGAAGTGTTCAAAATACGCACGGGTGTTCCACTCAGGGACATAGCCTGTAGGCTGGACTTGATTACCTTGATGATCTTTTCCCACCTAAATGATTCTATGAGGAAATGCGCTGACTTGTAGAGAGCACTAGATTCTGACTACCCAGATTTAGGGAAGGTCTTTGACACTGACTTCCATAACATCTTCATAGAAAAGCAGCGGAAATAAGGGCTGGATATGCAGTCAGTGAAATGCATTGAAAACTGGATACCAATAATTTTTGAAAGAATGTGGAATGAAAATACTACATTTTTTGAAGGAGTGCAGAATTTCTGTCACTTTTACATAATTGTAAACATTTGGAGGTGCTTAACCTGAATATTTATTCAGAAAGGAACACAGTAGAATTGGAAAAGTTCTTTTTCTTTGCCTTTCAATATTGGATGCTTCCCAGTATATTGCCCAGATAGACTTGAAAAGATTCAAGGATGTACTTCTTTACTTTGAAAAAGGGGCATTTTGCTGAAAAATATGGATTATTTTCTCAGGAGTTAATTTTGTTTTGTGTGACTCTATCCTTTCATCTCTGGATTGTTACATTGTTAGAATTCTAAAGCCATAATTAAGACTATTCCTTTCTTTCATGTGCTATATTTCTACATGGAAGAAGTTGGTTTCTTTTCACCACCAAGAAAAGATCTTCAAACATCTATTGCAGCTTCAGTTTCCTTCTTTTATACAAGTGGAGAAAATGTTATCAAGTCACTATATACATATACCTTGTATCAGTCTATATCACCTCACTGACAGGCCCATCTTCATTTTCCATAATGTCTATGTTGTGAAAAACACATTAAAAATATTCACAGCTCTCAATATATAATAATTAATAATACTGGAGAGAACTCACTTAAAATTACCAAAGAAATAAATATAGAAAGTACTGTACCATAGTAGGGGTGTTCTTAGGTGTAACTTTAGAAGTGCTATCTTTCTTTCTGCCTAATAAACAAGGCTCCTTAGCAGGAGAGCTGAGTGGCAGAACTGATAACAGCAAGAGCACGAGAGACTGTGGAAGAATTTCAAATAAAATAATTACCTTTACTAGCTCTGCAAGAGTTTCAGTAAATGCTGAAGAGGAGAAAATTGCAGGTGCTGACTTCAGAGAGTTGTAAAAAAATCTCTGTAGAAAATATCCTAAACTATACATTTTAAGTTTCTGATTGTTTTTCTCCTATATTGCCTCCTGCTGCTGGAAGCCACCTGGTCTCTGTTACATCTCCTGTTCAGCATATTCAAAGTTTGCTAGAACTGCTTCAGGGTTGAATATTTTAGAATAATGTTAATATAGCAGATTTTGACATTCTATTGTTCAAATGGCGACAATATTTTTTTTCTAATTATTTTTTTGCTGGGTTGAAATTCAAACTCCCTTCAGAGCAAAGGATGCTGAACTCCAGACTAAGAGAACTTAGCAAGAATTTATTTTTTTTCCCTAGTTGCATCAAGCAGGGGAATAGATGACTTTTGTATTTAAATAAGCAGTCACATGAAAGAAAGAGCAACATCTGGCCAAACACCTACAAAAATGGTATTCATGAAATACTATCATCCTAAAAAGCTGATACTCTATAATGATAACTGCTTAAATTTTAAGAGCTTCATTTCTCAGAGGTGCTCTTACAGAGAGCAGCTGAAGAGTACAAGTCTCAGAAGTGCTGAATACATCTCAGTAAGATATCCCATTCTCTATTCAAGATCAAAATACATTTTAGACTGGCTGTAACCTGCAAACTCACTTAGAAGTCTGTCTTCAGAGATCTGTTTTAAAATCTTTGCTAGAGAAAAGAATTTACTGCACAATGCAAAATATTTGAGAAACATATATTCAAGATGACTGATTTTAATAAAGAGTTATCAATTCTTTATAAAACAATCAGTGTTTTAAATTCATCCTAATATTTTAGTCAATAATTCTCAATGGTTTCTCCCTTCATCCCCCACCCACCCTAGAAATTTAAAGAGAAATGAAATGTATATGGAATGTGGATATTAAAAACCTTCAGAAGTAATTCACTATAAAGAAAAATTCCTAAATATGGATTTCATGTAGATAGATCAACAGACTCAAATGATTTTCAAGATATACTCTTTTTGTCTTTGGAAACACTAGGAATGTAGGTAGGAACACTATGTATATTCTTCAAGCTTCAGAAATATTGGGAAAAATAAAAGGGAGAGGATGTAGCTGCTGACCCAGTGTGTAATGGAATAAGACTGGTTTTACTATCAAAGCTGCTTAGATGCTTTACAGATCCTTATTAACAAAGGTTTAGTTGGTCAAGGCTTTCTGGCTATTTATGATTTTTTTGTTATATAAACAGTTAATTTTAAAGTTTAATACATAGTCCAATGCAATTGTAAATTTATTTTGAAACCCTTTACAAATTAAAATAATGGATTAGAGTACCACACAAGGATACTGCAAAATTTAAGTATCACCATTCTCTAATCTATCATGCAGATCTCTAACAGAGTTAATAATGGTATGAAGCATAATTGTTGCAGCTTGCACAATAAGAATACATTGCTATTTGTCTGAAAGGAGATAAAGCTGAGGGAAGGAATTGCAATGTTCTGTTATTGAACTATATGTTTGAAATTCATGGAATTGCTGAATGCATGTGGAATTATTTCTAAATTTTGTTATAGCTATGCTTAAAATTTTGGCTGAGATGTTCTCTATAATTTTAAATTTCAGATCTCTTAATAGAAGTAAAATAAAATAATCTGAACAAAATATTAATTATTTCCATAAAAAATTGATAAGATATTTTGGGAATTTCATTGATTGCATTACCACATTTCATCGAGAGGAGTATCATATCTTCAGCTTTGAAGTAACACAGTAATGGTATACACAGTCTTTATGATAGAACTTAAACTGGCAAAATCACCCCTTTCATAATAGTGAAAAAAAGTGAAAGAAACTCCTAATTCATGAAGTTGAACATTTTTGCTGTCACAAGAGACATACATGCCATTTGTTCTTGATTAAAAAGTCAGTTAATTTAAGAATATATATGCTTCTGAACTGTATTCTTCAATAAGTGCCTAAAAAGGCAATCCAGACAAGAATTCCTGAGACATTTAATCATTAGGGGTCATACAAGAGAAGTATTTGTTCATACATTTAAATGTAGAGTGTACTCCTGCAAATAAAGAGATCTGTATGTGAATTACTTTGTACAGCTGATTAATCTCATATAAGCCAACTGAGATATTTAAGTGCAAAAGTGCTTGTAGGATCCTGAGCTGTCTGTTAGGCCTGTTATCAATACACTTCTACATATGCAACACACCCAATAAACTATTTCATGTGCCACATGACACCATTAAAACCAATAAGTATCAAAAATAAGCCTGTTTTTTATCACAATTGCATGTTCCATCACCAATTTTTGCAATTTTTTTAAGACTGACCCCTTAACTCCAACAACTTAACCATGGGATTCTTAAATGCAGATAAGAACCAGAAAGCTGACAGATTAAAAACATATATTTTCCTTTGGAAAGATCTCACTCCTGACGTTTATTTTAATAATTTACAGTGAAAAAAATTATTGTAACACAGCTGGAAGTACACCAGCGAGTGATGGTTGCCATCAGTAGCAAATACCCACTGGCTTTGACCACACCTGACACTGCAGTGGCTGGGCTTGCCCTGGCCTGAGCTGGTTTTAGCTTGTTTGAGCAAAAGGCTGGCAGAAAATGACCATGGAGCCACTTACTTCAGGTGAAGTTCTCTGAATGACTGTGGCCAAGTCTGAAAAACCAATAAAACCACCAGAGACTGGTAATATTAACTCTGTACCAACAAATGTTTGCAGTTTTCAGTAGTACAATATTTCTTTTAGGTTTATTTGAGTACTCCATTATGTAAATATCAGAGGCCTCTGTAAGTCTAGAAAAGGTGCCATTATATCACATATTCTAAAGACAGACTGTGTCAAGAAGTGTTCATTCCCTCTTCCACAACATGAAATCAGCAATGCCTTTGCCATGGTGGCAATTGTTTGCCTACACTGTAAATATTCTAATATTTGTGACATGTGAAGTTCTGCTAGCAGTAACTTCATGATCAAACATTTAGTATCTGGTAAAAAAATGCACAGAAAGATTCTGGAAGCTATAGAAGGTGGCTCTTATGCAAGCTTAATGGTATTTTTAAGGCAAAAATAACTTTTAAATTTAAAAAAAATTAAAATTATAGATGAGAGCTACTAATACTGTGTCCATAGTCCTATAACCTGTAACTAACTTATATTCTTGTACATTTGTAGTACTTTGGTAGAATAAAAATTACAGAAAGAGACAAGAATAGTGTTATAAGGAAAAATAAGTGTACTAAAACATGAGGACTTAATAAAATATTAGTAAGGAAGTTTTATAATGTAAAGATCTTGCAACTCTTATGAATAGAGAACTAAAAGTTTTGCCACAGTTTGATAGGAAAATTGCACAGGTTTAATAACAAACCTTCAAGTATTTCACTTATAATCCGTTAAATTTTCATAGTTAAGAACAAGCAGTAGGTGTATAGATGGCACAGATGCTGAAATGCATAACTAGGACAGATGGGAATAGGATCAGATGATAAACAGTATCTTTCAGCCCTATTTATATATTGATTAATATTACTGAAATTACCTTTTTACTTCCCTTTTTCAACTATGAATGTAGACATCCATGGATTACAAGTCTTAATTGCATCTGTTGCTGACTTGAACAGTGACAGACAGTGAATGATTTCCATGGATGCTGAATAAAGCATTCTATGATAAATATTAAACAGATGGTCTTCATAAAAAAAATACTATTTTTTTTTTTACAAAACTATTTTTACAAAACTTTTACTATTTTTTTTTTCTCAAAAAGGGCAGACTGCTTAACTGAAAGAGGAGGTACAATATGCATAATACAGCAAATAATTTCATATGGAAATTGCTATCTTGGTCCTGTGATGGTAGTTTGACAAATATTGTTCCCAGTAATGTTGATTCTGATAGTATAAGGTAGTTGTTTCATCATTACTGCTGAGGCTTTGTTCTTCATTGGCTCATCTTCAGGAGTACAAGGTTCTTCAGTTGATCAAATCTAAAACCAAAAAAAGTTTCTCAAACTGGTTGTGTGATGCTGCATAGAAAAATTTTAATTTATTACAGTGTTATATAAGTTAGGATTAAACTAATGGAAATCAGTATTTTAGGGAATTTTAATATATACTTTAAAAAAATTTACTGAAATATCTTTATATATTTTCTGCTTCCTACATAGCACCAGAAAGAAGAAATACTTGTTTTTCATTGCTGTGAAATCAAAGGAAGAGAAAATATATGGGGGAGACAAGTATTTTCCTTTAACTTTTCTTGACAAAATGTACATAAACACACAGTGTATGTTATCTGTCAAATTTTATACTTTTTAAAGGGAAATAGAGAAGGGCAATATAACAGGTATTTTAAAAAGTAAGCCCTTGCTGGTTCATATGGAAGACAGCAGTGCACCCATATAATGTAACTAGCTAGTAATGAATGACTGAAGTTATGTTTTTAGTAGGTGCATTTGATTTACTACAAATAAAAATAGTTTTTCCTTGTACTAAGACAAAAATAGTTTCCTGTACATAAATACATTTTGATACTTCATTTATTTCCTCTGTTTCTTCTGTGCGTGTGTGTATGCAAATCTCGATATCTAAGCTCTTTGCAAAAATTTCAGCATCATTACTCCACTATTACAAAAACCTGAGAGGAATTGAAATGATTTACTAACAGACACCATACAAGCTAGGAATAGCCTATTATTCTATTCCTGTTTGGAAACAATCCTAGACGTCTCCTCTGCTGACTTGATAGAGCAGCTAGTAGTGTCTTCCCCTGTAAAATATAAAAGATCCATGAAATATATGGACTGTTTGATACAAAGCAATGTACTTATTCCTTAAATAGCAGTGGAGTTTAGCTAAAAAATTTAAAATAAAGTAAATACAATAATAATTATATTTAACATCTACCAAGGTTCAGTGTACAATTTCTAAGACTTCCTTCTTCTACTTAAGAACCATTCTAGTTAATGAACACTTGTCATCTTATGAAATAAATTCTTGGGTCACGACAACCTGAGCTAAGCAGAAAAGTTCTTTAGTAGAGAGCTGAATAATGCCAATGAACTGAAACACCGACAATTGTCTTAATTTAGAATGTCAGTGAATGAAGTAATGTAAATAGTCTCTATTACTGAAAATTGGTCCAATATTTGTAAATTTTTACTAAAAAGGCTGTTTTATCTAAGGTAGATCATGCCTTTGTCCCCTTCCTTTTTCTGTAGCTATAGGATTTATCATCTGCAAGAAATTTAAATGTTGTTTTCAAATCTGGATGTGTGAAGGTCATAAAAAGTAGATCACCCTGTCCATAAAACTGCGACATTTCTATCCACTCATCTCTACATTCTGGGTCTTACCACCTTCTTAATTTAAAATATGTGACTCACTGAGGTGCATGGAAAATTTCATTCATGGAAATTTTCCCTTACATTTGTGACAGCATGGTCAGAGAAATATTAGATATGGGTCTATCTCCTCCAAGTTAAATTTCTAAACTGCTAAAGACAGTGGAAGTTTCTCTTCTTATCTTTATTAGGTGTGTGCCTAAAAGGCAAAATATCTGTGAAAAACAGGACTAACAACACTGGCCTATCACCCTCCAATTGCACTTAAGAAAATAAGGGATTTCACAGGAGATGATATGTGGTATGAGGATTTCTCAGAACCTGGAGAGATAGTTTTTAGTGCAAGTCTGAAGAGAGGAAACCAACAGACAATGATCCATGAATCTCAGAAATATTCAATTTTCTGTGAATGATAAGAAGTGTTATTCAGCTTCCCTTTTAATTTGTTGCAAATACCTTAGAGAAAGACTTCCCAAAGATACATACATGAAGACCTCATGAGGACTCTGGTCTGCAAACCAATCTGATGATGAAGGTGGATAGTTCTTTTAAAATCACCTTGATATTAAAAGTCTAGTTTATACCTCCTGTATTATCCTTTTTCCTTTTTAGGCCAGCTAAAAATGATGATGAGTAAACTGTATAGGATAATTTGTGTTTATTAAAACTGAGTAAAATATTTAGTAAATATTTAGATAAAACTGACAATATTAATTAAATATTTAGATACTGGCTTCAATATATTGTTTTGTGGCACAAGATGGTGATCATGAATCTTTTTAAAAGGAGATGATTATGATCAACTCCATTTCACATAAGGTATTTTCTGAAAATTTAATCATTGGCTTTGGAAGTGAGTTAATGGGTCCTTTTCCTTTCTATCGAGCATATTGTATTTAAAATTTCCTTTGCATATACAGAATTGAGAAGTCTGATTAAATATGCATGCAACAGAAGCTAGAAATAAAGAATTCAAAGGACAACCATGGGGAGATTTGATTGGGCTGAGCACTTCACAAGCATTTCTGTAGGGTACTGTAGGTACTCTTTCAGATTAGAAAACTTTGTGACTAGGATATAATGACTTTCTATTCCCTGTGAAACTCTCTCTCTTTTTGTCTTAGTCACTTTTCTCTTATATGACTAATGATATCATTCAAATGAAAGCCATGAATCTTTCACTCAGTAAGTTACAAAAAAGAACAGCACTTCAAGCTTTGAAATACTAACAGACTAAAGGAAAAGAAGGCATAAGAAAAAGAATGTGACCACTTTTCTCTCTTCGGTGACCAAATAACCACCTCAAAGTTAGTTATTCTAGCTATCTCAAAGGCTTGCTTCAAAGAAGTCTTTTTGAAGCTTGAGAATTTTGTGACTGAGAACAGAATAGATATGTGAAGCCTACAGTCAGGACGAGCAAAGATCAGAAAATAGCTGTCTGGATAGAAGTCTTCTATCAAAAGATGTATAGTTCTTACCTGGTTTATTTCAGAATCTTTTCTTTTTCAGGTATGAATATAAATAATGCATTTGGAAACCTAGGTGTTTAGCAAATATTTTGCTTGAGAAGTGCATCCACCCACCGTAAACATAACAGAAATAGCAGTCTCATTCCCAAAAACTTACCAAGACAGCTCTGATCCAGAATAATGTTTCATGGGCTAGGTCTCCTTTTTCTCTATTTTATCATATCTGTACCTATATTTCAGGGATCTAGTAATATTTATGTCCCAACTCTTTGAAACCATTGAATTTCAAGTTATGAGTTTCTTACCCAGAAAATTCAGAAAATGAGTCTGAGAGAGTCTATGCTGCAAGTCACAGGATAGAATGTTGATGCTATTCTGTCCAAAGAATAGTATTATAATAAATTATTTGAAGTATAAAATATTAAAATAAAGTAATAATGTGGTGCTCAGTAGTTTAAATACTGTAATCAAATACTTATGTAGAAAAAAAGAACCATAGAATCATGGCCCCATTTGGATTGGAAGGGACATTCAAAGACCACCTACACCCACCCTCCTACCTTTGACATTGCCATCATCCACTATATTAAGCTCCTCAAAGCCCCACCTAAGTGATCTCGAACCTTGATCACTTCCAGGAATGGCGAATCCACAACATCTCTGGGAAACCTGTTCCAGGGCTCCCCCACATTCATAAATAATTTCTTTCTAACATTCACTCTAAACCTACCCTCTTTCATTTTAAAACTGTTATTCCTTATACTGTCACTAGAAGCCTTAGTAAAAAATGTCTCATCTTTCTTATAAACCCCCTTTATATATTGAAAAGCTGCTGTAAGGTCTCCTGAGAGCCTTCTCTTCTCCGGGCTGAAAAACACCAAATGTTTCAGCCTTTTTCACAGGAGAGATAATTTTTGTGGCCCACTTCTGGACTCACTCTAATAGCTCAATGTCCTTTTTATGCTGGGGGGCCCAGAGCTGGATGCAGTACTCTTTGTGGGGTCTCATAAGGGCAGAGTAGAGGGGAGTAGAGTAGAGGGGAGTATGACCTCCATCAACCTGCCAGTCATGGAAGGGTAGTCTTTTCCCAATGTCCTGAAGAAAATTATTTTACCTTCCGTGTTAAGGCCATAAACCTTGTTATATTTTTAGGAATGAAAAAATATATATGTGTATATATATATATAATGTTTGCATGTTTAAGAATGGTATGCAGCCTGGACTTCACAGCATGGTCATGTGGAGATTTGATTTCTGTTCCCACCTTCAAAGGATGCCACAGTGTGAATGAAAATAGTCCCATGTTTTAATTTCCATCTGATATCTGAAGTATCTGATAGTCTCCTGCACTAACAATATGAAAGATTATATTCTGGAGTGAATGAACTGTTGCTTTGTTTCACCTTGATAATCTTAAAGTGACAAATTTTTCATCGTCAAATTGTAAATATCTCTTCATTAAATATTTGCAGCATTTTCAAGCTAAACAGACTAACAAATCATCAGCCTGGAGGCTTTCTCTGTGTCATATTACTTCACCCACTGAATACTAAAGATTTTTTAAATCTTGAAGGTATTTTTTCATTTCACCTGTAGAATGCAACATTTGTGACATTTTAAAGATTTAATTAAAGAATACTTCTCATAGTAGAATTCCACAGGAAGTGCTGGGTGACAAAACCCCAGTGTTGTGAAATTAATTGTACCACTAATGTATAGCTGAAACAAGTCAAAAGCTTGAACCCAATGAAACAACTCATTAATCTTCAACCAGCTGTACTGTGCTAGGTGAATCATTTCTGTATTCACATCAAGTTATCTTAAAAAGAAAAAAATCCAAAAAGCTAAGATATTGTTTTTAATCAGGAAAAATTATTTTTCAGGACAGAATATATTGCATAGGCATGTTTATCACTTGAAATTTTTTTTCTGAATTAATTGTTAAGGCTCTTTAACTTAGTTTTAAAAATACATTGTTTACATTTAAAATGATAGAAAGTCTTTCTTTTCTTCCTTTCTTTCTTCAAAACCTATATTTTTAAGAAAGAAAATTTTACAAAAGGAATAAGGTAGAAGGGTTTTCTGGTGGGCATAGTGATAAGAATTTTAAAAGATTGTGTATTTTGATACCATGTTTTCTTCATGGATTATATGATTTGTACAGTGTTTCTTGAAGAATGTCAAATACGTTTATTGGCCCGTGCTTTAAAGCACAGAGATTATGGCATATTTAGAATATAGGCCTGCTTTTCCTAGTTTCATAAAAACAAGTAGCTTTCCATACATGGGCACACAGACTGAAGCTCTGTGAGGGGAGCTGGAATCTGACAGTGATGGGAACTGAATCTGTAAGGCAGAAGGGAAGTAGGAAAGCTGAGGGAGATTTTACCTAAATCTCAAGAATGTCTCAGGTTTCTTCTAGGTTTCTTCCATTCACTTGACATGCAAGCAAACACTTCCCTTTAGACTTTAATATAGTAAGACTTGTTTCCAACAATAAATTAAACTTCAAAGATTATAACATGAGAAACTCACAGATCATAGAAGGGGAAAATTGATTGGCCAAAACTGACCTGGGACTAAACTTGTTACACAGAACCAGAAGAAACTATCAAACTTCATAGACAGTGAAGTAGAATATTTAGGAGAAGGATGTGAAAGATAGGGCATGGTGGAATGCTGCATTACTAGGAATTTATGACTAATGCTGAATGTAAAATCAGTAAAACAAAGGTCAGTGGTCAGAGAGAAGCAGCTGTTTATTCACAACTGGGGGAAGGGAACTTGTAAGGTAAAGCAAACCATATAATTGAAGCTGCTCAGTGCTTCCTCTCAAGCAATTCTGCTTCTGATCAGGAAGATAGCAGCTTTGAGCAGGAAGATAAATGTGTGGCTGATCTGATCATTGATGTAGCTGACTTTACTTTGTGACCAGGAGAAAGCCAAGATGTTTTCCCTGCCACCAGTGGGAGATCATTCAACAGAGACAAATAAGATAATTTGAGACCCTAAGAGAATGCAGACGATTCCATCAAATAAAAATACATTTCTATTATGCATAATGCAATGCTAATTGCCAAACATTTTTTCTTTAATGGATCTATTATTTTTTTTTCAGTTGCTAAATTAAATTACTCCCTGTCTATTGCAAGGAATGTACTTTCTCTTATGTGTTTCTTCCAAATACAAGAATTTGAACTGGATCACAATGATAGTGGTGAATCAGTCAAGCCATTGCAGAGCAGGATTAGCTGTCAATAGATAATTTCACTGTAGAATTCATCTTGACTTAGCAAAAGTGAATGACAAATTTCTTTCCTTCTATGTTTCTCTAATGAGGAGTTATTGAATTGCTTAAAAAGGGACCTGATTGGTGTTTCATATTTGAACTATGATTTTTAAAATATATAATGACTGCAAATTCACTACTGGCCTTTGAAACCAGGATAAATAAAAGAATATAAGAAAAAATTCACTATAATGGCTATAGAGGATTGACCCTTGCTGGATACCAGGTGGCCACAAAAGCTGCTCTACCACTCCCCTCCTCAACTGAATAGGGGAGAGAAAATATAAGGAGAGACAGGGCAGGGAGAGATCATTTTTCACTTACTGTCACAGGCAAAAGAGACTTGACTTGAGGAGAGTAATAGAATTTATTACCAATCAAATCACAGAAGTGTATAGAGAAAATAAAACCAAACCTTAAGTTCTGTCTACCCCTCCTCTCCTCGCAGGTTCAGTACTACTCCTAATTTCTTGTGCTCCTTCTCCAGAACAGTGCAATGGGACTTGGAACAGGGCTTGCATTCTGTTCTTCACCCATTGCTTCTGCCACTTCCTCCTCAGGGGTAGGACTACTCATACTCTTCCCCTGCTCCAGTGTGGGGTTCCTCTCATGGGAGACTTCTTCTGAGAGTTCTCCTGTGTGGGTCCTTCACAAGGGTTGCAGTTCTTCACAAACTGCTCCACCATGGGCTTTTCTCTCCATGGGGTCACAGCTACTGTCAGGAGCCTGTTCCAGCAGGGCCTTCCCTTGGAGTGACAGAATCCTTTGGGCATCCACTTGCTCTTGTGTGGGCTCCTCCAAGGGCTGCAGGTGGATCTCTGCATTCTCGTGTTCCTCCATGGGCTGCAGGGGCACAGCTGCCTCACCATGGTTTGCACCAGAGGCTGCAGGGGAATCTCAGCTCCAGTGCCTGGAGCAGCTCCTGCCCTTCCTTCTGCACTGACCTGGGTGTCTGCAGAGTTCCTCTGACATAATCTCACTCCTTGAGTGAGATTATCCTTGTTGTTACAATTGTGCAGGAGCTTTTTGCTCTCCTTGTTAAATCTGTTATCCCAGAAGCACTACCATTATTACTGATGGACTCAGCCTTGATCAGTGGCAGGTCAGTCTTGGATCCAGCTGGCACTGGCTCTGTCAGACATGTGGGAAGCTTCCCAGAGAAGTCATCCCTTGTAGCCCCACATTACTAAACCTTGTCACTCAAACACAATGGCCCACTCTCAGTATATTGAAAATATTTTCCATGTGTGAAAGTGAACGCTCTGTACTTAAGAGGTACAATAGCCAGGGATAGAATATATAGCTCTATGCACTGGCAAAAGCATGCATCCCAAAATTCTCCAAACCCTCTTGTGAGAGTAGCAAAAAGAAATCTTGATAGACTGATGTAAAGCTCTGAGAATAACTGAAAGAAGAGTTGTGAGTATTCAGTCCTGAAAAGGCATTGCTGAGAGACACAGCTATCTATATTTACAAGTGTTTCATTTCACCAAAAACATCCTGTAATCTTGATATTAAAGATACCCCAGTGCTTATTCACATGAATTGCAGGCTGGGAACTGATGCCATGTCATCTTGTCATGCCAGCTCTGCATTTGCTCCTTACACTTCTGTCATCCATTAAAAGCTGAATAGAAAATGTTTCACAAGTAACAATGCAGTTCACAATTATGTTATTTGTTAAAATACTTGTAACTCTGAAAAAGAGCAAGTCCCATGTTTTATAGATAAATTAGGTTTTTTAACAGATACATTAGGTATTTTATCAATACTTTTCTGAGCATAGTGCTGAATTCTGATCAACTGGAAAATTATTAAGTCCAGTAAGTACAAGGATAAGTTCAACATTTACTTACAGATTTTAAATCTCATGTGTTTTGTTTTTTAAAATTATTTTAAATATTTTCTATTTTATTTTGTTTATTTTTAATTATTTTTGGCTGGAAAGTTACTGAAAAAATGAAAGAAATTATCTGAAATTATTTATTTGGCTCTATCTTCTGTTTGTTGTGATATCTTTCTGTGAGAAATATGGGTCTAATTCAGAATCTTTAGCAATTTGATGTCTGTTCTTCCCTTCCACGTCATTTTACTTTGTGACCTAAAGACACAGTATTTACACAGCATATAATCACAAAAATAATACAATTAATTGTTTATAGGCATTATTTTTCAAATGGGAATTTCTATTTATTTTAATATGCAACATTTACCGAGTAATTTTGTAGATACAAAAATGATGCAATGTGTAATTTGGTGTGTCATTTCAGAACAGCTCTTGTACTAGGATCAGCTTCAGAAACCAGTGGTGATTAAAAGTATAAATTCTGTCAGCCATTTGTAGGAACATGCCTGTGTTGGGTTTTGAGCTTATGTGACAGAGGATGAGGTAAAAATAAAATAATTGCTTTTAGTGGTTTGAGGGTTAGGTGACATGCAGGAAAAACACTAGTTCAGAATGTTCATTTTCCTTCAGTCCATTCTTGTTTCCATTTCATTCTGAGGAATGTACTGCTCAACTGCAGATCAGCATCACTTCTATGCTTCTAGCACTAATAATTTAAAACCTTACATCTCTGATATTGGTTCCCTGCTAAGCCTCTACCCTTTCAATTATAATATTGACTTTTCTTTATAGTTTCTTGCAATACTTCTTGTTATGTTATTGGTATGAATGCTCATTCCTAAAAAGGTCAAAGGAACACTGCAATGTACTTCTCAGCCTTTGTACAGAGGATTGCAAGCTTGTGAAAAGGGACTTTTTTCTTTCTTTTTCTCTTGAAAATAACAAAAATTCCTAACCTAATTTTATCAAGTGTATTGAAAAGGTGTATTTCTGTGTATTTGCCAAGTAAACATGCTCTCCATAGGTCAGTTATCTGCAAGATACATCATAATACCTGCAGCTTGCAGAAGATGGCCATCAGTGATGTGCACGAGCTTAAGAAAGGTCTTTCCAAACTATTGCAATTATGACTATATTGAGATGTTTTTTTCCTCTGGGGGAAAAAAAAATCTTGTTCTTGCTAACATTTGAGATAAATTAACTTGGTTAATGTGTGTTTCTCTAGCACTTCCCCTGTCTTCTTTACTTTCCCAGAAGTAAATGCTAGCTCCTTGCCCTTGTGGACCAAAGTTTAATGGATAGCATGTCAAAATGGAAGTAGCAGGTGGTGTACCAGTAAGCATTTCTGCAATACTATTGAGAAACAGAAATGTGAAATAATTACACTAAAACCAATATTTTATTTAATGTTTTCAGGCATCAGCAGGAATTTATTACCTATCAAGCAGACCTAATTTCAGGCACAGCTGAATACCAACCAGAAAGAAAGTGGCCTTCAAGTTTCTCTTCAATTTTGCTACACATGTTTTGAAGATATCAAGGGACCCAGGTTAATCTGCATTTGCACAGAACCAGCTGTTACTGTCTGCATCATTACATTTCAATATGTATTCCAAAAGCAAAACTATTTTTTTCTTTCAACTTCAAGTTCTTTCTTTGTCTTCTTATAGGCCTTGTTGCTGTTTTCTTGCTTCATCATCCACTTCTAAAGTACAATTTCTTATTTTTATCCTGTGTGATTTCATTTTTGACCACATTCACAAGCATGTATGGACCAGCAAATTTCTGGACTGGGTTAGACTGTAGCTTTTCAATTTGTCTTGCTTACAGCAGGGCAATATGCTTCTCTCAACAGCACAGTGTCTCATGGCATGACATCTCCACTGCTGCAGGAAAAACACTAACTTCACCCAGGACTGGAGTGGGGACTCCCCTTTCTTTCCTCCTTTGTCAATATGTTTTGAAGCAAGGGTGCAAAAGAGGTATTTCTTTAATTTGAGAAAAAAAAAAAGACTAATATTTGGATACAATTATTTTACTTACCCTGTTTTTGTGTCTAACACTTCACTGTCTGAACATTACAAACCTGTTATTCATTACTATTTGTTTTTTTTTCTGTACAGAGGATGCACATAAGATATTATTTAGTTAACATGATTGTCTATCTCAACTTGTACAGCTATAAAGATCATAAAATGTTTCACACACCTATCAATAATTGACATAGGATAGCACTGATACTTTAATATTTATGCTATATATAATACTTCCAGCATTTCTGGCATTAGCTTTAAAGTTCTGTGTGAACATAAGAACAGAACTATTGGTGAGCTGATGACTTTAACATTTAAATAGTCCAAACTTTCAAAGGATCTTTTAAAATATTTCTGTTCTTTATTTTATGCATATTTAGTCTTTAAAACAAATAGGTTGATAAACCAGGGTGCACAGTGCTGCCCTTTGAAAGGGGAGATGAATGAGACAGTGCAAGGGAGTGCAGCTATAGCATGATAATAGAAGAGGCAAAGGCCAGCATTGGATGGCACTGGGAATATAAACAGCAATCAGTTAAAGATAGGAAATGTGGACAAAATTATTTTGAGGGTAACAAAATGAACAAAGAGCTAGTACCTAACATGTAAAATATATGTGTTCAAAAAAAATAGAAAGTTAAACTGTAATATGGACTTGTAGACTTACATAGCAAAAGCAAGGTGTAAAGTTGTGTTAGAAAATACTCATAAGTAGTCCCAAGTGAATCCCAGACTAAGGAAAAGAAAATGCCACCATCAAAACCACATATATATGGTGAAGAATTTGGGATGCTGTCACTTTGATGTAATATCCTTATTCTTTCTTCTTGAGGAGTACTAGTATTGTGTATCTGAACTGTAAGTGTAATGTGAAAGAAAGACAATACACTAGGAAAATTTTGTGCAATAGTTACTAATTGCATTAATATTAATATTTAATTTGCCTTGATTGAATATTTTGGATTGTGATTGACATCACTGTGTCAAACTAGCTGTTATTAATGTCATGGTTTCTTTAGATTTTTAAGATTCAAGTTACCCTAAAGTTCTTGAATTCCTGCAAAAAATGTGCATCCCTTTTTCCCCCATTACAAAACATGAAATGTAACATGGCCAGCCTTCCAGCACAGCTCACAGAGACTCCACCACTTCCTGTATCTCAGAAGTTGCCTGACTAGGTCAGGAATCATGGCTTTATTATGTGCTCAAAGCTGAGTAATGGGAACTTGTGAATTTTTTAACCACACAGGGTGTGCCATCTGTCATTTGTCGGGGAATGTGCATACAGCATGTACAAGGTTGGTTCATAGACCATGTGTTCTACCCCATCCTAAACATTGGGTTGATGTGATCTGGGGGTTGGTCTGGTGGTTGGCTTGTTTCTTGTCATTTACAGTCACTGGGAACCTTGGGAGCAATAAGAGTGTATCTAAGCATGGAGACTAGCAACAGATTTTGCACATCATAAGTGTATCTTCTCTGTGTCTAACAAGTTCTGGAAATGTAGCCTTGATTTTTCTGAGATCTGTATGACAGATTTTATCATGATAAATTGGAAAGACAGCATAAAGATTGCCGTATCAGCTAGTACTCTGCCAAGACAAACATTATTTGTTTACTTTCTGTCTGACTGTTATTGCCTACCACACAGTCTGCCTTTTTTATCACCTATTTAATGAACTGCAGAACTATCTTTCATTTGTGCTTGTTATTCATCTTGGCACAAAGTTTCTGAATGGGTGTGTTAATAGAATTAATGCACAGCAGTAAAAAAGAGTAGAATCCCAGAAACAGAATTAACAATCTAATTTACTTTCACCAAACTACTACTGAGTGAACACATATGCCACTGAAACAGATTAGCACAAGTGCAGCATCTAAAACATTAATGAACTGCAGTGGACGTGAGTGCCTGCTCTGGACACTGAAACCTGCACATGTGTGAATTGCAAGAAGCAGGTTATACAACATCTGCCATTAAAATTTGAGCTAGATTATTTAGCATATGTTTTAAATAATTAAATGACATGATTTTATACACAGCGTTCAAATGGTTTTGAAATGCAATTATTCACATAAAACATATGCTTCTGTTTTACCACACATGCTTCTGGTTAGAAGTCCATGAAGAAGCAGAACCTGACAGGCAAACACAGCACTCTGTAATTCGTACATTTTACATGAAACATATGGTCTGCAGTCAAGCACAGAAAGCATCATATAAGGTAAAAGCCAGTACAGCAAATTAAAAATCAGAATAGCACAGGAGAACTACTTTTGAGAACTGTTTTTTGAAAGCCATTGTATCTGTTTGCTTAATTTATTGAGACTATTCTTTATGACTTCCATGCTATGAGCATTGCTCTTCAGTAATAGCATTTTAATATCCTTCCAGAGACTAAGCAGCAAAGTGACTATACTCTTGTATCTCTGAGGTGAATATATGAAAGTCAACATTACTTAACATATCTCTGTTCAGCAGAGACATGGTAAAAAGAAAGATTGAGTTAAGTCCTATTTCCTCAAAATCCATTCTTTTTTTTCATCTTTGCTGTTGTTGTTGTTCTTGTTTTAGACTTTACAGTGTGTACTAATTTATTTCAGGATTACCATTGGAATGTCTCAGAGCTGGAGAGGAACATCAGCTAACAGCATGCTGGGGCATCACTTTAATAGATTTGGTCAGTCAGATGAAAAACCTTCCATTATAACCATCTCCTAAATCTGATCTGTTATGTGAAAGATACTAAAGCTCTTGCCTTTCTTTGTCTGTGATAGAAAATGCATTATGTGTCTTCAAGAATTATACACAAAAGGAGTTAGATTCTGTTTGTAAAACAAGCATGCCTGCTGGGTTTAATCACCACAAGCAAAAATCCCTTTAAATCTGCTACTAACAGCACTTTGGCATCTTTTATTAGTGAGTCTATAAAAGCCTCTTTGATTTTTCAAAATACATTGGAGCTGTTTTCTTTATAAGTGGTGGTACAACAATATTCTAACTGACCTTCATCCTTGCTATTGCTTTTGTGCTCTGCATATTCTCTTCTAATATTTAAAAAAAAAAAAAGAAATAAACTCAGGCAAAGAACTGAGATGATTAGTCATTTGCCTTTCATCTCTGGGGCTACAGTCAAATGTGCTTTCAACAGGAGTATCTTATTATCTTCAGATCAGATGTCTTTAGGTCTACAGTGTAATGTGTTTTGATGACCTTGGATTCTAGGCCAAAACAAAAGAAAAGAACAAACGCTTTCTTGTTTCTATTTGAATACTAAAAATTTCATATTGTCCTAATTGATTAGAGGACAAAACCTTCTGCTGATTCAGAGAGAACTGAGAGAAGAGTAGAAAGTGTGGAATTGTACCTGCCATCATTTTATATCACCTCCATTTAAGAAGCAAAACTTCATGTAATCATATATCAAATATACTTTCCATTTAAAATTTGAATCCACTACAAGTCAGTTTTAGTTATACCTCTAGAAATAAGTAATAATATCCTTACACTAATTTCAACCAAACAAAAGATAATTAGACATCGAGTGTGGGTGGTATCCTCTCAGTTCATCAGTCTGCAGAATGGTTTTATATCACAATTTAAAAGATCCAAGAGACATGCTCTATAACCAGTAGCACAATACAGTCATGTAGAGGTGATCTTTTACAAAAGTTATGAGTAGTGGCTGAGCTTGTCCTGATATGGAAAAATTACAAAAAATAAGCTGTAAATAAATTTTACTTCATTTAGATTTACATATAATAGCTTTTTTTTTTCTCCAAGTGCATGCCCACTTGTCACAGAATCACAGGATATTTTGGTTGGAAGGGACATTCATGGTCATTGAGTTCCACTCCTTGCCACGAGCAGGGAAACCTTCCAGTAAACCAGGCTCCTCACGGCTCCATCCAACCTGCCCTTGATAGATTTCACTTCATGATCTTTGAGAAGAATCTCACTCAATATATTAGAATCTCACTCAATATATTATATTAGCTTTCAGCCATTGTTTTCATGCTATGAATATTTTTGAGCTGAAACCTGGTGAAATGACCTCTTCTGAGACGGTAAGTGAATAAGAGTGGTTTTAGTAGAGCTTCAGGGACTTAAGTAAAAGGTTAATTACCTCTCATTAGGGTCTTTACAACTGTGTGTATTAGTCTAATATATGTCATATCATTTAGATTCAAACAGCATTATTTCCTAAAACCCATCTATGAATAGCAGCTACTCTTAATTGTAAAGAACTGATCAATTGACTTCTGTTGCCTTATGTTAATTTTCAGTTCTGACGACAAAATCAATAGGAGGCCAAAAAAAACCCCCAAAACATCTGTCACCTGATATATAGATTAATCATTCAAACAGCTGAAGTCTAAAAACCTTATTTACTCCATTCAGTTACCTAATTATGGCAGGAATCCAGGAAAATCTAAAGACCTCCAGAACACAGAACCAATTATATTGGGTTTTAGTAAAGTTCCACCACCGTCCTAGACTGTAACAAGTCACAGAACAAAACTTTTAGCTGTTCATTATTCCAAAAACATAGACTGTACAGAACAGTCTTAACTATCCTAGAACTTTGGGATGTTTTACCTTTTTTTTCCCTCACCTTACCAAAATGGCAACATCTGTAGCTGATGGCTTTTCCTGCAGTGCCCATCTGCAGTGGTGTATCTCGAAAACTGTTACAGGAGGAGTTTGTGATCCACATACTTGATTTCTATGCAGGTGCATGGTGACCATTTACCAACGAGCTCCCGAGGAAAAGGGGGAGTGGGGAGCAGTGGTCAGTTTGTGGCAGTTCATCCCTTCTGCTGCCTTGCTCCACGTGCAGTCCCTTCAGTGGGATGCAGCCCTTCAGCAGACACTCCTGTATGGGTCTCTCCCACAGGCCATAGTTCTGCAAGAACTGCTCCAGCATGGCACCTAGCAGAGGCTGCCCCACAACCCCTCCAACAAAACTTTCCCTCTTAAAACCTAGACACCCTTATTCTAAGTTTTCTCCTTATTCTTGAAGAGAATATCTGAGTACACCATATCTGAAAGCAAAAGCAGACATAAAATGCTATTAAAAGCTATTTTTTCTGTAGCACAGAAGCAATCCTCAGGCATTAATTTTTTAAAAAAATATATATAGTGCATTAGAGACTAATTAAGATACCTCTCCCAGAATTTATAAAGTCTGATAAACTGCAAAAATGTGGCATGTAAACTCCACTTCATTGGCACATATACAGAGCAATGATTCTTTCTTTACATTCTCATTAAAATTATTTTCCTGTGTGTTTTAGCATAGAAGTTTTTACTTCACTTATCCCAACTGAATGCTAAAAAATCAGATGTTGAAAGTGTCTTTAGAGAAAAGAAGTAAGTTGCTACCTAAAATTAAAAATATTTTGCTTGAAATAGAATCTTATTTAAACACACAGATTGCCATACATTGAATATACAACTTGCCTATAGGCAAATCAAGTAGAATTGCATGACAAGTAGTGGAAGGAACAAAGGCAATAAAAGCAATATGCTGTAAATAATTTCATAATGGACCAGGTCAAGTTTTAGTTATAAAAGCACCAGAGGATTCAGCTATATTCTTGATTCTTAAATATTAATCTTATATGCTGCTAATACAATATTAATAATCTATTTATTTAACAATAATTTAAAAAAAAGAGTAAAAAGATAAATGAGTAATAAAATCTTTTTATCAAAGAATATATATAGTTGCAGTGATGTTACACACACCTCATAATGTGAAATTCAAGATAATGAATTATAATAAGGACCTTGATAAAATATTCAGAGAAGCTGGAACCACCTGCAGCAGAAATTATACAAGGAGTAGCACTCCTAGCAGACATATTTTTGGCTAAGAACAAATAGTGATGTTACAGGAACCCAGAAGCTGAACCATTTCTTCCTAAGAGAGCTATTTCCCAATACTGGCACACAGTATAAGCATATGAAGGAACTGTCTTGGGTTAGCTTGCAGAGGATTCACAAACAAAGCTTTCTTGAAATTACTAGACCTTTTTAGCCAATACTTTGTCAGTAAAGACAATATCCCCTAAAGACAGAATGTGGTGAACAATCAATAAATGAACAATTGTATTTTGTTGATCTTAAAAGAAGAAAAACTGGATCCTTTTTCTCCTTTCTGGGTCTTGAAAAAGACAAAATTATCAGAGCTCATAAAATCCATGTATAATGAAGTCATCTGAAGATAAAGCCACTCTTTCATGTATCGTTTGACAAGTAAGTGAATTCAATTAGGATCAAAGATGCAACTAGCTGTCCATAAATTGTTAGTATTTATCAGCCTTGGCTTTATACTCTATTAATTAAAAAGCTAGAAGAGATGCGTATTTAATATGCTGTTCTGAATATCTTTCTGCTTCACTAGACAAATTCCTGTTTCTTTTTGAATTAAAGTCCCTTTTAAAAATAAGCAATCATAGATAAAAGGTTCCTTTGCTAAAGATGAACCATTTTTAAGGTGGTAAAGCGGTCCGAGTTTGATCTTAGAGTAAACACATCTTTCAGCTGAACTTACTGATTTCCTAGACACTGGATTTTTTTTTCTCAATTTGACACAAATAAAAGAAAATTAGGATTTATTATAACTCTCCCTGCTACTTAATATAACCTTCACCTACTAGTTCATTAAAAAAAAAAAAATTAGTTCATTGAATCTCAACTTCCAAATAGTTTCTATGGTTCTTATATTTATACTAAATTGAGGACATCAGATACAGCTCCAGTGGCAGTGTCCCTTGAACTGAAAAAAATAAAGAATTTTTTCTTAGTTACCGATTGCTCAACAAATATATTTTAGTGCAAGTATATATTTTAAATGTTCTTTTTTAATGTTTGATATTTTTTCTAGGTATTGTTATCAAACAGCAATGCATGGCTGTATATGAGACACATCCATTCAGAAAAAAAAAAATTGCATGTTATTTAAGTATTCCTAAATTTATTTAATATATAAGTTGATTTTGTGTCACACATTTTTACAGTCTATATAAAATTTTCAACAAGGCTTTTGGCCACCAAGCCTATTATATAATTAAAATACAATTATGAAACAAAAATGCCCTAGAAAATATATTCTAATTGGTTTTGCAATCAGGCAACTCCCTTTTAATACAATGTATTAGAGTATAATATTGTGTCAACAAGCATAATTTCAATGATATATATGTCATATATAAAGAAAAATAAAAAATTTACCTTATGATTAAAACCCAAATGAAGCTGTTGATAATTGTAACATAGAAAATGATGCTGAGCACCTAGTAACCTAATGCAGTATGATTGATATTCTGTAATGAGAGGTTAGCACAATGCCATTAATATGTCAGAATAAAAGTGATTTCTAGGTAATTTGTCTTTGTGACTTCTGAAGTTTTACTTAGGTCTAGAATTCTTTTATCTTTTTTCCAGAGTCTGCAAAATTGGTCAGATTGTTCAAAATTTATTATATGTATGTAATTAGACCTGACAGTTGGGTTAGTTTCAAAATGGCTTTCAATACAATGAAAGGCTTTTCTTATCAATTACCAAGAAATTCCAAGTGGATATTCTTACAAAAAGTTTTGTTTCAAATATGTTGAAAACCAAGCCAAGTATTTTAAATCTAGTATATTTTTTTTTTCTCCTAGATTTTAAAAAAGTTGTACTTATATGATATCTTAAGAGGAAAAGAATCCAAATCAATTATTAATTTCCATTCAAAATTGTTGGGTTTTTTCTGACATCAAAAATTTGTATCTTTAGAGGAAATCAGAATCCTTTTACAAACATTATTTTGGGGAGACAAACTACATTCAATAGCATTTTTGAAATTTTATTTTAAGTTATACTAAAATTTGATTTTTAATGAACAGATGTTAAGCATTCTTAACAATACAGATGTCTTGCATGCTAAGTTGACAAACACAAAACCCCCCAGCTGTTACCTTTGTAAAGTTATATATGTATTCTTAATTGGAATATTAATCTCTTCTCTTTTTGTTCATTTCACTGTTTTTATTATCTCATTTTTGGCTTTCCTTCACAATTTTTCCATGCAGAAAAGTAACACAGTAATAGATAAGTTGTATCTGGGATGAATTGGTATGGGAATTTTCATCCAATGTGATTATGGAAATACAGTTTTAAGATTTCAAGTGTTATCATAAGTGATTCCTCTTGACAGTAAGATTTTAGGAGTCATGCAAGTTCATACTTTCTCAGCCTAAATATAAATTTTTTATTTCAGACAACATAAAGTAATGCCATGAAAGAAATCTTGCCTGCTACTTGAAAACATTAAATAATGCCTTCAAGATTAAGTTTATATATTTCAAGTGTCAGGATTGTCACAATATGTCACATTACATTCCCTTATAACAGAAGTGTTCTCACACATGGTAGCACTTGTTCATGGTCTCTTTCTCTCTTACATTTGTGCATGCATATCTATGTGTAGATTTTTGTGTGCCTGCACACACACACATAGATACAGAAATGCAAGAAAACAAAATCACATTTCAGATTAAACATAAGACATGCAGGACCCATGTTCCTGACCAAACTTACCCATCAATATTTCAGCTAAGGTAAAATGTTTAATCCTGAGAAAGGTTCTCTTGGTGATAGATTACAGAGCAAGTTCAGACAGGTATCAAGGACAACATGAGAACAGGGTACCATGCCATTTGCCCTTGTTATTGTGAGACATGAGAACAAATCATTGCAACTAACAGTGTTTGCTTTAACAGACCTTCTATTGATATAAGTCATATCAATAAAAATATCCCCAAAATCTTCATCTATCTTTTACTGGGCTAGATAGTGAAGGAATTCCAGGAGTTAAGTACTGCTTTCTGTCTTGTTATGCTTTCTTTTCAGCTTCCCTTACTGCGCTCAGTAAGGAATTAATAATAGCATGAAGATGATCACTGAAGCAGGTAAAGTAGTTGAAAAGTAAATCACATGACACAAGAAATCTTAACACTCAGGACTAGCTGAAAATAATAAAACATAGCTCATAATCCCAGTTCTGTTTTGCTTTGTTTTTTTCCTCCAGCACAGTAGTGCTTCTATTTTGATACAGTTCTGGCTGTCAGAAAGTGATCTGACTGGGATCAAAACTCAAAAGCATGGTGTACCAGCACTTCAGAGATCAGAGCCACTGTCAGTGGGATTTTGCTACCAGCTATTAGAGATAGCAAAATGGAGAGAAGCAAAGGAGTGAAAGCTGATCTTTCTCATGCTGAAATCAATAAGAGATTTGCCACTGACTTCAAAAGAAACAGTGTAAAATACACAACCAAGGAGAGAACGGTCAGAGGAGTATCTAGAAAGAGGAGGAATGTAAGGAACAAAGCATGAAATTTAGGGAGTGAGGAAAATTATTTGGGAAAAGGCAAAAATGCAACAGGTTAGAAATAGGGAGAAATTTTGATCTCAGAAAATTAGTTTTTTATTTCCCATCTTTATCCTAGAAGTGAGAGTGAACAGACAGTTCCTAAAGCATATTAAACAAGTGAGTTTATGTGTACACACACATGCATGCATATATATCAATTATAGGAATATTTGTGTATTTACTCATGTTTTCATTAGATTTAAATTCCAGAGAAACAAAGACTGTCTGCATGCTGAGGTAAGGCTGCAACCACATTTAACCCAAAGAGAACTTGTGGAAGTTTTGAGAGGCCTTGGGCAATTTCACCAGTGCTGCCAGGCTGGAGGCTTTATGGCAGGTTTGTTTACTACTGTTCTTCTTGCAATCAGTCTGCCCTGTTTCCAAGCCTTACATACATGTCTTGCAGCATGAACTGTGGCATAACAGGGAAGACAAGTAAAAAGGAAAACAGCGTCTGGCTCTGTTTTGGTAAAATAATTTCATCTGGTTGAAACCTTATCTTAGGACTCTGACCTGAATTTGTTGTTCAGATTTCTCTATGTATTCAATGGAGAAGGAAAGTTTTCTCCGGCAACAGATTTGTCAATATTTATTTTAGAATTGTGGAATTCTTTACTCTAGAATTTTTCCCTTCCTCGTGGGAGGATTCTTATTTTTCATTGATGAGTTAGCAATCCTTAATGACTCATTTAGAATAAAAAATTGCTTTTAAGGTTACAGTCAGATAACTGACCCTTTCATAATACTTATCCATTCTAATTGTATACTATAATTATGTATAATTATAGAAAGCCCAGTTAAAGGCTATACCACTTGAAATAAGACAATATTTCAAACCTGAGCAAATTCATTTATATTAATGATACATAGTTTAAAATCCACTCATTTAATTTTTGCACTTGGGATGAACAAACATAATATAATAAAAAAATACACATATACATGAAATACTGAGGAATTTTATAAATTAAGAAACAATTTATCCTGAATAAATAGATTACATTAGTAAATAAAAGTAAGATTAATAAATGTTTCTGATTTCATAAGTTTTGTGCATTACCTAAGTGACCTTAGGTAATGATTCAATAATGACAGTACTCCATTGAAAAAATACCCATATGAATGTGTGATTTTTTTTTATGCATGCATGCATTGTTTTAGTTCCTTTGTGCATTATTTATTATCTGAAAAGTAAGAAAAGTTGGCTCTGAAAAAAGTCATCATAAAGTGTCGACACACCAGGTAACAAATCAATGGTTCTTTAAATGACTTTGCTTTCTGGAGGAAAATATATTTCAGTTTGGGGCCCTAAATTCATTATGTCTCAGTGCATACTGAGTGAAAAACACTATCTCTGTCATTAATGTGTTTATAAAAGGGTCTTGTCTTCAACACCAAAGTTCTTGCTTGCTATTTTATGTATTCTTTGATGTATTGTTTGACATTAAAAGCTAATGCACACATCAGTTTTCAAAGACTTTTAATTGATTTTAAAATGTAGGTAATTTTTTTAACAGGAGTTAGCTTATGTACATTATTAGCTTTGAAGAATTATTGCAATACCTCTGTGAGAAATTTAGATTCAATAAAAAATACATTTTTAAAAACTCTTCAAGCCTCATATTTAAAAAAAAATCAATTTTAATGATTTAGTTTTTCCATAGTTATGATCCACACCTAAAATTTTCAAGCCTTGATGAGTTTTTGAGTTTCTTTTATTTTTATTCGCTAAGTATTTCTTCATAAAGGCAAAAACATAGACAAGACAATTTAACTAAGTTAAGCCATATAATACAAAAATAAGCAAACAAGACCAGGTCTATATTCAGCAGATTTTTAGAATACCACAAGCCTGTTTTATTGGTCCTCTTTAATGGTATGACAAAGAAGTATCATGAGAGAAGTTTATCATCTACAGAAATTTTATTTCCAAATATTATGTGTTAGCTTCATAGGAATACCAAAATCATAATGAAATATGAAACATTATAAAACTGGTAATAGATATAAATTTCTGGCTTTTTTTGTCATACATCAAGCTACCCTGCTTCACAATTTTTTTCTGTGTATCTCCCTAATCAAAATGGAAACAAGTGTAAAGTTTTTTGGGGCAATATTAAGGTAAGGAAAGCTCTTAAGACTGGATATTGTCTCTTCCATACAGGACATAGAGAAATAAACAGAGAAACTATGATTGTTCTGCTTCCCCAAGTCACTATAGGGCAGCACTGGTTCTGTTGAAGCTGGGTAGCTCCTTCCCAATTACCTTCTCACAGATGTTCTATGTTGGGGTAGTCATCTGACATTCATCAGTGCTAACTAAAATAATTTTGCACATCTACCTATCCTGTTCACACTCCTGAAACTTTTTTATGTTCAAGAAGCAGAATGTAGGCACGTTCTTCAGTGAATGATTAAGCAAACAAGTAACCCAGAGCAGTTACTGCTCACAAAATTAATCAACTTACTTTGTGTAACTTAATGAGAGTTACTTGTATTTTGAGTTCAACTCAAAATCCAAATATTGATTAGCATGATCTTATGGTATTATTAGTTGGGCTTCCAGTTAGTAGGTAAAGAACTAAAATAAGTTTTTTATTACTCTAATTTTTAGGCTAGACTTTTTAGACTGTCAGTGCAATTAATTTTTGAATAGCAATATTTAGAATGTTCTTATACCACTTTTAGGTGGTCTCCATTTAATAACTAATTTTAATATCTCATGTAACAGAGTATATCATTGCAGAAGTTAATTTTGTGCTGACCTAAAGCTTCTCTGTCCTATGCCTCTAGATATACAGATATTTAAATATAGATATTTAAGGGGTTTGGTAGATGTGATGTTGCCAGAACATCACATCTTTCCAGAAAAACTTTCGATCCCTGTTTGCTTGAATTTTGACATAGTTGTATTTCTTTTCCCTCTCTGTGAATAAGGAAACAGAATTAAATGTTAGCATTAGTATTTTGATAATCTTGGATCTGGGATCTGCAAAGACTATTACTAAGCAGTCAAAGAAAGGGAAGGCCTTATTCTTAGATCAACATCAAAAGGGAAAATTATTGGCAGAGATTGACTTCTTTTTCCTTTCTCTGAAGACAATAATTTCTTATTAATTTTGAAGCTGTAAGAATTTCACCCTTGTCATCTTAAAAAGCTCTTTTTACAATTTCAGCTGTGTCCCTGGAGAATTCATCTTCAGTAAGGATTTTTCAGGATAGAGGACAGTATTTCTTTCATTTTCTGCTCCTGACAGCTACAGGTAATAATATCACTAGGTGAAGAGATGAGATCTTCTGCATTCAGAACACTTCCTAATAAAGCCAGGTAAGACGTGGGAGAAAAATGCATCACTCAAAGTTAAAGAAAAAAGTACTGAACCTCAAGTGACATCTGGAGCTGAGCAGGTGATTGCAGTTTCCAAGCAGGAAGAGTGTATAAAATCAGGAAACCCAGGGTAAGGGCCACTGATCCTAAAAACTAAAACAAGTACAGGAGAGCAGGACTTGAGTGGTCTGGTCAGAGTCCCTCTCTTATTTGAGGACTGTTTGGACAGATAATGCACATTTTAATAACTTTAATATTCTGCTAACTTAAATGAAAACATGGATAGTTACAAAAGGGATGAAAATTCAGTAGTAACTCGGCTTTCCCAGAGAACATAACAGGCATATTTTTCATGTTTGAATCACTGAAGAGGGTTATGCTATTTTTTTGCAGATTTTGTGGTAGTAAAGAGTGCAGATATTCACTTACCCTAATGGCATAGGAAACTGGGAAAAACCAAAACTTTCTTCAGCAGACCATCATAGCACCGCAGCAGGCAAATACAGAGGAAGCAGGACTAAATGGGGCTGAAATTTGTTTGAAGTCTCTCATTTAAACTATAGAATACAAGACTGCATGCATGTGGCTTGAACAATAGGTAGAGCTGCAACCCACTTGTAAAGAGGTATTTTCATGAAGGATTGGTTAATTTACATGCAAGGGCTGTTCCCAGGGTACACAAACACTTTGAACAAGAACTATGAGAGCAGCATCTAAAACCCAAACCAAACAAAATAATGTGATTCTTAGGGAAAAAAAAAAGAAAAAAGGTGGAAACTGCAACCAGAATACAGAAGCAAAGAAATCAAAATACTGAAGTGCAACTTAGAGAATGTGGGATTTCCAAACAAAATCCTGGTAACCATAGGGAAGTGGTAGGAACAAGACATGAGATAAAAATAAAGAAAAAAAAGAAAAATTCGAGGGAAAAAAGGTTATTTTATACAGCTTCACTAGAGGAATAATAAATTACTGATCTAGTGATGTCAGTAATAACATCGGTAATAATATAAATTCCATTAATCTTACTTTTTTATATTGGATAAGAAAATATAGAGATATCATTTTTAGCAAAAGCAAAGTAATAGAAGGAGATGTATATACTTCACATACAGTGCAGGTGGAATAAAAGATTCCCTGTGTAGAATTCCATGGTGGTTGGAAGGATGCAATTCCTGTTTAAAGGAGAACTATGAAGAAAATAGTGAACAAAAGCCTCTGAGCAGCGGGACAGTGCAAGGCTTGGATTGGATTGCACTGTGATACTGGACTGTCCACAGTGTGAAGGGAGCATGGAGTGTCTACTGATTTTACAGAACATAAGGATATTTTAGCGAGGTGTTTATCCAGAAGACAAGCTATGGTTACAAACACATCTCTGCTTACAGCTGTGGGCTGAATTCTATTAGCCCAAGTGGAAGATGGAGGAAGAAAGCCTGCAAAAAGATTGAACACATTAACAGCCTCTGAAAGTAGCACAGACTGAATGAAAAGCCAAATTGTGATAAGAAAGTCTTCCAATAAAGGAAATACCTTCTTTGATTGAAAAAACACCTAACAGGACACTGAAGGAAGTCACAGTCTATTAGAACTGACTGAAGACATGCTGACCAGTTTATTCAGTGAAGGGTGTTCACTGTGATAAATACAATGATTTTAGTTTTGTTTGGATAAATATCCTTTTCCTTCATAGCAGTAGTTTTCCACATTAAAGAGACAATTGGAGTCTGAGTGAAAAGATAAGAAAAAACTATTGAACTATTGAATTTCCATTTTTCTTTACAATGTGTGCTTTCAATGACTTTTTTGGTTTGGTTTTACAAATAATTCATGCATGCTCTGTTCTAAGAGAAATCACTGTAATTTTCACTTGAAATAAAGACTCATTTTACAAAAAATTGAATAGTGCCACTTTTTAGAATTACCTGGCACATCTAATTACAAGCCTGCTTTCTAGAAAAAAAACAATGTTCTCCTGACAAATACACTTTGTGTGGTAGAGTATTCCCCTTTGGTTGAGAAGCAGATGTATATACACTTAAGAAAACAGAGAACAACACAAATAGAAAGTATGAATCCATGTTACCCTCCTGGGAAGCTGACTGTCTGCTAAACAATTCAACATAGGGATAAATATGAAACTTAAACTGATGTCATATATAAATGCATGCAGAGCTACATGTTTTGATTCAATTCAGATATGAGTTCAAAGTTGAAAGTATATTGTTTTAATTGCATGATTTTTAAGGATACTTACAACTAAATCTGCACCTTCAAATTCTTGATGCCTTGAATTAGTTTCCAAGATAAGTATTCAAACTTTTAAACTAGTTTATCACTGCTACCCTCTACATTATTTTATATTACACTACATGTCATATTAAATAAACAATAATGTTATTAAGAAAAATTACATCTAATAAATATATACTATATATTAAATATATATGCACATAGTGCAGCATATTTAATATTATGGATGTATGTTCATTAAGAGTTGTTATTAGCATTTAAATGATGCAGTGATAACTATGGCGGAGACTCCTCTGCCATGAGGAGATTGATTCTCCATTCAGGTTTTGATTGATACTGTGCAATAAATGAGGCCAAATCACACAAAAGAGAAAATGATACTTTAGATGAAAACCCACAGATCTCTTCTAAAAGGGCATATTGCATTTGTATCACTGTATTGGATGGAATTTATGGGATGGTGGGATGGAATCAACTTTCTTCTTAACAGCCTGAATGGTCCTGTACTACAGATTTATGAATAAAATTCTTCAGTGTTTTGATAACACACCAGTGTTTTGGCTATGACTGACAGTTCTTGCACAGTGTGAAGGGTTTCTCTTTTTTGCACTATGCCCCCACAACAAGACTGCTGGAGGGGGACAAGAAGTTTGGAAGTGACAAAACTGGGACACCTGACCCAAACTGTCTAAAAACAAGAGGAAGGAAGGATATTAATGGTTATGGAATTTGTCTTCCTGAGGAAACATTATGTGTGCTGAGGCCCAATAATTAATCTCTTGTGTTCTTCCCAGAAAGCAACAAAACATCTACCTGGAAATGAAAAACAGTGAATAAATTCCTTATTTTGCTTCGCTTATGCACAGAACTTTTGATTCACCTATTAAACTTCCTTTATCTTGATCCACATCTACTCTCCTTCATTCTACTTTCTTCTCATCGCATGGGAAAGGAGGGTGAACAAAGAGTTGTGTGGATGATTGGCTGCTAGCCAGGTTCAGCCCAGAGAAATCACACATTCTACACAATAAGCAAAAGAAGATTGATATTGATGCTTGTGTAACGTGAAAAAATATCCTTACAGTCAATACATGAATTGAAAAATCTGTCTGAAATGAGGACTGAATCAGAGATTTACAATCTAACAATGGAGTGCTTTCTCTTCACACACAGTTTCCAAACCCAAAAGTGTTAAAAACAGCAGTTGATCAAGTCAGTGCAAAGCCTACTGTTTGCCAAATGAATGATACAAAAACTGCAATGATTGGATCATCGTGTGAATATTTTGAATAATGTGGATAATAAGAGTGTCATTGATATCAGTAATTCAAGCAAGATTTTTGTAGAGACAGCAGTAAATGTTAAACAAAACTGAGTGTCAGCATAACTAAAATAAATAAATACCACTTTTCTAAATTTTCAGTGATCATTAGAGCACTAGCTAAAGTGTTCAAAGAATGAATGCTTAGTGCTGAAAAGAGAGACACATAAAAAGAAGATAAGCAGAGAAAAATCTCAGACTTTACAGACTTATTATAGGGAAAAAATATGTCAATTTCCTGAGGAAAAAAGGAACACAGTAAAGACACAGTTTTCAGAAGTAGCAAGGGAAATAAATTCTTCATGAGTTAAAAAAATTTTTATCACCTGGCTATATTATAATGAAAGGGAGAAAAACCAAAGTAGTAGAAAGTGTGGAAAAAAAAGAGCATAGGAAAACCTTGAAGTCCCCAGCTGCACATTCTCAGTAAATTTTTCTCTCTCAAAGTAGATGCTAAAGCAGGAACTTACTGAAGTATGTGAAACTACAGTACTCAAGGCAGGAAGGAAGATACTGTGAATAAAGTTGGAAAAGAGTCTCTGGTTCATTCCAACAGGCAATAGAAAATAGAAAGGGAACATTCTTCCAATTCAGTAAGCAAACCAGAAAATATGACACATCCATAGGGACAGACATCTAAAACTTTTTGCTATGTTTTTAGGATAAGTAAGAATCCACAGATGTATGAGAAGATGAGGCCCATACCATGAACAGTCTTTAAAGAAATCTTAATCACAATTACACCTCTGAGAGTTTTGGCCCTGCCTTTGCCTACACTAAACTTCCAGAATCCCAGTCAGTGCTGGCTTCAAGCCATAGTAATTATATCAGTATAGAATTATGTCTGACTGAATGAATGTTTATTGTTTTCACTAAACATTTTACAACCAGCTAATTTAGTGGACATAAATCTATGTAGTTTCAGGGAATTACAGGGTTTGATGTATAACCATTATCATCTGGCATATTAGTGGAAAGTAGTTCAAAATGTTTAAAATACGTTGTTACATTAGGCTGTTAAAGGAAGAGAAGCACTTTTAAGCCACACAGTTTGAATCGATTTTTCCTTTATTATGCAGGGACATTTAATATGTAATCCTGATCACATAAAGGCAAAATGAAAGGCTAACCTTGATTTTGGAAATTGCTGGGGCAGAAGATTTGCAAGGAGTATGATGTAGATTTCATTGTGTCTTTTCTTTGTACAAGATGTATATAAAGATTACTAGTCTCAGATCTTAAATGTTTTTGGTGGTCTGAGACAAGTCAGTTCTATAAATTATTCTAATCTTTCCTACATTAAAATCCTCACAGGCTGGTTTAAGTTTTATGCTGGATTGTCACCATATAAATTTCCTGGACAAGTCAAACACATGTCATTTACAATTACATTATATGATATAGGAATGAGGTAATATAAGCTTGCACTATTCAAGCAATGTTATGTGTAGCTCCTAATAAACTTAAGAAGATATTTTTATCTGGTAAAGCACAAAACTATAACAAATGGTGAAGTAATTCTTTTTTAATGAATAGCAGAGAAATGACAGTATGTATGTTGGTGAAAGAAAAATAATAGCAATAATAATGTTTATTAGTACTTTTCCTTCATCATACATTGCTATTCCTCTTGAGAAAAAATGGGGCGAATATATACTAAGTGTCCATATTTCCAGAACTGATAAATAGAAAGACATTAATTCCCTGAACACCATGTTGTTGGAAACTGGAAAGATATTCTGAGTATTTGTTGCTAAATCTTCACTCGTGTTTCAATCTGATTTCTTCAGCATCTTAAAGAACTGCTCTAAGTACTTTTGTATAACTCTGCCAGGATTTTTGACCTTTTACTGAAGCATACTTGCAAAAATATGGTAGAAGTCACAGAACTATGGCTTATAATTTAGGTTAGATGTTAGTGTAGACAGTCCTCCAAAGTTCTCTTGTGTTTCCTAAATTAATAACTGGGAGGAAAAAGCCTACAACAACAACAACAAAAGATGTAATTTGCCAAAGGTCACTATCAAAGCTAGGAGCAGAACATAATTTTCAGATTGCAAGGTAATCTTTAGTAATATCAACATAGCTCCTTCTATCACATGGTAATACTAACAAATTTGATGTCCTACATTAACACATACAAAACCCAAGCTGTAATAATATTTGCATGTACAAAACGTCTTCAGTAATCCATGAGAGTCCATCTAATTAGACTCTAAATTACCACGAGAAGCTTCAAGTAATTATCAGTTTTGCTGTTTCTGGGGAAAACTCATCTGAGTTTCATCTGATGTTATGAAGTTGATTGCACTGTCTTCACTGGAATTAACACTAATAGACACCAGAGAGATTCACAGGTCGCAGGTTATGAAAATATTTAAGTACTTCCTTAATTTTAAGCAAATGAATAACCCTTTTGACTTTGCTACATCATACCTCTACAGAACTTGAGACTGTTGCCTTAATGTCTTCTTGCACTCTGCAATCAGAAAACTGGACTTTGTCACTGATGTTAAGAGATATTATAAGTGATGAGTCCAACTTGGCACTAGTTGGAAAGCATCCTGAGGGATATGGGTCAGGCAAAGGACAAAGTCAGGACCCAGAATTTTAAGAAAGCAAATCTTTATTTATTCAAAGAATTTGTTAATAGGAAAGTGCCCTCAGGGACAAGGGTGCAGAACAGAGATAGCAAATCTTTAAGGAAACGTTTCATAGAGAACTAGAGCTCTAAAACCCCAGATGTAAGAAATAAGAGAAGGAAGACAAGAGACCAGCATGACTGAGTCAAGACCTGCTGGTCAGGAAGGAAATGCAGAGGCAGTGGAAGCAGGGCCAGGCAACCTGGAAAGAGTAGGGTAATGCATAAAATGTTTTTTTACCTGCACTGTTAAGCTAAAGAAAAGTTTGGATTGATTCCTCAGTTTTCATTATTTTTTTTGAATATAAATTCCTATGAAAGAGAAATTTGAAGATTAAAACAGAACTTAGGAACTAGAAGTACATAAGAGTTTGCATTTCCAATTACCAACAGGTTGTTTCTGTATCCATACACATAGAGGAATGAGCAGTATAGCTTTCTAGATTAGCAGGTCTTAGAAACATGATTTGATAAAATAAATAAATAATGCTTCCTCAAGCCAGAATATATTTTGCTTGCTATTCTTAGAAATTCGCCAACCATCTGCGGTCTAATATTTGTTGACCTCAATACATTATGGATGGCAATGCTAGATAAATATTTTTGTTAAGAAATCCATAAGAAAATGCCTTGGGATTTAGCTGCATGGCTCACAAATCTCTTCACAGGCTGTTGTTTTTTTTTATCTGTTGGTTTTTAATCTGCTTTTATTACACATTTATGCATATTTTAAAACCAGACACTAATACAAATAGGAAATTAAATATATAAGATGTTATCTTTGCTTTTTTCCTACAGCTCTAAGATAATGTGTAGAGTCTGTTCCATTTTCTATCAGCCACTCAGTTCTTTTTTATAATGAAAAATTAATCCTGGTGAAATGTTAAGGAACTCACTTTGTTCTTATTGCTGCCATAATCCTTTTAAGAATATTGGGATAGATGAGATTTCTTATCATGAGACTTCATTGATAAAAGCTGGGTTTTGCTCACCACAAGGTAGTTCAGTCAATTATTTATAGCCTTTTCTCATATACTTCCACCTGTCTCATGCCTCTGCAGAAGTTTATCTTGACTATTAGACAGAAAGAAGTCTTGAAGGAAATAATGAACTCTTGGTTTGTCTTTCAATTTTTCTTAACTCTATTATATGCAGACTGTGTTTTGCAGTGACATTGGAGTTTGGAACTTTTTGGGGTTTTCTTACTATATGCAAAAAACTAATTCTTGCACAATTTTTACTTCTTGCCTTCTTGTGAACTTCATAGATTTATCCCTACAGGCATTTATTCTGATTCAATTTCATAAGATCCCTGGCAGCCCATTCCTCCAGCCTGTTGAGGTCCATCTGGTAACAGTCATTATCCCAATCATATTGACTCATTACTCTATTTGAAGTTATCTGTAAACTTGTTAATCAAGCACTTCATCACCTCCTTCAGATCATTAAAAAATATGCAGGTCCCACTATAGACTCCTGGAGTATTTGCCTTCCTACTGCTCCCAAGATAGACCGTGACATTTTAATCACTACATTTTGTGGCAAATCTTCCAACCTGTTCTGAACACCTTTTAGTCATTCTCTAATCTAGACCATGTAAGTCTAATTTTTATACAAGAGGAGCCAAGGTGACTATTAAGACTGTTACATGAACAAGCTGGAATTAAATGTTTTGAATCAGTGACTTCTGTAGTGGATAGACCTTTGCTTGATACCGGGTGCCTACCAAATTGCTCTACCACTCCCCTTCCAAGCTGGACTGGGGGAAGAATATAAAATGGAAAACAACTCATAGGCTGAGATAAGGCAGTTTACTGAGACAAGAGAAAAAATTTGTGCATGAATAAGCAAAGGAAAAAAAAAAAAGTTTAATCTCTACTTCCCATCATCAAGCAATGCTCAGCCACTTCCCAAGAAGCAGGGCTATGTAGTGGTTGGTCCAGAAGGCAAACAAATAATTGCAAATAATAAATGCTTGGTCTCCTCCCCACCATTTCCACCTGCTCTTAGCTTTTATATCTGAGCTGATGTCACATGGGATGGAATATCCCTTTGGTCAGTTCTGGTCAGCTGGCCTGGCTGTGTCCCCTCCCAGGCTCTTGCCCACTCCCAGCCCTGTGATGGGGGGAATGCTGAGAGACAGCTCTGCTGCTGTGCCAGCCCTGCCCAGCAGCACCCAAACCACTGCTGTGCTAGCAGCACCTTCCCAGCTGCCAGTGCCCAGCACAGCTCTGGGAGGGCTGCCGTGAGAAAATTAATGCCTGCTCAGCCAGGCTCAATGCAACTCCAAATGAGGTTCTCTCAGATTTTTTGTTTGGTTAGAGAAGATGGAAGAATATAAAACTGGTAAATTGATATAATCCAATTACAAAATCTGTACAGTTAATACTGCACTAAAATCATAGTCTCCTTAACAATGTTACATGGACTTCCACAACATTAAAGTTAAGGTGAATTTATAAATCCAAAATTCTGGTTTTGGTAGGATTGATCTTTATGCATACTCTTGAAATAGGACTATTTCTTACATTGGATTATTCATTTCCCCAAGAGTCTTCAAGATACTTATCACTCTGGCCTCCATCCAACAAAGCACTTAATCACATAATTTCCTATTCATTTTAGTCTTATGTTTTGGAGGCTTGAATTTAAGCTTTAGTGCTTGTTTGGACTTGGGTCAAACTGTTCAGCAGCAAGAAGGAATGATCCTGCTTTAAGTTATTCAGGAGAAAAAACCAGTAATATTTGGACATAAATTATAAAAGATGTTTTCTTTAGGAGACATGAAACAGGCAGATCAGTAAAGAAAATGTATTTCAACTGGTTCAGAGAAAAAAAAAATTAAAATAATTTATCTCTTGTTCCTTGTAAAGATTGTATCTAAAGAAGAAATACTATCCCTTAGGCTTTATTTTTCCAGTTTCCTTTATATTACTTTATTAGCTCTTTCTTTCCCTGAGAAGGTTTTGTATCTCACTTTAAAAGACACAATATATGATAATGAAAATTCTGCTGCAGTTGTGCACAATTAAGTACAAGCTTGTAAAATTTAAAGTTGAAAATTTTATATATATAGTTGTATAACCCACACTGAGACAGAACACGTGAAGGAAGAAGATGTAACTGTATGATTGCACCTACAAGTACTTACCAAATTCACTAATTTGTATTTGTGAAATACATATATATTAATTCTCCTTACTTAGACACATTTGTGACAGATCTTTCTTATATGGAAAGATTTGTGGGAGAAAAAACAGACCACCAATTCCAAATGTCAACCTTGCACCACCACCATGTCCTTAAGTGCCACACCCAAAAGTTTTTTGGACACTTCCAGACATGAAGACAATACCACTTCTCTTGAAAGCCAGTTCCAGTGCTTGACAACAATTTACGCAGAGAAATTTTTCCTCGCATTTAATCTAAACTCAAGTACTCCCAGCACCAAGAAGTCCACATTTAAATCCTGATGCCAAGATAAACAAGTCAACAGATAATAAACATTAAAAGCTTGGCAGCAATAAATGTATGTTTAGCTTTTCTTTTGAGCTTCCTAATGATGGTGTCATTAGAAACACCTGCTTAGGCCTGCAGATAAGGAGCAGCTGTTTGACGAGACCTTCCTTAAGGGATATGTAAAGTAAGCACAAGATCCTGTCTGGTGATTTGCTGAGCCTTAAAACAAAGCCGTCAGTAAGAGACTATGTTAATAAAAATGCAGTTCTTTAGCATGACACACTACATTCAGAATCCTAACTTTATACTTAACTAAAGAAGATAAAATGTGATCAGACTTTGGTGACAAAAATACAAAAATCTGGTGTATTGGTGATTAGTGCAAAGATACTGAAGAGACTATGACCAAGTAAGCTCCAAGCTTGATGTGCTATTCTGTCAAATGATGCCAAGTTCTGCAGAGAGTTCAAACATGCAGTCTTTCCAACTCTAAGGTCGTTTTACCAACTGTATTTATCAGGTCATTCAGAGTTTACTTTACTTGATTGCTTGTTATAGCACTGAAAAGGGCCTCCCACAGACAGTTTTTGGAAATAAGTTACATTTACTATGAACTGTGAGGTATGCACTTCCTAAAAAGTAATTATTGGGGAAGACAACATGATGGAAGTAGAATAGTTCAGAATGTAATAATTTATTTTATTAGAAGACAAAAAACACGATGTGTGAATTAAATAAGCCAGAGGTTTACATTTAAGTAGCAGTCATGTTGTTCTACAAGTGTTCCTTATTAGGAGTGTGTAGGTGTATATATACATAGATCTCTATATATAGTGGGGGGTGTGTATATATACAATGCTCTTTGAGGGAAAATTTTTTCTACATAAGGACTATTTTAAATAAACCACTAAACATATGCAATTTATTTATTGTCTTTAAAGAAAAGATTAGCCTCCATTAATGCAAAATACTGTTAATATTAAAAATGGGAGTTAATACTGGAAGTAGGAACTTTCAATAAAAAATATTATATAAGTGCCATGAACAAAATACTAAGGAAAAATCCATGTCTGTGTTACCTCAAAGAAGATATATTATAGAAGAATAAGCCTCCGAATTTTCTAAACAGCTTATGTAGTGTGAAAAGAACACAATGTGCCATACCACAGAATTTCATTATATCCTAAAAATTTCATTTATGTCTTAAATTAGAAATTATCAAATGCTATCAAGAAGTGAAAAAGTCAAGTTTCTTTCCTCATCTATCAATTTGAAAGGAACATCAGCCTCTGGATAATTGCTTTGGTTTTGTTTTCCCAGATGATGTGGTTTACTCTATTTTATGTCAAAGAAAGCTTAAGGACTTGTTCCTCATACACTAGAGTATTAAACACACAGAAATTTTTCCTACAGTTCAAAAAGGTTTTTCCCACCATTTTGTCATTTAATTCGTTTCCCCCAGTCCTAAACAATTTAGATGTTTTAAATTAGTCTTTTCTAGTGGAAATAAATGTTTCCTAGATTGATCAGACCAACAAACTCTACTATATTTAAATCCCAGACCCGATTCTCCAAATGCCTATATAACTATTACTTGCATTCATCTTCCTGATGAATTTGACTTCAAAGGGATGAAACATGAAAGTAAAATTAATCAACTGCAGTAATATTTGCTGAATTGGGCCCTTAGAGAACATGATATTCAGGCTAGAAATGCATAAAACACTAAAGAGACAATATTGTAAATAATAGTATTTCTTTAAGTGATATATTTTGAGAAAATGTAAACACAAGTTCTCTCAATCTAGAGCATACTCTGAGGTAAAGTGCATTTTTTTGAAACTCTGTCCTCTTTGCACAGAATATTCAAATTATCAACATGCAACAGTCCTTTCTTCTCCCAGGGTTATTCAATTGTATGCATGAAGTGGTGATATTTCAAACATTATTGACAACTTACCTACTTCTAACACAACACCTGGATGGATAGAAGACAGCTAGACAATGAGATATGTAACTCATTTTGTAAATGTAGAAAATCTATTCAGATTTTTCCACAGCTTGAGCAAACACCTCCTGCTTTAGGATAAACACCTCTCAGTTTAAGGAAAGATCCTTCCTGTTCCATCTCCCTATGTCATTAATTGGCCCTTTGCTTTGTTTGCTGTTATAACAAGTTTTCATATTGGTACTGGAACAATGTTCTTTTAAAAAATTACATTTAATAAAGAGATTTATCCAAATTATTATTATTAGGGGTTTTTGCCTCTGATAAATAGATTTACACCTCTGTCAGATGTAAATACTAAGAATTTCTTCTATCTTAATTTCTCCAAGTTTTTAACATCGTCAACTTTTTACTCTTAGCATGTCACATTTGCTTTGTTTTTTACTTTATTCTTTATTAAAATATATATATTATTGTCCTCTTTAGTATATATTTTATTGATTCATGTTATCTGAAAGGGTAGCGTGAGCTGCCCATCAGAGGGCACTAACAGAGCATCCAGCTTCTTATCTCACCCTGCACAGGATATAACGTCACCTGTGTGGCCATCCTGGTTTCAGATTCCCTTAAGTGTCTTATGCTTGAAGCTACAAATCAATCTTGTAAGCACTGAGGGTGTGCACAGATCCCTGAAGGTAGCTTTTCAGAGATACAGTCAATGCCTACTTCAGCAACTTGGATTTACAGTAAATTTAAGCCTAAAGGCAGCCAGTGCAGAAGTAAACAGAACAACATAAGCCAGTAACACACTAAAAAAATAACACTAAAATAATTTTGGCTTTTTTTTAGATAGCAATATATGTTAGAAAAAATGTTTTAGATTAGACCCCTTATTTGATATTTGTACTTTTCTGAACATTCTTTTTGCTTTTCACATCTTTCATCTCTTAATCAAACATTCTCAGGTGAATTAAATTGAACTTCACTCATGCAACACTGGTGAATTTTTTTGAGATCTAAAATAATGTAAACTACATCAGAGTTATTCCATAAGGTACCATGATAATTGGAAGAGATGCTTGATATTATGTCTTCACCCAGCAACATTTATTTGAATTATGGATGCAATTTTAACTCCAAGTATTGTAAACCCCTGTTTTATATTTCATAGAGAAGATCGCATAAAATACAGTGCTTTAAAGCAATAAAAGAAATTTAATGAGAAGTACAACTTTCACTTGTATAAAATACTTCACAAATGGGTTCATTTTATTAATATCTGAATTTTGTGCATTTCATGGCTGGCAGTGCTGTTAGAACTCTGTATGTAATGAAAACTGTCTTTGATCCTGTTAAGAAATGATAGAAAAAAAATGAAAGAAAAAAAATAAAATTTGAGTTTAACTATTAAATAAAACTCTAAGAAGAAAAAAAATTCTGACTTCTGAAACAATTTTAGGAAACCTTATTTTGAAATGAATATCCATTACTTGTGAGCATGTTTTTTGAAGCTCTGCAGTATAGTTTAATTTGGTTTTCAGAGATAATACATGTCATGTGAGCAATTGGTAAAAAAAAAAACCAGAAGTTTGTAACAAACAGACCTAAGAAAACAAATCTCAGAAAAGGCATAGGTTTTACAAACAAACCTGAATGATTTTTGTTTTGAAGTAGTAGTATGCTTTTTTGAGATTGCTACAAACTGGCTGATCATCCTCAAGGAAACTCGATCCATTAAGGGACAGTCATAAGAAAAAGATATTTATCTTGTGATCTTCCCTTTTGAAACTACAATAAGGAACATAGTGGCTGAATCTCTTCACTTGCCTAAAGACATGCACAACTTCATAGTTCATTGTTTTCAATCACCCTTTTTTCCTGCCTATAGTCTTGGATGTAAATGTGAAACTGCAGTTAAAATTGTTGTTCATATAAAAATTCCTAATAAGAAAAACTGAATCAATCATATCTTTCTAAAATAAAATTTTTCATGCTTGTCTTTTCTCTTAATTTTTTTCTTGGAATGCATTGTTAAGATTATTAAAATGTGTGCTGCCAATAAGTATTCACTACTGAAAAGACACTGGGGTTGATACTTTTTTAACATTCATGCATATGAAAAGATAGTATTTACTTGCTGCTCAAATTCACAGTTTTGCATATATATTAAGATGCTATACTGTCTCAAAGGACATTTTATTGTGAATGAGTAAAAAAGAATAAAGAAGAAATATGTAAAAAAAATTAAGAACATCTGATTTCTAGAGTATTTCCTACCTTAACCTTCAACTATAAGCAAGATTTTTGTGATAATTATCTTTATGAAGCAAAGGCAACATCTAACTACCTCATTTGTATAATCATAAAATATTTCAAAGGTTTTACATTTTCCAGATTAAAATGTAGTCTTTTAATATGTACAAAATGGTTTGGAAAACTGTGGGCAATGTTTCAGAAGCCTGAAAAAAAATATTGTCTTCTATCTCTGAATTCCTCTTCCTGTAAGGATTAAGCATAAAGAATATAGAGAAAAAAACCTGGTTCTCTACTTGTGATATTAGTAAAGCCATATGATACAAAAAAAGTTTCTCCATCACTTATGCACATGGTTGCACTTGATTGGCATGAAGCATCTCTTAAAGGCATCCATCTCTTTATGAATGGAGTAGTGATCCATCACAAATAGTTTTCTTTGCTTAAAAATTAGGAAGAGAATTACATATATTTATGCTGATGTGCTGGTTTTGGCTGCAGCACAGTTGATTTTCTTCACAGCAGCCAGTATAGGTCTGTGTGTTGGGTTTGTGCTGAAAACAGGGTTGATAATTTTCATTACTGCTGATCAGTGTTCTCACTTTTACCCTTCTGATTTTCTCCCCCCTCCCGCTGACAGGGAGTGAGCAAGTAGCTCTGGGCCTTAGTTGCCAGCTGGTGTTAAACCATGGCAGCTGGTTTTCTTCAGTCTCTGTTGAGATTATTCACGTCACCTGTTTTACACTCCTGAGTAGACATGATTGTCTATTTTTATTATGCAGTTCTGTGCAGGCATCCAGAGAAAAAAGTATTAGTAACTGAAGTAAAGCACATCAAATAAGATACATGTCATCTGACATCCAATGTTCTGTGTCTGGTGTAATCTAGTTGTCTATATTTTCTCCATAGCTAGCAGGCAAAACTAGTTAACATCATCTGGTCCTTCACAGGTAGTGCTTTTGAGCTTGGATTTGTTATCTTTAATCTGTTTCTTGTTACCAACAGACATAATTAAGCAATTAATTTTAGGCACTTAGCTGGAGTTATGTGAGATGGTTAATAACTAAACCAAATAAACAGAAAATTAAACCAAATAAACCAGAGGTCTATTAATTTTTTTCAAAATTTACAGATGAACTCCATTTCTATCTGCAATTGAATTTAAAGCTTAACATCTTAACAAACAACCTTGTTGATGATCCTTCTGCATTTCAATATTTAAAATTGGTGTATTCTAATAATATAATTGGATATTTATATATTATTGCACCCATTAAAATCCTATCCAAATCATTGGCATTTGATTGCATTAAAACCAGAGGGGAAAAAAAGACACCTTTTTACTTACTATAATGTAAAAATCCTACTATTGTAATTTTGGATACTATTATGCCTGGCTTTGAATAAATCAATGAACTTTAATGCACTACATTACGGCTTAATCTGCAAACATCTGGAAACGAACTGGAACACATCATTAAATATCCAGGTTAGTTAGTGTCTTGTACCAGAGGACCTGCCTTAGTGAGTTAGTGAATTGCTTCATTTGCTCCAAACTCTTGTTTCTAGATCTGGCTAGTAGTCAGTGTTTCTTAACAAAAAGTTCTTGCTATTTGAAAAAAAAATCTTTACTCTTATAGCAGGGAAATGTAGAGACTGACTTAGGCTCATCTCTCCTGCTATGGAGAAGCAATGAATAGTCTTGTAGCAGGCTAGCCAGTGTTAGAAGCAGATCAGGAAAAGTTTTCTAGAATCAAAATTAAATCATAAAATGGGAGAACATAAAAACTTACAAACCCCTTATATTATTCACAATTAACATGCATTTTTGTAGTTCTGACGATTGAATCCTTTCTCAGCTCATCTTCACTTTATACCAAAGAAAATTCTTTTTTTAATGCAAAATGTACTGTCCAAATCTATATACTTTGAGTGACAGTATATTTTTTCCTCAGTATTCCCTTTTCTCTCTTTTGGGTATGTTTCATCACCTTTTTGGATCGTGAATTTCAGTGTCAGGAATACTTATGTGAATTACAAGAGGTAATCTGAGCTGTTAACCTCTTATTAGAATACAAAATCTATATGCAGTGACACTCATAGGCCACTGTCTGAATTCTAAGCATTCATAGCCATTTATCTCATAATATAGTTCAGGCTTTCAATAAGTGTTTAAAAGAGTCAAAAATAAAAACTCTTGCGGAAGTTAAAAACAAAAAAAGAAGAAAACGTCTTTCAAGATAATAAAGTATAATCTCTCTGTCTCCTTTAGACTTTTCTAGATTGAATAAACTGAGGGAATAATAGTTTGAAGACTAGCTTTCTTACACAGCCACTCAAGTAAAGAATATAAGCAGAAAAATACGGGGAAATTCGCTAAGAGGGGTCTTTCAGAACCTCTAAATATGAACATAATGTAAATACATTTTCATAAACAAGAAGGTCTCTGTGTGGAAAGCCTGAAAGAAAGGCCTCAGTATTGCTTTAGATTTTCTGCTGGTTTTTGGTCATAAAACTGTCCTAGTTACAGGGACAGGAGGCAGAGTTTAGCATTATGTGGAGGTGCCCACGATCGTGTATTTTACACCTCTCTAGCTCATTGTCAGTGGAGTACATTTTTAAGGCAGCAGGGGAAGCAGAAAGGTGGTCATTCTCAGGCCCAGGGCTGGGTAGGGGAAGGGGCTGGCTGGCTCCCGCCACGGCTGCTGCTGTGGGCACGGAGCTTGCCCAGCACCCATCGCCCGGCAGAGTAGCTCCTGGTCCAAACCAGCCCTCCAGGTTTTGTTCTGCCCCTGATTTTGCATTCTTCCTTGGGTGGGAGAAGGAGGTTGAGCCGCAAAAAGAACCTCTCTGGTGCACTGTGCTTTCCTCTCATGAGCACCTCATGGCAGACGTCATGGGGGCAACCACAATTTTGGTTTTGTCCTGGATGAGGAGGGGGCATGTGATACCTTGCCTTTGTTGGTTAAGCCATTCTCTTTTCGTGATACCTTGCCTTTGTTGGTTAAGCCATTCTCTTTTTGTGAACTCATTATTTATTATTGTTGTGTTTATTACAAGCCTCTTTAGAAAATTGTGACTCTGACTTCGGTCTCCCTTAACATTTATTTCTCCACACTAGAAAAGTGGATATCTTGAGCAGCCTTAATTTCCCCATTAAGTTTTTAAACCCAGGACAAAAACTAAATTAAAAAGTGTGAGTAATCCATTTACATTTGTCCTTCATAAGTTACTCAACTTCCCACAGTATTCTTTTTTCCTATTACTTTGTCACTGTAACCTCTCATATTATGTAAATCTTACCTTATCATTAATCGTTTGTGTCGCCTTTGCATGAATCTCATTAATCTCTGGTACATCTTTACTGAGATGAAGCAACCAAACTGAATATAAGGTCGTATGAGGACTTTCTAAAACATAGTATTTTTAATATATATTTGTATTTCTATTTATCTGATTTATTTTATCTTGCTTAAATAGATTTCTTTGGACTAGTTTGTTGAATTTTTTTTTGTAAGAAAAATGACTCTTTTTCTGTTTCTTCTGAATGTGCTTGAGTAAAATAAAAAGTTCCCCTTCAAACAACCTTTACTGATAGCCAACAAAGTAGTTATTGATGTATGATACACTTCAACATCTGCAAGCCCAAACTATAAATAATGCATTATACTGAATAATAATTTTTGTGTTGTGATATCATTCAACACACCACTACACGGGGTATTGTACAACCACACACTGTGCTGTAATTTTAAGTTAGGCATTTTATTTTTCTGCAAGAATTTAGTAGTTCAGAAATTATATAGTCACAAAAATTAGATAACAGAATCAAACTGTTGAAAAAGTTTACGTTCTGTTTAAACATCTGACGTGATGGCAACAAAAAGTTCTTCATAACTGTAGGTTTTATGTTACTATGCAAATCAAAATAATCCAATTTTTTTTCTAGAATCAACATCTTAGATGAATTATTACAATAATTAATGCATTACAATTCATTGGTCTAAAACTTGTTTTTACACTGACCTCACTGACCCAATAATATTTGAGGCACTTGGAAAGAGAACCATCTGTTAATATCAAACTGATTTTTTTTAACAGTATTTTCCATTAAGTAGTACTGTAATACAAATCTAAGATCCATGGTTCTTTTTATTCCACATAATCAAAGAATCATTTAAGTTGGAAAAGACCTTTGTGATCACTGAGTCCAATATTTTACCAATAAATAACTTGTCAACTAGACCATAGCACTAAATGCCATGTCCACTTGTTTCTTGAACGCCTCCAAGCATGGTGATTCCACCACCTCCCTAGGCAGCCCATTCCAATGCCTAACAACTCTACATAAAGAAGTTCTTCCTGTTGTCCAACCTGAACCTTCCCTAGCTCTGCTTAAGGCTCTCTTGTCCTGTCACTAGTTACCTGGGAGAAAAAGCTGACACCCACCTGTCCACAACTTCCTTTCAGGCAGTTTTAGAGTGATAACATTTCCTTGAGCATCCTCAGGCTACGCAACCCCAGCTCCCCCAGCTGCTCCTCATGACTTACCCTCTAGATCCTTCCCCAGCTCCTTTGCCCTTGTCTGGACTCACCCTAGCCTCTCAACGTCTTTCTTGCAGTGGGGGGCCCAGAACTGGACACAGGATTTGAGGTGTGGCCTCACCAGTGCCAGGTACAGGGGGACAATCACTGCCCTGCCCTATTTCTGACACAGGCCAGGATGCCATTGGCCTCCTTGGCCACCTGGGCACAGCTGGCTCGTGTTCAGCAATTGTTGACCAGCATTGCCCTTTCCTGCTGGGCAGCTTTCCAAGCACTGCTGCCCCAGCCTGCAGCACTGCAGGGGATTGCTGTGACTGAAGCACTGGGCCTTGGTGAGCCTTGTACAGTTGGCCCATCAGTCCAGCCTGAATACCTGTATGGACAAAATTGACACATAAACACAGTTTTTCTTCTTGACTTTTACCTTCATGGAAGAAGTTGCATCAACCCCTGTAGAGAGCTTTTTGGATAATTGGTTAGCTGAGAAAGGACATTTCGATGTGATACCGATGGATAAGGATAGGGGAAACAAGCTGGGAACTGAGCAACCAGTGTCCAATCACTGACAAAGGTCACAGTGACCTTCTCTGAAACGGGAAGACGGGGGAGAAAATCGCTTGCCAGAAAATGTAGATATCTAGAGTAGAGAAGCTAGAAGAATGCAAACATAGAAGCAAAATAATTGTTAGAAGATAGAAGTAGGTGTGGTGGATCCAAGTGTGCTTTAACCAATAATGAGCTCAGCTTTTTCAATATGTATAAGCTTCATTAACACCAATATAAATATGGGTGAGCTTTCAATAAACTTCGGGATTTGCTATTCATCGCATATGGTGTGTCGCATTTCTCCCGCCGTTCACGACAAACCCCCTTTGTTTTCTATATTAATCTTACATTTTTTCCATTACTTAATTAACTTTTTTCCCCTTTGACAGTTGCTTTGCTTTCTTATTATTATTTTGTTACTGCTGAGATCTGAGGTGTGAAATACAGATTTTAATTCCCTAAACAATTGTCAATAATATTAGCTTATGCAATACAGTGTTTCTCAATTTAAATTACTTCAAATTATTTCTCAGATATTTCAGAAATTATATGTGTTAATATAAAGTGAATGCCAAGAATAATGCATAATGAAATGTCAAGACTGCCTGTGCACAAGCATAGAACCATATTGATTTTTTCTGAATGCACATCTGTTTTTTGGTTTTTTTTTATTTTACCTTTTCCCATAGTTTTCTTTGCTAACAAACTAAAAAGGATTTTCTATGAAGATTATTCTGTAATCTTTTGCTCTGCATTGGACTCTGAGTTTTGTGTCCCTGATGATAATGAAGATATGAAAAGAGTTTTAGAACTAAGATGGTAAAACTAATATGACAAAGTGTATTCTAAAAGAGTCCCCTTTGCAGGTTGCGTTACCTGTAGGTAGGAAATTTTCCACCTTATGCAGTGTGGAAGTGATTGTGTTAGCAATGTTAAGATTTTCAAATATAATTAAATTCAACAATTTAAAAATTACTTCTGGAAGTACTTTTAATGGAGGATAATGAAATAATTTCAAAAGTATTTCAAAATAGTTCTTGAGGGTTATAATCACAGCTCTTTTGATGAACCTTTACAGAAATCTAACTGATAATATGATAGTATTTGTGAATGAAAATCTGCCAGAATAAGCTAATGGCAATTTGATCAATCATTGGTTATCACAGTCACAAATAAATCCAGCAGGCTTTGCACAGGTAGAATCCAAAATTAAATTTACTGAAGAAAATGGCAAATATTTCTGTTCTTGCTTTTTACCATGTTCACAAATTCTATCATGTTCATTGAAGCTGAAATATTCAGTGAGCAGGAACTAGAGTTGATCACTGAGATGAGAAACACAAAATAATTGCCCTACTGGGTTGCACAAAGAGGGCCTCAGATATCAAGACAGAAGTCAAATGGATCCATCAAATGATTCTGTGTTGTTGAATCCCAAGATCAAATGGGACCTTTTTATATGCTTGATTAAACTCAATTCTAATTTGGATATAACTTGCTCTTAACTGTATGACCTCATCACAGGAAAGAAAGGCAAAGACAATCATCATGTATATTTGTTTAGGGTGAGCTTGCTTTCTTTAAGCTGTGTCATAAACAATAATAGGAAATTTCCACCAGAACTGTGAAGAATGTGGAGACCTGGACAATTAAAGTTCCCAAACTACTCTGGCCCTTCATATCTACTTATATCCTCACTTGACCAGTTTCTTTCTCGCATAGTTTACAACTTCTACTTTAAGTTTAAATGAGCAGAGATTTTGGGGTTTTTTTAGAGTAATACTTTTTTGTGTTTGAATCACGTTCTTCCTCAAATTAATGCAACCTGAAGCAGAGCATACCTTAATTTGCTCTGTACTTTTTTCTTTGATATGCTTTTTTATCTTCTGGAAGTCTATGATTTTGACTTTTTAAATGCCAGGAATTCTTAAAAGTGTAAAGTATAATATAAGTTTATGCCCATGAAAAGCATGTTTTGAAAACAGAAGTTTATGGACTTTTCCTCCAAAAATCAAGAAAACCTGATAGCTACAGAAATTTTGCCTCCATGTACAGCAGAAAACATGGAAAGTATGGAAAAGGCAGAAAAAATCTGACTCATTATGTCATGAGCAAATATTTTGACAGTTTACTAGATGAAGAGAAAATGAGGAAAAAATTAATTGCAAATTATACATGGTTTCTATTTATTTAAATTTGCAGTTGATGGTTTAAATTGCAAAGGGGAAATGAATATAATAATGAATGTTTTTCATAAGACTATTGTTTATCTGCTTAATTAAAGACTTCACAGTGCAAAGACAGTCTGTTTTCATATGTTGGAATGGAAAATCAGGGAAAATGGGAAAAAGACATTAAAAGAATGTATTCTAACTACTTTAAATTGGTAAATTAATCCCTGAGAATAGAAGAGCTCTTATATTCTGAAGTATTTTGAAGGAGAGGAGATTGAGAACAGTGTTGGCCAAATATAAGAATACAATTGTGACTCTCAAAAGTATTCTGCTAAGCCTGATGTGCAATCCAAAGAACCACAAGAATTACAATGTTTCTAGTGCCTTTTTAAGAACTCCTAAGATTATAAAAGAAATATTAGAAAGCTCCCTCAAAAAAAAAAAAAAAGCATATATAATGAAGGTGAAAAATCAAGCTGCTGCTGCTATTCAATCAGGATGAAAAATATTAGGCACTTTTACTAGCTGGGCATAAAGTATTCCTGTAGCATTTTCTAAATCTTCTGAGTCACTGGATGGATCTTCAAGTACGTTAGAGGAATGTTAAAATAATGATATGATCTCTTCCCTTATATTCTGCATCAGCTGTGAATTGTCTGTGTGGAGAATGAAAGTGACTTCATCAACTGGAAACAGATCCATTAGAACACTGGTCCATGCTGGTACAGTATACCCAAGCTAGAGGAGGAAGGAAACCCTAACACTTTATTGCTGCAATTTTTTAAATACTGAACTGGGTACATAGTATCTCATTTCCCTTATTTTCTTACATCAGGATGGACTATATATAACCATGCTATTTACCTCCCCACTTCACATGAAAGTGAAAATAGCTATGTCTCATCTCAGTTTATTGTTATTCTTGTATGTTTTCCTTTTGAAATTAATAATTTTCATTTGCCGTTTATAATTACAGTAAAAAACAAGACCAAATGTAAAAATCACACTTCTCTGCCATGCCTGGTCACTCGATGCTCACTTCAGATAGTTGGACATTAATCTGTCTTAGCACATGCCATGCATACTCCTTTTCTCTCTGGGAATTGTGCAGATGACTGACAGCAACAACCAGAGGGGGATGAATATATTGGAATACATGGATCCAACACTACAATGCAACACTTGTAAATATTAACAGAATAACTCATTTATTACCTGTTTGGCCTTGGTGTTTTTTGGCTTTTTTTATTCTTGTTCTTAATTTGATTGTCATACTGGTATTTCATATAAGCAGCCACACTTGAGAAAACTTGCACTTTATTTTAAGCACTGCTGTTTAACTCATGCCCTGTAGAGATGTCATGGGTAGCAGATGAGTGTAACATTCCATATTAATTTCATAACAATGAACTTTATAATATATATATACATTTATTTATTTATTTATTTATTTATACACACTATATACTGATTTATGGAGAGCTTTAACTCTTATCTGTGAAGAGACTTCCAATTGGACTTCAACCATTATTTTTTTTGTTGTGATCCAAAGGGAAAATTCTTTTACCAAGGCTAAAATACTGATTACCATAATTTTTGTGTCACAGCAGTGAGCTTCCAAACAGTCCACAGATAAATGTAAGGATTTAATGGTAAATTATATAAATTACTTAGAAATGTTTCAGATAAGTAAAACAGAATTCATAATAATAATAATAACTCATAAGAAATATGCTTTACAATTTACTGCATAGGATGAGAATTCATCTGTCTCCAAGTCTGAATGTTTAGACTGGCACCATGCAGCATAAGTTCAAAGAGCTCTAACCGCTTCCAGATATCTAAAACTCCTTTCCCAAACTTTTAAATATCTTAAAAATTTAAAGTGGATTCTTTTTAAAACAGACAGCTGAAACCAAGAACATTATACTTGCCAACTTGAAACAAGATCTCTATTCTTACTCTACTGTTAAATTTTCTACTAAAAAAAAATTCATTTTTCTCATGATCACTAACAAGTGATGTTACCTTTAGTAGATTTGGTTTTCTCAAACTAAAAGGAATAAATGGACTAACCTCCATTGTATCTTGCTATTATTCTTATATCAATTGGTTTTTTTTTTATTTTTTAAGAAATATTACACATTTAAAAATAGAATAGAAAAACATATATGGATGGAACCACTAGAGTTAAGTCTAGTGGTATTAAATATTAAAATCACAAATATTAAAATCACAAACAGAACATAGTCACTAGCTACTAAGAGATCTTATTTTCACACTAAGATTTTGCTTCCCTCTTTCCTCGATGTACACATTTCAAAATACAATGGTGCATATCACTTTCTTACTCAGCTCGATGGTGCATTTAATTATATGTGCAAGATGAATATGATTATTATCATTAAAATATTTTTTTAAAAGAGACTGCTTAGGAAGGGAGGGTGTCAAGAGGATGGAGCCAGGCTCTTCTCAGTCATGCCAAGCAAGCACACAAGACAGCAAGCCGAAGCTGATGCGCCACCTGATGATTAACAAGAACTTCACTGTGCAGGTGACCAAGCATTGGAACAGGTTGACCAGGGAGGTTGTGGAGTCTCCCCCACATATATCAATACATTCTTGATATATTCAAGAACCATCTGGACAGAATCTTGTGCCGTGTGCTCTGGGATGACCCTGCTTGAGCAGGGACCCTGGACCAGATGACCCAGGGACTTGAGCCAGGAGCCTGGGACCCAGTTATTAGCGACTGTGGGACTCTTAACAACTTGACCCATTTGGTGACTCTGTGATTTTGAGAATATTTATTTATTTAAGGTGAAGTAAGATTCTTACCAAACTGATGTGCAGACTTGCCAAGAAGTAAAGTTGCAGTTGATAAACTTTTCCATATTTAAATTGCTAAGTAAGGACTGAAGAGAAACTTGTAGGTAGTAGATTGTATAAAATGCTTATATATTCTATTCTTAAGCTATTTCTAGTATGAAAAGAAAAAAGACTGCCATGCCTAGAAACAGCTGAAATACATTTTCTGTCACAGGTGTAGGGCTGGAGGAAGGCTGGGGGAGAAGTGGTATTTTTTAAGAGATTTTTTTTAGTATTTTGACAGTGAGTAGTCCATTGGAATATCCTGCTAGTCAAAAGCAATTCATTTTGACAAAAATGTTGATAGAGAGAGATGGTTTTGCTTCCTTCTATTATAATTTTTATGTTTGATAAATACAGTTGACCTCACTCAATTGGACTATTCACAATGGAAATTACCTTTACTTATTTATATTACTTTTTATCTTTTTAATGTGCATTTGTGTATGCTAATTTTCAGGAAAATAATTATTTAAATATTTTCTTCATTATAAATGTACATAAAAGTAGAATTTTCCTCAGGATAAATTCTGATCCATTCTGCCTACTCTGCAGATATGTATGCAGAGGTCTGAGTGACAATAATTGGAGAGGAGACTTTGCATCACAAGGGCCTTTAGACCTGGGTTTCGACAGCAGCAGAGGCCAGGATATCTATTTCCCTAGACAACTGTAGCTTTCTTCAAATTTAGATGCTTGTATGTAGGTGCTGAAAGCATCAACAGTGTAATGTCGGCGTATGGAATAAGACAACATTCTCATTGGACCATGGTCTTTTGTCCAGCCTGACAGAGAATATGTCAGATCTTTTAACCCTCACAGCCTAATTTCCTTTGTACTACATTGGACTTGTGACTGGCAGCAATGGGATGTTTGCCAAATCTTTTAAGGTCAAGTTTGGGATATATATATATACACACACAGACATATGCATGCATATGTATGTGTGTAGAGGCAGCATTCATAACTTTTTTCTTATTTTACTCTTTCATCACAGTCATCTAATGAATTTTAGGTAATATGCTTGTTTTCTTCTCCATTTCATATCTATTAAATACAAAGAAATACTGCTGTAAAATATAATAAATATAATAATTTATCATATAATTAATCAAATTAAATAAAATTTTGAAAAATTAAAAATTCACAGAGGAATTGTACTTCATATAATATGGCTTTCTCTTGCCTGGAGAAAAGGAGAATCACAAGTGACCTTATCACTTGCCACAACTACCTGAAAGGAGGTTGTAACAAGGTGGGGGTCATCTTCCAGGCAACCAGCGACAGGACAAGAGAATACAGCTGCAGCTGTGCCAGAGGAGGTTCAGGTTGGACATCGGGAAGAATTTTTTCATGGAAAGTTTTGTTAAATATTGGAATGAACAGCCCAGGACCATTCCTGGAGGTGTTCAAATAATGACTGGACGTGGCACTTAGTCCCATGAAATAATTGACAAGGGGGTGATCAGACAAAGATTGGACTTGAAGATCTTAGAAGTCTTTTCCAACCTATGTGATTCTGTGATTATGTGAAAATTTAAAATCTTAAATGCTGCATTGCCAAATCACTTTGATAGTTCTGAATAGTACATACAAGGTGATTAGTGCTCACTGGAGAGGAAATCATAGCAAGTTGCTTGTGAGAATACTATGATTTAATTTAACTTCATGACTCTTAGTCATATGGTTCTAAATTAATTTTTAGGCTTTAGTTTAGTTATTACTTGCTTAGAAATTAAATGCTTGCAGATGCTTAAGTAGGGTCTGTTACATTGCATAGCTTGAAATATACAACACATTGAGCTGGGATAATTAGGGAGCTATAGCTCTTTTAACCTCTTTTGAATTCTCACCCTTTACGGCTTGATTAAGAAAATGTTTCTTTCAAATATATTTCATAAGTTAATAGATGGAGGCATAGTGGATTTGCTCAACATACAGTTTCCTTTTGAGAAGTGACTGTCTGCTAATTTTTTACCATGTAGTCCAGCTCTCTGTGCATAAGATGTTAATATACCTGCACTATTGCCCTCTACTTGATTTAATCAAAATAATTTTGTCTTCTTCAAACCAAAAGCTACTGTTGGTTTCTGGTAGTGATGTGTATTTTGATAAGCAAATGGTAAAGAAAAAAAAGTGCTCCAAGTATTTTACAAGCTAAAATTACTAATTAACATTAGCTAGTATTGTATTCTTCATGGAATTAAAGGAAATGGACTGTTCCTTACCAGTGACAATATTTAAGTAAGATGTGTTTTTCTTTTGCCAGCAAACAAGGGAAGTCTGGTAGATTTAGTAGTCTGGTAGATTTAGTAGTCTGGTAGAGCTCAGATTTGTCTTTTCTCCGGCAGTTGAAGAGAATGCTGATGTACATACCTTAGCCAGCTTTTAATCAAATCCATGTATAATCTACAAGTTCCTCACTATGAGGAGTATAGAGGTTTTATCATTTGGCTATTTCCAGATTCTGCCATTTGTGGCACCACAATTTGCCATCTTCTTCTTCTCTGTCCAAATAATGCTTTTCTTCTCAGTGACATTTGCAGATGTACAAAATTATACTAAAATTCCTCAAAATTGTTACAAGGTATTTATGTAAAAAATCATCATAATTATGACATCATTAAACAGAGTTAGAATTGCAGCAACTAGTCTTCAATGCTTATCTTTTGTCAAGCAAGAATCCTGCAAAGTCCTTCGCACATGTACTATGCTGCATGCAAATAATGACACATTTATCCAGAATACTTCCCTAGAAACCTCAAAGCTGATCTGCAAAGAGGAACTTTTCTTTGAAGTTTAATAGCTATATATATTTATAAATCAACTTTTTACGTCTCATAAAGAAATTACTGGAGACAATTACAAAACAAACATAACTGGGACCCACACTTTTAGGTACTTATGATTGTGAGAGACTGAAATGTTAAAGGTTAATGACTCAAAAGATTGGCCATTTGCAAAAGCAGTGAGAGATTGCTGAGGCCAGGTTTTCACCCCAGAACCTAAAGGGAGCAGGAGAGTTTTTGGGTTTGTGGGGATGAGACCTCTGATCTGTGTAAGAACAGGTGCAGGGGGTGAGCATCCACCACTGGACAATGACCACACCAAACCAATTTTTGTTTAGATAAATCAGTTTAGCCCTGCAACCGATTGTGTTCTTGATAACCTGGGACTGAGTGATGAATAAGCCTGAAAGTATTCATCCCTTCTGATAAGTCATAACTGTCTCAACTATACTGGTGTGAGAAACAGCTGTCATGTGTTAGAAGGTGTTATAAACCAGCTGTAATGTCTTAGAGGGTGTTATAAACCATCAAAGACCCCTGAAGCACCCCCATACTCATTATCTTGGGCCTTCCACCAGAGAACTGCACATGTGCTGCATCAGACAATTTAAAACTCCCCCACAGGTGAGGTACTTGGATGTTCCCACCTGAAATCATTGAACTTTTTTCAGGAGTTTCCCTCAACCCTGATGGATCAAGACTGCAACCATCACTTTGACCAATAGACATCAAAATTTAAACAAGTTTCATTGCTGGATCTATGGGTGATGACATTTGTCCTCTTCACTATCTACTCTTATCCTTTCTTTTTTTTCCTTATTTATTTTCTTAATTGATATTTTTATACTTGTATATTGTTAAATTTCTATAGAGAATAGCTAAAATAGCTGTATGCCTCCTTTCCAAATTGCAACCGAGTTGTTCTAAAATAAACCTGCCATAAATACACTGGTCATTCAGTGTTGTTTCACTCTAAGCTGCCACAGGGGATCTATTATCAATAACCTCAGTTACCCCTTCTTCAGGGGCAGGTTGTGACAAGGATAGATAAAAGTACACAGTGGACCTGTACCCAAAGGACTATTTTTTAAATTCTTTTTTGTAGAGAGCCTTGTTTTTTTATCTCTTTGCAAATCTACAAAGTTTTATTTTCCAGGGAAAATGGTGCTTTTGATTGTTTTTATGATTCAGTCAGTGATTTTCAGTCATAGGTTTGCTGTTTGGGAAGAAGGGTGGCAGATTCACTGGTATCATAACTGCAAACTGTTGTCTCTCTTTGGTACTTGATTGTTAAATTGCCTTTGGAAAGAAAGTAGTTTGTTGATAGCAGATGTATACATGCCTGCCCTTGAATTCTTAAAGCTCCACCTACCCACAACAAAAAACCTCAAATCTTTGTGCATTTCTTTGTCATATTTGAGAAAGAACAAAAGCTCTTAATTGCATATCCTCTTGGAAGCATCAAGACTAAAATGTTGTGTGGCGTTGTTGTGCTTCTCATTTGTAAATAAATTAATTTTCAGATCGAAAAAAATAGAAAATGTCAGAATGCAAAAATTAATCTTGAACAGTAGATGGAAAAAATTAAGGAACTGAAAGCAGCTGAAACTACAAATGCATATATCTTTAAATTTATTAAAAAGAATAAAAAAGTAATAAAAAATAGAAAATTTTCTTTTCTAACATTCACTCCAGAGATTTACAAACTCATGCATATTATATGATAATACAGATTTTATGCAAATGTTTTCTCTGCAATCTGAACAATAACAATGAATATTTTCTGGGCCAGTGTGAAATACCTGATGCTTGTGTAAGCACTTGCTCTATTCAGTTTTCTTTCTGACTCATAAGATTGGATCTGGTTTCTGTTACAGCTTAATTTGCATAATTCACCTCAAATCCCTGGTAACAAATATTTCTGCAAGCAACACAGTATGCAGTGTGTGGTATGAATTTTAGTGAATTGAAATTCAGGCACTATTTTCTTCCATAATAAGATCACAACTAAAAGGTCTTAATTTCCCAAGGAAAACAAATCATCAGGGAAATATTTGCATTTTACAGTTTATGTAAACTCCTTTATGCCCCAGAGAAAACAGAGTACTCTTCTTCTCCATGAATCTTTAAAATTTCAACATATAACCCTGTAATTTGAGAAAGAATAGATCATTGCCAATAATGATTCATAAGTGTTTGTATCATTCAGCATCACAGCTCATCAAAATTTATTTCCCAATTTTGCATGGAGTTGAACCTCATTCGCAGTCCTATATTTTCATGCTCAAAAATTGTGTTTATCCTGTGTTTTTCATTAATATTATGAAGGGGAAAAATATGTACATCACTTTACACTATAGAAGACTTGCATAAGAAAGAATAGGATTGATGGAAATGTAGTACATAATTTTTATAATTTGACCAAACTATAGAAAAAACTTAGAAAGGAAAGCAATGCATCTGTGTCCAAAAAAAAGAAAGAGTAAACAACAGCAGTAAATGCTTACTGCTAAAGTTACTTGCTGTATTTATTAGGAAAAGCTATGTGTTTCTCTATTTTCTCTTTTTTTCTTCAGGTCGGGTAGTAACTTGATATATGTACTACATGAAAGCTTCTTCAAAAAAGATGTAGTAAGATCATACTAAACACACACAAAAAGGAGGAGAAAAAAAAGGCAAAGTTTAATGAATTACATGATTGCTTTAACACATATTTCTATTTCTGTGAGTAATCTATTGGTTTAAAATTGGTTAAAACCACTGCCTCACTTTAAAAAATACAAAGTTTTTAAAGATACAAAATATCTCATATTGTTTTTAAGTTATTAGCAACTGCATTAATGCCTAGTATTTCACAAACAACATTTTAAAGTGAATAAAGAATCAAACACCATCTACACATTTCCTCTTGAAGAACTTGCTATACATACAGTAGTATTTCTCTCTACCCTTAAATTCTTTTTGTTTAGCTTTGTAAGCTGAGGCAGGAGAAATTATTGCAACAATAATTTCAACAAAGAGTTTTGTTTTCATTTTTTTATAATCATAACTTTAACCATTTAGATTGTATGTCTCTTGAGGATAAAGAGTTTGTTTTTTCCTCCAGAGAAGTCAAACTGCTGTTCCCCAGAAAAATCTGTTGTTTTGACAGTGTTAAAAATAGCTATGAAGCCAAGCTATTGGCAGATGTCTACATGGCAGTCTACATTAGCACCAGCTATGAGAGCAGAGAAGTATTTGGCATTTGTATCCCTGATTGATGTTCACAAGCATCCAAGTATTGGGTGACTTCTGAAGTGTACAGCAACAATTAAAATTTCGTTGAATCTGAGTCACCCAGGTGGTAACAAATATTTTCAGGGTACTGTTCCTCCTAGGAGAACAGCCTGTCTTATTGGGCACAAGAAAGTCTTAAGTAGTCTGATGTTAATGAACCAACCTTTGATAGTTTCTGAAATGGAAACAGACTTCATATACAAGAGAAGGGAGTACAGGTGGTAAAAGGCAAGAGAAACAAAGCTAAGGGATAACTTAAATGATGGAGAAAAATTAGAGATAAGACAAAAAATAATCCAATACCACTACAAAGATAAATAGATTTTGCCAGCAAGTGTGCTGTGCAGCGTTTCAAAAGCTCTGCATCCTGATGACATAAATAGGACACTTACCTAAAGCATGAGGTGGCTTCTTGGGGGTTACCTACCCATAGAAATACGGATTCAGAAAATATGGTTTATACCTATCATTGATCTTGGCACAAAGTCAAGATAAATAAAGGGTGCACGGTGAAATCCCTCCATGTAATAGCTCCAGACAAATTGATACCTTCAGTCCATTCAACATGAAAAGATCAGTTGTGACTAAAAAGAAAATAATTTCATAGGAAATATTCAGCTAGGCCCACTCAGAATCTGTTCTTTTGCTGTCAACAGATATTCACAGAGCCCTCTCAGAAGAAATTAATGTCATCTTTCACCCATATTTTAGCCTAGCTTTTTGGAGTTATTTTTGCTATGTAAATAAATTATATAGTGTTTAAAACTTGTCAACACAACAAACCCATTGTTTTTACTAGATTATAATTTGCACATGTTGTCTAACAGAGCTGACATGCTTTCCTGGGATCTGAAGGAATCACTTTGAGGTTTATCTAACTTGGAACACTTGTTCTCAATTCTGTCAGTACAAAAATAAACCAACATCAAAATAGCTGTCATGTTTGTTGCTCAAATTATGTAAGTCAACTGACAATTGCTGAAGCCATCATTTACATCAACAGCTATGAAATGCTACTGTAGTAAGTGGTTAGAAACCACTGGTATTGTTAAACATTAAGAATCCATTAGGCAGCTATTACGGAGATGTTGAAATAATTCCCTAAAGTTAATACTAATATTCTGTTGCTATCTAAACAACTATTTCAAGTATTTTACAAAACTAATTTGGTATCTTAGTTACAGCATCATTTACAGCTGTATGTTGGATTTGGATTTAAATCCCAATTCATACTTTCTTTTGCTAGATGGAAAACTTTTGGAGTGTTTGCAAGTGGCTTTCCCACTTGTTTTGGCCAGGAAGCAACCAAGAAAGATGACAGTCAGCTTGTTTTCTCTGTGGCAGCTGCTGTTAAAATCTTCAGCTCGGTACTTGTATCATGAGGAAAAGCAGGCAACAACCTAACAGGAAAAATAGGAAGAGTTTAGTAATGAAGGATTTTCATAAATAAACTGCATTAAAAGCTTTTTATTTGCTGAATCTTTCTGAGGAACTGATTTTTCATAAAAAGAAAATGTCATTCATCTGTTAGATTAAGGGCTCGGCTCAGCAAAAGAATCTAATTTCAAGCTGTGGCCCTTAGCTTAGCAGGGAAGGTTGCGATATGGGGGTTAAGGCAGTAGAAAGAAAATAAAAGCAGAGCAAATATCCTATAAAATCTAAAATACTGTAAGATACTGGATGAAACGAAAACAAGAAAAGGAAGTGAAAATTTTCATGCACACATTTTAATACAGGGAGAAAATCAAAACATAAACATTATTTCCTATTTGAAAAAAATATTGTTAATTATTTCTCTTGAGTGAATTTTGTGTGAAAATTGTGAATAAAACAAAAATGTGTAAAGAAAAGGACTATAACATTGATTAGAACCCTTGCTACTACTTATTTATATTGGTATAGAGCAGAAGATTAAACTGGAACAAACACTTCATTTCTTCTCCCTTTACAAAATGATTATTTTTCTCCTTTGCCTCTCAGGTTTATCTCAAAATCTTTGAGCCTTCACAAATTAGTGTAAGAGTCTGCACATGAAGCTATGCGTTGCACGAGGAAAAAGCACAATGGAGAATGAAATGGTGCAGCAGATCTGCGAACAGGTTTTCCATGTATGAGATCCCTGTGGAATATCTGGTTGTAGTTACAGAAAAATACAATTACATGACCCGCCTCACAACACTCTTTTTGCCACTGCTTAATCAGAAGTAACAAAATTCAAATTTTCTTACTCTTTGTTGTACAATTGATGTGAATAATTTAAGATCTAGATTTTGTTGTCACTTTCCAATTATGTCTTTCACAGATACTAGAGATTGCTTTTCATTTCCATTTCTTAATATTATATAGTCTTACTGGGATGCAGCATTTTTGTCCCAAACCAATTAAAAATACAAATTAAGATAGAAAGTTTTGTATTTTGAAAAAAAGATGCAGTATTTTATTTCTTTAAATTATTTTAATGACAGTAAATTTACAGAGAACATATCAAAAGAAGTCAAAGTAATTTTCATATCAGAGAAAAATATTACAGAAAAAGGGTTTTTCTGGTACTTATCAACTTAACATACTTAACACCAACAGGTCAAATAAAATAAAAGCATGATTCTTTATCCCAAGATACTTATTCCAGTCCACTTACAAATTACCACAATTTGATCTAGCTTTCAGTGAAATCAAAGACAGCATGAGCATGTGTTAGAATGGGTTGTGGATTTTTTTTTTTTTTTTTATTTTGCTATTCATTCCACAGTATATTTTTTTTTAATTTTAAGGTGGCATGATAGAAATTTAAACTGAAAAGGACAGATTAAAAAAAAAAAAACTTTCTTTTTGGATACAGTGTTAAAAAGCTTACGCCATTTCCTTTCTTTTCCTTTCCTTTCCTTTGAGCTTTCCAGTAACTTTTCCTGAGATCTTTCAAAAAAATTGCAATGTTTTTTATCTAATCTTTAGAGTTTGACTTTGTTCCTGAGTGACCAAATATGTTTTGGTCATGATTAGGTCTATTTTATAAAGTAACAGGAAGGTTCATAATAGAGCTGTTTGCAGAAATACATCTAATATATCTGTATCCCTAAGATAGATGTCTCTAAATATATCTAATATATCTAGACTATCTAATGCATATTTGCACTGCTAAAACAACATAATTATTTAGGAATCTAAAACCAAGTATCTAACTTGTTTGGGTTTTTTAAAATATCAATAGAATTCTTTAGAGCAACCCTGTAATGGACTGAAATATAAGACACTATTGGAACAAATATTTTATTTCAGTTTTTAGTCACAGAATCCCAAGATGGAGTAAGTTTTATATTGGAGTACAATTTATTATTCAGGCCCTTTCTGAGCCTTCAGAGAAATCTTGTCATGTATTATAAGGTGTCACATCTTGTCATGTCTGTAAGACATAATACTTCATCCAAAGTACACTTGGTTCTATAATGCTTGTGGAAACATTGCTTTACATAACATGGCGTCTTAGCAATTAGGGTATAGAATTTATCCATTTTAAATTATTTTTCATTATCTACTGAGAGAATCCTTTCACTTCCTTTTCTTATGTTTTAAATTTTTTAAATTTTTTTAACCCATTATTTTTACTTTATCATTATGAACTACAGAAACAGATTCTGAAGTTTCTACCTGGCTCGGGAAATACAATTCTATCAGAAGTTTGATGGATCTTGTTACTGCTCAAGGACACTCATCTAGAAGAGAAAAAGTGTTGGCCAAAAGATAATGTAAAACCAGTCCAGGGAAGGCATAGAATAGGATTAAAATAGAGATTGAAGGGAAAAGATGATATGAATTTGAAAAATTACTACCTAAATGACAATAATATAGTACCCCATTAGGTATACTATTAATTGTTAAAGAAAATGCTTGACTGAAATACAGTTCTAAGCTAAATAAACTGATGGTGTTATGGGTTAATGAACTGTCATAAAACCACATTTCAATAATTCATTTAAACTTTACAGACTCCAGAAATTTCTATTAGCTGGGATTGCCGACTAGGCATGTCTCCTATCTGGTAAACAACTGCTTTAAAATTGATTTCTTGCAGCTTTTACCAAAGAAGCCAAAATACTCTGCTCCTTTTTTTCTTTTTTTGCCTAACTGTAATAATGGAGGACAAACTCCACCATATCAGTCTCCAATTTGTTCTCTGTAATGACAGAGATTGTTTTGAATAAATGTTTCTTTCCCGTAAAAAGCAAACCAAAATACTGCTAACAAAGAATGTCCATTTTCAAATTCAGAGTAGCTCAAAATGCATTTGCCTGCTGAACAGCTCCTATCCTCAAACTTGAACTCCCTTTTGAACAGCAATACTTTCTAGCATGACCCATTTTGCCACCGACATGTCACTTAGCCTCTTTGAAATGACAGTTCCTATATGCCCTTCGCACTGCACTTATTGCAAAGCTCTTTTATTTTATTCAGAGCCCCCATCATTGTTTTGATTCCTTTTTATCACTACTGGCCATCCCTGTCAAAGCTTCCTAGGCCTAAAAGTAATCTTAGGAGGACTGGCAGAAGTAAGGTTGAAGTGTCATACAATTTTGTGCATTTTAAAGTACTTGGTCATTCTCTTGGGATGCATGATTACCTAAAACTCTTCATGCAAATAAAGACTGAATACACAGAGGATCTGGCATTCTCAAATTTACTGGTAAGCCATTTTTACAGAGAACATAGAGAAATGGACAAAGAGGCAGAAAAAATATTTTCTAGAATTTTAATTCTGTTGAGGATATTTCTACTGTGACATAATAGATAAAACATTCAAATATTGAATAGATTGGATATGGGTATGCATACAAATACTTTCCTTTTACATACTTAAAGATTTTTAACTGTCTCGATATGAGTGTTAGAATACATATAGTATCAGGAGGATCTTTGTACTCCAAAACTTCCTAGCCTGAAGCAAAAGTTTCAGAGAACACCTGATACTGTATTCATCCAAGGAGCTCAAGCCCATTTTCATAATATAAGAAGTTCCAATCAACCTGCCATAGAAAAGGACACCTCTTACTAGCCCAGATTGCTCAAAGCCCTGTCCAGTCCTGACCTTGGACACTTCCAAAGATTTTACTGCTATTCCCCCTACTACACACACACATACACACCAAAGCAAAAGAATTGTTCCACTCAGAAAGACATTAAGAACTTGATCAATTTCAAGTATATGTATAATTCAAGATTGGATACTTGTCCAAATGTGTGAATAAATATAAACTGTATTCTTTAAAAGGAAATGCTCTTTAAATGTAAAGAACTCAGGTCAGTGAAACAAGCCAGAGAACTTTAGTGCATCTAAGTATTTATTTTGATTTAGATATGAAACATTAGACTTACTAGGAAATACCACTTAAAGTGGTTAATATTTTGTTAGAATATATTACATCTTTCCAGTAAAATGTTATGAAATAGTTGGATACTGTGTCTAACTTTTAATGAGACAACAGGTCTTTCATCTTACTGCCAGTAAAAGATGCAGACTTGTAAGTAGCATTTTTCATTTTTAACTTTTTTCTCTCCTTACAATTACTCATAGATTTCTTACCTTCTGCTGCCATCATGTTAGAACAAAGATGTGAGGAAAAAAAACAAAATTGAATGTGACATCTCTTCATCTGTTTGGAACTAATATTGCCTTCACAGCAAACAGTTGTTTTGGTACATGCTGGATACTGATGTAAAATAACAGTGGATGAAAACATATGGAATAGTTACCTAATTTGTGTGTGCATTTCCTGACATAATTGGGTCATTCCTGCAAGTTTTGCAGAATAAATTAATTCAGAGGGAAACAGTCAGATTATTTTAAAAGAATATTTGCTCTATAAACCAGAAAATAAAAATAGAATGTTTTGTTTCTTTGAATAAAATTGTCACAGTTGAATGATACTTTAGTCTTTTTATTACTGTCATTTTATTAACTTTCTCTATTCTAGAAATATAGTCAGTTCTCAGTAGAAAGCAGTACAACATATTCCATAAAAAAAACTAGCCAAAACCCCGTATCCTGCTCCTGAATATGAAATATTATGGATTAGGAGTGTAAATCTTCACCTAGGCAAGGAGACCACCAGCATTTCTGTTGCTGTGCTGCCTCACAGGGTTTCTCTGGCCCCTCCATAGAAGCTGTCCCTTTAACAACTGAAGTCTGCTTGTTGTGCTCCTCCTCACCAGCTCTACAGAGGTGTCCATCTCAGCAGATATCTAATAACCAATCTGCCTTAATCAGCAGTCCAAAAAATATAACTGCTCACCTATTGGAAAAGAAACACTGAAGGTTGTTCCCTCTCAAGGCACTGCTTACAAAGACCTGTATCCACGAGGTGGGAACAATTGCACAAACACTGCCATGCTGATGACACTATCCAGCACATGTGAACATGTGAACCTAGACAAAAGGCTCATGCACAGTATAACTATGTCCACTGTTTCTTAATACCATCAGGATTCAGGTGACTGTGAATAACTAGAAGACTTTAGGAGACTGTAAAAACTTTGGTTTGCATTAAGAAATGTAATGCTCTGCTCTGAAGCCAAGGAGGGTAATGTTAAACTTTCCCCAAAGGGAGGTCACATTTTCCAGATAACATAGGCATATATTAAGTATATGTTCTTAAAGGTGAAACCAACATTTTAGCAAATATAAAATTGTTCTGTACTCCACATTTATGCAAGTTAAAGCATTTGTAAAATGAAGAAACAAAAGACACAGGTTTCTTTATTGCTAAACTTATGAAATTAATTTGCAGTTCCAGCTAGCAAACAAAAAGGTAAAAAAAAAGATTATTTTCTGTTTAATTTATTTTTCATTTTATTTGTTAAACATGATAAATCTTGCAATAAATACATTACAAATAGGGTAAGGATATTATTAGTAACTACCAGAGAGTTGAAAGCAATAGCCCAGTCTAAAAACCTGAGTTCATTGTCTAAAGGAAAAAAATTAAATAGCTTTGAATACCTTGAAATGTCAAAATGAAGCTAAAGAAATGTTGATTACTGTCTTTGCTATTTATGACCAAATAAATAGTGAATGCATAAAGACACATTAGGAAATCCATTAAGACACCTTATTTTCTGATGTTATCAGTGTTCTAAGTCTTTCTTTCTGCATTTTTCTGCATTTTTTCTGCATTTCTGCATTTTTTCTGAAGTGAGCTAATAGTTTAACTTGTGTCACTTAGTTTGGGATTTCATAACCATGTTGTTATAAAATGATGGCAGATAATGCTCAGGGCTGAGGAAAAAGAGTCATCATTCTAGTCTTCGCAAATAAATATATGTATGTGTGTGTATATACATATATATACGCATATAGCAGGGGATACTAAACTGTAATGGAAGTGTTCAGAAGACAAATTATGGCCAGTTTTAAATTTTTAAAACTGACTTCAGTAAATTATTTTATTATTAACACTTTTCATGCTAGCGGTTGTCATACACATTTTTAATTATTGTCTCTATGTGGTCAAAACTATTAATCTCAACAACCATATTTGAGTACAAACTCAAAGGTACTCAATTAATACTATTCTTATAATGCCCTCAGCCCACTTAACCATACACAAACCCTTGGGTCACAAATAAATCATCCTGAACATCAGTCATTTTGTATGAAAGTGCTACTTTCTGCAGCTGTCCGGCCAGAGAGATGCATCCCAGCTAGCTCACCAGCACAGCTAGCAGAACAGGGGGCACTTTACCTGATAGCTGCGCTTCGGGTCAGCGCCTCAGGCAATCGCCCTGCGTTATAGCAGGGGACATTGCCACGTTCAGGACGAGGCCACTGAGTGGCTGTGGACAACAGGAAAAGAGGAGGGCGCTCTCTGGTCGGTGCAAATCCAGATTTATTGAAAGCCCTTGGGAAGCCAGCAACCAAAGACCATGAGGGGAGGGATTACATGAGGTTATAAAGGGTGTGGGCAGTAGGGGTGGAACCAGTACAGGAGCAAATGGGAATCTAGAGGGGAGCGGGGCACATAAGACTGACATACAGCAAACACCAATGAAAACAACTTAAAGAGGGGCCCCAGCCCCTGAACCAATCACTCCAAGCCCTCAGCTGAAGTTTCTGGAAAGAAAGGTGGTAGCAGGGAGTGACTTAGTTAGGGCACTGGGGCAAAGGATACATCCAATTGCTGGGGAAATCAGGGCGGAGTATAAAGAGATACAAGGGTTGCCATGGCAACTGGGGTGACAGGCAGTAACTGGGAGGGGAGGGAGAGCCGGGGCAGAACCATTTTAACATAGAGGGGGAACGGAACAAACCAACGCAATACAACAACTTTCCAATGTTTGAATCAATTTTTCTCCCCATTAAGAAAGAATTTCCTGAAATGTTTGAGAATAAGTGTCTAGTTACTGATATTTTCTGAGGGAGGAAGAAAATTAAGAGTATTCATAATATTTTGCTGTGCGATAAAGATCTTTTTATCTCTACAGGCGTGTCAGACCAAAAGAAAAAAGATAAATAAACATAGAGGGAAAACAAAAAACCCTGAAAAAAATCGAAACTACCTACCTGAGATAGGAGTAGTTTAGTACCTACTACTTGTATGTTTGACTGGAATAAGATTCCAGACATTGTGGTAACTAGGTTGTAAAATAGGAAGCAGAAATTTTTTCACTATAGCTTCTTTCCTACATGACAAAATTCCTGAGCTCTTCATTAAAGGTAGCACTGAACACTTCATTAATAATAACACATTGCATGTTATTTAAGAAAAGATTTTGTCAGTTACTGTAGTGGGTAAAAGGCTTTTGTGGTTCAAGTGAGAGTGCTGAGGTACCTCCCTTGGGGGGCAGTTTTAGGACTGTGGATCATGCACCGTCCTCTGGTAGAAGGCCCCAGAAATGAGTCTCGGGGTGCTCAGTGGTCACTGGTGGGTGGTATCTTTGTGTGACCAGTGATAGCTGAGCCAGGCAGCTGTGCTCTTTAAAAACTAACAGACAGTGACCATGCACATGAATGTGAAAGTTGCAGAATAGCAATTTCCATCCTAGGTATTTATCAAACAACACATCATTCAACACAGAATTATAAAGACACTTGTTTTCTATATTGAGAAGATCAGGATATACAGATAAGAGAAGTTTCATTACTGCATTTTTTAACACAGTGTGCACAGACTAAAGCCGTTGTGAATATGTTCGATTATTTCAGAATTGGAATATGCTTCTTCATGAGTTCATCTATGGATTTTTTGAATCTCTAATGCTTTCTAGACCCTTCTGATGAGTGTGTGTATATGAAGAAAGAAATAAATAAATATGTGAAGAGCTGTCTTACCATGACTACACTTCACCTAAATACTTGCAAGTTTTATTTCTTCAGTCTGGATAAAAAAAATTTAAAATGACAAAAAACATCCAAAGCTGTAATGAGTAATAATCTAAATAACATATACAGGTTCCTTGTGACACAAAGGGAGAAATAAAGAATTGAAACATGAAGGACACCAGACATTTTGTAAGTATATTCAAGGAATTATTGTCTCTAGGGTTGGAAGATATCAGCAAACTGTATAAGTGAAGTACCTCAGTGGCTATTTGAACCTTTTATTTCATATATGATGGGAAGAGTTATGATATATTGAAAGTGTTGAATTCAGAAGGGAAGTTAAAATTAGCCCTAGGCTATGCCTAGAGCTTGTAATATCATAGACACACCTTTGGAGCAACCACAAAGTTTCTAGATCTCAGGACTGTGAAGAAAGTTTTCTAAGTGTTAAGTGACTGCAATACAACATTATAGTGGGTCAGCTGCAGACTGAGAGCCTGAGGCTGGGTTTATATTACAAAGTTTTGCTGCCAGAGCTAGATCAGCCTGCGCTACAACAGCAACAACAAAGAAAACAGCAGAAACCCTCTGTGACACCTGTAGGCTGGCAAGTCCTCCATGTAACTCTGTCCACAAAAAAGAATTTATGGCTGCCCAGAGCAATGCATTGCAAGGCATGTAAGAAGGTGGAAGTGATAAAGCTTAATGGCAGGAATGTAGTGATGATTGTTAGATTGTAAACACGTAGAAAAATCTAGTTTGATGTGGACAAAGGGTAACCTGCCCTCCTGGGACCCACTTAAGTTTCACTGCCCATAGAGTTTGCAAAGTTCACTCTGAAAACAGGTTCTAATTGGGAAGTGCAGTTTTTCCCAGCTGCTGTAGTTGCCAGTCCAGACACCTGCCCAAAGCAGCCTTTCCAAAGCAGAGCCTCTGCCTTCAGCAAACACTGCAAGGCCAAAGAGGGATTCTGCTCAGGTGCCCTGACCTTCTAAAGGGACAGGCACCTCCCAGCTGCCCCGCGATGCCAGTTCTGATCCGCTGACGAGTGCTGAAGAGACAGTAACAATTCTGGGGCACAGATAGGTATGGAAAGCGATAACATTTTGGGTTACCCAGGACACCCTGAGAGCTGGTTTGCCCCTACAATAACACATATTTCTAAAATGAATTTTGCTAAAACCATTTCAGAGTTGACTAAAGCTATTATCCAAATGAAAACGCTCAAATTTGTATTTCCCAATATTTGATAAATTTGGAGATAATTATAGGCAAACTCCACATGTTTATTTTTTATGAAACTTTATGTATTTTTCAGTACACCCTGAGCTTAACTACACACTTCATTTTAGCTACTTTACAGTAATTGAGCTATAAGCTAAGAAAAGAGTCCCTTATGGTGTGATTTGCTTCCATATAGCAAATATTAAAATACATCTCTTACCAATATTAAAATACATTCTATTAAACTTGAATTTTAACAACAATAGGAATAAACAACAGATAAGAAAAAAAGAGGGAGATAAAAATTTTAAATTACCTTCATATCTTACTCGATTGCTAAGAAGTTAAACTATCATTTGCTATTATCATATAAACTATATGAAATAAAATCCATAGGCATAATGAAGGAAGTTAAGAAATGAATATGACTGATGCTTCCTATAGTTTAGAAATTATAGACTTTTTGAAAAACAATTGTGACTTCAAGGGTTTGGGTTTAGGGTGAGTAGGGCAAGGGCATGAAAGTCTGTGGAGAAATCATGTTTCATTAGATCTTTTAAAATTATTCTTTCCCTACACAGTTGCAGTGACCCTAATCAGAATATCATTGATCATGAGGAGTTAGTGACCCACACAGTGGTGAATCTGGGTAGTCACAAGCCTGTGCCTTGTACACGTATGTCTGGGCCATCAAACATGTAACTCCTTACTTCAAGATAAGCTCAGATAGCAAATCCTGGTGGAGAAGCCCATAGCTGTTCCCATTGGGTACCAGTGATTGTGTCACCTGTGTACCTATTTTACATCAAAGCAGCATTTTGAAATGTGGAAACTTTTACTTGACAGTAAAAATTATTCATAAAATTGTTTTCTACTAAGAAATTCCTAGAAGGGGTTCCAAGTACCAAAATGCTGGTGAACCTTTCTGTGGAGGGGGTCAGCACAGCCTTGCTCTGATCAGATGTGCCTGGCCACTTGATGCTGTTCACTTCAGGGCTCCCAGAACATGAAGCAACAGAGGGTTGTCTATGCTATTTCTCCTTTTCATTCCATTGTTGATTGTCATACAAGTTATTGATATCTTTTGGAATCTACAATCTATCAATTTTACTCACAACAGACGCTAGCTATAGTGCATTACAATAATCATAGAGAATTAATTCACCTACAACATACTGTTCTGCAACCAAAACAAATGAGAAATGCGGTTAGTATATTTTACTAAGTACAAATAAGATGTAGCATAAAAAATATAGCCTTAAAATTGAGTTTACACTTTTGATAAATCTTGTGATAAGTGATTTAAAGCACATTGATAGTGATTGTCATCATTCTTACTTTCTCAATAATTGAAGGTGGGTTGAAGAGAAAACCCAATTCTTGGTTTAGCAGCTATGGGAAAAATCTCCTATCCTCAAAAATATGTTTTCTGGTCATACTCACTTTCTGAAGAACTCCATCTCAGTATCACTTTGAGGCACTTAAAATGGTATTTTTCTTACTGTCTTCTAGTTTCCAGTCAGAAGATATTTTTTAGCCTTATTTTTCATGATATAAGAAGCATGAAAATTTGTCTCAGATACAGCTTCGTTTTCAAGCAGCTCATCACGTAAACTTGCTTGTCAGATAAGCATTTTAGTTTTAATCTGCACATACCAAAATTCCAAACATCAATTATATCTGTAGCTGGTAAAAAAAAAAAAAAAACCACAAATAAAACCTTAATTCAAATAAAAATTAGCAAATATTTATAAGTGGGAAAGATGATTATTAATTACCATCAGTTGAACTTTGAAAGTTGTGTCTTGAGTGAAAACAGTCAAAATCAGGCAAGGTTATTCAGTGTAAGTTCAATAACTGAGATATCCAGAAAAGGCAAAATGAAAATGAAACATGACACCCTTCATCCCCATTAGTTAGCATGGATATTTTCTTCTCTATCTCTAGTGAGTAGATTGGCAAAAATATAAACTGTAATAAACTTTATGACACTTGCCTAGGAAGCTTTAAAAATCCCACACTGCACTAATGCATTTCACTTGTCAAATTGTCACTATTTCTCTTTGGAAAATGAGTAAGAAACTCAGCAAAGCTCATGCCCTGTTTGAGGAGAAGCATTATTGTTTCATTTCAGTTTCCTTATCTGCAACAGTATACAAACAGCTATCTGAAGCCCTGAATATCTGTAATGCAATAATAAAACGTTCAAACATGTACAAAATTAAAGGCAAAAGTCAATCTAAGATCTCATGAAATATCAATAAGACAATATAGTCAGAATATTTCAAAATTTGCTAATTATATTTCCTAAAACTTTTCCTAAATATTGCTATTTTCCACAAGTGACAATGGACAACTTGTTCTATTTTGCAGTTCCAGGCCGGACAACTTAGAATTTATTGGAGTTGTACTCTGCTGATACTACTTCTCTTGATCCTTTGTTCATTCACGTATAATAGATTTAAGTATAAACCCACCTCTGCCTGCAAAGCTAAAAAAAATTTTCACCCTGGAAGACATGCCAGCATACTTGGTCAGATTGAGTGAGTGGGTCTGCCTTTTACCTACACATCATGTACTTATATTAGTAATTGGCACAGATGACAGTGTAAATGTTACTACTGTAATATAAAGGTCTCTGCAAGGAATGGAAGATAGGAGGAATAATAATAACAGTAATATTAGTAATTTAAAAATTGAATATATCTATATGTAAAATCATAAAATAATTAAATTGAAAAACAAAATGTCACTCTTAGTTCTTTGTAATGTCATATCAGGGCAATGAAATGTTTACAGAGATTTAGCCTACCTGCTTTCTACTCTCCTTTTATTTTGAAAATGCAACATGAGATATAAGGCAACAAAATAGAGAACAGCTCTGATTTGCAGAGATGTCAGACAGACTTTCTGAAAGAAAGCATAAAAGTGAAGTTGATGCCTACAAGGGAAACTAGAGAGGGGGAAGAAAACAAGACTTAATGTTTAAAAAAAAAAAAAAAAAAAGACAGTAGAAATGTCATTTTTGTCTGGATTAAAATGAATGATGAAGATTTAGAATTGTTTTTAGAGAAATTGAGATTAGCTACAGCTCAGAGCATAACAGTAAAGCATTAAATATTCTATTGTTTGATTTTTTGGGAAAAAATGCCTAAATATACCTCTGGTCAGAGTTATAGATATGATACTTGTTCAGGGAATGGAGGACATCTAGAAAAGAGAGAGTTTTTTTTATCTACTTTGTAATGAATTTTGTTGAATTATCTACCAATTTAAGAATGCTGTAAGTAAAGATGGGCAATGCATAGCACATTTATATGAATATTTATGCATCTATATGAACGTGCACTTCTGTTCACTGATAAATTATTTACTCAATAAATTAGATGGATACCTGTAATCTACATAACTAATAACAGTCTAATTTCAGAGTTTATGGATAAAAGTACAATGACTGAGGGGAAATCCAGAATTATTTCTCTAATTGTTTTGTGAGCATGGTCCTCTTTTTTTCTTAATGGCTACTCTACTGTATTGAGACTAATTAATCAAGAACATCATGTACATATCAGAACAGACACTAAGACACATTTTACTCACAGCAACAACAGTGGCCCCAAGAACAATAGGCATTTTTTATTAGTGTATTCTGTAAACCATGCCAAACCCAAAAAATTCTGATAAAAGACTTTTCCGGGAGAGGAGAAAATAATACATATATGATTTTTAATTTTAAGAAGGCTTTAACAGTGTGTTTAAATACAGCCCAGATGAAATCACTCCACATTTTCAGTCATTTTCAGTAATTTTCAATTAAAAAAATCAAAAGAGCAGAAGTTATATGAAATCAAAGGGATCACAAAATGAGACACCTTTGTAAGTCTAGTCACATTTTATGATTGGTCAATAGTAGCATCATATATGAGATACAGGAGGTAAATCAACTGTTACGTACTCTAGTGTTGATTAAAAAAAAAGGTTGAGGTTTTTCTCCAATAATAATTTCTCAAAAAATGAAGAAATTAGAGAGTAAAATTCCTGAAAAAAAATTAGAAAATAAGATGCATATTGAAAAGGTAAGGAAGACGACCTAGGGAAAGAAAGAGTATGGTGAAATATTTTGAAAATGTAGAGCTAATGTAAAGAAAGTAATCAATCATTTGTCATACCCACTGTGTGGGTAGTGAGGAAATTGTTTTGTTTTCAAACCCATAAAATTCATGTTAGAAATGCCACCTATAAGGAATGTTTAGTGATCTAGGGAGGCTGGGAAATTCCCCTTATGAGATATTTTACAAAGCATGCCAAACATCTACCATTGACTTCTTTATATAAAGTACCAAAAGAGTTCCCACAAGACACTTCCCATCAGAAAATATATAAACATTAAGATCTTTTTTTATGTTCCTGTAGTTGTAGCTTGTTTCCCATCAAGGAGGATGGGTATTTATGACTTCCATATGCTTTGACAGTGAGAAGAATTTCTTGGAAATATGTAATGAAAATGTATTGGCTTCATGCTGATCTCTTGTTTTCAGTGGAAGTTGCCTACCCAATTAATTATTTTGTAAAATATGTTCTTCCCCTTGAGTGTACTTGAAAACAAAATCATCATACAGCCATTCATATAGGAAGATTTTAGAAGAGTCAGTTCCTGTGTATACAGTCTGGTGACAAAGCCTTGAAAAGAAATTCCAGGCAGATAAACTGTTACAAACCCCCAAAAGTCAGAAATGGCAAAGCCATGTGTCACTTTGCCATCTCCATGTTGAGACTTCAAACGAGTTTGATGTCAAATAAAGTTAAAAAGTTATAAAATTTCACCAAAATTCTCTAGAAACTGTAGGCTACTTTTGAAACCCTACAGCAATGGCCAGAGCAATGAAGTAGTGAAGTGTCCCCAGGACTGGAATGTTAAGTGAAGAAACCTTGTGAACAACTAATTGTTTGAAGAGGTTCAAGCAGAAGCTGTATTAGGGTATAAGGTTAAATAATAACTTGGTGATAGCTAAGAAGATGAAAATATAACCCAGAGTAACATCAGATGATTATACCACAAAACCACAAATCCAGAAGAATTTGTATATCCGTGTATGCTAATATAATGAACTTGACCTAGATCAGCACATGCACACTAGGAATTTTGTCATGGGTATGGTCAAGTATGAGTGACCAATCACCTCTGCTATTATGATTCTTTCCTTGTTACCTTTTTGTGTAAAAGAATGTTTGTTTCCCAGGAGGTGGGCAAGCTATATTAGATGCCTGGCATCCTGTTCTGTAATAAAATAAAATATTTTTTCTTGGTGAGTTGATCAGCTCTTGCAAGCCAGGTGAAAGAATCCTACTTTAGGAGTAACAAGTTGAAAACAGATCATAAGTTTGGCAGTAGCACCTCCCATTTTGCTGATACCTGTCAGGCTCTAGCCTCTTGTGCCTTTATTTTTATGCCTTAGAGTATAGCCCCTTGGCTATAGGGTGGTATAGCCCCTTGGCTATAGGCAGAAGGTGCATCATTACCCTGCTGACTTCAGGGAAGACTTTGTCAAGTGCCAGTCACCTCTGTGTGTGGGATGAAGGGATGAGAGTGAGTAAAGGACTCTATACTGGAAGCTGGAGTAGGTCTGCAGCCTTGGCAGATTAATATACAAGAGATACGGACTGGGGAGCCTGGCATTCAAGGGTAGCTGCTGGGCAGATGAGCTACTGGGGTGTCTGAGACCAGCTACTGGTGGGATATATATATATATATATATATACACATACACAGAGTTTTTTTTTAAGACTTAAATCCTGTATCATAAAGCAGAGATTCACAAACTCCCTAGACATTTTAGATAAACCAACAGAGCAGGAAAACATTCTACACCACAGAATTATCTAAACTTGAAAATTTTTATTATCAAATTCTGTGTATCATTGTAGAGAAATGCGTTAATTTCTAAACTACTTACTATGCCATCGCTTTTTTCTTGAAATTGAAAGACTATGATGTTTATCAACATGCAATGGTGTTTGTTCATTATGTTGATTTTTATTACAGGATCCCACAATTTGAAACAATTATGAAAGAAACAACAGAAACAGATTTTTGATTGTTCATTGTTTGTGGCATCTGTAGGAAATATGTCGGCTTGACATCAACTGTTAACAAGCTTTATTTAAAATTTAGGGGAAAACAGTTGTAAATTATAAACATTGTCTATAATAGAGCTTTGTAGTTTACATAATTATATTCTGTGAAAGAAGGGAGGCAAGCTTGGTCTGACTTCATTTTTCCATTAGAAAAGATTCCACTGTCTTCATCCCATGATACCAGCTGCACTGCGCTTTGTATGAGATCACTGTGCTTAATTTCAATAGCCTGCAGAAAGAGTTTGTTTTTTAAGTCCTGTCTTTTGCAGATGTGCCAAGGGAAAGATAATTTTGGTTTCTCTAATCATATGCAGAAAGCTAGCCCTGTTCTTAAGCTTTACTTTCCATGGTGCTTCCAGAATAGCCCATACAGAAATCATAGTTTCAAGTTGAAGTACATTTTAAATCAGTCTGTTTCCCAAAAGAATTCTCCTAAAGTACTTAGAATTTGTACTAAATATGAATTTTTTTTTATTCATGGGTATACTAAATGCTATTTGAAAAGAATGTGTGTGTGAAGATTTTGCAAATATAAGACCAACATTTAAAGTAATGTATTAAAGGGTGATGATAGGAACATAAAATTTGACGCAACAAAGCTTTTAGATACAACACCCCTTGCACCTTCATCAAGAACTTTCATTGGGGCAGTGAATGCAGGTTTACGGTGAATACAACAGAAAAAATTATTCTTTTTCAGGATAAATTTTCATCTTGCTGTTCTAACTTAAACTAAATGCTTGTGAAAAAGTCTATGAATTTGAAAACTTTTAACTCCCTTTAATTGTCTGAAGGCATAGTGTATGTATTTCCTTCTACACAAATCCTTAAAAATAAGCCCATAGTTTTATTTCATGTTTCCATTAGGCAAGGGATAGTACTTAAAGTTATGTCTCTTGGAACTGGATTTCTGTCTTGTGAATGTTAAAGAAGGTTTTAAACTTCTGTCCTGGCAATACAGATGCTCAATTAAATAATTTTTTGCTCACAAACTTTACTCATTTTAACTGAAAATCAACTTTGGATGAGTTATTTCCTAAACTTTGGGGAATATTGGCAGTGTTAATTAATTAACTAAATTGCCCAATTGTCAAATCATTTAAGATATTTAAAATTATCAGATCTCATTTGAATAAATTAATAATCAATAACAATGTTAAATGTACTAGGATAAAATAATCTCTGTGATTTTTTTCTGTATGGCAAATATTTATTACTGTTTTTATTAACAACAATCAAAATTTTAGTGCATATAAATGTGCTTGGAAATATTTTGAAATTATCTGGTTCAGTTAAGGAAAACAGATTAAGAAAGGGAGAGCAATGGAACAGCCAGTCAATTTTATTGTGTGGATCAGAAAGCAAGACAGACCTGCACCTAGTGACAAAAAACTCCTAAGAATTCAGAAATATGAATAGCAGCAGTAAATGCAGCTATATGTAAAATACACTAGAATCTTAAAATTATTATGTGAAAATACTATATTAGCTTGTGCAACATCAATAACAAAGTAAGCTCTCTAATCTTTAAATATTATTTGTGCCTTGAAATGAAGGAGCAGAGAAATAATGAGACCATTTTTTAATGTTAATCCTTTCTTAGAAGATTAGAAAGTAAAACTAGCCAAGCAGATCCTAACTATTTCTGAGAGCAAGCCTTTAATCACATTATAATATAGCTGAACACAGCTTGGTCGGGTGCTTATTTAATTATAATTAAATGCTTGCAACACATGTGTCAGTGACAATATCCCTTTTCCTAGACATCAACACTAGGATATATGTCTAATGATGATTCCACACTGAAGCTGTTGGGAAGTGTCTTGAACATAGTCTCCAACAGATTATATCTGAGAAAAGAGATTGCAAAGAAAAAAAAGTTCAAAACAACCCTAGTACTGTATTACCAGTGATTGGGAAAACTCCTGGAGTAACAGCCTGAGACACTACAGACTTTATTGGTACATAGACCTATCATTGAGAAAATTCCTCTAAATTGAAGTGTTCTATGCATTTTAGATTATTACTCAAAAGTCCAAAGCCCTAGTCCAGTTTAGGTAGAATAGCTATTCTGCTCTAAATCCTATAGAGATGCCACATTTACTGTTAAACTTCCCACCATCCTCTGATATAGCTCCTTTCATTTTTATTCAGAAAAAAATATTGAAATATCTTAGTTTAATCCAAGTTTTAAATATATTTGAAGTTCTGCATATGATTCTCTTCCAGATTCAGTAATAACCTAGAAATGTTTTTATAAATAATTTTACTTCTCCCTGAGAACTAAACTGTTGTTGTGTCACAAGATCTTTGATTTCCGTGGGTTTGATGGTGACATAAATAAAGTCAGTGAAACAGCAGAGAAATGACACAAAATCTGGCAGATCAGACAAATATATGTGTAAGTAGACTATATATATCAGCTGTAATCCATATACAGAGCTATTAGAATCAACTGTCTATTCACCATCGCTCAATGCACCCAAGACATGCCAAATTGTGTAATGGTGTAGACAGCTCTTTCACAAAAGTCTGTGTAGAACTTCCTGCAGCCTAGCAGATGTGTCAAAGGCCTACTCTGAAGGGTGACAGCTGGTAGTCACTGATCTACAACTGTTCAACACATACTATTGAATTCTGGATGGCCCCTAATTACCATGTGACTGACACTGTAAATACTATGTGGGCCTTCTTCAGATAAGGAAGGGGAAAGTTCCATTCCAAGGAAGGCAAAGTTTCTTTTCGTATTTCTGAATTGCCTCACTACAGCATCATTCAAACCTACTTAGAACAGTATAAACTGTTCTAAGGTAGGTAGTCTGCAATCTTTACATCTGTTACATCACATATGTAAGCTCCCAGAAGGCTTTAATTTTCTCTAAAGTTGTCTGCACAACAATAGGCTCTTTGGTGCCTCTTGGGAAGGAATCTTCAGTTAGAGAGCTACTAACATACTGTTGTGGTGACAGGAGTTGTAAAGTAGGTGGTTGTCAGACCAGCTTTATATAGCTGGTCTTTCTTGGTTCTAGCCTGGTGCTAACTCTCATTCTGCAACCCCAAGGCATCTTATCTGTTACGCAGTGGCATTTCAAGAGGAGGGGAAGGATTCCTCCTCCTATGAGCAGAGACAAGAGTTCAGTCTCCTTTGTCTCATAAGCTGTTGAGTCTGTCACCTCAGGTTTAGATGCAAGCTTACCATCCCTTTGAAAAGTCTGAAGTCAGGGTTCTCACTAGCTTCTGACATTTGTGGATTTGACAGGTAGATCACTTGGTGGACAAGGAAATGGCAGGATAGTCGCACTCAAAAGAGTTGCAGTCTGTGGCTTGATATCTAGGAGGATGTCAGTGACACATGGTGTTCCTCAGAAGTCTGACTGGGACAAGAATTACTTAAATTTTTGTCAGGGACATGGATAGTGGGATTCAGTGCACTCCTCAGCAGGTCTATGGATGACACCAACCTGTGTGGTGAGGTTGCTACTCTGACGGAAGGGAGGGAAGTGGTACCATCCAGAGGTACCTTGACAGGCTAGATAGGTAGGCTCAAGCAAACATCATGAAGTTAGCAAGGCCAAGGAGTGCAAGATCCTGCACCTGGGTTAGGACATGCTCAAGCACGAGTACAGGTGGGAAATGAGTGCATTGAGAGCAGTCCTGCAGAGGACTTGGGGATATTAGTGGCTAAAAAATTGTATATAGGCTGGCTAAAAGTGCTTGCAGCTCAGAAGGCCCACTGTTTCCTGAGCTGCTTCAAAAGAAGCATGGCCAGCAGGTCAAGGGAGGTGATTTTCCCCTCTACTCCCTTCTCATGATGCCACGTGGAATACTTGATCCAGCTCTGAGGTCCATAACATAAGGACATGAACATGTTGGAACAAATCCAGAAGAAAGCCACTAGCTTGGTAGAAGACTGATCTCCTATCAAACCTCTGATAAGAGAGTACCTCTCTTATCAAACCTCTAGGTTTTTTTCAGCCTGAAGATAGGGTCTGGGGATGCTCTCTAGAACCTTCCAGTACCTAAAGGGAGCCTAGAAGAAAGCTGGAGAGGGATCTTTCACAAGGGCATGTTGAGATGAGAAAAGGGTGATGGCCTTAAACTGAAAGAGGGGAGGTTTTGATAGGATATTAAGAAGAAATTCTTCACAGTGAGGATGTTGAGGCACTGAAAGAAGTAGTCCAGAGAAGCTGTGGATGTCTCCTACCTTGAAATTTCCTAAGCCTAAGTCTCAGGGAACAACTTCAGTTCTGCATGTCCTGGCTCTCAGGAGGGTCTTCAACCACACTGCTGTGGTTACAAACCAAGGAGGTAGATCTTCAGTGTTGAATATTCAATACCAATTTTTTATGGAATTGTGAGCATGGTGGTGTTGGGGGCCAGGGAGGTGCCGGTTTTGACGGGGAATACCAAGACACAGGAACTTTTTTTGGTTTGCCCCATTTGCAGAAGGGGAGTGGTGGTATGCCCTTTAAAAACAGGGAGCAGAAACACAGGGAGCTATTTTTGCTCTTCCTGGCTGCAAGACCCCAAAAAGCTTTCTTGATGAGACTATTAGAAGGACTTATGGTGTTTGGTATACTCTGAGTTAGAAAGAAATATTCTCAAGAGGTCAAAACAATATCTCGCTTTTTCTCCAAGGGGAGCATGTGCAGTTACCTGGGAACAGAAACCATCCTTTTGTTTGTGCCTTTTTTGTTTGTGCTTTTTTTGGTTAAACAATGCCCTCTTTTTTACAATTTTCCCTTTATTGCTGTGTTTATTGCTATCTTCATTAGTAAATTGCCATTCTGATATTTTTTACTTCTTGTAGTTTGTTTTTCTTTTTTTTCCCCTACACAATTATGGAGGAGGGAGGGGGGTGTTTAAGCAGACTTAACCTCTTCCCCACTGAGGTTTTTATTCCTTTAAAGCCACTACACACACAGTATCTTCTGGAGAGAAAACTCAGCCAAATGTAAGGCCAGGAAGTTCCTGAAGTGCCCTGATGATAAATTTTTCCTCCAGCCACTCCATTTTGCATTTTCTTCAAACTTGATGAGAATGCCTCCTGCTGCAATATCCAGGTCACTGCTGAAGAGCTGAGAAGTATCGGACCCAGTACTCACTCTTGGGATATACCACTATTTACTTGTCTCCAACTGAACTTTATGAAACTGTTCACAACACTGGAGGTACTGTCAAAGAGTTAATTTTCCATTCATGTCACTGTCCACTAACCTGAGCAGTATTTTCTCAGTATAGCCAAAATTCATATTTATAAAAAGAGAAATAGAGTACTGGCATGGTTATATTCACTCTTTTCTTCTGAAGCAGTTACAGAATTTGGATTTCATATTTAGAAGAGCTTTCTCTTCTCTTTTTCTTGACTAAAGAATTCTCTTCAGTAAGTGTTTTCTCTCAGAAAGTTCTAGTTTTGGAGTCAATCCATAAAGAATTGTCAATGATTTGATTTGACAATCCCACACATGAGAAAAAAAAGGACCCATATCATCTACACAAGTCTGAAAATAATAACCTTGGATATTATTCTGTACTTATAAATCAAGAGCTATAGTATAACCTTGTAGCAAGCATGAATAATGATTTAGCCTTTTTTTTCTATCCCATGTTTATAGAAGTGCAGTCTCTTGTCCCTTGGTTTGTTGTTTAGTTAAAGGACAAAGACAAGTAACCAAAGACATAAAGCTATTATACATTGATCTCATAGGAGAAGAAAGAGCTTCCTAAAAGTCTGTAGCATTTTTGGGTGTATATTTAAAACAAAAAATAGACTTTATTCTTTGACACTTTTCAGCTAGCTACATTTTCACACATTTCAAGACTTATCACTTTTTACATTTTCAGGTTTTATTCTAATGAGCGTTAGATAAATGATTAACCTGTGTTTGAAAAAAAAAAGAAAAAAGGGTTTACTTGGGGTAAATTATAGTCTAGAGCATTTTCAAAGGGTTGTCTGAATCCTCATTCTGCAGATCTATTATGACAGACTGATGTCAGTGCCTCACATTTGGCTCAGAGGTACATGTAAGCAAAAAAAGCAAACCAATCTGGCTTCAGACTGACTGTTTCAATCACCAGCTGGCTAAGAATACTAAACTATACATTTCTCAGGGAAAGATTATAGGGTAGAAAGCCCTAATCCCCATACCACCTCCAGATTCTCATGAATTAATGCATTAGTTCATAAATAAATTACATACTCAAACCTCTGCCTAAACTATGTTCAGTCATTTCCTTGCATCCCTGTGGGTAGCTGAGTGTTCACTCAGATTTCTTTAATTACTAGTTGACATCAGAAGGAACATTGAACTTTCTCTCTTGCCTCCCCCATATGTATACTACACACTGATATATTGTAAGTAAAACCAAAAGAATGGATGGATGGTAATGAATGAGCTGCATTTTTACTATTTCCTGAAATAACACTTATTAATTATTGAGATGTAAATGTTAAAGATTCATTTTCTTCTGGCAAATAGATAACGATACTTAGGATATTAAAAGCTTTAAATGTATGTTTCTTTTTTTCTCTAATTTTTTAGGGGTCAGTAGTGCAATATTTTCTGCCATTTTTTGTACTTTACACTATCTGCTAATTAAGGACAAATCTGTCAGTGTCCAGTTACTCAGTTCTCTGGAAGAGTTAATAGAATAGGCAGCCTATGATATCAGTAGGCACCATTTCATTCACTGAATGTCATAGAAAAGAGTAACAGGACTAATTCTTTGTATCCATTTGTATTGTCAAAGGCTGGAAGAGATTTGATGATTTAAACAACAGTTTTACTGTGGCTCTCAGACTGAGAAAGAAACTTCAGGTTCTGTGGAAAAGTAGAATTTCATCTGTTTTCCTTTTATTGACATCTACTACATGACTTAGGCACCGCTACATGGTTGATGTTTTTTCGAGGCATCAAATTCTTACGTATTTGCCAGGTAGCCCAAGCAAGAAAGTTAACTAAATAAAGGTTCTTTTCTTTTTCCAAGAAAGCTCAAGAACTGCTTCTGGTTTATTGGGGTTTTTTTTAGTACAATAAATTAATAGAAAAGCACAACTGAGAACTTCATATAATGTCTGCAAAAATCTCTCATTTTTAATCACAAATAACTATATTCCTTTGGATGAGTGTGAAGAAAGGAGGTCAGTGGAAACTTAAAGAGATGGGAGTGTTTTTCAGAAAGAAAAGTAAAATAGGTGACATTAACACCTGCATTCAGGCTTCCAATCTAGAAAATTAAGATGATCTGAGGACTGGATCATCTCTCCTATGAAGACGGGCTGAGAAAATTGGGGTTGCTCAAGGTGGAGGAGAGAAGGCTCTGTGGAGACCTTACAGCAGCCTTCCAGTACTAGCTAGAGGGGGCTTTAGGAATGAGACCCAGAGCCATAAGATATGCCATGATATACATGGCAAAGGGATTTCCATGGGCATGGTGGCCTGTTGCTTGGTTTCAGACAGAGGCCAGATGGCCATTATCACTGCAATCAGCCAGCTGGAGGATGGAGCGATGCTAAGGTGTCACAGTTCTGTTCTGTACTTGCACAAGACCCACAGTCTTTATAATCCCTCTCTTTATAACTCTCAGTGTCTCTCATTCATAAATAAAGTGGCTGACCCACTACCATTTATGGCAGCAGTAACAGATTATTTGACTACAGTTTCACCTCCACTTCTCCAAAAAGTATAAATTGGCTTTTGAAATCCTCTATGGCAAAGGATGAGGATATGAGCACCTTGCAAACAAATTGACATGCTTGTTGTTCTCTCCTCCCCAAACCAAGGACAACCATTTGGCAATATCTGAGTCTCTGACTGCACTGTAGCATACCTGGGAACACTTGTACCAAGCACTGTGTACAACTGACTGCACCCATGGTGGAGTGGTTGCAACTTGATGATCTTTAAAATTAACCCTTCCAGCCCAAACCATTCTATGATTTTATGATCTAGAGGTCCTAGACAAGAACTGTTGTTCTTCATAGTTCTTCACCCAAAGGCTCCGAGCAGCAAAGAGGCAGTTAATAAGAATCTGAACTTCTATTACTAGGATGATGCAGGTGAAGATATGTAGAGACATTTTGTACTGATATCTACTCGAAAAATCTCCCTGTATTCCTCCAAGCTTACCTGCCATTCCTTCCATCCTCTGTAGACTTCCTTTTTCAGCTTGAGTTTATCCAGGAAGAGCATGTTCATCCATGCAGACTTGGCATTTCTACCTATAGTAGAGGAAATGTACTTAAATATGTGTATAGAAGCTTTGCCCCAGAGGTCCCAGTTGCCCTCAATGGGCTGCAGCTGCGATGTCCTTAATTGGGCTGCAGCTGTAACCAATGAAGATGACAGGGATAAAAGGGGGCGGGAAAGCCAGTCAGGGAGAGCCTTGGAGGAGCCCTGAGCTGAGAGAGGACAGCAGAAGGAGTCAGTGAAGATCTGCAGTCATGAGAGTGCATCAAAGAGGTATGGACTTCAGAAAAATACTAGAAGAACAACATTTACCTGACTTCCTCTTTGCTGGTATGCATCACTCCTGAGAGCAGAGGAGGCAATCTTTGAATATCAGCCTGCTTTCTTGGGCCTCTCTTCCTTCCAGGGCTGTCCTATGGCACTCTACCAAGCAGGTCCCTGTAGAGGCCAAACTCTGCTCTCCTGAAACCCAGGATAGCAACCTTGCTGTGTCCTCTCCTTGCTGCCCTAAAGATCTTGAACTCTGCCATTCCATGCTCACTTCAGCCAAGGCTGCCCTTAGGTAATGGACTTCAAACAATTTTTCACATTTGCAGGGCAGATGAACATCAATTGCTGTGACATTCACAAAAAAACCCCAAAAAATAGTGGTAAAATACCAAGTTTTCTAGAAATTTCTTCATTAAAATTCTACAGAGACAGTGTAAATAATGATTCAATTTTTAGATAATAAGTCACAAATTCAGTCTGATATTGTGCTAAACAGAGATCCTCATTTGTTATATGTGATCTCTGATAAAGATCCTGCAGATAAAATTTAAGCCCTAAGCTTATCCACCTTTTGCCAGTAGTGATGTAGCAACATTAGTAGTAAATAAAAAAAAACAAGCTTTTTGAAAGCTGCCTTGTCAGACCATGACTCAATATATAAACATATGCACAACTCTATCTTATATAGCCTTTTATCAGACCTCAACTAATACTGCAACATAGGTAGTCTGACAGATATTAGCTGATTAACTAAAAGTTTTGCAAAATTAATTCCAAATTAATTATTTTAATTTATATTTTAATACATGAACATTAAAAATAACATTATTAGAACTTATATTTTTAGTTATTTAGTTATTTAAAGGTAGGATTGATGTGCTGTGATTAAAATAATGACTAAATATTCTTTCCTAACATCACTGAAATTTAAGCTTCACATAGGTTCAAGTTACATACTGTGTATGATAATGGACACTGAATAGCAATTGTATTGATTTTCATTTTATTATTCCAGCCTTACTGTCATGTAAATAGAATTACAGACAGACCCACAATTTATGATGTTTAAATCTAGTTTATATCACGAGAATTCTTATTTTTCAGAAAGAATATTTGTGCATTCCAAATCCTTGAACCATGGGAATTGTACTTTTATTTCCTTTAATTTTCCAATTAAATAAATTAAATCAAATTCTTAGTCCCCATGGGAATACACTTGTCAGCTATAGAACTGCATATTTTCTCTTGTCTCTTAGGAGGTAGAAATTTTGAGCTATCTTCATTAATATTCACAAAATCCAGTGGCTTCCTAGATCCAAATCATACAAAAAGTCTAAGGAAGGTCAAACAGAGAGGTGAAGCAGAGAAAATTAATTTCTTGTGAAGAAAGGGAAAAAGAAACACTGCTTCTGCATCCTGTCTTCAAAGTCATATCTAGAAAATACTTCATTTTGCATTGAACAAGTGGGCTCACAAGTCATTTCATAAAGCAATAATGAAGTATTGATGTTTATTGTTAAATAGCCAGGAAAATAAACTTCATATATGTTTTACATTTTCCTAGAGTATTTTATTAGATTTCATACAGAAAATGATAATTAATCTGTGGAACAGTTTTATAGAATTTAAAAAGATATAAACATAAAGTAGAACTAGCACACAAATAGTGACATACACGACTTATTGATATGGCCAGCATATAAATAATGAACTGTGTTAGGCTGATCTTGGCTGGCTGCCATATGCTCACCCACCCTACTCCTCAACAGAAAATATAAGCTAGAAAGGCTCATGGGTAATGATAAAGACAGGGAAATCACTTACAAATTACTCTTACAGGAAGCCAGAATTAACACAGGGAAAATTAATTTGATTTATTGGCAAAAAAAATTAAGTTTGGATGGTGTGGAAAAAATACAGAAACTTGACACCTTCACCCACCACTCCCTTTTCCCCAGTCTCAATTTCAATCCTTCATTTTCAACTCCTCTCGGAGTGAGTCAGTTGATAACAGCAGCTCTCTGGCATGACTCCTTCTGTCATGCCTGCTCTAGCATGGGTCATTCCCATGGACTGCAGTCCTTCAGGGTAGATTTGCTCAAGTGTGGGCATGGGCAGCAGTTTATCGGGGAATATCTGCCTGCTCTCGTCCTCCACAATATTAGCTTCACCATGCTGCTCTCCACCATAGGATGGAAAACACTCTTTCTGAGTGGATGAACATAATTACATGTTTACGTTGTAATTTGTTTGATAAAGTTAGATGTCTAGTCCGAGATTGCTTTTATAGTCAATGGCATCTCCAACAGTAACTACTGAACTGCTGCTATTCTAGATGTAGGGGTCAGATAGGAAGGTTTTAGCAGAATGCTACACCTGACCACAGAGAATTGGAGCTGTTAGAGAAGGCAGCTGTATTTCTTACCTACAAACATAACTTGTATGTAGCTAAAGTCAGCTAAATTGTAGCAAAAAAAGTTAATAAATAATTGCATTAGAATAAACAGGAATATGTTCACTGTGTTTTATGGACTGTATCACATGCTAACATGAACTACATGTTATAAGGGTTTTTTGAAACTATTTATTAAGTGCTACCTTATTACTCATCGATATTTTGCAGTCTGCTTTTAAACTTGATAGATTATTAGTGAATAATATTATAGACTGATGATAAACAAAACCCAGAATACTTAGAAAGCTCACGTTAATTTTTACTGTAAAGTACAAATAATGTCAATTCATGCTGGAAAGGATGTACCTTAGGCAATTTCCTCATCATTACTACCTCAAAAATGCTTTATTATAATACATTCAACAAAGCTTACATCTAGTTTAAATAGTATTTTTTTGGTTCTCTCAAGTGGATAATAATGTCATCTGCCATTATTGCATTTGTAATTCATTATCATTATGTATAGTGTGTACAGAATTTTTAAGTAAGGAATTGAAAAATACAACTGCTATAGAATGATAGGTTTTAAACTTTGCACATAACACCAAATAAACACATAACTATGCAAATATAATAAAATAATTTTTGTAGGTATTTTGCTTTCTTGCAATTGTAATGACGTAATCATAACATAAGAAATCAAAATTCTATGCTGACAAATATATTCATCAGTAAAACATTAAAATCTATACATGTATAAATTCTGCTGAAATATTTTTTCTCTTGAAACACAATTTATAACAGAGATAACTGTGTTGATTATGAAAAGACTCCTCCTCTGCTGTTATTTAATTATATTAAAGTAAATATTAAAAATCTTGGTGAGGTCAATGGTATTAGAGACTGTTTTGTTAGAGAAAAACTATTAGATATAATTCTTGTAGTGCCTTACATAAGTACTTACCCTTAAATGTAGCAACTTTCTTGTGGCAAGAATCTCTCCACAATCCTTATGTTGTGCCATTTGACCACTGAGAAAAGCTTCTTATTTGTTATAGCTGAAAGCATTTTAAATGGACAGAAAATGTGTTGGTCAGAACTCCTTGGAGGAGGAATACAGCCATATCTTGAGCTTACAGTTGTCTGCAGCAAAGTGCCTATAAGCTACCGTGAAAACTCTAAATTGCTAATCTTCAAAAAGCTAAAGCCCTTGGCTCCAATCATTTCACCTAGTTAGTGAAATTTTATAAAGTAAAAATTTATTATCTATTTTCTCTCTGTTACTCTTTCACTTTTTTTAAGTGATTGAGTGATGAGTTTTCATGCAAACATCTCTGTCAAAACAATAGATTAGAGATGGCACATCCCCTCAACCATAGGTTGATAACCTTAGGACAGGCAGATGTTTGGATGTTTTCTAATGGGACTTATGCTCTCAGTAAATACATATGATGTTCATGCATGGTTTTGATTCCCACACACTTAGTCAGCTGTTAAAATGACACCTTACCTGTTAACAAGCTAGTAATTTTGTTCTCAATATATATGGAAATCAAGTAAAGATAGCAGGAGGTGGAACACCTCAATAAAGATGAAAAATGGCTGCTTCCACTAAAAGTGTCTCCATTTAAACTATATTCTGTCATATTCATCTATAAATCTCTAAACCCCTTAAAAATATTAATTGAATAAAGCAACTATCTCTGTAGTCTTTGTTTTATTAAAAAATATTTTATCATATCCCTTATTTGGTATATGTTCTGGGTTTTTGAACAGCATTCAGAATTTATAAGTCTTCAGTCAATATCAATAGCTTCCTTATGTGCATTGCTGTCTTAACAGAATTTGTGCATTTGACACCAAATAAGTATTATGTTTAGAATACTGTTTGTATTTTGATTTAAGAAAATCTTACCAATATTTTCATATCAAATTTCAAATCACATTATTCTGTAGAATTTTTAATAATTAAGAAAGGAAAAAAAAATCAGTAATTACTTAAGACTTTAAACCTTTTTTCACCACTTGCTGACAAGACAGTGATTTCTCTTGTGAGATCCATAGTTCACCATGTTAAAATCCAGTCATGATCTAGAGAGTTGACTACTGACATTCTTAAAAGCTAAATATGGAAATGTAAACCTAAAAAAAAATGTAGAGGGTTTAAAATGTAATAGTCTATGTATCTGGGTATCCACATAGGGTTATCTTATAATCTGGAAATTTTCAAACTTGATTAGATAAGCCCATAAGTGATATGATTTTCTTGGAAGTTATTCCTAAAAGGCATCCAGAGGCCCCTTTCTGACTTTAATTTTTCTATGAAGAACAATTGTGATAAGATAATGTTAGAATAACCTTGATAACCTTAAGTTTACTTTTCTGTTGTTATTGCTACTGGTTGTGTTTGAATATTTTTTTAATATGTGGGAGATACACCCCTTAATAATTATATTACACTAATTGTTAAAGATTAGCACTTCACCTTGGAACTTGTTTGTTCAGGGTGTCAGAATCAACAAAATATGTGTACTTTGGACACCTTTAGCTTTCAAAGAGCTCAAAACATTAAAGTGCAAGAAAGTACTAAATTACACAGAACTTCACTTTTTTTCAGTATACTGAACATTTAATGAGCAAAACATGTAATTAAATTCACCTTGTAGAAGCATATTAAGAGAAGAATTTATGAGCATTACTATGTAGGGAAAGATAAATTATCTTCTGCTTAGAAGGAAGGGGACTGGCTGGATAAAAATTGTCCAATTGTTATTGTGTGGAAACAATAAGAGGGAAAGACTGAAAAACATATATGTAAAGGCATAAGAAGGTTCAAAATAAAGAGTATAAACACAATTTTGGAATTAATACCTGTGCTACACATCAGTAGCTGAGATCCGCTTTCAGATTTATATTTTACTTCATTTATTGAAAACAAATAGAGGCATTTAATATACCTCCTGTATTTCTGAAATCTACTCATCCTTGGTCTCAAATATAGTTTTTAAAAATATACTATTATGAAGAGAACTCGCTAATCATGGTTCCAACCTGAATATTTTGTGAGGTGATGATAGTGAACTTCTTTTGGATTAAAAAATCTTCACTAGATATGTATGAAATAAGAAGTTCAGAGATGTTAAAAGGTTAAAGGACAGGAATATACCTTTGCCTAAAGGTTTTATTTAATGGTTTGTCTTAACCAACTGTGTGTTTGGTGCAAGAATACTGATATGTAAGCAGATGATGAAATTATAGATTATTAAATTAGTAAAATATTTCTATCCATTAACACATATTTGCATCTAGCATATATAATTTAATATTATTTGATAAATTTCCCCAGTAATTTTCATTCTTCACAGATTGTGAGAATTGTATTTTTAACACTGAGCTAAAAAAACAGCATAAAAAAAATCCATTTGGTAACTTGTGTTTCTCAGCTATATAAATCTCAGAAATTTTTGATGTCTTTAACATGAAAAAAAATAAAGTATTTTGCATTCTGAATATAATGTATTATACTAAAAAAAATATGTCACTACTAGCTCATTTCTCATCCTGCAAACCTTTTGTCTTTTGTTATTTTGACAACAGTCTGGACCTAGAAAATATTTTATTGAAAAGTAGTACAATTGTCACAATGATTTATTTTGCATTTTATTTTTTTTGAGTCAGTAATAACCCTAACAAAATGCTTTTGAATATATTTTTCACCTGTATTTCAATGTAAAGGATGTTTTTAAACTATATATTTTGACTTGTATTTGTTATGTATAACATCACATTGACTTTCAAAGTCATGTGATACTGTCTCTTCTCCCAGATTAAGAACTTTCATATTAACTGACTGTTATCAAATAAAATATTACTCGTTCCAAAGACTAGAAATTCTTGCAAATTCTTAACAGTGTTATTTAGAAATAGCTTTCAATAGTTTCTAATGGAGAACATGAAGAGTAAAATATTTTCAAACATAGAGAATGTAGAGTTATCTTGTAGAATAGATCACCTCCTTTTTTATTTTTCCATCCTCAGATCTTTCACATCTCCACATCATTTTCTTTTAGGACTGGTTTTGAAATATATTTATCCAAAGATAATAAATATGAGATGGCTCTATATGATTCAATTTTTCTATAATGTTTTATTAGTTTATTTTCAAGTCTTTATTATTACTATTAGTCCTTTTTATTAAATATTATTATAGTAAAAATATTGAATTATACTTTAAAATTATTATTTCTAGAATTGTAAAATCAGCAACCAGAAACAATCATACAGCATATTCACATCAGTATTCATTACTTTTGTGTCTTTTTCTCTCTTATTTGCTATGCACACAGCCTTTTCTGGCACAGATCACTCTTTCCCCATGTCAGTTCTGTATACAAAATAATGGAGTGTGAATCCCTACCTGGACTTCTATGCAAGAGTTCAATTATGATTAATTTCAATGCCAATATCAACTCATTAATACAATTATGATTACAATTATTATTTTTATTTCTATTGTTTTTTAAAATATTGACTTTTGGTAAGTATTGAACACAATGGAAATCAAGCTAAATAGAAGCCACTAAAAAGAACAGGCATTTCAATGAAATGCAATCAACCATCATGTCCTGTTATTACTGCTATTAATGACAAGCAACATCAGCAAAGCCAACTCTGAAATAGCAAACATACTTGACCTTCTCTGTGTGAAATATTTGGGTTTGGACCAAATTATTTCTAATTTAGCTAATTTTTTAGAAATTTTCAAGTCCATAGTTCTTGTAATTCAAAAATAACAACCACTGTACAGTATTTCTACATTGATTAAAACCTGAAGAAGACAGATACTTATTTTTGGCACTTTTTGTTGTGATTAAATAAACACATTTTCTACCTGTGAGTCCATTGGATTAAAGCAGAGCAGGAAACAGAAATGGTTCCTCATACAGGGAGAATAAAACCTCCTCTATTTAAGATATTTAAAATAGATGAAAAAGAATCAATACAAAACTTAAAGCCATATGATCTGTTTTCATTTTCTTAATGAAACAAAATATCATAGACTTTTACATATAAATCATTAACAACTGAGACCTTAATTCATAGTAAAATAAACTAAATCAAATTACAGTAAAATTAGTACAACATATTTCCCTCAAATTATTTTCAGATAACAGTTTTGTGCAACCTGACAACTGTAGTTGAAAGATGAAAATAAAATTACTACTACAGTTACACTTTTTTATCTAGGAAAAAAACATCTGTTTATAAATCTAATGTCTTCATTAGACATTAGGGAAATATAAACCAAAACTAAGCCAAGTTCAACAATAGAAGTACCCTTTAAAATGTGCATACTTCAATGTCAGAGAAAAAGTCAACATATTAAATATTTACAGGGAACATTCTGGAAAACAAAGCAATTTTATGAAAGCTACATGACAGACATCTACAGCTAAGAAGTTTAATTTATATAGCATTTGCCTTTTGTGAATTGAAAAGGCTATTGATTTGAACACTTTATTATTTTTTAATTATAAAGGAAACCCATCTGATGCATTAATTTATCTGTAACTGGAAGTATTTCCCTTGCTGATTTAATTCTGCAAAAAGTGAATTTCTGAGAGTGATAATAATGATGTATATCTTTTGTCTTTAAGATGTTGATTATTGCTCTCCTGCTTTCTTTCCTGTCTCATCTCTTTCCATATTGCTTGCAAGGAATTTATCCTACTGCTCTAGATGTGTCAGGCTGATGTTGGGAGAGGGTCAAAGTCCATTACTTTCTATTAAATTGAGATAATTGCCCTGTTGTCCTGTACTAAACTATAATGAGTGTCCTGTCTCCTCCAATACTGGGAACCAAAGCTCCAGCCTGATAATCTAAGAAAAAGCACATTGGTCCTAAGCTTTACACACAGTCTTTCTCCACCTGTGTCCCTGTCTTGTGAGAGTTGATAGAATCTGAAAGAGCAGTTTTGTGGCTTCAGTCTACTTTGCAAATTGAAGTTATGACAGGTAAAATAAATGTTGGTCCTGCTGAGGAGAGTGAAGAGAAAAAGAGCAGAAGAAAGGACTCAGGAATGTAGGCCAAATAGATTGGGCCAAAAGTACAATGAATAAATGCCCAAAAGGCACTTTAGCTGGTTTTAAAGGAAACTGGTTAAATAATATCAGGAAATTTATGCAGAACTATGGAGCCATTGGACTATATGAATTGTTTATCTAGAGAGGACGTTTACCTATCTTCAAAAAACCAGCCTAGAGAAGAACTGCGTATGGATATTCTTATCAGTTATAGGAAAGTCAGAGAAGAGTAATTATTAATTTGAGGGAAGAAGGACTAAGCTCTTTTCAAGGTTATTGCTTATCTCTGTGGCAAGCTGAACTGTTATTTTCCAAAGATTGTGACAGCCTTCTCTGGATCTAACAAAACTTGTAACTAGACAGCTGCTCAGAGGTCCTCCTTTTCTAGACCTTTTTCTCTTTTATTTTCTATTTTTTTTTTTTTTGAGATACACTCTCTCTTTAAAAAGACCCATTAATACTAATACTGTTATCACTAGCTCAGTTAGCTGGAGCATGATGCTAATAGCACCAAGAGAGTGGGTTGGATCCCTCTATGGTCCATTCGCTCAAGAGCTGGACTCAAGGATCGTTGCAGGTCCCTTCCAACTCCATGATTTTGTGATCATCACTCAAGAAACCACAATACAGGACTAGTTCAGCTCAGGTTTTCTTCTGTTAGCATTGTTCTGAATGTGAGCTCATTACCCAGTGTGCAGTGTCAATTCACACACCAAGGTGAGGCATTTCTATTTTTTTAATCTAGTTTGCACAAAGCAGGGAGTACGTGGTAACCCACAAAAGGCTGGCTCCCTGATCATCCAAAATTTATACTATTTATACATTTTAACAAACAAAAGCATCAGCATTTATTGGTTACAGAGTATATAATGAGTCAGTAGTCATGCTCTCCCACACCAATTACTTTTTCACCAGGTACTGCTCAGTTCTGCTGACTTCATTCCTGGTGGCTATTGTCCAAACAGCCCATTCATCTTGGGATTGCCTTCCCTATTCCTTAAAAGACTAACCAAGTATGAAACATTCACAATGCAATTGCTTAATCATAACTGTCCAGCTACAGCAACTGATTAACAACTGAAAAAAATTGAAAAGTTTGATTCAGCTCTTGAGGAACTCAAATTTTGAGAGGTTCAATATAAGTGTGATGGGTAAGAGCCATGATACTACGTGTAAATTACTGTGCTTCCTAAAGCTAGAAATCAGTCAGAATCAGCCAACGGTCTGTAAGTCTTGAGCTAATGAGTAGATATTATAAAAGAAAGATATTATAAAAGAAGGTAGCCAAACCTAGACATGGAAAAAATAGTAATTTTGTAGAAAAGGTGTCTGACCCATAACCTACTAAGCAACAATACAGTCCCTCACAATTAGTATTGAATTTGTCATCCAGTATAACAGAAAAATTCTGAGTAGCATTTAAGTGTATATTTAACATTAAATTTTCCCTTGATTACAAATTGACTTAAATAAATGGTTAATGTTTTCTTGCATGGTTTCCCTGGGCCTACAAACCAAATTGTCCAGGATATTTTAGGAAATCCAGTATGTTAGAATGTGTTAAAATAGTGCATAACATTTTCCCACACCTTTGCAGAAGAATATCCTCTGAATACGGCTCCTGATATAAATCAGTATATCTTTTACTAGTGCACCAATATTTATTTCATATTTACATGAAAAATTGAGTGAATTAATTGGAGAGAATTATCCTAGCTGTTTGTTTGATTATGTACCATCAGTAAAAAACCTAGAAAAAACAATGTATGTACTATAGGCCTGATTGTATTATGGCTGATAAGCTTTTTTATTAGGGGTTTTTTCAATCTTAGGATGAAATCACTACATCATTTTTTACATAAGGTGCACACTTCTTTCATGCTCAATGAAAGCATATTATACACATACAGGAAATACCTATAAAACCCCTTCTACTATAAAATATAAAATCTTATAAAGCTTCTATTTTGCTGTATTTTAACCATATAAATTAGATACAACAAATAAAACCAATATTTTTATTTCCGCTTTTTTTTTGTAAATTTCTCAAACCTTTTCAATACATGACGAGAAGAGTTGTGATTCTTCTTTCCAATTTCTATTTTAAAGCAATACCTATGAAAATGACTGATGAATCTACCAGAAGAACTTCTGAGCTTTTTGTTCCTGTCTATTTCAGTGATCAGCCTGTGATCAGCAAAGGGTAAGCAAATAAATGTTGCCATGCATTTTGAAACCTAAAGACCTCTTCAAATCACAGAAGAGCTAATCAATGAAAACATTTTAGAGGCTTTATGAGTTTCCCTCTTAAAAAACTTAAATTTTCACCCACTATTCTTATTTAAGAAATTTTGAGGGGAGAGAGGTAGGGAATCAAACTGCATTTTAAAAGTTGTTTGCATCATAATAACAGTTTCTCAACAGTAATCTCATATTCTCTCATTGCCTTCTAATTACTACTTAGCAAGCAGATTAAGTTCCATTGTGTTCCAAAGTAGCTTCAACTTGCTGTATTGCTTATCAGTATAACCAGCTGTTCAGTGGTAGATTTGGTGATGACGGCATTTTTAATTGCTTTTTTCGTTTGGCTAAGTAAGTTCAGATGGTCACTAATTAGTTCTGTCATGCTGAGGTAGTTTTGTTATGAACAATGCAATCAGTGTTTCATTGAAAAGACAATTTTCCTGAGATCAACACTGCTTAATTATCCCTAGGAATCTGTCCTCAGTTTCTTTTTTTGTTATCACTGTCAAGAGTAAGGTGATATGAATTAAACTGAACTGCCACTTAAAAGAAAGCTTCTACTAGTGCACATAATGATTTCACATTTTCCTCTGCTCAAAAGCAATCAACTGAAACAGTCATAAGGACTTATTCTTTATTAAGGTCTATGCCTTGCTTTAGGGCAGCCCAAGTTATTTCAAAATTATAAGGCATTGAAGCAGTTTATGATATTCACACTTGTGTCTGTGTATCTCTTACATAAAGCATCATGAGATGACAGGCTTTTTCTTAGGTATTTTCATCTCATTTTATTTAAGAAAATAGTCTCCCTGAAATACCAGAAGAAAGTCCTAATGGCTCTTTTCTTCAAGATGAATAAAAAGAAATAAAAAATCAACTAATGCTGTTGAAAAATCATGAATATTGATTATTTTTTCAATGTTGTTTTTATTAAAAATGTAGTGTTGATTTTTTTTTTATTATGTAGGAGTGAGTTTTTATTTTATAGTACAAAACTCAGTTGGAGACTAAAGGATCACTGGAACTCCTAACAGAAGTTTTACTTGCAGATTTTGAAATACCTGGTTTTTTTCCCCTATTCTTTATTAGAGATCCTCTTTCAGAGATATCTTATTATGCCTTATGTTTGTGAATGCAAATGGTTACTGATTGAATTGTTACTAAAGATTTACTTGTAATGCATCATTTCTGCAGCCAAGGTACATAAAAATTTTTGTAAACTGCTCTGAAACACCAAGTAAGTACCTAAAATTGACTGTATAGAGTGCAGCATTTGTGTAGCAGGAATTTTAAAAATTATTTTAATTCCTTAGCAGTTTGTGTAACTTTAAGATGGAACAGCGTCTCTTGACATTCTCACAAAGCTGTATCTCTTCCAGTTTTATGTTTATAAGTATGTGGAAATGCTCTATGGTGTTTTGATAAGACAATTTATGTGTTTGGGCTAACAACTCTTTCTGTTGACTGTGGGAGCAAATCACTAGAGGATACTTGATGAAAGATGTGAAAAAAAAGTTGAGCTAAAAATTGCATCCTGCAGGAAATAGGTTGTAAGGAAGGCTGAGAAAAATATACTGTCATTATTTGCTTGGGGAATATTCAGCTGCATTTAGTAATTTTGCATTCAATATGTCATGGAAACTCCATAAGCAAAATTTCCATCTGAAGAGTCAGATGTGGAGGTAGGACAGAAAGCATGGTCATAATTATGCAGCACTAAAGAATGACTACACCAGTAGCAAACAAAAATGGGTTTATACTTGCTCATGGAGAAAAAAATGGAAAAATCCAGTTGTACAGGTAGTGACTCTATTCATTCCAAAGCATTATTCCAATATTAGTCACTGAATCATAATTTCTTGTTTTCCATCAACTCCTATTTATAGCTCAGGAATACTGAAATACAATTTATTAAGTATATAATACATTTATGCTTGTGAAAGTAATCAAAAAACCTCTTAACATTTGTTCAATGTAAATATTTGATTACTCAACATTTGTCTGATTGTACAATAATTGTTCCCTGTAGACAAAAATGATGGAAGTGTAAATCAGGAGTACCAATACCAAACAGATAGCAGGAATAGAAAGATATTAAAGGTACCTGAACACAGTTTTTATCAAAATATTCTTTATATATATTACATATATATAACATATTTACCTATATGGAAAAAAAATTGAGGAAGTGAGTTTCACATAAATTATTTATAAATTCAGATTATGAAATAAGTGAACTTTAAGTGACACAACTACTTCAGAATTACTAAGCTTTTACTTTGAGAAGAATGCTAAACCTTGGAACATATCTTTGAGTATTATAAGATTGTGATGCTTTGTCTTTGTAAAGATATATAAGTTGTAAAATAAACTTCTTCTAAATAAGGTTAAATTTTCAGTCTACATTAACCCTAATCAGTATGCAGCTTCTTTGTGGTCCTGAAGTTGCTATACAATGAGAGAAATGTGATTTTTCTAAAATAATAAACCACGGGATCATAGTATGTTAAGGGGTTGGATGGGACCTTAAAGATCATCTAGGTCGAATGCCCTCTGCCATAGGCAGGGACATCTGCCACTAGATCAGGTTGCTCAACGTGTTATGCAACTTTCCTTGAGCACTGCCAGGGTTGGGGTGTCCACAGCCTCCCTGGGCAATTTGTTCCAGTGTTTAACCACCCGCATATGAAGAATTTCTTCTGGATATCTGACTTAAATTTCCCATCTTTCAGTTTGCCTGCATTACTTCTTGTCCTATCACTATAGTTCCTGAAAAATACTCCCTCTCCAGCTTCTCTTCAGGCCCCTTCAGATGCTGGGAGGCTGCTGTGAGATCTCCACGCAACCTGCAGCTCTACAGGCTGAAGAGCCCCAGCTTCCTCAGCCTGCCTTCCTAGGGGAGGTGCTCCAGTCCCCTTATCAACTTCAGGCCCTTCTCTGAACTTGCTTCAAGTGTTCCATGTCTTGGCATGGAACCAGACCTTATTTTTTCTTTAGAAAAAGAAAATGGATATATAAACTAACAATAGGAATCTTATATTCCTAAAAAACAGTTTAAGATAATATCGTAGGTTTGTTTTTTAGGGAATTTTCTCCCATCCAAGGGAAAACACTGTGAGGGGAGGGGTTGTCTGGGAGATGGATAGGGGTGTGAGAAACGATACTCACTTTTAAAAAATTTAAAGTGTTTATTAAAACTTTATCAAAATACAACAGAAGACAGAGCAAGGGAAAATACAGCATCGCAAGCAAAGGATTTAATCACCAGGTACTCGTCAGCAAAATGGATGTTCCGCCTTTTATAATTCTAGCTCCTCCCAAAGTCTTGTCAATCAACTCCTTCTCCACTGTCCAGTGGTGGAGATCACTTTCTTATATCTTGATTGGAGGTCAGGCGTTGCCATAGTAACAAGCCAACTCTTCAAAATGCCCCAATTACTAAGGCTATCCCATGATAACAATGCAAGAGGGAGGGGAAACGTAACTATAAATCTGCAAAACTTCATTTAACATATACTTAATATTCACCCCTTGATTGTGAGAGTCAGCCATCTCATTACTCATCTATAATAGGGACAGTTAAAAAAAAGTATATAGCCAAGCACTCTTCAGGGTGCTGGGGGAAACTGGAATTTGGGAGTTATGCCTGGGGGATAGGGGAGCAGTTTGGGAGTTGTGATGTAGATAACGTGAGAGGCCCTTGGGAGCAGACTCCAGGACTCTTGCCTGGGGGTGGGGGACTTTTTGCCAGTCCCTTTTTTGGTTTGTCCCTTTTATTTGTGGAGGAGAATGGTCATGTGTGTTACAGAGGGCATTTGGTTGCTCAGGGATGTTGCTACACTTCAGCTCCCCACTCTGGGTCTTCCCGTCGTCTCCACTGCTCCTGCTTTCTGCTCCGGGGATATTGCTACAGTTTAGCTTGCCGCCAGAATGTTACTGAGACCAGCTGCTGGCTCTTCTGCCGGTGAGTTTGGCAAACACCAGCCACCTCCTGTCCTCGCCCGAGCTCCCACCAGCACCTCAGGAGGCTTTCTGAGCCCAAGGAAATGGGGGAACCAGGGGTGGTTCCCCCCTGAGGCCATGGGGGAACCATTGCAGCCCCTCTGCCTCACCGGGAGCCACCGCGGCCTCTCTGCCCCACACCAGCCAACAGCAGCCCTTGCAGCCTGTGATCCTAACCACACCAACGGGAAATTGCTTGATGGGCAAAAAAAGGATGTTACTGGGTCTTCTGTTTGGTGGTTTGTTTTGGGTTTTTTGTTTGGTTTTTTTGTTGTTTCTGTTGTTTTGCTGTCTTTATATATATATTTATATTCTAGTAAAGAACTCTTATTCCTTTTCCCATATCTTTGCCTGCTAGCCCTGTAATTTCAAAGTTATAATCATTTAATCATATAATCATCATCTTTTCCATTCCAGGAAGGTTGACACCTTCCTTGGCAGACACCTGTCTTTTAAACCATGACAGATAACAATATCAGCCTTTTATCCAGAACCAGTGACATTGGAAAGTTTTTTAGAGAGTTGGTTTTCTCAGAATGCAATCTCAATCACTTTACACCTAATTCATGGAACTGCTCAGAGCTGGGCAGAAGTAAATATTGAGAGATGCTATTTTTACACTAAAACTTAAGCAGGGTTAAAATATTACCTCACATATTGTTCTGCAATTATCTATACCTTGTAATTAATTTAATTGACATTTCCTTTCAATGTGCTTGCTTTTGCCATCTGGCATTTTCACAGAAAATCTGAGGCACACTTCAGGGCACATATATCACATGTACCATTCCCAATGGGTACTTTGAATGTGGCTGTTTGTCTTGGAGTAAAACAAAGTTTAGTTACTTTGCTATGAACCAGGTAGTTCTGCTTGGACTCAGAATCACTAAACATTTCCTCTCAATAACACATGCCTTGCCTGAATTCTGTACTAATTCTGTAGTAAGGAGTATAGAGCAACACATTAGTCACTTACTCTTCAAAGCATGAAGAAAATAATTTTCCCTTTTAGAACATGGTAGGTTTTTTAAAAACCCTCTTCATGACAAAAACATTGGGAAATATGCTCAGAATCATAGCACCAAAGATTAAGTTTTCTTCTTTCCTTAAGGATACCAAAGGGATACGTTAGTCCTTAGTCTCCAAATACCTCGGTGCAAGGGGTATGATAGTAATAAATTGTTCTTTCTCTCATTGAGATCTTCTTGGAAGGGGTTTTATGCTTGCTGGTATGCTTTCTACCTTTTTTTTTCTTGTCCATTAACTCCATATTAACTTTGATTTTATCATTTCTATCTTAGTTTATATATGTTTGACCATATTAATTTGCTTTCTGTGTAAACAACAATTCTTTTTTGTCCTGTTCCATATCTCCATGTCTTCAACTGCACACTGGGGAGGGTTCTTGAGCCATGGAGTCTCTGGTGTGTGCTTGAGCCTCATGTCTTACTAACTCATGCCTGTAATCCAGCACACTTCGTTCTCTGCCATCACTCCTTAATGTTTCTATTGTCATACCAGGGGTGATCACTGTACTTGCCTAAGGTCATGCACTGTGTCATTACTCTGTAGTCAAAATCATCTTATTCTACACCTAACAACTACTTGTTGCTATTAATTTTATATTAAAAAAGATAGTTTTACCATATTAAAGCAAGTAAAAGGAATTAGCCATAATCACCTGGTCATTAGGCAAATTGTCATTACAGATAAACCAAGTGAAAACATAGCTCCAGCCAGGTCACAACAAGTTCAAATTGAGTAAATCTGTCTCAATCCTGAGACTTTGCAAAATCCGCACAAAGCCTGGGGCTTCACACTATCTGTGGCAGAACTGTATTACTGGGCCACAGGGCTATATTATGGGATGTAAAAGGCACGGGGTCAATGGCAGTCCTCTATAATCACATGAATTTGTGTCATTGTAGAGAAAGTAATCCAAGATGCACTGTGACAGTAGAAATAGGATTCTTAGCTACTTATAGCAAGAAAAATATCTTCAGGGTAATTAAATCTTTGTCCTATCCCAGAATTATTTCTGCTGTTTTTTTTTCTTATAGGATGAATAGTTACACCGTCTAGGGGAGAAGATATGGGATTGAAATTCTTGCCTATGTTAAGAAGTACCTTGATGTCTCTAAGACTTCTGATGATAATACCTTCATGCCTCTGGAATTTGCTTTCAGTCAGGTGAGAATCTTTGGTATCACAACTTTAAAAGCTGTATCTGTCCTCCTTTGAGGAAAAAACAGATGAATATAAGACACCACTTTCTATACATTTCATAACAGAAATTCAATACACCAGGCTAATTTCAGGTACCAGTAAGCACATCAATCAGAGCACAAAGGCAACCATTTACACCTCTCAGAACATAGTAGCTTTAGGGAACACTGTACTGTTTTGTTTTTAGAGAATAAACTATATCTACATATCTGTAACTTACTTCCAATAGTGATTTGATCATATGACAGAAGCTTGTCAAATTATCATTATATGTACTGGTATGACCTAGATTGCTACATCAGTTAGAAATATTACATCAGTAAGAAACATATGCTCATTATGTCTGGATACCAACAATTAAGTATCACATTTTACAATTTTATTTTCAGAATATATTAAACTGTAATATAAAACAGTTTAAAATTGTTAACTTTTTTTTTTTTACATCAATCTTGGTAATGGTTTGATGTACAACTTTTTCTGAGTTGTAACAATGTATAGTACAGTACAGGAGCTCAGAAGTGACACCAGCCACTGGGAAAATATGCACAGACTACTATGAGTAAGTTAGAGATGGAAATCCAACTGGCTACTAATATAAAAACCTCCCAGATATATTTAACCAGTTTCTATCACCTCCCCTAGCAAAAGGACTTGACATTTCAGTAAGTGTTGTGACAGAGTGAGAAAATGGCTTTAATGTATTTCATGAGGAAATAAATATCTTTTGAGCTGTGTAAGAGAAAATATGCTATGATGACAAACCCCCAAGCTGTAGATGGAAAGATGACTCAATCATTCTCTGCACTACCCACTGCAAGCCTGACAGTGCTACTTTTTAGTGCATATTATTTTCTGGGTACTTCAAAGCAAAAGTACATAACAAACCATGATAAATGAATATCTTTTAAAGTTCTTTCTTGAACCCAAAGAACTGATCATTGCTATAACTGAAATTGGATTATTGTTGTTGTAGGAACTGAATGGTAACAGTCACCTCAGAGGCTTGTTCTGTGTTTACTTCTGTAAACAGCAAATCAGCAAATTTTGACACCTTAAACACAAACTCATTTGCTACACTTTCTATAATTATTATTTTCTGAACTCAGATCAAGGTGCTCTGGACAGACACTGTGTTGCTTTCACATCTTGGTGTTTATTTCAAACACACTGTGGGGCAGCCAGGGGCTTTCCCAGGATCAGGTGTGCTGAGGGACACCAGGGCCATGGGGCTGGGCTGGGGCTGCTCCAGGGCCATGGGGCTGGGCTGGTGTCATGGTTTGACACTGGCACAATGCCAGTGCCCCCATGAAAATACCCTCTCCCTGGTTTCTGCTGTGAGATGTGACCAGGAATAAGCAAAGCAGGCCCCCACTTAGAAATAAGGAAAAGAAAACTTTATTAACTACACTACAACTATATGAAAAAGGAACACACAGGAAAAATTAAAACCTTACAAATACATTTCCTCCTCCCCCCACCAAATTTCCAATACGTCTATCCCCCAAATTTCAACTCTTGGTCCAGCACCACCCTTCAGACAATCAACTCTCAGTTCATCAAGAGGTGAGGAGTCCTTCTTGTGCCATAGGCTTCCCCTGGAAACACAGCTGAAGCCTCGTGTGTTTCTGTGTCACTTGTGGCACCGCCCGGAGTACATCTGCCGTCGTGACCTCTTCCTTTCATGTCCAGTGCTCTCACCACTGCACACGGACCAGAGCTGCTTCTAAGGTCGTCTTTTAAGGATGCTTGGTCCTGATCCAAAAAGAGCACAGTCTCACTTTTGGGACACCTGTGCCCCCAAATTTCACCCCCTGGGGCCGAGGGGTACCAACACTGAACTCTCTTTGCTCTGAGCCATTGCCTCCCCCTGGATGCAGTCTCTGTGTCACAGGAAACAGGGTTCTGTTCATGGCTACAACAAGAAGAGTCCAGCTAAAACCACTCCATCATCTCTTCCCACCTAAGATTCTTCTCTCCCAACACCTTTCACTTGCCCAGACCTTCATCACACTTTCCCATTTCCTTCTTCATCTTCCACTCTATCTCTCTTCTAGGAAAGGTCAATGTTCTGTAAAGTTTTCATTGTCCAAAAAGGGGTTAAAAACTCAGGCTCTGCCCGCCCGGAGACTCCCACAAGCGGCCGGACACCTTCTGTCTTGTATGTTTAAAAAACTCTAACCAAACATGCAGACTCAAGAGACACCCAGGAGGCAAGTTGGTGACTTTTTACAAAGCCCTTTCTCCTTCCTTCCATGAAGACTGCAGGTCCCAGAGGGACTTTGGAAGGAAGAGCAAAATGCTAGAAGGAAGTGACCTATACCAAAAAAATGTTGTATACTAGTTTTAACCCTATTATAAAAGCTATTTTCTTTATTAATTGGGTAGTTTGAGCAATGCCATTAATATTGTAAATTGGTTAATTAAAGGTGGGGGTTTGTCTCTTTTAATTTGACTGCAAAAATTTTAGTTAATCTAAGAATAAATTCTTGGCTTAGGAAAAATTCAAGAGGAAAATCCACGAAAAAAAATCTAAGTTTTTCATTTCAGATGGTACAGTTCCCAGAATCTGTTGCAAATAATCTTTCTATGACACAAACAGCAACAAATGGTCAATACACACAGAGAAAGAAAAACCAGCTTTGCGAAACTGAACTTCCATGAAGACAAATATTATATAGTGCATCTATAAAGAGAAACAGGGAAGGAAGAAGCCTTGCTCGTCAGGGTGTGTATCATCAGTCTCAGCTAAGACAAAGAAGATCCTAGATCTTCAGGGCTGCACTAAAGATAATTCCTTTATTTGGTCCATTTTGTGATATTCAGTGCTTTAAAAATAACGAACAAGCTTCAAGTTATATTTTTGGATAAGTTGCACTACTAGTAGTGGTATTTCCTAGAAAATACTTGAGTCTGAACAACTGAACATCTTTTGCAAATTACTTATAATCAATTTATATCAGTACCAGTAATATTGAAAGATTGCAGAAGGTTTTGTGGGATGATTGAAAAACACAAAATATGGGTGCAAATTCATCTGGTTTTTGATACACTCATGCATGTTTAATAAAGTATCTTGCAATAAGAGCAAAATCAGGACTTGGGCACATAAACACATTCTTGTCAGGGGATCTGTGGCAGCTTGTATATATGCTTTTCCTGTGTGCTAACTTCTGTGTAAATAAAAAGTAGTTTGAAATACTATATTCTTCTGTCTTTGAAAGTAAGCTAGTTTGCTTATTGATAAATAAGTATCAATATAGTTCCATGGAAAGTTATCATTCAGTGGATGAACACATGGTAACTTCTAATACATGCCAAATTTCTATTTTATGTTGTTTAGATAGTAGTGAGTAAGAATACAGGCCATACTTGGAAGATAATTTTGTATTTTGGCAAAACTGGACATTCCTTATATGTGATGAATAAGTTAATGAGTTAATGAACATAAAACTACAGGTGTTTACTACAAGCTTAGGGAAACCAATAAAAAAAAGTTTCAGTAGACAAATGGCATTATTTACACTGGCTAGTTAGGTTCTATGGCACTTTCTACTGTTATTCAATCAACAGTCAAAGAGCAGAGTGTTGAGAATGATAACAAACTGCAAGAAAAGTCTTTCACTAGGAACCACAATGACCTCATTTGTTTCACTTAAGTAATTTTTGTCCAGAACACAGCTATCCACTTACATGTTGATGTGGACAAACAGGAATTCTACACAGAAGATAGCACCTGGCAGGTAAAAGTATGACTTGGAAGTTGAAGAAATTCTGACTGCACAAGATATTTGTCATGTGAGGAGCCGGCAAATGTACTTGATTATCCCTTTAATCTTGAAAGATTCTGTGATTCTATGATATATTGCTAGGATTATTTTCCCTACAAAATCTCAAATTTTCAATGAAAATTAGGAAATTTAAATTACTTAACTTCTAAGTAACTTCTTATTTTTTCAGGAGGTCAAAGTAGATCATCACAGTGATGCTTCTTGGCCCTATAATTTACAAATATATAAGGAATAAATATTAATAAGTGTAATATTAAAATCATGCTTCAAGAGTTTTAGTGCTCTTACAAATCATAAAAAATTCATAAGTATAGCTATGAAAAGAGCTGTTAGTGTCTGAAAATAGCCATTAGCTTCTGAAGCATGTGGAAACCCCAGACTGGTGCTTCTTAAAGCATGTAAATTCTTGGTCTTAGATTTGTGTTCCCTACCCCAGATGAATGAGGAACAGAATTGTTTAAATGTTTGTCTTTCACACTTTCCAATATTTAGCTGCTTTAACATTGAGTTAGAACAATTGAAAAAGAGATACAGTATATAAAACAGAGTTTGTAAGTGAAATTTACTGTAGAGAGATTTGCAGAAAAATGCACTGAGCAGAGAGGTAATTTACTTGTCCTAACCTCTAAATTTCATATTTTGTGTTTGAAAGTGTTCTTCATATTAGTGAGCAGTGGTGATGAGCTATTATATCCTACATTTGATGTTGGTATGACATCAAATATCAATGATGATACTTTAAATATTTTTGAAGTGTACCACAATACCTACATAAAAAATTCCAGACCCCTTGTACTTTTTCTGACATTTGGGTTAACACTATTCTGCTAATAGGTCTACACTGGCATTTTAACATAATCATTTCAAACCAAATTAAGTCATGGATGAGTGATTATTTTTCAAGGAAAGTGAATTCAAGAGAGCATAGGAAGTATACTTATTTATTATGCATGGTCTAATTCTCAAAGACATACACATTTGAGAATTTGGAACCTACAAACAGACTATAAATGTGCTATGAATTGTTACTGTATATACTAGCAACAGAAATGAACATTTACGGTCCAGAAAACATGTATTTAATGTACCTGTTGTCAATGATAATTACTGCCTAAGGAAATATGAAATACTTTGAGAAATGGCTGATATGTAGGAGCTTAACTTTGTGGCATAAAACATTTTACAGCACAGTGATAAAGTTAGTAGTAAATAGTAAAGTTCCTTAGTAGTAGTATAAGGAAAATGTTTTATAATTGTATATTCATTCTTACCTTGTCATAGCACCTGATGCCATTTATAGTCTGCTCATATTTGCTTTTTAGACTGTAATATAAATTTTATCTTAGGTACAAAATAGAAACATTACTAATAGGATTGTTGTGGGTTGACCTTTTCTGGCCTTCAAGTGTCAAGTAAGATGTCTTCCCACCCACCTCATCAGCAGGACGGGGAAAAAAAATAAGATGAAAAACTTTGAGATAAAGGCATTTTAATAAAGAGAAACAAAGACTGCACACAGAAGCAAATTATACCAAAAAATATTTATTCTGTACTTCTCAGCAAGTAATGTCCAGCTACTTCCTGGGAGTAAGATCTCAGTATGCATAGCAGTTACAATCTTCATGCTGTGCAAACACTGCTAAGCCATAGTCAAGACATTGGTGTGTACCATCTGAGCTACAAAATACCCCTCTATAAGGACTTCTTATAAATATAAATATAGGACATCATTTACAAAAGCAAATTAAATATAATCCTCCATTTTCAAACTTTTAAATCAATTTAATATTATAATCACTGGGTATCTAGTATTAAAAATCTAACAAATTAAAATTCTAATCTAATATTGACTATTGTAGAAGATTATCTTACTTTGGAGAAAGAGCCATTAAATATTATTTTTCACTTTCATTACTATTTGTAAATTGAAACACTGTGTTTTGCATAGCTGCTAAGTCACAACTACAATAAAAACAGATCTTTTATCATCTTAAGTGGTGCCATTCCAGTGACTGACTATAGTCCTCCTCCAACATTCTTCTAATTATCTATCTGCATCATCATTTATTTTGAGTAGTTCTCTTGGCAGGTAAACTCTGTTTGAAAATCACTGCTTGTGGAAATAAATCAGCAAAGACAGCAAGATATAGACCCCCTCATTACCATGATATTGATTTCAAGTGAACATTTGTCTTGTTAGTGTTCTTTTAATTGGAATTAGCATCATTACGATCCTGATCAATTACTGTATTGTAATTTCAAATTCTGTGCTCTCCATCTGCCCAATTAACGTGGAAGTGTGTTTTGTTTTGTTTTTCTAATCTTAGACGCTAAGTTGAAGCAGATGCTTAGTTTCTAGAAATTAATCCATCAAACATTTTCAGTTCGTGTTATTTCAAATATTAAAATCAGTTCTATTTTTTCTGCAATCACATTTTTTCATGGCTTGATATTTACTAGGAATACTTGAAAATAATTTTTATATATGAGCAATGCCAAGATTTCTATAGTATATAATTTATTGTTTTTATTTAGTTGTAAGTTATGGATGGTCACTCTAAGCATGACACAGGATTCTGGAACACTAAAAAAGACAATTGAGAAACAGAATAGGAGGTGTTGTGGAGAATCTTAGTTGATGCTTTCACCATTTGAGAAATCATGCATTCAACTGATCCTCAGGAAACAGCTGACTCTTTAGAGTTCTAAGTCACACTGCATACAGTTTTTGAGTTTAAGGATGTTTTCCATACAGTGAGAAATATCTATTGTTAAACACTACACATTTCAAATTATAGGGCTATAGTCAGTTCATGACATCCTGACATATTTTCAAGATTGATTTTCCTGCTTTCCTTCACTTACTTTTCACTTGTTTCATCAGTACATATTAAATGCTGATTAAAATATTTGATGCATTCATTCAGATAAGTGTAACTTTCAGATGAAATTACATTCCCAAAATGATTTTTTTTTTTTTCCTGAGGGTCTGAAACCCTTTTTTTTTTTTTTTTTGGATCTCAAAGTGCATCCATTACAAAAAGGGCAGGGTACGATGGACGTAATTAATGCCTTCCAAGAAAAACTAAAAAAAACTATGGAGAGAGTTTTTATCAACAGAAACAGAGTGGCTTTCAGCTCAAGAAGAAGAAAAAACAGCATCTGGTTGAGGAAAATGTTGGCATCTTTGTTGGAATTCCTGAAAATTCATAGTGATTTTAGTCAAGCAAAATCTCTTGGCAGAGTTTTTGGCCATCTTTTAAAGATGGCCTTTTTAAAGCCAATGCTGTATTTAGTAGACAGAACAAAGAGTCACTTTCTGTACTTTCACAATTGCTATTGATTGTTATGATCTGCCCCTGAAGGCCAGGGTAACTCAGGGTCTTGTTTATAGATCCCTTGGGGCAGATTAGAGTGAAGTAACACTGAATCATTTGTGTTTATGAAAACATATACATATATATGTATGTAGGGTTTCTGTTAGAACAATTTGGTTACAGTGGAAAGGAGGTATTGATCATTATTAATAGTAATATAAGACCGTGAAAATAACACTTAAAATGTATAAGGAAAAGAAAGAGAAAGAATGAATAAGAGTAGAAAGAAATCACTACATGTGGATCCCACAATGAGACTTGATTGTTGCAATTTAGATGTCCATTGGTTGAAATGATGACCACAGTCTTCATCGGCTGGAGGTGGATGAAGCCCAGGGAACACAGAGTTCAGTGGCTTGATGTAGGTTGAGATTCACATGGGAACACCCAGGTACCTCCCCTGGAGGGGGTTTTACACTGTCTGTTGCAACACTGTGGACTGTGCTGGTGGAAGGCCCCAGAAGTAAGTTTTGTGGACACTTTGGGTGTCTTTGGTGGTTTATGACGCCTTCTAAGACATGACAGCTGTCTCTCATGTCAGTGTAATTGAGCCAATTAAACCCCATCAGAAGGGATGAGTAATGTGAATGTTCCCATACCTTCCCCTCAGGGGGAGGTTTTACAAGTGAGCCAATTGTGTAAGGGAGGACTATGGCATGGTAAGAACTATCCCACCTCACATCATCTGCCTCTTACCTACCTCTTTCCTTTGGCTCAAACTCCAGCTTGTTGCTAAATAAGCCTTGATTTGTTGTGGTCATCCTCAGGTACCCATGCCCTCTGCACCTGAGCTGTTACTTCACACATCTTTGGCAAAACTCATGCTCATTGTTTGAGTCATTTACCATTAACTTTACAGCCTCTCAAGGATTCCAGTCAGAATATTTTTTCTAGTCATTCAATATATGTCAAGACAAGGAATTTTAGTCCTACAAACCTACGATGGAAACTCCATCTATCCTAGCAAAGTTTGGTGTCATAATTAAAAAAAACTAGAAACATGGTATCTGGTTTTATTTCTAAGGGAAATGGGAGAAAAGTTGTTTTATATTTACGTTGAGAATCCATTTCCTCTAAAGTACTGGCTTCATTTTATGTGTTGCAGATCCACAAAACATTCTAAGACACTGATTGAATAGTCTGCTATTTGGCTAAATAGGTTGAAAATGTTTAAAATAAACTAAATATGTATCTGAAAATGCATAGAATCAGAACATGTCTGAAAATACCTCTATCTCAGAGCAAAGCATTAAATAATATTGTGAATAATACTGACCTTAAATACTCTCACAATACCTGCATTTCCCATCCTCCACCAAGTCTATCCTAATTCCATTGTGTACACTGTTTGGTTTTAGTTACTAATACTGGATGAGAAACTAGAGGTTATTGAGCAAACATTTTTACAAATGTGCCATCTTCGCATGTTGCCATATTTTCTCCATATATTTTTTAACTTTGCTTTATCTTTTACTACTCTAATCTCTTACAATTAAGAACTATACTTCACCTAAACTTTTGAAAATCCTAACCCTAATCTGGCAGTAAGGGCATTTATGAAATTTTAAATAATAGTTTCAGAGGATTTTTAAAAATTTAAGTAAAGTTTTATAAAGATAAGAATAAAATATATCCGGAAAAATAGTATTTTATGCACCAGTTAAATCACTTCCCCTCAAATGCACAAGAAGGTGCTTTACAAAATAAATATATACACAGAATAATATAAATATACCAGAAACATTGCTGGTTTTCAACTTAAAGAACTATATTTAAGACTATTCAATCAGAAACGTCAATCAAATAACATTTTAGCAAATGTGAAAATACAGAAATTTTCTTTTATGTTTGAGAAACTGGAGTTGATTTTCAAGGCTTTCAATTGTTTTTAAAACATTGTGTCAAAATATTTTAATTTCATTAGTCATAAAGATATTGTGTTCAAGAATCAGCAGTGAGGATTATTTTCAAAAAATAACACATATGTTTCAAACGTTAAATGCAATAATTGTTTTATTTAATAATTTTCAAACCTTAAGTTCAGTAATTTGTTTTCCTTTTTTAAAAAATCCCCTTCGTCCGTTGATATTTTAAATCAAATTTTAGCATGTTTAAAATATTTTGTTCCCTCTATGGTTTAAAAACTAACATATATGAAGCATGCACATATATGTATATAATATATAATCAAATAGATTTAATTTAATTAGCTTTAATAAATATATATATATATTTAGAACAAAATCCAAAAATACAATGAAAACTTAGATGTATATGAATATAGTCTGAATTTTATGAAGTTAAGGAGCTGAAGTTTCATGCAAGTGATTAAATTGTTACTAAGGAAACAATTTTGCACACCAGTGTCTGTTTTGAAAGTTGCAGTTTTCAATTAGCAATTTTTTTCTTACCCTTATCTTATTCCATCACAACTCCATCACTTCTTACACAGGATTTACCAGAGTGCAAAACAAGCAATGAGATGGTTTTGGATTTTTTATATAGCACACAGTTTGACTAGTAGAGACACAAAAGGATCCATATGAGCTGCTTAACATAAAATGACTTTTCTTTATTTTCTGAGATATTTTTTCACTTTTTTAGTTTATAAGTTGAAGCACAGTCATTAAAAAATAAAATATTTTAGGATTCACAGAACCACATTTGAAGCTGTCCTTTCAAATTTTGCACTGACTTTTGGAAGAGACTTTGTAACCTGTATTTATTCCATGAACATTTTTTCTCTATCAGCTAGACATCAAAGCATTTGAACTGATGCTAAAAAACAAGTTTTTTCTTCCCTCTTCACTTCTCAATCTGTCATTTGCATTTTGAGTCTACTTCAGATATCCTAGTTTTGGCAAATATAGCCTCAGAATTAATGAAACTGACAAAAGTAGTGTACATAATGTGAAATTTCATGTCCCCTTGAATTCATTTTTGTGAAAGTTAAAGCATTTTTCAAATATGGATCTTGAAGTGGAAATTTCAGGCAAATTTCTTAACACAACAAAAATAACACATCTAAACCACATTTGACTTCAAGAAGAAAATCTTTATTAATACTGTCCTAGAATTTTTCATGACATAATTAAAGTTCTAGAATGTTGAAGGCTAAATAAGTCTCACTGGTATTTGAGGATGTGCATATTTTTATTTCTTGGTATTTACTAATGGTTCTCTTAAAGAAGCATACAAACGAAAAAGAAATAGCTCTAGCAATCCTAAATTGTGTTAAAAAGCACAAATTAATCAAAAAGGAAACACATGTAGAGCTTTTGTAAATTGGTAAAGTTATATGTTGCAAAGATGAACAGAAAGTATATGTACATCATTATGAAACAAATTCAAACTATATTTTCTCTTGGCAATTATGCCAAATCTCTGAAAGCAGATAAATATACATGCAATGGGGCATGCTTGGCTTTTCTTTTTTTATTCCTTTTTTCGTCTGTGCATGCAGGTATCAAAAATGACTGCCACTCTTTGTCATGGTGAAGCTGGCATTTATGTTTGCAACTTTCATGGAAATGTGTATGGTTTCTTAATGTGTCTTAGCATTATTTGTGTAATAATTCTAAGTGGCTCACGAATCAAGTTTGGAGCCTTAAGATATCCTATATTTGGCATTACACAGATCTGGAAATATTATTAACCCTGAAATGAAGTCTGGAATATGTTTTTGGGGATATAGCTACACCCATACAGACAAGGAATGTCCACTGAGGTTTAAAAGAATTGTTTTGGAGAATCTAAAGTATTAACTGTACCAAATAAGCCATACAGTCTTTTAAAGTGAAAATAAATCACCCATTCTGAGTAAAATGGGTTTATTTTATTTAATCACTTAAAAAAACCCAGAATGTAAAAAACAAACAAAACCATTCTGGATTGAAAGACACTTAATCAAATACTCAGATTTCCTGATAAGAAGTGAAGTGCTTTTTTGAACAGAAGTGTTAAGAAGGTCTACTCCTAGTGCAGAGGAACAGTGAGCAGCACTCACAATTTAATCAGTTTCCACTAAGAAGCAAAAATCTTCTATGGTTTGAATCTCTGCTTTTGATATTGTTTGCATAAAAAGCCAGCAAAGTAATTTGTAGTTTCGCATCTTTTTGTTGTTAAGATCTCCTTACTTCTTTCCTTTTCTCCCTAGTATACACATATCATCACAATTTCCTTTACCGTCCCTCGGTTATTGCCAGAGCAAATATCCTGGGGGGGGGGGGGGGGGGCAATCTCACAACATTCTTATTTACTAGGTCAATACAGACAATTATTTTGTCTATTTTGTAATAATAATATCTCCTTCCCTTGTGTCTAAAGGGAAGGAGATATTATTTTCACTGCAGTGTATTGGCAAGGTCAAGCCAGTTTGGCATTTTACTTTTGTCATGGTCTGCTAGTGCAGTCTATGAATTCTCCTGATCTGGCCAGGTAGTGCCTTATACTACAAAAGTTCTGTTCAAGAGGATGATCAGGGAAGGATTACTACAAGCAAATCATCATATTACTGCCCAGGAGCCACAATCTAAAGAGCTGGGTTGATAAAGAGGAGTTAACTGAGTCACCTAGGAAATTAAATCACTCATTAAAGGCTGCAATGAGCTTTAGAAGCAGATTTTCTTCAGTCAGATCTTCATTGCTAGCATGGCCCACTCTAGTCACAGAACTGGTACTTTATTTCTAATTGAGAAGCAATTAAAAAGATAGATAGGAAGAATTATCTTATTTCTTGATATTCAGCAGGCAAAAAAATAGTATGAATTCTGCATTACTGTTATGGATGAAGGGCACAGAAGAATGTAATGTAAAAAGAAAATTACTAATAATATGAAAAAAATTCATTAAGTAGATTTCATGGGTTTGCATGAAAAAAATTATAAGATGGTAACTTGATCTCATTTTTGTCACACAAGATAGAAAAATTTAGGCAGATATTTGTGTTAAAAATACAAACTGGGCAACAGGACTTCCTTCAGAGGTAAAGGATAAGATAATGACATTCTCCCTAACATTTTATTTAGTAGAAATTAAAATGGCACATTATTTTACACCACTTACATTTTTAACTTAATACTAATTAATTGTTTTTTGCAACAAAAATTTGCCCCAAAAGCATGAGATGATGTAAGTACAGAATGCATTTATTATTTCCACATAACAGATATGCTCATTTGTCTTATTCAAACTCAAGCCCAATACTCTACATACCATTTGGAATATGTCATTCTTTTTTTTAATTGGTTGATGTTGGTATTTATTCAAAGTCAGTTTAGGAATAAGCATAGTTTGTGCCTGGAAATGCTTAAAGTGCTGAGGGTTTTTAGGGATTTTTTTCTTTTCTGTTTTCTAGTGAAATTAAAAGTGCTAGACTGTTTAAAAACTGTCCATGTCCATAAATGTTTAGCATCCCTACTAGTGCAGAAACCTCTCTATAAAAGGCTTTTCATCCACTTTTTTAATTTTCAAATATTTATTTTCTTTTTAGGAGATAGCTATAACCACAAAAAACAGGGCTTGAAAAGCATCTGTTGAATCCACTTATCAGGCAAACATCAGGCTTAAGGATATATATGGCAATGTAAATTTGTTTATTTATTTGGTTTAAGAAAAGAGAATTTTAGAATAGATCATGATTATATATTATTTTAGTTATGTAGCACTTCAAAAATAAATTTTATGAGACTAAGATATCAAATGAGCACAGACTGTGATTCTGTAAGATTTAAATTATATGCAGTAATGGGAATAATCTGTATATGTTCTTATATTATATATTACCTGAGAAATTATTTTGTTAGGGAAATATCCCAAAACATTAAATGGATTTGAAAGTATTTGAATGTTTTTAGATTTAGAAAAAATTGCATTTTTTGGTATTTCAAATGTATTCCAATTATGCATTATATTTGAGAAAGGACCAAAAATCTGAACAGTGGTCATTATTTTATCCCTACTCATGGAAGAACAGTGTTGGTTTTGCCAGAACTTCCAATAAGTCATGACTTATTTTATTCCTGAAAAAATTTTAAATCATAGAGTATTTCCAGTTGGAAAAGACCTCCAAGGTCATCAAACTGAACAGCTAATGTAGCACCATCATGTTCACCACTGAATCATGTCTCCAAGTGCCACATTCACGAGCTTTTTGAACACTTCCAGAGTTGCTGTTTCCCTAGGCAGCTCGTTCCAAATAATATGTCAAAAAATGTTTCTCCCTTGTTTCATAACATAACATTGATTTAAATATTCCAAATTAGTAAAAAGATAAAGTAGCAAACAAGATATTAAAATAGTTTCAAATCCACATTAGTTGTTAACAATACCTTAGTTCATTATTACACTTCAAAGTTATAATAAACTGTTTTGTAAAATTAGTTACAAAAGATTTCAAAATTATACCTACCCTGAAGACTCCCGAGTGGAGTACTTTGGGTGAACAGATTAACAGGGTTCTCATATGTGTTGCTGTACAAAATCAAGCCAGAGGGATCTAAATTTAGTAAGAAAATAGGACCAGCATTTGCTGAATTTACTTAAATTATTGGAGAGATATATGTCAATGCCAATGACTGTCGAATAACACCTATTGAATTATGAAGGTGATTTTTTTGTCATTGAATGTCTGCTAAGATAATTGAAAGTGTTTAAATTTAGCTATCTTAATAGGATTTTGAGTCAATATATAATTTTCAGTAGTAATAAGATTTGGGTGTCCGGTGTTGATTAAAGCAAAACCAAAGCTACAAATATTTTTTGTATCCACAATTTTTAGTTATTAATTTAAGTTATTTGTATAATGACTTGCTCTAAATTATCTCTAGGTTTTTGGTTTTTTTAATTGTGCTAGTCCAAGTTACAAATATGTAACTATATGTGCTTGGGGTATCATTTTGTTTTTTAATGTCACATAAATTTAAAAATAACTAGTACATGGAGCAGAAGCTAGTGCATAATTAATTTTTGTTGGTGGCTTGTTGCAGTTTTTTATCACAAGCTACTAAAAACTTGATGGTAGAAAACAGAGAAGGGAAAAATATAAAACTCATTTTTTCTGAGTTGCTTCAGAAGAATAAATTTGTCTAATTTTCATTGTCTAGTTTGTGGTCTACTCATACTAATAATTTTTTTTATACTCATACTTTATAATTTCTTTTTCATAATTTGTCACATTTCTGTCATTTTTGGGAAGGTTATGTTGGTGAAGGTTAAGGAACTGGGACCCTGTTTTCTCTTTAACACTTTTTCCCTGACATAATGAACATCTTTTCTCCACTTTTGCTATAGTCAGCACTGACTGGGATCTAATAAAGCAAGGTCTTTAACAGCTCAAAATTGTCCCTGACATTGTCTTGTCAGTTGTATTAGACCTTGAATGGTACAGACTGTGAAAATCTTTCAAAGACATTTTGACAGAGTGGCAGAATGTTTATAAAGCTAGCAAAATTTTATATCACTTTAAGATACATAAACTATAATGAAAACTACTTGCCAGACTATGGGATCATATGTTCTACAATATTTATTTCCAAGGTTAATGCTTGTTGACTTTGCAGTATAATGTGCATTGACAGTGAGGATTCATTGCCATACAAAAGCTTAAAGATCCTCTCATAGCAGTTTTAGATCAGCAGCTTTTTGTATGCTTTTTCTATCCTTTCTGAGCAATAAAGTGTGTTCTTATATTCATGAGCACAGCATTTGTCAGCTAAGTTCTGTAAAGCCTAAGGATGTGTATAAATTTAAATGCACTGACATGAGAAGAGACTTTTTTTAATGTGCCACAGCAAAAGTATATAAAATATATTTTTAGACTCCTTATGTATGCATTGTTTGTGCAAGAACACAATTAAAATTAAGAATTTACCAAACTTTCAACAGAAAATATTATGTCAAGAATCGTGGGAGGAAAGGCAGATTTTCCAAACTTATTGCTAAAATTTCAAATTAATATCAGTTTGAAATAACCATGAAAAAGTTACTCATGTTTCAAAAACATCATATAAGTTTCTGTAAATTAAGCACTGAATTCAATAATATCAAATCAATTTGCATCAGTGGATGTTCATGATTTTAATTTTTTTACTTTATGTAAATGTTGATTTGGACATTTGTCAGAGAGAGAAATCCACTCAGATTTTATTCTGCAGTAAGAATTTCTTCTGCTATTGAAAACACTGCCTATCATACAGGACAAAAGAAAAGCAGTTCCTAACTTTAATTTCCATTTCTTCTGAAAAGGAAAGATGAAAAATATGTATCTTGGTTTGCTTTGCTTTGCATTTTTGCAGGAATGTTTTATGAAGAAGGGAAAAGATGCAGTTATCAATAATAAAACTGAAATAGTTTGTTTGAAGGAAACCAAAAGTAACAGTGTCTAATAAAAACAAACATGTCAATCATCTCCATCATGATCATCATCATCATCATCATCATCATCACTATGAAATTTGGGAAAGAAAATATTTCTGATCCTTCATTCTAGAAGGCTGCATAAAATTTTATGCAGGTAAATTATACCCTAACTTAGTTAAAATAATATTTTCAAAGGGGGACATTTTCTTAGAAGTCTAAACAAAACTATAAAATACTTAGAAATTGTCCGGCCTATTAAGGTATGAGTTCAAAGATTATAGTCATATAGAAAATATGATGCTATTTTGTGTCCAGTGGTATGATACTTTTTTATTCCTTGTTACTAAATATACTTGAAAATATCATGAAACCCAGCATCACAACCAGACTCCCATAGAAGGGCATGCTGGGAATTTTAACATTTTTTTGCAATATTTACATGTAGCTGGAATCTAAAAGAGCAGAATTACTTATCAATTTATTAAAGGCCACCATTATTCCCATTAATTTGATTTAACATGGGAATTCACCTCATGGGAGTTTTACCAACAAAATTATTGGTAAACTGCATTAAGTATCCCTTAGATTTCCTTTCTGTTGCCTAAAAATTAACCTTTCACTTATATACGAGAGAACATACTTTTAAAAAAGAAACATTATATATTAAAAAAAAGTTTAAAAATATATTTTTCTTCCTCAGTCATGAAGTAATTTTGTTAATTTTAGGGATTTTACCTAGTCAAAAGCAGGATTAAGAATGGTATATTCCAATAGTTGCATTTCTATAACCTCAGGACAGACAACCATCTGGTACTTCCTGGCTAAACTTGTGTCCTTCACAAACACAGTTTGTGATTATAGATGGTCTCTTAGATATTTGTACTCATGTCCATCTGTTCATATGGCATCATGCCTACATGCAAGTCAGTCTTTTCACTAATTCACTGGTGCCGGACATCGGCGAGTTTAGATTGGCCATCTGGATAACATTGCAGTTGCCATATTTTTTAGCTGCACATAGCTGCCGCAGCGTCATCAGTTTCATGATGGACTGATATACTGCTGGACATTACAGAGTGATGAAATTACACCTTTGTATCAGTCAATTAATACTCATGAAATTGTCAAAAGCAGTAATAAATCCCTCTAGAGCAGGGTAATCTGGTGATCAAAAAAAATTCACTTGCTCCTATAATCCACTCAACACCATGAGAAGTTATTACTAGCTGGAATCAAGTGTAGGCCAAATGAGAAGTATTTTGAAAGAATGTTTGTACTTGGTCTGGCTGGGATGAAGTTATGAAGTTGTTTCTTCACTGGAGTCCAGACAGTCCACAACTGCACCCTTTGTATTTGCTGCTCAGTGTCAGTACCCACCATTGTTTTGGTTACTACTGTGCCTGCAGAGCAGCAACACTTTCTGTCTATCTCTCCCTTCCTCCCCCACAGTGAGTGTGCTGGGTAAGAGCTTGGGAGGGAGCACAGCTGGGACAGACGAGCTGAACTGGCTCGAGGGTATGTATGAACAACCATCATGGTCAGCAATAAAAAATCAGGGAAAGGAGAAAGAGGTGTTTGCTGTTATGGTGGTTGTGACTGTTATGTCCTGCTTCCTAGAACATGAGATTACTTCCTGCCTAAGAGTGAATTAATTTCTTATCTTGTTTGCTTGCACGTGTAGCTTTTGCTTTTCTTATTAAACTCCCTATCTCGATTCATCAGTGTTTTCACCTTCCTTCTCTCTTTTCTTTCCATCCACTGGGAGAGGGGAATGAAAATCAGGGTGGTTTTCTGGCTGCTGGCTGGGGTCAACCTAGCACAATTCTGAAATAGCATTTACAAGGAGAAAGTTACTTTGGAAAATATAAAGACTGTTAAAGTCCACAGATGTCAGTAGACCATGCCTGATTCAGGAAAGTTAACACGTCCAATAAAACACTGAGTTTTTTTCAGAAAACAACTGAATTTTCACTTGCAAGGATTCTTCTGAAAATGTGGACCTTTGGTTTTCAGCAGCAGAACAGAAATAACTAATATGAAATATGAAAACTGCCAATGCAGAATTTGTGTAGTTCTTTAATTACTGGAATGAAGAATAGATATATTTATGTCTTCAAGCACAAGTGACTGACATATTTTATTCTTGGAGTTGTGATTGAATACATATAGATACAAATCTACTCTTTCTCCTTCTATCCAATGCATTTTTTCCTATTATTTTGTGATAAGTTGAGAGATGATGTATATGCATGATCCAAAAGGCACTTTTTAAATGAGAAAAAATAGTTATAATTAATTATCAATAATGAAACAAGAAAATATTAAAAAATCAAACTTAGGAGTGAGCTGGATAAGTCAAGAAGTCCTGGAAAAGAAAAGAAAAAGAAAAGAAAAGAAAAGAAAAGAAAAAGGAAAATCAAAAGCATTAAAACAAGTGGTCATTGTGATTGCAATGAAATCTCTGTATTTTGAATTTTAATATAAAATATTTACAATACAGATCTACATAGCAAGGTCATTTTTTAATGGATTTTTCTTTTAGTAGGAATAATTAACTTCATCTTATGTTTCTTAAGTTTTTGCATAAAGGTTCAGAAGAGTAAAGAAAAATGGATTATTTTTTTTCTCTCTATGCAATCATGATAACCAAACCAACTGAAGTTTTCCCTCATTACTTCTAGTGATAGTATAAGTGAAACAATTGTGTGATCATCTCAAACGCTAAGCTCAAACATGACAATATTAAGGAAAAAAAACCACACATAAATGTCCAACCAAGCCTCAAGCTCATTATGCACAGTGAAATAGCATGACATCACATACATGAAAAATTCTGAAAAATAAAGCTGTATCATTTGTAAGACACATAGTGTACCTTGAAATATCAATTTATTCAGAGATCTACATCTACCTTTCACTTATAAATATGTATATTAATGTATGGCATTAATACCCATTTGTGTTATATTTTTGACTCTGATAGTGAAGCCAGTGCACTCAGTCAGTGCAGCCTTCATAAGGAATATCTGGATGAATTTTGGTGCTCTTGCAGTATTACTCCATGCTTGCAGCATCTACTGCACATTTTCTCCTGGAAAAGCCTCTTCGGGTTTAGGAACTGTTTAAACATTTGTGACATTTATGACCTTCATCCATTTGTAGCAAAATTCTGAAGTGTCACATTTTACTACAAATGGATGAAGGAAATTTTTACTAATGTGGCTTTCATTGCAAATGTTTAAGTGGAATTACTGAAACTATACCAGAAAGGAGTTTAAAAGACATGTGAAAGAAAATAAGAAAGGAAGGAAGACATTATAATTTTCTGCTACTCTGTGAATCGTTTTTACAAGCAACTGCTGAAATTTTTCCCATGTTTTAATTAGTTAACTCCAAATATATGATTCTAAAAACAATGTTTTGTGACAGAGAAACATCTGAATTTATGTAGTGAATGAGTTGTTAGTGTGATTGGTATTAAAAAAAAATATGCAGTGTAAAAAACATTTGGAAAATGGATTGTTAGAGTAAGGGTTAATAGATATTAGCTTGCATTAAAATATCATAAGTCATAAAAGTTTTTGTCATGTTCTGAATAAAAAGGTATATCCAACCTGAAGCATGCTTAATATTATTAAGAATAGAGCATGTTAAAGCAGTAATAAACCTCCACTAAAAACATGCATCAAAAATATCTGTCTATTCAAGTATTCAGAGGACTCCATTAACCTTCAAAGTTGCAGATACCTTCAGGTGTCTATAAATTAATTTATTTTTCAGGCAAAGATGAAAAATGGAAACATATCCAAGGTTCTACTGTATGGAAATTGCAAAGTGTTGTCAAGTTATTATTTCAGTGACAGGTGATTTTTTTTGGCAGAAAATACTTTCTTCCACAAGAATTCTGCAAGTATATAAATGATTGTCAAAATTTGCTTGGTGTCCAAGATGATGGGTCAGCAAATAGACTTTCTAGCTACAGAAGGAATTAAACATGGGTTCATTAAATGATGGGAATGGAAGGCCAGAAGTACATGATGAAATGGTGCTACAGGAGAAAAAACACATAACTGAAGGCTGCAAGGGGATTTTGACATGACTGCTTAGAGGGTATGTGTTGCAAGACTTGCCTGGATTGTCTGTACACTAACGGACAGAATTTGATAACAAACAGCAAGTGTAAGTGCAGGGCCATGACTTTGTCAGAAAAACAAAAATTTGGTGAGATAATACAAAATGGACACATTGTCATAGGTAATTAAATGTGATTAAAGGATAATCAGCAGGACAATTCTAATTTAAAGTTTTCTGTAGATGATAAAATAGGCTGAAGGTCTTATCTGCACAGTCCTAGAATGTAACAGAGGTCACAGCCATTTATAATCAAATTATCACAGCAGATTTTCAAAGTTTGGGTGGAACAGTGATGTGTTCTGTTCACAAAAAATCTGCTATGTAAAACACTGCTTTGAATCATTTCATGTTATTTTTCATGCATTCAATTCTTGGCCACATTTTTCCTAGTACTGGGATATCTGTTAAAAATTATTATCTAAAATGTTCATATTGATACATTAAGAAATAAAACTTTGTTCTAAGAGAAGACTGATGGAAAAATGCAAATGTGACTAGCAATAAAAGGCTATTATTCTTGAATTCAACTAAAAATGATAATTTTACAAAAAAAAAGTTTAATTATTTACAAGCATTTAAATATAGATATTAGCTTACATTTTTTATATTTCTATGAAATTATGCACCCTTTTAAAAATGATGGAATTCTAAAGGATAAATGTCCCAGAAAGGAGAATTTAAAATAAATTCTGCCTTTTATACCAAAGCAACTTCATTGATTTCAATATATTGTATATCTGCAAAACATAAAAGAGTGTTTTCCTACATTTTTCTTGAATTATAAAAGGTAATTTAAAGCTGATAATGAAAATTCTCATGTTCTCTTTCTTTTCTCTTCCCTTCCAAAATTTCTTTCTGAAGCATAAATTATGTCATCATTTTACAGAAGGTAAGCTTTTGCTCACAAAAATCTGTGCTTTAAATACAATAGTAATTTCCGTTAGTATTCTCCTTTGAGGTTCTTGTACATTTCAATTTTGGTGTATTACATAGCAAAGATAGAGTTGCAAATACGGTCCTTAGCTGCAACTGGATACTATTCTTAGCCTTTTGTGCATATAAAACTTTCTCAGACTCAGTGACATTAATACAGAAGTTGTATTTATATTGAAGTTGAAGATAGTTTTTGCTTTCCTGTAATCCTTTTCTTTCTCAACATGTTTGAATGGTAAGGGCAAACCTGAGAAAAGATACATGTGTGTATGAAGGTACTGTGCAGTTAATCCAAGTGAAGGAAGAAATTAATATTTTCTAAGTAATAGCCGTTTCTAGAAAGTGATTTATTCAGGCTAACCTTCCTTCCAATCAGGGGAATTTCAAGCTAAATCAGTTTAGTTTAGAATTATGGATGAGTTATTAAATACCCATACAACTAAAACTGAGGGACATGAATAAAAGTCAAAGAAGGTACAAAAGGCAGATGTAGTATTTTTCTGCCCAGATACAGGCAAAGGGCCTGATATGAACAAAGCAGATACAAAAAGTTGGGGAGAGCACAGTTAGGGAGTTAAATATTGTTCTGTCTTCATCATAATTTCAATCCATATTTCACCAAAGTGTATATTTCCTCAAGATAAAATTTAGTACAGTGAGGTAAGTAGAAACTCTCTTGGTAGGGCATAAATTAATTCATTATGTTTGATTTCCTTTAAGTATTTAAACAGTTTGATCGCTTGCCTGAAATGATTTTGTATTTAATGAAAAAATCCAAGTTTGTTGTTTTGTTTTCCACAGTACTGCAGCAAAGTCAGTGGACAGCTTTCCACTGATGTCAGTAGTCCTTGCAAGCAATATCAATGACCTGATCATCCAGGCTATTTCACACATGAAAGCATATTGCCTTCAAGGGAAGTTCTGCATGTAGAAATATTTGAGAATTGAGTTTGAAATTGAAAAATTACTTCAGAATTCCAGCATATATATTTTAATATAATCACAAAATAAATTGAGTTGGAAATCACCCACAAGGATCATCAAGTACAGCTCCTGCTCCTGCACAGCACCATTTCAGAGTCACACCATGTGCCTGAGAGCATTGTCCAAACACTTCTTGAACTCTGTCACACTTGGTGCTGTGACCACTTCCATAGGGAGCCTGTTCCCTCTGGGTGAAGAACCTTTTTCTAATATCCAACCTAAACTTAGGTGTTGAAAAGAGACATTAGGTGTGTTTAAGAATTAATGAACATGTTTATTATGAAAGGATAGTATGTAAACTGCTAATATTAAAACACTTCACCAAAAATGGAAATTATTCATTTTCAGTTGAAGTAAAGCAGGAGTGTACTGTTAGAAATTTCAACCTTCTTTTTATCGACCCAGAACATAATTTTTTAAATTTTTCCTTTGTTTTGTTCACTCTTTATGTGTCATACCTTTTTGTATCACACCATTTGACTGGATTAAGTATTCAAAGATATAATAGTCAAAATTCTTCATTGATTTTTTCACTTAGTTTTTACATAAAGCTACACTTCAGATGCTGCAGGTGATTTACAAGATTCCCTGTGTTATGCCCTGCCTAAAGTCATTGCAGGAGATGCTTGTCCTTACAACATAAACAAAGGGAGATAATAAAAGCAAGAGCACAAGGAATTAAGTTCAGTGACCGAGGTCACTGAAGAGCTTGTCTGGGACAATAAAAGAAGCTAGATTTCCTGTTACCCAGCCTGATGTTTTATCATTGAATCACAATTGAATCACAATTGTTTATTACAGTTTTTTTTTAATAGATTCTTGAAATATGATAAAAATAATTTTGTTTGCAAGAGCAGAATCCTCACCTTCTCACAACATCAATGTGAAGACTATTTTAGATCCTCTGCACCCTGACATTTCCTTGAAAATGCATAAATCTTTGGGAAAAGTCTCCCTAATGCAGTTATATAGCTGTCAAACCTTTCCCTTCTAGAGAAAGAGCTCCTTTCTTTAAACTTTGGCTGTTCTTGGAGCATTTTAGGATGATGTCAATGTCCCAGCTGAGTATATAACATCTTTCTTTGATGATTTAAAGCCAACTAATCATTGAATTAACCATTCTGGGGGACCGCATGGATAATGTCTTTTTAGGACTCAATCTTGCAAATCTGAGTAGAGTGTACATAGTACAGCAAAGTACAGCAAAGCACATATTCATTTAAGTAGTCATATTATCTTATATATTTTTATAATTTGAATTTGAAGGCTAGTGCAACCACAACTGGAAGCATCCTAAAAATAGTTTTTTAATGTTTAGATCACAGTTTCTGATCTTCACCATGCTTTATTTTGAAAACCAAAGTTTCTAGGAGACAATCTAAACCTCTGAAGTAGATATATTTGGAAATCTTTTGAGGTTTCTCAGTTTTTAATTTTTAATTTTCATTCTGCTTTTAGATTTATGTTCAGAAGTTCATTCCCTTTTAATAGCACAATTATCATTGCTAATTGTGAAAGAAGAAAACACACCTTACTCCAGTCCTTTCAATGTTTTAAACACTGGATGAAGCATCAGAGTAACTGGGGCAGGAACTCTAATACCTATTAAAATGTGTCTGCATTTGATTTTAATTTTAGATATTCACGTGCATATCCGGTGATTGATCCAAAAACACCAAAACAAATTAAAAAAAAAGTAAAAAGGTTGTTTTTCTAGATACTAATATCTAGATTAATGACTGAAAATGGTTTGCAAGTCTGGGTTATGAAGGTCTCTACTATTTATTTGTTTATAGATATATGCTTGTGGAGAGTGAAAACTCATGGAAAAAATGTTAATTGAAATCAATAAAGAAAGAAAATAACAAACTGGAAAAGATGGCAAACAAGAAAATTTAGAAACATTGATAAAGTGTCAACACCAATCAGCATCAAGATTAAGTCTTCACAAAGTTACAGTGTCCTTGTTTTGGTTGATTTACGTTAACTCCATTTGGGATTAACTTAAAAACATTTTGGCTCAATTGACTTAAATTGACTCAAAGACAAACACTGAATGAAGTTTTAATCTGATCTCCATAAAAAGCTGTAGCATCATTTGAGCAAAAAAGAAAGTTTTCAGAATTTTAATGCATTATTTGAGGGATTTTAGAAATATGATTCTAATTCATAGTAGTTTTAAATAGTAGTCAAGAACCTCCTTTTTCAAGTTCTTTAAATAATGTCCTTATCCTTCAATTAGTGCGCATTAAAATAAAATAAATTAAAAAAAACCAAGAGAAATCAAATGTATACCTAGCAGTCCTTACAATTTTCTGACTAAGTTACTAAAGTTTCATGGAACCTTTGATAATGCATATTTTCCTCACTGACTTTTTGGTCATTCTTTCAAGAATGAAGATAATTGTCCACTAGAATACAAAATCATTTTCCCAGGAGACATCCCAGTTAATCCCTTGTTCCAGGCCTGTCAGCTATTTATAGCTGGTAATATTTAAAATTTTTTAATCATTTCTTTGTGGCATGAATGCAGATGACTATGGAAAAATGCATCACAGCCCTCAAGTCTAGCTTTGACTTTATAGACTTTTTGGAAAAATAGCATGTACATTAAGCTGCTTGAAACTGTTTACTTACCTTGAAGATATAAAGATGAAGGATTCAGCTAAACTTGGCTAAAGTTGATTCTGTGAGCTCCAGGGATACTAAAGATTTCAAGCTACTTGCTCACACTGTTAAGCCATCACCCTCCAGGAAAGGTTAAATATTCTATTATTGAAGTATCTGTCTGACTACTCACTTCTTTTAAAATTCAGTTTTATACCTGAAGAAAAAGCTTTCTGCTAATCATTATAAGTATCCCAGTCTTTTTCAATTCTCCTCAGTTCAACTAATTGAGAATGTCCCCTTATTTTACAGTTTTTGTCAGAAACTAAAATGAGAGTAAAGAAAAAGGCAGGTAACCTTGATCTCTCATAAATTTATGGCATGAATTTTGATTACACAATACTATCTCTCTATTTCTCTGTATATATATATATATATACAGAGAGAGAGAGTGAGAGATTTATTTTTAAAAAAAGAAAAAAAAAACAGCACAGGAGGCTTGGAGAGGTTAGTGCAGGCTGAATATGATTTAAAAATATCAAAAAAGGGATAAGACAGGGAATATTACTCAAAATAGATATGTGGTAATAGAGAAGAAGCTCAGTATTTCTACTGCACACCACCTATTCAATAATTTCAGATTTCATGAGCTTCATGAACACTTCTGAAGTTCACCACTTCAAAAATATATTTTCCTGTCTTCTATATCTTTTAAATGCTGTAGTTCTAAGGAGATTCAAGTCCCAAACCATAGATTGTTAGCAACACTAATAAATTAGCACATCCAATTCTATTTGGAAAATAAAAGCTCTTTGCTCACCTGCAGTCAGGGAAAAAAGATTGATGAAGAGTGGTATCTATGCTTCCACACAAGTGTAAATAGAATTCAGACATTTTTCCCTTGCTGTAGTGTAATGTTCTCAGTTTGACCAGAGTGCCATTCTCAGCCTGTCATCTAAAGAGCAGCTGATTTAATTATACTCTTTGAATGTAAGTTCAGAATTGAAAACAAAGTCCATTAGCTAAGTTTGATCTAGATACATATGCCATTTTCAATGTCTTTGAAAACAGTTTGTGCAGATATTGTTTCCTTCTCTGTTTATTTGAGACTGAAGTGCTGGTCTCTCTTGTTAAGGGTTAATTAAACAGACCATGTGGGAAATGACTGAACTAGAGATCCATTAAAACTGTTAATTGGGTAGCAGATAATTGTTCACAGTTACAACTGTGTTTTGACATCAAATTTTCAACATTTTACAGTAGGTGAAATTACTACCCCCTGCCTCATGGGACTTGTTATTTATGGTATTCTTCTGTGGTTGAAAAAAAACCTGGTGGCAGAAAGAAAACAACTTTGCATTCAGAGTGTGAATTTAAATTGATTTTTTTTTTTCTTAATGTGGGACAAGGATAAGTTTACACAACCTGGGAAAATACTTAAGGAACTTAAAATTATCTTAGTGGGATTTTTCCTGTTCTCAGATTATAGAAGAAAGAGAGGGTTGGGCAAAATATAGAAGGCAACAAATGGTTGCAAAACAAACCTACCTATGTTTTCCCCCTCATGTATTTATTCTGACAACATCAATTTTGCCAAATACTGAGCTCCAAGTGAGTAGACAGAAGACATATCTTTAGGAATCAATCTAGGGTTTAAAAATGAAAACAACAAAAGAAACCTCACATCAAAAACAAAAACAAAGGAAACTTACTCATAAATGAAGAGACAATTGAATTTTAAGGGGAAAGATAATGATAAACACAAATAAGAAAGATATTTCATACAGTGAATTGGGGATGTGAGATTAGATGTTTCTATCCTAGTTTGAGAAATAAAATGGAGAATTAGAAATTATGATTCAAGATATAAAGAGACTTCACAGAAAATACTAATAACAGTAACTACAGTTGGACCAGAGGTGTTGAAGGCTCAATTCTTTAGGAAGAAGAGAAATGAGTAGAAAAGTAATGTACATTAAAGAAGTGTCTCAATGTTAAAGAAAAAAAAGGTAACAATAATACAATAAAAACTATGTGAAACACCTATTATGTGACAGTAAAAACTTAAAATTTCCATGATGGAAAATCTGCTCTAGATCTCCAGTATTGACTATAAACAATAATATCTATGAGAGAAAGAAGCAAAAATAAAAATAAGTGAAAAAGTATGAAAATTGAAAATGATTATGAGAATGATTAACATGATTCCTTTTGAAAGGGGTAGAACACAGCAAATTAAGCTTCAAAAATTGTTTTGCTTTCTAAAATTAAAGGAGATATGGACTTTTAGGGTATGTTATATATTTATAATAATTTCTTATCTGTCAAATTATTTAAATTCTTTTTTTTGTCTTAATCCTTTCAAAATGTATGTATTTCAACATAAACCGAGGAGGACAAATTGTCCTTTGGTGTAACTAAAGTTGTGTTTCTGAAGTTTGGTGATAAATCTTCCTATACTTTTCATCAGTCATAGATATCTGAAATAACTATGACATTGCTATACCTTAGAGTAAATTGCTATAGATAAGAAATAAAATTAAAAAGGCTTATATTTCTGGATGGCTGGTAGTCTCTTACATAGGTTAAAAATTATTTGTCATTTCCTTGTGATTCGAAAAATTTGGGTTCATAACTCAGATGGCCTCTCTTAATCTCACGTTCTATATCAAAAAAGGTGTTCTGCTAAAACACACAATTCACACTCCTCAAAGCAATATACTATGAAAATGTTTCATTTTGATAGTATTCTATAAGTTACATTAAAAATTCCTGAATTTAAGTCATCTGAATAGATATAGGAAATTAATATAAGAAAGAAGAGCCAGTGCCTTAATTCAGGTGTTATTTCATGTAGTTTTGAAATCTTTTTTTAAAATTATTTCACAGACAGAACAGGAAAACTTCCTGTCTCACATGAAGAAGGAAGAGCAAATGCTGCAAAGTAATTGCTCATGCAATATCAAAATGTAGCTAACATTCAAGGGTGAATCTTATGAAAATGCAGAACAATTTTATTTTAGAACTTAAAAAGAGTGCCAGGCATGCATAAACCATGATTCTTATGAAGTATTTAAATATTAAAAAGTCAAAATCCTTCATTTGACAGTGTCTGACCTTTAAGCTTATCTGCTTTTAAAATACATCTTACCTATCTACCAAAACTTTAATCACCTTCTCATTTCAGATATTGAAAGAAAGATTCCATTTAAATCAAGCAAAGGTCATTCTTCTTTGAAATATAGATTACTTACCTGCAGTTTTTAAAAATGTGAAGACTGGAGAACAAACTCAGGAGAAACAGCTTTCTCTCCACGCTGAGATAGTACTGAGTCAGCAGTGGAAAGGATTAAACATAATTATGTGTAACTCCCAGAGACCATAAGGCCCAGACAAGAAATAAATTCAATTCAGTTTCAAAATTTATGAACTTCATATAGTTACAAAATAAAGAAATGAGATGTTGTGTTATCTACTCTTTTTCAACTACTGAAGCAGTGGTTAGGTTAGAATGGCACCAGAAGCATCAGGAGATAAAACCAAATGGGTAATCTGTCTGAGACAATTGAGATTAATAACCTTTTTTTAGAAAAGGTCTTAGTTTCAGAGTCACAGAATCAATTAAGTTGGAAAAAATCTTAGAGACCATCAAGTCCAACCTGTGACCCAACACCACCTTGTCAAGCAGACCATGGCACTAAGGGCTTCACCCAGTCTTTCCTTAAACTCTAGGTACAGTGACTCCACCACCTCCCCGGGAAGCCCATTCCAATATCTAATCAACTTTTCTGTGAAGAATTTCTTCCTAATGTCCAACCTAAACGTCCCCTTGTGCAGTTTATGACTGTGTCCTCATCCTATTACTAACTGCCTGGGAGATGCATCTGATGCCCACATGACTACAACCTCCTTTCAGGCAGTTGTAGAGAGTGATAAAGTAACTCCTGAGCTTAAGAGGAGATCTTCTCCAGGCTTAACAGCCCCAGCGCCTCAGCCACTTCTCATAGGATATATGCTCCAGAGTCTTCAGCAGTGTTTTTGCCCTTCTCTGGACCTGCTCCAGTGCCTCAGAGTCCTTTCTGAGTCGAGGTGCCCAGAACAGGATGCAGTACTCAAGGTGTGGCCTCAGCAGTGCTGCTACAGGGGAAGAATCATTTCCCCATCCCTGTTGGCCCCAGTATTCTTGATATAGGCCAGGATGCCATTGGCCTCCTTGGCCACCTGGGTACAGCTGGCTCATGCTCAGCAGCTGGCTGCCAGCACCTCCACATGCTCTTCTGCTGGGCAGCTCTCCAGCCACTCTGTCCCCAGCCTGCAGCACCGCATGGGGTTATTTTGGCAAAAGTCTAGGACCTGACACTCGATCTTGTTGAGCCTCAAGCTGTTGATCTAGTCACATCTATGTAGCCTAGCCAGATCCCTTTGATTTTCTCATAGAGTTTACAACTCTGATAACCTTCAGTACTTTTTAAATAGAATTTATTAGATTCTTGTAATGCTGGGGCACCTAGAATTACACATAATATCTTCAAATATGTAGGTTTTGATATTTTAATTGCAGGTTTAAAAAAGTCAGTGCAGAAATGTCTGTAAAATTAATAAAGCCATCATTAATAGACTATTAATGAACATTTTTAGACAAGAATGGCAATTTTAACAGGTATTTTTGCATTGGTATTATTAAAGTTTTCAAATTATGACCCATAAAAAGCAATAACTCTTTGATCTAACTTTCATAGGTAAAATCAGTAACTACAAAAACATTCTCAGTTTTCAAGGCAGATTTTAGCTGAAAAAAAAGAAAATCATTAAAACTTTCTTTCAGAGAAAAGTTTATCTTCTCTACTGTGATTAGTAGTTAGTTCACTGCCATTGCCCTCTGGCAAGCATGACTTAAAATATATGCTCCCTATTATTTAGACCATTTCAATATAAGTATATTGGCATTACTTTTTATCCCATGTTTATCAGATCAAACATCAGTTAAGACTCCATGACCATAAACTAGTGTCCTTACAATTCAGTGTTAGGGATGGTCTAGGCACTGAGTGTGTGTATATATATATATATATATGTTTGTGTGTGTGTGTATGTATGTACGTATGTATGAATCCCAATAAATAAATCTGAACATTCTAAAATTTCCCAGACTCAGAACAAATTCGTTGATCAACATATTAATACTGGAACTTGGTCAAATGCTGCTTTGCAGTCAGTGATCAGCTGTGCATATGCACACAAAATTTTGGAAATAAGGACTCAATGATATGTCCTATTATGTGAATACTAATATACTGTAATTTAATTATGGGCTAGTCATGAAGGCAATGACTTATATGCATAACCTTAATTTTGCCATTTTATGTCTTGAATGTAAAGTATACAAGCTTATTGCTTTTTGCTTGGCATATTGTTTTAATAACTAATTTAAATAAGAAAAAATGTAAGTATTTGGTGCATGAAATATTTTCAACTTGCAAATTGCCTAGTATTTAATCATCCAAAATGCATAAGAAATATGAAAATATTTAGTAAATAGAGCCATTAACAGAAAACAAACCTTTGTCACACTATAGAGCTTATGAAGCTCTCAATATGTAGAATTCCTCTGTTATCACTGATGCATTTTAGACTACTAATACATTTGGAAAAATGGTGATTTTAGTCAATCATGGTAGCTGAATCAAAAGTATTTTGCAATTACCTTGGTTTCAGCATTTTTCTTATGTATTTGTAAGTGTATTTTTATGTTATTTTAAAGAATAATTTATTAAAAAAATGTGGTTTTGCCTTTCTCAGCAAAACATGAATTTTTTCATACTTTTGAAGAGTTTTCTGCAGTTATAGGTAATAATGTACTCTGATTTTTAAATATATATGAGCTACTCTAAAAGTGTAATTTTATTATTATCTAAGTAGGTAAAGGTAAAGAAAAAAGGTAACAATATAGCCTGATGTAGACCTAGACGTCACTCAATTAAAAGCACAGTTAATAAAGGTAGCAATATAGCCTGATGTAGACCTAGATGTCACTCAATTAAAAGCACAGTTAATAAATATGAAAGTAAATCACACATGGAAAAATATAAACTATGTGTTGTTGATGTATTGAAAGTGTGACACAATGTCTCCTTCAGTAACTACATAGCTGTTATTGTTAGCTAAAGGGCTGAAAATAATCAGTATTTGTACACTGGCTGAGTCGGGTTTACCCTAACCAACAACCAAACATCCATCCATGTCCTCCCTCCCTCCCTCCCTCGTCCTGCAGGTTGAGAAAACAACTGTGTGGGAAGGCAAGAAGACTCATGGATCAGGATAAAGTTTGACAGCAAAAACTCTGTGCAGAAGTAAAGCAAAACAGGGACACCCTCCACCACTTCCCATTAGCAGCCAGATGTGCCCCTTATGGCAAGGCAGGGCCTTTTATAACATAGATAACAGTTGCTTGGGAGCACAATCACCATGGCCGTGAATGTCTTCTCTTCCTCCTTCTTTCCCTGAGCTTTTATTGCTGAGCTTGATGTTATGGAACATCCCTTTGGTCAGTTTGAGTCAGCTATCCTGGAGACACTTCCTCCCAACCTCTTGTCTGGCCTCAGCCTACTTGCTGAAAAGAGTGTCGGGGGGGGGAAAGCCAGAGCTGTGCAAGAAATGATCTTAACACTGGGGTGTTTTTCAGTGCTATCTTGGACACAGATCCAAAGGGCCCCATCACAAGGGCTGCAATAAAGAAAATCAAATCCATTCCAGGCAGACCTAGTACTAATGAGTGAGGTGGGAAAGGGCAGAAACATTTTTCCCTATATGCTTCAAGTCAATGTTCTATGTCATTTCAAGGGAGTTTAACCAAGGAGGAGTAATCTTTTGAACCATCTTTGTCTATTTAATCTCAGTCTAATCACAGCTAATAAGCAACTACTTCCACAGGGCTCTAGCTACTTCAATCTGTCAGCATTGGTTATCAGGTGAGTAATGCTGAGTACCCCATGTTCCAGTCATGGCCTAGCACCCCAAATGTAAAGAATGATAAAGAAGCTGGCTTTATAAATTGTTTACTAGGCACAGATAGAGAATGTCAGCAAAATGTTGTATATAGGCATCTCAAATTATCTGAAAAAATAAACAATCTATTTCCATGATAAACAAGAAACTGCAAAATGTTTAAGAATCAAGAGATCTGAGTTCTGATTATATTGATGAGAACTTTCTAAGACTGATTTTCTGTATCATTGGTCAAAGCATTCAGTTCTGTCACAATTTACATTATGTAAAAAATAATAATATCTAGGTTTCTTACTAATATATACACTATACACTTAACACAACACAACTCTAATTGATTATATATCTATAAATTATATATATATATATATATATATATATATATATATATATATATGATCTGTGCTTGATAAGATTATCACTGAATTCAGTCAGTCTTACTCTCCAAGCACTTTCTACCTCCTAAGGTATTTTGGAAAAAGTATCAGAACTTATCTTTCATATATATAAATATCAGAACTTATCTTTACACTGAACAGTATCAAGTTATTTTTAGGACTTGAATAATTCTGTAAAACCCACCATTTTTCTCTTTTTCCACTTGCACACAAGTATCTAAGTTTTATCACAATTTTATATCTACAATTTTTTTTTAATCTTTGATTTGCCTGCATTTTGGATTTTCTTTCATTTTTAATTAGTATTTCATTGTAACATGAAAATAGTTATGTACTAAAAGATGAAAAAAGTCAATAAATTGCTTTCATATTTTTACATTAGACTGTATAAATAATGTTTTGTCATTTTAGATGTAAATAGGATATATCTATAAAAGAGATCAGAAACTTCTTATACTGTATGTTTCTGTGAGGGTGAAGGAAAAAGAAAAGCTGTAACAAACTAATGAACGTATTTTATTATTTATGCAATAATTGTGAATTCTATAACAGGAATAGAGGAAAATAGAAGAGAACTGAAGTTTTCCTCAGTGATTACATTTATTCAACATGTCCACACCCTTACTTTTCCCCCCACCCGGTGAAACCTAGTGTGACACCAGACTCAATTCAATATTAGTTTATTGTCAATTAGCAAAGTATTAATTTATGATTTGGGTATTGAAGGGAAATATAAGTCATATAAATTATCAGATGAGGAGATACTTTTCAGCCGCGTTCAGCTCAGTGCAACCCATCTCCTCACCTGTTCCTGGTAGGAACTACACTTATTTTCATCACAGCTTATGCTCAGTCCCTCCAAGATATCTGGTGAACAATGGGAGAGCAGAGGGTTGATATTGGGCTCTAGTGGTTCCTTTCTGCTGCTCCCCACTTCTTGCTTCTTTTCCTCAATTGCTCTGGCATGGACCACTTGTGGCTGTAGTGTCTCACCAAGCAGAAAAAATGGCTGAGACCTTCTTCACATGAGGAAAAAGTCTCATGTTCACAGGCTCTGGTCCTCATGGGGGATATCTGCTGAAATGAAAGCATAACAGTGTGCAAACAATCATGGAAATTTACTCAACTTCCTTACAGAGGCGATAGTGGAAGAACTGGACAGGAATGTGACAGTAATGGGAAGATTTGGCTGCAGTGACCATAGAATTTGAAATCTTGAAAGCAGGGAGCAGGACAAAATGGAAGATTTCGGGAGTTTCAGCAGTCTTTAACCACTTCAGAGATCCATTTGCAAGATTCTGGGAGGAACTGCACAGAAGTTCAGGAAAGGGAAACGAGAAGTTATGGATCTGGGGAGGAATAATCCAAGATGATGGTACACACTTGGGGGCAAACTGTCTGGAAAGCTACTTTTATTGGAAAGACCTGTGGATCCCAGTGGACACAAAACTTGACATGAGCCAGCAATATAGCCTTGCAGAAAAGTATTATCATGAAAGCAGTGCCAACACCTCAAGGAAGGTGACACTTGTCCTTTATTCAGCATGGTGAGGCCTTATCAGGAGTACTGTATCCAGTTTCAGGTTCCTCATTAAAGGAAAAAAGTATAGAGTTCCTGAAACAAGTCCATCACAAGGTCAGAAAGATGATGGCAGGGCTGGAGTACCTCACATATGAGGAAAGGCTGAGAGAGCGGGGATTGTTTAGCCTGGAGAAGGTGCAGGGGGAAATCCCATCAATGTATGCAAATACCTGCAGGGAGAGTATAAAGCATATGGAGCCAGACTCATTTCATTTTCACAGTGACAAGACAAGAAGCAATGGACACCAACTGAAAGCCTGGATGCAGTAGACCAGATGACACTCAAAAGTTCCTCCAGGTGTAAAATACTTTGTGATTCTGTGAAATAATTCTGTTTTGCAATGTTTGTGAGGTTACATGAATAATTTCAATCACATTATACCACTACAGTATTTTCAGTACACAAAATATTCTTGTTCTCTTAATTTGTCATTGAAATTATTCTGCTAATAAAAATTTGTTAATGGGAAGCAATTTAAAATGGAGTTTCAGAAACAGAGTTACCAGAAAAGGTAAAAATATTTGTGCTTTTGTCCTTTAAATTCTGAATCAGAAAGTCATTAATTGAAATATATATTAAACCAGTTTAGAAAAGAAATGTATTTCCAGTTGTGTAGTAATCTTTTCAAAGTTGCAACTTATAAAGAAGATTATTTTTTTCAGAAACCATGTCACTTTCTGAAGGAATGATTGTAAACTCTTACTGCCCTGCTTTTCTTCATAATTTTTCTGAGATACAGAAATTCTGAACTGGTAATGTAACTTAACAGAAAATACCTTGAGATGTGAGAAAAATGAGATATATTAGGTGACTGCTCATTACATCACCTCTACAAGCAGCTTGTAACAGAGCTTTTGAAGGAGAGAATTACACTATTTCAAATAAAAAGAACAGGAGAAAAAGAGTAATAGCACCACATATCAGTAGGTTAGCATCATATTTAAGTGATACCCTATGTGAGGAATGCAAAGTGATAAACAGTATTTTCTTCAAGCAGCAGGTGTTCTTGAAGTATTCTTCAAGAATCAGGTATTCTGAGTTGCATTCTTCCTTCTCATTTACATAAAATAGTCTTCATTTTGCTGTAATAGTTGTGATTATAATGTAATTTTATAGTGATTGTTTAGGATACCCATAATTTTCCATATTATCAAGCAATATTGTGAAACTTGCCTTGTAATGATGCAGAAATATAAATGAACACCTATGTCAGAACTCTATTGAATTGAGCATGGAACATAAAGAACTCTCCAGACATACAAAAGTTCTTAATTTTGAAATCAAAAAGCAAATCATAAGCAAAATAATTGAAAACAGCCAGGTATGAAGTGAATGAAAAGTTCATTAAATGTAAGAATTTTAATCTATTCCTGAATGTGTCTGAGCAATGTGCAAGAATTTACAAAATATTGTAAGAAAAAGCTGAGAATTGTGACAGAACTACTATGGAATAAGACTGAAATCTTAACTAAAGATATTTGCCACAACCACTGAGGAAATAAACTTTATTCCCCTGTCTTAGCAACAGATGACTGCACAGCAAGTCAATAAAAGTTCCAGAATACAGACTGAAGAACAGGCCAACTAAAAGTTAAATAAATAAATTTATTCTGCTAGAAAATAGGGGTCTTTACCAATGAGCATGTGCATAGAAAAAAAAGTTTATCCTTCCAAAACAAGCTTGTCATCTAAGATCTGAGAAAATCCCCAAATTAATTACAAACTGAGCTACATAATCCTAGTTTTCTCTGTCTAAAATCAAGATAAAAAATGAACATATTTGGTGGTACTGGGGGGGGGGGGTTGTTTTATATTTGTTAATATTCCATGTAAACTCTTTGCTTTGAGTAACACATGGCCTCGTCGCTGGACTTTTTCTGTTCCCTGTATCTTTTCTCAAACTGTTTCCAAACCGAAAGTTTCTCAGTTACCCAAATTACTAGGATGCAACTCTCTATTTCACAAATCATGTACTTTATCATGTACAAGAACATCTAAGGGACTCAGAAAAACATAATTGGAAGCAAATTAACTCCTGCAGCCAAGTTTCTATAGGACTACAAATTGAAGGGCTGACCCACCAAAATATTTGAGGGCAAGTGTGCCATCCAGAGGGACCTAACTAGGCCGAAGGAATGAGCCACAAGGATTGCAAGTGGATTACAAGCTGGCTATGAGCCAGCCCTGGCTCTTAGTGCCACCCTGGTACTAAGGAAGTCAAGAGCAATCCAAGCTGCAGTAATAGGAAGATAGGCGGGAGATCAAGGCAAGTCGCCTACCACTTGTGAGACAAAATTTAGACTCCTGCATACAGTTTTGGGGGCCCTAACAGAGAAAATACACTTACCAACATGGGTGCATTTGGTGGAAGGACACCATGCTGGTCATGTGCTGGAGAATCTGCCCTTTGAGGAGAAGATACTGAAGCTGGGCTTGTTCATCTTGGAGAAAGGATAACAGCAGGATCTAACAGCAGCCCTGCAGCTAGGGAAAATGTTATTAAGAAGACCTTACCAAGAGAGAGAGAGAGGGTCTTTACATTAGTGCATGGTCAGAAAATTGGGAAAAACAGTCATACACTGAAACAAGTGAAATTGAGCCAGGGTATAAAGGGAAACTTTTCTCCATGAGAACAGCCAGGCACTAGAAGAGGCTTCCAGAAGATACGTGCAATCTTTATCTTTGAAGGTTTTTGAGACTTAGACAGATCAAACCCTAATTCTGACCTCACAGATGACTGTGTTTTGGGAATCCTGAGGCCCTGTCCAACTTGAATTTTCCAATGAACCTATGTTATTTCCAGCATTTGCCCTGGAACACATTGAAGGAATAGACCCTTCCAGTGATTCTTTGCATCATCTCAGTGAGACGAATTGCAATATCATTGCAGAATAAAATATAGTCATTCATCATATTGTTGAGGTTGTATGACCGACTGTTCTTCTTTCTGATTGGTGGAATAAAATTAGGGGTTGATTTAACACCATGGAGCCTGGATAAAATTCTACCACATGGAAATGCAATTCCAAATTCCCCATTCAATTGAATATTCTTTTATTTTTCACATCTAAATTATTATAGTTCAGGTAGTGTCCAACTGAGAAACCTAAATATGAGAACAATTCTAACCTGTATTTCCCCACAGTTTATGTATGAAAGATGTTCATTACAAATGACCTTAAAAACATTAAGAACATTTTATTTTTAATGGAAAAGCTTTTAAAAGCAATTATTTAAATAGTGGGGGCTTTTGTTGTGCAGATAGGCTACTTCCTTCATTCCTGTATTTCTGTAAAATTATGTAACTGTTCTCCATTCTATATTTGTAAAAAAACCCACAATAAATACGCACAGAATATTTTCTACTTTATGTCTCATTCTTGATGCCAAGTGATTTGAGAAAACCTGTGTAAGATTTTAGGTACTATTTGTAAACAGTCAAATCTTCTAAAAAATATTTTTGTACTTTTATGACTTTGAAAAACAGTTTGCATGTTGGTCATTACAGAGCTATCTATGTCAAAGTTAATGCTTATTTTCACCTTCTAAATAAAGTTTGTAACACAATCACAACAAACAGATAACAGTCACATGACAAATAACAAGCATAATTTACTTTCTTAAAGCTTTATTGTGATTATTCAATCATTGCAATATGTATGTGATGTCTCTATTTAGTTAACAATTTCATCATTATGAGAAAGTTTACATATTAAAATGAGAAAGTTTACATATTAAAATAATTCTTATTATTAATAGTTCTATTACTTAGTCCATTTATAACAACCTTAACATGAAGTAAAATATTTTTTGAAAAAATTGTTATTTTCAGAAATTTTTTGAGAGCATGGATTGACTGAACTGTTAGCAGCAGTTCCAGATTTCCATTCATACCTTCAAGCTCTGACCTGTCTTTAAAAGAGATAGGAGGATTTCAACTGCATTGGTGTTTTTGACTAGTACTGAATATATAATAAAATACTTAAAAGCCTATGCTATGAATAATTCTAAAGGCTGATAATATTATTTTTCTCTTGTTTCTGCTGTGTTTTGATTGAGAATAATGATAAAAAATATTTTAAAAATATTTAAATGTTATTAAAAATAATTAAAAAAACCAACTAAACTCCAGGTCACCAGGACCTGGAAAGCTGAAATCAATTAAGAAGATTAAAAGGTGTTAGATTGCCCAGATCATTATCATCACTGCTGTTTAAAAATAAGAGAATGGGATAGGACAAGTATTTCACATAACTCTAGACATCAAGAAAGATTCTTCCTCAAAGATAAAAGGACATATTTTACAAATATTTATTATTATAGAAAAACTTTTAACATAAAGATTAATTCTATTAAAATGTGCAATTTCAAGGAACTTCAGATAATATGCTATTATACTGTTGAAGACAAAACCACTGTGAGATTTTCTTTGTTCTCTTTCACCCCTTTCCAGTTCACCCAGCAGTCTCTATCACCATCTTGCCCATACTCATTCACTCATTCACAGAAAAAATCAAGTTCAAGCCCTCCAAATCATTTGGGTATGGAAGACATGAGTATGGCCTTTCAGTAATTCAAGGTGGCTTATAAGGAACATGGGGACACACTATATAATAGGACCTGTAGTGATGGGGTAATAATTTTAAACTAAAAGAGGGTAGGTTTAGACTCCTAAGGGGGAAAATATCAATAATGAGGGTGGTGAAACTCAGGAGCAGTTATATTTCTTCAAATTGTACACAACATAACTTGAAAATTCTGAATAAAGTCAAAATAAGATAATTTCCAGATTCTTTGCAAAATGTTTTTTTGGAGAAAAAAAGAACCAAAGACCACCAAAGAAGGAAATAACAGAAATTCTGTATTATCTTTCTCCTTACTGTCTCCTTTCACATATTTGTATTTTTATTTTCTGTCTGGTATTTTCATTGGGACCCAAGGATCTGATTCAATATCAGCCAAAAAAAGATGCACAAAAGCCTAATTCTCCTTGTATGTTCATCAGTGCAGTGAATGTTCTCACATTAAATGATGCATTTGCTACCTATGCAGCATTCCCATTTAGGTAAATGTTGCATTTGTCCCTAGATGTAACGGATTGAATTAGTTTTGCTTTACATAATTTTGCAACATATACACAGTAAAAATCTTTCTTCCTGCTAGCAAGTCTTCCAAATATTGATAGCACAAATACTGTGCAATACAAATACACATCTTCACAGTTCACTAAAATCACATCAAATATTCCTGTGAATTTAAAGTGCAAAGGTATCATAAATGAAAAAAGATATATACATGTCCCCACACCTCCACCCCCTTCCTGGAAACACAAAGGAAAAAAGCTATTTGACTTTAGTAGTTCTTACCCTTAAAATCTGCAGGTTATGCTTCAACACTTTATTTTTTATTAATCTTTTGCCCAGCACTCTACCAGGTAATTATGACTCCAGAGAATTCATGTTATTTTAGTACTCAGTTCTTAAGAAAGTGTTCTAAGGATCTATAGATCTTTAAACAGCAGAAGAGTACAGAAAAGATACCTGATTCAGAAAGATGTAGAGCACAAACTCCACCAAATGCTTTCAAACTCTTGGAAAGGCCTTCAGAAGTTAAATCTGAGAATAGGGAAAAAGGACCCAACAAAACAAACCAACCTCCCCATTCTTTTATTAATAAAAAAGCTTTAGACCATCACTATTAAGAATTGCACATATTTATATTCATGTGAAGAATGAATTGTAGAAAACATTCACAATTTTTCTGGATTTTAAAAACTTCTGTACTCTATATCAATTCATAAACCTTAAATTGATGATAATAAGTGTGTGAACAAAAATAAAGAAAAACATACACCAAGGTAGAATTTTCCTTACATTGAGGTAGGATTCACTTAAGCAGTCTAGCATCCTGTTTAGCCAAGTCTGTGAATGAGTGCCTTTGACCAACCTGTGGGTGCCATTGATGAAAGAAAGGACTGAAGAGAGAATGTGTTCTCAAAAATCCACCTCAGCTTCCTAAGTTGTTTCATTTAGTATATGATGAATGATGTAAAAATTGTAACATTTATCTTGATGGAATGCATATATACATGCTTACATACATACCTACCTAGAGCTCAGTCTTCCCTTTCTAATACTAGGAAAGCTGCCATTTCACAGCTGAGACTCACAGCATATGAGGTAATCATATCCTTTCCATTCTTCTCTGTGGTATGAATGGCTTTTAGTTGTAAAAAAAGATATTTTCCATAGATGTTTCTTACATTATCATCTTCATATGCATCAGGTACAAAGACACACATTTGTAAACAGGTCTCTCCATTGACTATGAGACCAATGATCTGATTTGGATTTCTTGGCCACTCTAATAACCAATTCCCAGACTTTATTCTTTCCGGTATCCAACACAGATTTATAAACATTTCAGTACAATGGCTCCTAGGCCTCTAATCCTATTTTCTGGTTACCATGATGTGGTTTTACTAGTGAAGATGCATTGATATCTACCTATACAGTATGTGCATACTCTGATCTCTGGCACCACAGACACACAAGGCTCTGACCTGCGGTCTGTTACCTGGCACTGACTCTCAGGCACCCATACATGCATCTGCATGCATAAAAGAGATCCCTTGACCCAGAAAAACAGTTAATAGTGGAGGACAGATTGCAGTGAAAGGTGCAGGCGTGGCCGGACAAGCATCCTGATCAGCAACATTTACATGCAGCCCAGTGCCTTTTATCTCCTTGTGTTTCACCACCTGTATTCCTCTCCAAACCACTTTGGTCCCTCCTTTTCCCCACCTTTGTTTTATCTTCTAAACCTCCCTCAATAAGTCTTATACAATCACAGGATGGCCTTCCCTTGCATCTCACAAAAATATCCCACACTGCCAGGAAATGATCACCCTCATTTTGAAGAGAGACCCTGAGAGCTGCTCCCTTTGGTTTGCCCTGTGGGTCTCATTTCCAGCCCATGGGGAACTTGGCTCCAAATGTGACTGACACTCCAATTGCTCTCATTAGGTTTTTGGGCTTCCTTAACCTGCTATTGTTCTTTTTGCATATTTGTAGGATTTGGGTTTTAGGGATTTTGTTGGGATTTTTTGATGTTGTTGTTTATGTGTACAAGTCTTCAATCACATAAGCAAACAGGAATATTTTATTTTATGAACATTATTTTGAATATGCATGTTGAGGTAGTTTCCTTTGTAAGCTATTAAATGTGATCACAAGTAGCATACATTGAAAAGATTCAAAATAAGTAAAGGAATTTGAATTAATGACAAAAAATGTCTTTGGAAATGTATTATGATTTCTTTGTTTTTAGTTTTCATTGTCTAAAGAAAAATCCCCAAAAAACAAATGTTTTATATATTGAGTCATTGAATAATACTCTTGCATAAATTACAACATTAAAATACTGACAATATGCAAGGAATTTGGGCACGCAAATAGTCACACAGATTTCAGTAGTACTAATGTACTTAATATATTAAAATGAAGTGCATGTATCTTCTAATGAATTTTTTATTGCATTACTAAATATTTTTCCAGTGTGTCATATCACATACAACTCTTTTCCTGGTGCTTTAGATCAATAACTCTCTGAAAGAGTGAACAGAAAGATTTACTCTCATATATTTTGGATCATTAATACAAAAGAGGTGACCATTATATGCTATATCTATAGAATGTCCTTTAAAATTGTCCTTTAAAACCATCTCTATGGACCACATAGCATCTGCAAGAAACCTTAGCTATTAGCTAAGAAGGCCATTGATGACAAAAGAAAATTCCAATTACAGCTCTTTTTTAAAAGGCATTTATCTGAGTTGTCCTTTCATAAATGCAAGACTTAAAAACTGAATTTTGCAAATACATTTTCCTCCTCTTATTTCCTAGTAATCTTCAAAGAAACAAATAACAACTCTAACAACTCAGAAACAGAAAAATATTGACAACACACAGAGGCAGCAAAGGTTACTGTGCTGAATACAATATTATCTAAATTTAATAGAAACTGGCAAACCAATTTTAAACCAGTAAGGAGCAAACTGCTACATTTCATATTGATGATTCCTTCTTTTATTCCATATTCAGTTGTACTTATTTGAAAACTCCCTTTTAATTTGAACACGTTGGATAATGGTCTGTTTTTTAATTCCTACCTGATCCTTTTTCCTGGAGTTAACATAAAGCTTCTGGTCATTAGGGTGTGCGGCTCATTCTCGTGTACCCCAGGGAATGTGATTTTTTGTGGATTCTTGTGAAAAAGACAAGGCTTTACAGTGACTTAACAACCCCTGCAGAAGGACTGGAGCACCCAGAGGGACATTCCCATGGAATATTCCAAAACAGATTGCAAGAAGCTTTAGTTAAACATTTTGATGGTAGTAACAATAGTCTTCTACAACACCATTAGAACACCATGTAGACTGAGAATATTCTTTGCTCTGTAGATGTGGTGTGTTCTCTTTTCCTGTACAATGGTTTTGAATGCAGCACCAGTTACAATGTAAGGATCCTAAACAATATAAGAATTCTCAATCCTAGAAGAGGGAAAAGATTGATGAAAAAAAAGATGCTGCTTGAAAACGCCCCCTTTTTTTTTTAATGTGTGGGGCAGGAAAATGCAGGACAAAAATAAAAATTAAAACCCAAAGAATTAAAAATTGCATCTCATACATTTCATCTTGATGAAAAGCATTAACTAGGGACCCTTCTGTGAGCTGATTCTGCTGCTTCAGCACAGCAATGAAGTCTTTAATTGGCAGAAGGAAAATCTATCAGCATAGTGCTACTTAAAAAGCTAGTCTCAATAATGAACACAGATCTAGAAAACAGTTCTTTTCTGGTTAAAAAATTACAATAATTGTGGTTATTAGTTTTTTCAAAAGCTCATATTTCACATAGAATTCCAAATCTATTACAAATAGCGTGCAAAGAGCAAAATGGTAAAATTATTTGAAAGGTTGCATACAAAATAAAAATATGTATCTCTCAAAATGTTTTCCTTCCCAATCTACCACATTTATTGGTTACAATACTAGGTAAAATTACTATTTTTAGAAAGTTGTTTTCTTGTTTTATAGCTAATGAGTTGCAAATTTTCTACTTTACTACAAATTTTCGTCTCTACTAACTTTTTGCTGTAACGTATTAGGGTTTTTTTTCCCTCAGCAGACTACAATGTCTGTTTCAGAATTGCAAAAATTTACCTATAACTCTGCTTTTTAGAAAAAGTAAAGGGTCAAATCACAGTTTTTGAGACAGAAACTGCTTAAAAGGAACACTGAGACACAATTTCCCTACAGCAACATGTACTTCAGAATCTCTTCTATAGAACGCTACACAGAACAGAATTTTATGTCATTTCTCATTGATTGGAATGCCACATGCAGCATTTCAAATGCAGTGGACCTCACTGGTTCAGGAAACCTGAAGCTGGTGTGAAGTGGTTGAATGCAGTTTGAGACTAGGTCCCTTCACTATTGACCTCAGTCACTAGATTATGCAAAACTGAAGTATTTCAGCTGTCCAGTGGGAACATTTGTGAGTGCTTTTCTATCCCAAAGGAACAAATGTGAAATCTAGTTGACTACAAAAGCAAGTTGAAAAATAATTCAGCAAAACTTTTTCGAATGTAAATATGGTATACTGTTTAAAGGGTGGCTTTTTTTATTTCCATGAGGCTTAGATTTGTTGCTTGTAGAAGAGATAAAAAAATTACAGATATTTTTAGGTTCGTCTGCTATTTCTGTAAATAAGCAACTGTAGCACAGCACTAGTATGCTGCAAAATCTGAAATGTAGGATAAAATTGAACATTAGTAGGTATTACAGTCTACAAAAAAACCCCAAAACATACTTATTTATACATTGAAATCTATTTGCTTAGCAAAGCTCTGCCAAGAACTATTATTTTTATGTTTTGAATGATTGAAGTGTTTAATGATAAGGTGACACAGTTTTGTCAACACAGCTGTTGCTTTGTTTCTTTCATTTGCATAACCATTAGGATTGAAAGGAAAAAAAAACAAACTAGCGTGGAAACAACTAATTGTTTATAACAGAATGCTGCTTGTAAACATAATTAATTTCAGTTGACCAGTGTCATGTAATGCTTTCTTATAAAAGGTAAGGTATAAAGTGAAGACAGATGTGCTATGATGGGAAAAGCAAAACAATACCACCCCAAAAGAAGAACAGAAAAGTAAAGGAAAAATATTTGAGCTCTACTCTGAGATGTAAACTGGCACTCTGGAATTGCAGATCAGACTCTACTAAACTCGACCACAGTGTTTATCATATCCACATACTACACTAAAAGGATAATTACCATTATTCAGTGCATTAATAGTCTACAAAAATATAGAACAGCATGACTACTGAAAGTGCTTAATGAATACTGATCACTTTGATGTAGCTTTCACATATCTCAGTACAGGTGACTTGGATGGACCTGCTCATCAGAAGAAATGAGGACACTTTTTTGATGTTTACCTTATTAGCAAAATCAGTTAATTTGGGGGAACAAAAATAGATTTTAATTTTTTTAACTATCCTAATTGTAACACAGACATAGCAACATTGTTTCAGACTATAAGTCTTTCAAGGATTTTTTGTGTAGCTTCTCTTTAATTCCTGCTTCTGTGTTCTCACAACACACAAGGTCTTTTTTCCACTTCTTTGTAAGTTGTGGCTAAAATTTCTCTTCCGGTGTTTCTCTTTTATTAAAATAATATATATTCTACATTTTAATTTTTGTCTTTTTTTTTGGTTTTTTTTGTAGGAGAAGGAGACTGCACAAAGATAAATAATCAGATAGGTTTTCCAGTGTCTCTAATGAAGCTCTTTCAGATTGTTTTAATCACTACTCATTTGACTCCTGAATAATAGCTGGCTTCTCTCAATACTTTCTGCAGATTTTCAGATTAATTGACTGTATGACTGTATACGAGACCCCTTCAAAACAGAAGAAAAATTATTTTCTGACTTTAAGAGCTTTTCACTGCTCTCTTTTTTTTACCTGTGTAGGTTCTTAGCTGGGGAAAACAAAAAAAAAACTAAAAATAACTAATCTGTTAATTAAGTTCATGAAAGCTTATTGTTTTCAAAGAGGTGCATCAGAGTAATTTAAAATGGATTTTAAAACACTATAGGTTTAAGCCCCTACTTTGAGGGATAATGTGGACCCCATATTTCAGTATAGGCTAATTGGTTATAATTCTGAAACAATAAAAAATAAAACCTACTCAAAAGGAAAACAATCTGCCTAGGGACCTGAAGTCAATGAACCAACCTATTTTTAAGCAGCTATAAATAAACATTAGACACTTTCTCCATACAAAAAACAGGGAGAGGAGAAACTGACATAAGAGTTTTAATCACAGAATCACAGAACGGTTCAGGTTGGAAGAGACATTAGGGATCATCTAGGTCCAACCTCCCTGTCAGGTGCAGGGATGCCACCCACCAGATCAGATTGATCAAGGCCACATAGAATCTGGCCTTGAACAGTTCTAGGGTTGGGGCAACCACAACATCTCTAGGAAACCTTTCCTGTTGTCTCCCACACCCACAGTAAAGAATTTCTTGCTAAAATCTACCCTATGCTATTTCTTCTGTCCTAAGTGACCACCATAACAGATGGAGCTCAAGTCATGTTCCACTCAGTTTTTATGGACATTTATTCCATGGGGGCAGACCACAGACAAAGAGAATGATATCACATCAAAGACTGGCAAGATGGTAGTGGTTCATGTATTAGACAGTGCAGGACCTGAAAATGACACAAATGATATGGAAAAAAAGTTGTGGATTTTACTAGATCAGAGTAGGATTGTATTTCTTTTTAGCAGCCTATATATCTTTGCATTTTGTATTTGTTAGTAAAACTGTTGACAGTAAATGTTTTTTACTTTTCTCGCTGTGCTTGCCCTCTCATCCAATAATTAGGATGAGAGTGAGCAACAAAGCAGCCAGGAGGTCAGCCAGTAGGACAGACAGAAGGACAGACAGTGCTCCTTAACTGACCCAGGAGTATTTGACAACATATCTTATGCTCAGCAAAAACTTCACTAAGTGTGGACTCCATGAGCCACATCCTGGAAAGCCTGGATTTCCAGGATGTGGCTCACATCTTTCTACTGGGAAGTGAGGAATAAATTCCTTCTTCAGTTTGCCTGCACATGCAGTTTTTGGTTTTTGGTTTATTGTTGTTTTTTTTTTCTTTTTTTTTTTTTTTGTTTTGTTTTGGGGGTTTTTTGTTTTTTGTTTTGTTTTGTTTTTGTGAGTTTTTTGTTTTTCATTTTTTGTCTGTTTTTTTTGTCAGTCAATGAACCTTCTTGCCTTTTTTTTTCTAATTTCTCTTCAACTCACAGGAGAAGGTAGTGGGTAAGTCATCCTGTGGGTGTTCAGCTGCTGGGTGAGAAAAATCCACCACAGCACCTTAGTAATAAAAATAGCAGATTTTTAAAATATAAGAATATGGAATTTTATTAACTACAGTTTCTGGTATAGAGAGACCTGAGAAAAGATGGATTTTGCATTTATTCATGCAGAAATCCATTAAAATATTGCTGAACATCAGTCTTTGCAAGCACCTAATGAACACAGTTAACTCCTCTGGGCACTTCTACAGCGCTGATGATACTAAGTCAATCAAACAGAACTCTGGTCTACAGCCCTGATACAGTTCTAGGAAAAGGCAGGATAGGAAGTTACTTCAGGCAAATTTTTAATGAGTCAGATTTTGTAATTGTCTTCTGTTTTCAAGAAAACTGGATGCTTTTTACATTATTGCTTTTTTTTAAGGTTGATTAGGTTTTCTATTAGAAAATAACATTTAGAGGCACATTATTTTTTCAGGTTTCTAATAATAGACTGGATAAGAGAGGACTGTACTATTCTAGTGAAGGACTAATCTTGTAAATAATCTACTCTGGCAATCCTGAAAAACTGTGTGACCCATGTAAAAAAAAACCAAAATGAGACCTTATCTTCCTGCCCTCAGATTTTTTTTTCCCATGTATTAATGTAGTTAATCAATGTGTCATTTTGCTACCAGTAATATTACATAATCTGGCCATGTTTTGGTCTTGTAGCACAAAACTGAAAGAGAAGTTGACATACTTGTCAGAAAACTAGTTTTCTTATTATGTTTTAAAACTCATTAATCCTTCTCATCTGACTGCAGCTGGTTTGGGGGCAGGGACTGAAACCTTTGTTTATATAGTAAAGCAAAACTTTATATGTAAGGCAAAACTTCAAACACTAAAAAACAAGAGAAAATTTAACTCAACACACCAACATTTGCACAACTGTCAGATATGGTGTTTAGTAGTGTTTTCATGTTTTGCACTGGAATTGTAAATATAATAAAGTTTAAAATACAGAAATTATATCTCAGCATACAATGGTTTTAGATTTTGGAGGGGTTTTTTATGTGAACACATATATCCAGCAATATAACATAAATCTGTTCTATTTTTTTTTCTCTGAAATCAGTGAGAGCAAATTGTAAAGAACTGGAAATCCAAATTCAAAATGCAGATAAGACTTACAAGAATAAATATCCAGTCATTCTTTTTAAATTTAGTGCTAAAGGGCATAGAGGAAAACAGCAGTTACATATAGGAGGCACATTTGTTCTTCTTACCAGCTCAAAGATATGAAAAAAATATTAGCAAAGCTCAGACATATAGAATTTTAAAAATCACATATAATAATGTTAACTAATTTGATAAATTTTATATGAGGACTCTGTACTGTAACATAAATTTGTATGAAATTAAGAATTTAAATATTATTTCTCAAACTTATTCTTTTAAATTAGTATTTCCTGTAATTATGAAGTTCCTTTTGAAAACATTTTGAAATTATATAAAATTTTTATTGGTTCCTCACTGCAGTAATGTTCCTTTATGCTCAGGCATTGGTGATCACTTTCCAGAGCAGTGGAATGCTTTTATGCTTGGTCTGTTCAGGATGAAGTTGCCCACAAAATGTATAATATACGCTAGTTAGAAGATCAAGAAATGAAAGAAATTGTTTATAAGGACACAGAAGATAAATTGTCTTCATGAGGCATGTTCACACGAAAAAAACAAAATGAAAAATACATATTCCATGTCCCTCCCAAATAAACAATATTTGAGCTTCTGCTTGAAGAGGAATTTCAAGACACTTGAGAGTGTCCAGTGGAGGACTGCCATGGTGATCCCAGGGATCTTGATTTATTCATTCCAATGAAAAGGGTTAGAGTTCAAGAGCTGCTCTGAAACAGTGACCACAGTGTATGTGGGAGAAGCATTTATCAGGGCCAAAAAGAGCAAACAAGAAAAGGAACAAAAAATGTCAAAATCACATCTGAATGGTCAGGGGCTTTCAGACCATCACTTAGAAGAAGAGACTGAGCCTGCTGGCCTTGATCACTCAGAAGGAGATAAGGTTAAGGGGTGCACTGCTTACAGCTATATAAGATCTCATGTTGACAACAATTCTATAGAGGCTGGGTGTTGGATCAAACAACTTCCAGAGATTTCTTCTGAACAGTATACTAGGATTGTGCGAAGGAAATCAAAACTAAAACAAACCAAAAAAGCCATGGATGGACAACTTAGCTGTAAATGAAAACAAAGGAGACCTCTCTCATTTTAGTGACCTGACAGTGCAGGTTGTAAGTCTGGGCTTGCCTTGATTTCAGCTGGTTTTATGTTATTTTGATTGGTGACTGGTGGCCAAGTGGTCAGTGAGGTCTCAACTGCTTCAGATCAAGTTCTATAAATGCCATAGCTATGATTTTGCTAACATTTGCCAGGCTGCCTGAGAGATCATGAAAAGTAAGCAGATTCACGAGAAAACATACAAAAAACTCTCAGGTGGAATCCAAGACTAAGGATGAAGAACCTGCTCCATAAATGCCATCATCCTCCTCCAGTGCCAAATGAGGGAGAGATGATGGCAATTTGCTTTAACTGGAAGTAAGCAGTAAGGGCTGGCTGCTCTGCATGGGAAGCTGAGGAGTCACACAAAAACAGTACAGAAAACTGTCCTTGCTTTCAAAGGATCCAGGATGAGGAGCCAGAAAGACAGGATCAGGATCAGGTCTGAGAATAGTATCCACAAATTCCTTATTCTGCCCAAGAACAATGAACAATGAAGTCTGCCATAATCTCCATTTTCTTATAATTAGGGGGGTGGGAGAGAAGTTTATTTTTAAAAGTATTTTTAATTAAATTTCACTTTAATCATTTATTGTTTAATTATGAATATGTGGTGGGTTGACCCTGGGTGGACATCAAAGGCCCACCAAAGATGCTCTATCACTGCCCTCCTCAGCTTGGCAGGGGAAAAAGATGTAACAAATGGATCATTGGTTGACATCCCTGGGCAGGGAGAGATCAATTATGGTCACAGGTAAAATAGGTTGGGGAAATTAATTTAATTTATTGCAAACAAATCAGAGTAGGGTAATGAGAAATAAAAAAAAAAAAAATCTTATAACATGTTTTCTCCCATCCACCTCCTTTTCTCCCCAGCTAAACTTCCCTCCTGATTTTTCTGCTTCTTCCCTCCAGGTGGCTCAGAGGGGTAGTGACTGGGGGTTGTGGTCAGTTCATCACACTCTGCCTGTACTGCTGCTCCCTCCTCACATTCTTCCCCTGCTCCAGAGTGGGTTTCCTCTCAGAGGAGGCAGTCCTTCATGAGTTTCTCCAATGTGAGGCCCTCCCACAGGAGACAGTTCTTTACAAACTGCTCCAGCATGGATTCAACCCCAGTTTCCAGCCTGGGTCCCTCACAGCTGCAGAGGGTGTCTGCTTGCTGTGTCCTCCATGGGCTGCAGGGGCACAGCTGCCTCACCGTGGTCTTCTCCTGGGTAGCAGGGGAGTGTTGGCTCTGGTGCCCGGAGCACCTCCTCCCCCCCTTCTCCACTGGCTTTGGTGTCTGCAGCGTTGTTCCTCTCACATGCACTCGCTCTTCTCTCTGGCTGATGTTGGGCAGCTCTTTTTCCCCTTAAATCTGTTATCCCAGAGGCACTACCATCATTGCTGATGGGCTCAGCCTTTGCCAATGTCAGGTTCATCTTAGAGCTGGCTGGAATTGGCTTTGACAGACATAGGGGAAGCTTCTGGCTGCTTCTCACAGAAGCCACCCCTGTAGCCTGCCCTGCTACCAAAACCTGTCCACGCAGCATAGTATGAAAAGAGAAGGCAATACTCTAGACATAGAAAGACAAAAGCATAACAAAATTATCCATGTACCAGCACTCTGGAAACTGTCTTTACAATCTTTGTTTCATTGATTTTATGGATATTAAGGATCCACAGAACTACAGTGTGGAACTTAGGCACTAACAGTGAGTTAACATCATTGTTTTAGTAAGAGTGACCCGATGAAATATATCTGTATCCTAAAATTCTGCAGTACAGAGCCACAACTGTATAAAATTCAGGTTTCCCTTTGTAGATAATTGTATTTAGTTGGTCCTGTGGTTTTCACAATGCCAAAAGAATCTGAAATAAAATAAATTCTGAAATGATGGCAACTTGACATTTTATTTGATCTTGCAGAATTACAATTCTTAGCGATAGCTTTCTTATGAAAAGGAGGAAAAAAGTAGAACAAATCAAATGACAGCATGTCAGAATGTCAGAGTTCTGCAGTTTCTTTATTTTCCACAGTATCTTAGTGTTTAGCATTAACATTAGCTGCAAGTAATATTTTCTTGATTTTTAATTTGAGGAATTTATGTTTCATTTGCATATTTATGGAATTCCTAAGACCATTTAAGAATATATGAAGCTATTACTTCCAATATGGAAGAGCAGCAATTCATGAGCCTGAGAGTTTCTTAACCTTCTTTGCAAATATGAAGTACAATAAAATCTAAAATAGAATCTTCCCTGAGTCCATAGGACTAAGAAGTATCCTCACTGCAAATGAGATTCAGAATATCATGCTCCACTCATTGCTGCAGGAAATTTCTACTTTTAGAAATCCCAGACTTTAAGAGAGTAATTTTAGAGAAGTTTTTAAGAAAAAAAATATATCTGCCAAATGAACAAATATTTCCCTCTATCTTTTTACACATGAAACTATGAATCAACTCATTGCTTTTTCTTTTCTGTTCTTTTTACTGCCATTTTCTCCCAACTCTTTTCTACCAATCAATAATTATTTTTAGCAGAATCAACTCTGCAAGGAATGTAATCAGTCTTGATAACAGCATCATTTACTGTGCCAGTATCTAATAAAAACAAGCAGACCTTGCAGTACTGCTATTCAAAACAATGTCTAAATTATTATGTCCCTTTATTTTTGAGGGATTTCAGAAAACTTTTGATATTTATTAAGCTAGTAGTATGTTGTGTAGCACTTTGAAATGTCATGTTAAACTTTTTTTGAACTGATATAGAATGCTGTGAAAATTCTGAAGAGCTAGGTGTACTGAATAATCAACAGCTATCAGACATATATATATCATATTTCAATGCAACAACAGAAGGAAGTAAAGTTTGCTGCAGAATGCTAACTCTCATGGTCTATTATAAGAACAGCAATTGATAACAAATTAGGAAGCTAATGAATGGGAACAGCAAAAATCTAGAAAATGAAAACCTTTACAAAATGTAAAGTTTCCTCTGAAACAGTGGGACCCTTTTACATTGTGTTCTATCCAGGATATCCCTACTGATATTTACTGATTGTCTGTGACTTTTACTATAGTCCTTATACAATTCAGTATAGCTACTTATTCCTTAAATGTAACTGTCATGATTTTTTCTCCATCTTTTATATATATGTATATATATGTATATGTTTTTATATATATGTAAGATCTTAGGAACATGGAGAAGCATACAATTTTTTATGCATATATGTTGAACTGTTTTACCAGAGAAGCCAATATTGGTGAGGTGACAGTTTTGCTTCTTTCCATTCTTAAAGAGGGAGACTTGTCTTAAAACAAAACAAACAAAAAAAATCAAATAAAGGGAGGGAGAATATTCCAGACCTGTATTTTTGTGACATGGAGCCTAAATATTTCAACCATTTTGGTGGGTCAGTTGCAGCTCACTTACATGTAGAAACATAGAATGTTTTGGGTTGCATGGTACCTTAGATATTATCTAGTTCCAACTGTCCCACCATGGGCAAGGATAACACCCAGAATACCAGGTTCCTCAAAGTCCCATCCAATCTGGACTTGAATGCTTCCAGGGATAGGGCATTCACAATTTTTCTGGGTAACCTATGCAAATGCTTCACCTTTCCCACAGCAAAGAATTTCTTCTTAAACTCCAATCTAAATTTTTCCTCTTACAGTTTAAAACCATATCCTCTTATCACTATCTTCCCATGTAAAAAACCCCATCCTTTCTCTTTTTTATAAACTCCCTTTAAGTTCTAGAAGGCTATAAGATGTCCCCAGAGCCTTCTCTTCTCCAGGCTGAACAACCACAACTACCTCAGCCTGCCTCCATAGGAGAGGTGCTCCAACCCTCTGATCATCTTTGTTGACCTTCTCTGGACTTGTTCCAACAGGTCCGTGTATTTCTCATGCTGAAGACCCAAATCTGGGTGCAATTCTCCAGGCAGGATCTCACAAGAAGAAGGGGAGAATCACCTCTCTCAACCAGCAGGCCATTCATCTCTTGACGGATTATTCCAGGATGAAGTTGGCTTTCTGGGGTTGGCATGCTGTCTGGCATGCTGTTGGCTCATGTTCAGTGTTTCATCCATGAAAATCCTTCAATCCTTCTCCACAGAGCTGCTACCAATGAGTTCTTTCCCCAGCCTGTGCTCATATCTGGGATTGCCCTGAACCAGGTGCAGCACATTGCACTTGGACTTCTCGAACTTCATCAAGTTCCCACAAGCACACTTCTCAAGTTTGTCCAGGTCCCTCTGAATGACATCCTTTCCTTCTACTACGTCAAGTGCACCATTCAGCTTTGGGCAAACCTGCTGAATGTGCATTTGATCTCACTGTTGTTGGTAATGATATTAAAGAGCACTGGCCCAAAGACAGAGCCCAGGGGGCACCACCTGCCAGCAGCCTGCACCTAGACATAGAGCCATTGATTGCAACTCACTTGTTGTGTCCATCCAGTCAAGTTCTTGCCCACCAAATAGTCCACCTTACCATATGTCTCTCCAACCTGGAGATAAGAATGTGAAGTCGGACCACGTAGAAGGCCTTACAGAATTTTAGGTTGGTCTTCTCTTGTCAAACATTGCAGTTGCTTCATCATGGAAGGCACCTTCCTGGTCAGCACAATTTTTTCTTCATAAAGCCACGCTGGCTGTCTCAGATCACCTCCTTCTCTTGGATGTGCTTTAATACTGTTTCCATGAGAATCTACTTCATGATCTTAACACACACAGAGGTGAGGTTTACTGATCTATAGTTCCCCAGATCTTCCTTTCTCCCTTTTTTAAGAATAGGAGCTATGTTACCATTTTTCCAGTCCTTGGGGACATTATGTTGCCATGACATTTTAAATATGATGTTTGGCAACAACATCAGCCAGTTCCATCAGAACCCTTGGATACATGCACACCATCACGTCCCATAGACTCATGGTTGTTCAATTTCGTTAGTCTCAAACCTGTTCTTCACTTACAGTGGTATATAGCACCAGTATGTGAGGCAAAAGTTTAGCTAGACACCAACATTTTGCACAACTATCAAATATAGTGTTGGTTAGTAGTGTTTTCATGTTTTGCCCTATAATTCTAAATCAGAAGAGAGTAGCTACAGAAAGTCAGAGACAATTTCAATAGCATGTATCCAAACAGCATAATTGTTCTGGGCTATATCCAAAATTTGCTAGCAAAATAGAGTTTAGATGTTTTGGGGTAATGATATTACAATAAAGATACAATGTTTTATCTATAAAAGAGATGCTGCCTAGTTATTTTTTATTGGATTGTAAAATATGATTGTATTTCCTATCATTGCCTGGAAATATTCCATAAATTTTAAGCTGTTTGATACCATGGCTTGATAATTATATCTTGAAAGGGGAAAAAAGTAGATTTATTGTAAGCTTTATGAGCTCATATAGGCAGAGAGTAACAATTATAAATAAGCTTTCTTGCTACAACTGAAAAACATCTGCTAATTTCTTCAAGGATAAAAGAAACATTCATGGTTAAAGGTGTGATATATCTGTCTTAGTTAATGAAAAAATAAAACTTTACACATAGTTTTTCTACTATGCTGCTATTGTGTAATTCAAATGCACTTGAATTTTAATAGAAACTAAAATTATTTCTTCTTGCTCAAAGCCTTCAGTTCTAGATGAAATTTTTGCTGTTTGTGCTGATTCCTCCTAAGTCATTGGAAGAATCTCTTCAGGATCAAAAAGATTTGAAGTGAGTTTTATTTTACTGAAACAGAGGTATTCCACTCAGATATGAAGGTTCTTGGCAACTATGATGCACACAAAATTTATCCTAATGAACTATCTGAAAATAAACTTTGGGAAAGTGGATTTTTTTCTGAGTAAGGAATAGAACAATCCAAAATATTAAACTAAAAAGAAAATTATATGTTTATAAAACTTTTTCCCCCTCACAATTTATCTTGTAATATTTAATTTTACCTCAACCTATAACAAGAACAAAAAAAAAAATTTGTAATATACTAATGACACTAATGACTACCCTCAGGTGCTCCCCAAAGCTAGGAAGCTGGGCATTCCCTGCAGATGGAGATTTTGATAGCTGCATGTTTATGTGGGAGTTCTCTCTGGGTTGCCACATTCCTTCTAAAGCCAGCTTTTCCCCAGGTGAAAACAAAGCTAGGTCTGCTCTGTCTGGGTGGGTGATGACCACTAGTTGAGCTTGTCTCTGGGCTGGGGAGGATGCCTGTCCCCTCCTGTGAGAACTGCCACACCCCACCTTGGCTGCCTGCCCTGTCCACAGTGCTCCCAGGAGCCTCTTAAATCTCATTTAAATCTCTCATTGCCCCTGGCAATGCCCTCACCACATCAGCCTTGCTTGGCAGCACTGCTGTCTCTTGGTGGGTTCTCCACTCAGGTTCCCCAAATTCCAATCCATTCCATCCTGTGCCCAACCTATTCCAGTGTTAACTCCCCAGAACTTATTGTAGCAGCTGCTGCTGCTGCTGCTCACTTCACTAACTTCTTATATAGTCCATTCATCACTTAGTGTGATAGGTTCAAAGGGTGCTTGTTATTCTGGTGATCTAGTGATCTTTTCCCATAAGTATATTTTTATGATTGACTTATCTATAGGAATTTCATTAAAAAATATTATTTACAATGTTTTGGGTGTTATTAATTCATTTAATGAGCTTCCTTTTCTATGAAACCTGAACTCTGTGCAAAGTCATTGCTGAATCGATTGAAAATGTATTTTACTTATCTTTAAATTTTGATGTGTGAGCACCAGTAGAGACAGAGTGATGTCTATTGCTGAATATAGGATCTGAAGTCTTGACTCCAAGTAAACCATTTTCATGAATTAAAAAAAAAAAAACTTGAAGAAAAAAGGCCTTCTTGCTCCTTCTCCCAAGTACTTTGGAGTGTTTTCAATAGATAATCAATGCATATGTCAAAGGTAGATAAAAGTTCTTTAATTACTGTGGGTTTTCTCCCTTAAATTGTCAATGATTTCACAATTACTTTGGTTTATTTACACTAAAGGTAACCTTTATCACTCCAAGCTGTATCTGGTGAGGCATGAAAACTCAGGACAACCATTCATTGTCTCGTTTATTCTTCAAATTGAAGATTATTAAATTGACCTTTTGCCTTCATTAGAAATGGACTCTTGAAATAAGTTTAGAATAAAATTCAACCATTAAATTACAATTATTTCTAGGTAGGACTGAATTTTTTTTAAAGCACCACTTAAATTAATCCTGTACATCTGGTCCAAACTAGTAAAATTTCAGTGTTTATCTCATTTAAAATAGATAAGGATTTGACTAGATAGGTTGCTTTTCTTACTGTATCTCTAGATTAGCTAATTATGCATTTTATAGTCTGTGTGGTGTTTATTCTAATATATTCTTCATTTTGATTATTCCCTACAGGCACTCAAACAAAGATGTCTTCATCACTCTTATTTCTTTCTAACTTTACACAACATATTTAATTAATTTATTTTTAAATTCTGCCACAGTTAAATGATAGGCAATTTCATAAATATCAGTTTCCAGGTAATTTAATGAATATCAGTTTCTAAGGAAAATGACAGCACTTTATAAAGTGTTTCTATCATGGGCACACAATTCTAAGACTCCATAAATAATTTGGGCTTTGGTTTGGTTTTTTTACTACATCAAAATATGATGACAGATAATAAGAAATCTGCACCTAAAGAAATTTGTGCAGGCTCAAGGCTATTTTACTTTGAATGAAAGTAAGAGAGCTTTCAATCTAGTTCTCTTATTGCAACCTCAGACAAAATGGATAAATCCAGTCTGGAATGAGAGCATATATAACACCTGTATTTCAGGTACTGATGAGAGGGTGTGGAATCTCCATCTGTGGAGACATTGAAAACCCAACTGAACTTGCTCCTCACCAGCTTGTGCTAGCTGACCATTCTTTAGCTGGGTGTCTGATCCCATAACATGATCTAACATGATCATAATTAATTTTGATAGGTCAAAGTAATTTTCTATTAAATTTAATTTGCCAAAAGTGTTTTTAAAATCTAATTTTTATCCTTAATAGCTATGATACTCTTTGAAGTGTTAAAACTTTGCATCAGACTTCAAGGATTTAAGGACATTTAATTCATAAACTTAACAGAACTTCTGTTGAAGCTTCTTTCTGGGAAAAAATCTCAAAATACAAAAATATTTTTTATAATTCTGTATGGTTTTAAACAATAAAATGTACTGATGCCATGCTTTTCAGTACTGATGTAAATTGAAATTGAGTAATTTGGATCAAGCCTCTAAATATAACTTACTAAACAGGCATGTCTATTTTTTTTCCCCATTTTTTCTGCAATCTACTTTGTGCTTAAAGTAGGGCTCATATGTCATCCTAGAATCCTGCAGAATACCTGAATGGGTACAGTACTAACAGACTCTTTCTAAAATTCTAAAATCTTTCTAATTTCATTGTCATACAAACTTTCCTCTGATATAATTTCACCCATCTAAGTGAATACCAAAGAAAACCATACTTGGATAGTTTGGACCGACCTCTATATAGCACATAAAATGAAAGTTTCTACACAATGTGTACATGTAGGACACTAACCCGATTCTCATGCTATCACAGCAGCTGATCTGGATGGTTCCTGTACCTATATAGTTCAACACACTCACTTTGTTGTCTGCTGTTTACTAATTGATGTACATCTGAAATTGTAGATGTGACCCCAGAGCTGCATCCAAGTAAGCAAAGGATGCAAAACCCTAGTATTTTCTGCTGCTTTGAAAATCTGCAAACAAATGTCATTAACTATTACCTCCAAATCATGAAAAGAAACTATTCTGCTAGGAAAATATTCTTTCATAAAAGTAATTTCCACAGTTTTTAAAATATCCTTAAAAAGCATAAAAATGGGCTTTCAGAGACATACCCATCTAATTAATACCTCTAATTATAGCCAAATGTTTTTTGAAAGATCTTTAAAAATTTGTTAAAATTAAGTTTATTTGGCTTTGGAGGTAGAGTGTTCTCAAAATTTTTACTTATATATTTTTCTCGCCAATCCAACATGCACACAAATCTTCTTCTTTTTGCAATATATTTGTATATTCATTTCTCATTCAATTCAGGGTTCCTCACAGTATTAATAAGTATTACTTTATAATTTCCATGTTCACTAACACTGGGAATTGATCTGCTAAGATGATTTGTGCTTATCCTAGCAAAAAAAAAAAAAAAAAGAAAGAAAAGAAAATGAATCAGTGAGTGTCTTTGACACTTCTGGTAATGCTGCAGGAAGAATTCTAGTCCAGAATTTGCCCTCTTCCTCTTTCTCATCCCCTGTTATTTTGTGTCATAATGCATCATTACAGAGTGATGTTTGCTTCTGTACAAGTCAGCAAAAAAGAAATTGCATATCCCACTTTGTCTTCTTTTCTTTGTATTAACTATGTCACTTTTGATTTGTTATTTTTCAGAATGTTTCAAGCACTGCCAACTTGAAATATTTTATCCTTATAGAAAAAAAAGATTTTTTTAAGTTGGAAAGGCATATTGAAATTTTTCTATTACTTCTGCACAAGCAGAAAAACCAGACTAATATTGCAATATTTATATTTATTGAGAATGTTTTACACAAAATACTGTGCAAAAAATATGTCTTTTCTTTGGGGTTTTTAATGAGCCTATATTTAGCTTTTCTTGTTATTAATAGATCAGTTGAAGACCAGTTTGTTTACAAATAAACATTGGAATTTAGTGACACGGAATGTTAGCTGACAGAAAGGCATATAATAAAAAAATCTCTTAAAATATATTATACAGATATATGTCATATTTTATTTCAGTAATGTTAATAAAACTATCCGTGATGAATTTCTTTGTAGTAGCTTGTGTAGGTTTTTGGTTATTTTTAAATGATCTGTGCTTCAACTTGTGTTGATAACACAGTGTTGTATAAAGTTTCTTGTCAGTAAAGATGTACTACCTGAACACACCTCAATACACTTTTTCAAGGTTTTATCCTTTCTACATTGAAATCCATCACTCAGAGAAACTCTTCTATGCATTTTGGAACTGCTAAATGATGTGAAAAATTTTGGTGAGAGAAGCATCTTTCAACAGCAGATAGAAGTGATTGAAACTCCTGATTATATCAGTAAGTTGATCTAGATGTCTGCTTGTTCTTTGATTTTGGGGCACCATAACAGTATTTGAGTAAGTCGTTCAATAAACTTGCTCAGTGAATTTTACTCAGTTTTTCTGACAATCCCGTCTTTTGATATAAATAGGAATGGTCCCTCTATAACTGTGTAGGGCTTTTCAGTCTTGCAATTTAGTGCCTTACATCAAAAGAAATTCAATCACTTTATTATTCATAGCAGAAGTTGAATGGAAAATTTTATTTCTTGATGTCAGTTCACTCATTTCATGCTTGAAGTACTCTATACTTTTATCTTTGAAATGAAGGTGGCAGAGTTGGAGGAAACAACACAAGCTGAGTGGTTTTAGACTCACTAGTTAAGACTTGTTTATGCATATACTTAAAATTGTTAGTTCTTACCTAATGTGGTACAAGAGAAGTCCATCTGGATGTAAATCAGATATAAGTGCTGTTACAAGGTTTACTTTGTGTTTCCAGACAGATGGACAGGCTTTCACAGTCACTTTTCACCAACTGCTTCTGATAAGCTCATTTTGAGACTGCCTGTTCATTCAAATGAACAATTTTGTAAGATAGTAAGTTTGAACTGAGACTTAGTGTTTCCTGCATAAAGCCATTGACCCATAGGTGAACAGAGAACAAACAAGTTCCTCTGTGTGTTAGAAAGGGAGTCGCAAGTGTAATTGTAACAATGCTTTTCTTACCTTTGTCATGATTAACCTAGTAAGCAAGAATCACTGCCAAAGGGATACAATGATTTGTGTCAAATTGCCAAGAAAAAGTGAAATTCATTAGAAATAAAAGAAAAATCGGTTGGATCTTACAGAAGTTAATAATTTTAATGATAGTGATACTCCACTGTGCATTCTGTAACTGCCTGTAAAAAAGACAGAGTCTGTCTGAAAATCAATGCCTACCACCCAGCAGAGATACAGAATAGATTCTGCTGTTACTTGCTCTACTCCCTTACCTTTTTGGGATTTGAAAGAAATCGTCAAGGAACCTTAGAGGATTGTAGATAAAATGCTGAAAATGCTGGCCTCATGGATCACTTGGGCACTAGCTACCAATCCAAATAACATAAAACCAGCTGAAATCAAGGCAAGCCCAAACTAACCCTGACAACCTGCACTGTCAGGTCACTAAAATGAGAGAGGTCTTCTTTTCATTTACAGATAAGTCCTCCATCCATGGCTTTTTTTGTTTGTTTTAGTTTTGATTTCCTTCACAGAATCACAGCATATTGTTCAGAAGAAATCTCTGAAAGTTGTTTGATTCAACACCCAGCCTCTAATAGAATTTTTGTCAACATGAGATCGTGTCACTGTGACTTTGGCTAGCTGAGTCTTAAAAACCTCAAAGAACACAGATTCTACACTCCCCTGTGTCATGTGCTGTGCTACCACCCCAGTAGAAATGCATCTTTTCCTTTGAGGTAACCTGAGCTGCCAAACTGTAACCTGTGGCTATTGCCCCTGGCTTAAAACCATGTTGTGCTTGTAGTTTCTCCTCACATATCCGTAAGCAGTGTAGCCTTTAACCTCATCTCCTTCTGGTTGATCAAGGCTCACAGGCTCAGTCTCTAGTTCTAAGGGATGGCCTGAAAGCCTCATATGCGACCAGATATGCCCTTTATATTTATTTCTTCCTTTTTTTTTCATTCCTTTTGTGGCCCAGGCAAATGTTTCTCTCACGTGTATTGTGGTCACTGTTTCAAGCAGCTCTAGAACTCAACACTTTGAATGAGACCCAAGTGTTAGCGAGTTTTTTCCCTCAGGACTCTCTAGCATAACTTGAAGTTATGACACCCAGAACTGTAGTCTTGGTATTTTTCTCCAGGACATCTGCCCAGTCTGTCATATTGCCTATCAGTTTAGACATTTTAGGGAAAGTAAATAAACAAAATATTTTTTTTAAGTTCCCTTAATAATTTTAAATACTCAAAATAGATCTTAGACTATACATATTCCTATTCCTGATTTTCCAAATGGATTTTAACACTGAGGCTTTGAATGTTTCTACTTAGTTCCCCATTTCACTGTGGTGAATGTAGCATGACCTCACAATGGTTGTTCAGATCATTAAGAATCAAATTACACAAGTTGCAGGAGAGTACGTTTTAAAAATAAAAGCCAGTTTGCTTCACAAATATCAATTTTCTGCCTTTCAGAACCATTTCAAATTTTTTCCCTTTGAATAGACTACTTAATCTGCATACCATTCCTGACCAAATTTAAGAAATTTTGCAATCTGAAAAATATGTAATGAACCGTAACCCTCTAAATTTTTCAGACTTAAAAAATTTAGCTGGCTTTTGAAAAATAGTGCATATTGAAAAATGATGTAGTAAAATTCAAATTCTTTTTCAAATATATGCCCAAGTGTTATAATAATTTTGCTATATGATAAACAAAGTATTTTCAGATATATGATCTTTGTTGTAATGCAAATGGAAAAATTTGATTTTGTATAACCCCTGTTAAAATAGCTTTTCTTACCTAGCTGCTATAACAGTATAGTTGTCAAAATAAATTACGTATCAAAGCCTTTCACTTCTGAGCATAGCTTCTTTTTCTTTTTTTTTTTCAGTCTACACAAAAGACAAAATGGAATAACATACTTTAATGAACTCTATCTTAAGTGAATGCCCTAGGCAAAAAGCAATTTAAGTACAAAGAATAAAATGAAACTCTAATATGTGTCACTAATCAAAAATGTACAAATGAATCCTGATTTTTGACAAGAGTTGTTACAAACAGCCTGTTGCCTCAGGAAGATAACACTCCAACTGAAATTATTATAGATAATTCTAGTATCAGCAGCATGTGTATTTTATTTCATATGTGTTTTCATTCTGAACTCTAGAGGCTCTGTTCAATAGTTATGCTCTTGTACTCTCTATTTCCCCCTCTAGATTATGAGAGCAAAAAAAGGAAATTTTATACTCAAGTAGACTTGCACGTGTTTATTACTTAAATTCAGCTACCCATTTGAAGATCTTCTTGGAATTACTCTCCATGTAAATACCATGACCTCCAAAAATAGTCATGGATACAGCTACGTATTCATTCATTGCCTTCCCATTAGAATAGAGGTTTATTTTGAAGTGAGGTAATGGCCTTATGCTTTAATTCCCTTTCTTTCTCAATTAGTTCTCATAGAATCACAAAATGGTTCCAGTAGTAAGGGACCTCTGGTGAGGTCCAATCGAGTTCAAACCTGCCACTCAAAGGAAGATCAGTAAACCAGGCTGATAAAGACCAAATTCAATTGAATTTTGAAAATCAGCACAGATGGAGATCCCATATCCACTCTGGGATACCAGTTCTAGTGTTCGACCATTCCTAGAGTGAAAAAGTTGTTCTCCATTTAAGCATGTTTCAATTTATATCCATTGTCTCTTGCCCTGGCACTGAAATAGTCTGGCTCTATTTTTCTTACTCCCAGCCATCAGGGAGTTGATAGTCTGAAATACTCTCATAAGCATCTCATGTTGCTTACCAGTGTAACACAAATTACGTAAAAGTAGCAAAATATAGCCTTGAGAAAGCTATGTACTTATTATTTGATTATATTATTAATTTTTTGTTCCTGTAGATGTTTTATGCCTCCTTTTAAGGAATAATGTATTTTTCTTTTTCACTTCATTTTTATATGTGGAAGAGCTCTTATAATTTCTTATTGTTGTAGTGGACTGCTGTACATTATTGGAGAGCATTAAAAATGTAAATAGCTAAAGCATGCTCAGTCATGAACAGGCAATAGACTAATTACTATTTTAGATTATGTGGAGCTGTGCTTGGATTTTGGTTACTAACTTTTACTTATTTTATATACATTCTAGACCTAAAAGATTTTTAAGGCATTTTCTTACTCATAATTCTAAAACTTACTCTTAATTCTGTAAAAGTACTTACATAGCTCAGCTGCTGGTAAGACAAGAGATGCACTTATCTGACCTAAATGAACAGGCCTAAATGTCACAGACAGGTAGAAGAATTATAAAAGAAAGGCCATATGAAATGTGCTTCACACATTTTCTGCTCCAGCTGATACAAACTGTAGTTTCTGTATCTACTTACAGAATTAAGTAAATTAATTAATTACTTAATTAATTAAAATTAAATTAAAAATTTTTGAAATTAAACTCGTGGTTAACCAGCGGTTTACCAGCATGGTTTTAAGACACGCAAAGTAACTTAAAGCTGGCTGAGCATTCAAGTTGTCAGTCCATTCTAAATATCCTTGTTAAACTTTCCAAATCTGCATTTTTGAAAAGCAGTAATTCCAGTAATGTGGTCGGGAACTTAGTGTACATTGGGTTTGTCTGAGTATTCTTGAAAAGTGGAGTTGTTTGTGACAATGCAGATAACAAAACAATAGCAATGAGAATGCATTCAGGCATTTTGTGAATAATATTTGTGTTTGTTAACTGGAAAGTTTTGACAAGATTTTTTAGCTCTGTGTAAACATCATCTGAAGCAATCTGAAGAGGGCCCAAAACTGCAAATAATGCTTTTCTTAGTTTTTCAAGGATGAATGGCTTTCCAATCTGCATTTGTGCATTTGAATCAACAAGTGGGAAGGTGAGATTTTCCTGTTGATCCTCTTTGTCTTTGCTTGGATATTCCCCTGCTTGTGCTTGTGTCGCTGCCTCTTCAGCCAAGATGCATCTTCCTTTATAGACCTCTTTTACTCTGAGTTTTAGGAACTCTGTTTCTTTTAATTTTTCATAACTAGGCACAGGCTTAACTATTCTACCTGAGCCTATGAAAGGTTAAGAGTGGTTTCAGACTCCCCTACAACAACAGTGTTGGGATGATCAGCTGTATCTAAGTCATCCTCATCAAGTTCTTCAGTCTCCTGGTTGACAGATTTTAAAGTTTCCTCAGTTCTCCATTCCATAAGTGTTTGCCTAAGCACTTCCAGTAAACTGCCTTTGGAATTAACTGGATGCCTCAGTTCAGGGTTTTTATGTTCTGTTGAGTTAGCTAGTGTTCTTTTAAAATGTTCTGCTCCTCTTTTGCTCACACCTAGAAAAACTCTCTGTGATCCACAAGTATTTTCAAAGATTTCTGAAGCATTTGATTTTCCAGGAGCAGTATTGTCTGAAGGTGTTGCAGTTACTTAATTATGAACAGAGCAAGCATGTCTTTCTTCCAGAGTGTCTAATTTACAATGAGAGAGTTCTCCAGGGGCTTCTACCACATCTGCATCTTCAGTTTTAGGGCTGGCATGGACTTTCTGAGCATGCTTCTTTTTGAGGATGCTTTTTATGTGCAATTGCTGTGCAAAATTGGCTGAACTTGACTCACTTCTTGGTAGGACAGGAGAAATAAATCTTCGTTCGGTATCAGCACTGCTGTCACTGTGTCACGAGAACCAGATTCACATGGCTCTGAAGATATCCTAGGATTTTCAATATCAAATGCTTTAATTACTTCATCACACAGTTTCACCTCTTCTCCAGACCAACCACTCTGTCCCTCCTTCAGCAGCTCTATGTCTTGAGTTTTTTCTTCTCTCATCCACACTGGACTTTTGTAAATTTGAGCTTCAAAATATTTAGGTGCTCTATAGCAAAATTGCTGCAAAAGCACTTTCTTTCAGTGATATAACAAACGCTGTTAATTTTTATTGAAATTCTGTACTTCTGCTTTGGCACATTTTCCAATTTATTGTGGCATAGAGGATAACCACACAATCTGATGATAGAATGCTCATCAACAATGTTTTTATAGTGAGATGGAGTAATATATTTTCCACAGTTTAGAAGGAACTCTTCAGTAATGTCCTCTTCCAGGAGCTGCTCAGCCACAGACAATGCTTTTTTCCTCACATTCAATCTTGTTTCTATGTGCAGCCTCCAGAACTACTTTCCTTTGAGCAGCATCTTCAATTTTCTGAGCAGCTGAATGCTTATTTCCTGTGTGCTGCCAATGGGGCTTGCCCATCCCAGCCACCATCATCATCATCACCACTGCTCTGCCCAGCCCGTGGCTCTCCTCTTCTCTCAAGATTATTTGCAGCAATTAATTTTATGTTCTTAACTAAGTCCTATAACCTTCAATTTTATCTGCAGCAGTTCTTTAAAGTTGAGAAATAATTAGCTCACAAAAAAGAATTTTACTCTTCAAGCAGACGAAGTTAAAATACAACCTGACACCCTGTTGGTCAGGGTGTTTGTAGCAGTCTGGTTGAATGGTGACTGCAGTTCTCCTGCAGTGACAGGTGTGGTTCTGTTGGAGCAGTGATCCTGTAGAAGGGTGTAGTTTTCCTCTGAAGGTCCAATGGTGGTGTAGAAATGTCTGGTCTTCCTTGGGAATCCAGTGGAAAAAGGCTGCTGTGGTGTTCCAAATCTCTGATTATATCCAGGTAGGAATGCTTGGCTCCTCCCCCAGGGCAGAGCACCTCCCAAGGGATGATGTAATTTTATCAGTCATGCATGAGACTCAATAACAGAAGATATCTCCTGGACAGAGGATGGGTCATAGAAGAGATAAAGAAAACTGCCCTACCTAGTTTTAACAGATGTTGATAGACTATATCTGGTTATATCTTGCATTGCAATCTAAGACAGTTAAATATGGATAAAAAAGATACAGTGTGTTCACCCTTGATTTTCTTGAAGATTCTATTGCTTGTTACAATCTCTGCTGTTTTATCTTCCATAGATAACACGGAAGAGTCAGTGATGATTTTATATTATTAATGTTATTGACTGTAAGCTGTTTTAGTGTTTTCCTTTGTTTCATTTTACTGTCATAGGTACATGACTGTTTAGAAAGGTGTTATCTCAACTTCCTAAGACAGTTACCACTGATATATTGATTACATGATGTGAATTTAATGATTTTATGATGAGCATTATTCATAAGATGTTATTACTGTATTTATAGCTGGCTTCTTATATGCTTTAACATCTCTTAGTGTAATTGTCTAAAAGACATGTGTCATTTCAGGATCCTTTTTTGTTCTCTAGCTGCTTTTGCATCTCTTAGACTAGGTTAGCTCTCTGCCTAGTCCCTGCACTGGTTCTATGGCTTGACCCAATGCTGTCTCATAATTTCAAGTATTTTTCAGAATTCCAAAAAAGATATCTGAGCTTCATTGAAATCCTTCTCCTAACTGCTAGTCTAGTGGTTTTTCTCAGTTATTATTACAGAAGCACTCCAGCAGTTTGCTGGGTTTGAAGCATCTCTATCATGAAGGAAAAACTTCGCAGCAATCCAACTACTAGATGGTTTGATTAGTCTTTAACCCCAAGGCCTTTACTCATAACTGCTGTTCTTAAGAGCCTTGTTTTAAAATGTGTTTAGGGAATTCCCTCCCAGTTGGAGCTCGGGCAGTGGCCAGGCCTTGGCTCTACCTGGATAGAGAATTTGCCAATAAACCCAGATGTCTTCTGCATCAAAACTGATTCAAGTCACTTTGATTTGGCCATTTGACCCTTTTTATATGACAGCTGAACCTATTTTTAGAGTGAGCTTGGGAATTATTATACAGAAATAATTATCCAAGCCCTCATTAAATTGAGGTTTGTCAGCTGTTCGCAGACTCTGGGATGATAGCACAGATTTCAGAGATTCCTAATTACCTAATTTCACAGGTATTAATAATTATGTGTGTTATCTGAGATATTCTTAATTGTTGTACCTGACTTATTCCTGATTGTTGTCAGTTTCTTGTCCGCTACATGTATTGTTTTACCTTGATGTTTCTTCATGCTCAGAACCAAAGACATGCATCCCATTTTTAAAAAATGAAAAGAAAGGGAATTTAGTGCCTTAAGAACATCCAAATAATGTAATATGTACATTAGAAATTTAGACAAAAAAATTTGAATAATACAATTTTTACATTAGAAATCTAAATCCCATTTGAGTGTGCAACAGCAAAGCCTAATTGATTCATTGACTTGAACAGAGGGTGTGCTTGCATTTTATCATCAGCAGGTTTGAAGTGGTCACCTGTTCATTCAATCGGACACTGATCACCTCTGAGAAAATGAGGCTCAGTGGAAAGAGAAATAACCTAATCACTATGTAGCCTTCGTTGCCAGAACAGGAACAGAAGTAGAACTGCCAAGACATAGCTGTGTCTGCAAACTACAGAGGCAATTTGCTGACAAAAGCCTTATCTCATCATCATGGTATAGTTTTCCTACTAACGTTCTTCAGTTATTCGCTGTTCCAGGATCCAGGAGGACATGCAATGGTGTCAAACATCAACATTTCCAGCTAATGAACTTTCTTCTGAGTCTCAACTATTTGGACCTCAAAAGAGTAGTCATTTATTTCCATTTCCCTAAGAGACATTAGACATTATTCTCTTGTTTTCTCATGCTGTGAAACCCTGTGCCAATGACATGATAGAATTTGATAAATTTTGTTGATTTTAATTGATCTTTTATGTAACTTATCCCATATCTAACAGATAACCAGTAATAACCTTAATGAGATAATACCCTCTTAAGAGCAAGCTGTTTTAGCGTCAGAACATATGAGCCCTTTTAAATTAATGAAAAGGGTGTGATGTCATAAACAGGTAGAAGAGTTATAAAAGAAAGGCCTTATGATCTCAGGCCCTGCTCTGCTAAAATTGCCAAAGCTGGCTTATCATTTCTTCTAAGTGCAGCTAACAAGCAATTCATGAGTTCCCATGTGAAGCTATTTTGAAAATGAGAAGTTCGTTTAGCACAACAGTCTATTCTGAGGGCAAAAAACAAATGCACTTGTGTAAATAAAGATTTGTCCCATGAGAACCAACAAAGAAAAAATGTAAATATATTTAGAGAGAGAAAATTTGATAGACATATACAACAGCCCTTACTATGCAATGAACTGAGTTTCACTGTATTGCTGACCAATTAAGTTTAACACAGTGCCTTCTGACATTTCCTATAAATATGAGCTTTGTGAATAAAGAATTGACATTGTGCATGAAGAAAATGGAGTCTCAGCTGATTTATTCCAACACCTAAATATCATAATTTCTTGCAAAATTTGAACAGAATTTTGTAAAATAACTATAGCTTGTATTGGAAGAGGGACAAACTTTACCTTAAAGTTTGGATTGATATTTAATCCTGAAAAAGACTGCTATCTGCTTTCAGTCTATGGATACAGCTCTGTTCAATGTCAATGAGGGTTCTGCTACAGTCTGGAGTCAGGTAATAACTCAAAAGTCTGGAGTCAAAAGTATTTGGAATGATAACTCCAACATACATTAAATGAGCAGTCATTTTTCTTTAACAGGATAATAGAGTTTAAGCAAAAATATCTAAAAGCCAGTGTCCCTGATATAGGGTTTGCCCAAGATTTATCCAGACATATAAGCTTAAGTTTTTAAATAGACTGGTTTAAATACAGTTGAAGACTAAAGGGAAATACCACAGGGAAAGATCAAAAAGCTTGGTGAAAGTAATAAGATCACTGGATTTAGAGAAGAATGTTTATATTCCCTGAAAAAGAAATGGAAGTGAGAGTAAAGAGGCCTGAGAGGCCTGAACTGGATTTTTGTTCAAGAGCCCTGCCTCTGCAGAAAAAGACTTTAAAGAGATAAAATCTTACCTAACATCAAGATGCAAAGGCCAGCACTTGTAATTTTGTTTCTGGATTTTGTCTAAGAAAAGCTATTTGAAGACACTGATGGCTGGCATTTGAAAGCAAATCAGGGTTTTGGTATTGGGAGAAAATTGTTAATTTCATAGATTCCACCTTGCTGCTAAGAAAAGGAAGGAAGGAAGGAAGGCAGGAAGGAAGGCAGGAAGGCAGGAAGGAAGGAAGGAAATAATTCTTTCCTTAAGAGCACAGCAGAGAGGGAGATGTGTTATTGTATCCAGCCGTATTAATTGAAGAGATCTTGCTAACATTTTGTTAGCAAAAAAAATACTGTTTTCTTATGTTTATAATCTTCATGATCCTCTTTAAATATCTCCTTGACACTACAGATTAGTTCTCATTTTGAATAAACACCCAAAAGGTCACAAATAATATAAGCATCTTATGCTTAATTAAAATATTGAAAACCCAAGAAAATTGTGATGACACAGACCAAATACACCATGTAACATGTCAACAAGGCCTACAAATAATATTTATCAATCAGCATTTTTGGTTAAGAACGTCATTGAGGGCAAATTGCTGTCACAGATTTGACTTTGGAACAGGAATATCTTTCAGGAATACTACAAAAAAATACTATTTGCAACACAATTCCTTTAAAATACTTGCTTCCACACTTCAGTTTGATTGTTTTAAAGAAAATTAACACACAATATAAAAGATACACAAATGTAGTTCAGAATCCCTTTTCCAGAGAGAATATATCATTCTATGTAAGTAATATATAGGAGATATTGCCTACATTCTGATAATGAATATATAGAATTCCACAATGGTACACACAAAAATCTGGGATGGACTAATCCTTTGAAAGAGTATAGGCATGGAGATGAAAACCTAGAAAGCCTTTGAAGATAAATATCTGAATATTGATGTGAACATATTGAATACAAATCGTCAGTATGCCCCTGCAGACAGAAAGGCCAATCACATAATAGTCTATTTTACAAAGGGTGTGTTTATGTCCTCACTTATTTGCAGTGTGCTGTGTCCAGTTTTGGCCTCCCCAGTATGAGAAAGCCACCAACATCCTTGAGCCACTTCACTGAAGGACCATCAAAGTCATCTTGGAACATGAGACAAACCGGCTTGATAAAAGGAAAGAAGGATAGCACTTTCAGAATGGTCAGACATGGGGACATGTTTCCTGAAGTGGTTGTGAATATCCAGCCTTGGGGATTTTCAGAACTTGACATTCAGCCTCCTGTTCTAACTGGATCTGCTTTATGTCGAAGGTAACTGCTAGTTACTAGCAGTTAGTTACTGCTGGATAACTGCTGGTTTTCCCTTCTAAAGGACATCAATCAGTGGTTCTATATGGTATATTAAACCTGGAAGATAAGATTTATCCCTGTTGTTACTGCACTCACAAAATTGTTGAAGTAAAACTGAGAAGTATTTCAGCACCTTGCAGGCTTAAACTAATTTTAAGTGCTAGCTAGATGCAACCTCTAAATGTGGTCTTATCAGGAAAATCTCCCCCACCCCATGGGGACTTTAATTTCTTCCGTTATTTCCTTTATTGGTTCTCTTGCTTTCTTTAGAAGAGACACAATGAGGGAAAAGTGTTTTGTAGGTATTGCATTTACTAGTTTGGCATGTTTAAAGAAACCCTGTGGAAACTGGAAGACCTCAATAGTTAATTTACACAATTTGTGGTAGGTGAAATGGATGAGAAAATCCTTATGCCAAAATGAAATCGTTTTCAGTATGCTTAGGTAACTTTCAAAAAAAAATCTCCCAGAAGAATGATGTTTTCTTAGATCTAAAAAGAATAACATTCAAAGATCTTACTGGCCTTAGGCACTGCAAAACTTAATCACCAGTTAGACTTCAAATTAATTTTCCTTAATTCTTCACACAATAATTATCCTCTCTATTTTTCCCTGTCTTTTCACAAATACGTGTCTCGTTGGAGGTTAGATTTTGGAATGCCCCTATTAGAAAAGTGAAGAAATGTATTAAGTTCAGTCAGTCAGGTCATACTGTGGACCAGTGCTCAGGTACAGCAAAGACTCATTAAATCACAGAATATGCTGAATTGAACAAACCCATAAGGATCATTTGAGTCCAGCTCCTGGCCATGCACAGGACCATCCCCAAGAACCACACCATGTGACCTAGTGTATTACTAAAATATTTCACACAAGCCCCCAGAACATTAGGTCCTGCTCTCCAGCAGCCAAAGTGCATCTCACAGGGCTTTTACAGTGGCCATCAGCTAGTATCCTCAATTTATAATGTTTGTAAAGTTCCAGAGAGGGTAATTTACCTTGCAAAATAATGTATTTGCAGTGGTTCTTGAATTACATCAGTAAAGGAAAAATAAAATAATTAATCTGAAATTTCAGTTTGTCTAAGCTTATTGAATCCACTCAGAAGCAAGACACTGTGAGTGATATTGGCCAGAGACTCTTGAAGTTATTGTCTTAAACTTACAAGGCTAATGACCCAAATGAATACACTCAATGCCTCTACTTAGGTGGAAACCAATTAAAAGTTTCCAATTAGAACCAGTTAGAGTACTAGCTCTTATTTTCCTTCAGTGCCAGCATGAAGAAAAGGAAATTAGTCACTTTGTGGGGATATCCAGTATATTTTCACTTGTTTTTCTATCCTTTTGGAAATGTCTTTGTACGGGAATGCAAAATTACTGTGTTATGTACTACAATGGCTGAAATTTTAAAAATAATTAAAATTTTTACTTTTAAATTTTCTTTTTAACTGAATATTTAACTTTTAAATATTGTTTTTAACCACAATATTTTCTTGTCCTGTACTTGAATTTAAGGACAGGACAAGAAAATACTGTGTCATTTTAATTCAGGAAGATTGCAATTAATTGTTTATTAGAATAAAATAGATAAAAGTTACAGTTCCTACAATATATATTGCAAAACCAGATTTAGCTATAATGTACCTAGTATATCATTCTGAAAAGAGTTTTACAGGTTAAATATATCTCTGCCAAAAGAATAGCTTAAAGCACCATAATATACTTAAAATCCAGTTATGATTTGGGGAGTGAAGGGAGAATAGGGCAGATACATGCTGCAGGAAGTACATGAGAAAAAAAAAACCAAACAACATCTCCCTTGTCCTGCTGGCCATGCTGCTCTTGATGCACCCGAGGACAAGGTTGGCATTTGGGGCTGCAAGCACACATTGGGTCATGTTGAGCTTCTCATCAAACACCACTCCCAAGTCCTGCTTCTCAGGGTTGCCCTCAATCCATTCTCCATCCAGTCTGTATTTGTGCTTGGGATTGCCCCTACCCAGGTGCAAGACCTTACATTTGGCTTCAGCAAGTACTCAACAGCACAAGGGAAGAAAATAAGAAAGGAAGCAAATGTGTCAAAAATAAACATGGACCTCATTTATCAATTGCCACCACAGGCTAAACAGACTCAGTCTGGGGAGAGTAAGTTTAATTTATTGCCAATTAAAACCAACCTAGAGTGGTGAGGTACAAAGGCAAAAGCTTCAACACCTTTCCCCTAGGAAACCTTTCTCAAACTCCACTTCTTCACTCCTAACTCTTCTGCCTTCTCTTCCTGTCTCAAGCAGCTCAGGGGATAGGACACAGATGGTTTGCAATCAGTGCAGAACAGTGGAAGCCAAACCTCTGCTGGGTTTCTAAGGCTGGAAAATGAGTGAGATGGATAACACTGTAGCACCCTGAAGGGGCAGTGACATCTGATCCTCCTGTCATGGACTACAGCAGCCACATATTACCATACATACACTGTGTCTAAGGCTGCTGTGCTTCATAGGCAGCTACAATATGATGTGTCTGATATCAGGAAAAAAGAGAGGTACCTTATTATGAGTATCACCAGTATTTAGTACCAGGAAGTGTGTGTGGAAGAAATAATCACAATAATCAAAAAATAAAACAAAGAGGACTCAAATGCAGAAATATCCATTTCTGTCTACGCTTTTTCTCAATGTATGCTAAACTGGGAACTACACTAAATAAGTAGCCTAGAGTTCTTGACAGTAAATATAGACTCAGACAGAGAAGACAGAAAAAAATTTATATAGGAAAAAGAAACAAAACAATGCCAATAAAATATTTTGCATAAAATAGCCACTAAAAATCAGAAATCCTGCTATTCCTCTACTGACTACATAAAAAATCCTATCCATGGACAATCTGAGGTTTTAAATCAGATTTCATAATTGTTCTTGTGTCAGCAAGAGCTTACTAGTCAAGGAGGAAAGATGACAAATTGAAGAGGTAATGGCTTTTCTACAATATTTTGTTCACAAAGGAAAAGAGAAAATTTATGAAGGTGTATTCTTTGTTCATGTAGGCTTCTTTTTTCTTTGTGATTGTTCTATTTCATTTACAAAACAAAATGTGGTTTTGTTTCTCAGAATTTGCCCATCCTGTAGCTTAACAGCTACAATGAAGAAATTTTGGGTTTTTAAATCAAGTAGTTTGTTTCTTGTCACCCAAATCACTTTTTATACAACCTCTCTAGATTAACTGCATTTACATAAAGTGTTTCTGCCAGTACTGCTGCATCAATGGAAAATGCAGATATTTAAAATCACTATCACCAGAGCTATGCTGCAGAGTAAACCTGAGTGTATTTTCACTGTGTCACCTCTGATGAATGGGATTACAATTGTTTTGATAGATTGAGCTAACTACTTGTTTATGCATATACACAAAACCTGTCTTGCATTTTTTCTCATAAATTATGCAGGATTATCCTCTTGAAATGACTTTGCCTGTCTGACATACCCAACCTTTAATCTTCCTCAAATGCATGGCATTGACTCACACTTCATAGGTCTGACAGAGAAGGATCACTCTACTTTTCCATTCGGGATTCCAGTTTCTTGTAATAGTAAACAGTGTATTGCTCAAAAAACCCCCAAACTCAAACCCAAAACAAAACCAAACAGAAAAAAAAAAACAAACACAAAAAACAAACACAAAATCCTCACAACAAAACAAACAAACAAACAAACAAAACCAAATGAAACCAAACCAAAAAAACTCCACCCCAACCCCCCTGGAAAAATTCTAACAACAAAAGGAAGTAGAATGTATGGCTCCAGGCAACAGAATCTATGCTTCTCTAAAAACAATGTAAATGAGTGGAAATACTCAATTTTGCTCTGTGAAGTCCTAAAAAAATCCAAAATGATCTGAAGTGACAAAAAGTAGTTAGGCTTGCAATCTTTTTTCACTATCAGTAAAAGACAGTTTATGTGACTTTTAGCTCTTGCAAAAATAAAAAAAAAAACTAGGGAGTTAAGTTACAAAAGATTAACTTTTTCAAAATTTATTATGCAGCCTATAGTCATCATAAAAAGCAAGTTACATCAATGAAACAAAGGCAGTTACGTGAACCATATAAAAGAAATTTGGAAAAAGTAAAAAACCCCAAACCAACTGTAAATACTTGTAAAAAAAAAAAAGAAAGATTGTAAATGGACACATATCACCAATGATGTTTCAGTGCACAGCCTGAACACATATATTTTTTATTGAAAAATATTTAATGGACAATTAAAATTAAAGAAAGCATTGCAATGCATCTTGTTGTCTTTTTATACTTGTCTTGGAAGGAAATACTTTATAATTTTAACCGTGCAACATGTAATTTAGATGTTCTTCTTTAACAGGCAACAATGCAATTTGAGATTAAATCTACTTTAGTGACAATCCCTTTCTTAAAGTATTATTTTAAATCTTTGGTAAAGTTATTTAAGAGGAAGAAGAGGTGGAGCCTTCTGATCCAATATGTCTAGTCTGGCATGTTAAATTAATATAATCTATTGGCAATTTCTAATGACCTTCTAGCTATTACATGTATGAAAAATAAATAGAAGTGTCACAAAAACATTTAATCTGGAAACAGTCTTTTTTGTTTGTCTCTCCATTAATAAAGGTATCTTAAAAAAAAATCCTTATTGTGAGGCATGTTCACTGAACTGTGCTTGTGTCTACTATGATTATAGTCTTTGGAGCTCTTTGAATAATTTGCTTCCCAAACCTGCCTTGTTCCTGCTGCTGACAATCACTGTGATAGCATATGATATTTGACCTTTCCACTGATGTCACCCACAATAGGCCTTACAGAATAACGATTAAAAAGAATCCCAAGCCCCACAAAGCAATATACTTATGTGGAAATGAAAGATAAATCTCCAAGTTCCTTTTGCTAGATGCAGATGCTTTAAAAGTCCATAAAAAGCTTCCTGCTTTTGCTGTGGATAGCTCTTGGGCATATTTGCTCACCCAGCATGAGTGAGCAAATATGCACATGATGAAAGGAATTTATTGCATACAATGCTTTCAGATGTGGAAAGCTCTTGTGGAAAAGGAAGGAATAACAGCTTGGTGATCAAATTACTCATAGTTCAGTCAGATGAGAATAGATTCTCATCTAATTCTGGTTTCAAGGTATTAATGTCCTAATGGCACTAGCAGAATGAAATGAGGTATTTTAAAGTTTCCAAGCAGAGAACTACATAAAGGTGGATCCTTGACATTCTGTCTCTAAATACCACCCAGAAATTTTTAAACTTAGCATTCTGTCATCAAAATGGTAAGAAAAAGAATCAGTAAGAAAACTCATAGAATTTATGAGGCACTTATATTTTGAGCACTTATATTTTGGATACAGTAAAATTCTTTTACTGGTTTTATAATTGTATGTTGTTGTAAACAAATTCCATTATATAATTTGTAAACGCTTAGAAATAGGGCTTCACAAGAAACTGAGTTCAATTCTTTAAGATTTCTCTCAATGAATACTTTACATGCTTCACAGCAATGATAGTCTTAGTCATGAGCATGTAAAAAGTCTATTAGTTTGCTTTTCCTTACATTTAAATTAAGGATTGAATGTTCCACATGATAAGCAGACACAATCAAATTTCAGCCAGCAATGTACCCACATGGCAAAGAAGTCCAAAGGCATCCTGGCTAATATCAAAGACAGTGTGAACAGCAGGGCAATGATTATGTCCCTGTACTCATCACTGGTGAGGCCACACCTTGAGAGCTGTGTCCAGCGTCCAGTTCTGGGCCCCTCACTTCAAGAAAGACTTTGAGGTGCCAGAGTGTTTCCAGAGAAGAGTGATGAAGCTGGTGAAGGCTCTAGAGAGTGAGTCATATGAGGAGCAGCTGAGGGAGCAGGGGTTGTTTAGCCTGAAAAAAAGAAGGCTTAGGAAAGATGTTTTAACTCTCTACAACTGCCTGAAGGGAAGGTGTAGGAAGGTGGGGGTTGGCCTCTTCTCCCAAGCAACCAGTGATGGGATGAGAGGAAATGACCTCAAGATACAATGGGGGAGGTTCAGGTTGGACATCAGAAAGAATTTCTTTACTGAAATTATTGTCAAGCATTGGAATGGACTTCCCAGGGAAGTGATGGAGTCACCATCCCTAAAAGTGTTCAAGAAATGACTGATGTGACACTTAGCACTATGATTTGATTGACAGCATGTTTTTGGTCAAAGGTTGGACTCAGTCACCTTGGAGGTCTTTTCCAACCTATTACTAAGAAATACCTATATTACATTTTTGTTCACCCAGCATGGAAGAACTGAGGAAAGGAATGTACTGCATAGAGTGCTTTCAAAGAATTGAAAGATACAGAGACAATGCATGACACAGTTTTCTCTAACAATTTACAATTAACAATGTGGACATTTTTAATAATTTATTTAGGACCTTTGCACCTAAACAAGTCAGGGCAATTTTGAAGCTGCAGGATATAAACAGTTGTTAATTAAAAATTCAGCTTATATAAGATAGGAAAAAAACCCTCCAAAATGAAATATTTAATGATAGACTATAGGTTCAGAGTTTGGACAGATGTTCTTAAGAGGTCAAAGCAATTTATAAAAAAGGATTAATAAATAACAAGTTTTGCTTTTAACCACTATGAAACTTTTTCTCCCTAGTTCAAGTTCCAGCTGAGTCAAAGACAAACTCTTCCAATTTGCACATTTAGACATGATTTCAATTATAGATTGTGAATAAAGTAATATTCTCTTTTAGCTTACTTATTTGTATTCATATGTTAAATTCTGGATTCCAGGATATAAAGTGGAGAAAGTTCCATGCATAAATATGTGGTGGAAAAGTTTCAAAACAAAACTTCCCAAATATGCCAGGGGTTTTTTTGCTGTTTTGCCTTGGTTTTTATTTTTTTTTTCTCTTCTTAAAGCAGATGTAAAAAAAAAAGGCTCAAATACAACAAAAGCTCCATGAAAAGATATTTCAATATCTTGTTCAGTCAAGCTCTTTAGATTTACTTTTCAGAAGAATTTTTTCTCTTTCCAGTCAGGATAATAATTAAGAAACTACACAGAGTTAATGTGCTTTCATGCTCCAGGCTGTATATATTTTAATGAAGATCAAAAGAAAAGGAAGAAAAGGAAGGAAGAAAGGAAGAAAGGAAGAAAGGAAGAAAGAAAGAAAGAAAGAAAGAAAGAAAGAAAGAAAGAAAGAAAGAAAGAAAGAAAGAAAGAAAAAGAAAGAAAGAAAGAAAGAAAGAAAGAAAGAAAGAAAGAAAGAAAGAAAGAAAGAAAGAAAGAAAGAAAGAAAGAAAGAAAGAAAGAAAGAAAGAAAGAAAGAAAGCACTTTCCGCTTTGGGCTTTTGTTTGATTTTTTGGTTTTTTTGTCTTGAGGATGGAGGAGCATTGATTGTTAGGGTTTTTTTGCTTGGAAAATTTATTTAACTAACATTCCATTCAAAATGCTACATATTTTGAATGGAATGTTAGTTAAATAAATTCTAAATACATTTTAAAGGAAAGGAAAGCGACATCCTTTCAAAATGAAGATTTGATAGCGTAGATTTAAAGAAATGCTTGAAAGTTATTCTTCTAACCAATGGTTTTCAGATACAAGCTCTGCCAATTTTCACTGAAAGTTTCTGCAAAATTTACGCTTCAATAAATCAAACTCTAAATCGAAACCTAAAACAAAAGCATGACAATGAACTCTACACTGTTTAAAGTGTTCTGAATGACTTGACTAACATCAATGAGTCTTTGTAACAACTTCCACGACAAAATCTAATCCTTCAGGTAAAAGGGAAAGAAATAGTCCCTATTAGAACAAGGCTGAAAACTGCTTTCACTTGACAATACCTTTTTTTCCCTTGACATTGTGATCCTGATTATGATGCATTTGTGATGAATTTGACTAGTCATAGAAATCAAGTCTGTAACACTTAACACTTAACACTTAATTCTCATTCCCCTTTCCACAGAGCTAGTTTCATAGATTTAATTAACAGTAAACAAGTAAACACAGATAAAAATTTAAAATATTTTTTACCCGTGAAATCTACCAGAATAATTTCTCATTCAAGAGAATCAGAGTTAATATTATATAGATGAGATCTATGACTTGACAATTGTAGTTTCCAAAACAAATTGATGTTTGAAAGTCACATTATCCAGACAATATACAACCTCTATACAAAGATGCCTAATTATATATAGTTGGAAAATATTTTAAACCCACAAAGCAGTTAAGTTTGGATTTTAAACCACTTCACTGTTCAAACTAAATCCTTTTCCTCTAGTATGCAATACCCTAAGGTTTTGTTGCTTTCTTGGATCATCTTTGGTTTTTGGGTTTTTTTTTGGTTTGGTTTTTTGTTGTTTTTCTAATTAAAAACATTGTAAGTATGCTACAATAACAAAGCGTGTATGCAGTACTAATATCAGAAGACTAAAAGAATCTAAATATTTCACCCCTTTTTCAAGTAAAGTAAAATTAACAGGACACTTAGATATGGCAAAAATTGGATCACAATATAATATATATTAATTCTATATTTCCCACTATTATTTTACCTGACACTCCTTGTAGCTTTGAATGTCAGGTATTTCAGTCATTATTGCCATCAAGATCTCTTGCAGAGATATTTTAGAAAATATTCATAGCCATTGAGAAGTGTTCTACCTCTTTGTTCACTGAACCTCTCAAAGAAATAAATATGGAAAGTATATGGAAAATACTTTAACTGAAGTTTCTTTATCTATTTTGTCTATTTTACTACAGTCAGTGAAGTTTCACATAGTTATGTGTATGAAAACTTTAAGCTGCTTTTCTTTGTGTGGTTTCTATTTTTCTGAAAACCAGCAATAAAAATTTATGGGATCTTTATGCTTCACTGTTTTGTTTGCCTTTTCTTTGCACAGTATTTTCTGTGCATCTCTGTTACGGTTGTCTATTGACTGCAACAGTTTTCTGATATTCTGCTAAAGCTATTGGGAAGTAAGTTTAAATTAGCAGAATATACAGGTGTATGCATTCCTTTCTTGTTATCAGTTGCTGACATTCTTCTACCTTTTACTCGCAGTAGAATCTTACATGCATTTTAAATTTTGCAAAGATGAAGAAAAACGAAACAGAACCAACACAGTTTGCTCTTATGAGACTAGCAGCAAACAGTAAATCTTTTTTCTGGCTTTCATATGAATGTTGGCCTGAATAAAGAAGAATCCCTACACAAAGCTTGGACCACTCAGAACTCTGCAATAGTCCTGTGCTTAGCTCCAATAAAACTAAATGCAGCTCACTGTTCCTGAATTTCTCCTTCCAGACAGATTCCAAGATAAGACAATGAGCATCATTACAGAAAAATAACTGATAATTTATTGAGTGTGAAACTGACTCTTTAGATCTTAATAATGCTTAAATGGAAAGTAATTTTTAATAAGTCTTAGCTGATCTCATGTCAGGTAAATGTATGCTTCTTGCAAGACAAACACAGAGCTGATAACACAGAGATGTTTTTGTTATTGCTGAACAAGGCTTTCACACAGCCAAGGCCTTTTGTGCTTTTCCCACTGCCTCGCTGGTGGGGAAGCTGGGCATGCACGGGAGGTTGGGAGGAGGCACCGCCAGGACAGGTGACCCAAACTGACCCAAGGGATGTTCCATGTGAATGGGATGTGACATCATGCTCAGTGTATAAAGTGTATAAAGTGGGGGGAAGAAGGAACAGTTGGAATGTTGGTGTTGGTCTTCCCAAGTCACCATTACATTCTCCCGGACATGGCTGAACACCTGCCTGCCCATGGGAAACAGTGAATTAATTCCTTGGTTTGCTTTTCTTGTGCACAGCATTTGCTTTCTCTATTAAATAATTTTTTTTTAAAAGAGTTACATTTTTAAGTCCTGTTTACTCTCTTATAATTAAATCATTAAATCAATTCAATCAATTTCATTAGTATTTCTATTCTACTTCAACTGGGTCTTCAACTACAAAGAAGATAGAAAGATACCCCCACAGCAGCTAATCTTGAAGTCTAAGGAGCTTCCAAATTTCTTAGTTAGTAGCATCCATCAGATCACCAGATCAGCTTTGGTAACCCATGGCCTTTGCTGAACCAAAGATCTATTTTCAGTTTTCCTGTAAATTCACAGGGGCCATCATCAGTCAACAGAACTATTGAACAGTTAAAGAACAATTCATTGATAATTATTATTTTTTAATACATATTTATTTTTTATTATAATATTTTAACTGTGTGCTTGGAAATTTGTTTTTAAAATTCTCAGAGATGGATCTGTTGGTTGGCTTCTGGTCAGCATTCCTGAAAAAGAAATTTGTATATATTAGAGTCAGATATATTATTATTAATTGTAGGAAAGACCATGTTTATTTAAAGTCTGTCCCTTCAAGTTCTCTCAGAGCTCACCATTTTGATAAAGAAATGATAACACTTTTGTTTTGCTAGGGCTATCACGGGGTGATCCAACATAGTGTAGGCCCTGATCCCTTCATCTTGTGTGTTTTATAAAGCTCTAAATCTGCCTGTCAAAAGAAAGACCAGAAAGGTAACAACTGCTAGTTAAATCAAATCACTTCCACAATTCAGGCAAATTCGGTTTGCATGTCGTGCACCTTAGCCCAGGTCCATGCCAGCAAGAAAGATTGTGTTCAATCAAGGCTAAACTCATGGGTGAGCAAAGCACAGTCCAAGAATAGCACAGAACATGCTGTCTGCTAGGATAGCTTTTTATGGACAAAAGGATATTACTCAGACTTGTGTACAGATATGGCTGGAAACAAGTGCTAAGATTTTCATGATAATCAGTCTTAAGGATGAGTCTAAACCTAATCAATTAAAATACATTTATGGTTACTTTAGGGATGAATTTCAGATTTTCAGTATGTCCAATTTTAATTCATATTTCCAGGATATTTTATTTTTCTTTGAAAATAAGCTGTAATAGCAGTAGGAATACCTATTGCAGCAGGATCTAGGAATCAAAGGTCAGTTGCTTTTAATATAGACTTTTTTAATATAAAAAACATTGCCATTACAAGTACTACTAATTTTATGAGTTTTAATGAGTATTATAACTCCTGTAACTAGGATATATTGCCAACACTGAAAGAAGGATGTCCCACACTGAGACATGATCTGTTTAAGAAAACAGTCATGCTTAACATCATTTTCTTATGGGCACTGGAAAGAAATAAATGTAATAAATTTAACTCATATTGTTAGGGAAAAGTATATATTTAAGTTAACTAGTTTCATAATTTCAATATAAATTTAATTCAGACATGGTTGTTTATTTTTTAGACTAAGGTCTTAAGTTTATCTATATCATTTATTTTTAAACTGCATAGTAGTACTTCAAAAAAAACCCTCAAAAACGAAATAAAACAAAAGATTAATCTGATACTTTAAAGTCATCACTCATGATTAAAAATCTAATTTTTGTTATCCCCTTTCTTTCAGTCTGGGTCTTAACCCAGCTCTGTTCTGTCTTGCCTTTCTCTTTTTAGAGTACACAACCTTATGAAGAGGCTCATTTATGGTTGGTGAGACACAACTACACCTACATGAGATAAATAAGAATGTTAGAAGTCAGAAATACAGTTTTAGTGCTAAAAAGGTAACATTTTCATCCATGCAATACAATTAGCATTGCAAGTTTCACTAGGATCTAGAACTAATATGTTCTAGGATCTAGAACTAATTAGTTCTAGGATCTAGAACTAATATGGAAATATATTCCTTCTGAATGTTAGAGGACCAAGATTATCATACATTTAGTATTTATGCCTTATTCATCTATGGGAACCTTCACGAGGTAATGTTACAAAAAAGTTTATAAATTAATAAATCAGGAAAGGATCATGCATTTTCCACACCAAAGAAGAGTGCTAATGAGTAGGTTGCAGTGAATACTCGCCACACCTAAGGCTTGAGGATTTAATACACTTGTAGAGTTAATACTCTTGTTAGAAGCCAATAAAGAAATAAACTTTAGCAGATCCTTTGCCATTCCTAAAATCCTCCAGCATTTCTAACACTATTAAAATTTTGCCCTACTTTCTAATGGGGAAGCTTTGCATGTGTATTTAATGAAATCTTTCCTCCAAGAACACAGTTCAGCTACCTTCTAGATCATTGGTCTAATAGAGACGTGGCAGCCACCTAGGAATTTTTGTAAGATCACAATTTTGGTATCTATGTGGGGTCGGAAGAATACAATCTTTCCCTGTGACCTAAGCAATCTGATACATATTTTGAAAAAAAAAAGTAATGAACATTTAGAAGTGTGTAGAAGAAAGACCACTGCCTATTTAAACCAGCAGCTAAAGATATTGTATGTGAAATTCCAATATTCAATAAACCAAGGATCTTATAAAATGTCACAGAAAACTGCAGTAGCAATTGCAGAAAACCAGCCTAGTTTTAACTTGGAGAGTATGAAATTGTGTATTGGGTGTGCCTGGCAGTGGGGCTGCAGGGCACACTCTGTGAGGAGAGGCTGGGCTTGCCCTGTGCCAGATGATTCCAGGTGGCTCCAGCTGGCCTCAAGAGACCCACAGTAGGACACAGACAAGCCCCTCAGCCAGGCTGGTGGTGGCTCTGTGAAAACATTACTAAGAAATCAAATATTTATCAATAAATCAAAAATCCATTATAAACAAAGTTTAAAGAATTGCCTGATTAGCAATACTTGAGCAATCAATCAGGTGTATGTTCTGCTTTTAATTTACTGTCCTATTTTGTAACTTTCAACCCAGAGGCAGCAGAGATATTCCTCAGATGACCTCAGAGAACCTGGATTGTATACAACCAGGTCTGTGACATGCTGGATATTTTCTACAAACTGCTTGAGGAAACTGGTTACTTCTGAAACCCTTGTCTGTCCAGTTATACTTTCTTCCCCTGTTCCTTTCTTTTGAAGAAATTAGATGCAGAAAACCTATGTAATGGCCAATTCACTTGATATTTTAGTTGATAATCGATAATATATAAAGTATCTATCCTGAAAAAAACCCAGCACTTGTTAAGTTGAAGAAAAAGAAATAGGAACTGGCCCTTAAGTGAATGCACCCACAGACACTTGGCATAAAAAAAAGAATAAAAATGACATGCTGACCATTGGAAAGATTTTTATTATATTTTTAAACTAGCTATAATGCTGCAACCTTTCAAAGAAAACAAGCACTCATATAAATATTTAAAGAATATAAATACGTTAGAAGTTTTCCAATATTAAAAACTGGATGAATTGAGGGTGGAGCAGTTAACATATATATATATCTGAATTAATTATAATTCTACCAATTCCTAAACATTGAAGAAGCTGTACATATAGTATATAGTATAGATGTTATTTCAAGTTATATTTTAGCTGCAGATTCAGCTATTCAAGTAAGATCCTATCACAATGACACTGATTGATATTTGTGCATCAACTTTAAAAGCCTTTTTTTTTCCCCTTTGGTATAAATGATGTGCTTAATAAGACAGAAATAAAATACTTCTAAATAAAGTCAACACATCCTGGTACATCTGAAGAGTATAGAATCAAAATAATCTGAAACTTAGTGTTTTCTGCCCATGTAGTTTCCTCCAAGGTTGAAGGAGAATGTCTTGTCAAATATTATCAATAAGACTGACATGGGCTAAAAAGCACTGTGACCCCCAAAGAAGAGAACAGGTAAACTACTATTTCCATATGACATATTTCAGAGTCTATTTCTCAAAGAAAATCTCTATGCCTTTTAAACACCATGGGGTTTTTTTTTCAAAATTTCTGATGATGAGAACACGCTCTTGATGAGAGCTATAACCAAAACCTGTATATCTTAGTATGTACTCCAACAAAATTCATAACCTGCTTTATATTTTATGAGATGAAACAAGGAGAGAATAATTCCTTGTTGATGTCATACTATGAGCAAAGCACAATATAAAAAATTTAGAAATATAGTTAAAAGAAAAATAAATACAAAGACATTCTGCTAGGCTCCAGATATCAAATAAACCCTGTATTTTATGCTAATTTGCAAAGAATAAGACTAAAACTTTACATCTCTACATAAAGTATTATAGTTACCACTTAGCCTTGCATGAACCCATAAACCAAACAGAACCCTAAAATCCCCACAAATTTTATACCCAAAGTGTTCAAGGTATAACAGGTCTTTTTCAATATATAAGTTAAATGAGCCATGTTTTCAGGGTGTTGCAAACATATGCAATTTATTTTCCAAAACCTGTAATTTGGGCATAGTTGAAAAATGGGCAGAAAAACATATATATGTTTTTGTCTTTCATTGAAAATCTTCCTTATTCGTTTTGCTGCAATATTGAGATCTTACTGTTTTCTAGATAGCTAGCATTATTTCAGGCAAATCTTAGTATCACTCAAGTCCTTCAATTTAATATGAAAAACAAATTATCAAGATCTATTTTAGGCTGTCATTCAAATATAACAAAAGTTGTTTCCTTTCTACAGCTTCTTTTTTAATTTCATTGTTTTTTCTTAAGTTTTTGTTATATTTTTACTTACTAATGTAGGTCTTTTTTGCCATATATAAAGCTATTTTTCTTCTCTATCTGTTTAACAATGAAATAGTGCTATAAAAGGCAAGAAATTTTTCACATAAGGACATGCTGCCATCTGACAAAAAGGTAGTCAGCCTTTTCCTTTTAAAAAATATCTGAAGGCAAATTGATCAAAACAACCTGATGTATGCTAACAATTACTTTGTAGACATCCTCAGGAGACGATTCTATGCTATGAATTCTAAATGGACAGGAGTTTGCTACCTTGGTGCTTCAGGGTACACCAGCACAATCTAACTGTGGGCAGTGCAATGCCAAGCTTACAATAACAAGCCCTACTGAGAGCCAGTGTAATTGCACAGACTTACTACCAGCATTATATGCAGACACAGCTTGCTTTGGAAGTCTAGACTGAGCTTTTTCTGCCAGTAAAATGACCCATAGAGCTGCCTTAAATGGAAAAACCCCAGTCTTCAGGAGCTGACTTGACTTTACATGCCTTATTGTGTAGGCACAGGCTGCACACTGTCATGTGCCCTGGGTGCTTTGTGTTGCTGTCATGAGCTGCTTAACTCTCCCCAAATCTAGTCCAAACAATCCAGACACTTTTCTCCCACTCATTGAGCTTTTTAAATACCATACACCTTCCTAGAATAGAATACCACCTCAAAAGTGTGGAAACTAGGTAGGGGGAGAGCAGAAGGGAGCCCTCTCCATAAGACCGAGGGTGAAAACAAAAGGAACTCAGAAGAAATAAAATAAGTTCTGAGAATAAATAAGTACAATAGTTTTAAACCACCAAAACCTAGATTAATCTTTTACAATTTTTATAAAAATGAGCCTTGTTATTTTATCTTGTTCCTCGTGTACAGCATTCATAAGCATTATGGTTCTTATGCTAAATTCATGTAAAGATAAATCTTATTTTGAAAATAGGTTTGAATTAATGTTTTCTCTATAAATAAAACTCTCTATAATGACATATTTTTAATGTTACCAGGTTGATCAGCTGACTTATTAGCTAATTTACAAATAGCTTCTCAGCACAGTATTGATTACAGCAAGAAGACAAAAATGCTGTCTTTTAAAAGAAATGCTGTCTTTTAAAAGAAATTTAAATGTCTGTTTCTTGTAGAAGGAAATATGGAAGCTCTCTTACATTTTGTGCCGATGGAACTTACTGTCTTTTTTCCATCTTTTTTTTTTCTCTCCCCCAAATCCACCTCTGCATTGTCACTTTATGAATACTGAAACACAATGCTAAAGGAAGGAAACACAGTTTAGCAAATGCTCCCTAACCACAGAGCCTGTCAAACATTTCTGATCACAGTTTTTGCTGGCAGTAAGCCTTCAGCTGTTTTAAGGAAGTGTGACACACAATTTTCCACTCTTCTTTGTAAAATCACATCACTTTTTAAGGTTAAGTTTGTAAGAGAATTATGAAAATTATTTGAAGATGATCCAGTCAGTTTGTTTCATGTAACTAGCCCCCCATCGTCTTGCAAGACCAAAGCCTAAGAACAGTGCTCTCTAAAGATGAAATAACTGCTATGTGTGCTCCCAAGGAAGTTTCAGAAGATGCTGTCTCTTTTTAAGTAGATCTGGTCACAGTTCTTTCTGATGAATAAATTAGTCTGATTTTTTTCTTCAGTATAAGGTTTAAATTATAGACCTTTTCTTTGGTGGAGAAATGAGACTTTCAAATCACAAGTCAATGTCTTTATTTAATTTAATTTAATTGCATTCTAAAACAAGGTAAAAAATTAAGTATGTAAAAAAAAACCCTAAGATTTTTCATTTATTATTTTAAATTTTGTTTAATTCAATGAATATTAACCACCTTTGGAAAATCAGATATTGGTATAAGAGAAGTATTTTTTAAAAATGTAAATTCCTTTAAAACTCATGCCTTTTAATATTAAAATATTTTTAAATGTGCTTCTTGCCCTTTTATGTGTCGTCTCTGAATATTCAATGATTAAATTTTATTGAAAAGTTCTTAAATGTTTTTTTTTATTTCCAGTTTGACAGGCTGAGGAAAAATCACTTCATACTCTCAGTCTTATAACTTAATTTTTTCACATACTGACATTATTGTTGAGAAATTAAACTGCAGTGGCCATGAAAAATTAAGATCATTTTTATTCCCTGCTGCTTATTTCTTTCTTTAAAAAAGACTTTGCTTAAAACAAGGGATATCTAATTACAGTCAAATTTGAATAGCATTTAATTGTAATGTTGTATTTGTTCCTGACTACCTTTAATATTGCAATTATTTACGTTGGTTTAAAAGCTAATATAAAATTATAAATAAATACATGTTGGTAATATTAATTTCTAATAATTTAATAATAGTGTTTCCTCATAGTATTTTCTCATCCTTTCTATAAGCATAGAAACATTTGTGCTGTATGTATGTTTTATTCTTTATGTACAACTATGTTTTTGTCCTCTTTGCACATATTCCCTTAGACAAATGCATGTTGAGAGGTTTGGATTTTTTTCAGTAGCCATATTACCAGATCTGAATATCAAAGAGAGGCTTTAAGAGTAAAAAAGCAAATTTGATAAGCTGATGAGCACTTATGCAGGACCTGAGAGGGAATATTTAATCACAGAACAGCTTAGGTAAGAGAAGGCCTTTAGGACCATTGAGTCCAACCAGTGTCTAACATTGCCAAGTCCACCACTGAACCACATCCCTGTAGTCACATCTACATACCCTTTAAATATCTCCAGGGATGGTAACTCAGCCACTCCCCAGTCACTCCATTCCAATGCTTTATAAACCTCTGGTGATGAAATTTTTTCTACAATCTAATCTGATATTGAGAAGCCCATATGTTAGCCTGAGTAACTGATATTTATGTCCACATATGCTCCTCTGGAACAGACTGGAATACTCTGATGCCTAAAGATTTAAAACCTTTTTCATATTTGTAGTTTTATAAATTTTTAATATACAGTAATATAACTTCCAGTATTTTTCCTACCCTTTTTCATAGTTTATCTAATTCCTTTCTAACACATTTCTGAAATTCTGTTTTGTCTCATTTTGAAGAAGTGAACCTCTGATAAGGTTTTGTTTTGCAACCAGAATCTGAGAGGATATAGCAAGAAATAAGGCAAAGAAGCCCCTGGAATTATTCCAAGGGGCAGACCCAAGGGGGCAACTGAATCTCTTCTTGGATGTACCTGCTAGATATAATAATTAATTAACCTTATAAAAATTGTATTAATTTGATTTTGTGCATATGCAATGCCATATTTTGTGCACCTGAAAGCTTTCATTAAATAATTGCTTTTTTATCCTCCCACTTTAATTCTGTTGTAAGGGTTTTTTTTACTTTTGTTACTAGGCAACAACCCCATAGTGGATGGCCTGCACTGCACTCTAGTGGATAGCATGAAAGAGAGAGCATTCCTACCTGTCAGTGGAAGACACATGGTTTGGTTTGTCATTCAAGATCACAGCACAGGAGAGACAAAGAACCTTTCCATGGATGGTGTAGGTAGAGTGCATCATGGGAATTGATTTGGATTCTGTCTGATGCTGGGAAACAATGGAGCTCTCAGCAATTGATGGCATCTGATTTGCTCACTATCTATATTTTTCTTCCAGCTTCCAATTCTACTTCACTATTTACTGGCCAGTTTTTCTTTGTGCTGTCTGAAAAAAACCCTACACTCTGCACAAATATTTGATGCACACTTATCCTCAGTCAGAAATAATTTCACCCACTTATTAAATCAATCATTAGAATGGGAACTCCCTACCAACTATACTGGGATTTTAAACCTTCAAGATTCCCAAATCTATCAGAAGTAGATAATTAAGCAGTAGGGTAGTGTATTAACATGTTCCCGAACATGTTATTTGCTCATACAACTGCTTAACAACTAAATTAGAAGAATAAGAAAATCTGAATTCTAAGTTCACTTTTGAACTGGAATTTTAAAACTATAATTTTTTTAATCTGAGTCATTCAGAGAAAAATGGAACATTGTTAACCTATCCCTTTAAATGTGGCAATCAATGTACACAGGTATTAAAATTAGGTTCAATTTACTTTTCAGTGTCATCTTGTATTCCCTGTATCAAAAGTATAATGTTAACTATCTTTTACTATTGCTAGAAGTGGATATTTGAAATAACATGTGTGTAGAATATCCAATATTACTGTAAATAATACTGTAATCTTAAAAAATGTCAGTATAGGTATATTTATATGTATTTTCTTTTAAAAATATTAAAATAAACTTGTTGATAAAAAGAAAAAAATGGGGTTTGAGAAATTTAATAAGTTTAGTCTTTGAATAATTTGTCAGTCTAGGATACTGCTATCTTGCATCAGTATCAAGTGCTCAATATTACAGCAATGTTCTTGCAGGCTCAGCTCCGCTGCTCTGGACATCTGGCAGATATGATGAACAACATGAATGCCTTAAGCCTTTTCTTTATGCCCATTAAACACATGGTGAATGGCTGACAGGTAGGCCATTGAAGTCCTGTAAGGACATGCTCAGGGCAAAGCCTCCACTGCGGTACCAGCTCCACAAAGTGCGAAGCTACAGCTGAAGACCATCTGTTCCAACAAGGATGGTGCACCATTGCCTTGAGAGTCTTTGAGAAACCTGGAACAACAGTGACTCTGTGCTGTACTACTGCTCTGGAGCAATAAAGGCACAATGCACTTGAAGAAAAAAAACAAAACATGGTGTGTGACTGCTAACATACTATGGCAGTCTGACTGATTTTTCATCAGCCAAGCCACAAAACAGGGGAACTTCAGCTATTAAAAGAATTATTCGTTGTATATTTATACAAATATTTTCTCATTCTAAGCAGAATAAATTGCTATCATTTATGTTTAAATAGAATCCTAAATAGCAATCTTGCAAGCCTAACTCTTAGGATTTCAAGTGAGTTCTACTAATCAAGCATCCTGAATACAGACTGAAAGAGCTGAGGTTTAAATAATAGTGGGAAAGTATTAAGCTAAAGTATTAGGCTAAAGATCTTCAGCTAAGGATGTAGAATGTTTTATGTTTACACTGGAATTCCATGGCAGTTTATATTTTAAAGTTTATTTTCACATATCATTATTACTGTTGATTTCGCATATATAAGTTGCATTTCAAACAACTGAATATTTATTAACACTACTTTAAAAATGTTTAAAATTTTGAACATCTTAAAACTAGATTTTATCTAAAGGAAGAGGAGCTGATTTATTTAATTTTATCTATGATTTCTGTTACTATTTCCTACATTAAATATTTTTCAAAATCCAGAAGAGTGAGTAACCATAGCAAGAGCAATATTTTCTTTACATTTAGGTTTAAATTTTCAGTCTTTTAGATCCCAGTGAGTAAAATAGATGAATTTTTCTCCTTATGGAGCCAATCATTGTTATATGAAAACAAGAGAGAAGGAGGGAAGATTATAATTGCTACCATTCAAAAGGGGATGTAAGTAAATGGCAGAAAACTAATCTTTAAGCATAGATTTTAATCTGATTCCTTTAAAAAAAAAAGTGAGACTAGCTGAGAAAAGATTGAAGATAGTGTAAAATTACAGTAACCTTTTTTAATGCTGGTGTACTTTTCAGTCAGAAAGGTTCCAAAACTATCTTTCACACCTCATTCATATCTTTTACTTAAAAATGGTCAAGATTCTCATTTAAGATTGAAATTTGACAGGAAAGTCTGTAGGCTAAATTCCTGGACTGTTTTTCATTAGATTACTAACACTGATTCTCAGACTCTAAATGCTTGGATTTGGTTGAAGTGTTTTATTGCAATCAGATATTAACCATTAGACAAGTACCTTGCTTACAAACAATGATTTCCTGAGGCCTTTTGGCAGCTGGGGGTATGCATATAAATTTTGAAAGAAATTAATAAAATGAAATTACTTGCCTAAGTAATTGAAATATAGTATTTTGATATCAAAAAGTTGATTTTCCTGTGAAAAGCGACATATTTACAGCCCTTTACTCACTCAAAAAGAATTAAGTGTTGTCTCACTAATAGTAATGAGCTTGTAGTAGCTGAGGACATAAAGAGGTAATAAGTAAGATTTTCCTGGAAAATTGTTGTTGGGCACTGGAACAAGCTCCCAGGTCACAGCACCAGCCTGACAGAGTTCAAGAAGTGTTCAGACAATGCTCTCAGGCACATTGTGTAGCTCTTGGGGATGGTGTAGGCAGGGCCAGAGGTTGGACTTGATGGTCCCTGTGGGCACCTTCCAACTCAGCTTATTTGGTGACTGTGTGATCTTGTGAAGGCAGCATCCTTTATATGGGGTCTGCATGGCCACTTTTTGTCAGCAGGGGACATTTGATGAGTGATGTCTCCTGGTCCTTATCTCAAACCATGAAGCATTTGTTACATTTTTTTCTTCCCTGTCCAGCTGGGGAGGGGAGTGAGACAGAGGCTTTGGGGGGTGCCTGGAATCCAGCCAGGGTCAACTCAGTACATCATCTGTGATGTGCCATGGAATAGTCCACAAGGAGTATAATTTTGAGCTTTTTAGGAGTGTTTTTTCTGTTATTTTTTATTTCCCCTGCAATTTTTATGGCTTAAAGAAGGAAGCTTACCTCTGTTTACAAAACCACAGCTACTCTGGATATGCCTATTTATTCCAAGTCAGTGTTAGACCAGATAATTTCCATAGCACTTAATTTCTTTCAGCTTATTTGTCACTATTCTCAAATTAGATTGATTCTTCTTTTAGAAAGCAAAGCTTTTTAACATTGCAGATCTCATCCCCTGAGTTAAAGCTCAAATGTTTTCTACAAAAGCAAAAAGCATTGGTAGGTTTCTTTGCCATAAAGAATTAGTGTGCTGCAAGAGTAGCACTCCAGACAAGCAATTTACTTATATAAACCTTATAAAAAAAGAAGAAATAGAGGAAAATAGCTTGGAAAAGAAAACAAACCAACCCTACAACATGTTTTCCTTTATAGCACCCTGGTTGGTTTATCCTATTTCTTGCAGAAGGTCTACAAGCTGTTGCAGTTGGCTATCTGTGGAAAGTCCTCAAGCTGTTTGCAAAAAATTTAGGTAAGAAAAATTACAGGTTTATTCCTCCCCTTCTCAGTGGTGGAGGTACAAGTTAAAATGCTTCCACAGATGTACTTAACCACCCCTGCATATTTTTAAAATAGTTTTTGGTGGGTTTAGCTATTTTAAGTGGTCTTCCTCATAAGAACAAAAAAAAAGTGATTCGGATTCACCTAGCTATCCATTAAGTCATTCAAAATTGTGTTTTCAGAAAAATAACATAAAAAAATTATTAAGAATAAACAAAATACCCCTAATTATGTAGTTCTAATAGCAATCAGAATTATTTCATACTGCTGCTATTTGGTTGGTGTCAAATATACATCCTCATCCCATACAGTAGAAGAGGAGGCATTTTTGTTTGTTTCAAATTTAAATTCATCAAAGAAAAGACAAAAGTTTTGGGGGGGGAAAGTATAAATCATTACAATTATTTGGATAATAAGATACTGGAACAAAAATAATTTGAAAAGCTTACATTGCATATACAGACTAGGTTGGCAATAGTAAGTATAGATATCCTAAAGATGCACCTGGGATAATCCTTGACAGATTCATTGAAATCTGCTCTGTTTAGTGATTTGAAAAAAAACAATAAACTAGATTAATAGCAAGGTGACAGACTTAAATTTAAGATAGGCATTAATATGGAATCACATCTAAACAGGATGCTTCAAGCAGAGTTCTGAGTTCAATAGTTAATAAGTATTTAGAAAAAATGTTTTTGATGTAATCCTACTTTTTAATAGTATTTTGAATATCAGACCCCTAAAGACCCACAAAAACTGACTTAATAGCTGTAAAAAATGTGTAACAAGGACAAAAACTTATCTTACCATAAGTTAATGTAATTGTTAGTTAATAACAAATCAATTAATGCAGTAAAATAGCCCTACAGTGGATATGAATAACGTCTTAAAATTCCTTTTGCTTCTTAAAGCAATATGTCAACCATTGTTTGGAGGGAAGATCCGACTAATTTTCACATGAAATGTGTCACAGATTTTAAGTACTGAACAATGAAAATAAAATTAAATGAAATATGAATATAGTAACACCTTAATTGCTCCATATATTCCCAAGAAATATAAGAACTTTTCTAGAGCTTCACTGTCATAAAATATATTTTATTGCGCTCAGTACTAGTTGGAGAAATGCAATATCTTGTGATATGAGCTCTTCATATTGTGTGACCCAGTGCAATATTGTAGCTTTAAATTTTTAATGAAAATAATGGCTTGGATGTAGAAGAACAGTTAGTGATGCATTATATTTTAAAAATGACAACAAACAAACAAACAATAAACAAAACAAAAAGGAAACCCCACAACAAAAAAACAAACCAACCCCCTAAAGAAGAAGGGTATTACACACTGACCATGTTTACCATGCATGTAGTGACATTACTTTTCAGTTGTTGGTTTTCTTGACTGTTAGATAGTCAGATTTGTTCAAGGTAGAGAAATACTGTCAATTAATTTAACAGATTTAGTATTGTAAGTAATTCTGTAGAATTGGGTTTTTAATTTGCAATGCCATAGAAAAGATGTAGATCCTTTCTGCATTTTTAAATTGCTGAAGATTTTTTGCTCATATGTTAGGAAAGTGCTAATTTTTAATTAATAGAAAAATAAAAAGTTTCTTTTTTTAATCTTTAATGCTTTACTAAGTTTGTACATCAGTGTCATTGGCTATAAAACATCAGCCATAAATTGGGCCATATGTTCTGAATCACTCTTAGTTCCCATCTAACTTTCAAGTTAGATGCTGTTCATTGAAATCTTGCCTATATCACTCCAGTCATGCATTTATGAAGTTTGTGGAGAGAAATCATAAGGGCAGAGTTACACCTCCAGAATCCTGACATTTTTCAGACTGAAACAAAATAAAGATTTGGATAAAACCTTTTGATAGAAATACAGAAAAAAAAAAGTACCTATTAGTTTCAGCTACCTAAAGGTTACAGGTATTTTTCATATAGAGTAGAATTATAGCTGATTTGCAGTTTGACTGTCTTCTGTTCAATATTTCAGCATTAATAATATTTACTTGTTTAGGAACCAGGCTAAATGTTCATCAGACTATAGAAAAGAACTTTCTTGCATTTTTTTTCGTTGGTTGGTTGATTGGTTCATTGGTTGGTTTGGTTTTAGTGCTTTGGGGGTTTTTGTGTTTTTTTTTTTTTTTTGAAGGGGGGTGTTTGGGGTTTTTTTGGTTTTTTTTGGGGTTTTTTTGTGGGTTTTTTTTTTTGGTGGTGGTGGTGTTGTTATTGTTGTTGTTGTTATTGTTGTTGTTGTTTTGGGAATTTTTTCATTTTTATGGATTTGGATGCCCAAAGATCATTCTGAGCAGACTGAATTAATTTTCCAAGTGATTCAGAGATGATCACAGCTACATTAACTGCATTAAGTGACAGTATTTTGAGTGGGTTTTCATTCTCTCTCCTGATCAACTTGATGGACAAATTAATTCAAAATTCTAAGAACATGCCTCGGTGATCAAGTATTCAACAAATACACTGTATAATGGTTACCATGTTTTCTAAAGTTAAGAAAACCTCACAGTCAGAGAGGTTTTAGATTGGTTTCATCAAGGGACTTCCATTATCAAGTCAATATCTATTACTTTTGTACTAATTTGTTTTCAGTCTCCCCTCTCCCAAGTTCCATTTGCCTTTTATTTCTACATATTTCCCCAGACAACTTTCTGTTGCTGATACAGCAATACATCAGCGACAGAGTGAATAAAATATAGATCAATCTCTTAAAAAAGTGAATTCTTCATATTACCCATTAAGTCAGAAGAAGAAAAACAGTATGGAACACAAGCACTTGAACTGAAAAGGCTTATGTTAGAAGGCATCAATCCAGTCAGCCTTCAGCCAAACGCAGGAGGTAGTAGTACAATTAACTGTGCTTGACAGGGAGTTGGCTGATGTATTCTGAGGCTGCTCTTGGCCATCTTTGAAAGATCGTTCAAGTGTGAGACATGCCTGAGAACTGGGTATGTTGGGTTTGTGTCCAAGGCTCTGTTAGTGGAGGGTGGAGGAGCTCGTAGAGCTTCTGTGGTGCCTTCTGTGCCAGAAGCTTCCTCTGTGTCCAAAGATTCAATGCCAGACAGCAAATGTAGTGTGAAGAGGAAGGAGCAGCAGAGACAAAGATGAACTGACCACACTCCCCATTCCTCATCCCCCTGTCCCACTTAGGGATAAGAAGTAGAGAAGGCAAGGAGTGCATCTGAACCCAGGGGATCAAGGTGTTTTAAGATTTGTCTTTCCTTTTCATTATCCTAGTCTGACTTTCAAATGGCAATAAATTAAATTAATATCCCCCAAGTTGAGCCTGTTTTGCCCTTTACAGCAATTGGTGAATGATCTATCCTTATCTTGATCCTGGAGTCTTTCATTATACTTTCTCTTCCCTGTCCAGCTGAGAAAGGCGACTGTTAGCCTGGCTTAGTAGACACCTGGTGGCCAGCCAAGGTTAACCACAACCTGGAGGAATGCAAAAGCCTTAACTTTTATATCTTCAAGAAGGGCAAGAAGAAAGACCCATGGGAAATACAGATCCATCAGCCTCACCTCAGTCCCTGTGAAAGTGATGTAGTAGCTAATCCTAGAAAACATTTCAATGCTGGTGAAAAAAAAAGCTGATAGTAGTCAGCATGGATCCAAATAGAGTCATGCTTGAAGAACCCAGTAACGTACAATGAATACATTTTCTTACTAGATGAGGGAGAGCAAAGAATATTGTCTACCTTGATTTCAGTAAAGCTTTCAGGATTGCATTTCATAGAGAATATGATAAAGGATGGGCTGGGTGAGCAAACAAATGAGGTGTATTAAAAACTGACTGAATGGCTGTGTCCAGAGGGTGAGGATCAGTGATATGAAGTCTAGTTGGAGACCAGTAACTATCAGCATACCTCAGAGTTAAACACTGGGTCCAATCCCATTCAAAAGACCTTCATTAATGGTCTGGATAATGGAGCAGAGTATAATCTGATCAAGTTTCTTGAAGATAAAAAACTGTGATTAGTGGCTGATACGCTAGACGGTCATGCTACCCACCAGAGGCAGGTTGGAGAAATGGGCTGGCAGGAACCTTGTGTAGTTATTGTGCATGGGAAGCTAAGTCCTGCTCTTATGGAGGAAAAAACACTATGCACCAATATATGCTGGGGACAGATCTGCTGGAAAGCAGCTTTTTAGGAAAGGATAGGGAGATTCAAGTGAACACAAAGTTGAACACATGCTAGCAGTGTGCCCTTACTGCCAAAGTGTCAAACAGTGCACTGAGCTGCATTAAGAAGAATGTTGCAGCAGGTCAAGTGAGATAATCCCTCCCCTCTACTCTGCACTAGTAAGCACCTGGAGTGCTGTGCTCAGTTCTGAGCTCCCCAGAACAAGAGACACATGGCCATACTGGTGTCCAGCAAAAGGCCACTAAGATGATGAAGCACCTGCCAAATGAAGAGAGGCTGTGAGAGCTGGGACCATTTAGACTGGAGAAGGCTCAGGGTAGATCGCATCAATGGATCCAAGTTCCTGATGGGAGGAAGTAAAGAAGATGGATCAAGGATCTTTTCAGTGGTGCCCAGTGATAAGGCAGGAAGCAATGGGTTCAAACTGAAACACAGGATGTTCCATTTGAACATCAAGAGACACTCTTTTAACATGAGAGTTACTGAGCATTGATACATGTTTCCAGAGAGGTTTTGGAGTCTTCTGTGGCCGCTATAAAATTGAAGGGACTTAATTATATTCAGTCAAATTACTATTTTCTGCTTCTTTGGATTAGCTCACATATTTGAAGGAAAGTATTTAAGGACAAAATACAAATATATCTATAACCTTCAACAGTAATCATAGCTGGTTTTTCTAGGTTTTTGCATAAAACATATTGGATACTTTCTTTACCTGAAAAGAGGTAATTTACTTCCATTGTTTTAAGCTTACTATTTACTTTATGTTATGCCTTTCTAGAAAGTACTTTCAGCTTTTATCTTGCTGATTTATTAGAGGTTTGCTTTAGAGGCTTGCAGCAAACCTTGACAGAACATTCAATTTAAGCTCACTTGAACCCTGTCAAACTTCCATGGCTTTTGATATTTCATCATTGTCAATGAATATGTGATTTATTTCAGAAAAATTGTTTTGGTACATTAGAAATTTTAAAAGTTTTTTTAAAAAAATATTTTCTTTTGATACTTGGAAATGAAGGATTGAGCTCAATAAAATGTAGTCAAAATAAGTAAAAAGTGACGTTTCTGTGATTTAAAAATTTTTAAAAAATCAACAAAACCTGCAAACTAATACAAAAGAAAAGAAAATAGAACAAAACCAAATGATACATTTTTAAATCAACCAAATTTAGTAGGTAAAATAGTTACTGAATAGCATATTTTGTGGCCATTCACCACATTTATCCTCAGTGTCAGGCAAGAGTTAACAATGAGCTATTCAGATTGGTGGCTAGGGTATTTTGGTGGTTTGGGAAGCCCTCTCATTCTAACTTTTCATTCTCCTAGGCATGTCCTTTGATTATATTTACAAAACGGTTAAATTAATTCTGCGGTTATTGGACATTGCTGAAGGTAATACATTGTAATAGTTTTTTCAATCAGCTTTCTAAAACAATTATTACCTCCGTCTTGTTTTCTTTTCTAAATTGTCCTGGTAATTCCTTGTTATGAAGTCTCATTCCTGTTTTAATTTTAATTTTTCATTTTGAGTCTTTCATCTAATGGCAGAAAGAAGTAAAACTTTTATTCCTCTGTAAAGGATTTTGACCTTTATTTTTCCATCTTGTAGTCTAAGGATAAAGACTACTCCTTCTGTAACAGCTCAACACTTCAAGGTGCTGTTAAGGACTATTTTGTCAATGATTCACAAATTAAAGACTCTGCTAGAAGTCTTTGACATGATAAGATATAACAGGTATAATAGAGACATTATGGGCAATCATGTCAGTTAGCCGCAGTGCTCCACTGGGATTCCACTGGGTAAAAAACCCAGAGTGAATCAAATGAAATTGTATATTTGATAAGGAGCAAATAAAATAAGTAGAACTCATTTCTAGCTTCACAGGGAGGATATGCTGGTCCTGATATCCAACAAATAAATAAAAAATACCTGAAATTCCATATATAACTTTGTAATTTCTGCTCAGTGCGTGAATTGATTTCGGGACTGGCTATGCAAAATCCCTCTGTAAAGAGTAACTGCAGAAAGTAATGAATACTCCGGAAAATCTGTGTCCCAAATTCTCTATTTATAAAATTGGACTTTTGCCCTTCATTAATCACTAGACCCCAAAGTGAATTTTTTCCTCCATGAAGAAGAGAGCAAACAGACAAAACTAAACCTTCCTTCTCATATGTAACTGAAATGCACAGCTCTTTTTCACAGGGATGAGCAGCTTTTACTGAAGGATATAAACACTGTCTCTTTAGAATGATTTAGGCCATAAAACTGTTCTCTGCAGCCTAGCCTAGGAAATACCAGTCAGTGTGTAAGCAGCACCTTTCTGCTTGCTTTCGTCACTCACCACTTCGTAAACAGCACATTCCAACAAAGTGCTCACATGTGCAGCTGGTCTTTGAAGTGTTGAATATTTGATCAATCTTCTAAGATATTGATATTTGACACATACTAAAATGTCCCCTTCTACATACGTATGCAGAGGTTTGTGTTTATATACACACATTCATCACAACACAGTCAATAATGCTTGTCTCGGATATGTGGGAATTTTGAAAGCACTGTGTTTTCTTAATTTGTGGCAGGGAGGAGTAAAAGAGGCTGAGGAGGAAGGGAAAAGAGGTGCTTGAAAAAATAGTTTTTCAACATATGTTAGTCACATTAAATAGTTGATTTTAAAAGCTCCCAGCAGCAACCAAGAATTTTATCACCTGCTGATAGTATTTTTAAGCACATGTGAAGAGTGAGAATATTGAAGGATGACTTCTAGAAAAAGAATATTTTTGAATTCTAAAATTTTCCCAAAGCTTTTTGCTGTTTCATGGACCCAGGCTCTTTTCATTGGTGCCCAGAAACACAACTTCTTTTTATTCTACAGAAAGAATTTTCTGTTCCCAGAAAAGAAAAATTCAGAGTTCTTCTCATAACACCGATGTCATGCAGCCCATGGAGGAACATGGGGATGCTGAGATCCACCTGCAGCCCATGGAGGAGCCCTGTGCTGCAGCAGAGGGATGGCTGAGAGGAGGCTGTGACCCTGTGGGAGGCCTGTCTGGAGCAGAGTCCTGGCAGGGATCTGCAGACCCATGGAGAGAGGAGCCCATGCTGGAGCAGGTTTGCTGGTAGGACTTGTGAGCCCTTGGAGACCCACTGGAGACCCACACTGGAACAGCCTGTCCTTGAAGGACTCCACCTTCTAAAAACTGTCCCACATTGCAGCTGTTTGTGGAGAACTGTTGCCCATGGGATGGACTCATGTTGGAGAAGTTCATGGAGGACTTCTCACATGGAAGGGGCCCCATGCTGGAGCGGGGGAAGAACCCTGTCCCTGAGCAGCAGCAGAAATGACTTGTGTTGAGCAGACCATAACCTTCATTCCCTCTCTCCCTGTGCTGCTAGGGGAGGAGGTAGAGCTTGAAAAAGGAAGGGGTGAGGGGAAGGTGTTTTTAAGGTCTTATTTTACTTCTCATTATCCTGCTCTGATTTTGCTAGTTATAAATTCAGTTAATAACCCCAGTTCAAGCCTGTTTTGCCTATGATGGAATTTGGTGAGAGATGTCTCCGGGTCCTTTTCTCAACTTGCGAACCCTTTGTTATATTTTCTCCCCCCACAGTGGTAGAGGTGCCTTGGTATATGTCAGGTATCCAGCCAGGGTCAATGCACTACAGGAGTAAAAGGATTCCAGGACTTTTGGAGATGAATTCTACTGAAATACCTATACATGAAATCTGGTTAGTATTTTGCTATTTGTATTCTGAAAGAAAGCATCCTGTAACTCTTAACATTTTCCCTGGGAGGGAAAACGCAACAACTGTAGTGATACAAATGAAACAAATCCAATAACTGATTACTTAATATAATTAATTATATAACTTAAAGAACTCATTTAAACAAAAATAAGGTGAGCACTTAAGCTTGTGAAAAGTGGGAGAACCAGGATATTGCAGGACTAAGAACTGTGACTACACTGCTTTTCTGCAGGGACATAATTATTGAACCCCAGAATATTATCTTCAAGAATCAAATATTTAAGTCCCATTTTGCTATGTAAAATTTCCTGCTGTGGAGTGACAGAAGAGATGACTTGAAGATGGACTCATTTTCCACCAATATTGTGTATTGTGAGAACCTGTACTTAAACAGGTGAGATATTATCAAAGACTGACTCTAGTTCTGTACAATTTTCATAGTGATGGACTTCCTGAACTAACTTTGTCATAATAGATTATGGGGTTTTTTGTACTCTTAAAATTAATATTTATCAGTAAATAAAATTATTTACATTTTTCCCTAGTCCATTAGAAGAAATAATTTCTGAAATGCACCAGCCCTATTTTTAATCTTCTTTAATTCCTAAGAATTTACTTAGATGAAAATAGATCTGTTTCCAGTGATTGACAACTTCAATGTACAAAATATTTAATCCTGAATGTCAGGTGTGGGTAAGTATTTTTGCATAGGTATATCTAGCTATTTAAAAAAATCTGTATTTTAACCTTCCATAGCTGTGAAAAACTCATGAAATAAATAAATTGACTTCTGGAGGAAATGAGGCTTCACTGTAAAGCCTTTTCCTATGGTCCTACATGCTCTAGTATGTAAAGAAGCAAAACAAAAAACAAAGCTGTTGTATATTTCTCAGTATTCCAATGCAATAGCAATGAGTCCTTCTGCTTTTTCCATTTTTTGTCTAATGTGCATCCTAACATCACAAAGCAAGAAGGTTCTTTGGGATTAAACCTTTCAAATAATACACACAGATGTTCAAATTGCCTCCTACGATAACATCAGGTTGCATATGCTACAAAATACTAATTACAGCCCAGAGGAATAATTCTTTAAAAATTGACCTCATAAATTTTTCTTAAGGGTTTGAAACTAACAATCCTTTGTAGTTTATGATTAACTGTATGCATAAATGAATAGTAATAAAATGGTTACATATTTTCTGAGGCCTACTAACATTGCCACATGAAGAATAATGCATTATTCATCACTTCTATTCTGAAAACACAGGGAAACTTAGGATAAAAAGTTTTACTGCAGTATGTACATTTTAAAGGAATAACATGTATTGTCTAGAATTCTTCTGCAATGCACATGGAAAAATTTTGAGATTCTTTTATTCCTTTTGGAATAAATATGTATTAGCAGAAAGAAGATTATATGACCATTATATTAAAATTTTAAATACTTTCTTTTTAAATTCCTGGTTTTGAGAGAAATGCTGGTTCACAGAAATACATTTTGTTGTAGCACTTAGAGTTTAAAAAAAAATCCCAAACATGAAGTAAAATCTTTTTGGTATCAAACTTTTTTTCCTAAAAGACTGAAAGATGTCATTTCTGGAGTCAAGAGAAAATTCTGCTAAGGAAATTGTCCACTTTCTGCACTGCAAAACTTACCAGAAGCAATGATGTTATAGAGAAAACAGAAAGTTGATTTAACTAAATTCACAAGACCAAAGAAGAATCCGCATGAAAGCTGTGCTTAAATCATAGCTGGCCACTTTTGAAAAGAGGTGGTTTTATCTATATTACTGTATGAATCAACAGGAGTTATTTTCAACAATAGGAAAAGTTGACTTTTATTATACTTAGTTAATAAAATAAAATTGCATTTTATAGTTTTGAATAGTTTTTAATAGTCATTATTAGTTTATTGATTTTTATTTAAAATATTTATTATATTAAATAAGGGACATGTAAAGGTGCTAAATGAACTTCAAGATGAGCAGGCAAATTTGCAAAGTAACATTTTCTAGTGTATCCATTGGTAATGTAATAATGTGACTATTCTAACAGGTAGAATAGCGACAGAAAAATCTATTTAAATATGAAAACAATTTTAAACTTCATTCTAGAGCAACATTCTGACACCATAGACATCCAGACCGTGCACAGTTGGGTTCTATATGTTTTGTAAGAATAGGCAAAAATTTCCCAGTATGTAAGTGTTTCTGAAAATAAAATCAGGTAATATTAGAAGAATGAGTGCTTTATTGCACTTGCTAAACTTAAATATGTCAAATTCAATCACAAAGGTGTGATTGTCAAAGTGCTGCATCTCTACTTAGAGATATAGTTTCTAGACACTAATAAATATAGGCCATTTAAATTTTTTTTTTTTAGTTATGCCAAATGTCATGGGAAAAATATCCCTTTGTTTTTCCAGCTCCATTGTGATTACCTCTTGTCTGACCTCAAAGTCCCTGAAATTCACAAATGTACAGTCAGGCCAAGTTTGGTGTCACAATTTTAAAACAAGAGATGTCATAATAAATTAAGGAATGGAAAGGTAAGTTGTAACAGCATGTGGATATAAGAGAAAAGAATCTAAATGTTGATTCTGTAGTTTCAAAAATTCTGAGGTGAAAGAAGACCTTTAAGTCTTAACATCCCAAACAAATAACCCAGATCTTAATACAATTGTTAATATAGCTGTGGAATGTCATCCAGGTATTGAGACTCATTTTCCCTACCATTCAGTTTCTTATAATTTGAAGTAGGGGTAATATTCTTTTCACCTTTAACCATTTGATAATTGTTTTCTCTTTCCTTCCTCTAGCTTGATATAATTTGTCTAGTGAGCTAATTTATTGAGGAGTACTGAGGTGTACAACAGTGAGGGAGAAGGAGGGAAACCGAGAGAGACATTATTAAGAATGCTTATGTTAAGTTCCCACTTTGTTCAAATGATAAAAATGGGCTTGTTTGGAAACTTTTCTCCTAACTCAGGCGTATAACTTAGGCATCTGGAATTATGTGGTATAAATATTCATGAATACATTCATCATGGAAATATGTCATCCTGCATATTTGTATTTTTGGAATAAATTATTTATAAACATTAAAGAAAACAAAATGGGTAATGTATTACACTAATAGAAGTCTCAAAAAACACCCTGAGCTTTGTAACTTAGAGTTACTATATGCCCACTCCTGAAAAGAGTAACAGATCAGTGGCTTGATCAAGGGGTAAAAATGCAGCAAAAAAACCCTCATCTGTCTCTTCAAGACAGAATGGAAATCAGAGTAAAGAAATACACTAGAGAAAGATACTAAATACTAAATATATATCAAGAAATATACTAAAGTGTAGAATCGTGGTAAGAATAAATGCTCTTCTTTCTTCCTTTTTCTTGGACTCAAATAGAATAAAAACCTGCTCCTTTTAGTGCTTGCTGGCACATGAAAGCTCTATATTGGCTTGTATTTTAGAGGAAAGGGAATTGTCACTCTTTGTGTGTTCAACTGCTCTATTTCACTAAAATTGTGTAGTTCAACCAGTTTTGGCAAGTGTCAATTTCTATGCACATAGGAAAATTTTCCTGTGATAAAACTTGAGAGAAATGTACTTTTTCTTGCTCTTTTCTTTCCTGTACTCCTCACACATATTTTCAGAGAAACTTTTGCTACTACCTCTTTCTTATCTTATAAATTTTTTTAATATATGCAAGAAAACTTTTTACAGTGAAAGAAGCACTTTGTGTTTCAGATTAAAACATCAAAGAAGATATGCTGATAAACATCTTTCTTTCCTCCAGGAAATTAGCTTTTATACTTGACCTAGCAACAGGACACCAAATTAATTGTTTTCCATAAGAGCTATTACTCAAAATTGTGACAATTTCCCATAATGGGGTAGCACAGTAATTGAATATTGCCATTCACTTTGAATACAATTTTAGTCACAGAGCAAAGTTAAATGCTGCAGACAGAAAAGTGTGTAAGCTTTTGAAGATGATCCATGCACTAATTGCTAGGCTATGATGGCATTTTCATTTATTATAGGCTGCTCAACCATTAATTGTGTATAGTGATACAGATCACTGGTTTTTCTCATTGAACAAGTTACAAAGATTAACTGAACCTGAGTTTAAAAAAAAACCAAGAATAAATAATATGATATATTATGATACACAATAATATGATTTTAAGTCACTGAAAAACTGTACTTTTAATAAAAAACCCCAAAATTACTAAGAATATAATAATGTATTCTCTAAGATTCATTCAATTTTGTAAAATAAAGGTTTAGTCTATCAGGCCACAAACAGGGAATAAATAAAGCTGATCCTTTGTACCTGATATACTTAAAAGTTTGTTGATAAAAAGGATTTCTTTCATAATTTAGTGTTCAGATCAAAGCTGCAGCTAGTCTTGAGATATCTTTTAGTGAACTACTGGACTCAAATGTACTTCCTTGCTATGTGGAATATATTTTCCTGGTTAATATGTTATTAAACATAATAGCATAATAAAATCCTATCCAGCTCCTGAGTTTCAGATACTTGAGGTACCTCAATACATTGGTATACTGTGAAATATTGGACATCCTGTGATAGGCACAGCATTCTAGTTTTAAGAATGATTAGAGATACCTGCTTTTCAAATAATTAAATCTGTTTAATATGGGACAACTTTTAATGTCAACATATGCTAATGTTTAAAACTCATGATGTAGTCTATTTGTCAGAGTGAAACAAAGTTTTGAAAGCATAACCACTGATTTTATTTATGAATAGTTGAATGAATACAACTTCGAGGAAATCAAATTCCATAAGTGACCAGAAATACTGGAATATTACTGTTTTACAAAATGCAGTTATATAGATCTTTTTATATTCTGAAATATGAATTTCATAAGCTTCTTAAAACACCATCTTGAATATATTTTATTCTGAAAGAAAATATGTTCATTTTTTAAAATCTCCAAGGTGATCATGTATCTTCAAATCTATTGATTTTAAAGAAATGCACACATCTAGAGTATTCATACAGAGATGCAAAACTGAAAATAAATTGTATGCTGAAGTGAACATATCTGAAATTTAGACCAAAAGTAATAATGTGAAGACAAACATGACTGAAAAATTAGAAAGATTTCAATATATATGTCAATTTCAGTCCCAGGTTTGCAAATATTTCTTCAATCTATCGACTCTATAAGCTTTCCATTTCCTTCCCATATTTATATAACCAGCATCATAATGTCAGGATTATTTTTTTTTTTAAATCTTTTAATAGCAAACATGTTTGGATTTTAATATGTGATATGTGCCTAAATCCTTTATATTTCATTGTTTTCCCTGTTATCCACAATAACCTACTATACTGAACCTGTCTCTTGAATCCACTGACCTGAGCCATCGTGTCCCTGCCCCCTTGTCACTGAAGCTGCTCTCTGCTCACCTTCATTTCAGTCCTAAGGGTTTTTATTTGAAAGCTCCTTGTAAAGCCTGCAGTGTACAACTGTACAACAGCTCATTCCACCAACCAAAGCAAAAATCATGGAATGCCAGAAGCCATGGCTACGAAAACATGATCTCAGGAAAATCACAACACTCAGGAATCTGGTGACAGCTGCTGTGACAAGTTCATCCTGCTTGATGAGGAAGTTCTTTTCACCTTTTTTTTTTTTTTTAGTGCTACTTACACATAGATAGCTTTGAGTCTGTTATATACAGTATCTGTCATGAACTTTTGTGTGATAGGAATAAAATTGATTCTTATCACTCTATAAATAGTACTGTGGTTGATATTCAAATCTAATGTGTTCTTCACCAGTTGATTATGGGCTGCTTAATGTCTAGTGGTCACTTGTAGAAGATGCCTAGTTAATACTTTAGCCCTGCCTATCCTAGCAACCTTAAATCTTCGATTACCTGCTTGCTGAGCAAAATATTTTGAAGATGTTGCCCATTACAGCAAGACTTTAAAAAGGAGGCTGTTAACACATGAAATTTATCATCACAGAAATGTCAGGTACTAAAGCATGTGAAGAAATGGGTGTACATCTGGCAAATTTGTATTCAAAAAAGGAATAACATCCATTTTCTAATTCAATTTTGTATTACATATTATCATCTCTTACTGTAAACATGCCTATGATTTGCAGGAGGTCAGATTACTAAATCATAACAAATCTTCAGGTTTTATCAAATAAGCTATAAAGCACATATATTTAGACACACCATTATGAAGAATCTATTTTCAGTGAGGAAAAAATAAAATAAAAAATAAAGCCAAGAAAATAACTGACTGCAATCTGTAGGCACATGACATTTATGTGCCTACATTAATGTTATGTGCCTACCATAAACATATCAGTTTGTTCCTAACCCCACTGAAGTAATTTTACTTCATAACCTTGAAAGTATGCTTTGTATGTTGTCATACAGTGAAGCCACTTTGCTGTTACAAAAAAAGCAAGATATTGTAGAGACATTTGCAACTCTTGTTGAGTTATGGGACTAATTCTAATAAAATTTGCCTTTTCTATGTGCAATTTTTTTTTTCATTTTTGTTACACTGTTCCACAGGGTCTACTTTTGTCAGATCAAGTATTTCTATAGAAATGAATGGGAAGGGGAGGGGGTAGAGTTGTGTTTTGCATTCACATAAATGCTTCAAATAAGAATAAAATAAAACCATTGCAGCATTTATTCCCAGTGAAATCAAAAGAAGACATGCAGTTAAGTTCAGCATGAATAATATTTCTAAAAAATCTTTAGCAATAATGGAATTATAGAATAATTCAGTTGAAAGGGAGCTGGGTTTGGAAGAGAATTCAGCATATCTTTTTTTCCACCCTCTGCCATAAAGTAGGATCAAGTTAGAGATAACACAAGATTGCTCAGTACTTGATCCAGTTGTCTCTCAAACATCCCCCAAGGATGGAGACTGCAGAACCTCCTTGAGCAGTATGGTTATCTGCTTGTTTGTTCTCTTGAGGACAATGTTTTTCCTTATATCCATCTGGACCATTTCCTTGTCTCAATTTCTGCAAATTTCTCACATCCTCTTGCCACCACTGTGAAGGAGCCTGGTTCTGTCTTTTGGGTGGCCCTTGCACAGGTGGTGTCAGATTTCACTAGGGACCCCTCAAAGCTTTCTCTTTTCCAGCTAAACAATCCCGTCTTGCTCAGCCTCTCCTGAAAACCTACTGCATTCACCCAGTCTATAAACATCATTATTGACTGGGGTGCCCAAAAACTGGGCACAGGACTTTAGATGCAGGCTAAGGTCCTATGAGGAAAGGGGTAATCACTCCTCTTAACCTGCTGGCTGGGTTCCTAGTGACAGCCCAGGACCCTTCTGGCTTTGATGGGAATTCTGCTCAGCCAGCAGCAGCATTTAGTATCAGTCTGTGTAAATTTCATGAGCTTACTTACTGGCAGCCCATTCTTTCAGTGTCTCTTGGTTCCCCTCCACAGCAGCTTTGCCATAGAGAGTATTAACTGGTTCCCCTCCTTCTCTTTATGCCTTGCCTGCCAATTTGGTGTCATGTGGAAATGATGAGTACACATTGTTATGTTTTCCATATCACTGATAAAGACAGATACCTCCGGTGTTTGGACCACCAGGTAGAAAAAGACTTATTAACTATTATCCTCCAAGACAGGTCCTCCAAGCTATGTTTTATCTGTTCAGCTGTCTGCTCATTCAGACCATAATTTTCTAACTTGGATACAAAATTATCCATCATATAAGAATAATAACTTCTTTAAGCTAACTACTTATCAACTGAGGATAGCTAAAACTGCAGAAAAGATTAGCACAACATAATCATGACAGGGAAGGAATGCTAGGGGAAAAAAGATTAATTTCCTATATGAAAATCTTGAATTTAAATTAAACAACTACCTAAAATCAGACCTAATGGCTCCAAAGTGTTTCAGCTTATTAGTACAGTAATATATATTGTATTATTATTTAGGGATATTTATTTTATTATATTATTAAAACATGGATTGTAATATATATATTAAAATTTAACATTTATCAGACCAAGGAAAGTGTTCATTAATGAGGTATAGAGTAAGATGGTCAGTTTCCTGTGTTTTCTGTATCCCAGTGTCTATCTAAATCACACTGGGCTTTAGAGTTCTGCAGAAAATTATTTAGGAACCTGAAACAGTTTTTTTCCATGTTATTGGAAAGAACAGAATATAACTGTTACTGCTCTAAGATCAGTGGCATTCTAGCATCTCCTCTTTCTCCTGGTACTGGGTATACAACTGACACCATATTCATTAGATGCCAATTTTTTCTTTGCAGATATTTCATTACAAAAATCTCTTTCATGAACGTTTATTACATATTTTGTGAATTTGTGTTATTGTTACAGGGTTATTTTTTGAAGGACATGGCCTTTAAAGTGCTACTGCAAACACACAGAAATGTGAACTTTTGGAAACATAGTCTTAGATCAGTTTGCAGCATGATCTAAGGGGATTTACTGAATCTCATTGTTACTTAGCATGAACTTACTTCCAGTTCTGAAATAAAGTAAGATGATCTGTGGCTGCAGAAAAACATCAGGGAAGCTTCACAGTTTTGCCATGCAACCAAAAGAAACTCAATGATTTTGATTAATTTTCATTTTGCATTTTTTACTTTTCTCTGAATCAGAAACTCAAACTGACCCTTGAAGAAATAGTGGGACAGGAGGCTCCAACTGACATGGATCAGACCTGAAGAAAATATTTACACCAACGTCTGTGAAAGAGAACTGTGAAGTTTCATCTACAGCAGTCTGCAGAGTACATGTTGTCAGGGCACTGAAATATCAAATTTTTTTTTTTTGTAGACAACATTTACCGTCGCTGTATCACCTTTGTACATTTCCTGTTATCTGCTGCAGAAAGTTAGGTAGACTCAGAGGATCCTTGATGTAGTTTTGAGAACACTTTTTTATGAAAAGGAATATAATTACCTCTGATCAAGTTCACTCTACATTTTCTCATTAAAACTTGGGTAAAACCCAAGAATTGCGATATATTTTTGAAATTCAGATGACGTAATTGTATTTACCATTCACCAAATCCTTTCTCCAATATAGATATATTGGAAAATCTTAATTAATTAATATATAGCATTATGGTATTTTCAAAAGACTGTTGGAAGGTTGCAATTGCGTGTATCATATGTATCCTATATTGCCTAAACAATGACATTCTCTTACCCAAGCAAGTGTATTTACAGAGACTGCAGATAAAGCCAATAATAGTGGCGGGGTGTAGGGAAAGGCAAATAACCCTTTCACAGATTGAGTTCAGATCTAAGAAAGAAAGGCTGTGAACTAGAAATGACAGAGCTTTGGTAATCAAGGAGCTACAGGAATCTTACCTGCAAAAAATCTTGTCATCTTAAAAAAAATTTGATTTCAAAAATAAGTGAAGAAAAATCAAAGATAAGTTTTGTCAAATAATAACTGAGATAATAGAAAAATAATTTAATTGCCTACTGTTTGATAATTACGAGCTTTAATTCATTGCAGAACAAAGGCTTCAGTGAGTAATCTCAGTTTTTGTCACATGCCATTTGATTTGATCTCTTCAATAAAATTTTATTTAGAGAATTCTTGATAAAAAAATGAAAAATTCTTGATTTAAGAATCATTCTGTATTCTGTAAGTGAATAAAGCATAAATTTTCCTGTTTAACAGTAAATTGAGATTGTTTCCTTAGTAATACTATAATCTATGCATTTTCTTTGTTATTATATTGATTCCATTTATTTATCAAAATAGCAGAACATAGATTCACTTCAAAATGAAAAATAAGTAAAAAATGAAGATTTAATTGTTCCAATGTTACTGTACTTAATACATGGCAAGAATGTGATGAGTTTCACTATAGGTGTTGCACCTTGTTGCAGACTATTACAATAAATTTTTTAACAATCTATTTTGTTCTTTCTCCTGTTTTACTAGCGTATATAAATATTTTTTTAACAAATACTACATGCAGAAACCAAGTAAGCTCACAATATGCTCTTGGCAATAGTCTGCAAGTTTAGAACACCTCTTCATGGTACTCAGACTTCTCATTAAAGTTCAATTAGTTGGATATTTTTTTTTCTAATTTTTTGAATCCAATCAAAAAGGGGATTTACGTGTCAGAATCCTGAGCCCTAAAATGTTTATCTTTTAGAACAGTACACAGATTTGGGCACAGCCTTTAACAAGGCCTGATCAAAGCCTAGTGCCAAAGTTTGGACGTGAGAAACAAGCAAGATAAAATCCAGCACACTGTAAGACAAGCCATAGAAGCTCTCTTAATATAAAGAGTAATCATGTAAATATTGAGTGGTCTAAGTCTGCACTAGAAAGGCAATGTGAAACCGTGGTTTAGATCTTTCTTCTACCCTTGTTTTAACCTGTCTGTATGGGAAAGCTGCTACCATTTACTCGTTATTATCAGAAGTCAAAGAGAAAGAGGGAGTCTCTCAGGAAGACTGGATGTGTTATTTCTGAAAGGATCATGTTCACCACTTATCATCTGGAAATTGTTGACTTTAAAAGAATTCTAGGTCAGTTTGTTGAGACAAGTAAGCCTGAGAACAAAAATCATCTTAGTAACTGGATCTTTGGTCAGCAGCATGAGGACAACAGTATTCTAATCCATAGACTATTCTGCATTGTACTTTAAAACAGCATTAAATTAATTGAATACAGGTATTCAGAACTGGAATTGTCATCATTATCTTCTCTTTCAGAGTAATTTTAAAAGAATTTGACAGCTATCATTGCATTTTTAATAGCTCCACCTCATTAGGTTACCCTGAGCACTCATCACATCAAATGATTTAGAAAATAGAGAACTACTTGTTTCAAGAATTCAAGGAATATTTTACATGAATAAAGCACTATGTTTGCTGAAGTGTCTGTCAGAAAAGCATAAAAGAGCCCCTAGGCTCTATGTCTATTTCTGTGAATAAGGCAATCACCATTTAAAAGTGGTACTTCCTGCCTTAAGTCTACCAAGGACTGTAAAGAAAGAAAATCATTCAAGTTTGAAATCTACAAAGGTCACTAAATAAATTAAACCTAGGTTTTTCTCTTTGAGTAAACTAAGAGAGGAGCATTCAGATCACAGCTCTCTCCTAAAGCTAATGCTAATTTAGGTGAATTATCCCTGAGAGATTCAAAGGAAAGTGATTTCACAAACTTTAAATCTAATGGGATGCATTCTTAATGCTGATATAAATGTACCATCTTCCTGCTTCAGCTTTGTCCTTTTGCAATAGAAAGACCCTTTTATCACCTTTTGGTCTCATAATCCCAAATCATGCTGAACACTTAAACTATTCCATTAATTCTTGCTGTCCTATAAAAAACCCTAAAATTGCTGATTCTTAGTGTCCTTCAAACTCCTTACCAGAAAACTAAAAGGGAACTAGGATGAGTTGCCATTTTAAATGCTGGGTGGTTTTTTTTTGGTTTTTTTTTTTTTTTTTTTTTTTTTTTTTTTGTTTGGTTGGTTTTTTCTGTATGGGAGTTTTTGTTTTGTTTCGGTTGCTGTTGTTGTTTGGTTTGCTATATATTTTACTTAAATTGTCTTACTGAAAAGTAGTAGATCTCCTTTAATTTTTTCAATTAAAAACATAAATTCTCAAAAAGTATTGTTGACTATTCAAAGCAAAAATTAAATAGATAAAACACTTTCTCTGCAAAATAAGAATTAATAAAAATTAGGAGATCTTGGAGTTACACCAATTCCTTGGTGAAAAAAAAAATTATGTGTGTAAAGAAAAGTATTTCCCCACTGGATTAACAGAAAAGTAGAGTCAGATTCTGTATCAAACCTAGTTATATTACCACTCATTAAACATATGGTTGATATAAACTTCAATTTTCCAACCTTCATAATTTCTCACAAAATCAGTGTTTTCTAAATGAAATATTTCATTATTAATCCTTAGAAAACTGGGTAGAATTTTTTTGTTAATTTCAGAATTATTAATTTTTAATGATTGAAATGATGTTAACAAGTCCGGTGGTTACATGCTCATACACAGGTTGTAACACTATGGTAAATTTCAGTAAGATTGAAACTTTATGGAAGTATTAATAGTCCTCTCATGATAAAATTTCATGATGGGAGTACTGTCTGATCCTGAATTACTATGGTGGTGTTTGGCTCATAATTAATGTATTCTAGAAACTGAGTAATGACAAATACACTAGGTAATGGAAGGCTCTATGGATACTATGGTATCCATAGAATGTTTAATGAATAGCTGTTAGTACAATGAAACTTAGATTACAAAATGTACTTAATCACCCTTTCTTACACTGAAATCTCATTGACATGTGACCTCCTGAAACAAAGCTGATAACAAATCCATAATAAAAAAAATATACAAATCCCAACTGCGTATGGAACTAATGCAGGTTTTGGAGTTTTCCATACTATAATCATTTATTTAATGGTAACCTGTAACCCAGTTTCAGTGCCACTAGTTTCTGGTGGGGAGGGAGGTGTAGGGAATAAAAAATGGGTTTTTTTCATATCTCTGAGGCTGTTCAACTATATAAAGAAAGATATAGAGAAGTTTACCATAAGGACCACAGACCACAGAAGTTGACCACAAATAGAGTAAAAGTTTAAAACACTTAAACTGAGGTAATTTACTTATCATCTTTCTATTGTGCCTAAAGATTGTGGTGACAGACCAGGTCAGATGTGCTTCAATGAGTTCAGGAGTGAATGCTTGAAATTCTGACTTGGTCTTAACTTTTTTTTCTCATAGGTGTTGTAAAATTGAAGACACCTGTTAGGTAATGAGCCAAAAACTGTTTTTCTTCATGCATCCAGTGTGTTAGTAGCAAGCATGAAGTTCTTTACACCAGACTGATGTATTCTTGAAACTCAGTCATAACCTTTCGTTATAATTTATTTATTCATTTATTTTATTAAGGGAAATATGTTAGTACTTGCTTACCATTAAATTTATCCTAAATGTCTCTAAAGAAGGATAAGAGGAACAGATGAGTAAAATGGAATGGATTTTTCATGAACCTGTGTAAAACTGGGAGAACATTAAAAAAAATATATATGGCCTGACATCCCACTTACATAATCTAAGAAATTTTATTCAGAAACACAGTGTCTGTATGGTAGGCTATGTGGTAATACAGCTTGTTCAAATACTTTAGTTCCCACATGAGAAAAATGGAGTGGAGTTCACAAAAAATCTTAGCAACCAACCACAGAACTAAGCACATTAAATATATGACATATACTTTTTCAGAGATAACATCTGAGAGTACTGTAGCCAATGATCTAGGGATTTTCTGGGCTTAAGGTTTCACAGCTGCTAAATGAGATATTGTCATTGATGAATTTATAATTATCTATGACAAGCAGTTCCCAGTTCAGAATATTTCCTTATTTTAAAATTTATTTCTAACCTAATTTCTGATACTTCACTGAACTGAAATGTTTTTTTACTAGTTCTGGACAGATTTTTTTTATTCACTTCCTTTGCATAGTTTTATGCTCTCCTGGCATATCTGGTATTATTTATCCTTTTCACAATGTGAGGAGTTCAAATTTACTTAGTTTCTCTTAATCTGGAAGCCATTCCTGTGCGAATACTTTATAGAAACATGTATTCTTAGTTGCATTATTTGTTATTATTATTTCAAAGTTTGCTGACTAAATCACTCATAAAGTAAAAACTATCATGGATATATATGTATTCCCTACCACTTTTCTTAATTATGTTGTTTTCCAGATAATTATTTAAAAGTGTTCATTTTTTTATTCAGTTTCCTCTTTGTTTTTGGTTCATTTTTTGCATATGGCTTGCAGCATCAGTGAGGATACAACGGGTTCCACTTTCACACTCCATTCCCTAACACATTTCAGAATTGGAATTGAAAAGGCAAAGAAATTATCTAATTCACTCAGTACACTAAATTTGAACTGAAATTTTGTTTAAAATGAAACTCTTCCTGAGATGATCAAAATTACAAAAATGGTAATTTTGTATTAAAAATATCGGTGCATTAAATGAATGAAAATAATATTGGAAAGATGATGCAAGATGTTCAAGCACAAACAAAACAGAAAAAAGAAAAAACAGATAAATGTATCATGCTTCTTTATTCTCTTTTTACATGGGCAGTTTACAAAGATGAAGTCATAATGCAAAGAGGATAATTATTTTTAGTTTAAATATACTTTCTGGAAACAATTTTTTTTTAAATAGTAAAGTTAAATTAAAACAGAACAGATGCCAGAATGTTGCAATTAAATTAATAACTTTAAATTATATTCATTAATCCACAGCCTTGATTTAGACTGGGATAATCCCAGGTTTTGTACTTAAACCCAAAGAGGCTTTGGAGATTCATATTAACCTTCTGAAGGGCATTTCACAAGGTCAGAGTTCTGTCACAAAATGAATATTAATGTCAGCAGAAGCTGTGGAATGAAACATTGCTGCCCATCGATTTCTTGAGAGCACCATTTAGAGGAGGAGGTCTTATGGGAAAAGATGGCAAACAGCTGTCGGCACACGGCAGAAGCTGCAGGCTCCCTGGGAGCTCTGGGGGATGCTCATGAGGATGGCAGGGCTGGGCCTCAGCCAGGAGCTGGCCTGGCCTCCGTGGGCAGGGGTTTGGTCCCAACCACAGCCTAACACTCTGAGCCTGTCCCCTCAGCAATCAGCAGAACCAGATTCTCCATGGACATGCTGGTACTGAGCTGGCTCCAGAAGAAGAGCTCTCAAGACCCATACAATAATAAATTTTTGCACAAACTGCCTCATCCTACATCATAGACGATGCATAGGAAAATTTGTCACAGAGGCTAAAAAAAGAGCTTACTATCCTCTCTATAGCTTCATGGATGTCAGTGGTTCTTTCATAGAACAACACCCTGCATATCAGAAGTATAAAAACATCAAAACCTGAGATCTCTGGCAAAAGTAAAAGATACACCTGTAATCATTATTCTATCACTATTGTAGTACATGCAACATCCCCTTAGATAAATGTTGCTATTATTCTATCACTGGAAGTTTCCTGTCAAGAACTTGTCAAAAAAATTGAGTTATGTAAGTATTTAAGTGCATGGTCAAATATACAGAAAAATTCCTTACAAACATGGGTAGTGAGTATTTAAAACCTCCTATTTAAAGATCTACAGAAAACCTTTATACAGTCTTTTTGTGTCATCAGGTCTCTTAGTTATCTGGCACACATTTGACAAAATACTTTTAATTATCTGGAAACTTGCAGAAAACAATCGTGGAAATTCATGAAGTTTGACAGTAGTCTTAAAACTTGAGAGCAGTGTTAACACACCCAAAAGCGAAATGTGGAGGATTCATGTTTTTTAAGACATATATATTAAGGGAAGTGCAGTCCCACATTTTTAAGACATATATATTAAGAAGTGCAGCCCCGCATATATATATATATATATAATGCGGGGCTGCACTTCTTACAGAAAAAAAAGTACACAGAAGCTAAAGTAAAATGACAAAGTACATTTTTCTACTAGCACCTTGTTAAACCTCGATAGTGTTTAATGGGCTGGGAACCTCAGCACTTTATAAGACTTTTGATCTTAACTTCTTTTCCAGTGTCCTGCCCTGCTGTAAAGGGGGAGTCGGGGAGGATTGTTCTTGATAGATTTCTCGGACAAAAAATTCACTGTTTTTTTTGTGCTAGAGCTCCTCCCACAGCCCGGTTCCCTGGGCATCTTCCCCCGGGCGCAGGGGATCTGCCCCGCCGGCAGGGGGGGTCGCTGGCAGCCCGGCCGCGGCCGCTCTCTCTGCCCCGCTCGGCTGCCAGGCGGAGCCCGCCGGGGACAGCGCTCCCAGCACGGGCACAGCCCCTGCAGCCATCCTGCACCGCATGGGCTACACGTGCTGCGGCATAAAGAAAAATCAGATTGGTCCTTCACATCCAGTTTCTGCTGGGAAATTTTGTTCTGCTGAAAATAAATGAGAGTACGAAGAAACATGAACAGGCTCTATCGGTTCTTTACTTTTATTCTCCACTACGGTATAAAATCAATTACAAATACCCCTTGCTATCAGTTCCATTTCCTTTCACTTTTAAGTGGGTGAATCACTGGATATTTTGCCATATCTTTCCTATTAATATTTGTCCCAAAGGAAAATATTAATACTGGTAATTACAGCTTTAGCAACCTGTCCTTCATGTGCAAGCCTATATCAAGCCTCCCCTTTTACAGCCATGTTTTATAGAAATACTGAATATAGATCCATTGAAAACCTCATTAATCTGCCACATAAATATATTAAAGGAAGATTTCATTTCACATTATTAATTACAAGAAATATTTTGTGAATCCATTTTGAGACAACCTGCATGTTTTCAAGTGTTCATAGGTTCTGTCCCTTAAAAAGATCAGTGGCTTTTTCCTTTCAGCAGCAATTTCATACAGCATCATCAAAAGTATTTTGATGCATCATTAGTTTGGATGACATGTTGAGAGCGATGACAGAGGTGCACTAGTAAGCACTCCTAGATACAAAAAAAAGCATAGCTGCCATATCAGATAAAGATTTTACTTTAATACGTAATTGGTATCGTAAGTTAATACAGAGAAAAACATTGGCATCTCTGTAATTCTTTTTTTATGTTCTTGCAAATGCTGAAGGGAAATACATATTACAATAATAATTCATAATAGATATATTTTTTTACTATATTAAAATTATTTTGGAAATGGAAACCTAGATTTATAATGAGTCTGTCCAAGATTACTTGTGAAATTGTGGGAAAAGAACTTTGGTTTGAGCCATTTTTTGCAATCTTGCAAATAAAGTTTTTCATTACTTTTTACTCTGTGTTCTGTATCAGATAAAAGCTCAAAAATAGCAGGGGATATTCTAGTTATCACTATATTTCTAGGAGCATGAACTCTTAAAGATGCCCTAATATGGTAGCTTTATATATTTAATAATAAGTTATCTTTTGTGATTAGTACATAATGCATTATTATTATTTCAGTCCCCAGGGAAAAAAAACCAAAACACCTATATTAGAATGAGGGGAAAATGCTCAGCTTTAAAATTAGGCATATAGATCGACTGCTTTAAATTCATGAATAATGTCGCTTTTTGTTATTTACTTTTCTTTTATTCTTTTATTCTATGTTTTGATATTTTCCTTTTTGGACTTCAGGACATTAAGTCAAAGGCAGTATTACTTGGTTTTCATCTTCACAAGTAAATGATCTTGTTTTATGGGTTTAATTTCTTCCCTCCATTGATTCCTTAGCCAAGTCTGTAAGGCTAGATAAAAAAAAGGACCCTTCAGAGTTTTCATTGTGGTTGGAATTTAAGTCACATTTAAAAATTGGCAACAATGCTGCTGAGCTGCCTGCATACCTGAGAGTCTATAAGCATAAGAGGTTTTGACTGCAAAGTGACTTTAGCATTGGAAGTGCTGTCTTTTTTTGAAGTAATTTTGTCAGAGTAAGGCACCTTTAGATCTATATTTCATCTGAAGCCAACTAAGATTCATTGGTTTAAATAAAAATGAGGTCATGTCATGCCAAATGCTTGCTGCAAAATACATACCTCTTTGCTTCCAAGACGTGAATAGAAAGGATAGGAACTATCTGACTATGTTAAATCAATAACTATTTACTCAACATCTTGAACTTTGAGATTCTTTTTGGTCTGAAATGATATCAGTGCATATCTCCTAAAAAAGCAGTTAATCACAAAAAGGCCAGGCTGAAGAAAAAAACATTCTTTATCATTCTTGTTGAAGTTGTTTCACTGTGCATGTAAAAAATGGTAAGATTTCTGTGACAGCTGGAAACCTAAGTGTCCATAACCAGCCTTGAGAATTTGCCGAGCCAGGCAGAGAATTAATCATTATGAGACTGATCGTCTTCATGCCTGGGAGTCTTTGTGAACCCCATCTCATAGGCTTTCACAAAATCACTTACCTATCTTTATGTATTCAAGCCTGTCTTTTTGAAGGAAAAAAAAAAAAGATTGTGCACTGCATAAATGTAAGTGTGGAAGAAAAATCACCAAACTACTTAGGAGAGTGTTCTGTACTGAGTCAGCTCCAAATACTGGAGATAAAACATCAAACAATTCCCTGATCCAACCCATGCTGGAGTGGTATATTCTTTGTTTTGGGAAGATTGTTTTATTAAAGTTTTAATTTACAGTCTGTGCGAGCATTGTTTAAAATTATGTTTGTTGGGCTTTGCATTTCAGCCTTATTGACTCCTCCCTTAAATAATGTTGTGCTTGAACTTTTGTCTTCCTGCAGAGACTACAGACATCGTAAGGAAACCGGTTCCAGAAGTCCTTGGTAAGCATAGACTATGTATAGCTTATTCAGCTCTCTGCTGTGATAGTCACAACATTTTATAGGAGGAAGCTCACCAGTCATTTCAGATACATCCATAGGGACCTTTGTAGAACAGTCCTCTGAAACTATCCTTGGGGGGAAAGAAAATATATCTCCACACTGTCATTGTCTTTACAGTTTGATTATAATGACTACAGCTATAGTTCTATTACTACTGACACTACTATTACAAGTGTAATATACCACAGCAGAGTGTGACATTTTCTAGGCTATTGTAAAGCTTCTAGAAGCCATCAAGGATTTGCTTAGTGTACTGCAGAACTCATGTCTGAGCAATTAATTTTATGAGACAAGGCACCACTGTGAATAAAACCATCTCCAGCTCTCAAAGTGAGTGCTTTGTACCCTCTGATAAAGCAAGAATAGCTTAAACCAAAAGAATATCTGGAACACTTTATTTTCCCCCATTTTATCACAATAGACAAGTACAAACCAAATAAACTGATAATAAAAGTTACCAGTGTGTATTATGGCTATGCCAAGATTTTATGTCTGGAGAGAAGATTTGAGATAGGAGAAGAAACTCTGTTATGACATTCAGTTTTGTGTAAGCATCTGCTGAAATCACATTGGACTTTTATTTGGTTCACATTTATTTTAGAAGAATGTAAACTTTTAGAAGAATTTCTAGAAAAAAATATGTATTTAATGGACTGGGAAAATATTAGTTTTAAAATTATCAAAAAATAGAGAAAGGACAAAAAAAAGAGTTCATAACAGAAAAATTGAGGTAAGGACAGATAAACAGTGACATAAATTCACCTTATTCAAGTCTAGGCACACTTGCAGTTCTCTATAGCTTCTGGACATTGTACTTGCATGTTTAAATTAAGATTGCAACAATGTTACAAAATTTTAGCCTTATGTCTTTTTATTCTTTTTCTTTTTGTGGGTGTTTTTTTTTTTTTTTTCTCTCTGAGTTTATGGATTCTATAACATAAAAAGTATGTTATGACATTTTGGTCTGATTTCCTGTATAATGTAGGGTAAAGGAATTTAATCTAAAAACATACTTGACACTGCTTTAAGAAATATCACTTTATTTCAGAAAGGATTAAGATTTAGAAATAAGTAAGGCAGTTCTTCAAAAAATAATTGCAATACATTCCCTTTTTTCCACATTAAACTTTGCACTAAATGTGATATTTGAAAGCCTGTTTCCATTTCATGCAAGATAAACTGGAACATAATTACTTACTTACATAATTAGAATTTTGTTCTAATTTTCTTGAGAAATAGTACCCTTTATACCTTAATGAAAAGTAAATAAATTCCTTTAGCTACAGAAATTCTGGAGAGTGAAAATAAGGTCTAGTTATCCTTGGAAAGGAGATTCACAATCAAAGAGTACTTTTTTCCCTGTGAAAAAGTTGCAAATCCTCTGAATGGATCATAGTTTATTAAAAAAACCCCAAAATCTTGTAATTGCTAAGAACAAATACAGTTAGTTTTCCATAGAGTATGCTCACATCAAAATATGATGCAGCTCCATAATTTTGCAAATAATTACTGTAGTTAGACATTGTTGAGTTTGGGTTTTTTGGGGCGGTTGTTTGTTTGTTTCTGTTGTTTTAGCTTGTTTATTCATTTGGTTTCTATCTTGCATGGTTCCTCATCTGTGCAAAGGAAGAACCAGTCTGGACGACTCACAGGCTACGCTTTCTCTCAGGGCTCTTCAAATGAAAGCACTGGGCTGTACCTCAGAAACCTGAGAGAAAATTTTCGTGCTACAATGAGAGGTCTAAATGTGGTAAACCACTTAAACTGCTGTGCCTGTAAAGGGTTAAGAGACAAACACAAAATGTGTCCAAGACTAAATCCAAATTTGAGATACATAGAAAACTTTAGTAGGAGGTATCCTTCAATAATATATATTGTAAAGATACACCTTTAAAGACCAACAATCAACACCTGAATGTGGAACTGTACTCTTTTGTACAAATTCCTTTCAAAATTCTTGACATAATTTTTGTGTGGAAAATCCTTGCATATTATGTGTTTTCTGAAGTACTTACTTTTCTCTTTTTAATGCTATCAATAAACAAACTCATGGTAAAAAAATCTCTGAAGTGGTTGAGGGGAAATGAGTGTTTACAATTCTTAGCTGATATTGAGAATAAAGTGTGTTTTCTACATTTTTACTTCTAAGACATCTCACATTTTGAATCAATTGATCCCAGAGACTGTCCGGGAATGTGTCTAAAATCCAGCAAGGAGCACAGGTACATGACTGGAAATTCAGATCAAGAATAGCCTCTAACTAGGGCACCAAGATCTCTTTATTATGAAATACTGCCTAAGGAACAGATCACTTTCTTGCCTGCACCAGGTGGCAGTTGAAGTTTCCTTCTTTTTTGAACTTAGAAAAGAGATCTTTGCTTCCATTTATGTTTCTTATTCATCAGAAAAAGCACACATTCTCTCATAATATATAGGCTCTTCAAAATGTACAGATGATAATCAAACACAGACCCATCATTTGGAGCCTACTATCTTCCTTGTTCAATTGAGCCTATTTATTTAGCAACTCTCTTGGCATTACTGTGGACGACACTCTAACAGTGCCTGAAAACAATGTCTGCATTAAGCAATGCAAGGGTTTCTTCTTGATCTTTGGTACCTGCTCTTAAGGAAGTGATTTCATAACTCTTTTGAGGTGAAGCCAAAAGCTCTAGAGAACAGAATATGAAATTCTAGCATATCACTGCATTTGTGCACTGTTTTCAGCTTAAACAAACATGTAACTACAATTGTGGTTCTAAATCAAAGAAATGCAACATTTTAATTCTTAGTAGCATATTTAGAAAAAAAAAAGTAATTATAGCACATTCCAAAGAATATGAGGATAGAGGCTAAATAAATATGTATCTTTCTTTTATTGATGAGTAATAATTATTCAAAGCAAGCGTTTAAAATACATTAACATTTGATTTCTGTAGCAGTCATGCCCATATAAGATAAATGAACAATATTCTGCACAAATAAACACAATCATTACCAGCAGCTAATGCATTAATCTAGTCCTCATTAATATTAATTTTTATTTCTGTGATTTATATCTAAGCTATAAAAATCTGGGATGTTTTTTGCCCATATCCTCATAACAGACCAATTGTTTAAAACCTTTTCTGCAATAACTACATGAACTTGGATCACATGGCACAAAATGTCAGAACCATGGTATCTCTATTCCAGAAGTACATGGTAGCAGTCCTACATTATTATAACTATTGGCATTTCCTGATAAGTTATTTGACTAGCAGTAATGCATGATAAAATATTTTAATTGGCTAAATCATAAATAGTCATTTACAATCCTTGTAGAGATTGATATTTAAAACCTACAGTCTATAATATGCAGAAGTTTGGGATATATCTGTACATGAATCTGTTCTTCTCTGTTAAACTTCAGATTAATTACTCTGAAAAAGTCTTTGACATAAGGATTGAAAATGCCAAAGGGAACAGATTGCTGGGCACAGTGCTGATCTGAGAAATAAAAAGATACTTTGGTTTAACTGTCAAAGTTAAGATCAGCATTACTGTTGTATCTTAAATACAGGAAAATTGATCAGATTTCAGTATGATGTCAAAAAATAAATGAGAAGTCAAAAGATACATGAGCCAACTTAAAATGTTATGGCTGGAAATATATCTGGAAAACATAATATATGCTAAATTATAAGAAAAATAACAGAAGACACCAGTAGAATCCCATGGTTTACTAACCAATTTAATTTTCAGGGTAAGTACTCATGGGAAAACAAACTAGTAATGTAAATATACATTTGATTATACAGTAGTGAACATGAAAGTAAGTGGAGAAAGAATGACATGGAACTGCAAAAAGTAAAATAAAAATTTGTGTATAAGAGAAAGACTGCAAATTAAACTATATGGAGATTTCTTTAGAAAGTTTTTCATAACTGTAAATTCATAGTACTTTCATGGTCTATATGTTAAAAGTACATAACAAGCAACTTGTCTCACAAATTAACAAGGTTATTACCAGTTCTTACTTGGTGGCTTCACAAAGATAAAAAACCCAAACCTTTATGATCAACTCTTGAGCTTAATCAGGTTTATGAACTTCTCAAGTTGTTAAATTTCCACCTGCAAGGTCAGAAGCTACCTTAATTTTGTTTCTGGCACATTATTGGTTGGTTTACAAAATCTAACCTTCTAATCTGTTGCTAAATACTAGAACTATTAAAACAGCTTCTGAAAGATAAAACAAAGAAAAACCCACTACCTTTTAGGATTTTTGGACAAAAACCCCACTGAAATGTGATTATCAGTTCTATTCCTACAAGTAGTCTTTTAATAAAGAAAAAACAGCTGAAATAATGTTACCATGTGTTTTTGGAGGCCTTGTTTGTTTAAGAAAATCAAAAAGCAAATGATTAAGAGTCTCATCCTGACAAAACTATATTCCTCAACATCCTGTGAAAATTATTTTATTTGTAGGTGGGTACTAGCTCAAGATGCATATGGATAAGAAAAGAATTTTTTACCATAATTTTGTCATGTGATTTGAATTGTAATTAGACTTTGATAATTCTTTCATGCTTTGTTTTTTTGGTATGTTGGGACATATTATCTTTCAATGACCTTTAATACTGCATTTTTTACCTTCTATTGGACATACTTTATAACTGAAACAGTCAAATCATCAAAAAATTGTGATAAATTATGTAACAGATCTAACTACATTTTATCCTTTTCAGACTTTTACTCCTTCTCACTGCAAGGGAATTATGGTTTGCTCAGACTACTAAAAGAAATAAAAGACTAAAAATTATTGCATCTCCTTTTTCAATAAAATTTCCAGAATTTTATTTTGTAATATTCAATTTATTTTAAAAAGGACCTATCTCAATGCAAAAAAAAACCCCAAATAACCAAAACCAAAACAAATCCAAAAGCAATGTAGAATATGAAAATAAAATAAAATAAGAATCCTTTCCTGAATTTCCAGAAAATAAGTTCTTATATAATTCTTTTGGGGAGTGAATTCCCATATTTTATTTTTAGAATGAAGTGTTTCTAGAATCAAATATATAGTATATCAAATATATAGTATATAAAGCTGCTCTTTTAATGCACTTCCAATTCTGAATTTCTAATTTTAGGTTTAGACAGCTTTACACATAATGAGCATTACAATGATATCAGGTCTCAGATCAGAAAAAATTATACTCCCCTTTTAAATATATTTATTCAATTAAAATATAATATAATTGAATTATGGTCTTCCAGAAGATCCTGTTAATAATCTTTCTGCTAGTTACAGTTTAAAATATTTCTGTCTCATTTATAGCTCTGTCATGGTTTACTCTCCTACTGCAAATGGACGCAAGAGTTGTGAAAGAATACGAAAGAAGTCAAGCAGCTGCAATCAGGACAAATGCTGGCTTCTGTGTCCCCTGTGAAGTCCTTTGTCAAGTTCAAAGATTGTGATTACACTGAAGATTAATAACTCTATGAAGAGCACTGATTTTTATAATAATATTTCACAATAAATTGAAACAATGAGGAAATTGAACCTAACTGGAAGGGCAATCCTTTTATGTAATTTCCAGAAACAAGGCATGTATTATACCAGCAATTAATTTGGAAAAAGCAAGACAAACAGACGTATTTATGTTTGTTTTGTTTTTCTCTTTGATATTATTCCACGTTTTCACTATGAATAAATAACACTGCTATCTTGTAAAAGACTCTAAACTTTTTCCTGTCCAACTTTGCTATAAGTAGGAAAAACAAAAACAAGCTAAAAACCCCCAACCCTTCCAGGGCTCAGGCATATAATAAATGAGACATTGCAGCTGCATTGAAATGTTAAATGCATTACAGTAATAAATGAAATGGTTTCATCATAGAGCAATCTTTTCTAGCATTCAATTATACTGATTCAGATGGAAGTGCAACTTCATGCATCTGAATGGTTTCAATTAAGTAAGAGATTCAGGTAATTCACTGAGGGACACAGAGAGAAAGAAAATTTGCTTTCAAAGGCATGAATTCATCCATTTGTGCAAGCTGAAAAAAAAATCTTCTTTGTGCTTTTTGATGGGGGGCAGGGGGGATTCTTTTTTGTATTTAAGAATATTACTGACATTTTTAGATAACAAGACTTAAAAAATAAATAGCGAAAAATGTGTTAAAAGTTAGAAGTTAATGTAACTGATCTAAAGGAATACAGTATATAAAAATTATGCATTGCATTACAGAGTATTAATAATATCAGTACATTTCCCTTATGTTACAATATGAGGCAAATTGCAGTAACATCTTTATTTTAAAAGAACTAGAGAAACTGACTGTCACTGGGTTTATTAAAAGTAGGAGATTTTGTGAGGGCTTTTTAATTCTTTTTTCCAAAAAATTTATAACACAGATGCCAAGGAAAAAAACCAAATATTTCTTACCAATGCAGCAGAAAAAATTTAATTTCTTACTTAAGCAATATAAAACATATACAAAGCTATCAAAAAGAATGTCCTGCAGTTGGGAAATACTCTATGGCATAACCCTTGGAGGGAAAATTCAGCACAGTCTCTGAAGTTAGATGGAGAGGAGGACATGAGAGGATATTTTCGAAGGGTAGTATAGCATTTCAATTAGATATTTAGCTAGAAAAGAAGCAGAATAAAATCTCTGAATTTAGTGCTGTCCCATTAGTATTTATTTAAAATACTAATGTTCATACAGTATATATATCATGTTCAGATTAATTATAGATATTAGGAAAAAAAGTAGCACTCTTCCTAAACTACATATTGATCTGCATAAATAAAATTTTCAGTACATATTTTAGTCTTGATTCAGAGAATATGATCATCCTGCAAGTGGTCTGCATTCATTTATATCACTGCTACATGAACATTACTCAGAGACAGAGAACTGACCAGACTACTCTATACCAGGAGCAAAAGACAAGAGAGATGTTAGACATGTTCAAAATGAACTTAAGTCTGGGAAAACAGGGCATAGAAATTTATTGGTTTAAATTTGGGACTGTGTCTTAGTGTCAAAATCTACCTGAATTTGCCTTAAACTCCTCAAGTTTTGTGTTTTGTCTGTAACAGTAAATAGTAAACCATCTCCTTGTCTTTATCTTGAGCCATGAGCTTTTGTATCCTTGTATTGTTGAGTGAGAGTGGGTGCTCTCTGTAAACCGGTCAAAATCATCCAAATCACAGAAACTGATGTACATTAATCAGTGGCAGAGGGAAGATGATGAAGGTATTTAAAATTGAAAACGTTGGGAAGATACATATCTGTGGCATGGGAGTGGATACAGGGAATTGTAAATAACAGGCTGAGAGCATTTACATTCTTCCATTTGGAGAAGAAATGTCTCCCTGGAGACATTATAGAGGCCTTTCCATAAGTGATGGGGAATTGAAGGAACATGCAGAGAGATGTTTCAGTAGGGCCTGTGGTGACAGGTCTAGGGTCAACAGTTTTAAACTGAAATAAGGTAGATTTAGATTGGACAGATGATGAACCTTTTTTACAATGAGGGTGATATGACACTGCAACAAGCTGTGCAGAGTTTTGTGTGCCCCACCCCTGGAAGTGTTTTTAAGGTCCCTTCCAACCCAAATTTTCTAGGATTCTATGAGTTATAAAAAGATCAGTCATGTTCAAAAAGCAATAGAGAGGGAAAAACCAAGAGTATGTATATGTATATATATATATATATATATATATATACACACACATACAAATGTATGTTCATATTCATACCTATATATATACATTTATGTTTTATTAGTCTGTTTTTTTACAGACAAATATTTCAGATTTAAAATATTTCAAACAAATGCATGTCAAAAAAAATGCACCATTACTGCAACTTCTAACAGTTTACTTGATGTCAACTTGTTTTCTCAGAATGTTCCAACTATACGGTCTCAACTGACTATGCAAAGTTGATAAAACCTCATGGAAAGCAATTTACTGGTACAGATGGTATTTCTTTCAAGTCTGAAACAGGCAAAATGTTTTCTTTATTAATAAATTCTGCAATTTATTCTGAGATCTACTGCTTGCAAAATCAAAGAAAACTCCATTGACCTGTTTTAGACCAGAGAAGAGCTCAACATTTTTAGTGCTGTGCTCAAATTTTTCACATGTAAGATGTCTCCAAGCATTTGTATATAGTTAGACAGACTAGCTCTGGAGGTTTGTACACAGTAAAATTAGATCTCCGAAAACTGCTGGAAGAATGAGAGTCATATATCTCAAAAGTTCATTGGAAATGTTGTCTTTGAAGGGAAATGTTTTCCCCACAACTGCAGACATCAAGCATGGAAAAGGGAATTTGCTTTTTCACTCACCTTAAAAGTTTTGTCTTCGTACAATTTCCATTAAGAAGACTGTAAATGCGGATATGTTTCCTGACATTTTACCATCTGTGATATGTACTTTCTGAACTATCAGAAATAAGAAAAAAATCAGTTTTGGGAGTAGTCAATATCAGAAAGAAGAAGCAAAAATCTGATGGGACATAAAAACAATAACAGTGTTGTTATTGTAAATCGTAACAAGTAGTCTCTCAAAGACATATTGCAACAACAGCAAAACACACTAAAAAACCCAAAGGCATTGAGAACTGTCTACTTTGAACACGGGTATACTGCATTTCCAGCCAAGAGAAAAAGGGAAACTACTTTTTATATCATCTCTTTTAAATTTTTTTTTCCTACCTTCACTTGATAATTCAATATAATGATTACTGGAAAATTAACTGAATAGTGATTAAAGTTTGGTTATCTTGCCTTTTGCTATAGTGGATATGTTGTCACTGAACTGAATATGGCATGATTTGTTTGGAAATTCACATGCCATTTATTACTTATAATAAAAAGAATCAGAATTAGTAATAGATTTTGACACACACTTAACTACCTATTTTATCACTCATTTTTTTAGTCATCTAATGCTTTGCCAAAGTAGGAAATTTATCAAAAATAACAAACAACAGGAATCAAAACATATATGGTTCATTGAAAGATTTTCATGGCTTAAAGATATATGAATGCTTTTTAGAATTATCTTTCACTTTCATTATCCAATGAAGATGCTCTGAAAAAAAATTGTTAATGCATTCACTGAACAGCACTAAAGTACAAAACAGTGTAAAAGAACAATACAAGTTCCCCTTATATAAGACAGAATAAAATGCTAATAATTAGAAATTGTGAATGTTGTATAAACAAGAGAAATAAGTGCACAAAGACTGGAAAGGAGTCAAATAATTTATTGACAGTGAACATGTACCTACACTTGGGAGAAAACTTATCAGTTGTATATCCTTTCTATAGACCATGAGGCTAAACATTCACTGTTAGAGTCATTTCATTAGAGGCTGCAAAAGGATGCCTAGAGACTCTTCAGCATAGATACAATTAGATTGAAGTTTCATTATTCTTAAACGTGTTATGTTTCCCATTAGACAGTGATCAAAGAAAAAAATACTAAAGGAGATCTGTAGGATGCAGGATTGATTACAGACTGATTCAGCAGTGCAATCACTGTTTGGTGCAATCTCAGCATGAATGGAGTCCCCAGAGAGCATGTTGCTATCTGATAGCACTACAGTAAGGGAAAAATCAAACTACTTTTAGAAAGTAAATTGGTTGGGGTTGCATTACACAGGAAAGCATTATAGCTCAGATAGTCATTCTTCCTGGCATCCAAGAGCAGGTGTTCTAAAAACATTTCAGCTTTCAGCTGCACATAAAATGGAAACCCAGAACTGTTCAGTTACTCTAGTGGAGCTAGTAGGAACAAAATACTTCTAATGAGTTATTGCAATGGATGCAGTTAATAGTTCTTTTAATATGCAGTTTACAGTCACTATATGATATTTTTCAATCTACCATAAATTTTCTTTTTATGTAGTTGTTTCTTTTTTTCTTCTTAATTCTCCGTTACCCAATAGAGTTTCACATCTGAAAAACTTAGCAAAGAAATGACTGATGTTTTAAGGCACTCATATAAATTATCTGGTGTTATGAGTTAGCAAATATCCACTGAATAAAATTTTACAGCACTTGTTTTCTGTCTCAAACACTGTTAAAATCACAGAAGGGTTTTGCCATGAGATAAGTGCAGAAGGGAGAGACAGAATGGAGGTAACACCAGGCCTGTCAGAGATCTGGTTAGCACATCTTGGCTAACAAAACATCCAGACAAAAATTCCCATTGTGTCAAACTGTGTAAAGAAACAACTGCTCCTACACCTTTCCCCGGTCACACAAAGATCACCCCAAGTTATGGGACAGACGACATCTGCTACCACAAATGACCACCAAAACCCCCTTAAATACACCTCAGTAGGTATCTGGAACTTGGACTGTAAGTAAAGCCTCCCCAGCAGGAGTTTGAGATAAGATAGAGTTGATACTATTTTCTGGGTGTCAGCTGTGCTGAATCAGCTCCTACTGTCCAGGCAAAAGGTAATTCCACTGGGGGAGATCATAACCACTGACTCATGGCCCACCAACCCAGCAAATCCACCATCTCAAAAGGAGAGAACGACTGAGCACACAGGCTAATCAGTATTGAAATTTAGGGAATCGTTTAACCAATAGAATGAGAGGTCTGGGTAGCCAATGACCATTAATTCCTTTGTTTGCTAAGATGTATAAATAGTGAAAAGTTTTGAACTACTTCAGGACCTCGTCCACCAAGAAGCCCAGGGTGAAGAAGGACCAAGAGGATGCTGCTGGATTCACAGGCAATAACTTTTTGCTCTCTCTCTTTCTCTCAAATTCATTGTTAAATAAAATGCAAAGTATTGACTTCAACATATAGTCTTGTTTGCACCTTAATTTGGGCAGAGGCATCTCTCAATAATCTGTTAACATCTGTTAACATCAGCCATGTACTTTTTCTTTAAAAGCCATTGTATGCAAATTTCCTCCAGGAATGTGACTCCTCAGTAACAGCTCCTGTATGTATACTGAGGAAAAGAAATCCAAATTTTAAAATTTCAGAGGAGTCTTAAAGCTTTTGCCAGTAGCGTACTGGAAAATTAATCCTATAACAATGATTTTGAGAAAATGTACGCTTCCTTCAAAAAGTTCTAGATATCTAGAAAAGAGGGAAGGAAAAACTTAAATATTTTCACTTTTTATGTACCAAATGTCTGTTTCAATTCTGTTCTATACTTTTCAGTAGATTATGACACAAATTCTGTATTTAATTCTTTAGGTCTTTACACATAATTCTCTAAGTGTTTCACAGAATTGATTTTATTCATTTCTGTACATTTCACTTGTTTTGAGTGCAGCTATATAAAAATGTGTGCTATGGCTCTGTGCACTATTTTCCTGTATTCACCAACTGTTACACTAGTTTTGAGAGGAATCAAAAGGATTCAAGGAAGCAAGAGGAATCAAGAGGATGAAAAAGAAATGACAGCTGCCAGCAGAACTTCAGCCAGTGGAGACCTCTCAACATCTGCACTATTCACAGAATGCCACAGGAAACCTATGTTCTACTTTTGCTTCCTTAGTGAGAGAGAAAATTAATGGCAAATGGTAAATATAATGCATAAAAAAAACTGCAGCTACCACTCCTTAGCAGAAATGCATAAAATGCATATATTTGAAGAACAATGGCATTAATAGGATTGAAGAATTAATTGAAAAAAAATCATTGAATTAGCAAAGTATTTTATTTCCAAAGTAAACAACCCTGTATTTTTAAAATTAGTTTTTATCTCAATAAACAGATTACCTTTTAGTTGCACACACTTACCTTAAAATATTTTGTGGCATCAGGAATACTCCATTAACTTTGAGGTTTATGACCATTTTGATAAATAATCCTTCACATATAATTGTGTATAGCTCATAATCACTGTTCATCCTATTTTAATTAATAATTCTTTTATAGACTATTTTCTCAATTATTATTATTAGTTTAATGTATTCCTTGACAAGAATTACTTTTTATATCTTACCATATCTCCATTGATAAAAAATAGATTTTTTTGTTATTATTTTTTGTACTTTATGCATATACATATGCATTTTGGTCATGTTCAGCCTCCAGAAGAGATGACTAAGAGGGCACCTCAACAATGTGTGTGAGTATGTGAAGGGAGTGTGTCAAAGATGATGGAGCCAGGCTCTGCTCAGAGGTGCCAAGCAATAGGACAAGAGGCAATGGGCTGAAACTGATGCAAAGGAAGTCTCACCTGAACATGAGGAAGAACTTGTTTTCTGTGCAGGTGACTGAGCACTGGAAAAGATTGCCCAGAGAGGTTGTGAGATCTCCCTCATGGAGATAATAAAGAATCATCTGGACAGAATCCAGTGCAATGTGATCTAGGATGTCCCTGCTTGAGCAGGAAGGTTGGATGGCATGTCCTACTGTCATTCCACTTCTAATCTTACCCATTCTGTGGTTCTGTAATATCATATACTATAGATATTAGAAACAAAAAATTGTAATTCACATCTATTTTATAGGAAATTGTACATGACAATTTTTTTTCATTACTCAGGAAAGAAACATGCCAGTGTTACAAAATTTTTGGTGAAATGGAGCAATCTCTTTCAATGACTACCAGCCCACATTTCCTCACCTAGACAGCTGGAGAGTTAGACAAATGACAGGCCAGATATTCAACCAGACAGAAGTGGAACTTTCCATCTTGAGAGAAGACAGACACTTGAGGGACAGATGAGAAACAGAGACCTTTCCCCTACTTAGCAAGACAACTGGGTGACTAACAAGGAGATCAGACTGCTCAGGGTCTTGAATAGCAGCAGAACTTAAGGAACTCTTTGGACTGCTCAGAAAAGCTATCTGGGCAGGTGGTAACTTGAGGAGTTAGCCAGGTTTCATATCAGCCAAGGAGGACAGCTGGGTATGAGGCAAGATGAGAAGCCAAGCATTCTAGCCAACTCACCATCCTGGGGTCCAGTTGGCAAGACAGTGGCTGAGCATAGTGGCAGAAAATCAGATTAACTAGCAGCTGGCTGCTTGGTTAGGCTATCAGCATTTCTGATTTTCATTGGTATTTCTGACAAAATCTACATGTTCCCAAACAACCCTTCAATTCCATTCAGAAAGGTATTTTCCTTAAGACATTTTGAAAATTAACCTCACCAGCTCTAGCTGAATACAGCTATATAGGATACAGAACAAATATATGATGAACAATATTGTTACACCTCAATGTAATCACATACAAGTATTCTATTGAAAACCTCAGGAATTCTTTCTTTGTGATCCAGATACCAAGAATATGTGAATTACTTATCTTCCAGAAAATGTCTGGTTTAGGCCTATTCTTCTGCAGTATTTTATCTTTTCAAAGACAGTTGTTATATTCTGTCTGCTTTTGGTCATCCTGACTTCCTTAATGCTCACAGTTTTTCTCTAATATAGATTAAAAATCCTCCTTTACTTCTTTTCCTCAGTGAAAATATTACTGAGAGACGGATCTACCATAAATCCATCCTTCTAGTGTTTCAGTATTTGTGACAGTGGTCACAGGGGTCTTTGGATGAGGGAAGAGATGAGGATTTGACTCTATATTTCAGAAGGTTTGATTTATTATTTTATGATATATATTACATTAAAACTATACTAAAAGAATAGAAGAAAAAGTTCTCATCAGAAGGCTAGGCTAAGAATAGAAAAGAATGAATAACAAAGGCAGCTGTCCCAGACTCTCTGTCCAAGCTAGCTGTGCTGTGATTGGCCATTAATTCTAAATATCTACATGAGACCAATCACAGATGCACCTGTTTCATACCACAGCAGCAGATAACCATTGTTTACATTTTGTCTCTGAGGCCTCTCAGCTTCTCACAAGGAAAAAATCCTAAGGAAAGGATTTTCATAAAAAGATGTCTGCGACAAATATTAGCATCTATCACTTTTTTTCATATATTGTTACTTCTTTAGTCAAATTACAAAGATGCTTCACTTAGTCATTTAAAAATTCATATTTATACCAGTGAGACTTATTTTTTTTAAATAATTTCAGGATAAAATAAACATAATGCTGTGCTTTGCTATTCTTATTAAGTGGCCAATTTAGACACTGACTACAATCAATCTTACATCTTGTAGTCAAACATAAAGCAAAATTTTGCTGTTGTGCAAGTTATTGAAAAAGTGGGTATTAGCTAGACCTAAAGTTGTTTGGGATGTCTTTAAACCTGTAAAAAGTATTTTCTTTTTCTAGATTTTTCCAGTTTCTCATATGTTGGCATGTCATTCTTTGATTAGCGGTGGATCATATTTCCATTAGAGGTAACTTCCATTAGATATTAATATTCCCATTAGAGGTCACTTAGAATACACAACACAGAAAGTAAATGGTATATACCTATATATCCCATATATTTGGATTCAGGATTGTGGCCAAATATTATCATCATTGTAATTCTTTGAGAAGGGCACCACTGACATAATATTAATCCTGTGTATTCAGGGAATAAAAGAGGTTACCATGCCAATCAGATACTTTCTCTGCTGTAATTGAAAAATTTAGGGTCACACCTGGAGCCACTGTTTCCAATCCAAAAATTTAAGATGATCAGAGGTCTGGAGCACCTCTCCTATGAAAAGAGACTGGGACTGGGGCTGTTCAGCCAGGAGAAGAGAAGGCTCCAGGGAGACCTAATAGTGGCCATCCAGTTTTATAAGAAAAGGTGCTTTTGAAAAAGAGGGAGAGATTCTTTACATGGACAGATATTGATAGGAAAGGGGTAATGGTTTTAAACTAGTAGAGGAGAGATTTAGATTAGATCTAGGAAGATGTTCTTTACTGTGAGGGTGGTGGGGCACTGGAACAATTTGCTCAGAGAAGTTGTGCATGCCCCATCCCTGGAAGTGTTTGAAGACAGGCTGCAAGGGGCCAGAGCAGCATGATCCAGTGGGTAGCATGCCTGCCCATGGCAAGGGAAACTAGATGGTCTTTAAGGTCCCTGCTAATCCAGGCCTTCCTATGATTCCGTGAAACCTCCACATGGTTAAAACTAATTAAACTTGTCTACCAAGATAAAATCAACACATTTAAATATGTGTATGTGAATATGCCTGTCTTCATTATCTGAATCACTTTGTTTAAAGCTTTACAAACTTTAAACCAAATTTCATGGATGAGATTATCAGTTTGCTTGGAATGTTGTTTTTTGCTGTTTGTTATAGGCTTTTTTTCCCACCAGAAACATATAAACATCTCTTAATAGAATAAAAAAAAAAAGGATTTTAAAAGCTTAAGGAATGCATGCAAAGCAGAATGTGCTAAACTGCTAAGTCTGTAGAGAATAAGACAAGGTGAAACAGGCAACTATTCATATAGCCTCCTGAAATTCAGTACCTTTCTCTTTGTCTGTATTTTTCTGTACTATATACTCAGAAGAAATTCTGTTATCTATGCAACTAATAGTATACTTTCATTACTGTTAATCTTAATGTAAGTAACACAGCTAAATGCTCAATGGATATAGGAAATTACACAAATTTTTTTCTTAAATCAGAACAAATTCTAGAACCCTAGTAAAGCAGGTATTGCAGGTCCATGTCTGCATAACAGGGAAAAACCTTTTTTTAATTCTAAAGAAAACAAATTTTTGTAAGGCCATTAAAAACATAAAGGAGAGGTGAGAGAAGATAAACAGGTGTCCATCATGCATGTAATGTAAGGTGAAAAAATAACTTTTTCATCAGTCTTGATGAAATTACATAAACCTAGAATTTTAGAGCAATTTTAGAGCAAACTAGAGCAAATTTTTTTTCAGTTCCACTCACTTTTAAAAATAACTATAACAAAATAACAATCCCAATTCAATGTTTAAGTCTTGGACTTAAAAAACAACTATAAAATTTTTGATTTACATGAATACATTATTTCCTTTTTGTTGTCCCCCTCAGGCAGTAAGTATTCTTTGACATCATCAGGGCACATCAATAGAATAGAACAGAACAGAATAGAATAGAATAGAATAGAATAGAATAGAATAGAATAGAATAGAATAGAAAACAGAACAGACTATTTCAGTTGGAAGGGACATACACTAATCCTACCCCAATGCCTGACCGCTTCAGAACCACGTCAGAAGTGTTTACTTTAACTGTGCTCTAATTATATAACAGATTTTTTAAAAATCTCATTATTTTGCTTGACCAGGCATGTTGCTACTGTACAACTGTTCACAAAAGACAGACCTTCAATTTTTTAATGTTGTTTTCATTTCAGATATTCTTATGCCAAGGTGAAACCTTACACGTAAACAATGAACAACAAACAAAACCGTCCAGGCAGCTCTGGGGAAAAACTTAGTGCAGCTTTTTTAACTCTTGGAGCTACTTCTGATTCTGGTTTGTGACAACATTGAAAAATAACCAAAGGCTATATCACCCCCTACGGCTCTATGAAGAGCAAACCTGCTAGAAATGTTGAAATGGGACAAAAAAGAGGGAAACAGTAAATCACATGTTATTACCTTCCTTGGGAATCATTGTGAGCTTCTCTAACATAGTTTCACCAGGTCATTCCTCTATTGGATTAAGAGGCAGATGGAGGAAAAAAGGTAAAGGTAAGAAACAGATGCTCTGTACAGCTTGATCCCCTGCTGATCTCACAGATAGAACAGCAGGTGCTTGTGCTACTGCAAGCAGCTATAAAGAACACACAGATCATCTCAGGCTACCTCTGTACCATTCTAGTGAAATGTTAAAACTGACTTTTTTCACCTACAAAACTTATTAAAATATTGTACAACACATTAAAATTTAATAAGATCTCTCAGTGTTTTATGGACAGTTACTTAAATGTGGGGAATCTCCACATCTCTGCTTTGCCATGACTCAAATGAATGTTTGCATTCAATCTTGCATTGTACTATTCATCCTTCTTCTATAAGGCTGTATCACAGGATATTCACTCCTGTATGTGAGATTGCTTTCCTGGTGAAAATTTTATCAGCATTCCCTTGAAAAACTAAATTTTTGACCAAATTTTCTTTTTTGACCAAAAAACATAAGTCTTTGAAAATTCTTAGTCATCTCAGGTAGCGAGACTAAAGAATTTGTACAGTCTCTTGAATTGACTACAATTAACATTTGTTATTGTTAACATTGTTAATGTTAATTTGTTAACATTAAGTTATTGACTACAATTAACATTTGACTATGCTAGAGACTTGGTTTTTGATAAATCCCTTATATTGGTATGATTTAATGACATGATGCTAAACAGAGGCAACAACTTATTCTTCTTTTATTAAACTTCATGATGAAAACCATTATTTTCTTTCTGGACCTGCAGAGGTTGTCATTCCTCCAACTGTTAATAAGTCACTGTTTTCACTCAATGGAAATTACTATGGCTTCACAATTGCTAACTTATTTTTCTTTTGAATGAAACTTTCTGAGATTTAGTAAAAAAAATAGTTACATGAGCTTCAATAATTTAAATAGTTTTTGCTGTCCTGTGGAAGCATCTGACTGATATAAGCTGAATAATCCATGTTTTCAGCAAATTAGAAAAGGCAAATGCAGCAAATTAGAAAGGCAATGCAGTTCAACGCAGCCTGAGAATGTATAACTCCTTCTCTGATACATGCACTGCACAGTGATTTTATAGCAGTGCTTAAAGCTGTGTATTTGTCAAAGTGGGTCCAAAGCAGAACCTTAAAGTTTTATGAGGGAAAGCTAGGATATTTGATAAGGTAAAATATTTGTGATATTTGAGATGATCTTTGAATGGTTTCTATTATCTATGTGAATAAACATACATTATTATTTCTAGAGTTACAGAGTAAGCAAGAAATCTGCTGAGCATCCTCTTGCTCAAAGTCTTCTGTGAGATCTTGGTCCCACTGAAAACTTGTGGAGCCAGAATCTCTATTTCTGATGCTGAGAACTTCCTGAGTTTCTCTCATGAGAAGTAAGATTAATAAAAATAATGACAAAAATACTATATGGACACAGGTTTTAGCCTGAAAAGATGCAGTAGGACATTGTTTCCAGGAACATTTAATTCAGATGGGTTTAAATATGGCTTTTTAGCATGTTCCTGTAAAGTAATGGTGTGTATATTCTCATTGGTATCCAATTACAAATTTGCCACAGGGAAATCTGGCACTTCAGAGGTTTAAAGAGCAGAATGACAATAATTAGCCCTATGAAGTCTAAAATTTAGTTATTAAGTGGGATGTACACAAAATGAGGATATCAAGTTTTAGTTTATGGTGTCTATCCAACAACAGAGGTACTGCACAGAACACAAATAAATCAGGACATCTGCTGTAGTTGTGACCAGCACCAGCAGTTCAAGAGAAAAAGACACTAACATAGATGTCAGAGTATCAACATCCATACATCTCACTTCCAGTTTAGATGGGTAAAAACACCACTAGCCTTTCACAGACAAGTGGATTTCGCCTTATTTAAGCTGATCAGTGGTCATTATCGGGGGCAGTACCTGCTGGATCCTTCTTCAAATAGATGTGAAATTGTTAATAGGTCATTTGTGCTTCTTTGCTTCTTTTCCAAATGCACCTAAACTATTAGAGAGGGCAGATGTACTTTAGAGCTTTCAGATAAACCTCTCACACAGTCATTATCTATTTTCTGCTTGCTCTGCCAACCTATAACTGAATCATCTAATGAATAACAGGTGTTCTAAAAGTCTCATTTTATTTCAGAAATACTCTTGAGTGGGCTTCACCTTCAAAGTGTATGAGGTCTTATTTGGTCAAAATCAGAGTTCAGACTAGTGTCTCTCCCTTGGCCACTCACTTCAGCAATATTTCAAACAGATATAGAAGATGAGATGAAGCCTGTGAATGTCACAATATAGAGTATCTCAGGCTGTAAAAAAATTGAAGTGCTACAGGACTTTTTAAAAATGTTATCAGCATGTTGTCAAATTATAATGAAAGGATCAGTGCAAAAAATGAAAACTCCCAAAAATAAAGCACACCACAATTTTATTGTTATCTATGAATAAAAGAACACAGAAAGAGCAGAACTTCTTTTGTTGATTGATTTTGTATTGTTTCCTTGAAACAACAGGGAATTCTGTGTTAGTTTCAGATTGAGAAATGATACTTTATTCACCTGTCACTTAGAGCCAGCAAAGTCAGCATATACTTCTACTCTATTCTAGAATATACAAAATGTGCATTTCTAGGAGTACAACAAAAAGAATGAATCTTTGTAGTCTACAATTTTGCATACTTACTTTTAATACTTCTATCTTCTTTTGTTTTGTAGTGATATGGGCAATGAAAATTCCTTTGGGCCAGGGAACTTTATTAACATCTATCAAACCATTCTTGGGAGAATGCACTGCAACTGACTGCTGTGAAAAATTGATAATCATTGCATGGGGTCTGAAGCAAAGGGTAATAATATATTAAGTAATATAAAAAGGTTGCCTGTCAAGAAGTAAGCAAAGAACTTGACAGAAACAGGACTGAGAGAATTATTGTGTACAAATACAATCCTATAAATTAGAAAAAAAAATTAATTTATTATGATGAAATCTATTACTGTTTCAACTATCTCTGTATAGGAACTTAACATATTGATTGAAATGTTACAATGGATTGTTGCTGCTGAACTCTTGTATTCTGATATTTTTGTATCAGTGAGAGGTTGAAACTAGATGATCTGTAAGTTCCTTCCAACCCAAACCATTCTATGATTGTGTGATACCAGTTTTAGCAGCAACTTAACCTATTGAAAATACAATACTGTGGGAAATAAAATGTCATTTACACTATTCATCATTAGTAACATAAAGCAGTAACAATCATATTCTTTCACGCATATTTTCTTTCTGCATCAGTCTTGAAACAGGTATCCCCTTTTCTTTGCCATTAATTCTGACATTATCATAGTACTTCCAAGGTTCAGCGTAGCAGTAAAAAGCTGAAGCAGAAAAACACATAAATAAAAATACATTACAATACTTCACAAGATAATTGTGTGTATTTTTTTTAACATTGGATTCTTTATCCCTCTAGCTACTTATTGCTGTGACAGTTACTGACACGTGTCCTGACAGAAATGGAATTTTCTAGACAGCATGACTGAGCAGTTGAGCACTCAGCAGTTACTGAACTGAATGTTTTCTCTCTGAAATAAAGCCATGGGGAAAATAGTCATCATTCCTGTCAAGATCCAGCCCAAAAAGTTTACAAAAACAGCACATTATTGGCACATAAATCTGCAATCTCAGATACTAGTTTGAGTAAAAACATTATGTTAACCTTTGAGACAATTAATTGTCCCTTATGACAACTTTGTGTCACATTTTTAATGGTAATATTCCTTTAAGTCACTTTATAAACACTTTTTAAAAATCCATACTAGTTTTGTTCTTCATGTTCTGCTGAAATAAGGTGGTGAATTTTGGGAAATAGTGCAGAGAACCAAAAATTAATTTATTCCTGCACAGTTCTGGTATCCTGTTAATTAATCAGCTTTGGAAAATCAAGCAGTACCTTGAACTTTGGTATATTCCATACCTATTCAGGACTATTCAGTTTATTCACTATAAACTGTGAAACCAAATAAAACTAGGCAATTTGTATTTGTGTGACCAACCAAATCCTAAGCAATGGAAGAAGGCTCAGAATCACAGAATCATTTAGGTTAGAAAAGACCTCAAAGATCGTTGACCAACCTTTGACCGATCCCCACCTTGTCAAATAGACCATGGCATTAAGTGCCACATCCAGTCATATCTTGAGCACCTCCAGGTATGGCAGATACACCACATCCCTAGAGAGCCCACTCCAATGCTTTCTTATCCTTCCTGTGAAGAAAATTTTCCTATTTCATCTAAACTTCTCCTGACACAGCCTAACGCCATTTTCTCCAGTCCTTTCACTAGCTGCCTGGGACAAAAGACCGACCCCTATCTTGCTACAACTCCCCTTCAGGTAATTGTAGGGTGATAAGGTTCTTCCTGAGAATCCTTTTCTCCAGGCTAAACAATGTGAGTTCCCTCAGCTGCTCCTCATACGATTTCTACCTTGGAGCACCTGAGCACAAATGATGTACCTATGAAGCTCAAGCAAGAATGCAGAGGCTGTTGTAAAGGAAGTCAAACATCACAACATAAAGGGGACCAGGAGATGATGGGATAGGATTTGATTGAGATACATAGCTGTGTAAGTTGAATGAATCATCTGGCTATATCACATGAGTGGACAAATTACTTGTGTAAATAACCTTCTCTGAAGTACTTGGGGGGGAAAAAAAGTGAATGTCACTGACCAAGCCCAATCAGCATGAGGCAAATGTATGCCTCAGAGTCCAACAAAGAGCATAGAAACTGAGCAAACAACAAAATTAACTTTGAAGAGAGCAATGGACTTCATCTCTATTGAGCCCATGTATTCCTTCCCACTGGGGTCAACCAGTATCATAATGGTGAGCATATTTTAGACTGTAGATGAGAATCAGGTTACTATTGTAATCCAGCTGCATGTGATTGTGTTATGATTTATTACATTTCTGTGTGACTCTGATAAAATCTTTTGTAATGTCAAATAAATTTAAATAAGTAAATTTAGTATTAAGACACTAAACTCTCTTTGTGTGGACTACCTAAAGAACTTGCTTTGACACTGAAGGGTGTTGAGAGATTGTTGCTCTGAAAATTGCTAAACTGGATACTACTGCATGTATTATAATGTGGTGTCATGATTTTGACAAATCAATAATAATAATTGATTGTTAAAAATAATGAGGCTAGTAGAATAGACCAGACTTATGTTAATGGCATTGCAAAGTCTATCCAACAAGCTTTCCTCTAAAGTTTAGAGAAAAAAATCTTAAAACCAGTCAAAGATAGATATTCCAGAAACGTCAAAACATTAAAAAACAAAACAAACCCAACCCCAGAACCTTTGGTAGCATCAAGGATCTAGTCTGATTAGAATACTTACCAAAGTTATAAAACGAGAAGCTGTGAATGTCCTGATACCTTAAAGTAGTCAAATACCCCAAAACTTTGAAGAAAATGGAAACTGTGAAGACATATGTATCTAGTAATCTGTGCATTATCTCCAAAATAAAAGGTTAGAAATACTATTTTGATGTCTTCAGGGGTTTCAAAATTAGGCATCTGCATCCAAGAAAAACTTGAAAATGTCAGTGCTGTGTTGTTTCACTGATGGAGTAGTATTAGTTCAGTTACCCTCTGAAACCACATCTAGTTTGTAAAGGATGTAGAATCACAGAATCATTTAGGTTATAAAAGGCCTTTAAGGCCATTGAGACCAATGGCAAACCTAACACTACTAAGCCCACCACTAAACCATGTCTGCAGCTGCCACATCTTTTAAATACTTCTGGGAATGGTGACTCAGCCACTTCCATGGGCAGCCTGTTCCAATGTTTGACACTCCTTTCAGTGAAGAATTTTTTCCTAATATTCAATCTTAAATTCCCCCGGTACAACCTGACACCACCTCCTCTCAGCCTATTGCTTTTAACTTGGAAGAGACCAACTCCCACTTCATTACAACCTCCTTTCAGCTAATTGTAGAGAGCAATAAGGCTCTGAGCCGTCTTTTCTTCAGACTAAGCATCCCCAGCTCCCTCAGCTGCTCCTGATAGGACTCACTCTCTGGACTCTTGCCCACTTCCATTGCCCTTCTCTAGACTTGTTCCAGCACCTCAGTGTCTTTCTTGAAGTGAGGGACCCAGAATTGGACACAGCCCTCCAGGTACAGTGGGATCATCCCTTCCCTAGTCCTGCTGGCCACACTATTTCTGATACAAGCCAGGATGCCATTGGCCTTCTTAGATACCTGGACACACACTGGACACTCACTTTCATCTGCTGTTCACCAGCACCCCCACATCCTTTTCCATCAGGCAGCTTTCCAGCTCCTCTTCCCAAAGCCTGTAGCGCTTCATGGGATGTTATGACAAGCCTTGTTGAACCTCATACAAGTGACCTTTGTCTATCAATCTAGCCTGTCCAAATCCCTCTGCAGATGTATCAGTGTGGTGTTCCTAGGCTCATTCTGCATTTAGTAGCTAGATACCAAACGATGTTCTGCTAAAGCCATTCTTTCTGCTGGATTGAATAAACAATCTGAAAGGAATGTAAGAGATGCAGAACCATAATGAAGCAAGGATGAGGGAATACATGTCAGTAAACCAATTCAGCTCTTTTCAGCTATGCTGAAAGCCCTCCTCAGTGAGGCACTGTGAATGTCAAAGGAAGCATGAAATATCTCCAGTGCCAACTCGTATGAGTCACATAAGGGTGATTAATTGATTGAAATCCATATGCGTTCTTAACCTTTCTTGTCTCTCTGTTTAACTAATTGCTCTTTAACATTTCCATCTTCACATATCCCTGGTGAATGTATTAGATAGAAAATTTCATCCAAATTTCCTTTCTTCTTCTCTAACTGATTCCACTTTGTTTTCTGCCTATGATGTAGTGACTACAAAGTGCACCCTCTTTACTCTTACGCAATATTTTGTAATTTAATTCTAATGGGCTGAGCTTCATCTCAGCTATCATTAGCAGTGTTAAAGCTAGTCACATACATCCAATCAATCATGCTGGCTTCCTGCCTTCACTGGTAAATGACACTGAGAAGGTGATACACTCCATCTCAGTCTCACAGTGGGATGATTTGACTTCTGAAATACTTTGTCTCCCCCTCTCTTTCTTTCTCTCTCTGACATCTAGAAATGGTTGTTTTTTAGGCTGTACTCATAATTTGGCTTCCAAACATCAAATTTTAGGTGAACTGCATTGTCTGCCTTGGTTCTTAGACACCATGGATGTAGATGAAGATGCTCTATGTTTACAAGACTCAAAACCGTTTTTTGAAGCAAGTATATAAATGTCAAAACCCTAATTTAGAATTAAAAAAACAATAAATGTAGTGAGTGTATCCTTAGCATCTTCTGTGATGCATCTTTTCACCACTATAGAAATGTATCCACTAATTGCTTAATAGCCATTCTAACATGAAGGTAAACAAAAGCTAATTAAATTTTTCAGTTGCAGTCCTTAACATCAAAATATTCTTATGTCAGAATAAACTGTGTCATATACATTTTTTTTGAAGTATGGAAACTTTGTGACCCACTTCTGTAAATATAACTGCTTTCCATTCACTGGCTGCTCAGAAAAGTGAGCACCTTGGAGACCTCTAAAGCATATTGATGGAACACTCTCCTGAAGTCTAATGTAAGCTGCTGTGTGTTTAAACATACAGAAAAAAATAGAAAAGATTAAAAAAAATCAAAAAACTAAAACAAAACAAAACAAAAAAACCAAAACAAAAAATCCAATCAAAAAATAAAAACTGATGTAGAAATCTATTCCAGATTTTTAAGCTGTTTTTTACTACACAGTACCTATCTATAGTAGGTATTTATAGCATAGCACTACATTGCTAACTAAATGTTGAAATTAGTTTTACACAACATGAACAATTATTTTTTAATATTTCCTGTCAAAAATGTAAAACAGAACATACAATATAGATAGTACACAGATCACTTGCACATTTTAAAAAGCCATTGCAAACACAATTCTTCCTAGAACCTGACTGAGGTGTGTATCACAGTGTTTCAAACAGCCTACTGTACATGATTTTTCAGGTCTTTCCAGAAGAGTGATTTTAAATTATTTAGAAAGGTGATATTTCTTAAAAGCTTTTGTAAGCATATGCTGCTCATTTTGTCTGTGCATTCCACCTTTATGAAAATTATTCAATCATCTCTCATGCTATGTCAATATCAGGCAAAAGCTAACACTTGCATTACAGTTTCTATTAAATTCATTTTGGCTTAAGACTGTACACAGTGAAGGCCATCAAAATGTTTCCAGCACCCAGGATTTTGGTGGAGACAAAAGGCCCCTGTAGACTTGTGAGAATATAGAATTAAATATTAATTTGATTTCTAAGTAGGGTTTTATCAATCATATTATTGAAGGTCTAGTGGAAAAATATGGACAGAGTGCAGCTAATGTGCTTATCAAAACCAAATTTTATAACATCTCTGGTAATATTAACACTAACTTCCAGGTCTACTTGGCTGTAGTGCTGTACTACACCCTTTCATAGCTGACTTCCCTACACCAACCTATCAATTTTTCCATGTCATTGAGATACAAAATCTACAAAAGGTTTAATTGGCTTCTTCCCATGAAGAAACATTGTCTTGCTAAATGATTTTTGAGTATCTCTAATTACTTATTTTGTAAGTCTGCATGTTACCTTGAAACTGTTGCATTTAAAATCTTGATACGGGCAAAGGAAATAGACCATATGTGGAGTGAAGAACTCATTGTTGAACAATATGCATCCTTTTAAAAATCATTCTAATAGATCAAATTATTCAATTCAGATGGAAAGCTTAATTCACAGGAAAATGAAATACTTATACAACCTCCTTTCCTCCCTGGTGTGTCTATATATCTTCCAGTGCGATGATGACTCTTGAAGAGTTCCTCTGGGTCTCAGGGCTTACACTTCCTTATGTCTTAAGCAGATTGTTAAGGGAAAATTATGACATGACAGCAGCATCCTGATATTGAGTACCCAATATGCTTACTTAATGATAAGTATTGTTCTGGAAATTATATTCTAAACTTCTCTAACTTAGTATTTAAAATAAGGAGATATCTTCCAATTGGAGGTGAAAACACACATTAAAAAAGTGTGGTAGAAATGAAGTACTTCATATTAAGATATAAAATTTGTAATGGTGATACTAGTTTTTAAATACACAGCTATGTCTTCCCACATATAAGTCATCAGACAAACAGCAACAGGACTGCATAGAGGAGTGCAGTCTTTTGGTTGCTTTTTTTAATATTTTTCATGGTTGTTTCAAATTCTATTCCTTAACTGTTTCCTATAAATATTGATTTCTCATTGTTAAGGCAAAAAATTTTGCCTTTTTAGAAACTAATGTTGAATTTAATGGCTCATTTTTTAGAACTTGGTTTATATCTATAATTTTTTCCACTTTCCATGTGCACCGATTACATATTGCATACTCTGGAGTTCCTGATTCACTCATGAAATTTTCATTTTCCACATGTATACTAATGGCAATCTGCTCTATTTTTCTTTAGAAGCTTCCATCCCTGAAGTATCCTTAGCCTGGCTGTTTTTAAATCACCTGTGTCTGGATGTCATTCGATATTCTGCAAACAATCAGTAAACAGGGAAAAAAGATTTTGGTTTGTTTGTTTGTTTCAAAAAGATGTTGTGGATATACTGTCTTTGCTTAAAATACATTCTTTATTTAGAACAGTATATGTGGTATGTCTCCATGGCTTTGTTAAATGTTGAAAGTTCACTTTTCAAGGTCAATTTCATTGTACTGGAGATCTTGAACTCAGCAACATTTCTGTTATTCTTTTCTGACCCAATAAATAAGATCTCTGTCTTGCTAAGGAGAAAAATATAATTTTGAGTTCAGTGTATTTAATATCAAATCCTAGCTCTTTTCATTATTACAAGTTGGTTGTGTTCTGACCATTCTTTGAAGATGTAAACATTAAATATGTTATTACTAAACTGCCTAAAAATTGATATTTTTCCTCATAATAGAAAAAAAGTTTTGGAAGGGTACTGCAACAAGTTCCAGTTTCACAAGGTTTTTGTGAACTGGAACTATGAATTAATCCCTAAAAGGGACAATCAAAGCATAGGATTTTCATATGTTTAATATATTTTGTTTTCTGTCTTTTTGGATCTTACTGTTCCATTCATAAGAGTAGCCTTGGACATTTTTAAAAGTAGAGACAATGTTAGCAATTAACCTGAAAAATCTTTCAGTGTTAAGATGAAAGCTTGGTCTTTCATTCTAATTACAGGAAGACTTTCCTGATTATGAAAGGGCAATCAGAAGATCGTGAGAGCACAAGATGGATCATTTTCTTTCTGTCAAGGTTACACACAGCAAAAAAAGACTGGGTATCCAATAAATGCTTTTTCACAGAATTTGTTCAACGCTTTGCTGTTGCTTCTGAAAGTGAGATACCTTTGGAACTGAAGTTCTGGAACCTGAGTGGACTGGTGTGCGGAAAACTTCAAAGAATCAGTATTGGATAGGGAGTTAGACTACCAAATACTGTTCTCTTTAGGGCATGGAATGATTCAGCCTTCCCATGAGAATCTGAAAGATGTGTAAATGTTCCAGGGAAGATTTCAGTTGAAAGGTATACTAACTAAAGGATAAAAAAAAAGTAAAGATACTGCTAATCTGGGGGTTTCAGTTAGAAGCACTCTTTCACAGTTTTCTCTCAGGTAGCTGAAAACTACCTTTGGCAATTTGGCTTTTTCTGTGGTTTATGGTTTTTTTGTTTTTTGGTTGGTTTTTTTTTTGGTTTTTTTTTTTTTTTTGGTCTGTTGTTGTTCTTGCAGTTTTTTTAAAATAAAGGTAATTTCTCTTTTGCTTATACTAATACTAACAAACCTAGCTCATCCATTTGTACTCTTATAAGTACTATGTAAATCTAGTGAATGTTGAAGGGTGACAAGTAACTGTAAATGAAATGCAAGCAGCAGAAACTATCATAATTAACTTTTCAGTAAAACTTTCTTATGAAATAATAAAATAAGAATAGCCTGTAAAAATTGATTATGTGAGTGACCAGACTTCAATCGAGGTAGACAAATAGTGAAGATTCATGAGGATATTTCTTTATAACATGAGAAATCTCTGACAGAGGTATCGTGGTTAAGGACTTAGAAGCTCATAAGGGTGTTGTATGTTGTCTGGTTTTCTATTTTTAATGGAAGGATTGCAAAGGACAGCAGTGATTAAGCTTACCATTCACTGTGAGAGATGAAACAGACTATAAAAATATTATATCACACAGGGAAAATAAAACTACTTGGGAAACATGTACATCAATAGAGAGAAATTACTAAGGGAATTACCTGAAAAGTGCTGGTAAAGCACATTTTGATCCTCCCATGCTTCATTTTTATACCTTGATAGACAAGAAGGAGGATCATACTTGATCATAGAAACCAGAAAGCAATTGGTGCTTTCAGAACTAATTATCAGTATTTACTTTTCCATACTTTTACATTTCCTTTCATAAAAGTTTATCTGCTAATTTCTCTGTCCCATTTCTGAATTATTAGCATGTACTGCAGACTAAAATCTGAAAGCTAACAAAGATGTATTTCTAATGTGTTGCATTTCATAAAAGGCAAATTACAGGTGGAAATGCTAATGAAAGATTATAGGCACTGCATTGATCAATATTTTAAATATAAGCTGAAAAAAGGTGAATTAGTTAGGGTGAAACCTCTAAACTTAGGACAATTCTGGTTATATTGGTATGATTACATGACATGATATGATTTCAATTCTATTTTTTAGCAGGGGATTACAGTAACTGAGCCAAAAAACAAATCAGAGCACTATGTTAGTTTCCAAAAAAATTATTTTTCTTTAAATAATGCACTGTTGAAAAAGATTCCCTCTCTTCTTCTGTTGGAGACAATCATCTAGAGTTCAGTCTTCCTGCTGTCAGTCTGTCATTAACTCAAACAGCTGTGAAGTAGGTACAAATACATCTGAGGGAGATATAGCTCTTTCTGAATCCAAATTTTCAATACAGTGTTTTATCTGCAAATAAGGTGTGTTAAGACTCTATATACAGCACTTTTGTGTATTAAATTGCAGAGAAGTTACTGTACTGCTGCTTTGAGATTTTAATAGAACTCTTGAAATCAAGGTCTATGATAAGCAGAAACTGATGTATTGCATTATGTTAGGGAAAGGGAAAATGGAATTCCTGGTCCCCAGCCAAAACTCACATAACAAGTATTTAAGTAGTTAAAGATTGAATTCTCCACAGGACTGAAAACTTCAGGTTTATGGTTGTTTGCAGAGGAAACACATCCTCTTATTCGAATGGTAAATTTTAATCTTTTTTTTTTCTGATCATACATGCACTGCTACTGGTGCTGTTTACTAGTAAGTGTATTGGAAATAAAGGACAATGAAGTGTGTAATGTACAAAAAAACCATCCCAAAACAAAAAAAACCCCACAACATAAGTACATCTGCAAATTTCTCTAATAAAACACTGAAAATTTATTTGTAAAAAAAATTTCAGATTAAAATTAGCAATAAGATTTAGAGATAATTTATAATGCTCAATAATAACATCTGATGTAGGGAGCTTTTTCCTAAATATTTAAATATTCTTCTTGGAGAAGAAAGTTTACTTCTGAGATTCAAAGCCAGACAAGTATTAAGAAGAAAGACAGTATACAAGCAAACACACCAAGAGCAACCACTCATACAGTGATGGGGGACAGGCACTGGGTTGATAGTTCCTTTCAATTTTGCATTTATTTATTCATGATATGCCAAAATAAAATATCAGTAACCTTTTTCTGCCACAGTGTTACTGCTGCTTCTTGCTTTACTAAAATCCAGGCCTCGGTGCACAACAATACCTGATTCTGCCATCATCTGCTGTCTGCTGCCTTGAGCAACTGACAACATCGCTTTGCTTAAAACTGCTCTGTTCCTGCCTATTGTGGCAGAAATCTCTCTGCTGCATAGATCTTTAAGAAAGCTTGTTCTGACTTCCTGACTTTTAATAAAAAAGGAAAGTAGAATTCTGTCTTTGTATCACAGAAAATCTGATAAACAATCTTTAACTTTCAAATAAAATAGTTGTTTTCCATATTGTGTATGCTGCTATAGAGTAATAAATTCCTGCACAGGCATGTCAAGAAACTGTTTCAACCTAAGTTGCTCCAGCAGCTCAGAATCAAACAATGCTAAGCTCAAATATTCCTTTCCCCTATGCTTAGTGATGGTTTGGAAGAAATGTTCAAAATAGTATTAAAACCTAAAAATTTGTTAGCTTTGTTCTATAAATGATTTCACTTCCATTCTTCAAGGCTCTTCTCCATAAGAAGCTCTCTTGTAAACAACATACAAAAGTGGTGTCCTGGTTCTGGCCAACACAGGGTTGAGTTTTGCAGTAGCTAGGAGGGGCCACAGCCAGGGCTCAAAGGTTGTTTTATGCCACCTCACATCATTATGGGGCTGGTGGGAGGGAGCCTCCTGTGCAGAGTAGAGGTTCTTTCCAGTCAAATGAGCGCGGTACCGGTTCTGAGCCGGAGGGAGTGGTTGGATGGTGCCAGTTCCAAGCCAGAGGAAGCAGTTGGGATGTGCCAGTTCTGAGCTGGAGGGAGTGGTCAGGGTGGCATGGCTGCAGGAGGGTCAAGATCTGTGGTGAACGGTTTTGCACTTGAATTACTCTCTGTTTTGTACACTTTTCTTATTACTGTTCTTGGTGTTCCTGTTCCTTTTCTTATCTCATTGATGTCTCCAGTAAATTGTTTCTACTCAACCCATGATCTTTGCCTCCACTTCTCCTCTCCAGCCCACCGCAGTGGGGGAGGGCGAGGGGGGAGCAAGCAGGTGGCACATGGGTTGGAGAGTCTCAGTAGGGGCACTTAACTTGGGAGTACCATTCCTAAACCATGACAAGTGGGTTTTGGTTGAGAATTTTTTGTTGTTTTGTAAGGTTTTGTTGTGGGGGGGATTGTGTTTGGTGGGGGAGGAAGGGTATGCTTGTTATCCATATATTGCATATTCTTTAAAGTATATATTATCCTTGAGGCTTTAAGTAGGAAAAAAGATCAGACAAATACAGTATCTGCTCTGCTACTTAGCCACAGGGGTCGCTCTATGCCCCTCCTTATGTACATAACTTCCTGGTGTTGTCAGATATATCTTGCTTCACCAGTTATTCAAATTACTTACAGATAGTTTGTTACATCCCTAGCATCATAAGAACATCTGTCACATTATGCTGCACAGAAGTCAACACTGACTTTGCTTCTAAAACTTGAAGCTCTCTGGCAAATTTTGTAGCAATTACAGGCTGCTTGTACCTCAGTAAAATCCAAGTTTTATTTAAATCTGTTAAAGAATTATCATAAAGAGGATGTATTTAGAGGCTAAACAGTGTGATGCACTGATGATTCTAATTAAATAAATATAAAAAATCTTGGTTTTTATATCTGGAAAAATTGCGAAGGAACATTACATCTAAAACTCCATCACAATGGAGTGTGATCCAATACAGTTTGGTATGGATTATTTCAGCTATCATCTTCTGTTATCTGAAGGTGACATTTTAATAGAAGAGATGAACATTTAATACACTAGTCATGTGTATTGCACCAGTGTTATGTTTGGGGAAAAGAGTGGAGGGCAGAGGGTTGCAGAACTCTCACAGCATATTTACATTCAGTCACAATATGCTGTCTAAAATACAGAAGCTGCAATGTGCTCCCATAGTCTGCAGAGTTTGTTAGCATGACAGTAAGCATATGCCAGTTCTCTCAACCTTTAAGAAGAAATGGGTTTTGTTTGTAGTAAAAGAAAGAAACCCTCAAGTCAGTGGTTATCACTATCTTCTCTCCAAGTTTTAACAGTTTTCATGTTTTATACTCTACAACAGAGGGAAGAATGTTCAGGTAACTTTAGACTCATGTTAATTGGTGGAGAAATAATGAAAAAGCTTTCATAATGCATACAGAGTCAGAAAACTGTCATGCTGATGGGTAAGATCTACTCATATCTGTAGCCAGTCCACTGTCTGTGTATAATTTTAAATATTAAACCAAGTGATTAGTCGCTAGAGGGCATCAAATCTGTGCCCTAAGAAATGATGAAAGAAAAGCTGCAGATGTTTTAATAGAACAAAGAGAATTTACATCTCTGTATGCCAAGTGCTGTTCTGCAGATAATAAACCAATTCATGTGTATTTTTAAAGTCACTTTATGGTAGTTGTTTCCCACCTCATAAAACTGTGCAATAGAAAGCCTTAAAAAAAAAAACAAAAACCAAAAATCCGGGACATCCCCCACCCCCCCATATAATATCAAAGATCTGACTTTCAGACTCTGAAGATAGACTTATGTAGAGCTAGAAGGTGGAAACAGAGTATCTTCCATTGCTGTTTATCATCAAGTTAAGGTACTTATGGAAAAAAAAGAGCAAACAAGAAAGGGGCAGAGAAACACATACTTTGCACATCTCCTTTGTTTGCTGTCTTCTAAATATAGGTTTCTTTTCAAAGTCACTAAACCTACTTTTACCACACCTTCTAACTGTGTATGCTCGTCTGTCTCACGCATACTTTTGTGTCCATTCTTTATTCACTGTCAGATGTCTTCTGTGTTCTAGGATGTACTTCTCTTCTGGAACTGGACATCCTTTCTTGTACTACTTTTATGTATTTTCAGGGGTCTTAGCACCTAGAAAAAAAAAATTGCAGATGAGGTCATAACATTTTATTGAATGTAAGAATAAGGAAAACTCTCAAACGTGGAATAACTGTTGGGTTATTCTGTATGTAATGAGGTTTTTCCAAGATAATGTCATATTTAAGCCCAGCTGATGACTAGCACCACACAACTGCTGGCTCGCTTTGCCCCAGAGGGATAGGGAAGAGTAAAAATGAGAAAATGCATGAATTAAGATAAAGATAGTTTAATAGATAAAGCAAAAGTGCACATGCAAGCAAAGCAAAACAAGGATTTCATCCATGGGCAGGCAGGTGTTCAGCCAGCCCCAAGAGAGCAGGGCTCCATGACAAACATCATCATCCCAAATGTCTCCCCATTCCTTCTTCTTCTTCTTCCCCTGCTTTAAATGCTGAACATGATGCCATGTGGTATGGAATGTCTCTTTGGGCAGTTGGAGTCAGATATTTCAGCTGTGTCCCTTCCCAGCTTCTTGTGCAACCCAGGCTCCTCCTTGGAGAGGAGGTATGAGAAGCAGAAATGGTGTTGAATCTATGCACTCACTGCTCAGCAGTAATGAAAAACTCCCTGTTTTAGTAATAGTTGCCAGCACAAACCCAAAATGTAGCCCCATACGTCCTACTATGAAGAAAGTTATCTGTCTACATCCAAAACTAGCACAGATAGATATAAATCAAAGAGATTAATATCTGAGGTAAATTTGGTATGGTTTTGTTTCCACAGATTTAATATTAGAAATATCTTAATAAACAAATCTTAGCTACTTAACAAATAAAACAAAGTAATTCCTGAAATACCCTTAAAATATTTTAGTAAAATTAAGGTAACATCAATCATATTGATTTGATATTGCTTGTTAGTGCAGTAGTACAGAGTTAGCTAGACAGCTTCTCATTTATGAAATGAAGATAATATTTGTGTGTTCTGTTAGTTGTTTACCTGCCATATTGAATTTTAATGTTGTATTGGTTCTCCACACAAATGAGTATTTTGATTTGAAGTTCCAAGACATTAAAGTATCCATAGATTTTTTGCATCCAAAATGGCTCAAGATTCTCAAAACCTACCAGGAAATCATTAACATCAAACACAAAAAAAGCAAATAATAATAAAATCTCCCAAGCAATATAAAATTCTTGAATAGAAGAAAGTGTAGCAAAACAAACTGTATAACTACTTCCTTTTCTGAAATTTTTGGGAGAAGGCAGTACATGCATGAGACATGGGGTATAAATGTAGAGATCTCCTGGTTAGTAAAAGGTAACTTTGAAACTTTTGGCGCACAACCCACCTTTCAAGATTTCATTCTTGTACCATATCTCTAACTGTCAATGCAACACAAGTATTTCAGAAAATCTTAAGGGAGGCTGTTATTCCTAGAAGTTTTTAAAAATTATTATCCAGAAGAGAACAGATAAGTGAATCTGTTTCTGCCACATTATTGCAATTGCTATATATCTTTTTCACTTACTAAGGCACATACAAGGGCACTAACCTTTGAAATAAACTTTCATTCCCAGTATTTTGCCTTGTTCTTTAAAGTTTAGAGGTCAACATGTTAAGTCAAACAATACCATAAGGGTTTGATTTTTTTTCTTACTACTGTTCTAAGTGTAGATATGGGATTGTATAGAAATGCCATATTTTGTGTTATTTTTATTGTTATTTTTTATTTGTTGCATTTTTTACCTGTCAGTAACATCTGCATCAAATAGATCACAGGTGCTGATCACAAAATAATCCATAGTCTTTCCCCTTATCTTTTCATATAGAATTCTGTCATTCACTTATTTTTTAAGTAGATTTTGGCTAAAAGATTCTCTGAAAGCTTATAAATTAGTACAAGCTTTTTACTATTTACACTGATAAGAGTAATTAGTAGAAGTAAAGAACGAAATCTTTATTTGAAACTTAGAAAAGGAGATGGAGGTTCATCATAGAAGATTCCAAAATATTCCACTTGTGTATATATAGTAATAAGAAGATATCATATAACAGAGAAAATGGTTAGAAATACTTTAATCTAAAGCAATTCCTCTTGATTTCTCTTGCTTTATCACTTCTATTTATGAGTTTTCCATTTGAAAATATGTCCCCTCTGTACAGCAGAATAAAATACAGAATACTTCAAGGTATTTATGTTTATGTTCTGCAAGGTAGCATGTTCATAAGTGAGTTAGAAAATTATCTCCCCATGATGTTCTAACTTGCTTCTGAACATACTACCTTGCAGAACATAAACATGTTGATTCATAATAAAACCAGTTACAATAACTGGAAAAGAGAAGGAAAAGTTATTAATTCTACAGATGTATAGTAAAGAGAGAGAAGGTTTAAAAAAGCAAAATATTTAAATGTTCCTTTTGCTTGTCAATGAGTGGAACTATAACGAAATTAAATTGTGTTGTAATAAATTGTGCTCTATTAAATTGTGCTATTGTAAGAAGAATTATAAGAGGAAAAGAAACTGTAGTAGTATACAGATATGTTAATAGAAAACTATAGGAATTATAGATTATTATCTGTATTCAGTCTCATGGCTCAATTTTAAGTAACACATTTAAACTGACTGGGAATTTTGAGCTGACATTAGATTTGATCAGCATCAAAATCATAGAGATCTCTCTGACTCTTTCAAATTTCAAGAGAACCTAAACCAAAAATACATTGGCTGTGCTTGATTTCACTTAGATTGAAATACAAAAAACACCCAACAAAACAAACAAAGAACAACACCTTTCTGTGTAGAACAAATACAAAACATTTCAAGTCAGTTTCAGTTTGCATTTCATCTCACAAGCATGCTGCATTACATCAAATCCTGGGTCCTTTTGCCCTTATTTTCCTCTTTGAGTGAAAAAAATGGTGCAGTTGATTAAGCAATATATTTCATCATAGAAGGTGGCTCCTAGGTATGTCTGGTTTTTTCCTCAGTTTTCAAAACATACATTTGTAAGAAGGTATTTAATACTTTAGTCTAAATTCAAAGTCCCTTATGCATTGTTGTGCCATTGGCAGTTCAGAATAGAATAGTTTGTGCAAAATACTTGTCATCTTTACTATATTTACAATTGATACATATTATTCCTGTGAAGAGCAAAAAGCATACTGTGTGTTTGATAAGACAATTTTTAGAGTGTTGTAAAACTCTTTAATATTTAGTTATCAAGTAAATCCATTTCAATGACAGTGAATGCACTGGTGCATCAGCAGTAAAAGCTCCACAGGAGTCATGCCAAAAAGAAAACCAAGCCCCACAGAGAAAAATTGGAAGGGATTGTAGTCCTTTCAGACTTCTTTGAAGAAAGTGATCTGTCATTAAAAATTCACTAGTAGCAGTAAAAAATTAAAAACATCACTACACATTTTGAAGATTCAGAAGACGAGAATATGGGAATTCTTAATGAAGTGAATGGCAGCAAGAGAAAGCTGACCAGAAAAAATGAACACATGCTGATTTCTTTCCTGAGGTTTCTTGCAGTAGATTCAATAAGACTGTGTTTTCATGTCAGCTTTTAAAAAGGTAAAAATTTTCAATTATGGTGATGGTGTTTTTCCATCCTAAAAAATAGGATCTGTATATAGTAGAAATACAAATACATGTATCCCAGATTGGCTTCACTGCTTTAATCCTATGTTTTTTCTGCAGTGCAGGTATAATACATATCACATGTTCATAGATACATATACATTGCAGTATATTAATGTGTATGTCTCTATATCTCAACTTCAATACTATAATAATAGTTATTCATTTTTGCAGTGTATTAATGTATAAAAATGATTTAGCAGGGATGGAGAACCAATAAACACATACATGTCACACAGAAAAGAATATTTTAAAAATTAAAATTAACAAGATCAGAACCAAAATAAACTCCATATAGCTTCAAAAATGGGTATTACAGCAAAGATTAAGCAGTGAGGCAAGAGAGGAGAGAAATGAGTTGTGAGAATGGAAAGTGTAGAAAGAGTTTGAATTCACACTGTTATTTAAAAAATGCAGGAAGACCCATAGCGCCAATTCGTATACTTCTTGCATTTTGCTTGTATTTTTTAACTTTCAGTTTTGTAATAATGTACCCTTACTGTTTGGGATTTTTTTTTTTAATTAAAACCTGTATTCTTCTCATTGCTTGTCTACAATTTATACAGCTTTGCGAATTTGATAAATTTACCTGGCTATTACTTCCTGTGAACTAATAAACCAAATAATGTTACTAACAGTATAACCAAAAAACTGCCTAAGGCTCTTGAATATTTGGAATGCAATAGGCTCTGGTTAAGAGCAAACTTTGCCTATCAGTTTAAAGTCATACTGTCAATGACCTTGTCTTAAGGAGAAATCTTCTCTGAGTGTCCAAAAAGAAAAAAAAATACCTTATTCCTAGAGCAGACTAATTTAATTCATGAAAGAAAAACCTGAACACAATGAAAGAAGTCAGTCTAGCCCATAAATGAGCAGGTTTATAATAATTAATTCAAACTTTTCCAGAGATTCCTGACACTTATGCGAACATCAATGGCTACATTTTTTGTTAAGAGCCTGCAGTTCTATTACAAATGTTATATAATTTGCTTGCTTTTTGTTTTTTAATGTCCTACTCTTTTAATCCTATAATCATGTAATAATCGCTTTTCGGCTTTGAAAAGTAGAAGCTTGGGTATTTTTCAAATCAGATACCTGAATATATGGAATGATTAAATGATCCAGAATATTCAGGTCATCCTTAATCTACATATCCATAGCCTCCTGTTGAATTCCTATTGATCTACAGCTGGCTTTCAGGCCTTTTTGTTATCTATTCATATATTCCTACATGTGGGTTAAAGCCAAGGGAAAAAATATCTTCTCTATTACTACATATAAGAACACTTTCACCTATTTTGGTGCTTATCTTACTCCTAATAATTTTTCTATTCTAATTTCTCAAGGAAATAGACTAGTTTCATCTTTAGAGAGCTGTTGCAGTAAATTTTTGCTTTTTTAATGCTTTCGGGTTTTTTATGGTCTGTAAAGTTATGTATACATGTGTAAATACATTTATATTTCTACAATAGGGCATATTTCCTTGTCAGGGAGTGGGAGTGTGTGTATAGACAGACAGATATGGCTGATTATGTCCCACAGTGAAAATATGTTACTTAGTGTGTAAATGTTAATCACTTCACATATGTTATTGTCTTAACTTTTTTATCTGGATGTCTATATAGAGACATTGGACCTGCTTCTATTCTTACAAGTTTATTGTTTTGAAAGGACAGGTTTACATTTTACAAAGTATAAATCCTAAATTCATTTCAAAAATCATGCTGGCTTAATCTGTAACTTTTAAGAATTTTGAATCCTTTTTTCACACTATTTTTTCATTAAATACCTCAAGAAGATTGATTCCTAAATTTTTATCTTGCTGTTCAACTCAGATTTACTTTGCCAAATTCTGGCACAGAACAACCTGTCAATTCTTCAAAATAGCTGAAACCAATTTACAGAAAGGCAAGCCTGGGCTATAACTGAGACCTTGCTTTTTCTTGTCCATACAAAGCCTTTGGCTTTTTACTAATAATGGCAAAATTTATATTCACCTGCCTAGAGCAGAGACCTTCTTGATGGTCCTAATCATATTCTCTGTCTTGGTCTCTTGCTAAAACCAAGCAGAGAGTTCTCTGAGCTTCCAGAGAAGCAAGAGTTATGTAGAAATATATGCTTCATTTGACAATAGACTTTGTAACCTATTTATTAACATGTTTTTATATTGTTTTAAGTTCTGCTGATCATGAAAAGGAAAAAAAAAAAACAGTTTAGTAATCTCTTGCTTGAAACATTGATTTTAAACTGGTACCAACTCCTTAATGTATTAACCTAGTTTTAGGTTACTGGCTTCACGTTACCATAAATCCTGGAAATATGACATGATCTCATCTTACTCCAATCAGAACCAAACCTTCCTTTGCACATGAGCTCAAAGGCTGATCTTTTTTGAGCTGTTCATAATTCATGCTTGCCATCTGTTTCTACTAAAACAAACTAACCAATTTGTTATTTAAAGATATATTTCTGGATAGAATAGTTATTAAAAAAAAGATTGAAAACATGATCTTAAAAGACTTAAGATTTCAAATATTAAAAAAATACAAGCATTTGGAAAAACAATAGAGATCTTAATTTCATGTACATTTTATTACATATACTTATTCCTATATTTTAGAAATTGTTCTGTATACACAGACTATTTATAAAATTGCATTTTACTTTTCTCATTATATCCCTACTCTATTCGTCTAGGCACTTACCATCATAGACATCAGTGGATTTTGTTTGGGATTATGGAGAATCCCATAGTATTTAATAGCAATAAACAGATCAGTTAACTGGGCTAGTGGGTGGGTGAATGGATTTTAGCTTCTATTTCTCACAGAAATAACAGCCTAGGAAAAGTTGAAATTTTATGCTAGGAGACAGGAACCAACAAGGAAAAAATAATCTCAAAATGTTAGCAGTGTAAATGAGCTACTAATTGTTGAAAAAAGGTAGGGCTTTGGTTTTTTTCTTTTTACTAGAGTACTACATGCTAAAAAATAGCTCCAAGAAAGTTATTGCTTTCATTAAAATAATTTTTGTTTCAAATTCCTAATTTTTTCCATTCGACATAGCAAATTATTGTAAGGGAGAACCTATCTTAGATCATAATTGTCATGATGGTAGAAAAATGGTTTGTCTATTTTTTCATTGAGGAAATAAGAATAAGATATATATTTTAAAAATAAATAAGAATGTAAGCAATCCCCTTGATCACCAAATATTCTTACTTTTCATATTATATATTGATGCGTAAATCTGAGACTGTAGATTCACAAACCAATTGTGATCCTACTGTGTAAGACATTCATAACATTATCTTACAATATTCTTCAGAAGCAAAATTTATTTATTTTTATGGCTTGGACTTCTAAATAAAAATGACTGTAAAAAGCCATAACTTGAAAACTGCATACAGGGGATGAAAAAAGTTAATATTAATCTTCAATCTTCATTGTTTCAGTTTTGTGTTCTGATCTTATTTTTTTCTCTAGATTAAAAGTGAAAAATATTTGTTTATTTATCCCTTTCAAATATCTTTCTAGTGGAAGGCAAAAGAAATGTTTTTTTTAAGGAGTTTTCCCTGTAAAAGCATAGAAATAGAATATAATAATTAGAAGAATAATAGTAACAAGAAATTTAGATTTGAATGGGTGACTGTTCTCTAGTTATAAGGTCCTCATTCAACCTCGAGTGCAGGGTCTGACTGTCCTGTGGTATGCTTGTGTCTGACAAAAAAGTATGGAAAGAACTTTTTAGCAGATGATATTTCAAGAATGAGCAGAAAAACTGAGTTTTTCAATTTCCTTTTTGTATTGCACTTGGTATGGTTTTCACCTAGAGTAAGATCATGACATTTCAATATTTTTAAAATATTACTTTATATTTGTGAATCTTTGCTTACATTCCCTACAGGCTTAGTCATGAAATTTTGGTCCATTTTCCCTTCTCTCATTCTTCAGTGTGAGCATGGTAGAAAGAAAGGAAGCAGAAAACTGTTATGGAGCTTGGGTATTGATTCAGTTTGCTGAAAAAGATTTTGCTGTACCTCTATTAGACACTCATTTACAGTACAGTTCTGTAGTAGCTTGACTTGTGACATAGTATTCTAGCAAAGAAAACACTTAACTGGTGCTTGCATATTATTCTTGTATTCTTTCTAATTAATTACAGATACATCAGTGTTCCTGCTGTTAGCAAGCCTTTAATAACTGCTTCCATGCTAAACCTTGTTTTCAGTGATTTGTAACCACTGCCTATCCTAAAATTCTTGAATAATTTTTCTCAGCTTGATGCTACTTGAAGTTAGATATCTTTTGATAAAGTTTCCATTTAGAAAAACACTTTGCTTTCTAAATTCTTTCTAGAACATAACTTTCCACATCCTGAGACAGAAGTGACTGATAGCTTATTATATAAGCTTAAATTCTAGTAAGGAACTGACTATCACTGAGGATAGGTCTGTTTTCTGTAAAGAAATCTATGTTTTCAGATATGCATCTTTGAAATTAGGTAACTGATTTTTTTTTGCTCATTGACAGTATAAAATAGACATAAGAATGGTTACATTGCAGATCTTCTTGAACACTGTAATACAATTGCTTGAACTACAGTTGTGAATGTCTGAAGATTTGGAATCATCTGCTTCTTTTGTCAAAGTGGTCATCGGGTAACCCTGGCAAAATTCAATCAAATAATGTCCAGGGTGGTGTAAGTATTGATGTGTGTGTAATGGAAACATTATAAATATAATTTCTATTTAGAATTTCTATTTTATACAGATTAAACATACCAGATAGATTATAGATTATTAATATATGCAGACAATGTGTGAGGGTGTAGTGTCCTGTCAGCACAACAGGCCAGGACAAGGCAATAAGTTACATAGACTCCAAGCATTTTAGAGAAGGCTGATAATTTCTTTATTAAGAAACCCATACATTTATGCCCTAGTTCTTACAGGTGGACCTCATTGGTCCTCCAATCCAAATACCATCACCATTGACTAATTAAGAAACCACCCTTTGGTAAAAAAATCTCCATAATACATTCTACATGTTCACTATACCATGTACAGCAAGTTAAGATAATAATTGTTTCTCATTCTTTTCTCTGATCTTCTCAGAATGATGCCTGGGAAGGTTGTATTTCTCTCTGTGGCCAGAGGGCTGCTGCCACAGTGTTCCACCCTTAACAGGAAGGGAGAACCCAAGATTCATAGATGCTTGTGTTCAAAAGGAATGATATAAGTCAGAGGGTCTGCAAAAACTTACAAAGATATGTAAGTGTGTCATATACCTGGATGGAAACTGGTGTTAGACCTTTATCTCCTACTGGAGGCACATGGAAGTGGGCCTTGAACAGGGGGGTAGGGGAGTGAGGAGATAGAAAGAGAGGGAGAGAGAGAAAGGAGGAAAGAGACACATCAGTAGTCCTGGCCTGAGTGTCAATCCATCTAATAGGGTGTCCATGGTACTGGGGTGCCCTGGTATTGTGTTCCCAGGTGTTGTGAGGGTGCCATTTTATAGACGATTTTCCCTGCTCTGGATATGTGTTTCTTGCTTCCTATGCAGATCAGTTATCATGCAGAGTCTGTTCTTCTAGACAGAAGTGGTTCTTTAAGTGGCTCAGAGAACTTTGGGGGTCTTTGGTGACCTGGATCCCCCGGTGCAGCCCATGCCTGCTCCTTGACCTCATTCCTGTACCTCCACTGTACTGTGCCACTTCAGGAGCCAGAACAAGGACATTTGTCCCAGAAAAGTGTTGTCCTACCTCTGTACGCCCCCATTCTCCAACTGCATCCTGTTCTTTCTCACAGTGTCCTTGCTGGCCTCAGAGCTGCCTGGCTCTCAGTGTTTGACTCATGCTCATCAACCCCTGTACCTTCTAGGCTTCCCCTGTGTGTCAAGAGGAAAACTGACACCTTTATCTATAAGGTACAAGTTCAAAAACGAGCTCTGCCACTGTATTCTACTTTGATTTGAATGGGATGCTTTGCCTTTATTCAAACATTGCTTGTTTGTTTGTTTTGCTCTCACATAGTGTATTTTTAGATTGTCTGTGAAGACTCAAAGACATTAGATATTCAGAAGAAGCTGCCTCACTGGTTTTGTTAAAAATATGGTGTCAAAGAGGGAAACCTAATCACATTCCATCCACCTTATTTATGGAATTTTTTAATCCTGAGAGCATTTTTAAAAAAAAATAAATTCTGTCTGCAATTTAATTATTTACTAGGTTTTGCAGTGGACTAGATTTGAAGGATCCTTCATACATTCTTTTAGAACTGTTCCCAGAAAGGAAAAATTAATTCATAGGGAGAAATATAGACAAATAAAAGATTTGAGGAAGAGTGACTTGAAGACGACAGGAGATTTCCCAAAGAAAAAAGATTAGCATATATTCTTCTTTTGGCTTCCTAGATATTTGAAATCCAAAAGCAAAATAAATTATTTCTCTTTACAAATTATTTAGCTGAAAAGTTAATTCTTTTTTTTCTGACTCATATGTGCTGAAAACCAAATGCATTTCACAAACTTTCAGGTTTTGAAATCTGTACTAGTCCAGAAAACAACAAAAATAAATATTTTAGTTGTGTTATGTTTCATGCATGTATACTAATAAAAACTCTAATGTAGAGGTGAGAGAGAAAGACAGGCAAAAGATAACCTCCAGTACTATTTTTCTTGAAGAGGTCCACCAGAAATGTGACAAGTCAATGAACTGGTCTGAACTGGACAAAGTAGAGACTGAGATCTCCTGTGAATCTCTAAACACATGTTTATTGTCTATCTTTATGCTCTTTGTTTTGCAATTTTTCTACTCTACATGAATGAATATATAAGGAGATTAGGGTTTTCTTGCTTTAGTTTTTTTTTCTTTTTTTTTTTTTTCTCAAAACTGCTTTTTTCCCCTGGAGGTCTTTGTTCAGTATTTTCTGTCTAACTTTGCATTCCTTCCAGTATTAATATGACTCCTGCTTTCCAATGATCTACATTTCAAAGTAAGTTGCCATCCTTCCCACTGAGTGCAAAAAGTACTGGAATCTACTTCAGAGAGAAAGCACTTTCAAACACTCTCTTGGGATTTCTGGAAGGACAAAAGGTATGTCTGCTGACTTCACTTTCTACTGTACCATCCAAATCATCATTTTTATGAAATACTCTGACTTTTAAGCCTAAGTCTACTTCAAGCCTATTTGTTTTGGATGTCTCCAGAACACGCCTGGTGGGTTTTCATTTTGTGTTTCCTTTTCTGTAAGAACTATCCTAGATACTGATGGCCAAATGCTGACCATAGTTAGTTCTGAGCGCTGCTATGATTCACTGAAGGACGACAGCTGTGACAGCTTAGTTCTTGCTCAGGTAATAACCTTATTTTACTCAAAAAGTAAGAAATTCTTTAGTGACCACACTCTTCTGAAAGTGTTATGGTAGAGGGAGTATTTGAACTTTTTAATAATAAAAAAATAATTTTACTGTGTGGACAATACATTATGATGTTACTGTTCCTACAATGTAGAAAACCAGTGTATCCTACCTGTGTTTATGAACCTACAGATAAACAGAAATACACAGGGTTTATAAACCAAAATATTAGCTAAAATAATTGTTCTGCTAAGCTATAGACATTTCATTTAGGTTTGCCTGGTAGATCAAGTTCATATTTGTATTAGTTTTCTATAGATTACTTAGTAAACTGTGGCCTCTAAAGGCTCAGTTTCAAAAAGAATTCATTTTCTTACAACCCGAACTGTTTAATATTGCTGAATGCTGAGTTGTAGGTATGAATACAGCATTTAACTTCCAGTGGTCTAATTTGAAAAACTAATAATGAGGAATGTGATCATGAGAGAAACTTAAGTCTTTTAGGCACAAAAAGTTTTAAAAAACTGCAGGACCTAAGTTCTCTACCTTTTCTCTTCACTTCTTTGTTTTCTCCACCTGCCATTTTTTTTTCTTAAGGTTTCACTTGCTTTGAAGAGTCTTTCAAATAATTAATTAGCTTCTATAGAATAATATGCTTATCATCAAATATTAAAAGCTGCCCACTGAAATCCCCAGTTAAAAAGATAACTTTAAAAGTTTAAAGCAGCCTACGAAGTTCTTGAAAACCTAAACACATATCAAAGCTGCAAAGAGGCTTATACTGTAAGTGAAATTAAACAAAATAGAAAATTATCTGATAACCAGTATTGCTCATCCTAACTTTTTAATCATGTTTGTTCAGAAGGGAGTCTGGTGTGGTGTTTCCAAATCACTTAATTAATTGACTTTGTCTCATCAAAGCTTATGAGACACCTATATGTAGCTAATGTACAAAATTCCCCTTGGGTTTGTGATATCCATAATATTTGTATCTGTAATGTCCTCCAATTAAGGAATTTACAAGGTCATAATTTTGAATTAATTTACTTATGGAACAACAAGGTTTAAAAAGCGTAATCACATTTTCAGTTAATAGTGTCCTACAATATGACTTACATTATCCATTAGCATCAACTGAGCATCTCATTCCTTAATATACTTGAATGTCCATTAGTTTGTAAAAGTAGAGGGATCAATGCTCTAGAAATAATAACTCTGTAGTATGTTCAAAACACTTGAGATCATGTTTTCATTTTATAAAAAAAATCAGAAAAATTCAAGGACTTTTTAGTTCTAAGATGCCTTAGGCTGGAAAACAAAATAGTTATAAGACATAATTTAAAGTCTGGTTTCCCAGTGCTTATTGACTCTTTTTAAAAAGGCATCAGAGAAAGTGAAAAAAGAACCCTAAGGCAATTTTTTCTCTTAAACTTTTTTTTTGTATTCTTTCTAAAATGTGTTCACAGTTAAAAATAAAAGTTAAAGTTTTGCTTTTTATTCATCATCATAATCAGATAAAATGAAGAAAAAAGCATAACCACAGAATCACTTATTTACTAAATTAAATAAGTGGCTGCTTAAAAATCTATAGTGGTGTTGTATATATAAGGAGAATGAAAGGCATTACAAGACAATGGCTATTTCCCTGGAGGAATCAAAGTAGTTCCTCTGCTGAGTCTGTCCATGAAGAGCACAATATTGGTCTATTCTGCATGTTTTAACTGCATACAGCAGAGTATGGTACAGAGATCCCTCAAAGTCCCTGCTAAACTGACAACCGTCCTGAAGCATCTTCCAAACTTCCCAACAGATACAAACCTCTCTATATGTTTGACATCAAACTTCTGCCCATAATAATCTATTGCAAAGTGGGTGCATTTGTGTTTGGGTTGTCCTACTGTCCCTCCTCCTGCTCACTCCCAAGGATTACAACAGCAAGCCCACATGCTGTGGGAACCAAGGCTTAGCGAAGAGTGAAATACCCTCGCTGACTTTGTTCACTTGGCCTTTTACCACAAAGCTGAAGACTTCTTTGCAACTGAGAAATTAATGATTATGTCACAGGAAATATTGATATTGGCCAGCCAGTATTTCTGTTGTTTGAATACCTTTCTCAATTCTGCTTCTTGGCAGGTTCAGCTTTCTATTTGACAAAGCAGTAATTAATGTTTTCTATCAACATGGGAGGGGAAGAAGGGGAAAAAGATCTCCTTTGAATATAACCTTGCTCAGTTATACATGAGCAGATGGCATCTTCACCCTTTTGCTGTGAACTTTCTAAAACTTTTCAGTAAAGTTTCTAAAAATTTCTGTGCACAAGGCACTGCCAAAATTAGTCTGGTCACTTGCAACAAAGCAATTCACAGCTTTGAATAAATAGTTTCATAGTAGATTATCAAGGGAAATACAAAACACCTCTCCTGTCTACCCTCCCCAAAAAGAAATATATGGAAAACAATGAAACCCAAACCTCAACAAAGAAAACCCCTTACCCTCCCACAAAAAAAACAAACCAAATCAAAACAAACAAAAAAACTCAACCAACCAAAAAACCAAACCATACCACTGGTAAATTCCTAAACTGCACAAAACTTCAAATGTCTCTATTTTTTTTCCCCCTCTCTTTTAAGGTAAGTTTAGAAGAGGGAACTGACCCACTAAAGAGATATTAGAACACTCAGACTGTCCATTCTAGAAAACATTTTCCATTATTCTGCAACTAAGTTTCAGCTTAATTTATGCCTGTCATGGAAAAAGCTTCCTGATGTCAGGTCTGGCTGTGTGTAGGGCTGTGCAGGGGGATCAAGCTGTGCTACTGTTTAGGATTCCTGCCAAACAAGTGACATTTCCCAAGAACATAAACAGAATTTTAAAAAGTTGTCTTTGTCCTTCTTAAACAGTAGGTCTAAAGGGGACCTAAGGAAGAGAAGAAGAAGAAAGAAGACTTATCCTGATAGGAGTACATGGTTGCTAAGAAGGAAAATAACAAAGCCATTCTGAGCAGGGAACAATGTTCCCTTTAAGAATAAACTATGGAAATTAATAATTTGTCCTTTGTAAATGGCTTAATTTCCTATTGTAAAGTATAAAGTAATTAGAATATTTTTGAAGACAAGTATTTAAATATTTAACAGCATATTAAAACTGAAGAAAAGGGCATGACTGGATTTGGAGTTTGCCCTATCTACAGCATGGAGGCATGGCTCAGTGACTCACCAGGGAGAACAGCAACATGGATGACAGCATAATATAGGACTTTAAACTGACCTGTAATTTACCTTTTGAATATTCATTGCATAATTTAAGTTGCTGAATTTTAAATTTTTTTATTTTTGATTAAAAAGTTTTAAAAAAAAGTGTGTTTGAATTGAGACAGACAATAACTGATTCCTTGATATTTTGGGGGTTGAAGGGAGTATAACTCAAGTAAATTAGTTCCTAAGCAAGGACAGGACCTTCATGCTCCAGGATATGAGCTAATCTTCTACTAGGTAAAAAAAAAATGCTTTGAAGGGCTTATTCCAACTTTGCTGACTTTAGCAATTTACAGAAAATTCCTTACCTTTGGAAATATATATCCTATACTGAAAGCCAAAATTGATCACTACTTTATCTATCCTCAGTGCAGAAGAGCATTATTGTGCTTTAATCCTTCATGAAACTTAAAGAATAAAACATTTCTATTTATAGACATCTAAACTGTGTGTCAGAACCAAAAAAAGTGAAAGAGAAGAAGGTTAAAAATGAAAATTTCCATTAAAATGGTCAAGGGGAATGTTTATTCCATTCCAGAATGAAGAGATGATTTGTCTCCCAAATTTTGAAAGGGAATTACAGAAGGTAATAACGTTTGAGAATATAACAGTTCATCTAGAAACATTCAAAATGTGCTTAAAACTGAATTTCTGGGTTCTGATCAGTCAGCTTTGGTTCCCAGAATTTTTGTAGCTTATTTAGTATTGATACTGGAACAACTTAATTTTTTTTAAGAGACACTTTTGAAAGCTGAGACATTGTAAGGAAAAGTTTGCATCCTCTAGGAGAGGAGTCTGGGGAGCATTCCAGAGACTAAGAACACTACTTAAAAGTCTAAGAGCTTTTAGAGACCTTAGAAGGTGTCAGATGAGTCTCTGGTTCATCAGAAGACCTAGATTTGTGTCTCCAAAGCCAGAATGTCTCCATCCCTGAATGTTTCGCTTTCATTTGAAAAAGTCTCGGTTCAGTCACTGTTTCTTATGCTGCAGTTTTCATGATTTTTAGACTGTCCTTCAACTGGCCTTTTATGTTGTATTTGAAATTCAGAGTCCCTCTCACAAAGTAGAGACCTGAGCCTTAACTGAAATCAGTACTTGGAAGTAGCTTGGAAGTTTGGTCTTGTAGTAGAAAAAAGAGACTTTCACATTCCTCCGCATCTCATTGTAACATGTATTTATTTACTGCCTTCAGATCTGATATGACACTTTCTGAGATGAAGGTGAGACACTGTATATTGTGCTTAGAACCTACTGATCTGTTCAAAGTCCTCTGTTCCTTGCCTTGTCAGATAGTCTCAGTTTCCCATATCTTGCAAGATGAAGTCCAAATCCTACCTGAAAAGAAACATTCGGCCCATGGCTCACTCCCACTCCCCGCTGAGCTGAGATTGCTGCAGCCTTTCATGCTGAGCCTCAACTGCAGGGGCAATCTGTGCCCACAAATAACAGCATCCTTCTCAGCCATGGATCTGTCCTTTCTGCAGAAAGACAAGCTCTGCATGATAAAGAAATTAGGATCTTTCTGCAATGAGGAAACTCTCAGAAAAAAAAAAAAAAAACCAAAAAAACCCCCACACAAAATAGAGTAACAAAATAATGATTAAAAACCTCTTTGTCTTTTGGTAGGAAAAGGACTGTTACACCTATTAATGATATCAAGATGATAAAATGTTATAATTATTTTAAGAAATATTTTGTTGTAAATATTTTAAGAAATATATTTTTTATGTTGTATTCTCTGATTTACAGAATATGCAATATGACAGGTGCACATATTTCTAACGTTAAAGATGGAAATCTGCTAAAAGAAAATGTCTTAAAAATTAAAGATTACAGTAACTAGAGACTGGTAAGAGCAAATAAATATCCTTAAAATGATACTGGAAATCCTATTTCAAGCAATTGAGTTCCCAGCTCTTAATTGTTTTGGGTTTTACTGACAGTTTGAGGTTAGTCACATGGACACTTCCATGATTTCTAAGAGGATGCAACTACAAGGAAAATAATCTAGACAAGTAAAATAATTACCTTTATGGTCTGTGTAAAAAATGTAATTCCAAAAAATAGTATATGAGAACTATTTCTGTCATTATCTATTTTATCAGTGTACATTTTTAAGGAAATCTTTAACAGGCCCCAGGTTATAAAACACCACTGATTATGAAGCACCTTTTATGTGACTCTTCTAGATAAGTCAAGAACAAGGCTAAAATATTAAATGAATCATCTTTTCATGTATAATTTATATTCAAGTAGATTGCAAATGAAAAAAGTAATTGACTAGCTTATTCATTATTAATTGAAAATGAATTAAAGGTTTCGTAAGTAGACAATGGGAGAAATTTTCAGTGAGCCCTATAAAACAAAGATTATATATTTTAAAGAGCTGTATTAAAAAAGAGAATTTAATCTGGATTTATACATTAACGTCAGATTACTAAAGGCCTCTATACATCTTTCTCTTTAGATTGTTTATTTCCTGAGCACTCTTTCTAGTATGTGACAGAAAAAAGTCTGCTACTTTAAAGCAAAGTATTTCTCTTTCAAATAATTGAGCTACAGGAACAACCAAAATTTATAATTCTTACAAAGTGGTAAATTTTGATAAACTTCTTGCCACCATGCTGTAAGGATGATTTGAGGCTATGGAAGATAGCTGTGTATTGAATTCTTTGTTCCTTGTCTTCTTTACTTGCTGAAAAGAAAATAGATGAAACAAGATGAAAGTATTTGAAAGGACATCCATTGAAATTAGAAATGAGAACAGAATGTTGCTTCTTGCTTCTCTAAGAACAATATAAAATATTCTCTTTCCATATCATCACTAGACATGTAGGACCCCCTTTTTGGGAACTCTGGATGGATTTTTATTGCATGGATTTAATTAGTTGTTATCATCCCTTCACTGGTTCAACACTTTCATTGATGATATAAGGGCATCTTAAGTTCATGAATTTTAATAGTTCTAATAAATATGCAATGAAGTGACAGCAGTCTATTCTACTCTGGATCAAAGACACAGACAAGTTCAGGTTTAATTCTTGAGTTCTTGTCTTTTTGAGATATTCCACTCTTCATAAAGGAAACAAAACAGAGGGTTGTTTTTGTTTGTTTGTTTTTACTTAGAAAATAACTGTTGTTTTGAACATTCCTGAATTATTAGTTTTCATTTGCAAAACTTTAGCTTTAGACAATTCTTAGTTACTTTTTTTTTTTTAATTTACAGAGAAATTTTAAGTTCACAGACCCCAAAGAAAGGATGAGTCATAATTCTTGTTATTGCTGTCTAACCACATTGTAAACACTTCTCTCTGGACTCCAGCTCCTCAGGAGAAATTAAAATCTTAGAGCAGAGTTTGACAAATCAGCATTTTGTCAAGGAAGAAAAAGCATTTCATCAATAGAAAATTTTCAACACTTTAATTAAGGTGACTTGTATTCAGAGGAATTAGAAATGGTCTCTAGTTCTTTCCATTCCAACTGCTTGCCTTCTGTTTGAGCCTGTGTGTGTGCCTTCTGTTTGAGCCTGTGAGTGTGTTTAACATAGAAGCCTGAACTGCTGTGAAAAATTGTCTTAAAAAGATCACACTGACACTTAGAAAATAAATTGTAGATAATCTTGTAAGAAAACTACTTAGTGTTGCTTTTTTTCTCTTGTTCTGTTGAAAAGGAAGAAGCTTTTCAAAGGGAAAACCCATGGATTTGATTCTTAAGATTTAATGCATGAATTTTTGTAAACTGAGGTGAACGTCAAAATGTACATTTAATAGAAAAAACTTGCACAGTGGAAGTCTTATACTGGATTTTGTCTAGCAGAACAGGTCCAGAAGAAAGTATGGATTTCATATCTGTATCATCTTCACTATTACACTTCATACTTCAGAAAGGGTGGACATAAACCCTTTCAGCTTTGTAAATGATTTTTCTTTTTATTGTTGTCTTCCTTTGCAAAAAGTAAAAGAATTAACACAGAATAAAGGAAGAATAGGAGTAAATAAAAAATATAAAATTAAAATAAGACATAACTAAAATTGAAAATAGAAAGGATATTGAGATATTGCTGAAAAACTGTTCAAAACTCCTTAAGACCAATGCATTAAAAAGCAGGCATTCTGTATTACAGAACCAGATGTGCAAGGGTATATCACCATCAAATTTGTGCAGAAAAAGTACAGAAAAAGCTGTAGGTCCCTCTGGTGGTCTCTAGTCAACCTAGATCCCAAAGTTATACCTGATCATTTGATTCCCAAATATGGACCTGAGTTGGCAAACCTAGGGTGATTCATTATTTTCCAAGACCCTTCTTGGTCAATGTTGAACATGATCCTACAAAATAAGCACTGTGTGTTTCCATAGGCTAATGATTTTTTAGAATAAGCATTTTATTTTTCCCACCAGATGAGCAAATAATTCTTTATCTGGCTACAGAGAGACATGTTAGAAAAGGCAGAAGTGTTAAGTTTCAGAGCCATCAGGTTCTCTTTCAATTGTGAAAAATCCAAAAATCTTTCACTGCTTATACAAACCCACAAGAAATAACACATTTCCCTCATTTAACTAATGAAGCATGTTTTCTAGTTTAATTTTAGGATTAAGCATACTTAATTGTCACTTAAACACTTTAATAAGGAATACTTCAGGAAATGCAGAGAACTGAAGATGAGATATACTTGATTTTTTATTCCTACATACATTGCTGGAAAAGCTACGCTATTTTTTATGCCTACCTTGAGGCTGCATTGTAAATGCTTGGCCTTACAAGAGAAAAAGAGTGGTATTTACTCAGCTGAAAATACTTCCCTTAATTCTTTCTTAAGAGAATGGAGAGAAAATTGTACAATTATGTTCCTTTTTTAGATATTTTTCAAAAGCGTGCTTAACAGGAGTATCCTTTAGAACCTTTCTTATTTCTTTTAGAATATATATATGTATATACATATATTTATATGGTAATTTATATGGTGTATTCCTGATGCTTCCTTTACTTGGGATCAGAATATTTACCCTTTCCCAAGAATGGAAGACTGATGTGACAAAACTAAGGACTAATGACACCATTCCTAACCTTTTCCTATAGTCCAGCAGATACATCTGAGTCATAATCATCATGAAGAACAAATATCCATCATCCCTTCTGTTGAAACTGAGCCATGAAGCTGAGTATTTTCCTTTGGGAATACCAAATAAAGATTTTAGTGAATTCATCTTGACAAGTTCACTGGGAAGCAACCACAACCCTGTATATTGCTGCTTTGCTCAGGAAACTAATCCTGGTTTTGTAACCGAAAGATACTTTTTCTGTATTTGGCTCCTATCTGAATATTTGTTGTCAACCATTCATTCAATTTCTAGACTCAACTCTAGTGCCTATTTGAGGAATCTTCAAAGATCTTTAAACATTCTCTTTTTTCCTTTTAATTTTCTTCTATAAGTTTCTCTGTTTTCCTTCCTTATGTACATTAAGTTGTTACAATGGCCTGAAAATTCTATTTCCTAATTGCTTTGGATGACAATACACCATTCTTCAATGACAATTACTTTGGATACAATCTTCCTAACCCTACTTTGCTATAATTAATCTTCATAAAGTTGTGTTTCCTCTCAAATATGTCTTAAACTCAGAACATTTGTTTTAGTAAATTTCTGTCTTGCAAAAATCCCATAAATTCAATTAAAATAAAATCAGCTCCTAAACAACTACCTTTCTTTTTTGCTCTATTAAAGTATATTTCTACCTGCATCTTTTTGTCTTCATATTCAGTTGTCTTGAATCCATTATTTTGCACTATGGATGACTCCTCTGAAGCACCTGATTCTGTCTAGAGGGTGATTCTGTAATGGTTATGGGATTCATAGCATGAAATCTAATCTCTCATGGCAAATCTTGAATTCCTACACTAAGCTGCCCTCATTAGAATGATAATAAATCACTTTCACTTCATGGCCAAAAAAATTCTGAAAAATTTGAACACAGTAGAAAGGTCAGGATATACATGTGAATGGAAGTGAGGAGAGGCATGCTGCCTGAGAACAAAATCCATATTCAAAGTAGAAGGCAATAGCCTGCTGCCCCACATCTTGGAGGCAGGCATCTCAACATCCTTTGGAATCCTTAGCAATTTTCTTTTTTTCTGCAGTGCCGCATTCCATAGATTCCAGTAGTGATTGCAAAGTGGAACTCCAGTGGTCACAAATTAATTAATTTAGCTCAGGGAAGAATCAGAAAAGTTATTTCCATGTTACTCAGTTTAAAGAATAAGAGTAAATTTAGTTTTGGGATTATTTTTAAAATGTATAATATAATGAATGTACCTTACTTTATGGTGCTCTAAGAAAATACATATGTCTATTAAATGAAGGTTATTTTAAGAGAGAGGCAAAATGTAAGATATTTTATAAGCAAAACAATTTTTCTAGGAATTTTTTCCTCTTCCATTCAGTGAGAAGAGATTAGAATGAAACTTCCAAATTTATAAACAGTAATAATAATGAAATAGATTCCTCTAATCTGTATCCAATAAACTATATGTGGAACATAGCCATTATGTCTTTCACTTTCTTTCCACTTATATTTTTTCCTTCCTTCTTTCCTGCCTTACCTTAGTTATTATTACCAGAACATTGTCCTGTAGTGAAAGAGAAGGTTTAATATAGTTCAGAAATAATTAATTGGATACTGAAATACTAATAATATTCTAGCTTTTAATCTCACTTTCTAGGAAGTAATAATTAAAGATACACTTTATCACACTAGGTTTTCTTATTTGTGTGTAATAATCAAAACAGGTCACAAATTATATGGATTCTTTCTTGAAGTTCCTAAATTGTCTTTTGAATGCAAAATTAGGAATTCAAATCTTAGAGGCACAGAACAGACTTTTAGATGCTAAGGAGCCAAGAATGATAACACTAAGGCTCTGTGTTGAGGCCTATTTTTTCTATTTTCTTACATCTGTTTCATTTTAGAAATACTTCTTTCATTTTCATATATGTGAGTATCAATACCTCCACATGGCATGGTATTTGAGTGTCTCCCAAACATGAATTTAGGAGAGTCCTGTGAGTTCCTTTCATTTTACATCAGTAGAAATGAGAAACTCATAACAGTATTAAGGCTTGAAATACTCTAGGTAAAAATATTGATATTCTGAATCTTAGAACTCTGCCAAACAGTATATTAGAAACTGTCATTTGGTTCCATGTTGAGGCTTTTTTCCATAAATAATTTAATGTAGTGTGAAATATTCCATGTTCCCAGAAAGGTGGGGTTGCTGTTGTTCAAAGGGAGAATTTATAGGAACATCAAGGCCAAATGTCAAGTGTTATTAAGAACAGTTTTTCAAAGTTTTCTTAGCTCTGTGGTTGAATTCCCAGTTGTTCCAGCCTTGGGAAAGAAGGAAAAATACAAGAAGAGTTTGCTTCTTTTGCTTTACACATTTTATTTATGAAAATATGAAAATATCATGAAAATATTTTATGTGTTAAAGAATGACTCCATTACTGAATCTACTTTAACTGGGTATTTTGCATTGATGTTAGACTTGTATGACCCTTTTGAACAAGACACTGTTTAATCTTACATTTGAGTTGGAGTGTTTTCTCCTTTCCTTTTTTTTTTAATTCCAAATTTCATGCAATCAAATTTTTTGAATGTATGAAATTAATGTAAAATGACATGGAAAGAATGTAAAATGACATGGAAACAGACTGATGGGATAAACAAAAAGACCCTAAAAATCATGTTTGAATACATAACCAGGGTAAATGGTTATCCCGCAGTCATAGAAAATACAAATATTTTTATGTATAAAAATTTCATTATTAATAGACAGCACATATTAATGTCTAAATAAATTTTAAATTCCTTTAAAAAACAATATGCTTCCAGAATCAATTAATACCTTTTGTAAAATTATTTTTAACGTGACAATTAAACTACAATTAAATTAATGAAAACTCATTATTTTAAATAATAAACTAATGTATTATTATGTTCAACTGATTATATCTATTATATCTACTATTGCAGCTAATATTATGTACTAGCTAGTGTAAATTATCACATAACTTCAATTGATGTTAGTATTTACCTGTTGACATGTGGCTCTATATATTTACAGTTTGTAAGAATAATGTTATTTGCTTTCTGATTACACATTTTCTCTCTAGGAATATCTTTCATGATTAGAAATATTCACTGAGATTATATATTTTTCATATATTATTTATTTCAATCATCTCCAGACTAAACAACCCCAGCTCCCTCAGCTGCTCCTCATAAGATGTTTTCTAGACCCTTCCCCAGCTCCGCTCCCCTCCTCTGGACTCGCCCCAGCCCCTCGATGTCTTTCCTGCAGTCAGGGGCCCAGAACTGGACACAGGATTTGAGGTGTGGCCTCACCAGTGCTGAGGACAGTGGGACAATCACTGCCCTGCTCCTGCTGGCCACTACTCCTGATAGAGTCCAGGAGATGACATTGGGCTGCTGGCCAGCTGGACACACCACTGGCCCATGTCCAGATAGCTGCTGGCAGGTACCCCCAGGTCCCTTTTCTTTCTCTGCATTTGTATGGCAGAAACAGTGTTCTTTTACAGAACTGCTGTGAAGATAAGCACAATGAAACTTTGAAGCATCGTGAAGATTGTTTGTGTACAGATAAGAGAAACAAGATGAAAATAAAAATTTACTGAACCAGGTCTTATTTTTGAACAAAGTATTACTTTTTGCTACTTTTTTAGAAAGTAGGAGAAAAAGAAAAAAATTCCCTAACAAAATGAAAAGGTCATAGTATTTTTTTTTCCTCACTACAAGTAACTTCTAGTTTAACATAGCAAGTCAAATCATACCAAGGATAATAAAGAGACAGGAGAATAAATTCATTTTCACACCATACAGTAAATATTTCAAAAGATGTACTATTCTGGCAACACTGACAGCTTCTTTTTCTGCAGTAAGAAAGGAAATGTGACCTTGTAACAATTATTTCCTTCATTGTCAGGGCATAAAACTGCTTAAGGAATTTCTTTAGTAATTATGTTTGATCACACCTAAAATACCAGCCAAGCACTATTTTGTTAGTGCAAAATGTAGCAAGAGAATTCAAGGACAGAAAGAAAGAACTAGATATTCTGTAAGTATTCAAGTTGTAATTAATCCTTTTTCTGATTGTAGATGTTATTTGGAAGATTGTAGATTGTTCTCAAGTACTTGAAAGTTATTTGAAACATTGTGGTTATTTACTGGTGGACAGACCAAAAAGATCCCAGACTATGAGCAAACTGGTAGCTCTCACCACTGCTTTAGAGGCTACAGAATTTTGTCAGTGAAAAGATTACAAGCAGATCTTTAGAGTTGAGTAAAATTTACAAGGTATTATGATCACAGTCTTATGAGTTTCATAAAGTTTTAAAGAATATGTAGTACACATTAAATCCCCAAAAGTGACTTTATTGTCTTGCTAACACTAATCTGGCCATGTACCACTTTAGAAATAACGTACGTATCGCAAGAGCACTGACTGGCAATGAAGAAATACCTGAGTTATCTCAGGCATGGATACCTAACTAACACTGGCATAGGCGTCAGCAAGAATAAAAGTAATTGAGCCTGCCCTAAGAGCTGTGTATCTGAGGTTAGATTCTACTCGCAGCTGAGATGCTATTTAGATCTGGTTTGGATTGCTCCAATTGTTGTGCAAATAAATACTAAATGAGAAACTAATCGACTGCAATGTGCTACTCGTGTTTCTCTGTGGGGTGTTGTTTCAGTCGGTGAGCAACATCTTGCCATAAAGAGGCAAGAGTTGAGAGAAGGTACAGGTACTATTTCAAGGGCTGTCACAGCTGCATGTGAGAAGAGAAGCAGGGGAGTAACACATTAAGCAGAATCACACTGAGCAGTATTCCTACCTAGATTGAAAAAAATTTCTGGAGAAATCCTCTTTTTCCACGCCTTTAATCTGTCTGGCAGGCAGTGAACCCATAGCAAATTTCAAAATGTGTTCTGCTTGACTCATGAATATTCAGCTACTTTCTTCACAATGAATTATGTAAGTTCATGAAGAAAACTTTGCTCCTTTGTTTTTTGAACATGAGGTGGGAAAACATGTAAAACTACCAGTCAATTACATTTCAAAACTATTATTTTATTTTTAAAAATCATAAGAAATATAAATCAAGACCTTTGATCCATAGAAGTTCAGATGTTTAGAAGGAATAAAAAAGCCCTATAATTATATTGGCTCTACACAAAAGCCAATATTCAATGATAATAATGAATAGATCCAACACAAAAATACAAAAGGACAGAAAAAATAATGAAATCTAAAATAACATGATGAAAGACAGTCTTCCACAAATAAGAGTGAGTGCAGAATAAACTACTAATTGTAAATTGATGAACTCTAACTATGGAGTTTTCTGGTTCATATTCAGTTACAATATTCATCTCTATTTTCACAACAGGAGAAAAAAAGATCTTACACAATCTGAAAATTCCTCAGATTTTTTGTCACTGTATTTTTAACTTTTTACATTAACCAGATAGTATGTTTTAATATTCAAATAAATTTATCTATAGGCATCAAAATTACTTATCCTCAAATTTGATTCAGCCAAACTTGAGATTCTTAAAGATGTAGAGAAAGTAAAGTTCTATTATTTGATACAGCCTGTCTTCAAGAGAATAACTGGGATATTCAAGAAGTGAGTAGAAAAGAGAAGGCGCATACAGCAGAAAGTTCCACTGCCCATGATGATGACAGTCCTCCAAGAAATCTTTCTCTATGCATGAGTGATAATAACTATAGATTTTCCTCTCCATATTCTTCCTAATTCTGTTGCCATATATTTGGAAGAGATCCCTGCTTTTAAATTTTCTTTTTATTTTAATCCTAATTAATTTGCTGCAGTATTTTCATCTTCACTAATGGATTCATGATTATTCAGTGAATTAAAAAAAAAAAAGAGAGAGTATGACTTTGTCCTATTAAGTTTCTAAAACCCAAGTCCATTTTTCCTGTCTTCCTTCACTGAGTCAATTATAATTGATTTTTTTTTTTTGAAGCACATAGTAGATTCACACGATGGCTAAAGTTGGAAGGGACCACAGTGGGTCATCTGGTCCAACCACCCTGCTAGGCCACATGGCACAGGATTGTGTCCAGATGATTCTTGATTATCTCCAGTGAGAGAGAATCCACAGCATCTCTGGCCAACCTGTTCCAGTGCTTGGTCACACAGTAAAGAAGTTCTTCCTCAAATTCAGGTGGAAGTTCCTGTGCATCAGTTTCTGCCTATTGCCTTGGGCCCTGTTGCTTGGTGCCACCAAGAGCCTGGCCCCATCCTCTTGACATCCACCTTTTAGGTATTTATATGCATTGTTGAGATCCCTTTTCAGTCCTCTCTTCTTGAGGCTGAGCTGGCCCAACTCTCTCAAGCCTTTCCTTGAGACAGAGATGCTCCAGTCACCCAATCGTCCTTGTTGCCCTCTGCTGCACCCACTCCTGGAGCTCCATATATCTCTTGTCCTAAGGAGCCCAGAGCTGGAGACAGCACTACAGATGTGGCCTCACCAGGGCTGAGCATAGGGGCAGGGTCTGGACCTGGACCTGCTGGCAATGCTTTTCCTAGTGCACCCCAGGGTGCCATTGGCCTGCAAGGCCACAGGGACACTGCTGGCTCAAGGGCAGCTTGCTGTCCACCAGGACTGCCAGAGAATTCTCCACAGAGCTGCTTCCCAGCAGGTCTTTCCCTGACCTGTACTGGTGATTGTTCTTCCTCAGGTGGTGGACCCTGTATTTGCCACTTTGTTGAATTTCAGAAAGTTCTTCTGTGCCCATCTCCCCAATCTCTCCAGGTCCTTCTGAAGGGCTATACAGCACTCTGAGGTCTTGGCCACTTCTCCCAGTTTTGTATCATTTGTGAACACACTGTGTAAGCAAAGGACAAACTGATGTTAAAATCAAAAGATGGAAGATCATTTTCCCTTTGTGAGAAACAAATATTCCAAACTGAAAATGGTATAAAATTCTGGACATATCAGTATGCCGATATAAAATATATTTTCACCAATACATAATATAGAAATGTCCAATAATCAGGATAATCATTCCTATAATATAATAGGATTTTTTAAAAATTCTTATTAACTTTTTAATTTTTTCTTTACATTTTTTAATAGGAACTTTTTTTAAACAAAAATCAGAAAAGTACACAATATAATTGACAACTCCAGATGGTTCTTTTTTGTTCATTTATTTTTAACACAAATGCAAAAAGAAGGTATCTGATATAGGAACAAGAGAAATACAGCAAAGTAGCCAGGATAATGAAGTATATTAGTTACAGGAATTGAAAGCATTTTAAAGGCAAGAAGGTAGGCAACAACAGTAAAATAGGATGTACAAAAAGCACATTATATTTAACCATCTTAAGACCTTCTGTACTGCTTCTGGTAGTGTAATCTGTATTAATTTTGGGTTTTTTTGATATTTTCCTGTTTAAACACATGCCTTAACTAGCTTATCACAATTGTTCTTTAAATACAAAGTTGGTCTATTTGTAATGAAGTCCTGCTTTCTGTAATTATGTGACTGTTAGTATTGACTTATTTTCAAGTATAAAACTGATACTACTTATATATAATTTATATTATCTTTAGATAGATATTATCTTCTGGTTCAACTTCCTGGAAAATATTCAGTTACTACTGCAACAGGGGTACTGAACTGGTTTATTAGTGTTTTAGCCTTCTATACTTTAATAGTTTATAGAAGCAGAATTTTATTTGATTTAGTTCAAATTATTCAAATTATTTATCTTAGCTTAATTTTAGACAATTTCACAAAAAAATATGAAAAAGTTCCTGTCATCCACAAAATAATTATTTGCTGTTGTTTGCTTGTTTTTTAATATACTGAAGTGTATGAATTCTGACTGTTCTTAAATGTTGTAAAGTTTGCTTCCTAACCAGTAGCCCTGTGATTCTTTTAGTTACTAATTTGGTATGTGATACTATCACATCATGATTCTCCACTGGTATCACTGCGAATTTGTACTGCTCATAGTGGTTGCTATTATAACCTGCTTGGCCTCTTGAGAGATTCATTGATTCATTTTCTTTTCCCAGACTGTTCTCAGATTGTCAGTATTGTTTCTTAATCTAGTTCATATGGACAGTGAAATTCTCTGTGGTTTAGCTTTCTCACACAAAGATATGTGCAGCCAGCCACATCAAAATCCAGGGAGAATTATCTGCTCAGAGCTATAAATCCTCTAATGTTCCAATGTAACCTGGAATAATGGAGATGCTGAAACAACCTGTATCTACTGTATTGTTTTATAGCCAGTCATACTGGAGGTCCTTTTTTGTTTCAATATCTAGATCAGTGCCCTCCATATTTAGGAAAGAGGAATTAAAAATGTACTTTCACCACAAACCAGCAATTCAAATCACCCATTACATATGATGACAAAAATTAAAACCCTATATGTGCAATGTAAGTAAATATTCTGGCTGTGGCTGGGTGTAATTTCGCAAGAAGTATGAGAAAATAGGTAGAAATCTGTGGAGCAAAAGATTATAAGGATCTCACACCTAATATTCATATGTTTTGGAGATGCTTTATTTAAGCTTATGTATTATAGCCCCAGTGAAACTTCTTGGAACAATTCTTTCAAATTATTCTAATCTAAAAGAAATGTAATTTAATTTTCCCCACTTTAAATGGTTGCTTGAAATTTAAATTTACCTTTTTTTTTTTTTTTTTTGTTACATTCTTTCTAAGAAAGAACGGCAAAGGAATACTGTTGATTCTGCTATGTGATATAGATGATCTCAGAGTAAAAAACAAGTTTGGAACTGAAAACATAAGGTATCAACTTCAAAAAAGCAAATCAAATACATTCCTCTCAAGAAATTTAATTGAAACTCTTCCTTATCTGTTTGTGTCAGACATAAAGGTTTCTAAAAATATTGAAGCTAGACATCGGAGGATGTGCAAGAAAATATGTTAAATTATCTTGTATTCTTTTTGGGCTCAGTAAATCATGCCTGGGTGATACACACTTGACTTTGGCTGGATATTTGATTGCCACATAAATGAGAATAAATGTGTGAAATGCTATAGTCAAGCTTAACCTGGTGTTTAACAAAGCATTCTGTGTTGGCATTTTTCAGCTTTTTTTTTTTCTTATCTCAGTTTTACTTCTAGTATGAATCTCGACAGAAAAAAAAATAGGGTAGCTTTCATTCCTATGAAATTAAGACACAGCTGAAATAGTATATACAATTCCATCAAGTTTTGTTTGTCTTTGCTACAAGAATAATCTTAAATGCACAAACTGGATTGTTTAATAATTTCATGATTTGCAAATGTGTCCAAGTATCTCTACAACATTTCTCAATTATATAATAATGAAAAATTATGACAAATATTTCTGGTAATTAATCCAAGAAAATACAATATTGCTATGAATTACAGGGCACATGAGAACATAGTAAATGCCTATTGGTATTTTGATTTGAAAAAATAGTTGGAGAATATTACACACTTACTTGTTTTCTTAGTGGAAAATCTTCTCACTTAAATTGTTCAGCTTCAGCTTTAGATTTAGATTTAGGTAAGAAATAAATAATGTTTCTATAGGTAATAATGCTAGACTGCATCAACACTGGAAGTTGAATGTGCTGTGTGATGATCAAATTACAGTCCCCTGCTCCAGAGCAAGGACATTTATTTGAGAATGCTGAAACGTTTTCCCTGACTTCTTGGCAGAGACTCAAATAAAATAAAGGAGGGTGGTTGTGTCTCACCCCAAACACAATTAAGAGTATTGTGACAATATTCACCCAGAGACATTTCTGTGAACACAGAAGTGAAGATCTAACCGTGATAAATTTACAGTAGATGTAAACAAAAGATCTCAGCCTGTTTCTCAGACACTAACATACACAAGTTCAGTGTTCTTCTTGGGAATTAGCAAGACCCAAAAAAGATCTGAATATTGGAAACTGTTGACCAGAGAATTCATAGGAACCTGATTACTCCTGGTAGTACACAACCACTGAGTTACTTCAGCTACCTAATGATGCAAGGAAATGAATTAAAGGACAAGAAAAAGACAAGATTTAAGTAAAAAGACCGGCTTCAGAGATATGATTGATATTTTAAACCAGCAAATAGTATGATTGCAGGCTGATAAGACTGAAAGAACTAATTTGATGATGCAAAAACAAAAAAAAAATTGAATCTCATAATCAAAAATCACATTAAAATGCATAACAGAATTAATCTCAGTTTTTTATGCTTTATCTTGGAAATTTTAACATATTTTTATCATACTGGGACTCCAGAGAAATATAAGGAACAGATTTCTTCTCTTTTTTTACTTAGCAGATTTTTAGGGCACAGCAGTTTGTTTTTCACTCTTCTACACACGAACTGACCTTATTCTGGTAGAAATTGGTGAAAAAGTGCTGCAAAAGCTATCACTCTCAAAAAAAAAATTACTTCAGCTGCACTAAATGTCTGATTATGGAGAAAGATACTCTGTGGAAGATCATGACTGTTAACAGCAGGGACACAGAGAGAAAATTTAAAGCTATTAAGCTGACACTGAGTCCATCAGTGTCCCTGAAATCTGATAAATTGCTTTATCTAGGGAAACTGTATAGTACCTGCTGTAACTATTCGTTAACTTCATAATAATATATAGTTCTTTACATATGAAAGTAACAATAGGAAGTAAAGCAGTTTATGAGATTTTGTAGATTTCTGTTCGCAGAAGTTAAAATAACCTAAATCATCATCCCTCAATCAGGTCAATATTTACAAACTCTAGCAATTATCCTCCTTTATTCCCTAGAACCAGGCCAGCTAAAACCCATCTGTCCATCTTTGGATTGCCATTGCGCTCATCCAGTATAATTATAATTGTGACTTAAGAACAGATTACTCAAATCACAAACCACATGTCAGACTATAAGTATGCACCTTTTGCATAGCTCAGTGAAAGAGCTGTGCCTTTCTTCCCTTTGGCTGCCTGGAACACCATAATATGTATAATATGTATAATTGCCAAAACTGAAAGTAAAGAAGCTTTTCTGATGCTATTATCAGCTTTTCTCACAGCATTGAAGAATCACATATGCCATTGGTTTTTGTACAATATGTTACACTATAGTTATAGCCTATCAAGTAATAATATCATTCTGTAGAAATAAAGTTATTAATGTCACCATGAAAGTTGAGAAACAAGTTCATATTAGGAATTTCCAATGAAAAATGGAAATTTTACAGCATATATTTTTTTTCATTACCAGTACCTTACAGTATGCATTAATTGTGCAGTAAAATAGTATGAAATAACTTATCTGATCCTGCAGAACATATATACTGCTGTAATAAATTTTCAGGTTTTATTCAATTTTGAAGTAGATTTACAGAACATTTTGAAGACCAGCTGCTTATCTGTTTAAAATGTTTTTTAGTGATTTCATCAGATTTCAGTAAGTGCAAATATATATCTTTTCTAAAAGCAGGGGCTCAATTGGACCATTGTGAAAAATGAAATTTTAGCTGAGAGTGAATACATGGTATATGCTTTGTCCCAAGTATAGGGGGGTTTTATTCAATTATTGTCAAATATATATCAAGTAAGGAAGGTTAAGATTACTGATTGGATAAATTTTCAAGTGGGAAAACACATCAAATTTTTGCTTAATTAATCATCCATTTTATTTGCTCAATTACTTATTTCATATTAAAGCTTGACTGTCATGAAAGTCATAGAAGTTCAATTGCTCTTCCTTTTGAATGGAGAGCAATGTCAGCATAATTTCCTGGGGAGGAATAAAAGTGCTCAAATTTCAGGAAGTAAAAATCAGATATTGTTGGAATGTGCTTTTTTTGATGCATTGAACTGCACTGTGTGCAGGTGCCCCGGCGCCAGGAGCAGAGGCTGCAGGGATGGCCTCTGTGAGGAGAGGCTGGGGCTGCCCTGTGCTGAGCACAGCTGATTCCAGCTGGCTCCATCACAGACCCACCACAGGGCACAGCTGAGCCCCTCAGACAAGCTGGTATCACCTCTGGGAAAACATGTTTAAAGCACAGAGAACAGTGAGGAATGAGGGGAAAAAAAAACCAACAAAATCATAATGAGAAAAAGCCTTGGTAACATAAAAGCCAAAAATAAGGAAAGGAAGGAGATACTCTTGATGCTGGAGCAGGTGTTTCCCCAGCAGTCTGTGGAGAAAACCATCCTTGAGCAATGTGGCCACACTGGAAGCCATGAGGGGCTCCACACCACAGCTTGTGAATATTTCCTGAAGGGACTGCAGTTGTTTGGAGATCCCAAGGTGGAAGAGGGTGGAAAAGTGATGAGAAAAAGCCACAGACAGGCACTGTTAAAGACTGACTATAAGTCCCAATCCCTTTCTCCCTGCATTGCTCAGAGGAAGGAGCTGGGAATGAAAGAGAGAAGCTGAGCCTTGGAAGAAGGAGTGTGGCAAAGTTTCCCAAAGACAAAATTAAAAATTCTGCTTTATTTAGTTGCCAATAAATTAAAAATTAAATTAAATTTTCCAAAGTCATGTTTATTTTGCCTGTGACAGTCATTGTCTTTGTCTTGACCCGTGAGATATTTCATTTTCTCTCCCCATCCCTCTGAGATAGAGAAATGAGACAGCCCAAAACTGCACACAATATTCAACATGAGGCTACACAAGCTCAGAGCAGAGAGGGACAATTCCCTTCCTTGCCTGGCTGGTGATGCTGTGCTGGGTTGGCTGCCAGGGCACTGCTGACTAATTTTTAACTTTCTGTTGACCAGGATTCCCAGGTCTCTTTCCATGGCACTGCTTTCCATCATCTCATCCCCCAGTCTGTACATCGATGGTTGTCCCATCCCAGGTGCAGAATCCATCACTTTCCCTTGTTGAAGTTCATATGGTTAGTATTTATTACTATTATTACTATTACTGTTATTTTTATTGTTATTATGTATTCTATTACTATTATTTACAATTACTATTACTATTATTACCATTAAATCAGAAATTTATCTAAGTTAAATATTTAAAGAAATGAAGAATCAGAGGTATTTAGATTTTGTTTTGAGGTTCACCATTTTTAGGCATTAATCAGCAGTTAAGCAGAGTTTGGTGACAAGTATTTGACACATAAAATTCAAGACTGCACTAACATTAGAACCTTGATTCTGAAAAATATATGCACCCTGAAGCAAGCAATGTTTGTTTGTCCTTATTCTATCTCTCAGACTAAACAACAAGGAATTGCCTCTGCATTTAGTAAAAGAGGGATGAGCATGCATTCTTTCATTGCTACTTTCTGTAACCAGTACGACCAGAAGAAAATCATGAAAGAAAACAAAAGATGACTTAAGTAAAACAAAAAACCTTATAGAAAAGTTTCCTAAGTGTGTGCCTTCTGAAGAGATCGGAGTCTATTGACAACACTGTTATATGAGGTATAAGAAAAAAGTTAATTCTCATATGATCTGTGAACCGAGCAGCAAAAGGGCATTATTAAAATCTCAGTTCACCTGTATAAAATTTTGAGAGTCACATTCTATGAGGATTTGACCCCGTAATCTAGCTCTATTTCATGCCTAATAATTATTTTGAAAGTGTTCCCCATCTTATACAAAATAACCAAGAGTTTGGAACACTTTACTTGAAGGACTTTACTTTTGGGTCACTTCCAGCTTTAGATTTCATTAACCTCTAGCATAAAATACAGTCTCTAAAAGGTTTGCTTAAAGCATTCAGATCTTATCCTTCATTATTCTGAGACAGTCTTAAAAGCTTCCTGATTATTGCTGGCCTTAGAAATAAACTACCATGACTCTTAAAATATTAATCTTCAAACCTGTCTATGTAAATTCTGTGGGCTCTGCTCACCTGGTTTGCAGAAAAAAGCAACAAACTTCACTATTCATCCATTAGGGATTTTCACTCCATTTTCACCATTAATGAAAAATATAATTCAGTGAGACGTTTCCTATATATGTACAATTCCAAGTCTTATGATTTACATTACCAGTTACTTTCCTGTGTGAGCTGGGAAAACAAAGCACAGAAAATTGTTATGGGCATGTTTAATCCAAACCTCTACCTTGTTCTTATGGTTTTGGTACTCCTAGGAAAAAAACAAAGCTCAAATGAATGATTAATTTTTTAATTCCTGAAGCATGCCTAAAATAAAGAGAAATTATTAATGATCCAGGCAACAGCCACTACCTGGCTACAACTATGGAGAAAATCAAAGAAATTGGTCTAGGAAGACAAACAAGACTGTTGGTGGCTCAACACAACTATCTAAGGTAGAAAGCAATAAGGAGTAGAAGGATGCCTTGTTGTGGAGTGCACTCTGTGCATGGATTTCTGACTCAGTTTAGAAGTGGAATTGTGGATAGAGACTGGGCCACCAGTCGAGATCCAGACATGTCAACTGGTCCTACCACTGGACTGGTATCACAGGAGCAGGAACATAGACTGGCATGAGTCTGATGTGTGTGAGTGTTACAAAATGGAACTGAAGAGAAAGTGTACAATAAAAACCTTAGAATGAAAACTGCCATCCACTCTTTCTTCCTATCCTTTCTAATAACTAAATTTTACATCTTATATCTGTCACATTTCATAATAAATTTTTGTGTCTGTTGGTAGCAGGAGAAATGAATAACACACGTATGACACACTTATTATCAGAAAAACTACTCCTCAAAAAAAAAAAAAGTAGAAATTTAATCCTTACCTCTGAATAACTAAACTTCAAAATAGCAAGGGTTAAAACATATCTCTGGAGCACCAAGAAGGTATAAAAGGATGAAGCATGCAGTATAGGTCTTAAAATTTCTGTTTCTTGGATGCTACATTATACTAAATTATTTATGGACTCCTCTGAAATAGGAGGGAAAAAAAAGACAAGTATTTGGGGGGAAAAAAAAGAGAACATTCCAACAGAGTGAAATTTTTTAAAGTAAATAACACCTAAATGTGATAGAACTAGCAGTTAAATCATAGAACTGTTTACATTTGAAAAGAGTGAAAAGAGTTTTAAGATCACTGACTCCAACCACAAACACAGCATTGCCAAGTCTACCACTAAAATATGTCCCTAAGTGCTATATCTACATGCCTTTTAAGTACCTCCAGGGATGGTGACTCAACCACTTTCCTGGACAGCTTGATAAACCTTTTGATGAAGACATTTTCCATATTATTCATCCCAAACCTGTTCTGTCACAACCTGTCACCGTTTCCTCTTGTCCAAGCATTTGTTACTTGGGAAACGAGGCTGACTCCCACCTCAATACAGCCTCCCTTCAGGTGGTTCAGAGAGAGATGGCACAGAGGTGGATCTAACCCATGGCCTTCCCTGGCACCAGGATGAGGCTGACAGGCCTTTAGTTCCTTGATCCTCCTTCCAGTTATTTTTGTAGATTTCCATCACAAAGACTAACCTCCAGCCAACCGGGGCCGCTTTGGTTAGCAGGACTGCTGGTAAATGATTGAAAGTATCTTCATAAGTGAGGAGTCCTGAAGTGAAAGCTCCCTCAGTACACTTGGGTGGATGGATCCCAGTATGTGACACAGATGTATGCTTAAGCAGTGTAGAAGGTTGTTGGCCACTTCCTCCTAGGTTATAGCAGTTTCATTTTTTTCACATTTCTGTGTTCCAGCTCAGGAGGCTGGGTACTCTGAGAAAACTGGTCTTACTCTTAAAGTTTGAGGCAAAAAAGGCACTGAGTACTTCAGTCTTTTACTCATTGTTTGTCACTATGTTTCCCTCTACAAAAAAACAATTGAGAAATTCCTTAGCCCTCTATTTGTTGCTATGAAATTTATAGAAATCTTTTATTGCTTTTTACAGCAGTAGACAGATTAAACTACACTTGGACTTTGGCCCTTCTAGTTTTCTCCCTGCCTCACCTTATGACATTCTTGTAGAACCTCTGAGTTGCTTGCACCTTCTTCCAAAACTCATAAAGTCTCCTTTTCATGCCTGAGTTCTAGTCAAGGCTCAATGTTTAGCCAGACAAGTTTTCTTCCCCACTGGCATATATTTCAGCACATTGGTTCTGCTGTCTCCTTTGCCTTTACAATTTCATCTTGTAGAATGTCCAGCCTCCCTGAACTCCTTTACCATTCAGGACTAATGCCCAAGGGATCCTCTCAGTCAATCTCCTGTATGGGCCAAAGTCTACATTCTGGAAGTCCAAGGCTGAAGTTTTGCTAACTCCCATCCTTCTCAGAGAATTGAAAACTTTACCATTTCATGATCACAGTGCCCAAGGCAGCCTTCAACTATCAGATCCCCCATAAGTTCTTCTCTGTTCACAAACAAGACCAGCAGGATGCCTTCCCTAGCTGGCTCATTCACCAGCTGTATTGGGAAGTTATCTTCGACACAATTCCAGGAGTCTCAGACTGTTTCTTGTCTACTGTGTTGTATTTCAGCAGACATCTGGTAAGTTTAAGTCCCCCACAAGAACAAGGGCTAGTGATTGGGTTACTTCTCCCTGCTGCTTATAGAATATTTCCTCTGCCTCTTCATTGAGATTTTATGGTCTATAACAGACTGCCACCAGGATATCTGCCTAGTTGTCCTTCCCCCTGGTTCTTATCCATAAGCAATTAACCCTATTAGCACCATCATTAAGCTAATTGCTAAGAAAACGATGAAAACACTCCCTAATATATAAGGCTGACCATTTCCTCTCTCTCCTTGCTTATGCCCCCTAAAGAGTTAAAAGCCATTCACTGCAGCATTCCAGTTGTGAGAATTGTCTCAGCCCCTGTCTGTGATGATATCTGTAATAGTTTTCCTTCCATGCAGGGGCTTCTAGATCTCTTGTTTGTTGCTGTGTGCATTGAAGAGGATGCACTTCTGTTAGGTTGTTGATCTCACCACCTTTTTGGAGGGAGAAAGCCTGCTTCCTTTGTGATTATTATCAGTCATTTCCATTGTTTCTTACATGTCAGTAACCCTTTTGTCTTCATGGCTGACTTGACCCCCACCCCCTACTTCCACTGAGAAGGCACACTGCAGTACCTCCCTAGTACACTGTGCTCAAGCCTTGGCATGCCTCCTCCAGGCCTGTATCTAGAGCTTGGGTTTATTGCTTTTCTGCTTCAATGCTAGTTTAAAGGGTTTTTAATGAGGTCTGCTAACTCCTGTGCAAAGATCCTTTCCCCCCTTTGAAACAGGTGTATTCCATCTGCTGCCAGCATGTTCGGTATTGTGCAAACCAAACCATGATCAAAACCCCAATTTCTGCTGGTTTGTTCAGCTATTGTTCATCTAAACAGAGACAGAAATATTACAGATGAAGAGTATGTAACATAAGAAAATAGATTCCCAGTGCAGTAAACAGAAGAAAGTTGGTGAGCTTAACTGATCTCAAAGAGAATACTAGGTATGTTCAATGTACCAATAAAATTTTCCAACCTCCTTACCCTGGCATTCTTCACACTTAAAAATAAAGAGACTTAGACAAGTCCTCCTTGTCCCACATTTGCATGGCTCTTTCTCAGAGAAATTAGATTACACACTAGCTTGAAGTAAATTCATGCAGTTAATACATTTATCTTTAAAGAAACAGATGGTCAATTTAGTATTTAAAATACAGTTTAAAAATTTTAGTCTTAAATGAGTTTCAGTCTGTTATTTGTGGGTTTTTGTCTTATAAATACTATTTTAAATATAAGATAAATTTCATTTAAGTTTACTATACATAATTGAAAACAAACAAACACCCCCCCGGTCCCCTCACCCCCCCAAAATGTGTATTTTGTCCCATCTGTCATGCTTCTCTCTTCTTTCTCCCTGTTATAAATTTCTGGAGTGTTTAAACACTGTGCCTTGCAGCAAATTTGTTAGCAGCAGTTTTATTGCATTCATATTGCGTCATTATTTTTTTGCCACAAGTCAAGATCTCAGTCTTTCATTTTTTCATTTGCTTGATTCTTTTAAAAAAAGGAAGAATGGAGAAGTGTTTGTCATTTTGTTTTCACTTTTTTTCTTATTAAGCTGATTGAAAATAGTTTACCCCAAGTATTCTTCTCCAACCAAAGTGTGTATTTATTGAGAAGTTTTCAGTGTCTACAAGCAAAAGGATAAGCTTAGCCATAGGAAAGGATGTTATGTGGGCACTGGGTACAAGACAGGATTTAAGCACTGTATTTTTAAGGGAACATCTCAGACTTCACAGAAGAAAAACTCTTTAATGGGTATTATTATATGTATACTAACCTACATACTAATGCATATTATACATACTAATGTATACTGCTGCATATTTTTTTTTTCTTTTTGTTTATTAACCTTCCAAATTTTGACCTTGGCTGTCCTCTTTGGGCTGCATTCCAAGTGACTGAATCAAATTTTCCTTGTTCTGGCAGCCGAATGAGTGGGATATGGAGAGGAAGAAGAATTAGGTTCCAAATGGATCTACTTTTTCTCAAAGAGAAAAATGAAGAGCTCAAAAGTACAAGAAAGGCAGAACACAAAACTAATATTCTTTGTTCTCTTAAAAGGAAAAGGAAATAAATTAGAAATGCATTTAAAATAAATCTCTACTTCTGTCTCTTCCCTCATAACACCCTGATACAGAGATCATTCATGTGTCTCTAAAATCTTGAGGGAACTTCTTTGCCATTTGTAGTCACTTTACCACAGCTACAGTCCCTCAGGAAAAACAAGGGAAGACAAAATTCCTTCTGGAGCTGATGAGTGCATCTGAGAGGCTCCACAATAACCCAGAGGGGCTTGCCCCTTAGTGTTAGTGCTTGGCACTGCTTCTGCAGGATTCCTAGGCTAGAGGCATTTTTAGCAGAACTGCCCACAAATTCTAACAATTCCAGAAGTCCATTTTTGCAAGTAAATTCCCCTAAATAAAACAAGACGTACCAATTACTAGATGAGCAAATATTAAATGTGCATGGAATGCAAATGGTGTAAATGAAGCCAAATAGCATAAATGCCTGATTTCTTGTTCATTCTGCTTCATGGGAAGACTAGCGAAGGTAATGTATCAGTGATCACACTGAAAGAAGTTTAAAGAAATAAAATAGAAAAGAGAAATATTTTACTAAACTAATTTGAGAAAAACAATTGCTTTGAAAAAGACTATACATTAGGTATTTCATTTTAAGGCAAACAAAATGCAATACAGTTGTCAGAAATTTTGTTGTTCTCAGATTTAGTCTGTGGTTTTAATTATTTTTTGAGGGAAAAGCTTATTATTTAGCCTTCCTTTTTGGGCAATTTTCTTTCCTTGTTTATGTGTTAAATACTAGTTGGTTTTGTTTGTTATCCTTGTAGTGAGTCTTTCTAGTCTACTGAATTTACTATTTATACCTGACATGTATTTCTTGCGCCCTGAATATCTCTCTGCATCAGATTCCAAATGAAGCTTGCTCCTGGAAACACTCCAAATTATTATGACTGTTGAATATAGCTGAAACAACAGGGTTCCAATTTTAAAAACTCACTATGAAATTCTTATTTTAGTCTCTTATGTTTCTAAAAACCTGTTATTCAGAATTGGGGCATGCAGGTCTCCTCATATTCTGATTAAATCAAATAACTGGGTAAGCAGTTCAATATTGTAGGAAGGGCACTATGTTAGTAAATGTCAGTACTTGGAAGGATTCATGATGTTATACTCTTCATCATTCGCTCAGTTGCAATGTTTTCTTCTATATTTGTTCTGTGTGCAGACAGCGTAGGCACAGTAAATGATCTGCAAAATATAGATTTTCTTTTGTCTTGATTGGTTTCTAGAGTGGAAGATTCCTTAAAAAGAAACTTCTAATACTGTACTTGTCAAAGTTGTGTAAAAAATAAAAGACAAAGTTGGAGAGAAAAATAAAACCCTGAGGGACCAGAACAAAACTGAAAATGGATGAATGAGAACAGAAAATTATATTTTAAAGCACTACACATGTTAGAAGAGAAAAAAAAAAAAAAGAAAGCCTCAAAGACTGAAAGCTAGAAAATTGAGTGAAAGACAAAAATAATTTTTTTATTAAGACAGAAGCATAAGGTGATGTGTGGGTCTTTGCAAGGTTTGTGGATATAGAATCAATCTTTAGGCTGGATCATTGCAAAGGTTTCTTTGAACATGCATGCAACTAAGTTTGTTATGATTCTGGGCAGATAAAAAGAGGGAAAGTGTTTTTGCCTGAAGAACTAGTGAACATAAGTCCAATAGTACATCTGGAACAAACGAGTTTAAATGTATACTGTTTCTGGCCCAAGATGAAACTTGTCTTTCTGTGTGCACATATCCTCGGAGTCTGCAGAAAAGATTCAGCTGAAGAAATGCACATGAAAAAATATCTCACAAACAAAGAGCAAACAAGTGTTGATTCCAGATTCATCTAATAGCCAGGTGGGTGCTGTTATGTCTGAGATATTCCTTACAGCTCTTGTGAACCTGAAAATTCCACCCTGCACTTCCAAGAACAATAACCATCATTAGTAAGCCCCATAACATGGCAAACTAAAGTGTGGAGACTTATTTTTCATAAATTGATGTTGGGTTAGAATTACTTCAGTTGTGAATTGAGTGTATACAAACTAGCTATTAAACAGAAAGACTATACCATCTGCTTTAATCAATATTTGTTGGGGGGTTAGAATATAAGAAAAATAAAGACAGTGTAGAAAGTAATCTTACCCCTAAAGAGTTGCAACTGGGCCAATTAGCAAAGATTGGGAACAGGCCTGACCTTAACAGGCCACAGCTGTAACCAATGAGAAGAAGAGTGCTATAAAAGAGTGGGGTGGCTGGTTGAGAATGGAGTTAGAGTCAGTTGGCTGCTTTGTGAAGAAGAAAGTGTGCTCTGAAGAGATGCCCATGAGAAACACCGTGAAGGTATGAAACTTTTGTGGTAAGGGGATTGCAGTATGGGATCCCTGCAATAAGATGATGACAAATATTTATATATGCTATAGGTGGATATAGTTTCTATCTTCAAACTGATTTTGATAGTGAATCATATATGACAGTCATGCACACTTTGAATATTATCACAATGGTTTTATTTAGGGAGAAACTCAAAATGAGTACAGGAACCCAGTTTGAGTTATCAGTGGACACACTAATAAAACTAGGATGAGTATTTATTCCCACTTACTTTGTGAAGGAATTTGGCTTAGGAAATTTTCTCTCCTAGAAAAGACAGTGCTGACCAGCAGGTCTTGATTTGCCTCCAGCAAGAAAACTCCTGACATCTACCTCCAGCTGAACTACAGATTGAGGCGAAATGGAATACTGGCTCTCTTTGAAATAAGACCATTTGTTTTAGTTCTAAACTCAACAGGGTTTTGCTGCTGTCTCCTCTCACAGGGCAGAAATTCACCTGATTGTGTGTCATTTGCCCATCTACATTCTGAGTTCGGTAGGAGCTGGAAGGTATCCCCTTACAGGGAGGTGAAATCTTCTTTGTATTTGCTGGATGAGCTGCCTCATGTGGAAAACAGGCCATGAGGGCAAGATGTCACTAGACATTAAATGCTCAGTGATAGCTTACCTCTCTATTAAATGCAAACCCTTAAATACAAGTAACATATCTGTTTCCTTTATGGGTGGAAGCATAGCTAGGGTATTATTCTGAAACATATGGACAGATAGTCCTTCTAACAAAAAAAATTCGCCTAGATTTCTTGCGTTCTGCTTGACTTTTATAACCTTTGTGCAATAGATGTAAGCAAACACCAGCAGATTTTTAAATAAGATTCATCCAGTGACATAGTTTTGTATGTACACGAGTTTATTTTGTTTGTGTGTTTGTTTTCTTCCTTTGTTTTTCCTAATAGCCCTAGGAAATTAAATATTCAGTTCAAGTTAGTTTATTTCTACAAGAAACAGATATCTTATTAAAAAAAGAAAAATGGGAGGGAAAGAAAAAATGTTTATCTTTTAATAAGTATTTTACCTTCTCTATGGTACTTCAGAATGAAGCATCAATCATTATTACATATATAAAAGAAATACCTGCACTAGGCACTGTATGGGGAAATCCTACTATACAATGTCAAGAAAAAAAACACACAGATAGAAAAATGAACCACAAACAGGCATTCAAGATGGAAAATAAGAGTAAGATGACTAAAAGCTGGTGAAAATAAGCAGTTTCTTATAATAGTAACACCATGTCAATCTCTGTATCAAAATTGGTTTAAGGAGTGTGCCAAAATTAAAATTTCAGTTAAAGAATGAATACAAAATGTACACTAATATTTGTACTCAAACAGCAGTTTTTACACTCAAACATAACAATAATACACATAATCATAGAATGGGTATTGTTGGAAGGGATCATTGAAAGTCAACTAATACAACGTCCCCACTCAAGCAGGGTCCCCTGAAGCGCACTACTCAGGATTGTGTCCAGACAGCTTTTATATATCTGCAGGGTGATGAAGTGTCAAAAGAATTGCCAAGTAGACTGGGTCTACTTCCTTCTTGCCCTCTTTGATGACTGGGGTGTCTTTTTTTTTTTTCCCAGTCCTCATTCCCTTCTGCTCACCATGGCCTTTTAAAGATGACTGAGTGTGGTCTAGCAAAGATGTTCACAAGTTTCCTCAGCACTCTATGCATCCAGTTGGGGCCCATTGATTTGTGGATGTCAAGTTTGACTAAATGGTTTCTACCCCAATTCTCATTAACAAAGAGTAAATCTTTCTTTTCTCAGGTCTTCTCCCTCATCTCTTGGGTGTGTTAATGAGGCCTGGCTTTGGCAGTGAATGCTGTAAGCAGAGAAGGTGTTCAGTATCTCAGCCTTCTCTGTAGCCTCTTTTGAGAAGGTCCCTGCTCTATCCAGAGGCTGGCCTGCATTTTCCCTAGTATTTCTTTTGCTATTGGTATTCTTGAAGATGTCTTTTTGTTATCCATGACATGCTTAGCCAGATTAATTTCAAATGGGCCTTGGACTTCCTCATTCTAGCCTTTTTGTTGATGGGACAATGTGAGCAGTAGGAAAGACCTATGTAAACACCATTCAGCAATACATAAAATATTGGTGTGTTATCAACATAACTTTTAGATTTTCACAAATCTAAAACATAGTACCACAGAAGCTACCATGAAGAGAAGTAACTTTGTCCCAGCCAAAATGCATACAGATAAAAATTCAGGCTTGTGACACATTTGGTGGTCTGCTTGTTTTCAGGAATATCTCTAATATACGTTAGAACTTTATTTTGAGCCTGAGAAAATGTTAATTGAACTGATACATCTCTACTGAATCACATTAGAGTACATAATCAGTGTTTCTTAAAGAATGGATGTAGGCATGAAATTAAAAAAGGGTAGTCACAGAGGAGACATTTTGTCTACAATGTGATGTACATCCTGGGTTTTTTACTGTGTACTTTAATCAGGTTGTTGAGTATTTCTTGGTTTTAAAATAAGACTCTAAAGTTTTAAATGAGCTGGGAGTCTTGTGAAACTTAATTCCTGACTGGTTTTTATCCCTTCCTGTCAGATATTCATTCACCAAGGCAAACAGCTCTGGAGCAGGTGTGTTTCTCAGCAGAGAAGGGTATAGCAGCACACAGATGGGGGTTTCCTGAGCCAGGGAAACCCCAGGGGAATGCTGAGATGTGCCAGGAGGCAGCAGCTTGCAAGGACACACCAGAGGAAGAGAATTCCCCTGAAGCCTGAGATGCTCTTGGAGAACTGCTTTGCTTTGCTCCTCTGCTGAAGGAGGAGAAAGACCCATTCCATCAGTGAAAAATTGGAGCTGAGTTAGGCAGCACAATCTGCTCACCCTATATCAACCAGTGCAACTAAGAAGAGGCAATACTCTTCTGAGAGGCACAGAAGCATCCATTTACCAACCTGATGATCTCCAGGGAGGTGTGCTTCCTATCAGGGTCTTGTTTAAGGGATGTCACTGAGACACTACCAAGTCTTAGTCAGTTCACTGGCTATTATGCCCTGCTGTTATTTCATGGGGCCGACAGTGATATAGGCAGAAAAAGTCTGAGGTGGGTCAAGAAGGATTACAGGGCCCTGGGTAGGGTAGTTTTTATCAATCCTCCTGGTCAAATGAGAGAGATTTGAAAGGGCCAGTTAAATCTGGGAAATCAACAAATTGGTAGAGTATTGGTGCCACTGTCAAGGTTTCAGCTACTCAGACAATGGGGCTCACTTTTGATGCCTGGTCTACTGGAGGCTGATGGGATCTGTCTGTCAGAGAAGGAAAGAGGCACTTTCAGTCACCAGCTTGCCAAGTTAGTGAAGAGGGATTTAAATGAAACTTGTGGGAAGGGAACTTCAATCCTACTCCTACCTGTTTGATATAATTGCCCAAAGCCTGGAGAGGGATTCAGGTCAGCAGGAGAGCACCTGAAGACCATCACACAAAATACAGAAAGGAGGCCCCTACAGAGGGTGGAAGCAAGGACAGGTAGCCTGGGAGGAACACGGAGAGGGAGAAATAGTTGAAGCAGTCAGGGATCAGGTTAGGAATGCTGAAGTTCTGATAGAATTTAATTGGACCAGGGACATCAAGAGCAATAAGAAAAAGCTTCCATAGGGGATCAGTGATAAAAGGAAGACTATGGACAATCTGGGCCCTCTAGAAGGAAATGGGAGGTCTGGTTACCCAGGATGTGGAGAAGGTTGAGGTACTCAATTACTTCTTTACCTCAGTCTTTACCAGCAAGTGTTCCAGCCACCGTTACTCGGTTGCAGAAGATGAAGTCATGGTCTGGGAGAATTACAAACCTCACACTGAAGGAGAATATCAGGTCTGAGGGCATCTAAGCAACCTGAAGGTGCACAAGACCATGAGATCTGATGAGATGCAAAAGCCAAGGGAACTGTCAGAGTAAGTGGCACTGTCTATCTACATTTGAGAAGTTGTGGCTGTTCAGTAAAATTCCCACTGACTAAAAAAGGGGAAACATAACCCCTTTTTTTAAAAAGAAAAAAAAATGGAAGAATGGAGTGACCACATGCCAGTTAGTCTCATCTCAAACCACTCTTGAGGACTAGAAATACATTAAATGGTTCCATCCAAGAAACAACAGGCGCCTCAGGGAGCATGTAATTTCTTCTTCTTGTTTGTAATAAATCAAGCAATAAGTATATAATAGAGAAAGTCCAAGAAAAGAACAGGAAAGTCAAACCCCAGTCAAATTTTAAAAATTGAAACATACTGCTTGACTTTGCCTAATGCTGCTAACTTTCTTTAAGCAAGGATGACAAACATCATGGACAGAGGTAATAAGTACATCTATCTTCTTTTGGTTTAATGGAAACTGAAAGTGTCACCAGCAATTGGAAGGCAAAATTAAAAAAAAAAACCAAAACCAAAACATTTTTTAATGCTAACAGCAACCTTTTTATAAAAATTATACCTAAAATCAAGTGGTGCATATCTAAAAGAATAAGTTGGCTCCTTCTTGGTTGAAAAATGTAGAATAGATTTCAGATTTGATTATATATATATATTATTAAAAAATCTTCTTCCTGTTTATAAGTATTCACAGGAGAGTCCCATAATTGCGGCCAGACTTTTCCAAACCCAAGAAAGAGCCAGTTTGGTTCAGCATAGCCTGAAGGTTGGAAACCACTGCTCTAGGCAAAAGACATGATGGTTGTTCATCTCTTAGCTTAGCCTATGTGCGTGTGTGCATGCAGCAGTCTGCACCAGTTTTAGCTGCAAGAAAAGAAAAACATTAAATTTAAAGATATTTATTTTTAGTCCAATACTTGAGGGTTAGTTTCGAGGTTTAAAATTATTCAAAATCATCCTTGTTTTTGAAAGAGGGAAAATTGGGCTAGATATGTATGCATTTACCCTCATCTGAATTCCAGTTTCCAGCAGATTTATATTTATTAATATAAAGAAATAAATTATTTTTTTAAACTTCTTAGTAAAATTTCCAATGCTCTTTATTTCTAGTGACCTGGCTTTAACTTTGTAAGTTGGCTTGTCAATGTAATTATAAAATTAAAATATGCAGTAATTTTAGAGTGAGCTCCTTGGGTGAAATCTTAGTAAAGGCTCCTATTTATAGATAATAAGACATAGATACAGTTTTCCTTCATCATATTGCTGACTACTGTTTCATTTCTGCCTGGAAAACGGTGTCCTTCCTGCAAATGCTTAGGAAAGTTTTCAGTAAAAGTTGTGAATTCATGCAAATATTCCCAAGCCAGTGAGACAATTTGTGTGCCTAGTTATGTTTTCAAATTTCTGTCAAAAGGTGAAGAAAACATGTAAACAAAGACAGAATGACATTGGGAGAGAAAGAAAGTTGCTTGTAAGATTGTGACTTTTTCCCCCCTGAATAAACTGAAGAGTTGAAGAAATCTGTAAAAGGAAGCTGCACAGTGGAGGGGAAGGTTGTGGTTCCTTTGCTTTGTTTGCTTTTTCACTTTGTTTTTTTTTTTCCTATATATCAGTTAAAATCAAATTAAGTTTTAGCTTAGTTTCAACTACCAGGTAAACTTGAGTGGAAAAGGGGAATCTGTCCCATTTTTGATGGAAATAGAGCATCCTGGCTAACTTCAGTAAGAAATAAATGTCTTTTCACAGTAAAAGAAAAAAATTTTGAGCATAATTTTATAAATAGCCAGTGTTAAAAATTATTGATAACAATTCTTGATTACATATGCATGTATCAAACATTTTTGTAAGAGATCATAATGTAAAAATACTGGTTTTAATTTGGATATATTATTGAGGTTTGTGTGCTTGTCCTTTCTATAAGGAATATGTTCAAGAGGGAAAAATGTTATTTCATTTGCAAGGTCTGGCTTCTTAAAGTCAAAGGAGATTATTTTGTTTTAATTCTTAATAAACATTACCAGTTTATGTATTTTTTTCTTAATTAGGACTCTTATCTGATAACATGTACAATAACATGTTATTATTATATAATAATTACATGTATTAAACTGCCCTTGGTAATCCTTGCTTCCTGTAAATTAGAAGGCATGTATTGCTTTTTTTGTGCATTCTCTTCACCTCTGGAAAAAGAGAAATCGGTTTTAAAAGTGGTTTATCTGATTATTTAAATAAAAGGCATAAAGTTATACATATTCTTCTTGATCATGATATACAGCATTTCTTCAAGTGAAACTATTCTACTTTCAGAAAAGAAATTGGAAAAGACATTTCATCTCCTTTATACACAAATAATAGGCCTGATGTTTGCCTATTTACTTACTAATATTTTCTTTCCTATTTCAGTCTATTTTTATCTTGTATATTGGAGCCACACAACAGGGTAAGATTTCATCAATTTCTTTCTCCAGACACATCTACTCCATCTGAGTTTTTGCTGATGACCATACAGTAGTTTTGTATGTATCTTATAATTTTTAAAATGTGCTATTTCTTGATTTAGTGTGTTTTTTAACCAATAGCTCTGTCACAGATTCTTCTTTATAAAAAAACCCTTTCTTTGTAAACTTAATTATTCTCAATAGTGTGTGTGGAAATGCAGTTTCAGTCTATTTTAGGTATGTATTCTGCATCACAAGTATTCAACATTGGCTGTTAAGGAGAATAATGAGGTTTTAACCGTACGACAATTTAGTTACATAGCTGTATAATTTAAAGAAGCTCCTAGAAATTTTGAGTCTTCCCAGGGCTATGCAACACCTCAGGGGAGATTTTGATTATTCAAGTTTTGAATGCAGTCTTCAAGATATATTTTATTCTAAGAGTTCAAGTAAACTTTTTAGTGAAAAGAACCTAAAATCCTTGCCCTACAGTTATTTCACTGATTTTTATTCTATTTTGCCATGTGATAAATGAGTACCCTTAGGATCATAAAACAGTTCAGTTTATGGGGGTCATCAGGATGTTGAAAATCCAACTTCTAGTGCATGACGGGGTCACATCTGAGGTCAAACCAGGTTACTCAAATTTTAATCCAACTGGTTCTTAAAAACCCCAAAGATGGGGACTTCACATCTCTGCACAGCCTGTTTCACTGTTTGACTGTCCACTTGTAGATAAAGTTTCTCTCATTTCGATTTATGTGCATTGTACCTTGTCCTACCACCACAGAGCACTGTGAGCAGCTCCATGGTCTTGATGAGCTCATCATCATCTAGGAGATTAGAGCCACCTCTTCTGCAGTCTGGCCCATTCCAGCTCCTTCAGTCTCTATTCACAGTAAAAGTTCTCCAGCTCCTGACCACATTACTGGCTCTTTGTGAACTTGCTCCAATTAAACAATGAGTTTGACTGAGAGGTCCAAAATTGTCTACTGGACTCCAGATATAGTCTCTCAAGTGCTAAGGAGAAAGGTATAATCTCCTCCCTTTGACTTCTTAGTCATGCACTTAGTGTAACTCAGGAACTTCTTGGTTGTCTTGTGCTACTTGCTGATGCCCAGCTTACTGTCTAGCAGTGCCACCAGATCTTTCCTGCTAGTGAAATCCCAGCCTCTAATACTCTATGGAAGCTCTTTCTTTACAAGTGTGGGACTTGTCTTTTGTACTTGTGGAATTTCATGAGTAAACCAAATTTTTCCTTATAATCCTTAAGGATTATAATCCTTTTCCTAATCCTAATAGTTGGATTATTTATTGGTCTTTTAGTTTATGGTCTTTTGTGCATCTCTCTAAGAGAGATCATTGGGCTAGGTTTCGTAGGATTCAGCCAGGAAAATTATGCCAGTATTGCTGAGCTGTGACTGCAGAACTAAATTTAAGTAAAGACTTGATGAGAGGAAATCCTTATATGTATGGTAGTGTGGCTTTTCTAAAGCAATCACAGAACTCCTGGACCCAAAATAGTAACTGTGCACTGTACAATGTATACTTGTTCTCCACTTCAGCTTCATGCTCAAGCATTACAGAGATTTGCAAACATGGGAGAACATAGAGAAGTCAAGATGATTCCTAGTTAATTCTTAGATAAATGAAAGCAGACAAATTAAATTAATTTTAAATATTTTATAGGATCAGGCAACATTGTGACCTTGAGGTCACACTTTCTAAAATTATTTGTTAAAAAAATGGGAACTTACTATTCAGATCATAGAGGTTGTCACTATTTTTAAAGCAATTTTGATTGAGTAGGAGCATTTATCATCTTTAAATCAGATTTTCGTATTTCCTATAGTTTGTTCTTTGTGATAACTTTTGCTACTAAACCAGGCTTTAGGCCAGAAAGTACAGAATATTCTGTTCTGTAGAAATATCTTCTAGTGGTGTTCTTGTTTCTTGTGAATTACCAACTCATTCCTTCCCATTTTTCTGGTTTTTGGTTTTTTTTAGGACTATACTTGAATTAATTTTACTCAGTTCAGTGTTAAGTTTTTTGATACAGTATTCAATATACTCTTCATCTCTTGGTAACAGAGTTGTCTGGTATATATATTAAACAAACAAATAAATAAATATGTATCTCTGTATGTAAGTAAACATGCCTTTAAGCTGAAAGAAACTGAAACAGAAATGCAACATACACACACCCTTCCTCTCCCCCATAAAACTATGGGGTATTATCTAAACATGTTATTTTTACAACTTTATAATTAAGGCCTTATGATTCATCTTAATATCATCAGATACCAGTAGTTTTGATAATTTTATTCATGTTTGTGTTATAGTGCTGGTATCTTCTGTAATAGAGGAATCTCTGACTCAATGAATTTAGGTTTCACTGAAATTTTATAATGCAGTGTCCCTGTATTAGTTAACTAAACTACTGATATTACTTACCTAAGAAACCACCAATTAAAACCTGTGATTATATTAAAATACATCTGTATTTTACTGAAAGATTTTATTTCTAGAATATAGTTAAACTATAGAAAGCAAACAAAAATCTTAACTTTATCGCAATATATATAAAAAATGACAAAAACTACCGTATTTTCTGTAAGATAACTGTTCTCACCACTTATCATTGTTATAATTGCTCTAGCTACATCTGAACTGGCCACAAGGAAAGTATATATATGAGCACAGATATGTGTGTAGCTGGCACTCTTTTGACTTAGTGTGTCAATTGTAATGACTCACTGTTCCTGAATTACAAATGAAGCATCCCCTTGTGCTTCCATAATAGTATATTGCTATTTATTTTAGGAGGGAATTGCTTGGTTGCTTTGCACTGTTGTTTGAATAGATGGCAATATTTCTTAGTTCATATGCATTTTTTAATTATACTTACTGTTTTAGAATTAGCTTTAATCATCTTAAACAATGCTGTCAGATAGGGACCTGGTTCAAATTCACTGAAGTAAATAGGAAGGTTCCATAGATTTCAAAATCCTTTTGACTAGATTGCATTTGAAAATCAATCAAAATATGACTTCCAAAAGATAAAGGTTTTTAGTGCAATCTGAGAACATTACTAAAGCATCTTGAAAACAATCCAAAATTCAATTAATTTTCTGTGTTTGATGTTGGCTTCCAATATTTTAGGCAGATAACAGAGGACTAGAAACAGGTAGCTTGTACTTCCATTTGTGATATTTTGGACAGCTACCATAAGCTATTGAAAATGCCACCTCAAACAGAGTGTGGCTTTTTCATTTACAGAAATTATTTTCAAAATGTTATATAAAATGGGTATTTACCTCTGATATTTGATGTAGATGTATTATTGGCTCATGCTGCTCCGGCTTTTCATGTACCCTTTTTCAGATATGGTAATAAGGATTTTAACTAATGTAAGTAAAAACCAAAAAAGCCCATGGAAAATTACAGAATCACACAGAATATTCTGAGTGAGCATTCAGGGGGAAGGCACCCACAAGGATCAATGAGTGCACCTCTAAGGTGAATGGCCTCTACTGGGATCAAACCTGCAACCTTGACATTATTTGCACCATATGCTAAACAAAATGCATGCATATATACATATACTCATATAAACACACATATGAATATGTGCATTCACACATCTGAAAAGAATCAATAAGTTGTTTTTTATTTTTAATCAAAACATTTTTTTCCCTGTACACAAAATGGACAATGTCTTATCATTCATTAAATAATACATTTCAAATGAAAAGAAACACATTGGTTTTACCATAACATGAACATCAGCTATGGTAATGACTAATTAAAATAAGCCTGCAAACACATTCAGAAATTGTGTTAAATTATTTTTAATTTTATATTCATGCTTCTTGTTCTTGGTCATTGGTATGCTTTTTTAACTTTTTGCCTAAGCAAATACTGGTCTACTGACACCTTAAGTGAAATAATTTACTAAAAAAAGAATAAAATAAAACATAAAAAAATCTAATAATAATATAATGTAATGCAATATAACATAACGTAACATAATGCAACCTAACTTAAATATAATGTAATGTAACACAATATATAATAAATATATTCTCAAGACTTTTCAGGTTGCAAGTCTGTACAAGGAAAGGTTTTCTTTGAACTACAACTCTACATCAAACAAAGGAGTTAAATCCTGATTTCTAGTATCAAGAACAAGAAGACTTTTAGATAAGCGTTTAAGAAGTAACAAGTGGGAAATGGGCAATGACATGCACTGCTTTTAACTGTAAAAAAAAAGGATTATCACTAACAACTGTCATCTTGACTATGGATCTTGGTGAAGCTCCTCAAATATGGTTTTAGGATCATAGTATTGAATTTATAACTGTTCATACAGTAATATGAATTTGATCTTTAGTCTGTTGCAGTCACATAGCTATTGTATTAAAGCATCTGAAAGTTAAACCAATTTAGACCAGCTTCAAGAAAAGAGAAAATGCAAGGTAATGTTAGTAGGAGTACAGCATACTGATAAGAGCCGATTCAACACCAAACATTCCTGTTAACAGATCACACATTTTTAAACAGCTTTGAATTGGCATGTGTTAGTTGATATTGAATTAGTTGTCTGTGTAACCTAGCACTGGAATTCCAGTGTCAAATTTTCACTGTTTTCAAGCCACTGCCCAGTAGATTGCACTGAACAATTTTATTTTTGGACAAGAAAGTTGATCTGATATTCTGTTTCACACTCAACTTCTGCACGAGTGCTATTGCATCTGCTACAGAATGACTTCTGTATATGCAAACCCATCATAGATGCAAACACCATTTTTAGTCACTGCCACTTATCATTATTTCAACCACACACTTCACTTACCTATATTCAAAAGTGTACTTCACATATTTCAACTTACAGTTCAAGTAATATATCCAAGGCTTCTAAATGTTTTGACATTTTAAATATCACAAATGTGTACCTCCTAACTCTTTCACCAAATGTGGAAGTTAATAAATTGGAGTAACTTTTGTTCACTATAATAAATGAGTAGTAAATGTTTATTGTAACATTGACAATGGGTAGTTTTTGATGACCTCTGTTTTAAACTGATTTTTTCATTCAGTATAAATTTCAAAATTCAACTGATTGCTCATGACTATTTCTCTAGACAAGATTTAATTTTTTAAATATTTATATCTCTGTTAAAAATCTTCACTTGGTAATATAATATTGTTTCTTTGACTAATCTCTTTTTGACTTCTGTAGATACTCTTTCCATCAGCTATAAAAAAAGAATAGGAAAAAAACCTACATAGAAAGATTGTAAATCTAGGAACACACTATTTTTTATGTGTTTGTGACCAGATCTATTTGACCACAGAAAACTTAATCCTGCTGAAATAAATTAGAGTTTTTCTTTTGATCCTAATAAGGATAAAATAACACACCCAGAAATATGGACCTGTACTTATTTTTTTTTTTCTGTGTTGTTCTTACTGCCTTATGTTATTGACTTTTGTTTTCATACAAATAACTTGCCACAAGAAAAGAAAAAGGCATGACCAAACATGCCTCCTCTCTTCTTCCTAGTCTAAATTCCACTTGCTTTTGTCACATACACTCAGTCCCACCTTGGTGACATGGCAACAGATGGTGCAGGAGGCTGAGACCATAGCCCAAAGATTTCCTTCTGCTATTCTTTGCTTCTTACTTGTTTTCCTCACCTGTTCCTTATTTCCTTCTGCTCCCCTGCTCCAATGAGGCTCATCCATGGGCTGCAATCCCTCAGGGAAGGCTCTGACCCTACATGCAGGAATGGCACAAGGTGGCTCATATCCTCCTCCCTTACAGAATGCCCTGCAGCCCCTGCTATTGAAACCCTTTATTTTATGTTGGATACAACATTGTCAGCTATTTTCAATCACTTAATAGCTGCTGCAATCCAACCACATCATTCTTTTGGGAGAAAAGGGAACCACAAGCTAGTTCTTTACTTCGTTATGGAATGCTGATGCTTTGAAAACATAATTAATCAAACTTCTCATGCAAAGCCTATTTGTTAGGTTGAGTTGAAAACTCTTTACATCATCTGTTTTTGACAAAAAATATCATAGACTGTTTCTTAACATATATTTTTCCTTCACATTATAGGCTACTGAAATTCTAGGAAAATATTTTTGTATCTATCACCCTTAAACAACATGGGAAAAAAATGCATAGAATTGTTATATGCATGAACACACACCTCTTCTTATAATCATCTGCTTAATATTAGAGAAGAAAAAATTATTTCTTTGTTCTTTGAGGTCTATAAATACTTGTAAGGGAGCCATGCAGAAGCAGACATGCATTTTGCTTAAGGTGTGGGACTCTTAAAATCATGCAAGGAATGTGGTTAGACTAATTGAGACCACAGACAGGCATGGAGCAGTGGATTAAAATCGAGCGGCTAAAGCTGCTGCTGTCCTTAGCACTCCTCCATGCCCTCCTGACCAGTCTTGCCTCCCAGAGGGGTGGATCCTTGATTTTCTTGTTAATAAATACAGCCACCACAGCCTTCATCTTATGTTAAAATTACTCCAGTTTTGTTTAACTTCGGTATGACATACTCAAAACTGAGATGATGCTGGACCTCATTTGTAAGCATATAAAATATATGTATCTCAGGACAGCTCTGTTAGCCATTGGGTTGCTAAAGATGAGTGGAGGTGGTAGGAACCGTATCTTATCTGTTAAGTTATATCTGTCAAGAGCCCTGAGAGGAGGAATATTTTCTTTGATAACACTAGTTCCCTCCATCTTTCTACCATGTTCTTAATTTTTCTATTTGCCACAGAGTACTACTCTAATTTTATCTGGATCTTTGTGATTGGAATATTTTTTTGCTGTGTTTGTGAGCACTTTATTTAACTCTTATTGGTTGGTCAAAACAGAAAATAATTGAAATGGAAAGCAATTAGAAATTAATAAGTTTTCTGTGGTGGCAGACCTGAATTTAATTCACAATGCTAAGAACGATAAATTATCAAGACAAGACTGAAATATAATTCAGTATATTGCTATCAACAAACAGGGGATTTAATTTGTAAGAAAAATTAACTAATACACATCTTGATTTCATATAATGGCTTGCACAAGTTATAATCACAGTCTCCCTCAGATGCATTTTGTACTTACAAGGACGTTTTATCCGTTCAGCATACACAGGACACTGAGCTTAGATTGCTGGACTGTGTATAATATTAGTAACATTTCCAACATAGAACTTTGCTTTGTTAAAACATGAACTGACAGAATGGAATTACCCTGGTTTTCAAAAGAAAGTACAGGCTGCATTTATAAAATGCCGTGTAATTCCTACTCAGAGCCACTCATGAGCAGTAAGGGCAATTTAATTATCTAAATAGTAATTAGGAAATTAAATGGAGTTGAAAGCTTGCAATCCTTTGAGACCTGGGGCTGGCAAATATGGAAAAAAAGTCAAAGGCTTCTGCCTGATCATATCTTAAGGGGTATGTGGTAACATAAAACTTCAGAAGAAAGGCTTTTTTTTTTCTCCCTTAAGATAATTAAGGGTGCATATTTTACATCTACTGGGATGAAAAAAAGCTAGTGTGTTCCATATAAGTATAGGAAAACTTGGAGAATGAAGCTAGTAAAAAGGACTTCAGGTTTTATAACCATAAGCAATTGCCAAAATGTGGTTCAAAAATACCTTTAACTCCAGCTCCATAAAAAACAGTTACTTATCCCATGTACTGTATATTGAACCATCTAAAACTGAATTATTTTTATTTGCATGAAAGGAAATAAGGAATAATCTGTTTAGGAAGAATCTTAAATAGGACAGAAGAGTGTAAGGCAGCCAGATTCACAATGAATGTAATTATGAAAATGTTCAGAAGATAATGGCACACGGGATGCCTTTTATTAAAATGGAATACATTGTCTGCAATATATAGAAAGAGAAATATGATTTTGAAATTTCATTAACCACAAATAATTTTAATAAAGAAGGCTATTGTTTGTGACAGTCATAGAATAGTTCAACAACTATTAATGAAGATTATTGAGCTACTTATTAAACAGTGTTTTCTCACCAACCAGTAATTTAAATACAATCGTTATTTTATAGTACAAATCTGTATCAATAACTTAAAACTTTTCTAATAGTGTAAGTGTAAGAAGGAAGAAGTGGCAGAAAAATTTTTATGGACAAGCCATGAAGTCCCAATCCCCCTTCCCTTCTTTGCAGCTCAGTTTGGGGGGGAAAAGAGAGGCATTGGGAGTGAAGGAATGATGTTAATTGGTAAGTTATCTCCTTCTTTTGGTGTAGATCTTTCTAGGCTGTCTTTAGCAAGAAATAATAGAACATATAATATATGGGCATAGTATACATAGTATTTCCACTTCATTTGAGCTACTTAAATGGTCACTGAGGTAATTTGGAAGGCTTTGATCAATTTAATGAGATCAATTCTACAGCTCAGCAGTTATCTTCTAAAAGATCAGCTTTGAATGAAACATAAGCTTTGCCTACTCTTACTCTAGAAAAAAACCCCACACTTCTGAGTTTAAGACTCATGTTCTAAAACTGCCAGTCCACCAAAAATTATACCCTTCAGATCATCAGAAATGCAATTGTGAAAACAAGAGTAATTTATGCTTTGCATTGGAATAAACAACAGTTTTGTACATGAAAATGGAATATATTATTCCTTTTTTTAAATTTCTGTCTATACAGAAAGGATTTACAATTAAAGTCTTCATAGCTTTTTCATGTTCCAGTTTTACAAACCTACCATTCTGCTTATTAATTCCAACAGAGGAATAATTTGTGAATAAAGTAGGTGTGACTGATGAGAGTTTTTACATTATTCATAGAGAGACTCTATGGGAGTCTCCCTAATATCTTAAATTGGCAATATTGATTAAACAATACATTGAACTTTGGCCCAGTACAGTTTTGAGTGGTTAAGCCTTCAGATCACAACCTCCAATAAATTTTACATAATATAAATCAAGATATCATAAAATATGTACAAACATATGTAAAAATCCATATTTGCAGAGTGTTATAAGTAGTTCTTAATAAAATAATTATTTAGTTGGGGTTATGCAAGGGTTTGCATTTGGAGAAGAAGTGCACAAGAAAGACACTGTTTCTTTTAGTACCTAAGTGGTGAAATAAAGAGTTGGATTATTAAGATTGCAGATGACAACAGTCTAGGGAGGAGAACAAACAATAGCTGATATCAAAGCCTCTCTGGATGATTTTTAAGCAGTCTTGGCCTGGAGAGGTCCCAGTTGACTGGAAGATGGTGAATGTTGTCCCAGTTTTCAACAAGGGCAAGAAAGAGGACCCCAGAAACTACATGCCTGCCAGTCTCACTTCTAGTGCCTGGTATAGTTATTGAGAATATTTTTTAGGGGGAGTTTTGAAAAACACCTGGAAGACAGCACAGGTGTTGGCCACCGCCAGCATAGCTTCTGAGCCTTACTAAAATTCAGAAAAACTACATCCACTGCCTTCCCTTCACCCACTAGGCAGGTGGTCTTATCACAGAAGGATATCAAATTAGTTAAATAGGGCTTATCCTTTGTGAACCTATGTTGACTGGCCCTGTTGGATCCATTGTTCTTTAAATATCTTTTAACAGTACTCAGTGCCATTTTCACCATAGTTTTTCCAGGAACTGAGATTAGACTACCAGGTCTGTAGTTCCCTGTGCCCTTTTTGTCGTCTGAAATAACATTGACTAGCTTCCAGTCAGCAGGAACCTGCACAGACTCTCAAGACCTTTGGTAAGTGATCAGTATGGGTCCTGCTCTAACATTCTCTAGTTCCCTCAGTGCCCTGGGGTGAATCCCATCAGGCCTTGTGGAATTGTGATCATTCAGTTGATACGGATGGTTCCTTACAATTTCAGGGTCCACAAATGAAAATTCATTGTTTCACTCTTGTGGTCCACATACTCAGGTGAGGAACCCAAGGTCGATCAATATTACTGAAGACTGAGGCAAAAAAATTCATTGAATACCTCCACTTCTTCAGATGACCATCTTCAACATCTTTAGATCTCTTGCTATCAGGAACTACTTTGAGAAGCTCTTGCTATCTGAAACAACAATGGTCAGTGTTATGAACTAGTTTAATCACAGAGGAGTAGAGAGAATTCACTCTCTGAGAATAAAACAGAAAGAACTTTGAAGACTCAGAATATTCCCAGAAAAAGAGATAAAACCAAATGAGATTAAATGTTGATTCCAAAAAAATTGAGATCTTTGTATTTAATAGTAAAAGAGGCGAAGAGAAAGGGAGAAGTAAAGAAAAGTTAGAAAAAGCTAGGGTTACTTTAAAAAGCATAGGATAGGTCATCACCATGCTGTGCTACATTTGTTGCTGCTCAGATGTGGTGAGGAAGGAGTGAAGCAGTTTTTGCCCTTTTTTTCCCCTGCTGTTTGAAGCGTCTCCTCTGCCATCTCCGATCTCGGGAGCGGTTTGGCTGGGATGCAGCAGGCCCTTCCATCCCCATCCATCCCCATCCTCCTGGGATGCAGGCATGGTGCCCGATGGCCACGGCCAAACCTCGGGGCACTCGTGACGCTCTCCCCGTGCCCACAGGACCGGGTGGGGGATCCACAGCTCACTGTGACTCCAGTCTGGGGCTGCAGGGTTGGGGGGTTTGGCTTCTGGAGGCCTCAGGGTGTCTCACAGCAGGTGATGGTGGCAGTGGGGGGAAGGCAAGGGTCAGCTATTCTGCCCCTCACTTTCCCCTCCAAACTCTGCACCAGTTTCACCTTCCTTTTTTGTGAGCCTCCAGCCGGGCTACTCACAGTCCATCCCACACAAAGTTTTCAGGTGTTCAAGAGTGATTATGAAAGGCAGACATTATGATGAAGCACTTTTTGAAGCCGTTTTCATTATCAGGTTTTTACAGCTGGTTCTAACTCTAACAGAGCTTTGGCCTTGCATGTCTTCTCCCTGCATATAAGAACCATGACACTGTAATCTTCCCGCAAAGCCTGATCTCTCTTCTAGAAATCATACCATTTCTTTTTCCTCTTGAGCTCCAGAGGGAGTTCCTTGTTTAGCTCTGCTAGTCTTCTATTCTGCTTGCTGGATTTATGACACAGTTACATTGCCTTCACTCTAATTTCTGAAAGTAGAACTAAATGCTATCAAATGATCAAACCTATCCTGTATATACGGTGCAACACCATTGTTGAGGAGGTCTTGGAAATGAGTAAGCAAAAGGCTCCTGTTAGTTTATTGTTCACCTAAAGGCCAGTAAAATTATTTTTCTGTTCTACTAGTCATCGGTAAGAAATCAGTGGGTACCTTATTCGAAGTTCAAGACAGATGCAATATTTACAGATCAGTAAAAAAACCCCATGAGTGTTATTTAAAAGAGCTGGAGGTAAGGAAACCAGAAGGGTGATATGGCGAGGTATTGCCTAGGTTACTGCTTCCCTGAGTGTAGGTTATAGCCATTACAATCAAAGAGTCTGGAGGCAGAAGTAGCAATTCAATTTTTTTTTAGCTTTTTTTTCCCTCCTCTTAATTTTCAGTGAACAAATCTGTGAAAAATACTAAGTCTTTGTTGGTTTGGTCATAGAAGATAATGCATGTACTATTCTGCAAGCAGAATAGAACATCACAAAATAATAGGCCACATAATTAAACCATTAAATTGTAAATTCCTGAGTGAAAAGGAAGGAATGTGCCAGATTTTGTCCCAATGTATTATAGTCATCTAAAAGTCCAAGTTAAAAAATGATTAACTGATTCACCCTCCAGGCACAGCAGATGGAAACATTCCGATCCTGATTTGTTGCATAGAAGACAGTTGATGACTTTGTTAAGTTTTCTTGACTAATTTCTATTTTTTACTACACACTGCCATGGCCAACTTTTGAAGTTTCATTTGTTCTATTCCAAAAACTTCTTTGATTGCCGAAAATAATCTTTTCTATTTTGCAGTGTGCTAATTGAATTGACAGACATAGCTGTGGTTCCTCTTACACTTACAAACACCTTATAGCTTAACTATATTTATACTTACTCAGAAGTATAGAAATATTCATCACTAGATCTGACACACTAGACTTTGTTTTAAAAAGTAACAAAACATTTAGGCTCAGATTCCAAATGAACATATCACTCACCTAATTGCTTTCTCTCTAGAGCTTTTTATTGACCAAGTGTGTGTGAAGGCTCAAACTTCAAATGTAACTTTACTAAATCTTAGGTTTAGGTTTTCTATTGCCCTTTCTTTTTTTTTTTTTTTTTAATCAAGAAAAAAAAAAAACCTGATAAAACCCCCAACCAATTAATCAAACCCAAAAGCCTAAACCCAGTTTCTTTCCCTCAATTAATACTAACAAGATATGTAGACTAATGTGTTTTTCTCAAAAGAAAGATTTTATAATCTAGCTTTTATCTAACTTCCTGTTAGATAAAAACTACATTATAAAACACAGCTCCTTTTACAGGTTACCTTAGTCCTGTAATAAGCTCAGTGTCCTCAAAAAAGCCAGGGTAACTGTGCTTTCCTCCCTGTTATCCATTTTAGAATATTTCTAGCATCTGCTTCTTTGGAAAAGTATATGGATTTTGATAGCATTTAGCTCTATTTTCAGGTTATAAATGTGCTGGCAAGTCTGTCATCATTCAGTAAGCAGTGACTGTTGGCAACAATAAATGAAGGAGAGACAGTACAATATAATTGTGATACAAAGGACTGAAGAGGAATTAATGACACCTAAAGCTTCAAATTAAATAGCTCAAAATGAGGTATTAACATAAAATGCTGCCTCTGCAAATTTTTCAGAACAAGCTGCAATTGCAGCTGTTTCTAACTGACAGGTGGAAATGATATCACATCTGTGGGAAGACTGCCTATTTTACAGGCATGATGGTGTGTATCAGGAAAAGTGGTCCTGGGTCTGCCAGGTCCAAAGGTAAGTTCTAAGTGTTCAAATTGTTAGTCTGAATGTCAAAAATCTGGTGAAGACAGGAACAAATGGGTCTGGAGTGGGGGTGGGGGAAAGTAGAATCTACTCAGCAGAATTTAAAACTTTTTTTTCAGTATGCAAAAGATATAATTCCAGGGTTGTCTGAGGATAAGCCACAGAAATGTTTTTCTGGAAGGATCAAGGAAAGAGAAAATCAGGATTTTCAGTGAAAGTCAAAATAATTTTCTCATACAGAATCAGGCAGCTGATGTTACATTCAAAATCTTATGTGCAAAATGGAATTTATTGTGTATATGGAGTGAAGAACTTACTGTGTAATTAAACTCTTAAAATCTAATAAAAATGCAGCAGTTTATCGGTTACAGCAATACTAATACTCATAGCCTAAATTAATATAGAAAAGCCACATAAGTAAAATTATTATGCATTACATTACCATTAACAGCCCTTTTTCTGTGGTGTTATGCTCACCTCCCCAGTGTTTCTTTCCATCTTCATCAAGTAGATTGGAAATGGAAGGTTTTATGACAAGTCAAAATGTGTTCTTTCTTGTCATTGGTTTCCCAATTACTCAGGCTTTTTAGTTTTGATCTCAACAGGGGTTTGTGTGGTGCTCAATGTAAAACTTTCTGGTAATGACCAGTGACAGTTGGCAGTGATTTGTGTTTATAGTTTGAGATCTTTGTCTGTTATCTGCACTGTTCCACAGCACATTTTGTTATAAGATCACACCTACACTCTTCTACAACACGTTTTATTCTGAGATCACAGACAGTTCAATTCAGCCAGAACAATTACTTGTTTTTGCCACATAAAAATATGTTTTGCAGCTAGCTGAGAGTTAAAACTAATTAAAATCAGCTGAGGATAAGACAAGCTAAAAGAAGTCTTGAACCTGTGGTATCAGGTCAACATAAAGCCTATGAGCTTGATGGGGCTGCACAGGCAATTGTAGTAACTTATGCTGGAAGAAACTTGGTATATTCAAAAATATGGGGCAAAATTATGTTTTCCAGTCTTCAAGCATGAGATCAGTAGAATTTGACTGTGTTTTATGAGTAGGACAAATAAGCGTCCAATGCAAAATATTTTGATCACACATTTAGGCTAGTAGAATCAAAATAATTAATGAAATCTAAAATATTAGCAACGAATTGCCCTTTGAAAGGGACTGTCATTCATGATTTTAGGAGAACCTTAGGTGTTAACTGAGTCTAGATGCCTGACCTTTTCGCAGCTTCAGAGGAGCATCCACTTCTGCAGATACTTTTTTTGTCTTCTGATTTAACACTTTGTTTTTGTCTTCTGAAAAACAGTTTGTTAAATCAATGTTTCCCAAAAAAAATTTTCTCATTCTCACCTATACCACAAAAGTACAGATCCTCTTGGCATGTTCCCACATGCTCTATTTGCATCAAGTTCATCATTGAAGTGCTGCACAATTGGCTTATTCATTCACTACTAATTTTTAATCAGAATACAATCATCCCATCCATCCCTGGGCATAATCTCACCATTTTATCTGAAAATTTGCCTTTATTTTCCCTTATCTAGGCTGTTTTCTGCATTATAACTAAAACCTAAGTTAAAAGCTACTGTTCATGTATAACATGGAAAAAAATCCAAAAGTATGTTGAATTTCTCTCAAGTGGACCTTTCCAGAAAATCCTGAAGAAATGGCACCAAGCCTTTCTTGTGTGCATCAGATTTTATTCCATTGGGAGGATTATACAACTGAGGTTCTTAGATGACTAAGAGCTTGCAGGACAGAAGCTCTGTAATTTTAATTTTTTTTGTTGTCTTGCATAATAAATTTGTTCATTTACCACTTAAATCCAAAAAAAGAAAAGTTTTTTTTTTCTTAATGGAAGTTGAAATGGTAACAGCAAAAGTAAGAGTACTAGCACACAGTAGTTTACTTGTGCACACTAAATATTAACTGTGAGAAGCACAAACCCCAGATTTTTTAAACAATTTTCCAGAGTAGTAGACAACTCATCTTGACAGACTAGAAAGTACTCAGCACTATCCACAGTGTCCTTACTGAAAAACATTATAGAAAATTGAAGACTTAGTTTCACTGCTATTCCAGAAGAGACAAAATAACATTTAATAATTTCTCATGCTCCTGTGAAATATAGGTTGACTATTGATTATTCTGGGACAAGCAGATTTCTTTGTGGACTAGATCATGATTCAGTGGTGCATCAGAAAAATAGGAGAATAGAGGTAAACAGTAATGCTTTGCTTATTTCTAAAGTATTTTCTGCTTAATCAAGGTGATTTTGTAATTTTTAGTTTTCCTGAGTAAGTTGTTGAGACAATGAAGAACACACAGAGTAACTACACAAAGATTATTCCCCACATGAATCTCATGGCCTACGTAACTTAGAAATGCATGATGGTTTGACCCTGAGCAGTAGCTAAACACCTACCACACCACTCACTCACTCACTCACTCACTCACTCACTCACTCACTCACTCACTCACTCACTCACTCACTCCAACCTGGGAATAGGAAGAAAAATAGAAAGAATGAGAACAGGCTCATGCATCGAGGTGATGCCAGTTTGGAAAGAAAGAAAGCTGCAAGCACTGTTAAAATATGGAATTAATTTACTACTTTCCTGAAGACAGATGCTTACCCATTTCAAGGAAAGCAGGCCTTTAGCACATGTTACTTGGAAAGACAAACACCATCACAAAACATATGAATTCCTCCTCCCCCCTTCTTCCTTCATTCCACCAGCTTTTACTGCTTAACACGATGTGATATGGCATCAACCATCCCTTTGGTCAGCTCAGATCAGCTGTGCTGGCTGTATCTCATCTCAGTCTCTTGCTGACATCCATCAACTCACTTTGGGGGGATGGAGTGGGTGGGAAGAGGGACAGAGGAAGTTTTGATGATGTGCAAGTACAGTTAAGCAGTAGCCAAAACTATAGTGTGTGTTATCAGACTTGAATTGGGGATAATATTTGAATTTATTATTAAAAAATCAGAGTAGGATAATGAGAAGTAAACCTTAAAAATACCTCCTCCCCACCTCTCCTTCCTTCCTGAGCAGTACTTCCCCCTCCAGCAGCTCAGGAAAATAGGGAATGTGGGTTACAGTCAGTTCATCATAAGTTATTTCTCCCTCTGCTGAGGGAGGGGAGTCCTTCTGCTGCGCCATGATATTTCTCTCATGGGAGACAGGTCTCTCCACCATCTTCTCCACTATGTGTCCATCCCACAGGCAACTCTCTCTGTGAACTGTTGCAGTGTGGGTCACTATTCCACAGGCACAGCATGCTCCAGTGTGGGTCCTCCATGGAGTGACAAGTCCTACCAGGAAACCTGCTCCAGCATGGGCTCCTCTTTCCACAGGTCTATAGGTCCCTGCCAGGAGCCTGCTCCAGGACAGGTCTCCCACAGGGTCACAGTCTCCTTTCAGGCATCCACTTTCTCCAGCCTGGCTCTCCTCCTTGGCCTGCAGGTGGATCTCTGCATTCCCATGGGCCTCCATGGGCTGCAGGGGCACAGCTGCCTCACCATGGTTTGCACCAGAGGCTGCAGGGGAATCTCAGCTCCAGTGCCTGGAGCAGTTCCTGCCCCTCCTGCTCCACTGACCTGGGTGTCTGCAGAGTTGTTCCTATCATATGTTCCCACCTTGTTCTTCTCTGGCTTTAATTATATTTGTGCAATAGCTTTTATTCTCCTCTTAAATATGTTATCACAGAGTTTTTACCAACATTTCTAATTGGACCAGCCTTGGACAGCAGCATACCTGTCTTGGATCTGACTGGCATTGGCTCTGCTGGACATGCATGAAACTTCTGGCAGCTTCTCACAGAAGTCCCTGTAGTCCAGGCCCTGTAGTCCTCCTGCTACCAAAACCTGGCCACAAAAACTCAGTACATATGGCACTATACAGATTGCTATAAAGAGTTAACTTCATAACTTCATCTCAGCCAAAACCAGAAGAATATCTTTACAGAGAACAGTCAATAAGAGACTGGAATGTTAAACCTTTAGGCATTTTTCTTTTCTATCTGCATTCAGAACACTTGTTTTCTACTCAAATAATTGATCTAAGTCTATGTTAAAAACACCAGAAATTCCTTCTCATCTTGTAGACACATGAAAGCCATCATTAGGTAACGGGAACATCTATAACTTTATTTAATAAGTATTTCTTAAGGCTGTGATCTTTGCACTTTTAAGCACATTTTACTGTTGAGGTTTGAAGTAAAAAAAGTAATATAATACAGTTACAAGATGGTTCCTACAAGAACTCTGATTTTTGTTTTGTTTCCAGTATGTTATTGACTGGAGCATTACAAAGGCACAAGATTATTTATGCTGGTCTTTCTTTCACTTGCAAGCCTGCATACCCTGCTTGAATAGCAACAGGGGATAGAAATAGCATATTAACTATTAATAGATATTTCTATGCATATGGTGACAGCTCTCTAAACATTTGTACATCTGAAACACCTATTGCACGAGTAGAAAACACTTTCAAGATGTAAACTGAATTTGGTTGATAGTGATCATTGCACTTCATTTCTTATCAAGGCATACAAGAAGTGTAATATTTATGCATGGTAATTTATTTGCATCTCACATGGACACAAAACAACATAACTTCTTTCATAATTATATATATATATTCATTCAGATAATCCTCATGCTAAAAGTTGCAAAATATGAAAGTTGTATGATGCACTAAGTAGTTTCTCAAGAGCTTGCTTTCTCAAGAAAGTGATCCGCTTTCTATTAATTTCCAAATACAACTGCATGGAAGTAATCCTAGCCTTCAACTATACAGAATTGTTTGGGGACATAACTTCTATGTCAATTGCAATGACAAGCTTAATCCTACATTTGATCTGGATCTAATCCTTCTATGGCATATCTAAGATGCTCAGAATCTTATAGAACTGAAATCTTGTCAATTGGTATCTTGATTCAACAATAATGTCAGGATAATATAATTAAGATTTTGTAGATAAAATTACTTGAAACCAAAGTATATAAACCAAATAATTACTTTGTTTAACTTCTGGTGAAGCTTCAAAGCAAAAGTTCAGATTAAATTTTGATTGAAAAGACTAATAGTATTTTGGATATGAATTAGGGCATCAAATCTCAGAATAGAAATTAAGGTTTAATTCAAGATATATTTTCAAAAATTTTCTGTTTAACCTATTTCATAGTTCAATTTTAGTTTGACTTCCTGCCAGAAAGAATTGTTAATAATCTTTAAACATTTAAAAATTTTCTACTGAGCTGTATATTAAGTATCAGGACGTGCAGTGTCCCTGGAGCTCCTTCCCTGAAGATGTTCAATCCCGGACATAATACTCAGTTACAATCTCTAGGGAAGCCTGCTTGATCAAGGAGATTGGACTAAGTGATCCTCCAGCTGTCCCTTCCAGTCTTACCCATTTTGTGATTCTGTGTTTCTGTGATTGTGTCTTTCTTGTATTCTAAGGTCCAGAACTAGATGAAGAACTCAATTTCTGTGATCTCAGAAATGTTTAGTAGAGGGGATTAGCCACTCCACTCAGCTTCCTGGCTGTGATCCTTTTAATGCTTTTAGCAGCATACACTGCTAGTTTATGCCTAACTTTTCACAAACCAAAGGAAATAAGGAGAAAAATTATATTAATAAAACTTAGATTTTGTTTCTATTTTTATTTAAAATTAAACAAACAAACAACACAAACAAAACACAAACAAAATTCAAACAAACTAAAGCAACTAATGCCAACAGAGTTCAAGGTTTATGATATTTTGGGTAAAGCCAAAGTTTCAAAATCCTAAATGATTACCTAGGGCCATCTGTCTTAGTTGTTGAAGGCATAGTAAGTTGGACGTTCTCAACATGAATTTTTATTGAGATGATTGTTATGCTTAATTGACTGTTTTGATTCACCAGTTTAAGGGAGACGTTGAACAACTGGAGAGGGTCCAACAAGGGGCTGCCAATATGATTAGATGGCTGAATGATTTGACACATGAAGAAAGATTGAAGAAATCAGGTTTATTCAGCTTATAGTAGTGAAGACTCAGATGGGAACTCCTAATCACAGTCTCTGAGTAGCTAAAAGGGAGTTACAGAGAACTTGTAGAGGTTGTCTTCTCACTAGGCTACAAGGTGACAGGACAAGAGGTGACAGGCATGAGTTACTTCGGGGGAAATTCTGCCAAAATAAAAGACAGAAATTCCTCATTATGAAGATTCAAACATCAGATAAGGTTGCACACAGACAAAACAGAATTTCTGTCACTGGAGAAGCTCAAGATTCAGCTTGACAGGGACCTAGATTAATGCCTTAAATTTTAGCTTTCATATTTTCCAGATTCTGTACTCCATTAGTATATAACTCTGAACTTCATATAAAGTGTTAGCAAGTTCTTCTCACAGTTTAGTTAGACAAAACAATTTTTTTCACCCTGAGAATCAAGGATACCATTTCACCTTGAGGCCCAAATAGTGAACTGAGGAGAGCAATCTGGGAGGATGGGACTTCATAATGTGAAACTGTAATTGGACAATTTACCCCAATATGTAAATGGACCAAAATTTATAAAAGTGTGAAAACAGACCAGGCATCCATCTTGGGTGAAGTCTCAGCTGAGCTGTTGTATTGCCCAAGGTGTATCCTTTGAAGGCCTTTTAATGAATACCTACTTTATTCCTTTAACACTGTCTAGCCTCTGTTCCAGACAGCCTCTCAAGACATCAAGATCAGCTTGGCCCTTACAAGACGTGTGGAACCAGAGGATTTGCAGAGCTCTTTTATAATCTGTACTTTCTCACGACTCTGTGATGTATATATGATGAGAATTTTATGAATAAACAGAAAACAACTCTGCAAAAGAATTTATAGATTAATGAAGTGTTTCAAAAATATTTTTCCCTCACTGCTTGAAAAATCAAAAATTTGTCCCCACATAACTTTTGATGCCAAAATACTGTTAATATAAATCACAGCAAAAGTAACTCAAACTCAAAAAATAAAAACAGTAATGTTTTTATTTATTAAGCTGGTCTAGAAGGAAAAAATAAGTATTTGTGAAGTTCCAATTCAATTTCCCACATTCTGGCTGATGAGACCAGTAGCCTGTAGTTAGAGGGTAGGGAAGCCAAGCCACTGGGATAACTTTCTAGGGAAGCAGGCTTTGAAAAGGTGATTGGAAAAGGGACACAAGTTCTTAGCCTCTGGAGGCAAATCTCATCTAGTGTGAAAAAAAGGTATTCTTCAAGGAAAATTCTATCTGCCAGCCAGGCAAGTGGACCCCAATAGAAAAAGGTATCCTGTACCTGAGGGAATTAGCTGAAATATAAATATGGGAAGGCCTGGAAGATTGACTGTATCACACTCCTAAAGACACCACCAAGGTAAGCACCATGTACTTACAGTGGTGGAAGGAACCACTGGGTAGTTGTAAACATATTCTCTGTTCTGTGTTTCTACCTTAAATACTATCCTGGGCCTTGAAAAGAAAGTTGCATGGAGACATGGCACCCCAAAAAGAAATGAGCCAGAAAACAGAACTAATTTCCAAAGCAACTTCATAAAAATGTGGGCCAAAGATCATGGCATTGAGTGGGTGTACGACATCTCCTGTAAATGCATCAACCTCTGGAAAATCAACCAATGGAACAGACTCTTAAAGTCTATACTGAAGGTAATGGGTACATTTAAGCACTGGGATAGATATTTATCACAATGACTACCAAATTAGTTAACACCAGAAGACCTTGCCAATTGGGCTGTTCCTGCCCAATAAAAACTCTTATGTGTTGTCATTACCTACAGTATGGAAACAAAAAAATTTATTACTTTTACAGCTTTGACAGACACTGAAACTGTTGTATTCAAGAGTTTTAACAAAAATATCAATTAATTTGATGAGCTATTTTCAAAGGAGACATGTAAACTGTGTTGTAGCAGAGCCCAAAAATTTTGCAGTCTCTACTCTCCTGAGAAAACAGATGAACAGTTCCAGATGCTTTTGTAAAGGAAGGTTGATTCCAATGAATGGAAAAACTTGTACCTTCTTGATCAAGAGATGTTGATCATAAGGTCCTTTGCTGGCTTGTGCCCTTCTGCAGCAGGTTACCCTAAAGAGAACCACCTGATAAAAAGACTACTTTCCAAAATGTGAAAGCTATGGACCAACAAATAGAGTATTTTTGTATTCATTTTATGTTTTTGATAGCTTTCCTTGTTTTTCACTTCCCTGGGAACAGTTAATTAATGTAAATATTTACAGACCAAGGGAGAAAATTAAAATTTCTCTTAGAAGTTAACTCATTGAGGCAGGAAAATGCAGCAAGATGAAATTCATTAGACATAAGTTTAGCTATATAATAATCAGGTGTTCAGTCTAAAATCTTCATGCAGTTTACTCTATAGTCAGCACAAACTCTCAAAGACTATTTCATCCCATGTACTGAGACATTTATCTTAGCTTCATATTAAAAGTACAGGTTTACATCTCTCTACAGTAGAGAAAATCAGAGTGGACAATAACTTTTAAAAGGCTACAATTAGATACTAAGAAACACATACTGCAAGACCTATGAAAGAACTTTTCTTTGCAATAAAAAACTTGTGAATTTGATTTTGAAGATTTGTATACAGCTGCATTTTTGTCTTGCTGTAAAAAAATAATTTTTCATCTGATAGCTTTTCCCTGATCTGGTGAAAAACTTGATTCCATTAGCCCTCAATTTTAAAAACTGAACTCAGAATCATATTTTGATGTTATATTGTATTTATAACTAAATGTCTGGTTCAATTTTTGGAGGAGCCAAATGCCTAGGCATTTCTAAAAAGGTTCATTGTTCTTTTCTGCATCATTAAATGCTTGTAGAAAACAATTTTCTAGATCTAGCAGCATATTTTAAAATTAGTGCATATATTTATTATGTAACTGCTTTCTCCTTATTTATCCATCCTGAATACACAAAATAATGGCATTTATGCTTCTATTTTACAGTCTATTTGTGCAGGCAGGGGCGGAGGGGAGGAGAATTAAAAAAAGAAAGAGACAGATAGACAGAAATGTGGATTAGCATTACCAAAGTTTTAAGGTTTCATGATTGCATTGACTTCAATAAAGTCAGGCTGATTTGTACTGAGAGTATGTCCCTTATGTTTAATAAGTTTTAAAAAAATTTATGCTGTTTAAAAATAAAATAATGCTGTTTGCTGTACTTGATATTGTTTATGCTTTCATCTTATATTTTTTGCAGGAAAGTTTGATTTTTGATTCTGAAGTAACCTTGAAACATATATTAATATAATGCTTTAGATTAGAAACCTAGGACATTTCTTCTTCCCTCTTCTACTCTGGGGGGAAAAATTAAAAAGGAAAAAAAGTACCAGTTACACATGTATATAGAAATATTTTTAAAATAATTGCATTTGTTTATAAATGTAAGAGAGTTTGACACCAGAAGGGTGGAATGAATAATTCCTGTAGGCTGCACTGTGCCAGCAGCCACAGAATCAGAGAATCAGTCACAGAATGAATAGGATTTTTAAGTGACCATAGTGGATCATCTGGTTCTCCCTGCTGAAGGAGGGTCATCCTAGAACAGAGAAGTACATCCAGACAGTTATTGAATATCTCCAGAGAAGTAGACTCCACAATCTCTCTGGGCCATATATGTCAGTGTTTAGTCATCCACATGGTAAAGTTCTTCCTCCTGTTCAAGTGGAACTCATTCCATGAGCTCCATGTCTCTCTTGCCCTCAGGAGCCCAGAACTGGACGCAGCACTCCAGATGTGGCCTCACTGGGGCTGAATCCCTCAGGATTCAGGCCAGGATCCCTCAAACTGTTGGCAACGTTCTTCCTAATTCATCCCAGGATACCACGGGCCATCCTGGCTGCAAGGGCACTGCTGGCTCATGGGCTGCTTGTTGTCCACCAGGACTCCCAGATCCTTTTCCAAAGGGTAGCTCCCCAGCAGGCTGGCCCCCAACCTGTACTGGTACATGGGAGTTACTCTTCTCCAGGTGCAGGACCCTGCATTTGCCTTTGTTGAATTGCAGAGAGTTCTCTGCCCATCTCTAAATCTGTCAAGATCCTTCTAGAGCTGCACAGCCATTATGATTTTTTCCATCATTGGGGTTCTGTATCAAGGTCAAAGGATACACCTTACTAAGAAGTTAGATAACAGTAGCAGAAAATAGAATTATGAACCATAATTCTATGTAATATAATGGTGAGGGCTCCTCAAAGAACAGTCATGTCCTAATATTTTAGATAAAAACTTTGAGATTATAAATTTTATTATCTACTATTTTTTTTTTTACAATCCTAGGAGAATTAAAAATTATGGTTATGTAAGAAACTATAACATATGCAACTAAACAAGACAAAGCATCAGTATTTGATTTCCTTTCTGTAAAGTGCACTTATGACAGCCCTATATTTCCCAGGATCTTCCCTGGATCTTACTTCTGGTCCTTCTTTTAGATGGGTAACACATTTTCTAATTTCCAGTCAGCTGGAACCCACCCAGTTACCTGCTGATATATGATTGAAAGGGGCTCAGTGAGCTCTTCTGCCAGCTCTCTCAGTACCCTTGGATAGATTCCACCCAATCCAATAGCCTTGTGCAGGTCTAAGTGCTGTAGCAGGTCACTACAATTTTTACAATGACAATTTTTTCCTGAATAATTGGCACTTCATACTCCTCCCCATCCCAAATGAAAATAGAAACCTGTTAATTCTTTATCCCCTCTTTTAAGATCACGTCATTAATGTTTATAGCTTCTCTCTCTCTAAACACAGTTTCCATCTTTTTATTTGAATTCTTCCCTATAAGCATCTTGGAAGGCTCAACAGAAATTTCAATATAGAAAGCAGGGAGATGTCCTCACTTTTTTACTATGATCTCACAATTCTTTGATATTGTTTGAAGAAACTAGGAAAACAGTTATTATGTTGTGGAGGAAACATCTACAGTTTATACTCTTTCAAGAGATCTTTCATTTGAATTAAATCAAACAGTTAGACTTGCTGGCCTGGACATATAAGCTGTTAGAAAGGTTAGATTATATCTTTATGGTAGCACAAACAAAAAAAAAAAAAATTGGTTCTTTCTATGCTTTACCACTTAGAGCAAGTAGAAATGACATTGACTACACCTCTATTCAAAAAAGTGTTTTATCATAATTTAATCAGGCCAAGGGAGTTCAGCACCCTGCAGGGAAGAGCTGAAGATAACTAAATAGCCACAGATTTTAATTGGTTTGTGGACAGAGTCAATCAGCATAAAATATAAGCAGAAAAAAAGTGACCAACACTGTTCAGGACCTTTACTTGTTTTTCTGCAAGCAGAACCCAAGGTTATTAAAACTTAAAGCACCTGGTAACAAATTTTTCAGTTGTGAAGGTCATGCTCTCTTTAATTTAACACTTTTCTTTTTTATTTAACATTTTTCTTTCGAGAATGTTCCCATTATTCTGTACTTTAGAGATCCCTATAGAGAGGAGACCCAATCTAAAGTGAAGAGCTCAACCTTTACTTTTTAAAAACAATATCAGCTAATGCCTGAGTTACAGGGTATAAGTACATTTCCCATGGAAAATTCTATTACAGGAAAACTCAGTTTAATAGAAAAAGGTTTAATAAAATTAAAGAATTGTTTGGAAGAGTGATTATTCAAATTAGCAAAGCTCATGGTGAGTTGTTTTCAGCTCTGGAGACAATGTCCTTCCAGGAATTCAATTGAAACTTTGGGGCTTGGAACAAAAATAATCACTTCCACCCCCATGTAATATGCAGCAGGTTTATACAGTGCAGTAGTTTATACTGTCATGCCCTCCGGTCAAGCCTTTTGCAAACACTCTATTTAGTTTATATGACAAGGTTTTGGCACTGGGGGAAGGCCAAGGTCTGCCCCTATGGAAGACACAGAAGGATGTACCTGACTCCACATCAGGACACAGCAGAGCCCGTCATCCAGGCTGGTGATGACTCTGTGTATTGTAAATCAAGGCAACCCCCGTCACAGGGAGGAATGATGAGGAGGACTCCATGATATTAGAAGGCTAATTAATTACTTTATTATACTGTATTATATTACACTATATTACACTACATCAAAACTGAAACTGCATAAGCACTCAACTGCATAGAATCTGCTGACCGACAGTCTGGACGCATGCTTGGCCCTGATAGGCTAGGGAAACAAAACACCATCACTTTGGATAAACAATCTCTACACTGCATTCTACCTTGGCACAACACAGGCACAGCAAATGAGATAAGAATTGTTTTGATCATTCTCTTCTCTGCTTCTCTCACTGCTTCTCTCAGGTTCAGAGAATGTGAATTCCACATCTGTGAAAACACAATTATTAATATTTTTTTTAAAGTTAAGGAGCAGAGAAAACCAGAAATGTTGATAGACATCAGAGGGAATGCCAAGGCCAGAAAAGCAGAAATAGGAGGTGCTCCAGGGGATGGAGCAGGTATTCACTGTAACCTATCAAAAGTCCATGCTGGAACAGAATTTTTGTGAAAGACTTCAGCCCATGGAGAACCCATGCTGGAGAAAGAGACAAGCATGAGGAGGAAGGAGCAACAGACAGAAACTGTGAAGTGCTGATTGCAGCCTTACATCCCCAGAGGAAATGAAGAATCAATCTGGCCTTGAAGGAGTTGAAAGTAAAGAAGTTGAATAAGGCATGGGAAAAGGTGAAGGAGGAAAGATACTACATGTGTCTACCAGAATCTATTTTAAGGGAAAAAAATTAAATTAATTTTACACAAGTGGAATTTGTTCAACCTCTGACACTAACTATTAAGAGATCTACCTGTCTCCACCTAACTCATGAGTTTCCTTATCCTATCTTCTCCCCCTGGAGGAGACAGAAGAAGAGAGCAAGCAGCTGGGCAGGCACCTGTCCCTTAGCCAAGGCTATCCCACTGCAAATGTGGGAGCTGTTACGCACTCAGGAGGTGAGTGTAACACAAAATTTTGTTCATGTCTGTTTATGAGAGGAGCAGTTTTGAAAGCAACCAAATCATTGTTTCATTTTAGTGTGACTTTGGGGATTTTTGCCTGAAGGTTTTTACTTTCGTTTTCTCCTTAATTTAAAATATACATATATCTTATTATATATATGATTTTAAGTGAAAAAGCCCCCCAATTTCTGGATGAAATATGCTACAGAGTTTGAAAGAAAATAAAATCACTTCAAATAAGGTAATGTCAGGTATAATAATTATAACACTGCTTAGTCTTCACAACGACTAAATAATGTAATTAAACTGAAGATTATTTCAAAGCTTCAAACAAGATCTTTACAGTCACTATGGAATAAATTTTTTAATAAATTATAAGACTGAGGTAAGAATAGGTATTTTGAAATAAATACTTCTGAACTGGGGAAAAGTGGGGAAAAGGAAGAGTGGGGAAAAAAAAAGGAAGAAAGAAAAAATAAGCAAACTCACACATTTTGTCAATAAAAATCCATTATAATCTATCAACCATAGAGATGTTATCTTCAAGGAACCCTCTAATGGTAAATAAATTGTTCTGGAAAATATAGAACGAGAGCATAGTAAATTTGCCCTGTTCTGATTTTGGGCATAACCTTCACTTTTAGCAAACTTTGTGTTTGCTATGCTGTTATATTGTTAACTTTTGCATTTGTTACAGCTAAAACATATTAGGTTAAATCACAGTATTTAATAAGAATTTTTTGTTTGTTTTAATTTTAATTATTGTGCAGCAGATATAATTTTCTAGTCACCAGAACTTATGTGTTTGTCTAGTAGATGAGCTTTTTTATTAGAAGTAATTTTTCTTCTCTAGGAATTTCTACACAATTATTAAGTTATTATAAACTTCTGAATAAATGAAATAGGCTGGGCTCATTTAGTTGGGCTAATAAGGAAGAATTATAAACTTATTTTAAATCAGTAAATCTAATTTACTAAAAAGTTTATATTTGTTTGTTTGTGGAAAGATTATACCTCTGAAGCACATACACACAAAAAATTGACACTGTCTCATGCTTGGGAAAAAGACACTGCTTTGTAATTACACAAACAAAATGAAAAGATTTACCAGCAATCGTGCATTTGAACAGCTATGTGCAAAACCTAAAATACTTGGAAAGGAGTATTTTGCTAAATGTTAGTCATGTGTCAAGCAATGACAGGTGAGGTCCACAATCTGAGAAATACATGTAACTTGTCATTTACAAAAGCAGCCAGCAGAACCTTTGAATAATTAAGCTAATGGAAAAAGATCTGAAAGAAAAAAACCACAGAAGTCATGCCTTGTTTTCTCAATGAAATCCATCTCTTTACTGAACATTTTGCTGCTCTTTAAAAAAAAAATTAAGATCATCATTATGTTTTCCAGTTATTGTGCTCTTTCAACTTTCTTCCTTGAATGGAAAGTAAAGATTTATTCCAGATTCTTAGTCATTATACTACTTCAGCAGTAAAATTCCAATTAAAAATTTGTTCTTTCTTAAGTCTTAATCTCTTTCTAAGCCACTGTATGGAGCTGGCAACTAGAATTCAGGTTTAACATTTTTACTTTTACTTCCTTGTTTCTTTCTCTGATAAAATTTCATCTAATTTTACTCATTCTTCATAGAAATAGAAATGGACATACAACAAGTGTGGATCTTTGTATGTGTATTTCCGAGAAATAAAATACTTTAGTGAAGTTTATGCATTTTTTTTATAAATGATAATAGGGCTGCAGTTGCTTCCAAACATAGAAGTTTGGAAGAACATAGGACTGCAAACACTTCTAAACAGTGCCAGTACCCATCCTGCAGACATTTATGGCTGACATTATTTATCATGTATTTTTCTTATCAGAATTTATCATGTATTTTTCTTATCAGAAAGGATATAATGCAGGACATAATCTATAGCTTCTCTCTATATTTAATCAAACCCCTCATAATTATACTTGATCTAAATTACAGTAAGTTCTTTCAAAGTTAAAATTATAGTAAAAGTATCAATTTTATTCTAACGTTATAGAAAAAAAACCCCAACCCAACCAAAACCCATCCCACCACAAAAGACAAATTATCTGCACAGCCTGCATAAAATGCCATTTAATTCTGTTATACAGAAAGTCATAAAACAAACCAAAGTGTAGCAGCTGCATGAAACTGTAGCCCAGTGAATTCAACTTTGCCAATGCTAGTCAGTGCTGTGGGCTTTATAAGGTCCCAGAACTGACCAGGGCTTCCCTTACTCTGAGTTGGGTTTGATTTCCTTCATTTGCCTTCTCCACAATGGGCTACAACCAGAAAACCCTGAAATAAAGAGATATAGATTTCAATCAGAATTTAGGCAAGGTATAATTATAGGTCTTGATTGCAGAGATTCATGTGCTACCATGGGTACATTTGACTGCCTTTGTCTCTTTCACATGGAGAGGTGTACAAACATACTTCTATCTGTGAGCTGCACTGCCACTCAGATGAATTTAGAGAACTGTGATGGAGAAGTCTGTTCTTGGTTCCCACTCAGTATGTGCAGATGACATCATCTACAGCTCTTGTTCTTTCTTGAGATTAAGCAGTTTACCTGCAGGTAACATTCCATTACCTGACAACAGAAATGAAGAACAGAGTTGCTTATATTGCAGCAAAGTCCTTTGGGAGCCCTAAAGACTACAGTGCCAAACAACGTCACAACAGCCATGTGTTCTAGACACAATTTCCCCTTTTCTTTTCTCCCAGAAAACTAACTTAAGGGGTAACATGAAGTTTTCACTAACTGCCACTTCTAGGCTTGTGTGGGCACTACATGCTATACTGCTACCTTCTAGTTTTATTCATGTATTTTAACTGCTGTGTCAGTGAGCAAAGTTTGAAATACTACAGTTATTTTCTAAAACTTTCTTGCATCCAGTACCAGAATAATTTGATTCCTACCAGAACTATAAAATATGCATACTTATTTCTATCCTACCCTACCTTTCTTCCCCATTACTTCATTCATTCATTCATTCATTCATTCATTCATTCATTCATTCATTCATTCATTCATCCGTCCATCCATCCATCCATCCATCCATCCATCCATCCATCCATCTCTGGAGATAGTCAGAATCAGTAATTCACAGTTAATCTCATTTTCTTCAAACAATATCAGAGAATCAACACATGCAGAATTGTAGATAGAGAAATAGTTGTTTTATCCTGGAAGAGTTCTCTGTCATGCCTTCGGCTCTTCCTAGCCGAGTTCCTACTGAAGGATAAAAATGACTTCTGTTTCAAGAGTTCTAAGGACTTTAGGACTTACTAAAGCAGATTAATAGAAAATTTCATTAAGTAGCAGAGTAGTGGTCCTCCTCCCTGTTTGGAATAATTTACACTTTTCTGCAAACTGTAAATGAAGTTGTAAAGTACAAATAATGCAACTGTGTAAGACAGATAAGCAACAGAAGCCAAAAAAAATTTTATAATGTGTTGGGAAAAAGTCTTTCTTGGATAAAAAAATGGAAAACTTGATAAGTATATCCATAGTAATTATTAAATATAACCAATTTCTATATATTTTTTATGTCTTGGCAGGATTATAGGAGTTTCTTATTAAGTCAGTGGACGTTTGCATTTGATTTTGTCCTTTTGGCACATATGAAATAGAGTCAAGTGCAATATGAAAATGGGCCCACCGTATCAAGAATATATGTCATATAGTACTTAATATTTATAAAAGCAATTTCAGCTTAAAATCTACCTTTGGCTTAATGATCCTCAGGTGTAACACATTCAGTTTAGGTTATGTTCATATATTTCCAATTAAAATAATGAGTAATTATATTTACTACTTTTGCATCTTTTAAAGGATAATCAAGGTCCCAGTCCTGGCTTAATGATCCTCAGGTGTAACACATTCAGTTTAGGTTATGTTCATATATTTCCAATTAAAATAATGAGTAATTATATTTACTACTTTTGTATCTTTTAAAGGATAATCAAGGTCCCAGTCCTATGGTCATGAAAAATATTTCTGCTGCCTCTGCTAAATAAAAGAGCTATGCCTTAAATTGATTATATTTTCCTCAACTCAACTCTTTTCATTGGTACTTCAAGACCATTTTGAAACACAAATATTAGTAAATTGAAAGTATTCCTAGGTAACTTTTGAAAAATACTGTTAGTTATGTATATTTTTAAGTTAGAGCCACAAAAAAACCCCACGAAACCAACAAACCCAAAAAAAACCCAAAAATCCCCACAGTTAAAAAAAAAAGAAAATCCACTCTTTTGACAGGAATTTTCTTTTTCTATGTTACTGATATTTTGCACTTTGAAATTGAATTTTTTTTTTTAACCAAACCTGCTGAAGGAATATAATTATGAGGAACAACTGTCTCTGCTTCTTGACTTAATTGCTTCTTGACTTATTTTCATTGTTTATTCTAACACTTTAAATCTTTTCATCCTAGGGATTTGGATCACAGATAACATTTGGCTTATCTTCTGGCTGTGAAAACTTTAATTTTGGATTTTCCATGAATGAAGTTAGAAGTGACTGATAAAAATTATATTAATAAGTACCAATAAGTAGTCTGACATTAAATACTTCCAATTTAAACCTTCTTTTCAGAAAAACATTTTATTGTCTATCTTCTGTTTTGCAGCAGATTTCCCTTTCAGCTGAAACATGTATAAAGGAATCCAACACAAAAAGCCTTTTTGCAGAGTTCACAGATATAATTTGTTACAGTAATAGTTTGATGTCAAATTGAGAATGCCTTAGAGAGCTTCAAAGTAAGTTCATTTACTGCCTTTGATTGCATTCCCCTAGAGTTTCAATGTGGAATAGGTTAGGGGAACAGTTTGGAAGAAATCCATGTGGACTCAAAATAGGTAATTATTACCCAATGTTTCTATTCATATTCCTAGATAAATTCAAGGGCATCACAAAACGACCAAAGACACTTAAAGGCCTCAGACTATTACATTATATAATTTTATTACTTAGTCAAGGTAAGATCTCTCAGCTATGCCTAAATGCTGAGAGATTTGTTTTTCCTTTTAAAGCAACTTTTTATTTTCATTTCCTCTCGTCAGCTCTCTTCAATGATTTTTAAATGTTAATTGAATTAAATGACAATTATTTTGTAATATTTCACACTTCTGTAATGCAGATCAGCTGACATTATAAACAGCTATAAGCAGAATATCCATGGCGTATGGGACTTCAGGTCATACATATCGCCTTTACTTAGAGTCAGAAAAATGAACTTATCGAAACTGCTACAGAGGTTTTAATATCCTTAGGGATTGTGACTATGCAGTGGAATTCTCTCAAAGGTGCAGTTCATTTCCTTCCAGCATTGTACTATGGAAGAGCTGCTACAAAGCAGCTGAACTGAGTCCCAGATTTGTATCTCCTTAACTTCAAAGGAGAAGCCATTATAACACAACCATTTCCTTTTGCAATGATGCTTCAAATGCATATTAAAAGGAAATTATACTTGCCCCAAGCCCCACTTCAATCTCATTTTAATTGATAGTCATTGTTTGTATTAGAGAAATGTACGCAGATAATGAAGTTACAGACATGAATGTCCCTTATGGAGATATGTTAAGACATAAAATGGGACTTCATTTAATCGTCAGGGTCTTTTAATTTGTCTGGAGAACTAATAAACATTGTCTTCAGAGGTGAATTGAATCCATCTCAGATAAAATTGCACAGGGATTTGGTATGTGTCGAAATGTGTATCAGAGAAGTATTCTGAGCACTGAGAAGAGACTTAAGCAAGGAATAAAAAGATTTTTTCGGTTTATTATTGTGATTATAGGCAAGAATGGGATGCAAATTTCTAACTCTAAATCTCTACTGCGAGGGAACACTTTCATGTAGCCAAGAGGAAGAGACTATCACTGCAAACAACGGACAGGATTTGACCTGAGCAATAGCAAAAGTGCAATCAAGCACAAGCAAAAAAATCTCAATGCACTTTAGTTACTCATTTCTTACCTCTGTCTTCATGTTTTTCTTCTCTCAAGCTTTTTTGATGGTGCACATCAAAGTGTCATTTTTAAAGAACCATTTTGTTCTTCAATTTTGAGTTCCAAGTGGCTGACATTAACAAAATTAAAAATTGAAGTGGTGACTAAAATATTTGTGATTTGTCTTTGTTTTTATACATCTGCTTAGTATGATACAGCTTTAAAGAAACTAGCTATGAGTTGTTTTCACAGACAACCTTAATTGACACTTTGGATATTTTTCTTTAAAACATTACCACTTGAAATTATGGGTTATTATTCTCATATTAAAGAACAATGTTTATGAAAATATAATATACATTACTTTGTTCCAAACACCACTGAACAAAACCTTAGTGCAAAGAAACCATAAAACCACAATCATTGTCCATGGAATTTTATATTTTAGTATAGAAAATCAAATATTCACAATCTTCAAGAAAAAGGCAGAGACTCCTATTATCCATAAGGATTTCCTGTAATGCAGATGCTTTTGGTTTCTTGGAATACCCTATCTGTTTACTGACACTAAAGGATTTTGGAACTCAGCAGTGAGTAAGTGGAATGAAAGTTGTGCAAAGACATGTTTTAGAATGATTAGAAAATATAAAAAAGTAGAAATTTCAGAGTATTTAATGATATCTTTTTTGTCAGAGAACATTTTTGCATTCCTTTGTGTTTGATTTGAGAGAAAATTTCTAAGTTCCTTATCTTTAGTTCCAAGACTGCTTTACTTTCCATTTCTTACATATTCTAGGAATTGCATATCACTATTTTAAATCCTAAGAAACAGAGGAAAATATATTATCAATAATAATAATGATGATAATAATTATGATAATAATAATAATGGTAGTAGTAATTGATCTGTAAAAATTCAAGAGAGATATCTGAGAGTTCAGGATCACATTTTTCCTTTCTGTAAGAACAGCACTAACACAACTGTATGTAACACTGCACTAGGAGTTCCATGGCAGTATATGGAGGGCTGCAGAGTTGACTTCAGTGGGAAGAGACCAGGGCTGCCCCATGCCAGAGAGAAGTGATTCTGCAATGGATATCAAGCTCAGAGAATAAGCAGGGGAAGTTAGGGATCCACATGGCAGAACAAGTATTCCCTGCAGTCCATGGTGCAGCAGTTGGATATTCCCTGACAGGGATCATGACCCACAGAGATCCCATGCTGGAGGAGACCTTTTTCCTGAAGACCTCAAACATATTGGAAGGATCCATCCTGCAGAAGTTATCCTTACCCCTACCATCCTCCCTGTGCCATTCTTGGCAGAGACTGTGACCAGGGAGGAATAGAAAAGTTAGGAATGAAGGAGTAAACTTGAATGTTGGCAAAAATGGAGAGGAGGTGAGGACCTGTTTAATTGGTTTTTAACACTCCTGCTCTGGTTTTATTTGGTAATAAATTATTCTTCATAAAACTAGAGAATGATTGAGGTTGGAAGGGGCCTCTGGAGGCCCCTTTGTTCTGTTTTCACCTGCACAAACAGGGCCAGCTACAGAAGGTAGAATGGTTTGGTTGGAAGAGACTTTTAAAAGTCATCTAGTCCAAGCCCAGAGTAATAGGCCAAGATGAACCCATGACACAGTTATTCCACTGCATTGTCCTGTTTATTTGTTGATATTCATTGTGTTTTTTCTTCAGCGATAAATTTTTTTTGAACAAAAAAGCTCTGGTTTCGATTGATATCATCATATAATAATTTGGATTGGAAAAGAACTCTAAGATAATCAAGTCTAATTCTTCACTGAGCACTGCTAATGATGAAACCAAGATCTTAATTCATGTCTAGGAATCCTATAAATTGGTTTTTAGTCTTCAGACTTGAGGCCCTGTACAGTCCCAGCTTGATGTCCATGTTTCTATATTGCATTTAATTACCATTTATTTTTACCTTGATATCCTAAATCAGATAGACAGACATTATCAGCCTGTGGATCTTTGGAAGCACTGAGCAGAGAAAAGGCCAAGAAGGAAACCTAATAATGAAACTCAGTTTTTGAGTATATTTTTGCTAACAGACTCTCGAATAAAGTTGTAAACTTGAGCTTAGCATTCCTTGTTACTGAGCCTAGAGAAAGGAAGAGTAAAACATCTATTAACTTCTCCAGTCAATTTGCACTAGCAAGATTGTTCCAATGGTAATCAAGCTGCAGAACCACAGTAAGAGGACTATTAACTGAAAACTATATTATACATGCATTTTTTGGGACAGTTGGTTCAAATGATTCATGAAACTATATTTTTGTTCTAAATGACACCATAAATGAGACAATGCCTTGCTTTTCTCACATTTTCACTTTTTTTTTGTGGAAAAAGACTTTTAGAACAACTGACCAATTATTAAGGAGATCATCTTAATGAGACCAGTTGCATTTTCTTTAGAGGAAAGTACTTTTGCACTATGTTTAATACTAAAATTTTGGGAAAATTATTTACATTTAAATTAAAAAGAATTTGATAGAAAGAGGGGAAGCCTTTTGAGAATCAGCTTGGTTTGTTCAGCTTAAAGGAGACTGAGGAAAGACCTCCTTTCAGTCTACAGTTTCCTCATGAGGGGAAATGGGGATGCAGATACTGATTCTCTCTGGTGACCAATTTCAGGACCTGAAGCTGTTTTAGGGGAGACTTAGGTTGAAGATTAGGAAAAGGTTCTTCATCCCGAGGGTGACTGGGCACTTCAATAGGCTCCCCAAGGAAGTGGTCACCAAGCCTGCCAGAGTTCAGGAAGCATTGACACAACACTTTGAGGCACATGTGACTGTTTGGACAGGCTTGTTGAGCCCCACATCTGTCACTTCCCTGATAACCAGGGATTGCTGTCTTAAACAAAGTGTTTTCATTCCAGGTAAGAGAAAAGGCTGATAAGAAGCAGATCCTGCAGAGATGGGGTAATGCTTTTTATCATGCTAATCTCCTCCCTTCAGATAAGACACAACTGCATCTGACAGTGTAAACTCCCTTCCATGTGGAGATACCAGGGTGTTCCCACACAAGACCAAATGTAAGTACCTTGACAAACTCTTTGTTGCAGGGCCCCATCCCCATGGATTAAATAGCAACCACCACTCTGCACACAGACATCAAAATAGAAAAGATCATCAGTGAATCCACAGGAGGCAATCTGTTCTACTATCTTCTCTTGTACTTCTCTTTTCTATCCCTATATATTTTTTTCCATGATATTTTTATAGCAAAGAACAAAACCAGATACATACCTCCTTTCTGCTGCAACCAGATTGCTTTAAAATAAACCTGCCTCATATATACACACCGGTCATTCAGTGTTATTTCACTTTAATTCACCCCAAGGGATCCATTAACACCAGCCTCAGTTACTCTGCCTAAAAGGCAGGTCATAACAACGTGGTGTGGCTCTTGGGGTTGTCCTGAGCAGGGCCAGGAGTTGCTCTCAATGATCCTTCTGATCTAATAATTATCTAAAAAAGAGGCCAGTTTATAGTACATTTAACATTTGCTTTACAAAACTGGTATATTTAGTGCTTATCTTTATTCATGTGGAGGTTAATGAGAATCTGGCATCAATTTAAGAATTAATACCTAATCAAGCAAGACACCTGAGGCTGAGTAACTAGCAGGTGTTTCTTGAATTGGAACCTTAATGGCCCACCAATCAATAGAGTGCCATAAGTGTATTTCTTCTGCAATTCCAGTCAGAGCAGATGTGTTTAAACAGAAACATAAGTGTGCAATAATTAGCTTATTCAGTGTGACTAGCAACAGTTATCAGTTCAAAGGACAGAGGATACAAAAGTAAGGAAGCTTTAATAGAATACATGGGTCCTAATCATTACTCTCAAATTAAATGTTTTCTCATGATGAAAATACCTCTAAACGCGTGCAAAGGATTTAGCTATTTGCTATGTATAATGTATTTAATTAATTTTCTCACTGATAAAAACTAATAACTACCCTGCAATTTAAACTTTATACACAGAAGGATCTGTATTGGAAAGGGCCTTAAAGATCATCTCCTTCAAACCCCCTGCCATGGGCAGGTGGCTCAAAGTGAGTGCAGGCCACATTGTAAGATCTGCCTCTTGAATGCAGTCAAAAAGGATCTGAAGGCTGGGGGGCAGGAGGCTGAATAACAACACTGGGGTTAAAAGTCATTCTTGTTTTCAGGAATTCTCAAGTAATGTTTATTAGGACGGGAGAGGGTGGTCAAACACTGGATCAGGTTTCCTAAAAAGATTGTCAGTGCCCCAGGCTTGCCAGAGTTTAAGAGGCATTTGGACAACTTTTGCTCTGGTCTGAAGTGGCCAGGCAGTTCAACTAGTTGCTCAGTCTTTTAGTGTAAGAGAAGCCTGAAGAAATGTTAATACTCCTTATCCAGACTGCTGTTAGACAAGAGAGTTGATAGAAAGAGTATTTTAGGACTAGCTGAATTAGAACAAGAATATCCTTTCTAAACCAAACTACTTGAAGCAATAATGTATAGAGTTTAGAAAGAAAAAAAGATTGCTTACATTTCTAAATACTTCAGACACAAGAACTGGAATTCTGAGTACTCCATGTATATATAATAAGTGACTAAAAATACATAAAATACTGAATAAAATAATTCTGTTGCTTGAAGACAAGCTTTGAGTTTCAGCTGAGATGCCTTGAGATTTTAGCCATCCTCATTGCTTTCTTAGACATGACACAGGGCCTGTGTGAAACCCATGTACTTCTAGAGTGGCATCTGATGGCAAGGTGGAATAATATTTTTTCATTTTTTTGGGGACCAAAGCCCACCTATTCTGACAGGAGTGATGGCTTTATAGACTGATCAATATAATAAAGAGGGTTTTTTTTTTGTTTGTTTTTTTGTTTTTCTTTTTTTTTTAATCACTTTAAAAATATTTAAAAATACCTTTTTCTAATGTAATTGCAAAAACTGAAATCTGATTTGGTCTCCTCTTTAAACAAATTAATTCAACATAAATTTTTCCTTTGTCTACAATTGTTTCAGTTACTGTACCTAAAATTGGGAAATTAGAAACTTTTCTCTGTGGATCTTCCAAAATTCAGACTTCATGAGGTGTTTTTATTTAGTGAGCAACAGACTGACTCAAACATTTTATTCTATTTAGTCTGAGTAAGACTGCTTTAAGAATTATCTCAGGTGAAACTGTTAAATTTAAGAGGTAGAATCAAGAAAAGAGTAAGTGTAGTAATATCAGCCATTGTGAGCCTGCTTAATTTGTATGAATTGTCTTTAATGAAAGAGTATGCTTGTTTTCTTCTTGTACACTACTAAGATAAGACAATTAAACAAAAACAAAGCAAAAATTATTGATTTCAGAGAAGACATTAGGGTATTTTAATGGATAATCTTAAAAGGAATTAAGTTAGAAATTAATTCTTAAAACCTCAGAGAAGTTAATTTTTATGGACTATATAACTCCTAATAGGGAAAAATGTTTACTGTCATAGAGTAGAAATTAAAACATTAGAAAGCACTTTGCTGACAACTGGCAATTTTTTTTTCTGCAGTCTGAACACATTTGTCAGCTATACTAGGTAAGGTTCACAAAGATAGAGGTTTTTGTGTACCTAAACTGCTCTATTTTCCAGGGAACTTAAGGCACCAATTTCCAATGGGATGCACAACAGGACTTAGACACTTAAAAGTGGATGGAGCACCTCTGCTATGCAGAAAGGCTGGCAGAGCTGGAGTTGTTCATCCTGGAGAAGAGAAGGATCTGGAAAGGCCTCAGAGACTTCTTCCAGTACCTGATGGGGTACTATGAGAAAGCTGGCGAGGAAGCATTTGTAAGGGTATGTAGAGATAAGGCAAGGAGTAATGCCTTCAATTGAACAGGGGTGGGTTTAGATAAGATATCATGAAGCAATTCTTTACTGTGAGGGTAGGGAGACACTCGAAGAGTTTGCCCAGAAACGTTGTGAATGTGCCATCCCTGGAGTTCTTACAACGTATCATTCTTTCTCTGAGTAAACTATGCTCTGCTTAGGAAAGCAGGTCAAATAACATAATGGGAGTGAAGCTGAAAAAACCTGTAATAAGAACTGAACTGATCTTCATGGAGCTAGAATGTCAACCTAAAATTTGGTTTGAACTGATTAGATAATTTCGTGTATCACTTGAAAATTTTCTTGGTATATGCATACTTGAGGTCAGCAAAACCTAACCATTAGTTTAATTACAAAAGAAAGCGCATTTCTTGGCAAAGTGATTATGTATAACAGAAAGAATAAATTAGACCACTAGAGTTAGTTAGTAAAGGGTTTGTAATAAAGATACCGATGGTCCTTAAATTAGAAGCCACAAAGTCTGAACAAAAAAAAATTCTGCAGTGTTGATGGTATCCATCACAGAATTTTAAATGGTTACAAACTCCACATATTTAGTACATTTGGCAAGTGAATAAAGATCAATTCAGAAGAATAAAAAAAAATTCACAATATTTTAATTTAGAGGAATTTGTTTTATTTGTTTAGGACAAAAAAAGGGAGCAAGATTCTCCTCATATAAAATATTTTGTGTTATTTCTGGTTTTCAAAATACAAGTACACAGAATTTCAAACAGAGGAAAGCTGTGAAACACATCTATACCTCAAAAGCCATTAACATGAGTTGAAATATTCCTCCTCAATTTTGATGCAAAATTTAATTCACTTAAAAAAATAATTATAATTTTATTGAAATAATGATCATGTTTCCGTTTGCACAGGTAATTTGCTTCCATTATTCACCTAGTTATTAAAAAATAAACAAATTTTGGTTTAGCATTTGTTAAGCATTTAAACAAATCAGTGCTCAAAATTCATTTTCCATAATTCTATGAGATGCTAAACTAATGACATTTTATTTCTTGGTAAAGGTACCTGGTATTTAGATTTTGATACTTTTTAGCAACATAGTGGTCCTTTTAATAAATCTTTAGACTGCATTGAGCGCCTTTGAATACCGAAAAGTCCTCCCCCTCAAAAAGGTTAGTAATTTTGGTTTTTATTTATTTAGTCAAATATAAAGAGTAATTTGAGGAGACATACAAAAACTATATGAAAGGAGTATTCAAAGATCCATTAAAAATTTGGTATTTTCTCCTTCATACTGTCTGGTTCTTTTTTTGAGAATTTTTAGAAGAACTATGTCATGGAAGAATATAACATAGAGAATATCCACCAGAGCCTTTCAATTTTTGATGGTTCTGTCACAGAACACAACAGATGAAAGAGGAAGAGACTAGAGGGACTGAAATACACTGAGAAAATATTTTTTGAGACCTTGTTTCTGAGAAATCCTTTTATAATATAGGACTTTGAATAGTGAGAGGAAAAAATGGAACTGTTTCAATACACTGAATGAATTGTAAGCATTCTTGAAGGGTAAAAAAAATGAAGGCCAAACCATGCTGTACTTCTGTCAATTCAAAGCCCATCTGTGATGTTTCCTGTCTCTATCACATATATGTTCCATAGCTGTACCTTGAGTACTTTGCCCTGTTGTAACTGCTGTACTGAAAGAGACAGAAAATTGTTCTTTGTTACAGTTGTTTTGGAAAGCAAACAAATTCTACTACAATGTCCTGTGAACTACACAAGACTGATAAGAAATAATTGAGATTATTGCAGAATTAATTTGATCAGTAAGTCTCATTTTCTTAAGAAAGTAACGCTTCACAACAATATATTTATTTTTAAAACAGTGAAAACACTGAAATTAATTGTTTCATATCCTTGCTTCATTTAAATTATTTTGAAATATGCGGTTTCATCTTTTTCTTTTGTTGTAATAGACTATTACATCAAAGTAATGCATTTCCACATTATCTTATATGAGTGAAACATCAAATGTAGACAGAATTGGCAAGCATTTCCCCTTGATTTCAAAAGGAACTATTAGACTATGTCTAATATTGTTTCTTTATAGAAACCTAGGGTATGAAAAGAAAAAAGAAAAAAAATTGTATTTTCTTCCAGTTTAGAGTTTAAATTACTCCTCCACTGCAGAAAAATATGGAGTTTTTGGGATGAATTTCAAAATTATGTCAATAATGACATAGACCTGGAGATTCAGCAAAGATGACACACTGCTATTAGGTTGTTTCCAACTCTTCTCATATTTGCTATAGCATAAGCATTAACATATTCAGTCTAATATACCCATAATGGATTGCAGCTGTGAGATAATCTTTAGCGGTATGACTGGTACTTGTCACTCAACGGAAAATCATAGGTGTGGTTTTTGGGTACGCAGGGAAATGTTTCTGTAAAACCAAACAAAACCCCAAACAAATAATAAACAAAACCAAAAAAATCCCCACCGAAAATCATAATATAAGATTTATTTTTCCTTTTGTTCCTTTTGGTTTTGTCCTAGTTTTAAAACTCATCAAGAAAATTAAACCCACTCAAAACACCACCTTTCAATAGGGGAGGAAAAATACAAGGAGGGATTATAAATTTGCAATAATAAATTTACGATTTATGACTGACTGAAGAAATCACAAAAACCACAGCAGTATTAATAAAATATTGTACAAAAGAGAAATAAATATCCACAAAAAGGGTATTCACCAAAGACAGGATGGTGACCATTCCTGCCCTCTGTGCCACGTGGGCCCCTTGGGAGCAAAGCCAGAATGGCAGGAAGGTCTTACATGGGATCACATGGCTCAAGAAAAAAAGCAAACAATGTGATGAAAGACTTTCTGTCATTAAAGCCCTCACCCAACAGAAAACAATGGAAAATGGGCACAGCAAAATTTGGAAGACTTTTTGTTCAAAAGGAGTGATGTTTCTAAGCTGCTCAGTCCATGCCACCTGGCAGGGGCTTTCACTGGCAATGTGAATCAGGCAGAGGCTGGAGACTTGTGGGAGACTCCCTCTCCATAGTGAGCTCAACATTTCCACCTGCAGTTTTTACAGGGCACAAACCCAATCCCTTCTCAAGGGAGTAAGATAAAAAGTCCCTCTTCTGCAGCTTGGTGCTCCCTGCCAAAGACTGTCCCCACCATGGTGATGTGTGTGGTGTGGAATAAACAGCTCTAAACCTCCACCAGTTATCCCTGTACCTGGGGCAGCTTTATAAGAAGTTCTTCATATTTCATGGAGAGGACCTAAAGCTCTTGTAAGATCAGTTCTTACAAAAGGGAAAACCATCCTACTAAAACATCCAAACCCCTTCTAAGCACACACAAGTGTATTAAATATCAATAGTCAGAATGTGTTCACTTACCAAGTTACCAAACAGGAAGATGCTGAGTGAGCAGGGAAACCATAAATTAAAATACAATAATATTTATTAACAAAAAATGGAGCTGCAGTAATTGTGTGACACCAACCTTCAAAAAAAAAAAAAAAAAAGCATTGCCTCTTTAAGACAGCAGCAATAAATTCATTATGATTTTAAAAACTTCAGTTTTATTTCTCTAGGGAACATAGGGAACACAATGTTCTCTATTTTTTCAATTTTATAAAAAATGGCTATGTTTGTACTTAATAATAATCCTTATGTGAAGTATATATATGGATTCCTTACAGAATACCTTTAAAAATTGTTAAAATGAGTTAAAATATGGATCTCAACCTGGTACATTTTCAATATTCCTGTGAATAGCAATAATTTTTACTTTATTACAAATATTCATAATGATTCAGTGTAAGATAATTTTATGAGAAAATGGATGTCCTTCTCATTTCTGAAAAACACTATTGTCCCATTTCAACAGTTGAATAATGCAGTTCAAAATGCAAATTACTCTTCTTTGTTCCTTTAGATTTATGCCAAATATTACTGTTAAAAGTCAGATAGTTTTGCTATGAAAAGTTATAAAAAAAAGCCAGTGTAACCAATTATCTGTATTTTTCCATGTTCTTAGCTGATTTTCTCATTTTGAAAGTACAGGGAAGTTACATTGTCTTTGTACCTTATGTGTTATATATTTTGTTCCTATTTGATTTGTTATTTGTCAAATCTGCGATTAAATAGATTAATCAAAAATCTGTGATTAAATAGATATATCAAAACCATGGTACTTTAAAGAGTTATCTTACACTCTCAGGAAGTTATTATTTTTCTTAAAAAATTATCATTATTTTATTCAGTTGTAACTGCATCTACCTAATTTGTGATATGGCTTGTTCTTAATGTCTTTAAATTTAGTGTCTTTTTATAGTGTTATTTTTATATTTGGGGGACAGACAACTTTGATCTGTATGGAAATGAAAATAAGTTCATATTAGCTGTGCTAGAATCTTGGACTAGGTTGATCACAAAAGAAAAATCTTTCAGCTTAGGTTTTAAAGCTTTATTTATATTGCTTGAAAATAATATTAGAGTACTTGGTAGGTACTTTCAGTATGTTTTTCTTGAAGATTTTTGGAATCACGTTGATCATATTCACAATCTTGGCTTGAAATATGCAAAAAAAGAAAAAGAAAAAAAGTCTTTGAGGAGGAGATAATATTCATCTATTTTGATTATGGAAATATGTGTGCCCTATGCTGCTTCTTTCATAACCCTTCAGAGTAGTCATTTTCTATTTTCTGTTCTCTGTGGAATGATATTAGTGCTTCATTCCAGAATCACCACATAATATCCTTTGTTGCTGCTCCATAGAGAAAGTAGCAAGTAAGTGCAATAAGGTAATTATAATAAGAATTGTCAAGAATATTACAATGATTTATGTCTGTGAATAAAAATTTACCTTTCTTTCCACAAAGATCTTATGATTGTCTCTAGTTCAGAAAACACTTTACTATCTTGCTCACTTTGCAAATCCTATTGACCCCCCTCTCCGTAATACTTCATATCTTAAAAAGCCTTCAAGGCTTTGCCTCCTTGACCTTCATTGTCCTTCCCTGACCTGGATTGACATGATACCCAGAAACACTTCCTTCATGCCTGCTGAATGCCTAATGACATACATCTTTCAATAATTTATTCCAGTGCAACACTCTCTTTTACAATATGCCTTCACAAAACATATCAGACAGTATAATTTAATCATCAGTAATACTTAGCAGAATGTATTGAAATTATTAAAAAAGATTATGCTTATTCAGCTTCCGTCTTCTATCAAGTGTGACTACCGTGTCATAAGGGAATGCAAATGACTTAATTTAAAAAGTTTTACATAAATGATTTTTATGAATAGCTTTTAATTTCAACAAATAAGAGAACAGGTGGATATTTCCTTAGAATACTGATTATGAAATAAAACCATAGTGTCTTAGCTGTGTAGGCGTATTTTAGGCATTTGTAATAGATGTGAGGCTGAAACAATATTTTTGCTAAGGGATGTTATGAGGTCTCTGACTCTGGCAGGCTTTGGGGCCCAGGTGTTTCTCAGTCCTGGCTGCTGGAGCTCAGCCTGGTGCCCTGGAGGCCTGGGAGTTGTTTTCCCAAGCTGATGCATGCAGCTGCTGCTTTCCCATTTGGAGACAGCGAATCTGAGCGTGCATTCCAGAGACCCACTCCTGCACACGCTGGCAACACTGACATGGCTGCCTGCAGTGGGGACTGGACAGGGCACTGTCTTTATCAATCCCCAAACATGGCACCACCAGGACTCACAGAAAACACAAGTACAAATAAAGATGTCTCTAAAACATAAGTACAAATAGCCAAGTACCTTTTCTCCACTCCAGTTGATGGCTACTGGGGTTCACTAGTGAAAATAGACACACACACACTCACTCATTCTCTAGGTTTGCAAGCATGTTCACATGCTCATGTATCCCTAAAGTAGCACAATTCCTGTTTCCAATACTTCTGCCTGGATCTTAAGCCCTCTTACTCACTCCATTGGTGTCCTACTCACTGTCTGATCTAGCCTGATGGTCACTAGCAAACACTCATTTCAAAGGTACTCCACACATTTGTGCATCCTTCCATGAGCCCCTTCCCTGCCTGAAAACTCTGCCTGGACCTGGACCCAGGGATCCAGGTGTGGGATAGCTTAAAGCTTGCTAGTAAATTAGATGCACTCCCACCTCCCAGGTTGGAGAAAAACACCCTCCTCTTCTGACAGCTGCTGACCCCCAGGCAGACGCTGTCCCAGTCCAGTGGCTTGCACCATGGACACAGACCCTGTCAGTCCTGCCACTCCAGTTCAAGCTCTGAGTTCACCAGCAGTCTCTCCAGCTGCAGTCTGATCACTCACACATGGGACAAACGGTGAGATTACAAAGACAGTTTAGAAAACATCTGGTAAGAAGGCAGGATAGACAGTGACGATTAGGCACAGGGCTTGGTCAGACCAATTTCCTGATGATTTGCATACACACAACTGGCTCCTTTTATTCCTCCTCTTACCGTGCCCCCTCCTTTTCTAAGTCTCTGGTCCCCTCTTTTCCTCTCCCTTTGAGCTTTCCTAAACATCCCTTAGTAAGTCTTGCAGAGTGCCACAGCCTGCCTTGAATATCCCTGTACTTTCATTCTCTTGCCTCCCTGCTCTTGACAGCTATGGACTCCAGACTGACAGCCTCCAAAGTTAAGCCAGGAGTTTCTTAATGGGCCATCAATTACCATTTCAAGAGCTTTGGTCTTCAGTCCCCCTGTCACTTGTCTGTCAGATTGGTGTCTCTGTCTGTTTCATTCATCACTTTGACTCCTGTTGAACTGGAAAGGGATCTTGATCTGATAACCTAAATGAAGCAGATGTTCTCACATTTCACGTTCCATCACAGTCTATTAATGGGAAATTTATTACATGGTTTTAATAACACCGGTTAATAGATATGTCTGCAAAAGAGATGTGCTTGCATTTACAGTCAGTTACTGAATTTGCTGAACAGAGGTATATTAAAAAAAGTTATGAAATTTCCAACAAAATGGAAGGAAAAACAAAATAACAATTTTATCAAACAATTAAATTTCAGATGCACAATGATAAACATTGTTACATCTTAAAAAATTTATGTACTGTGTTCTTTTCAAAGGCAGAATATTCTCACAATATTAAGGGAAATAAAATTTTGTACATGGTCTTTGAACTGAATGCAATTAAAATCCTTAATATTTTCTAATATCTAATATCATTTTACATTAGAATCACAACATGTGCATCATGGTTAGTTGCTTACTGTCCTTTTTTCACACATTTTTCGTAAAGGAGGATGACTTATGACAAGCACAAAAGGCTAAATGGAAGTATGTGAGTCCTCATTTAAAGTTTTTTCACTTAAATATAGCAATATATGGATGATGGTGATTTCACCTTTTTTTGTGCTGTGAGTTGGAACTTTATTTTCAGGTTTTGAACCTTCTATCAGAATTCAGGAGGTAAGATTAGTGCTTTGTATTTTGTTGAATACTATACTGTCTTTTTTAACTTAAAGCTGTATGAAGGGCTTCTATTAAAAAAAAAAGGCCAAATAATATTGAGTGCTAAATGCAAAATTAAAAGCAAACAAATAAAATAACCCACAAAAAGAAAAAAAAGCCCAAATAAATAAAATAAAAGACCTAGATGCAATATAAAATTATCTTCAATAAAATAGTATTATACAATGCCATTTAGTCATACTGTAAAGATACATTATTTATGGCAAAGCTAAAGAGAGTATCTGACAAATCATTCATTAACTTCCTGAATGTATGTTTATCAGAATGTGTTCAAATACTACAGCAAGTTTTGAACACTTTCTTGATGGGAGATACAGTCCAGTCAAGCAAGCTGAAGACAAGAATTCACCACTGTCTTTCAGTTCTGTCTTTCATACTTTTACAGAAGTACTGTTAAATTGCTTTTTTAAAACAAACCTTCAATTAAATTGTCCAACTTTCTACTTCACCTTAGATATAAACCATAATGTCAGTTTGGTTGCTCCTATAATCTAAGTCTTGTAACCATGAGGAATATTTCTCTAGGTGATTCAAGCATAAAACTGGGTGATCTTTATGATTTTCTTATATTTTTCTCAGACAAATTAGAATTTCTTATTTACACTTGTATCAGAGAAATTTTTCATAACAAAAGTAACCCACAAAAAAAAAGTTCAGCTATGACATTTCAGCACTGAATTTAACTAATAAAAATGTAGATTATGTCCTGAAGAAAGATACAGAAATAAGAACTAGTGAAATGGTACAGTTTTGTGATTAAAAGAAACTATTTTTTATGTAAACAGTACTTGATGTTAACATCTTACTCCAAATATGAAGGGAGAGATAGTAGGATAGTTATTAAAAGGTGTTTAAGAATAAACTCAAATAATCTTAGAATAATTTGGAGTGTGCATATCAAAGTGACTTTACATATTTTCTTACTGAAATTCTCATAGCCTGATAATTACCATAAATTTTCATTCATAATTTTATTGTTCTATTTGGGAAAAATAACATCATTTTACAGATGAAGAGCTAAAACATGTCATTAGTCTCTTCAAAATATCCCTCTGATCTTGTAAATCCATGCTGGACAAAAATTTTTTCTCCTGATAAATACTAGTGTTGCTTAAACACAAACAAAACTGAACCAACAAACCAAACAAAAAACCACCAAAACAAACAAAAACTCCAAAAAGAAGCTAAACTGAAAAATGAGACACATCTACCTCAACTTAAGTCATGTAAAAGTTCAATCTGGACCTTCATATAAGAATCATCTTTCCTGTTCTAGGTCATTCATTATTAGCGGGACTATTGTCTCCTGCATCTTTTGTGCACTGTGTGCATTGATTGAATTTACTACTCTAAAGTTAACTGAGATAAAGCTTATCTCAAGAAGATACTGAAAACCACAATGTCTGTAGATAATGAGAACACATGTCTAGCTCAGGGTCTTACCCCTTGTCTGCCATACATGATAGAATATTAAAATTATTTAAGTTAAAGATTGTTAAAGAGAAATAAGTACAAAGGAATCAAATGAAATATGTCTTTCAGTCAGTGAGGGGAATGCAAAGGACACAGGTATTTTCCCACATGTCATTAATTAGCAACTTGAATAAAAAGCAAATCAAAATTATGATCATAGGATATTTTTCTCTCAGATATGATGGGACAAAACTATGAACCTGAAATTTCTTTAGAGAAAAAAAGGAGTCAGTAAAAAAAAAAGATTGTAAGTACTAGCAAATCTTTTCAAAACAAAGAAAGCTTTTCTCTGTAGTCACTTCTGAAGAATTTTACAAAAACATCTTGAATGTAGGAATATGTTTATTGATAAAGGGAAGAGAAAAAAAATGTCTAACATTCTGCAAATTAGGATTTTAAACCTCTGAGTACAGAATCTGGTAGTCTAGATGTCTGGCATTTGTAGTACACCATTTTAAAGGCTATCACTCATAGGCATGACTTATACATTATGGAACACATGGTACTTTAAAAACAGCATTAAATTCTTTCAATTATAAAATCTCAATCTTTCTATGCATGAGCAGTTTTTTTATTCTTATTACTATTAAAGAAAGCCTTAGCACTGAGAATGTATCTTGGAGTATTCAGATCTGGTATCATCTATAAACCATACTCAGATCTGGTACTATCTGATACCATAGAGATGGGATTCCATTACTCATGGAGCTGCTAGGAGGGACACCACGAATCTCGGGTACATTTTGTAGCCCTGCTGGGTCAATTGAGTGTGCTCTTTGATAATCAAGCATCACTGTTTCCTTAGTACAAAGAAGTTTAATGTAGTCTTAAATTTTTAATTCTTGGGTTGCAGGGACATAAGCACAGTTCTGTGAATCTTATTCCCTCTGACATACATTTATGATAATGTTCTTATAGTCATGTACCTGAAAATGCCGTAATTGACTTTTAGTTCCTCACTGTTAATTTATATCATCTGATGATGCTACACTTAATGTCTACTTTTTTAGATAGAGAGTTACAGGTAAATTAGACTTTGTAATAGACCATATGCTTTTAATCCTTCTTTCTGGTGGTAAACCATTAAGATTTCATATATACGCTTCACACAAATATCCCTCATTAGGGAAGAAGTTATCAAAGATTTTATTTCTCTAGAAGAAAATACAGTCAAAATGAAGTAAATCATCCTTTTCTGCAGGAAATATTCTAGTTCAGTAGAGATTAGACTACAGTAAAAAACAATCTAAGCTATCTAATTTGTATTCTCAGAAGACAGCCTAAAAGGTCATGTTGATTCTTCCTTGCATTAAAAAGGAACAGCTTTAGAAAAGGTTAGTATAATTTGGGTTCTCTAGGTTTTATTGTTGTTGTTTTTAGTGGTGCTCAAAAAAACCCCTTCCAGCTCAACATTAGGACAAAAGGAAAATCACATTACTGAACCAATAGGTAATTTAAACTCATAACTGCCCACCTTGTAAAATTGATAACATAAAAATATATATTACTTATCACAGTGTAGGCTTGAATTAAACATGTTTGCTTGTATTGTTTTTTTTAAATTGAATTGCATTGATTAAAAATACACTATAATTTAGATTGGGAAATTATTTGGACACTAATTACCTGCAATATAATATCAATACTACAGAGGAATAGAATATCGATTTATAATAGCCAAACATTGCCAGGCAGTGACATTGAGAGCCTGCTAAGGAGAAGAGAATGAATAATCATATTGAACATAATAATAATAGTTCCCTGGATTTAATAATGAATAGAATATGTTTTTACATGTATGTATACATGAGTGCATATATATATATATCCATGTGTCTACAGATATATATGTAGATTGTTGTCAGTATTCATTCATGCATACAGGTTACATCTATGTTCCTGAGATTTGCCTTGCCTTAAAAATATGCATTCTAAAAAAATCAGAGTCACAACAAGGACAAGAGAATTACTCAAAGTCATTCAATGATTCTATAGAAGTGAAAAAAGGGAGTATTCAGTTGCTAACTTTGTGGCCAGCACAGCTAGATACTGTTGTCTCTAGCAACAGAAGAAGAAGATGGAACTGCCATGTATGTGTTAAACATTAAGAGAAAGGATAAAAAAGTCAGTCTAAAAACTTTTTCATCTTCCCTTTCCAAAACCACCAAAGCCAGAAATAGAATTAAAAATGCTGGTGAACAGCTGTTGTGGTGAGGGATGTGTTGAAGGAGCTGTCAGACAGCTAAAGGAAAGGGAGCAAAGTAAACTGCTTTCTCCTTACAGTACTCCCAAAGGTATGGTAGTCAGAATATGCAAGGAGAAAAAAAATTAAAAATTGAAAGGAGCTACTGTAGGATCATAACTATTTTAGCTACATGTGATTTTCATCCAAAGGAGTTTTGACCTTTGATATACCCCTGTTTTATAATAGCAAATATTTCTCAACTGACTGAAACACTACCTCTTATGGCTCAGTTCATTGATCTTGACCTAGTCTGTGTGGGATTTTTTTTTCAGTATTCTTGTTTGGTCAGGTAAAAAAAGACTAATAATTCAGAGGTCAGAAAGAAAATGATGAAGGGTTAAAAGGAAAGCAACGAATGACCAGTGACAGTGAAGTAAATCTTCATTGACAAGGCTTGACATGAGCGAGAATTCTGGATGCATAGTCCATAATTTTTCTCTTTTTTTTCTCCCTTTAAGAAACAGTTGCTTTGTAACAGCGGAAAAATCTTCATTGACTCCTTCTTCCTCTTAAAGTATATCAAATTTGAATTGCATACGAACATTACAAACTAAGAATGTTTTAATTGCATAAGCAAATTAATCTTGCAGGTGCAAAGAAGAATTCCATCCCTTTTCTGCAACTGTGTATTTTGAAGAATGCTTTGTAAATAAGAACATTCAGCTGTATTCAAAAATATTGTCTTGAAGGACATTACAGTAAAAGCAAACTTACTTTATCTTCTTAGGCTTTTCAAAACAGGATTTTCTAAGCAAGGAGTAATTCTCCATGTGCACTGAAAAGATTGAATGAAGCTCCTGTGGGGAAAAAAGGCCTCAGGCTCTCAGCCAACAAGTATTCCACCATTTGAATAGTTCCTGTAATATGAAAGAAATATGTGCAGATAGTTAAAACACTGACCAAAAAATGATTTCAATTAATCAAAGATTAAAACTAGTGAGAATCACTAAATCTGCCTGGCCTATATTTCAGAAGCTATTCACTTTCTCCTAGTTATTTCTGGAGTCAGACCGATACCTTAATTTTGATGTCATCATAGCTATTTCATTTGGGTTTTTCCTGAAGTAAATCTCCATGTTTGTTTTTGGCATGTTTTATTTCACTAGATAAAACTAATGCCTCTAGTAATTGATATATTCTCCTTTGTAATGTACTTTTCACTGTAGTAATTCCACTCCACTATGTTTTTCTTGCCACCACTTATTACTCATCCCAATCCAAAAGAAACAGAACTGTCTCAAAAATATAAGGATATTTTCACCATATATTAAATAGCTATGATTTCTCTCTATTTGACAGTACCTGTGACATCTCTGTCCTCATATTTACATTTATCTCAGAAAGGTCTCAATCGGTGTGCATCATCTGTCACAAGGTTGAGCCTATCCAAAAGCACTTCCCAGACAAAGTCCAGCTCTGGCTGGCTTAAGCAGGTATGAGCTGGAAAGTGGAGTAACAATTAGTTATAGCTACTGTAACTTTATGTCCACACTTTTCTGTAATAAATGTTGGACTAGAGACAGAGTCGTGACAGACATCCTGGCTACCATACTCTTAACTTTGAATTTTTCATAAATATGAAGACAGCCAAAGATAATTTTTTGAGACTATGTGATTTTTGAGGACTTACAGTAGCAATCAAATATAGGAAGGTGAGATACATCCAAAAGGTGAAATGCTGGGTCATGCACATACATCACAAGAAGCCAGTGCATCACTATAGGCTTGGGGAAGAGTGGTGGAAGGCTGCTTGTTGGAAAAGGATCTCGGGGTGCTGGTCAACAGCCACTATGAGCCAGCATGTGCCTACATGCCCAAGAATGTCAGTGTCAGCCTGTATCAAAGTGGTGTGGTCAGAAGGACCAGGGGAGCTATCATCCCCCTATAATCAGTATTGGTGGGGCTACACCTCAAGCACTTTGTTCAGTTTTGGACTTTTCAGTACAAGAAAGACACTGAGGTGCTGGACCAAATCTAAAGAGCAACAGGTATAGTTGAGGCTCAGGAACACAAGTCCTATGAGGAACTCCTGGGGGAAGGGGGTTTTTACCCTTAAGAGAAAAAAGCTCAGTGGACACCCTACAACCACCTGAAGGAAGGCTGTAGCGAGATGGGAACCTCTTCTCCCAGACAATTAGCAACAGGACAAGGGTAAATGACCTTAAGTTGCATCAGGGAAGGTTCAGGCTGAATACTAGGAAAAATGTTTTCACTGAAAGAGGGATAAGAACTGGAAGAGACTTCCCAGGGAAGAAATGGAGCCACCATCCCTGGAAGTTTAAATAAACAAGTTAACGTGGCACTTCACAAAATGGTTTAGTGGGCATAATGATATGGATTTTCCAACCTTAATGATTCTATGATATAAATATGTTTTCCATTATGATCATAGGATATTTTTTTACTATTTTTCTTGTACTTATCAAAATTATTTAGGCATGTATCTTCTCAAATCATGTAAGCATTAATTTTGCTGTTCTCAAGATTTTTAAATTTTCCTTCTAAAATATTCCAGCACTAAAGCAGAGCTTGAAATGTGAAACCTTGAAAAAAATTAAAATTCTTTTTTTTCTACATGAACATTTATGGACAGAGTTTGCACCATAAAATATAATTGGCACAACACTAAAGGAAATCAATACTTCTTCCTTTGATGATAGTTTACAGAGATAATTCAACCCTCATTTAGGCAATGCAGCACACAAAACATCCCATAAACACTAATATGTAAATTTAATCACTTATTTATTTTCTGGTTCTGAATAAAAACCCCCATGTTTTATGCTGTCTTTTCTTTACTGCTGTCTTATTGTCTAAATGATTCTTTTTCTGAGTGTGCTTAAGTCTCTTCTGTTGCTTTAGTTTCGATTGAAAGTTCAGTCAAGGGTTTATGGACAGCTAGCTAAAAATCATAAAAGATTTATTAAAGATGTTTTGCTAGTGCCTAAGAGTTTTACATACTGCTTTCTGGTTCTCAGAAATCTCTTTGCAAACTTTTATTTTTTCTCACCTTAATTTCACAGACCCTACTGATTGATGTTCGGCTTTCTGCTTCTTTATTTTTGTATTAAACCCAACCGAACAGGCAAAATAGAAATACAGTTTTGTGATACCTACTTTAAAAGAGTAATCTATATATGTAAGAAATGTGCCAACAGTTTAGCTTAAGCAGCCATGAAAGTAGTGTGAGAAAAGTATGGAAAAGATGCTGAAATTTTCAAAGGCAGTAAAGCAGATTAAGAATAAATAAATAAATAAACTCACAAAAATAAGCATTAAGTATCACTTTGTCTTCTTCATTCTTGTCTTTGTCAGAATATTACAGTACTGATCTTTTGACCTAATTGTTTTTTTCTTTTTCCTCCTAGGAGAATTTTTTTTTGGAAATGTAAGAAATATAGAATATTGTGCATGGCTTTTCCTTTTATTGTTATTGATTAATCATAGCAGCCTCCTCACTATCAGCATTTAATATCTCAATTGTTCTAAAGTAGTTTTTCTGATTTTATGGTATCAATTATGCAAGAATATAACACTTTTACTATAACATATTCATATTAGGAATTTGGTTTGTGTCTACTTTTACTGATAATCTAATCTAAAATGCCCATGCAGAGTTAATTGTATTACCATTTCAAATATATTGTCTTTTCTAGAGCCTACTAAAGAATAGATTATTGAAATATTTATACAACAGTTCCATAACAAATAAACAATTTATCTTTCAGTTTAGTATTTATATTCAGTAATGTCAGGGACAATCTATGTTATACTCATCTCATATAGAGATCTCATAGAAACAAACATAATGAAATACAGATATTTTATGCACGCTGTACATCAATGTGCATTTCAGATTAAACTATTCCCAAGTCTGCTGCATTATAATTGTTATTATCTTGGGAGCTATTTAATCAAAATTGTTCTACTTAATTGTGCCACAAGAGGAAACATTAAAAAAATCTTCAGATGTTCAGAGAGACTACATTGTAGGCATTTATTCTTACATAGAGGAATGAAAGAGATATTTGCAATTTCTTCCCGTATGACATTTTTTCAAATTGAGGTGGAATACCATAGAATAAAATTGTTTTCTATTTTCAAAAAAGGGTTATTAGAGAATAAAAAAATAATCTTTTTTGCCATTTCTAATGAATTTGCCATTTTCAAGACACACATTTTTGTAAGTGCTATTAAGACAGATAACACTGGTACTTGGTAGAAAGAAGTGGTCCTCTGATGGTTGAAAGTTATTGATTGTGAATATCTGGAAATAAACTTAAGCTTGATTTCTCTCTAATCCAATGAGATCAGGAAAAGGTAACTACGTGACAAAAATCCTTACACTCTTCATTACTTACAATCCCTACTGCTGCCCACTCATAGATTTGAAGGCAAGGCACAGAAGACTTTATCTCTCAGCCAGTTTCAGTGTAATAAATCTTTTATTTTCTGTACTAAGGAAAAAAAAGAAAAAAAAATCATCTTATTTTGGTCATGTCCCAAAACCTGTCTCTTCACAGCCCTATCCAGACAAACTGATTATATTTGATTAATATCTATTGTGCTAATATTTTATTTTGTATTTAATTATTTTTATGACATGTAAGATCAATCTGTGTCTGCTGAGCACATCTTTTATTCTATTTTGAAAATCCCTTTGCAAGACTTGCACCTACTTTTTTACATCACTATGGTGGTAAACTAGAAACTAAAAGAGAAGACTACTAAAAAGTATCATTAATATTGAGTAAAATACAAATCCTCAAATAGCATGAATCTTGGAAGAACCCAAAACTCTTGTTCCTTAGATTACTAAAAGGTTTTCTAACCATGAACATAAAATAAGCATCATTTATACAAAACCATAATTAGTAATAAAATCATAATTAATAATCTTAAAACATTTGTGGACAAATCTTCAGTGACCACACAACTTTTCCAAGACAACAGAGACTAAGTATAGTGTACTTTAAAACCAAAAAAAGTACTTTTTAATAATAATATTTATATTGAACTGGGAACCATAATTGAAAGTCTTGGCTACTTTCTTCTTGCAAAAAATAAAGTGAGTCTTAAGGTATTTTTTTTCTTTTTATAAAACCTACTGTCTCTCAGGCTTTCCTCCTATAGTCTACATTCCATGACTGGTGCATAAGTCAGTGCCACCTAAAAGTGCTGTACTCAGTAAGACATTGATATCTGGAAAAGGACTGAGGGATGCATCTGTTTTTTTTTTTTTTCCTGAGACTTTGTGTAGAAAAGTTCTTGATGTTGTACACAAAATAAATGGAGCAGATTGTTTAAAATATCAAGACTATAGTATCAATGCACTCAATAGAAAAAATTGATGTTAGCAACTTGAATGAACAAAGCCACAAAGAAAAATTGAAAAAATATCTTGGCCATGACAAGTGCCACATAGTTGTCTGAGCTGCCCTAACTCTTCCCCATGAAACACGATGAAAAACAAAAGTTTATTTTAGTTTCATAAGATCATGGAATCATAGAATACTTTGGGATGGAAGGTACCATAAATAATATCTAATTCCAAGTTCTACTACCACCAACCACCCACCCATGGACAGGGACACTTACCACTAGTTGCTCAAAAACCCATCCAACCTGGCCTTAAACACTTCCAGGCCTGGAGCATTCACAGTTTCTCTGGGCAATTTAGTCCAGTGTTTTAGCTCCCTCAAAGGAAAAAAATTCTTGCTAATAATCAGTCTAAACCTACTCTCAGTTTGAAGCCATTCCCCTTTGTCCTATCACTACATATAAAGTATATTTGTAGAAAATCACTTTCCCTATTTTTTGTAGGTCCCCTTTAAGTCCTAAAAACTTCAGTTAGGCCTCCCTGGAGCCTTCTCTTCTCCAGGCAGAACAATATGAAATCAAAAGTTCTCCATTCCCTTCACAATCTGTGTGTCCTCCTCTGGACCCAATCCAGCAGGTCCATGTCCTTTTTATGTTGGGTGCCCCAGAGCTGCGCGCCGTGCTCCAGGTCAGCTCTCATGAGAGCAGTGTAAAGGGGAGAATCCCCTTCCTGGGCTTGCTGGTCACGCTTCTTTTGATGCAGGTCAGCATATATTTGACTTTCTGGGCTGCAAGTGCACATTGCAGGGCCTTGTCAATCTCTTGCCAATCTCCTTGTGGAGATGCATTGACAGAAAGCACAACCTTCCCATGGACAATGTGAATTCCCTAAGAAATAGAAAGGTTTACTTAAAGATTTAAATCTGTTTGTGTCCCTGTCCCAAAATACTCAAGTAAAGCAGATATAAGGGTTACTGCTGTCAAGGGGTGATTATAAATGCAGGTTGTATAGTACACTAATCTGTTTATAATAGAACATCTTTGATTAAAAAAATCTGTATTTTGTGTTTCATACAGAGATTAACATTGCCACTGATAGCAATACAGATAAGTACTTAATGTTTTCACTATAGTTTGTCATTAATGACCCACCTCATGCCACTCCTGTGGATTCTGAAAACTGTTTTCTTCTCAATATTATAATTACCTTATAAAAATTATACAGCTTTTTCAGTTGAATATACTTTGTTCATTCAGGGTAACTTTTGTACAAATTCAAAGCAGCTGAAATCACTGCTTCCTCACAATCGACCTAGTCATCTATGCAGAAGATTTTCTATGCAGAAGTCTCATGAAAGGAAACATTTTTAATACTTGAGAATCTTTCTTTAGAAACTTAGAGAAGGAAGATTGTATCCATGTAAAATATTTGCTTTCAGGATACATTCTTATCTGTCGATTCACACAGAGTGAGAATATTACTGTTTATATCAGGTTTTCTTTTCATCCTTCACAGAAAGTTGGTTACCATTCCTTTTTTTCTGTTCAATTTTTCTGCATTTTTTAAAATAGAATTGCATCATTTCAATAATTTTACCTTTACCTGGTCAGTAAAGGTGTCATAGTGAATACAATCCATTGGGACCCAGTAGTTAGTATTGTTAGAGTAATTCTGGTTCTCTACTGTAGAACTCTAAGCATTTAAGGATAAACACGCGCCACTTAAATAAACCAAAAAACCAAAACAAAACAAGATAAAATCAGCAGTGATTGTATGCTACATTGTAGACATCCAATGGAGTGCAATGATATGTTTTACCTTTTTTTCTCCAAGGTCATGGAATCACAGGGCGATTTGAATTTGAATTTTCATCCCCCTTCCACTAGAACAGGTTTCTCAAAGCTGATCCAACCTGGCCTTGAACACTTACAATAATGAGGCACCCATACCTTCTTCAGTGCCTCAGCATCCTCACAATGAAAATTATTTTCATAATATCTCATCTAAATCTACCCTATCACCACATGCCCTTGTACAAGGTCCTTCACCTTTCTTGTAGGCCCTGCTTAGGTCCTTCACTGCACGGATTAAGTCTCTTGACTAGATAATTTACAATATTATGAAACAACAAAACCAAAAGGTGTGTGTAAGAAGAACTTTAACTTAATGTTTAAAATGGGCATGCCTGTTTATCTAAAAAGAACACTACTTTACAGTTTTAGATAAACTTTACATCTTTAAAATTGACTTTCATTCCATAAAACTTATTCATCTATGTTTTGGTGCCAAAATATTTTTTACTTTCCAGATAAGTTAATTTTGTTTCAATAAACCCTCAAATATAGCTTTGCTGTCATCTTTTAGGTGATAGCACAGTTTTGCTTTGTGAACTGCTGACTGAGTGCTTGCATCTCCCCAGTAACAAGAAAAGTACAATACCAATTCAGTACAACCAAAAAAGACAGTCTATATTTACTCAGATAGCAGATGCTTCATAAAATGGAGACCTGCCTTGCAGGTTTATTTCCACCCACTGTTTCACTGTTTCCTAAGAATCTCCTCCTTTATCTGTAGATAACCATGGGTTTCATAGAGAATACATCTTTTAATTTGTGCTAAAAATCAGGGAGAAGTTAAATGTAATTTCATACAGTAATAATGGAGAGAGTGGATTCTGTAAGAGTATGTGGAGTGTGATAATGTTTATTTCAGTAGGATTACCTGATGAGGTCCTTGTTGAAATGGGATGCTATGAGAGGGGGGAAGACAATTAAAAAAAATTGCAGAAATGCAGATCTGAAAAACAGCAATGGCTAGAAGGACAAGAAACCAATAAAATCAATGACAATAACTGTTGGTCTGTCAAGAAACTGCAGGGGGACCTTGAAAAAGGGCCTTAGAAAGTGATGGGGGTGTGGATCTGACAGTCACAGGTATGGGGGCATGTGGACTGTCTTGGAGCCATGTAAACTGATGGCACATTGTGTAGTGCAAGGGGATTGGGAAGAAGCAATATAGGAATAGACAGAAAGGGGCACAAAAGGAGCTGATCATGTGTAAAATAAGGCTAGCTTGTTCAACTGAGCCATGTGCCTGATTTCAGTCTGTCCTGTCTTCTTATCCTCAACTATCTGCCTGTGTAATCTCAATCCCTGTCTCATTTGGGTGTGGAGGGTTGCTGTAGGGACTAAGTGCTAACTACTGGGAAGAACAGTGTGGGTAAAGTTGAGGCCAGCAGCTGAAGTGAAGCCAGGGGTATGGAGACCACTATTAGCCAACTACTCAGATTAAAGTGCTAATTCATAAATAAAATTTTATATTAATTCAAACTGAAGCTGCATATTCTGTAATAGAAGCCAAGACTGCATTGATTTCCTTAAATTTTTAGGGCTGGAAGCCTATGGAATATATAAAAAAAATTGCATGCAATTTGCACAGCAGCTTGAGCACACACAGAGGGCAATCATACAATCAACACTACAAAAATTTTCTGTCTGCTGTTGACAATCAATGATCCTTTTTTCTCTAAATTGCTGCACCTCATCAACAATAAAAATTTGTGCAAACTTTATGTGAAAGAAGGTAAAGGATGTCAAGTGTCTGTTTAAAATAAACCATACAAATATGTTTTTTTCTGTATTTGGATCTGAGATGCAGGAAACTGATAACTTTTCAGATGGCTCTTTTAACTGAAAAACTAAAAATACAGGTGAATAAGAATGACCATTAAACCTAATAAGAGCATATTTAGAATGTTAAAACAGTAGAGTTTGCAGGCATCATTTGCAAATTATAGTATTAAAATTCTAGTCAAAGGTTTCAGTGCCAATTATTTTAATGAGAAATGAAAGTGACAGGACTGGAAAGCCTCTAGTGACAATATTCTTAAATGAAGGGAAAAAAGTTGGAAATTTAATCTGATATCATGACTATGACTCTTGGCCATATATTTGGGGGTTTATTTTCCTGCATTCTCTCCTTATAACTGAATCTTGAATAACATATTTATTTTTTATTCATCTGTATTTTTATACATTAAAGCTGACCTGTATTCATTCACATTACACCAGTGTCTCCTGGCTTCATAATCTTAATAGTCTAGATATGTGCCCACAGTAGTACTGAATATACTATACTTGTTTTCCAGACAGCCTAGTATTTAACATGAAATGTTCGTGCCAGCAAAACTCTCTGCTTGATTTCTTCCAGTGTGACATGCTTTCAGGGCTTGGAACCATTTTGCACAGTTGAATGATACTCTAACTAAAAATTTCTTCAGGTTCAGTAGATAATGGATTACGACAGTGTGCCTTAGGTATATTATCCATTTCCATAAGACACAAGACTTGCAGGCATAAACTGACTTGATTGTTAAAGTACAGTCCTTCTAAGAGTATTCTATTAAACTATATTAAAATTTGCAGTGGTTACAGCCTACACAATATGCACATAGACATAGACAAACTAATGTTCCCCTATGAGTGAAAGTAAAGGTGGAATTCACATAGTGAGAGATATTTAGAAACAGCTAAGCTTTGGCTAGCAAGAAACATTTGCAATAATTGTGGATAAAGACTAAAACCTCTTCAGTTTTAAGTTATGTGGAGCAAAATTCTCATTTCAATGTAAGGGAAAAGAACCTAATTTTCTACAGAAATGTCTGACTACCTCCCCAGTCTCCTTATATATACCTACATATAACTATTTATGGCACTGTTCTCGATGGCTGGAGAACTCCCTTCTTAGGAGCAGCTGTTTACCTGCCAGCAGCTGACTAAGGTGTGTGCACACACATTATAGGTCCCCTAATGCAAATCAATTTTTTCTGTGCTAGAAACAGTGGGGAAAGGAAGGGTTGTCTGATGCCAGTGACAGCAACTTCCCAGGAGAGCCCACAATAATAAAAGTAATGGTTTGCAGGTCCAAGGCCGTGAGAATAAGGGAAAAAATGCTGCCACAGTGCATGTGGAAAATAAAGTGCCACAGCAGTAATGATGCAAGTGAAAGGCAGGCTACTGAGGTATAAATGAAGGTCTCTCAGCAACATAAAAATCTAATGACACTTAAGGCACTGTGCAACATTCTTGTACAGAACTATTAAATATTTATCAAATACCTTCTACTATTTGTATGGACCCCTTTTTTCCTGATATTTTCATTTTGTGTCAAATATTGAAGTTTATCCTATGGGATATTAATAGGATCACAGCTGAATTCCTGCGTTTAGGATTTACTAGGAAAAGAGACATCATTTATATAAACATGCTCCACTGTTTTTTCCTTGACATTCTAATACAGTCTTCACAGGAACAAATATTGTATCAAATATTGCATTCTTGAAGCATTCAATATTTCATTATGACTTTTTAATAAAATACTTTCCACAAGACTGTTCTTTTTATAAAGACTGATATCAGCCCAGTGCATTAGCTTTTGTGGGAGATAATTTCCTTTAACAAGCTTGAAGTCAATATTAGGGTAAAGTATTAGATTATTTATTATATTTTCTTGGCTCCTATCTAGTTTGAGAATTTTTGATATTTCATATTAGAACTTTACCATGGTATACCTGTCAGTGTTTAAAAGATGATTTAAGATATCACAATTTTTTTTATTGTTTATTTTAATTCTCAGCTTGTTTTTGTTGTTTTAATCTTCCTCAAGGAATTAATCAAAATTTTGCACAACAAAATACATAGGATACATATTCTATACAAATTAAAAAGTAAAATAATCCAAATATATAAAAATTAAAATTTTCCTTTTCCAAATTCTGATTTCTGGAAAGAAATTATTTAATCCATAGAAAATTCCTGACTGATTATTCTCAGGCTTTTGAAAACCTAATAATTTTGAGATGTGAAAAGATTTGTCCTGAAAATGTAATAGGAATTATCTAGCCTATGTTAGGTCATGTAAAAATTCTGATTTTAATGAATAGAGATAGAATTATCCTATTTTTACCATATAATTAAGAGACTGGATTTTTTGACTGAGTATCCTTTCCTACTTCCCAGTACATTTGTTTTCATTCATTGAATATGTAGCATAGAGATGCAGTTATATATTATTACATAAGGTACTCTGTGCCAAAATTTAAGTATTGCTTTGGAGTTTTTTTTAAACATTCAGGTCTCTTTTCAAAATGTGAACTTTGCAGTAACTTTTTCCACATTTGCTTGGATGAATGTTTAAGGTTGCATACCTTTTGCTTTCTATCAGAGGTGTGGTATTTGCATCACACCTCTCCTGGAAGACCTTATGCATTAAAAGAAAAATTATATTAAGTGGCAAATATAGAAGATGGATTAGACCTAATATACCTTATCCAACTGAAGCTTGTTTGCACACTGTATTGCACCTTCTTTATTTTTAAAAAACATTTTATTCTCAATTGTTTTTTATCAATACAAAAATCCCAGTTAATGGAGAAACTGGGTTACACATAACAAGCTCTGCTAATGTTAATGCAGTTGTTTATGAGCCATTATAGCAATTGAAGTCCTTCATAGGGTGAAATAATTTTGTGAAGGTCAGATGGAGAACACATTTTGGGGGGTGTGCTTAAATCAGTATCAGTAAAGCTTACCTGATTTTGAAACAAATCTGCAAAGATCACTAGTTTTGAGTTCGAGAAGCTTCCCCTTCCAACACTGAAGAGGCTATTCTATAGATAATAGATTATATCACATTGCAAGTATTTGAGGAAAATGTAAAGGTATCCCAATGACATTTACAAATACGTTATTCAACATCAGGGGTCTGTAGTCCGGAAAATGTCAATTTCTGTGAGAACATTTAGCATGGATTGAATAGGAAAATGGGATTTTTAGTGATTATTAAACACCAGCTATGTAGGGGTGATATGTGTTAATTGAGCAATTATGAAGAATTGATGTAGATGACAAACACAGGTTATTATGCAGTTTCCATTTTGTACAATAGAGTCATGTCTTTTGGAGGTCTGTTATCAACACAACAGATAAAATGTTATATTTTTCTAGCCCCACAAAAAAACCCCAAGTGGCTGGAAAACTCAAATCCTTGTAGATTATGTATTTTTGAGACTTTAAAATTAATATACCTGAAAACTTTCTTGTTTTATATAGGCAAGTCTTCCTAAAATTTTTCTTCTGTTTTCTACTTCTTTTCACAAAATAATGCCTATATCAACCATTCAAAATGTGATTTTGAACACTAGACAGGCTATTACAAATTATATAAACTGTCAATGGCATATGAAGTATCAGCATGTACTTTCTTTCAAAGACAAATTAAACTAAAACACCAGAGTTCATCTATGTCTATCAGACTGCTGATTTACTTTTTTTTTTTTTAATGTGTTCTGAACTTTTACTGAAAGTGATGTTCTGATATTTGTTGCTGGACAAAAGATGCATGAAACAATTTCAGGAAAACAAATTGTTATTTTTTCACAAATTGTTGACCTATCTATATATCCTTTGACTTCAAAATTCAAAACTATGTCAGGAAACATGCTTTAGTATACAGATTCATCTTAATTCAGTAGTCCTGCATATATTCTTGAATATTATTGTAATTTTCAGCGATATCCATCTAAAACTTCTTCTGGCACTTATGAAACAAAAAGAAATAAAACCTTGGTTAAAAAATAAATATCCCATTCTTTAAATAAAGGCTTCACCTTTCAGCACAGCCAGAGATCTGGTACATTTTGCTTTGTCTATAAGTTTAAGTGCCCTAAGAGCTATTTACAAAAGAATACATTAGGACTAAAGAGGAGACACTCAGATCTTTAGTAGCTAATTGGTTTTACAGAGGATTCCTCTCCTGAAAATGTGGCAACCAGAAACTGAAAAACAGCTGATTTGAAACAAAGATGTGAATCATTGTGTTCAAGGTTAATGCAGCTGCCCTTTGCTCTCTTTCTGTATAAATGGTCTTACTCCCACTCTTTCCTCGCTTTACAGACACCAAGATATGAATTAGTCAGGAGACTTCATAAAAGTCTGCTCGCGCCCAGAGCTGCCGATCTTCACTTTCTGCAGTTCAGTGGCATTTAATTTTAATTGCTCCCCAAGCTTAGGCCAATTCTGGATGGCAAAAGCAGGGCAAGATTCATTCACTACTCCTTTGAAGTCTGAAAAGCCTGTATTCAGATTGCCTCAGGCTCTCATTCTTACATTTATGTGAAAATGTAAGCTGCTGAGTACTACTGTTGAACATCTACAACACTGAGTTAACAGGAAATATCTTGTAAAGTGCAGCTTGATTTTTTTTTTCCTGTGGATTTTTTGTCAAAGATGTTAATAAAAATAATTGAAAAGGTGTTATACAAATTCAGGAAAATCCATGCTAATGAGTTTGGATAGGCTTGTTCTCAGATCATATTGTATAATCCCTTCATTAAACTCCTTTGGGAGGGTTCTGACATCTATATATAGCTCCAAGTGCATACTACAACTAAATCACAACTATATTTTCTCAGTATGCAAAAGTTTTACAAAGCAAAAGAAATAAATATTGCCCTGATGATGATTTTGTAAAAAGATGGGAGAAATAATTTTTGTCCTGTCTTTTCATCCCTCTTTCTTTCCTTGACAACAGCAAAATTCAGGCCTCATGGAGGAAATTACTTCAAGCTCTGAGAAAATTGAAAGAGTGAGTCACTACAGGAGATAAGCTGAAGTTGATGATAGTACAGAGAATAACATATTCCCTTGTGGGTGTTTCTTCATAGGGAGCTCTTTGCAGTAGGAAAAATGAAGCAGGCCTCACTACCAAAAGGTATGTCCTCTTGGAAGAAGAAGAAGTAAGGAATACATTAAAATATTTTTTTTCCATCCACTGGCACTAGATTTAAAGTAGACGAGGGAGTAAGTCTAGAGGCATGACAATACTAAGGTAAATCTTCAGTGAAATTAATATAATTTTGTAGCTTAAAGACAAAATGACATTTTAAAATGAAATGTGACAATGTGGTTTTTCTTCACATGTAATTGTATGGTATCTGTGCTGAGCTGAGCAGATGAAAGTACAAATAAAAGAAAAGAGTTGGGGAGAGAGAGTAGAAAATTATTTGTAAACATTTGTGGGCCTCAAAGATTGCTTACCAGAGTTACTGCAGAAACTTTATTTAAAAAAAACAACCCAAGAAATCCCCCAAAACCAACAATCAAAAAACCCCAAAACCAGCCCTGAACAATCAGTGAATACAAACACCAGGTTCCAAGAAAACGTGTTCTAATAAAACACACTTACATTGTTCTGATTTCACATTTCTTCAGACAAAAACCTTTCACAAAATTTCTGTTCAGGTTTTCCCCTCACACTGTGACTAAAAGGAGAAAGTCCCCTTATCAGAAGTGCTTTGTGTTTGGGAGGGTACTCATCTGCTCTTTTGAAGTTTGTCTCTCTAGTTGTTTTCCCAGCATGACATTCTCCAAAAGAAGCCTTTTAAAATGATAGCTGCAGATGCAAATTGCCCCTTAACATTAGATTAAAAAAAAGCAAATACAGCAACTCCAATATCTTGCCCTGGGTTTCTTTTGTTTACTCCTGAAAATCAACATTTCTCTGATTGTCTTCAAAATAAAAATAAAAAGTACATTCAGAGGCTTTTACTTACAGAGTACAAAAATTCTATGTTAATTGAACTGCTTGATTTCATTTTTCAGCATTATTCTTGTGTTAAAGTTATAATTTTTAGCAAGAACAGAAGGTATTGCTTTTAAAATAACTCCATTTTACTATTAAGTTATATATGTTCTAGTAGTTATAAGTTCAAAACCTGAATGTTTTGCTGGTTTTGGGCCAGTTTTTATTCTATTTTAATGATTTTAAAAATAATTTAGCCTTTTATTAGAAAAACCCTTCAGTATTAACTAACTTAAAAATTCATTAGCAACAGAAATCTACAGAGTTTTTTAAGAGTTAATATTACACCAATCCTTTCTGCTTTATGTGTGGACTGTTCCAGAATATAGGAGGCACCCCAGTTCTTTTGCTAAGATCTACCTGGCATCTTGAGTGCCCATTCTATAGAAGTACTTAGCTATTCATGTTTTAGCATAAATTGAAATATAACCTTTAGCAGACAGTCACCAAACTCCTAAAATAGCCTGAAATTTCACAATGGAATAGACATTTGCATTAAATAATCTGAAACTCAGATTAAGAATATTTGTAAACTGATTAAATTTATATTTGAAATTACAGTCCAGTTACTGTATCTTTGAATGCTTGCAGACACAAGAAATGAGCCCCTGAAAACGTTCCATGTCCTTCAAAAAGCATATTTTTCAAGAAAAACCTTGCTCATCATTTTCTCAGAGACACAAGTTCAGCATTTACACATAATACTTTTAGAAATCATGTAAATAAGGGATCCAATATAAAAGTAAGGAAAAATCAGATAGGGCCCTCTAGGGGGAAATTATTCTGGTTTGGGGTTAGAGTTTCTTTTCTCATTTAAATAATAATTAAATTATTACATATTTGTTCTTCAAGTTGGCTTAAAAGTATTTCTGAAGTTTAGGAAATCCCAAAGTGTTTCTCAAGGTTTGTTCTGCTGCTGAAGAAATTTTTGGGGTTTATAATTTTGGGCTATTTTTTCAGTAGGAGTAGAATCATGTTTGCACTTTCATAAGAAGACAACTATTTTGTATTTAGAATTCTGGATTAGAATTGGGAGACTTCTATTAATAGGTGTCTTTCCAGTGGCATATTTTTTAATTTCTTCCTCATTTGTCCCTCTGAATTTATTCGTGGAGTTTAGCAGTGCTCAAGAAAAGGAGTATTTGCTTTCCTTATTTCCCTCCCTTACTCTTTTATTTAAAAAAGAAAAGAAAAAAATACTTCTGACTATATTATATTATGTTATGTGTTTAATTGTTTGCCACCTGCTGGGGCTTCACTTCAAATTATGCTGAGACTTGGTCATTAGTCCATGCAGTTATTTCACGCATGAGAATTATCATTTTTAATTTGGCAGAAGTGAACTAGTATCCCAGCATGTGTCCACAACATCCACCTCAGAAGAGCAGTAAAATGAGTCAACTAAGTTGATTAAGACAATAAAGCTATATCAGGATAGCTTTGGGGCTAACAAAAATGCTTACTTAATCCCATTTAGTGTTTATAACTGTTCGTGTTTTTTTCATTTTTTTTTCTAATGTCACTAATGTGGACTACTAATTCAAGAAGTAAATTAAAATGTCCATAAAGTGGTAATGCATCCTATAAATTTATGACATCACTTGTTAGAATTCTAATTATAGATATATATTTTGTATAGAATGTGATATATGGAACTGCATTTATAGAGGTAAAGACAACATTTTATCTATGTAGAAAGCCTTCCCAAGTCCTACAGGAATGAAAGTCTAATTAGGTTACCCACAAAGTACAAACAACATTGTAACAGATTCTTTGTTTTCTGCTCATGGCTTCCATGGAATATTAAAACCTAGAAATATTCTCTTTAAAGTATAACATTGATTTTTTTTTTTCTTTTTGCACTCTCTAACCTTGTGCAGTGAAATGGAGATTTACAGGAGTAAAATTCCTTATGGAACTGCTAAGATCTTATTCTTTTCCATTATAACCACTACGCACTACATTATAGATCTATTATGTTTTTGTGGCCAATCCTCAGTTTTTCATGTATGTTATGAAGTCTGAGAGTCATTAAAAGTAAATTGACAAATTTTTATGTACTGGTAAAGATCACAAATAGTGCATCTATCTCTGGAAAACATTATGCAAATAGAATATTAAGAAGCTTCAGTAGGAGAAATTCTGAAACTTAAATAAGAAAATAGTTAAAAAATAAAATGCTTAGCATCTAATGGTACTGTTTCAAAGTATACAGATTTCTTTCCCTTCCTCTCAGTGAAGATGAGGCACAAATAATGACAGTTAGTTTTAGAATTACATGATCTTTTGTTCCCTCAAATTCTTTCTTTCCTCCAATGGTTATGTTTTCTGACCTCATACTGAGCCTTTCCTCCATTTCTCTATGTATTATTTTTAGACAGATGCCAAATGTAGGGCACAGTACTCACTGAGGCCTTACAAATATAATTACTGAAAAAGTCTTGTGCAGAACTTCTATTATTAAATCACAAATGAAAATCTCCTTTTTGCTTCAGTGGCACTATACTGAGCTGGCGTGGTATGGTGACCTCAGCTGGCTGCCAGGTGCCCACCAAGCCACTCTGTCACTCCCCCTCCATCAGCATAACAGGAGAAGCTTAAGAAAAAGCTCCTAGGTATAGACAGAAGCACCAAGATCTTTCAATTACCATGGGGAAATTAATTTATTTTATTGCCAATTAAACAAAGCACTACCCCACCAGCCCTGAACAGCACAAGGAAATGGGGAACGAAGGTAACAGTTCCATTCCTGCTGCTCCTTTCTCCTCACACTTTTTCTCTATACCAGTGTGTGGTCCTTGCCACAGGTGAGAGTACTCCACAGAATCCTGCAGTGAGGGTCCTTCCCACAGGCTGCAGCTCTTCAAGAACTGCTCCAGCCTGTGTCCTTTCTTCATGTTTTGATTCTAGGGCCAGTTCAGTTTGATACATTCATCAATGATGTGGATGCAAGAGTTGAATGCCCCCTTAGCAAGTTTGCTGATCATGCCAAACTGGGAAGGGATGCTGGTTTACCTCACAGAGGGATCTAGACAGCTTAGAACACTGGGCAATGATTAATGTGATGAAATTCAGCAAGTCCAAGCTCTGGATTCTGCACCAAGGATAGAATAAGACTAGGCAGAAATACGAATTTCCAGAGGACTGCTTGGAGAGCAGCCCTGCAGAAAGGGACCTGGTGCTGCTGATCAGGCTCAGTGTGAGCCAGCAGTGTGCCCTGGCAGCCCAGAGAGCAATCCCCTGCTGGGGTGCATCAAGCGCAGCATCTCCAGCCGGTCAGGAGAAGTGATCATCCCACTGCATTCAGCACTGCTGCAGCCTCAGCAATAGCTTGAATTCAGAGTCCATTCTAAGTGGACATCATGTCCACTTAAAGTGGACTCTGAATTTAAACTATTGACCATGCTATTTTTAAAATAACTTAGTGATAGTGAGTTAGATATATCTAGACTATTCTAGTATTCTGGTTTTAATTAAAGCCAGGAAAAGTTATTCTGATTTTAGTGAGTGGCCTTAAAATTGCAGTTCTTGCCAAGTACAAAGTAAATTCCTTCCAACAAAATCTAAAATGAGTGGCACAGTTCCAAGGGCACATACGTGCATACAGAGGTATATGAGCACATAGCAATTATATCAATGATATATATTGTTACCTAGCACTTGGTTTGCTGCAAAGTTTTCTCTGACAAATTGTTAGACATTTCACAACTACCAGTTTAAACATGCAATCCTACATCTTCAGTTTCTCAGAATAGGAATTAGCATTGTAAATCTAGTCAGTCTTGTCCCTTGGAAACTATTCATATGCAAAACTCTCCCCAGTTTTTAACTCCATCAGGAAAAGCCCTGGTCTCCCTTTCATCGGACAACAGACCAATCCCTCCAAGTTTAAAATTGTGACAAAGTTTTTTAAATATTAAATCTGGAAATCTTAGGGCATAATTGAATGGAATACCAAATTTAAATTAGAAATGCTGCTATATATGCAGCTCAGGAAAGAGTAGCAGTGAGAAAAGGGAGGAGAGACAAATCAAGGACTTACTGTATTACAAAATAAGAAGAGTGGCTGGGCAAAGTAGAAAGGAGAAAAGAATAAAAATACCATCCTCAAGAGGGACAAAGACTACACATAAATATCATATCATGAGGTTATAGCTAAAGGGGAATTTAAGTACTGAAGCATTTATTTGTGGAAAAAAATACATGAAGTCATAAACATAGACTAAAATTCAATGCCATATGATGCTGAAGAAGAGGATTTCTGAACTGGAAAATTGAAATAAGGATGTGAGAAACAACTGCTCACTTTGAAAATTTAAAAAGGTTTATTAAACCTTGACAAAAATACAACAAAAGGACCATATAAGGAAAAATTTGCAGTGCTGAGAACTGCCCCCTGTGGATACCACGTGGCTGGTTACTCTTCAGGATGGGTGCTCACTCTTTTATACCCCTGGGGGGGTTACATCAGCCAGGCCTGGTCCCTCCCAAAGTCTGTGAGTCAGCTCTTCTTTGCCATTTATTGGTGGAGACTGCTTTCTTGTAGCTTGATTGGAGTCAGGTGTTGCCATGCCACACCCCTAAGCACCCCCAAGCTTTTCCATTCCCAGCTGCCCCATGCCAAGGAACACATGTGCAGCCTTCCTTGTACCTGCCCTAGACAGCCCAGCCTGTCTGATGGCAACAATACATGGGGGGAAAGGGAACAATGGGGAGAACAGAGGACTTCTAAACTACAATAATATAACTATACATCACCAAAGCTTTTCTTAATATTCACACAATAGTTATCCCTTAATTGGAGAGCCAATCATCTCATCATCCATCTATAACAAGGAGTTCATAGAATAACAGTGGATTTAAAATGTGACAAATAAACTACTAAGAAAAAAGCTGAGCAGCAGGGTATCCGTAGGCAAGAGTTAATGAAGATCTATGACTGTATTATGGTAGGATGAGGGCCTGTTGACCATAGAACAAGTATAACATTCAGAAATATTTAAAAAACAACTTCGTTCCTAGTGTCTCCTATTGATTAAAGAGGATTCATTTTTGGGCTACAGATAAGATAACTTTGCAATTAAAACTGAGACAACAGATTCACTGTAATTAGTAGGAAAGTACAAAGTGTGTAGAAAACCAGTTAAAGTAATCTAAAGGAAAAAGATCACCAGAATTCTTTGAACCTGGATTTCTGCAAGCTGTTTTTTTTTTCTAACAGAGCAAGCAATGTGTGCTAGGAACTATTCTGTCATAATAACAGAAGTAAATTACTAACTCAAATTATGATTGTGACCAGCTTGTCCCTAGAATGCCCACCATGGCAGTGGTATGACTTGGAGTGATGTTTTGTGAAGAGAATTGAAGTACATAGTGCAGAAACAGATGCTTCAGTCAGTTGGGACCAGGAAGTTGCAGAGTCAGTCGAAGCTGAGGAACTACCAGCTGTGCCTCTGTAAGCAAAGAGAGAGACACAGTCAGATACAGAAATCTGTAAGAGATCATCAAGCAAGTTCTTGGGGTCTGTTGGAGCCAACATTTGAATACAGAAGTTGAAGACAAATCTAAACTGTTTTATCTTTGTTTCTGATCAACAAGTGCAAAATGACTGAGAACATGAAATTAAAATGTAAATTGGGTAAGAAAGATCATTTTAAAAGCTGAAATTTATTTATTAATACAGAAAAATGTGCATATTAAAATTCATAGATTCAAATAAGCAGATCTGATTGTTTCCTCAAAGGAGAAAAGTAGCGAATTCACGCAATGAATGGACAGTTTCATAAAAGAACATTGCAGCTAATACAAGCACACTAATGGAAGAAAAATATAAGTATTGCAGAGATACCCACTTGGAAAAATCAGGACTTCAGCGATGAACTGAAAGGAAACAAGTAAAAACCCCATAAAAAAACAGAAATAGAGAATTTATCAAATTACTAATTTGTATATAAATTTAAAAAGTAAACTTAAGAGTAACAGAACAAAAAAATTAATTCTAGAATAAACTAGCAAGAAATATAGATGGTTAATAGAAGTAATAAAAATAATAAAAATAATAATATTCAGTAGTAGTTGAAATAGTAATAGTATGTACTTTATTACTGTCTAGGGAAAATAATACATAAATATTTTATATTCTCATTCTTATCTCACTCTGGCTTGATAAAGTGTATGTTCACCACTCTATCCACAATTTTTTCCTCTGTGGTTAGTTTTTGGGTAGATTGACAATAAAAATAACTGAATAGTTTTTTGGAAGAACATATGTAGAAAGTATATGACTGGCCAAAGAGAAGACACCATGACTGAACTTCTAATCCAGAAGTCTTGGATCTAAGTATTTGAAACTATATGGAATGAAATGGGGACATAGTGGCAGCTCTTCAAAAAACAGAAAAAAATATTCCTCGGGAATCATGAAGCACTTTTCACTGAGGGGTCCTCAACTCCAGAAGTCCAGCAAATAATTAAATAATTTGTAAGTGCTTAGGAGAAAAAATGCTGATAAAGAGATCTTCCCTCCAGGCTAGGAAAGAAAGAACATAAAAAGCTTAATATTTATATTTATTTTCTCTCTGCTTTTTCACATTTAGAAATAGTTTTGCCCTAAACACCACCTTGAAACACAGCTGTATAAATAAAATGCATCAAAGCGTCAACTTAGTGCAAAATTATAGAAAGCTATTCTGTTAAGATGTGTGAACATTTTCTGAAAGAGAACGGATCTAATTTGGCATTAAAAAAATCAGAAAATTGTTTTACAAATGCAGTTCTTAGAGTGTAAATCTAGAAGCTGCATGCATGTTCTATTTATTTTACTGATTATTGTTTGAAGGTTTGATTGCTTATTATTGACTATATTAATTTAAAAATGATGCCAACAAAAAGGAAACATTTAAAATTCAATAGTTGCAAAGAAAATGCCATATAACAGTTGGGTGTCCACTAAGTAGTGCTTTAGAAGAAAAATTCAGAAAAGAAAAAAAAATATAGAAGAAAAAATAGCAGATAATATTCACATATATTAAAAAAAATGTTACATTGCTTATTGTATTTAATAATATTTACATATATTTCTGTTGCTTGCAAGTATCTCCATATATTGAAGAATATTTGCTTTTCTATGATTTTTCTCCAGATAAAAAATGTGGTTGTGTGCATTTGTGTGAGTGCACATGTGCACAGGTAGGGTATATGGAGATCTGTATAACTACAATTATATTGATTAATGTGTGTCTAGTGAATAATTACATCCAGAAATATACCTGATTACTTACTTGAAATTTATTGTCCTCCTACAAGCATGTGCAGAATATAATGCTGAAATCAATGGCTAAATTTACAGTACAGATTTAGAGCACATATAACTAAAAACTGAAAAGAGAAAGTATTTTCATATCTGAGAAATTAATTCAGACTATGATACAGAAAAAAAGCTTAAACTGGAAAACAAAACATATAAGAGCAGGATTGTTTGAAATGCTGTTGTCCTACAAGACAGAGTTAGCAACCTGAAAACTTAATTAATAACCCCTTTGAGGCTAAAATTGTGATTTGCAGCTGATTCCTGCACTTCAGCACATGCTTTATATGGGAAGTGGTCAGAATTTTAATCTGTTTCCTTATCTGTATCCTTTGTTTCATTACTTGTTGAGCTTGGAAAAAGAAAGAAAAGCTGAGAAAGCAGTAGACAAATTAATTTCCTGCTTTTCTGGAAAGCAGCTCTAGAAAGTTGAAATAAAATAATCTGATCTGATATCTGATGTTGTAAAACTTCTAAGTTTCAAGTGTTGCAAGGTCAAAAAGAGAACAAGAAACTGAATGACAACATAAGCTAGTAAGAGAGAAAAATTATTCTGGTGTAGGATCACTGTGGGGAGAGAAGGTACTTACATGCACCCCACTCCACTCTCTGATAGTGTTGTGTTTGGATCCTTTATGTTTATAAAAAATGATGTCTACTTAAAAAAAAAAAAAAGAAAGAGAAAAAGAAAAAATCTCTGAGTGTTAAGCAGATGTACGATCTTGCCCTGGGTTTAGAAATAATTGCTCTAGCGGGACTTCTGTGGATTTCTTTATGGATAAAAACCTATTTTTTCTTCCCTTGGCCACCTGTTCTTGCCTGAAGATAGTTTGGCTACATCATGATTCCAGATTGCTGCAGTGGAGACAATGGAGTTGGGTTGACTCCACTTTATTGTATGCTTAAGACATTGCCTTGATTTAATCCACAAGTAATTGCACAAGATATTATTTGCCCATATTTTGAATAAGCAAGTAAACTCAGGTTTCCAGTGAGACATTTTTAATTATAAACCTAATATTATTTTCTCTTTATTGCTGATGTTAAGATTTCAAACAGGTTAATTCATTCTGACAGGTGCTGTTAACGCTTTCATCATACACTATATACTGATCCTGACATTCCATTTCAAGGCTACAAGTATTTTCCATATATTCATTTGAAGTACTCTTTTCAATATTGATTTTTTTCAATAAATAAAAGGACGGTAATCAAATTTCTAAACTTCCACCTTTTAAGTAGGTGTCAATATCAATTGTATGTGTCATTCATTATTTCACGGAGGTACTTAACATTTTATAACGTTATGATGATCTGTAGCACAGAGCAATTTAACCATTCTAGACTTGTTTGTGGTTTTTTTTTTCCCTTGTGGGGGTTGATTGTTTGTTTGGTTTGGTTTTGGAGGGGAGTTTTGTTTGGTTTGGGGAGAGTTGTTTGTTTTGGGGTTTTTGATTTGTTTTGGTTTTTAATTTTTGTGGGGTGTGTGTTTATCTGTTCCTTTGGTACATGTTAATAGATTTCTGTAGATGTACACTAATATGTCTTGGAAGAGGAATGTGCATTTTCCAGAGTTACAGAGTGAAACATTTATAACCTGGAGTGTAAAAGATAGTAAGTTGCAACTTGAATAGAGGTCTTAGAAATAAACTTTTCTCTGTTGTACATTTCAAGCCAGTAATCTTTCATGATAAACTTCAAACTTGAAATAGAAGCAGGAACTTTTTTTAATGAATAATTTAGCCAAAAATCTGTGCTTTTCTAGGTGTTTATAACTATCTGGGAAGTTTTCAAAAGTACATTTTCTTGTGGTTTTAGTGAAATCAATTGCTTCCTTAGAAATATCCTAGAATGAGTAGAACTTGGAGTGCAATATATAGCTCTATTGTCCTAAATCACATAGTGAGAGTTCATGCCCAGTTCACACCCAGTTCACACCCTGCTCTGTCTTACCTAAAGCCTTGATTCAGTGTCTTTCATGTCAGGAATACATAGGATATTGATCCTTTTGCTATTGACCTCTTCCTCACTTAACACTGCAAGGGGAAGGAAACAAAGCTAAAAACCCAAACTGAACAACAAATTTAAAAGAATTCAAGCAGTTCTGACATGAAATACAAATAATTTTAAAATGTTGATTTGTTTTTGTAAGATAATGTTTCAATATTTGCTGAATATCAGGGTTTTTTTTTCACAGGTACACCCAACACTGACATCTGAAAAGACATTTGGAAAAAACCCCACTACTCATCAACATTTTTACTACATTTATTATGTCAAGGTTATACCAAGAATGACAGGTTGCCTATTAATTTCAGTGAGAATAAAACTTAATTTGTAATATTAGAATGATAAGCAGAATTACAGACAACTAAATAGTACACAAACAGAATCTATAATTATTCAAGTAGGATCTTTAGAATTGTGTACAACTTAGTCAGAGCATAACATCATTTACTTTCATAACAAATATCACCATGAGAATAAAAATTATTCACTCTCTCTAAATATTGCATTCCTTTCTTTGTTCATGTCTTATACTGAACCTGTGCACATTTGATATCACCTCCTTATTATCATTGAATATTGCTTTTGATTTAAGATTATTCTAGATTCTATGATGGTGTGTGGCTTTTATTTGGTTTGGTTTGCTTTCTTAGGATTTGTGCAGTTTTTATTTCTTGGAACATTACGGTAAATTTCAAAGTCACGTAGCTTGTTACGTGTTCAGAAGTGATTTATTAATATGATGCTGACATTCATAGATCAGGCTGTGAGCCCTGCATGTGACCACATTGGGGAGATTTTACTCCCATAAGCACGGCCATTGATTACTTCTCAGAATGATGGGTAAGAGCATAATAGTCTGACCTTAGATGATCTTAATACTTTTAAAATTAAAAATCAGTTTAAAAGAAAGGTCTTGCTCTTGTACGCTTATAGGCAAACAGAAACTTCTTTCTGTGTTGCATTGTCACTGGTAAAGACAAAAACTTATTCCTTTGTGCACTCCTCTGAAAAAAGACTGACATAAGTTCTAGATATTTATTAGACCTAGGGAGATAGACGCTGTCTAGATGAAATTTAGATTCCACTGTGATAAAGACGTGTCAGACAGTGATAAAGATGACAACAACTACAATGTTAACAACAGAAAGTCTCAAAAGTAGTCTTTGGACACAAGATTGCTCAGTTGCATTTGCAACTTGCATTTAAAAATCATTGTTTCAACAGTCTATATTCCCCATGCCTCCAATTTTTTCAATTTAGTAACAGAAAAAATAGCTTTCATTTCTTCAGTATCTGAGGGCTGTCAGTAGAAGTGTGTTATAAAATGAAAATATTACCAGTAGTTTTGGACATTGAAAAAAATTTAGATATGTATATAGTAGGCGACAGAAAAGTATTGTGTGCTGCTAATTAAGTTATATATTTTGAAAAGTGGCGGTGTACTGTACAGTAATCCATGCCCAGTGTTCTAGTTATGTAATTTCTATACTTGTGTGTTTCAATGTTTTCTTTTTCTGTTATAAAAGAAACACTGGATTAGGTGCTGATAAGTGTGAATCAGCTTAGGATGCACTATGTAGTTAACTAGCCCTTGTGAAAAACTATGCAACTAAAGAGATAAAGGATAAGCTGTAGGTGTGTTAATGCAGCAGCATTAGAAGAGTTAATGGAATTCAGACAGTGTGACTGAGCAACAGAAAAAAAACCCAAATTAAAACAAACAAAGTTTGTTTTGGACAAGAAAGTTTTGGACATTTTTCTAGGCACAAAAACAGTAGCATTGCTATGAATATTTGATCAAATAATCAATTAAATGATACAAAAGCATTAGCTATGATGTTAAATAGAAAATCATGAAATATAAGGTATATCAGGTGTGCTGTGTTTGGAATGTGTAACCACAGAAACCACACCAAGAAGTTACTGGACCTTTATGTTTTGGTCAAGAAAGTTATGCTACATGGAAACCCACTATCCTTCCCATCTTGAGTTTAATAACAAGGATTCCAATAAGGAGACCACAGTAGAAGTACCAATGATTGTTTTAGGATAAGAATATTGATGAAGTTATTCACTATTGAAACCAATAAATGTAAAGGGTAAAGAACTTGCATAGCATACAGAAGATGTAAAAGAATTTCTGTAACAATGGTTTAGCAGGAAAAGTATATCAAGGGGGTGAGTTTTGTTTGTTGGGTGGAACACAGTTTCAGAGGAGTTGTCCCCTGTGTTGCCAGGACCCTGAATAAAGAATGTCTGCTGATTTACATCAAGTTGTTGGATAATTTTCTTTCATCCCATTTGGTTAGAGTACTAGAAGATGAAAAATTTAATAATGGTAGTAAAAATCAGAAAAATACAATTAGTATTAAAGGAAAGAAAGCCATTCTGAAAAGCAAAAGGTGTACTCTGACTTTCAGATTGCCAGAGCTGCCTCAACTTTTACAAGGAAATAAACATAACTACATTAATTCTATACTTTCTGAAAAAAGGCAGCCATGCCTTCCTCATTTGAGGACCTGATATTTTTGTTGATGGCTCCTGAGAAATACTGAAACAAAATTTTAATTCTGAATAGCTAAAGGAAGCAAACAGCCAAAAAAATTTCATCCATCTCCATTTCTCTCATTTTCCTATTGCACAGATAGAGAGTCTTACAAAAGGGATCTTGGCACAGGGTAGCATATGCTTGGGGAATGAAGTACCTAGAAGAGGACTGTTCTCTGAATGCCTAGGGAAGGTATTTAGGTTGGGTGAGGTAAGACTGCACCCAGGCTTTGTTTTGCTGAATCCAGCTGATGCATGACTCCTCCAGCATATACAGGCTCTATCTCTATGGCTGATCTGAAAACACATAGAAAACATCACCCAGCTATGTAAATTATGTATAAAGGATTGTCCTACATGACTGTGTCTACATTTCCAGAAACAGTTTCTACTCCCTATAAACACCCTATCCATACATGATATGATCAATTATGCAGCAAGAACCATGTGAAATTGCTGAAAGCACCAGATTTTTTCTTCCGGAGTGGGTAACACACTGAAACCAGCAAATCTGCCTAGGCACAGCAGGACATGACTGGAGCCTTCAGGACTCTAAGATGCCTTCCCAAAGAGCTCCTTCATCAATGCATCAAATATTTAATTGAGCTGGTGGATATAATTTTAATTATGTTGTTTCAATTCCTTTCATTGTTTAAGATCAGTCCATTAATTCATCTGTGCAGATGACTAGATGTGGAGTACCTGGCCCATCCAACTAATTAATTCCTCATACATGAATGTATAGATTGGCCCTGCTCCCATACTCAGTTACATTACAGTTATAAGTGTAGGGCAAGCTTGAGTTACACATATTTTTCCATGCCTACAGTGAGAGGACTAGAGGAAATGGCCTTAAGCTAAGACAGAGGAAATTCAAATTTGATATTAGAAATATTTTTTTCTCTGTTAGAGAGGTCAGGTATTTGAATAGGTTGCCCTGGGTGGTGGTGGAGTCACAATCCCTGGACGTTTTCAAGAGGCATCTGGATCTAATATTGGGTGATGGGTTTTTTCAGTATTTTAGGGGTTAAGTGGAAGTGCTGTGTTGATATTTGGCCTTGATGATGCAAAAGGTCTGTTGCAACCTTGATGATTCTATACCTATAAATGAAGTTGCCTTGCCACAATCCATGAGCTAAGAAGGTGTGAGATATAAATCTTTTTTTTAGTCTTTAATTCATGGAAAAATCTGTTATTATCACCATGATATGTAGGAATTGTACTGTTACTTAATGATTCAGTACCTGAAACGCACTTAGGAATTTTTCTACTTCTTCCCAATATTTTTATAGTTTAAAATGAGTTATAGTGAAGAAAATCAGTTAACTGAGAATTGTTTCCTGAAAACTTGCTCAGAAGGGAACTGTCCAAAACAAAAATTATCAATGCTAAAGCTATGTGTTATATCTTGGCTATTTAGTGTAAAAATAATCCATGTGTGTGTTTGCTAAATTCACAGCTTTAAATCTCTTCTGAAGTTGGAAACAGAATTTTTCTTATCAGAATTTGAAAAAAGTTATTTTCTTGGGTTTGGGTCTTGGGGGTTTTTTGTTACATGAGACAGTGAGAGTAGAAAGTCTTGCAACCTGAGGACTAAGCATTAGCATTTGAATACATTGTGGAAATGGGTATCTGAGGTTTAGGTTCAGTTCTTGGTGTTTGTTATTCATAAAGTATCACTACCAGGCATGAAGTCTGCATGGCAAAGTGCAGGTATAGTGCTAGTTAATATCTCAGGATAACTATAACCTATGCTACTGTGCAGTTTTGCCTTTTTTTTTTTCTCTCAGCTTAGAAAATCTAATACTGTTATAATAGTTTTTATTCTAGAACTAGCTTATTAAAAAAAAAAAATCTCTACCAGTTCAGGTTCTAGACATATCTTTCTCAGAGCTAGCTACAGTATCTGTGATTTGTGCATCACTGCATTATGTATACATTGCTGATGAAAAGCATTTGCAAAGTAATTGTACTGTGCTTCAGCTCCCTATCTGTAAGTGGGAGATAGCAGCATTCCTTTTGTCTTTCTCATTTAGACAGTTCTAAGACTCCAAGACTTTTTTTATTATTGTTTGTTCAGTGGTTAAATCAATATTATAATTGCATTGAAACAAATAATTGTTAAAAATGGATGGAAATATTTAGCCAGCTAAAGACACAAATATAATTTGTACTTACAATTGAAATTACAGGCAAGTTACAGGAGGTAACCTGTGTGATACAAATTTATCCCTGGTGGATCATTCTTAATCTCTATATTGCAATATGGGAAGAAATCCAATTTTTCACAGCAAATACTTCATTTTAGTTAGACTGTTAGGGGAAAATATGCCCCAAGTGTTTTGGTGCAGAGATATTTACAACTAACCGATAAAGCTTATGCTGAGTTCATCAGAGTTACTCCCCTCCAAACCTCAGGCTAAGCTCCAACTGTGGATTCTGACAAGAGCAGACAGCCTTCTAACATTTCTTCAACAATTTGCAGACAAGAATTCTGAAAAATATCAACTTCAGGGATCCATGATCTAGCAGCTTTGTTTTCAGTGACAGAATGCAGATTTCTCATCTGGCCTTGAACTGTCATATTTTTTGTATGTTTTTTTCTTTGTGTTTTAACTTCTTAACTTGTAGAAAAAAGTAAGATTTTATTGGTGTGCTGACCATGCATCCTCTACACTGTATTTTCTGCTCAAGGGGAAAAATGTTCACTTGCAAAACTGGAACTTGATTTCACGCTTCTTGGAGAAATTCCACATACCTCAATTTGCAGCTAACACACTAAAGTTTGATGTGTGAGACACAGTGCTCTGGATGTAAGGAAGGATCCAAACAAGTCCCTGCCTTAAATGCACATATTGTTCTACAGTTAGAAGAAATCACTTTACAGAGGATGGATTTTTACAATGAATAACACGATGGCATAACAATTGAAATAGACTAGGGATCACCAAATTGCAATAAATTATTATGAATACATTGTTCTTTTAAGCATTTTTACAATTTCTGTGGAAGAAAATGTTTTGACAGATCAGAGACATTTTAAATACTGTTGATTAATTAATCGACTTGAATTTTCAAATCAGAAATAACCAGAATTTATTCTCAAGGCCTGAATTTCTTGTATATTTGAAAATCCTGTGTTTTGAAAATAATCTTGCTTTCAATTTCAGTTTTAATTCATATATCGTATCTATTATCACAGCATCTGTTATAATCCACTAATGTACAAGGACATTAACATTAATATGAGTGTTTCAGTATTTAACAAGTTGTCTTCTTTTGATAGACGTCAGTTCACAGATGAAAACACACTTGCATTGTACACACTGTGATTAAACTTTCTGTTATCAAAGACACAATATTAAAGGAGAAAGTCAGGGTAGGAGTAAGTGCTTGCTTCAGCCAACGAAGCAACTAAAAGTCCAGACAAAGGGCCATTTAAAAACCAACTGTGTAGCTGATATGTCAATAAGTTTGTCTCATTTTTTTTCAAAAATACTGAAAGAAACCCATGTTTTTTCACACACATATTACTTATGTCTCTTTTCCCTTTGGATATCAGACTAAAAAGAAGAAATCTAATGAAATTGTGAGACATTTAAGTGAAGGAATTAACTAGATCCTACAATATTCATGCAAGGCTGCACAAGAGAAAGCATAGTGGCAGGTCAAAGACAGTAATTATTCCACTCTACTTGACACTTTTTCAATTTAATCTGCAATATAGTGTCCAAAGCTAGACTATTCCATACAAGAGACACACCAACTAGAGGAAATATAGCAGTCAATCACAGTGGTCATAAAACATGAGATAATGAAAAGCAAGACAGATTTGGATTTATTCACCCTAAAGAGAAGACAAAGGACGTCTTAAGCTACCTAATGAAAGTTTAAATTGAAGGGACACACTTCTCACACACGCACAGTTGAAAGGCAGTGAACAGCAATCATACCAGATAAGATATAAGGAAAAGCACTGTAAGATAAGAATGGTGTAATACTGGAGAAGGTTGCTTAGAGAGGTTGTGGAATATTCACCTGAGGAGCTATTCCCAATTGTCTAGGAAAAATTTTGAGCAGCCTGATGTATCTCTAAAGATTACTGACAACTAAAATGTTTCTATGTTTTCATAATACTAAACCAGAAAGCAGTCCCAATATAAATAAGCTAACAGGGTGACTAACAGTCACCTGAACCTGAATAAAAGTGTACTGAAACAGTGCAACTAAAAGCAATTTATAAGGACTTTGTAACACTGTGATGTCATAATCAAACACAGTTTTACATAATTATGTATGCAATGTGATCACCAAAGAAGCTGGTTGTAGTTGCATGTAGGAAGTGGAAGTAAGAAGTTGCCAGAGAACAAGAAAAAGGAAGCATAACATTGCAAAATGATTGCTCCTCAAGCATACAGAGGCTAGCAAAAGAACAGAAAAAACGAACAGTTTCAGAAGCAGAGGATGAAGGCAAAGGCATAGAAACTATCAGGCAAAAGTAAACAAAACAAATGAAAACTGGAAAGAAAGAACAAGCCCACCTACCTCTGATTAGGAGCTTTCAAGTTGGAACATCCACATCTTGGTCACTAAAAACTACCAAGAACTGCAGATGGACCCACCACACTGCATCACCACCATTGTATGTTAAATTCACAGCCAGTTTGGAAGTGTTATGAACCGAGACTTTTGCATTTGTTATGAAAATAGTTGATAGTGTGCAAGAAATTACCATCACTAATAAGCACCTGCCCAATGAGTGTAATCAGTAAAGTTCGGTTTTAAAATTTAAAACTGACCTGACTGAGCAGTCTTCTAAACACTTTATCATAGTAATTTCTAGCTCTCTGATGTGTGTGTATAAATATTAAAAAGTCCTTCTGTGAATATACGTATACACATATATATATGTGTGTGTGTGTATGTACACATATTATCTTTTCAGTTGCTACAACTGAAAGGGAAAGACCCTTTTGACAGTGACTGATTCAGGGATCTCAGTTTCAAATTAGAATTGCATCTATTTTAAAGAAAAAGGATGTCTTCTTATAACAAATAAGACAGCATGTTAACATTTTTTTTCTCAAAATAGGCTATTTCAGCTTGTTTTGCTTTCACTTTATCTATAACTACTTGTCATTTTGTGTCGTTTTATGACCTTCTGCTCTGATTGTAGTAAGAGGCAGATCAACATCCAGCACTTCAAAATATGTATTCACATTAGTGCACACATATGAAAAGAACAAATTACTATTGATAATAGTAACAACATAATAATAACTGACACTGTTTAACCTCTAGCTAAAGAAACCAAAGCACTTTGAAAAGTATATGAGTGTGTTATATATTCTTGACTGAAGCATCAGCTCATCTATCACTGAAAGTCAGATAGTTCTTAGCTGGAAAGTAACAGCCTTTTCAAATGTACTGTGTCCTTACAGGAAATTTGAGATAAAAGATAAATCCAGTTCAAATTATATTACCTCCTTGTGAAGCAAACAATTGAAAATGGCCAAGGAAAAGCATGTAGCTTTTCTTTCTTCTAAGTCTCATGGTGTTACAATGAGCTGGTGGGGAAAGAATGTGCAAGAGGAAACTAGCATTCAATAAAATTAGAGAGATGATTCATATTGATACAGACTAAATTATCCTTGAACCATCTACAGTAGCTCTTTCAAAATGGAAGACATACAATAATGAAAAACTTAACACAGAAAAATCATAAGAGAGGGAGTGACTTTTGAAACACTGAACAAGAAGAAAGAATGTAAAAGAATTTGTATAAGACTCCTGTAATTTAAGAAAAAGGCTATAAAGTTTCTGTCATCTGAAGTCCTGAGCTGAATTTCAAAACTATTTTCTTCATTATCATCCTTGTTCATTTTCCCCATCTGTTTTCTATGGAATTTGAAAGTTGACATGGTTTCTATTTAATTAGTGGTAGAATCCTACCCACATATCTGCTTAGTGTCCATGGCCTTATGATGCAGGAATGACATTAGTTAATTTCCCTTATGACTCTTGAAACATGAATTTTGGAGGACTTCAAAAGCTCTTTTAAACATTTCTTTCTCAAAATAGCACTATAAAGTGATCTACGCACTTGTACAAAACACATCAAATGAAATTCTAGACAAAATGGACTTTGGAACGTAGTGCAGGTTCTGACAATTCAGATGGAGTTTAAAACTGGCACCATATAGGTTTATCAGCAGCAGTTTTTATGCTTTTCATATAGTAAGGTCAAAAACACATAAAATCATTATTTTCGTGATTCTTGGATTATATGTGCACTGTACATGTTTTCATTTAGATGAGTTATACATGATGGAATTATCTAATGAGCCTTAATAGCAATCATTACATTTTAATACAGAGTGGAAGAAATAGGTATTCAAAATAGCTTTGTCCCTGATAATCAGAGTATGCACCTCTAAAAAATTCCCATCAATTTAAAAATGCTAAAATAAGCTGAAAATGAACATACTGGTTTTTCAGGAAGATCAGGAGAGAGACTGATTTCATACTACATAGAATTGAATAAAGTTATGATACAAATCACACACAATAGAATTTCTAGGGGAAAAAAAAGGAAGCAGGCTGCACCTGGCATTTGAAATTAAGTTCTACATCTCACAAATATTTTTTTTTGTCTGTGCAGCTAGCCTAGGGCATTAGTTGCTGTCCACCTACTATACCAATAAATATTAACTTTTTGAAAAAAAGAAAGATTATTCCAGAGTAAAGAAAATTGGAAAATTGAATGGGAATAGTGAAGATGTTTAAAACTGTAAGAAAAAAAAAAAGAAAGAAAGAAAAAAGAGAAAAAAGCTGCTTTTGGAGTATAGAAATTGAGAGATTACACATGTGTAAAATACATTATTAAAATAAACTACTGAGAAGAGATGTGACATTCAGTGATAACCAGGAAACTGATTTCTTGAACAGTAACAAGAAAGAGTTAAGTTTCATCTGATTAGTTTGTTTTTTAAATTCTTTCTGAAAGGGAAATTTTAACAAACTCAAGGTCTAGCTATTGCTATGCCAGCAGCTATATTATCGGAGGATATGCAATGTAGAGGCAAGTTCCTAAATACAGAGAGGTTAAAACCAAAATTTGCTTTCAAGACCATTTCATCTGATCTCTTTAGCTAAATATAATCTACAATTTTAGTCAAGTTAAACATGCTAGTCGTGTGTTGTGAGTTTGAATTTCAATTCATGTTAAAAACAATATTTCAATGACCTCTTATTTTCGCTCATTTGAATAAATGCTAAAAATGCAGACATCTAAATATCATTTTGACATTTTCTCAAAATTCTATTCCAAGCCCTCTAGATAAAAATGCCACACCCTATTACTCTCAGACCTATTAACAGACAGAAAGGAACGACATTAAATATAAAGAACCAAAAAATTAGTGTTAATATTCTACATTGCCTTTGCATGGAATATTTCTGGCAGCAGACAGTGAGGAGCTCTGCAGGGATGGCCCCTGGGAAAGGAAAGCAGGAGCTTCCACCATGTCAGACAGAGCCAGTTTAAGATGGTTCCAAGATGGACCTGTTCCTGGCCAAAATTAAGCCCGTCAGAGATGCTGTGGTGGAGTAATTCCTGAAGTACTTCAGCCTGTGGGAAGAACTCATGTTGGAACCTTTTGTGGGCTCTATCCTGTGAGAGGGACCTCAAGCTTGAGCAGAGATACAGTGGGAGGAATAAGGAGCGGCAGACATCAAGTGTTTCATAACATGACCACAACAACATTCCCCCAGCTTATTCTTCCCACAGTCAGCATAGTTGGGAGCAAAAGAAGTAAAGATGAACCTGAGAAGATGTGGCGGATGCCTGGAGGAGAATGTGTTCTTATTGTTTCTACTTTTTACTATCTTAATCGGTTTAAATTGGAAATTTGTCTTTCACAAGTTGAATCTCTTCTCTGATGGCCATGATGACAACTGGTGAATTATCTTCTTGTACCACAAAAAATTTTAAGTGCACAAGATTCACAGTACCTACCCCTTTTGCTGGTGTTATGCTTATCCATATCCTTCCATTGCTCTTTTGACTCTAGAGGTCCATGAAATCAGTCTGATGGTGGCTCCAGGGTGACAACATTCAACACTCAAAAGGAAGAATATGATGTTTATTTTCCTTCTTCAGTCTAGGAGCTGCTTGGGGTCATTTTAAGATATACTTCATAGACAGCTTTTATACTTCTGGTATTTTCAATTAACCTGCAAGTTACATCTGATATTACCATGTAAGTACTTTCTATGTGTGTTAAATGATATGTTTGTGTTCTGCTTCTTACCCCTAAAAAGTTTTGTCCACCTCCAGATCTGTATTCTTTGGCTGACCATTTTAGAGCTGTTCATAGATATCAAGTCTCTTTAACCATTACACAATGTAAAAATCACTTGATCATAACTGAAGAATAATTAAAAATCAAAGTGAATTTTAAATTAAATTTTAATCAGCACTTATGCAACTGTTGAAGACCAGAGATTTTAGCACTGCAGCATGGAAACCTAAAATATTTGTAAGTTTTTCTGTCAGTTTACTTGCACTTATACTTCTGCAGTGTTCAAAAATATCCTCAGGAAGGTCTGTCAGGTATTAACAGGTGACAACCTGTTCCATTTATTTGTACTGCAATAAATGTGCTTTGCTTCATTCTTTGTAATTTTGCTGTCACACATTAGCAACAGCTGACAAAATCAAAACGGGGAAACATCATGAAGAAACACACCAGAATACAGCTCAGCCTGACTCATCAAACATACAAAGAAACCAGTTATTTCTAGACTGACATCTACTTAAAATTGTGATGGCAAACATGATCCAAGTTTAGTAAAAGAGACGACTGTAGATGAAGAAAAGAGATCCTAATTGCTAGGAACCCTACCAACAAGGGGATATCACTGTTTCTCAGGCAGATCTATATTTGACATGTCACTAATTACTTTTGGGGTGTAGGAGGAAAGGTGATAAAAAGAAACAAAAAACCAAAGCCCCCTAAAGACATGCAAAGGAATTTTTTTCTCTTTTTTTAACTTGTATGCCTCCCAGGGAAAGGAAATACATACACAGTAAGAGTTAAGAAAAGGAAAACCTACAAACAGTATAGTTCTAAAAGTCAGGCCTCTTATCCTGTCTTAATAGGAAAAATCCATTTAATTAACTATTTAATTGAGTTTAACAAGACTGTTTGTAGTTAATCCTAAATGCACTAATAGGAAACCTAGGGCCTAAATTCAATGCTTTTTTGCTCCCTTTGGATGTTGCTCATAATTACAGTTTGCTCTTTAATTATTATTCTTCATGTATTCAATTTATGATTGATACCAAAAGCTTGCCCTGGAGGCTGAAAGTGCTGAGGTGGACACTGGTGATTCAGTGGAGAACAGCTCCTTCAGCAATGTGCATCTACTCAGAAGCAGGCAAAAATCAGTTTTCCACTCAAATCATGGCACTCAGAGCTCAAGACAAGGGAATATACTCCAGCAAGAGAGCAACCTCTGATAACTCTCTAGGGAAAGGATATTAAAGAAATAAATCTATAACTCTCAAACAAACACTTCTTTAATTTTATTGACGACAAGTGTGTTGTGTTGGTAATTAGAACAGTTTTATCTATCTATTGCATGCATTATGTAGTCACACAGTACCCAATTTCTGTTTCTTCACTTCTGCTGTTATGTTTTCCCCTACTTAGATGTATTGTACAATACTGCAAATCTGAATGCCTTTCTTTTAGCTTTTATGAAAAGTGAATTAAAAATGAAAATTATTTGAAAATGTGCTCAGGGAACAAGATTAGCGTGTTATTAGCCTCCTCTGCATTTTGATGCAGAATATGAAGGAGCTATGTATGGCACATATTTCTGCTACAGAAACATGTTGTTTCTGCACAGCATTGCCTTTGATATCAAGAACTACAAGGCTGATTACACCTGCTTTTTTTGGATTTTTTCTTGAAAACATTCCTAATGGTCTTCTGGGGTGGGAATATGGACAAACAGCTCTAGGAGTACTAGTGTTACAAAGGATCTATTAAGCACAAAAGGATCTATCAAGCACAGAGTAGTGCAGGGCCATACAGTTGAGCAGCTCAAAATTAGCCAGGTCTTAATAGCAGACTAGCCTAGAGAAAATTACATATCCTTGCTTATCCAAAAATAATTCATTTTGAAATGTATGAAATCTTATTTCCTGCTGAAAGTTACTGAAAAGGACTTTTGTCCATTTGGAATTCATGGGCTGATATTCATTGAAAGTTATGCACAGGCAATAGTCACAAGCAAGCTTCGCATAACTTTTCCATATATCTTGACAATCCATAAAAAATATTTGGGGCAAAATTCTGAAGGCTTGAAAGTTTCACCTTCTCTCTTATGTTTCTCATCATTAGCCTATTATTCCTATATAACTCTCCATTTTCTGAAAATTGAGGTATCTTGTCTTTATCCTCAGGAGATAAAATGCTAACAGGAATTGGCTAGGGTACAGAGATAAAAAAATTCTTTAAAAAATGATGATTTTTTTTTTCACTTAGACAACCCAGGGATAGAATTCCAAAGTTACATGTAATACTGGATGTCATCCTGTAAAAATATTGATTCTAGAGTTTTTTATCTTTTTCATATATTTGTAAAATAACCTTAAATACCATCTGCATATTTCCCTATGAATTTATAAGGATCCATGTTACTTCACGTTAGATTCCAAACGTTGATTGAAATATCCTAAGTAAAATTTTGAAGGCAGTTATATGAATGAGCTTTCTGATTCATATCAAGAGGCCCTATTGGACACTAATAAAATGTCTATAAGCAGCATATATCTACATGTATACATTAAATTTTACTTCAAATGTAACAGCTGAGATGAAACGTGCAAAAGAGAGATAAGACTGATGATGCATGATAGATAGAAAAATAGATAGATAGATAGATAGATAGATAGATAGATAGATAGATGATAGAATTATTCCTCTGAGTCTTTCCATGCAGAAATCTACAGCAGAACTACTTGAACTCTGAACACTGCTCTTTCTGAACACTTGAGGTGAGAAATGACCTGATGAAATTATATGTGACAACATTCCCAGCCCATAGGAAAGACTAAATCCGGAATTACTGCATGGCATGAAGCTAGTTAAGTCTGCCAGCTTAAAGTTTAGGTTGATATCAGGGCTAAGTCACCTTTTAATTCATCAGAGTCATCTCCCTCTAAGTCTTCAAAGAGATAAAATCTAAGAAAAATTCTTTTGGTACAAATGGATATGAAACAGCAGATATTGGGTGACAAATAAAGGAATCATGCTTTTAAATATAGATGCATATGTAGAGTCAAAAATAATTGTTTCTTTCCTTTTTTTCCGCCCATATATTTTCTTCACTTTTAGGATTTGTGTGTGAATTCAGTAGTTTATTACTTCCTCAATAATTCTTTTAAACCAAACATCTGTCACTGCTGGAACTGGACACTCAAAGTGTTGCCATTAAGCCACAAGAACCAATTTTCATAGAGAGCTATTTAAGTATTCTAGAGGAGCATTTTTGCATCAGACAGACGGGGTAGGGTATTTGTGATTTGTATAGTTTCAAATGGAAGGAGGAAAGAAAGTGTAACTGATAGCGTAGCTATTTCTCATGGTTGATATCAGAACTATGATGCTTGTCATCCAGTACTGGATATATATTAGGGAGGAACTCTGTTTTCTTTAGTTCACACTGAGCTACCCGTTAAAGGAATCCATATAAAACTGCTCCCAAGGCAGGAATATTTCTCAGAGGGAATGGTTATGAAATGTAGCTTTTCATAAAGTGCTATGAAATTTAAGCTCAGCTGTGGCTCCCCTTTGTCCTATTTGTCAATATTGAACTCAAATAGTGAATCAATTTCTTTTCTATGCTAATTAAGTAATAATTTTTTTCAGTACTCAGTAAGTTGGTTTTTTTTCTTTTTTTTTTCTCTTGTGTTATTATCCTAGGGGGAAGGTGGGCCTCCAAATTACTTTGTCTCATAGTAAACATTTCTACTGCTACCAAAAGGTAATATGAAACATCTCTCTGTAACAGATGAAGTAAAAGCATGGAAAAATCTGTGTCTCCAGAATATTACTCAGAATTATTATTCTCTTGATTTGGAGAGACAGATTCTATGAGATTAGAAAATACAGACTTTTTTGGCAATCATTAGTCTTTGGGCCAGTTGGACAATGACATCCTGATGATGAACTTGTACTGGCTTGTAAGGCAGATTGTAAGACTCATTGGGACACTGAAGGATTTTCTCTGTGTGACCCAAAAATTAGCTTTAAGAATGGCATATGGATCATATGCATCTATAAAATACTTATAACTTATGATACTGGTTTAAGAATGATGTATAAGATTGAGTTGTACCAATCCTAAATGGGGAATATAATAAAAATTCTGGGAGATAAGGGTTGCAAAATAAGAAATCCTTTTTTGCATTTATATCTTCATTATTCTTCCTGCTATTATAAATTATTTTCAGAACTGGGAAAAACTTTTTTTTTTTTTGTATAAATAAAACTTATGTCTTTCAGAAGCAGAGGCACCTAAAAATCTCAGCTAACATATAATGTCATACATTATGCTAAATAATCAGAATGAAGAAAGGAATTTGTAAGCATTATTTTAATGTAAATGTTTGGTTTGTGGGGATTTTTTCTAAATTAACAATATCAGAGTTTTTTTCTCAGACATGCAAAGTTCATAGTATGGAAAATCAACCTAAAAGCAAACCGGGGAAAGTTAAGGACAAAAAAATTTGAGCCCCCTATGCTTAGAATATTCCATTACGTCCAGGGAATAATAGCACCTAAGCATTTAAGTGCTTCAATACTTAATTCTTATTCAAGTTAGTGGGTTTCATTTGTCTTTTCTATACAGAATAGAACTTTCAGGTGTTTGAAGAGGAAAGAAGTATAATTTTGCTGAAGGGAATAGAGGCATTTGTATTTTCAGCCAGAATAAAATCATTGGGCACGACCGTCTACGCTCTGAAATAGAAGAAAAGACCAGAAGAGGTATGAAAGACTTCAGATTTTTTTTTTTAATTATTTCAGGTGTTTGAGTTATGTTTATTCACCAGCCAAAACTTATATTTCTCTTCTTTGCAGCTTTATTTTAAAAAAGGTTTGCTATATTGTATTGTTTGTAATAAACAAGGTGAAATTTCTCATGCTTTTCTTCCTTATGACTCAGCTTTGCCTCAGTCTCTTCTACATATAATTTAAAAAGGTAAAATACAGGAATTAGCATAAAAGATAAACACATATAATAGAATGCCAAGAAAAAATCCAAAACATACTATAAATATCCCGTCTTTGCAATATAAGCAATGAAGGATTCATTAGGATTCAAAAAGGTAGCTAATAGAATGTCTGTCCTTTTAATCTTTTAATACACTTGAAAAAATTTTAAAATGAACATATTAGAAAATGAAAATGGAAAATTAAAAGGCAAAATTCACATATGAGAAAAATGTAATGAAAAATATGCAGAGGATAATAGAATATCAACAGGGTTCTGTTGGCAAGATGGAGAAGTCCATAACCCATAACAGAAGTCCAATAATTGGCATATTGAGGTGCTGCACAAAAATTTTTAGCATGCAAGATTTCCATTTTTAAATTGTACATGTCCTTTTTAGTACAGAATTCTTCTGAAAGTAATTTGTTGCTGAAATTGCTTACAGTACAAATAACATCTTAACCTTAGACATTCTTTCTAAACACACAGCAGTAAAAAATTTTAAGGACTTGTAATTTTCTTCTGTACAGCAGCATTTTGGGAGGGTTTATGAAGTGGTACAGTATTTCTTAATGGTGAGGAATCACTTTATTGGCTACTGTAATACAGCTCTTCCCAATTCCAGAAGAAGGTATTTATGGGTGCAGTTGTAATGGTCATATGAGAGCTGTTTCTTCAAGTGCTACACAGCAAATCTCGAAACTTGAGGCTTGTGTTTGGGAAGAGAAAGGAAATTTTGCAGTAAAAGGAGGCTAATGATGAAGTCAGGCTGAGAGAGTTGGAGTTGTGTAGCAGGGAGAAGAGGCAGCTCCTGGGAGACCTTAGATGAACCTTCTAGTAACTACAGTAGGGTGAGGAGGGACTTTTATCAGGGTCTACAGTAAGGGGTAATGGCATTAAATGGAAAGAGGACATGTTTAGATGAAATATTAGAAGGACATTCTTCACTTTTGAGGGAGATGAGGCACTGGAGCAGAGAATCCGTGGATAACGCACCCCTGGAGGTGTTCAAGGTCAGGTTGGATGGCGTTTTGGTCTGGTGGTGATAGTGGAGCCCTGGAAAATGTTAAAAATAGTCTTTGAAAATATTAGGCCTTGTATTTTCTCAGATCACTGCACCTGCGTAAGCAGTATGATAAATGATATAATTGTTAGATGTGATGATTGTTTAGTAGTTAAATGTAATTATTATTTAACCATAAGAAGAATCGTCAGAAACTATGTTGGAAATTTAAAGGGGGCTATGTTTAGCTGAAATCTGTGTATACAATAGAACAATATAAGTTTGATAATTATCATGAAAGTTATATAACGATAGAGTATAAAACACGTTCACCTTGAATGTATGGTCGGAATCAGATTTGGGTGGAAATCACCCCGATTCCCAGAGCTCTTCAATAAAAAGCACCTCATATAATCGCTTCTGCGATTATGTGGTTTTGAACACTAACAGTGGAAGGTGTCCCTGCCCATGGAAGGGGGGTTGAAACTAGATGATCTTTCAGTTCTCTTCCAAGCCAACACATTTATAACTCTGACTATGATTTCTCCTGCTTGACAATTAAATGGAAAGTATAAGAGGAATTTCCTTTTTAGGGATTTTATCTTATTTCTTTGTTTTGACCACTTTGAAATAAAGTAATTGTTTCAATAAATAAGGTATTTAACTATTAAAAATATATAAACTTTATTTATTCCTTCAGGTAAAAATAAACATGTGACAGATTTGAAGATATTTTTATTTCTTCAAGGCCTATATATTCATTTAATTAAAAAAAGAAGGTTTACTTTAATTTTCTTAAGAATTTCAGAAACCATGGTGAAACTTATGAAGTGATAGAAATTACAAGAGACAATCCTTACAAGTTAAGACTGGTTAATTTTGCTAGAAAAAAAAAAAAAACCTTTTAATATATTAAACTGGTATTATCCGCTAGCCAACAACAACCAAAATGAAAAACCCAGAAAAGAAAAGCAATAAAACATGTTAAGGTTTTTTTATGGAGAGGAAATGTATTATGCTATGCACAAAAAAGACTTCATGTTTTAATGTAATGGATAACTTATTGAAAATTACTAGGCATAAAATAGAGTGGAATCAATGGTTTATACCACTTCTAGTTTCCTTGTTTTACTGAGTTTACTAATTTTTCAGAAGTGAAGACTTTTCTGAAAAGGAGGCAAAGCTTTTGAAGATTGTTATACTGTGATAATTTTACAGAAATAAATAATATAAAATACTCTGTTCTGTCAATTAAAACATCATTCTACTTGTTTATAAGAGTTAGGAAATCAGATGCTGTAGTTTGACTATCTGAATTATGAGCAAGTTTATTACAAAAATAATAGACCATATTAGGTAGGAAGACAAAATAATTTTAAAAAATTAAGGAACAATTAAAGTTTGGGAATGTTTTAATTCTAAAGATATGCACATGGAGGGAAATGAGATACTAAAATGTAGACTTTTAAGTATATTCTATAAAGATGAATGCCAATAATAAAAATGGTTGAAAGAAATATAGTTACTGCAAGCAAAATGACTGCTATAAAGTTCCTTTCTCCAAATTGCATAAACATTTTCATTTTTACAATGAAACTTCTAAAACTGGTGACTACATGTTCAATTCAGGCTGAAAATTATGCACTTTCATCTTCTTTATAAGATGCTAGGGGCATTCTACTGGAACTGAAGGAGAGTCAATTGGGATGGAGTGACACGAGGCCAGATGCAACTGCTGAGCTGTTGGATGTGGCCTGAATATTTTCTTGGAAACAAAGGGAATGGAGGAAAGATTATATTTGGCAACTTGTTGGCTAGTTATATGTGCTTTTAGTTTAAGTGCTTAAGAACATTTTCTTTAAGAAAAAACATTTTTGCCTGTGGGTGTTGGTTTTATGTAATAAAAACTGGAAAGTTACAGACAAATTTTAAAAATCAATACTGAGTGCGTATGTTCATTATATAATAGAAAATATGCTTCATCTGACCATGAACTTTCACTCAAAGCAACACAGGAACTTTTTTTGTATTTTATGTAGGGAATGAAAAGAAAACTCAAATCACCCCAGTGTTTGTGGTCAAAATAATTAACAAGGCAGAAGCTAGACCATACTGTGTTACAGGAATAGAGGATAAGAATTTTTTTTAATGATTACAGGAATTATGAAATTATTCTAAGTTGCAAAAAGGAAGAATGTGGTGTTCTAGGAGATCCTTACCTACAGGAATCTTCTGTTCCTCAGGAAATGGAACAGTGGGTGAAGAATGGCTTTATGGGGTCAAAAAAGATTATATCAGGTATTGAAGTTCTGACCAAATAGATGAGATTTGTCAAGATAGGTAAAAAAATAATATAATTCTACACAACCAGAGTGAAATCCTAAAAGTCATTCCATTTGTCTGCCTTCTCTTTCATATTATTTCAGTTAAAACAACTGAATGACATGAAACAAGAAAAAAGATATTGTGAAATTTTAACTAAATAATAAATTTGCTTTTAGTATTTCTAATCACATTGTGATCCTTTTCTGCTTCTCACATTATTTCCTTGACTCTTCCCAGAAATTCTTAAGTGAAAGCTAATTTTAGGTTTGTTCACATCGAAGGTAAGTGTGGTGATTAACAATGCACTGATTGCTCTGTAATAACTGTTTGAGTACACTCTTCTCCTTTATCTTGCTTAAGAGTTATGATCAAAGAGAGTTTCTTTCCTTTTTTTCTCTTCCAACTGCCTGAATACAATGAATCAAAACAATGTAGTCCATGATTTTCAAGCTGGCTAAATATTAGTCAGTTTAATAAGTGGTGTAATTCAAACTATCATCATTCTATTTAAATGAAAAGCTCACAAAGCACCTACCTTTCATGAAAAATGCATGGAAAATGCTCATTAAGAATTATGTGTATTGTAGGACAGGAAATAAATGCAGGGAGTGTCTGTCATTTCTGAGTTGTTTCTCCCCTTACCTTTTCTTATTTTGCTTGCATATATAACCATCATACTACAGGATTTCTTATATATACAGCTTGCATATATAATCATCATACTACAGGGATTGGTTACTACTGCTTTCAGATTAAGCTACTAAAAAAGTCCTATAAAAACTTTTTTTTTCCCTAGATTTGCCAGATACTAAGTGATTACAGAATTTTTAGAAAAAGGAAACCATGTCCTTTTTGCAATTATAGGTCTGGGGTTTTTTTGTGTTTTGTTTCTGTTTTGGTTTATTTTGTTTGGTTTTTAAAATTTTGTTTATCTTTTATCTGAAAGGGTAAAGAAATGATATTTTGTTAAAAGTTTTAAGAATCAGTATCCGGATGATGTGTTCATTTGATGATTAAATCCCATATGATTCTTTTATTTGATTATATATGACTTTTTAATGTATGGACAAGTCATCTTCAGAGTTCATAAGTGTTATTAACCTATTTTGCATGTATATATAACACAGAGATTGACACTGCCTACCTGGGCAAACAACCAGAGTAATCAGGCAGCATTTTAATTCCAAACCCCTTGATACTATTAATAGATTTAAATGCCATTAAAATAACATGAAAGAAGTGGAAACATGGACAATGCACAAAAAGAATCTCTGAAGGCAACTAGCAGAAATGAAATTTTTAGAAAACTTCATTCTTTTGGGAAAGCTTTAAGAACATTTAATGGAAATCTTAATAAATTATCAAAGTAGCTTGATTCAAAGATTAATGATTCCCTGGTGGATTAAATTCATAAAAATTATCCCCGAAAGGAAATGTAAACTTCAGGATTTTTTTTTGTTCCTGTTTTTTCAGGCATGAAACAACCATACTTTTGTCAAGCTATAGTTATAGTTACACATGAAAAATCACAAGAATGTATGTCTTAACTATAAAGAACCATATCTCATTTTGCTCTTCTCAAGGGAGCTAGTACGGATTTCAACAGAGGAATTCCCAGCAACAAAATAGCAAATTTAATCCTGATTGAATTATCTTTTAATCAACATTTAATCATGTTTTCATAATGATCTTAATGCTGAAGATGTCCTGTATTCTGATAGGCCTGCAACTACTAATGGTTTCTGAGACCTTAAAGAACTTGCTAGCCTTTTAGATTTGGAATTTTTTAAATTCTGGAAAAAAATTTTTGTTGCTGTTTTTAAATGAAATAACTGAAACAGCTAGATTGCTCTTCAAAGCATACGTAAGGAAACTGAAAAAATTACTTTTCTGTCCTGAGGTAAGCTCCTAAAGGCTATTCTATTCATTGAGTATGCAAGTTGAAAGATTTTTGTAAGAGAAGTATTCTTGTATTGCATATGAACTTTCAAAAAATTTTTCTGATTTCTGCAAAGGTCTTAATTTTAACATTTTAAACCAAAAAGTAGTCAAGAACTGTTATTCAATGGCACAATTTTACCAGGACACAGATATCTTGAAATAATATATTTCAAATATTGTTAGGCTATTAAAATGCAAATAAACAATGCCTACATATTTTTTTCTCAATTTTTTTAGGTGTTTCAAGAAACTTGTTTAGTATTTCTATCCCTGGGAGAAAAAAAAAAAAAAAACAAAACATAAAACAGTGAATAGGTTCAATCATATCTTCAAATAATAAATTATATTTTTGCTAAGAATCAGGCACAGGAGGAAGTATATATTGACCAAAACCCTAAGAAATCTCATATACAAGCCAAACTCCCAGTTTTTAATGTGATGCTTTCTTCCAAAAGAAGCTATTAACACTACAAGTTTTAAAAGGGAACAAAATGAAACAAACAAACAAACTACAAAATACCACAACAACAAATTAAAAGTTTTCTACTTGAGAGCAGCCTGAAAGTTAAGTAACCCTGCTTAAAGTTCTGCTGGGAAATTTAGGATATGAATAAAGGATTGGTACTAAAATATTCAGTCTAAATCATGATTGTAGAGTATCACAACAATACCATCATTTAAAAATAATAACTCCATTGGTTTGTCCCCGTTATCCAAGTCTTTCCCAAATACTTCATTTACCTCTACTAAAAATGTGCTTTTCTGGCCTCTTTTGAAGAACAAAATGAGGATATGTTGGACAATGTGTTTGCTAACATGATTTAAAAAAATGTTTTTTCAGCTATGAAGGGAAAATTTCAGTACTTTAAAACTACGTCCATTACTTAGTCTAAATGCTAAAACTCTTGGGAAAGCATCATTTAGAACATCTCCAAAAAATTGCATCATCTTTGAATATAAGGTTAAGCTATTAACATTAGATAGTCAGGAATACTTCTCATGAAAACAAATAGCAACTGTGATAGTCTATTCTTCTTGTGCCCATTCAGAGAACAAGGAAATGGAGGAAAGAAGAGCACAACATAAAAAAAAACCCCAAGCAGCTACAGAATTAGCAGTGGTTCAAGAACTTTCAGATGTTGCTTTGTCTGTTGGAGTAGCAGGTTTTCTGGTGACAGCCTAAACACCAAAATCTTTAATATAGCACAAATGTAAATTAAGACTTGAACAAATATTATTCAGACATCAGGAGAGTTGATGCTTCTTTTCCCCTTTCAATCTGAGAAAGGGTATTCTGAAACCTGTTGTTTAGGTGCTAACCTAAACCTTAGCATTAGTGTGGGATTCACCCTTTATGACTAAAATGATGCCCTTTTGAAAAGAAAGTAAATAATAATAATTACAAGAAAGCAAATTAAAACCTCAAAAATTTATCCCATGAAACAAAGAAAGCTGGCATGGGAAATAATGTAGGATAACCCATTCAATAATGCTGTAATGAAATGATTTATTATTACTTTAATAAAATGGATGCTTTTCTTCCTGAAAACGTCACATTGAAAATACAACTTCTAATGAAGCACACAGAAAGACAGTTGTAGAGAAGAAAATGGAAGACAGAGATGCAAAGTGAAAGAATAAGGATGAAAATAATAATACTGATAATGATAGCAATAATAAGGATAGTTTAGGCCATGGTCTTGAACACAGATTGCTAAAAGCCAAATAAAGTGCTTTAATATTATTTTGGATGTGACTCTAATTTTTGTGAACATTTTCATGTCTTGGATTCATGTCAGTGCAGAACAGGAGCTCCTATCATGCCTGCAAGATGAGATTACTTTCTTGCCCAGGTTTAAGCTAGAGAGTATGAAATGTGAGCCAAACTAGATTTACTGAATTCTCCAGGACAGAAGATAGTTACTTTCTGCTCAGACTCAGCAGAAGTAAGCATTCTTTATTCTGAAAATACTGCTAATCTACTGTTGCAAGTAGCTTTTGCATGTTACCAATATACAGAATGCAACTTAGGCAAATATTAAGAAATTATTAACAAAGTTTATGCTAGAAAAATTAGGACAGCTGAAGGAAAAAGACATTTTGTTGTCCTTTGAAAAAAGTAGCTGTTTTAGTCAGTTCAAATCTAGAACAAATTGAAATAAGATACAGAGAAATAAATTCTTTTCTCTTAAACTGTGCTTTATCTGAAATGCTAGCTCACTTAATCTTTGGCATATCGCATTTCTTTGTAAAATGTTTATTCATCCTTAAAATTCAGTTTGAAAAAAAAGTGTCAAATAGCTGAGAATTTTTTCCCTCTTTTCTCCTAGAGCCCATAGAGCAAATAAAAGATTAAACCCAAGCAAAATCTTGTTTAGTGATAAATGCTGGCCTGTAATCATGTAAAAATCTGAATATTTTTAGTGTGTACTTCTCTCTATTCTACATATCAAACCTAACTACTGTAAATGTCAAGTTTTGTGTTCTCAAATATAAAACATATTGATGTAACATTTCATGTAATCTTGTTTCAATTTCCACTTTTAAAGAAACATTTTCTTCAAATGCCAGTAATGACAGTGGCGCTGTTGCATTCTTACTGCTGCTTATAAGGGAAAAAAAGCATGTTGGAAAGAGACAACTTATTTAGAAGGGTTTACTCAAGATATGTCACTTTTGTCAGTATTTTGAAATGTCAACTGTCATGCAAACAAGCCTGAAGCAGTATTTTAGCACTTATTTATTAGATGAGCAGTAAAAGAGACACATTGACTGTTGAAAAAGTACATATTGCTGCATGCCTACAGATATGATAGAGTTATGTAATTCAACATGTCATATATGACAAAGTTACCCTACCTGCCACTCCAGCATCCAATATTTTTGAATATTTATTTATTTCAGTCACACAGACACATGTCTGAATACAATCTCCATTAACTGACGTTTAATTGGCCATGAACATTGGCAATAGGACCTAAGTCTTGAAGACAAATATATGCTTATTTCCAAATTAATCAAGCACAAACTGAAAAAGGTATATTTAAGGCTTGTATTTTGCATTTGCCTAATACAGTCTGAATACCACATCAAGCTCAACCATCAGACCACTACTGAAAAAGCATTGGAAAAAATTAAAAGTTTTTTCATCACATATGACTTTAGTAGCAGTGAAAAATGCAGAGTCTAAAATCAAAATACTCTGTCCTACACAGATTGAATTTAGAAAAACTTCTTTAAGGAAAATCTCACCTCTAAAGACTTACCATAAGGTCAGAAAGTAATGCCAAGGTCAAGAAGGGAAATGTGATCCTTGGGCTCAGAAGGAGAATACAGAGAACATGAAGGGGTATTATTTTCTCCTTGTACATTACATCACCACATCAATTGTTGGTTTTGCTTTTGGAATTTGTCAAGATTAGCAGAACACTGAACAAAGGACTCTTAAATGATCCAAAGCACAGAAAGCAAGAGTCACATCGGGAGACTCAATAAACTCTGTCTAATCAGTTTATCGAAGAGAACTCTGACAGAGTACCTGGTTATTTGATTCAGAGATACCAAAAAAATGTGAAACCTTTGAAGAGGTTCAAATTCCACCTTGTATGTAGTTGCATTCTTTAACATAAGGGTAATTAAGCACTAAAAGATTATACCAGTAAAAAAACCAGCAGACTCAGAGTCCCAAGAAACATATTAGGCAAAACATATCTATCTCATAGTTCTAAAGGAAAAATAAATATGATGAGCAGTGTTTTTTGCATTCACCAATTGTTATGCATAACTATTCTAAATGAAATGATTCAGTGAAAAATATGATAGCTCCCAAGATCTTGAATGTATTTTCTTATTATTGTCTACGTCAGTCACTAGAATACAAGTAAAAGACAGCAAGAAATATATATATATATATATATATATATATATATGTAAAGTCTGATCATCAAAGCACAGGGCATTACAAGTCACCATTCTATGCAGTGATATCCGCATATCTGCACCTTCTTATTGTTCTTTTTTTCTGTATATATCTCACATTAACAGAATATCAAGATAAAATTAGAGAAAAAATAACTGGAATTTGGACTCTTATAGTGATTTTGCAGACTTAATGGACAATCCTGGAAGATATGTATGGCTTATAATCACATGAAATCATCAGATGATAGATTTTAGAGAGGAGATCTGAAAAAGTGTAGGTACTTTCAGCTACCTACTTATCTGTTCCCAAAACTAGGTGCTAAGAAAAGACAGTGCACTAACTTAGTAATAACAGCATTAGTTCAATAATCAGTTCTCACCAAAAAAGACCCCAAAACCAAATGAAGTAGAATAATTGTTGCTAAGGAAAATGCAAGACAAAACCAGAAGTCCTTCCAGTTTTTAAATCACACTGCATCTATACACAGAACTTGTCATAAGTCATAATTATTAATGATACAAGCTATCAGTCCCTCTAATAATCATAAAACCACAGAACAGATTGGGTCAGAAGAGACCAGAAAGATCATCTACTTACAAACCCATTTCCATGGGCAGGGACAATGACTTGTTTCAAACAAAGAGAAAAAAAAACCAGAAAATAGTGTCACAGCACATGTGACAGCCAAGACTGCCACAATACATGGAATATCACCATACGGTACCAGAAGGCTTAAAAGCATTCACCCATACATCATACCACTTCAAAAGGCCTCAAGAGGCTGCCCTTGTTCTTCAGCCCAACCTTTCATCCCCTCCTGTTGATGCCTTGCACCTGTGTGCCCTCTGTCCCTTTGGTGGTTGGTCAGTGCCCCTGGGCACTCCATGGCTCATTGCTGTCAGTGCTGCTCACCTGCTGCTCACAGCTGTGCCCACTGGGGATGAGGCTCGGCCACAGCCCCACCAATCACCACAAACTGTGTGCCTTCAAAAGAGTGTAGAGATAATATAAATACTTTTGAGGACATCAGTCAAAATAGCTACTTCTCTGTATTGCATTATCAAAATAACTGTTTACTTCTATGAACAATACAACTTTGAGGAAGTTAACCATAAATTATTTTTTTTAAACAAGACAAAGTAGTCTAGGGCAACATTGCTAAATATGACACCAGGAAAACCATCTAGCAGATAATGCTGTTTCTTCTGTACTTTTTTAGGCAGCAAGTACAGTCTTGTTCACAAAATATAGTGAAAAACTGTATCTTTAAAAAAATCTGTCACTTCCCGTGCTTTCCCTTTTACCTGCATTAGGATTCAGTCTCATATAACTGATTTCTAATAACATCAAGACCTGAAATTTTTTTGGTGTATTTTAGGATATCAATGAAAATTTGAAGCCAATATCAATTAAAAAAATCCAAGTCTAGCCTCCATGAATTGTTCTATCTTTGGTAATAATACATGAAAATATTTAAATAACTCTGCTAGAGACACTGCTTTTGTTTTTAAAGTAATGCTTTTTTTGGCTCAGTTCATACTAGGTTCCACTCAGCCAGCTCCTAAATTATTCCAGCTTAAATAATTGGCAATGCCATTCATTTTCTATAATGATAATGAAGGTTTCATGCACAATTCTTCAAGCCACATAATAGTGGAAAACACATGAGCCAAATCTATCATCTTCACTGAAGTGAAGGAATTTCTGCTTCTGTCAGTGAGTCATGCTTGAATTTGGTCATAGAGAGATCCACTGATACTTCTTCACTGCTATAGTCATTTTAGGTTTATCAACAAAGAGTTTAGTGGTGCATTTTAAAATCAATGGTGCACTTAAATCAATGGTGCATTTTAAAAGTTTAAAATCAGGCAAGAGCATTAGATCTCGATTTAATTAAAGGTTTTGAAAATTAATTCTATTTAGCTATGCAAGGAAAAAGCAATTAGATGAATGAACAGACAGATTATGATGTCTTCATAAAGGCTGGTGGTTTTTTTTATACATATATCCTGTAATCAGCATAAATGTAAGCTATTCATTAAGATTTTCAGATGAGGATGAGTAGTTAAGATATTTCTAAATGTCACCACAGGAGCCAATCCACAGTGGGTTGGACATTAAGTAATGTTGCAGCAGACATATCTGGTGTCATTTTACCATTTAGGTAAGACATGACACTGACTTCCACACTGTTTAAAATTATTATGACAGTGACACACTGCAAGACAGTATTCAGGTTCTCTGCTATCTGTTGAGTATGAATGGAGCTCTTTAATGAGACCAAAAAAGAGACTAGAAGCTTTGACTAAGCCAACCATGGAACAAAAAATATGATAGCTGAATCAACATAGTGAGGAAGGATTTGAAATCTCAGGTATGACATCATGGCACACTCCTTGAATAGCAACAGTCTGTGTCTGTCATGAACTGTTTACTTCACAGGAGCTGAAACACTTCACTGAAAAGTATAGGTCAAAGTCTGTAGTCTCTGCAATGAAAAGGTGTAATTTGAAATAAGTTGTGCAAGGTTTCTGGTAAAAGAGCGTGAGAACATAGGATCCTTTACATGTTATTTTGAGCATTGGCCATGAGATAATTAGATGAGAACTCTCATGGTAATTGATTGTTTCCCTTTGGTTCCCTAAAAAAGTATTTGTCAGAAAGCACTAGAAACAGGCCACAACTTACAAGTAATATTGAAACTAGTAGCAGTAGTAACTACTAAACTACTAAATTAGTAGTAGTAAAACTTTTTTTTTGCTTTCTCAATGCTGTAAGAAGGAATTTAATAGCAAAACTAGTGATGTGAAAATATGTTTGACTCAGATTGCGGCATGCATTCTATGCTCATTGAAGGACATCAATATTCCCAGAAATCAAAGCTAACATTTTATAAGTGAAAAATAGCAAAATGTATTTAAGTCTCCATGCAGTAGCACAGCATTGAGAAGACAGGAAATTTAACTTTGAGCTAATTCTACTTTGGCAACTTGAACATGATAACCAATGGCAGAGAACATTCAGTGTCATCCTGGAGACATATTTTAATATTAAATATTTTCATTCAAAAGGAAGAAACCAAGTAATAATGATTTGAAAGCATAATGGGAATCAGAGCAGAAACAACAAGTCAATTCAAAAGCACACTTCTCAATAAAAGAAAGCTGAAACTCCAATGTAGAGGGTCCTGTCTACCTCTAGGCTGTGTCTGCCCCTGGTTCCCCTCCCCAGGCCTGACTCTGATCCTCACTCACAGAGTGATGTCCTGACCCAGCTTTAGCTCTGCCCCAGCTCCAGCCCATCCCTGGAGAGGTGCCCCACGGTGCCCAGGCCTGCCCTGTCCCTGACTGCAATGGCAGGGTGGGCTCTGGCTGTGAAGCAATGCTCTGTCTGCCCTGGTGGATTGCCCATCACTCCCCACACCTGGCATCCAGGGAGCCACTGTGCCCTAGCACTGGGAATGATATGCCATTGCTCCCCTACCATTTCTGCCCTTACCTGTACACACTTTTAATGGCTCCTGTGCAAAAAGCATAAGCATAAAGACTGGTCTATAAGTCTAGTTACAGGGGAGGTCAGATTCTTTACTATACCTCTGAGGGATTTGGAAGTGTCTAAAAGACAAGTGTAAACAACCATAGGCTTCCTCAGTGATAAAGCCTCCCTAATCTTGCAGCAATTGCTGCCTGTAATACCTGTCAGAAAGATTACTAAATAATCTACTTCAGAAATCTCTGGGATGGGAGAACATTGAAATCTCCAAAAAGACATTATCAAGCAGCAGACGAATTATGTATATCCCAAGCTTTTACTAAAGAAAATACTAAAGAGGTCATATTAAAGTACAGCTTTAAAGACTATTATATTTTGTAAAATATTTTTCTGAATCAACTTCTCTTTTTTTACTCAACTAAAATTTAAAAGTTTACCCCAACTAAAAATACACAAATTTTTACTGTACTAGACATTGTGTCAGTAATGTCCACTGGCTACTCATCCAATAACTGCAGTTTCCATGTCTCATCACTGTCAACATGGCACTCTGGGCTCTGTCAGCATGGCTGTGTCATGACACTGCTTTCTGATCCCATGCATGTTTTGGCAAAATAATAAAAGGTCGAAATAATCTGGAAATTCTACCGCTATTAAAAAAAAAAAAAAAAAACCAAAAAAAACCCAAACGTAAATAAATCAGGAAAACCTCCATAAATTAAAATTATCTTTCCACTTAAAGGAATACTGCTGTTGCAATGCAGCATTGAGTGGATCCAGAGATTAGGGAGAGATATGCATTTGCTACCTAACATATGTCTGCACTATCTGAAAACCCTTACCTGGAGAGATGGAAATTTTAAAATAATTACAAAGGAGTTGTTTATTAAGCAGAAAGTTTAAAATTCACACCAGACTTGATAAATCTGTATATATCATAAGTAAAACTGGTACACATTTGGTAATTTCTGGTGAGAGATTATTTGTTTACTGATGAGCATTGCATATCTGAAGGCTTGATTCTTCTTTAATTGATACTGGACAAAAAGGAGGTAAGTCCTTATGTTTTACTTAACATAGAACAAAAGTCCAGCCCATTGGATGACACAAGACAAGCCTGTGAATATATGATAGTATCCATAAGGTCTCTGTGATAAGAGCCTTCAAATTTCGGCACATAAAACCACTTGTAAACTATTTTCCTTTCCATTTGCAAGCTGTTTTTCATTCATCTTTATGCATGAAACAAAATTTTATATCTTGCCTAGGGATGAGAAAGGGAAAAAAAAATAACCTGTATTGGCTCTTTACCATGCTAAGTAGGTTATTTTGGAGAATAAGCTCTTATTTTTTCTTCATGGGCTTTAGTCTGGAAACAGGGTCTTTAAAGTAAAGAATGTGAAGAGGAAAACAGAGGATACACTGAAAACTCTCTCACACACAGTTTTAATGTCTTGCATTGCATGGCTATTCTTCAGTCCACAATGTGAATATTGTGCACCTGAATGTCTACAGGCCATAGCAAACAGCACAGCAGTAAAATCAGCAGGACTGTTTCATTTCATATATCATTCACAGCTTGCTGCTGTGATTCTAAATCTGTCCATAACTTTCTCATAATGTAAGAAGGACAAGAAGTTGTAATTGGCTTCTAATCCTAAGTTTTCCAGGTTTTTTACCATTGCATTTTCTTTCTCCATTGGGAGGATGGATTTTTGAAGTTTGATCATCTAATAAGAAAAATAAGGAAATGTAAAGTTGGGATCTATAAACATTTTAACATTTAAATGTTTTTGTTTGCACAACAAGTGGTCAAATATTTATGGGATAACTGGGGACACAGTTTGAAATTAACAACTGGATTTTAGAGTATGAGAATGAAGATACACACAAGTAGTAGCATAATCTATCCACCATTCTTAGTATTTACATGTACTTCATTGCTGAAAAAAAAAAAATTAGATATCTACTGGCATCTTGGAAAATTAAATTAGATGGTAAGGTATCAAGCTTCCAGAAAAAACAAAACAAAACAGAAAAAACAAACAAACAAAAAAGAAACAAACAAACAAAAACCCAAAGAACAAACAAAAACCCCAAGCAAACAAACACAAAAAAAAAACCCACACAAAAAAACCCAACCACCAAACCAACACAAAAACCAGACAACTGACATAAAAAAATTATGCTAAAGTTAATATTTTAAATCAAACATGAGTTTTGTATTTTTTAGATGAACATTTGCCAAATACAAGTGCTGTTTGATCTTCAAAGACAACCTCCTCAGGGCACAAGAATAGTCTGTTCTTGTCAGGCAAGTCTGGGAAAAGGTCAACAAAGATGAAGACTGAGGTCTTGACTGAGCTCAACTACAAAAAGGAAGTATACAGATGACAGAAGTGGGGACAGGTTACATGGGAGAAATGCAAAGGCATTTCCCTTCTCATAGGAGTGGATGGAGAAAAGCCAAAACTCAGTTTGAGTTGAAATTAGCAAGGGAAGTGAAGGGTAGGAAAACAGCTTTCTGTAAGTATGTTATCAGGACAAAAATGGATGGACCTGTTGTGCAGTGGGACAAGGGATCTAATGATATGGGTCATGGAAAAGGCTGCCTACTTTGTGTCTTTTTTACCACTCAAATAGCACTTAGTTTATAAAACACATTAAGATGGGGGTCAGCATATTTGTATATAAATTAACTGCTACCCAGGCATGATCAAGGTGTTTATACTTCATTCGGTTTTAGTCATCTAGTTGTCAAAGGCTTTAGAATTCTATCCATGGCTCAAAGTTGAACTTTTGGTTTCCAGAAATCTTCAAATCATTTCAGAGTTTTGTTAAAATAGGATTAGTCCAGTTTCTCTCTTAAAAATAAGCAAAAAATATTTTCTGGGAATTTGGACCTGGAAACTGCACATTCTTGTAGCTCTAATCCTAGGTGACTTTGCAAAACTCTTTAGATTCCTAGAAATCTATAAAGTCAAAGGTCTAATACTTGGTTAAAGGGGGGCTGCGATAAATAAGGGAATTGTTTATTAGGTTTTTTTAACCTTTTTGTATATTTCAGAATTTAGTCCAGTATTTCATTCTGAAACATGCACAGTTAACCTCCCAGAAGAGGGCTTCAAGTTCTGGTGAAAAAAGTGGAAAGATGTGCTATTTTATTATTACTCGTATTTCAATAATTTTTTTCTCAGTATCTACATATTTTTACAACAGCACAAAGAACAGTAATAACAGCACCATCACATCATGCCTACTGTTGTTTGCATGAGAAGAGATGAAGGAAATAGCTACCTTACTTAGGAGCTATTATTGTTAACTCAGGATATGCCACTTTGCCATTGTGTTGAAATGGTAGCTTTCTGATGTAAAGCAGCCTGGAGCAGGATTCAGCACTGATATTACTTATTAGATAAGTAATAACATCGAGGACATGGGGTTTTGAAGATTAAGCCCTGCTGTGTGCCTAAGGGCACTCTAGAATTATGAAATTCAACATGGCATATGTGGCAGGGGTGGGTGACTCCTTTTAATTATGTGTGCTTTTGGATCAAGGCATCACACAGAACCCTTAGTGATAGAAACTGGAGCATGAAACCTGCAGTCCCACAATAGTCTAGGAATTCTGTTAACTCATCAGGATGTTGAATAATCTACTGTAGGCCTACAATGGAAAATAATAAAACCTAAAGAACTTTCTGCTATTGTTAATAAGTATATTTTAAGTTACTTCTAACATCACTATTGCTTTTAGAAACCACCAAATGTAATTGCCCATTTGGACAATGTAGTCAAAGCAGGGCCTTCTGACACCTGGATGTTTTAAGATATCCCAATTAAAATGTTAATTCTTTATTTAATTTTATTTGCTAATATCAGCTTTCCTTAAATCCAAGTATGACCAAAACATTGCAATTAGTAACAAAATTTAGTAATATTTTCATAGAATATCCAAACACAATACATTAGCATTTTATATAAACATGAGAGTAATGTGGCCACAGAAGGGAAATATGTATGTGTGATTGCACAAGGAAGCAATGAAGAAATAAAAAGTAACCAGACAAATGCAAGATAAGCACAAGATACCACGAAGAGGTAGAATATCTTGGACACGCACACCAAAAAGCTATGCTGGAATCAGAAAACACACATTTTTCAGCCTAGGGACAGGGAGGCATTAGACATCAGAATTAAATATAGAAAATGGGACAAGAAAGAAAACAACCCCAGCTTGGTTTTCTTTCAAGGAGCACTCAAGCCTGGTTACCTGGCCCTTGATTGCCAGGCCTATCCAAGCTCTAGTTGCCACTGCTAAATATTTTGCTTGTTTCATGGCATTGTATATTCCCATATAAGTTATAATATGGTTGCCAAAGACAGTTTGTGTAAGTAGTGATATCAATTTATAATGTGTAAGAATTAACCATTGTCTTCAAGTGAAAGGGTATTATGTGAATTTGACAAATTTGCTTCAGCCAACACACCAGGAAGCACCCTTCATTCTTTGATACAGTCTGCCTTTAACAATCAGTAGGATACTTAGAAACAATGTAAAGTGCATCACCAGAATGTAGAGAACTTTTCTCAGAATCATCAGTACAGTTCATGAGGACAGATATCAATTTTATTTACACTGACATTTATCTTAAGGTTATTACACTTTATATTGTTCTGTATATTTTTCAAAAGTGGTACAATTTTAGTTGTTAAGCAACTAAGAAATAGCATAGGAAGTTTATTGAGCTTTTAGCTTTTCAAATATAAATTTCACAAAACATTTTCTTTTTTTTCACAAAATCTTAAATTACTTTGTAGAACTGAATTTAATCCTGTAGCTTTGTTCAAATAGGAACTATTCCACACTAAATTTAGAGAAGAAGATGGAAGAGCAAAACATTTTCTTGATTTATCTAACAGTATGAGTCTGCAGCTGAAAACCCAAAAACTGAATTTCTGTGTCTTAGGCTGAAGATCTCTCCTCAGCTTTAAAATAAATAAACCATAAAAATGGCAAATCTAGTGCTTTCTGGACATGTTTAGTTTTTAGTAGTTTCATTATACAATCACAGCTGAAAAGAGAGGGTTGTCCTTTGTTTATTGTACTGAAACCCAGAAGGATTTTCAGCACTTTTAATTATCTTTTCAGTATGCTGAATTGCTTATGTGTGTGAAGGCTGAAATATCAAACTCAGGAGTCTTTCACAGTATAGATAACCTTTTTGACAATTATGTGCTGATAGTTTTGAAGACTCCATTTTCTTGTACCTTGTGTGGTCTGATCAGTGAAAACAAAATGTATGGCATGCAAAACATAAGGTATAAGTGTATGGTATATTTGTTGACCCATTATCCATAAGTGTATGGATAGTGGGTCAAAAAATAAAGCAAATGGGACATTAAAAAAATTGTAATGAAAAATCCATTATTCTGAATTGAAAGTGGATTCCACCAGAATAGTACAAACTGCTACTTCAAGGAATACAGAAAGGCTAACCTATGTGAGAATTTGGAAAAGTGACACCTATAAAGGCACTTAGACACTTGAAAGTATGATTTTTCCACAGTATATAAAGTATGAAAGATTGATGTTAAAACAGGTGTGGGGAGAAATTTTCCATTTTAACTGATTTACATATAAGTAATTTCTTTGCAGTACACATCAGCCATAGATGTTAAACCTATGCTTATACTGGAAAAGTTATAATGTGTTTAGTTCCTTCTATACTTCTTTACAGACTTTCATTATCAGTATATGTTTTTAATAAAAATATTGCTATATTTGAGCCGGTTTTTTAAAAGAAAAATTTTATTGTGATAAAATCCTTCATTCTCTATATTATATGAATTTTCTGGAAAAGGTAACATTGTTTTAATAAAATAAAGCCAAAAGCATTTTGTTTCACATTGGTCTTCTGCTACCAATAAATATCAGTAAAGACAATAATTTGAAACTAAAATTTCAAACCCCCCCCAACTTCCCCAGTAAACAAAAAGTTATTTTAAATATTTGAATGTTTTCTTGGTTGATTTGTGGTTATGAGTTCTGCCTTACTTGTTAAGCAGATGTACATCAAGAAGTCATAACTTAAGACAGAATGCCTATTTGCAAAGAAAGACAGCATTGCTGAAACTGGACTTCTGTCTCTTTATATTTAAGAAGATTACAAAAATTAGACAGCCAGTCTTTGAAACCACAGTTAATGAATTACTTAATCTCTCTTTCAGCAGCTTCAGTATGTTCCCTTACTTTCTTCCAAAGATCTAATCATATGCTAAAATTTAAAGTCACTGTAAGGAAAGTGTATAAAACCTGCTGTGGTTTATATAAGGCTCATGCTTTTTTCTGAAATGGGAAAATATAAAAACAAATTCTGCTTACGTTTTTGCAAAAGAGGTGAATAAACAGGACTTTATGTTTAAACTCCATATTGTTGTAGTGATAAATAAATTGTGGGGTTTTTTCCCAGTTATTTTGCCATTTGAAAAACAGAACTGGTTTAAATTTCCACTTTTTCTTTTGTTTTAGAAATGTATAAACATGGTGAATATGGAAAAATAAATTAAAAATAATGGAGTCATAATTTCTATGTAGAAACAAACTGTTTACAAAATGTCACTGAAATTCAGCAGATTTTCTATAGCATGTTTAAGGGTGTACAAGTGCATATGCACTTACGATTTTTCTATTTAGAACTTAATGACTAAATAGCTCACAGAAATCTGGCTCCTTGTAAAACACTAATATTAACAATTTGTAGACACAATTTGCTGACTGAACATCTTGAGTTGTCCTGCATACTACCATGATCCAATCTATTTTGTAAAGTTTTTGTTCATTTCTTGCCAAATTGTATGGCAAAATTTGCAACAACCCACTGCTAGAAAGTATCTTCTTCCAAGATATATTTCTAACATGGATTCATAAGCACAGTTAGGGAATTTTTGAGATTTATGTTTCTACAGTCCTTATGTTGCATTCTTTGTGTGTGTGGAATGTGAATATTTCAATCATCTTTCAACCTTTGCATCTCTTCTACTATTTTATGAGTTTTTGTTCAAATTAAATTGAAAAGAAGAAATAAAATAAATTCCAAACCCTCAACCTTTATCAAGCTAGTATCAAACCTGAACCTTGAAGATCTTCTATTCTGTGCATATAGGGAACTGCATTTTAAACCAGGATTGAAATAATTCTCAACTACTGCCTACCCTCAGAAGAGCAGAACCCATCTCAGCATACATAGCAGGGTGAACAGTGAGCTGACAATAGAGGACTGATATAAATTGATTATTTTTCAGGTGAAGGCAATTTTCTGAATACCCAAAAGTTAGTAATGTCTCCTTCCAAGTACGCATATCAAGAAGACAGTAGTCAGCTCATTTATCTTTGTCCAAGATTGTTAGTATTTTTGTATTTTGTTTTATAATGACACATTTGCTCAAAGGTAGAAAATCCGCTTGTTTTAGACACATCAGACTATTTCTGGACTTGCTTCTAGATATAAAACAATCCATGCAATCCAGTTCCTAACTGAAAATGAAAGGAAAAGAGTATGTTTGAAATCATGTATAGGTGGGACTGCTATCAGTACCCATGCTAACACCAATCAAGCAATGCTTTATTGATAAAATTTTAAATTTCCATCATTCTTATTTGACTATAGTTTAAAATCATAAAACTCATCTTTTACATGTTCTTAGGGATCACTATATTCCTGAGATCATTCACAAGCATAAACCATCCCAGACATTAATACTATGGAACCTTTATCATCCTTCAGTATTAAACAGAAAAATAATATGCAATCACTGTGAATCTATGACAATCTAAACAAGAAGTCTATTCTTCACTTCTCAGAAGAACAGTAGAGAAGGCACAAGGTGCAAACATATTTTTTCACCTGTCTCATTCTGTCCTACTTTTGATATTCTGGCAGAAACTACTTAAATTTAAACAGTCTGTTTTCAGTTTAATTTTTTTTTCACACTTTCTGGAAAATCCAGAGTTGTCTACTGAGGACTTCTAGTTTAAATGTCCTCTGCACCTTGAGGCCTGTCCCCATTTTATGAAATAATGCACATAAAAGCCGTTGTTTTCATCTCTTTGCCAGAGAGTATTCCTCTATTTGGATCTAGGGGTTTAATGTCTCTTTGCACTTAGCAAACAAATAGAAAATAAATTAAATACATCTTGGCAGGCAGAGCCAATTCCAGGATTCTAAATACTGAAAAATAATGTCATTTTGACCTTAAAGGACTTATATTGTCATCCTTATTGGAAAGGAACAATTCCACTCTGCTGTAGTATCAAAATACCGATTCGAGTTGAGTCTGTGAAGAAATACAGGGGCAGAGGTATTTGTAGCCAAAGCAGGTATTTGACACATGGAACTCCTTTTATTGCTTAGGATGTGGGCAGCAGCTGGGACGAGCTGATCCACAGTTTGCTAGCTAAGTTTTTTCTGTGTAGCAACAGAAGCAGAAAGCATTGATCTGTAGAATCATAACATAGGTACCTTTACTGAAATACTTAGAATGGTTGGCACTTATTCAACTAGTGAAATACACATTAGTGTAAGCCTAAAAAGTATCTTTGTGGATGGTACATTATGCCTATATTTGTCGCATTTCAAAAGTCATCATAAAGGTTTTGCAAAATATTAGGACTTGCTATAGGTCCTTGTTTGAGAAAACAACCAGCTCAAATGCATTTACAAATAGAAATTGTATAGGAGAGATAAAATAAGACAGAGGTATTTTTAGAACTTGAGAAGGCAACCTTTTACACTTACATTTTGCTATAATATTTGTTAGACAAATGTACCATGCTAACATAAGACAATATATCATTATATTTATGTCCTTGTATGAGGTTTAGCTAATGGAAGAGACTCTGAGAAAATTCTGCAGGTGATAAGGGAGACCTGTGAGCATAACAAACATTGTACAATCTCACAAAAATTACAGAGTACCACGAGGGATGGTTCCATTTTAGAAGTGCTTAAGAGGGAGTAAAGTGACTTCTGGACTGATGTCCGAGCCCATCCTTATCTCCATAGTCCAGCTTGGAAATTCCAAGGCTGTGTCTGACCCCAGTTCCCTGCAGTGGGACGGATCCTGATCCCCACCCATCAGTGATATCCCAGTGAAACCTCAGCCCTGCACTGGAGGGTACACTGGCATTCTGCTTCTGGGCCCTGCAGAACTCCTTTATCTGTTGAATTCTGTGAGATCATCTCTTTGAAAGTCTCAGTCTAAGGATTACTTCAGTCCCTGACAAAAGGATTGGGGTAAAGTTAGAAGTATTTCAAAATTCAATTAATATGCAGAATGATTTTGTGTTTATAATTTTACAGTTACATTTTCGGTAAGTGATGTTCTTAATTCTATGCAATGAATTATGTAGTTTGGTTGTGTAGATAATTTGACATAATTTAATATGAAATATCAAAACATGTATAAAAAACACAGTCAGTAGTGTCATGGAAGTAAGAGCCTTCCTAAAGTGGATCACTATATGTCTTTTATGATCACTGATTATAAAATGCCCCCACAAAGCTAAACTTACACCCTCTAAGCATTTATTGCTGTATACTTCTGAGAACATCTAAAAATAGAACATTTTGGTAGTAGATCTGTTCTAATTCTTGAAAGAAATAAAATTAATATAAAACGTTTCCAATAGCAACTTTTAAAAATTGTACTATTGTTGAGATCCTGCAGCATCTATTATTGCACTAACAAACCTATGGATACAAGAAGTTTCTTCCTACAATTGTTACAAATAAATATCTTGTTTACTTATGCATATAAAGAAAAAGATATAAAAATTTTTGTTTATTTTGTTTCCATTCTTAACATTCTTCTTTTCTTTTCTGATAACCTACCTGTCTGCTAGTTTTCTGACAATAACAGGCTACTGGTTGGCCCGAGGTTGGATTTTTGAATACTTGCCTTTGAATCTTCCAGTCTATAGTCACAGCTCTGATCCAGTCATGGGAATAGTAAAATAATATTCTATCTTTATATAAAGGAAATGTTTGACATTTAAATTTACCTGTGTAGCTCAGAAGCAGAAAATCCAACCTTTTTGTCATCAGCAAAAGGGCAGTTAATAGCAGTGTCTGGCTAATGATTCAAGGAAACAAAACAAACCAAAAGGAGCATGTTGATTTCATTTATCCTATTCTTATTAATAATAATAATAATACACATATGTACATACTGGTTTTGTTGATATGAACTTCTAAATGGTCATCTTGCATCTATTTTTAAAAGTAGTGTTTTCAGAAAATGTAGGGTAAAATCTATTCAACTCCATAAAAAATAATATATTACTCACAGCCATAGGATTTAATTACTAAATTCTGCTTTAAGTTATATTAATATTACTTTGGATAATAATAATTGAAATAATTGAATAGAATAATTGAAAAGTATAATTGCCTCTTTTCAGTTTCCACATTGTAAAACTTTGATTGTAAAAATTTCATGTAGTGTTTTAGAGGAAATGACTAAATCAACAAGCAGAAAAAAAATCCCACATTGTTTCTGAAAGATGAAATAAAACCCTCTCAAATTCTCACAAGAGACTCAACATCTTTTTGATTCATAGCAATTTGCTCTTAAATATTACTTATTTAGGAAGTACAATCCTACAAAATTTTTTTCAGTTGACTTTGTTTTTCTGCCTGTATTATAGATGTTTACTCTTTTTAGAATGGTGAATTCAGTTAAGCAGTCATATATAAATCAATAATAAATTTAGATTGTCTCTTAGTTTTAGTCATTGGGGAAAAACATGCATGCATAGGTAAAACATATATGTGTACAAGTATATGTTGCTGATTGGTGAATTTAGATGAGAATAATATGGTATCAAATCCAAACGGAGGATGACATGAGTCTATATTGTATAACATAAAATATCTATTTTGAATTGGCTTGTTTTATTAAATGAGAGAATAGAGTGATTCACCTTCTGAGTCCTGTACCATGGGTCTCATCAACAGTGTTCAAAGAAAACTCCCTTCTGTTTTGTCATCTTTAATTTTTGTGAGCCTACATTCTCGATCCAGCTTTGAGAAAGATTAGATCTTTTCTTTCTTCTGCTGGCAAAAAGCATCAGGAGAACAGAGCTTCAATTTGGCAGACATTCAAAAGTTTCAGGGTTTAAAATGCTTGGATTAATAGGGCAACAATCAAACGGGTTTTACAGTCCAATGAGAAAACAAATACAGAAATGGATAATCAGCATGGGGTAGAAGCAAAAATATGCTGCTGATTTGAAGCATATGCAATAATTGCACTGAAAAAAGATTAGAATAAATTCTGCATCTCAAATGAGATTTGGTGAATATTTTAAATCAGTTCATTTTTTAAAAATGCATGACTAAACTCCTACTGTTACCTCTGCCTCAAACCCAATATTGAATGAGACGTTTTTCACTTTACCTGAGTCTGGTTAAGACGACAGACTGGGAGTCATTTATAATGGGCTGTCTCTCAGCTAGCACAATGAATTTGAACAAGAAATCACTAGAACTAAATATATTCTCCTTAGAATCAGAAAGACAAGTATTTTGTCTGAAAATCTTTGTACCCAAATCTCAAGATTACTAGGCAAAGGAAATTTTAGAATACAAAATAAGAGAGCTATCTATTGGTGAATATCAATAGACTTCCTGGAAAATTATTGGAGGATGACATAAATATTCAATACATATGCTGAAAGTTAAATTTCTCTATATAAAGTGGACATTGAGATTGTATTAGCTGTTTCTCAGTCCCTTTTTGAGCTGAAGAAGAAGCTAGTAGCTCTCACAGGTAACTTTTCACTATAATTTTCTAAGAAATAGAATTATATATTATATTATATATTATTGGGCCTACAATGCCAACAAGCAGAAATGAAAATAGAAAGAGGTTTGAAATATAGTATTTAATTGAAATTGCCTTAAGATTCTGAAAAAATTGATAGTATTAATTATAGAAACAAGTCCAGAGAATCATTTACATTGGTACCAAAATGATTTTTTCAAGAGTGTTGATATTTGCTTTTGAATAAACCCCTTAATTAAATTGATGATATAAATTAAGGGATATATTCAAAAGCAAATATCACCAAAACATTACTCTTATTAATTAATTGTCCTCAAAGTACTCTAGACATGAAATAAACATTAATAATAACATTATTATTTTCTCTATTTTCTTTTTTATATAAAATATAGAAATTTTCATTTCTAACAAGTAGATTACTTTCTTATTTCTGCATGGATATATTGTGAAACAGTTCCTAATGCTAGTTAAAAATATTTAAGAAAGTCTGCCTAGTGCTTTTCCTGAGGATTAAGGTAGTAACCATGACTTGGGAGAGTCAGTTGTTTGAGGCAAAGCTCTTTAGGAATTACATAGGATTGGACTTTAATTTATATTGGTTTTTGTTCTTTAATTCATCCACACAGAGAACTCTTACACTTTCCCTGGGAGAAGCTGGAATGCGTAGTACTCCTGTATTGAGTATTCATGGAATATTTATAGCAAGCACAGTAGTATGAAAAATTTTGTTTTAATCCTTAATATTCTGTATGGAATTAAATTCCTAATATATTATCTTCCTAGTCTTTCCCTGACAAACTTTTATAACACATTAAATAATACTAAGATAGAATATTTAAAATTAATATGCTGAGCAATGTAACAAGCTTAAATAGAGTGGATTTTTGGACAAAATCACACAGATCATTTGAGAAGATGCCAAAGGATTAAAAATTACATTGGTTATTTTAACAAAATTAGAAGCCAGTTATTGAAAGTCAGTCCAAAATAATTGTGACAGCAGATTTCCTTCATAGCTGTAGAGTATCACTCAGATATTCAGAAGTGCAGTAACACAGGAAATGGTACACAGCAGGAGATAACAAAAAATATTTATAATTTCATTTTTATCTGTAACCTGCAAAATTGTTCAGTTTTCAGGAAAATAAAAATAATCTATTGAATGAGGCCAGGTTTATTTGCCCTCTAAATAAAATTAAAAAGCAAAAAGAAAGCAATCATAGTTTTTTAAAAATATAACAGCAAAAATAAGGCAGATTGTTTTTGTTTAGACTGAAATAATGAATATGAAATTTTTATGATGCAAAGTTTTTATTACCCATTGCACTTGCCCAATGATCATGTTTAATAATTCTAGCTTCTGGCCCTTGTCTTGTCAATCCCCACACATTTTCAGAATTGATCTGCATATAGTCTTAAGAAAAACTTAGAAACTGTCAGAAGTAACTAGTTTCCATATCCTTGTGGGAGAAATAGGAACCTAAACTTACAAAGTCATCTTTGTTTACTTCTTTGAGAGGTAATATTTAGTAGAACGATTTTTTTTTCTACAAAAAAGTTGCCTGTGTCATTAGGAAATGTTCTTTTTGCTTATCTGGAATATTTGAATATTTTACTTCAAACCATTGTCAAAAATAAAACTAATCAAAAAACAAAACAATTTTGTTTTTCAGAACACAAGACAGTTTCTATCCTATTGGAAAAATTCTTCAGAGTTTAAATTGGATTAAATCAGTAGGAGACTTTAGATATTGGGAGGGAGCAATGTAAATGGGCAGGAATTACTCTAAGTCCCATCAGAAAGTAAGGGAAAATATCAGTAGCTCTCTGGAAACCTCATATGTTAGTCACACCACTTGAGTCATATAAGCTAACAAGGATCAACCACCAACTGAGTTGGTAATGTGTTTTCAGAACCCAGCACTATTGTACAGGAACTGGTTAAGTACTCAGAGATGAGAGCAGAAAATGAAATTTGCCAGTTCTTTCACAGACTAAATGAAATTAAATCCTGCATTTACCATTCACTTACTTTAGAAACTTCTGCTTCCTTACTTTCCTAGGAAAAAAAATGAGAAACTACATTATTTTGATTGTCTTTCTCATGATAATTTAAGTCAGCATGCATCTGACCTTTGATTGATATTACTTAGCATATGATCAATTTAATTAGGCATTTTCTACATAGAAAAGCTGGATAAACCAGTATCCCATGAGCAAAAAAATTTAATTTTGCTAGTAAAACCACACCTGTGAAGAACCCTTGCTTCTGCTGAAAAGTGTATTTTTGGTTTAACATTAAACTTCACTTCTGAAATAGGAATTTTTACTTGGAGTATTAAAATAGCTTTAGCTTATACTTTCAGAAAAAAGAATAATTCCCTCTTGAGGGAAATTCGTCACCTCTTGAGGAAAATATTCCACAGTGGACAACAATTTCACTGACATACTCACATATAGCAATGTGGCAATAAAGGTGTGGAAGGAAATGATTAAATAAGGACAAGAAAGGTGTTGAATCCACAAAGGTACAGTAATCAGAGTTTAATTAATCAACATTGGAATTAATAAGACTTTTCATGTCACTGGACTCCAGTCCAAGTCCCTGGGCTTCAGTAAGAATAAGGAGAATAGGGAATGTATATAATAATTACCAAAAGGAAAGAGTAAGATGTTGGATAGTGAATGTCCTTTCGTAGTCCTAAGTCAGACATCCATTTTGTTTTTGTGTCCATAAGCAAAACAACTACGAAAGGAATAAGAGAAAGAAAAGGGGTGGTTCTTAATTATCATTATACTGAGTTAGAGAGAAGGAAGAAAATCAAGGGACGTTACAAGAAAAGAAAAAAATTAAACACCATCATAGTCATTAAAAACTATCCAGTGAAAGAATATTTCTATTATATACCACTTGATTTCCCTTCCTACACTTGACTTGTAGTTTTCTTTTTTTATTATTATGGATTGAGATGGCCATGATGAGATTTTATTGATTGCTTTTTGATGGTGCTTATTGTAGGTTTTAATTTCTGGAACTGTTCTCAAATTTCCTCTTCATCAGGCTTAATATCACATGTAATTTGATTTTTCTAAGGAGTGGGTGGCATTTCACCTGAGTTTGAACTGGTCTTTAGTGATCTGGGATTGCAAATTCTTCAGGGCAGATTTTCCACACAACAATAAGTTATTAGTGCTTGTACCTGGTGAGAGCTGAGTGCTCCAGGCACTGACAATTGGGCTCTGAGCTTTTTTTTCCTGTTTTTGTTGTTGTCATTCTTCTTAATCTAGAAAATGCAAGAGACATACAGCAATAATTTATCATTGAACCCTTGTAAAACACTGATTTTCCTGATGAGAGTAAAGCTTCGTCAAAAGTAATTTTCTGTAGACTCTGTCAATGTGTTTGCTTAGAGTTTGTACAAATCTTTACTATTTTTACACTGTGTGAGTGGGAGATTGGAGACAGCAAAAAGCATATGGGTATAAAAGTAATGTTCATGTTTTCTGCCTTTTTGTTATTTCTTGCCTTTCCCTTCAAGGAGATCTCACACCATAAGGATTGCCTTCTGAGGACTCAACTTCCTAACTTTGTTCAGTGATCCTAGCTTTGCCTTTGGTTAAATCAGGCTACAAATTTCACAACAGGTTTTCACGTGGTGCTATCATTTGTCTTTCAACAAAAACTCAGGTTCTGCAGAAAGTTACTAATTTCTTGTGTTTGAATGACTTCAGTGAAAACCATTTTTGAAGCTATTTGAATTTTATTTAAATAGTGGTGACTTTCAGTCTTCTATTTCTTTTAGTAAATATCCAGTTAGTTATGCAAAAATGACATAATAATCAGCTTTAATCCTGGTGGTATCCCAACCTTTATTACATTATAATATCCTTGATATCACTCTGTTAGACAGCTGCATTAAAAATAAAATGCCCTTGATTTGCACAATACATTTTAGCAGCTATAAAAGTGAATGACAACAGCTCAAAAGAAAATGTAAAAAGAAAAGGTCAAAGATAATCAGGATAATCAAAAGAAAATTAAATTAAAAGAAATTTTCCAATAAAATTGGAAAATTGTTTAGCTGTTGAACTAAACAAGGTTTCTTGTGCTCTTTTTTGTTCTTATATGTATTGTGAGTCACCCAGAAAATTATCTTCAAATTCACTGTAAAAATTATTTTTTGCTTTTTTATCGGTACCTGCAATACGATAATTTAATACAATGTGCATTTAAAAGGTAACAAATGAAATTTCACAGCTGGAATGGAATGAGGTAAACTAAAGGAGGAAAAGGAAGAGGCATTAAGGGAATAGATAATAAAAAAAAATACATATTGAAAGTATCTTTGCCAGCCTATACCAACCAGACAAATGGCACAACACCAGGCATATGTCAGTACAGTATCAAAGTCGTTGGCTTAACTGCAAAGACAGACATCTTCAATTTATCTGCACTTGTTTCACCAAATATAAATAAAGATGCATATCCTTGTTTAGAAGGTAGGTGTAATGTAGGCAGATAAGTAAAAAAATTCCCTGCTGTGGATGTATACGTCAATGATATCTTATTTGCACCTACCTATTTGCTTGACTTTATGTTTACACTTTCATCAAAACTATAAAAAATACCTAATTAAAACCTCTGGGTTACTAGGGTTATGAAATTTTCTAATTTGTTGGTTGGTTTTCCAGTGGGATTTTTGTTTGCTTGTTTGTTTGTTTGTTTGTTTTTACTTTTTGAGATAGAATTTAGGCAGCTGTCTGTCTAAACCTGATTTGTAATATAAATCTAGTCTGAAGAGCAAGGTACTCAGGAAACACATGGTGCATAGTAACCTTGGAAACTAGAAATCTAAAAGAACTGCCTAATGAATTTGGAAGTTGAGAATTCTGCAAAATAAAACTGATATCTTTCTTTGGACTTGAAATTAGGTTCAGATCCCCACATCCCTATTAAGTGAACTTACTGTATTTTCTAGTATGCCCTAAACATTCAATAGCACTTACCTTGATGGCTCACTAATACAAACAAGAGACTTCTATTAAAAGGGATTTGCTCCAGGAGACTTACTCCCACCTTTTTGTGATTTTTAGAGATTGGTTTTCATTTCAGTGCTGCTTTAAGGTAATTCTGATTGAAGCTAGCCTGGCTAACTTCTAATTCACATCAATATAATTTCTTTTAATTGCTTTCATAAGCCTATGTGGGGGTCATCTGTGCTTGAGTACAAGAACTCAATACTTTTCAAAACAACATTCCAACATCTTTCCAGTTTCCTAAATCCAGCACACAATATTTTGGAATATAAACCATGCTGAACTATAGTGCTACATGTCTATGTATAGCATAGTAGTGATCAACAAAACTATGGGGCTTGGGGGATGAGGGGGCAAATCTCTTTTCACACTCTGCATTTTGCACAGCACATGAAGGTGGAAATGCATGAATACACACAGTGATGTGCACTGCTAGGACAGACCTTGGATTGATCAGGCATTTGCAGATCTTCTGCTAGAAACAGAACTAGCTGTCCGCTGAGGAAGAATAACAACTCACTTGGAATCTTTAAATTAAATATCTTAGAAACAAATCCAATACAATACCAGGGTAAGGTAAAGAAAGAGAAGGGTAACACTGCACATGATGGCAAATCTAACAGAAAAACAGAGAGAATGATGACTGGATGAAAAGGCAGGTGGAACATGAGGCTGCCCTGCAGGCTGTAGTAAACACTGAGACCTCATGCTGATTCCGATCTTGCCAGGAGATGTCAGTTTTTAGTCGAATCAGTAACTGGACAAGGCTGTTATGTTGGCTTCTGATTTTGGTTCAGCAAGAACTTCAAAATAACTTCCCTTCTGATTCAAGAAAAAAACATAAAGCAGATTTACAGATGATGAACATGTTATTTCAAACCAATTTTCCTTCTAAAAATATTGTTTCTAACATTCTTTCTAACTTCTGACCCAGGAGAGACACTGCAAAAACACACAAAGGACTAGATTAACCTGTGAATACCATCAGAACTGTTTAAAAGTTAAGTAAAGCTGAATTTTTTTAGCTTCCCTGTTTAAATTTTCATTTCTACATTTTTCTTTTGGTAAAAGAGTATTTCCTGTGCAAAAAAGGCTGGTGCTTTGATTAACCCAAATGTGCCTCAGAAAGATAAAGTTGTGCCCAAACCCTTTCAGAGATTCCAATAAAAAAGATACATCAGAGTAGTTTGGGAGCAGGTCTGGATTGTTTTATTGCTATTTTGCTTGCTTGTTTTTGGTTTGGTTTTTAATTTTTTTTTTTTTTTTTTAGTTATAAGCTGCTATATTCTTTACCCTAGGATAAATTCTAAAAATACCAGAACATTCTCTTGAAGGAAAACTTAAAGAATATTTGACATTGGCCATCTAGAAATGCTGTTATTTTTTCATAACAATGAATTTACCACAGCAAGTATCTTCAGCTGGGAAGTACTTTGACTATATTACTGATTACCATGTCATATTACATGACTGTAATGTAGTGTACTCACCATGGCAATGTAAGTATGCCAACACTCACTGTTTTTGTAAAATAGTAAATAAAATCTTTTATGGCATACTTTATGAAGTCCGTTTAATGTTTTTATTATTATAGGTATGCTGTTTTCTAGAATTTTAGCCTTATAAAAGTGTAAATATGGCCTTTAATTCTACTGCATGTTTTAATATTCAGTGTTTCCTTGTAAATGCTGATTTTTCATTCATATCAAAAAGAATTAAAGGACACCAATATATGTTATCAGATTTGATGAAAAATATTTTTTCTCAGAACATTAAAATCAATATTTCTACAGTCTCAGAAGAATTAATCTGAAAAATAAGAAACTACAATGTTAGCTGCAGCATGTTGAGAAATTTTCTCAAGCGCATTGAAATAAGTTTTACCATCTTTGAAATTATTTTTAGCAACTTGAAATGTAGATAAATTATTTACAAGAATATATATTGTTGTTATTTTTGCCACTACTTCTTTATGCTTTTCTTCATTTATATCTTAGAGTTCTCAATAAGTTTTGCCTTCTCCACAGAAAGGCAAGATATCTAATGAATTGAATGACACAACTCACTGCCACTGAAAATAAGTAATTATGGGTAAGTTTGCCATATCCTGACTAGAAAGCCTCAAAGGTTAGAATCTGCAATTCTCAAGGTATACATGGAGCAGTTCATTGTGAAAATCTTATACCTATGAAAATTGAGTAGAATTAAATTACCCAGACATCAGCAAAAGGGTCACTTAAATGCATGTTTGATGAAAAGAACAAAGGAGATTTCACTGGTAAAAGTGAAAGAAATAAAATAGGAAGAATAAAAATTAAAATATTTTTTAAAAATATCGACCAGTTTCTGAGAATGTTTCAGATGCAGTATTAGATTTAGCTTTAAAATCCAGGACTTCATGTTGGTTGAAATAACAATATATCTATCTGCATTAACAGTATCTCTTCCATTGTGTCTCTGGCATGGATGTTTGCCCTTCACCAAATGCCTCTTTCACATATACAGTGTGACAGTATCTGCAGTCTTATCATCTAGATAATTCAGCATTTATGTCATAATGTGCATAGTGCTTTTAATACATGAAGCATTTGGAGATCTGGGAAAGTAAAAGAATTTATACCTATAAAACTATTACTTTTCGTGGTATTAGAGGTCTGGGAATCTTTAAAACAGTAAGACACTTTCTAAATATATTAAAGATTTGCAAGGGAATTTTCCAGCTACTATATCACTTATTGCTTAAAACAGTAGTACCTTGAACATCTTTCAATTTCTCTTTCATAATCAAAGTTAAAAATTCATGTTAGACCAGGTACTGTCAATTAATCTGCACATCAGGTCTAGATATAAGCAAAATGAATTTAAAAGCAGTGAGATACATTGGCTTTAGTGACTGACAGAAGGCCTAGTTTTTATGCTGTTGACAGATTTTAGAAACAACTATGTATTTAAAAGGTAAAAGTGCATGTTGGTAACATGAAAAAGCTAAAACACAGGTCCTGTGAGGAGAAGCCGAGGGGGTTGTCTAGACAGGAGAAAAGGGGCCACCTTACTGCTCTCTACAGTTACATGGGGTTGGACAGTTGTCCAACAAGCAAAAGGACAAGAGGAGATGACCTCAAGTTGCACCAAAGGAAGTTTAGATGGGACACTAGGAAAAAAATTTTTCACCACAGGTGTTGCCAAGCTCAAAACAGACTGCCTAGGGAAGTGGCTGAGTCACCATCACTAGAGATATTTAAACGACAGGCACATGTCCCCAAGTGCCATAAAACTACTCTGGTGGTGAACTTGGCAGTGCTAGTTTACAGCTAGTTTACAACTCAATTATCTTACAGACCTTTTCCAACATAAATTATTCTATGATTCTATAACCACATTGGTGCAATTTCCAGGGGTGATAAAACTAAAATCCATCATGTTCTTGTTTCAACTACAAATTTAACTTATAAGTTAAAAAAATACACAACTTGTTAATATGTCTGGCCAAACATAGTCTTCTACACATTTTCATCATAAAGTGTAGCTGATCTAATAACCTTAATTTTGAAACTATGCAATTATAGCAATATAAATAAAATTCACTTCTTACCTAAAGTATAGAAAAAGGGTTTTAAGTAGCTAAACAGATATTTTGCACTGTTCATGTGTGTTTATAGTGAAATTGTAATAGTAGCAGCAAGAAAATAGTATGTATTTTTCCTGTGTCAGACAGACCCTTCAGATGAGTAGTGATGCTAAATTCTATTAACTAATCTCAACAATTTTTTTTTCCTTCTTTTATGTGCAGAATTCTTACACAGTCCTATGAATCTGACAGTCACAGTGGGTTCTCTTTTCCCCTTGAGCCTCCTAAATGTGAACATCTTTTTCAATTTATGACACGTTTGAGAATTTTCCTTCCATAGTTTTTCTCCTTCTTACTCACAATATACCTCTTTAAGTCTGGCAGTTGAGCCAGTTTTTCACCTATATTCTATATCTTATCAGTTTAACGCCTTGTTAAAATCAAGATGATGTAGATGACATCCAGAGCTCTAGTTTCACATTTTGATGTTACACATTGCTACTTCATAGGAAAGTATCAGGTTGACCAAACCCAATTTACCATGATGTATTTTCAGACACTTTATAGTCCTTCAGATACTGCTAAGATCTTTCATAATTTTATCCAGGGGCTGAAATTATCTTTGTGCAAGTTTCTCTAAATACCATAAAATGGACAGTTCGATGGGCAAATGTGTAAATGGAGAGACAACATTGCTCGAGTCAGGAAAGTAAGAACAGTGCTCAATATCCCGGACAAGCAGTCCTGTCCAATTTGTCCTGTCTAGGAAAACAGCAGAATCTTCAGGGGAGAAATATACTTTTATAGCTAATTAAATATTTAGAAAAAATCCTGACTAAAACTGTGCAACTACAGCAATCTTCATTCCATGTTTTCAGCAGATGTGACTTGGGATGAAGATTGTGCATGCGATCATAGAAATTCTGCATTTGTATATAAGCAAAGCAGGCTGAAACTGATGTAAAGCAAACTTGTGAAATTATTTAATTTTAAATTCCATGAACATAGACAAGATTTTTTAATATGATGAAAAATATAAAAGGCAAGAGAAAGGACTTTCCTCTCAGTACTCTTTTTAGGCCATAAATTTTGAAAAGAGTGTCTCTGCAAAATCAACACCAAAATTTATTTGATCCAAGTACTAATTTATCTTTTATTACTGAAAACAATTCCTGATTAAATGAAAAGAATATCTGAATTCAGCTTGCTGTTTACCTCAGCTCTTAAAAAAGGCTGCATTTTATTCAAAGACTAAAATGTCTCCATTTAATTGATGCAAAAAAAATAAGTCAAAGATTTTGTGAGTCTGTTTTTTTGAACCGAGTTAAATGCTCATTCTTGCAGTTTATAAAGAAAAACAACCAAACACAGAATTGTTAAAAGAGTTTCATCAATGTGATCACCAAGCAGAGTCATATAAGTACCACATAATAATTACCTTATTAAGCCATAACATAGATTTGCTAATACCTCTCACCTATACTTTTGAATATTTTAGTCCAACAAAATACCTATGTTAAGAGCTAAAACTCTATATTTTTGTTTATAGGGTCAGATTGATTAATAAAGCATAGAGCTCTAAAATGAGTTACCAGAGCAGTCTTTTGATTCTGTCAAAGCCAGATTGTTTAAAAGTATGTTTGTAGACTTCATTTGCATATTTGTGTACCTACATTAAACAAGTGCAGATGTAAAAAATTACCTGTGTCTTGAAATGAAAGTCAAGGAGATATAATGTACTTCAAAGGATTGCACTTGATTCCTTGTCATCTAGAACTTTAGTTGATTCATTTTCCATTTTCTAAGCTGGCTGCTGAGTTCATTTTACCTAAATTTGAATTCATACACTGCAGCTGATCATAACAATATTACCTTTGCTTTCATCAAAATGCATTGTAAAAAATTTATATATATATATATATATATTAAACATTTTATACATTTAATTTAAAAAAAAGTTAAGTATTACCTATACACTAAATCTTGTTCTTTAAAATAATTGCAGGCTATTTCACTGCAGTGGTGAAAATGGTACTTAAGAAAAGTATATATAACCTATGAGAACAAGAAAATTAGGGAAGCCTGTGAAATATGTTGCTCTTCCCAATGATCACAGAATCCTTTGATCTGTAATTTGAAAAACACAGTACAACTTGAGAAATTAAAGTCAACATAGAAGATAAGAAGAGGGAATGAAGAAAAAAAATCAATTTTCTAAATCACTATATGAGGAAAAATAAATGTGCAAAACTCCACTATGCAATTTTACACATTGTACTTTACTCTGCAGAGGGACAGACTTTTTGGAACACAACAGAAAATGAATTTGTTCTTGGATTTAGTTCAGAGAGAATCATGAGAGCCATTTACTTCTGATGCAGTTCCAGTAAAAGGGCTATTATGCTGATTGGCATAAAGTTCATCAGTTTAAATATGTAACTTTTATTCCTGAGTCATCATTTGAATAAAAATTCTTTATGACAAAAAATGCCCTAAATAAATGAAAAAAATATTTTAAGATCTACCTGCCAATTGTTTTCTTATGTCATCCAAGTAAAGGATGTGCAATAAAGCTCACAAAATTCTTAAAATAAGAATTGGTTCAAGATTTCAGTACTTTCCTGCAAATAGTCAATCAAACTCTTCTCATTTCATTAATATAATTGGGTCTACTTTAATCTTCTTCAAAGTTATCTTCGCTTCTTCTCTTTAAAACTTTCTCAGATACTATTTCTTGTGATTCAGGTGGTGAGTGATTGATGTATTAGAATTTTAAATCTTGAGACAACTCTTTCATTACCCAAATCATGATCAGCAGAACATATTGGGAGTCATGGAATCCCTCTCTGAATCTGCTTGTGATAAAAATTCAGTCTTAAGCAAACCCTCTCAAGTAGCTAGAGACATTAAAATGGCACAAGAATCTGTAACAGAATCATGATGAGATTTCCAGTTGATTGTTATCAGATACCAAGGACAATCCATGATGCAGTGGGGCATAGATAATACACAGTGAGTCACTGGGTAGCACCATACAGAGTATAGGACATTATCTGGATCACCACCAGTCCAGGCGCAGATGGAGTAACTAATGTCTTTTGGAAAAGTCTTTGTGGAAACCATCCAACATTATTTTGTTGGAATATTTCCAGCAGTTTGATTCTTGCTTTCTAATGATGCTATTGACTGACCACAATGATGGAGCTGTTAGACAAAATATTTATTGACCTTAGAATAACATGCAATTTAAACATCTCACTAGAGCTTTGTATTAGGAAATTATGCATCATAACCAGGTGGATTAAAGTGATTGTATGGTGTCATAAAGTCTTAAAGTATGCAAATGTCAGTAATGCCTATGATCTACATAGAATTTGTTTTTAAAATGTGAAACATAACTAGAAAAGTAACAAACTCCCTAATGTTGCTGTTCTTTTATAAATTTATTTTAATCTCAAGAATTTCAACAACATCAACTACAAGGTCTTGCACTTAAATTGAAGCAGTCCCTGATATCAATACAGATTGGGGGATGAACAGATTGAAAGGCACCCTGCCAAGGAGGACTTGGAGATACCTGTGGATGAAAAGTTGGGTATGAGACAGCAATGTGCATTTTTACCCCAGAAAGCCAAGGAGGTCACACCCTGGTGATGGAAGACAAAGAGAAAGCATAATTACTTAATGCTTTATTTGCTGCTGAGCCTGGCCTTCAGGAATAACAGATGTTGAAGATAAGAGAGGAAGGCTGCAGAAGTGAAGACTTCTTTGTGGTTCGAAATAGGTGAGAGAGATTCAACATCCATAAATCCTGGGCCCTGATGGGATGCACTCATGGGCCTGAGGGAGTTGGCAGATGTTGCTAAGCCACTCTTCATCATCTTCAAAAAATAATGGAGAACATGATGAGAAATGCTTGATAACTGGAGGAAAGAAAATTTTACTCCCCTCTTCAAAAAGGGAAGAGAGGAGGGCCAGAGAAACTCGCCAGTCAGTATGACCTCCATCCCTGGAAAGCTGATGGAACAGATCATTCTGGAGGTCACTACCACGCGTGTAAAAGAGAAGAAGATCATTTGGAGTAGTCAGCATGGATTTACTGAGAGGAAATTTTGCCTGACATGATATGGCATGGCAGTATGGGTTGATGAGGGAGTGGATGTTGTCTACTATAGAATATTAATCCCGATGTTTCCGGGTGTGTTGTGCCTGGCTTCATCTAGCCCTCGCTGCTGGACCAAAGGCAGCAGCTGTGGTGTTTCACCTCAGAGATACCTTTGGCCGGCTGGATGCTGCAGCTGGGCACTCGGAACAAATCCAGGCAGAGTAGGAACTCAGTTTACCTCTGGTGGAAAAGGCAACAGTGAAGAGAAAGGAGCGGGCTCTATCGTAGAGTCTTAATCCAGAGTTTTATTTCAGCATGGTAGACCTCTGAATGTGGTAACAGCTCACAATAGAACCCCGCCACATGGTCTCATGTCCTGTTAAGCCCCAGGGACAGGGGGAGGGGAAGGGACAGGTGAGGGCCAACCAGGTGTGAGGAGGGGAAGGCTCAAGGGATAAAGACACTTGGACAGGCCAATGAACCTGCACCTGAGGGGCATCTTTTGAACTTCTGCTAACCACACGATGCCCTTGCTGGAATGTTAAGATTGATGGACAGCTCTTAGGCAGGAGGGCAAAAAGGGGGAGGGGGAAGGTTGGCACACCTGAGGGGGTTGAGATAGTTGAAACACGAAATCACACTGCAACAGTCTACCTTGATTTCAGCAAGGCTTTTTTTAGTCTCTCCCATAACATCCTCCTAGGTAACCTCAGGAATTGTGGGTTAGATGAATAGACAGTGGGGTGGATCAACCAGCGGAATAAAAATGGAGGCCTATAATCTGTGGTGTTCCCCAGAGATCAGTACTGTGTCCAGCCTTATTCTACTTGTTTATCAGCAGCCTGGACCAACAGATAGAGGACAGCCTAAGCAAGTTTGCTGACAATTCAAAACTGGGGGGAGTAGCTGATACACCTGAAGGTTGTGCTGCTGTTTAGCAGGAGCTTGAAGGGCTGGAGAGTTGGGTGGAGAGAAATGTAATGAAGTTCAACAAAAGCAAGGTTGAGACAGTTGGGGTTGCATCAGCTAGAGGAGACAGATCTCTTTCAGACTTTAAAGGAAACTTCTTAGAAACACAGAGAATTATAAAAAAAGCCTGTGGTGACAGAAAAAAGGGTAATGGTGTTAAACTGGAAGAGGGTAGGTTTAGATTAAACGTAAGGAAAGAGTTTTTTATAACAGTTGTGGTGAGACATTGGAATAGGTTGCCCAGAGAAGTTGTGGATGATCCACCCCTGAAGTGCTCAAGGCCATATGGGACAGGGTGTTGAGCACCTTGATCTAGTACTTTTCATGTCAGTAAGCTTGGACTAGATGATCTTTAAAATGTCTTTTTCAACTCAAAATATTCTCTGATTTTACAATAAATGGAAAAAACTTTTACCTTGAAGAACATAAAACTGTGAGATAATTTTAAATTTTACATTAAATTTAATGTATTCCCATTACATAATTGAATTTGATCATAGAATTCTGAAGTATATGAATGATTCAGGGGAGGAAACAAATGAGATAATGCATGTTCAAAAATATACATTTCATTGTATGTGGATGTGTCCAAAGAAGAGCAAGGAAGCTGGTGAAGGCTCTGGAGGAGCATAAAGGAGGTTAAGGGAAGTTATTACTTCCCTTATTATTATTACCTCCTTTTTTACATAAAGGAGGTTATTACTCTCCATGACTACCTGAAAGGAGGTCGTAGTGAGGTGGATGTCTGCTGTCCCTAGTGACACAAGCAAATGACCAGTGAAGGTTTACAGTAGAATAGAATAGAATAGAATAGAATAGAATAGAATAGAATAGAATAGGAAATGTTCAGGATGAACCCTCCAATCTAATTGAAATGTTCCTGTGTATACCCCACGAGAGTCTGGCTGCCAGAGCGGGGCGAGTGCTTAGTGCCAGCATGGCAGGGGGCAGCTCTGTCCTGCTGGAGGCCATGAGAGTCCTCCTTGGCACCTTGTGGGAATGTTGATGCCAGGGCCAACTCCATCTCCGTGGGTGCTGCTTTTGGCCAAGGCACTGGCGCTGTGGCTCTATAATAAAAACAGGTAATAATCTTCCTTTAACAGTTTATCACAGCACAGCGCCAGGTGGGACAATAAGATTTTTATATGTTGGAAAATTAATTCCAAATTATGGAAGATTATGATTTTTTTGAACACTTCCAATTCTTCTATTAAACATATTTGAGACAGTTGAAACAATCAATGAATTATGGTATTGTCTAAATAGTAATGAATATTAATAGTATAAATTTAGTGAATCATATATAAATTTCTCTTTATATCTGTACAAGTTTTTCTGCAGTTATTAAGAAAATGTTAAGTTTACCGCATACAGTAAAACATCCAAGGTACAATAAAGAGAAAAGGAAACCTATGATGATTCCCATCTGTATTGATACTTGTTTTTATAACTTTTAATTTGTTTTTTCTCCACATAGCTATCAGTGACATACATCAAATAAACAATTTATTTTATCCTGTTTTTCCTGGTTTTTTTTTCTTAACTGATATGTAGTTTTGCATACATAATGAAATAAACACAGATTCATACTGCTGTAAAAAATGCCAAACTGTGAAAAATTAAAATATGTTACACAGAAACATATAGAGTTATATAGAAAGTTATCTATAATTGCTTTTGCTTTACCATAAGCATAAATAAACTTCCAAGCTTCACAAAGCAGTGAATTTGGTACAGTTTTGAATGCAAATATATTGCCAAATGTTAGTCATTAAGTATTCAACAATATCTCAGACGTACCTTGAAAGACTGCAATCTGTTTTATTTAAAAAGAGAATTTTAATAGCACACCTCACTTCAAGAAGTTCCCTGGAATTTAGATGATCTTCTAATAATCACTACCAGAAAAGAAACAACGTGTGATAGTGCAGTGCCTTTCAATTGCACTGCAGTGTCAGCACTGGAACTGTGCCCAGGTCTCAGTAGCTGTTCTCTAAAATGTGCCATAAATTGCACCTTAGTTTAAAGTATGCACTTTCAGTGTTATTGAAGTGTTATTATGCTCAAATGTAGCCACTGAGGGTTTTGGGCAAGGAGAAAAAAAAAAAGGTGGCAGAATGAAAAGACAGATCTGCCTACTTTTTTATACTCTGTAATTTTATTCATGTCTTTGCATTAAAAGAGAGAGGAGTCAGGGCAGTATTTGTCAGTGTGTCCTTAAATGTACAGAGAAAAACTGATATTTCAAAATGCAGAGCTCATTTTAGAAATTATATCATACTCCTTCATCTGTTCCTTTTCTCATTTGACCTATTTAGGCAGATATAGAGTTCCCTGCTTATTCTCCCACCTGGTATCTTTAAAATTACTTCAGAAGGCCCTGCCACAGTCAAAACCAATAGACTGAAGCAATATATTAAAAAGAACAACTTCACACTTCAAAGGATTCTTCTGCATTAGATGCAATGGATACAAACACTTCTAAAATAATGGCCATGCCACAGAAATTTGGCTATTCAACAAGTATTTCCTCCATTTTAGATTATGCCATCAAGATCTTATGTCATTAGCATCCTAATTTTTTTCTTCTTCTTTTTGTATACATTTTGTACATTTTTGTACATACAGTGTTCTCTAATTATTTCTTATTTTTCCTTTGACATTTTTGAACCTGAAGACATGGATATATATATATTTCATCATATATAAAACCAGATTTTAGAGCATATGAAAAAACTTTCTTTGAATAACACTTACTATTGTTCTTTAACAAGTAGCCTTACCTAAACAAATCCATATATATTTATGAAATATTTTAATTATAGATTCACATATGATCTAGTTTGTATAGAGAACCACTTATTTATTGTGTATGGAAAAAAACCTCCAAAACTATTATTGTTTAAATAGTTGAACTGAGAGAAAATTGTTTTCCTCATATACCTTTGAAAGACCAATATGAACAATTAATTTTCAGACTAATTAAGAGGATATTTTATATTTACACTAAAAGAGTGTCTAGTCCTGGTTGTATTCCATTGAGAAGAAATGGAAAATGGGAATGGGAAAAATGAAAAAAGGGATAAGTAGTCTGTGAAACAATGAATAATATTACATCCTGTAGTTTTTGTGAAGAATTCAATAGATGGAGAAAACAAGAAATGGGCCAAAATGGAAAATACTACTTTATGCTGCACTTTTGGAAGAGACAGTGTGTTTGTATACTATTTAAATAAAAACACACACATAAAGAATTAAGGAACTGCTGTATAAAGGGAAGAAATAGGAAATCAAATATTTTGAATATATGAAAATTAGTTTCAACAGAATATTTTTCATTCTCTAAAACCATCTAGCCAATTATATTTCATTGCTAAAATTCATTAAGATTGTTTTAGTCTGTATTGATTATAATGATCCACAGACATTGTGGACCAAGGCTAAAGAGGCTATTATTAAAAACAACAATGCTCTTCAATGCTAAGGGAAAAAAAATCTCGTATTTTATTATTAGCTATAATTCTAGTTTTTGACCTTCAAAACCAGTAGAAGTAAATGAGTTTTCTAACGATCAGTTATCCCTACTTAAAATAAATAATTTGAAGGATTCAAAGAACTAGAAAAAAAATTGGAACTCATCATTAAGGGCTCTCCAAGTATGGCCATTTACTGCTTAAAATATCTCCTACAACATCTTGAACTCAAATTGTTTAATATCACTTCTTTAAAAGCCTATAATTTGTTCTAATATTTTTATTATACTAAGGACATGTAGGCACTGCTGGCAAATGCGTTTTGAGCAGCTTAAGGAAATATTGCTTTCAAGCTTACGGGCAGAGTTCTGTCTGCCTACAAGAACAGAAAATATTAGGGCTCATATCCATTGTGCAATTCAGCATTTTGAATATCCTTGTTAATATTAACTACTTTATTAAGCTTGACTTTTCTGGAAGTGTGCCACTTGGATACAATTTCATTTGCAGCACAGATTTATTCAGAAGAATATAGGTCTATTTGTTCCTGTTCAGGTGGCAATTTGGAAGTGTTAGCCACTGATGGAAAAAAATCAGACCCTTTTTCGTGTCCACAATGCCTAAACAAAACATTAGTTTGCAAGTTACGGTTAATAAATTGATAAACAATTAGAGAGCTCATGGGAAAACCTGCAGAATTAGTACTTTTTCATGAATTTCAAAATCTTCAATTTCATAGCTGGAATGGTACCATCAGAGTGGATATTTTTACAGCTTTCAATCTGGTTCCTTCTTCTTCAATTTATTATCAAAATCTCATTAAAACTAAAAGTGAAACTGAGTACTGTGCAAATCTTCAGTTAGTGCAATAGACTTTCATTCAATGGAAAAGATGGGATGCAAGATTCAGACTTGGTGATTGACAGACATGCACTGGGGATCTTGCAGCCTTACAGGATCAAAGGAGATAAGAATTAAACTGTGAAGATCTTCCTGTCTCCATGGCAGGAGAAGTATTTCTTTATTTCTTCAAGTATTTCTACTTGAAGAAATAAAGGTGAATGGTAGAGGAGATATCCAAAACAGTTACTGCATTGAAATATATCTGGATGGGCAGAGAGATTTTGACAGCTGTATGTGAGACCAGGAATGAAACTCTTATAATTTGACACCAAAATCTCTGTGACAATCGTTATTGTGAAGGTAAGATCTATTCACTTGATTAGTAATTGTATAAGGAAATTATTTAGGTAGGCTTTTAAAATTTAGTGGTCTGTAATGCAAAATAAAAAAAATTAAAGGCTTGAGATCTCTGAATTTTAAGGAGAAGAAAAAAAAGCCCCTTGTTTATAAAAAAGATTATTTTACAGAGTGTTTTGCAGACAAAACAACAGAGAGCTACCTACTGTTGCAGTTCCTTGTCTGTATCTCAGTATTTCTTCCTCAACATTTGATATTATCTCAGAGTCAGACATGTCAATGTCACAGAATTTGTATTTCTGAGGCATTTCTGATGTTCTAAATGGGAATTCAAGATGGGTGATGGTGTCATTTGACTAAATTCAAATGTTCCTGATGGAAGCATAGATTACAATCTTAATATTTGGAAGGAAGCTGTTGGCTTTTCCTTCACTGTCGTAAGTAGCATAAGAAAAGAAAAGAGTTGCTGATATACAGACAGTGTTGTGGCCATGGAATAAACTCAAATAAGGTGCAACTTAAAGTTGAGTGGTCATGGTTGTGAGCAAGAACTGTCATCAGAGCTAAAATGAATCTGACTTGGTGCTCTGGGAAAACACCTTTCAAGGTTTAAAGCTGAGTATGGCTATTGAAGAGAATTGAATCTGAAACAGGGAAGGATCCAAGAATATGCCACTTGATATTAGAAGCACATTCGTATCTCCACCTGAAAAATAATCAGTCTTGTAAAAGGGCTCACTTAATCATCAGGGTACAGAAAATTTAAATCAGATCCAAAATCTGTCCTTAAGATTATAATCTATTGCAGTAGATGTTATAGCTGGCAACATTAACAATGCAAGGAGAAGAATGAGTTATAGGAAATGGTAGAGTTACTAATTATCCACAAAATTATTAAACTGAGTAATGAGGTTTTTTCACTTACTCAAGTGGGAAATATAATATTTCAGGCAGCCCAACGGATAACTTTCTGGAAAGCTGGCAACTATCCAAGTTTACTGTAGATTGTTCTTTCTGGGAACAGATGTTTTGGGAAAGATTTCATCCTGTGAGAATGAGCACAAGCCTGAGTAATGCTGAAAAGTGAATTGTCATTGAAAATATTACCTAAAGACGCTGAGAAATAGGAAAGTGGATCAAAGCTTTCCAAATGGTGACAACACAAACCTCTTCTATTTCAGCAAAGTGATGGGCTACCAGTAAAAGTGAGCTTGGAAGAAAAGGAAGGGAAAAACTGTTGGACACCCCCCCCCATACTGACTGCATAACTGAGTAATTAATACTGATGTGTACTATATCAAATATTGGTAGATAATTTTCAATGTGATATTTGTGTAAGGTCTTGCCACTCTTCCAATATCTCTATTACTTTTTGCATCAGTTTTTCTCTTTCCTCTCTTTTCTCTTTTCTTTTCTTTTCTTTTTTCTTTTCTTTTCTTTTCTTTTCTTGACTTACTCATTGGAGGGCTGCAACCCTCTCTGCCCCCTGCACTTCCATCCTGAGAAATTTAGTTAGAGACATCCTCCCCTACATCTCCACATTCCTTGAGATGCAGCCCTTGCCTGTTGGGAAGCACAGAGGATTTGTTGTATTTCACTAAACCCAATGGAATTTTTGATAGGTATCATTACACACAAGATATAGGTGTATACATTGTCTTACTCATGTGTGTGTGAATTGATGATGACAATATTGCTATGTCAAATATATAGTTAAATCAATCTTATAATTTTAGAAAACCCTATTGAATCACTTTGTAAATGTTAAAGTATTCAGTGATTAAGTGCTGCTAAACCCTTCCACACCCCTATTTTGCATCCTTATGCTTTGCACTCTTGCCCTCTTTTGGCATTCCTCACTTCTGTGTATATGATTCCAAATTGCTTCTAGTTTTATCTTCCTTTCTATATTTTTACCTGTGTATTAGTGATAGAGAGAACCTTGCCATCAAACTTTGGGAAGTCGTATTTTCACAAATTCATATTAAACCCTGCTTTTACTCTTTGACAGTGTTTCTTTTAAGAGCCATGCCACTCATTCACAACACATGTATCATGGTTATTCTGTCATATTTTTAATTCACATGGTTATTATCATGTATCAAATAGGGATGCATATGTGAGAGAGCTGTAATTCTAGAATTGACAATGGCAGCATAACTACAGGAGATCTGCAAGTTTCTTTAATGAGAAGAAAGGGTAAACAGCTTTTGCAGCAGGGATCCTGGCTTCTTATTCAAGTTTGAAGTTCTTGTTTTTTACAGGGACTGTTATTATACTTTTTTTAACAATGTGACTTGAAGACTGTTAAGATTTGATTGTAAGATACCATATGCTGAAGTCAATGTTTAACAGTAAATGTGAGGTAGAGAGATAGAAAGAAATAGAAGAGGGATGGGGGAAGAAACAGAGAGCAAGAGAAAGATTAAGCAGAAAGATAGCAGCACCACCACATGGGTTCCACAGAATCCTGGTGGTTTTTCCCCTGGTCTTTTCACTGGTGGGGGTCCTAGAGACATTTTTCTGGAAATACCAGAAAAACTGTCCATGGGGAATAGATGTAATTCCCAAAGCTTGGGCCGCCAACTGTTTCTAAGCAGTTGCTTCCTTTCCAACAGTTTGCCAATAATTGTGCAAATGTTTTTCTGGACAGGTTACCCAGATGTGCCTCCCCACACCTGGAACTAGCATCTTGCTGGTTTGCTGCCTGTGCTTATCTCAGTGGAGATTTGTCTTATCTTACCCAAAGTTCCTTCTGTGACTCTGACAGTGCTTTGAGACACACGAGTACTTTCTTTAAGACCTCACAGAGAGAAATATTAAGTTCCTAGCATGAAACCCAACCAGAACAGAAATCCTACTTTATTGATAAATCCTTTTCACTCACTTCATTTTCTTTATAGTCTGTCAGGCTTACCAGGTACACATAAGCTAATAATCAGCACTATTATTTCCTCATTCTGCTCTACATATCTGTCTGCATCCACTGACAGTAATTTAAAAGGTTTGAAAAAATGCACTTTTTGCAATTCGTGAGAGTTCATATTTCAATACCCCAACAATTTAGAGGAAAACCACTGTTTTTACTTAAAATCACTCTTATGTTGAGCATATTTCTATCTTGTATATAGTTGTGGAAATAGTTAAGTTTTTAATATTGACATAAAATAAATTCATGAGTGTACTCATTAAAGATTGGAGGACAAGGACATATAGACATATAGAAAGATCAGTCACTAGACTGCCAAAACTTTTAATTGTAGAAAGAAATAGGGTGTTTTTGGAGACATGTACAGAGAAAGAATGTAAATCATGGATTGTCTAGCATTTTAGTACAATAAAGAGATAAAAGCATTTATATGCACAAAGTATTTTGTACAGTTGTCCTTCAAATACCATGTCAAGCATGGGAAATGGTAATAAACACCAGCAATTCACTTAAACCTGTATGATAGCAATGCAGGAAACAGAGGCCAGGTCTCTTATGGCAGGTCATAACAAAAATTATTATTGGGTTCGGCTATTAAAACGATTAAAGTTATTAAAATTAACTCTATTGGGATAGGTTAATTTTATTCATAGCACCTGGTATGGTGTTATCATTTGCATTTGTGACTAAAACAGTGCTGATAACACACCAATATTTTAGCTCTTTGTGAACAGTGAGTGCACACTGTCAAGCCAATCTCTCTCACACTACCCAGCCAGTGGGTAGATTGGGAGTGTTGGGAAGGGATGCAGTCAGCAGAGCTGACCCAAACTGGCTGAAGAGCTATTCCATATTATATGAAGTCAGGATCAGCATTAAAATCTGGGGGAAAGAAAGAGGGAGAGGAAGGAGGACTGTTGAACAAAGACTTTTGGAATTAGAGCACCTGTCTTCCCAAGTCACTGTTGTACATGACGGAGGTTTGCTTTTCTGCAAATGGCTAAACAGTCGTCTAGTGATGGGAAGCAGTGAATGAATTCTTATTTTGTTTCACTTATGCATACAGCTTTTGCTTTACATACTTGTCTATATCAACTTTTGACTTTTGACACATTTACCATTTAAATACTCTTCCCCATACCACTGAGGATGAATGAGTGAGCAGTTCTGTTTGGATAAGCTTCCTGCTTGGGTTTAACCCCAATATCAGTAAAGGAAGATTAACAGTAGATTTAGGTATTTGTGAGTAGCTCTTGAATTCAGACCTTTGCTTTGGTGGATTTTTTTTCCCCTCCATTCCCATAGCAGAAAATCTCTCCGCATTTGGAGGAGCAAATAACCATGAGGGACTGAAAACTTTCATTCCTTTTCAGGCTGTACTACTGGCAAAACCAAATTCTTACATTTTATTGTTGTTTTCAGTTCAGAGAAAACAATAAAAACAGTGCATGAATTCTTCTGGCTTTTTAATAATAGTCACTCTAATTTCTCAGAATTGGCATCCAACATATCCTGAATTTCTGCTTCTGTTTGCCATATTTTTTCATGCTTACTTTCAAATCAAATATTCTGATATTTTCCTTTATAAGTCTTTGTTTCTTAAGTGAATGTGAAATACCAGACAGAATGTAAATTCTACTTTCTATTCTGTCACATGTGGAATTTGTGATTTTTTGAAAGGAAACTATAAACAGTTTGGGCACAACAGACTAAAATCTGACATTTATTCTCTGTCTGATATATATGGTACTGTAACACAGCTACACTGTCTTTATAGATTTATAATGAGATCTTGTTTAACAATCAGTGCAACTCAGTCATGGTTTACTTCCTCCCTGGAGGACCAATTGCTTATCTCATCAAAAGGATGATAATTCCCTCTGTCTGTCAGTTGATATGATCTTTATGTGGACACAAACTACATCAGCAGACTGAGCTGAGCTCCCAGCCTTGCTGGTGGTAAGGGATTCAAATTCATGTTTATCATATGCACAAGATAGATGCTCTAGCTAGCTTCAGGCACTGCATTAGTGCTAAAGTCCATTAATTCTAATTCTGTTTTGCATATAGAGAATATTAAAATGTTTAAATTAATAAAGGAGAAGGGCCATCCCCTTGGCATAGTTTCTGCATATTAATACAGTTTTCTGTGCAGGAGGTGATCTGTGCATGCAAGGAATATTCCTCAGGCCATTGGAGATTGAGCACATGAAGCTATTTAGGGGATGTGTGCCAAACACAGCCATCTCATAGCACCTCTGTTCATTAGTGCATGGAGTTTTATTTTTATTTACTTTGGCTAAGAATGAGATCATTAGCTTTTTGAATGAAGGTAGGATAGAATGGTCCAGCTCATCTGTGCATGTCATCTGCATGGCTTTGCATAGGAAGTTTGCATAAAACACATGCTATCCCTCCTTATTGTCTTCCATTTAATGGAAATAGTCATTACAATGGTAGTTCAGCTCTAGCATAAAAACAGGGAAGGAGCCAGGATGATTATAGCAAATTCCTTGATTGAACATTTCCTTTGCAGTAGAAAATTTTTTATGAGTCTTTCCTGAACATTTTCTTTATCTTGGTTTCCATCAGATAATCGGGTAATTTTCCTCTATGTTATCTTTTATGGAGTATATTAATTTAGCTTCCATTTCTACAAAGTATCAATCCTCTCACATTTTATTTTTAAAATTTAATTAAACAGTACAAATATGTAAGTTTTAGGGTCCTATTTAATTAATCATCACCATCATAATCATAATAATCAATAATAATAATAATAATAATAATAATAATAATAATAATAAATCAAAAAGTCACTTCCCTGTTATAACCTACCACCAATATCAAGGAAGAAGTAAGAGTAATCCAAATAGCTAACATTGAAATCTACAATCCAGCATTCATAACCTAAAAATACCTGATAGATGATCACAAAAAATATACAGAACTTATTAACAATATTCTTAACACTGAGAAAATCAAGAATGTTTTCCTAATACTAGTATTCATAATAATTATGAAAAATAGAGTAAAATATGGTTTAAAACCCTATGAGGAAGTCCTAAAACCACCTAGCAAATCTTTATTAATGTATTCAGCTCATTTTAAAGCAAATGAGCTGAGATATTTGATATCAGGCTTGAACTTTGTATGAAAGCAGGGACCTGTAATTGCCAAAACTTAATGGTAGATTTCCATGGTAAAAAATCTGTATGGATCATTTAAACTGGAAATTTCAAACAATGCTCAGATCCTTTCAGAACTTTTGGGGATTTATTGATTTATTTTTTTTAATCTGTTGTGTGTAGGTTCATGTGGTTTTCTGAAAGGCAAATGAAGCTCATTCTGCCTTGCTCTTGCCGGGTGGAGAACTGCATAGCTCTCCTCGGTGTGTCATCATACATGAATCTAGAAATCCCCGAAGGGAGACAAGCACAGAGCTTGCATTATGTATTGTGATAACACAGCAGTTACTCTGTTCTGCTGGGAGTTCAGGTCAAGCTGGAGTGTGGGCAAAGGGAACCAGTATCTGCATTCAAAAGCCTTTTCAGGTCTATCTTAATGCTCTGAATGCCCTGTGATACACTGACAAGTTAGAAGCTCGTCATTCCAATATTCTTTTTCCAGCTGTTTTATCTTTAAGGTCTTCTGTATGAATATGATTTTCTTCCTGTGTACAATGTACAATAGAGGTTAATTAGTCTACAACCTCCCATCACATATTCGTGCCAGCCAGGGCTCCTCAGAGGATATATGTCCCCACATTACTTTCTACACCTGGCTGCTCTTAATGAAGATAAATAATGACATACAATGTTTGCCAAAAATTTTATGCATTTTTGGAGATTTTTTTTTCCCTGAGCAAAAAATGTACTGGAGCTTTCTGTTTCACCATCAAGAGCTTGGACAATTTACAGTTACCTCTGGTGCTGTTTTTAATATAGATTTCTTGCCCAGTTTGTGCTGAAAGATTGAGTTAGGACTTCATGCAGAAAAAGTCTATGACAAATATCTTGTTTGGCTTTCTTTGTATGGTATCTGTCACACTATAGCACTTTGTCCTTAGAGGATATGGCTTCATTCTCATGTTAAACAGACTCTTTATTTTCTTATCTTTTAAAAAGGCTCTATTTTTCAAAATTAATTATTTTTGCCCCATTTTCCCCACTCTGCTGGATCTCTTACTCTTCTAACATCCTACCAGTCTCTCTCCCTGCAGTACCTTTTTTATGTCAGCTTGTAGGCAGGCTAGGTTTGTCTTGGACAAACAGAGGGAGCAACTGACTGTCCTCTTCAAGAAGTGAGTGTGGTATACCTTAGAGATTAAATATGGAAATACAAAACTAGAAATGCTATTGGGTATTGGAGCGTGTTGGCAGAATATTTAATAATAATAACAATAAATGAGTGCATTTCTTGTTTTAGTTTTATATTTGGGGATATAATACATTAAAGAAACAAACTCAGTATTTCCAACTATTTGTTTTGTCAAAAATTGGCAGATATTACTCTGTCATAGAACCATAACCCTAGAGAAAAAGTATTAGGAGATGTCATAACATACCAAAGAGTGATTAAAATACTCTAACAAAATTTATCATTACAGTAAGAATGGTATGTATCATGGCAAGTATTGTATGCCTTAGATCAAAACAAACCCTGCATTGCAAAGTTACAAAAGCAGGCATTTTACAGAGTTTGAAAGTTACTTCCCCAAGGTGTATACCCAAACCCAAGTTTTGGACTGCATGTCTGCTATTTTCTTTTTTAAGCAGTGGAAATGTACATATAAACTCTTCTTTTTGGTTTCATTTTTTTCCAAGCAAAAATGAACAAGATATTTTTGGCTTGCTTCATTCAAAGGTACCCTAGAGGAAAACGTTATGGCAGACATACAGTTCATTTGCATGTTCTACTAGAATTTTGGCACAGAATTTTAACAATGTTATGCTATGCATGCTAAAAAAAACCACCAACATTAGAGAAGCTAAAGATGGGGTGAATCAAGTAAAAGCAAGATGACATGATGTAATTCAACAGGATAATGCTGCTTAGAGAGTAATCTGTGCTTGAGCATGATGTAAAAGTAGCACAAGTCTTTTTTCTTTTCTTTTTTCCCCCCATATTTTAGATGTTACAATTCCTAAAAGTCAGCCAACATGATTAAATATTTTTATATTTTTATTTAAAAACTTTGGGCATGTCAAGTAAATGCAGAAAGATCTAAACCCATTTTTCAGATGAAAAATAATAACAGTAAATAAAATAAATAACAGACGTCTCTCTCTTCAGTAACAGTGGTTCAAAAATGTGGCTTCCAGCTGTTAAGTAGCTTGCAGAAGCATCACACTGCATCATTTCATTTATATAAGTAGTTACCTTTTTTAGTGTTTTTAAAACCATGTAGCAATACAGTGTCAGCCTCACAATGGAAAAATGCAAATTTTGACTATTGTGGGAGCTCAAACATTGCCTCCATTCTGACACATAGTCTACCTGTAAATCTTCAAAACTATTAATAACAGGAAGGGGGTGGTGGAGAGGAAAGATATAACCTAGATATTCTACACAATTTATTACAGGACCTTGCTGTCTAGGGAGTTGAAAGGTATTAAAGGGTGTATAAATAATACAAGAAATAGAACAATATTGATTCACAAGAGACTTGACAAAGATACTTAAACCTTTTTCCATTTCTCCCATGTCTTACAGAATAACAATTTACTGAAGGATAAATTATTAGATGGATAGGCCACCTCTCCAAAGAGGAAAGGCTTAGAGAAAAGTGTTTGTTCAGCCTGGAAAAGAGAAGGCTTTGAAATTACCTATTTGTGGCTTTCCAGTACCTTAAATGAGCCTACAAGAAAGATGGAGAGGGAATTTTACAAGAGCATGTAGTGACAAGAAAAGGGGAAATGATTCAAATTGGGATTAGGTTCAGATTAGATATTGGGAAAAGAAATGTTACCATGAGAGTGGAGAGGTACTGCAATGGGTTGTACAGAGAATGTGTTGGATGTGCAGTTCCTGGAGTTGTTCATGGCCAGATTCGATGGGGTTCTGAGCAACCTGGTCTAGTGGAAGATGTCCCTGTCCATGGCAGGGGTGTTTAAACCAAATGATCTTTAAGATCCCTTCCAGACCAAACCATTCCATGATTTAATGCTTTTGAAGGAATACGGCATACTTTATATATGCTAAGTAAGTTTAATTATGCCTTCTGTAGTCTAAATTAATGCAAATGACACCACTTATTTCTAAATTATGCAAAACAAGTGCTTCACTAATTATTCTAGAGTAAGGAGCTGGCCAGAGATTTTCTTCAGTTCATGTCTTTATTAGTAGCTTATGCAATACACAGGAGCTGTAAAATCAATCATTTTCCCACATTTTCATTTTAAAAAAGGCCATAAAGACACATTTTCAAGAACAGAGCTACGTCTTTTACCTATCACTCTGATAACAGATATTTGTGATCTGTTTCATAAGATAATAGCACCTTTTAAAAAATATTTTATAAACACATGCACATTCAGTTTTTCTGAATGTCCAAATGTTTGGTCATTTTTGAGGAACAATCTGCTGCTTGAAGCCATAAGGATAAAATTGCCTTTTGCCTCTGTATTTCCTTTTAGAGTCTCAGGATTGGATTCTTTGTTTCCATTTTCTCAAATCCACCCTTTCATCAATGTGAAATTTTACATGGTAATATGCTCAGATTCTTTTCTAAAGCAGCTAGATTTCTTCAGCAAGGAGATAAACATCACTTCAGTCCCCAAGACTTGCCTATTTACCTTCACTAATCTGTGGGTTTTCAGTATTTCTGATAATACATTTTTGTGCATGGGAGTTCAAGTTTATTTCTTTTGCTCAATTTGTTTTTATGAAGGAACTATATTCATGTCTTCTCCAACAAATAATTCACCTTTATAAACTTTATATACATTCTGCTGTGCTGTTCTCAATGTGAGATGAAGTGGGCAGTTCTTAAGATCTTTTGACTACATGTCTATCTAGGTGTCAATAGTGAATGCCAGCTGTGATGGGCTGGGTACACAGTTAACATAAAGGATAGATAAATGTCCAAATAATTCTTATGTGATGAAATAGGATACAGAAAAAAACCACAGCACATCTGCCCATAAAGACACTTTGAGGATATTATTGATCAGGATTGGTTTAGGGACACAGCTTTTGATATTCTACCTTCAGGCAAACAAGACTGAAATACCACAATGCCATTTTAAGCAGCATTCTGCGAGCAGTAATCCATTCAAGGTAAGGAGGTGGCTGCAGATTAGCTCCCCATACTGTGTGCTGAAACCATATGAGACTAAAGGATGTGGAAGCCATCTGAGAATCAACGAAGTTTAACTCAAACAAACAGAAACTTCTATTTATGAGATAACTACAAAGAATGTCTTCACATTCTGTGGCTTTTTGGAGCTTCTTACAACAAATATTGTTTAATTATTTACATTGTCACAGCTTTTTCTAAGTATTACAGATAATCTACTTGCTAACATAACGTGCAAAGCTTTTTGTATGTGATCTGAAGGATTTTTAGTTTCCTGGCCTTTATCTCTCAGCTCTCTATTCTCAGTCCTGTTCTCTGTGTCAGATTATTTTTTCTTTTTCATTAGATTCTCCCTGGACCTGATGACCTCTGCTTGGGAAATTTCAAGTGCTTCATCACAGGTCAATTTCTGTGATCTCTTACAGAGTGTTCTGTTTTGTGTCATGTTCTCCTTTTAGGGATTTGATCCCTTAATGTTCCAAAATTGACTGATCAGTTCAAATCAAACATAATCTCTTCTATGATGCTAACTTCTCCATAATAGAGTTCTGATACCTTAACAGCTGATATCACATGTCAGTCCCGTTGTCATCCTTAGTTTGCAGGGACCTAGATTGTAAGCTCCCTGCTCACTATTGAAGAACATAGAATAATGGTCAGATTCGATATTAAAGGCATATTTTCCATTTCTTCAGCTACATTTTCAGAGGAAGAGTGGTTATGGCTGTTGTGATTTATATTGTATCAAGGATGCTGACATGCATTAAGCATGCTCCAGGCATTCTATGAGAGATGTTACCTGTTTTGTTTCTGAGTAGCTTACTGCATGAACTGGGTTTGTTTTACTGTATGGCTGAGTCTGTTTTGTCATAGCAGCAATGCACTGTACCATAAAAGTCATAATGCAGGAGCAGGAGATTGTCCCTGAAAGTAACTGAGCATGTTCAGGTAGGGAAATGGTTATACTGTGAGAAGTAAGGGCAGCCTGTAAGAAGACACTCAGTGAAACTGTGACATGTCCAGAAACCAAAATGCCCCACTGATGCATTTCTGTTGAAAGACTGAACGTGAGCAACTGTGAATATAAAAAACAGTAAGGCCAGGCTTTGGCATTATCAGGGTATATTTTCTTTTTGTATGGTGGTAATTTTAGCTCATTGTTAAGTTAGCTCATGCTGCTAACGCACAGAAATTCACAGAGAGCTATGTAGATTACTTGAATGGAGTGCATAGTCTTCATTATTCAGACCTTTAGACTATTTGAAAGATTCCTCCTGGAACCTAGTGAGAGTTGTGTGAAGTTATTTCCAACCCAACAGTGACTCAAAGTTTCTTGATGGCGAAGAAGTCAAAATGAACTACTCATGACACAAAGAAACGTTGGATAGGAGAAAGACTGACTTGTGAGTCCTTTATTTTAACTTGCATTATCTGACACATGCATCTTCTCTATTTCAAAGCTAGCTTGTTTCTGTGTCATAATATATCCTAATTGTTTTTTAAAGTGAGCTTTTTATGAAACAGTTGTTAGGGTTCTCATTTCAATGTATCATGAAAGAGCTCTTCTCATTTACAATCAGAAGTTGTATTCTGTTGAGCCTTTCTTTTGGATTGTTACAAAAATTGTTCATATATTGGTTCCTTTCCTACATGACTGGGCATCCTTCCTCTCTAAATAATAACGTGTATCAAATTAATGTAAGTACCTAAAGGTTTTACCATTGCAGGGATAAGAGCTTTCTAGGTTCACTGCCTGGATCAGTTCTGTAAATTCGTTACAACACTTGAAGTCCACTTTTGGAGTGTCATCATTAATTAAGTCATTTAAGATAAACTTTTTTATTACTACCAGCAGGACTTGATATTATTAGAATATAAATTAATACATGTCTTCAAACACAACTAAAGGCATTTGGTTTTTCCCTTGGATTATCTGATAATGTACAGGTTACTGGGCACCTGGACATCTGTATGCCAGTAGAATCTCCCTGTGCCTTTGTTCTTATGAACTGATTCCATAAATCTCTACCCATTTCTAGTCTAGAGCATTCCCATTCTCCCATTTCCTTAAAATTAATTTTCTATAAAATTGTATATGGTTAGAAACCAAATTCTGAAATGTAAGCTGCAACTAGTTCTACCTTTCAAGTCATAGTTTAGTTAGGATTGCTGAGGTAGTCAATGTACAGGAATATTTTTTTAGGTGTTATTTCTCCAACAGAGGTTAAAAAAGAAATTAGAAATCTTTATCTTCCTTCTGGGATATTTCACTAATTTCATTGAAATGTTGCTTATGAATAAAAAAAAAAAATTAGAAAACTATAAGGGGAAAAAATGCAATTTCCTAAACAATGGATTTTGCTGTGATAAGTTATCTTGTAGGAAAAAATCAGAATGAGGAGTTTGTCACTTCTGATGGAGACAAATGGTGACTTCTGTACAAACTGTTAATTAACTAAGTATCTCATCATTCACTACATTCAAAAAAAGCAAAACCTTTTTGAATAATCTATGCACATCATCATCTTTTCTTAAGTGAGAAATTTTTTTTATTATTATGCAAAGAAAGGCAATGTCACCTTATATATTTTGACAAAGAAAGTTCAAGTTGTGTTTTTTTAAAAATAATAATAATGGAAACAATAGTGATTCCTCTAAAGGAAGCCATATATTTCTCAGCTTTTTAATTACATATTTGGTGTACTATTGAAGGGTTAATGTAATTGATCTTTTGCATGATGCATCCAAAAATAATAGAAACATTTTTGAGAAGTATATTTAGGTACTATTATCCAAACAAATACATTTTTGAGAAGAATTTCTGCTTGACATTTTGTGTTTTGACTGGCATTTGCTAGTTGCCAGCTGTCATAAGGAAAGGACTGCAATACATGCCGTCAGCAGCATATGCCTTTTTGGGTGCTGAATAGCGTTTTCATACAAAAAATCAAATGATCCATAACATATTATGTTGTCATTTAAAAACTGCATTAGAACTGCAACATTTTTCATGCTCATAATAAATTTTGTTCCCCAAGGCTTAATCTACCATTTTCTTACTGTGCTTGAGGACTGAAGCGGTCCAGCTGGGGAAAAACTGTCCTTCTTGGACATCCTGGCTGGCTATCCTGCACCGCTAGCAGTACGGGGGCACTGTCCTGATCTCCGTAGTTCGGGACAGCACCTGAGGCAAACGCCACCCTGTGCTATGACAGCAGCATGACCTTGAGATAGGACGTGGCTAGGCTTGTGGCTACAGGCAGCAGAAAAAGAGAGCGCTCTCCAGCTGTGGTGAATCCAGATTTATGAGGTCCCAGGAGAACTGACAGCTGAAGAGAAAGAGGGGGAAGTTGCAACAGCTTATAAGGAGGGAGGGAAACAAGGGAGGAGTCAGTCCTTGGACGAATAGGGATTCAGAGGGGTGGGATACAAAAGATTGACTTAGGGAGAACACCAATGGGGATAACTTGAGGGTGGGGCCCTGGCCCCTGAGCCAATAACTCGACACTCTAGCTGGAAGTTTCTAGAGAGTTCTAGAGAGAAGGGTGGGAGTGCCGAGTGACGGACAGGGCACCGGGGAGGGATTTGAGAAAGGGTACATTGATCCCCAAGGCAGCTGGGGAGGAGTTGGGATAACTGGCAGCACAAGGGAGGGAAGGGAGAACTGGGGCAGAACCATTACATGATGGGGGGGAGCAGAACAGTCCAACTTATACAGACACAACAGAGGACATAATGAAGAAAACATTTATCCTATTAATTGACATTAAGTTTTTTTTCAATATGTAAATGATTCTCTCAGAATGTAGATTTCTTGCCAGCGTTTTTAGAAGACTTTGATTTGGGTGCTTTGCTACTCTGTCAAATCTATCTGCTTTTTCCTACCACACCATCTTCTCCATCATTCATAACACTGACAAGCACCCATCAGATGAGATTAAGATTTGAGAGTCACCCCATTTTTTCTTTCCTGAAGAATTTTTTTGTCTTTCTACAAAACTGTTTCAGAGATATTTAAGAAAGTGTGAGTAAATACAATATTAATTTTTCATTTAATAATAAAAATGCACATTTTTTTCTACTAATCATATTGCCTTTTAATTTTATTTTGCTAAGGAAAAATCACCCTGCTTTACCACAAGGAAAGAGAAGCTGTAAGTTCTGATTTAGACAAAAAGTGATTCATGTTCAGATTTCTTTATCAAATATTTGTCACCTGTTATGTTTCAAACAGGAAAAAAGCTGTTCTAAATTCCTTAAACAATCAAAAGGGAAAAATGATTTTTTCCTTGCTGGAAATACGGTTTTCTTTCTCCAAGGACTATCTGAAGAGCTATTCAAACTGTGATACTAACTTTAACAGATAGTTAAATTAGGAAGTTTAATTTATTCTTCAATACTTAGGAGCAATGCAACATTGTTTCTAAGAAATATCTTACCGTTTTTAAGTATTGAATATTACTGAAATTCCCCTAAAGCACAAGAATTAACTATCTTCCCCTTGAATTTTATTAAGAGACTAATCTTTTGATTTTGTTAATGACTAATCTTTACCTTTTTCTTTGGCCTGGTTTATCTGTGTTCATTATTTATTGACCCTAAAAAGGCCAAAAATATTCATCAGAAATCTAAGTAATTTAATTTAATATCACACTAATGCTTTATGAAGTATATCCTGCTTGTGGCTGCACTGTTCTTAATCTTTGCTCTGTTCATGGTTTCAATTGCAGAAAGATTATTTTCCGTAGCATAGGTGATATAGTGCAGAAGTTTGATACTTGTGTTGATCTTTGATTATCCACACTTTCATGTAAGTATGCTACAGACAGAGGAAGAGCAAAAGTAATAATAAAATTATATGTTTTAAAAACATCAACAGAAAAAAATTAAAGTATTCTTTATCTTAAAACAGTACCTAGTTTTAAATCTACCATTATAATTAAAAGTAATGCCACTCTTAAACAAAGGCCAAACTTTGACTTTAAAAAATGTGTTTCCTTGTGATAGCTCTGAACTTGAGAAAAAAGGAAAACAAATACCATTTAAGTAGAAATTTGATGAAGAACCAGTAGATATTATCTTGGCCAAACATCTTTATTTAAATAAGGCAGCAAGTTTTAAAACAATGCACAGGAAAAAAAAAAATTATAATTTTTCTTTGTATCATGATTAAAAATTAATACTAAAAAAATTTCTCTATATGAGAAAATCAGTATACGTTCGTGTATACTAATAATGTATCTGCCAAGAAAGTATCTATCTGTAAGTCCAAGTCAGAAAAAACTGTGTGATATTCAGAAGGATGTTGGTTAAATTACTGACATCTGACTCCTTTTCCTATAAGAGAGAATTTCAAGGGAGAAATATGTGAGGAATCAGCTACGAAGGTCACATTTCAAAGTCTGTTTTCCTAACCTGCTACTCACTAAAGATATGAATCTAACTGCACAGAAGTATAACTTACAGAAGGAATATTTTCAGTGTTCCAGGTCATCTCTGTATCTAAAGTGACCAAGAAGTGACAAATGAGAGGTGTAGTCATTTGGTAGAAATCAAAGTCCCATGTAGGTTTTGTTTAATTTATAAACTTGTAACAATTCCTCCTAGTTAATTCTGAACTTCTTACGCTCAACTGCTGTACTCATTATCTGCATATCTAAAATGGAACAGACATTTCAGACACATAATCTTTAAAAAAAAGCTAATTAAATGGCCATTTTTAGATTTTCTTTTCTTAATGTACAGTGAGTACATAGTATGTGTATTATCCTGTTCTCTGGCCCAAATTAATTTTGATCTACCTTTTTGATCTACTATAGAAAAACAGTCGATAACCAACTAAGATTAGTAGATGAGATAATCATACCTTGCATCTTACCATTTACATATTTAATTAAATGCAGACTAAAAATAAATGGCAAAATTTTGATGTAAACCTTTAGTTGTAAATGTGTTATGGAAAAAAATAAAAAACATTATTTAATACTCTGATAGTGACACATATGTTAAACTCTGCTTCACTGAGCAGCTCTAAATATAGTTGGTTGATAATAGTGTGTTGAACCTACATATCAACTGTATAATGCAAAAGGTGAATATTCTGTGCCTAGCTCATTTTAGGAATTGAGAGACGTGTTCTTTTCCACTTTATATTCTTTCCTGCCTGTTTTAATTATGAAAAGAATATTAATTAGGATTTTAAATACTTTTGTATAGTCTTTCCTTTGTGAAATAATAATTTAAAAATTCTACACATATATAAAGTAACACTTGAGTCAGAATAAAAGAGCATTAAACAATAAGCTTTCTCAGCAAGCTTTATTTTTCTTTCTAGATATATGGAGATGTTATTTTTTCCTATGAACATCTTGGCTTTTCAAAGCAGAAGCTCCTTACAGGTTTTTCATTCTCTCTGTATCTGTTTCAGTGGAAATATTTCTTGCATGTAGTACTGAGTTCCCAGGGTAAAGAATGAAATAAAATAACCATCAATTTACACAATGTTGAGTGTAGCAGAGATAATAATTCTTTATTACTATACATACCCATGTTTGAATTTTTTCAAGATGCAGTTTTAGTTCCAGAAAAAAAAACATATATTGAACAATCAATATTTTTAACCAATTCTAGTTAACTATGCTGTGAAAAATATTTTTAAAGGCTTATTATATGAAAATAAAAGCTTTTCTATTTAATAAAATGGACTTTCATTTGCAATAGACTTCTTTAGTTTTTACATTGCAGGTATTATTGTCATTAAAAGCAAAAATTCCACATTACTTATAGAAGTGATCTTAATAGGGCTTAAAAACTTATCTTTTAACATGAACTTTGTGGAATATAATATAAAAACTTAATAGAGATGCACTATATACCAAATTTAGCCTTTCAGTTGGGAGATGCAGGTTCTGTCTAGAAACTCCCTGGAATGAGAAATATGCCTGCTTTTCAGCCAGTTAAAAATGTTGTTACTACATTGCCTGTCATCTTGAATCTCCTACAAGTATCCTTGGGAGGTTATTCGTTCCTGAGATAAGAAATTGGAATCAAGAGAGACCTCTGAAGCCACAATGGCTATCACCATGAACAGCTGAACCTACAACTCTTATTTGAATTCGTTTCCACATAATAAATATGTGTAAATATCTACAGTTCATGAAATGATCTTTGTCAGTTTGAAACATAATATGAGAAAAAGACAAGAAATTAGGCAAAGAACTTCTCATGAATCATACTGACAGTCTCACAAGAAGCCATGTTTTTCTGAAATGTGGAAGTTTGTCTAATCTGATAGAGTCAGAAAGACTCATTGGAGCATAATAACCAGATGCATGCAAGATTTAAACTCTGCTTGACAACCTGATCACTACTAACTTAGTAGTCATTGCAGCAGTTCTGCAGAAATTTTCACACTTTTATTAGAAAACCATTTCTATGACCTTTAAAATAGTTTCTTTCAAGTTATATATAAGAAAAAAATCACGTTATTTTTTGTTCACAAATGAGGGATACAGAGCTCAAGGTTTTTGGTTTTTTTCATATGTTATATTTCCAAAATAATAGCAAAAAGTAAAATTCATGTGGAAGTCTCTCTCAGAATACCATATGCTTTTAATGGCTTCCTTTTTAAGATGTTTCAGTCAACCAATTAAAAATCTCTCTTCTTCATAACAGTGGAGGAAAAATATTTAATATTATATAATTTTAATAAGTATAATTAATAATTAATAATATTTTCATAATTATAAATACGTCTAGGGAATAATCAAAATTAAGAATGTGGAAACTTTAAGATAAGTTTGAAATAACTATATAAAACATTTAAAAAACATTAAAAATGCAATTAAAAATTATGGAATGAAACCCAGATGATTAGTCATTTTTGTCAAACACATCCCTTAATTGTTTATTCCATTCACAAAATTTAATATTCACAGAATCACAAAATTCACAGAAAATTTTTGATTGGAAGGGGTGTCTTGAGATCATCTCTCCCAAACCATCTGCTCAAGCATGGTCAGCTAGAGAAAATAATTCTTTTGAGTATCTCCAGATTGGGGGCTCTGTCTCTTTTGGAAACCAGTTCCAGAGTTTCACCACCCTCATAGCAGAAAAGTATTTTCTTGTATTCAGGTGGAATTGCAAGTACTTGTATTTGTGTTTATGACTAAAAGCTCCTTTTTTATGCATTAGAATGACAGTTTTTTTACGTACATATGCAGTACCCACAACTTTGTCTCAAAGAAACTGTGCTCTCCCTGACAAAACTGTTAATAAATTTGAATACACTTAATCTTTAAAGCTGGAGATGATATATAAAAATCCTATACTACAATTATAATGTACAGGACATTACAACAATTTCAATGTCTTTATGTAAGTGTCATATAGCTATTTCATCTAGAAGAGTGATTAATTTGGTCATTTATCTGACAGGGTGACAAGATAAAACAGAAAGTTATGCTGCATTTACTTTTTAAATAATGCATAATCCACAATATTCATGAACTCAGAAGTTATGCTGCTTCTTATAAGGCACTCAGAGGAATAACCCATGCCTCTAGCGATTTGGTATCCTTAATTTGCTCTTCTAATAAAAAGTGCAAAAAACCTATGTCTAGATCTTCCTCATTTGCTGCTTTTTGTAATTTTTGTTGTTTCCAAGAAATATTGTTTGCCAGGGGCTCGTTGGTATACAAAATGCCTGGACTTTGATTCTGATATCCCATATGGTCTTCCTTGGTTTCCCAAATGCTTACCACAGTGAAACCTATATTCCTGGCAGCCACAGAGGCCTTTAACAGCCTGTACTACCCATTTTCCATTGCTGAGAGATGGCTCATTTTTTTCTTGCTATTTTGGCATATAACTATGAACAGGTGTCAATAGGTGCAAGGAAGCATGTGGTGTCAGTATAGTGGGGCTGTCACAGAAGATGGACTCTTCTCCTCTTTTCCTGGGGAACAGATGTCCTTTGCAGTGTTCTGCAGGTCTTCCTATCTCAATCCTATTGATACCTGGCATCTCTGCCTAATGGCAAAAGCTCCACCAAGTTCTGAATGGGCATTCTGCCATCCAAACAGATGGTCCTAGAGTCAGGCAGCCCAAAAAAATTGTTTTGGATAAATTTTTAAAGGCCATAATCACAACTAGCCACATGGAAATGGTTGCCCTTTCTCTGCTCCTGTTACTATTATTCAGACAATATGTTACTGATACTTTGCCTTTGATCTGCATTAATATTTCAAATTGCATTGCATAAATTTCATTAAATATTAACTTTTCTCATATATACATAGATGTATGGATATATATGTACACAATCAAATGGAATTAATTTGCAGCATTTAGCAAGAGAGCAATTTATAACTTATTTACGTCACAATACTTAGCAGTTATGCAATCATTTAATATTCCAAATCCTTCGTATATTCAACTCACATATTCATTAATTCATATTCAACATCTATATAATCAATCAAGGTCAAGGTAATCAATGTAAACACACACACTAGAATAAATAAAGTTAATATATGTCAAAATCTATGAAAATTTTTATGCCTTTATTTGCTGAAAGCTCATTTGAATTATTATTGTAGTTGATGTCTCCTTCATATGAAGTAATGAAATGAGATTCTATATAACACTTTTTAAGGAAGGTAGAATTAAACTAGACTTTGAAAATTTTCCTTCTTTTGACATTATAAAATTTCCAAAGAAACAGTTTAAATCCATTCAACTCTTTAGGAATTTTTCATTAGGTAACATTTACACATTTGTGCTATATTTTCCTACATTAACCAATTATACATGCAATCACTTACACAATTGGTTGCTGCAGTTTTAGTGCATTTAAATTTATATTAAGAATGCAACGACTTAGGCAATCATATACAGAGGACACTGAAGTGAACTGGAAAACTTACTAAGAAATTCAAAAGTTATTTTTCAAAGAATGCTCATTATTGCAGGCATCCAATAGTCATATTCTAGGTCACTGCAGAACTGAAAATGACCTCTAGAATGATCTGTTCCAACATTTCTATTTTTTCCAGCAACTAAGTTAATCTGTTTTGTTTTTGTACACAAACTCTCACCCATCTTTCTTTCAAGAATCTAGCATCAAATCATGTCTACTATTAGTTGCAAATATGAAATATGTCTTTTTTGTCATGTTATACTGCAACAAGATTTTAAATACATTATCTCTTGTAGTATACACTTCTCAGAATGGCTGTTACAAGTTCTCCTTCATGTATACAGGTAGTATACATATAGCAGATGCAGAAGTGATTTGAACTGGGTAAATGTTTCCAAATATGAACATTTCCCATGTGATTTCATTATCACAGACATAGGATTTAAGTTCAAGTAGTCAGATTTATTGTTGCTAAAAATTTCCAATGGATTTCTAGAAAAGGACATGACCTATTCCACCATTTTATTTCCTTAGCATAACAGATAACAGCTGTCATTTTTATCAGAGAGCATAGCATGTCCTCAGGCGTAAGTAACAAGAAAAAAGACTGCATAGTAAAATTGTATCTATGGTGTTGTAATTGCCATAAAAAGAAAGATAATACTGAAATAAATATGAGCTATGGGAAAATACAATAATGAACTATAACAAGGTAAATGAAAGACTACCAGGGGAATAAAAGATGGAAAAGAAGACCTGCAGTTGTCAGACAACCCCACCAATCACTTGATTATATCATGGTATCAACAGAAACTCCATTTGCAGAGAAATCAATCTGTCCAGGTTTATTTCATAGGAGTCTCACAGCTGTATTCTTATCTATGATTTATCCCCAATAAACATCAGAAAAAGCCAGGGTATGTCAGTTGATATAATAACATGTACTCCACCAGAACATTTTTGGCATCCTTAAGTAGATCCAAGGAGAGTAAGTGGTTTCTCACAATCCAAGAATAACCACTTCTCTGAGAAAAAGAGAAGTAGCTGAAGACAATAGATATTAGTAGATTTATTTGAAGTTAGGCTTTTTTTCCAGATGGGTTAATAACATACATAGAGTAATATAAACCAAAATTTGCCGTTAAGAATATTCTGAAGTTTATGGGACCACGGATACAAGACAGAGCAGCACTTGCAGACCTTTAAGGATTGAAGTAGTTTATCACTTATGGAAGATACAGTGAATGTGCTGTTAACCTAAGAATATTGATACTGAATGATCTGATACTGAAAGATGATACTGAAAGAATATGATACTGAATTCAACTCCTTTATAGGGCTTTACAAATCTTTTTGCTGTTATTGTTAGTATGATGAAAATGGTAAAATAAATAGAAGTTGTAGGGGGATACAGTATGGGTAAATGAAGGTGGTATAGAATGGAATCTTATCCCCCAAAGAGTTGGGGCTGAACCAATTACTAAAGATTAGGAGCAGGCCTGATTTTAACAGGCCACAGCTGTAGCCAATAAGAAGAGTGTTATAAAAGAGTGGATTGGCAGCAACTGGAGTCACTTGGCTGCTGTAAGGACAAGGAGGAGTCTGTGCCTAGAGGAGATGCCTACAAGAAACATCAAGGAGGTACAAAACTCTGGCAATATGGAACCCTTGCAATGTAATGATAATAGAACTCTAGCAATATAATGACAACAAGAAGTGGTAAAAAATAATGAAGGAATGGAAAAAGAAATCTATTAGATCATTTACAATCAGAGCTAAAGATATTATAAGGCATTTTGCTAAAGGACAGAAACAGGGCAGTCTTTTTCAAAAATGTCCTGGCATTCTGAAGAGAGTGCTTCAGTGTGGATGGTAGCATATTTCTGCCTGCTTCCAGGGAAGTCTTCTCTTCAGTGGGGCTCTGTTGCAGTCCGTGGTGGTGGTGGACAAAACCTTCCCCAAGAGCACCTTGTGCCAGCAGGTAGGAGCCATGAGAGCACTAGCACACAGACACATACACAGACAGCAGCTCGGCAGTGAAGACATAGGAGGGTCCAGGCATAGAGTTCCAACATGCTTTATCTCAGGTGATGCTGAAGAGCTCCAGGGGCCAAAGATGAAGGAGGGTCTAGGGTAGAAATACAGGGGAAGAAGGGCAGAGGAGAGCATCAGGGATCCAGTGGTCTGAGGGCTCAGGGGCAGTACACTGGGAAGGAATCAACAGGGAATGCCAAGGTGGATAGGCAGGGTTACATAAACCAATGGGGTAACGGGGAAGGGAGAACTTACTAGAACTTGAACATACAAGGGTAAAAGGGGTAGGAAAGGCCAACAGGCCAGACAGAACTGTGACAAATTAACACAGTGCTGGAGAGCACCATGGGGGAAATGGCTTTCCTCACCCTAAGCTGTGGGGAATGCCTGGAGCCCAGGACATGTCCCTCCAGAGCATTACCACCTCCCTGGTATCCATAGGGTACAGATACCCTCATTACTTTGTTACTTATGCCTGAAATTAGATTGTTTGTGATTATATTTGCATCTCTATTGGTTACTTGAAAGTTGATAAATTGTTTCATTGAGAAGCAGTGGAGAGCGGATCAGGTCATACTGGAGACAGCAATTCAACCCTGCTCTTTTCACGTCTTTCTTTCCCAAGAAGGTATTTGTACCCTTTAATAAAATCAGCTTTCAAACTTCTAATTAAAGCAATCTAGATTAACAGCATGATACAATAAGAGGACTCTGCATGTGGAATTATAAGGTACATATAGGACTTCCACTGCTATTTTCTGAAAGTTTTCCCTGCATTCATTTCCCTGCAATCATTAAAGAATGCTGGGTAAACACATGTTTTACCCTTATGATTTTATTAATGACTATTGACTTATTTAAATACATTTCTGAATTATATGTTCCATATAGTCACCATAACAGTGACTTGATGTATTGTAGCATACAGACACATTTTTATTTAAAAAACAGTAAGAAATGGTTTTTATAAATTTTTTCTCTCAAGGTCTTCAGGTCATTTATTGCACAGTGCCCCTTTCTCTTAATAAATAGCTCAGGTATAGTAAAGATTGCTGTGTCAGTGATAGCAGGCTGCCCAGGTACAGTAATGAGCTCACAGCACAGGCTTTTTCAGAGAAACATGGCTTTCACATGGTCCTCTGGGAAGGATAACATGTTCTTACTGAGGGTTTTATTTGCTCTGCTGATGATTATTTCACAGTAGCTACTGCATTCTGACAACTAAACTTTTTTGCTTTTATTCCATTTCATTTTGCTTTGTTATAAATTCCTGAAAAGACAAGATTAATTATTTGTCTGTGATTCTAGATTTACTGGAGTGAAAAGAAGAAATCCTATTTTAATTCCAGTGTTCCACAAAGCAAGTAAACTTAGAGAAGTTTGCATTAGCACCATGACCTTCTGTTGGGAAAGTGATTCTTAACAGGAGTCCTGCCAATCATGTATATGACAGGGAGCTGGGTGTCCTTGTGGTTTTAATACTGAGATGTAATTTAGTAAATTATGCTGCAAGTGTATGCAAAATTAATGCTAAGTTTTTTTTAATACTTGTGAACTTGAAAAGACTGAGGTGTGATAGAGATCCACAGTGTCATTACCTATATCCTATAATACTGATTTTGAAGTTATTTATTGAGAGGTCATCACCTCAGGAAACCGCTTCCCTGAATTTGGTATGGTACTGTTAGCTAACAGATATATTCAGTGCTGAGAAGCCAGAAAAAAATGTGCATGATTGTACAGGTGAAAAATATAGTACAGAAAATAAAATGGATTTTGGGCATCATCATTCTACTTCTGAGTTAATAAAAATAACTTTAAAAGAAAGAACTAGGAGCCCTTTGTATCAAGCTATACTGTTTCTTTTTCATAATCTCTATCCAAATATTCCTAAATATAGGAGCCCCTATGCAAGGCTAAAAAGAGGTCTCCTTAGATATCAGTTTTCAAACATTGCCAATATGTTACAATTCCTTTTAGCTCAAAGGTTATTAAGAAACAAAATACTATTTGCTTTGTGTTATTTAAATTAATTTTGAAATGTTCAGTCCCTCTTTTTCAATCCCTCACTTCTCTCTTTTTTTGAATGATGAAAGAAAGTGGTTTTTTGCAACCTGTTTGCAATATACTTAGGAAAGGCGCTGCTAGGGGTGACTGAGTTTATGGGAAGATGACCATTTCTGTTGCCATGAGATATGTGAATTTCAGTGAGAAGTATACAGAATTGAATACACCTGTCTTGTAGTAAAGAGTCAACAAAATAAATACATCAAAAGCTAACTAAAGAAAGAGAAAACATGCCTCGGATCAGCTCCAGTCCATTCAGCTTTAGTTCTGAAAGATCATGAGAAAAAACCATCTCTAGAGTAACACACCCTGAATAATAAAATAAAAAAATAAATTAGGGTTTTTTTTTTTTCCCAAAGCAGATACGGAGATAAGGCTGGATTTAGGCTATCAGTATAGGTCTCAGTGCAAAAAAGATGATGTAAGACTGTGGGAAACCAGTTTAATCAAGCATGAGAAACAGCCATTCTGGGAAAATGACGGTCCTTTGGAAACACATGGACATAACACAAAATTATGCTGGAGCATTTCAACCTATATGCAGAAAATTGCCTGCATTTTTTTTAATGTAATTGTCATCATGAGGTGAAGCCAAGTAGGTTGTAATTAAAGGCTTCAGCAGATAAAACAGAAAAAATGAACATATCTTTCTAGTATGCATGAAGTTGCCGAAAAACCCCTACAATTTCAAGAAAAGTTCCTGAAAATACTTTTAACAAATATTTTCCTATATCATAAATTATTATAATTGTTAGTACTTCATATTATGCTATAGAAATGAAAAGAAAAATGCATTTCTCTCATAGGCAACTTTAAATATTTTACTTCCAATTCAATCAATATTTACTTTCAATTATGACATAGCAGAATTGCTATACAAAACATAAAACATTTCCAGCTGCTTCTAGATGGAGGCATTGTGTCCTGTTCTCCCACTGAGCAGCTGCTTGGCCCTGAGCTCTGATATTACATCTTGAATGGAAGTTTCTTGAATTGAATTCAAGAAAATTTTCTATTTTTCTTTAGAAATTTACACAGAATTATAATTACGTGCATCGTGTCAGTCCAGCAACACAGGCATCCCGCTAGTTACTACACAGTGACAGGAAGAAAAGGTCTTGGGATTTGACATAGAATGCCTTCATTTGAAAACAACAGCGTCAAAAACAAACAAAAAAAGCTGAGTAATTATGCAGCCTGCACTAGAAACTTGTCTATGCATTATGTGAATGGAAGTGATTGTTTCATAAAATTAAAGCAGCATTACTGTGTTACCAATTTCCATATTTTCTTGCAGTTTCAGGTAAATTTCCTCAACAATTTTTTATTAAAATAGCTGCAAATTCTTTTGGTAGAACTTTGGTACCTATTTTTGATTAAAAAAATAAATCCATATGAAAGATCCATCTTGAGTATCTCATATATAAGGTCTCTGAATAACTTGTTTTAATATTCCTTTTTAAATATTGTTCATCTTTTAAGTCATAGTAAAATAGCTATTTTATAAATTTTTGAGTATGTAGAGCTGAATTGCAAGGAATAGTCCTCCATTCATGCCTAATCCAAACCTCTGGAGGAATAATAGCTGCTACCTGGAATGAAAAGTGGTTTCCTTGCTATTATTTAATCATCCAATCTGTTATCTATTATCTGCAGTAATAAGAGCAAAGTTCAAAAGCTGTAAGTCCCTCCTCAAATTAGATACCATTAACTTTAGCCTCACATCAGATTTTCTTGAGATGTCTAAAAATAAATACCTTCTTTAGATATTTTAAATAGGCAATTCATCCTCACTTGCAAGTAGAGAGTCTGAAATAAAGGACTGTGCAAGAAACACAGAAAACTTTACAATATGGTAGTGTAGAAATACTGCATTTATTTGCAAGAGAAATAAAATATTTTCTCATTGTATTTGGAGAATTTGCTTGTCAATGCAGTTTCTTTCACCTTTCTGGTATAAATGCTAACTTTCCTTCCAATCTGTTTAAATCCTATCCATTCCTGATTTATCATGAGTGGAAAATTCTGTCTCAGAGTCTTGAAGTGCCTGCCTGTCCCAAGTTGCTTTATAAAGGAGTACCTGTAATTCTAGAAGAAAAAAAAGGACATAAGGTTTCCCTCTTGCCTGTCTGCTTTTGTCAAGTCCCCATGTGCTATTCATTCAATCAGTGCATCATTATTAACTGAATTTCTCAAATTAATTTTAAAGTTTTTTCAGGTTTTGGGCCAATTTATGATTTGCCTTCCTGCATAAATTAATGGGATATTAAAACCTGACAGTGCCTTAGAAAAGGGAAAAAGCTGGGATCCATCTAAAGATTCTCAGAAACACATTGTAAATGTGGTCAGAAAGTGCCTCCACCAGGATTATCTAACGCTGATGGACTATTGGAGATGGAATTTGGCTAGGACTCATCTCACCTCTGGGCATGGGCAAAGATCCCCTGAGCTATCTCCATGCAGCAGTAAAGCTGCCCAGCTTATGCTTTAATATTGTACCTTCTGAAAACATAGCATCTCTGGTCAGTATTATTTGGATTGCTTTATGTGACCTTTCCTTCATGGTAAAATCTCTGATTTCTATAGACCAAGGCAGATGCTACAGTTTTCTGGAGTTTTAAGCCTCATATTGCAAAATAATATAAAAAAGATGGGAAAATAAAAAACTGCTTATCATGATAATTATCATTATGATTTAAAAACTGAGACAAAAGAAGACACCTTTCTGAAAGAAGGGAAAATTACTAAACTACTGGTTTTTAAAGGAAATTTTAAATGAGTAATTCCTTCATATTTTCAAATATTCTCATTCATCAATATTCTGTATGCTTGATTGCAAATGCAAGAAATTTTTGATTACATTTCCTACCAAGGAACAAAATTCTGATAAAAATATAGTCCAGAGAAGCTTGAAAAACTTTAGTGAAACTGCCTTTTTGTTCCAGGAACAGAGATTCTAGCCTTTTGACTGTGTGCTCACTTGAAATAGCAGTTTCTCTGAGACTGTTAAAGCCAGAAGTATTTGAATTAGATCTCTTCAGTTTGTTTGACCTTAACTGCTGTACAGTTCCTTTTTTTGTCTTAGCTCTCCCTGTACTCAGAGATCTTTATGTGCCTAGTTTGCAGAATAGGCTGACTTTTATCTTTTGTTGGATGTCTGGTTCTTCCATATGAAATCAATTTCCCAAAATATGCATATAAGTTAACTGGACAGAACACATCCTTACAGCAATAAATCCTTAAACTGTATGTGTATCTGTGATTTGTTTGGAGGACTCCAAAAGCTCTAAGGAACATTTCAACAAAGAAACTGAGTGTGACTAGTACACCAAACTCATAAAAATTTTTCAATCACTCATTTTTAATTCCTAAGAAGCAGCTGTTACAACATAGTTTAAATACCTTTAATATTATTGGAAACAGTAAAATATTTCTGAGGTAAATTTTGATGGTAATTCTGACTTTTTGGATTGTTAATAATTGCTCTTGCTGCTGTTTTACACAGCAGAAAGATGTGTTTGAATCTGAATCCTTGCTAGTCAAGAATAGTAAATAACAGTTCTTGAAGCATGGGAAATACAGCTAGTGAAGAAGTTTACTTTGTAAATAGAAAATGTTCAGCACAGGGGAATTACTGAAAAATCAAACAGACAGTTTGTGTGAGAATTTTGACAGTGGTTCAGCAAGATTCCCTGAATGGATAAAAATCAAAGTGAACCACATGGAAGAAGAATTTTGTACAGAAATTTCTGAAGACACTATGTCAGTTTCTGAGTCTCAAATCTCTGTGATGAAGAAATTCACCTTCTACACTTCTGCGCACCCAATAACACATTAATATTCTTAAAAATCTGCTAGCCATATCAGGGAGCTTCTGAAACACAGGTGGTAAATCACAAAGTGTTGAATTCAGTGAGGAAATACTGTATAACTCTCATGCAATAACTCATACTTTGAGTGTTTAAATAATCACATTAACAATAAGCATTGATACACTTACTTTAATAGGATTTCTGCACCACCGCACACTGCTTACAAAGCTAGCAAATTAGAACAAATGCATAAAAATTTTATTCCCTTTTAAGATGTTGTATATAGTTCAACTACCCAGGCAGACACAAACTGACACTACAGAATTTTGTTGATAAAGGATTTTCCTCAATCTTTCCATTCAAGTTAAAATAAATTATTTTATTTTTCTAGGTTGATATACCATAACAATTAAATAATTTATTTCCAACATTCTTTGTGGTCATGTCAAACCTAAGAAAAGTAAAAACTAAGAAACAATCAAATTCAGAATTTTTATGCTGTCCCACCCCCTGTGACTCTGCTGACTTTGCTGCTGAAGTCCTGTAACTCTGAAAATCCATTTTATCTCAACACACTTGTAATGTTCTCCATCTGAAGTGAAAATTTTCCCAGTAGAAAGGAATATGCTAATTAATAATAATTAACAATTTAATTTATATTTACAATTTATAAAAACAGATTTCCAAGACTAACAGTGAAGTGCATAAATTTTTTACGTACATAACTTTATGCCTGTTGAAATGCTCACCTTTGTGGGAGGGAAATCTCAGACTCTTGTTACATCTCTCTCAGCAGTGGAGGGGGGAGAAAAAGGAAAAAGTTCTCATTGATATTGTAAGGGAATAAGAACAAGAACACAGAGCAATCACAGACTGTTCATTCATTAAGAGACTATGAAAACTTCATACATTAGGAGATAATGAAAACTTGAGTATTTCTACTACAGTAATTTACATCGTGTGTAGACTTTGCTCATTTTTTTTTTCTTTCTTCAAACGGGGGGTCTGTCATGAAGTTTTTTAGTTATGTTTGTAATCAATCTCCTAAAATACATTACACTGTGCATTGGAAAGTTACAAGCATTTAAAACACTGAGACACCAAGATCAAATTTTACTTTCAGTGTGAATTGTACTAGCAAACAATTAACCAGGTAATTAAAAGTAACAGAGTAGAATTTTATTCTTGTGGTATATCAGCTGATGTCCCTGACATAACCTGGCATAATGGCCTCAGATTACAAGTGACAGGACTGAAAGTTTTTTGTCATGGCATCTTTTAAGCAAGTTACAAGTGGAGATGTTTGAGGGAGCTGAGTTAAATAAAGACACTGAAGCAGAAATATTTTAGTATGTCTGTAGGTGATGTTAGGATCAAGAGCAAAGTTTCTGTACTCCTTGTATGTAACAGTCACAGTCAAATATATGTCAATACTCTTTTTTAAGGTGGAAGAAAAACCACTGGAGATGCAGTGGCTAGGATCAACTGATAAGAAGGAAGGATCAGTAATGGAGAGAAGAAAAAAGTTCAAAATATGTTAAAAGTAGTGTAACTAGAGGGAATTTGAAAAAGAAGAAATTCAGCATTAATGAGGAGGCAGGTTTGAGACGGGAGGATCAAAAGAGGGCACATATAAAAACACTCATAGCTGAGAGAAAAGGCTGCAAAGGTTAAGCACTGGAGTTGGGAAAGAAGACTATTGGTCATGGCTCCATATGGCAATTTTATCTATGTTATGCAACTAATGAGAAAAGAAATAATAAAAAAGTGACCCAGTCATAAAGAGATCTCCAAATTGCTGTCTCTCATGTTTCTATTTTATGTTTTGGAAACCAAACCAAATTTTATTTTTTGTAATTCTGTACTTCACAATTTGCTTCACATGTATCTATGTTAATGATTTATCTCATCACATAGTTTAAATGGCAAAAGAAGCCTATACATTCCTTGATGTAGCTCCCCAGGTGGTCTTTTCTTATTTTTTTTAACAAGGTGCGTTTGTGCATGTGTATGGATGGAGTTATATTTTGAAGATAATTTATATGATCAGGTTTGAGTGTACTTGATACACTTTGAACAGGAAGAATTGAGAAATATCATTATATATGCTGGGGCAGTGGGTTTATGTCTTTTACATTTCAGTGATTATCTTTCACGTATTAGGTACGTTGTAGAACACCACTGGAAAATACTGCTGTGAAGTGGAAAGATTCAGAGCATAAATGTAAGGAAAATATTGCTAGAATCAGGTAAGATTGAACAAATTAGGAAATATACAAGTAAAATAATTCAAGATAATACAGAAAAGTGTTTGGTCTCTATCAAGCATTCTTTCTTCTAGAACTGATTTGGGGCTTTGAAATAATATTATTAAATTTTTACATCTACAATATATCAGGCCAAAATTCTTATTTTAAAAGTGGGCATCAGAATAAGAAAATTTATTACCTAAGAAACAACATCCTTGTGTATGTGAAATAAAAAAACAAACAAACAAAGCCCCAAAATATCTAATTCATTTTAGCTGGTGGTACAATGTAGCACATACAAGTGGCTGTATCAGGTCATGTTGCACAAAGCTATCAAATTCAAAAGCTGTTTTTGAGCGCTTACTGCTAGTGGGATGTTACCTACAAGTAGTGAGTCTTTTACTGTTTTCCATTGGAAGGAGTCAGTGGCAGGTGTTCTGCTTCTGGCATAGCTCTGCTTTAGAATTTATGGGATTCTTTCTTTTTCCAAGGAAGATTTCATTAAATGCTGTTACAGCTCTCTATGCATAGTCAACAACTCTAGACTGAAACATAAAAGAAGAAAAGAATTCCTTCTCCCTGCAGATTCTGAACAAAAGGAATATATTATCCTAATGCTTATTGCAGAGAAGAATGATGCCTTGTATGGTACCATTTATTGTTGTAATAAAGAACAGGTTGCTGATAACACAAGCTGTTCATTAGAATGCCATTGGCAATAACAGTAAGAAGTGTGTAACTAGATGTTCCTGCCAGCCCTAAAGACATTTTATGCTCATGAACAACCCTTAGGATATTCTTTCAACAAACTGCAAACTTTTTTTTGCCTCAGAAATGTATGGGTGTCCTGTAGACTAAATTTATGATGCAAAGAAATTTATCTCAGGAACACCCCATACACAGAAATAACATAATTATTCTGGTGTGGATCTTTCAGAATCCATGAATTTCAGTTCCAGACATAGTAATTTATCCAAAACTAGGAAAAAACTGTATTGGTTTGGTTTGTTTTCTTTTTTTTTTTTTTGCTTTTGCTTTTCTTTTTTTTTTTTTTTCATTCCATCAGCAGAACTTAGTTCCACTCTTAAGACCTGTGTATTGTATATTATTTTCTTTCTAACTGAATTACATGAATAGCATCAGCTTATTCCATCACAGCAATAAAATTAAATTCATTATCACATGTGAAATTGATACTTTTTTGATTAACAGTTGAGAATAAGTACAAAATTTAATTAAGAGAATGAATTGATGTCATGAGAATGGAAAATAAATTTAGGAAAATTACGTACTAATGGAATTTTGTTCTTATATGATTTCAGTAATGGATGCTTATTTGCCTTATAGACTTGGTAAATGTTAAAAAAAGTTATTTTTTGTAATGTAGTGGGTTAACCCTTGCTGGCTTCCAGGCACCCACCAAAGCTGCTCTATCACTTACCTCCACAGCTGGACAGGGGAGAGAAAATATAAAAAAGGGTTCATGAGTTAAGGACTGGGAGAGATCACTTACCAAATACCATCAGGGCCAGAATAGACTTGAATTAAAGATATCAATTGAATTTGTTATTAACAAAATCAGAACATGATAATGAGAAGTAAAATAAAACCTTAAAAAGACATCCCCTCACCTCTCCCTCCTTCACAGCTCTACCTCCTCCCCAGTGGCACGGGGAGACAGGGAACAAGGCTTATGGTCTTCATCACAAGTTATTTTTCCAGCTGCTCGGGGAGAGGAGTCCTTCCCCTGCTCCAAAGTTGTGATCTCTCCCACAGAGTTCTCCATTGACTTCTCCAACATGAGTCCATCTCACTCATGTCTTCCCTGACTGCAATTAAACCTGTGGGATAACTTTCTTTTCTCTTTCTTCTTCCTCTCCTCCTTTTTGTTGTTGTTGTTGTTCTTCTTCTTTCTTCTTTCTTTCTTCTCTCTTGCTTTTTCTTTCTTCTTTCTTCTTCAATATGTTATTACAGAGGTCTTACCAGCATTTCTGTTTGGCCCAGTCTTAGCCGGCAGCACATCTGGCTTTGGAGCTGCCAGGTATTCACTCTGCTGTACAGGGGGAAGCTTCTGGCAGCTTCTCACAGAAGCCATCCCTGTAGCCCCCTCGCTACCAGCCTGGCCATGCAAACCCAATAGAGTAGATTATACAACAACTCGTTGAACAGAGTATTATGGCATATATCAATGCTTGTAATACCATAACTGTAAAGCATGTTTATATGATCTGTTGACAAGCCTTCTTGCTCTGACCTTGCTTTGAGTTGAATGGAGATGAGACACTACTGATATGAAAATTGAAGAAGAGTTTTGGCAAATTCTCTAACAGCAGAAGCACCTGTGATATAGACAAAACCAACTCTCTTGTGCTTACTTCCACCCCCTGTATGCTTCTCTTTTCCCTGTGTTTTGAAATTTTCAGTAGCTTCTTCATTCCTGCCGGTCTTCTGCAACTTTTTCCTGACTTCCTGTCTCTCCAGGTGGACTGCTTCCGAGATAAGAGGCGACCCTTAGAAAACCTAACTAACTCTTGCTAACTGTTCCATTTTCTCAAAAATTATGTTCCCCTGGGATTCTTCCAAGAATGTCCCTGAAGGTCACTGTCTATGATGGCTCTGGGCTGTGACATTGCTATTTGCCTTTCGTGAGCATCAACATAAGCATCCACAACTCAAAGTTACAACAATCTGGTCCCAACCTTCGTGTCTGTAACCAGTTTTCCCTTGGTTTTAAGTAAGAGGTTCAATGAAATACTTCTCCTAAACAGCTGCTTGATCTAGAAGTTGTCTTCAAAGCACTCCAGAAACTTCTTGTATGGGGAGAGTAAGATATGGAAGTGGAGTAGGATAGCTTAGGAAAACAATTGTTCTTAGATATGAGCTGCTGCTTTTCTTATGCACTAGACAACAGCTCATCATGACAATTTACATTTACAGCAACTTATGGACATAGATACACTGAGAACTCCCATTATTTTCAGTGAATGTCTCATGGAAATTCATGGAAAGGAATAAAACCCAAAAGCTGCTTATGTGAAGTTACTAAGTAGTTTAGAGGAAAAAAAAATAGTCTTTTTTTTAGTAATGATGACGGAAAAGTCCATCTAGATATTATTATGGGCATAATCTTAGGAAGGAATGGTTGGAAAATCAACGTTGTATGACCAAGCTTATGAGTACCTAAATTTAACTCTGGTCATTCATTAATGGGTTAGTTTGGTATTTTTCTGCTTTCTCGTAAACCACAGAATCACAGATTAAGCTGAGTTGAAAGGCACCCACAAGGATCATCAAATCCAGCTCCTGGCCCTGCAGAGCACCATCCCCAAGAGTCACACCGTGTGCCTGACAGCATTGTACAATAACTTGAGCTCTGTCAGGTTTGGTGCTGTGACCACTTCTCTGGAGAGTCTGTTCCAGTGCCCAACCACCCTCTGTGTGAAAAGCCTTTTCCTAATATGCAACCTAAACTACCTCCAATACAACTTCAGGCCATCCCCTCCAGTCCTGTCCCTGATGACCACAGAGCAGAGATCAGTGTCTGTCCCTCTTTTCCCCCTCATGATGAAGTTGTAGACTGCAACAAAATCTCTGCTCAGTCTCCTCCAGGATGAACAGACAAAGTGACCTCAGCTGCTCCTCATACACTTCTAAAGGCCCTTTACCATCTTCATTGCTCTCCTGCTATGTGTAGTGGTTAAGTACAGATGTTTCAAGAGAAACAAACAGTTTATTAATTTATGCATGCTGAGTACGTTTAAATATTGTTTAGCTCGCTGTTTTTCATAGAAGGGGAATAACAGTTTATGAGAGATTTTTCCAGCTTTATCTTCAAATCTATAAACTGGTTTATATTTATTGTTACTATTGACTTAAATAAGGTATACAAAAACCTCTTTCAGTTGTTTAGCTTATTATTTCCTTATTAGTGCTATTTTATCACCTTAGGCCATCCAATTCTACCAAAAAGAACTTTTTGTTTTAAGGAGTTCACTAGTGACCTAAAATGACTATCATTAACAGCATTGTATTTTGTTTTGAAAGCCAGCATCTTAACTAAAGCCAAGCCTTTTTGCTCATAAGTTTATTTATATGAAGTATTTTTATATGTAAACTTTCTGAGTTTATTTGAACAGTGTTCAAATACTCTATAATATTTATTGAAATAGCTTGTATGCTAAGGAGGAGTTCATGAATTGGTCCTATGAGTATGCATTTCACAATCTTAAAATTTCACTTACAGAGGTTCTGTCTTCTGCATAAATGAGATTCACCTATATTGTAACAAGTTGGAGGAGGAAAGCTGTCAGTTTCAGATGAGATGTCCCCATTAAACATTTTTATAATATATGTTAACAATATAGACTCCTATAGTCTAATGTGTAGTTGAGCATAAAGCAACTTTCTGACTGATTATAGTACACCCACAAAACTTCTCAATTGCCATGAAAGACCATAAATACACCTCTAAAGTTTATGTTTCAATTTTGCCAAACTGTTGCTTTTGCATTCTTACAAAATTCCACTAAATTAGTTATTAATTTCTTCACCACCACTACAGATGTGCTAGAAATGCAACACAATTTATATATCTCATAGATTTTTGCCTGATGAATTGCTCTTATTATTAAAGCATGAATCACAGCGCTGTAAAGAGGAAAGTCTAAGGTAAAAATACGGGAAATTAATTATTAAAATGAGTTGAAATATTTTATCTAGAATAATGGAGTTTATAATATCTATTAAAAGAGAATAGACACTATACAAGCCTTCCATTTTGACCTGAATGCAAAAAAAGGGAGGAATAATGAAAGCATAATTTGCTTAAAGAGAAGATCATGCTCAGATCTGTGATGTGTCATGTTACTACTGATATCAAGATGGTTGAAAACATTTCCTCTAGTTTTTGCCAAGTTCCTAGTGATGGCTTTGATCTAGGAGACTTCAATAACCTTTTTACGGCAACTGGTTTTATGGTGAAGGAGAGAAGGAAATCAATAAGACTACCTATCAAATTCCCAAAGCATGCAAAGGTAAACTGACCTTCCTGTTGAGCAAAAAGTCTTTTAGAATAACCTTTCACCTTTACTTTGAACTTACTTCTTCATATGTGAACAATTTACCCTGAAGTTAATTTCGTACAAAATTGGAGCACAGCCAGTTGCAGATGTGTGAACTGTAAAATCACTTGCAGAAACATGGCTTTGTATTTCTTATAAACTGAAAAAAATATTCCCCAGAATGGTGAAGGAGAAGAGGAAAGGGAAGAGGAAGAAAAAAAAAAGGGAAAAGAAATAAAGAAGAAAAAGAGGGAAAAAAAGGGGGAAAAGAAAAGGGGGAAAAATAGAATAGATTCTAAGCAAGAGAAATGTCCTAAGTTTATCTGATTCTTTGCTAACCAAATACAAAAAGAGATACATTTTTGAACACAGGTTGTTCAAGAGAGAAATAATTGCCTGAATCAACAGTAAGTTTTTGGATCAATAAGAAATCACAGTTCATATTTGTAGCCCTTGATTTTTATATTCACTGTTGGAATAATTCTGCTCTCATGTTTTTGAAACCTTTAGAAGGATTATCTAAACTTAAGTTTGTTAAAAGAAATTATAATTTAAATAATTACATATATGTACGTGTACATGCTTATGTCTGTCTTCATTATATATGAACCCTAATAATTAAATTCTTCCATTCCACTAGTAAAAGTTCCTTACATATTTACTCTTTTTTTAATAGAATACTCAATGTTACTTAATTTCTTGAAAAAAATCATTGAACAAGAGAAAAAACAAAACTAACATAAGAAACAATGCCAAATGCCCATTTCTGAAGGCATGTAAAAGCAGCTATAAATTTGCTGATTTTCATGCTGCATGGGAGATTACATTTTAATCAGTCCTAAAAACATTTTTGCAAATCATTAAGAAAACTCTTCAATGTCATACACATTCTCTTACCAAATTATGAACTGGATTTGAAAAATAAACCCAAACCCTATCTGAGCTATAGACTCTTACATGACCTGTACTTCTATTAATGAATTTAAACATGTCCAGTTAATATTTTATGGTAGAACATAGAGCACATCTTTGTTAACAATTGGTATGACTATTTGTCCCAATCTATTTTATATTCCCCCACACAGTACATGTATCAGGACTTGGCTAAAATGATATGGGAACAACTTCCAGTTGACAATTTGCAGGAAGATATGATGTTTTTAACATGAAAACACTTTCATTAGCATGGGTTTGGACATTTTAAGAGTGCTTTTGGACATGTTTCATCTATTATTGTATGTTTACTCATAAAGTCATAAGGGTTCATAACACTAATACAATTGTACTCTGTGGATGTTGCCTTTATGTGCAGGAAATGCTCATCAGGATTCTCTGAGGGATAAAACAGTTTTTATTTTTCCAAATAAAACAATAAAGGCAAATGAAGACTATTTCTGGCTTCAGTTCTATAAAACAATGTAATGGTCTTACTCATATTTCACTGTCTTTCCCAATAAAAAGGTGTTAATAGTTTATATATTTTTGCATTTAACCTTTGATAATTTAACCATCTTTTTTTATTGAATGAAACTGTATCCACATAAAACATCATAAAATTACTGGTGTCATTGTTTGCTTGTTTTTTTAATTGGATAGTAAACAATATTTAGTGAAGGGACAGAGTATCATTAGTGAAAGTATTACTCACATAATATACCCTCTCCTTTTCTGGATCTCTGCTTTTGCATTTCCTTTTCCAGTCAAGATCCAGAAGATTAACTCTGCAAGGAAACAGGCTGTGGGATGATGTCTGGCACAAGCAGGAGTCTGGACTGACACAATAGACAGAAGGTGACAAAACCTCAGAGTCTGGAGAATCCTGCAGTATTTAGGCTCAACAGAGCAAATCAAGGTCTGAAAGGGTCATCCTTACCAGTGGTACAGTGCTGTGTGTAACACCTACTCAGTGTTACCGCGTAATGATAGCATAATGCTTTATTTATAGTCTCTTCTGACCCAGGATCATGGTTATTTCTTTCATGTTCGAACAGCAGGAATGAAGCCTGATGATCCCTAGGTATGAAACTTTGTGATTTGGGAGCAACAGCTCCCAAACATTTTTTTCTTGTCAATATGCAGTATTTTTTTTTCCTTCATTTAATATTTTGTGGTTTTTCCTTCCTTTTCTATAGAACCATTAATCTATTTTTTTTTTTTACATTAAACTGTGTTGGCCATCTTTTATCCTTAAAATTTAAAGGGTATGACTTTAAGTGGTCCTACTAATTCTCTGGACCCAAAAAGTTAATTCTATTTATAAAATGTTGGAAAAAAAAGATGCGTCAGTTTACATGTGACTCCTCTCAGATCCATAAGCTTCAGCTACAAGAACATAAAAATCTTCTTGGCCATGGTGCCTATATAAGAGGTAAACTGCAGCATGCCACAGAAGAGCCACTGCTCCTTGGAAGTAGTGGAGAGAAAAGACACTTCTCGTATCCTGTTGCTGAGTCAGAAGCAGCACCACAAAATCAGAAAGTGGAAGATCTACACAGCAAAATACATTTCAGAAAGTACTAGGAAAAAATATACGTCTGAGAAGAAACCCTATGTAGCACAGTTAATTTATTCTTTATATTTTTTGAGATTTCATTCTCCAATGTGCAAGTTACTTTCTTTAAATTATTTACATATTTTCTGACCTATTTGTGTCTCTTGGTTTTTCCATAAACTTGTATTTTACACTTAATAAAATACTGGGCAAGTAAAAACTTTCTTTATATCTCCATGACGTCACATTAATCTTTAATCTCTCTCCTCCTATCATCCACAGTGTGGTTTGCTGAGGAACCTGAAGTGTGCTACAGCAGATGTTGAAACCACTTTGATCAGTGCACTTGCACTACATAACTTCCTCTGAGCACACATCTGTCCTCATTCTTTCTGACATTGCTTTAACATTCCTGTAAGATTTTATTCCACAACATCGTGCTTCTTCATGCTATTTTTTCATCCATATCTGGGAAAAAAAAAAGGACAAAACAAAAGACAAACAAAAAATGGTTACTTGGCTTTTTATACTTCCTAGACCATTTTTTAATTAGATTAAGTTCTTCTATCATGAGGAAAGGAGCTTGAAACTGAGAGCAGGGGATGAAGATGAGGTAGGGTGGTGTGTGTCTATTTTTTTTTTTTTCTGTCATCAGATCACACTGTTGCACACCATATTTAGTAGCATAACCATCTGCTTCTTTCCCCACTTCTGAATATTCTCTGAAACATAAAAGACATTTAATTGTCTGGAACTTGTGTTTCTTCCATAAATGTTGTTTTGAGCAGCTCTCACAATGGTAAAGCATTGCCTTTTTGTAGGCAAAGACTACCTCTTAACACCATTTCAATGGGAAGTTCAAAGAGAATAAATTATTTATTACATTCAAGACTGGGCAAAATGTTCATTAAATATATATAGAGACCTAGATTCTAGCTGGAGATGACTTTAGCAATGAACTTGAGGTGTGTCAGTTATAAATACCTGACTTGACTTGCACCCATATAGTGTATTTTTTACATGTCATTGGCTTTATTTCTACTTTTTTTTTATTATTTTAACTTAAGGGGATCTATTTCCCTTAGCTTCTCAGATTAAAAACAACCAAAAAACATCAATCCCACAGTTAAGCAGCATTCATTTTGATATCCAAGAAATTTGAAGAAAAGTGAAGCTTCCTTCATTTAAATTAATAACTGTGATTCAATAACACAAAATCTAATGTGACACACCAAAGTAATTTGCTGCAATTAGAAATAGTGCAGATCAAATACTAGAATGGTTGGGTTAGCATCTTATGAAGCTGTTTACTTTAAAACTTGGACTGAATGTCTTGGTGCCTATTTCTGGTTGAAAAGTGCAGCTTTGTTGTAAAGCACAGGAACAGTAAAGGAGAGAATTGGCTGTGGTGTCTACTTGACATTAGAATACCTGAGTTCTATTGCATAATAATTCTATTTAAGGTTCATCTGTTCAGCTAATCCAAATTCTGCAGAGAATGGTTTAGTGTGTGAAGAATTTGCAGAAGGAATAGAAGACAACTGAATATTGACACTGAATAAATAATCATAGAAAATGACATGGGTTGATGTAGTCAAGAGATGGTGATCAAATCATTTATATTAAAACTTATAAACTTCTCTGCATAATAAGGTGTTATTGGAAGAGTTTCTCACTACTAAGGCTGAAGGGTCCCAGCAAGGAGGAGTGTTTGTGTATGACAGGTGCTGGTGGTATCAGCAAAAAAAACCTGGGGTCCTGCAATAGAAAACTTGAATTTGAAGGTAACTCCTTTCTCTTACTAAAAATTCTGTCTCCTCACCGAAGATTTATTTTCCATGTTTCATAGGATGCCACATTTAAAGGCAATACCTTCCCCACAGCCCTCTAACCTCCCCCCCCCCAAAAAAGGTAAAATCAGAGCTATCAATAATAATTATTTGATTATTAAAACAAATATAACATGTAGAAAGGAACACATTTAAAAACAATTACTCCTTCAATTACAATCCTTTCCTTATATTCCTCTGTGAAGAGCTTTTGAGAAATATTATATCTTTCAGATTTGCTCTAAAATCAGTGAGGCCTAAAATATTTTATTCATACGCAGCAAAAAAAACCTGAGTGTTCTCCTTATCTTTCATTTACAAATACAACAGTTAATTGTGCAGTATTTATCACTGGTACTTTCACAAGCTTATAAAAGGTAATGCAGTCCATTCACTACTGACAGATGGGGAGCAGCCAGCCCTGCCTGGTGGAACACGGAATAGCAAGCTCAACAGCTGGAAGAAGCTGAAGGTTCAGGAAAAGGGGTACAGACATGACAGCTGTAAGAAACAGCAGTGCTTAGGGTAGGTAGGAGTGGCAAGGAATGAAATGTGGTTCAAGACGTTGATACAGCCCTGGCAAAATTGAGTAAGAGCAGTAGAGAAGCAAAAAAGCAAACTGAGAAGCTGAGGAGAGCTGTGAGGTAGTTAGTAAAAGAAGTGGGATTTACATTTCTCAAAGTTATGATCCTTTTTCCTCCGACTTCATTGAAACCTTTTATCTGAAGATGTATCTATTTTAAATGTTGCTGTTATCTTTTCACTAGTTTGGGATCACCATGAGCTGTCTGTTTTAACAGTTTCAGTTCATGAATGGAAATAAAGAGTAGCATTATATTTTTCTGTACTAGTTTTATTGTTGTGGCTAAAAGTTCCCTAAACATTTAAAAGTGTGAATTCTTTCTTTTATGACTTTTAAAGAAGTTTTTCTTCACTTTAATCAAGGGCTGATAGATCATGAAATTCTCTTTCAAAATAATCCAGACTTTTGTATTCTACAACACATTTGCAAAGTTTGTAAAATGAACTTTTATAATTAATTACATCCTTAAAAGTGTCTTTAAGTTTTAGTAGGTGCTTAATTTATTATTAAGAGCACTATCATAGTTTTTTTCCCATACTTCTAATAATTTGTAATAAATTCTCATACTGAACAGAATCTAATTCCCTTGAGGACTAAGTATTAGTGGGAATTTAGCAGGCTTCCAAATCCCTACGAGCATGCAATTAGAGTTATTATTAGGGTTCTCTGACCTGAATACTCTGCTTTATTGTCACCGCTCTCAAATCACTTTGCATCCTTGCTTCTACATAGAATTATAGAATGGCTTGTGTTGGAAGGTAACAACCTTTTAACCTAATTCCAACCCCATTGTCATGAGAAGAGATGTCTTCCACTAGACTAGATTTGTCACAAACACATACAACTGCCTGACTTCTGTGAAAAACTCAGCTGGAAGTGAAAACTTAAATGAAGTGAGACAATTCTGCCTTACTCTCAGAAATGTCAAAGTTCAGACATCTGGAATGGAATATTCTGTACTCAACTATACAGTTCTTTACCCTGAAATTTATTAATGAGAATATATCTATTCATCTTAATTTAGAAAATTATCAAGGATACCTGAATCATGCTGAAATAAACAATATTTTCCATTAAGCATTTTCTAGACCTTAATTTTTCAGTTTATGGCAAAAAGCCTTTAAGTTCCGATTAAAGCAACATAAGTTAATTTCATAACCTCTTTTTTTTTCTGATTTGAAGGAATACTTAATTCCTGAAGAAGAAGGAAATGTGCTTTGACAGTTCTACTTTATGGACTCTGATAAAATCTCTTGTGTAGATCTTCTATTTAAAGTAATATGAACAGAGCCTCTTCCGTTTTGTGTCAGGACTGTTCTATAACATAAATATCTTATAAAAATAAAAGTTTTCCACACCATCATCCTTGCAGAAGTAACATCATATTAAAATCAAATGGTATTTATGCAAGATGTGTCTTGCTTTTTAGAAAGACTATTGTTTGTTATTCTGCAGAGGGGTAGAACATCTTTGAATTTACAACATACTGCTCAGAGTGTATTTGTATCTCACCACAAAAGGATGTAAAGAAGGAATTAAAGAAGACATTGCTTAGACACTTTTTTTTTCAAAATATGGCATAAAATAATATTCTATGAAAAATTTCAGGCCAGATTGAAACTAGAAAATGAGTCCATGAGACACAGGAAATAAAAACCACCATTTTAGAAAGGATATGTTATCCTTCCTAGTGCTTAGCTGGTAAAGAGACAAAAAGCTTTCAAAATCAACAACATCTACTTATCAACAACTCAACAAATGCTACTCATTTTTTCATTCATACTTCACAGGTTTATGCTATCCAAGCTGAAGTTAAGCTAACCATAGCAAAGAGACCTACCAGACATGTTTTTACTGTGCCTGCCTTCCCTCTGTTTCTACTTTCTGCTACACCACAGTCACAATACTACATATGACTTACAAGTGATGATGAACTCAATTAAAAGGTCAAGATATATGCCAAGGCATATTGTTTTTCTCTTCAGTGACAAAATGGGTTCTAATCACCTTTATAGAGCACTCTGTGTTAGTGAAAATTAGTGACATTTGCATGTTGATGAGAATTAAATAACTTAGCATTTAGATGGGACAGAGATATTAATGTTTTTCACTCCAACAGTACAGTTGGTTTGAAACATAGATGAGTGAAATCAGTTATCTTGCAAACATCAATTCCTCTCCCTTTGCAAAGTAGGGTACAAGATATCAGAAATAAAAAGAGAATGAGCACTAACCTCTTACTTGGCCACTTGCCACATGCAATAAGGCTTTGCCACAAGATACCAAGAATACAATTTTGGTGGTTTTCTTCATGCAAAACAGCGTGAGAGGCCTAAAGTAAATTACATTTCATCATTGCCAAAGCAAATAAAGGAGCTGCTCTAAAGTGGAAGTCTTTCATAATAGAATAGTAAACATCAGGTTTCTATTTCTTCCAAGTATTCCCCCAGGAATTATGTATGCTATTGATTCAGTCTGCTGGAATTTTGAATCTATCTGAGGTTAGAAAGGCCTGTCAATACCAAAAAATGTCAGCAGGTGAATTCATTATTGTAGTCTCCTTGCATATATATAGTTTACTTTAAAAAACAGCAGTATCTCATTTGCATGTATTATATGCAAGGTCAGAAAGTTTGCAAATAATCAGCTCATATAGGATACATTTTACTAAATAGCAACTAGTAATTTTTGTGACACAGATTTGAGTTATTGGGTCTGAGAAAAGATCTTAACCTATTATGATTGATTTCTAAAAATAGTAGCAACAATATTAGGTTTGCTGACTATGAAATTAAAAATGTATTATACAATTCACTTCAATAAGTAGAGCAACAGTACTGTGCTTTTTTACAAAAATATTCATTAAAAAAACCCAAATAGTTTCTTTTTTTTTTTTAATATTTACAGATACACATCTGAAGTGTCATTGTGTCAATTATCACCATGTCTTACTCTGTGTGAAAAAATAATACTGTGTAATACAGAGATGGTTGATATTGCACCATATCATTAACTGATTTTATTGATTTTACATTTTTAAGATGCAAACTTTACTTGTAATATTTGTTGGGTTTTGCTTTCAAACTCAATTTTTAAAAGTTATGATTGGTTTCCTTAATCATAGAAATAAAAGGTAAGAAGTTGTTTAAACACATTTACAACTGTAATAAAGTTTAACATCTCATCACTTTACAGCCCTGTGCATTAATTAATTCAGATTTTTTAAGTGTAAAACTGAATGATACAGGATCTTTATTAGTTTTTTCAGCTTCCTATTCTTCTAGTTATGCTCAAGAATGCAAGATACCCGTTTTATCAGTCAGCAAAAAAAAATGCCACTCAATGTAAAAACTGGAGCAATAGAAAGAGTTTAATAGGGAACAAAAATTTTTCTAGAGATTGTTTTGGAATATATTGTTTGATAGTTGCCATTCAGCTACTGTACTCAAGATGAAAAAGAGCACTTGAAACCTACTGTTTCAAAGTGCAAAGAGGGAGAAACTGAATTGTTTAAACCAGGAGTGGAACCAGAGGACAAGGAAAGAAAGATGCTTAAAACCTATCTCAAAACTCGCTCATTCAGAATCCAGCTCAGCTTGCTGGTATGCAGCACCTTGACTCTTCTGGGGAGAAAAAGGGAGTAATGATAATTCTTCCACTTGCCCAGGAAAGCCCAGCATTTTCTGTTTTACTGCACACACACATTTTCTGGTTTGTTGCACACACATATGAGTACCCTTTCCTGCCAATTTCTTTTATCATTTTGTTCATTGATTTTTGTCAAGATTACATTCTCAGGATGAGAAACAAGTTCTCTCAGTCACAGTAATTTCTATTAAGACTTTCAGAATCTCTCTCTTTCTACATCTATCTTACCCTCTCTCCCTTCCATACTTTTCTCTTTCTCTCCCTTAACAGTTCTAAGATTTCTTTCCTGAAGTTCTCCAATATTCACCTTCTAAGAAATCTAACAATATGCCCACTGGAATGCTACAAGGTTTTACCCTGGAAAACTACATATTTCTTGAGTGGGAAGGAAACAAAAAAAAAAAAGGGAAAAAAAAATCAACAAAAGCAACAATGTATGCAAAGTTTCTGGGGGCTTTATTGGTTGCAATAGAAAATACAAGAACACTACAAGGGATGAAAATATTAAAAGCAATGTTCTATATACCAATTTTTTTACTATGATACTATACCTCCATTATATTACACTCACAATTAAAAGAAATATTCTTTCATAAATAGGTACATTCCTAAAACAAATGTACATCTCAGTTGAAACCTCCAGAATAACTTACTGCATGCAGATCTTCCACTGTACATCAATACTACTTGATTTAGGTTTCTCGGTCACATCTTTAAGGATGTGTCAACATATATGTTATAGACATTTGTTATGGGATCTGTAGATTGAAGGTCAGTTGCCTATGTACAAAAAAATGATCTGGAAAAGCTCATTTCTGAAGGTGCTTAACCCTCATTTGGTTAATAAATTCTCAAATTACCACTGTTCTTTAGGTACTTAACCTGAGCTACCACATTTCAAGGAACACTAAGTGCTGTAGTAAGATACATAACTTAAACTCTCTTAAGTATTGAAAAAATCTAGATATATGTTTCATCTTCTCTGAAGCTGGAAGGACTTGGTATTTTATCACTAAACACACTGTAGTCATGCACATCTCGCAAAGATCTACTATACTTGTCAGGGACCCTTATAGTAAAATACAGCCAAATGGAAGAATATCACCTCTATGTCCTACATTTCATGATCCTTCCACTTGTTTAAATATGTTTCTCATCCCTTTGTACACAACGACATTTACTATTCTTTTGACATTTTATTTCAAAACTGATCGTTTTCATCTTGGCCTTTGAAAATTCTGTCCAAATTCCAAATAATATTAAATGCTAACATTACTTTATTTTGTATTTGTCATGACTCATGGCCTTGAAAATTTTTATTCTTTGCTGCCTTATATGGTACAGGTTACACTGTGTATCTTTACTACATTTTTCATTAGGAAGTGAAAATTTAATCTATATGATACAGAGCATAACTGCACTTTAGAATATTCTTCATTAATTATATTCAGTGTAGGAGTAGAAAGTTCAAACATGCATTCAAACTTCAATAAAAAAAATTTTACAACTTTTGAATTTTTTCTCATAAAATATAAAATAATGCCTTGCTACTTTGCTTTTGTCTGGAAAAGAGAAATAAATAAAGATCAATAAAGAAATATAGTATAAAGACAGTAATAAAAATAAACTTATTTTAAATGTAGTTTTGCACAAACCTGATTGGTGATGTTAGAGCTAGAACATTTACAGATTTTGCTACACATCTTCTAGAAAAATATTTAGATGTTTTGGAGAGAAATACTTGTTTGGGAAAAAATGAATGAGTACTATATCTAGTTCCTCTTTATTTAAAACAACTCAAGATAATTCACATCTTAGTCTAACACTATTTTATGTTTTCAGTCTAAATGAAAAAGAATTTTGCATATTCTACAATATTCTACACTATTTCTTCTGTCTAGAATAATCACCATTCTATTAGTTATTTGACAATCTTTCTTTAAAAAACTAAAAGGGTGGTGAAAAATACCACCAGTTTGAAACATCTGAATCCTGGATAAGTAAGAATATCTGTGGGTAGGAAGGTGAAACAAATAGAGTGTTGATGCTTCAGTGCCATCAACAACTGACATTTATCATTCTTGTTGTGGTAAGGCAAGAAAAATTAAGGACCCTTGAGAGACTGGAGCAAGATATTGATCAGAGTTTACTAAGCTCTAAAATCTTGTACTTGAATTTGGACTAAATCGTTTAAAAGAGCTGTGTCAGCTCAAAACTTGGCTTTCGTGGAACATGTGAATAGCAACTAACAGGACTGTAGCATGATTTTCTGGTGAAAAAAAAATGCTATAAAGGGACACTTGAACTACAGAGTGCAAATCTGCTATTACAGAGCGAAAAAAATTGTTCAACTTTTTCCTTTTCATTTTAACATAAATTTCGATCTCTTATGCTATGAAGTACCCATTGTTATAGATCTGTTCATTGTCTATTGATGTCACATAGCCTGTTCATTGCCAGGGCATATCTCATATAGATGAGATCTAGAGTTAAGGAACTTACAGTTTTACCCTTCAATATGATGCATTAGACAAGGGAATTATGTAAAATTATTGGTGGGGGGTGGAGGAGTATGTGCATTTAAAAATTTGTGTTGGGAAAAACCTTTCATCTGTCAACAGTTTTTATAAGGCAAACAATCATACTTAAACAGAGGACAAAACCCCAAAGAGACAAACATACACAGATCACTATGGTCAAAGGGATTTTATATCACTTAAATGCTTATCCCTAATATTTCTTAATAGTTGTTTCTAGAAAAATAGTTTAGTCATGAACTGCAAAATGTTTTTCAAAGGAGCTCAGAGGTAATTTAGGCCATATGAACTTCTTTTTCAAAACCAAATGCTAGACCCCTCGTTTCTGTTTATTTTCATATGCAAATGGTTGTGTTGCTTCTATTAAGAACTGACAGACAACAAACAAACAAGAGAAATTATTTGCATTTTCATTGATTTTATCAGCAGTAGGAGTTTTATTATTTATCTCTGTGATGAAATACAACCCAGTATTTGTTTTTAATTTAAGGTGTTAAAAGGGTTTGAGATGATTTCTGAAAAGAGTTAAGTTTTTCAAAGATATGCCTCTAAGATCTTATGATGAACTGCTTAAAAAAAGAAACAGTATTTCTCTGGATAGACAGAAATTATAGCTGTAAGGGAGTACTAGTAGATCTCTATTTTTTTATGAAAAAATATATTAATATATTTGCTTCATTATTAGTCTTTAACTATATCATGTCTAATGTTCCACTTATTTGAATGTCCAAGGTATGGAAAACACAGTAAATGGGTAGCTAAAATCAGAAAGTTTTATGTATTTCTGTTCTCAGAAAGGCATCAAGAACCTAGACCAGCTACCAGTATATGAACATAATCAGCATGTTGTATCAGGATGAGACCAAGGAAACTTGGCTGCTAAGTAGAGTTAGCTAGTAAAAAAGCCTTGAGTATGGCACAGGATGCAAAATTCTCCCCTTTGTAAACTAGAGACTATTTCACTGAAATTTTGAGACTGTAATTGTCATACTTTTATTATGTGCAGTGTTCTTCTGATTGTATTCATTTAAACTTAGTGAAAAGAGCTCATTGTCAAAAAAATTAATGTAAATTTACAACAATTAGATCGCCACTTATGGGTTTTTCCAGTTGAGCAGAGAATTTACACATAAAACCCAATAACTATGTGCTCAGGAATAGGCTGTGTCTGAGCTCTTCTCTTTCAAGAGGTTTTGGTGAAAGAATGCCCGATTTCTGCATCCATAGGAAGTTTATGTCTGGATCAATTTTGGACTAATTGGACTCTGAAAGTCTGGATATGTGCACAAGCACAAGAGTAGCTTACTAGAGAACCTAAAACTGAGGCTGGACATTATCTGTGTAGCCTGCATGCTCCAAGGCTCAATGACAGCTGGAAGGATAGTGTTTGAGGGGTTTTATTTTTAAGATCTCAGTGACAGTTCACATCCAAAATAAACCTGCTTTAGGTAGCTATATCCTAAATTTAAGAATCTAGTTCTGAAGTAATGAAACTTGCTTCAAGTTGTCTAAATGCCTTCCATACAAAGAAGAAACAAACAATCAAAAAAAAGCAGAAAATATAATATATAGTTAATGGTTAAAAAAACACCTTGCTTTTAAAGAAACATACTAAGTATCTGAAGGAAAATGAATTTACATTTTTAAAATAAATGCAATATTTTTTCTACTTTACTCAATTCCAGACATCTTTAATTAAAAAGCAAACAACAAAAAGCCCCAACAATAGAACCCCTGCACCAAACTACATACACACAAAAAATAACAAAAAACCTCAAACCCGAAACAAAACCCCTCAAAACAGAGTAATTAACATTTGAAAGTCATAAAATTGTAAATAATTAATATAATTAAAAGACATTTTTCTGTTCTAGATATATCTTACAAATTTTTTTGTTAATCAAATTGATAGCCAAATTATATGTGTTACTTGAGATCTTTGGAGAACTACTTTAGAATTTTCTAAAAAATGTCCTGATGAACAATCACTTGGTCTGTGGGAAGGATTGTGAAAATATATGGCATCCATCAAAGTCAGTCCTAAACAAAGAAAAATGAAATCTAAAATATAAGATTGATTAATCGGTGACTTAGAGGGCTTACCAGCCAATTCCCACACAGGATTTTTTTTTCCATGTTGTTGAATGACTTTCTGCATTTTCATGCAGTATTCCTAAAAAACATAAAATAGTAAAAATGCTCAAACTCATTCAGATAAAAAAAAAAAAAAAGCCAGGCTAGTAATGTTGTGAGCTACCTCATTTGGTCTGTAACAAAGCATTTTGTGAATACATCTATGTTTTCTGGTCTGCATAGAATTTTGATTAACTTAGAAAGCTGTAGAGATACAAAATAAAAATCTATTTCTTAATACTGAACTCTGTGTATATAGAAGTGGACTAAAAATTCCTTATTTTTGTTCTCTTGGAGCACACTTAAGTTATTAGGATTCATTTAGGGAATAAAACTGTATACTCCTGATTTAATTTGTCTCAGCTGGGGATGCAGATACTCTTTCCTGTTGACCTAGTTAGAGTTTACTTCTCAAAAATAGGTTTGTTCTCTAACCCTGTCACATAATGCATCACCAGCAGAGCCCTGTTTTTTCACTGACTTCTACATCCCCTAGTACCTCCCTGAATCCTGCTGCAGCTCATACAGTCTTTGCCTCCCAGAAAGTTCAGGATACTTGCTCTCCAACTAGTATTTCCTGAACTGAGATGCAGGACCCAGGAGAGGCACCTTTCTATTATTTCTTTGACTGCTTCACAGTAGCAGCTTCCTATTTGACATTTCTGTGTAAGGTCTGGGAAACAGGCTGTCCAGTCCTCCTGCTCTCCTGGCTAGATGGGGAGGACAACTTGTAGGAACAGTTTATCAACCTCTGTTGGGACCTAATCCAGCATAGCAACTCTGCCAGCTACTCCAGTCCCCTTCCTCTGCTTGTGGCTTGTTTTCTCTTTTTATCCCTCTGTACTCCACTTTCAATAACTCTTTTCACTTTTCTGTTTGCATACTGTGCGAGTTGAAACTTATTTCTGTGTCTGTGATCTCCAAATGTGCAGGAAATTTAGCTGCCAAGACCTGTATGTCTACAATAAATAAAAGGCTAAAGAACTCAGACTGTCACAGCTTGAAAAGCTGGGATATAAAAACCCTGCAAGGCCTGGGCTGACAAGGTTGCAAAGCAGAGTAGAAAGGACTTCTGTACTGGGCTTGTAATGGTTGCAGAGTCTGAAAACATTAGATGCCAAGGCACATGGAGCTGGGATAGATGAAACAGGGTGAAAGCAGAAGTCAGGAACCAAAACAAAGTTGCATTGTTTCTTTTCTCTTTTGAATAACAGATATACATAACAGGTAGTGTACTCATTCAAGCTTACTCTGCTTGCAGAAAAATGGCTAAGCATCACCCCTGTGTTTGTGTTAGTGTTAGTGCCAGCATTTATGGTGCCATATGCCCAGAAAACTTCAGTTTTTCTGAACATTGCACAGGAGCACAACAAGCAAACACAAGCAGATAGGACTGACAATAGCATGGAAAGAGGCAAGTCTCACTAATTTTCCAAGAATAAGGACAATTATTTTTCAGAAATCCATGGCACTCATTTGTTACATAAGCACAATGCATTTTTTTTTTGTTTGGTTGTTTTTTTATGAATATCAATTCTACTCCACCATTTCTCTCTGACCTGACATCAATTCCCATCTGCAGTAATATCCTGACCAGTATTCACATGAAGTAACATGTAATGTGAAATGACGGGCAAGTATTCACACAGAGGGTGAAAAGATACTTTGTTTTTAATAAGAAAGTATTTACCAACAACATAATGAGGTATTCTTTGAATTAGTTTTTATAACTGGAAACACAATAGAGTTGCCAGGAAACTTGCATAGTTTCTCTGGCATGCCAAGTACAGGAAAAACTACAGCAACAGAGAGCACATAATTTGTTTCTGCCTTACCCCTTGTTCTAAGCCATGGCATTTTTCCTGCCTTGAAATAACACTTCAGATTCTCTAACTGTGAAGCACAAGAAACATACCTTACTTTGCACTCATTTTCAACAAGCTAAGTTTTACTGTAGAAAAAAAGTATTCATCATGCCAAACATTTTGGTCATCAGCTACAAATAATCAGGAATACGGAAGTATCCTTGTATCTCCTTCAGTCTGAAATATGTGTATTTGACAAAACAAGGGCTCTAAGTGACTTTGACTGTCTGAGAGACATAATAGCCAGATCTCCATTTTCATAGCCTAGTGGCTGGAGAGGAGAGCCATGTTTTAAAACTAATGTTGCAATCACATTGAGAAAAACTTAAAAAAAAAATGTCCTAAAAAGAGAGCAATTCTTCTGGACAGTCTTTTTTAAAATAGGAGAAAAAAAAAAAAAAACAACCACCTAAAAACCAAACCAAAACCAAAAACTACAACAAAAAAACACCTCCCCCCAAAATAAACAAAAAAACCTCAACCAACCAAAACCACAGCTGCCAAAAACAACAACCAAACCCCCACCTCACATAAACAGTTGTATTTCTATTTATCTATTATCTTCAAATGTTCCTTTTGACCTTCAGGATGAATATTTTAATGCTTTACATTAATGAACCTTACAATAACACAAAGCTCAGATCCCTCCCGCATAAACAGTAGAACAGCTGTACCAGATAAAAAGAGAATAACCACTAAATTAGCTATCAGGTAATAAGGTGTCAGAGATAACAAGGAAGGCTAATAGGAAGTTGAGAGAATTAATTTCTAACACTTGGATTCAGTTATTAAAAACATTTAAAAGAATAAATAAAATAAAAAAAATAGACTTAACACTTTTATTACAAATACACATAAATATGAAAATTACCATAAATGCTGCTATAATATTTAATAAAGAAATATCTAGAAAGATCAGTAAATATTTATAATGGAAAGGACTTGAAATACTCTTTACAAATCTCATTGTTGTTGTCTGTTAGTTTGTGAGAAGATAACGAGTCCTTTGAGATTAATACAAGGTAAACCAGGGAGGAGGGGCTGCTTCAGAGATCAAATCACTCCTTCCTGTTGACCTAGTTAGAGTTTACTTCTCAAAATAGGTTTGTTCTCTAACCCTGTCACATAACACTCAGTGCAAACTAAAATAGGAACAAATTCAATAAGATGGAGAAAGAAATTCACTTCCTGTTATGCTGTGTTCTTTATAATGCACATGGAAAAAGAAACTTGAATTTCCTTATTTCAGATAAGAAAGAAGAGAAATTGCAATATTACTTTCATACAGTCTTCATAATACAAAGCAATCTGTTTTTCAAGTGAAGTGCATAAAAGATTGAGGAATTTGAAGTTTTTGAAAATACTTCAAGAACCACAGATGAAGTTTCTCTAAGCTTCAACTAAATTTGTTTTGATATACGAGTCTCAGCTCAGTGTTGGCTTTCTGTTTATGTCTTTCTCTACCAGTACAAAGTCTAAGTTAAGTGGATATAAAATGCAATAAAATCAGACATAGACCTTCATACATACTGTACACTCATTCTGTTTTAGTTCAGCTGACAACAAGGCACCTTCCTGTCTTCTATGTAGAGATATAGAAAAAAGAATTTATTTTAATTGTACTGATAATTTGTTTTCATTTTTGCTGTCTTTAAAGCACTGGTCATGAGGACTTATGGAAAAATACACCCTATGTAGCAAGATAGATTTCTTCAGAGAAATCTGCCTCATTTTATATTGTACTGTGTTAGTTGTGTTTTGCTTGTGATCTGCCAGAAAGCCTTTAGAGATAAAGGAGAAATCTCAATTATGCTAAATGGAAAATTAGTTGGATAATAAAAGTGCAAAAGACCAAATAAAATTAAAATTTATCCAAAAATATAGTCATAACATTTCATAACATTCCTTCAGGATTAATTTGGTATAGACTTTTACCCTGCTGGCACAGACAAGAGAGGTGAAATCATTCCCTAAGGGAAGGTTAACCATGAGCTGGTGACCCTGACACAGGCCATGCTCCACAGGTTCTGACCAGAGCCAGCTTCTGGAAAGTGGGCCAGCAACAACTCCAGACTAGGGAAAAAGCAGATCTGAAGTCCAATTCATGGGGTCCAGTCAGGACCAGCAAGCCACAGGTCCAAAGACAAGCTGGGAACCAAGTGACAGCCTACCTCGGGAGACGAGGTGCCTGCATGTTGGGCATGAAGTCACACAGCAAGGAGAGACAAGGCTGGGGACAGGCACACCTTGGGCACAGCTCACCAAGAACTGCCTGCCCAGGACTGAACTCAGCTGGGCATCCTGGGTGCACGGGCCAGGGTGTGGATGGACAGCCCTGCAGGTTCCTTGTTGAAGTCATTAAGGCCTGCTAGTGTCCTTATGGCTCTGAGAGCCCAAAGGGATTAAAAGAGAGAGTCTAAATGCTTGGGTTTAATAGAATAAAAACAAAAACCAACAACAATAGAACAATGAACTCTCACAAGAATAATCCAAACCCTACAATATTTTCATTTAATCCTATTTGATACGCTAAATCATACTTGATCAACTAATGAAATCAGTACTAAGCTTTGTATCATCAGGACTGTTTCAGTGAGTACAAATTCTTCAGGGATTTTCATGCTATAGAGGAACAGTCTAAAAATGTTTCCTAACTGCAAATCTGAACTTCTTGAAATATTTTTGTTCAACATAAACAATGAAATGCCAAATTTACACAAACTTATATCTAATAACATCTTGGTGTTTTTAATAAGAGACATTTCTTTGCTGAATTTGTATTATTCCGAAGATACCAGTGAAATATCTATACTACTTTTTGAACATAGAAAACTCCTGCTGGGAAACATGCTTGTCTTATATCCCACAATCCCCTGCTCTGAGATTCAGTGATTGGTGTGTGAAATGAAGTTCATTCTCAGCAGGTTTGTGTGCAATGAGAAGAGCAAGCAATTTGCTGGAGGCTGTTCTTCACAGGGACGTGTTCACACTGGAGCCATGATCAGACAGGAACCTCCTGAAGATAAATAAAAACACATGCAACATTCTTCATCCAGATTGGAATAACCCTAGGCAAGTAGAGAATTGGAGAGAGTTGCCTAGAAGGCATTTCTGCGGAAAGAAATCTAGGATCCAGGTGAAAAATAAGTGGAAAACACCCCAGAAATGTGCTCTTGCTGTGAGGGAGGTCCAATGCATCCCAGATTGTACCATTTAGAGTATAGTCAATAGGATAAGGAAAGACATATTCCCCCTTTATTCAGCACTTCTAAGACTCCATTTGGAATCCTGTGTCCAGTTTTGAGCTACTCAGTGTGAGAAAGATACTTGCATACTAGAATAAGTCCATCAGATGCTGCCCAGAGACATAAATTCTGGAGCACAGAGTATATAAGGACAGGCTGAGAGAACTGGGTCTGTTTAGCTTGCAGAAGAAAAAGCTCAGGAGAACAAATATGTATTTATATATATATACACAGCTATCTGATCAGAGAATAAAGAGAAAATGGGACTATACTCCCCTTAAAGGTGAAAATACTGATTGGATAGTAAGGTGGTTTTGTGTTTTTCATTTTTGTTTGGGTGTGTCATTTTGTTGGTTCTTTTTTTTTTTTTCTAGAAAGCTGGTCAAACACTCAAGAAGTTCTGAAACCTCTCTCTTTGGACAAAGCACTGAGCAACAAACCTAATAAAAACTTCTCTGAGTAGGGGTCTGGATTAGAAAGCCTCCACAGGTCTGATACAAAAAAATAATGGTTGTATGATTCTAAATATATTATTTTCAATTGGACTATGTTGAAAAAATGATGATCTGATCTAAAGACATAAAAAGTCTGAGGACATAACAAGAAAAATTATAATGTATAAGATACTATACTTGGTGTATAGTAATATATATAGTATAGTAATATGTATAGTATAGTATAGTATAGTAATATAGTATAGTATACTTAGTGTATTTATCCTTAAGAAATCTTAGTCAATGTCATATCTGAAGTGATACTCATAATGTAGTTGAAATTCTGATTTATGATTTGCGAATCTTACAAGAGAGAAAGAATCATCATGAAGCATGAGTATATGTACAGTCACATAGATATATATACACAAATTATTTTACAGAAAAAAATACACAGATAAAAAAGAGAAATCTCAATCCTTATATCTGCAGATAAATACTATTGATATTGTAAATATGAAAGTCTATAAATAGCCACAGCAGTCTTCAATACTATGTGCTTAAGACTTAATGCACATACAGGCAAAAAGGACAATTGGAAAATATTAAGAAAAGAACAGGGCAAGATTCTAGCAGTGATAGAGTAAGAAGGATATTAAAAATGTGCTGTCCTGAAACACAGATAACAGGACACTAACATTATGCTGAAGTATTGAACTGACTTGTAAAACGTTTTAAATGATAATGTATCTTTGAATCGAATGACAAAAATACCAATTTCTCATCTTGTCTGGATTTAAGGCATTTTCTAGTGATGATTTCTAGATTAACACATTTCTGAGCCTAAAAATAATATATTTTCATATTAATCAAAGTAATCAAATTTTAGAAATAATAATGCTTGTGTTGCATTGCTAATGTATTAGCTTAGATCATGAAAACCCTGAAAACAACTTTGTGCCAACAAAAGTTGCTTATTCTAACATCACTGCCTAAAGTACTCAAAGTGACACCCAGAAGGTGTGACAAGAAATGTGTCCCAGTACTAAAAAAGTAACAGAAATATTAATGACAATTTTACATTCTTATTAATCATGAGCATTTGAGTACTCCCAGATCTCACATAAAATGAAGACAATAAAAAGTAGCAGGATGAGTCTATCATTGAATTATTCTAAGGTGGGGAAAAGAAAAATGCAAATGCATGTACATCTGGTGTATCCAATAAGATTTGACAAATCACTCCCAAAGTGATAGCTGCAAACTGAACTGCAGAAATTTTTGGGAGCCAGAGGTTTTTGCAGCTTTAAAAAAGGTCAGGGAAAGCCCTCTTCAAGCTTTTGGCACAGTGAGATCACCAAATCAACTTCCACATCTAGTTTACATTAGGAAAGAAGATTTCCCTCAATGGCTCAATAGATATGTACATTAATGTACATGTTATATTTTCCATTTGATGAACATAGATAATTTTTCAAAAATTACTCTGTATATTATACTGATACATTTTTAGCAAAACATTAAACATCATTACAAGAATCCTAACCTGAATTATTTAATACTTTTCAACATTCCCCACAATTAAAGTTCTTGTCTAAGAAACCCCAAACCAAAACAGAACAAAAAAAACCCAAAACCCAAACCTAAAAAAGTTCTCAGACTTTCCCTTTAAAAATATGCTTGCAATAATTAGGGCAAAGCTGAACAAATTATACCTTCCATAAAGATTTATATTAGTTTTCCCAAATTCACTTTTACCTGTCTTTTTCAAAAAAAAACCATGATACTTTAATTCTTCACTGAAATAATACTAATTTTTTGCATTTAAAAAAATTGTATGCAATTAGAAAGTTTTCCCTCAAAAAATTAGCACAAGTTCAGTTAGCAGAAGAGTCCTTAAATTCAGCTGTAAGATGCCACAGCAGAATTACTAACACTCTTTGCCTCAGCAAGGTCAAGTAGGGATCCTCATTCATATTTAAATTCCAGCTAATATTCAGAGAGAGGGTTTTGCATCATATTTTCCAGATCTAATTAATAACATCTGGACAGTTGAGAACAGATTGGGAAGTGCTAAATGTACAACAGCTAAGAAATTCATATGCCAAATGAGAGAAATGAGGAATGGAATACAAGTACTCAAAAGAATAGATTTTTCATTAAAGAACTTCTTCCTTTGTTTCATCCCAAAACTATGAGGAAGCAGAAAAGGAAAATACAGCAAAGCAAAGGGGAAATTTAGGTCATGATCCTCCTCTGACACCGAGCAACCAGGCCAAGTATCCTTAGCAAAGGATAATTGGAAGAAGTAGCAAACTACCATAATGGCGAAGGAAGAGAACAAAAAGCTTAGGTAAGAAGACAAAAATTTGTGATCAAGAAGGAAACTTAGAGCTATTCATAACATAATTCAACTAATGGGTTATCTTGAAGGGATAAATGCAAATGGGGTGAGGAAAACCTATTTCCATGCAATAGAAAACAAGACGAAAACTTGAGGTGAATCCAATCCCCTGCTTTCATACATCCATGGCACCCTTTTATTGATTTATCCAGTCTCCTTACAGAGCTAAAGCTGACTCACTTTCCTGTTTTCCAACCTGCTCACAGTTTACCTTGCAGGTCAAACAAGTGATCCAAACCTTATGGAGATCCTGTTCTCACCACTTACCACATGGATGGATTCACACAAGAAAAATAATACCAGCAGCATTTTGAAAGTGGTACTGGTGTAACATCAAGTAAATTCACAGAGAAAAATTAAGGCTTGCTGTAATTTTAATAGAGTCTATGAAAAAGAGTAAGTTTATCTTAGGCTGCATTAAAAAACCTTAGCTAGGAACTTTGAGCAAACAAACAAAACAAAACCAAAAATTAAGGCTTAAAGTTTGAATCAAATGTAAAATACTATGATGTCTCTTATTTCAGACTTGTGTATTTTAATTACTGACTAGCTACATGTAAAAGCAAGAACTGTCAAAGTTATGTGAAGCTCAATAATTTACATGCACCACAGACATATAAAGGAGCTAGTGCTGCATCTCAAAAGAAAAGCCACTGTCGAACAAATAGTCATTATATTTTCAAAACTGACAAAGAGGCTCATCTGTTTTAATGTTCTGTGACTTTCAGCTATATTTGTCCAGCATAAAAATGGCAGTATTTCCCTTTGCACATACCCAATAAAATTTTTGGAAACTGACAAGAAGCAAAAGTGTGCAGCCTTTGGGTGTCTGCAGATGTAAGTACTGAAAGAGTTAACCTGCCAAGATTAGTTTGTATATAAACAGGATAAATTCAATCATGCAGAGGAATGGAATCCATACAAAATGGAAAAGAATTACTAAAGGGAGAAATTCCATCACCAGACAGGACTGCAAAGAATAGGAAGTCAAAAAAGAAGTGAATAATAACCATCTAAATGAAAACTGTCGTAGGACATGCAGGACTTGCACAGGATAAGATAAATGATGGTACATTTTCTCAAATAAAATGAACCTGTAAATGGTCTACTGAACATCACAGAAATGTTAAAAGGAAATATTCAGCCCATTGCTCGAGGATTCGTCTGTATAACTAATACAATGGAAGGCTGGATCTCTAGTACTGCAATGATGACAGGTGGTTTCCTTTTATAATAGCTTCAATATTGTGATCCAGACTTAAACCACTATAAAATCCAATACATTTTATTGTTTTGGTGTAAATAATCCCTGGATTTGACCTGAAGTCACATCTCATGCCATCTAAAAGTTCCTCTGTATAAACCTCAGCAGTTTTTGTGTGGAGAGTAGAAGAAGCAAAGAAACAAAAGGCAATCATTCATTACATGGAAAAGCAAACAACCCCCAAAGAAAAATACATAATAAATAAACTCTATATACATAAAAGTTACAGCTGAACAGACCAAATGCTGTAGAATCCTTTGATTAGGCATGATATTTTTTCTAAATCATATTACACCAGAAAATTTGTATTTCAATACAAGAAATATAGCAAGTGCACTCAAAGTAAATGGCTTCATTCAGGGAACAGTTTCAGTTATATTTTATAAACTAAACCAAAAGCAATGCTACCCTTCTCCAAGAAATGTAGTCTATTGAAGTCCAAGATGCTATAGATGTTAGTAAAATTTCAGAAATAACATTTTGAACAGAGGGAGACAAGATGCTGAAATAAACTAATCCAATAGCATCAGTTAATTGAAGATAGCAAATATTTGTTGTCACAGCATTATCTCAGTGTTGTCTACTTAAGAAGATGATGAAGAGATTACATGAGTGGAAAATAGTGTCAGTCTTCTTTTATTGTCTGCAGGTGTATTTGATAAGGTGTGAAAGAGAGTCTTGTCTTCCACCACAGCATTCATTCTGTTTCTCAGTAGAACATGATATAATACTTCATAAAAATCTTTCCTTCACCTAGTTTTCCTATGAAGTCTGTGCCTTATGTAATTTTAACACTATAGGCTGAAACAAGAATGTTTCCTGATTTTTAAATGCCTTGATAATACTAAAATGATCTATGTGTAAGAGTTTGCTTTTGTATAATTTTTTTAAAATATATTTCTGTATATTAATTTGATCACATGGGAAAGAGTGATCAAAGGTCTAAAGGTCTTTTTCTAACTTCAAATTCCAGCAGTATTTTAGCAGATGAAATACACAATTGCAGATTCTTTCCTAGTTCTAGTCAAATGGATATAAACCAATGTTATTTATTTACTGAGGAATAAACAATGTGCACACTGTTTTACTTTACATATTACTGCTATCTTAATATACTATAAAATAAAAATAAAATCTGAGATGTTAGGGATAAACACAGGAGAAAAACAGTTTGGCTATCATTCATGGTGGTGCAAAACTGTTTTTTCTTACTTTTCTAGCTCACTTTACAAAACCAAACTTTCAGAAGGACCTCATAGTTCCATACATACTTACAGAAAGTGCTCCCTCTGAGACATGCAGGTCTTTGCTCCCTGTGCTCCATTATACTCTACCCATTGTTCTTTCCTCAGAGTAGGAAGCTGATCAGAAATAATTTTTCCATCTGTGGTGGTTTCATTTGCAGCTTTTCCTCAGGTCTTCTTAATGAAAATTTGCAAAGACACAAGTGACAGAGCAGGGAAGGAGTAGGACAGATCATTCTGCTGGTTGCTGTTTGATTGGTGTTCTTTTACAGTACCTTAAAATGTATGGGAGTCACTTCCTTAGATGCAGTCATACTGAATTAATATGTTGGAATTGTTTAAGACTTGCAAAAGTAAAGACGTGCTGTTTTGAACCATGAACAACAAATGCAAACAGCTAAAATCTGAGGATAGACTATTTCAATTTAAAACAAGTGCTGTGCTGCAAACTTGAAAACTTGTCGTTGTCTTCTGAAATATACTAAAGACTTGAAATATCATTTTAAATTATAAGAGGAGCCTTTAAGAATCACTTCACACAATTCTGTTCTGAACTTATGCCTTAACAAAGTGTCAAAAGCCTATTGCAGTGGGGTAGTGAGTAAGGGGACTTTTTATTACTTCTTCCTTCACCCCACATCCAGGGACTCTAAGATTATATGATGTGGTATATATCACAAAATTCTCTTCTAAATAAAGGGGAACAGGTCCTTAGTATCTAGTCTTCCAGATATTACTGAGTCCAGACACTGTAGAATTTTGATGATATTAATATATCATTTGCAGAACTTTAGATTGTGTGCCATTCTAGCAAAAAGGAAAAAAGTGAACTGAGAAGAGTAGTAGAAAAGATAAATGAGCCAAGGTCATGAAGTAGCTTATGCTAGGTCAGAAGACTGAATGATAGAAAAAAAAATGGATTGGACAAGGCAATATGAACATGAAGCTAAAGGCAATTCATCAGATTAGGAAGTATTTGTAAAGCACTATTTGTAGAACACTAGTGGACACTACTGTGATACTGAAATTACAACAGAGCAAAAAATATAAATAAATACTACCTGTAATAGTGAGGTCAAAGAATGATTTTTTTGGAGACACTTTCATCCTTATGGCACACTTTGTGCTTTGTTAGGGGCAAGTTCTGATCTACAGCCTCTGCCATTGCACATTTAAGAGATGAAGAAGTACAGATCCATTTGACCCTTTTTGTTTTCATTTCTGTAAAATGAAAATGCATTAGCTCTGAAAACTGTTTAAGTCTGGTGTTGCAATTGCTTAATCAGAAAAGCTTTTTCCTATGATGAACTAGTTGTTAGAAGCAATACTTCCAAACAGTCAATAGAAAAATTGAGCCAAATGCTTCTGTAGTGATGTTAGTCCTTGGCTCCCATACTATGTCCCTGCAGTAAAGTGCTCTGCAATTAATTACAGTGTGCAACCCCCACAGCAGACCAGAGGCACTAGGCATGATTAGAATTGAGTGCTGGAGCTCTCTTTAGCTGATGTGATTCTGCTGCATGCATCACCATCACCCTACAGTGGCTATTTGAAAGCAATAGCCTTGCCATTGTACTTGTGTAGTGCAAGGGTATAATACAGAACTAATATATAATTCTGCATATGTGTGGCACAAATGCTTGTCTATAAGAGCATTGGAAAAAATATTATATTACTAATAAAAAAAAAAAAAACATAAAAAATCCTAGACAGGATTCTGCTAGGTTTTTTCTTAAATGTAGGAAGACGTGATCAAACATATTCCCTAATTCGGAGCATCCTAAAATACCCAGTGTTGATGGCTTAGGAATTTGTGCTCATGACCAGTGGCAGAGGCAGCTCTAAATCTACCTGTTTTTCTCCTCTGCTTGTGTTAACACCAAAGATTTTTAAAGGAAATGAAAAATACTTCCACTTTGGCAGTGCTGAACAAATGTAGACAGAGGGGAGGGGTAGGTGACAGTTCTTCTTTCTCCTTAAAATTTGAATTCCTCCTCAGGAGAGTAACATATTTTATTTTAAAGAAGCAAAGATTCTTGCCTCCTAATATTCATAACTAAACCCAAAACATGTGCCATTTCTGTCTACATACTGGGTTAGAAACAATGCTAAATTAACTTTATAATTCCTATTGTGTTGTGGGCTGTCTAACAGGCAGTGTCACAAGCCAACACCCCATTGTGCTAGGCATCACAAACAATGAACAAAAAAGACTGTCTTGGTGCCAAAGAAACATTTCAGCTGAACATTTTAGTTCAGAGAAAAAGAAGCAGGAGCCAAATGTAAAGTTCAAATATAATAGTATACACTATCTCAGCTAGTTCTCATGCCAATCTCTGTGTCCTGTTTTATCTTTCTTTGCTGGTTTTCAGCTTTAGAATGCACCTTGTCGTTTCACAGCAAAGCTACAGTGATCCAAGGAAATGTGAATACAAGCAGAAAAAAATCCTTGGAAATGCCTGGTTCTGTCACATTATTTACTTTTCTTTTTTTTCGAAATCAACCAGAAGAGTAAAAATAAAGTTTAGAGAAAGAAAAAGTCCTTGTCCTTACAAAAAATGGTGCCTTTAGTGATTTTCCACATATCTGGCAACAATTAGAAAGTTGTTTTAAGTAAACAGAAGGTGCCATGATGTTCAGCCCCTCCTCTGTTTTTTAAGTATGCAAGCTCCAGTACTCTGCACCATTGGTCTGAAATTTTTTTGCTTATACACTATCCAATGTCAATGAAATTATCACAGAAGAATTTAAATAGGCCTGGAACAACACTGACCAAACATCTCATGATCCAGAGCAGAGGATGGACTGTGAAAGAGAGGGAGACAGAGACTGGAGAAAATGATTACAGGGTAAAAACAATTCAGGTGTGTGGGTGAAGGAGGATCTAGGCAAATTCTGTGAAAAGTGAGAGGTGCACTACTGCACACCCCACACCCCTGGAGCCTCCAGCCCAGCATGGCTGTCAGACACTGGCACACCTGAAGCAATACCCCACACCTGCCCCTTGAGCCCCAAACTAGCCATAAAGTGCTGATAAAACCAAAAGCTCCACCTAGGAGGGGGTGGCCACAGGAGGCTAGAGCAGATAAAAACCAGAGATCCAGAGTACTATGTCTCTATTGTCCTTGGGTTTTAAGGTAGGTGAGATTACACTGCATCAAAGAGGTGGTAGCTCTATTTTGCTCTTTCTCTTATTCTCTCTGTTTCTACACCTAACTTCCTCTTCTCAAAATGTGGGCAATTTATAGCTGGATGGGTTAGAGTTTGCTAAGTTAATGCTTTATGAAAAGATTTATTTTGATTGAATGAGTGCTTTAAATTTTGCCAAGTTCCTGATTGTGATGGGTTGACCATTGCTGAACACCAGGTGCCTGCCCACTAAGCTACTCTACAACTCCCCTTCCTAGCTGGACAGGGGAGAGAAAATAAGATGGAAACAAGAACTTAGGTTGAGATAAGGTAGTTTACTGAAACAAAAATTAAAGTTTGTGCATGTATAAGCAAGGAGGAAAAAAAGCTTTTCCTCTACTCCCCATTCTCACGTGATGTTCAGCCACTTCTCAGGAAGCAGACCTTCAAAACGTGCAGCAGTTGCTTTGGAAGGCAAACACTCCAAGTAATGAACACCCCACCTCCATAGCTTTTCCTTCTCTTGGCTTTTATATCAGACCTGACATCACAGGGGATGGAATATCCCTTTGGTCAGTTCTGGTCACCTGTCCTGGCTGTGTCCCCTCCCAGGCTCTTGCCCAGTCCCAGCCCTTGATGGGGAGGGGGAAAGGCTGAGACAGCTCTGCTGGCTGTGCCAGCCCTGTCCAGCAGCACCCAAACCACTGTTGTGTTAGCAGCACCTTCCCAGCTGCCAATGCACAGCACAGCTCTGTGATGACTGCTATGAGAAAATTCTATGTTAATGCACTGTTCTTATGAAGCTTACAAGCTTGTTTTTTAATCTTCTGAGAACAATATCACATTTTGCATATGCTCCTAACTCAGGGAAAAGCAGTACCTTAATCCCCTTTTAAGTAAACCCACCAAGTAGGGACTGTGCCTTTATAGAGGGTGGTGCTCTGCAGCCTTCAGTAGGGATACCAAGTCTCTAGAACTTAGAAATAACTATGAACAAGGACAATGTAAAGAATAAAGGATATTTATCCATACTGATGGAATGTGTATATTTTTAAGGCAGACATGAGATTTATGTATCATTTGAAGAATAATCTGCAGTATACTCATATTGATAGAATTGCTTCTCATGGAGGTAGCTATGATATGCGATGGTTTCTGTGGGGTCAAAATGTGCTTTTAAAGTGATGCAAAAATTGTTTTCCTAGGCTAGTAAAATCAATCTGTGGAGGGAAAATCAAGCCATTTACTAGTAACTATATGTTCATCATTCCAGTTCTGAGGCAGAAGGGTGGGGAATTTTTTGTCTTTTTTGTTTAAGATGCGCATGTAATTGTCAGTTGTCGTAACGGCGGGAGAGATGCGACACACCATATGCGATGAATAGCAAATCTCGAAGTTTATTGAAAGCTTACACATTTTTATAATAGTGTTAATGAAGCTTATGCATATTGCAAAATCTGAGCTCATTATTGGTTAAAGCACACTATAATCAAACACACCTACTTCTATCTCTTAACAATTATTTTGCCTCTATGTGTACATTCTTCTAATTTCTCTACCTTGGGATAACTACATTTTCTGGCAAGCAATTTTCTCCCCCGTCTTCCCGTTTTAGAGAAGGTCACTGTGACCTTCATCAGTAATTGGGCATCGGTTGCTCAGTTCCCAGCTTGTTTCTCTTACCCTTATCCATTGGTATCACATCGGAATGTCCTTTCTCAGCTAACCAATTCTCCAAAAAGCTCTCTACATCTCCCCTGTTTTTCTGTTGAACAAGCATGGTTTGATTAAATGCAGTAGTTATCATCTTTCTCACCATATTCTGTAAGCATATACAAAAACAAGGCAAAACTAATACTAACAACAAAGCTACAATAGTTACTACAATACTCATCTTAATAATAGAACGTAACTAAGATCTTAAGTTTAAAGATTTGAGCTATCCATCAATACCAAGGCCTGATCTGTGTGAAGCCTTTGTTTCAGTGAAGTCTGACGTATCAACAAAGTCTTTCAGCATCTTGGTTAAACACAGGAAACAGAGAAAAATAACTCAGAACTAACTCACCTATAAAATATTAAGAAATACAAATCAGATGATGTGTTTTAGATTGGATATTTGAGACAACTAAGCAGTGTAGAATAACTCATGTGCTTGTGAATCTCCTTATGCAAAGCCAGTGAAGAACTTAACACATGTGAGACAAGCTACAGCTCACACTGGTTATTTTCAGAGGGAAAAAAAATATATAAGAAGTGATGGAGAAGTTACAGGTTGAGTCAGGTGCTTAGAGTATTGCAGGTTTGCTTTAGATTGAACAGGTACAAGAAATATGTTTCTAAGTACAAAGGGACGTTAATGCTGTGGTATGATTTTTTAAACTTATATTCTCTTTCAGATTAAAATGTAAATTAAATGAGAGAATATTTTAAATGACATATTGTGTTCTCACTTGGACAAAGAAAAAGGATAACAACTAAGTACAAAATACTCTTTGTTTGATGTTACAGGAAAAGCTAAGCAACAGTTTTCTTGTAGACTGAAATCATTATTTAAACAATAGAATGAATGTTTTCTAGGCCTCAAACATCAGTGTTTATGCTTTATGTTTTAAAAGTCAATTGATGCTTAAACAGTAGGGATGAATATATTCTTTTTGGTAATTATTCATCAAAATTGTCCCCAATAATAATAATTATAATAATAGTATTAATATTATGGTTGGAAGTCTATTATATATTTTAGTATCTGTTTTGAGTGGAAGTTTTGTTGTTTTTGTTGTTTGGAGGGAGTTGTTTTTTTTTTTTGTGCAAACTAACATTCAGGTTAAATTATAATTTTAAATGTTACATGACATCCAGTCCAGTTTTCTAAACATATAAATGTATACAATGAGTAACAGTTGTTTGGATTTTCTTTTTGCATCTGTGTAAGCAGTTATAGCATCTGATAAGGACTTTAGTGATCTTTTTGGGCATTAAATCTAACTCCACTGTCCTATCACGACCCTTTTTGAGCAAATCAGTTAAAATGTCAATTTTCTGAAGAAGGGTTTTATGTTGTTGAAGTGGAGGAGATATCCATTCCAAGGCCCATATCTCCCCCGTTTTTCTGTTATGCTAAGTGCACTCAGTAAAAATTTTTGTCTACACCAAACTGTCAGCTGTATAGGAAGGTCAAAATCACGTCTCTGAACACTGCCTTGTGTAACACGGTCTAATATCTGCTGCAGTGTTTCAGCCCGTTCAGGGGTTATACGAACAGGCTGTGCTGGATTAGTTCCCTTTAACAAAGGTCAAAGTGCATCTAACAGTTCAGTGTTCGATTCGCATAGGTGGAAAAAGAATATACAGCATAATAGAACTCTCCCCTACATAGCCAGCGTCCATTATTCTAGATAAAACAAACAATCTTAACACTGTAGCCAAGAAACGTCCTAAAAGCAAAACTCTCACAGATAATCCATCAACAATGAGTGGTCTCTTTACTCTCGTTGGGACTTTTGTGGGTGAACAGTCACCAAAATCGCTGTCTCCTGCTGTTGCTAGGTCTACCCCAAGGCTCCCGGCGGTTGCGGGCTGAAGGCAGGTTTAGCCGAAGTGGTGATAGCTGCGGGCAGCCGCGGGGCGGGCGGACTCACCGGAGCCCGCTGCTCCACGGGGGGTGGAAGGCCCGTCCTGCCGCCCCCCCTTCGGCTCGGGGACGGGGCGGCTGCGGAGCGGTGCTGGCGGCTGCGGAGCGGGAGGCGGCCGCGCGGCAGCTGCTGAGTCGCCCAGGGCCGGGGCCGGCACGAGCCTCTCCGGCGGGGCGGCTGCGGGCTGTGCGCTGCGGCAGGGAGGCTGAGGGTGCGGGTCCGGAGCGGGAGGAGGCGGAGGCGGTGTAGGGTTTAACACCGGGGCAGGCGGCGCGGACGGCACGGCTGGAATACGCGCGGGGGGGCTACTGCCCGCGGCAGAAGCCGATAGCTGCAGGGAGCTGCTGTTTAGAGCAGGAGCTTGTATCGGCGGGGACCCAAACCAGTCTCTGCAACTCCTGTTGCTTTCACGGGCTGCACTAGTCTGCTGGGCAGCTCTTTCCTCTGCCTGGTATTTCAAGAATTCAGCATGCACGACTCGCCATAAATTTCCCAACTCTCTCGCGGTCTTATCCTCATCTATGAGTGCACGCCACAGCTTATTCCCGAATATACGCCACTCTGACAATTCATGCACTGTATGCGGATTACGAAAAAACTCCTGTGCACACCCATAATCTAACAACCCAGGAAGTTCTTTCTGTAAATCTATCCCTCTAATCTGACGCCCTCGTAAAAAGTCAGTAAATAAATCATATGCTGCTTGCCTGTCTTTATCCATTTCAACGACGATTGCGCGCTTCTTGCGGCTCTATTCAGGTCCGGCAGCACGTAGCAGCCGGGCTCTCCTCTGAGGTCACCCGGGGCCGAACACCTTCCTTTTTCAGCGGTGTTTTTTGCCGTCCCCAGCCGCGAAAGGACCTGCACTTGACTTTTACGCCTCCGACCGTGGCTAGTCCCGAAGGAACACGTCCGGGGTCACCATTTGTCGTAACGGCGGGAGAGATGCGACACACCATATGCGATGAATAGCAAATCTCGAAGTTTATTGAAAGCTTACACATTTTTATAATAGTGTTAATGAAGCTTATGCATATTGCAAAATCTGAGCTCATTATTGGTTAAAGCACACTATAATCAAACACACCTACTTCTATCTCTTAACAATTATTTTGCCTCTATGTGTACATTCTTCTAATTTCTCTACCTTGGGATAACTACATTTTCTGGCAAGCAATTTTCTCCCCCGTCTTCCCGTTTTAGAGAAGGTCACTGTGACCTTCATCAGTAATTGGGCATCGGTTGCTCAGTTCCCAGCTTGTTTCTCTTACCCTTATCCATTGGTATCACATCGGAATGTCCTTTCTCAGCTAACCAATTCTCCAAAAAGCTCTCTACAGTCAGTCATAGTAACCACTAGATAGATCACTATCTCTAATTTTCTGAGTGAGAAAACAATGCAAATAAAACTTTCATTAACCAGGCTTAGGGGTGAGTTACCTACCACTTGGAGTTCTGGTTCTTCTTCTTTCTCAGATTTCCAATGAATGCTCTTCTTGTTAGCCACCTTGCTCTTCCTGTTAGCCATTAGCTTGACCTCCATTGCACCACTTCAGAGAACTGAACTGAAAGAAAGAAAACCCAGATTTAAAGGAGAGCTGGCAGCAGGGAGGAGTAGGAATGCACCAGGGATTTGTAGGTAAATCTGTGTTCATACACACAGTGTCAGGGAACAGCGAGCTGGACTAGTCCCTGGGGACATGGGAAGAGAAGGGGGCAGGAAACAGGAGAGCACAGAGCTGGTGAGAACAGAAACAGCTCCTGGTAAAGAGTCAGAGCTCATTAGATAAATGCAACATAACAGGTTGAGGAAACCAAGATAACAGTTCAGGAATGGGACACTTCTAGGGCATGACTGAAGTGGGGACAGCTGGAGTTGGTCTGGGATGCAATGGGATTCTGGGCCATGGGCAGGGCTGGGGAAAGCCCTGGGGAGACTGACTAGGTATGGTCAGAATCGGTAATGCCTTGACATATGTGAGCAGAGAATGTTTCCTCCCACATATGAGGTTTAGTAAAGGTACAAATCACAACCTTTTTACAACTGATGAATGAGGGGGGGGGGGGGGGGGGGGAAAGAGCAAGTAATGTGGCTTTTCAGTAACAATATTTAATTTGTTAATCTCAATCCTAATTAATTTGACTTTGGAGAATTACTTGTATCTTGATTTAAAACACAATATGCTCAAACACTGGTATTGCAGTGCCTGTTAGACATCTACACTTAAAGTGTTTAATATACAGATCTTTCTGGACCAGTGAATTGCTTGAACTCATGCTCTTCTTCCTCTCATTCATGTTTGAAGGTATTTAGTACACATGGCTGCATCGCAAATTCACAATTTGGACTATCTGGAGAATATAGAATAATTTCCTTTGGAGAATAAGTAATAGTTCACACTCCAGGTCTGATTCTAAACACAACATTTTATGTTTAAAAACAAATGCAGATATTTTAAGCAGCTTTTCAATGACACTTTTTTGGTATTCCTGTACTGAAAATGCAATTGTGATTTCCTGCGGCTATTGCCTGAAGGAACAATCCAGTGTTGTCTGCAAGATAAGGTTCAAATTCAAATGAAATGGAGACACTGAAGCCATTTTGCAGATAATGTCTTGATTTGTGGGTTTACTACTCTGAAAGACGCCACACACTGTATAATTTTTTAATGCAATATTTAAGGTCTGTCTTCATTTTAATAGGTTCACTTTGTAACTTCATTTTCACTCTATCCAAACAAACTCACAATTAAATCAAACAAATATTCTTCTTTGCACTAAAATTCACTCATGTAATCCAACTTATACTGGTATAAAAATATACATAAAAATGTGGGGAAATATTTTTTATTATCAAAGGAAGTTTGAATTAACCTATAAAATTTAAGTTGACAAAAACTAACAGATAGTTTAGCAATGAACAGAGAGAAAAATTAGTTGCCTATTGTGTGACATTATTTTTATTCAGTTTAAAGGTTAACAATCATAATTATGGAAATAATAAGCAATGGAAAATAAAATTGGGGAGTTCTAAATGAAGATGTTCTTTGTTATATTTACTGGCTTCTACTTTCTCTGCAATTGACCTGAACTAATTAACAAAAAAAGTATTAAAACTCTAGTGAGTTTATAATAATTGAATCTAGTAAAATGAAACCTATTAAATAATTTTATTAAGTTACAATCCATATAGGGCATATTGTAAATGTCAGCCTAAATGACAATAGCATTGTGAACCCGAGGAAACAAAGCATTAGTGGGAGCTATGAGCACACTTTAATCAAAAAGGACATATTTGTTGCCAGATAAAAAATTTTATGTCTGAATGTGTCCCATGTTAACTCACATTATACCAAGCAATGAATCAAACCAACCACATATTGTATAGAATGTAGTGAATATTGTAGAAGTATGTAGATAAACCTTGTATAAAATATATTGTATGCTTTACAGGTACAGAATAGGAAGAAGAGATAACCCATATATTAGTGAGTGCATCACCTTAAGGTTTAAAAATGAAAAGTAGAATTAAAAGTGTAGCAGTTTTATTCAATTTTTTCAAGGTCTCTGTGGAATGAGCAATGAATTTTTAACACAGATAACATTTATCCAGCTATTTTACCATTTTTATGTGCACTTAATTGTTTGGAACAGAAACACAAAAAAAATTGGGCAGGATATCAGGGTAAGATTTTCGGAAACAGAAGAATCTGGATTCACTTGCAGGCATCAGAAAGGATTCTGAGGCAAGAAAAGCTGTGTCTGGGAATAATTTCCAGACTATGAAGACAAGTATATTCACATTTCCCTTCACACAGACTATTCCTTGTCTTGAGAAACAGGCCACCAGGTTGCCATAAAATAACATCTGTAAGATGTTGATGGAAGGTCAAAGGTCCTGGGGACTCTTTCAAAATGTGAAAGAAAAAAAATAATCCATTTTAATTTAAACACTGTTAAAAATTTAATTTTTTTCCTCACCCTATTTAAGAAAGATGCAAACTGTCACTTTTCCTGTATGCTATTATATTCACTATGTTTCACAACAGCTTCCCACTTATATGCTCTGAATCTCTAGTGCACCTCTGAGTAATATTTGAGGCGCACCCAAAATATTGTCTTTATACCAGTTTTTTTTCCCTCATGTGGTGTAGGAAACATAGTGGAAGCTTGACTCCAGTTATAATCTAATGTAACAAATCATGGAGTAGTTAAAATGTTTTTTAGTACAACATGCAGCATAGCTGCTGCAGTGCACCACGTCCTGCTTGTTCCTTTACTTTCTTCTATAAAAAGTGAATAGCCTACATAACTCTGTAGTGCAGCAGCTGGAATGCCTTTTGAGTCCATGCTAACTACATCTGCTCAGCAGCACTCTGGCACTTGTCAAGGCCTTTCTAAAAGTATTTTCAAGTCTAGAGAAATTTTCATCTCATGTTCCTGAAATGTTTGATCTATCCTGTTCAGTTTTAGGAAGGGCATACCAGCCAGAACTAAGATGTTATGTTCCCTCTTTTTTTTAAATTCGTCCATTTATCTGACACAATAAAAGAAAACCCAAATGCAAGATTCTGCTCTCAGTGTTGTTGACTCTTGCTGTTCTTTACAAATATAGTAATATTGGATATTTGTCGCATAGTCCACTGCTTGAAGAAAATCAACAGTATCCAAATCTCAGTTTTCACTAGAAAAAGTGTATTTCTAGTTCTCATAAAGAGCCTGAAGACACAAAGAAAATGAAGAAGAATGATTCAGAATCCAGAAGGAAAATAAAAAATAATTATGCAAATAAAATAGTTCTGCCTTTCAAGTTTATGAACAGTGTCATGGTTCAGTATGAATGATATATATAATTTAAAAAAAAAGTGCATACACAATGGTGCTGCTAACTATTTCAAAAGACAAAAGCTCAACCAAAAGTAATAGCAAAGTTAAAAAAAAAAATTTGAATACTTGGATAAAATCATATTCTCATTCTATTATATCTTTTATCCCTATACTTGTCACTAGCTCACTTTTTTCCTTCCAATAAATGTCTTAGAAAAGAAATATTTAAGACAGTTTCTGGAGGCATCAGTAATGTTGTATTATAATTTATTTCTTATGTTTTGGGGGGTTTGAAGCATTGGAAAGACAGGACTTTTGTTATTAGGATCCTACCAAAAATGAGATCAGGATGAATCAATTGAAAGTTATAGGTAAGAGAATATTTCCAGTCTTAGGCGTCTTTCCCATCACCAGCCTTTTCTTTTACCTAAGTCTTCCTGCCTAAAAACTGTGCTATTTCAGTGTTTCATTCTTGCCTTCAATGGAGTTCTGAGCTTACTCAGAAAATATCTTCCTGTCTCTGACATAAATTCAAGGATAAAGATTTTTGCCTACCATGAAGAAATTTTTTTGGACAAAACGAGATAATGCATATCTATGCATACCATCTTCCTGAGGAATTCTGAAAGGGAATGAGGTCAGTAAAATACGGTGAGCAATTTTTCTCTGTTTCAGTGTTTTGGCTTTTTTTTTTTCTTTTTCAATAACCACAAAAGGCTGAAAATTTCTCTATCAGTTGGTTTGTTAATAACTCCATGAAAGCTGTTTTCAGGAGCATAGAGGCTACAATCTAAACCACAGAACAAGGATTAAATACAGATTCAGAGATGAGATTATAAATTATTTGCAATCATGTCATATTTGAGTAGAAATAATGCAAAACACACATATATAGACTAAAAGATGCCCAAGCCACAGATATAATTATGAAGAGATATTTTTAAAAAGTCCTAATAATTAATAACCAAAATATAATGTGCATTTTATTAGAAGTATAACCTTTTATATAGTGCATATTATGAAAACTTCAGGACTTTCACAGTTCTAATAGTAATAAGTGTGTTTGTGGGGGTTTTTGTTATTAAGGAATACTGTATACGTAGAGCTGTACCCATGCCTATTGCCACCAGGCAAGTATGATAGTCAATGTTTTGAAATCTAATCTACCAGCAAGATTGACAGCAACAGAGAAAAATTTGGACACATACAATTTCAACTTACAATTAACATTTTTAGTTTATTAATTCAGTTACTCTTTTTCAAGGAAAAAAACAACTTTGTAATTTGGGAATGGAGCTTTTGAAGAATAGGAGGAGAAAACTTTTACTGTAGAAGTCTAGTTTGACAGTGATAAGAAATATCTCATTATATTATATATTGCATTTGAAATTGTCCTTCTTATGCTGTCATTTTAGTCTGAAACACAAAGTAAAATCATGAAAATATTGAAATTATTGATGTATTTTAGTCACTACTGTAATACTTAATGACACCCTTTCTGATTCTCTAATAGCCTGTGAATTAAAAACAAAACAGAACCAAAACAATAAAAACAACAACAACAAAAATTAAAAAAAAAAAAGAACTTTCAGTTGAGGGAACAGCTATTTACGTTAAAGCCAAAACAACTGCAAATAAATTTTGTCATTATATTTTCTTGACCATCAACAGCTCTTCCAAATAAAATGTAGGCATGGTGCTGGAACTTCAAGTTACAAGCAGTTCTAACAGTTTAATATTTTATAATATCCATAATATTAAATGTTTTCCTATATTTTTCAATACTCTATATTTTTTTTTAAATCTCTTTTGAAAACTCCTTCATAGTAATGGAAACCTGAGATTATTATTTTAACTTTCAAATCAGTTGCAGACAGCTGAAGTATCTCATATTTTTTGTATGCAACAATAAAAAAACATAAACCAGCATTTTAAACAATATTTCAATATTTGAATATAAAATTAGACTCCAACTATTCTAAGAATATTGACTCTTCAATTTCTTTACCAGTTTCTAAATATATTCTAATTATTTTTCCTAGGGATTAATGCAACATACTTTGCATCTACAAAACAAACTCTATGGTACCAAATTGAAGTAAATTCTAATTGCAAAGATAGTACATGTTAGAAGTTATTGCCATAAAGTTATCAGTCACCACCCATTATATTCAATGGAGATATCAGAATATAAAAGTACCTCATTCAGAATATTTTTGATGAATGCGTGCAGATTCCTTAAACTTGGCAAAGTCTATTAGAATTTTTTCCTTACAAGATCTTTGTGGGATTTTTTTCTTACCCCCAGATTTCTTTGGTGTATTTTTGGGTTTTTTTGCCTGTCTGCTTTCACTTAAATAGAATATGTACAGGTCATGAAATGATTACTAAAATTGATTACTAAAATTTCTTCAGACTTGCTGATGAAAGAATGAAGTTGAACTTACCAAGAGAAGGCACAGAGTTCCTTATCAAACGATTCCCTTGTCTCCCAGATTAATAACATTTTCTGCCTCCTTAGAAACTAAGAAATCATTGAAGGCATCAAAATTACTCAGTACACCTCACAGACTAGCATTATAGGGACATTGTAAAACTCAGAACAGTTGACCCTAGTTCTATTATTTCCTATTTGGAAATCATCATCTGTGCTTCATTTATTCCCATTATTATACACATCTCAGAAAACGCCTAATAGAATTCCAAAGAATTCATTTTCGCTTTTTAATCAGAAAAAAAATCTGCATTGTAAATTGACCAATTCTGTTCAGAATTCCTAATTTTCCTTTATTGTGTTAGCATAAAATTTCTAAATCCAGTTAATTAGGTAACCTGTGATAATCAGGGGTAACTTCCTGACCTCAACTGTATTACAGTGTAGATTTTCCAGGGGTCAAAGCTGCCCCCTGGGAATCTTTAGTTTCTGGGCAGAAAAACCTCATGTTCAAATTTATGATCCTTAGGGATTTGGCAGGCCTCCCTCTTTAGTTGTGGAGAAGAATAAGATATTAACCTACTGATCATAGCTTTTTCATCTGTTTGAGTATTGTATGGCAGTTATATGATACCCTATAACTTGATCAAATTGTTTGTGCTGTGACTGGGTTAGTAATCTGGAGTCTGTAATTGAAGTTCTGTCCTTTAAAATGTATTGTAACTCCCAGACTGCTTTATTAATTCCTTTTTGTTGTGGTTTGGTACCATGAAGTTCAACACTTGCTAATTATTTACTGAATTCAGCACAGGGATACTGAAAATCAGGAATGAAAGAGAAATTCTTTTCCTATGCTACCTTGCTCATTTTAGTTATTCATCTGTTGCACCTACCATTCTGGAAAAGATGACCATTCTTTTATACTTTTCATAGCTCTTTGCTCAAAATACAAGATATTTACAGAATCACAGAATGACTAGGTTGGAAGGGACCTTCAAGATCATCAAGTCCAACCCATGCCCTACCACCTCAACTAAACCATGGCGCTGAGTGCCACATCCAGTCGTCTTTTAAACACATCCAGGGATGGTGACTACACCATCTCCCTGGGCAGGCCATTCCAGTACTTGATCACTCTTTCCATAAAAAAACTTTTTCCTAATATCCAACCTAAACTTCCCTTGGTGCAGCTTGAGACTGTGTCCTCTGGTTCTGTCAGTTGCTGCTTGGAGAAAGAGACCAACCCCACCTGACTAAAGTCACCTTTCAGGGAGTTGTAGAATGATAAGGTCACCCCCGAGTCTCCTTTTCTCCAGGCTGAACACCCCCAGCTCCCTCAGTCGTTCCTCACAGGGTTTGTGTTCTCAGCCCCTCTCCAGCCTCGTTTCCTCCTCTGGACGCACTCGAGCGTCCCAACGTCCTTCCCAAACTGAGGGGCCAGAACTGGACACAGCACTCGAGGTGTGGCCTCACCAGTGCTGAGTACAAGGGAAGGATGATCTCCCTGCTCCTGCTGGCCACACTGTTCCTGATCCAGGCCAGGATGCCCTTGGCCTTCTTGGCCACCAGGGCTCACTGCTGGCTCATGTCCAGCTGGCTGCCAACCAGCAGCACCCCCAGGTCCCTTTCTGCCTGGGCACTGTCCAGCCACACCATCCCCAGCCTATAACGCTGCAGGGGGTTGTTGTGGCCAAAATGAAGGACTCGGCACTGGGACTTATTAAACTTCATCTTATTGGACTCTGCTCACCCATCCAACCGTTCCAGGTCTCTCTGCAGAGCCCTCCTACAGATCAATGCACACTCCCAGTTTAGTGTCATCTGCAAATTTACAATGAAGGACTCGGTCCCCTCATCCATGTCATCAATAAAAATATTGAACAGAACTGGTCCCAGCACAGACCCCTGAGGGACAGGGACACCACTGGTGACTGGCCCCCAGCTGGATGCAGCCCTGTTCACCACCACCCTCTGGGCCCGGCCATCCAGCCAGTTCCTAACCCAGCACAGAGTGCTCCTGTTCTAGCCATGGACTGCAGCTTTTCCAGGAGTGTGCTGTGGGAGACAGTGCCAAAGGCCTTGCTGAGGTCTAAATAAACAACATCCACAGCCTTGGCATCCACCAGGCAGGCCACCTGGTCATAGAAGGAGACCAGCTTGGTCAAACACAACCTACCCCTCCTAAACCCCTGCTGGCTGGGTCTGATACCCTGGCCATCCTGTAAGTGCTGCATGATGGCACTCAGTATAAACTATTCCATTAACTGTTCCATATTTTTTCTAATTGTATCTAGAAATGAAAAAAAAGTGAGAAGAAAAAAATGCAAATTACTTTTTTTTTTCTTTACAGGTGCGAATTGTAGGTGGCAGATTACATTTTGTATATCTATATTGCATTTTGTATATCTACTAAATATTTACTGGTATGTAAGCATAGCACAGTCACCGCTAATTAGTTTGCTAACAATGTCTTGGTAGTGTCCTGGCAACTCTGTCAGAGCTGAATAAACTTAAGCAGCAGGATGAAGAAAAGGGCTGACCCACATTGGACTGACATACCCATAACATTTACAAATGAACTGAGTACTTGGAAAAACTATATCATGCTGAGTTGAGGTAGATTTATTGCACATGACACTCAGTGATTAATGAAAGAATTGCTTCTGGTCTTTCTTGAACAGATGCTCAAGGAGAATACATAGAGACTACTCTTATTTTGTGAACAAACACAATTACTATTCTTGCAGTTGAGCATTATCTACTCTTTGTGACTTTCCATAGATGATATAAAGAGGTGAAAATAGATATTCCGTTGCCTTCTTATGCTGGGCATGCATAGAGGTAAAGTTTATTATTCAGAGTAGTTTATAATTCTCTGACATCTTTGAGTGCAGGTGGGTAGTTCAGGGGAAAAGTCCATTTTTGCTGATTTCCTGGAAACTACAGCTATTGTCTCAATCCAAAACTAGAAAATAGTGCATAAGGATAATTTGTGTTTTCTGTATGCAACAATCTATAGCAAAACAGTGGGAGATCCTGGATTAACATCTTCAACTTTAAGAGGCTGCACCGATATCTTTTATTTTAGCCTTTACATTCCCCGATAGTAACATCTGCCAAATACCATGCTGTTTCAGCCTAGTTATTGAGCTTCACTATCCACTGAGAAATTCCTAAAATCCTAATTCTCTCCTTCTTTGTTTGCTCAAACTAGAGAAAAACAGCATTTAAAAACAAAGTAGTTGTTTGGACCTTCTTTTACTTCCTTTTTGTTTAACATGGTGTAGTTTACAAAAGGAACATTTTTGGTTGCTTGAGTTTTGGTTGATTGATTGATGTAAATGATGTATCATTTACAGGCTTCCTTTTAATGAGTACCTTTTAATTATTATCTCTTATATCTGCAAGGAAAAAGGCTTTCTTTATTCTGTTTTATTTTCTAATGAAGACTGATTTCTTCAGGCTTTTGGTGACCCAGTTTCACCATAGCTAGCATCATTCATATTTACCAATTGAGACATTAGCAAGGTTTAAAATAAGAGTTAAATCAGCCAATTTTGTCATTATACTTAAAATGAATGTGTTTAGTAAACTCAGTACTATCTCTTTCTTCATTCTGGCATACTATACCATAAACATGGAATCTGTTTCAGTTTCAATAAACACCAATGGCAAAAATCTGATTAACAAATCCTTGTTAGCTGAGGACAAAATTCCTGACACAAGACTGAGACAATATTTGAGACTTGTGATGGTGCTATGATCTGATTATAAAACATACCTCTGCCTGAATTGAGTTGTGAATGAGACTATATGCCAAAGTCAACACTATGGATTTTATTAAACAGAAAATGTGACATAGAGAGAGAGAAAGAAATAGGAGGAGGGAAGGGGCGTGAGAGAGAGAGAGAGAGCACTTAAGTAGAAAGATATCATCACCTGTGGCATCCTGCTAGTCCTTCTTCACCCTTATTGGGATGTGTCTAGAGGAAACCAACAAAGCTGGTGAAGAGTCTGGAGCAAGTCTTATGAGGAGCAAATGAGGGAGCTGGGAATTTTCAGTCCAGAGAAGAGGATGCTCATGAGGGATGAGATTGTATCTGGGTGGGGGTCTTTTTCTTCTCACAAGCAACAAGTGACAGAACAAGAGGACATGGCCTCAAGTTATCCCAGAGAAGATTGGGAATGAACATAAGGAAAATATCTTCACTGAAAAGGAAGGCATTGGAAGAGGCTGCCCAGGGAAGTGGTGGAACCATCCATGGAAGTGTTCAAAAGGCATGTGGATGTGGCTCTCGGGGACATGGCTTAGTGGTGAACATAGCAGTGCCAGGCTATCAGTTGCAACCAGTCTTACAGTCTTTTCCAGCCTCAACAATTCCCTGACTTTGTCTTTCTCAACAAGCGAGTTTTAGATATACTATTAATGCTCTGCAATTCACTAAATTGATGTAACAGGAGAGATACTTATTTAACATTCAATTTAACTTTCTGTACTATGATTACTTTCTGTTTTACAATTAGCAACAGTCATCCATTGGGCAACGTTAATTTACATCTCGGGGGAAAATAAAAAGATAAAATGCATGCAAAGAGGAGCAAAAAACCAATTCTACTAGTATGTATGAGACCTTCTCAAGGGGAAAAAGATTTTCATGGAGGGGATAGTGTTAGGATTTTATCAGTGATCTTAGTTGTCATTGATGCTGCAATTTGAGAAAATAAATATTTGAGGGCCAAAATCAATAAAAAATTCACATCAATAATACCCCTTTTAATTTTATGACATAGTTTCGCATATTTATTCTCTCCAGTAACCCAAATATTTATTAATAATACTCAGACAGATATTTCTGGTGATAACTCTAAATAAAAATAACTTTTAAAAATAAATCCTATGATTTTACCCTGTGTTCTCACTACTTAAATCTGTGAAATATTATAGTGTTTGCATGTACTCATGATATAAAATACAGTGTGACTGCTAATATATTGGCATTTTAAATTCCCAGGAAATTGTCCCAAACAGGGCTATATTTTATCAAATTGAAGGATTATCTCTCCCCAGGGATCAACTCAGATGGGACTAGTCCTTTATTTATCATTTTAATCTTAAAAAGCAGTACAAGAAACATGATAGCTCAAATGTACAATGTGCCAACCAGTCAAAATATTTTTATCCCCCTCCATGACAACAATCATAAAGACAGTATTGCAGCAAAGCATCAAAATTCAGATGATATCATCAGTCTGACAATATATTGAAAAACAATTCTGTTGCCTATAGCAACAAACAGCTTTATTGAGTCCTATGCTGCCTTGGGGATGCACAAAGGCAAAAATTAAAGAACTATAAATTACAAGTGAACTAACTGGTAAAAATGAAAATAAACTAAAAACTAAATCTAATTTAGGATATAGTAGGTGAAACACCTACCTAAATCCTAAGTATCTTCCCACCAAGAAAGTTCCAAAAATGTCAGATAAGTAGATACATTTCAGGAGCATCCCACAGAGTGCCATGGAAAGCTGATCTATAAAATATAATGAATTTGCATAAAAGAGGTCAGGAAACACTAAGCATATGGATGTGAGTCTTGCTGTATATACAGAACACAGAATTAGGGCCAAAGAAAAACAAGTCCATGCACAGTTTCTGAAAAATGCCATGCTTACTAAGGTTAGCTTGCTGACTACCATTAATACTGCATTCACTCATACATGGAAAAGAGAAAAAATATTCAATCTCTAGAGTAAAGAACTTAGTACCATCAAGTTTCATATAGATTTCCTGAAAAGTAAGTCTCATGCTATTTATGGTAGAGGCTCTTTCAATGTTTTTACCATAGTTGAAGGATTTTTTGTCCATTTTGACAGAAAGACAAAAGGAACTATATAAAATTAAAACATGATTAACATTAATATGAATTTGAGAACTGGAAATCTTTACTCCTTAAAATAAATGGGTGCACTCTTAAATGTAATTAGAAAACAGAGATTATTAAGTAATACTGGCTGTAATCAGCTATTTTTTCTTTTCTTTTTATTTCAGGCAGACCTTCCTCAGTCATAAATTTATTTTGTGATTTGACAGTTCCCCTAAGAATTATTAGCTAAAGTGGTTAAAGCATTTCTCAGTCTTTCTTTTTTACACCTGCAGAATTTGGGAGCCAGATATCTGTTGATTAGGATAAAGTAGAACAATCTGGAAAGTGCTGAAGTATTGTGAGCTTTCAGATCAACAAACAAACCATATTGTGAGATATTCAGGATGTGGAAGATGCTCAGGAGTACTCTTATAAATAGTAGTAGGAAGACATCTAAAGTCATCTAAGTTTATCAGATCCTACTAGGGAGAAAATGAAAATATAATAAATTTTTATTTTAGAAAGACCACCACTTGCTGGAAAAAACCACAAACAAACAACTTTTTTATTTCACACATTCTGGGCAATAATCAGAACTTCACCTCCTCTTGGAACACATTTAAGAATCAGTAAGAATTTTTTAGACTGATACAACATGATTATCAGCACATATTTTCCAAAAGACTTTCCAGAAAACATGTATAAATTAACAGGAATGCAGACTTACCTGCAATTGTTTCCTCCTCCTACAGCTGGAATTTCTGCCATTACCTCTAGATTCACTTGGATAACATGACAGTAAAATTCCAGGAACTTTCAAGTTGAAGAGATACATCAATCAGTTAGAATAAACATGCTTCAGTAAAGGAAGAGAAGTCAGATCCTAGTCTAGCAAACATTTAATAACTTCAGAAACCATGATCATAATTAATTAATTATCCATTCTATAGCAATTCAGTATCTCTATGAAGATTACAGTAGAGTAATTAAATATGGGAGTTATCAAAGAAGTGTCCCTTCATAAGTAGGTGTTTATCCTCATATATCTAAAAAGTAGGAAAGCTGGAAAATTCTTCATTTTTTTCTGAGAGCTTGCATATTGTGTCATTTTTTGTTGTACACTTTATGACTTTTAAATAGAGACCATGGACTGAAATTCCAATTCACAAGTTGTATCTCATTTCAAGCTTACAAAATTTCAGCTGCTTTTAAAAAAATCATTTAATGAACAAAAGTAATTACAGTTATAAAAGAGAAGATAACTGTGATTGAGTGAATTAACTATACATAGATCCTGTCAGGATGTCCTTTAACATTCTTTGCAGCCAGATATCTCTACAGCAGATGCCAAAATTATAAAAGAAATGTCACTTGAGGCTTGAGCTGTCTGCACTTCAACAGCCCAATTAAAGACTTGAGATTCAACCAGGGGCATTAATGATTACATGTGACTGTGAATTGCTAGGAAATACCAGTCTGTAGGAAGAGGACAGCATATCACAGCAGCAGAGAAGTTTGAAGCTAAGCCTTTTGGTAATTATTTTTGTAATTCTACACTGAACCACTTAAACTACTCTGCCATCAGCAGTACTGTGCTGCATGCAAAGTTAGGCGCCTCACCCACTGGATTCCAGTGGGATCCCAGGTGAAAACTTATGGGGACTCATCACACTTCCTCAATATAAGCCAGTGGCTAATGCTGGTGATGCTGGAGGTTGTGTCTTGGAAGGAGGAGGAAGAAAAGGAAGGTATGTGAGTCTTGAAACAACAACTAGGTAACTGCTTATAACAGTTCTGTATATTCAGCCATGCACAAGGGAGTCCAGTTAGAGAAGAGAAGGTGGCATTGTAGTGGTTGTGTCACTCTAAATATTTGCAATGGCAAAAAAGGAAATTCTGTAGAAGAAAACTGATTTATTTATGAGTTGTTGCAGAAGTAATTCTATGTATTTGTCTTTTTATAGATATGCAGGATCTTATCCTATAGAATGGATGAGACATATTAGTGCTAAAAAGTGTGGAGGTGGACTGCAGATTTTTGACTCAGAGCAAATACTTTTCTGACAAATAAAGACATTACAGGGAGATGGGAATTGTCTTTGCTTTTCCTTGGAAAAACATGCTTGTAGGGACTTATAAAGGAACTGTAAAAAAATTTTGACTTGATATTTAAAATCCAAGTGAGGTATCTGTGGAAAAAGCCAAACTGTCTAGACCTCTGAAAGACTTCCTCAGTCTCTGTAGAAGTTTATGAGATCAAGCTTAAAATAACTTTTAAAACAACTTAGTATAAAATAAACTAACTTATATACAAGAGATCATAGCACTGTACTTTTGTTTTTAATGCAAATATTACTTGAATGTTTTCATATCTTTACTTCAACATTTCACTTTTTAAAATAATCCATTCTTCAGGTTGGAAGTTTCAGTTTCTTTTCCTGTGGTCTGCAAAAGGACTTTTTCCTTAGAATTATTAAATAAACAAGACCCTCTATTATTCCATGTATAACAGGTAGTACACAAAACCTCAAGTGTAAGAGCTTAAGATACACATAAAATATCCTTTTCAAATAGGATTTCTCCTTCCTAATTTCTGGCCCTAGCTTTAACTTAACTAACCTTTTATGCTTTGACAATGTTTAAAAACACTTGAAACAAGTTATGTCTCTCATTGGTGGCAGGGGAATATTTTATGTTATCTAACTTCTTGTTTGGGATTCTGTGACCTTACTGTAAGTTAACTTCATCCTCCTTTGTTTTTCTTTCCAGAAGCTCAGTTAAACAGCCCATGTAAATTATTTATACATATTTTGCTCAGAACTTTTTTCTTCATTTATCTGTTACATTTTATACTTAAATGAGAGAGCTCACTGTAAGCCTGTATGCTCCGTACTGATCTACAAAGAAGTTCTAGCCACATTCATTTCTCTTTTTTTTTGGTCTCATCTATTCTCTGCATTACTTTTTGGGATGTGTGTTGTTATGAGGTCATTTGCAGTTTGTGTTGGTGCTTATATGTCTGCTCTCAGGTGTACAAGAACATATTTTAAACTATTTGTTTTTCTCTGCAACAAAACCATTTTAAATAGAACTAATTTGACTTGGTTACTTATCCAGCACTAAGAAATGTAGAAGGAAAAATATCTAATAGACTTCAATAAAGTCAGCTTTTCTAGGTCATGTGTTTTCTTTCAAATTTCCTATGATTATCCATTTGAAAGTGCTTCTTTTCTATAAATGTCCTTTTTATTTTGCTGATTAATTTTTTTTTTTTTTGGGCGTTGTTGTTTGGTCTGTGTTTTATTCAAATTCTGTTTACCATCATTAAACTGGAGAGTTCCTTCTTCCAGGAATTATAAGACTTATGTATATTATTTCCTTTGTTTTCAAGGTCAAGTTAAAACTAAGATTAAAAAACAGATGTCCACTATTAAGACACGGTGTTTATTGAAGGTAGTGCTTATTTGTTTGTATATAGGTGTGCCTATTTGTTTATATATATATATTTTAGTTTTTAATATATTTATGCAAGTACTTCTTTTGCACAAAGCCAAATCAATTGTGCTTTTTCATTTGAGCAAGCCAAACCCCACATCATTCAATAGAGATGAATATCTTAAAAGTTAATTATGAAATACATTTCAGGAGTATAGGTTTATATGGACAATGTGTGCTAATTTACACATTGATACCAAAAATTATATAAATCAACATTTTTCACACTTTATTCTGAAGAATTTCAGCTACATAGCACTGGATTTCAATTTATTTGAATTATAATGTTAACTCAGAATCAGACAATAATGGGAGAAGGATTCTGTGTTGTTCTGCTCTTAATGCATTTATATGTCATGCAGCTGTTTCTTTCTTCTTAGTGATGTGATCTGCAGCCACAACATTAAAAAAAATGATGACTTTAAGACAAAGAGTGAATGAAAATCTGCTACGCCATTTTCTGGTTGTATCACAAAATCTGAAGATATTCATGTCAGAACAGAAAGAAAAGAACATAAAAAAAGAGAAACATGCTATTTCTGTGTGAATAACCTCAACAGACTGCACTTTGATTTCCCATGTTAGATTGAAATTATTAATATATTTATTTTTCATTTTAGAAAAGCAGTATTAATTTCATGTGTGTATTATGAATGAAAAGCTTTTATTTTTTTTCTACTGCATTGAGCAAACATGAGGCTAGACTGGAGTTACAAGACTGGCAAACAACATTTGCTATTAAAACCCTTTTACTGTGTTACTAATTCTAAATTGCATGTGAATGTGTTGAAAACCTACATATTTTTCTTGAAGCAAACTTGATATTCACTTTGTATCCAAATTAACCCCTGGGTAACAGAAGGCCTCAAGAAAAAAATTGACACCAACTACAGCTAATCATCTGATTGAAAATATTCTGTATTTAAAACAGCCTTGACTATCATTCTTCAAATAGTACCACTATAATTACTTAGCCTGTTTCACACACAGGCCCTTGCTCTCTCTCCAAGGTACGTGTTCAATTTTATTGTTCTCTGTATCTCATACTATATACAGATCTAAGAGAATAAAGCAAGCCATGTGGGGATTAGCAGTGGGTTTAAGTGTTAATGCTTCATAACACTCCATATACTCAGAAATTCACATTAAAATTCTGTCAGTGGCAAAAGCAGTGTGCAGAATCTTTGAAGAAAGATACTGTTAAAGTAGGGGGCTGGGGAGGTTATCTAGAGGTGAAAAGTGCAACAAAGAAAGTATGTTCTAAGCAGAACTTTTGTAATATGATGGAAAAAACGCCATATAATGAATTCATCTCCAGTAACTAGAAGTACACTAAAGCTGTGTCTGATAATTGTGATTGTAAAGTATGTTTTACTATTTCTGCTATGTTTCTGTTTTTGTTTTTCTTGTATAGATAGCAAGTATACTATTGCTACTGATTATGGTCTACAACTTTAATTATAAGTTTATATTTGTGTAATAACATAAGTCATGGTTTCATTCATATTTTAATTTTCATGTTTGTAACTGATCACAGCAGAGTCACTACTAATTTATGAAGTTGTAAGAATGCCTAAAATGGGGTTTTGTTACTTTTGGTTGTGTTTACCTCAATTACTTTAATCCCTCCTTTGCAAAGGAGGGATTAAAGTAATTTTACGTAAATTTAAAGTAAATTAAAGTAAAATAAAGTAAATTACGTAAAATTAAAGTAAATTTACGTTAATTTTAGCAATAACGTATAAAAGAAATTCTATAATGTAAACAGAAAAACCCAGATTAAGATTTAAAATCTGTCATGTTTCCTTCATAAAGAGTCATGAAAAGGACTATTTTACTGTCCAAATTATTACTTGCTGTGTTCTCTGTTCCTGCTGCCAGAAGTTACTGACCTCTATGCTAACTTTGGAGTTCTCATTTAGGAAAGTGAGAGGAAAGAGGCCAGAGCTAACTGGGCTTTTTTCACCCCATTAAAAAAATTACTTTCTCAAAAACTGTGTGACAGCAGACAGCAAGCTAACTCACAGATGGTAAAGCCAAAAGCTGATACCCATTACAGGAATCAAAGAAAAACAAGATCATGAAAGCCTAGCTGTTTGATTCCTCCTCTATTTTTGTTCCAGTCCAGGCTTTTTGGTTGACTCTCTGATGTGCTAATCCTCAGTGCTGAATTTTTTAGGATTGAAGGGAGTCAAGACTACCTTTTCTCTTGGCTCTTCAAGGAACACTACCTCAATACAGTGCTGATAACATAGAGGCAAGTATAAACCTGTTAGCAGATTTAGAAGCCCCAGATTTCTCACTTCCAGTACCACTTTAACTAAATCAAAGATCTAAACTCATCTTTCATTTTTATTTCACTGTCAGACCTATACTTTACTGTCTCTGTAAAATTATATTGTGTCAAAAATGAATTTTTTTCTATTTCTGTGCTGATCCTAAAGCAAGAAGATTGTCTATTCTTTTTCATATCCCCTGCAGTATGATCAACAGATTGTTTAAAAATGTTATTCCTTTGCTGAAATGTAGGAAGTAATCCTCCTTAGCTGTATGTGAAAGTCACTAAGCGCACCTACTGTAAGGTAAAATAGAGCAAACAGCAGAAATGTAATCAGGTAACGTTTCTCTGCTTTGACCTGGCAGCTTTTTAAAAGAGAACTGTTTTTTCAATGCATCAAATCATTTGGCCTCACTCAAGTCATCAGTAAAATTCCTGCTTGGTGGACTAGAACAAAAGTGACATCAGTAAGTACAATAGGTACTTGTTATTCTGCACCAGAATAACATATATATTTTATATCTAAAATATACATAAATATAAGTTTTCTGGGTACTGTAATTGATCACAAATAGGTGGCATGATTTTGTAGAAGTCCTGGTGCAGTCCATACACCAGAACTCATACCAATAACTGAAGGGGGGATTATTGAAAGATGAAGGTGTATAGTTTTTACTGGTTTGGTACAATGGTGGCTGAGATTCAAAACTGTATCCAGTGTTCTGTACTCCATTATAAGAAGTGCTCTGGACAGTATTTAAAGGTGTTATGACATTTTCCCTCAGCAGTATCTGATTTAATAATGAATTCAAGTGTTTATAACTTAAAAATCTGAAAATCACCCATATTTATGATTGCATAACATTGATATTTCCCATGCTTTGTGTTTTTCTTATCAACTGGTGTGATCTTCCTTTTGACTGTTTGTGATCTAACTATGCATGCAGGTGATCACCATTTAAAATATATCAGTCACCGTAATTTTAACTCTAGTATTATCACTTTTTGAAGCAATCAGTATAATTAGTACTTTTCAGTCTGTTTTAATAAGGAACACAATTTAAAGAAACAAAAGTATTCATTAAATGAAGCATTGAGTTTTCTCATGGAGGAAGACCGAAGAAATAATATATTGGGTTTCTTGTTAAAAAAAAAAAAAAAACAAAAACCAAAAACCCAAATGTATCATTTTGTTTGAAGAAGCCCCCCATATTAAAAAGTGGAAAGGCAGGTCTTTACAAAAAATACAAGTTTAAATTTTGGAATGTTGTACAAGGAACTTTTTCCAAGAAACTTACCATATAAAATCACAGAATCATAGAACAGTTTGGGTTGGGAAAGACCTTGAAAATCATCAATCTTCAACCACCTTACCATGTGCAGGGACACATTCCACTACACCAGGTTGCTCAAAGCCCCATCCAACCTGACCTTGAACACTTCCAGGGATGGAGCATTCATACCTTCTCTGGGCAATCTATTCCAGGGTCTCACCACTCTCAGAGTGAATAATTTCTCCCATATATCTAAAGGGAATTTCCCCTCTTTCAGTTTGAGCCCATTACTCCCTGACCTATCACTGCAGTTCCTGATGAAGGGATGCTCTCCAGCTTCTCTGTAGGCTCCCTTCAGACACTGGAATATTGTTACGAGGTATCCACTGCCCTTCTCCAGATTGAACAGCCCCAACTTTCTCAGCCTGCCTTCATAAGGGAGGTGCTCTACTCCCCTTCTCAACTTCATGGTTCCGCTCTTGCTGCAACTTTCTCCAAGTTCTATGTCCTTTATATGTTGGAGGACCAGGACTGTATGCAGTATTCCAGGTGGGGTCTCATGAAAGCTGAGTAGAGGGGGAATCACAAGGATCATCTCCTATTTAATTTCTTAAGGAAGGAAAAACAGTTACAGAGTTTACCTAAACAGATCAGACTATTTTCATTTACATCATTCTATAAACTCTTTTTCCACTATTTAAATGATCAGTAATAAAAAGTAGACCACCCTGTAACTTTACCTAGATTTTGCATACCTAGAAGATGCCTGATTTTCCTGCTTATTTGGCCTTTTAAAGGTAAAAGGTCTTTGGGACAGTCTCCAAGACTTGTTCATTCATTTTATCCCAGTCTTCATATTGTAGACTAATATCCACTAATTCTAGCATGCCCGTTCCAGAACTGCTTTTAAAAAATGAAAACATACAAGCCTGGAATGTATGTTTTGTGTGTTTTGTATGAAAAGTTACAAAAAACCTGGTTGGAAATATCATTAACAATTTCTTTGACAAAAATAAAAAAGTTCTATATTTTAATATACAAGGTCTCCCTTCCTTCTAGTGACTGTATTAGCAAAAAGCTGCATGTGCACACGAGGAGCAGATGGAAAACATGCTAGCACTGCAGTACTCCTGAAACTTTAATTTCTAGCACTGCAGTACTCCTAATACTTTAGTTTCATTATGTGCCTCTGCACATATTTTTTCACATTGTTTTTGTCAGACTTCCTCTTTCAGAAAAAAAAAAAAAAAAGAATGAATTAGCTCATGTAATCAGCAACTTTGTGAAGAACAGATTTGCAAATTAGTTTGAATTGATGTAGCAAGGTAGGGGCTTCTATGTTGGGAGCTATTGAACCTCCCTGAAGGTAGTCAGTTCATTCCTGGAATGCATTCAAGCTTTAATAGATATTAAAGCTGAACAGGATCTATATAAGTCATCTGTCTCTGGCCTTGCCAAAATGAGTCACTATCTGTACAATAAATATAACTGATCAAGTCTAGATTTTAAAAACCCAGGTCATGAATGTTTCACTTTCTGTTGAGAGAGTATTCTTCAGCTCAGTCATTCCTTGGAGTTTTTGTTAGATTTTATGTAGAACTCAAATATTTTCTTCTCTTTAATGGTACTATCTCTGACTATTGCACCTTTCCTCCAGATTTGAAAAAGACTGAAATGCTAAACTCAAGAATTCACCTATGCTAATAAAATGCTAATACTAAGAATTCACCGTCAGTTTAGTCTGCTAAGTGCCTACTTCCTCTTACTCACTGCATCAAATCGCACCTTCAGAGAAAAGACATTTCTTGACTGCTGGAATAGTAAATAGGTCCTCCCACCAAAAACTGTTCTAGTGTTGGGGATAGGCCTCACTTATCCTACCCAACATGTTCTCATGCAAAGATCCCAAACTGACCCAAGACTGATGATGGTTTCCACTCAATAAAGATTATAGACTGCTCATCAAATAATGCCATTTGGGTTATGACAGCCACTCTACAGCCTAACTAAAGAGTCAATACTGAAATAATCTGATAACTTATTTGCATTGCATATATTTAATGACAAAAGAAATTTGTTTTTCTTTCAATCAATGGTAATGGCCCTACAGGGTATAAGAACAAAACTAGTTCTATTTAATTGTAATAAAATTTGCAAAATAACTAAATTTGAGTAGTGTATGTATAAAATATACTACAAATTTTTCACAGCATTATACCTTTTCTTCACACTGATTTTTACAAGTTTCTCTCATGAAGCAAGAATATTTGAATCTTTTTTTTTCTTTCTACAGATTTTATGATTTTTTGGAGGCTATTTATTATTTCATTCCCTTTCTTTCATAAAAGCAAAGCCACTATTACTTCAGGTAGCCTGAAGAAGTATTTTTCTTACAGCACTTTTCAGTTTTGTGCAGGGAAAAACTTTTTGTCTTTATGATAATACTAATACATCAGTTTGCTTTAATAACCCTAAAAAGGGAGGTAAATTCATTAATAAATTGTTCATAACACATTTTAAGCCATGTAGTTTTCAATAGCAATGGTAGTGTTCCTCCAAGAATTCTTTACAACAGCATTTTTCCTACATCATCTTAATTCTAGTAACAACAGTTTCTGATTATTAAAAACTAATTTTTTCACATAATGCACTCTTTAGGGAGAGGCAGAAAAAGCATCAGTTGACTTTAGGAAGTTTTCTTTTCAGATATCTGAAATAATAATTATTTGTTCCTTTAGTGCATATTAGTTCCAAGGAGAAGAATTCAGGGGCTTTTATTTTGATTTGGGTTTAGCTTTTTTTCAGGGGAGGGAGGAAGGTGTGGTAGTGTTGGTTTGATGGTTTTTTTCGTGGATTTCTTTTCTAGGTTGTACCAGTAGAAGCATGTAGACAAACCAAAAGAGGAATTGATCCTTAAAAAAAAATATATTGTACATATGATATTGCTCAATATATGTATATAAAATATAAATACAAAATATGCTTTATTACACTACACACACATACGTATATGTACACATATGTATATACAAATGTGTGCATGTATATTTATATATCTTGAATTTTTGTTCTCTGGTTAAATAATGTGGTATTATCTGAATATCCAGACAGACAGCTAGTATGTAGCCATTTACAAAAATGTTGTCATAGCTGCTAAAAAAATAAAACACCTTTGAAAACTGTCCCTGAAGGGATTCAACTTTGAAGATTTGTGTCATAAAACATCCAAAGGAGCTGAAGTAGCTTATAAAAATCATTAGGTATCCACCCATTGACCCCCAAGTAAAAGTTTATAGTCAGTATTAGTTTATAATAAGCTGAAGAATTCAATTATATTTGAAAATTCCTATTTACATGTAGGGGAATAGACAAAAGAAACCCAGCACATCACTTTTATGGACAGATATTAACCTTCACAGATCACTGAGTATATCCAGACTCTATAATTGTGTTTGCTAAAAACAAAGACTACTAAACTTCTTTCAGATGACTCAGCAGAAATGTATTTTTTTAATGATGCTATATTGATCTTAACTGTATATCCTTCAAGAAAATCTATTTGTCAGGAAACTTTGACCTGAATTTTCAAAGGCAGCAGAAAAAACTATATTCTTTTTTTCTTCCTGGATTTAGAAAGAGATTTAGCAGTGTGTCTAGTGTTTACAAGAAAAAATAATAAAGCCAGTGATAAAGTACTATTTCAAATGTCGCTGCAGTGACTGAAAAGTGCATTCCAAGCTCCTGGAGAGTACCTTAAAAGTTTCATGAAATGTATGAGATAGTGATGTATTTTCTAAGCACATATATTTTCTGAAATAATAGAAAAAATAAGAGTGAAATGCAGGCTAGGAATTTTGTTTCGGTTTTCTTTTGGTTTTAGTTAGTTATGGGGGGGAAGAGTTGGTGGTTTATTTGTGGTGGCTTTTAGTTTCTTTTTACTAGAAAACATTTATCTACACTTTCCAGAAACTGGTTTGCAGAACACTTTCAAGCTTGGCACTTGTCTCCATCTTGACTTAATCTTGGACATCAGACCCTATATCCATTAATTCACAGAATTTTTTCTACTTGGATTCAGAACTTATGTCAAAGAGAAGTCACACAATCTAAGTCCCTGTTATTCGAGTTTCCAAAGACACACCTGGTATATAAAACATGGGTATCAAACACCAACTATCAAACTCACCTAAGACACAGCAGTCACTGCCACTTTCAGGTTCTCTCTTCCTGCATTTTACAGAGCATCTACTGAGGAAGTAGCATTCAGTTCCCTCAGAATTTCAAGGCTTTAAAAGTACAGCTAACATGTCCTCACTGCAGCCAGTTAGACTAAGTGGAAACCCCTGTCCTTACTGAAGTTCTACCAAAGTTAATAGAATCATAGAATCATATATGTTGGAAAAGACCTCCAGGATCATCAAATCAAATCATAAACATGGCATTGCCAAGTCCACCACTAAACCATACCTAAGTTTCACAGCTACTTGCCTTTTAAATACTTCTAAGGACAGTGACTCAACCACTTCCCTGGAAAATCCTTCCTATCCTTAACAACCCTCTCAAGGAAGACATTTTTCCTAATATCCAATCTAAACCACACCTGGCACTACTTGAGACTATATCCTCTTGACCTATCACTTGTTACCTGGAAAAGAGACTGAGTTCTTTCAGTTAAAGGAAAAAAAAAGAAAAAAAAACCCCAACAAAACAAACAAACAAACCAACCAAAAAACAACAACAAAACAAAACCCCAAGCCTTACAACATATAAAATCTCACATGTTCATGGATTCCTTAACAGTGAGGGTCTTTACATTTAAATTTTAACACTAACAATTTTTTTCATTTACCTCTCCCAGCCTGAGGGAGCAGTCCCAGGCCCTCCCTTCAGACAGCAACTTGCTGGGCTGTATCTATCATCTGAAGATCTGTTTGGGTCAAAACTTCTGCCCTGGCATAGACAGCTGCACCAACAGTGCTTGGAAAATGTGCCCTGAGCTGCATAACTGCCATTCCTTTGCTGTTGTTGCTAGTGGATGAGCTAGATATTTAGATGAAGTCATAAAATATTTTAGCTTACCTACATTGGTGATTTTTTTGTGGAAGAACATGGAACAATTTTTTTCTTCAATTTTTAAAACTTTTTTTGAGACCTTCCCTAGTAAATTATAATAAAAAATATTTGCAGAAGTTTAAAATGTAATGAAGATTTATGCTGGAGAAAACTCCTCCATCAAATCAATGCTTATTTAAGCTTTTCACAAAAAATATCCGTGGAGTTTCTGTTATTTTAAGGTATATCTCATAGCTCTTAAACCAAGATTTAATCTGTACCCTGGCTCTACAATTATTCTTTGAAAAACAAATCATATATAAGTCCTGATTATTTTATTCTAACATTATTTAATGCTTAAAGACTAGAAAAGCTGTGTGATTCTTTGCAAAATTAAGGAATTATCAACATCAGTGTATCTGTATGATACAAAGGAGAAATTATGCAGAGTGAAATGCATTTAATCTTATTCTATAGCTCTTAAACATAACCCAATCATTCACTAATGCTCTTTAATAAAGGACACAGGTACACTTTACTCTCTAAAGCAGCTATAGACTTCAAAAGAAGTAGCACCCAAGGTAAATTTGCTCAAACAGAGTAAGAAAAATAAGCTGAAAAAGGGGAAAAGACAGAAGGTAAAGAAGAGTACAGAATTTAAAATTATGTGTATTTCAAGAACACTCATAGAAAATATTGTGGAAAAGGCTAGAATAAAAGTGCACAAATTGCCACTGAAATTTTATTCGTATTTTATTAGACCAATGGACAAATAGTGTTATAGGTTTAAAAATATATTGAATCAAAGAAATCAATTGCATTATTAGTGCTTAAAATCTTTATAGTTTTTAATTATTATTAGGTGGGAATCATGTGCTTTTGGAACTATGTTTTCACTGAATATGATGACAGATCACCAAGTGTCCCAAAAAAAATCAGGGAGACCATAAGGACACAGAATAAAAAGATGTGAACTTTAAATCACTCTTCAAAAAACATTCCAAACAAAGGAAAAAGAAAGAGATAATCTCGTCATTAATTACAATACAAAAATGAGATTCAAAAAAAGTTATCCAAAAAGAAAATATTTTGAAGATAAATTAATTAAAGGTACATATAACTTCAGATTGAATCCTTTATAAAGTTTTTTGCTAGGTGACCCCGTAGATATACACAGATGAATAAATGCACATAGAAGGATAACTGTGTCCAGGGAATGAAATACCTCCTGTAGAATAGGCAAAAAGACCCCTGTAGTTCTTCAGTCTAAAAGAAAAAATAAAAAAAATAAAAAAAGAGAAAACTGAAATACCAGTTAGATAAATGCTGCAGAAAAAAGCATTTCTCTTACCAGCAACACCCAATGAAACCAACAATTGTGTTAAACCTGAGAAAACTTTTCTTAATAGAACACATGGCATGATGTGTAAGACTCAACTCTGTACAGAGGAATGATTCATTAAAGCCTAAGAAGCTTTAATGCTGTGTTCCTCAGAAAGGTGTGTGCCCTTGAACTCTCTTCATATTTACTGCTGTAAATGTAAACAATATTACCAAAGAGGATACCAATTGTTTCACCCTTTTGTATTTGATTGTTTATGCAACACTATTTGCATGTCAACATTCAGAAGTGCACCAGAATGTACATTAACTAAATTAAACTTACAAATTTAATTTAGCTGCCTACTAAAAAAAAAATCTATCAATAAAAAACGAATAAAATGGTGACATGGCAGAGGTGCAGACAAAAATAACACATAACCGAAATAATAAAGCCAAAGCATCTAGAAATTTAGAAACAGCATTTGCATTTCATGGGAATCATCCTCATTTGTGGAAATGTACTTTACCAGGATCAGCCAATTTAATTTTATGTCTCTTCTTCCACTGAGGAATTTAATATTTTACTTCAGTGAAATATATTTACCAGAAACAATAGCAAAACTGTCATTTGCAGTAATGAATTACAATTATTACATTCACTAATAATAGGTTTTTCCATTGACCAGCTTTTAACTTTCTTCACAGTGTCCTGGATAACCCAAAATGTTATTGTGTTCCTGAACTATCTGTAACCCAAAATGTTATTGTCTCTTTAAGAACCAGTGGCACGGCTGAAAATGGAACTGTGAGGTAGGGAGGTGCTGCAGAGAGGTAGAACTTTCTGAAGTTCATCAAATTATTTGTTCTAATGCAAATCTGAACATGAAAATTGCAAGAAAAGCAAACAATTATGTCTTTCTGAGTGAAAATAGCCTTCTCTATTTAAGATTGATTTGAAGATCCATATGTTATGTTAACCATATGATTTTGTTTGTCCAGTATTATAAATGGTGTTCACATAATTTCATTGAGTCTTTCTACAGTCTGAAGGGCAGGAACTCTATTAAAAAACATGTCCAGAAATGTGTTATGAAAGTGCAAGATAATTACTGAAATAGTAATTATTCAAGAAACATTACTCTGGAAGATTTAAAATTAAAATGACCTTAGTAAGAGGCCAAATGTTTGCTCATATTAATAAGTCACAAGTATGTATTTCTGAATAACCCTTCATTGTGGTAGGAATTTTTTCCCTCTTTAAACACTCTTTCTTAAATCAAAGTGAATAAAATAAAAAGAAAATCTCTCAAAAGAATGAAGCTATTATCAGTCATTGAGCTCATCAGAGTTCATTGGGGACAACAAATAATGCTATCTAATTAATTAGGTTGACAGCAAACTGTGTGACATATTTCGTATGGCTGGCTGGTTTAACATTCTAAACCCTCTTGCTTATTAGAGCTTGCATGTTTCAAATAAAAAAGGATGTTAGACATCCCATCTGCTGTGTAACAGATCTTCAGAAAAAAAAATACACTGAAGTCTTGATAAGTTCACATCACAGTAACAAGACAAATGCAGCATCTTATCTGATATGCAATAACACAATTCCAATTGTTTCTAAAATTCTATTATTTTAATCAGGCTACATGGAAATAAACATCCCACTGTCAACATGATTCCTTGATCAAAGTCTGACGTCAGGTTAGTCAATAAAATGTCTTAGTTTGAAATACCTCTTATCTCTCAGTGAGCACAAGTAAAATTTTGAAATGGAATGCACATCCTGAGATGGCACATCTTGTTTACAAAGTGGTGGTTGGCAAATAGTGATATAATACTGACTGACTATTATGCAGAGCTGTGACTCTAATTATGTGCATATTCTGAACAAAATTTGTTAGAAAGCAATTTACTTAAAAATGCATGATTCTATTTCACGCCTGAATACACCTATGTGAAAGTACTGTACTTCTAGTATACAAAGTTTGATTGTAGCATACTTGGACTTCTGCCCCTTCCTATGTTTGCTAAATCTATTTGAAGTGTACTAGAAGTACAGTACTTTCACATACTGTACTTCTAGTATACTTCAAATAGATTTAGCAAACATAGGAAGGGGCAGAAGTCCAAGTATGCTACAATCAAACTTTTTTTTTTCATTCTTCTTTTCAATAAAATATTTTGTAAGTAACACTTTGTTAGCAGAGATATCCATATCATACATGGCTACTGTATGCAATTATATGTTCTTGAATTCTGATGGAATCAAATGCAGAAATTAGGTAGCAGGACTACCTAAAATTAAAGCATCCAACTGAGAGCATTGTTCAGATTCTCCCTGAACTCTGACACGCTGGATAATACGACTACTTCACTGAGGGACATATTCCAGTGACTGACTACCTCTCCTTTTCCCAATGGCCAATGTGAGCTTTCCTTGAAGCAGCTGAATTCCATTTGCTTGTATCCTGTTGCTGGATGCCAGAGGGAGGAGATAATTCCTACCCTCTGCTGACACCCTCAAAGAAGGTATAGATTGCAATGAGGTCATCCCTCAGCCTTCTCTTCTCTGTGCTGAGCAAGTCAAGTGACCTCAGCCACTCCTTCTAAGTCTTGCCCTTAAGACCTTTCACCATCTTGGTCATCCTCCTCTGGACACACTTCAATAGCTTCTAGTGTGTCCTTCTTAGAGTGAAATACTTAAAACTGAAGGCTGAACTTGGGCAGTACCATTGCAGTGTAGAGAGGAACAATCACCTCCCTTGACCAGCTGGCAATCCTCTTCTTGATGCACTCCAGGACACAGCTGGCCCTTTTTGCCTTTCATTTTCCTATTCAAAATTCTTTTTTCCAAATGACAGTTAGTTTGTTAGATTTTTGCCAAATCTTGTTGATTTACCATTCAAAACATAGGGAAAATTCTCAAACTAGAATGTTTCCCATGACATATTCTCATACCTACAAGTCTAGGCGAGTTCTAGACTCACCTATTATGCATTACGTTTATATGCCAAATGCTTGTGCAGGATTGATGTAGCAGATCTCTAAGTTAAATGTTTTGTAAACTTTACATAGAATGTTTTTTCCAGAAGGCGTTCATGTCAGGTTGCTCTATTGCTCTTTAATTTTTTTTTTTCATGTTACATTATAAACAAGAACTGATTTATTCTTAATAAGCCCTTTTAGTCAGGAACAATTTGAATGAGTATAATAAATTTGCATGAAAGTTTATGTTTTATTGTTGATGCTGTGTGAGTGAGAATGAGTTACCATGCAAATAGAAATGGGCAATATTAAACATGGAAATAATAAAGTCAATATTTATCTCTGTCAAAGAGATTAATTTTGTATCAGATGAACAACAAGGCAGTGTACTCTGTAATTATCATCTTAATAAAAATCAGAAGTCCATTCTATTTTTTATGGATCACACCAAAAATCTAAGAGTATATTCTAAACACATATTGAAGTCTGTTATTAATGGCACAGTGAAGAAATCTTTAAGATCCAAAGATCTTAACAAAATCATAATATAGACTGGGACTCCAGCTGATCGTGCAAAACTCACAATAAACCGTAAGGCTAGACAGGTTTAATTTTCATTATAGGTGAACAAGAAAAACTCTAGTCAAACTTAACAAAAAAATCCATCCAGAAAAATAAACACAGAATAGGTCTGTCCATACTATTGAGTTCTCTTATCCTCTAAAACAAGATTATCACAAGTGACCTGCCTTGGGAACAATCTCCAGTCTGAGCTATGTTGAGAATTAAATGCCACTAAATGGTTTTCCTTTTGCTGAGCTGTTTAAATTCTCTTGTGTGCAGATTTTAGCTTAGACATCAATTTCTCTTCTGTGGAGTCTTGCCATGTGTAAGTAAAATTTCAGTAGACAATCCAACTCCATGGAAATCTTTGTACATGTTTAAATTTATATTAGCACAGAAATTTTTCCTTTGCAATTAACTTCATCTTTATCTCTCTTTATCAGGTCTCATGGAACTTTTGAAACAATTATTGAATTACTGAATTGCTTTATATCATGTATCCAACCTAAAAGATTCAGTTCATTTTTCAAGTAAACATTTTGCCCCTGATAGCATGAGAAACTGTAGTTTGTGTAAAAAGACTAGAATATGCAGAGACTTGCAAAAATGGTAAATGGTTTTCTACTGTTAACTGAGGAGAGGAGGGGGGAGTAGAGAACTAAATTTCTTTCCAGTCTGGCCATGTCCATCTTTTTCCTTAAAAAAAAAAAAAAAAAAAGTGGAAATAAAATAAAAGGTAATTGCTCCAAAACAAGATAGCTAAAACCATACTTGGTCTATTTCAAGTGTAGTAGTAAGACCAGATGTTCCAAAAATGCATGCACAGAAATAGAAGGATGATTCCTCAATCAGCTGCTGTAGTGAATGTGTTCAGAGAGGAGATACACCTCTGCTACACTGGGATTTCTTTTTGTATAAACCTATTTAGTAAGGAAATTGAAAACAAAACTTTAATTCTTCCTGCTATAGCTTCTCTGAGTGCTGAAGTACTTTGAAGTGTTCCCAGCTTTCTGCCAATTTTCTTTCCAATTGTAATGCAACTGTTTGCCAGCTCCTGAAATATCCTGAAATAAATATATATACTGAATATGTCTTCAAGGTTTTCCTTCAGATTTGTAATGACTAATGCATTTAGCTAGTTCATTAGTTCCATAGTGATAGCACTTGATACATCTAAAGGGGGTAGCTTATGTATCTTCTCTCTCCTTACCCAATTTTCTGAATGGTGCAGAGAAGTATCTGGATTAATTTTCATAGTACACTTCATAGCTTTAAGATAAATAGGCTTCAAAAAAAAAATCTTGCAGATGGAAACAGCCAGAATACAACAGCAGTATGGAAGAGGGTGATATAAAAGATGTGTGATTTACACAGACATGTACATGTAAAACCTCAGTATATCAATATTTGCAACCACAGGAGAAATCTTTTTAGCTCCCAAAGAACCTTTTTGTCTCATTGAATGAATCCAAACTTTCCATCTTAATGAAAATCAGAAGAAAAATCTAATAGGAATGGGCTAATGAGGAAATATTATTAGCCCATTTTTCAGATGTTTGTCACACACAAACACACCTCCTAGTGCAAATCACTTTTGCAGTATTTTAAGCTAGTCTGTTTGCTTTTACTCAAAATTGTATTTATGGGCAAGGGAAAAGTAACTTTTCATATCAAGCTAAGAATTTATTGCTAAAATAATTGAATATTCACAGTCTTACCTGTCAAACCAGAATAAATCCTAGAAAAGAAAATGAGCAGTTATTAGGTAGCTTTATTTATATGTTAAAAAACTGAGACTTAATTTATTGACATTCTTGTCTGCTGACATGGGAATCATTGCTCAAAAGAAGATTCATCTTACATCTGACATATCAAACAGTTGTTAAACAATTAGAACTGTATCTTATGCGTCCACTGGGTTTACTTCAGGGGAAGAAGCTGCATTAGGAAGAGAAGTTAAGCTGCTTTGAAGAAGGACCACTAAGTTGTTGGCATACAGAGGTGACATTTCAGAAATTTGAAAAAAATTATTCAGTGTAAACAACTGTATAGCAAATGACAGATAATTTTATCTATTGGATTTAAGGTTTCAGAGAAATGGAGCAATTAGAAACCTGGAGTTGACCTGACAGGAAGATGTGTAAAGTATGGGAAGCTGAAAGGTAAGAACACTACAGTTAAATTAAAATAAAATTGAGAAGCTCTTCAAATTTATTAAAACAAAACAAACAAACAAACAAACAAAAAACCCCCAAAAATAAAACCAAAAAAGGCATGAAAATCTTACATTTGTGTACTGCACATATGTAAAGGTCTGGTTAGTGTGGTGGGTTGAACCCTGTGAACTAAGTAACAATCAGTCTAGCATGACAAAGGGTGAGAATCAAAAGGGCAAAAACCAAGAAAGAAAAATGGATCAAGATTAAGACAGTTTTATTAGTAAAGAAAAAAAAAAAAGAGATGCAAAGGCAGTTATTTACCACTTACCACCCACAGACTGATATCCAGCCAGTGTCTGAGCAAAGGTTACCTAGGAAAAGCATCCTCAGTGTGGAGCCATATGATGTTAATTATCCTTTTAGTCAAATGGGGTCAGTCTTCACCACTGTGTCCCTCCCAGATTCTTGCCCCCTCAGCCTACTCACTGGAGGGAGGCAAGAGAAGAAGGCAAAACATGTAAGAGATGGAAACCCTTAGTGCTGTGAAAACAGCTCAGCAATAGATAAAACACTGGTTTGTTATCAACACCATTTTGTCATAAACACAGCACTACACAGGCTGCTATAAATAAAATTAACTGCATCCCAGACAGACCTAGAAAATTTAAAAAAAACCAAATAAACAGGTTTGATTTTTTTCCTATTTTATAATAAATTAATAAATAAATATAATGGAAAACAAAGGCTTTCCTCATATGTGAAGTAGTCATTCTTGATAACCTTAATCACATATCTGCATTTCATGACGGGATGGATTCTTTGTGCTCTCTAGTAAAGGCAAGATGTGATTAGATGTAGCTTTTATGTCAATTTATTTATTTAACATTGTGGGTTTTATCCTAAATATAATGAAGCTAAAATATTAACTTGATGTCCCAAAGAAAAATATTTTATTCCAGCCAAAGCAGAACATGGCCAAATGTTGCATTAGATACCATCTGTATCAACATATTGTCAGCCAGGTGCAAATGCTTAGCTGGCAAACCTGGCAGTCCACCTTCTAGTTTTGTTTAAACAAATGGGTTTCTGTTCCTCTGGGATCCTTCCTCTGCTTAATGAAACTCTTGGCATTTAATCTTTCCAAAACTTATAAAATGGTATTTCTTTGCTTCTATGCATTCATACTGGTGCATTTCCTGAAGGTGTCCAAATAACATTAAAAGACTCACCCAACTCGCAAACACGTCTAGTCAGAGTTAGTAAGTTTTATGGAGCAATCCTTGCAAATGGCAACGAGTAGCTAAAATTCAACACATATCTTTGAAAAACAACAGCAGAAAAAATTATACTATTTTTTATTTTATAATGTACCTGAATTGAACACATTTACTCTGTAATCTGATGACAATAATTATGTCCTGTTTATGTAAATTGTTGAACTCAAAAGTCCTGCTACAAACAAACAGGAAAACACCTCATGTGAAACCAATAATTTACTGTTAGTCCAGTTAAAGTTTCAACAGCTTTATAGTCTGACTGATCAGTATAGTTACCAATATTGTACATTCACAGTCCAAACCAACACAGCTGCACCTCAATAAACCAGTTTGAAATATTGCACAAAGGCTTCCCAAGTGTCTGCTGCACTTCTGGGTGGTGTTATGCAAACACTGCCCATGTGCAGCTCCTGAGACTGTTTGCTGGGCAGGCTTGAGAAGGTTGTGCTGCATCACCCTGAAATCCTTCCAGGCGAGCTGTGACATCACTAACAAGGAGGATTTCTTCCTTCCTTTAGAGCAAGGTGGACATCTAGCCACTTTATTTCTTTTCAGTCTTGGAATCAATTCACATTAGTTTTCCCAAATTATCTTAGCACAGTCTGCCTATATATCCTTTCCTTTCATTAACTTCCAATTATTTGGTGTTTCTATTCTCTGTCTAGTAGTAAAACTTAGTGAAAGTGGAGAAAGTTATTTCTAGAGAAATATTTCTGAAATATCAGTCTCATCTTCCTGAAAGCAGTCTTTGACGTAACTAAAAAACTCACCAAAAAATTTCAAATGTCTTATAATATACAATATTATATGTTGTCTATGTTAAAAATTCTGTAGTTCTAAAATTACATATTCATATTCTGTGGTTAAGATAAAGAATATTTTTAAGGATAATTAGTATATTAAAAATTTTAATGTGTAAATATTTATATATAAATAGAAAAAAAAAGAATACCCTGAATAAAGAAAATTCCCCTTACTGCAAAGTGTGTACATATACATATTTGTTTATACTTTCTTAAAAACTATACCTGACATAGGTTATGTACCATGCAGAGATTTGTCCAGTTTCTCAACCATTCACAGTTCCTCTGGAAATTTCTGGAAAACATAATTTTAACTTTACAAACCCTAAAAAGTGGTTTAAACATGATAGTAATAAAAAAGAAAGCAAATAAATATATAAACATTTCAGAGGCTCAAACAGAGTCTTAAAAAATTACTATTCTAGTCCCTTAATTCACATGTATGGCACAAATAAGTGTAAATAAGGACTATCAGAAAATTAATAAAAAAAATCTAATCAACCAAAGGTTTTCAATTGCATGTGTGATAAAGTGTTAGGTTTTGGTATTGTTTGCATCCAGCCACTGAAATATAAGGAAGATAGTATTTTAATCATAATCATTGCTACATATCAACCTTGTTGTTTAACATATCTAAAAGTTAATTTTTTAAAATAAATTTCAAATCTTTCTCATGTACACACACCATTTTCAAAATTTAAGTTGCAATATGGCTTAGATCTAGCCCCATATTTTTCTCCATTGAGAAAATTTTTCACTGATTTTAAATTATATTTTACACATCATACTAAGTTTTATACTAAATATACATTATATTCTATGCAATTTCAAGAGATACATGCTTTATGGATTACAAAAATTTTCTTATGTGCACTTATGTATATATATGTGTATATGTATATGTGTGTGTGTATATATATAAATATATATACATATATATATATATGCAAAATATTAACCAAGAATATTTCTGTAAAATGAGGGGTTTTTCCAAGAGAACTGTATAGTCACACTGATTTGAAAAGAAAACTCTGTAGAACTGTGTGCTATTTTGTGTGTTCTCTTCACTCTTACAGTAAAGAAATCATAAGTTTGTTTAAGGCTGGTTTAGTTACCAATTTTTGTTTTTTGGAAGATCCTACCACAGACCAGGAAAAAATTGCATCTTAGTTTGCCCCTTCTAAGATCACCAGTTATATTTATGATTTACAGTTTTTCTTTGGGAGAAAGACACAGAAATCTATAAACAAAAATTTCATTTTTATGCAAAAGTAACATTCACCTGCTTGCTACCCCACTAGTGGGATTAGGGAGATAATCATAAGGGTAAAAAGATAAAGAACTTCTGGGTTGAGATATAGATAGTTTAATAGGAAAAGCAAAAGCCACAAGAAAAAGCAAAGCAAAGAAAAAATTAATTGCCTGCTTCCATTGGGAAAGCAGGATTTCAGCCATCCCCAAAGAATGGGCACCATCACAGGTAGCTGTGATTTGGGAAGACCTACACCATCACTTTAACTGTCCCTTCTTCCCCCCCTTTATACACTGAGCATGATGTTACATGGTCTGGAATATCCCTTGGGTCAGTTTGGGTCACCTGTCCTGGCTGTGTCTCCTCCCAGCCTCCCACGTACCCCATCTTCCTTTCCAGAGAGGCAGTACAAAGAGCAGAAAAGGCCTTGGCTCTGTGTAAATCCTGCTCAGCAGAAAAAAAACATATCTATAGTGTCAACACTGTGTTTGGCACAAATCCAAAACACAGAACCATACCAGCCACTGTGAAAGAAATTACCTCTACCACAGCTGAAACCAGCACGATTTAATTCAGCAGAAAGGAAAAAAAAGAAACAAACAAACAAACATACAAAACCAAAAATGTCCCCCACCTTGTCAAATAAACAAGCTCAACTGAAATATGATATAGCTTTCTTTTCAAAAGTAATGACATATAACTCTATTTCTCTTGCTAACATAATGAAACTGAAAAAGATAAGAGTAAGAAAAGATAACAGCATCCAAAGGATGAAAAATTGGTTTCTTGTACCGACTCCAGCATAAAAAGAAAGACTTCACATCTCTTCATCATCAGAGAAGAGAAACAGCAAAAGGCACAAATGTATGTCATGTGGGCTGTGTCCATGCAAACAAGAACAGACACAAGTTTTCTGCTGCAAAGGTAGTTCTAACCACGTATAAAATACGTGTATAAAATACATAAGATAAAGCAAAGACTGTAAAACATATTTATACATAATGGCTTTCTAACAATACATTAAACAGTAATTCTACACTCTAATAATCCTTGACAAGAGCCAAATATTTTCATGGATCCCACTTTGCATCTCCATATAAACTTTATGTTGTTTCTACTTAAAATCTTATATCAGAAGACAGAAGTGCTGACAGCTGAAGACAAATTCGGAGTACTGAAAGCTGTCACTGGAAAAGACATGGGAAATGTTACCACAAATCAAGTACATTTGGGTATGCACAAAATAAATGAATGTAAGTTTCTAACGCAAGTTTTAGGAAAAAATATAGCTCAGAACTAAAAATTCTGTCTGTTCAAATATCACTGAAACTGAGGTAAACTAAATTATCTGTAAATGAAAACCCAATGGAATTGGCAGAATTCACTCTGTAGCGTTCTAATTCAACCACTGTGAATGCCAGGTAGGTGTAAGTGCCATTGACCTCATACAAGTATCAAACATCACATCTTCTTCTAAACCATGTATACTACTGCAACTATTCAAAACAGGCTGGTGGACCCATAAGATTTCTCTGGTAGACACTAATCACCTAAAAAAAGCAAAAAGCAGCCACAGCCACAGTGATGGATGTGAAATTATCTGAACATTTTTGTCTGAACCCTATGATAAGTTTCAATGCTGTAAGAACAGTCTCTTCCAGAGGATTTGTATTTTCTAACATATCTGTTTTTCAAGTAGCATTTACACAAGTGCATAGTTAAAATTTGTGTAGTTACACAGCATTCAGTTATTTGAGATAACAAAGAGGTTTTTTTTTTGTTCTTGTTTTAAACAAGGAAATATGAATTAATTGAAACCAAGATTCTTTAAGCTAGCATGGCAATTCCCAGAAAACCATTATAAGGATGTAGCAGATGTTATTTTCCTTTCAAAATCAAGGAAAAATACACTGTATCAGGCTCAAAATGTCCTGATGCTGTGATAAGGATGTTTATACTTAGTATGATATTCCAATATTCAAGTGTAAGTTTAGCAAAAGTAAGCTACTTCATTTGAGGATATAAAAATTCTGTCTGCTTCTGAAAATGCTTATAGTAAAATTTTGGTTTTCTTCACTGATGCAAGATACAGTTCTCTAAAACCTTCAAGGAGATTTCAACTTCCTTTGAAAAAGAACAGTTTAAGAACTGCTAACTATTGTATTTTTAATCTGGAAGTAATTTTCTTATTGTGGAAGAATCTCATTGCTGTAAAATATCAGCAACACAAAAATACTGCATACCAAAGCATTTCATAATTTCTGCTTCTCATTTCATAGGAATCTGAAAACCACAAAGAATGGGGGGAGGGGGGGAAATATCCAGGCTATTTTAAATTACTTCTATGAACTAGAATTAATTTTATCTGAGCTAGAGTTAAAGATCTGAATGTCAAATAATATAAATGTTACTAGGCAGACAAGTAGGGTGTGGAAACCCAGAGCATCACGAATATTTCTCTTTCTGCTCTGGAGTGTCCTGACCCCCAGTGAAGCACTGACTTTGACCCTTATTTATGGAGAAACATTCCTAGACTTCAAGATAGACTAGAATCCACAAAAGTGTGAAATAGAATATAGAGAGTAGTGTAAGTGTATCACTTGGTGAGAAATTTAGGTTTTGAGATTTTTAGTATGTTGTGGATGGAAGCAGGATGGAGGGCACAGGGTGTCATCCTGGGTTTCTTCTTCATGCTGCTTCTTCCTTCTTCTCCATGGGTTTGGGCAGAAAAGTCTGCACTGGGGGCTCTTTGGTATCAGTTATTGGGTTAAAAGGGAAAACAATCTAGGTGTCAGTTCTTAATTGGATAGTTTAGTCTTAAAAGACCTTGTAACAAGAGATTGTTAGCCATTTTGTGCCTTCTAATGAAAAGCTACCAAACTCACATTTGTGGGACTGTTTTACTGATAAGAAATAATAAACACCTGAGTCCGAACATGAGCTAAATACTGCCTCAAGTGCCTTCAATCCAGACCCAGAGAAACCAACAACTGGTACCTCCACAGTAGGGAGTAGAGTTTGTATCAGTAAAAAGCTTCGCCCATCAACTCCTGCCGCACCTGGACATGCACTATCTGCTGACACCTTCCCAGTGGCCACGAGGCCACGCTCTGACCAGCTGGCCCTGGCAGCTGCCTGCCTCTGACCCCGTGGGTCTGCCTTCTTCATGCCACATTCCATGCCCAGGTAACTGCGTTCATTCAGCCTCTTTCTCAGAAGGTCTTTCAAACCAGGTGTCAGCCCAAACCACCAGCCAGGCTGGTTCTTAATGATAGATCTTCTGTGATCTACCTTTCCAGCAGTTTCAGTTTTAACTTTTTGGTTAATTCTTGACCTGTGGCTCACACAAAGGCACCTTATTCTCTGTTCTTGTTTGCATTCTCCCCTTCACCCTGGCTCTCCATACTTAGCCCATTTGCAATGAACTCAGCTCCTGGCCAAAGTGATACCATGATACTTCTGGGTCAATTGCTGATTTATGAGTCTGATGTCAAGGGACTCTATCTGACTTCAAAAATTTAGTATGAGACTGAATTTGTTCCTCCTTAATATCTCATATGTTTACATATATTTGTCCGCAATCACCAAATAGTATTGAACTGTAAATAAATGCTTAAAAATTAGGTAAAATATCTGAATAATCTATTTGTTTCAGGTATCATTTTTTCCCATAGAGACTTCTTTAAAGAAGTTTCACTTCCAAAACTGATACTGCAAAAAATGGAATAAATATGTGGCTATATTTATCAATTGAGAAGTATTTCCAAATCAAATGTAATAGTTACAAACAGAAAGATAATGGAATCTTCATTTGCAGTTCTGCACTTATTCTGAGGTCTGACAATGCATATGTATTGTTCCTTTTTTTTGTCTACTTTTTTGCCTACTGTTTTCACTAGCAACAGATGAAAGTCAGTAGAGGCTCTCAGCTGTCTATGCCCAATATGCTGCAGCAGCTTGTTTTCTGCCAAAGTTTTTGATTACAAGAAAACAGAACTGAGCTCCTTATCTCTCTTTGCTGTGGTATGGCATGCCAGGCAATAAAAAATGGTTTAGCTTCTTATTCAAGTGGCAGATAATTATAGTCCATCCTGAATGCATGCATGGGGACTGATTCTCAACTGCACCCAGAGGATACAAGGTGACTGAACATGCCAAATGAAGGCCTAATGTCTAACAGGAAAAGGAATACTTTAGTATTTCTCCAGCTTACTGCAATTACTTGTTGTAAACAGGTAAAAGTACAATTTGGAAGTGGGTACTGTCCAGCAGTATATTGAACAGATGATCTTCAGCTCAATGAGGTTGAAATCTGTGTTTTTACTAAAGTGTTGTTTCTAAAGAATATCCTCTGGAAGGATATTGTCCTAAAGGACAGATTTCAAAAGTGACACAGCCAGTGCTGTCCACAGACCTGTCTGCCTACAAATAGTTTTCTGGCTGTACTCCAATCACGATCCACAAAGAATAGAATTGCTTGGAGACAAAAAAATATTTTGCATATGCTTATTTTCCAGATGAAGATGTATAAGGCTGACTAAGTAGACACAGAAAGAAAAGTACATTAAAACTATATTCTGTACTACAGCTCCTGTATTAGGGCCTGAAGGACTGTAGAATTTAATGATTATATACTAACTGCTTTTCTGTATACATAGAAACTGACAGGAGAGCATGATGCCAAACTATTAGGTTCTATATCAAGGAGAGGATGTTCCCCTTTCCTTTAAAGGTGCAAACATAATGTATTTTCCGTAGTTTCTGTCCTTGAAAGCAGAGTGGCTTCCTTCATATGCAGTCCAGAAACTGCAATTTCTTGTTGCCTGAAAAACATTTGACACCATGTTTTATTCAATAGAACTTACTTTACAGAATGGGAAATAGCATGCAAATAATCATGTATCTGAGGCTGTATCATGGTTTTATCATTACGAGGCATGGTGTACTCCCACAGAATTTTTGTTTTGATTCATAGCCTAAGTGAGATGAGTGTATTCTGTTTACTGCATATCATTGTGTAGAGCTTCAAGATATTTTCTGAAATGAAAAATGTTGCATAGAGTAAATATGGATAACTTATTCAAAATAATTTCTTATTTAAATTAAACATACTCTGTTTTCTTAGGAGTAGAAACAAATATTTATGTTAGGTTAAATCTGGTGGTTTTCCTATGCAGCAAATCCAATTCCAATCCAAATCTTTTGGTGCCAGACCATTTTGCAATCTGGATGTCATGAATACATTGTTTGACATGCAATCATTGTTATGATTGGTTTTTTTTTATGTTTGACCCAGGTTTTGGTGATACTGAATACTCTCAAAGAATAAGGAAAACACCAAAGAAAATGGAACATAGAGTAAAAATAAAACATACCATTCTTTTTTCAAGGGCTTTCTCAAGTGCCATCACTTGGTGTTCTGGGATTTAAGAACTGATTTTGTGAAGAAGGAATAAGAAATCAAGTTTATTCTTTGTACCCACTCAAGGCAAAAAATACATAGGCAAAAAAATAATAACATAATTACATGTTTATCATACAATTTAGTGTATATTGTCATTTGTAAGTAGAGAAGCACTTCTACCTGCAGGTGGGATTTGTACATGCCTGTTGGGTTGCCAGTGATTACCAAATCACTCTCACACACAGTTAATAAAGTATGCAAGGATGGAAGGTCTTCATAACTTCTCTGGGTTGTTTGAATTCATAGTTTGGGAATTTTATCAACTATTGGCTCTTGTAGGAGACTAGAAAACAGTGAAGACTTTTTAAACCTAATTTTATCTTCTATGTAACTATTAAAAACATAATTTCTGTTATACCAGACCCATACAGATTTTTCAACCTCTCAGTGCTTCACAGCATAATTAATGGGACTACACTATGACACATTATATTAAACTACTGTAAAACACATTTTCCAGAAGACATTTATAGACAGAATATAATGGTTTATTCTCTAAGAACTTTTTAGTGAGGTTTTTTATTTTGTTTTTTAGATAGGACAGTTAGGTATTAATTAGATCATACTGCTTGTATCCTCCATGTTTTTCTCAGTTCCAAATCTAATTCTATGCAAGCTAAGTTATTCACTAGCAAGAACAAAATCAAAAGTTTAATGCCAAATATTAAGCTTAGTGGACTATTTTTTCTCACTTATTATTGTAGGATATCTTAACACTAAAGAAATCAATGGGAATTTAGAAATTTATGTCATTGGGAGTAGGTATCCTTTGGAACTCTTGATCAACCAGCTGATGGGGTTTTTGAATTTATTTCACTATTTTGACAAGAAAATGTAGGAGTACCCTTCGCTAATTGGTTTAACAAAGTTCATAAGACTATAGTGTGTCACTTTAATTATAGTTTGTTAAGTGCTAAAGGTAAGCTTTTTTGTCATTTCAATAGAAATAAACTCTGTTTAGGCATTGGTCCATTAAGAAGTGTAACAGATCCAAAAGAAGGGTAATGGTACTTTAAACAGGCATAAAAGCCTCATGCAGTGAGTACAAAGTTCTGGATAAAATCTGAATCACAATATAGGCAATACAGAAGCACCTAGGTACACTATTAATTATTATTCCAATTTGGTCATCTGAGATTTGGAAAAATTAAGTTTCATATAAGAAAAAAAGGGAAATTATTCAAATAGATCAATTAGCAAAATGGAAAGGGTAAAAATACAAGCTGTCTGTTGACCTTCCATACATTACTCAGCATATTATTATAACTATAATTTGCTTCTTATGTATGGAATAGAATTCTAGAATAAAATCCTGGACAAGAAACATGAACTGCAGAAGTACAAATTCCTTAAATGAAGCAAATTCGAGACCTATTCTTGTACATATTCACCTACTTGGAAATCTTACCCTTCCCTAAGTGAGTTCAGGTTTAAGAAAATAAAAGGCTGAGAAGGAGGGAGGGGAAGCAACTAATTCTACACAAAAAAACCATACTAACTGGAGGTCAAACATTTGTCAGACTTCTGCTAAATTAAATTTTGTCCAATTTAAGAGGAAAAAACATATTTTTTAAGTTGAGTCATATTTATTATCATAAAAATTAAGGTAATTTCTACACATACCAAGGATACATGCTATAATAACGTAGAAACCCCATTCAGCTGTAATAGGGGTGTGTGAGTGTACTGGTCCCAGTGACTACTATTTTTTTAATTCTTTAGTTAAAATTTTTAGTCCCTCTTTATGCTCAATTTCCTCACTCAGGGTTTGCCCTTCTTTACTTGGTCCCAGTTTTTTCATATGGAATTTCAATTTCTGCATTATTTACTGCTTGCCATATTGCTGCTGCCTCTCCCCCCACTTTCTCAGGGGAAGTTTCTCCAATCAGAATACCATCCATATATTTTGTCACAGTTTCACATCTTGGGGGAGTGAGTCTCTCTGCAAAAGTTCAGCAAGTGCGGCATGAACAATTATAGGTGAATATTTATATCTCTGTGGGAGTTTGCTAAAGGTGAAATGTATTCCCTCCCAAATGAAAGGAAACTTCTCTTTATCCTCCTCCTTCAAGGGAACCATAAAAAATATATTTTTTATATATAGCATTATCATCAATGAGCGTGCAGCTGCTTTCAAAGTAGCAGTTATATTTGCAATGTTTGGTACAGCAGCTGTTAGCATGGCTGTACTAGCGCTCAGATACTAATAATCAATTGTTAAATACCACCTCCTGTCTGCTTTCCCAGCTGGTCAGACAGCTGAGTTATATGGGGAGTGAGTTCTGGAGATTATTTGTTGTTTCCCAGTCATGACTTCAGAAATTCCATTTTGTGCCACCACAGAAATCGTTAGTAATTTTTCCGCAAGGGAGTGCATTGGCTACAGTTGTTGTTGCCCTAAGTTCTAGCTTTCATATTTTCCAGATTCTGTACTGCCTTGGTGTGTAACTCTGAACTTCATAGAAGTGTTAGTAAGTTCTCTTCCCAGTTCAGTCAGACAAAACAATCCTTTTCCAGCCCAAGAACCAAGGACACCATTACAGTCTCAGGCCCAAAAAGTGTAAACTATGGAAAACTGAAGAAAGCAATCTGGGAGGCTGGGACTTCATAACCCAAAGCTGCAACTGGACAATTAAACCCAATATGTAAATGGACCAAAACTTATAAAAGTGAAAACTCTTAGCCTGTTGTCCATCTTGTGTCCATCTTGGGCAGAGCCACGGCCAGGCTCTTGTACTGCCCAGGGTGTATCCTTTTAAGGCCTTTTAATAAATACCTACTTTATTCCCTTAACTCTGTCTAGTCTCTGTTCCAGATCAGCCTCTCAAGGCATCATCATTAGTACATACATTGTAGACTGAGTTTCTACCAAAACTGGGATTGATGGGATTGATGTCTGAACCTAAGGACCAAACATCAGCATTTGGCAGGGACATCCATTTAAAACATCGAAACCTAAGATATTTGCATTAGGATCTTTAATTAAAATCTATGGGCTATTATCACCACTCAATAAGCCTCCACTTGCCAAGAGAGAGGCCTAATTGCCTTCTAGGTGTTGTTTTTTGGTTTTTTTTAATTCGTGCTCTGTAATTCCTCCTTAAGGGGAGGGAGAGGTTGTATCCCTTTTTGGAGACTGATGCCAGAGGAATTGAAATATGCTTCTTCCTTTCACTGTTATCTCATTTCTGGAGCAGCTATTACATTCTCAAAACGTCATCCAACCTGACCAAGAACCTTTCCAGTCATAGGACATCTGACACCTCTCTGCAACTTGTTCCAGTGTTTTACCACCCTCACTGAAAAAAAAAAAATGTCTTTCTTATGTCTAATCTAAATCTACCCTCTTTTAAACTGTTCTTACTAGCCCCCTTCAAGTATCAAAACATTCCAAATACCGTGTCCCCAGGGCTTTCTCTTCTCCAGGCTCTGATGGTCCCATCCAGCAGCCCTCCACCCTAATGGGCCCATGTCTTTCCTGTACCCTGATGTCCAGAGCTGGACTCAGCACTCCGGGTGGGGTCTCACCAGAAGAGAGTAGAGAGGAGGAATCACCTCCCTCACCCTTCTGGCCAAGCTTCTTAAGACCTGCATCCTTAAGACCAGGATGCAATTGTCTTTCTGGGCTGCAAGGGCACATTGTCTGCTCGTGCTCAGCCCAGCATCCCCAATTCCTTCCTGGCAGAGCTGATAGCAATCCCTTAATCCCCTAGCCAGTATTAATATCAGGAATTGCCAAACCAGCTAAAGGACTTCACACTTGCCTTTGTTGAACCTCATGGGGTTCACATGGGACCACTTCTTGACCTTGTGAAGTGCATTGCATTTGCCCCAGAGAATTCTTACACTCCTAAGGGAAAGATTATTTGAATTTCTCCGTGTGGTAACAGGGTTAATTCTATATTAGGTGTTATTTGCAAAACTAGAAACTTCAGTCTCTAACAAAAAAAAAATTTCAGAAAGTGTAGTGATAATGTCTTTACAAATTTGATTTCAAACAATGATTTTTACTAAATAGACATTTTCTTCTAGTATTATCATCTGTATTTTTCTTTCCTACAAATACACGAAGAGTAATTCTTGAAAGAAGTAGATGATATGTTGATTAGAATTCAGTGACTTCTTTCTTTCCCTTTTATGATCTTCAAATATTTGTCAGCATAGTCACTGTAAAGTCTCAGGAATAACTGCTTTAAAGAAGTCAGTGTTTCTTATTTCTTATATTCTAAGGTTTTCCAAAGCTACCAGGACTCAGAAATATGCTTTCTGTATGAGTGACACAAAAAACTAGATGAAGTACAAACCTAGTTCTAAAGGGTTTCAGACCTGGTAATGTTGTAAAATGAATTTATCTGCTCAGGCAGTTTCCATTACTGGGATAAAAAGTATAATTATTTTAACAGAGATCAAAATTTTCTTAGCATTATGTATATTATTAAAGGAGTTAGTTTTAAGCTGATTTGATTTATTTTTTGAGAACATGCATTTAGGAAAAATTGAGGTCTCTTCAAGAATGCAGGGCTATGAAACAAGAACCTCAGTTCTACTGGTTGAAAGAAATTCTTCTGTTAAAAAAATCTATTTTTATATGTCTTGTATTTTATTATCACTTCTTTAGACTATGTCATGTTGTAAAACATAAGTATACCTGTGTGAAATTTACACGTTATGACTTAAATGCTAGTGCTTTTTGCACTCAGATGCTATGGCAATATAAATATGTTCAGAGAATGAATGAGATCTGCTGCCAAAGATACTAAAGGTCATCTTGTCCAAGCCACCACTCAAAGAGGGGACTAATTTAGGTCAGGCTGTCTATCACCCCAAGGCCGTGGTTTCCACAGTGTTGCTGGGCAGCCTATGTTTGACACTCCTAATTGTGGTAGGCATTCTTTCAAATCTTCCAGGTTTTTGCCCCTCATGCTTTTGATGGACACCTCTGAGTCTGTTTCCACCTTCAACAGGAAGCATCTTTAGTAGAGCATTTTAAACAAAGTAATAAATAACACTTTTTTGTTTAATGACGTAAATTGGACTGATGAAACATTAATTAAGAAAACAAAATTTTTCGTCAATGAAGAGATTAATATATCATCATACTGTCTTTTCTTTCTTCTAAGCTGAAGTCAGAGATTAACCAGAAGAGTGTGGGAGAGGGGCTTGCAGGGCATTATCTCTCTGGAGTGAGGAGCTGTTGTCTGCATCTATCATTAGGTGCATGGTCAGTATCAGTACAGAAAATGTAAATGTCAGACCCTCCACAACAGGAATTCCATATATCATGCCCAAGCATGGTCCTGACAGCCAAGGATATGGCATATGAAAGGGAAGAGCCCTCCATGGAGAAGTGTAATTTTGTGTTGCAGGGAGAATAAATATTTCTCATTTGTAGAAGAGTGCTCTACTACTCTCCCATTATAAGTACATACATTTATAAATTATGTATTTTCCATTTTAAAGGTAGATGTGTTTAATAAAGTATATTTTAAAAATATATGAACCAAGACAGAAATAACATTCATTGCCCACTTAGCATCCTCTGGCATATGTAAACTCAAATGCCTTGTCAAACTAATTTCTCAGACACAAAGAGCCTACCAAAGGGAAAAAAATAAGAAAGGTATTTTAAGGTTTTTTGTTTACTTGTGAGGGGAGCAGTGAGGAATCTTTTTCTGCATATGTGATTTTTCATCCATATTTCAATCTCTGGTACAATCTGTCTCTAACCAATGAGCATTTCTCTCCTAAATTATTACAGCAGTATTGGCATCTCTTTCACATATAATCCTTTGAACCATTTTTGATGGCAGTTCAAAGTCCTTGGTCCTATGCAAGTTCTTAATAAAAAGAAATTTTAAAGACAAATGGATTGTAGTGATATAATACTGATGGGTTACAACTTGGTCAAATTATAACTTGGTAATAGACTCAAATGTCTGAGGAAAGCTAAAGAAAAAAGGTCAAAACCCCTGCAAATAAAAAGTATATGCACCTACTGTAAGGAAGTGGTGGCAATGTGGGGTCAGCCTGTTCTCTCATGTAACAAGTATTAGGATGAGAGGAAATGGCCTCAAGTTGCCCCAAGATAGGTTTAGAATAGATATAAAGGAAGATGTCTTCCCTGAAAAGGTTGTCAACACTGGAAGAATTTTCCAGGGAAGTGGTTGAGTCACAAACCCTAGAAGTATTTAAAAGACATGCTGAGAGTCATGGCTTAGCAATAGACTTTGAAGTCCTAGGGTACAGGTTGAACATAATGATCTTGACCTAAACAATTCTATGATTCTATAAGGCTTTAATATAGACATCTGAAATTCATGAATTCTCACATTTGAGTCTATAGACCTGTACATCCATTCCTGTGGTAGGTTAGGCGCGATTCCCGAACAGCAGCGGCTGCGTGCTGCGTGTCCCTGCTGCCGGCCAAACAAAATGACCCCGGCCTGTGGCGGTGCATTCACTGTTTTTTTGTGCTAGAGCTCCTCCCACAGCCCGGTTCCCTGGGCATCTTCCCCCGGGCGCAGGGGATCTGCCCCGCCGGCAGGGGGGGTCGCTGGCAGCCCGGCCGCGGCCGCTCTCTCTGCCCCGCTCGGCTGCCAGGCGGAGCCCGCCGGGGACAGCGCTCCCAGCACGGGCACAGCCCCTGCAGCCATCCTGCACCGCAAGGGCTACACGTGCTGCGGCATAAAGAAAAATCAGATTGGTCCCTCTTACTGTCTTAGAAAAATGATAACATGTAGAGAAAAAAAAATCCATATTTTAAAGTGTTTTGATATGTTATGCTGTGTCTGTTGTTCACAGGAATGGGCTGAGAGGAAATACGGGTTGTTTTCTTCCCCATGTGTCGTCCTGAAGGAGCCTAGGCCTTCTAAATTGAGAGTAAACATAGGAAGTATTCTTTGGTCTGCATGACTGAATGAAGCTGCAGGTTTCACAGCATCAGAACAATTCAGTCAAACAAGTCAGTGGCAATATCTCGAAAACCTGCAAGTTTTATTTTGGTTAGCTTGTTTGTTGAAAGAAAGTTGATTTAAGTTTTACATCTAAAAGCAGAGTCTTGCCACAACCTTTCAATAAATAAATTTACTGCAGACAGCTTTCTTTCGGACACAACTGATTTTACAGATGATCATAAAATGTCTATGAGAGACTGCAGTAATGGAAAATAGAACTGCCTGACAGAACTCTAATACCGTAGTTGTTCATAAATAAGAGTCCATGATTAAAATACTGTGGGGGAAATGACCACCATTACATTAAACTGGGAGTGTTACCAGAACTCATCTGTATCCTTCATTTCTCACATGCATCTTCTGTTTTTATTCCTTCTAACGATCTTGGATTCTTTCACTTCAGCTTCTAAGTGAGTCCTGTTTTTTCTAAATGAAAGGGTCCACCGTTCATATATTTTTAAAATCATCTAATGATATTTTGAAAGAAAATTAAGTAATTTGTAAAGATTTTAAAGAAAAAACATTTTTGTAATTTTATTGAAGTACATATGTACATATTGACTGCATTTATATGATTTTTTTTTTTGTACTTTACACTGTCTAATAATAGAAGATATTGGAAGTATATTGTTTGATCTGATGCTTGCTAAAATATTTTCTTACTATACATATACAGCATAAATATACATAAAGAAAAGCATTACAAAGTGAACTATTTTAACATTTCTGAGATACATGAAAGAGGCAATTTTTTTTCATTTTCATATTAATTTCTTATCTATTATAAGAATTTTTGTATTAAGCATACTGAAACAGTGTAGTAGAAAAGTTATGCTGAACATTAATTCAAGCAAAAGACAGATGAAACAAAATATTTACTATGCTTATGCTCCTGCCAAGCTTAATTATTGCTTGATTTGAACTACTATATTCAATAGTAGTTATAAAATAAATAGCTATTTTATATATAATAATACAAAGTATTATATTTATATATACAAATATTCAATAAATATAGATTTAAATATGCAATATCTATGATATCTCTTTTGCAAAATAGTTATAAATATGAAGAAATAAAATAAAACATCTGAATTTTTGTTGCAAGTTTTGTTGCCACTTCCTATTAATCCTTGGTGTATTTTAATCTAAGTTTTTAAATTACAAAATTCAAAATATTTATGGGTTTAAAAAAAAGAATTTCAAGACTCTTTTATTAAGAAAAATGGTCATTTAATCTCTATCTTTTTATTAATCAGCAGAAACAAAGGAAATGGGAAAAACTGTATTGGAGTAAGACGACAAAAATTATCATAGAGGGTTGGTTTTTTTTTTGTGTTTTGGGGATGTTTTTTTGAGTGTGGGTTTTGGGTTTTTTTGTTTGTTTACTTGGGTTTTGTTTTTTTGTTTGTTTTTGATAGATAGATGTCCAGTATACTTTTTGGATTATATTTATGACTAGATTTTTTTTCTGATTGAAATACCTTTTTTCATTCCACGTTTTCAATGCATATGACAACCTGGATGCTAAAGACACCTGCTTCCTTTATTTTCCTTACAAACAGCTGCATTTTAGTCGTTAATGTCAGTGGGAAATGGATCCTCCTTAAGAGCAAGTGAAGGAACAAATGATTATTGATGACTCAGTGCCATTGTGGATTATTGCTTGGTTTTTAAATGACAATAATTCATTTAACTAAAAAGAAATGGTAATGAGCTTGTGTTTTATCTTTTATGTTTCTATTTTGTCTAACATTGAACCTCTGGAAACAAAAACATCATAAAAAAAGCTGGGTCGGGAGGAAAAAAATTCATAATTGAAAAGAAATAATTCAGATTCAAATATGTCCTAAAATAAGTATTAAACTGCTTAGTCCTTTTCTGAAGATGGTATCCATGTTGTTGCTAAATTGCACTGTCAGCTTGTGGGAAGCCTGGTTTGGTTGTCTTGAGAACAGGCAGCTGGGAGCTCTGCGAGTTTGCCGGCAATAGATCTATTATAGAATGGAGTTGTAGAAACCCAGGCTTGACACATCTTGGTGTGATATTCCCTGTACTTACCATTGATTCATTTCTACTCAACATGAATTTTCAAATGCATAGAGTGAATGTTCAAGCTAATTTTGACCAAAGTTTTGATAGTGTTTCACCAAGACATACTCAGACATTCCTTTATTCTGTTTATTCATCTGCTTCAAATTCTTCTGCAGAATGGTAGAGGGAATGCTTTTATTTTCTCTAAATAACTAAATAACCAGTTTTTAAATATCTACAAATACCAGAAGGATGGAATTCACCTGTGCAAGACAAATTACACAGTGTCTTACTCCCCTTCTTTTGACAGACTTTCATTTCAATTTTATGTCCTTATGATTCACACATTATTCTTACATCTATCTACTAGATACCTAAAAAGCAAAAGATACACCTTAGTAATTTTTAACCACTGTAATATCTTGTAACCAAATACCATAAATATAGTACTAAAACCACTACATATAGTATCTTGCTTCCAAAGGAGTCCAGGTAATTTTACATAATGTGTTTTGTTTTGTTTAATTGGATTATCTTAGTGTAAATATTTTAAGGTACCATAAAAATGTATTAAAAGGTAACTTTTCTATATGTATTTCTATAGATCAATCAAAAACACTGCTGCATTTTATTTTTGCAGTTTTAGAATACTGTTTAGTCATAACAAGAGGTCTCATGCAAAAATGCAGGAAAAGTCAGGGGAGGAGGGAAGAAAAAGAGAAAACATATTCCAAAAATATTTAGAATGACCACTAATTGCAAAACAATACACATTCTAAAGTGAAGGTATGGTATGTGTCCTGTACTAATTGATACTGATAATCATGGAATTGAATCTTTCCCTAACAGAATTAGGAAGTAATTTATTTCCTTACTCAACTTCTTTCATCATATAAATCAAATATGGAATTATATTTGTAAGCTAATATATAAGTATACCTGCATAATTTACAGTAAAAATTCCTTTCAAGTCAATAGATTAGATATCTAAGCTTTAAGAATTTTTTTTCCACTTAACAAGGTATGACCTTATTTAATATTAAAAGAGGGAAAAAGCCTTCTGAGAAAATGCATAAAAGCTAAATAACCAAATAAGTAATAAAATACAGAGGCAAAACATGTCTTTTCCTGGTGATAAATCAGTATACAAGCTTTTAAAGGAATCTTTGATCTGATCAAAAGAGGTGGGCGTTTCTTATATTTCTCTTGAAATTCTCAAATGACAGGAAGGGCAATTAGGGAAGCTGGATGATTTATTGCTTCAGGGGTGTAATAGACAAAATTGTTTTAACAAAATTAAAAGCATGAAACTGAAATAAAATGCCTAGTTGAGGAGCTAGAACCAATACTTGCCCATTTTAAACAGCATTAAAAGGCTGATGAGAAATAGATAATAACAATACATACTACAACTGTCTTCTCATTTAGCTCACAAAATAATTGTGACTTTCTAACTAAATACATGCTTTTTGCAGAAAGAATATTAAGACAAGTTCATATATATGAACATTTATTGGCAGAATGTGTAGTTAATGGCATACCTGAACTATAATTATGAAGGTCACCTTGGAGTAACTAAAGGAGAGAGAATGAGAGAGAGAGAGAGAGAGAGAGAGACAGACAGGAGTTAAGGGGGAAAATGCCTATAGGAAATGATAAAAGCAGTTATAAGAAACAGGGAACATGGATACACATCCTCCCCTGTGGGGTTCCCCCAAATGAAGGAAGTGCCAATGATGATGATGATTTTCAGCATGTTTTTTTCTTAGTATTACCCTTTCAGTGAGATCTGCTAAAGCTCCCCATCGATTTCTGATGACACTGTAACTTATTGGAAAAAAAAAAAAAAATATTGGTTATTAAATCCCTGTTGACACATACTATCAGATATTTATAATGAACTTCAGTGACTACTGTTTACTTTCTTTGAGCTTGGCTTTCTGGAGTAAAAAGTAAAATCTGCAAAACAAAATGAAAGAGTTAGCGATAGCGTATGGAATCATATAATAGTTTGAGTTAAAAGGGACCTTTAAGAGCATTGAGAGCATTGAGTTCCAAGCTCCCTGCAATGGGCAGGGACACCTCCCACTAGACCAGACTGCTTGATATGGAGCAGATGCAACCATGGTTTCATTTCTGTGAAAGCTAAGAAATATTCAGGAAGTAGAAGCTGAACTTTTAGTAACTTGAATTTAGGTTCCTCTGAAGACAACAGCCAAAGACATGATGGTATCTCCTAATGGGATCATCTTTTCTAATGCAAACATGTGGATAATCAAAAAGGATCTTAGGAATCATATATTAAGCATATCCTCATTACCAAATAAAATATACTGTGATACTTAGACATTTTTCTCTCCCTTGAGCTTTTCTTTAAAAATGATCTGTAAGATGTAAAAAGAATGTTTATTGATTGTAAGAAGACACAATATAGTAGTTATTCAGATAATAAAGTTTTCCTTGTTTTCAGTCAATACTTGTATTTTAAATGGACAAATATTAATGCCAAAGTAATAAAAAAGAAGAATGGTAGAAAGGAAAGATAGATTAACAAGAAAACTGTGAAGACACAAGTAAAATAATAAAAAAATAATAAAATAATTTAAAAAAAGAAATAATTACTAGAATAATAAAAGAAAATAAGTTTTCAGTAAAAAGAACCAAACTCCCATGAGGACCAGCCTTTTGCTTCTTTCATGATGCCTAAATGAGAGGAGAACCTTTTAAATAGAAAAATCCCTAGTTAATGTCATATTGGCAACTTGAGCCTAGAACAAGATGTTCAAAACAGCTGTTAAATGATTTGTGTTCTGCCAGGGTGAAGTGTATCAGTAACCACAGAAAGCACATTTAGTCTTCAGGAATCCATGTCAAAATAGCATTGAGCATTTGAGTCAGTATTATCTCAAAAGTGAAAAATTAGGTGTAAGACAAACAATATACACAGCTAAGTACAGCTGTAGGGAAGTAGCCTGAGTAACCCAACCATCATTCAAGTTCTCTGTTGGCAAAGCACTTTGAACAAAACCAGATCAGTTGCACATGCAAATGTTCCGTAGACATTTGCCTCTATAAAACAGTTCCAGAAGTTTATTATCTACTTGAGGAAGAGACTATTTTTAAAAATTGTATTTACAGAATATGTACTACAATACAATTTCACCAAACACAGGGTTTCCTCAGTATTTGTAAATAATTGGGGTAGCAATGATAATAGCAAGGTTAGTTTTGTAGGTTTTTAAAAATAAACATGGCACAACACTTGAAGAAGCCAATTTTTTAATTCACCTATGACAATTGCTGTATTGATTTCTCATAAGGCAAAAAACCAAGAAAATCAGTCTATTTGTGGAAAAGATATATATAGCCAAAATAGAAAGAATTATAGCATACTTTCTTAATTTTGTTCATATATGGAATATGCAAGCAAACCACCAATGGCCTTGAAAAGTACATTGTCCCCTTACATATAAAAATCATACATGTTTCAGTTATGGAGGAGATAACAGATGACAAATAGACTTTCATGGTGCATCTTAAGTTTTGTCTTATTTAATTCAGATTGCTTCTGTTTTCCACATACCAATGTTAAAAACACCAGCATTCTTTCAGTATCTGACATACAATGATTGAGAAATTTGATTGTCCTGTACTATTAATGGAAAAAGCAAGAAGATCTGACAACAGTTTTTAAATATCTTTCTTACCTAAGAACATAGTTGTTCAAGTTAGTATGAATTATGTTCTTTGAAATACCAGAACTGAAATCAGTGTTATTGCTCCTGAGCCTTTGAATTCAAAGGCATCTTTTCACTGTCTTTAATCTTCTATTTGAAAACACTAATTCTAGGTCCCTAAAGGGACATTTGTATTTTATTTTATGCTATATGCATTTTAAATTATTGAATAGTAGTTTTGATCTGACTTTCTGATAAGGTTAAAACACAGCTGATACAAAAGAACAAAGTATTTTGTACCCTGTTACATTCTATTAAGTCTGATTGTCTCATTATACTGAAAATTGCATTTCAGCTAATGCTCCCTGGTATGCAGATCAGTTTAAGTACAGTGTAATGATAACAAAATGAGGAGGTTTTACATGTAATATTCATTCATTCATTTTTTTTGTACTTGATAGACACAGTTTCCCCATTTTTTTTAACTTTCTTTCTATTTTCACATGATCTGAAATAATTTAAAAATACTTACATTGAGTTCACAAAGAATTTTTAAAAATTGTAGATAACCTTTATTTGTTATTTTAAAATGTATATATTAACAAAACACAAATGAAATGAAAGACATTGACACTTGAAATAACTTACAAAGAATTATAAATTTGTTCAATCAGTAACAATAAAACTCTATCTTTTTTTTTTTTTCCTCAGAATCCTTAAAAATGCCTCATGGAAAGTGGTAACAGGATCACAAACTCAGATATTTGTCTTTTATTAATTTATTTAGGATGCTAAACCATTCCACCATAATAGAGTTGGCCCTTGATTACATGTTTTGTAATTCAGACGTCTGCTCTACTACAAACTTCCTGAATATGCCTAGGCAGGCTTTGTGAAATGCCATTGCTAGTATTTCTCTTTCCTCCCATCATTACTCATCTGTTAAACAAGTTCAAATTGAAGATATATGTGGTAAACATTTCAAATTAGTTGGTTTTTCACAGAAGATAAGATCAAAAGTTTACTTGAGATGTCTAAATACAGGTGGAATACCTTATAAAACATCTATAATTTCAGTTTAGCAATGAAGTAAGACTCTTAGTTTGTAATTATTCAGCCATTACCATAGTAACAAACTCATCTCTTTGACACGGGGTCACTGTTTCATTGCAATTTTATCAGAAGTTGGACATGAAGAGAGTGAAAGCTCAACAAAGCAACAAATTTGAACAATAATAAGAAAACGGAAAATAAAGAAGTATTCTAACTTTAAAGTCACTGTTAATTGTTTAAGTTAACCCCAGCAGGCAGCTAAGCACCACAGAGCTGCTTAGTACTCCCTGATTACTTAAGCTTATTAAAGCAAAAGCTGCATCCATGAGAAAAGCAATGTAAAAGGAACTCGTTCACTACTTCTTATTGCAGGCAGATGTTTTTTTAAGGGAAAGCATGGTTTCCTCATGCCTAGCAGCTACTTGGGAAGACAAACACTATAACTCTGGACATTGGAATGCTCTGAAATGGCCTTTTTGATGGACACAAATACCTAAGAGTTATCCCTGTGCCCATGCAGACTTATCCACAGGTCCTAGTCCCTTTAACTGGAGTTCTGATTCAAGTTCCAGCCTGTCCAGTACAGCAGCATAGGAAGAGCAAAATGCCCTGTCCCTCTGCTAACCAAGGCAGATTGTTGTTGCTGTTATCAAAATGCTCACAGGCAGAACACAGTAAGATGATAAGCAATACAGAAAATAGTGAAAGCAGCTGCCAACAAGCTCTAGACTTTTATATACAATAAGGCAAGCAAGCCCCATGGCAAGCACAGGAGACTAGCAGTTAATAGCTGAACAGTCAGAGCAGCTATAAATTCAGTCTATCACACTGAAATCTGTCCTTATCACAAACCCTTCAAGACTCACCTTGGGTTCCATAAAGGATTGTTGTAGCTAAACCCCAGTAGGCAGCTCAGCACCACACAGCTACTTGCTCTCTTCCCTCACAATGCAATGGGGAAAAGAATCAGGTTGGTGAAGGCTGAGATAAGGACAGTTTAAAGGATTAAGCAAAAACTGTGCATGAAAGCAAACCAAAATAAGGAATTCATTTGCTGCTTACCATTGCCCTGAAGATGATCAGCCATGTCAAGGAAAGCAGAACTCACCACACGTAGCGGGGACAAACAGTTTTGGGCAATCAGATGTTGTATTCAGAACATCACCTCCTTCCTTCTTTTCTCCCCATCTTTTATTGCTGAGAATGACATAATGTGGTATGGGGTATCCCTGAGGTCAATTTAGGTCAGCTGTTCCAGCTATGTCTCCTCTCAGCTTCTCCTGCATCCCCAGACTACCCACTGGCTGGGCAGCATGAGTGGACGAAAAGCCCTTGACTTAAGGTAAGCACTGTTCAACAACAATGAAAACACCAGTGTGTTTTCAACACTGTCTTGGCCACAAATCAAAAACATAGCACCATACAATCTGCAATGAATAAAATTCACTGTATTCTAGCCCAAGCTGGTAAAATAATTTATTAACCTTCCGTAGTTACTACATGTTAATTTTTGATACCACAACATATGAAATAATTCATTAACATAGATTATAAAAAATAATAGGTTTGTATTTGAAATATCATATAAAATAATTGCATAAAGTTGTTCAAATTCATTTTAAGGACTTGATGTCTTCAAGAATAACAGCTATTTGTATGATCTTCATAGCAGACCGGGAAGCTGGATTGTATTTCTGCAGTAAACATGGTTCAGAAAAGTTAAACTATGTATTAAACTTGAATTATTTTGAACAATACTCTTTGGAGTAATTTTTCAATTGTAAATGAATTCTAATGGATAGTTCAACTAATGCAAACGAGGTTTAGAAATTTAATGTAGCATATACGAGAGTTAAATAAGAGATTCTACATATTATCTTGGCTTAGTTTTTTATATTTTTCTTCCTCTCGGGGTTTGATAGATGCAGTGGCTTTCAGCTAGCATCCTGTGCTGAAATTTCTCCTTAGACAGAAGCACTGCTCTGTTATACATTCTCACAACATATTATGAGAAGAATGTGTATTTTAAGTACTAATGTATCAATGTGAATAATAGTATTTGTGAAAACTGCAGTACAGTAATGCTCCAAGTACCAAAGTGGCAGTTCTGGAGTATTCTAGTGTAATCTTTTCAACTATATTTGAAACACTACATGAAGTGATAACAGATACACTATATATAGTTAAATTGCTAACATGAACCATTGACACCAAAAGTAAATTCACAGAAGATAATTTTAGAATATTTCGCTGTGAAATCTGTAACTCTAACTTGTTTTTTATACTGTGTTTCACAACACAGAGAAAGAGAATGGAAATGGAATCTCTTACAGTGTGGAAAGGGCAAAAGAATGAGCTTCACATTTTTAGGTTTTAGAATTGTAGAATCATAGAATGGTTTTGGGTTGAAAAGGACCTTTGAAAACCACACAGCTCCAAACTCCTGCCATCAGCAGGGACACCTTCCACTAGATCAAATTTCTCAAAGCCCCATCCAGCTTGGCCTAGAACATTTCTAATGATGGAGAATTCAAAGCTTCTCTGGACAACCTGTTCCAGTGCCTGACGATGATTTTAATTTTAATCTGTTAGCTTTTGTACTATCACAGGTGGCCATCATTAAAAAAAAAAAAATCTTTCTAGCATTCGCCTTTAAATATTGAAAGGCCAAAATAAGGTCTCCACTCCCATCTTTTCTGTTCTATGCCAAACAATCCCAAACCTCTCAGCCTGTTCCTCACAGGAGAGGTCTTTCATCATTCTCGTTATTTTCATGATGTCCACTTTAACAGATCCAAGTTTTTATGTCCTGGGTGCCCCAAAGTTGGATGCAGCACTCGAGGAGGCACCTCAGCAGAGTAGAGTATAGGGAAAGAATTTCCTCCCTCAACTGGCTGCCACAGCTCTTTTCATGAGCTAAGGATATGATTGGCTTTCTGTCCTGAAAGTGTACCTTGTCACCTGACATGTAATTTTTCATCTACCAATATCCCCAACTCCTTTCTCAGCATGGCTGCTCCTAATCCATCCATCCCCCAGTCTGTTGTGATATTGGGGATTTGCCCAATCAAGAAGAGGGTCTTGCACTTTGCCTTGTTGAACTTCATGAGGTTCACATTATACCAATCCTCAAGTCTGTCAAGTTCCCTCTGGATTGCATCCCTTCCTTCTAGGATATCAACTGCATCACTCAGTGTCATCCAACCACTTGCTGAGGCTGTATTTAATCGCTTTATGTCATTGATTAATATATTCAAAAGTATCAGTCCTGACACAAAACCCTCAGGGACTTCACTTGCTATTGATCTCCATTTGGACATAGAGCTAGGAACTGCAGCATTGGATGCAGCCATTCAGCCAGTTCCATCCATTTGGAAGTCCATCCATCAAACCAAGAGCAACAATGATTTTCTTGAGACTGTGTCGAAACCTTACCAAAGTCAAGATCAAGAAATATTGCTGTGATGTTTTCTATTCTATTCCATTGTGTTCTAACTCTCTTCTATTTCTTTGTGCCTTTCTTGTAAATTGGAACAATGTTGACTAGTTTTCAATCAGTGGGGATGTCCTCAGCCTCCTAAGACCATTGGTAAATGATCAAGATATCTGCCATAACACTGACTAGATCATTCAGTACTTTGGGATGAAACCCAAAAGGCCCATGGACTTAAGACATTCAATGAATTCATATTGCCTGTTGCAGCACTGAAATCAAGTGAAATCATGGTGAACTCAGAAATTCTCTGCTTTTGCTTTCCCTCACCGCAGAGGCAGTGTTGGAAAGCATTCTCTGCGGCAGCTTGCTCATTGGTCATGTGTTTCATGATGTAAATGAAAGCAATTGCTCACCACCAACTGATCAATGCACAGCCAGTCCCCAAAGCATGTCCACCCTGCCAACCTCTCTACTAGACTTATTGCTCAGCATGGTGTCTTATGATATGGAATACCCTTTGGGTCAGTTGGGGTCAGCTGTGCCCCTCCTAACCCCTTGCACACCTGCAGCCTACTTCTGGTGAGATGGGGTAAGACACAGAATAGATATTGACTCCGTGCAAGCACTGCTCAGCATTTGCTGTAACATCCCTGTGTTATCAACAATGTTTTTCCACAAGCACACAAAATTCATCCCCATAGTGGCTGTTGTGAAAAAAAAGAAAATTCTATCCCAATCCAAACCTGTGCAGAGGGACAGTATTAAAAGATTTACTAAAACCCAGAAAGGCTGCAACCACCACTTTCCCTTCACCCACTCTTGGTTAACCTTATCATAGATTCTTGTGATTTTTTTTCTCATCTATTTGGTTTTATTTCAGGGGAGGTAGTGTCAGATAAATAGTGTATGACCATAAACTTATATGAAGAGAGGTAAAAAAAGTCCTTTAGAACCCTCTTGTAAACTCGAAAGAATTACAGAGGCCTTTTAGAGAGTATTGTGTTGTCAAGCCACACATATGTAGTTACTGTAAAAAAAACAACTCTGTAACAAGAACAAAACCGTAAAATCCACAGATTTAACCAGAAATAATATCCAACATATATATGTATATGTATAAGTTAAAGTTTGCTCCAAATATCTATCAGAATTTTTTGTCCTGCCTTTGAATTCATGATGTAGATAATTTTTGGTTATATTGATGTACTGAATGGGGCATTGTCTCAGAGCTGGTAATACTCTACGATGTCTTCTTTGCTGCTCAATTGAAGTGATTCTGTCACTTTTACTTCTTTTAAATCATTAAGACTTAATGAAACTTGCTCTTTTCAGACATAAGTATCACAGTCTAGATACTCCACAAAAATTGACCTCAACAACATGTTTTAAATGTCTTATAAAATTTATATTAACCTTGTTTTCTGAAATCTAATATTGTAAGAAATATTTTTAGACTTCTCATTTGAGAGCTTATGTAATATGTGATTTACTTAGCTACAGGTTGTAATAAATTTTTACTTACATTTCAATTTAGGACTGAGGAAAAACAGGCTTTTACCATGCTGTCTTAGTGTATCCTGTCTTTTTTTACAACAATAGAAGTAGATGTCTACATAGAAAAATAGCTAATCTTTTCTCCATCCTATCCATAGCTAATCCTCCCTCCTCCTGTCTTTGAAAACCCAAACATTGTATTCAAATTACTTATTTATTGATATTATGAAACTGTTGATACACCCTCAAACTTTTGACAACTCAAAGAAAAAGAAAACACATCTCTGTTTCGTTAGGTACTTGAGAATGTTTGAAGGGATGCTGTCTAAACAATCATTCATTGCATTTAGTCAGTACTTTTGACAAAGAAGCTTGTATCTGTTGAGTCTAATGATTGTCAAAATCTAAAGTCTTACTGCTCTCCAGATGTATAAAAATTCTAACAAAGGGTTAGTAGGATTTTGTAATACACAGGGACACAGAGACTTTATCCTTTAAATTTCTCTACTATATTATAAGTGACCACAAATACCACATGAATCACCATTACCATGTAAATGATCACAAAACTTACCACTAATAAATATGCCTATGATTAACAGAGTACGTATATCTCAAACTATTACAAATTATTATTAGCTTTCATTGATATAGGATCAATCAAAAGTGTGTCAACAATCAATAATAACAGTAATCAATTATGTAGCAATAAGCAATAACAGTGACAGCCAAGTAGACATATCCTCTTTTAGAAACTTATCATTACTGAAGCAACTTATCATCAATTTAACAACAGGTACAATAGAGTAATTGGGAGATAAATATTTCATCACTATCAAGTGAATTAGACAGATTTCAGAAGAGGAAGAACAATCCCAAAGGAAAGAACAAACTGATTACAGACGGAGATTCAACCATCCAAGAGGCAGGAGGGCAAACCAATTGACCCTAAAAATGGGGTACAATGAGGTAACAGACTGAATCTCACTTCAGTGACAATCTGTGTCTGAGTCTGAAGTCAGACAGTGGAAGTCCAAGATTTCATAAAAAGTTAATGTGGAGAATTCAATCTGAGAAAGGAAAAGTAGGAGTAGTGTGGGGAGTTCTCAGAGAGAGAGGCTCCTTTTTGATGAAAATAAATGCTCTGTTCTAGAGATATAAGAGGGCATAGGACATACTACTTAGAGCAGACAGTAGGTGCACTTAATTTTGATTTTCTTTTACCTTAACAGCCAGTAGATGATGGTATTTTCTGTTCTTTCAGAGTAATTTTATTTTTCCAGAAAGTTTTCCACCCTTTCAGACAATAAGTTGCTGTTACAGTGCCTTGTTTTTTGTGCTTGTCAGTGGTATCTCAGGATGTGTCAAGTCTCTGTGTATCAAGCTGTACTTCAAGGACGTTTATCATTCCTCAGCCGAGTTCCCAGGCTGGCAGTTTCAGCCTGGGAATCCTTTCTCTGTCAGTCCTTTCTTGTCAGTACTTTTCAACAGTCATATTCTTTTCTCAGTAAGTTTCAGCTTCTAACCAAACCACCTCTACAGTTGCTCTCATCAACCAAACCCACTAAAACACTGACTGAAGAAATAGCTTTCCTATAATTCTGGACATGTAAACCTGGGGTTTCTCCAAACCTCTTTGGCTATTATGAGGACAGAAATATGAGTATGTATATATCATTATATGAAGGACAGTCTCAAATAATTTTTGATTTTGACATTTTCTTTTCAGAACCTGTTATGATGCCCACTAGAACCGGGGCATGGGGAAAAAAATGGTAACATGCTGGAAACTAGTGAAACTAGATGCCAGCATAGTGAAACTAGATGCCAGCATCTATTGTGCTTTAGTAGATTTTTATTTTTAAGGGGGACTATTTGCTTACATTTTATTTGCAAGGTTTACATTCTGAAAAACCTGACTACCAGTATCCTGGTGACTGTACATAACACAAATTTATTGAGTGTGATAGAAAGACATCTGTTTTCTTTTGTGTTGCTTGTTCTCTCTGTTATCAGGAATTCTTTCAGAAAGAGAAAGTGGTTGTGGAGTCTTTCTTCTTCTTCTGCCCCATGTGAAAAGGAATTAAACACTCCTGTTGACTGACTGCTGCCTCTAAGCCACAAGTACACAATTTGGGCCTTAGCGTCTTTTCAGATTCCTTTCTTTGTGATACATTGTTGTCCCCAGGTGCCATTGCTGACACTGACTTGCCTGTGGCTATACATTCCTCATACATACAGTTTGACACAAAAACTATTGTCTGTTGCAGGTCTGTTCTTCACAAACATTAACTACAGTTTGTATTATTGGAAAGGTACAATGTACCTTCAGGTTCCTTTTGCAATTCTGTGCAGTTGTCAGCAACATTTTTGTATTCTTTTTTGTTTAGTAAGAAATACATTTATAAAAACCAAAACATCTCTAAGATTTACATGGAGATAAAATATGTACCAACACAAAATGAAAATAAAAATAAAAATATTTTCCTATACTTTGGAATTTATGGACAGTAGAATTTCAGTTTGTTCAGAAAATTATTATGAAGCGGAACCCGGTTGTATCATTTGTATCAATATTATTAATGCAACATGACTAGATATGAGTTTGGAAATGTTCAGTCTTGAGATAGTAAGATAATATTTTCAAATGGAACCTGTTTTGTGATAAGTAAAGGCTAAGACTGCTGACTTGTAAACTTGGTTCTTGCTAATGTATCATCATTATGGGAGAGCAGATAGAAAAGGAAGGCTTTCCAGCAGAGACATTCACACAAGACCTTATTAAGAATTTTTAGAGCTAGATTTGTCAGAGTTGGTATTGTGTGTGAAATTATATAGCAATAGCATATTACCAACAAATCCAATTTTATAAAAATAAATTACACCTCAGCCTTCATTTCATGTTATGTGCAAGGCTTCCGATTACAATGGAAAAGAAGTATAAAATAAGTTCATAATCTTTATTTTTAAAATAAATAACATTTTTTGCTAAACATAACATTGTTTACTTATTTCACCAGCCCTAGTTATCATATTACTTCAGCAGGATCCTTATTCTTTCTTATTCTTTTTCTCTTCAATCTGGAAAAAGCTATAAAATTCAGAAGTAGTGCATATTTATTGCATTAAGAAATTTGACAAATCTAGCAAGGGGTTTGTTGGCATTCTAAACTGCCTTGTTAATTATATTCAATTACATTATTATACTTTCTTGAAGAGAAACTAATATTATAATAGAAACTGAGTGTCCTTCTACTCATCAACAAATGAGCTTGTGTAGAAAAGAGTCCTTGACAATATTTTCTTTTCATTATCAATTGCTAATTAGTCCACTGAACTTGTCTATGTGTGTTGCTGTTGTCATGCTTGAGTGCCCTTGAAAAAATCAAGTATCAAGCATATATGTTTGATGTCTGATAATTAGGTAATGTTGTACTCACTTGGAATAATTGGTCTGGAGACATATAATTATTTATAATTCTGAAAGTGTTAGAGGTACTGAGTCTAAGCGCACCTGATTTTTTGGTAAGCTGATATCGGTTAGACTTTAGTTAAAAGGATGTTTTGCAGAAGCTGGTAAAACTAAGCACTGTTGCATGGGGACAAAGATGAGGGAAATATTGGCTCTAAACAGAAGCAGAACAGTTGATGTAAGGCTTCCTAACTCTGACTTCAATAAGACCAAGTAAAAAATTTCTTGTCTCTCATGAAAATGTCTCTTTCTCTTGCTTTTACTTCTTCTATATCTTCCTTGGTTAAAAGGGCAAAAAAAAAGTTACTAAGCATCAAATAAAGAGACATGCCTTCTTGCAGTGATCACTTGTAGACTTTTCTCTCCTGTTTTCAAGCTTGCATCATCCATTTTCTCCTATGTTATTTCTTTGTTATTTCTCCTACTGCTTTTACTTTCCACTTTTATTTTCCTTGGTTCCATTCTTTTTTTTTCCTCATTCTCTCTGTTCACACCATACACATACATTTATGATCAAATTTTTTTCTACCAGCAGTGAATCACTTCAATCATACCTCAAAAGAAGAGAGATTGAGATGAGCTATAAGGAAGAACTTTTTTCCAGTGAAACAGTGGAACAAGTTACCCAGAGAGATGGTCCATGCCCCATCTCTGAGAGTGTCCAAGGTCATTTTGGACAGGGCTGTGAGCAAGCTGATCTAGTTGATGTTCCTGCTCATTGTGGGGGGATTGGACTTCAAGTCTTCCTTTGTACTTAAACCATTCAATGATTCCAAGTAACATTTGTAGAAAAATAAGAAATCACAAACTAACTGGCAACAACTTTACTGAGCTTAATAGATAGTATATTATACACTATATATGTGATACATGTCTTATTACATTACAAAGTATATGACATATTACACATTGTATATTATTTATTATTTGCTTATGTTAGCTTCAAATAATCCATTTCAATTCATGTATGCGGAAAGGCAGAAAGTATTTTTGTGTTGTACATAGCTACAAAGAAAGAAGAGCAGATGTTCATGACACTTACACAGAGATACATGTAAAAGAATGAAGTGAGCTTAGTATAAACCTTGCTTTTGTAAAATATTTGTAAAATGGGGGATTTTTTGTAATTTTTATACAGCTTTTCATGGTTATAGATAACCTGTGCTTCTTCTGTACTGATATTTATTTGGAAAATCAATATATTAACCATTAGTTATGTGTTATGTGTGTGGGGGATTTTGGCAATTCATAGTTAAGCATTTAAGAGAAGCAAAAAAATGCACAAATCTCCAGGTTGTAAGCATACTTTTCTTACAGAAGAGGTAACTAATAGTCAGCAATATTTGCGCGTGTTTGTGGATGATATGCATGTTGTAGATCCCTGTGAAGCAGTAGCAGCTAGGAGCTTGATCAAATATATGTGGAAATCCATGGTATCTTACCTTTACTAGAATGACTTTATCACTCTTCCCTAACTGAATTGATTTTAAGTCTTAGAGTTGAATTGAGGACATAAACTCCATCAGCTTTATCTTCCAGCAGGTAGACTGCCTTTGCCAGTGGAAAAAAAACTGTTTGCAGATCAGATAAGTACTAAAACCTCTCCTTATCTTAGGGTACCAACAAGTCATTAAACTAGCATAATTTGTCTTATTTCTTGTACCAAATAAATACAACCCTAAGTATGAATCCCTGAAAAAACCTCAAGGTGTATTAAAATTCTCTGATACATAAACCACAGACCATCTAGTATGTTTGTAAATAAACATGATGTTAGACGAAAGGTGTTTAAATAAATGAAAGGGTCACATGTATTTTAGCAAAGTTATTAAAGGATGATACTATCAGGTACACAAATTTCACACCTAGAGGATGCATCCTGCAGCCTTAATTCTATGCAGCAGAAAAATATTAGAAATTCATATGTAGGTACTGAACACGATGAAACACCTTTCATTATAGCTTTGAGGCTGAATATATTATTTTTCTGTATTGATAGAGGGATGAACTAATATGGAATTAATGGGGTAACATTGGAAATACAGGATCCAGTTTGCACTTTGTAAAATATACCAAAAATCGGAGTTTAGAAGACACCTGCAAAAACATTCTGAGAAATCAGGGCCCTGAGTGCGCAGATGGGCCTTAATATTCAGGAAGGATGTTAGCCCTATTTAGCCTCCCCTGAACACTGCCCTAAACACACACATGCACATCCATATTCACCCCCTGTCCCTGTGTTCAGAGGCTGGAGTTAAGCCCAGATGTGAATGTCACATCCCTGCCTGAACCCTGCCATGGGTGTCCCTTGGGTCATCCTGCTCCTGCCCCCCCTGCTGTGCTGACTCTGCTCCCCAGATGATTCCTGACCTCGCTCATCACCTCCCTTTGTCCAGTGCTGGTTGTGCGCGGCTGTGGCCGTCCTGCTCTGCTCTGCTGCTCTCTCAGGGTGGCACAGCCCTGCCTGCCCTGGGCCACCATCCCATCCCTCAGGACCAGCCCTGCTGCTCCCTGACAGCCACTGCCTTATTATTTGAGAAAAGATAGTATTTGTTTATCAAACGAGAAGGAACTTGACCATTATCTAAATGGAGAGATATTTCTCATTTTATTACATATATTGACTTAGGTATAGAATTCTATAGAAGTTCAGATTACATGTTGTATATGTTTTAAATTCCAATTTTTAATTCTTTTTTCTGCTTTTTTTTTTGGTTGTTTTTATTTTATTTTATTTTATTTTATTTTATTTTATTTTATTTTATTATTATTATTGAACTAGCCATAGGAACCACATACAAAATTATTTTCCTTGATCACTTAAATTTCTAAAAGCCCTGTGAAAAAAACATGGTAGCACAAGATTACTTATTCAAGTGTGTAACCTCACTAAATCCTGTAGTCTTTCTTATTCAGGATCAAACTAAATGGTTGTCATACTGTTCTCTGTCCTCATAAAATCTATTAAATAGCTTTTATCATGTAAGTAGTGTGGAAAATAAAATATGATTTAATCTGTCTTTTCAAGGATAAGTGTGAAAGTTAGTAATAAAATACAGAAATTTCATTCTCCTAGATTATACATTTGTCTAGGAAATAGATAAAGCTTTGATGACTATGCAGAAATCGTGGAACATGTTATAGTGTAAATATGACAAAATCAATAGCCATTCTAAAGTGAACTGCATTAAATCCAGATCAACACTGACAGGCAAGAACGCCTGCTCTTTTTGCACTTGAATGTGATAAGAACTTAAACTTATATTTAATTTCATACAAAATGCTTAATTTTACATAATTTAACATGTCTGACACTAATTACAGAAGCGTTCTTTCTTGAGTCAAGAGCTTGCCCAGGGCAAGTGTAGAAGTTGTAGAAGTTATTCCACGTGTCTTTGGGAATAAGATTTTGTGCTGACTTACCTACATTTACTACCCTTTCAATGTTTTAGTGTTCTTAATAATTCCAAGGCTTCCATATATAAAACATAGACAAGACTTAAAAGTTCAATTCTTAAAGATGACAATAAAGAAAATAATTTGTTTTTCCTGAAGTGCCTGCACACACTAGAATGTCACCAATTTCTCACTTCTCAGTATCAGGCTCTTCTACTGGAAAAATAAATCATATCTAGTATGCAATGTATCATGCAGTGTTAATTCAAACTCTCTGGTTCAGAAATATATCTGTTTACATGAGTCTCTGTTCTTTCTCCTTCATTGCTCAAATTTGCATACTGCTGTGGCTGACACCACAAGATCCAGCAAATATACCAAAAGTCCTCATATATATATTTTTAAGCAGCGTTTTACTTTCAGTTCAACAAATATAAAGGCATATCCTTTACATTTAATGGCAAAAAATATCCAGAGAGGAACATCCTATGTTCTTTTGTCCTTCTTAGGGCAAAAGATGGTCTATTTCATTTGAAACATTGCCCTCAAAACATTGCCCTCAAAATATCTAGCCATTTTTCTTCTTTCATGTCTTGAAGATCTTTTTGCTGTGCCAGGTACGAATCAGATCCCTGAACTAACTGCCAGCCTCTGCACTTGGGCTCCTTAAAGAGAAGAGCCATCTGGTCTTCTACATTCTTCTTGCATCCCAATATGCCAAAATAATATCTTGCCAAAATCCTTATTCTTCAATATCCTTGCTTTTGCCTTTGTCTTGGATGAAATAAGCTGTTTACTGTTGTAGTGGGTTGACCCTGGCTGGGTCCCAAGCACCCACCAAAGCCTCTCTCTTACTCTTCTCTGCAGCTGGAGAGGGAAGAGAAAATATTACAGAGAGTTCATGAGTTCAGATAAGGACAGAGAGAGATCACTCACTGAATACCATGATGGGCAAAACAAGCTAAACTTAGTTATTAACTGAATTTATTACAAACAAAAACAGGTCAGGATAATGGGGAGAAAAAACCAAAATCCAAAACTTAAAAAGACCTTCCCAGAAGTGCAGGGAATGGGGGTTGCAATCATTTCATCACATGTTTTATCTGCTGCTGCTCAGGGACAGGAATCATTCCCTGCTCCAACATGGGGGCCCTCTCACAGGAGACAGTTCTCCATCAGCTTCTCCAACACGAGTCCATCCCAGGGGCAAACTGCTGCAGTGTGAGTCACTCTTCCACAGGGCGATGTCCTTCAAGGACAGACTGCTCCACTGTGGGCTCCTCTCCCCATGGGTCTGCAGCTCCCTGCCAGGACCCTGCTCCAGCACAGGCCTCCCACAGGTCACAGCCTCCTCTCAGGCATCCCCTGCTCCAGTGTGAGGCTCCTCCAAGGGCTGCAGGTGGATCTCAGCATCCCTGTAGTGCTCCATGGGCTCAGGGGCACAGCTGCCTCACCATGGTCTGCACCAGGGGCTGCAGGGGATCCTCAGCTCCAATGCCTGGAGCAGCTCCTGCCCCTCCTTCTGCACTGACCTGGGTGTTGTTCCTCTCACCTATTCTCACCTCTCAGTTTCTCTTGCCACAATTATAACTACACAATAATATTTTTTCTTTTTTTTTTTTTTCCTTCTTCTTCTTCTTAAATATGTTTTCACAGGGACCTTAACTGATTTCTGATTGGCCAATCATTGACCCACAGCCATCTTTGGACCTACAAATGATTGGCTCTGCTGGACATGGAGGAAGTTTTCTCCCCGTTACCAAAACTTGGCCATGCAAACCCTATCTATCAAAATTGTTCAAAAAAAGGTGAAGAAGGTGGTATGGGCAATGAAATTCCACATTTTAATAATAATAACAACAATAAAAATAACAATGTATAATAATAATAACAGTTATTATTATTACTACATCTTGATTACTGATTTATCCTACTTGATAACTAGGATTTGCTGGTGGTGGCACAGAGCTGCTCTGCATTTTGTGAGTGAAAGGACTCTAATGACCTTCTTGGCTAGGTGAAGAGGGTGAATTCAGGCAGAATTGCTATCTCATATGTCCTTGACCAAGAACAAATATAGTAAAGGCATAAGCAATCCACTAAAGTCAGATGAAGCAATAAAAAAGTAATTGAAACTATGGTGGAACAACATAATAATTAATGTAAATGAGACTGCCCGGACATGGCTTTTTGTCTGTATCAGGGACAAAAATTCAGTCCCTCTAAGGCTCCCAGCTTGTGAGTTTGTGCATACATTATCTTCAGTGACCAAAATAAGAATGAAATACATTTAAAATAAGTATTAGTCCATTAGAGGGATGGAGGAGCCAAGAAGGATCTTTTGCTAACCTTTAAAATGGAGAAGCAAATTAAAATTCCAGTATATAGCTGTTCTTTTTTTCTGAAAAAAGAATAAAAAGAGGACATGAGGTTACTGAAATTAAATACTTACATTATTTCCAGTAAGGTTCCAATGATTATTGCTCTGTTATAATTTCATTATGTGTATTTTCAATAAAATTAAACTAGAAGAGTAAATAAATCTCTGTTGAACTTAATCTTTTAGAGAAAAAGACAAGTGAAGGCAAAAAAGGAAGTAGATATGTCATGTTAGAATGGCCAATGTTTCAGATCATAATGGTAATTCATTAATTTTAAAATATGCTTAGCTAGGGCCTACTTTATGTGAAAGGCAAGAAATAATTTTTTAAAACCTCTTGTACATATATTTGTAGGTGACAAGTCAAGTGAGTTTTTTGTTAAATGCTATGCTAAATAAATCTGTTTGTTTACCATAGATTAAGTAAAAAGAGAACAGTCACAAATACATTTAAAGAAAAACAAGAAGACAGACCCTATTCTAATGAAATAATAAATTTACTTAAATAGACTGCAGAATCAAAGCACCAGAGTTTTTCACAAAACAGAAGAAGAATACATTAAGAAAGAATTGCAATTGTTTTCACTTAGTAAATGTATGCAACATGAACTTTATTGCATTCATAATTTAATTTGGAAAAATTCACAATATGAAATTATTCTGTTTCAAACACTCTCCATCAGTGATCAGCAGATGTTCACAATTATATGTTAAGCTGTATAAGTAGCTCTTCAGGATATAAATGTAAGTGAAATTCTGTACCGGCAAAGGGCAACTGTATTTCTCAGTGGTCCCTCACATGAGAAAATACAATTAGCATTTGCTAAGAAGCAGGCCATTTTTCAGAACAACCAAAGCATTCTGAATCACACAGTGGAAGTGATCATGTTTAGTATCTAATTATGTTTTGTGAAATGTGTTGTACATATATCCTTTAGGCCAGGAGCACAGACAAGGTTTTTGAAAAGACCAAAGTCATTCCTGAAGAACAATGAAATCCCAAACTACTAGTGGGGAAAGAAGCTAAAAAAAAAAAGCTAGGAATGGCAATGCAAAAGTTTATGTACCCTCATTACCATGGTTTGTGGGTGATAACTCCTGAAAGGTGCAATAGTCAGAGGTATTTTATGCTGTCCAATAGGTTTTATCCTTTATGCTGTCCAATAGGTTTTTTGTACTACAACTTTGGCTTACAGTAAAATAATTTATAAATGTTTGGCATGTGAGAATCACATACTATATTAATAATCAGATGCAATAAATTATACTAGATTTAATGACAATAACCATCCCCTTTCTGTAGACAGAAAATTTGTGGTATTTTTTCATACCACAAATTTAGCTCATTATTTCCATTTTTGCCCTCTGAGCATTTACTTTCCAAGTATATGCCTTTATTTCATTGCTCAATTGATAAGTGAGTCTCACCCAAGTCTCATTGCAGCAAACTACCATTTAAAAATGAAGTCAGTGGGAATTAAATTGGAGCTTAATTTCAAGATCAAACTAAAATTCAGTCATAATAAACACAGATGAGCTCAGAAGCTTTTTCAGAGGGGGGCCTAAACACTGAATGTGTTTTCATTCAGTTCTTCCTGCTTTGCTTCCACTTTTATTCCAGTAAATAGATATGTCCCAGCTCCTAGATACTTCTTAATAACAGCTGACTTAAAGATAACATTTCTGTTTCAAAACAATATTTGAATTTATAATTTTTTTTTATTCTGCCCACAGGATTTTCTCAGAACAAATTCACACCAAACTGTCCCTTATTAATTTGTTGCACGTGCTGTAGTACACAAACTCAATGATACCATTTAACTGAAAAAAATTATATCTTTTTACAAAAGAATATTATTCTGAACCTTTTCGCATCAGGTGTACCTTTTCAAGGAATCCAGGATCAAAAGTATCTCTTGGTTTGAGTTTTCTGTTAAATCAGAATATTAGTTTATAGTCATATGGGTAATTTCTGTTGCACATAACTTAATTGATTTACTCTCAATTAAAGCTGTGTTTTAAATAAATACATAATTATATAAAACCTTCAAAACAATAATCAGTTAAACTAATAAAATATCTACTGAGTAATATAAAGTGTATGCACTTCTTTTATATCAACTCTGGCTGGCTGAAAATATTATTTTTTAAAAAACATAGGAAATATTAAAATATTCTGGATCTTAATTTAAAGAGATTATGCTGAAAACTTCCACCCTGTAGGTGCACAGATAAATTTCCTTTGTTTTTGTTTCACCTCAATAGTAGGGTTTTTCTATGAGAAATATGTCCATGCTTAGAAATGATATTCAATTTTGTGTTTCTCTGTACTAAAATCTTTTCCACAGGTAATAATTTGTACTATAGTTTATACCAAAATCTCTCAGAAGTTGCAGAAAAATGATTCAATGGTTTTATTTCTTTTCTCTTTGCATCTTTGAATTCTCTATCTCTAAAGTGTGTTTTAAGCACTTATGAAAGGCATCCATAGTAGTTATCCTCTATACACAAATGACTTCAACAGTGATATCAAAGAGACTCTCTGACACATGAAACTGGAACTGAAAAATTTAAGGCATAATACAAAATATTAAATAATGCATATTTGGAGAAAAAAATAGTGTTTTTCATGGACAGAGGTGTAAGTCTGAAGGAGGAGACTTCAGATTCTGAGACTTTTTCAGACTTATTCATGTGATTTTGACCAAGGTACTTGATGTCTTGGTGGCCAAAGCCCCCATCAGAAAAATGGAAGTAATTTTATTCCTCCTACCAGTTTGTCTTTTAGATTATCAGATATTCAGTACAAAGGTTGCCTATAATTGTGTACAATGCATGGAAATCAAGATCCTGATTCAGATTTGGCTGACACTGCTATTATGCAAATTAAAACCCCACTGAATGTATTTTAAGAACAAAAATTCCAAAGATTAGTAGGCTCATAATTTTTTGGGGGGAAATAAAATTACTTTGCTTATGCTGCATCACATTTGAATTTCAATTTCTAAATTTTCTTTGTAGATTTATTTTCTGAATTTTTAGAAATGTTGAATTAAGACTTGGGAAAATGTGTTCATTGCATCTCTTGCAGTAGTTAGGCTTTTGCTTTACCATTCTTCTCTAAGAGTTAATGATGTAGGAGAAAACAAAAAAAAATGTGAGGATGATAACATAATGTTATCTATATTTTTAATTTTTTATTTCTACTCCTTCATCTGGTAATGAATAGTCAGACTCCCGAGTCGTATGATTCTACTCAAAATATCATGCAGAGAAGGAGGACCATAATTGCGATGATTTGAGCAGAGGAGTCTTTTCCTGTCAAAGACACCTACTGTTTCACAGATGGAGATTAGACTGGATGCCTCATATCTCTGGAACAGACAACACAGAATGAAAATGCCAGGGACAAGGAAGTGGAAAGCTGAGGTAGACTTTGGACACCACAATCTTTCTCTACTACTCTGACTATTAAGGGCTCCAGGAGAGGGTCAGAAGTCATTGATTTAAATAGCAGTTGTGAATATTGTCCTGGTTAATATGCTTGTTTGCACCAGCATTGTGACTGAGCATGAATGTCATGCACATAGATGTATGTCTGTATATATTCTTTCAAGTTATGGTACTCACATGATTCCTACACACAGCTAAACACACCTTCTCCTCTCTTGACCACATTACTCACAGTCTTATGTAATCTTCATGGCTAAGCAAATACAATGTTAGAAAATACAGGTAACTCTCTTCTTGATTACAGTATTTTAGCACACATATTTGACTTGGAGACAAGCTGAAATGAATTATATGCAGATCATCCTACTAATAATGAATAATTTTCATACATGTACCTATACTACAGAAACAGAAATAACTTAATTTTGTTGGTTGTGGTACTTTTAATCAAGAATAATGGTAGTACAGGGAAAATTATGCATATCTATATATCTATACATTTTCCCCAAATGTGCACATTTGTCCTATACAAAATTTGACCATATGTTATAATGTCATAGTGATGTCGTGTGATCTTTTAAAAATATGGTGATGCTCTGAAAATACCACTCTAAAAGTATTTTTCTCGCCACTGTATTTCTTATACATTGTCTTCTCTCAAATAAAATTAGTCAGCATGTAAAAAGAGATTAATTACCTTTTGCAGAATGACTGCAAATCCCTGCAAATTCTTTCAAAGCAAGGTATCAAGTATAAGATAATTTGGTGCTCAGTTCAAGTCTTCTGTTTTTTCTCTCTGAGCAATAAAAAGCAAAGTTAATTTTATTATGTACTTTTCCTTTAAACATGTGGATGGCTACAGAAATCATACAGAAAAAAAAAAATCTTTTTTATTAAGGATTATCAGACCTATCATTTGCCTTTTTTTTTCTTTTTTCATCCTTAATGAGTTCTGGCATTTCTGGGTAGTTCTTACCTCACATAATTTTAGAGATTAATGTTTATTGTTAGATATTGTATGTTTTATGTTATAGCAACATTCTATGGTTTTTAATTGTGACTTGTGCATAGACTTTCAGGTAAAAATCATCTTTCTGTTATGCATCTGTTTATTAGTACCTTATACACATTTTTGACTCTTCTTAACTTTTACTCTTAATTATCAATAAAACATACACTATAAAGTGCTTTGATTGAAACATACAGCTCCAAAGTGTTGGTGTCTTTCCTGTAAACTATAAGGAATAAATCAAATCCTCAACATATGAAAGTGTAGTCTATATTTAAAATTATTTAAAAAAGAAAAAGAAAAACTTGAACTGTAACTGACAGATTCTGAGAAGTGGAAGTTAAATACTTAGAGACAATTTTTGTGAGCTTTGGGGTTTTTAATACTCTCATGGGACCAAATGAACTTGTCACCCCTTATGTAACATCACATCTGCTTAAGAAAATAAAAGAAGTTATTATGAGACAGTTTTTGCAATGTATGAGTCACCCTGTCCTCATAGACTATTAAATGCATTTGAAGAGTAACTTTTTAAGAGTTGGTGAATGTATTTTGAACAGTCAACAAAACTGATACATACTTAAAATGAAAAATTCAGTCTTGCAACTTCGACATATTCTCTTATTCTCCTAAGGAGAGTGCCCTGCTAAGGGCAGACTTTTGCTGAGGCTCTCAGTTATGGAGGAAAAAAAGTCTGTACTAACAGACAGTGGTTGGAGTTTCCACTACTAATGCTTTTAGGAGGACAAAACTATGGCAAAGTACCTGAAAAGAATAGATTGCCTTCATTGTGACCGCATGGTATTTCAGCATTTAGCATTTTTTTTGAGGTTGAGTCTGTTCAGATGTAAAGATACATGAGAGACAAAAAATAAAGGAGAAAACCTATTGTTACAATGGTCAAATAGTTGAGAGGTGCAGACATACCTTTACATCAATTAATAGTTAAAAGTATACAGATGTTGCTCAGAGGCATGGAAGATCCATCATGGATCCTTCTACACAGATAATTCAATGGAAGCCAGCCACACACTTTATAAAGTGAATCTCCCAGAAGCCCTCAAGACTTACCTTTGTACTGTGGTGCAGTTTCAGTATGCATGAGCTGGATCCCTCTCAGACCAAAGTAAAAGAGCAAAACTAATGCATTCTAGGTTGAAACACAGATTATGTCTATGGGACCCACCTACATATGATTCAAAGTCAGAAGCTCCTGCAATAGATACACTGTGCATTTCAGCTCTTTAGCTTATTTCCAGTCATGTACACTACTTGGTAATGTATACAGAGCCACTGACTCCATCTGGCTTGAAAGTATCTTGACCCCTAATATCTCATATCAGTTGTTTGGAGTAAGGCAAGAATTTAATAAATGTGGGTTTCTTTGATCAGAGAAATGTTTGCTTTTCATGGCACCATCAAATTTCTGTTTCATGAATATGATATCCTAAAATACATCTGCTTAAAAAGAGTTGCAACTTGCAGGATGTTTATGGCATTCATTAAAATGATCTGTGTAGTCAGCAGTCTTTTTTGAAGATTTTTTTAGAGTATTTTAGAGGTCAGTGGTTTAGTTGTGGTGGTCGTCATTAAAATATCATTGGCTGTCACATAGCTGACAGGGCTATTTCTTGTTTAAAATGAAACAGAAGTCTTTCAAACACAAAGAGTCAGTGACTGCTGACTCTTCAAATGGGGACCTGATTATTTTGCTGTTTTGATTATGTAGCACAGTTTACAGTGTATAGTTTAACAGAAGAGATTTGTTTACACATCAGTCATTGAAATTAGGTGGACTAGTGGATGAATGCTCTTAAAAACTCACAAAGAGATATATTATCATCTCATTTGCTCAGTATAAGACCTAAACAAGGAGACAAGATTTATGAAAATACAAGCATAAAGCTGAGAATGAATTTTTCTCATGATACACTTCATGATATTTAACTTGTTTTGTTTAGCCTATAGGAATGAAGAGGAATATTCACATGCACAAGTAAAACATAACTTTATATTTTAGACCTTTCTTTCAGAAATTGCATGTAAGTCTACCTAATCTATTTATTTCTATATGAGATGCCATATTTATCCTCTTAAAGGTACCATTTCTTCCTCTTACTTTGCCTGACTATGCCAGGTTATTTTATTTTTCTGTCACTAAAGGTACTCAGATAATTTCTCCTTACTATATATGAGGGCATAAAGAGTCAGTCACTTAATTGTGCTATGTAAAATGGCATGTGCAGTTTCTAACACAATTGTAACCAATAGGAGAATTATATTGAATATTACATAATATCTGAAGTCTCAGTTGAAAATAAACAGATTCCCTCTCAGTGAGTGAAGAAAAATAAAATTCTGGCAAAGGAAATCTCAATGTGTCTGGAGGACAATTTGTTATGGGGGAATTCAATCTTCTTCATAAGCTTGACATTTTTTTCCAGAACTATCTTTTTTTTTTAATTGGTGGTCAAATACTCTGAGTGCTCCAGCCAAGAATCCTTTGGCAGAAAGCAGGCTGGAAAATATTGGAACTGATTGATTACATCAATTTCAAAAATATTTTGCACATTATAAACTTGTTTATAATTTTTAAAGTGTTTTACATAGAAAATAATGATGGGAAGGATGTCTAGGTAGAGAGGTCTGCACTAGATTTTTAAAATGTAGTGTGTTTTAGTATCTATAACCTGATTCCTAATTTTGTGTTCCAATATTTTGCTGTGTTTCTGTAAAAGATTTTTGATAACCCTAAGCCTATTCAGGTCCACTTGAGGTTCTATATTTTAAAATTAAAATGTATAGTTTCTTTCTTTTTCTTTTCTTTCAACATTTATTCAAGTCAGTAATTAGTTGATAAGGATTTGTAGAATGTGAAGGAAAGGAGTAATAAGTACTACTACACTGCTTGCTTTTGTTGCATTTTGCATTATAACCAGCATATGCCTCTTTGCAACCAATGTTCCATTTGCAAAATATCCCCATAAGGTTTCTGTGAATCAGGATTTTACAGCACAGCACAGTAAATTTATCATCAGCTCTACTTCTCTCATCTGCTTCTGAGGGAACAGCATACAAATGTGGGGTTTTTTTTGGATAACTTATTCTAGTGTCTAAGGGAACTGCAATATAGACTCTCCAAGCAATTGTAATGCCTATTAATATCCTTTCTGGAAGAAGCGTATGCTATCTTTGGACATTATCAGCTGAGAACTGCACTGACAAAAAAAAAAAAAAAAGGTAAGATCCTTAATCTTGTCTCAGTGAGACACATCACAAAGTAAGTACTATATATGCTTGTAAGAAATGCATATTCTGATCCCTTTTGGAAAAAAACAAAACAAACACAAACCTCCAACAAAAAAGCTTTTCTATGTAGAAAAATAGTGTTCATGATATGCAAACTAATGCTTCTTTCGTTTTTCCTAATAGAAATCAATAATCCAGCAGCAGCTTTGAGATCACTATAAGCTTTGCACAAAAGCTGATTAGAAGTGAAATTGGTATAGTTAAAATGAAACCAAATAAGATGCCTTGTACTGTGGTATTTTAGCAGAATAGGAAAAGAACTATTATTTTCCTCCTTGTGGAATAAACAGAATGCATAATAAGCACTTGCAACATTGCATGGAATCGATTTAACTGGAGAACAAATACATTTATTACTCACTTGTGGCTTTGACTTCAGCTGAATTAAGAGGTGCTCTCATTACTTGTGGAATGCAATTGCTGTTCCATAAGTGCCTAGGCACCCTAATGTGTGTGTATACTAAGCTCTGAGCTTCATGAAAGAAATTCTATTAATCTTAGCTGTAGGCTTACTCATAAGAAATAAGTATATAAAATAACACAACTAATGATTATTTGGTATGTTCAGTGTACACTGAGACAAAATCTCATCAGCAGTAAAAGAACAGTAGGATCTATTCCCAATGTATCTATATTAAATTTAATCTCAACTGAAAAGCAGTGTTACTTCATACTTCCACAGTGACCTCTGAGGAAGAGCCCTGTCCACCATTTATCATGTGCTATGGCCTCACTATCAAAGCATTTTAGAATGTGACCATTTTTAGCTGACATTTTACATGGCTATCAGATACAGGGTTTCTCAACCTGTGCTCTGAGACAACCAAAGCTGTTAGGACATTAAAGTCTGATGCAAACCAGAAGCATTCCCTGAGTGGTATTCTAGAGGATTATAGGCTGTGTTTGCCAGAGTACTACTACTACTACTATTTGATTAGGAAGAAACTTGTATCTTTTCTGCTCAGAACACCAGCAGATCAAGCTCAGTTTTACCAGAGATGTCTTACAAAGTAGTGCCCTAAGCACAGGCCTATCTCTGACTCGGCTTTTCCTAAAGTGTTGTAAATTCTTAAAAATTCATTTTTATGTTTGCAAACAGCCCTCAAGTGGGGTGTTATTGGACCTGCTGATGCCTCCCAGACTTACTGCACCAAGATCTCTCTTTGCTAGGAAGCACAAGTGTGGTGCTCAACCTTCACATCACGAAAGAAGAGCATGCACAGTAGGATTTTTCCAGCATCTCTTGGCAAAGACTTCAAATACTGAATATCAAAGATGATAAAAATGGAAGCAATGCAGATGACCAGGAACAAGTTCTTGACTCTAACTAATCTAGCTATAACCTTTATTGAGGCATTTCATTAATCTGGGGGTGTTGAATAAAAGCAAAAGTATTTCATTAAAAAATGATTTATTTCCTCTCCCTGGTACCTAAAGTTAAGCATGTAAAAACTTGTTAAGTAAATCTCTGGAACTATATTTAGATAAATGACCACTGCATCCTGTATTTTACAGCTGAGTGTCAAAAAAAACCCCAACCCCTGTGGGGAAAAACCCTAAACATCAGTAACAACAGAAACTTTGCAATTAGCGGTAATCAGATCCACCCACTTGACTGAAGATGACTGAGCAAATTATTTAAAATTGACTTTGTCTATCTGTAAAGGTTTGTAAATGGTTACTGAGAAAGCCTACCCCCTTTTAATGCAATATTGAAGAATCAAATGGAAGATTTGGGAAAAAATCTTGTTAAGTGAACTATTTCCCTTTAAATTGTGCTATAAATTAAATGAGTTAAAGAAATAAACTATTGCAGATATACATGGTTGTTTTGTTCTGTATCTGGATCTGTATGATAAATATACAAAGGCATACATATGATATTTGTATATGAGTGTAAATATATCTTTTCAGCTGATGTGAGCATAGATGCCCACTTGAATCTGGAAAAGTTCTGCTCTGAAACTAGATCTTTTGTTAAATTTCCTCATTCTGCAAACAGGTTATTCCTACATTTTGTCTAAGGAATTTATAGGACATTTATTTTAATTCTAGATTAAAATCAATGTACATATTGTCATTTTTACAACTGGCAAAAAAAGACTATAAAAAGAATTGCCAATGTCTCATTTACTAGGAGAAATTATACAATCTAATTAGAAATAATTTGGCATGCATTGACAATTACCTATATGGATGACAATACTGCTTATGCTGAAAATTGTCTACATAAAGAAAAGAAAGAAGAAAACTAAAGCCATTGGTATTCTGTGTTGTTTTGATTTCTATTGATCTATAGTAAGCAAAGCAGTACATAAATTGATACAGAGGCACGGAGTGTTTTAGGAATTTATTTCTTCATTATTTCATTTTCTCTGGTTTGCAAAACTTGTGTTTCCCAGACTAAATTTTCTGTGCAACCTTATTTAATTAAAATCAAAAAATTTCTATTTTTTTGATAGTTAAGGTACACTCTTAATGGAAGTGCCTATAAAATGACTATGTAATAATTCATTCATATTGAAACATTAAGCTTTTCTCCTTTTAGCTATTTTTATTAATTTCTGGATAGATTTTTCACCTTTGAAATATCCTTGTATTGTCTTGTAGATTTTATTACACAGAGAGAAACAAATCCTATTCAGATCCCTTTTCTTGTACTTTCATAGAAGTTGTGTGACTTGAATAAAACCTCGTCATTTTCAAAATACTAAACCAAGCTTCCATAAAAATCTTTGTTGCATTCCCATTCAGGGAACTTATAAAGAATATTAAAGCTAAGTCACTATACAAAACAACAGGGGAGAAAAATGTATGCACTAGCTTATTTTGAAAAGTTGAGATAAAATAGAAAAGAAAATAGAAAGAAAAGTACATGCATCAATTATAGAAAGCAATTTATTTGATGCTAAAAATAATAACTAGCCTCTAAAAAATAATAAGAATACCATCTACATTTTTATGTCTGATGATAAAATTAAGCAAATACATTAATTTTTATGTGCACATTTTTCTATATTTTAAAAAACTTTGCTGGGAAAAAATGACATTAAAACCTAGCAATTTCAGAATTTTCCTGGTGGTTTTTTTGGTTTGTTTATTTTGTTTGGTTTTGTGGCATTTTGTTTTTGTTTTGGTTTGGGTTTTTTTTTTATTTTTTTTGTTTGCTGATTTTTGGGGAGTTTTTGGTTGGTTGCTTGGTTAACTGGTTGGGGATTTTTTATTTTTTTTCCCTGGTGAAATTTCTCCTCAATGTTTCCTGAAAAATTTGGACATAATTTCATGCTTAGAGCAATTGTTCATGCATGTATATCCAATTTCTTGTCATAAAGAAGACATGTACAGCAGTATTGTGGATGTGCTCTGGTTTTAGGTTGTTCCAATCAACCTCCACTAGGGCCAGGTAACCTGGGTGTGTTTATAGGAAGATATCAATATTTATTTGACCTAAATTTCTGAGAAGAAGAGCAGGAGACATACAAGAAAGCCTAAATTTATGGCATTTTGTGGAATTTGTGATAGCTCAATAAACATATTGGGTTAAAAAAAAAACACCCAACAAGCCAAACCAAACCAACAAAAGCTGTCATTGTCATTGTCTACAAGCAATAAACTCTATTTTTGTTTTCCCTAGAAATAAAATGTTTTATCAATGCAAGAGGAATAGGACAGGGGCTGATTAATGGTTCAATCCTCACATAAACTGTATTTATCTATATTAGGCTCCATCTCTGTAGTACATGTGAGTCTAATAATTGCTAATATATTTTCTCCAGCTCTGGGAATTGCATTCATTTTCAGAAAGCAATGGACCTGTACACAAAGAAGTGTTTAGGAATACAGTTCTATTTAAGCAAAATATTCAAAATGTAAACCTTTAAAACTCCTGTTCAGCAAACTAAACACCAGAGGTCATTAAGTTACACAGGGACCTACATTCTCTAGTTTTCTGCTTCAATTTGAAAAGTGATCAGTAATTCACCATTCAAATGCTCTTGGGAAAAAAAAAAAGACATTCTACCACCTGTCCCATTTCAGGGGTTTGAGCTGTTTAGTGCAAAACTAGTACCTGAGTTGCATTTAAAATAGGGGAAGATCTAACTATGATGATATTTTGCCCTCCCTTAACACAAAATGACATATCACCCCAATGACAATAATTTGAATAATTGATTCTGAACAGATCCCATGATTGGACTTTGGGGCTTAGTCTTCACAAGCATGCAAATTGCAGGCAAATTGTGTTTCACTATACTACTTTCTTTATCTCTTTATGGTTAAACTGCTATCAACAGATATCAAGTCTTCAATAGAAAACTCCATCAACTAACTGTATGCTCTGATAACCAAGAAACTGATCTGAGTGTTAGGAATGTTTAGCTTATTGATTTTAAGTTATTAACTGGTATTGTTTGGATATTACTGATCTAATAAATGAGTGGGATGAGGTGGTGTATTCATTTGCAGAACGGATTGGAGATGCATGGGGCTGAAAAACAGTTGTTCTGAAAACATTTACTGTCTCTTTTCTCACATTTACTGTCTCCTTTTTTCTCAGCTTTGATTTTGAAATCTTCACAGATTGAGACCTGTTTGCAAGGTGTGTTCTGCTAGGAAGAGAAGTAGAGGTCAATGCTATCCAAAATTGAAAATCTGAGTTTAAAATAAAAGTTTAAAGGATGATGATGACTTCCCTGCTCTGTGATAGTCTTGCAAGTCACCAAGATAGACCAGTTTAAAAGAAAAGCCAAAGTACTAAATGAATAAGAGCTTGCCTGTCAGAAAATCCTGGTCAGTATATTAAAAAGAAAATTAATACAATTACTATTTCTGCAGACTAGCAATAATGAAAGAAAATGTGTGAAGGAAACAATTATATGATCCATTCTTAGAACATAATGTAAAGAAGCTCTCTGCCAGCCAAGCAGTTGAAAAGGGCTGAGATAAAAAAAGAGAGTAAGGTAAGGTGTGTCAGCTGTAAAAATATCTCAATGAATCCACCACACAAATACACATTTATAGAAGAAGGAAAAGAAAAGAGGTCTTTTTTCACTTCCCAGGACTTTGTGTTTTGAATACAAAAACCAGCATTCAAAATTTCATCAATGTAGTGAAAATACTTTCAAAAATAATTAAATATTGGAAGTAATAATGTGAAAATAGATTTCATTAATAACTTATGCTGTTTGAACTTAGCATTTTCATTTCAAAAATAGCTTATTTTGTTATAGCAACCTTCCTTTGCTTATTGTTTATATTATATCTTTCAACTTACTTAAATCTTTGAATTTCCATGTTTCAGCATCATTTCTCTGAATTGAAATTACTTTTACTGATAGCATACAGCTAACTGAAAAACCTGAAAGATCCTTTGGGCTATGCTGCACAAATGCTACATTAATACATGTTCTCTGCATCTGCCAAAGCACTCACAGATTTAGTCAATTAAAAGTGAATTAATCTTTTGAATAAAGATATTTTTCTAGTGTTTTCCAGACATTTCAAACCAATGAATATTAATAAAGACAAATGATAAACAAATTGAAGGGAATTTGTCATTCTTTATGATATAAAGTGTCAAAATGAGTTTGCGTTTTGTTTTTTTGTTGTTGTTGTTGTTTTTTTGTTGGTTTTTTTTTTTCTTTCTGGATATTGAATTACATTCATGCATTTTAAAGCCTTGTTAAAGCATACCAGAAAGACATATAATTTCTATAACATTTATTTTTGATCAACTGTTTTACATAGTTCTTTTGGGATAACTTACTTGAGATTACTCTCAAATATATAAACTGTCAAGTTATTACAAAGGCATGCAGTGCTCTTTCATGTCAAATGTTGATACCTCTTCATGTCCAGGAAATTGTTTAACTCAGAATTAGATACCAAGCACTTGAAATGTTTGTTCATATCTTTAGATGAAAGAAGCAATCCTAGATGATATAATAGAAGCTGCTTAAATTTGTAATCTTGGTACTGTCCCTAACTCTATGAGGCAGAAACAGATGGAGGATGAAAAAAAAGTACCATGCTTCTGGGGAAAACCACTCATGGCAGAGACGACTAATATGGCATAAGAACGTTGATTTACAGTCAGAGAAATGCTTTATTTCTTCTCTGGCATGGTCAGTGAATAATTACCTGCAGTATTCCTGTTTTGAAATCTGTCTCAGTTAATTAACTACAGCATTAATTCATAGAAATTTAACACTCAAGTGTCTTTGGATGAGTATGCTTCTCTGACTTAATTTCATGTTTTTCTGAATGTTATAGGATAAGATTTTTTTACTATAATGATGAAAAAAAAGGAGAAATCAAACAGTGAAAAGATCATAGGGAAAAAGAAATATGGAGTGAGAAAAATGAGAAGTAAAAATATAGCTTTTGCATGAGTGAATACAGATGCCAATAAGAAAATACACTGCATTCCAATAAGAAAATACCCTTCAAAAGATCACAGAGGAAATACCCTTTTAGATTCTGAGTAGATGTTTCAGAAATAGTGACCCTGTTTGAATATATTATTGTATTTGAATTTCAGACCAAAGAGGAAATTGCTATCATTTAGTTGAAGGCAACTTTAATCTGATTTTGGGCTTTAAAAAATTTTTTTATGCCACAAACATATTCTTTCATCTCTTTTGTATACTCAGTGGAGGGGAACCATGTAGAAACTCTGTAAATGCATGTAAGGAGGAAAAAAAACCTTCCTAAAATTATAAGAGACTCCAATTCTCAAAGTGATATCCTGGAAATAGAATAAACTGGTTTGATAAAAAATGTACTGTTAGACAAGACATAGTTCTGTTTCCAAGTCTGTTATATAGGCTTGGGTTCTTTGGACGAGTCATCTGTGACTGCATTCAAAACACTCTGTTCAGAATGGAAATGTTTGGCTCATTCTTATTCCCTCTTCCTACTTCCTACCCACAAACACAGGGAAAGAAATGGGTCCATTTTTCTCACATTCATCTGTTCTCTGTATTCAGAAACTCTATCAGATTTTTAAAAACCAAATAGCTTCTAGTTGAATATTTTAAAGAAATTTAAAAGGATCCTTAACTAATTATATTTATTCTTCTCAACAGATAATAAAAAACCTTCATGGTTCCTTCCAGATCCTTATCAGAATTTAAAATGCCTTTCTGATTTCTGTCAGCATCATAATGTTGATAGCTGGGCCTGTAGGAGCACTAGGTGAAGTCACTGGGCCTCCAAACCTCCTAAAGATAATGTAAAGAGAAAGTTGTCAGCTGAGCTCTTCCCTAAAAATTGAAACATCAGAAGTTCCTGTTGGCTTTCCATCATAACCACTTGCACAAGGTAGAAATATTTTCCCATTGTTTGAATACATTTAAGAGACCATATTTTTGAATTACAGAGAATCTTAGATGTAGAATTCTTTGCATAAAATTGCAATATTCATAATGACCACTCATTCTAAGTACAGAATTAAGTAGTCAGCTGCAGGTTTCTTAAAAACTCTACTTCCTTGTTTCACAGCTGCAAAGTAAAATTTTTAATATCAGAGATAGATAATGTAAGCAAGAAACGGGAGTTTCGAGATCAAATCTACAAAATGGGTCATGGAAGCAGCATACCTTAAATTCTGAATAATTGATTAATACCACTTTAAATTAGTGCTTTACAAGGAAGTTACACTAGCTTTCTTAAAAAGAATATCAGTATTTAGGAAAACGTACTGCATAGTCAAAGGACTGCAAACTAGTTAGTAAATTAATTCCCCATAATCATCCTGGTGAGGTTGTGTGTGTATTAGATCAATGGTTCATATGTTGTGCTCATCACTAACCTTCAATAGTTCTTGAAATAAACTCTAAGTGAACTGTTCTTGAACTTCCTTGATAAAATGTCATCTAAGTGCTCATTTTTTTTCTGCATTAATCTCATATACTCTTACTATTCTAATTGAGTATAAATTGAAAGGCAAAGAGTATGGTAAATGGTATTCAGGTTTTAGATTAGAAAAATATTAGCTATATATTGTGCCAGCACATATAGCTAAATAAATGAGCTTGATGTAATTGTGTATACTTAAATGTAAGCTACACAGGACATTCAATTAATGAAGCACATTATGTGAAGCATTAGCAGTACTAAATGATCTGTTTATCATTCACATCAAATCATCTTTTTCCATTAAAATGCTTGTATCCCATAATAAGTATTAGCCTCTTGTCTCAAAATGAAAATAGCTATTTACTGGCTTGCCATTATAATGTTAATGATAGCAATGCTCTGGAAAGGAAAAATACAATTAAAATATATATTATCCAGTATGTTTTTCCTCTTCCCTTCTTGAATAAAGACTGCTGTAGATAGATCATATAGAAAAAATCTGATAAATTTTCTTTTTTATGTTTCTTTACAATTTAATTTACATATTGATTATATAGCTTGAAAAATCTCCTAGTTTGATTTAGTAAAGCAAAAAATGCATGAGTAAATTGAGAGCTGAAATTGGAGAATATACTTCATCTAGTTGCATTAATAAAATACACTGATTAGGTTTGTTTAGTAAGAAAAAGCTCTTTTGTCATTTTTATTTCGCATAGACTCTAGCACATTCTCTCTTTTTTTTTACAGTATTCTTATATTTTTGCAGTATTCTTATATTTTTACAGTTTTCTTACTACATTCTGCAAAATCAAACTCTTTTAGAATACTCGGCCAAACAGAGAAATTAATGGAATAGTAAAAACATAAATTATTTGAAGAGGTAGCTATTTAGTGTTTGTGAATCTTTGGTTTTAACTGGTTTTGTGTTGATAGATGAAAATTACAAGACAGAACAGCTGTAGTCTGACATATTCCTAAATATTTTTTTGTCAATGTCTTTGCATATTAATATGTTTCATAAATTCTCCTGTGTGTGAGAAAGTACGGATTTTTTTCCATTTTTTGAAATGTAAGGAAGCTTTTTTTTTTAGTTACTTGCATTACTTTTTCTAAATAAATATACACACCCTGAATTTTTCCTTTTGAGGTAATACTTAATATCATAGATTGAAAGACTTTTCTGGAAGTTGTGAATACATTGAGAAAAAACAATAAAACTCAAAACCAGTTACTAGATTTTAAAACATTTGAAACAAAACCATTTTTGTGGGACGGCATTTTGCCTAGAGAAACACATTTTCTCACCTTCATATACAAGAGTCAGAAAGACTGAAGTATCCAAAGATATTAATAACCAGATTTTAAATATTTGACAAGAGAGTATCAGAGGAAAAGGAACACCAAACAATATGAAAAAAAAGATATTTGCAGTATTAGTTATTTGTATTGTTTATTTCTGAGTCCTAATGTTTTGGGTTTTTTTTCAATTTGAGAATGGAACTTTTTTTTTCTAGGATAGACAGCATATCTGCTACTCTCAATGGTGACTGAAGCTATATCTCTCTGTTTTGCTTAATCACTTCTGTTACTTTTTTCTAATTATGTCTTGTCGTCAACAATCTAAAAATCTCCTTTTGCAGATCAGTTATAGAGCATTACCAACTTTCCAGAAGTCACTGTTGAGCTCTGCAATAGATCAGCTTCTTTTCTGACCTTCCAATCCTGAGTTGCTTCCTAGCTCCATTTCTAGTACACCATATAAATTCCTTCTTCAGAAAGACTACTTTGATGTGATTCTATCAGCCAGCTCTCACGTTCAATTCAGCATCTAGGTTTTTAATTAAATACACCAAAATTTAGTAAGAAAAATCTGTCCTTAGAAATCATAGAAAAAATAATTATTATTCTACTTTTTGTAAATAAATTATTCCCCTTCTCTTGCTATTCTCCTACTGTAGCTGAAGAATGATTTAAATGTCTTATATGTTTACTGAAACTTTCATTCATTTTCTTCTAATATTCTACATACACAAAGGAAAAGGGAGTTTAATAGCACTCTGCTTATCTGAATCATACCATATCTGTAGAAAATGGTTTCACTGCAAATACAATTGAGTAGTTTTACAGACTTAGTACTACACAAAGCTGACAGTTTAGCATTATTATACAGGATACCTCCTGATGTATATTTTTTTCTTTTTTATCCTCATTGTTTTGATTTGATATCTCTATTTCACGACTCTGCATGATGTCTCTCTCTTGAAGGCTCAAAACAGATTTGAAGAAAATTCCTCGCTTCACAATAGACAATGTGAGTTTTGCTTTGCCTGGAAGTCCGGAAGATCTGACTGGCTATCATTTTGCTTCATTAGAATTGAGCCAATAAAAATAAGGTTATTTCTGTATACAAAATATACCAGTATATTGGAAATCAATGATATTTTCTCCATAAAAGGTCATTCTTGTGAATATATATGCCACTATTTGTTTCTATGTGGCGTCATAGCTTGTTTCCTTCTTATTTGACCTCCAAATCATGAGGTAGACCATATGTTATCAGAATATGTTGCTAACCCAAATAAATGATATAATTTAAAAAAGATGTCTTTCTTTTGAGAAATAGATTATTTTATAACAAGTGTAAGACCTGAAAAGCAAAGTATATCAATTCTTAGAAAGCTTATCCTTGTGCAATATTCCAAAATATAGGTTAGGATGAAAGATCTAAAGCCTTTGTAATAGCATGGGATCATTTGGATAAAACAAGTGGGGATAGTTCTAAGAGTTGAATCAGGCATGCACTGTGAAGAGGAAAAAAGGAATGAAGAATACAAAGAGAACAAGTTCAGAAGATAATTTATTCAAAATTTCTTGGAAGTGGTGGAAAGAAATTGCTCAGATTGAAGAGGTGAGCAAGAAACATCAGTCAGTTACCAATGTGAAAAGCATTCTTTGAAGAGTGATTATTGATCTCTTTTCTTGACTTTATCATGGCCAGTGTCCAATGGGAGAATAGATGACAACAATCTGATTGTGCATCATACACACACATGATATATAACTCAGAGGATTGTAGCTGATCTGCTGAAGTGTGAATTTTTGTTTCAACTATGAGCTGCAACTGTCATAAACATGTAGCTCACACATTCAGTTCTGTTCATTGAGGCAGAAAAAGAATTAAGATGCTGATTCCAGAGCTCCCAACCTCCAGTGCCAGAAATGACCATTGTGCAAAAATGCTGATGAGCTTTTCACACAACTGTGTCAGAGAACATTTTTTGAAAGGTGATCTAATTCTTTTTAAAAGACTTAGAACATTGGTAATTTTTTCACCTGCCATATTGTTGCAGAGGCAAACAACCCTCAGTGCCAGGAACAGATTTTTGATCCTTGCATCCTCTCATACCTCAGTCAGAAAGGCTGAAAAGCCTCCCATCACAATTTTCTGGGTGTTTGTACCTATATATATGAACCAAATTGTTTTGTAACTTTCTCTTCAATGAGAGGGTTTATTTTCTCTCTTCTTGCCCCAGATAAGGCTAAAATACTTAAGCTCATGAAATGCTGTTATTTCCAAAAATTATATGTTTTTACCTCTTCCAAATGTGAATAAGGTTGTTGGAGGTCTGGGATCTCCTAAAACTATTACATATACAGCCTTCTTTGTCCTTCTTCAATATCTTCAGGTATCCTTTCCATTAGTTTTAATACTGACATTACCCACTGAAGAGATTTTATTGTAATTCCTAAGTCCTTATTCTTTTCTGAAATGGTCTGTCAAATGAGTTGGTGAAATGCAGACATAAACTTTGATTTTGTTTTAGTTTAGCAGTGCTATACTTCATTGGATTGCTAGCAACCTTACTAACCAATGTAGGTGTTTTGTAACAAAAACCTCTCCTACTCATTATTTAGACTGCCCCTAAACTTAATTAGATTTTAAATCAGCCTTGGATTTTTGTATTTTAAATAATTGATATTTTGATATTTTAAATAATTAAGCTGGTTTAAAAAATAATCTTTGAAATATATTGAGTACTAAATTTCTGATAAATAAGGTTAATTAACATCAGTGTTTTGAGATCTCTTGGTGAACCAGCTTTTATTTTGAAATTCTTGTGCACATTTTCCATGCAAGTGGTGAAGAGAAAAAACTTCCTAAAGCTTCAGTATGAGTACAGTGGTTTTAAAGCACTTCAGAAGACATGATAAACGGAACTACTTCAATTATACAGACTGAAATCTAGTTAACACTTGGAGATGCACCCATGAAAGCCAAATCCAAAAAGATCAGAATTTAAAAAAATAAAAGTACGTGGCTGACAGATAAGATTGAAAAAGGATTTGATAGATCAAAAAGTTAGGAAGGTAAAATGAACTAAAACAGAAAGACTTTCAAAATAGCAGAACAAGAATCAAATACTCATATTTAATAGGGAGAAAATGTCCTTTATCTGAGATTGGACTAATGAAGATGATACATTAAGAATTTAAAATGCTGGCTATGAATATAAAGGGTTGCAGAATAAATCTCTTCTAAATTAAAGTGCTCTAGTTTACTAGGTATGTATACTGAAGTGCTCTGAGAATAGGAAGGAACAGCTGAAAAGCTAATTGTATGATTTTTATTTTAATTATTTTTTTAAAATTTGTTTTCATTCAGAATACAGCATAAAATTTTATAATTTCTGTCCTTTTAGAAGTGTGATCCAGAAATGACAGACTAGATATTCATTCTTGAAAAAAATAATAGAATCCAAATTCAGGACTTCATTAATAAAGAATTAGACACTAAAAATATCGTTGATGACAATCAATTTGGTTTTAAAGGAGGTACTGTGTTACAGTACTGCATCTAAATTAGTCATTTATTAATCATAATTCATACAGGACTTTGACAGGTGCAGCTTGAAAATTTGCCACTGAGTTTGCTCCAGAGAGAATCTGATTGCGTCTATCAGGTCAAACCTACAAGGCTACCCTAAATTTGAGAAAAATACTTAAGTTAATTATGTCTTCATTTTTTCCTGGCTTTTTAAGACACTAATAGAGTTATTCAGGAATACAAATTGCTTTGGTACCAATCAGTAGTCAATAGTAACTTTTTATGATCTAGCCAATTGTATTCTATTCTTCAGATTTTATTTAACTAAACCGATTTTATTTAACTAAGTTACAGGAGAAGATACAGAGGTGTTCACTCAGATAATGAGAATTCCACCCCAATTTAAGAGTACTAGCATTTTAAATTCTGTTTCAAGTATTTGTCATTCCATAATAAAGGAACAAAGCTTTCTTCAGAAAAAGATGGTATCAAAATAAAAGTTCCTTCTAATGTTCTTCTGTCTTTGCACACTAACACTATTGCAAAATATTCATTTTTTTCTTTTCACTGTTGAAATCCTTAGATAAATACAAAAGGCAGATTTAGGTTATAAACTCCATAAAGAAAATTACCGCTCCTTTTTTTTCTAAACCCATAAATATTTCTTACAAACAAAACCTAAAGTATGAAGTTGATAAAGTTTTTAGTACCTTAAAAATTGCTAAAGCAACTGGATTGTTATCAGCAAGCATGCTATAACTGCTACTGCAATTTATCACTGTTAACACTGAGACTATTTTTATAAATACTTCTGAGGGTCTTGCAGCTGCAACTTCAGATTCTCAGTGGCTAGTTGGAACCATTCAGGGGGTGGATGAAGTGGGATTCTATTGCTTCACCTGAGATTCTGCCTTGAGAACACAAATTGTATTGAATTCATACTCCAAAACTGGGTTGAAAGGTTTTGCTCTATAAAATTTAGTTCACATAATGAAAACTGAAGAGGCAGTAATTCTGTGTCACGAATCGTAGGAGAAGAAACTCCGATACAATTCTGAGCCATTGAAAAACTACAGACCTTTTGCAAAAACAATGAAATTCAAAGCAGTCAAGCTTACGAATGAATTTGGCCCAAATTTCATATTTTTATTAAACAAGATCAAATACCAACTCCCTTCAAAATATTTAGAGATGTATTGGTGTTTAAGGCTTCATGAATATTTTTGATATACTCATAAGCTTCACTGTAAATGAATATTTTCATTTTCTGTTCATGATCCTGAACCAAAGGATATAATACCAATGAAATAACATATTCTCAAATACAGTGACTTAGAGCATCTGTATTTGTGCCTTTGTTTTCCTGAATGTATAAACTATCTTCTCTAAGGGGTTTCTATCCCATTTCTTACCAATCGGATTAATATATTTCCTATTTCATCCTTTTAAAATGGTTTTATATATATATGTATAAAAAAACTCAGCATTTCTTGGACACTTAGGAATACAGAGAATATGATTTCTTAGAAAAATCAAACTAGAATGCTTAAGTGAGGGTATCTTCAGGGCTCTAGTGTTAAGGCAGGTAGAAAGGAGACAAACATAGCAAGAAGTCATACAAGTGCACATATTTTCAGAGTAACAGAAGCCAATTTTTCCAGGAATGTCCAGAAGCTGGATGAAGTTTATTACAGCCCAGAGGAGACAAAATATCGTTGAACTGTGGATGGTACCAGTGAATAGGACTCAGCGAATAGACTCAGTGTCCAGAGGGCAGATCTATGCACAAATTTCTTTATAATTAATTTTCCTATTTTCCCAAAGTTCCCCAGCATTCTGTGTTTCTCAGTTTGAAACCTTTTTGCCTAATTATTTGCAGCTTAAAATAATTTTACTGATTCTGGTGTCCTCACTTTAAGAAAAACAACCAAACAACTCTGGTTGGGCAGAAAGTCACATCTTTGTTTTCATGACAGTTTCACTGTACCTATGAACATATTTAGCCTTTAGAAAGTCCCAATACCTTTGTACATAGAACTTTTAAGCATCATATTATCACACTGTATCTGACAGACTACAGTTTAGTGTTAACCTATTAAGAATGCACATGAAAATCTATTAATTGTAGCATGTGTTTGCACCAGAGAAATATAGATGTAACAATGATTTGTCTGCTTTGTTCTCTAGCAACAAGAGGACAGGATGAGGCTGTATGTTATTAGTGTAGAAACAGAGTGTCTGCTGGTTTTACCTCCAATAAAAATATCTCGTTTAAAACTGTCAGGTCTGGCCTTTCATTAATGATACTTTCACATTTGCTAAAAATCTACAGCCACGGAAGATTGCTTGCTGTTTTATGCTTGTTCTTTGTCATGACTTTATCTCACATAGTTTTATTTATTTTTATTTTGAAAATAAAAAATCTTTCATGAATTCAAACACATTTGAAAACAGAATTTGTTTCAAAAGTTTTTCTCTCCAAAAATTCTTTTTTTTTTAAGTGTCTTTTCTTATGTTGTCATCATTTGTCACAGGATGATCACACGAAAACTACTGTTATACCTGAAATTCTTAAGTGGTCTCCCTTTTAGTTTAAAATCTTTCTTGAATCCCAAGCTTTCAGATGAGTTGAGGGTGAGGAACTTCTGTGTGTGAAAAATGCTACTTTCTGCTATGGTATTCAGTATTTGAAAGATCTAATTCTGAGACTGAAACCAGCATCATTTGTGAAAAGTTCTAAGAAATAAATTTTCTAAATTAATGGTTTTTAATTGAACATATGAATAATAGGATACATTTTTCTTAAGTGTCACTGCTAAAATCAGTTTTTGATGTAAACGTTGAGATCACAGATTCCACAATTTTTCTATGTCTCTCTGGCAACACTTGCATTCAATACTTTGCTAATAATTCTTTGCAACTGTATGCTGGAGATTTAATGTACTTGTTAGTACATTAATAGGAACTAAATAATTGAAAATACCATAAAAATGAATATTTTAAAATAAGCTTATCTGCTGCTTTTAATTTCTAATATAGTAATCTCTAATTTTACTACTCCTTGTTTTCTTAAGAAATATTTATGTTTTACATTTAAGCAGTTGTTCTCCTTCTAAATATCTGGTGCTAGAACTCATCAAAATATTACCTACTAAGGCAAAAAAAAAAAGACTACTGTAGCTGTTTTTCCATAAAGAAAAACATGCAATACGCCGCTGTTATAAATGCTCATAGGTTCTTTAAACTGACAAGAGTAAAATTTATTTTCCCCCTTAACCCCTGAACCTTGCTCTGAACTTCAGAGAATGAGATAACAAAATCCCTGCAGCAAAAGATTCTTTCTTTTCATAGCCAGTATCAGTAGGGCTGGAGTTTCTTTTGCTGGTTGCTTTGTCTTGTTCATGCTCCTGAAAAAGACAGTCCAACACACATTGAATTTGACACTTCACTTCAGGACAAATCTGCAAGTGTGGTTCTCTCTTCTATTCATAAATGCCTTGAAAATAAGTGGGGCTCCATCAAGAGTCAGGACTAGAGGTTGTGAGAGTGACAGCATGTTTTACACACCCGCATGCCAATGTGACAACAAAGTCCATTTTTAGAAAGCTGCATAGAAACCTCTCTGCATCAGTGTCAAATTAGAGATACTGTTCTGAAACACTGATTACGACTGCATATTTAGCCTGTGTCAGCTGAAAGTATCTGACTTATCTATCCATCTATTACTGCCTGCTGCTCAAATGAATGTCATCTTGTCAATGCACTCATCATTACATTCAGCTGGAAAGTTTGCAGACTTTCAGCTCTGAGAAAGAACCATTATGGTGTTTATGTATGACTTCAGTACTAGAAATCCCTTTTTTTAGGAGTGTTAAACTTCTTAGAAATCATTTTGTTGAACAAAAATGAGTCCCTGAACAAAAGTGAGTGAATCCCTGAACTTACTATATCAGTTTTTCAATGTATAGTTCCTCAATGATTCTTTATGCCCTCATGAAAGTTCCACTGCTATGCTTCCTTTAATGTAGCTCTGGCTGCTTGTGTAGTATTATTTGTTTCCAAAAGTACAGTTCTGTGTGAAAATATGTGTGGAAAATTCATGCGTAACAGGCAAATTTTATGACAAGCTGAGGGAGAAGACAGAACTGTTTACAAATAATCTAATTTTATTTTTAACACGTCCTCTATAAAGTAAATGCTTGTTCAGTTAAATTAGATTAAAGTTAATGTATTATAAAAACAAAGTATTTTCTAGTAAGTCTGAAGGACCTAACATTATAAGTTTCTTGTCTCCAGGTTTATTCAGTTAGTGAAGTTTTTATTATCTAAAACTTATGGAGGGAAGATTTACTTGGGTTTTGGTTAGGTGAAGTTTTTCTGCTTTGTTTTGCCTGTGTGTTTGAATACATAAATAGAAATTGCTAAAAATAATTTCATGTTTAGATGCCGGTTTACACTCAACTTAAAATACCTGCAGGAAAAAGCTGCTAGCCTGATTAAATTATTGAAATTTTATATGACATAATTCACTGCAGTATTTAGTTTTTTGCTCTCTGAAAATTCTGACTGGTTAAAAATACTGTATGGATGATATAAGAAAAGCGCATTGGTTTTCAAATATGAATAAGATAAATAAGTTAAGAGATGTTTTTAGAAAAGTAGAACCTAGTAAGGTGAATGGCATAATGTGATCAAGAGATTTTTCAAAAGAAAAGAAATTAGGGTATTTGTTGAGAGATTCTTTCTGTGCTCTGGACTCTATTGATGGCCACCTCATTGAACCACACTCCTGCAACACCAGATGTCAAAGAGGTGATGTGATTCAGCAGAAATGTTCTTATTAAAGGTCATGATAACATTGCAGAGATGGAAATAGAAACATCAGAGCAGAACAGAGCCAAGAAGAGAAAATAGTTTTCTTTTTCCTTCCATCTACCACTGGTATCAACTGCATTGATCCAAATGGTTAAGGATTTACCTGTGAACAAGAATTTTAGGTCCCTATTAGGCATATTTATTAAACAGTCTTACTAAAATTAGACAACAAAAGAATAGTTATATTAAATTAATTCCTGCATTATTGAATGATTAATAATTCAAATGCAATAAATGGACATTGAATTTGCTTTTGTTTTAGCACTGGCCTTTATTTTATTTTTTATTTTGCATTGTGGTAGTTACATCAAGAGTAGGAGTGTTACTAGACAGCTAGGGAGTAATAGAAATGAAGGAATCTATACATTCTGGGAAAAACTTTGCAGTACTTTTCTGGAAGGAAATGTGGCCCACTGTTCTATTTGAAATAGCAGCTCCCTACTATCTGAAACAGTTTAGAAGGCCTTTCTGACCCCTATATGTTGTTTTCTGTGCTACTATTCTTGACCTGCTTTATAAACAAAAAATCCTATGATTTATTTATTTTTTCTTGCATGAAAATAATTTTAAGGCTGATCTAGTAATCAGTGATGCTGATCTAGTAATTTCATACAAAAGTGGCAACTTTTGTAAAAGACAGCAAAAATGTTTTTGCAAATGCATCAACACTAGGAGGTCTAAGGAAAATTTCCATTCATCATTTATTCCATACAAGGGGAAAAATGACAGAGGACACAGAAAAGGATGAGATACTTGATTCCTTCTTTGCCTCAATCTTTAATAGTAAGGTCAGTCATCCTAAGGGTATCCAGCCCACAAGATGAAAGACAGAATTGGGGAGCGGAATGACCGTAATCAAAGGGATGAAGGACTTCTCCTTATAAAGGACACCTGTCCTTATAAAGGAGAATAAAGGCTGACAGATTTGGGATTTTTTAGCCTGGAGAAGAGGATTTTCCAGGGGAAACCTTATAACAGCCTTCCAAGTATCTAAAGGGGAAAGGAAGAAAGCTATATAGAGATTTTACAAGGATGTGTAGAGATGGGAAAAGAAGGAATGGTTTTAAATGAAAAGACTACATTTAGATTAAATATTAGGAAGAAATTATTTTCTGTGAGGATGGGGAGACACTGCAACAGATCGCCCAGAGAAGCTGTGGAAGCCCTATCCCTGGAAGTATACAGGACCAGGTTAGACCGAGCTTTGAGCAAATTGGTCTAGTGAAAGATGTCCCTGCTCATGACAGGGGCATTGGAACTCAATGATCTTCAAGACCACAGAGTCACAGAATCATTTCATTTAGAAAAAACCTTTAAAATCATCACATCCAATTTTAAGCAATTACTTCCTTGTCAGTTAGACCATGACACTGAGTGCCATGTCCAATCATTTCTTGAACATCTCCAGGGATGGTGACTCAGGCTCCCTGGGTAGACATTATTTATTCCCAATGCTTAATAACTCTTTACGTGCAGAAATTCTTTGAAAGAATTGAAAGACAAGCCCCCTGACAAGGTCCCTTGAAAGACAAGCCATTCCATGACTCTATGAAGAGAAAGAGAAGCATTTAGGCGGATAGCAGTGACATCAAAATGGAAATTTTGTCAAGGCAGTGAGGTTATGCTGGAATGTAGTCATGGAATATTCTTTTAGTTTTAGAATGATTCTTTTTCCTACCATCATGAGGAAAGGGAATTGACCAGTCTTATTCTAATTAATTAAAATTCAACTCTTATCCAATAATTCAGATGGCTAGATGTAATTATATGTTTTTCATTGTTATGTTAAATGGATAAAATAAAGACCATTCAGAGAGGGAAATGTTGTTTAATATGCAAGGTACAAAAAGGAAGAGTGGTTTAGTAAACTGTAAATACTCTGAGGCATAAGCTCATTATTTTTGTTGCTATGCAGAAGAGCCCCACTAATTCACATTAATGACTTGGAGACTCACTGTAAATGACTGAATTTTATTATGAGACACTAGATGAACTAAATGGTAAAACTCTCAAGGACTTGCAATTGTAGTTTGATTTGTATCAAGGCAAATGAGTAAGAAAAATGGCAAGAACTAATTACAAAATATCTGCTGGTCATTTGTGTGATGGAAAGTTTCATTTCAAGTATTTGAGAGGGAACATAAATGGAACTAAACTAGGTTAATTAATCTATGTTTAAGCAGAAAAAATGGAGCAAAACTATCAATTTTCAAAACAAAATAACATATTGATTTTTGAAACAGTTCCTCATATTTTTGAGATTCTTGTTTTCTCTCCCAGTTTAATATAATGATAATGATAATGATAATGATAATGATAATGATAATGATAATAATAATAATAATAATAATAATAATAATAAAATTTGGAACTATTATTTTGGCCAGAAAAACATACACTTCTAAATAAAAAATGCTGAGGAATAGATAATGAGACACATAAGTATTGCAGGCTGATTCTTTATTTTTCATGGTGCTATTACGTAGAAATTTCCTAATTTCAGAATCACTCACCAGTTTGTGATTAGATGCAGCATGCTACCAATAGCACCATCCTTTTGATAACCTTCTCTATTTTATCTTATACCATGTTTTTCTTGATACAAGAGGAAGAAATAAACTATTCTACATCTTAAATTATTAAAAAATATTAATTCACAAGGTGTTTTCATACTTTTATTATCATAAATTCCCATCTGCTCATCTGGAAAAAATCTGCTGACAATTATAAGCCATTGACTCCATCAAAGAACGTTATTTGGTTTTGTACCTCTTTTTCTTAATACTCTGCTTGCCATCTGGATCTGAATTTAAATATATAAAGTTCTATAGAAATTGGAGGTGTACAAAGGGAAGGATCTATTTCAAAATAAGTGGAGGAAAGAAAAATGACATGGACTAAAGATGGCACAAGATAAACAAATAAAATGCACAGGAAAAGGCTTATGATCACTTAACTACTGAAAAACATCTAGGATTTGTGCCCATTATCACAGAAAGATGGAAAATTTGTTCACACATACAATTTCACAAAAGCACCTTGTTTATCTGTATTCTGATAAGTAGATTTTCTACATTAGCCGAATTAATTCTTAGGATTCTGGCAACTAGCTTACATAGAATAAGGATTTCTGGAGATTACATATGTGAGAAGTTCCAGCTTCTGATTTCAAATAATTCTACTGGGTTTCTTTGTCTTTTCTAAGTTAGATTAAATGCAAAAACAACAGATAGCAATGGTGCTGAACATTTTCTGTGGCAATCATTCACATACATAGAAAGCCAGGTCCTGAAAGGGTTTAGATGTTAGTCTTCCTAGAATGGAAAGTGTGGTGTTTTTTGTTTCATCAAAGAAAATAAAGCCCTGAGGTACCACTTCAGGTCTTTGCCTGTATCAATTTAACACTGAGATCTTCAAATATCTCTTTCTAACACAGGGGTATTGAATGTCCCCTGTACATTATACCATCTTCCTGAGCCCCATAGAGCAGTTGTTGCTTTGTTGGGCTCAGTCTTACAGGTGTGCTCCAAATTCCAGGTAAATGGCAAACAAAAGTGTCAAGAACAGAGAGCAGGAGGACACTCTGGAGAGGAGGAGCAGACACACAGGCCTGCTACCCTGCTCCTGCAGAACCCAGGAGAGCAATCTGTAGCTCAGGGCTGCAAGGTGCCTGTCCCAGGCACTGTCCTCCATGACACTGTTCCACAGCACCCTAAAGTGAACATCGTCATTATCTTCTCCCTTTTCAGCTGTAGAGTACCCAGTTTATTATTATCTTTTAACTAAGAATTTATTTATAATAAAAAGATTCCTTGAAGCAGAAAATTTTTATTCAGACTGTCAAGCATTTAATGAGGTAACACTGTCATAATCAGTTTCTGGTTTTCTGACTCCTTCACCCTTATTTAAGTTGTGAACCTTCACCAAGAATGAGCAACATCACTCAGGAGCTCGATAGTGAGTATATCTTTGGATAAAGTGACAGGCCTTGAGCAAACATCCTTCTTTGAAGGAACATAGTGATCTGAAGGCTTGAATAACCTCAGTAAAGTGATATATTTGCTACTGAGTCCCATGTAAGAAGCCATTTTCACTGCCCAGTTTCATAGATATAGCCTGAAATAGGGGGTTTTTGTGGAAGGGAGAACAGGTATCTATTTAATAAAATTACAACATTAAAATAAAAAAGGAGAAGGATTGCATATTTAAGAGGAATTAAATACAAATAAAATAAAATATAAACTCTGGTGTCATATGCACCCCTATATAAGGCATTTCTTTAAATGAGTTCAACATTAAATGAGTTAACAAATACAACTTAATAGGATGTGTCCATCAGTTATATTAGTTCAAACTGCATTCATAGAAAAAAGTCTCATTCAGAGAAAAGAAAGAGAGCGAGAAATAAAAAGCAGATCCCATATTCCTGTGTATTGAAAAAACCCTGCCTTCTTTACCAAATAAATCTTTCTTAAAGGCACCTTCTGACATTCACTGTGACAGAGAAAATAGCCATCAGCAACAACTGGCAGCCAAAGAATATTGAGCTGCTTTGAGTAGTTCTCAAGAGATGGGAATTCTAGGAAGCAAATCCTTTTACCCTGGCTGAAAATGTCCATTTTTTTTTAACCTGTGATCACCAGATACTCAGCAAATAAATCTCTCCTGCAGCATCCCTCTGCTGCAGAGCTCAGTGAGGTTCTTTCAAAGCATTTCATTTCTATTGGCTTTTTTATACATTAAAAGTTTAGTGAAGGAGTGAAGGTTTGATTTAAGCCTGAATTACTTCTTTATTGTTGCAAAATAAGCTAAAGTTTAGTATCTCAGATCTCTTTTTCTGTGTTGCATGAAATATCATCACCCTTTTCTAAAGATTTTGCTCTCACTGCTTAAATGTCACAGACCACTTCCTGTTAGAAGTCTCTGTAGAAACTATAAAGGTATAATAATAATAATAATAATAATAATAATAATAATAATAATAATAATAAATATTTGAAAAATAAATAAAACACATTTATAGATTAAGAAAATTTGGCTTATGCAGCACTTTGTGAATATAATAGACCTGAAAAAAAATGTAGTGCTTCAAAGTAAAACTAGCACACCAGTTTTTGCTAGTGTGGTTTGAATAGCAATGAGGATGTGCAGTATATGACTAAGTGTTTGCAAGCACAGCATGCTGTGACCATGTAGTCCAACATAAGTATTGCCATGGCTATTAACAGGCCATAAACTTTTTACAGAAATTGCTAAACATCACTACTGAGGCTTGTCAGACTTGGTCTGTCTGAACTTTACTTGAACTTAAAAATTTGTTACACTGTGAAAACAACTGCTTTATTTGGCCAGGTATTTATGGCTAAATATTTTTCCTTTTGTTTATTTTTATGTGGTGCAAGCATGGTTTTATAGAGGCTAACAAGCAGTTATTCTGTACAGAATGAAATATCTCAACACTAACACAATGCAGTAGAGAAATGCAGACCTGGTACAGTAGCAGAGGACTTGAGAAGTGGAGACGGAGGAGGTGGCATAGAGGAGTACAAGCATGAGATAATTGGGGATGAAGCACAGATAAAGAGATCACCCAGTAATAAATGTTTCTACTTGTGGAAATAAGTAAAAATAATGTCAATTCAATGCCCTGGAAAGCTTATAGTGTTTACCATGACTACACATGAATTTATAGGACCTCTATTGCCCTTATGGTATCTAATATTAAACATACTTGGATATAAACCATGATGCCATAGAATATCCTCTAAATAGTATCTACTTAAGAAGATCTTGATCTTTTCCAGTTACTCAGTATTATTTCTGTCTGCAAACTTCACAAGCTTCTGGGAATGCTCAAACCAGGTAAACAGTTATGCAGAACTTGTGTTTGAAGCTTCTGGTTATGCTGCAGTAATCTAAGAAATCAAGTAAAGTTACTACAGGATCGTATGTATGTTTAATAGTTACAATAAAAAGTTCAAATTTAAATTTAAATTATTTGGTTTTAGTTAATTTGCCTGCATGCAGTATTGTAGCAGGAAGTTTCTGTAGGAATCTGTAGAATTCTGTAGAATCTGTAGCAATCTGTATTGCATTCTGAGTCTAATTAAAACCCAATATTTTTTAACTCTTATGGCAAAACAACTTTATTTTCAGTGATATATTTTCAAAGAAGGTTTTGAAGAGTGTTATTGTAAAAATAGGTGCCCTGGTGAGTATACAAATTCTTTTGCATGAGAGGACACCAACTCTATAGTATATATGTAAATGTGCAAAAAGAAATAGAGATAAGGATTGGATTCTTCAGGAAATAAGGTGCATAGGTATTTTAACAAAATGCAATAACATTCACATTAAACCCAAAAAAGACTATTGAAAAGTACCTTGAAATTATGTGAAAACATAAATGTCTTTTTAGACTCATGGTCTTAAAAGAAAGAGATTTCCAAACTGTTTTGGAAAATTTCCTCTGTTACATCTACAGCTTTGCTTTAGAGGACTTAGATTTAAGAAACTGTGAATTCTTTCTTTTGTTGTGCTACATTAATGCTCCCTTTTTTTGTATCCAAAGATATGATGAGGGCAGCTTAGTTCATAAATAACTCATTTTGCATTCTCCCTCACTAAATCTCAATGATATGTTTTGTGTACAATACAAAAGCATACTGGAGTAAAATAAAGAGAAAAGCATTAATCATTATACAGATGACAAAAAGAAGAAAAGAAAATACCTGTTGCAACATAAAATGAAATTTAAAAAAAGGTGAGAATAATGGAATAAATCCAATTGCATAAAAATGCAAAAATATTATTTCAAACACAAAGGGAGATTCAAAAACAATAGCAACGAATTAATTAAAAATTAGTTATTGAATTAAACAAAAAGCAAGAGATAATCTAGTTGCTGAGATCTTTACTTTATAGTGTTTTATTCACATTACAAATACATGCTTTTAATTAGTTTCTTTCCAATTTCTTTCCACAGCTCTCAAAAAGGAGGCCTCTGTACAATAGTTCTGACAGTACCAAAGAGCTTATTACCATGACAATAATTTTATTTGAGTTTTCTGTAGTTTCTTTAAACATTTTTCTTGTCCAGATCTGTCTTATGACTTTTGTTAATTTAATTCATTTATGAGAAAAATCAACATAGGGACATACGCAATATTTAAAGAAAATAAAGACGTAACTGCTCTTTATCCTCATTAGTTCAAAACTTTAGTCATTGGCCAAAAAATTATTTGTAATATGTCAAAGGGTGTGTGACTGTACAATTGCTACCTGTAGACCTGCATATCAATTTTCAAGCTTTACCACACTCTTCAAGAATGTTGACCTTAACATCTCACCAAGGGTGCTTCACCAGCCTTTAACTTTATCATCTTATGCAACACTCTACTGTCTATTCCTTACATTTTCTTCATGACACTCTACTCTTTGATGACCTTTTTCACAGCTATTTACCTTTGCCTGACAGTTTAGGTTGTTCTGTAAAGGAAATTTTAGAGGTTTTTTTCTGTAATAAGCCTACTGTCTTCCACTGAAAGAGAAAGAAAAGAAAAAACTCCAAACCCAAACTCATTTATTAATAACACATATACAAGAATTAAATTTTGCAACTAGGTGCATAGTAGAAATAGCCCCTCTTTTTATTTAGCAGCTTTTTTATAAAAGCTCTATTCTTTGTTGTTCTGGTAGCTCTACTTCTGGGAGGCTGGGAAAACTAACATAAAGAAAAAAGTATTTCTTTTATTCTTACATAGTGGTCATAGAAATCCTTTCACTTGTTCTGTTTAATTCTTCTACCATAAAGAAAGATCAGAAGGTATGGTCTTCTGTTTTAATCTGGTCTTTTAGGAGGCAAATAATGAAAGGTGAGTGGCAAAGATCACCCTACTTCAATTTAATATTTTTATAGTGCTATTCAGAAGTTCAGGCACAAATCAGAGAATGTAAGAGACTGGAGATGGCTTACATAGCAAATGTCAGAAGATATATTTTATCGAGTTTTAAGGAATTTTGTAATAAGAATACGTTGTAAAATTATTTATCAGGGCATCAAAATAACAAGGAATTTCTCCAATTTTATGTCAAGACCCAGAAACCTAAAAAGTTTATAAATAGATAAAAATACCAAGAGTCCTGGCCTTTTTAAATCTCCCTCTAGCAACTAATTTTACTTTGGAATACTTTAAATAAAGTGGCAAACCTCCTTGAATTAAGACTGTTTTAGGAGTCCGTAGAACAAGAGGATAAATATATGAGTATATTTTCTGGATGAGCATCAAATTATTACATTTTTGCATTTTGAATATTAAAAAAAGTTAAATCTCATTTGATGGAAAATGGGAATAGCTACATTTCTGGTCATTAGCAGCTGTTAAAAAAAAATGCAAAATTGAATAAATGCAAGAGAAAACCACAACATTCCTTTAATAAGAAAGCAAATGGAATAAAAATTGATGAAGGAGAAACTCTTCTAGTTTCTTTAATTAAAGATTTTATGTTGATTTTGAAGTATTCTTGATCTTGTGGGTTTTAAAGTTTTCTAGAAATAAGAACTTTTTAAATAATTTAAATATTTTTGAAGATTAAATTGCAAAACATTTGTTGTTTTCTCTGTCCACAAGTGGTGGCAGGAATAAATCAATGTATAATCCTAGTTCAGAAAAGGAATTGTGAAGAATGTTCTTTATTTAAAAATAATAATAAAAAAGAGATCTATGTGCTATAACATATTAGAATGTAATGCATCATAAATATGTGTGGTATTTTGAAGGTCAGCAGGCGTTAAGCTCTTAATTCACTTAAGTGCTTTTGTGAAACTCATGACTATATGCTCCCTAGGTCCATGAGGATGCTAAAAAAATAATTTTTTTTTATTCTGCTATTTAGCTGGCACAAAAAACCATAATGTTTGCAAATATTATTTAAAAGCTTGTTTGTACAATAAAGAATGACAGATTGACCAATAGGTTTGTAATATAAATCGGTCAAAGCTTTATCAGCACTAGGGAACAAATTTTTATAAAAATGGCAGAGTGTTAACAACCAGCAGAATTGCCATTGTAATGAAGCAAAATTATTTTAAAATATAACAGGTCAAAAAACTGTCTCTTGCAAGAAGGATGAAATATAAAGAGAAAAGTGGTCATGGTCTCTGTACTTGAAAATAGAGTTGTTTAAATATAGCTTTATTGTTATACTGGTTTTGCCAGGTTACTTGCTTAGTTATATAGGGTAACATTCATCTTTGTGAAGGCCAAAAATAAGAGTGAAATCCCCACAGACTCCATTCTTTCTTCTCTTGGAAAAGAGAATGAAGAAAAGAAAATATTGGGTCTTCACTTGACAATTTGTGCATGTTCATTTTCTTTCAACAGGTATTAAATATCTTGATAATAACTTTTATCCTGAAGTTTACATTTACTTTCTTTTTTTCTCCTTTGCAGTTCTTTTAAATTTGGATCATGGTAAAATTTTTAAGAATTAAAATAGAATGATTCCTGCTGCATCAGAGCATTCAGAACAGGAGACTGAGTTGTAGGGTTGACAACAAAAATACCCACACAGACAAATTGCTTCAAACAAATCTAGGGATTTATAAAATATGCAGAAGTTGATTGGGGGACCAATTAACATTCTAACATCGACCTTCCCACAGATATTCTTTCTAAAACGTTTGTCCTTGCAAAAAAAAAAAAAAAAAAAGTGTATGGTCACCTATAGCAAAAGGGATCTTCCTGGAGGTTTCCATGTTTTTGATTTTATGCAGCACATCCAAGTGCTGATAAATCACTCGTGAGTTCCATACACCTCCAATGCACCTTCAGCCTGATGTGCAGTGCTCAAGCTGTCATACTCTGAATCCCTTCTGGCCAGAGCTGCCAATCATGCTAAGCCATGTGAACAGCTTAGTGACACAGACAGATGTTCACAGAGTATGAGACAGAGACCACCAAACTCACTCATTTATAAATTTAACAGGATTGGAATGTAGGACTTCAATGTGAAAGTCTGATTCATTTATCTGGTAGTTTCTTTCAATTATGTTTTTAGAAGATAATTTTGCAAACAAACTATCTCAGCCCTTATATATTGCTACCACCAGACCAGAGGGAATACACTTAGCCTCATTCAAGCTTTCAAACTCAGCATTCTTCTTAATTTTGTGCTAATTCAGAAAACAGCTTTTCATACTAAGGTCTGAACTTTATTTCTCAAACATTCTTTCACTGGGAAAGAAACATGACATGAGGCTTAAACATAATAATTTTAACAGGAAGGAAAATCAGAAAAACTAAGTTTAAACAAAACCTGAAACACAGGAACACAACAGCCTACCAAAAAAAAATTGAGAGACAAAAAATCATAACTATTTATATAGGTATGATTTTGGCTTTAATAAAAAATACCCAAATGTTCTTAATAACTTCAGCAGAACAGAAATCATTCAAGCATTTTTATTTGTGCCTGTGGTAAGATCATAGAAACAAAATTGAACAAAATAGTAGCAGGGATGTATATAATTAAGACAAAATATAAAAACACTGTACTTTTGAAACATGTTTTATAGTGAAGCCTAGTTCTGACACATGTAGTACACATTTTCTTCAGTTATAAATATGATATGTTTGAGAAGACATTCTGACCTAAACTGTTTTACCCCAAAAGCTTTGCCAATTGCTCTGTTTGGGGTATTTTGGCTTTTATGAGACAGTTTACAACACATATCACAGGAAAAATAAATGTGGATTTCATATAATAATTCTTTATTTTACTTAATAGTTTGAAGAGCAAGTAACTTATGTGTTCCATTTTCTGAGGCAAAGATAAGGCAAAATCCAGTGAGCAGCTTTTATGCAGAAATGATGAACAATAGATCATTTTCAGCATAACACTGAAGTTTGACTTACAGATCCAGGGATGATATTTTTCTTCTGGATATATTTCTTGGCTCTTTAAACTTATACACAAATGTTACCCTGTGTGCAAAATTGTATTTGAGTCTGGAGTGCATTCATTCTTAAAGAGAATTTAGCTGTTTCTCAGAGGGCTAGGAGAATCATAGATTTAAATTTTCTCCATATATTTGGAAATTTAAGCACACAGGTATAAGACACAAAACCAAAAAATTTGAATCTTCATCAGGGAGTCACCTAAATTAATGAATAAAAATAGAAAAGGAATGTCTCTCTTACCTTTTTCCAGTGTAGAATTTTTCTTCCACCAGCAGTAAAGATTCATAAGGATTTTATAAGTAATTCAGCAGAATATAAATAACTATTTCAGGAAACAAAGAAAAAAATAAGAAATTTTGAAAAACTGGTTAAATATCTCCTATTTTACAGTGAAGAATTGCAGTGAGTTGAAGAACTGCTCTATCATACCGGACTGTTCTATTTTGAATAGGAGATCCAATAATGGGGAGAAAGATTTCATGAGAGTCATCATGTTATTTCATTGAGGAAGGGGGACATGAACTCCATTAGTCCTTTAAAATTTATCTTAGATGCAGTTATATGAGAAGAAATTTAATCTGCTTTCTGAATTTTTATGTAGTGAGTCTGTAAGATTTAGCTACCTGTATTATCTTACTTCAAATAATTCTTTACAATAGAATGGAAAAAAAAATTATGGGGAAAGACTGAAAAAAAAAATCACCATAGATTTTTCCACACAGTGGAAGTTTTTTCAGCAACATCCAAAAAAATTTAAATTTCAATGTCTTCATACTGAATCTATCAATTCTCTGATGAGTGCTCCAAGTTACCAAACTAGTGAGCACTGAGGTGATGAATGATTACTAGCCACAATTCACAGGATATTCTAAGGTTGGTGGTAGGTGCACAACTCTGGAAATGAAGTGAATGGAAGGAATAACAAATTTTGGCCCTTCAATTGAGTGACTTCTTTCTTAGCAGTAACGGAATTCAGAACTTATAAAGATTAAAAAAAAAAGTTAAAGAAAAATTAGTTGTGCCTTAAGAAGATGACTGGTTCATCCAAAGCCAGGTGGCAGTTAAGCAGGTATCAAGTGTAGTAGAATGCTTACACTACCGTTCTAATTTTTATTTCAAAATAACTTCTAACTTCTTAATTACTTTTTGTTCAGATATTTAACTATTAGTTTAGAAACTAAGATTTAATCTCAGTTTGGATTTGAAAAAAAATTAATGCTTAAATAATGGCAAATTGGCCTTTTTCTCTCTTTTCATGACAGCTAATCTCTTAGGGTTAGAAAACTATTTATTGCTAATTTTTAGTTTAACTAATACATTTTTCAATATTAATCCTCCACGTATCATAAATGCTTCTTTCTTACATTAGGACAATCTCCTAGAACACACTGTCAATAATTACTACAGACAGAGGGTAGGAAACAATTTATTTTCAAACTCAAATGAAACGATTATTGAAGCAAAAGTGTTATATGCTATATCTGCAAGGAATGCATTTACATACTTTCATTTCTAGAAAGGGCTTCTTGCTTTGAAATGGAAGCAGTTTTCTAACTTAAAGTAGGTAATTACACACTCCATTAAACAAGTAATTAACAGATTACAATTTAAAAAAAAAAACTTGAAAATGAGCAATTCAGATGCTAAATGTGAAGCACACTGCTATAATTAGCATAATACTTTTTGAAATGTATTAACAAATACACAATGAAAATGAAAAAAAAAATCTATTTTATCCTTGCAAATCATAAGCAACAAACAGTATAAGTCAAACAACATCATAGTATAACAACCTCATGCAAATACCTCATGCTAAATCATTTAGTTAAATAAATAAATAAATAAATAAATAGCCTCTTAATTCCCTGGAGATATAGCTAAAATTTCCAGAAGATTATTACTGCCTATGCACCATGCTGGGAGCATTTATTATGTGAAGAAAACAAAAGGTCAGATACTGGGTTTTTTACAAACAAATATGCTTCTTGTATTAATTTGAAGATGCAAGTGAAATTTTACCTACCACTATTCTAAACATCAGGAAAAGCTGCCATAATGAAAAACACTATCTGATACTTTATGCTTCCATGTCTTTTGTGTATTTTGTACTTCTGCTGAAGTTTCTCAAAATAAAGGTCAATAAGCCCAGATAGGGCAGTGAAAGGCATGGCTTGGTTTATGAACTGATTTCTTCAGCGCCTTCAACCCAGCTGGCAAATACTGGCCACCTGTCTATTCCACCAGTACAAGTGTGCTTTTCAGCTGCTGCCCTGTAGAAATATTATTTTTACTTCAAAACTAAGGAAATGGATTTAATTAGGAAATAGGAGCCATATCCTTTGTATATAGTCAGCTTATTTCATCTTCTTTATAGCCATCTCTTCTTATTTGTTGAAAATATAAAGTATAGAGAAGAAATGAACAAGACAGAGTCCAGTTTAACCACTTTTCCACAGGTATTTAATCCAGCTGTTCTCCTAAATTATCATTTAAATCATCACCTTCCTTCAAAATGGTACATTCTTCTTCTTCTATCCCACAGGAAGATTTTAATTATTCAAACATTATGTTCAAGTACTCTACCTTCCATAAAAAGAAATTACTAGAATAAGTTCTAGTACCATTTTCATTATTTTTATTAAATCAAAAGAATTAACATAGGGGTTTTTAACAGAAAGCCAGTAGAAGGCAATAAACAGTAAATAAAAGCCTTAAAAATTAAAGTTTTAAAATATAAAGTCCAAAACAAACCAAAATATGAATCTCCTGTCACTTTCTTTTTCCTTTTTTTAAAATTTTCTACTAATTCATGAATCCAGCAATTGGAAACCCAGTTTTAATTTATAGGACATGACAATCAGAGCCCATGGCAATATGGCTGCACAGGAGCAATGTTTTGTTGAATGTATTAATGTCATGATAAGCTGAATTACTCTATTGCTAATGAGGTTGACCTCTTCTGGTGTTATCACTAGCCAAGACAGTAAAGAAATTCAAATATCCCAGAATCACTCAAGACTTAATTTGAATTGAAATAGAGCAACTATAAAAATTGAATAAAAATTGAATTACTGTGTAAGACTGAATCAAATGTCTGAATCTGTGGGTAAAGGAGACTGCAAATCTTACAAAAGGGAATTGCTGTAAGGCAAACACATGATGACACATTAGTGTGATGGGTTACTCCCACATACTGCACACTAATTTCTTCCACTTTCGTTTACCTAATAGATTCTTTTAAGAAGCACCAACTCATAGAGTAGAAGGAGGAGGGACATGAGATGAAATCAGAATGGCACAGGCAGTTACTGTTCCTCTGAGTATCAGCAATAATAGTAGCTTCTTCAAGTGGATAAAGCCCTCCTCAGTTTCTTTCTTAAACACCTTTTCCTTCCTTAAACATATTTCGTGGTCTACTTTGACAATTATTATCATGGGTGGTCCTCATCCCAAGATCATGCATAAGAGCAATAGCAATTTAAAAGTTGGGTTTTTTCTTTCTTCCAGGTACAACTGAAAGTAACAAAATAAACATGAGAATGCATCTATAAATGTACTGTATTTTATCTTTTTCCTCTATAGAGGAATGATTTGTATGAAATTATTAATTTCTACTTAAATCCATCATAATATTTATCATAAGACTCTGATAAATATTATGAATAGTTGAAACTGATATCATAATGAGTTTGAATTTAATAGAGACAAAAGCCTACATAAGTGGCAGCATGAGACAAATTACTCAGATTAATATCATATTGTAAAATGTCCCATATGTGAAACTTTTGGTAGTTTGTATTTTTGCTTGTTGCTGTAAATCTACAGATCTAGTTCTGGGCTTGTTCCATTTAAATAGCTTTCTTATTTAGTATTATTTGCTTTCTCAACAAGTATAGAAAACTGTTCTGGAATACTGTTAGACTGATTATTTTCATAAATTCATATTTAAACTTTTCTAGAGTTATTCAATTTCTGAGAATTTAGCACAAAAGATAAGGAATAAGTCTTATTCACAGAAAAATTATTTCTGAATATGTTTCAATGACACATAAAATGCAATGATTTTCCCCACTTATTTGAGATATAACTTTCTGGAACATGGGTCTTCTGAGCCTGAAAAGAGAGGTATTTGAGTACAGATCTCCCTAAAACTATGACCCATATATTTTCAACAGCAAATAAATGTCCAGTGTTCCTGTAGAAAATAAAATTTTAAAAAAAAGTATTTTGCCATCTACATTAGACTTGTTAATTTTGATTTCCATTCTAATTTCAAAAAGGGAGAAAAAACTTGATAACACACCATCAGACTAGCAATGAAGTAAATAGTGACTGCAATCGTCAGTCTTATGTTATAAAAGCTATTGCAGGCAAAAAATTTAATCTAGAAAAGTGATGTAGACAGCCAGCAATTCTGATCCTCTTTCTGCAACTGTTAAAGACAAAATCCCTCTCACTTTTTATCTGTAGATTATTTTTATGATTAGTCCTCTTTTCAATGTCATACTTTGCTGAATATTAACCAAGATGCTTATGCAAAACCGCATTGAGATGCTACCTAGAACAGCTAACAGAAGTTAATAGTTTTAGAAGGTAAGCCAATGCGAACTCACATGACAATGAATCTGAATATCTTGTAATACCTGTTTCCTATGTAAAAAAAGCACTTTAATAATTGGCCTTACTGCAGACTTCAGTGTTACTCACAGTCTTGCTTCATGGCCTGAGGAAGTAGTTTTGGAAGCTCCTTATCGAGAGATAGATTTTGGAGGAACTTCACAGTTTTTCTGTTCAAACTAAAGTAGTTTCTAGACAGGTAATTTCCAAGAAGAAAGGAAATCTTTTCTTTCACAAAATTTGAAAGAAATTGAGGCCAAGGCAGAAAACACCTATTCCTGTCTTGTATTTTTTTTGACATAATATTCCTTTATATTTTAAATGAAATTGTAAAAGCTGTATAAGTATTTTTTGTAGCAGAAGAATGCTTAAAATTTGACCATAGGAAAATTCTGTGATTTTGATAAATAGCATTTATCAATTTATCAAAGTTGGAAAATTAATTTCACATACATTTGAAAGAAATACACTGTGATAATTTTTTCAGGCAATGCTATAAAAATCATCAAAGAAAGAAAATAAGAAAATATATTTGGAAATAAACCAGTAAAAATTTTAGTATGTTGCTCCTTATTTTCTTCTAGATTGCTCTACCAGAGATGTTATACTCCAAGCATAGATGTACACTGTTATGAAATACACAAGTTCTGGGGAAGGGTCTGCCTCATGAATCCTGTTTTCAGCTTCTATGAAAAAAAGGGTGTCAGGTGAAAGGAAATGGAAGTTCATGTATGCTTTAGTATCACAGTGGCACTGAAATAAAATCAGTTGAGAAAGACACACAGACCTCAAAGCTGATATATAGTTTTAAGAGATTGTTATAATGTACATTTTCTGTGTAACATCTAACAGTAATATCATATGACTGTGATCATTATGTGTTTAGTCTTAATCAGGACTTCAGAAGGAAGACAACAAATATTTGTTTCACATTTAATTTAATTTGAACAAATATAAAAATGACCAATTGAATAGAGTGGTGTGTCATGATGGAGAAGTAACAAATTACTCTACAGAATTAATATCCTCTTCAAACTAAAGTTGCTATAAAAGCCAAAGAACTTTGTGAAACATTGTGGATAACTGTTGCAGTGTGGTTTAATATTTAATAGATAACATATCATGCTATTCCATAGTCCAAAAGTGCACATTTTTTGACACATTCCTTTAAGTCTGTGCATTGTTCATAAATAAAAAATATTACTTGTTTTCCTGGAATTCAGATGTCCAAGAAGGAAAAGACAAAAATAAGTACTTTAATCTGTTTCACCTCAGCTTAACAAGCTGAGAGCTACAAAGCATAAACATTTAAAAAAATGTGCATCAACTAAAGAGTTAATGCAAAAGAGCATTGTCAAACAAAGCAAAGTAACACTGTCTATAAAAAATCTTGAACCTCCATTGCCTGTGTCTTTGGGCTATCATTTATACCTGTACAAAGAAAGTGTAGAGTGTAGTCATACCAAAAGGCTCACCTATTCCAAGTACGAAGTAGCAGTTTTTGGTCTCATTATGCACAAAAATATGATTCCAGGAAAGATTAGAATGAACTCCGTGAGAATTTTGGGACAACTTATGAATAGTTTCTAAAAGGTTTGCTTGGTTTTCAAGAAAGGTGGTAGAAATATTGTCACAAAATTTTCATTTCCAGTCTCAGAAATTCTAAAAATTTAATCAGGTGCAGAAATACAAATTAAAGCGTGTTAATAAAAATTATGCATATCTCATTAAACTTTGCTGTAATAATTTAAGAGACAAAGTGATTGAGACTACGCTACAGGGCATTTTCCATTAAGTACATTTAGGAAGCTCTAGGTTAAGCTCTTGTTTATGAAAGCTGTATGGAAGATATTTTATATTTCACAAAGTACTGCATCTATTTATCTCTTATAGAAGCAGTGACAAGGAGGAGGTCCTTCTTAATCTTCTTCTCATCAGCATGTATTAAAAACCTTTGCTAGCCATACTTAGGTATGATGTACGTTTCCTAAGTTTTCAGCGTTTCAGCAAAAGTGCCATGTGCTTTACAATGATGGTCATTAGTGCTACTTGCATATAAATGCTTCATACATACCTCATCCATGCAGATATTCATATATCAGTGTTGCACATGGATTTGGAACACCAATCCATTGAGCATCTTGTGAGCATCTTGATACAGAGGGTTGAAGCAAACATGCTTGTTATGATTCCCTCTGCCACCGAGGAGATTTGAATGTTCAGTTCCCATTAATTAGCATCCCCTGAATGCCTAACTATCTCAGCTTTCATCTCCCATGAATCTTTCAGGAAACGATATGAGCTTTGACACTGCAAACTTTAGTATGCCTAAATGTTCGTACATGGCAAGTGAAGTTCTTATATAATCTGATAAAAAGGTTAAAAATACATAATAATATGCAAAAAAGTTGATACTTCAAAGATATCAGGTATACTTGTTAGCAATATTTAGAATTACTCTGACAGCTTTCATCACTGTTACTCTCATACTAATTTTTTAAAATATTTTCCCTCCAAAGAAATGCAGTCAACTATGTTATAATTAACTTGGCTGCCAAATAATATTATATATCATCAGATGCTCTACCGGCCTAAGGTATCAAAGAGTGGCAGCTGTATTGTTCAGTGTTTAATCAGGTCAAAGCTGTGGCAACTTTAATTATAGTTATTGTCAAGATGCTGCTTAATGCTTGCAACAAACCTTGTCATATGTCAGCTCTTGAACCTTTTCTTTTAGTCATGTGTAAGTGAAAAGACCGTCCCTGTTAAATTTGACAGGCATGATTCTGTAACAAAAATTGGTTTATTGCTAGATAAATTTGGGGTAATTTGGACATGTAGGAATGAGAATAGGAAGTAGGCAAACATATTGAGGTAAAATGGAAAAAATCCTTACTCTTGTGGCCAACACAGAGGATAAGAAACAAGTGCAGCAAGTCACAGAATTTTTTCCATTTCTTTTTTAGAAAAACAGTTCCCCTACATACACTACACTATTTTAAAAGCAAAATATTATCATCTGTTATCTATCATGTATCATTTTAATGTATCCATCTGAGTCATCACACTATACTAGAAATGTAGACCTGTCATTCATGCCTCTGCCACCTGGCTCAAGAAATGAATCTAGCGGTCCTTTGCCCTGTTTTCCAATTTTTAATGTCTTGTTCTGTATAAATGTTACATTTTGAAACAATGTCTCATTAATTTTCCCACACTAATAGTTGGCTCATTCCCTGTTTTTCTCCAGATGTATCCACACTGTCTATTCTCCTTGGATCCCAAGGCTGCATCTAAATAAAACAAAATTACTATTCCCAAGGAAATGAGCTGAAAGGATAGTTGGCTTCGTAGTCTTCTCCCTGTGAATCTGCCACATCTTAAGGATGGATAAGGTTTCATTCTTTCTGTTCACAACAATTCTTCAACATTATCCTGGCATATATCATATCATGTCACAGGTATGCCTCCACAAGCAATGGTTGAGATGCATGCAGCCCACACTGTGGTGTTATGCTATGGAAAATGAGAGTAGTCTCATTATTTATCTGGCAAGTCTGTGTTTTCATAAGGAGTATTTGTTACAAGCAGAATCTCCTAAGATGTGTCAGAGTACCAAAAAATTATTTAGGGGTGTGGAGGCAAAGAAACTCCTTTGTCAGCTCAGTATTTTGCTATGGTTTCTTTCATGATCTAGTCTCCGTGCTCCGAGTATGATCTCCTAAGGAGTGAGTTGAAAAGCATAATCACTTCTCTCTAGATGCTGACAATGCCTCTGTGCTCAGAAGCCAACTGGGAGCTGAGCACAGGCTCAAGGCCAGAAGGGTCAGACCCCAGAGTGACCTTATGCCACTGTACCTGGGTGAGTAAGCTGAGCAGCTCAAGGAGTGGCAGATGGAGTGAGGCCAGAGTCCAGATCACCACACATATCTGTGGTCATAATGCAGGTCTGGGTCAAGTCATGAAGTCAAGCCACATTCCTGGGTTAAGTCCAGCTGCGGTAACTGGTATCAGAAATTACCTGGCAATTGCCAGGCCTGTCTACAGTGATGGAGCAAGACTGAGGCCGGGCCAAAAAGTTGGTCCACAGGTCAAGGCTCAGACCTAAAAGGTCCCTAGGCTGATACATGAATGGCTAGGACAGAGCTAGAGCCATGCACATGGAAAAAACCTCAGTCATGGACTGAAAATCCAGGCCCAGGGGCAGGAGTGCATCCAAGGCCTGAGGTCTGCCCAATCACTGCCCTATTCAGCTGGGCAGGGGAGATGAATTATAACAAAAGGCTCATGGATCAAGATATGGACAAGGAGAGATCACTCAATAATCACTGTCATGGGCAAAACAGACTCAACTTGGGGGAGTCAAATTAAATTATTTGATTTAATTTATAATCAATCATATTAGAGTGGAATAATGCAAAATAAAACCTAAATCCACTGTAGAGTCCTGTCTCCACAAGGCTGCAGGTCCTGCTGGGAGCCTGCTCCAACATGAGCTTCCCACAGGGTCACAAGCTCCTTTGGGCATCTACCTGCTCCAATGTTGGGTCTTCCACAGACTGCAGGTAGATCCCTGGTTCCCTATAGACCTGGAGCTACCCCTCCTGCTCTTTATTCACCAACCTTGGTGTCTTCAGATCTGTTTCTTGCATGTACTCACTCCAGATGCAGCTGACAGGGATTTCTCTCCCTCTCGAAGTTAACTGTAAATCATCTTCCTAATAATTCCAGAAGTGCCCTATGTACCTCACTGTAGGTACACATCGATGTCTATTCTAGGCATAAATTCTTTTCTCCCTCTGATGAAAACAATAAGACTCAATTCCCAGTAACATAAAGGCAAAACATGAAACAGAACTAAAAATCCACCTAGATGTCCATTTCCAAAGAAGAGCCATGATTCTTGGTGATTCATAGTAGTGCACTTTTTCCAAGGATAGAGTCATTGAGCAATAGAAAAGAGAGCAAACAGTATAAAAAACTGGTAAGGGAAGATATCTAAGTCATCTTGCCCTTTGTTATCACAGAATAATAGGATGATTTGGGTTGGAAGGGATCTTAACAATCATCTAGGTCCTATCCTGACATGGGCAGGGATACCTTCCAGTAGACTGGGTTGTTCAAAGCCCCATCCAACCTGACCCTGAGCAGTCCAGGGATGGGACATCCACAGCTTCTCTGAGGAACTCGTTTCAGTGTCTCACCACCATCACAATAAAGAATTTCTTCCTGATATCTCATCTAAACTCCTTTTTTCAAACTGAATCCATTCCCCTGTCCTATCACTTATGGCCTTGTAAAAGTATCCTATCACTTATGCCCTTGTAAAAGGTCCCTTCACAACTTTCTTGTCAGCCACCTTGAGTTACTAGAAGGCTACTGTAATGTCATATTGGAATCTTCTCCAGGATGAACATCATAAAACCTGCATTCCTTTCATGTGCAATCTTTCACAGGAATCTCAAAGCATCACAGTACAGACAGCTTGAGAGCTTAGAAACTCTTAAAAAAATTAGGACTTCTAACTCCTTTATGTTGCTTTTGGGAGTTAGAAACATAACAGTCAGCTTTGGAACATCATGGAAATATTAGTGTTTTTTCAATCTTTACATATGTATTGGTAGGATTTAGAAGGACAAACTCCTTTTAAATTTTTATTAATATATCACTTTTTTCAGTTTAGGGATTGAAATTTTCCTAGTTCAGTATAATGAGTGGAATTCATAGACACTAATGGTGGCCATTTGGAGAACATAAAGGTTTTACTGGAGCCTGAAAAGTTATTAAAAGAGATTATCTTGATCTGTTAATCTGTCATCATTACTATCTCTCTGAAATCAAATAGGTTATATTGCCTAGGTTTTGGAAGATAGTCATGGATAGGATGGATGTTTATCAATTATGAATCAATTAATTTATACTATAGCTGTGTAAATATTATGTTAAATACTTTGTCAGATTTTATTCTCTTGATGAATTTCCGGTAGATAAGTTCTCAGTTCATAGCTTCTAATTTTTCAGATAATTTCTACTAGAGAGTTATGATACACAAACGATTGGACAAAATAATTCAAATAAACGATGATAACAAATAACTTACATTTTTATAACATCTTTCATCTTGACTTTATATCCAGTATCTCAGTAATGCCTCATTTTGTGATACTTCAAGCATAAGCCATCCCTCACGTGTACCTTTTCTTAGTGCTAATCGCTATTTTGATGTGAAAGTAGGCAAGTAGACAGGCAGCTCTTTCCAGACTAAGAGAAAATATTAATGGTCTTTCAAAGAGAGGTCTTTTGTAACAAATTTAAGCAGACAGGTGATTATAACAGAACCATTTATAGAAAATTCTTGTTGCTTTTTACATGTCAGAGTGGCAGCTCTGCTGTAAGACACGTTGAGTATATATTAGTAGCAAACGCAAAGACTGGTCTTTGAAAAGTGTTATTTTCATTTTCCTTTGGTATGCTTTTATGTAAAATTTTATCAGAGATTATTACAAAATAAATAATTTGTATATCTTTATTATGTTATTTCTTATATTGGTGAATAATAAATATAATGTGAAAAAATGGGAAAGACTTCATAGTAGTATTATTTGCCCACTGACAAGAGAATTAGAAGAGTTACACAGATATACTAGTTTTCCCAAAAACCCCCATCAGTATTTTTACAACCTGGTATTTAAATATTTCATTATAAATAACCTGCTCCTTAGATGACAGCAACAGCACCAAAACACAGCAACTACAACAAGCAACAGAAACACAGACCTCCATTTCCAGACTGATCATAAAACAGAAATTGTGGCAGCAGATACTGAGTTAAACATCACATATTTTACAGCTCTATATTTAACATCTTTATCCTCTGGAAAGTTTTTTCCTTTGGTTATCTTGGTATTCAGATTGATCAGTCACAAATGAATGTATTGTAAACACTGAAGATTTTGCATAAAAATATTTAATCTATACTGCGTGTGATACAATGCAGAATGTTATAATTTAATGTAAATAGAATTGAAATCATGTATCAAATATTTTTCTTCTTTGAACTACTATGATATGTAAACTATTAGTAGAAGAAACAGTAGTCATTTAGATATGGATCACCCAAAAGTAATAATGCCCCAATTCTACCTTCGCTGAAGTCAGTGGTAAATTTTCATTATAAGTAACAGGAAGAGAATTTGGCCAGTGTTTTGAGAACTCCATATTTGGGCTAAGTCTTGTTCAACTGCTTAATTAAAATTTCTGCTTCTTTTCTACTTGGTTATTATTCCTATGGTGAGCTTAATTGCTATATGAACAGTGCATTTTCCTGGAGAAATTTATTAGTTTTCAGCTGAGAAGCATTCACTTGTTATACACAGTTTGTGGTAAGTTGTGTTAAGCAGTACCCTACTTCTATGCACATGGCTCATATGATGAAGTCTGTAGTGTGAAACTATATAGAGCAATTAGTTTTTGCTGTCATTAAAACCTGACAGTAATATCTTTCTTCATTCAGATGCTGAAAACTCCCTCTACTTGCTTGGCTAAGTATTATTATGGCACTGCATGATGCTCTGTATGTGGCTGGCAATTTTCAGAGGCTATGCAACTTTCACACTCCATACATGTACAACATTCCATCCCAAGTTTATACTGAAAGCGTTTGGTTTTGCAACTTTTTTTTTTTTCCCCGGTATCAACCCCAGAAGGAATAATTATGATCATAATTATAGGCAAGAAAAATTGCAATGATTAATATATCTGTCAAATACAAGAAACATCTTTTACAGGTTTTTTCTGTCTGTTATGTATTGAATCATTAAATATGCTTGCTTTTAGTCTTTAGTACTTTACAGAAAATGTAATAGTTTTTCCTTTTATAAGGTACAATTCTGATATGCTCCACTTTCCAATAACTTGTTTAACTGTGCATCCTCATCATTAATTTCAAAAAAGTCTACCAACCCCAAAAACAGTTGGAGGAGTGAAGGAGAAATAAATTGACACACAGACACATTTTCTCAAACACAAGATGCTCAACCATTCAGATGGATAGGGAATGGAACCAGTATATCTATTTAGTCATCATCTCTCTGATGAAATATGGTGTTGTTTCAACAGTGTATGCTACACAGGTGAATAATTCTAGACTGTAGGACACAAGACTCAAATACTCCCTTCTTTACAGAATTATTGTATTTATCAATTTACCTTCTGAAAATACACTTATTTACCTTCCTACTTTCTTCTTTCAGACCCCAATACAGGCACAATTTGATAATTGCCGTTGTGTGGGGTTTTTTTCTTCAAGATATTTTAACAAAATGTTTCTATGTAGATATTTCTTCCTCCCTCTTAAGATGCCATTCAACATATTGAATGCTGGAAAGACAAATGTATATTATACCATAGGAATATTAATACAAAGTATGTTTTTGCTTATAGAAAGATTGCTACTTATGTTTTAAGGATCATATTTTGACATGTACTTTGTTTTCTCATACCTAATGACCATAGAAAGATGTAGTTTTTCTTGTATTTTCTTTTCTATTTTATGTCTTCATTACACCACACTGTAACATCAAATTCTCTGTTTTCACATCACAACTATTCTTCGGGAAAAAAAACTTACTAAGTACTTGTAAAAATACATTTATTCCTGATGTTTGAGTTTGACTTAAAATGTCATCTTTGTGTACCTTGATTTCAAGACGTTGAATTTCATGCATGTAAGAATATCTACATTTCCTTCTGTTTCTTTTCTGCATTTAAGTCATGTTTTTAACAGGAGCTGTTCTGAATCATTTTTTCAGTGAAAAAAATTGGTATCTTAGTTACCTAAGAGAAAAAAAGTATTTTTGTGAGTTTCTAATGTGTGGAATTGTGTATAATACACAATTTTAAGTCATATGTTCCTTAGTCATTCTGATAAAGTTTCTAGTTTTAGAAAAATAAAGGCAGCGGGGGTCAAAATGCTAACCCAGTAATGTTTTCAAAGTCATGTGGTTTATTCAAATCCATGTACTTTTCTGACAAAATCCACAAAAGATTCTTATTCTTTACAAAATTATACAGGTATTATACCTGTTCTCTAAGTGCATGAGAGCAGGTTAAATACTTCTCTAGCATTTTCAGGAAATGGACAGCTTAGTAGGTACAGCTCAAGGGGAGGCAAAGACAACTAAAAGGCTATTATGTGGATTAATTCAAAAAGTCATTTTAGCCCTTGGAAGATATCCCAGTGTCCTAGAATTAGGCAATGACAAAGTTGAGCTTTATGTCTCTTGTGTGCAATCAGTTACTTCTCCACCTTTCAGCTGGCACTGCGTGCCCTTTGGCTATTACTGAGCATGTAGCTGAGTTTTAACTCATTACTGTGATAGCAACTCACCAGCTGACACCGGAGGCCCTGTGCTTAAATGGGCACCTCCACTGAATTCTAGTGGGATTCCTTTGTTGTGAGGGAGCATGGATCAGAGAGAACAACCTAATTGCTCAGCAGCAGCAGTCACACTGAGTCTGTATGAGAGAACTTAGGTGATTGACTCGTGCCAGTTGTCTGAAGAAATGGGCAATATGACTAAATACTTTAATGACTCTTTTAATAATAAAATTTTAGTATGGCTAGGGAGGATGTGAGAAAATTGGGAAAATTAAAATGACCTAGAAATATTATTACAAACTAGTCTTGCACTCTTCCTGGAAGTTACTTAGTAGTTCTACTTTGTCAACTCAGGTTTATGTTTTCATTTAAACCAACCAGATTGATGCAAATATAAAGTAATATACTAGAAAATAGGCTGCCAACTGTCTTTAGACTAAAATCCCAAAACCCAACCAAAAAGACCCACCTCAGCTGTGATAGTAGAGTCTATTTTGGCTTCTCAGTAACTCAATTATTTTACACTACTTGAAATATTTTTCATGTATTTTATATCTCCATTTCACTATGCCATTTGCCCTATTTGTTCTTATTAGTTTCACTCTCATTAGTCAAGGATATTATTTGCTTTTATTATAGATATCTGGACTGAGCCTCCTCTATAATACCTTGCTAGGATATTTTTGTATAGAATGGTGATAGCTCCTTGACAAAAGGACATTCTTTTTTTATGCAGCATTAAACACAGAGGGTCTTTTCCTGTTTTACATCCAGGTTTGTCTAGAGTTCCTTGGTGACTTAATGACATGCACCGTGCACATGAACAGAAAGGAAAGATTCCAGATTCATGCAGAAGTGTTTGGGGTGTGTATCTCAGAGCAGAGTACAGCACTGGATTGGAGGACAGTAATAGTTAGTGATCAGGTAGTTGGACTAGATGACCATTGTAGGTTCTTTCCCCCTGAAATTTCTGTCCTATTCTAGTCTAGTCTAGTCTACTCTATTCTAGTCTATTCTATGCTATGTTATTCTAAGTAAATATAGGTAAACCCAGGGTGGAAAATAGTGCAGTGCTCAGGCCAAATACAGAAGTGTATAACTAGGAAGAGGTCTCTCTCTAGAACCCAGAAGTTTTAGTAGTAGTTGGCTTTTCAGAACTTGACATTTTAAGTAAGAATGGCTTTTTAAATTTCGCTAACAGATCAATAGAAAATGCCCTGTAATGTCGCAGTTTAGCATTATTTTAGGAAAAATAAAAATGTTTTGGAACATTTTGTAATCCAATTTATTACTTTTCTGCATAATTTCAGTTACAGTAAAGCAGACAGCAAGAGTGAAGAAACTGAAAAAATACTTGAGGTCTTTTAATGTGTGTTTTTACATTCTGCTTTGGTTATAGTGAAAGTATTCCCCAGTAGCATAAAGAAATGAACCGCAGTGCAACTAAGCATGGGATAAAGTGTGACCAATGCCATTCTTAAACAAGTGAAGTAGCAACCTCCACCACAGAATCACAGAATATTCTATGTTGAAATGGACCCAAAGGACCATTGAGTCCAGTCTTGAGTGCATGGCCCATAGAGAGATACCAGTGTAGCTCTTAACTCTTGCCTCTCAAGGCATAACTCATAAACTCATATTGTGAGTTTAAGTACCTGAGAAGACTGCAGTTTTCCACAGAAACTATTTTATTTGTTTTGGTTTCTGTTGTAGGCATTTTTTTTCCACCAGCTCTCAATATGAATATCAAGCTACATAAAATTCTGTATAAAACGAGTGGTGATAATCATTCACTTATTGAACTGTAGGAAAACTATATGACTTATTCTACTTTTTCATGTAAAAAATTAATGCTTGATAAAAAATTAAAATATTAATTTAGAAAATTATCCCATTTAAAATTAAATTTAATGTTTGAAAATTCATGAAATCAAACCATCTCAAGACAGTGTCAGTTATCCCCCGATAAGAAATAATAGGAATACTGTCATAGGGGAATAGATCCTGCAAATTTCATTCATGCACCTAGGCCCACAGAAACCATTGAAACTATGCACAAAGTGGGGTGATTAATGTGAGAAATGCTTGCAAGATGAATCACTTCAGGTGTGTTGTTACTTTTCACAGTTAACTTTGAAAAAAGAGAAAAAAAAGCCATATTTTAAATAATATCGTACCACAATTTAACTGAAAGTTAAATCCTTGGAAACATAGATCTGGTAAAATTGATGTTGAGTTGGTACAATAGATTATTCCTGAAATGCAGTTTTGACACCAAACATTACTTTGCTGGCAATTATTAGGCTGTTTTTATTTCCATCTACATCCTCTTGCCATCTGGATGGTATTTAATTTAGTGTGGAGGTGAGCCAAAGTTAATTAATCTAAAGGTACAGACTCTACTTCTCCATGAGATTTGCATGGAATTCCAGGAAAAGGGGAAGTTCCCTTTAGGAAAAGCAGTTCTGCATCTTCCTGAATCAATTGAATTTGTATGGAATAGGAAAGATTTTTGACCTCTTCTTTTATGTTGTGGTACTACTGGGATTCTATTAGAACAAGAGTATGTGCACTTGCATGGTTAGTTCAAAGGGGATGGGAAGAGAAAAGAAGGAGATATGGAGACAGGACTCTGAAATTCTTAGTTCTTATGTCTGGCCATCATCTGGCTTCCAAAATGCATTGTCAAAATATGAAAAAATTATGTAATTCCTAAACAAAACTGAAAAAGCATTTCTTATCCACTTACCATGGTACCTGTCAACTTCCCAAGGTTTTATGGTTTGTTTTCTCAAATCATGAAAATGAGATGATTTGTAGTTACCAAAAAAAAAAAAAATCGAAAGAAGTTGTAAATGTTAAGACTAAAAGGCAAAATATGATCCATTAAAACAGTTAAGATTTGTTTTACTCCTGTCTCATTCTTATTGAAGGATAGTTGTAAAGAGTACAAAAATAGTTGAGTCAAAAAGTGTGTGTATATTGGGAGAAAAGAAAGAATGGCACAATCTTGGCGAATTTGGAAAATGTCACATGAGGTTTCATAGTGGAACTCCAAATACACATTGAGCTATTACTGCTAAAACATTAAATTTGTTTATCAGGAACAGAATTATGTATTGATAAATTTTAAGAATTACATCTGCTGAAATGATAAACCAAATTACAATTACACTAGGAAAAATTTAAAATATACGAGTCTATCAGTGAAACAGAAAGGATACATGACAGGAAACTCAGGAGTAAAACTGTGTGGTCTCCATTACAAATTTAAATGACTGTGCAGCATCCTGTCTTAAATCATAGAAGTGATTCTGATCTCTGTAGTAATTACATGTTATTGACTTCAGTAAATTTTCTTCAGATTTGCAGAATTGTCAAACAGCAAATATATGCTATAGCTTTTGGGAAGTAAGTTTTACTTTTGAGGTTGAATATCTAACCAACCTAAAGCTTAAGGTGTTGGTAAAAAATCAATAAATAATTAAATAAACATGAAGATGTAAGAAGAGGAAGAAATAGTCCAGCATGATTACTGGGATCATAAGAACATTGCAAAAGTCAGTGAATTTACTATGCACCTGGGATTTGGAAACAGTGCATGTAAGGATAGCAATGAAATTACAAATGATAATGCTACCAAGAAAGCTACTGAAATAAACTGCAAACAACTTACAAGTTCATGGATTTTGCAATTCAATACGTCCTAAGGGAATAGTTTCAGAAGTGAACATTGAAAGTTTAACACCAGGCAGTGTGGAAATAAGCATTTCACAATTTCTAACACTTGATTTAAGCTGCCTTGTGTAAAGGATTTATGTTTCTTTTTAAGATTGCATTATATCTGGCAGCAATAATAACAATAAAAACATTGAAACCTGTAAAATATTTTCTTTTGGAAAAGAAGTTCACATTAATAAATGATTCAGCTCTTGGAAAGCAGTATGTTTATCAGTATCAACAATAGACTGACGGCAGAATGAGCAGAAAATTTCACTGGAATAAATCAGTGACAAGCTTTCCTAAACCTGGTAAGTTTTTATGGAATAATCTCAAACAGACACAACAATTTTTATAGACACAAAATTGCTTTACTTCAATATTTACGAAGTAAATTTTTGAAGTCAGTATGAGTATTGCTGTTTTTTTATTATGACATAAACTTTTCTTTTTCTTTCTTTTAAGGTGCATTTGGTAACTATTAATCTTAGAGTGTCTTCATTTCAACTGGTTTCTATTACTATTACTGAAAGTTGCAAGAGATCAAGGATCAACTGACAGCTAGAATATTTTTTCACTAGAGATAAAATTATATGGATATATAATGAATTTGTAAAAGCAGTATCACCAGTGATATTTTATGTAATTCTGTAGCATAAAGACTTTATGTCTTTCAGATCAAGAACTTTTTTTTGATTGGGGTGTTTGCAGCTCTTTTTTTTCAGAGAATCACAGAATATGCCAAGTGGAAAGGGACCCACAAGGAGTCCAAAACTTGGCCCTGCATAGGACCAGCCCCAAGAGTCACACCATGTGCTTGAGAGCATTGTTCAAACACTTGAACTCTGCCAGGCTTGGTGATGTGACCGCTTCCCTGGAGAGACTTTTCCATTTGAACGTCTTACAGTTGGTGATTTATATTTCCTATTGTGTATAGAAGTATTTGTAGTTTCTTTGCAGTCAAAGAATACCTTGCCTTTAGTTGTCTCTTTTTAGTATTTGATTACTTCATTGGTAACTTCCTCATTTTCACCACCCATTTAAATGTCATTGCATTGAATGTACAATTTAATGTTTTATTTATTGTAACTTGGTAATGATTTTTTAACATATGGGTAGTTAGAATAGTAAAATTAATGTAGCACCTTACCTTGGGAGCTGTCACTGAGCTACTGTTTTCATAGGACTTTTATTATATTTTCTGTCACTAAGGGGTTTTATTGTGGCAGTTATACAATAGTCTCCTACTGAGATATTCTTTCAGCACTTGTTCCACTCTGGATTTAGAGTGTTCAGTAGCCAGATCTGTACATTAAAGGTCATTTTTTATGAATGTCAGGAACCAATACAGGCATGTGTACATAAGTACCTGCAAAGAAAATGCCACTTACTAATAAAGATGTTTTTATCTTGAGCAACGATATGTTAGGAAATTAGTTTTAATATCCAGGACATTTTCTCTTCACCAGGTATTTCCACATTGTATTCTACTAGTCTTAACAGTCCAGTTACAAGGACATGGGGAAATTTTTTAAATAAAATTCTCCATATATCCTTACAAAGAGTAAGATTCTATTTATCTGTGAGTGTTCATGCTTGACTGAAGGATCAGTTTTTAGCCTATAACAGATAATATGGCTAAGATGCAAAAACAGGTAACGAGCCAGGGAGTGTTTTTTCAAAATGTTCATATGCCATTTTTTCTGCAACAAAACATTTAAAATCACAATGTTATAAGTGAACAATGAATGTGGATACAAAAACTGTATTAAAAAAATATTTTGTCTTTATTTCTTTTATTTTCAGTACAATTTTACCATAGGTTCTATAGTAACAAGACAAATGGCATGATTCTCTCTTTATTTACTTTTATTTCATGCTGGTTCATCTTCTTTGACTAATGATTATATTATAAACACATCATAGCTAAATGGCAAATCAAGTTCCATAAGTATGAAGTTTATTGTATTTTATCAGAATGTTTTGAGGAGGCTACTTTCACTGCATTAAGTAAATTCATTTTCCAAGTGAACACAACAGTTATTTAACAGCTCTCAGGAATACTAGATATCAGTCTGGTCCTGACATGAAGATACCATTTTTGTTTAAAGCTTTCCTCTTCCTATAGTGCCAAGTAAATTGCAAAGAGCAATAGATTTAAAATCTGGCTAAGATACTAGAGATAATTAAAAAGACATCTGAATGAAATCACTGAATTTAGGACTTCAGTGAGCTAACAAGCCTCAGGAGGGACTCACTAAAGATAATGCTGAATTGAGAAGTGGAAAATACCAGCAACCAAACAAAAGTAATAAAATTCTGATATTTTAAAAAAAGCAGAACTCTCTTAGTGGGTAAAGTGTTCATACTTATGTCTTCTGTTAGATTAAACAGATGTATTGTTAATTCTATTGTCCAGTAAAATATGAACAAAAAATTAAACTATTCAGATACTTTTAGTGCGTTCACCATCACGCTTTTATGTACAGAGTTGTGATGGCATGCTAGACTAACATTCTAAAAAATAGCCCATCCTTGTACAGAAACAAAGTAACACACTAGATAAGTAAGGGAACAATGACAACAAGATAGTATTTTCAGCCAAACAGTTCATTAATATTTTCTATTTCTCAAACCAGCTTACTAGCAAAGTTGAGATCTGGACATAAGCAGAGCAGAATGGAAATCCAGCATTGCGTGAAGCAGTAAATTAGGCTATTTCTTCATAACATTTCATAATATAGTATAAAACATACTTCCAGTTAAGGATTTACAGATAAAGCCAGTCTCTTAATCCAGATGAGAGAACTGGCAGTCACCATGAAAGCAGAGATCATTATGGGTACATTGTGACTTCTTTTGTGTTCCTATCTAAGAGGAAATAGAAAGATTGTCTTTCTTACCTTGTACTTTGCTTAGCGATATTTTTTTCTGTTAAAATTTGGATGAAGGAGTTGAAGACCTACAGCAACTGAGGGTAACATGACATGCCCTTAACAGGCCAAAATAAATAAAATTATATTTTAAATCAAAACTTTTCTCAAAGTATTTTAGGGAATTTGCATCTATTTTTATGTAAAACACTACTTTTTTCTCTGTTATCTCTTCTGGAACCCATGTGTGGGATGCAGGAATGTATTAACATTTTCTCATGCTACTATTAGGAATTATTTGGTTTCATCTGAAAAAGTGTGAAGAACTTATTAGATTATTACATTTAAGGTGATGAATAGAGTGTTATGCATTAATTTGGCTCTTTTAACAACGGGAGATCAGGTACCATTTAACTGACAGACACTTTCTAATACCTAAATACTTAAGCTCTGTTCCAGATTAAGTTATTTGGGAAAAATCTTGCATCAGTTAGAGCAAAGTCTCTGTGTAGACATAGCATTGCTTTCAGACAGTCATCAGTGTCTGAACAGCCTTTTGAATGCCTCTCAGAAGTAATCTCTTGTGCAAATACAAAGGTGTCTCTGATGGCTTGCATTAGCTTTCTCCTTTTGGTATCACTCTGTTTTTTAGGTTCACCAAGGCTTGTCCTGAGGCACATTTCTTAGTCTTGTGTTAATATTAGTTCCACTTACAGAAGGCTGACCAAGGAGGCCATTTGAACCTCCTATTGCCCCAAATTTTACAGCAAATAACTATACTGAGTATTCAGAGATTGTTTTTTTTTTCCTCATCTCAGTAAGAGTACTCACATGTAGTGAAGACATCCATCAGATTTAGTTAGGTCTTGATTAGCCTGCAGGAAAAGTAATAAATATCAGTAGAAGGGAGATATAATTCCTGCAATACTGACTTACCAAATAAACAAATAAAACTTACTTCTGCATTAATAAATATCACTTATTATGAAAAGAGATATTAAGATGATGTCCAAGAATTTTATTATAAAGTCTGGCTATTATATGTTTGCAGGAACTACTATGAAATCTTTAATCTTTTATTTTGAATGACTACATGATGGGGTTTTTGATTTGGAAAATAAAGATGAAGTATGCAATTGAGAAATACGAAACTAAGATCTAAAGTCAAAGTCACACCCGTAAAAGATCCATGGAGAAACCTAAATTCCCAAGGAATCTAAAAATACTAGATGAGCAATGACATTACAACCATTGAGAGCTTACAGAATTTCTCAAGTCTCAAAAATGCAAAGCAGATCAATGCCAACAAACCTATATACCAGTATCATTCACAAAAAGAACCTGACCATTTTCCTAACTCATGTGTAGAGTTTGAGCCTGTATAGGTGCTCTGAACAACTTCACAATTTCTAATGTGAGAATCCAGGACTTGCCTTTCACAACTATGCACTCAAATTCCAGGCTACAGAAACATCTGATTCTGTATAGTACACAAGCATTTTTTGTTGTAAGTTTTACCAAAGGCAGGCATCACTGTTTTTCCTTTTTAAACTTCAGCACAGGAAGATCGGATGCCAAAATTTGCCTTGATAAAGTCCATTTGACTCAATGAGATTACTTTGACTTAAATTAAATTTTGCTTACAAAGCTGGAAGAAGCTTATACACCCTCATAACCTACATTTCCATTGCACAGTTAAATTGACCTTCAAATGTAAGCCTCTTTGTAAACCTGAAATTCTCATGAGTGCCTGGTATGCACTGGTGCCTCATGGCAGTGTTTTGTGCTATAGAAATAAAGCAAATGTCCTTCTGGGAGAGAGGGGTCCTTGAAAGCAGCACCATCTGTACCCTGCATCACAACCACCTCTGTTAAGAGGAAAAGAAGGGTAATTGTAATAGGGGACTCCCTTCTAAGGGCAATGGAGGGCCCAGTATGTAGACTGGACCCAACTCACAGAAATCCTGCTCTCTCCCAGGGGTTTGGGTAAGGACCATTAGTGGAAAACTCTCCAGTCCTGTAAGGCCCCTTGGTTACTAGCTATTACTGGTTGTTCAAGCTGGCAGTGACAAAAAAGCAGAGAGAAGTCCAAGGGCAATCAAAAGAGACTCTAGGGCCTGGGGACTCTTGGTTGAGGAATCAGGAGATCAGCTAGTGGTTTTCTTCCAGTAACAAGGAATAATATTGATGGAATAGGGCAGATCTGTCAGGTCTGTGTGTGGCTCTGAGACTGGTGTAAGCAGAAAAAGTCTGGGTTTTTTGACCATGGGATAATCTATTCAATGCCTGGTGTACTGACACCTGATGGGATCTAGAGGGGAAGAAGAGCCCCTCTAGAGGGGAAGAAGATTTCTAGCACAGGATGATTGTTGATGGAACTTTAAACTAATTTGGAAGAAGGAAAAAGAAAATACCAGGCTTGCAAGTGAGGAACAGTGGGGTGGTGTGTCAAAACTTGAGGAAATGAGCACTAATAGGATCCCTCAACCTGCATCATGAGAAGCTGGCTACAAAGTACTGCTCCTGAAATGTTTCTATTCTAATGCATGCAGCAAGAATGAGCAAGACAAGCTTGAAACTTTGACCCAGTCCCAGATATTTGATATCAAATCAAAGCCTTCTGAGGAGCAGATGAAATCACTTGGTTTATTCAGCCTGGAGGAGACTTAGGGGAGACTATTGCAGTCTACAACTTTCTCATGAGGAGGAGGGGCAGACACTGATCTCTTTATTATGATGATCAGTGACAGGAGCCAAGGAGAACTGGAACAGGCTCCCCAGAACTGGAACATGCTACCAAGCCTGTCTGAGTTCAAGAAGTATTTGGACAATACATCCAGGCACTTGGTGTGATTCTTGACGTATACTGAAGAGGGCAAGGAGTTGAACTCAATGATCATGATGAGTCCCGTCCAATTCAGTTTATTCTGTAATTCTATGAAATTAGTAATCCAATATCACTGTTTCTCAGAAACTTGCTGGGGAAATATTCTGTTCTAGGCACATGGGAAAATGCTGCAGCACCACAGTTCAATTCCCTTGGGATTAAAATAATAAAACCCGAGTTTTATTATTTTAAATTATATAATTTGACCGAGTTTGGTCAAAACCAAACATGTGTTGTTCTTCAATGAAAACATCACTTATATTTTGTCTGTGATTATGATGGTGGAGAAAAAGGGTGGCCAAGGTACTGGTGGTGCTGGGCCTCAGAGATGACCTTTGCAAGAACAGGTTGGGTCTGCTCCCTGCCAGAAACAGAAAATTCCAGCCATTTCCAGCCATTTCCAGCCATTTCCAGTGAGTTCTATAACAGCCCACCACAGCAGACATGTCAGCCTGGTAGCACTTCTGTGAAGGTTTTTAAGAAAGAGAAAAAACCCACCTAGGCAAAGGTGGAGGGAAAAGAACTCAGTGTGGAATGGTGAACACAAAGCTCAGAGAAGGAGGTGGAGAAGGTACTGCAGATGCTAGAGTGTTTGCCTGTAGTCCACAGAGAGGAGCAGATAGCCATGCTGCAGGTCATGAAGGATTCCATGGTGGAGCAGGCAGGCATTTCCTGAAGGATCTTCAGTGTGTGGAAGTCCACACAGAAGGAGTCTTAACCTGAAATACTGTATCTCAAGGGAGGGACTGCATGTGAACCAGGGGAAAAGTATGAGAAAGGACCAACAGAGAGGGACAGTTACATACTGAAAACTGCCTTCAGTACTCCATTCCCCAGTGCTGCCAAAGGTAGGGACAGTAGTCAGAAATACCATGTTGAGAAGGAAACCAGCTGAGCCTGGGGAAGACAGGTGTGTGATAGAGGTAAAATTTTTATAGATTTTTTTTTTTGGGGGGGGGGGGTGTTGGTGTTTGGTTTTTTGAGTTTTTTGGAGGTTTTTTTGGTTTTTTTAAATATTTTGCTCCTGAATATACTTTGGCAATAAATACAATTATATTTTCCCTTCTCAAGTCTGTTTCCCCATGACAATCATGGGTAATCAATCTCACTTTATCTAAACCCATAAGCTTTCTCATCCTATTTTTACTCTCCATCCTGAGGAGGCACATGAGTGGGAGAACTGCTGAGTGGGTAACTGGCTGCTGGACAAGACTAACTCTATTGTAGCTAAGTGGCAAACTATTACTCAAATTAGATCTAAGAGCTCTGTGTGTGGTGTAGACAAATGTTACTGGTATTACATGCCAGGGCTGCCTTCAGTTAAAATGTGCCACCAGAATAAGTAATAATTAGGATACGTCAGGATAAAGAGGGAAACATCTTAATCTTTACAGGATGATTCAAAACAAAGCAAAGATACAGAATCATTTCTGAAAAGTATAACACAATCCTTTAAATATGGACTGTTATATAACAAACTGAATTCAATCCCATTAACTCGGACAAATATATTTTCTAGATCAACCTTACAATCATTTAAAATAACTTGAGAAATTTTGTATGTGTTGTTTTTTTCATTTCATTTTTTTAAAAAACAGATTTTGTTATAAGTCAAAGATGGTAGCTGGCATAAGCACTGATAGCACATACTTTAGTGTAAGGAAGCTTCTAAGCATAATTATTTCATTTCCACTACAGCCACACTCTAAAAAGACTGTATATTTATTACTGAATATTTTTTTTAGCCTGAAATAAAAATATATCTGAAATCTGAACAATAATAACTTCAGCAGGTATTCCTGGCTTGTTTATAATTTTTTATACTTTTTTTTTTTACTATCTCTTCAGGGACTATGTCCAGTAGTGGTTTCTGCACCACAGGGTACATTATAAACAACATCTGCCCACAGTTACAATTAAACTACTGAAATGAGAATTAAGAGAATCTCTTCAAGAAAGAATTTCATACTTTATAAAGTATTCTAATGGGACCATAGTATATACAGATAAACAGAATATGTAGGTTTTTTGGGAATAGAAGTGGTTTAGCACATGAATTTTGAAGGGGGGAGAAATAAAGAATATAAGCATTGAAACTTGTAACAAGGTATATATAATTTTAGGGCTTAGTGTATGTGTTTATAACTGAAATATTATTTACCATTGTCAACTATTAACTCAGAGAACATATTAATTCTGTGTAGGATGTTTCTCATACTGGCTTTCTGAAAATGCTTTGTTTGTGTTGTTTCAACATATACAAAATCCAGCTGCTTTGCCAGTAGAAAGTGCTCAAAAGTTGTCCAGCTTCCAAATGTTACTGGTAAACTGAGAAATGTTAACAGGCTTTGTTTACTCTGTAAGGTATACTAACTTGCACAAAAATCCTACTGCTGGGAGATATTTAAACATGTTTTTAATTGTCTGTAACACCTGCAACAGCTCATTTTATTGTTTTCAGCTATATTATACATTCATTTTTTCAGAAGGTATTTCAAAATGGTATCTATAGGTATGGTATGTATGGACTTTCATGATAGTACTTTCAAAGATGTAAATGTTTGTTAAATTATTTCAACTAGATTTTTTTTTCCACAAATTGGGTTGCATGGAGAATAAAGTAAATGGCAGGACTATTAAAGATTTATCCAAATCTTTGCAAAACTGTGAAAAAGCCAAGAAATAAACATAAAACTTTAAAGTGGTAGAGCAGGGCCAAAATTGCTGGTGACATTTCTTAAATTTAATCTTAGATGCTTTCTTAATTATCTCAGTGTATTATGTCTATATAGATATAGCAATTTACCTCAGAAATATTTGGGAAACATAGGCCCTCATTCATATTAAAAACTAAATCAATTATGGTGCAATTTTAATATTAACAATCTGCTTCTACAAGAAAGAAGTAAGATAAGAGAAAACTCTTACAAAGAGAAAAACTTGGTTAAAGCACGCTATAGTCCATCCAATAGAGCTATAACAGACAAATCAATAGAAATGGATAATAGACTACTAACTCAAAGTTCCTTTAATAGCAGTTCCACCCCTACTTTTCAATAGTGAGTACTGAAAACAATAGTAATTGATAATGTAAACTAGAAGTGTCAAACACAGGCAATATCTTTTTTTACCCAAGAAATGTTTGGCATCATCAATTCTTCTCTTCAATCAACCTCCAGTAATTTCTCTAAACACTTTTGTAGTTCCCTGAGTAGAAATAGCACATATTCTATTTTCCAGGTTTTCATTGTGATGGGAAGGGAGTCACTTCTGAAGTACAGCCTGCTGTAGTCCTGGGTTTTATTTGGATTTGTCTGCTATAATCCATGTGTATTTTTTTAACAATTATTTTAGAATCACTATGTGTTGGGAGAAAAACATTGTTACTGCATTGGTTTACTTTTGTCCATATACTTAAATCATCATTCTTTTGTGACCATATGACTCATGGTTGACACTAGAAGCAGATGAGTAAATTATGAATTCTCAATCCAATGTGGTATTTATGAGGTTCTTTATTTTTTATGTGCTGACAAACATTGATCAGTATAGAAATGAATGCACTGGAAAGATGAAATAATCTGTAAATTGTAAAGATATGATTCTGAGAAATCATATCAATATATAGAAATATATTAATTGATGATGTAGAATTTTTATTTTGTTGAAATATGCTTCTACTATGAATTGTGGCAGAGAATAGAAAAAGAAGAATTAATCTGAATTAGCAGTTACATAGCACTGGGGGCTATGTCAAGGCATGCAGATAACAAGGAGGAGCTATACAGATAGCTAACACAGCTTCAAAAAGGGTGAATCAGGCCTGGCTAATCTAGTGGCCTTCTACATGGTCTGACTGCTTTGCTAGATAAGTGAATACCAGCTGATATCATCTACCTTGACTTCTGCAAGGACTGATACAGCATCCCTGTCTTTAAAGTGGAGAAATGTGGGTTTGATGGGTGGATCCTTTGATGGGTAAGAAGCTGGCTCGATGACTGCATCCAAAAAGTTTTGGTTAAGGTCTCAATGCCAAAGTGGAGATCAGTAACAAATGCTGTCCCTTTGGGGTCTGTACTGGGACTGGTGCTGGTCAGTATCTTTATTAACAACATAGTGAGATTGAGTGCAGCCTCAGCAAGTGTTTGGATGACACCAAGCTGAGTGATGCAGTCGATATGCCAGAGGGAATGTGTGTCATCCAGAGGGACCTTGACAGACCAAAGAAATAGAACACTGTAAACATCATGAAGTACAGCAAAGCTAAGTGCAAGGTCCTCCAAACTGGGTCATGGCAATCCCCAGGAGCAGCATAGAGTGAGGAATGAATGAATAAGAGAAGCTCTGTGGAGGAGGACCACGGGGATAGTGGCAGGTGAAAAATTAGACATGAGCTAGTAATGTGGACATACAGCCCAGAAAGCCAAATATATTCAGTGCTGCGTCTAAAGAAGTGTGACAAGCAGGTCATGGGAGCTGATTCTTCCCCTCTACTCTGCCCTCATGAGATTCCACCTGGAGTATTCCATCATTTTCTAGAGCCCTCAGTACAACAAGGACATGGACCTGCTGGAGGGAGTCCAGATGAGGGCCATGAAGAGATCAAGGGACAGAAGAGTCTCTCCTATGAATACAGTCTGAAAGAGCTGGGGTTGTTCATCCTGGAGAGGTCTCCAGAGAGACCTTATAGCAGCCTTTCAGTACTTCTAGGAGGACCTACAAGAAAGCTGATAGGAAAAGGAGGAGAGGATTTAAAGTGAAATATGATGGATTTAGACTAGATATAAGGAAGAAATTCTTAGAGTGTGGGGAGACACTGGAACTTGTTGCCCAGAGGAATTGTAGATGTCAAATTCCTAGTAGATGTCCTACTTCCTATTGCTTCTGTTACTGCTTTAACTACTGTTCCAACTAATTCCTAACTGAACAGGTGAATTAAACTCAGTTTACCAATCAAAATCTGCATAGTATTAAAAGGAAGTTTACTGTAACATCTTCACTGTTGAACTAGGGTTTCCTTCCCACTCCCTAACCCAGCAGCTTAAAATAGAAAGAACCAAAAATTTTCATTTTCTAGAGAAGGATCAGCAGTTAAATTCAGCAGGGAGGACTTTCCTTTTACTCTGCTACCCGTGAATAGAGGCAGAAACCATTTAATATGTCAAAAATAATGGAAACTTTCCCTAGGGATATTTTTCATCTTGGCCTTTGCCATGAGGCATTCTCAAGCTCACGTTACTTTTCACATTGTACATTGTTGTTGTTAAGGTGGAAACATAAGCAATTAAAAAGATAATATCCACACTGTTTCCATGGAGGCCATTAGTGTTCTTCAGTATTGTGGTTTTTGTGGTTTTGTTTCTTTTTATACTAATGAAGCTGAATTCTCTTTTTTTCATTTTCTTGTGAATTGTATAACACTAATGGATTAGACTAAATTCTTCCCACCTCAAGTCTAATGCCATGTAACTGTTTATACTGTTGGCTGCCTTAAAATAAATAAATAATTAATTAAATAAATAAACAAAAGATGAAAGAAAATGGTAATAACAAAAGACCAATTTTATCACTTATATCATTAATGGGCAAATTTGTTGGCAGAGAAGCAATGATATTGCTGAAAATGACTGGCCAAGGCAGGTTTCTCTAGCTTAGTGTTTGATAAAATGGTATTTAATTTGCAGCTCTGACTTGAAAGACAATGGAGGAGTACACAAAAAATGTAGAAATCAGTACCACAGAGCAGCAGTTGGAAGGAAAACAAAAGCCACAAGTAAAAGCACGAGGTTTTCAAAAAAATAAATTATATAGTGCCTTTAAAAAAAAAATATATAGCTAAGCTTTTATTTCCCAAAAATCATTTCTTTAAATTAGTTTCAAGGGCCATTTTCCTTATCACTGTTATGGAACAGCCCAAGTTTTTCTGTTTCCATTTCACTTTTCATGGTATAATAGGAAATAGAATTACAGAGTTTAGTCATGTTTCTAAATTTATCATTGGTACAAGCTACTGCATCACATTAGAAACAGATCCAAATGGTGGATTCCTCAATATTATTGTGTTTTTAAAAATTATTTCTTTTCTTGTGTTCAGGAGATTTTAAAGATCATACTCCTCGAGACTCAAAGCATGGATTAGTAGAAGATCTGATGAGTCATCTGAAAATGTAACTGAATAAGAATTGCATTATTGGCTCTGTTCCAACAATTCAATATCTTAAACAGCATTTATTCCCTCCCTCTGGGGTTATTTTATACATTACAATGCTTCCTTTGAGTGTTCACTGACAAGTTTTGACCAGCCTAGCTGAAAGAACAAAGCTATATATAAATTGTGCATGCACAAAGGGGTTCTGTCCTTCTTCATAAGTGTATGCTCAATAAAATATAAAATAAAAATGCATAAGAAGATGCTGCCTTGGCAGCTGAAGCTCTAAGACACAGGTTTTATTCGCATGCACACATATATAGCCTTCTCTGAAATTATTTGAGCTGTGCTAGCTGAGACCCAAGGAAAAAATGGTTTCTTGACACCAGTGTTCATAGACAAATGTGGAACAGTTGTGGTCTGAGGATTTGTGACAATCACATAATTTCTGGTTTATAGCAAACCTCATCTTTTGTCTTTCTTGTTATCTGTAGGACAAACAGACTTTGAAAGGAAAATCTGTTTTGCTTACATCTACTACTTTACTAGACTTTGTTCATTTCCTAATTCGTGAACATAAAGAAAAACAAATTAAATATGAATTCTGGAATTCATAATGTTCTTTTAGCTCATTACACTTGAAAGGGGATTATTAAGCCACAATTCTGGTTGGAGAACTCTGTCCCTAATGCTACCACTCTCCTGACAGCAAGGAAGAAAATTGTACACATAAGGCAGATTGATGAGGTTTATTTCTTTTCTTATGTAACATCTGGATAAGAAAAAGACAAGCTAGGCTAAGAGGTCATGTTCTGTCCAATGCTACTTGTTACATTTTAAAGGCTTGATTTGATTGAAAACAACCTTCTCTATTAAATCTAATGCCACAGTTAGAATCTGAGAGCTAATTTTTCATGGTTTTATGCATGCAGAATAACCCAGAGACTAATTCTTGAATTCGGAGGAGTAATTTAGAGGTGATACATTGACAATATTTCTTTGCAAGCAAGAACACCCAAATTAATACTAAATTGAGAAACAAATTATTATCTAAGAAATAGAAAGTCCACCTCCTCCATTCCTTTCGATGTCAGAATGCACCAGAAATAATTCATGTTCTGTCTTAATTTATACAATGTATACTGTGAAAGGACTGAATATAGACCCAGGAATACAAGTAGAACAAATCTTTATTTAAACTTAAACTATTTGGAATTAGAATTAATGCAAGTGTAAGATATACACTGAATTTTTAGTTTTCTGAAATATCAGATCTCCTTGGAGACAGTGAAAAGTACTTTGTATGATTGATCTGGATGACAGCAATCAGAAGTTAATGTTCATACAAAGGCTTTAGTTTCTACTATATCAATAATTTTGACCAAATAATTGGAAAAAAAGCTGAAAGTGTGTTTTGATACAACCACAAGATATGAGTAAAAGCTATAAACAATTAGCTCATTCCAGGTCATAGAGGAAGTAAGATTAAATATTGTAACAGGCCACAATTGTCTTAAAATATATTGACATAATGGGAAAATTTACTAAAAAAATAAAACCAATCAAAATGAAAGCAGTAAAGTGTTACTCTCCAAGACATCATTCAGATAAGTGAAAGAGAAAGAAAAGAAGTACAAAGACATCTTTGTAATGAAGGTAAGTGTAATACTGTCTGTGAATAGATTGGCAATAGCTGAGGATAACATTCAAAGCTGGGAACACTCATTGGCTCATATCAGAGACTGTAACTTTATCCTAAAGCAAAAATCATAAAGGATATCTTTCCCCAAATCTCAAATTCTAAGAGTTTCTTTCCACATAACTGAAACCAATACTCTTTGATTAATATATATGTTTAAATAATTCAGGTGAACTGTAAGGAGCATTAGACCTGGATCCAAAATTATCTCACTAAGTAACATGACATTTAGATCTCACATTCCCAAGGTGGACTGATTTAATTTAATTTTACTTCATATATGAGGTTTCTTACAAGAAGCATAGAGAAATAAGAATCACCAAGGTCTTTCAATTACAATTCCTGTTACAATTCATAGCAGTTCTCAGAGTACAATTGGTATAAAATATTAAGTAAACTATCTACATTTTGTCTCAAGCACTAGATCCATGCGCTTCAGTTCCTAGAGGCTAGGAAGCTCTCTAGGAAGCATCATATAAGATTGCCTTCATTTTACACTTCTTAAAGTATCAACTAGCAAATTCCAGTCTACTATCAGAGTCAGGCTACATGATTAGCTTTGGTTCTGATCTTTTATATTACAATTCATAGCTTAATAAAAGCTAATAATGTTCTTATTTGGGCAATATAGAATTTATGTACTTATACCAAGGAAAAAGTTGAATTTGTTTGTTTTCATGTGCTATTGGACCACTGGTTCCTTCTGTAACACAAACTTTTTGAAAGTCTTTTGTAAGAATAACACATTTTAACATGACTGGTGAAGAAATTCACTCTGGCTCTGTGTTTTCTCTGGTGAGAAAAGGGCAGTTGATATAAATTATATGGAGAAAAGAATCTCTATACCTGCATTTCTCAGGCATTTCTCAGGCATTTCTCAGGCATGCTAAGTAAGCATGCTGCAAGAAATTGCATGAGGTAAAGAGTTAGACCCAAAAAGAAGTCACAAGGAGAAATGTCTGAGTTCTGACTGGCTGTAAGAACTTTATTGTTGCTAATTGCACAGATATAGGGAGGGGCCCTCTGAACTGCAACCAAAACAGAGTCAAAAACTGACTCATTTTAAGTGTTACCTGGATAACAGAGTATATAATCTTAGTTATCAAATCAACTGTACTAATTGAACTGAATGGGCCAATAAACAATAAATGCATTATTTTGCCTTAGAAAAAGAAATCTAACTTCTGCAGAACAGTATAATACAAGATTTAATTGTTTAAGCACATAAAGAATGAGGATATTGGGAGAACAGAAGTACAAGGCCAAGACCAAATAAAACTGGAGTTAAAAATTACTTCAATAAACAGATCAAGAAAACCATTCCCACAAGAAATTTATTCTTTGAATGGTTTTTTCTGATGAATCATACTCCAGACAGAACAAGGGGAGAAGTCATCTGTAAGCAGACAAAACTTTTTAAGAAGCTTTACCAAAACCAGAGTGTGTACTGCAGCTGGACTTTTAAGAGGCAAGCTAAAGAATCACAAGGGTCTGTGAAGTCAGCATTCTCTAGAAATAAAAGGAATAGGATGGAAATTTAACCAAATAATATAAGAAACCTCCTGGCCCTACCTTAATCTTATACAGCGTTTGAAAGGAGCCCCAGAGGAAGTCAGTTTTAAAACAGATCTTCATCAAATAAAAAAAATAATAAAAAAAATAGAGTCTAGTACTATTATTACAGAACTGGGTTTAGTAGTCCAGGAGACCCTATGGTTTATATTTCCCATATAAACTCTCTGAACAAGCTTCTTATAGCTAAAAAAATGTGGTGATGGGTGGGTGCAGACATGGGAAATATCTCCTTCAGGATGGTGAGAGCAAGTGGGAATCCTACCGTGTCAACCCACGGCCACCCAGAGGCATTTACATGGACCCATCAGTAGCAGAGGCTTACTTTCAGAGGGGCCAGGAATTTTGCCATCTAGTAGTCACTGAGATTTTAGTCAAGTCCTTCATTAAAGTTCATGTCAAAATTATTTTTTGTGATCTGGGTTTTACTTTTTAGAATTAAGAGAACTTCTTTTTTAACCACTCATGCTTCTCTCATCCATCATACTGCTCTTTATTCAATGAGTCACAGGAAAGATATCTATATTTTTTCATGGTAATTCTGGTTTTGAATAGACCCAAGCTCTTATACTTAAAAGGAAATTGTCCAGAATAAAGTTCTCAAACCAGAATAAGAATAGCCTAATGTGGTTCCACATGTTCAATATGTAGAGATAGCTGTCACTTGAAACTCAGGTCTTAGTATGTGAAATCACATGGATAGGCAAAGAACTAAGATGTTCACTGCTAAACTGAAGAACTTCACCAAGTCTCTGAAGCTCTGAATCCTTTCCTGCTGCTGTTTCCATAGTAGTATTATCTTCCAATGTTTCCTGCAACTTCTGAAAGTCAATCTATGCTTAGTGCCTTATTTCCTATCCTTTAATGCACCAAATCTTAACACTTTACAGGACCCTACTGTTCTTTCCTACAAACTCTGGAAAACTTCATTTAACTTTATTTCCTTTCCTTTCTTTCTGAGATGCTCCAGGCAGATTATAATCAAGTGATGAACTCTGCTTGACACCCTGTATTCCAGTATTTGTACATCATATTGGAGCCCAGAAACTTCAATGGGGTTGTTTTCAGGTAGGTATCTGTATCCAATTTAAATTCTTCTTGCCTAAGGGTTTTCCCTGTTGGAACTGCTATAATCTGTCACACCTGTACAAGTGACATTTTCCTGTTTAACCTTGACCCATATCCCAGTGAATACAATTTGAGTGTTTTTTATAATATCATCAATTTTCTAATAATATGGTCTGGAATTATTTATAAATTCTTAAACTCTGTAAGTTATGATGCAGAATTATTGGACATGACAGGACATCTAAAAGACTTGCCCTTAATTCCTATTCCCTAGAAGCTAAGAAATTCTGAATAAAAAGCTATGAGACTGAAAATAAAAAGAGAGGTTTGTCATTGACATACACAATGTAGGAAGGTTTCAGAGATCTCCTTTAAGAAAATAATACATGTAAGCTTTTGAAATTATAGTAACTTTTCTCAGCCTACCTATCACTCCTCCCTTTCTTTTTTTTTCCTTTATCAGACAGACTTCTAACATTTTTTAACTTTTTGCTCATGATTTTCACATTTGAAGGTCTTTCATGTGAAAAGTTGTCAGACTTTTTTTAACTATTATCCCACCTTCTGATTTTACTTAAAACATTTCTTGATCCCTTATTAAAAAGCACCACTGATTCAGTAAAAAGGTTCTTTGTGTTATATTCCTCTGTTGGTGACAAGCAAAAACTTGTCAGTCTTCATATAGCAGAAGCAAAAATGAAGTGATTCTTAACCTAGCCTGACTGATTTTTGTGACCCAATTAATTATACACCTTAAATATAAAATATTTGCTGCAAGCTAATCACGCTTATATGACCCTGAAGTAGTAACACTGTCCCGAGCTTTCTGCTAATATAGAAATCAAATGGTTTTACATTGTATTTAATTTATTTATTCAAATTGTTATTCTCTTCCCTTGTGAAATGTAAATAAATGGTATAAAGATTCTCAGTCTTGGAACAAAGTAAAATAAATTACTCTGAGTGTCCTGATGTACATCTCCAAGTGTGAAAACTTGCTGGTAAAGCATTTGAGAGACATTGTTGCTAAATTAGATATGATGTGTAAACATTTTTCCCTGTTAAAAGAACCCTTTAGAAAGCCTCACTCCTAAGATATTTTGGGATGTTATTGATTTTAGAGACATTGATATGTTTCTTTATGTTCTCTGCCAAAAAATTAATGCAATACCTGAGTAGCTCTGGATTTTAGCTATAAAAATCTGAACAAATAAAAGTATATACCCATCTAAACTGTTGTAGCTTTATAATATTTACCAAAAAAAAAAAGTTAAGATAGATAGCCTACATTTAAGTTTAATACCTATGAGATTTTGCATTCTGTCTCTCTGTATTTTGGTAGGGACTATGTTCTTTATAGGCCTTATCTTTTATGCCACTTTCATAAATGGATGTTTTCCACAAAATATTCAAACTCTCTTCTGATCAGTAACCTTAATGACACAGGAATCCTTACAATGTGATTTCTAAAAGGAACAAAACCTATTTTGATTCATATTTCTCCATATTTTTCCTATTATATGATAGTATATAAAATGCAAAACTACTGTCTATACTTTCCCTACATATTAATAAATTAAAAAAATCTATTTTGTGTGAAATAATTTGGTTTTGAAACAGCTTTATATTATTGCTTGTCCATATTTTTGAATAAATTTGAATGTTTTGAAAGAAAATAATATAACATGAAAGTAATAATAAAATGCTTGCTAATAAGGTCATATTCCTTTAAGCCTGAAAAGAATTATTCTTTTGCATTAAGACAAAATCATCATAAATTAATCCATTAAAGCTCATAATGGTGGTCATTTCTAGTCCACTTATGGGTTTAATGGCTTTTAAATGCTCAAGCTATGTGGAATTTGAAAAACTATCATAAAATGTAGTGAATATATGGTGTCCTCATCAGGTAAAAAAAAAGAAAAACAAAAGAGTATACTTATGTTGGGTATACCAAAACATTCTGGAGATTTGATAATTTGATCACCCCAAGTAAATTGAATGCATTTTCTAGAATTCACAACCTAAAGTAGGATGATTTCATTAAGATATTCAGGAGAAATTCTTTCCCTTATAATTTATCTGTCAAACCTGCAATATTTGATGACAGCATATCATTCCAAAAAAGTGAATATTGATATAAAATTTTTGAGTGATGAAGAATCCATTGTTTAAATGCCATTCTTTTTAACACATTTTATTTGCAATAATAATAAAGCCTATTGAAAGCAACTTAGTCTGCAATCAGTGTTATCAAGTCAAATTTCAGGAGATTCCATTAAGATCGAAAGAAGGGTATTAAACACCAAACTTAAATGTGGTATTTGCTGCTCCTTACCAGAATTTAGGATGCAATTCAGCTTAACTCTGGTTTGAAATCCCCAGGAAATTTTTTTGTTAGAGCTTCAGGCTCTGTCTAGTTACGTATTTTTGTTGCTAGTGTCAAAGTTCTGTGTCACCGGAGCACAACTAGACTCATTTTATGCAGCGTATAAACTAAACCAAACTGTGATATCTAAAACTGTTGCATGTACAGATTCATGAAACTTCTGGAATTAATACCAAAGCCATTCAGAAGACCATACTTGAAAAGCAAGTTCTCTGAGGTTTAAAACAGTCTCCTCTCAAGGACTGCAAATTTAATGCACTCCTTTCATTTATGGAGTTTTTTATGACATATACATATATATACACAAATATATATACACACACTTTACTATCCCTTATTTTACTGCACCCCCATGCAGCTGCATACTGTTTTGAACATGTGTAAGTTTATCTGACTTTTGTAGTTTTATATGTGGTACTTCTTCAATATAATGATGATACTTCTGTTTATCCTGGTGGCTAGACACAATGAAAACAAAAATTCTCTGTGCCCTAAACCCCTGCTTCTTCCAATTTCATCAGTGATTGAGGTACATGAATGATTCCATTTTGAAACAAATAACACTTGAAAAGTTCCAGCAGGGCATAGTAGTCTGTGTCCCAGAAGATAAAGGGTTTTCTGGACTCATAAAGTGCTTAAAAAGTTTGGGTTTGCCAGCCAGTATTCTATATGAGTGTTGATAATTCATTTTAAGCTAATGATATGCAAAGTGGTCTCGCTAGGAAGTGCAGTTTTCACTCAGATAGATTTACAGTCTCATTTACTTGTGTAGACTCACTAATCTGATTGTAATCATGTTACTTATCTTTAAATTTCGTGTATGGCAGCTGTACATCAGAAATGACACGTGGGACTATCACATATTAAATCAATTTAATTACATTTAAATATTTCAAGGTTTGGTCTTCTGTAAAAAGCTGGTTCTTAAACAAACAGCATAAAAAAATCTTCAAAACATAACAAAATCATTGTTACATACTTCTTTCTAAGCAAGGTTAAAATATTTTAACATTAAAATTGACCTTAAATAATATAATTGTTGCTCACAATTCAGTAGACTCAACCAGCTGTTTGATTACATTATGATAGAAAAATTGCAATGCTCATTGAATTAAATATATTTTAATATATTTTCCCACCTATTCAAGGGGAAATTACAGTCTTTAAACAATTTATATTTATAATTTGATATTTCACGTTCATAGAAATATGACTATGTTCTCTCACATGTATTCAGAGCACCTAATTAGATTTCATCTTGTTTGGTTACTGGTCAAAAGGATTTGGATCTAGAACCCAGTAAAACTACTTCAACTCCTTGCATGATTTCCTGTGTACCTTAATTTCCTATGGCATTGCCATTTGTAGTGATGAAAATCCTGACAACAGGCATTCTTCCATGGGCTGTTGCTACTTAATATCAGAGTAGTCTTCTAGTGGCAGTAAGACAGGTAGTACTTCAGGTGAGACAATCCCCATCTTGGCTGTCAGTCCTTTCTCCATTGTCCATCTTCATGACATTTGCTGAGAGCACCTTATTACTACCAGTTATATCTCATGTCTGGGCCTATGTCTCTGGAATAGTGATATGTATTGCTTTAAGAAATTATGTAGCTTAACCATGTACTTAAGAGCACTCTGTGTAAGAAATATTTTATAACAAACACAGAATAAAATAATTTTGTGAAAAAAAAATTGCATATTCTCTTCAAAAATTAATACATACATTTAATCTAGCATGCATACAACTTGTGTATATATAAATAGTTTTTTGCATATCTAAAGCGCAAGGACTTCATATGCCATTTTGCACATATATTGATAGAGAGTTGCCAATCTGACATCCAGAGATGAAGGTTGTCACTGGGTGCATCCAGTAGCATGTGTTTCCAGTAGGCACACACATAAATGGACTATACAGTACATGCTACCTTATGTACAGAGCCAGCCTGTACACTGATCAGCACATGCAGGCACATGCAGCACTTGCACAAGCACAAACACCACCAACAGCCTCATCCCATTCCCTTCTCTAGCTGACCAGGATAAAAATCCAGTAGTGGGAGGAGATATGAGTATATAATGTTCACTTATCCAGCATGTGGGATCTGCTGCCCCTGGGTGCCAGGATTGCCACTTGGTAGCATCTGGCCTTGCCACCTTGAAGGCTGTAGTCCCACTCTAGCTGCACCCACACACATATAGATATGTATGCCTTCAAATGAAGAGGTGTTAGATACACCAGTCCTGGACCCTCCTGCTCCCCTGTTGCCTTCCACCAAGATATTCATATACTCAAGGGGGTCCCACAGTCAATCTCCAGAGCCCACTCATGTGCTTGTCTGATCCCACCTACTCACCAGTGAGGCTGACCTGATGTTTGTGACCATACACAGACTTGTGTAAAAACACTCATCATTCTTGCTGGTGACACAGACACACAGATTCTCTGGCACTCCAGTCACTGGCTCTTAGACTTCCCGTACACATACATATGCTCATGAAAAGAGCCCATCACCCAAGAAAATAGTTAAAATTTAATGAGGAAACAGGACAGACTGTGGTGAGGGAGTGTATGGCATGGTCAGGCAAGAGCACTGACCATGTGCAAGTAACCATCCTCTCCTACTTCTCACACCTGTGGAGAACAAGCCTTATGAGGAGCAGCTGAGGGAGCTGGGGTTGTTTAGCCTCAGGGGATACCTCATTGCTCTCTACACCTACCTGAAAGAAGGTTGTAGTAAGGTAGGGATCAGCCTCTTCTCCCAAGTAAAAAAATGACAGGACTAGAAGAAACACCATGGAGCTGTGCCAGGGAAGGTTTAGTTTGGCCATATGAAAAAGCCCTTCACTGAAAGGGTTATCCAACATCAGAAGAAACTTCCTAAGGAAGTGGCTGCATTGACATCCTGGAGGTGTTTTAAAAGGCATGTAGGTATTGTGGTTAGGGACATGGCATAATGGTGGATGTGGAAATGTTAGGTTATTCCAGCCTAAGTTACTTCCTGAGCTACTCCCCAAAACACGTCAGGTACCCTTTCCTCTCCTTTCATCCTTCTCTGAACAGCTCATTGCCTTGTAAAATTCCCAAATGTCCATCTTCTGTATCCCATCACAAGTCACACAGCCTTGTAAGCATCAACCTCCCCTTTAGTCCAAAAAGTGAAGTAGAAGTAAGGAGAAGCATTAAGCATAGGAAAAAAGTAATGATACTATGTTTTTATCTAAAGGTTTTGTGCTGCAAAAGACAAAATATACTATTTTATTTATTAATAATATAAAATAATACAAAGAGACATTCACCCAGAAAATATAGCAAAATAAAAATAGAGATTGAATAATAGAAATTTAAGGATTTATATGCAGAGCAGTTTGGAAGGCAACTTTAATTAACCTAGGTTTATATTACACAGTAAAGCTAGCAGAGTTAGATCAGTCAAACAGATTGTGGACAGCAATCTCTCTGGCTGGCGTGCAGGTGGAAGACCCTTGTTGCAGTTATGCCCTCCAGCTGCTCATTATTACCCTTCTGCCAGCAGAACTGGGAGGGCAGTCACCTCCAGCAGAATGGTTCCTGTGATTGATTCCTCGTTCTCTTCAGGCAAAAGCAGCCAGGTAAACACAAGCAATTTAAATGGTTGGCTTGAGGCTCAGGACAGATATCCTCTTTCACATCTAGCTGTTCTGGTAGCTATTGTTCCTAGTCATCTCTGTGCTGGAGACTGTGCCACTCAGGATGTCCAACCAAGCAGTAGATATCTCAGGGCTACTTCTAAGACAGGCAAGCTGAGATCTATGTATGCACAGTTTAAACCCACTTGTTAACCTGTTGGTAGCAGATCCTGTGTTAATCTCTGTTATAAACAACCTGGTGTGTTTTTCTGTATCATTCGGAAACTTCACTGGCTTTGCTCTGAATGTGGATTAGACAGAATTTGCCAGAAACACTTTACCAGCTGAGCTGTGAAAAGGGGTAAGCTACAGCTGGTGAAAAAGGGAGAGCTTGATTTTGCTATATCAGCACCTGCAGAGGTGTCTCTTCATAGCTTTAGGCAGTTAAGAGGGGCAAGAGATGTGATTCCTGATTGTCATAGTTTTGTTCACAAGTGAAGAGGCTTTACAGACACCAATTATAAAGCTTCTTTAGTTCTGTTTGAGCTGAATGATAAAAAGACCTTCTTGAATTGTACAAAGTGTGCTTTTTCATCTGTGTTAGTATCATGCTGCCAGTAAAACATTTGATGTTGCATCAGATCTCAGGCTCCAAATGTACTACCTAAATGAATGTTCTAAATAAAAGAGAACTTTAGTGAAAGCATTATATAAGAAGACATTTTTATTTACATTCTATTAGCTGCTGGAGCTAGTTTTTAAATGTGAGGATCTTAGGAAGCAAACTGCAGGTATTGCCAAACATGCCTCCTAATAAACTTCTGACCTTCCAAAATTAAGTAGCAGCTGTTCAGCTTGATGTGCTTTTAAACAGAGGAAAATGTTTTTCGAGATTAATATAACTTCTATTTTATTAAGAAAGCAACTTAGAAAGGGAAAACTGTATTTGTGACATGAATTGTGAAATCCTAAGTATTTGTGATGCACTGAACAAAATTATAGGTTTTGCTAGAGCTGAGTGTAAATGCATTAACTATAAATATGTTCATTTTGTAACTGTGTTAAAACTGCTGCTAGGCAGCAGATTACCTTGATCTGAAAGGACTTAACAAACCAGACCATTTAGTCAAGCCTCTTCCAGCCACAGAACCAGGAGAGGTTGGACAGAGGCACAGAGTTCAGCTGCCAGCTGCCATCCCTTTGGCCAGGGTCTTTCAGCACCTTAGGTCAGTGTAGTAGCACAGAGCACTCTCTGCACTTGCCAGTCATACAAAGAGGATGTGACTCCAGTCAGTGATTCTTTGACTGAAAGGAATATCATTCAGATAAATTTACTGAGCATTCCTTTAGCACAACTTCAAAAAATTGTAAGAAATTTACATGAGCTGAAGTAAACAAGTAAAGAGACAAGATGAATAGAGCAGGGTAATGGTCAGGCAACTTTCTGCTAGGGTTGTTAGCAGGAACTTGAGCTGACATCTTCATTGATACTTATGGTGTTTACATGAATGAAATCAAGCTGGTACTTGTAGATTAGAGTGCACTTTAACCACACAGTCATTTTGTCATATGGAAACACTCTCATTTTTTAAGTTTAGCCTGCTGTGGTATCATCTGGCAAATTCTAGTTTTACCGGTGCTTATGTCCCCATTACATTATAACAACAAATGAAATCAATTATATCTTGATATCCTTAAATGCATTTCTCCAATAACCCCAAGAATCATAATTGAAGTAATGGCAGTGAATAAATGTCCTTAAAGATAAGCTATAGTAAAAGCTTCATAAAAAAAATATAAATGCTGAAAAGTTTACAGAATTATTTAGTCCCATATACCATTGCTAGTTACATGAGTGTCAGGTTAAATTTTACCATGATTACTGCAACATCTCCTGTAGTCTGATGCTAATCTTACCTCTCTAATCTATTAAAATCACAGCCACTATAATTATCTTCCTTATCTCTCATTTCTTCTGTAACACATCAGTGAAGAGTCCAGGCATTGATGCCCTCTCCCATAGTGCAATGGATATAAGATCTTCATCTTCTTCAAGATCGTATACAATTTAGACCCAATTTTTGATACCTCTTTATCTTTGCAGCACCACAGATAAAAGTCTTAGTGTTTTGTTCTATCTAGAAATTCTTCTTCAGATTTTAATGCTGATTCAGTTGCATGCACTATACTCCTCATTCAAAATTTTTCTGATTCAAAACTTTAAAAAATATGAAATTCTTCTGTGAAGTTAATAACAATTAGGACAATAAGAGAAGAGGGGAGAATCCTAGAACTTTATTTAGCTATGTACATTAATGGCTTAATTTCATAAGTACTGGGCATTCACTGAATATTCTTCACTGAAGTTTCTAGATGCTGGAAATGAACTTTCCAAATGAAAAGCCAGAAGCATTCCATCTCCATTCTAAGCTTTATTTCATGTATAATATACATGCAATAACATCAATTGGATTATTTATCTGTTAATCCTCTTTGCAGCCCCTGGTACAAAATTTCTCTTGAAATGTATTTCAGCATTCATTAATTCTGACAATGGTAGCTCATAGTTGGTAGGTCAGTGACAACAAGTCTCATGGCGAAGTTCTAAATATTGTCCCCTGGGATGACATTCCATTGCATCTTCAGCCTCACTGGAAAGGTCAGTGACACAGATTTGCTTTCAACAATGTAATCCAGTCCAAGAGTGACAGCCAGACTATTCAGCATGACAGAGGCAAGGAAGGTTTAAAAAGGATTTTCATTTGTAAATGACAGAAACAAGTCACACTGGGAATTGCAACCTTTGCCTATCCAGAAACAACTTTGAATACAATGAATCAGTACTTCTTGAATCTGGTTTGAAATGAAGAAGGTGAGATGCTGATGTCTTGCCTTAATCATTTCCAGGATAATTAAGCCCAAAAGTATTCTTATAGAATTGTTAATGCCATGCCAATGATTCTGGCATCAATATATGTATTTAAAATCCTTACATATGGAAACATCACTTGCCATTGATAGTCTTTCTAATAGTTTATTTCCTACCCACATCTTCTAGCAAGAAGAGATTTTTCTTTAACCCCTATTTTATATTATAATTGCAGTGTTTTCTTTAGTAGTGAACATTCTGGAAGAATATGCCTTGTGTTTAGGCATCAACTATATAGGTATATAGGCTTCAAGTCTTTCAATCATATGAAGAATACAAATTCATTCCTAGAATAGAGGTTTTTCACGTGCTTAAAAAACTGGAATTATCTTAACTCATTTACATAAACACAGATGCTCTTCTGACACACATGTGAGCATTTAGAAATAGAAAATTGATTTCTGCCTGTGTTGGTCCTTGTGACTTGTTGTGTGCATACATGTACTGTGTGTACGTGTGAGTGTCTGCCTGCTGGCACTCAAACTTGCTGGCTGGACCTGAGAGCACAGAGCTTCAGCAACCTCAGCTCTTTTGGGCTATCAGACTTGGCAGTGCTCTACAATTTCTACTTTCCTTCTTGTCCTTGCAACTTATTCCTCTCACTAATTGTATATAACTCTATGTAACACTAATTGACAACTATAACAAACTATAGCTGCTGCAAGCTTGCTTTCTAAATAATGTAGGCAGCTCTATGTGCTTCATGTAAGTCCTTCACCTTCCAAAAAACATTTAAAAATATAATAACTAAAGCCCCCACAATTAAAAAAATATCCCTAATGTCATTTATGACATATATTGAAAAGAAGATTATTTAAGTAAAGGAATTATTTAATTTGTAAAGAAAGCAAATACATGAACATGCATAAGAACTGTATTAAAAGCAGTGAGGTTAAAAGCCCTTGATGTTACATGAGCTCTTTTCAGTTACTGAGCATGAAGTCTTAGAAATAATGTGCTCTATTTCACATTAATCTCAGTTATGAAAGCTTTTAAGCAAAACAATAATGATTACTTATAATTAAAAATAATATAAGGAAATTGTTCTTTTAACACTGAAAAAAATTACTGCCTTTTCACCCTGAATTTAGTAATTAAGATTTTGGCAATGAAAAGGGAAGACAAATATTAAGAATTTATTCAAGCATGCTAAAGAAGCAGAATCTTCTCCTTTGCATGCTAGGGTCATCATAAACAGGATATTCATGTGAGGCCATGGCAGGAAATTTGGTCATGGTTTAACATCACTACATCATAGGGGTTTTTTTGTGGTTTTTTTTTCTTTTTTTTTCAAATATCAAAACCTTGTTATCACTGCAATAAAAAGAAAAGTATAGTAGAGTATATAGGCATTTACAGGTCAGATTTCATATTATTTAGTTTTAGACACTGCTTTGCCTATGGGCGCAGAGGTTCCTCTATGAGATGAAAGTAAGGTAAATTAAAATTGCTACCTTCAAAATATACCTAGCAAAATAAAATATACCTAAATGATATTAATTGCCCAAATAATAATAATTTCCCCAGAAGTTTGGTTAGAAGTGTCTCATACTACAAAGCACTAATATACCACCTGTCTTGAGCTCTCACAACCTGTTCTAGTCATTCAGTGCAGTGACATCTGTGTTACAAGCTCACTACCTACACAATAAATGCACTAATTTAAGACATCTCAAAGGGCTACCACAGTTAAAAAGATTTCCTGAGAATATGAGCAAAAATTTGCCATATGGGTGAAAATAAAGTAGTTGAAGAATCTGTTCCTGCTGCTGACAGAGCAGAGGCAACATAGAAAACATGTTCTTACCCCTGTTAGCTCCAGTCACAGATCTCATGTGAGTTTGGGCTGTGGCTAAGTTCTCTCTAAGCGTAAACTCTGCCCTATTAATTGAAATCACCTAAGACATTGTAGATTAATTCATTGGATTTTGCTCAGAAAGGGAATAAAAGCCCAATACTGTCAGGTACAGACTGTCAAAGAAACTGCTCCTTTCTTGCTGCAGTTAGGACTGCTACTGCCAACTCTTGCGCCAGAAACAGGCCTAGTGCAGGCAAACATTCCCTAGCCAAGAATTCAATTTTGACTTGTAAGCCAATGTACCTTTGCTCAGATTCTTATCAAGGAGAGGTAATTAAAAACATGGATTAGGAATACTTTTATGCAACTGAATCAGGAAAAAGAGGAATGTTATGGCCTTTGTTCCACCCAATTTTGCAAATTCGATTCTATTGAGATGATAGGTGTTTGCTGTTTACATCCAGTTACTCAAAGGATTTAACAGTGATCTTATTTTTAAACTTTGATGAGGAGAAAAGAAAACTTTCTGCCATCTGCTTTTTATGAAACATTTCAAAGGTGCACCAGTCTGGGCTTGGATGGAGCTCATTTTCTTTAGAGTAGATCATATGGGGCTGTGCTTTAGACTTTTGACCAAAACAATACTGGTAGCACATTAGTGTTTTAGCTTTTGATGAGCAATGTTCACACAGCATCAATGACTTCTCTGTTTTTCAATCTGTCCTCAAAATAAATGGATTTAACAAGGTAAGGAGATGTGCATAATAAATTGGGAAGACACACAAGCAGGGAGCTGACCTGACCTGATCAAAGAAGTATTTCATACCATATGACACCACACTTGCAAATAAAAGGGGAAAGAGGAGCCTTTAGGAGGGTCAGCCGTCTTTAGATCAGAAACTGTCTGGGCAATAGTCTACCCATGGAAGGAGGAGAGTGGTTGCCTTTATGTCACTTGATTTGTTCTTTTCTCTTCCCTCTTCCACTTACCTTTCAATTATTAAGCATTTATTATTAATATTATTATTAGTAGTAGTAGTATTAGTAGTAGTATAGTTTGTTTTGATACATAAGTTTTCTCTTTTTTTATCCTTCATTTACTCTTCCTCCATTCCCCTGGCAGAGCAGGAGAAGTGAGCAAACAGCTTTTTGGTGTTTGGCTACCTGTCGGAGTTAACATGCAGCAGGAGAATAAAGCATTCTTTCAGGAAATGGGAAAAATCCAGCCCTGCTCTCATCCTCACTGACTGCAGATAGGTGTTTTTGCTGACAGATTGTGAGATCTCTGCAAGATTATGATTATCAGATTATGAGCTATGTAGATTCTTTGTCTCTTTCTAGTATTGTACCATAAGCTCAATAATTTAGATTCTTTCTTATGCAGTGATGTTAAATATTTTTACTGCAAAATGAACATAAATAGAGAATGTCTACTATCAAAAATACTATCAAAAATTACATTGCATTCTTGTCATTTGTTCTGTTTCTTCAACGTACCTTTCTGCTTTGCTTTTACAGAGCTAAAACCACAGTTCAATAAATGGCAAATAGTGATGTTGTTCAAATGTTCTACTAAATAGCATTAAAATTTGAAGATGAATGCCAGAAAATGTAATGCAAATCTTGAACAATTCTAGTTAATTGAAAGGGACTTTTAACATTTTATTGTTTGGAGGTTTTAATTCCAGTGATTATCTGTGCTTTTTTTTTTTTCTTTTGCTGCTAGTCAGAAAAGAAACTGTTTCAGTCTGAAAGGTCTTTATAATTAAATCACTTTTCAGTTTTAATTTTCCCTCTATTCTCTATGGTCATATAAATTAGGCAAGTCTTCTCTGTTATTTCTGTTAAGAGGTATATTAGTTATTATACATCAAGGCACATTTTAATTGTGGAGCCAAAAGACAGAGATGTAGAGTCAAGATCCTATGGGATACATAAATGATTTGGTGTCATATTTTCAAATATATTCAGGTATTGCATTTGGGCACCTGTACAGGCTTTCCTAAATAAAATATCTAAATAAGTTAAGAATCTATCATTGAAAATAGACTAAAGTTTTTGCTTTAATTTTAGAGAAAGTGTGAAATTTTCCTCTATTTTTTCCCTAAATGATCTTAAATAATTACTGTATGCTTTAATTGTCTCTCAATATTCTACTCCCTTACTTCAGACAATTTGAAACATTCAAATACTCTAGTAGGTTCCTACCTAACACGTTTTTAGCTAATGAGTTTTTATCTCTAACCTAAGAATTCTTAGAGAAAAGCTGGAGAAACCAGCTTTCCAACACAGCACATAATTTAAATTGGAATAGCTGTCTAGCTTGGTAATTTTAGTGACTGCAAGTCAATTTGAAAAGACAGTTGTATTCATGTTAACCCCAGATTCCAGATACTTATCTCACTTCTAGGTCTGTTTTTTGGTTCATTGGTTGTTCTGTTCTCATTTTTTTATTTTGTTTTGGTTTGGATATTTTGTTAATCTCTGCCCTAAATGATTGCCAAATCAAAATTTACTTTAAAACTGATATGCAGAATACACATAAGATGTATGGGGGCCCTTTAAACCCTAGAAGAGCTGCTGATTCCATTCTGAGAAAAAAAAAAAAAAAGGTGGGACTCATTTCTGTGTCTCTCTAACACCTGGCAGGCTTAATAGTCTGCAAAAGGTTTTTTCAACAAGAGGGTGGTTCCTAAGATGGTTGTTTCTTAAGGAACCATGTGTTCTATGAATTAAAGGCTAGTTTCATTTTGTAGACAGAAAGATGAGATTACTGGTGTGTTTTAGTCTTTATCTAGAAGGCAAATCTGCTCCAGTTTATTAAATCCTTTGGTGTTAAGGCAGCTAGCCTACCTGGCAGTAGGTGTATTTAGCCCAAAGGAAGGAGGCAAAGGTGGCATACAGTGCACATGAAACAAAGTCTGCTAAAGAAACTGGATTTTACTGTTATTTTTATGTACCTAAAAAGGACTCCTCCTATGTCCTTGTGCTTACTGCATTGGCATAACAGCCCAAAGGGTAATTATGTGATACTTTTGATACTCTGTTCTCACTATCTCTGTTCTTCCTGTTTAGTCAAGCAAGGAGAAAGTTGTCATGTAACTCTTTAAAGCTGATTTTTCTTTTGCCTACTCTTTGCCCTGCAACCCACTCGTAAAAAAAAAAAAAAAAAAATTAAAAAAAACATTTTGAAAAACGATTTTCTGGCCTAAACTGAGAGATTTGACTAATCTTCTGTTTTTCTCTGTTGTGTTCAGGTTTGAGTAGATTGGATCTGTTTCACCCAATTTCAGGATGCTGGGAAGCCAGAATCAGAGTAAAATATTCAAAGAATCACTTATATGAGCACTTCCACAGGAACTAGTAACTGTAATTCTATTTGATCCTTAGTGACAATATTTTAATAGTAATTTGTAAGTTTATTACAGAGTACACTCATGAAGCTATAAGAGACCACAGAACATATTTTCCTTCTTTTTTTTTTTTCTCAAAAGAAATTAATTTTCTCTCTTGTCCTTTATGTAAAAGGAGACAGGAGGTTAATACTATTCCATTGGGTAGGACAGTTAAGTGAAGAAAGAAAGACTGTTATCTCTCCTGATGAATATTCAATTTTGCAAGTTTCAATGGAGTAAATCAGAGTACCTTACTGCAGAACAGTTTGTGACTGGATAGGTGTGAAGAAAAATAGTATTTGAGATGCAGAACAGGTGCTGCTTATTGGATGTCTGCTCTAATAAATGGGAGTGTGCCTTAGCACTTGCCTTGAAGGAAATGAAAGCTACTATAATGATCCTAGATGATATATGGAAAATCTGTTCCAAAGAATTTTTATTTCCCTATTAAAATTCAACTTGTGTCTGGTGAGCTAAATGCTTCTATTGACTCAGTCTGTCATATTTAAGCTGCATAACGGAAAACTGATTTTTACTGTAGTTGTTTTTCAGCTGTGTCAGCATTCTCCTTAAATATCTTATATGAATTTGTGGGAACGTGTTTGTAACAGTTGCTCAAAAGCTAAAATTTGTCAAACAAATCTTCCCTCCTTTTTCACTTTGATTTTTATTAATGCTGCTGGTTTGTTTTTAGTGTAGCAATGGTTCTAATCAGAATAGTTTCTCAAATAGGCTGAGGTACTTCAGCGACTCTCACCTTCCATCAGGAAGTTTCCTGTAGTTGTATTAATAGTAAAAGTATTTATTTATTTTTTCAGGTTTATAAGCTTCTGAAAAAGAAATTTATTCCCACAATGAAAATCTCTCAGTAGCAATGAGGTGCTTTTCTACATGTGACTGTAGGTTCATTTCACAGTGCTTGATTGATTTCCCCCTTCTTGCTTGCATGTAAAAATGTATGTACATAGGTATATATACATATGTATGTATAAATATATATGAGAATGTGTGTGTACATGTAGTCACATGTAAGCCCTCTAAAAGTATGCAACATGAGACCTTGACTTTAACGTGGAAACTTTTAGTTTAGTGAACTAAAAATCAGATGATGATCAGATGACAAAAATCACATTACAAATTAGCCAATTATGTTGTGAGTAAAGTGCATAACATTGAATTCTGACAGATTTGCAAAACAGATTTGTTGAAGGTATGAGAGACAACAACAAAAGCATGACTATTTTTCAACAGCACAGATATGAGAATATGAAATAACTGAGAATTACTCAGCTAATACATGGAGATTAATCTCCTGAAAGATAATCACTTCTCATCACAACCTAGGAAGATGTTGTTGAAGTGTAGGCAGTTAGGTACCTCTAGGGATGACTTAGCAATAGTGTTTCATAGCTTTATACAAATGTCTCAATTCACTGAAGTCTAGATTAGCCATTTGTTTCTTATTCTTGGTAATTAATACTTGAGATTAATTAGCTTTGAGATCACTGCAGAAATTGCAGCTAGCTTGCTGGCAGTAAGTATGCTGCCAATTTGTTACATTAGATAGCTTTGCTTTTTTATCCAGTCAAATTGCATTAAATCTGTAGTCTAAATAATAATGGGTCAGCTGTTGCTTTTGCAACTAGACCAGAATCCATCTCTCATAGGGCGCTATAGGGTACTCTACTTCTACACATCTGTATTGGGGATGTGGATGCTCCACTTTAGTGTACCCATGCACTTCTTTCAACTTACTAGTGTACACACAGGTGATGAGGATTCCCAAAACGCCAGGTGTCACCTCAGCCCCCAAAGGAATGGATCCCCATGTACTGTACCTCATACTGTTAAACTAGGAGCTGCTCTTCCCAGCCTGGCAAAGGCCAAAATACCCCAGTCTTTGGCAGCATCATACCATGCTAGGTGCATTTCCTTCTTATCAACTTTGCAAATTTTAATGATTCATACCTTGCTCATCTTTTCTGTTTGGCTTTCTTACTCAAAATTTTCATGGTCATTCATGGACAATTGTTTATTCCAACAGATATTAATTATTGGTGCCATTCGAGTTACTTTTAGCTTGTTGGGTGGTTTGGGTTTTTTGGCTGGTTGTTTGGGGTTTTTTTGGAAGTATCCTCTCAAACATCTTTGAATATTCCACTCATATACACCATTTACATGTACCTTCCTATCTTATCATATATTGTTACCCAGGGTGTTTTACCAAGGGAAATTTATTAGTGTTTCTCCACAAAGATGTAATGCTTCTAGTTTCTATGTAACATGTTGCTACAAGAGGAGCTTGAACTCAGGCTGCTCAGAGATCCCATCTGTCTTAGTGAAATATTGAAGTTTAGTGACAAAGGACCCTCCAGATCTCTGCAGACAGCTTAAATGATGGAATGACACCATATATCCTATATTCAAGCTGTTCATGGATGTGTGGGCTCTTTTTGTGTAGTTAACCACTTTCAAATTCTATTCTTCTATGCCCTCTAAATAATAACAATTGCCTGTGGCTTGCATCAACGCAGCATGAGGTGTGTTTTAGTACACAGTTTCTTCCACAGGTTGATATCGAATATGCATAACTAATTTTTAAGGTCATCTTCCAGATGTGTTAGAAGCAGGGAAAATAACACATAGAAGCAGTTATGTCTTCAGATGCTGAAAGGCTAGGTGCTTGGGGATTTGCTTTCTGCAGTTTTATTCTTGCATATGGGGTGTTTTCTAATTTTTTTTCTCAGTACTAGAGGTACACATATTCAATTTCTTCCCTGTGCTCTATGGCACCTATGATTATGAGCCTATGTAGCATCGATTTCAGCTGTGTTTTATTTTATTCAATATATGCAAATTAATTTTACCAGAGTAATATGAAGTGAACATAACAAACAGGTTTTGGTTATTCCCAGAGAATGGTCTGTGGAAAATTTGCAGGTGTAGCACATCTCTTGCCCTGCTTATCCAGCTTCTTGACAGATACTGTGTGGAAAGCAAACCAGCAGTATACTTCAAGGCATGTGCATCTTTATTGTCTTGAGATAATATAATTTTGTGTACTGTGGCCAGCACTTAGTGCAGGTGTACGTGCATGTAAGATGTCTGATGAGAGTGTACTATGGTTACTTTCTGAATTCTAATTTTTCTGGCTAGCAGAACAATAACTGTCATGTACAATAAACTCCAAGACAGGACTAAGTCTTTGAAGGATATATCTTATTTCAGTTGTCTACAGACTTTCTAAAACTTAGCCAGACTGGTATTATATGACACAGCTTGAGGTGAACTTATGCCCCAAGTATGTTGAAAGAAATTTTTTATTCCTACTGTATCTACTGGCTCTGTTTGTCTTTCTTCACAGTAAGTCAATTTTGCCAATCTGTTTTTGACTCTTTGGGTTTTGGTATTTGTTGTTTGTTTGTTTTGTGTTTTGGGTTTTTTAGGGTTTTTGGGGGAGTTTTTGGGTTTTCTTGTTTGTTTGGTTGGGTTTTTTTTGTGTAGCTTTGGATTTCGTTTGGGGTTTTTTTTGTCTTGTATTTTCTAGTGTGGTGTGTTTTGTGGTTTTTGGAATGTTCTTTGTTCACTTATTTGGAGTGGAATGTTTGGGGGGTTTTGATTCAGTTTTTGGGCTTTTTTTGTTGGTTTTGTTATGTGTCTTTTGTATCTGTGTGCGTGACTTATCTAGTACATTTGAAAGGGTCCAATGAAGGCCATTGGAAAAGGGAAGAGGGGTCATGGGAGTGAACTTCTGATAAATAGATTTAAAGCTGTAAGCAGTATCAACTTTACGTTGTGTTCTCTGAGAAAAATCCAGGTTTGATAGTCCATACAGAATCCTCAATGATAAAGTCTCAGTCCTTAACTGTCCATCTTCTGATGTAGGACAACAGTTCCTGAACTCTAAACATTTTATGTTACCAAGAACTAGAAAACAAGGATATAAATAAAGGAATAATAACCCATCATGGAGTGTGGCCCTCAACATCCCTTTGCACTAATGTACTTTCAGGCTCTTGATTTCATCTTACAGAACTGTGCTTTTGCACAATAGTTGCTATAATGTGCCTCTGGGCTTTATCATTATAAATAATTTCCAACCATAACAACAAAAACGAGAAACAGCAGCTTTCATTTTTTTACTTTAGAAAGGAATCTGCCTTTCAGGCAATTTTCTTTGTTATAGATCACTTGAAAATCTTTTGCTTCATTTTACTCCATCCTCATATTTTCTTATTTCAAATTCTTGTTCAAATACTTTCTGTATCTATGTTAATATTTCATTCTTGTAAACTGATTTTAGTGAACAAGGAACAAGAATAATTTTTTTATGTATATGAGTATGTGACATTTCAAGGACAGATATTTAATCAATTATTAAGCTGCAACACAGTGTGGGCTGATTTCTTTCTTTTGCTGTGATCTCCTCAATTTATTACTCAGTTTATTGTTGTGTATGTAAAAGTTTAAGAAATTTGCATTCTAATGCTGTTATGAACTCACTGAGGGATCAAAAGTGATGCTATCAGTCACGATCACTGAATTTAGTCATGAAAGGGAGTCACATAGAAAGTGAAAATGGTAGTAGGTTGCCTACAAAAAATATAAAGCTTTTGCCTGAGCATGCAGGAATAGGTCTAGAAAAGCCAAAGCTTAGCTGAACCAGAAACTAAGGAGCAAGTGAAAGATATTAAGAATTTCTGTAGCTAGTTCAGCAGCAAAAAGAGGTGTAGGGAAAATGAGGTACAGCTGTTTAGTGGGGCATGACTCTGGTGGGGATGACCCCAGGTCTTTTGGGCCCTTTTCACTTATAGCAGGTGACCACAAGCTATTTCTGTATTGTAGAGGAAGATAGGGAAAACATTCTGTGATGAAATGACTGGCTAAATGGAAATGGAGATCACAGGAGATGCTGTATACTTACTTTTAGTAAGGCTTTTCACCTAGTTCCTTATAGTATTCTGAAATCCAAGTTAGATAGAGTTGTGCACTTGGTAAATGGATACTAAGGTGCAAGGCTGGATCATTGAGCTCACTGGGCTGTAAGCAGCAATACAAAGGCAAAGCATTGCTCTGACTGTAAGTGATGACTGTAAGACCATCAGAAATAAAAGTGAGACCCTTTACCACTGCTAATGGGAATGACAACTATCTGTCACCAAGTTCTCCTGTAGTTCAAACACTCCTGGTGGCCCCAATATCAGACCTGTTCCAGTCTTATGTTCTCATCTGCTTTGTACCACTATTTTTAATCCAAAATTATATTAAGGGAAAAACAATTTCCCTCTTGATTCTTGAGGTACAATTATGATAATATCTGTTCATTCTCACCAAATTCTTGTAAATATAAAGCTATAGAATTTATGAGGGTGGGAGGAGAGACATAAGACTCTGTGGAAAACAAGAGAATTCAGAACCTCTCCTGTATTCAATAATCAAATTCAGTTTGTATTTAGGCAGCTCGGTCTTTGTCTTTCCAAACAAGAAATGTTTTGTCTTCTGGTAGGAACATCAAAAAAAAAAAAAAATAGCAGTGAGGCAGTGTAGGTTTGAGGCATATTAAGGCAGCATTGCCAGGTTCATAACAGAGATGTGCTCTTCCCAGTGCTTTCTAAACCCAACCCAAGAACTGTGTTAGGATGGTCAATGCCACCTATGTAATTTTTTATGAGCAGGGAAACAAACTCCTCCAGTTCAGCTCAAAGGATGCTCTGAGTTTTTCTAACTCCATAAAAAAACCTCAAAGGATGTGGAGTGTGGAGTGAGTGACACCAAATATTCTTAGGCTAGCTTTATTTTTGTGAATTTCTCACTTTTCAGCCCTTCCCTGTGCCACTCTGGAGTGTTGATCATGCTCTATTCTGACCTGGAGGAATCAGAGGAAGGTACACTAGTTTTAAGAAAGGTAGTCAATTGTCATTCTTGCATAGATTGATCTGAGCAAGAGTATATTCCCTTCTTATTATACACACAAGGAACTCAAGTCTCTGGCAACCTTATGGTATTCCATTTTTTGTACAATTTTTGCAGAGAATTTAAAAAAAATGTTGTTGATCTGCATTTTAATTATGCCTCATATGCCCTGATTTTTAGATATGAAGTTTCTTGTCATATCTTGTTACATAATTGGTCACATTTCAGAAATTCTTAGAATATCCTGAACACTGCTGTGCTCCTGGAATTTAGGACAAGCATAGCTGTGTGTACAGAGTTCTAATACCTGCTTTACTGAATCAGTAAGTGGTTTGTTAATGTTACTTCAAAACAGCAGGTTTGCTATGCCTGACAAGTAAGAGATTTATTTTCTCAAACCTGTTTTATTAAACACAGTTTAACATAAAAACAAAATCTTAGACCCTTTCCTCAAAGAATATAATGTTTTATGCATCATAATAGGAATAAATGAAATTTCCTTAGAGCTAGAAAAAGTTCCAGTGAGGATATTCAGTAAAACCAGTCTTAAATGAGAATAAAATTATTTAATGCTGCATTAGAAGTTATAAGGTTCACTAATTTCCAAGATGGTAGTTCATTATATTCACCTTAATTTTTTATCTTTTGCACTCCTTTTGGGGAATTTTAGGGAGGCATATAGCGTGCCTAAATCCAAAATTTGGACAAAAACTCTTCTAATGCAGATGGACCTATATTTCTAATTATTCAGTTTTGCCAAGCAATCTAGAAAAGATCAGCACAAGTCATAAGTTTCATGACAAGTGGGAAAATAAATTGCTCAAGATAGGATGCAAATTAGGGACAAGGTTCAGCTGACTACCAGAATGTGTAATTATATTTTGATATGTCACAGAGTAAGACAGTCTCACTTGATTTAAATTTGTAAACTAAAAATAGTTGACTGGAAAAATGGTAGGAAAGGGGTGTATAAAAACTGGTAATTCTTGAGAAATGTAAATATGACCTTAAAAAGTAAATCCAGAGTAGGTTAAAGAATAAGTTTCTTGCATGCAATTTTATCTTGCAATAGTGTAGAGGTGAATTTGTGATTATATATGTTTTATGGATTATTTTGAATATCCATAAATGCATCATTGGTGATCTGAGGGAGAAAGATTCTAACACATGACCAGCTGAAAAATGCAAAATATCCTGAATAATGTGCTGATAATGAGCAAATACAAATCAATAATTGTGACCAAAGAAAATCTCAAAAAAAATCAGTGAGGCTACTTTAAAAACAATTCAAGGACCAGAGGATTTTAAGGCCTCAGTACAGTGTGTAAGCAAAGAATATGATTAAGAGAGTGTGGCTGCAATACTTCAAGGGCTGTGCAACATAATTGGTACTGAAAATTGACTCTTCTGGAGTAGTTCACCCTTATAGCTCTTCAGAACCTGATTTTGATCTATCATTCCTTGGCTATACATTTATATGTATACCTGCTTACTGAACATTTGATAGCGTATAGAGATATTTACATGCATGATCTGTGTCTGCATGCATTCAAATTGCCTATTGTAATGTTGGTTAATGAATGCAAATTCAGCTTTTTTTCAAAGCTACTGATACACTGGAACTCAGCATCTGTGGATGTCAGAGTAATGCTAAGTAACATGGATTTAAGTGTTTAATGTGAGAGACTAATAGCCAAGCAGTAGATTAGTGGTCAGAGAGCAGCTACACTCTGCTGTTTGGTATCACTTTTTTCAGCTAAAGTTAAGCTTGCCCTTAAGCACTGGATCCTATCTTTAGTTTAAAGTCTTGTTGTGTTAAGCTGGCACAATGTTTGATGGAAAAGCAATGGGTTTTTTTCCTCAAACAGTATAGACACTAAAACATTGAACAAGAGAAGAGAGGATTTCTTACAAAAGGCAGAGCTACTCCTGAGTCTTGACAACACCATAGCAATAGCCTTTAGCCCCTCTGCACAGCAGCACTGCTCTGCTTATTTGTATCTCAGCTCTGAACAACATTGTACAGTTTGCTTGCAAAGGACCAAACTGTATGATCTTATTTCAAGTTTATAAGAAACAAAATAGGAAGTAGAGACATAGAGGCAGAAGGCTGGTTTGCCAGAAAAGGGAAAAAGGTGGTAAAAATTTTTAACAGGACAGGTTGTAGGATAAACTCCTCCACTTGTCAATGGCTTCTAGGTAGGAGAAAACACTGTAAGTATCACCTTCTGTTTTCTATCAGATTTGGGGTGGTTTTTACCCAGTTAGATTTTTTTTTATTTTTATTCATCCATCCAGTCTATAATATTGTAACTGAGATATAAGGATAAGGCAGGAGACAGTGTTGAAAGCATTGATTAACATCAAGGTAAATTATTTACACTAGTTTAACCTCATTAATAAAATCATTTTTTTATCAAAGCAGGCAAAGAGGTTTCTCGAGAATTGTTTATGCTTGGTAAGCATTGACTCTTCCCAAGCACTTTGTTCTCCATATTCCCAGAATTATATTTCAGGAGGACTTCCTCCTTGATGTTTTCCAGGCAAAAAAATTAGTCTCATTGGTCTGTAGTTTTCTGAAATTGACACACTAGTCTTCTTGAATATGAATGCAATATTTTCCTTTCTTCAGTTCAGATTTCCATGACCTGTCAAAGATGACTGACATCAGCCATCCAAGGACATTGTCCACCTCTGTTGATACCCTTGGACTCAGCTCATCTGATCACTTTGATTTTCAGGGGTTTAGTTGTCTGAAGCAAACACATCTTTATTCTCATGCAGTATTTTCTGTCCTTTCTGAATCCTTTCACTGAGCACAGGTGTGTGGGAGAAATTCTCAGCAAAGACTGAGACAAAGGTGGAATTGAGCACCTCATCCTTATACATCTGCTGTCACTAAATCTCCGACCCTTTCCAACACTATACTTGCATACTGCTGCAGTGCTAGAAGCAATTCTTGTCGCCTTTGTCATCCCTAACAGGTTTCCAAGAGAGCTGCAGCTCTCCTAACAACATCCCTGCATGACTGAGCAATGCTTCTATATTTCTCTTTAGTAGCCTCTCCTGAACCTTCTTGTACACTGCCCTTTGTTTTTTTTTATTTCATTTGAATTCCACCATGAGCTCTCTGTTTAGTCAGACTGGCTACCTGAGATACTTGCTTGCTCTCCTGGGAGTCAGGATGGACTATTATTGTGTTTAACCGGTGTCTTTAACAACCTTCTTGATCATCTTTGCCCATTAAAATACCTCCTCCACATGATCCCTTACACCTGTTCCCTGAATAAGCTGAAAGCTGCTTGCCTTAAGTGCAGACTATAGGCTCTGCTTATCTCCTTCATTCTCCTCAGGATCTTGAACTCCACTAATTCCTGGTTGTTCCAGTCAAAGTTACCTTTGACATTACTCCAAGACATTGAGCAACATGTCCTCAATAGGTTCTTCCTTGTTTCTGAGCAGCTGATCCAGCCTTACTTACCCCTGGTTGGTATCAGTATTTGCATCAAGAATTTACCCCTGACAAAAATTCTGTCATGGTGACCTACCAGAAAATGCCAAAGTATTCCCTCATGAGAATTGGGGTCTGTCATCCAGAATTCCTCATTTCAAAATAGCTTCATTCATATCATCACCCTGATCAGAACTGTAACAAACCCCTACCACTGGGTCGCACTTACTGGCCTCTCCCTTGATCCTGAGTTGTGAACTCTCAAACAAATTGTTGTCTGTCTCACAGAAGGGCTTGCATACTTCTGAGCTACTCCTTCACCTCTCCCTTACCCCCTTGTTGTCTTCTTGATATGTGTTCCCTGAAGAATGTTTATCCATATATTCTTGCAATAACCTATTTGTATGAGTTGTCCCACTACAGCTGAGTAATCAAAATGATGTAAGGTATGTAATTATGTAAACATATGCACAGTTGCACTCTTTGCTCTTTGTTTCCCTGGCTGTGTGCATTTCTGTTCATATAACATACTTGAGATGGACTTCCTTTCACCTTCTCTTATTACTCTGGAGTTCTCTCCTGCACCTTCCACCTACCCACTACTTCTATGCTTGACTGTGGGTTTTTATTTCCTTCCATAATCAGTTCCTAGATTAGAGCTCTACTCGCCAGGTTGACCAGGCTGCTTGAAAAGCTGCTCTCAACAGCTTTGTCTTCAGGTCTCCAAAGGAGGGCCCTGTGGTCTAAATCCAAAATTGCTGTTGACAACATCAGCTACACAAGCCTCTAATCAATTTCCTAAAAAAACTGGGGCCATACACTATAGGTTGCAATTTTTTGTGATGAACCAGCTATTGAATACAAGCTATGGCAATATCATCACCTAAACCAGAAAGGACACTTAGGAGAATGGATTTTTCCTGTATAGATTATGTGCTGATTTATTGTAGCTGAGGATTTGGTCAACAGACCTCCATGCCACTCCAGTTAGATTAAAAATATATGTTTTTATAATCTCCAAATAGCATCTCTATAAGCATTCTTGGTTTCAATAGGCACTGGAAAGTATTATAATTTCTCAGGACAGGTTTTAAATCTCACTGTACTTTCTCTTTGAACTAAATTGCTGCTGCTCTTGGGTCACTATATTTCTTTCTTGTGGATTGGGAAGGTGGAGCAAGGGGAGGCTTGAGATACTGATGTCATGTATGTTCAACCTTTGCTGTGTTAATCCAACACTGATTGCTCCTTTTTCTCCCCAGGAAAACTTTTTTAAGTCTTTAAGTACTATTGAGAGCAAGAGGGTAAATGTGCTGTAATGACTTTTAGGTCAACAAGAAAAAATAGAAGTTTCTGGGAAAGTTTGAAGAGGAAAAAATGGACAAAAACCTGTCAAAGGAAGATTGATTTCCTTTGCCTCTTGAACAAAGGCATTCTGGGGGATATTTAGTGTAATTGGGGTAACAGTGTTGTATATCAATAAACTGTGAAATTATACACACCTATATGTCACACTTACAATAAAATCATGCATTTGGACAGATCCTTTGCAGCTCTGAAATCAGTGCAATTCAGTATGAAGAGATTTCTTTTTCAAGAAGAGAGATTTGCAACATTTTAAATTTTTAGCATGCCAACCAAGTCTATATTAGAGTGCACTAGAATCTGAATATCCAGTAGGGGATGGAATTTATAACAAAAAATTTAAAAATATTAAGAAGGCTTCCTCAGTTTTCCTGCTTGTAATTTGAGTATACTGGGACAAACTATTCAGATTTGTCCTTATGCAGATCAATTCCAATTGCATGGGTAAACTGAAACAGAATTTCAGTAGTTATTTTTATGTACATATATTCTGCTGCAGTGAGGCAGTGACAAGATTTTTTTTCTATGACTAAAAAATAATTCAGTTTTCTCAGGAGTAGGACATGAAAAATTGTATAACTTGTCACATCTTATATTAACAGATTTTCCTTATTAAAAAAAACTTTAGTAAAAATTTGAACTATTCTAAAATAAGTGGCAGCCAGATTCAAGGATTACAAATAAATATCTTTAGCCATATTTGCTTCCTTTCCTTTCGACAGTTCTAGTGTGAAAACAAAGGATAGAAGCTGTAAGAACGTGCAATGACTGCTTTCTGGTGCTCAGAGGCAGAGATCTCTCATTGAGGCATGATATCTGATCCTAGCTTTTTCTACAGAAAATCAATACTCCCACAAAGGTGGTAATACATCTTTGGAGTTGGAGTATGTCTCCTCCATGTCAGACAGCACACTGTGAAATCCTCAGGTTTAGAGAGTTAAGAGTTAGGTGCTCCTGTCTAATCTTGTGTAGAATGCACCACAGTCCAGAGCCCTGCTTCATGTGTTGCAAACAAACCTTTTATCAAGCTAAATGAAAATAAAGGAACTAGTCCTGAATTATTTGAGTAACATAGCAGTCCCATGTAGGATAACTTGGTTATCGTCTCTGCACTGTGCTGCTTTTTTTACAGTAGCAATATCCTCTGAGATAGAAGGTAACCTTCTCATTTGCATGCTGAGAAAAATATCAGAATTTATCTCTTGACAGTTATGGCAGATTTGGCACTTAATGACATTACTGATGATAATACAAGGAGCTTCAAACACAGAGAGATTTGAGGGATCTAGTTGGAGGGAAAAAAAAAAAGTCTGATTTCATCCACAGGCAAACTTCTGTAGTAATTTTCTTTTAGCATTAGTTGTCACCATGTTTTGAAAAAACAAAAATAAAAGAATAAAGTTATATTATTCTCCTTTTTAAAATTCATTTTATTCTTTTATTAATTCACTTTTATCACTTTAATAACGACTTTTCTGTCTTTCTAGTCTTTCAGCTGCATAGTTAATTGAGTCTAATCAAAATTTCTCAATTTTCAGTACCCAGAATGCACTTTCCTTAAGGCTAATGCAATTTTGGGTAAATGCTACCTTTTACTTATTTCCTTTTTTTAAAGGTTAAACAGTATATGCTTCCCAGGTTTTTCATGGGGTGTAAGGAGTATTTTTTTCTGTAAGCCAGAATTTTAAGAGCTCTGGAGTTTGAAGAAGTTGCAGCACCATTGCTGTCAAACAATGATCTTCATATACATGATGAACACCACTGGTATTCTGAATAATTCCTAAAAGAATATCATAGTAAATAAAACTATTACACCTTCACATATTAATCTTATTTCCTGTAATATTATATGAGAATGTGTTTTGAAAAACTGCTGCATGAGTTAAACTAAAATAATACTAACTTGTACTCAGTGAAATATTTGCTATGCATGTTAGCTTCATGAGTATCAATCTAGGTTTTAAATAAAATTAGAAAAAGTTTTGTTCATCTCAAATCATTGTAGATTAACCTGCACAGATCCTAATGACTCCAAAATGAAGTCCTTTGGAGACACAGTTGCTTTCTCTAATTGAATGTGAAGGTGAAGAAAATTTTTTTTAGATACCTTTGGGGGTAAAATAGTATTATGTCTTTTCATTAGTATCAGAAGACACTTATTACAGAATTTCTAATTACATCACTGATGATAAATATTTTAGGTGTCATATTTGATAAAACAGACTTATCTATAAACTCCAAATGTCACAAACATCATCTGGTAAGACCTCACATATTACTCTATACTTCAAGTATTTTTTACTATCTTCTGTTTGTACTTGTGTTCAGAAGTATAATGTTTGAAATATCAGAAGCTCTTAGAAAATCGTTTGCAAATGCTTTTGGTTTCTTTGCCATCCATTTTTGTCTATATGAATCTCCACAATCAGGAGTGCACAAGGTAAACACCTGTCACTGAGTTAAATAAATTACTGTCTCTAAAACTTGTGTTTGTTCGCGTGTCCAATAAGTCCTGTAACAGTCTGTTCTAGTGCTTGTAACCTGCATGATTTTGGGAGTTCAGCCATGTGCTCCCTGAGGCACAGAGTTTTGGAGTTTAACTGGTAAATTTCTTACAAACTGGATTAAAAAAAAAAAAAAAAAACAACTTTTCTCCCCCATTTTCTATTTTTTTCCATGGAAAGTTTTCTTCCTAGAAGACTTGCAGCTGTAGATTTCCAAGGAGAAATTGTGGTTAGGCATAAATTATTTTTCCTCACTCTCCTGGAGAAACACCATCAAAAGCATTAACTATTAGAAAACACTTCCTGAAGCAAAGTTTTTTAATTTCTTAGCTAACAAAATAGTGGTGTTGAGGGCTGAGGTTTCTCTTAATTTTGTTTTGGTGTGTGTTTGGTTGAGTGTTTTTTAGAGAGAGAAGGGGCCTTCCAACACAATATTCTGTTTTCAGTAGTGGTTGGATTGTTTTGGTAATAGAGTGGGAGAAACAGAGATATGTTATTATTATGTTATTCTTACATCCTTCATAAAAAGAATGATACTAGAAATATTCTGGGATTTATTTTATTATTTATATGAGCCAAATTCATGGGTACATCCCAAAAGGTGATCTCTGACAAAAAGTTATGTTTGATTCAGTGTGAGGAAACACACTTCCATATATCTTGAATCCAGTGCATCATAATTTCTTATGATGCCTCACAGATGATTTATTAAGCAAAACTATATATCACTGTCAAACCTCTCAGTTCTCTTCTGAATTGAGGCTGAAGAATCCTACCTAATTTATTGTATAATTTTGATCACCCTAATCAGTATATCTTCTAGCATTTATATTCTTATCTTTTTAGAGGGGAAAGGTCAGAACTGTGAAAAATCTGAATGATGCACCAACATCTTTATTTGAGCAAAAGAATTTATTGTGTTTGACAGCCCTTCCTTAATTCTAAACCTTCATTCTGTTTTTTTGTTGTTGTTGTTGTTGTTTTCTTTTTTGAGTGACACTGAACAGTAAACTTCTGGAATTCCATCACTGTGTAAGGAAAGACAAGATGTATTTTTTCTAAGTGTTATTAAATTTATTTTATCTGCAGTCACTCAGTGCAGAAGACAATATTCCGTAACTTTCAGATGTGACCCCAGTCCATGACAAGCCAAATTCTCACCCTTAATTGTTTCTGAATGTTCATTTTGATTAGCTGAATTTTCTTTGGAATGGAAAAGTAATATTTAACTTTTATATTAATATTTAATAATATTTGTAGCCAATACATTATAGCACCTTATAGAAGTTACAGTACAAAAACCTTGTTCTCCAGCCAGTACATTTCCATCATATCCCCTCTATTAATTCTATGCCCTCCTAAATGAGCATGTCACACTATATGTATCGTTAATTAGCCATCATCATTTCACTGATGATGCATAAACATAATCAGAATATTCATCAGGGGATCCAAACTAATTGGAAACAGGCTTAACTTACTAGGGTTGGGCCAAAGATGATTCCTTCTTTCTCACATATATAAAGCACTTTACTTCAGAAGGACCTGGAGCATTTGTGCATTTTTCTTACAACTCTACATAAGGCCCAAATTGGAGTAAGTAGAAATGTACAGCCTGTTATTGTAGGGTTGTACCCTGTGGTTGGTTCTTTATCACACAGAGCAGTATTTCAATCCTCTCTGGAATTCAGGATAATTTTTTCTTTCAGCACAGCTGCAGAATATTCTAAATTCAAGGCTTGCTTCTTGCTCTACCACTTTTAATATTCAAACATGAAGTTATATGTGAGTGAGTCTACCATAATTTTATGTTCCTAAAGATAAAGGTGGAAACATGATGCCTGCCAGATGCTCAGAGGTCAGACTGAAAAGGAATATGAAATCACCTGTTGTTCCAGGGCTCTCCTAGTCTAGCACAAGGTGGAGAAAAGCTAAGTAGGTACCAAGCTGATTGCAGGTACTGCCAGCAAGAGGAGATGAAAATTAAAAAAAAATGCTCTGACTTTTGTTCTAGCAGCTTATGTCAGATAGGAAACTGGAGAGAAGCTGAAGTAGGTTCAATAATTATCCAGTTGTCTGACTGTGGTCACCATCACTGCCAGACTAAATGGTAGATGCTAATTTATGTATTTTGTTCTGTCTTACTAAACCTTAGAATAAATACAGGACCTCCTAGTGAAGGTCTTTATTTTCCAATATTCTGGATTGGAATCATTAGATAATGACAAAGAATTTTATGGAATCTTAAAATCTACTTCAAAAGCAAGAGGTGTACATACACAGCCATACACACAATTAGCCAAGTTGTCCAACTTTTTTTATCCTTCTTCCACTTTTGCTTGTGAATTTTTTCACCTCTTGTCTTCTAATCATGCCTAAATAATGAACCATTACAGCATGTGCAGCAGTTTGTGGATCTTTTCAGAATAACATCTTCCTCGGATTTCTTCACTTCTACTTGTCTTATCAAATATATATTCAACTAACTTCGAACAAACTACTGACGCCATAACCCTGCCACAGTTAGAATCAGCTTCCTTTTCTGGAATTGTGTAACACAGTTACTATGTAAGAAGAAAAACTCAGGAAGATGATTTTCCCCAAGTAGACTTACTACAAGCTATAAAACTTGCAAGTACCTTTGGAAGAAGTAAAAGTGCACACTTTTGTGCGAAATGGTAGAATCCAATATTGCTGTTTGGGGAATTCAATAGATGCTGGAAATCCTTGAGAAACAGGTAGTAAAAAGACACAGCTTTTTTTTTTTTTCCTTTTGTTCTAGTCTTTTCTTTCTTCTCTGACTGTGGACAGGATTGCGACAAACTTAAGTATTTCATTGTTATTTAAGTTGCGCTCTTCATGACACTACATTTTGCTGAGTGTGAATTTACCAAAGGAGTAGTAAACATGGTACAAACCTGCTTTTATACTACCTTGGCTTCTTTGTTCCCTCAGTTTTATCCTTGAAAGCACAGCTGAAAAGCGTTGGGGTTTTTTTCATTCATTATTATAACATGAAAATGAAAAAGCTGGTTGTTATCCTGAAAATAGAATAGAAATATGAAAAGTATATCTTGCCTATTGGGTCATTACGAAACTGGCTTCTCCTTCAGTGAATGCTGTAGAAGCCTGCTGGAATTTTCTTTAGTAAGCTTACAAAAAAGGATACTAATATACAAACATTTTTTAACCATTGCCTAAATCTTTAGAAACATTACCTTAAATAGAATCACATGCCTTATAATTAAAAAGAATCCTTTCTTATAAATTACAGTACCATACCACAGGTAGCTAAAAATTATGCATTAATATCTCCCTATTTTCAAATCCTTACATCAGTTTGAAAGTCCTAAAGGAATATATTTCTATCAATTCTGTACCAATTACAATTACATTATACCTATTTGCTGTTCTTTGTTCCCTTTTTTTTTTCCCAGAGGCTATTCCACACAAGTACAGAATAGGTATTTTGCATTTCCCGCCCCCCAGTTTCTTGGCAAGTGTAACTCAGTCTTTAAACCAGATGTACTCGGTTCAGAAGAAAGAGCTGTATGAACTGCCTGACTAGAATCCTATGATTTTACTAAGGAATACTCTCATCTAGCGGTAGCACTGCTTTCCTTTTCAGCAAAGGCTAGATAATTTGCATATTTATGAACTATTAAGCATCTTCTATACACTCCCCTCAGGAGGCTCAATAAAGGCAAGAAATTATTTCTGCCTAGGTCACATTTATTAATTTCAGTCTCTGCATAAGATTTACAATTTACTGCAACACAGGAGGGAGAACTGAAGCCAGGGTTAAAGGGGAGCATAAATTGTTTGCTTTTGCTAGTTTATATCATCCTCTCTTACCACTCTTAGTGTCTCAGGAAATTTATTTTATCTTCCTGTAATCACCTTCCTGGATGCAGTGGGTAAACAAGAAAATGCAGATAAAAGACAAACAAACATAAGGTCATGCCTTGCATGCTACAACTAGTATAAAATAAACTTGAAAGCTTGATTGAAGTTTCTCATTAAAATACTGTTACTGCTGAAAGAGGCGGAGGGGTAGCTCATTCAAGCGCAGTATGAGAGATCCAGGGTCAGGTGGTGAACTAAACTTTCTCAATAGGCTTGCAGATTCAGACCCCTGCTCGTGGAAAGAAGAATCTTCTTTGACACATTCATTAGAGCAGACTAGAAAATGTTAACTTAAAGCAATTTCAGAGAAAGAAATTTGCAATGTAAAGTTTATTTTATAAAAAGTTTTGGCCAGTTTGTACTCACAAAAACCAAAGCCTAATCTGTAACTAAGGTAAAAGGATATAAATGGCTCTTTCTGTGATGTTCTACTGGGAAATTGTATTCAATGTTTTCCAAGGCCTCTGTAGTAATTCAGTACTTTGCATAACACAGAGCGGTGAAAGGAGTGTTGACCTTTGATCCCTCTCCCAACAAACACTTTTTTCACATATTATAACTGATGCAAATCCCAATTTAATGGCTGTTTTGGAGCCTGCTCTTTCAAAACAAACAAGCAAACAAGGACAAAAAAAGCTATGTGTGATCCAGACAGCCAAGGAATAAACTTTTTCTTCTCAGATGTTCCTTCTTGAGGAGGATTCGTTCTTGATTTACAGTTATGCTGAGATGGATAATTTGATTCACAGCCAGAGAGAACTGGAGGCTCTTGTTTCTCTTTTTTTCCCTGAATTTCTGCATTAATTGTGTTGTTTTTCTCAATATAGATGCTCTACTGACATTTTAGGATGTGTTAATAGTTCTAAACTTCTTGGAAAAGATAGCAGCCTTGTTGATAATAAGAGAATTGCCAGTCTTTAATGGAAATACATGGACTTTTACTAAAGGCTTGTTATTCCACTTAATAGGAAGGTTTTGAACACATTTTTAAAATAAGCCCTTTTGATCAGTAATCAGAAACAACTGTTCAAGTTACAAGTACTCTCTGCTGTGAAAATAGCTGTGTGCTGTCCCCGGTGACAGTAGCCTCGCCTCTATCGAATTTCACCCAGAAGACAGGTAAAACCTCAGCTATCTCTGCAGCTGAATCTGTGGCCAGTTACTAAGGCAGTGTCATCTTTGTTATTCAAAATACCATTAAATATTGAAACTAGCATGTGATTTAATCTAGTAAAATTGGAATAGACTGTCCAAGAAAGTAAACTGGCAAATGGGCAACCAGTTGAACATGTTATATTTTAATTTGCAGAGACAAAAATGACAAGCAATTTATTTACATAAAACTGTACAAAAGCAAATTAAATTATGTAAATATTTCATAAATAGAGGTGGACTAGCGTTTAATACATTTTGCCATGTTTAGCATAGTTGCGTGCATAGTGACTCATAATAAACAATGATAAATTGTTCTCTGCTTCACTATCAACATCCAAGTTGCAGAACAATAGTCAATGATTATTATTACAAACAGATCGTACCACACTGAATGCAAGTGCTTTAAAATTTAGGAAAAGTTGTCTGAAAGCATACCCCAGGTAGCTGGTGAATGTTGTCTTCTTCCTAGTGCTTATGCTCTTTCAGATAGTAATACAACTTAACTGGTGGGCTTTCTATTGCTTTTTCATCTGCTTCTTTTCTTAAGGAAACTCTGTATATTTATCACCAGTGAAACAGAAAGAAAAATATTTAATTGTTTAACTTCCTTACTGGTGTTTGGTGATGGCTGGATTTATGGCAAGATCTTTATCCAGATTCATGATTTTTCTGCTTGACAACTTCTAGGGTAGCCTTTCAGCCAATCATTTCAATCCCATTTAAGTTTTTCCCCCACATAAAAATAATGTTTAACTTTTTTCCTGAAACTCAGGCAGCAGGCCAGTCAGAAACCATATTCAATAAACATAGTGGGTCTGAGATCTGGATTAAGCCTTAGATTTTAGACCAAAGCTATTGAACTTTCTAATACATATAAAGTTATATATTAACGCATCAATCTATAAAGGTGCCCTAATGTAAAATACATGCAAAGCTCATCTGAGTTTCCCATGGAAGGAAAGAAAAAGATGATTTCTATACTGTACAAATAAAATGTGATGAAGGCTAAAAGCTATTAAAAAAATGTCAGTTTTCCTGGCAACATGAACTGGTGACACCTTGCTAAATAACTATCATATAGACTGATCATACTTTTCCAGGCAGCAAAATTAAAAACAAATTAAAACAACCCCAAAGCCCACACAAATAGTAGTTAAAAAAATCCTCAAGACCTACTTAAACCACAGCCTTGTGTTAATAATGCTTAAGACTGGTCCATTAACTGAGTTTGGCAAAAGGCTTGTTTTTAAATATATTATTTATAATTTCTCAGAAAATAAACACAGGTAAATATACAGGTTCAAAAAAGTTGGGAATAGCCCCTTACCCCTCAGTGTCCAAACCCAACTACCACTTTACCATAATAATAGGTATAAAAGGCACAGTTGCATATTTTGCATTCACCCTAATTATTTTTTATAGCTTTATTTGTTTATTTTTTATACAAAAGCACTCTATTTATGGAGTGGCACCAGATTTAACCTATTTCAAATAAAGAGGAAAAATACAAACACAAAATATATTTGTATGTCATGCCAGGTCAGAAGAGTAATCAGCATATTAATAGTGGCTAGTTCCACAAGAATTACTGTGAATACTTACAGTAGATAGAATTTTTAAAAAATTCTTTCACACATTTTAGATCTAAGGAGATGCACACAAGAAAATTATTTCATGACTGTCTTACGTGGTGCAAAAATTGGTGAATGACTGCTGATCCATTTAATCGGAAGGCCTATTATGACCTGTATTATTAGCCTTGTAGAAAAAGTGTCTAAGAATATATGGAACCCAGCTACCTAATTTATTTTCTTGTGTGTAATATTAAATAAAATCTTATTAAATGAAGTTCTGTTGAACATTTGTGTTATGCAATTGTGTATTCTGTTGAAACGTGCAAGAAAAATGTGTTTACATTACATAAGCATTTTTAGAAGCATTTTTAAACAGGTACTTACAGATTATACAAAGCAGTAACTGCTATACGCAGTCTCATAACAAAGTACTAGCTTGCATCTCCCCGTATTACTTAAATAATTAAACATAAAAATGTTCAATCGTTAATAATCTTTGATTTTAATATTTTCTTTCTAAAATGTGCCCATTCATCATAACTGCTATACACAAACTAATGTTACTTGAAGAAAGTAAACTTTAGAGAGGAGAATGTAAAGGCCAGTAATGGCACAACCCACTACATGGAGAAGTGAATTCAAAAGATAAATGTAAATCAAAATGTTGTTTTGATTTACCAACTTCTACCTTAGGCTGTTTAAGGTTATTTCTATGCAATTCTGCAAAGCAAGAAACTACCCAAAGCTACATTATGACTACAGTTACTAGAGAGCCATCTAGCCATGCCTTCGTGCCAGTTCAACAGCCAGGGATCTGAATGCTTTCTCCATCCTTGAGCTGTCCTTGCTGTGTTGATTGTCACTTTTGTCTGAATGTCTGAGCTCAGTCTGTGATTATTAATACAGCATCAACTACAAAGCAATTGATTGATGTTCTGCATGTTTTGTTGCTTTTATTGCACAAAACCCTGTTTCATTTCCTCTTCCTTTCAAGAAGCACTCACCATGATAATTGTTACAGCTCTTGCATATCGTAGCTTGGACTCCTTTTAACTCCTCTTGACCTCCTAGGTATCATACCACTGTTTATCAGACCATTTTTTACTAATGCTAAATGTTCTGAGTCTTGATATCATTTAGTATTGCACTTTTCTTGGTTTTAATGCACTTGGTTTCAAGAAAGCTTTCATTATCATCATCTTTGACATAATTGAAGCAGTTGATAAGCTGCAACACTGATGACCACACTTAGCAACCATGCCTTGCTGTCTGAAAAGAAGCTTTTGTATCCGAGTTGAAATGTTCTCTTGTTACTGCATTATCCTATTGTCCACCTTTTTCCCTCCCATCAAGCATTCCCACTAACATGGCCTTCTCTTCTACTAATATTTTTTAATTTTGATCTTAAAAATTCCCTGGAACTAGCATATGCAGCATATAATATGCAGCATGTGCTGCAATGTATCATGTCATTACAAAAAAAGCATCAGTTCCTTTGGGCATTCAACTGAACCACACTGGAAAAAAAATTTGTCATCTGGGCTTGTGAACTGTGCTGCTGCATAGAATGTAACTGACGCTGTGTTTTAAGAGTACATGTGTTTTTTTTGTGAATACATTTATTTTCTAAGTCAAGCCCCAATACTTAGCAGTTCCCCTGATCCATTGTGTGATCTTTGGCCTTTTTGTTATTACAATCTTCCCAGCTAAATGTTAGTCTTGCCCAAAATAATGATTTCAACAGTTTATCATTGCTATCCTATGGTATAAGTGTTAGTAATTGTGTTTACATTGAAATAATCATTACAGAGAACGAGAGAGAAAGAGAGAAAGAGACACAGCAAGACAGGTTTGTTCAATGGAATAAACAGAACCAGAGTCCATGAGTCACGGGAAAGTATGCCATGTTTTTGACTGCAGTCTCAGGCTGAATGTATTTCTGTTGCTTCCAGCCTCAGATGAGAGGTGAGAATATTAAAGCTGTGGTCTTCACAAAGTGCCTATTTATGATTATTCCTTTATATTTATCCTATATCTTTATGGTTTCTGTAGGATTGTCCCTGATGGGGATCAGCAATATTCAGATGGTATGTTTGGAATACATTTTCCCTGACCTGTTATCCTCAACAAGCCAGATGACAAACAAACAAAATGAGTGGCTTAATTCATGCTTCTGCAGAGGGGAAACAACAGTATGTCGTGTTCTTTTTAATCAAGCTTGCTACTATGGGAGGAATTTGCAGCCATAGATCTAGGAAAATAAAAATCAGCGAGGGGGAATTAGACATGCAAGTAACAGCAATGTTTTCTACATTGTACAGTATAGTCAGGCAGACAGTATAATTACATGCCTGCTATGGAGGCAGAAGTGGCAGGCAGATCTTTTGTCTCTTTGGTGGCCCCCTCTTTATTGTTTCCCATTTTTTCTTAAAATTGTTGTGATTTTAAGACTTTTGCCCCATTTCTTTCTTATATTATGAAAGAACTTTGTTGCTGCTTTTTAGCCTACAGGTAAACTTCTCTTCTAGTTAGAGTATTGACAGGAGATGGCTTGTATTCCCCTGTCTGTGTAAGGGGGATATCCTCTGGGTTGCCTTCTTCATTTTTGCTGAAACTAGCTGCGCTGAAGGTCTCATAAGATGAGGTCAACTTTTTGTTAAGGAGGTTTCTGTTGCGGTCACCCATGAGGGAGGCTTCTCCATTGGCCAGCTTTTCCTGACTGCCCCGTTCATCAACAGGCATGAAAGTGGAGAGTTTTGGCTGGCTCTTCTGCTTTCTCTCCGGAGAAGTGCGGACTGGCATCCAGCAGGAGTCTGAGTGGCCATATTCATCACATTCTCGGGTGCACTTCCCTGTTAGGGCTACATCTGGTAGAGGCCGTGAATCTGAAAATAAAAGAGAGTTGTCTTTACAAATTTATATTACAGTGACTTTGACTGAAACTGAGAATCCTTGCATTCACAAAAGGTATTTTTAAAGATCTTGGTAGGAATGTGGCAGTAAGTTCCTCAGTAATAATTTTTTCACATTGCATGTACCCAGAGGCAGCAAGCAGATCTGTACAGTTATTCTCAATCTTAATAATTGAAAAAATACAAAATCTATTAATCCTCTTCCTGTGCCTGAAAATCAATTCCAGAAACATTTGGCATTAGGTACTGAATTAATTTTGATGTCTGAAAGAGTCAAAGAAACACTTAATTCCATACTGCCAATTTTCTAGAAATTATTAAAAATACCTTTCCTTGAATTTATTTTTAGGAATGCTCTGAATTTATGTGGAAGGATCCTGAGACCCTGTACCCTGCAAGTACTTACAAACATACTTAATGCCCTGCAAATGAGCAGATCTGTTATTGACAAAGGGACTGAATTTTCACATAATGTAACCCTCTGCTTGTATTTCTGAGGATTGGGCACTTGAGTTTTTAGTCCACAATATGTCAGATAACTTGTACAATCAGTAATTGCAGAAGCATACAAAACCTCTGCTATGAGTTATAAACTTTATCAATAGTACAAATAAAGCCATTCTGTGTGTACATGTGCATGGTAGGGCATGGGATGAATCTGAGTGCTGCCTAAAGAGAAACATTTTATATGTGACTGGCTGTGTTAGAAGGTGTCCTGTTCCTGTTCACTATGTCTAAGTTTTCTGTACTTGTAAGAGCTTTTACTGAAAACCAGCAAAGTTCTGAGGCCTGAAGTATTGACTCCTACCTCTTTTCAAAGCAGGGATATTTAATATTTTTATTTTAATACTTGCATACAACTGAATTTAAAAACTACCTCAACTATTAAGGAATGGGTAATATTCTTAAACCTTGCTTTTATTCAGTTATAGAGTACTTTATGGTCTAAAAGAATAACTGACGCTGCCTACAAAGGAACAACATTATATTCAAACAAAATTGACAAAGAACACAAATCAAAAAATAAATTTTTCAAGTGTGTTTGATATGGCTTTCATATAATATGACTTATTTGATTAAATATTTAGGTTTGTTTTGTAAAAAAAATCAATTATTTTGGAGGGAGCAAGGAACATGGAAACATAATCAGGTACTTCAAATGGGCTGTGGCATCATTCTACCTTCCCACTACAACAGCAAAATTCTTGTGAACAGTAATTTTTGCTTGTAGTAACATGTGTTATACAAACTTATCAAAACTCCTTCAAAGGCCTGCTCAGCCTTCATTCTGTTACCTTTGTTTTGCCTATTTTTCTTTGAATTTGACTAATAGAGTACCTTCTCAAATGATGGCAATTTCAGCTGTGATTTTTTTATAAATTGATAAAAGAAACCACTGCTGAAGATAAAAACAACCAAAAAAACAAAAAAAACCCCAAAACCCAACAACCAAAAATCTTTCAGTCTTCCAGAATAAACCACTTTAATTTAAAATATTTAAAACAGGCGCTTGCAGAGAAAGCATATTTCATTTCAACATCTGTGGATTTAATCCTGATAGAATTGCAAAAGTTCATGAAGATCAGATTTATCTTCATCCTGTCCTGATTTTTTTTTCAGACATTTAAACATTAATTTAATAAATAATTTGTTGCAGTATTGCAAAGAGTGTGTACACTATTTGCTACTGACAAATGTCAATATTTAATAGAATTTACTGAATCCCTTCTGACTACTGTATAAAATTTCATATTTCAATGAAATATCACTGACTTTAATGAGGAAATAGCCCTGGTTTCTAGATAACTGAGTAACCCTGTAACTAAGATGTGTAAGGCCAGGAGGAGGGAATTGAGTGATTTTTTTCTGTTTAAAATTTTTTCCCCAATTTATTTTTAAGGGTCTTTCCCTTAGACACAATTCCCACTTTTTTTTTCCCCAATGAAGAATGCAATGCTATGAAAACTTATCAGCCTATTGGTTTTCAGATGGCTCTGTTCTGCAAACATACACAGAACATGGGGATGGGTATGGGAAAATCCTCTGTTTGTCAGCTAAATCAGCATTATTCTGACTCACCCTAATGATAAGAAGCATAATTAACTGCTCCGCTGCCCTGATATGCTTTGATTTTTAAGCAGAATTTTTCATATTTTTACAACAGGGCCAATTCCCTTAAACCTCTATAAATTATTTGTACCAGCACCTTATTTCCAAAAAAAATCCTGGCCATTAAACATTATGCTTGCTTCAAGTATTTTAATTGTTACTCTGACATAATATTAGCAACCACTGATCAAGGCAATTTGTCTGACCTTTATTTAAAACATAAGAATGTATGTTTATTGAAAAGATTTGCTTTTGTTGTCATTTGAGTTTGGGGTTTTTTTTCCAGATTGAAACAATTAGCGCCTCATTAGATCTGATGGAGTCTTTCTAGCTGAAAAAAAATTTTGAGTCAGCAATACATGGGTTCATAAAATCCTTCCCTTGCTGGTGGTCTTTTAATCATGCTCTTGAAAATGCACCATTTTGCATTGTGGTGCTTCTCCTATTCACTTCTGGACAAATACTGGAACTCGTTATTGTGAAACACGAGGACTTAATGTGCAATTCAGCCTTAAATTGTTGTTTTATGAAGCAAAACCCTCCAAGTCACATAACCTGTTGGGTTATATGATAAACTTTATCTTCACACCCACAAAAGAGTTCAGAGAGACACTGGAAGAACAATTCTAGCCCAAATAATACCCCAACAGACCTACCCAGGCCCACCATAGGGCAATCAGACCCATCTGTACAGGCCCAGAGGAGCACAGGGGTCTATAGTAGCAAGTAGGAACTCAAAACAAGGATTCAGGAGAAAGATTTTTCCCATCATTCTGTGTAATGCTGGGGATTGCTGTCTAGGTATGTAGAGCAAATTATAAGATATAAGGGAAAAGGAATTTGGGACAGCAAAGGACTTAGATGACATTTAGGGGAGAAACCATCAGGAAGACAAGTGAGGAGTTTAGGTGATAGAGGGGAAATGGAGATAAAAGGGGATAAAAGGGCCAGTCACAACTAAATAGTTTGCTTGTCTGGTTATGTTCTATGCTGGATGAGCACCATCTGTCCTGTCCACTTATCAAGTTCCTTTCTAACTCTTTCCTGGGAATGGGCTCTCTATTATGAGTGCATGTATAGATATGGGTGTGTCCACTATCACTAGTAGTGGTCTTTCATCCTGTCCAGCCAGAGAAGAGGACAGAATGAGGCCTCTGGTGCTGTTTGTGTTCATGGGAGGGCTCTGAGTGTCTGTGCTCTGTGTGGACAACTGGGTGTATAAATGGTGTATGTGTGCACTCTGTGTGTGTGCCTGCTGGGAATATATCTTCATCTTTGCTTGGACTTGGGGGTACAGAACAGCAGCAGCAGCCTCCTGTCCCTCAGGTTATCAAATCCAGGGCCATATATTTTTCTCTAAAACACCTTCAACTAAGATTTGACACTTACAGAATTCTACTCTATTGCTTTCTTGCATCTTTTCTCAGAGCTTGAATCAGTGCAGCATTTGAGTACAGATTTAATCTAACATGGTTTGAAACCTGTTGCATTTTAATCTCTCATCTGTTTAAAAGATTGACATACCTAAACTAGTGGGTTAAGGGAAGATGGGGTGCTTTCTATGCACTTGATAACAGTGATTCAACCTCTAATTTGGATAAACTGCCATGTCACTTTAGCTACACAGTAACTGCATTTTTGCTAACTCACTGGAACAGAACAACCTTGTTTTGCAGAGTAGGGACTCTATGGTCAGCATTTTAAATTACCTAGCCCATGGAGTTTTGAACAAGCTCTAAATTTGAAAATAAAAATAAATTTACTCATGTCTTCTAGTATAATTTGCATTGAAACACATCTATCTCTAAGCTAAATGCTTTTCCTAAGTGCTTCTCAGTTTAAAAGTTAAATACTCCAGTAGTGACCCCACTGAGAACTGACGAGTCTAATGGAATATGACACAGCAAACAATTTGTCAGCAGAATTGGCAAATCATCAAGAAGCAGCACAACAGATTCCTGCTGCATTACATATCTGGAAACCAAGTTAATTTGTGCTTAAAATGCCCCTTATTAACCAAAAAAAGTTATCACAACATTAATTAGTAGAGAAAGATATGTGATATTTCTTGTTATAATGAAATCTGTAGATTTGAGATTAGGTTCTAAGAGTTTGTATAAACTAGTCAGATTCAACTTTTTATCTGCACAAAAAAGTTCATCAGAAGATGTCATCAGAAGGTATATTAGTTATTCTCAAGCATATCTTCTCATCAGATCATAACTTGGCTCAACCATTGTAAACCCACTTCCTAAAATGCAGATATTTAGAAAAAAAATGTAGGCATACATGTAAATGGAGAATTCAAAATTTAATACTTTTAAAACAGATTTCACTTGCCAGACTTCAGCTTCGGAAAAAATTGGAAAGCATTAATTTAAAGGGCCTTAAAATCTACTTTGTCATTGTATCTGATAGAAGCTTCCACCACAAAGTTTTAAATTTTATCTGATAAAAGTTAGGTATTTTTTAAAACTTTAGTAACTATTCATCCAATAAATCCTTAAACATTTGCAGCTAATTTCTGAGACAGAAATATGCTTTATGCTTTCCATAAAACTTTGTACAAAAGAATGTAAGTGATTGGAGATCTTATTTGTATGTGTGCTAATGTTTCTGATGATTGTAGCTGACTGTTCCCTTAGGGCTAGTAGGGTTGCCTCTTATCAGAAGGGGAAGGCAGCTACCACAGTAGGTGGACTGGGGAAAGATGATGCTCTAACTCCAGTTTAAAACCAAAGAAACTAACTCAAATATTCCAACCAAGCAGTTTTCCACTATTTTCTCTCCTATGCTTAATCAAAAGAGGTTAATATATTTCATCAAGGACATAAAAAATATTATGAACTCAGTAGTCAACAAGTACACCTAGGGATTGGAACTAGATGATTTTTAAGGTCCGTTCCAACCCTATCCATTCCACTACTCTTCATCTAACAAGTTATGTGCTTTTATTTTATACACACATTGCAGAAATATAGTCAAGAATGCTCACTCTGGCTCCACTCTACACATTTTTAACAACCATTGTTGTACAATATATTTTATAGACACACAGCTAGTGATGACATTGTTCTAGCACAGACACTGGCGAAAAATGTAAAGAGCTTTCACTTTTTCATTTTTGTAAACCACACTCAAAGCTGATGGTAACAACAGACTTAAGATGTACTTAAGCTGGCAAAAGTTTTGTTCCACTTGTCCCTGGAGATGGAAAACCTTCCAAATCAATAGTGACACTGTATCTAGACACAATAATTTGAACATCTGCAGAAAGCATTCCTAGCTGTAGACCTTATTCTTGGAGGAGTGCAAAACCACAGTAGCCATATAGTATTAGAGCAGTGCACCAGTACTTCTGTAAACCATGCAGCATGGACAACAGGATCTGAGGAGTCATTGGCAGAGGAGTTCTAAATAGTATCTATGACAAATCAATGACTCCATGCAGATTTTGCTTTCCACATTGAAAGGCCCATAATATCCCAGCATGGTTCCATTTATTGAGGACCTATAAAAACTGCATGTGGAGTAGTTCCAGCTACTGTGAGAAAAGAAAAAAAAGAATAGTAAAGAAAGAGACTGTGTTTTGGATGAGCCCCATTTTTTCTGCATTCTGTACACAAATATGTTACATTCAGAAAAGCATCCAAAATGCAGGTGAAACACCATTATATGATTAAAGTGGAGTATGTTTATATGGCTTTTATATTAAAAGCCATGACTCTTTTATGAGCTGTGTGATCAGGGACACAATAGATCTCTTAAAGCCTAACAAGTATTGACGACATGATCAGGGAACAATAATGCAGAAAAGAGCTGAGAGAGTACATATAGCAGAAAATCACTGTTTAAGGGGGGAAAACAAAGCTAGTCTACAGAGATATACAGCTACAACAGTACTTTTGTTGAAATTCTTGCCTCCTAGTTGCTGTAATTCAGGAACTGCACCCCAGTTTGTGCTGTGGCATATTCTGACATGCCAAGACACTATAAAAATACTTAAACATGTTAGAAAGCATCAGCAATTTCTTTCTCTGTACCTTAGGCTAAATACAGTTAAACAGCAGTTGAACATATCTCAAGAAGCGTTTGGTGCCCCAAGGCTTGGACTGCTGTCATTCTGAATGTGGCATTATCGTGTACTGCAGAGATAGTGCATGCCATCTCTGAAACAGTCTTACTGAATAAAGTCAAACACAAATCCACTGCCTGAGATGTGCCAACTGCACTGAAGTAATGAATATATTAATTGCTTTTGGACTAGAATAATTTCACATATATCATGCCTAATTCTAAAATTCCTTTCAGTGCTTAAGAAAATACTTGAGCGTATAGAAAGGTTTTATGTATATTGATTGAATGATTAATATTGTGAGACAAGGTATGACAATGATATAAAATCATGAGTTCTATAAATCTGATTTATTTTTTCAACGCAAAGGAAAGAAATATAGAAATAAAGAATGAAGAATATAGAATGAAAGTGAGAATTTTCAATACTTGTAAAATCGTTGAAAATAATAGTTCCTCTTAAACAATCCCTAAAGCTAGCAAGACTCAGTACTGTGATGAGTCCAGTCCCAACTAAGCAGTTTCAAGAGAGACCAGAATGGCATGTTAAAGGAAATATGCGCTGCTAAATGATCCATTACAATTAAACCCAATAAAAAATAAAACAGACAAAAAAAATGTAATAGGAAAATATTTTAAATGATAAGTTAAATGATTCTTTATATTTGAAAAAAGTTCAAGCTAGATGCATGAAAGTGAATTAGTAAGAAGAGAAAGGAGATATGGTAGAAAAGAGCACTGATAATGTACCTAAAAGGCAAGAAAAAAACCAAGAGTGGAAATAATCTATTTTGCAGGCCCATAGTGAAAAAGACCAGACTTAATGTCTTGATTGCAACAATGACAAATCAGGTTAGAAATTAGAAAAATCTTTGAGGATGAATGAAGTATTAATGGAAGGTTACAGAATCTGAGATGAGTTTTACAAATGTCTAGAAAATTTTTCTCAGGATAACATAAACGTAGCTAATCTTACCTTGGGAGAGAAAGGATGCACTAAATGACCTCTAAAGTGTCCCTTCATCTCTACAGTTCTGTTGATGTGATTGCCAACCTCTCATGTACTTTGGCCTCAATCCAATTCCTAACTGCTTCTGGGTTGAGACTCTTGACTTATTCAGTAATAAATCAACCTCAGACAGTGGGCCTCAGTTTAACCAAAAATCCATTTTAGAATCATCCTTAAAATTTTATGGTAATAAAACTACGAGCAAAACCGAGAAATAGTTGGACCACTTAATTCAGGTGTTAATCAAAGGAATACAGAAACATAAAGCCTGTAATGATAAAAGCACCCCACCCACTCCCAAGTTCCAACACGATTATAAATTATAAATTTAGCATTTATAAAATCTTGTTTCCTGAGAAAATACACATCCATCCTATTTTACAATTAGTTTCTTCACAAAGTTAAAGAATGAATATTGCTTCTGCCTGTAGTAGTGCAAAGCATATCACACCTCTGAAGTCCATTAAACATGAAACTGGTCTAAGAACCAAAATTTCACAAGTTTTAGCATCTTGTATGATATTTTTGTTTTGCTTCCCTTGAATATTACCTATCTGTGTAGTACGGAGGAGCAGTCAAATAAGATAATGAACATATAAAGTTTTATTGGTTTTTTTATGCTTATTAAACATACTACACTAGTCTGTATAGCTACTTAAAATGACTCAGACATGTAACCAAGAAATATAACCCAAGTAATAAAGAAATATTTCCTAAGCAATAATATTTCTGGCTGAGTTTCCACATAGTCATAGTTATTTCTATCATAGTTACCTCCATAATGTTAAAATATAATATTCTTTAATTGTTTCCTGTATTATGGAACAGCTTGATAAAAAAAAAATTCTTGCTTAAATTAATGATTATACCAGTTCAATAATATTACATCTATGTTCTTTAAGGAATCACCAGTATTTTACAACTAACTTAAAGACAATTTATGTTAAAAACACATCTATCGGTTTTGGGGGTTTTTTTACACTTAAAAAAACCCACATACTTGTACTCTTATGGGCCAAAATCATATTGATCTGATAGTTGTCAGTGGAGGACAATAACATAAATGTTGCAACATTACAGTTAAGTGAAATCAAATTCAATGAGATTAATCCTAGACAAATATTAGTTTGATTACATTATAAAATAGGAAAGGCCAGTAGAAACACAGTTTTCTCTTGTTTAAATTGTATTTATCCAGTAGTTCAGACTGTATTATTTCATTTGCTTTCACAAAACCAATTGCATATATATATAATGAGAACTAAGTATCAGCTTATGGGATACCAGTGGTGAGTACCATACTAAATGCACCATGCTGAACCTAAATTCCCCAGATTTTAATTTTCTAGATTTAAATGTATTTGCTGCAAGACTTCTTGTAATCCTGTTAAATCCTTTGATAGCCTGATTTGCTTCTATCACTGAAATGGCAACATATCCTTCAGAAAAGCAGGACTTACTGTGGCTTCCTGAAGTAGCACAGACATTAAGATGTAGGAAACATTTAAGCCGTCTAATTGTTCTGCCAATCTAATGCTAAGGTATTAATCTGTCACTGTGTCAAATTACAGGCCTTTATTTTTTTCAGTAAAATGTGTCAGTGCTTAACAAACTCTGAGCTGAAACAATTTATGGAGCAATTAGAATGTCAGCTCTCCTAGAGATGGCTTAAGAAAATCTGAATCAAGGCTCAAAAGTCACCATAACTTCCTTGATACTCCTGCCAAAGTGATGGATCTGCAGGAGCTTTAAGGGAATCAGGTAGCTAGCAGCCATTATTAGCTCACCTCAGATGTTCCTCTCTTTTATTTTATTTCATGTTGATAAGGATTTAATAATGTATTTTCACATCAGGAATGGACAGTAGGTAGGAAAACAAGTGCTCTTGCCACAGAAGACAAAAACAGCATGACTTCCCCTCATCTCCCTTTAATTTATGCCTACCTCGTTCAACAGATAACTTATTTTTTGAGATATTCAAAATATTAATTTATAAGGGATGCTAATGAATGCAGTATTGCCTTCATTTAGAAAATAAAAGCATGGGCCCAAAAATGTCTGGTGTCATTTGGCCTCATGGATATCTCACAAATATCTTCAAAGATATACAAAACTGATAATGAAAGTTGAATACATAGAAAAAGTCAGTGACATGGAGTTTCAAGCTCTTTTTTAAGACTGATATTTGTTGAAGCAATATAAAAGTCCATTATATATGGCTAAGGTTTAGCTTCAAATGGTGACTGATTAAAAAGATAAACCCCCACTAAGCACATGGCCAGTTAATTGTCACAAGTAATGGCAGGAATAAAATCAATAAACAAACAGAAAAACTGAACCATTTGTGCTTGTTGACAAGAACTCAAACTAAAGTTTGAGGCTTCTGGTTGAAGGCTTCTATATTTAAGAATTGGTTTTAGGGGAAAATACTGATTTCTTTCTTTCATATCTTTTAGTGAGCTACTTCTTAGAGAATTATTCTGATACATGAAGTAGTAACTTGAACTGATTATGTTGGTAGTACCACTGTATTTGTGAAAATGAAATGCTTCCTACTGTTCCACTTTGTGCAGCAAAACATTGCTGGATTCTGGATCTATTTTATGCCTCATACACAGAATAGAATATTGAATAGTAACCTATATTAAATAGTAGTATTGCTTTCATAAAAAGGGAATTACTCGGGTTTCCAGAGGTCTTCTGTGTGACTCATGCAAAGTATATTTTGTTACAAGTCATGGACTCTCAAAGTTTAAACTTGTAAGTGTAAAATGAGCTGAAGCTCTGTTAATTTATATTATGTTGTTTTCAAATGGGGGAAAGAACAAAGTTATCTATGCTCTACATGCAAATTATTACCTAAATAATGTAGGGCTCAGCATGAAGCAGAAACAAATAACTTGTGACTACTTGTCTTTTTAGCAGCTGTCGAGAGAAAGTTGTATAGTAAGAAGAAATATAGCAGTCATGGGAAGGATCTGTTTAACCATTTGTGTCACATGAAGGGAACCTTATCCCAAACAATGGAAAAAAATAAACACTTATCTGTTCATGTCATAAATGTTTCTCTCACAAATGCATGTATAAATTTGTAATTTTACTTAATAATATTAGAAGATCTGGATTAGAACCAAATTTAATTCAATGCAGTGAATTGAAAAGTACAGAGAATGCGTTTTCATCTCTTTAACAGAAATTCTGCATAACAAAAGACTGAAATGAATGTTAAAAACAGATATAAAAAAAATTATTGTATTAATTCACATTTTTCCTATGTGTGTAAGTATACTTCAGAAGAAATGGGTTAAATTTTATAAAATATATTGCTCATCCTCATTAATTATGAAGAATAACAGAAATATAAAAGCATGAAACCCAGCCATAAATGATAATACTTCCATTTGCCTCTGGGAAAGAAAATTATTTATTGATGAAGTAGTTACAGAGTTTTGTCTTTTACTCCATGTCAGAGGCATGAACCTCCTCTTTTATAGAATAGTAGGACAATAGAATATTCTGAGTTGGAAGGAATCCATAGGGATCGTTGAAGTCCACCTCCTGAGCCTGCATAGGATATCCTCAAGAGCCATACTAGGTGCTGAGAACATTGTATAAAAAATTCTTGAACTCTGGCAAGTTTAGGACCATGACCCCTTCCCTGGGGATCCTGTTCTGGTGCTCAAACACCCTTTGGGTGAAGAAATTTTTCTAATATCCAACCTAAATGTCCCGTGACATAGCTTCAGGTCACTCCCTCTGGTCCTGTCACTGATCATCACAGAGCAGGGATCAGTGCCTGCACCTTCACTTCCCCTCATGATGAAGTTGTAGACTGCTTTGAGGTCTCCCCTCAGTCTTCTCCAGGCTGAACAGACCAAGTGACCTCAGTGGCTCATTGTATGGTGTCTTCACCATCTAGACCTCTAGACCCTTCACCATCTTCAGAGCCCTCTTTTAGACGGTGTCTAGTAGCTTTATATCTTTCTTATACTGTGGTGCCCAAAACTGCACACAATATTCAAGGTGAGGCTGCCACAGCCCAGAGCAGAGCAGGACAATCCCCTCCCTGGCCTGCCTAGTGATGCTGTGCCTGATGCACCCAGGACATGCTTGGCTCTCCTGGCTGACAGGACACAAATTCAACTTTTCATTGACCAGGACCTCCAGGCCCCTTTCCATGGCACTGTTTTCTGGCATCTCATTCCCCAGTCTGTCCATACAGGGTTGCCCCACCCCAGGTGCAGAATCTGGTCCTTTCTCTTTCTGAACTTCACATGGTTGGTGATTTCTCAGCCCTCTGATTTGTTGAGGTTTCTCTGCAGGACCTCCTTGCCTTTGAGGGAGTCAACAGCTCCTCCCAGTTTTGCATCATCTGCAAACTTGCTCAGTCCCTTCCAGTCCTGTGCCCAAGTCCTTTATGATGATATTGAGGAGCTTAGAGCTGAGGATGGAGCCCTGTGGAACTCCACTAGTGACAGATCACCACTCTGATGTCACGCCACTCACTGTAGCTCTTTGCGCCAGCTGCTCACCCATCCCATGATGTGTTTATCCAGCTGTGTGCTGGAACTTTTGTCCAGGAGGGCAGTGTGAGAGACGGTGTGAAAAGCTTTACTGAAATCCAAAAAGATTACACCAACTCGCCTCCCTTTATCAACTAGGTGAGTAATATTTTTGTAAAAGGAAATTAAGTTTTACAAGCAGGACTTTGTCCTCATGAAGATGTGCTGGCTATGACTGATGATTGCATTATCCTACAGGTGTTTTTAATACCTCACAAAATAATTCCCTTAAATTTGTACTTCTAAGTCCTGATGCTTTCTTATTAAGATTTTGCAGGGAAGAGGGAGTTTGGGGAGTTTTTTGCTGCTGTTGTAGTTTTTATAGTAAGTATGTGGAAAAGTCTTTACACCTCAAAAAATGAAGAGACAAATACAGGGAGATAATGAAGCTCTCAGTGCTCTCAGTGTGATTTATGTCCTGCTCAAAGGGATTTTTTCCATTAATTTTTTTATTGATTTTTCAGCTGTGTCTGCAGATTACAGTGAATTAATTGCAAGCATCAGCTCAGAATTTTTCCATATTTATGACAGATTCATCTGGGTTACAGTCCATTAGTAATTAAGTATTAAGCACAGAACTAATTCCTCTTGAGCACATATAGCTGAAAGACTGTAATCCTACACATGAATCATAGGGATGTTACATGAAAAGAAGTTAGTGTATCAGTGCTTAGCTCAGTATGGAATGGAACAGTATAATGATTTTTTTTTCCTATCAATATAAAGTACAGAAGCAGTTTGAATGAAACAAAACAGAGGAAAAATAATCAAGTGTTACTTGCAAAGTCTGAGCTTGTCAGAAACAGTAGTGTCAATCCTTCTGGTGAGAGGTAGAATCTAACAGAGACTGCAGTGTGTATCACAGCTATTTGACCATTATTACTCAACAATTATAGGTGGCAAAGAAGTATAGCTTTTACTTTACAAATAGAACTGTGGATTGATGAATGTTAGAACAGGGGTATGCAAGCACATCAGTCAGGAGCTATCTCTCATCCATGTGATGAAGATACTGGGGGTTAGTTGACTAGGTAACAGCGTCTTCAAATTTCTAAGTCATTTAGTGGAGTTGAGCATACTCTGACACAGATTTTCTCTGATATTCCTCCAAATTTTGTGAAATATTTCCCAGCCCCAAAGTAAAAATGGAATCATTTTTGTCAGAAGTAACTGCAGTGGAAGTACTTTTTTAGTAAATCAATTATTGTTTTAAGAATGTTTAATATCGCAATTAATCTCCTCTTATGTTGTGCAGCACAATACTAAAATTAGTCAGTTTACTTTTGTTTATTGTGGTTGCCAAAGCATTTACCATACCCAAAAAATTGTAAATCTCAGGAAACAGTCCATTTTTCTTCTGCTTTTGACATCTCCAGATTTCTTAAGACATGCAGTAAATATACTTTGGACTACTGCTTCAGAGTTAGCATCTACCTCTTCCAAAATAAATGAGATATTTTCCAGCTTGTTCCATTCATTTGAATATCAAGAAATTTTAAAAATTATTAATTACTGCTTTCACTCAGACCTCAGTAAAAATGACAATGTTAGGCTTGCTTCACTGGCAGTGCATGACTAAGTTCTTGACAATAGGTAGGGAAAAAACCTTAATTATGTCTGTAAGGATTGCATAAAACTTAGCCAAGCAAAACACATTAACAGTGAGGTTAAATTATCTCCTTTTTAAGAGTGCATATACAACTAAAAAAAAAATAGTGTTTTAAATTTATTGACTGGAGGTGAGGAAAATAAAAAATAATCCTCTTGATTATTCCCAGTTTAAATCCACAGTCTACTAATCTACCCAATATTAAGTGGAGCTGTCATAATCAGTTAGCAGCTGCTGGCCTATTTTAAAAAGTCAAAGAAGACACTAAACACCAGTGGTTAAAGGCTCAAATATCAGAGCCGGACAGAACATAAAGAAATGGAAGATAAAAAAAAAAAAAAAAAGAAATCTGTAGATTTCATTTGACTTGCAGGGCAACTATTGCTAAAGCCAATAAATTAATGTGGTATTTGACAATTATTATTTCAGAAAAGTTTTTAATAAACTGTTAATTTACTTTTACTAGATGGCCAATTCCCACTATTGCCCCCAAAATGTACCATAGCTAGGCCATACGGTACATACTTTGTACAGGCATTTTCCTTTCAGGCCATTCTGAATATGGTTTCCTGACAGAAAAATATTTAGCAGAAAATTATTCTCTCTGCAGTATTTTAGTCTCTGGCTTCACTCTGAGATCATAATAGAGGTGTCAGTTAGGATTGTGGTTCTTGTGAATGCAAAGCATTGTGCATTGAAGTATAGCTAATTTATTAATGTAACAGATTCCATATTGGCTGGTACAATTGTTTTCTACTTGTGTCTACTATGAAGCTGCAACTTCAGGCAAAGAAATGTGTACCAAAATATCACCTGAACCACATTTATTGTCACATGAGGAAATTATTCCAGACTTATTCAAAGAGTATGACATGCTCCTACCAGAGCTGAATGAAGTCCTACCAGTAACTGCACATCACACTTGGGTATTTCATGGACCTTGTACAGGAATGAGCATTAGAGAAGGCTGATGAGCATATTTCATGCCCTTTTGTAAACAAAGCCTTTCTGATAGTGATCCATTAAATTAGGTCTGGACTAAGCACAGCAGATAAACCCACAGTCCACAGTGGTGGACACCAGTGATTAGTTTATTAAACATACACTTCAAGATAATTAACTTAAATGGATTGGTAAAGCATTTGCTATATATATATATATATATATGTATTCTATTTTAAATCGGAGATGAGTGCCTACCTAGCTAAATTTGAAAATCATCTGTTCACTTTCAAGTGATACAGATAGAAATTAAATGGAAAAACTAATGTGTTCTCAAAATACTTTGACAAAAATTACTTTTCAGCATTAAAATTAACATTGATTTTCTTCTGCTCTTTCTGTGAAGGTATTTTGAGACTCCTATTTTTTATTAGACTATTTATATATACTCTCAAATCTCTTTCCAGCCAGGTGTGAGAAAACTTGCTATATGTGTAATAGTGCAAAAACCAACTGAACAAACTCTCAGTGCATATTTTACCCTATCAGACATGTAGTTTGGTAATTACAAACATCTTGAGTGCTGTTTTAATTATTTTGTTCTGCTGCAAAAGTATTTTGTGGAGTTTTCTCTGTTTCTATTTACTGACGCTTTTAGTCACTGAAAGTAGAGGAGGTACAGAAAGAGGTCAAAATTGACAGTAAAACTGAATCAGGGCATTATTTCATGCCAATGAAATAATGAAAACCAGCACTGTTCTTATAGCAACAATAATGAATATAAATAGACAAAGATCTGAACAGCTACTGGGAGAAAGAGAATAAGGCATCCATTTCAAGAAAAAATCTTTTCCTACCATCACAGATAGCCTTGTGATCTGGATAAATTAGGATGCCCTTTAAACAATTTTCATGCTTCAAGAAATGTCTGTGAGAGACAGGTCTTCCTCATTTTCCTTTAAGGAATCAGATTTAATAGGTTGAATTTTACGTGTATTTTCTACACTTATATTTCTTGTGTCAATCATTCCTGGACAAAATCTGTTAGCTCATCTTTGAAAAACTTCAATACTTAATATGAATGCCTTTTTCCCTCCCTGGATTTGTTGACTCAAGCACACATATTCCTACAGCTCTACAGATAATAGCAGAGTGCAAGTACCATCTAAATAATTGTCACTAGATATAAAATATTTTTCCAACTCCTTTTTATGTTTAAAATTAAGTCCATAAGTAAATGTGTAAATCTGCACCATAGTAATATAATGGAATAACTTTAACTATCTGATTTTCTTCCATATAAAATGCTGGACACTATATTTAAGGAAAGATCCAAAAAGCAAGTTTCTTTGCTTTTTTTACTGATAGCATTTTCTAAACTCAAGGGATTAAAAGTCATTGAATAGGTGCCATATAATTTAATCTCAAGAGATTAGGACATTTTGGTCTGTCAAAAAGTGATTCTATGGACCTAATGTGTTTTGTGCCACATCTGTTTGAAACTCACTAGAGAAATATCTTGCCTCTCATTGAAACTATTTGAATATAATTACATCTTTTTCTGGAATAACAAAATAACAATTTCTTATGATATTTATAAATGTCATCATGCTATAAGAGGACAATTCTGGTTAATTTACAATAATTTTATTCATAGGGAGATCTTAATCTGAATTAAGATTTACAGGTATATCTTAGGTTTCAAATTTTATGAAATAAAACTGATGGAAAAGGAAGAAAAAGCAAATTTGGAATAAATTTTCCTTGCTAAACAAAGTATCATTTAATTTCTCTTTTGTTAGATTCACTTATTATGCTTCAGTCCATGAAAATCTGTCTAGCTGCAGGCATCTTTTGTTCTACAAAACAAAACTTATACTGATTTCTATAATAATCTGTATTTTGAAAACTCTCTTAGGAAATTTTAAATTGTTTTAAAGATCTCAGCTACACAAATTTGCCAAAGGAATTATAAACATCTATGAGAATTTCTCTGTGATTCAGTTTTACCTAATTTGTCTTTCAGGGAAAAATAGTACACAGCTAAGGCATAGCTTTCACAAGATGCATCACATCGCTAGTACTTAGGACTTAGAAGTTCGGTCAATCCAGCTTCATTTAAATTTCTAAAAAGCATAAATATTTTGTTAATTCAGAGACTAACTTCATACTGCTCTGGTATTCTTTGAATCAAATATTTCTGTCATCAATGAGAAGCGCAAACTCAAAATAAACAACTGAAGCTGGTGGCATGCCAAACATCTGAAATTAATGTACAGTATGATCCAGATCTGTTCCAAGGATAGCAACTGAAAATTTCAGTGGAACAGAAAAATGAGATAAAGTCTCTTAAGATTATATGTTTTGGGTGTTAAATATTATAAAGCAGATGAATATTTATACAATTTTAAACCCTTTTCTAAGACACTGACATCAGCAGCATATCCAAAGCATAGATAATTTTTCTCCAAAAAGATAACAGGTACATTAAAGATGGTACCAAAATTTTTGCTATATTTCACTGCATCTCATCTTTTAAGCTTACATGGACAGAGATAATAAAACATATAATAGAAAATACAATTCAAAGATGTGTTTGTAGCCTGTCATATAATTACTGCATAATGTATTTTTCAGCTCAGAAGTGTAAAGCTGCTGAGCAAAGCTGCTCGGCAGCAGTGTGTGTGTTTTTCTGACTGAACAGTTTTAGGTTAAGTGGAACTCCTTTGAGGAAAAGGAAAGATTGCTCAATTCTCAAGAGTAACTAAACTTGTTTAACTGAGAGAATTTTCTATAGCTCAAAGGGGAATCTGTGCCCCTGCCTCTAAATTTATAGGTGACAGAATGAGACTTCAAGGAGACTTTAGAGTTTATTCCACATAGGAATCTACTGAAGTTTGCTTGACTACATAATGTAGGAGGAAAAGTATTAAAGAGAACTAGCAAAATACATATTTCAGATTTTCATATTCTATCTAGTTCATAACATCTTTTTTCACTATTAAGAACATTAAAAATTTGTTATCTTATTAAATAGTGTTCTAGTAAAATAACGTTGTAGACAATATTATTATTTTGAAATCTCTTGCTGTGTTATTTACCCAGCAAGACTCAACCAAGAAGGTCATCAAGCAAAAATATAATCAAAGGAATCTTATGAAATCAAGAAGTATGAATTTGTAAAGAGATAGCACAAAAAAATGAAACTGAAGCTACTTATGGAGCCATACCAGCTTTGCTTTACCTAGTGTTTACATACATAAGAGTTCAGTAACCCAGAAATTTAGTGTGATGAAAAAAAAAGTTCTGGTCTTCCTAACAAAGTTTTTGCTTTAAAACTGCAGTGATTAATTTGTCAATGCGTATCTAGTATTCTAAAGGATTAGTGTAGTAGAAACTTGATCTAACCCTTAGTCACAAAGCACTGTTGCACATAGCATATAATTTTTTGGAAAAATTAATGTGTAAGGCAGATTTCTGCTGTGATATACCATTAACATTTTTAAAATAATATGTTTCATCCTATGTAACACCAATGGCAAGTTATATATGCCTACGTGTGGGTGGAACAAAATAGGCAGGCTCTAGAAAAGCACTGTATAATATGAGATTGCAGATGGAATAAAACAAAACTAAATTTTACAGGATGGGAAAACTTTGAAGTAATTAAGACTAATTTTCACCAATTTTCTCTGCCTGTTATGAAACAAATACAAACTGTGTACTACACATACTATCCTACCTTGAATGTTTTTCTGGTCTTCTAGGAGTTTTTTAGGTATTATTTGGATGGGGGGGATATTATTTGTTGGGATTTTTTTAAAAGACAGTAAAAGAAGGCTAAGAAGAACACAGAAGAGGCATTTCTGTTTATAAAGTATGCATACCTTAAAAAATTTTTTAAAAAAAGTGAAGTAAAGGAATAAAGAAGAAATCATTACATTTGGAAGAAACTCAACCCAAACAAAAGATAAGCAATTATAATGAAATTTTTGTAGTGTTTTGAATAGGCATTCCAGTCAGTAAACCTGACTCCGTCTGAATACTATAATTACCTGCTTCATGCTTAATATTCTGTTGTTCATCAAATGAAATTAAAAGCAAGGTAACTCTAGGTAGTTCTGCAGATCTGGCTTAAAAAGAGAAGTATTATCAATAGCTATAGTTCATCTCATCTCATCTCAAAAAAATCTATCAGGTAACCAGCACATCAAAGGACTTGCACTGCAGTCTTATCCTACTCTGTTTCTTATTATGAGGTTCTTCTCTGCAGGACGCAATTCTAAAAGAACTGAAATAATTTATTTTAAAGGCTACAAACATCAGAAGAATTCTGTGTCATACATCCTGAAATGCACAATATCTTAGCACCTCACAGCTTGCAACTGGCACATACACAACACTTTTGTAGCTAAAGAGTCTCTGGAAAACAGCTTTTCAAAATAACTTCTGAAATTAATTTCTCCCTGAAGAGAAGGTAGGGACCTGTGGTCAGATTTCAGAGAGCATATTTCTGTCCCTGGTTGAATGTTTGAAAGGCCACAGAGGGAAAGTCACTTTGCTTCCGTCTCTCACAACAGCTCCTGATAGAGGCCATGCAGCACATAGCTACAGAATGATGATGGCTCCTACCAAGAAATGTGAATCCCCTTGAACAAGATATAGAACCTGCAACTTCCAAAAGCCTCCTTACCTGAAAATGTCTGTGCCTTCTATTCCAATTTTAACCTATGTTCTGGGTTCATGTGTTAAGGGAGCATTTAGGATTTCACTGCTCTTTTTGGCCTGATATCTGGAAGTCACCAGAGCACAGATTTCCAGATGAAATGGTTTTGTAACTGTGAATCTCAGCTTGGTTTCACAGGTAACTTTGTGATTCAAAACACAAAGTAAAGGAGATGGAAGAAATTAACCTTGTGAAACTGCTTCTTAGGCACTTCTTCTGAGTGTACCCCACCTCCAGAGCCAAAAATAAATGACCTTGAACTCTCCCATTTGCCTTAAAAAACCAGCCAGAAAGGTTTTGTCTGGCACCAAAACTGTCAAAACAGTGCTAAGGTTTTTAATTTGAAAATGGCAAGGTCTAGAGCTGCTCTATGACATAAATCATAATGCTGTTAATTAAACTCTAAAGCAAATACTAAATTTTGAGCTGAAATAATTACCAACATTTTCTCTAGGGCTCAATATCAAGTACTTATTTCAATTAATTAACTGGTATGATGTGTTCAAAAACATTTAAAAAAAAAAGAGATGGTTAAAATTCAGCTGAATTTATTAATAAAATCTTTGCCCCTCAAAAGACCGAAGCTTAGCTTATCATCACCTTGGTCTCGAGAGATTAATGGCATGAAGTCCATAGCTATCATCTCTCCTTGCAAAATATTCAATATTCTCCAATAAAGTCACTTAAAGTAAATATGAGATGACAACTGATTAGAGATCTGTCAGCTTGAGCAGGAAGACTTGACACTTTGTTTCTAGCTGAATTCCAAGGCCCTTATTTCGATAATTGCACAAATGAAACTCTTGCATATTTTTCCACAATGTGAAAGCTATGAGCAAATAAGGGCTGTCATTCATTTGCTAACATGATCTAAAAGTAGCACAATGAATGCAAAACATTTGATTGGCCAACTATTTCTTTAGTGAACCAATGCCCTGCTGCTTGCTAGACATTTTGAAAGGCTCTGAGGGATCTGCATCCGTCATGATGGCTCATGAAAAGCAATTGTTCCCCTGTTCCAGTCATCATCTATTTTCTTCAGCTCATCACTAGATCCCCAACAATAGTCAACATCTCACTCACCAGTGTGATTGAACATGAGTTGCAGCAGCATTAGAAGACATCTGACTAAACTGATATTCATTTAATATTTCCCATCAATCTGCTAGACAAATTACATCAGGAGTTTGATGACTTTAACCCTTCAAAGTTTGTCAGAGAATTTATTGCTATCAGTCAGGATGTACCTTTAACCCTCCATAAACATCACTAATTCAATTACTTGCAGGCAAGTACTGTAATGTCAGTATTTATTTGATACAAATAAACCTAATAAAACAAATATACTTAGACTCAGTTTTTCTGTCCAGAAGGTGCCACTGTGATCTTCCAGATAATTCCTTGAATACATGAATTGAAGCTTTTCTCTCTCCCAGAAGCAAGATTAAAAGTATGTCTTCTAGAAAATAATACAATTCAGACTCCAAGAAATGTTAAGCTTATTAAATGCCTCTGCTGAACTGTTATAATTACCCTTTCTCTTGCTCTTCTCTTGTTCTGTGTATGTGTACCAGAAACACACCAAACTAGAAAAACCTGTCTTTTCATAGAAATATGCCTGTCGTAGTACCTTTCCCCTTTCCTCTTTACCTTCTTAATTAATGAAGAAGCTCTGCTCTTCTAAAAAATTATCATTGCTGAAAAGAAATCAGTTGTAATGTATTTTTGTAGGTAGGTTAACAGAAAGATCTAACCTGGAAAGTAATTTTGAGACCTTGGCGCAGTTTTCCATGCTTTGAAAAGTATTTGTAAACAGACAAAGATGACATTGTTGGCTGCTGTTTTATTTCCAAAAGAACTCAAGGTCTTAGAACTCTTTTTTTACCCTTAAAACCAAAACTTCACTCCCATTTGGGGAAAAAACCCAACATTTTAATGGTCCATTTTATCATACAAACCTTCTAGAAATACTTTTTCAACTTTTATTTGCAGAAATTGTTTTTTCTATCTTTCTTACTCCTTTGTTGTGTCTGAGCTTCACTAAGATACCACAACAGCTTACGTGATAGACAATAAACTTTAAAAACTCTTAAATCTTTATCACTGTTCTCTACTACCAAGTGAAAAAAAAAAAAACCAACAAAAAAAGAGCAAATAATAATAGGAAAGGTAGTGGTAGTTTCATCACTGGTTAGTCTGAAAGCTTTATTACATTTTTAGTGTACTAACAGTGGAATGGATTTACTATGGAGGTTCATTTATGAAAGGCATGGTATCTGGACACTATAATATACCTAAAAACTAATGCATACCCAGCTCATTAAAAAACCCATAAATCTATTTTTTTCCTATTACATTCAAATTTCCTTTAGAATGTCCTGTTTAAATAAAGCTCTCTTTTTACCTGTGGACATTACCATATGTCTGATTGCTTTCAATTTTACTGAGTAAAACATAATCTGCTGCTTAGAGCAAATAAATAAAAAATGCAGTTTACCAGCAAATAACAAAATTGGACAGCAAGGCAAAATCCATTACCAGCTTTCAATTCATAACTAGCAATTAGGAACTATTTTTCTCATTTAAATAAATAAATGTTCTCCAGACAATATCTTGAACATTGTAGGCTCGCATTCATTTTTTTCAGTTTCTAGACAAAACAACCCCTCTGCCACAAACATATTTCAGCTGTATTATAAATCTGCATTTTAGTCATAATGTTTAGCATTAGATTGTATAAACATCAAAAAAAAAAAACAACCTTTTTCAAACAATATTGCTATCAGATTCCCTAAAACCATGTGGGGTAGTATCATCTGGCAGATACAAAACCTAAGAACAGGATTCTCTACTGCTGAACTAAATAAAATCACAAGAAAACACGCTTCACAACCACATTTTTAATGGCTCTCTTTTGACCCTTTACCAACAAAGATACACACTTCCTATAACCTATTTTTGCATTTGTTTCTAACTTTTCTCTTTGCTGGCGTATTTTTCGCTTGAGTTGGCAGCAGTCAATCAGGACTTTTGTTCTTCAGCTGCTCGAGCAGCAGCGGCCAGGGCAGCCACAACAGCCACAGTTCTGGCAGCTCCTAATGTGTGTCCCTGCCTTTTATTCAGATGCTATTTACACAGTGTTTACATGTAGACCACGTAGATTTTATAAAGCTCAAAGCTTGGAGTTTAAATGGAAAGCTTATTAGGCACAGGAGTCTCTCAAATTAAATCATAGTAAGTAGCTACTTAAAATGCTTTGGAAGATAGAATCCAGAGTAATGCATTTTTATACACAAATAATGGTAATCTAAAGAAAAAGAGAAAAATGGAATAGGAAATTTAATCAGTGAGATGAACTGGAGACAGGGGATTCATTCCTACACCATATGTCTACTGTAAAAAAATCCCAAATAACTCTTGTCTTAATTTCATCACATATAGGTAATTGTGAGCATACAGAACAAATAAAAACATGAAAGCAATTTCCTTCCCTGAATCTCCAAGAAACATACATTGAAAGGGTACAAAACATTTCTACTGTTAATTTTTAATTTTCTTCCCAAGAATTCCAGCCAAAAAAAGCTGGTCTGTCTTAAAGGGTGAGAAGTTTCCTTCATGACCCAAATTTTTATTTCCTTCTTTTTGCATTTTAATCTTTTTAGTATGAGATCTAGGAATGTAGAGTTTCAAATCTACATTTTTTCTCAGATTATTTCAGGGTGGGTGAATTTCACCTATAATAACATAGAATTCTGCCTAGGAATTAAACTATGAATTTTATTATCAATATTTCCATTAAAATATTGTGTTTTTCTATGAAATGTTCAGATTAAGGTGAATTGAATTTGCATTGTACTGCCTCACAGTTTGTGCTGAACTTATCTTTTAACAATTTCCTTTTTCCTCTTCAGTCTGCTTGTCTTCAAGTTCTGTATCAATAATATAAGCTTTAGGAAAACATAAGCTCTTTATTCCATATTTACATTGCAGCTGTCTCCTCACTCTTTCTGGTCCAGTATTGCACAGTATTCATTTAAAGCAGACATAAGTGCACATCCTGCAAATGTGACCCTGCAGCAACCCGCTGAATCCAAGAAATGTTTGCATCAATGTCATTTTACTCAGAGCAGAATGCTTCTAACAGAGATACCATTTCACTGTGGCCCTAATGCACAGAGTTCACAAATGCAAGCAGAAGAGAAGATATCACAGGCTGAACTTGAAAGATCTGCTTTAGACTGCACTTGAATTCTCTTTACTAAGATTTGAAATGTTCTTGAAACATATATCTCTGAAACAGCATATGAGGAGGTTGAACAAAGAAGCAAAAACTTTGATCATTAAAGATAAATGAAACAAGCCTTTCAAGTTCTAAATATTTTTTAAAACATTTTAGTTCCACTGTGCTTTAAGCCATTTTGCATTACTAATGGATGATATTTGTGTAACATTAAGATTTCATAACTGATAGCATTGAAAAATATTGCCTTAAAATTGTGATTGTAAATTGCAAATTACAATTATTTTCATCATTCCAGAGCATGCCACCATTCCAACCTTATTTATCAAATTATGTTTTTCTGCATATACTTGTAAGTAAAATAATTTCAAATATGCTGGGATGTGCATAAGCAATCTTTCAACATTAAGCACTTGACTGGCTGAAAATTCAAGGGAATGAGGTAAAGTCTTTTTTCTGTAACACACTTCTTTAGGAGAAGAATGAAAGTATATTAACATTAGGTTCTTTTTTTGGTGACATCAGCTGAGTTTTTTGCATGTGTAATTCAGAGCAATGCCTATGAAGAGTAGTGTAGCAAAACTCTTGTTTTACACTGCTCTGGAGATGGTGGCTCAAAATCCAGTACATAATTAAATATATTGGATGGATGTAGCTGAGTGGTTAATGCATGTAAAATTTCCTTTGACAATTCAAGTTTAAATTCACTTTAGTTCTTATAAATCTTGCAAGAGTATAATTGACTTAACGTTTTCCCCAGTACAGCTAATGCATTACTTTTATTTCTGATAGCCAACACTGAAACATCTGGGGAAGACTGGGCTTTTGGTTTGGCTTTTTTTTTTCCCTAATCTGTCAATGTAGCCATATGTGTAAGTAGTTGATGACCTAAAAGAATGATCTGTTAATTTCAAGACAATAATTGCTAGTAAAATTATTCTGATAAATTCTGACACTACGACACTAGGATCATAGGTAAATAAACTATTGTGTTAGGAATTATGTATTTTAGGTCTGTTACACATTAATTTTCTACAGGTCATTTAATTAACAGAAAAAAAAAGGATGGAAAAAAGAAGGATATTGTCCTCAAGAATAACTTTATATTCTCTATTTTGATGACCCAAATCCACAGTTAGTTCCTTTGAAACTGAGTGACTTCAGATTTCCATACCTTATTTCTTCTGCTCATATCAATTACAAATATAATCTTGAATTCAAAATTAATTTTCTTTTCCTTTTTTTGAGAATTTGTTTAGCACTTTCACCACCTATTAATAAATTACTTTATATACATTCATTTTCAAATTTTTAGTGTTATAGTACATATATTTAAGTAATTATAATTCAAAAAATGTCGACTTCCAGATAGTATTTTAGAAAGTTAAAAAAAAAAAACGCTTACTATAAATAAATAAATAGCAACAGCAGAAAAAAACACAACCACCAAAAATTTTTAAAAAAACCTCATGGAAAACTGTGCTGCTTTAGACCAGAGTAGAGTTAATTCTCTTCACAGTAGCTAGCACATGGTTTTGTTTTGGATTTGTGCTGGAAATTCTCTTCATTATCAACAGTTTCTCACAGAAATCCTAAACATCTCCATACCAGTTACTCATACATGAAGAAAATTGTCTCTACCCTGGCTAAAAACACCACAACAGCACAAAGATGTGCTAGGCTTTGCTTTACCTATTTAACTGTATTTATTTCACCCCTGGAGTTTTCTCACATTTCCTCGTCTGAGCCTCTCCTCATCCCACTGGGGAGATGAGGGAGTGGCTGTGTGGGGCTCAGCAGCCAGCTGGGCTTAACACACAACGAAAGCAGAGAAAGGACAAGTTTTATGTCAATATCCTGTAAACAAAGTCATATACACAACCCTGACATATACTAATTGTAAATTTAAATAATACTGATGACATTTCCTTCCCATTAAATTTAATGTGAGTTTTCAGAAGAAATAATACTAATTAATTGTCCTGCTATTTATCAAAATCCCAACCATTTAAACAACAAAGAAAACAATCATATCATTACACATAAAAATTTTATCAGGTACTTGGGATATTTCCTTCCTTTCCTAAGTGATAATTCCTTCCTTTCCTAAGTGATAATTCCTTCCTAGGTTCTATATTTATTTATCTTTAAGATGTTATCTTCTATTTTGTTGAATAAAGGAAAAATAAAGATTGCCCGTTCCAACATTTTCCTCAAGTTAATTTTCCACTTTGTACTCTAAAATGAACTGAATTGCTCCCAAAATCTCCTTAGAGAAAAGTCAGTCATTCCTGTGTTATCAGCAGGACACGCATGTTTCTCAGACCTGCTGAGTTTTACTTTAGTTTGTCTCTTAAATTATTTACAGATTAGTCTATCCTGTCGTTTTTCTTTTCTCCTTTCATAATAAATCTTTTATATTCAATCACCTTTCTCAACATGGCATCTTATTTTTTGTTTGCAACACTACATTCTAATGGTAGAAAATTCATTTGAGTTGGTCAGTAGTCTTGGACTGTCGCTCTGTCTGACCATTGCTGCCTCCTGTTTGACTGTGTAAGGGGATATAAGCAGATGATCACTGCAAAACTACCCCACCTTTAATAATTTAATTGATCTGCTGTTCTTCTCTAGTGGATAAACTCAGCTTTTTCTGCAACATTTAAAACCCTTTTTAATGTCTAATTAATGATTTTATGAATCCATTTTTTTTATGAGTAGCATATGCTAAGTCTACATTGAATCCCATTTTCCTCTTTGGTTATTCATAACAACTGCAGTCAGAAAAAACAAAATAAAACTAAACAAGGCAATGATTTTCACAGTTTTTGTATTTGTTGCTATAAAATGGGTTCTGTTTTCATCATAAGGACTAATGTCTCAAGCAGTTACCAATTCTGCTTTGGCAGTGACTTGTGTCTCATTAGCAAAAGCCTAGGTAAGCAAAGAACATTGCCCTCTCCAGGGACTTCTCTTATGGTTTTCACCTCTTCCCCATCTCCTTTCCTGTCAGTAAAATAAGATAAAATAAAATAAAATAAATAAAAATAAAATAAATAAAAATAAAATAAAATATGGAGATGAAAATTCTGGCCTGCAGCAGCATTTCAGGAAATATTTTCTGAAGTGTAGTGTGAGAAGAGATTCAGAATGCCCCTGCTAATATACTAAGCAAATTCAAATTTTCTTATTGGGAATTGGGAACTTAGAGCATTCAGAATTTTTTCTTTCTTCTGCATCTGTCACTGTTAACTAAGCCTTTTTTTTAAAGCATACATTTTAAAAATTATCTCTCTAATAAAAGAAGAGGGGTTATTGTTTGCTTATTTGGGTTTTTTTTGTTCAAACTCCTGTAATGTGTTGTTGTTATATAACAAAGCAGATTTGCCTCCCTGTGGCTCAGTAATATCCTTGAGCATGAAGAATGCTGAAAAGGAAATGCTTCACACATAGAAGGCAGAGGGGAAAACAGGTGTGAGAACTCCAAGCATGTCACGTGGAACAGCTTTTCCAGTGCTATTAGAAAGTATTCAGTTAGGGGAAAAAAACAAGTTAAAAAAAAAATCCCAAGCCCATGTCTGTACCTTTAAAAACTCAAATGGCACCATGAGGGAACCGGTTTTGCTCTCTACTCTCTGCAGGGAGTGCAGGGAGTGTGCATGAAAACATGTCAGGCTTGAGTAATACTGTGAATATAATTACATAGTAAAGAACTGGTACCTGCCACTATCTGTGCTTCATTAAGATCTCTTCATGCCAGATTCCCAATCTAACTGTCCTGTGCAACTGCTGAACATTTCTGGATATCAGTATATACTAATTAAGCAGAGTAAAAGGGAAAATTGTACAGCTCCTCATAGTACATCATGCCACCTTCATTTCTGAAGCTTTTCTCTGATTTTCATTGATTTTTCTAGCACAGTACCCTGAAATAGCAGAAAAAAGCAGGCAGTGAAGAAACAGCTATTCTTCCCCTGCTGATATTCTAAAGGGAAGTTTCTTCCCTTTAGAATATCAGCAGTAAGGCAACAGAAATTCAGATATACTCAGAAACCATGAATTTAAATGATGAAGTACTTGTGAAACTTAAATGTTGCATCTCTAAACTGAAATGTAAAGCACATTATATGATCTGAGTTCAAAAGCTCTGGTGATGAGTGCAGACACCCTTTGAGAACTTGGCAATGAGACCCTAGTGGAGATATCAGTATGACACTATGCTAATCAAGCAGATCAAAATTATTTGTTACTTCTTCCTTAACTCTGGGGAAGAATCAAGGCATGAATTCAAATGAGTTTTGGGTTTACTTAGGAAAATCCACTTCAGTGCCACATTTAATTTTACTTTTCTGTCATATTAATTTTCAAGGAACAGAACTAAAGTCCTTTCCAGATGAGGCTTCTTACAGTGCTGTTGTCTTGGCATTTGGATACAACTGCTTTAACTATGGGGCATGAGCTATTTTGAAAACTGTAATATGAGACCATACACAAACTAAAAGTGAAACCTAATCTCCCAGATACTTGAAATAGACAGTGGGAGTATGTAGAGGTCAGAGACCATTCATGGGACCCTAATCCCATAGACAGGTCAACACACTCTGCACCAGAGCTTTGTATGCTCCTTTACTAATTGTGCATTTTTTCTTTTTATTGATTACAATAAAAGAACCAAAGGAGAAAAGTGGTGATGTAATTGAAGGTGCAAATGCTGACCCAACCAGAAAACTGCAACCTAGAACTTAAAATTTTAAAAAGGAAAGATTGCCACTTCAGACAAGTGCAGTTTTTCTTTTACATTATTATCACCATGGAGAATCCCACTACTTTTTTGTTCCTTTCATCATATCAAAAATCATATTGAAATCTTAATTTACAAAAGATTTATATGGGGAATTTGATGTATCTATCTTAAAATGACAAATCCAGAGAATAATGGATTGAACTTCATCAACAACAGCTGTCTGCAAAGAGTTGTAAGTATATGTGATAGGATATTATGTATCATGGCCTCTTTAAAACAAACTGCTCAACTAGAATCTGTACTGCACGATGACTTTTGTAGTTTATTCCTACTGTGTTTTCCAAAGGACACCATTTGGAAATGCTCATGCATAACACAGCAATAAGATTTTAGTAAAGTGGAGCAGGATGGAGAAACAAAAATAAAGATGCATTCTTTAGAAAAACATTCTTATGCTATAAGTGCATCACTGCTAAAATATTGATTTCCCATCTCTCCAGCCACACAAAAAAAGCTGATTCATCAAAATTCTAACTGTATATATCATAAGGCTGAATACCAGATTATTCTTTTACCACATTCACTTCTGTTTTATTTTAAACCCTATTAGTTTTTATTCACATGAATTTTACTCTCCCTTTCCTGTTCTTTGTAGCAAATGGTTTCCTAATATCTGTTAGTAAGATCAAGGCTCTAAATCAGAATTTGTACAAATAAATCTGAAATATATTATCTCATCTTTTAAAAATATATATACATATTTGTGAGGATGTCAATCTACTTGAAAAGATGAGTTAAAATATTTGCCTTAGTAAAAGAGTGTGTGTACTGGAAGTATATAACATTCATATTGTACATGCTCAGAGGGTTTGTTTTATTCATATATCAGCTATATAAGCATCCACAGGGGTGGCAGATACAACAGAATCCACCTGTAGTCTGGATAAATGACTGCAGACTTGAGCAGTGTGATCTAGGGAGGAATGGGCAGTTCTAGGGAGAAGAGCACCTGAAAATAATAAAGAGGACTTGGAGTGAATATATAGGTAAATGAGATAACAATGGCCAAGCCACTTCCCTGACTCCTCAAAGGGAATTAATTTCCTAGTTATCTATCTATGCTTATATTAATGAGTTCAGATCCACATCTGATTTTGCTTTTTTTTTTCCTTTCTTAAAAAGCAATGGAGCCTTTTGATTTCCAGTGGTTTTTGAGATCATGGCTCATAAATGCCTGAATAAACAGTTTCTTGCCAGCACAGTTGACTTCTGAAGCCAGTGATACTGGTTCATTGTTAAAAACAGAGCAGGAAGAATAAGTAATGACTTGCATGAAATACAGTTCCTCTGCTCTTTGCTCCCAAATTCTAAATTGATCTTCCAAGTACTCTTATTTCCAAGAAATGTTGAAGTTCCTCATATGTAACAACAGTTATTACTTTTCCATATTACTCTCTCAGAGAGCATTCCTGGTCCTTTATTGCATCTGTCTTTTTTCCAGCTTGAGTTTACAGACTCTTCCCAGATCTGCAAGTTCTGCTTTAAATGATGCAGACCCTTGTTAGGAGTGGGAGAACAGCACTTGGATAATCATCATGTGGTTCTAACCTTTCATTATTCCTGCACTGTCCTGAGCTCTAAGAATTACACGGAGAGAAATGTTGTAGAAGTGACCGCATTCCCTATTACATAATGTATGTGCTTCTACCTCCTTTCTGACACAGGACAGGGATGGAATGACAGCCCATATCAAATTCCTTCTGAAGCATCCCTTTCAGCATATTCCAGATACTTCACAGATGGTTAACTTCAGTCTATTCATTTAAAGTGCCTTTTTTACTGTTGCTTTTTCTATAATTTTTGCATGACATGTAGAAATCAAAAAGGGAAATAAAGATCATCTTTATTTATTCATTTATACTAAAACCTATTCCAAAATAGGTAAATAAAATACAAGAGCAAGTCAATAAAATTCAAGTCAATAAATTACAAGACACTAGTCACATATCTAAAAAACAGGATTATTTATTTTCTTTTGGGATTTCATCTAAAAATATTTACTCTATTGACCCAAAGAGCTGCATAGTTCCAACATTTTGAGAGCACCAAACTGCCACAGACTTGAGAACAGGAGTTGTTTTAAATTTTGAGATGAGTAATAAATAGATATAGATACTCTATGTAAAGGGATTTTACTTTTTTTCCTGCTGATTTTAACAAGAGGAGGAAAGTATGAGAAGCTGTGTGACTACTGTGTATAAAATGAATAAAGTAAATGAGTCAACTTTTTTTCTTTCTGATGCTCATGGGATCTCGGTGAAAACTGATAGATCAAATCACATTTGATAAGCTTGTCTCAAGAGTATAATCTCTTTCCTGTTTACAAAATAACATATGTTCACTTTGCTTGACACTGCATGCAGAAGCTAGCATACTGTAATGTGAAATTTGGAGCAGCATGCTTCATGTGGTTAACAAAAACACATAGAGAATAAAAATCATTAATAATAATTTTTGGTGGAAATGCTGGCATTCATCTTCCATTTTTACTGGCATGAATTCCAACTCCATTGACTTAAATACCCTATTTTTAACTTTGCACAGACAAAAATAAAATCAGGAAATGATTGATTATAGCTGCAACAAAGGCAACACTTTTGGCATAATGAGGACTCTGTTCCATTAGTGTAAACCAGTTGTACTTATAAAGATCTGGATCAAGAGTAAACTGTAAATTGAAATCTAAAGTGTAATTACTCATAGGTAATACCAATAGTAAGCAAAATTTTTAGTGTTTAGTGACCGTAAGTGTTCTTCCCATGACCTGCTAGCTTAAAACATTACTGCTTAGAAATGTCACCATGAAGGTTTTGCTGCGGGCTTTTCTCTTCATTCTCCATGCTCTTTAACAATGTGAATTAAATGGTAAGTGGGAATGGTAATGGCAAATACTCATATGGAAAGCTAACAAGCAAACACACACCTCCTTTGCCTAAAGGAAATAGTCTACGCCCAGTCAATTGTCTGCCCTTCCAATACTGAAGTAAAATTATTTTAAACAATAAAACAGAAAACATGAATAATCAAAATTTTCTTAAAGGGGAGAAAACACTTATGGGTGTTTCTAAGTTCATAAAATAAAAGGCTTCAATTATACAACAAACTCTTAATACCAAACAGTATATAAACTGAACATGGATATGTTAACAATATAAAAACAAAACCTTGCTATCATAACATTATAACTTATGTACACACAATATAAATCATGACATATTTCAAAACATTATCATTTGAGTGGTTGATTTACTAGTAATTATGGCAACAAAATTTTGCATTTTGAAAATCTGAAGACTTTCATGGCAATTTGATGACCTAAGTGAAACAAACCTTCTGTCTTCAAACGTGTCTGTATTCTGTGGTACAGACAAAACTGGCCTCCCTATGCCAACAGTTTTGAATCCACTGGAAGCTGAACAGCAGGGCTAATGCAGCCCTGAGCCATACTAAGGAGCCATACAGAGGAATGAGGCGTGTTACCCTGGCCATGGCTCCACACTGCTGCAGATGCTGAGACACTGCCTTCGAGCAGAAACGCTCTCTGCCTGCTCAGAACAAGCTCAGGCTTTCCCACCACCCCCCACCCAGCCAAACTCCTGCCTGCCATGCTGCAAGTGTCATCTGCAATCAACATTCAATGGTTTCTCTCTTTCACCAGGTAGAAGAGCTCCCATTGATCCTGAGTTTAAAGGTTTTCCCACCAGTAACCATCTCGATACTCTGCAGTCTTTATTTCAGCATTTCTCCTACAAAGAGACAGGATTACAACTAAAATTAGTCTGAAATCTTTCATTCTCTCTAATGAAAATAAACAACTTTGCAGTGACAGCATGATTTGAACTTTGGAGAAAGCATGAAAATAAGACTTTTGCAGAACTTTGTTCCAAAACATGAGAAACATCACCCTTTAGCTACAGTTTCAGCTCTGCTTAATTGCAGTATCAAGCAACAGATCTTCGTGTCATGAAGAACATTTCCCACAACTAACTCTAAACATAAAGATATAAATTGTCTCATGACTGCACTGCTGTAGAGCTTTTGCCTTTAAATTGCATCTTCTGCAGTTTGAACTCTGCTCTTCTAGATTGTGCAGCTCACCAAAATTTTCAGCATAGGAAGCATCTACTTTTATTGCATGAGTAGATTTTAGAAAAAAGAACCCGTATAGAATCAGTAAAATATTTTTACAGTCATTTATCCCCCTCTCCTTCAGGTACAAAAAGAATAAATTGAAAAGGGGAAAGGGCATGGTTTGTTGTACAAAGGAAAAAAAGAATAAGAAAGATGGTAGAGTTGGAATTTTCTTCAGCTCAGTGTCATGGATTATTAATATTCCTGAAACTTGCAAGAAAGGTTTTATCCTTCCTTCCCAATAGAGTAATTTTCACTTTATCCACAGATAAATATGAAATATGTGAAATATGAAATGTTTACATGAAATATGTTTGGCAACACTTAGATAAAAGGTACCTTAAGGCTTTGTACACATTTTTTTTACCTTTTTTTTTACGTTGAATTTTAAAGAATTGCATTTTTAAATCAATACATACATATTCTGTATCTTCAAAATTGTTCAAAGGACATTGTTCTTGTTACAAAAAAGAAACAATCTAGCTGGACTTTTATTATAAATTATTCGGTTTCATTTCTAGAACTTATAATATGGAACTTACTTGACTTTCCTGAGTCATCTACTTCTAGCTTAAATTTATAAATGGAGTACTTTTTCCAATAAAAAATGGTAAATGCCTCATGCTTCAAATTAGAACTCTTTCCTCTCATGGGTTTGCATGGTTGAAAGCTATTTTCTTGTCTCTTCAGTGATCTCTCAGTTCTCTAGACTAGAATAAATGCATTTATTTACACTTTCTGATCCTGTATTATATTTCTTACTGTTCTGAGCTTGCTAGTCTTCCCCAAATTCTCTTCCACGTAACAACTTTCTTAAAAAAATGACACAAAAATGATGACACCTAACTTGATCTACTAATACAAGTAGAGTATAAAAATTACATCATACATTTTATAGTCAATCTTCTTACACATATCTTTAAATATTTTTTGCTGTTTGCTTTAGGGTTTCTTTTTTTTTCCTAAATATTCCAAATCTCTCTCAGAAAGGTATTATCAGATATTACAGCCTTCTTTCAGTCTACTTTTTAGTTAAATTGATTATCAAATTGAGATTTAAGGCAAATCTCTCCAGATTATTACACTAAAACTTCAGCAACTGTTCTGAAAACAGTTTGCCAACAAGCTCTAACCTGCTTCATACCAGCTTCAATGGTCATAATTCACTAGATTTCTTAGAAAAATATCGCACAATATTCAAAATGCATCTGTATTGGGTCAGGCTGAGATGGAGCTCATTTTCTCATAAAAGCCCTCCCAGAGCTGTGCTGTAGATGGGAAGGTGCTGCTAGCACAGCAGTGGTTTGGGTGCTGCTGGGCAGGGCTGGCACAGCAGCAGAGCTGTCTCTCAGCATTCCCCACCACGTGAAGGGGCCAGGCCACCTGACCCAAAGGCATAACCAAAGGGATATTCCATACCATATGACACCATCTTAGATATAAAAGCTAAGGGAAGGAGGAGGAAGAAAGAGGGGGTGTTTGTTATTTACAAACTACATGTGCTGAAGCCCTGCTTCCCTGAATATCATTCGCTGAAGGGAAGTAGAGAATAAACTTTCTTTCCTCTCTGCTTTGTGCATGCAAACTTCTACTTTTCCTTGATTAAACTGCCTTATCTCAACCTATGAGTTGCTTTCTATCTTACTTTCTCTCCCCTGTGCAACTGGAAGGGGAGTGGTTTGGTGGGCACCTGGTGTCCAGCCAAGATCAACCCACCACAACTTGAAGAAGTAAAGGTATATCACACCCTCCACCCTCATTCCTCTGGTTATTTGGTGATGTTTTCAGCCATAATAAAGCCAGTGGTCTCTGAATAATTTTTTGAATAATTTTTTTGACTAAAAATCAAACTGCAGGGCAGAAAGATCTGAAAGAAACAAAATAGACTGTTTAATCCTTCTGGAAATCTAAATGCTCCTCATACTTTGTGGGCTGCTGGCTGCACAGATGACACTAATCTTAGATGAAGAAGATCTAGTCCTAGTTTCTACATTTCAATTTACAATTAAACAAGTAGAAAAGAGTAATTGTATAGACAATTACCCTCACAACTTAGAGCTGCCCTCTATCTGCTTCAACAATTCTTTGAATATGGAAGTACAATAACTTTAATTGGTTTAGTGTTTGTCAATGGTCATCTAGGTCAGGAAAGGGAAGTTTGAAAATGGTAAAAAATTTCTGGCTTTATTCAGGCTAAAAAATAACATATCATAGCTCAAAGGCCACTAGGGATTGGATCCCCAAAACTTCTTCTTCTAATTATGATGATCATTATAATTATTAATAACAATAGCTTGCACAGTACGTGTCAGTAATCCAAATCATTAACTTAGAGGTAAGTTGTAAAGTCTTTCACAGATCCAGCATAATTTAAATACAGTTCAGTTGCATCAATAAAATCATTTGCTTTCCAAAATTTAGTGAACAGCTTTTTGCTTCTATCTTAATGCTTCCCTACTCTGGCGTGATAGTGTTTCCAGAAAAGACTGCTTCCCCTGCTGTTTGGGGAAATGTATCTATAATGTCTTGATCCAAGCATTTCATATTCAACAGATGGTAATCTTGGCTGTACATTCATTCTGGTTTCTCTGAGCCTGAGTGCTTAATACCTCTTCCTCTGCCAATCACTTCCTAACTAGCAAATGAATCCTGATCAGACATATACCATTCCTGGTGTTCTCACTCACCTTTAGTGAACACTGACACCTTCAGACATAATTCTGAGATGTGTACTTTAGCTCTGCCAGGTGAAGGAGGAAGTCTGTTACTCTGTTCTTTAATCCTGAGTACGGGCAGGGAAGAAGAGAGGTCTCAGTTTCTACAGAATTAATATTTATTTCTTCATCAGAACATGTTTGACAACCTGTACTTCTCCTGTACTTCTACAGGGTGAAAAGCTGCACCCTCAGCCAGATGCTCCTTTAAACCCAAAGACAAAATCATATGGTAGAGACAAGATTTTCCTATGAAACTTAGTTTCATTTCTAAATCTGAAGAACACAGAGGGATGAATCTATGGTCTTTCTTGCAACAGTATTTCAAATTTGGGGGGGGGTTCTTGTTTGTTTGGTTTTTTTAATTTGTTTTTACTTCTTACTCAGCCAACTACTACATAGATGGAGAAAGAAAATAAAATAATTATACAGTTTTAAACAACACCAACAATACTGCTCTAAACCAGATTATCCAGAGAGATTTCTTGAACTGCAAGTTCTATGTAACAGAGTTTGTTTTTTGTTTGCATTGATTCTTTCTTTCTCTTTTAGATCCTTGAGCAAAGTTATTTTTAAATAAAGTGGGAATGACACCAACAGTTATTGTGCCATTTATCTTTTGTCTATACAGGAAATGGTGAGGCAGAGCATAATCTGCTCATGTTGATGACCATATCAAGGTGGACTTGTTGTTGCTGTTGTTCTAGGATTTTGTTAGTTTGGTTTTTGTTAGGTTTTGGGTTGCTTTCTTTATTTATAGGAACTTTTGTTTTGTTTTATTTTTTTTTTTTTAATTCATGATAGTAGTAAAATCAATCCAAAAAACTGAAAGCAAAGTCAAAAGCCTTTGAATAAGAAACAAACCTGTTTGGCTAACATTTCTAAAACCACATATATGATTAAAAGCAACTCATGTACATGCTTGTAGTTCATCAATAATGTAAGGGCATTTCATAAAATCCATAAGGAAACATCTCTACAGAGAGAAATGACTTAATGAATAAATATTTGATAGACATAAAATTTGAGGGGATATATCACCCAAGCACTGTTTCCTGATGTCATAAATAATTTTGTGACATTGTTTGTAAATGGTGTGAAAAATGAAAAATAATTTATTATTAATTATATATTATAAAAACTAAAATTATAAAATTATTAGCCATAGTAATGATATATAATACTTTAAAAATATTATTGTCACACCTCCCTGGATTTTTGTCTTCTTTCTGGCTGACAAAGGAGATTGAATTCACTTTTGGTTTGTAAAAACAGGGATCCAGTAAACAAAAAAATTCTGATGACAATACTGGACTATAAAATGGGGATATGAAAACACTGAATACTTGGTTTACAGAATAGGAATTTATTTTTTTGTTTTTCACTGTTTGGTGCAATATGTCCTTCTATTTATATTAAGTCCTATAGTACTTAAATCTATTTTCCAATATAGAACTTTACTGTCATCATTAATTAGCATAGTTCCATGCACAATCACTATTACTTAGCCTTCAGTATTCAGATTTTTAGCAATGAATTAGCTTTCTCTGAAATCTTCAAAACCAGTGTGCTCCACATTGTGTGCATGGTCTGATTAAAGATCTAAACAGGACAAATTTAGAGGTTTTGAAGCCACTGGGATTTTTTTTTTAATAGGCATGTGGCAGATTTTAAAAATCTAAAATTTAAAGCATTATCACTCAAGATTCTACAGTAGCTACTGTTCCTACCTATTAACATCTAAATAAGACAATCTCTATTCATCACTTAATTCCTTTTGGTTTTCCCCACTGATGGTTTGAAATTTTGCTTACTTCAGGAAAAAAAAATTCTCATTCACACATGTATACCATGGGAGAAAATTCACAAGGATAATTTATGGTTTAAGGATATATTTTCTTGTTTTGCATATCATATAATTCAGATGAGATGTTAAGTATCATCATCACCACCCCCAAGGCATTTTACATCATTATTCAGGTATGAAAAAATAGAGCATTTCAAACTGTGCAGCTTTCTAGATTCTATTAGAACTCATGGCATTTGAGTTTCAATTCCTGTTTAGTGAATATTTTAGAACACACTTTGTGGATTCATTATTTTTAGACTTTCCAGCTAGAAACCTGAAGTCTTTTCATTTACATTCTTGCCTAAATGGTGGCTTTTAAACTCAATACTATTGTTATCTACTGTGAATTTTATTATTGGCAAGATATGTTGCCATCTCCCCTTTTGAAAACTGTATAATGGATTAATAAATATAGTCAGAACAGGATTTTTGACAAAGTGTAGAGGTTCGACTTCAAATAACTTACTTTTTCAGTAACCTGGAGGAGATGAGTGGAGTGTGCAGTTATCAAGTTTGCAGATGAAATCAAACCATGGGACCAATTCACATGCTCGGGGGCAGGATGGGCATTCAGAGAGATGTAAGCAGACTGCAGGAGTGGACCAGCAGGAACCATATGAAAATCAAAATTAAGAAATGCCAAGTGTGAGACCTGCGAAGGACGAGTCCCTGAGTTGATACAGGCTGGGACTTGATGGGTTGAGGTAGAGCAGCTTTGGAGCAGCTCTGCTGAGAGGACTTGCAGGTGCTTGGAGATGGCAAGGTGGGTGTGAGTCACAAGTGTGTGCTGGCTGCAGTGAACTACAAGAGCATCTTGGGCTGTACCAAGAGCAGCACAGCCAGAAGGTCTGTAGGAGTGATTATCACCTCTCCTCAGCCCTTGTGAGACTGGTGTCGGGGCTCAGTTTTGGATCTCCTGCTCAGTGTGAGACACTGGCAAACTGGAGTGAGTTCCAGTTTGGGGCACTTATCCTGTGCGGAGAGGCTGAGCAAGCTGGAAACTTTGGAGGCCTAACAGCAGCCCCCAAGTACTTACGAGGAGGTGATGAAAACATGAGAGTCAGACAGCTCACAAACATGGAGGGAGGGTAAGAGATAATGGCCAGAACTTGGAACAAGACAGAATCCACCTTGATATAAGAAGCAACCCCTTGACCCCAAGGACAGTCAAGCAGTGGGGCAGGCTGTACAGAGAAGTTATGCAGTCTTTGTCCTTGGGAGTTTTCAAGACCAGACTTGGTCTTAGACATAAAGACCTAAATACCTTATCTGACCTCATAGCTGAATTCTGCTTTGAGGAAGAGGCTGGACAGGAGACGTCCTGAGGTTTCTTTCAATCTGAATTATTGTATGATCTCATGATAAAGAATAAAGCATGCTGATACACACGCATGACCTTCAGCTGCTGAAAACCCATCTTGCTTGATTGAAGAGATAGAAATAATTGTCTCAATAGTGATTCTTTGTATAGATCCATTAGGTAGCTTGCAGTATCATTGCATTTGAGAATATTAATGCGTACACAAAAAATGTCATTAGTGTACATTTAAAGCCCCTGTATAATGAAGAAGAAGATAATTTCCCTTTCCATTACTTTTTGCTCATTTCTCTTATCCTTAGAATTATTGAGGCAATTTGGGTTTCCATAACAAAGGGAAGATTAGACTCTTTCTGGAAACTAGTGTCAGTGAAACTTGCTGAGATAATGCCCTGTTTTATTATATTTGGTTGCCTAGAAAATATTAGCTTAAATGATTACTTGTACTAAAACTTTCTACACTATAGGGAATTGGCATAGTGAATAATAACAAAAAACACAGATGTGATATCTGTTAATTATATTTTAAAAAATTAATTGCCTTCTGCTTTTCTTCCTGTTATGGAAGCAATGATTAAGTCCAGAGACCCTGTTTTAGCTTCTGGCTCTACCATGGTCTGAGCTTTGATCTGGCAAGTATTGGTATCCCAGTAACAGGATTGCTTAGTCTGTGAAATAAATCTTTTCAATTCAACACGTAGAGCACTTATTGGAGCTAGAAGTAATTTATGAGTGCTATTCTAAGAACATTTTTTAAACTTTACTTCATTCCAACAAAATATTTTGAATGCAGAATATCTAGATTAGGTTAAGTTATGAATTTATCTTACTTAATGTTTTCACCATGAAAAATAAAAAATATCAGTGATTACATATTTATGTGCTCATTTTCTTTGACTCATAAAAGAAATTTTCCTAGTTATCAGAATACAACACATTCTCCATTCATCTGTTTTCTTTTCTGACACTAATGAGTAAAAAGCTAGTTAAACAAAATACAAAAATAAACCCTTTGGGGAAACACTTTTTCTGCAAGAGGTTAATATCCCATATTCCAGACACAAGGGTAATGATTGCATATTAACACCTTGAGAGAAGTTACAACAGAAAGATATTAAAACGATCTCTTAAGTTTTCAGAAAACTGGGACATTTCATGACCACTTTCAAAATAGGTATCATTATTAATACAGTGAATGTATTAATCTTTTGTTTTTTCTGGCTAAATTGTCTGACAGACTGGGTTCATCAAAGTATCACAAGGTTTAAAATAAGATTTTATGCAGCTTAAAAGCAAAATCAAAACAGGAACAAAGTTTGACTTGGTATAACTTTTTATGTATACATGCTGAAAATTTTGTTTCTCCGTTTAAGTTCTCCAATCTACTCTATTAATATTTGTACATACACACACTAAATAGTCACATAATTACCAGCAGATTTTCTGTGCTTTCGGCTTTAAAGGTTTTAATAAATCATCTGAAAGCTATCTAGAAAGGTATTGAATTTCTTGTATAAATAAATGCACTTTCTGGACAGAAAAGTGGATTCTAAATACAGGATAGGATATTTCTCAGGATATAAGAGTATTTAAGTAAATGCAAAGCATACAAAGAAATTCTAGTTGTCTTTCATAGATCTCTACATTTTTTTTATACTCAGTTTTATATCATAAACTCTAAAAAACCCCTTGCTGGGCTCTTAGATAGCTTAAGAAGTCAGAAGGTAGTCAAGTGGTGAAAAACAACATGATCTTGAGATCTGCTTCTGTTCCTAAACTGACAGGCCTCAGGAAAAACAGCTGGAAGTCTGGCTGGGGTTTAATCCATACATTTCACACATTTCCTATAGCAACAACAATGCACAATCAAGGCATTTTCAGAGCACATCTGCAGCAAAAAATGTGGTGGGGGCGCTCTGCACATTTCCCTGTACAATTCAATGTTTTCAATGGTTATTAATACCACTGAAAAACCACATTCAGTTACATCATCTGCTCAAAACATAACCCTATTTTCCAGTCTTCAGCTATTCTGAACTTAGTGTTTGTGCACTTACTCATATTCCTACCTGATGAATGTTCTGCATCACATAAAAAATATTCATTATTTTCCTCCCCCGGCCCTCATGGGAATAAATGTATGTCTCTATGGGTTACTAGTGAAAATATTCTTGTTCTTATGAAAAATAATAAAATACATATTGAAATTCGGCTTGAAGCACAAGCTATTTTTTTTTGCCCTTGCACTAAGAATTCTGGCTACTGTGACATATGATATAGCTCCAGTGCATAATCCCACGAATTATTCTCAGCCATAGAGAAAGGCTGCAGCAGAAGAAATTGCACTATCCTCAATAAGTCTACTCTGTACCCAGTCTGCTAGTTATGCTCCCAAGAACTAAAGGGCTATTTTAAAGCCACAAAGACAGAAACAGGAAGTCAACGTCTGCCATCAGTATTCTAAGTGCTATAATGGGAGAATGAAACATCTTCTCTTTTCACCATATTTTAAAAATTATAAAAAAATACACATGATGGTTGCCTCAAACAATGACCTTGCAGAAGGCATTCCAGCCTTTGAACACTTACCAGAGATATGCATTTCAATCTTATGTCTCCCTAACCTGAGTAATTCAAGCACAATTTCTTTCACTGGAAATAGAGTGCAATGATCCCCTTTTGGGAAACAACATGTACCCTGTTACAGGAGCATTGGGTTTCCTCTGCAACAAGCTAGATAAAAGGTAAAGAACTAAACTCTAGCCTAAATATCTCGTTCTATCTACCCCCATGTTTTAATTGAAGGGGCATCAGGGTATTTCATGAAATTATATGACCTTCCTATATATTTAGTGCACACTGATATGAAAAGCATTCTTTCTGTCCACTAGGGATTGCAGAAAAAAGGAAATTCACAGCAACATCAGTAAAAGTTTATCTAAAACAGTTAAGCTCATACAACTTAAAGCAGTTAAGCTCAACAACTAGATGGAAAATGAGCATGGAAGAAAAAGGAGAAGACTAACTCAGGCTGACACTATAGATCATTAATTATTTTGGAGCGAAAATGAATAGTGAGTTCAGTAGCTGGAACAGAGACTTCTTTTAGAGTCATCTGCTGGCTGGGGAGCTGGAGAGTAAGACACAGTCATTCCCAATTTAATGCATGACAAATATTTAGAACAATTTGAAGTGGTTTGAAGGCGGAATTTTCCCTCTAACCAGTCCACAAGATCAAGTCTCTGCAAAAAAGAGAGATTAGAAACTCCACAATTTCATCTGAATTAGGATTAGTCCATGTCACTGAATTTCACTCTGAAATGGTTTTGTTTGTAAAACAACATTGGAATATTTTTTCATATGTCACCTCTTTCGTTTTATTCTTGCAATCCAAGTCAGGAAGAGAAGAAAATGATAGAGTTAAAAGAATATGTTTTCCTTTATCTCAAGAAAGTTTTGAATTTATATTTGGTTTCAAAAGAAATAGTTGGTTTTTTTTTTTTTATCTTAACTAAATCAATTTTTAGATTCTTGAAATGAATCAGGTCCTGGCACAGGATAAGAATCCTTCTATAACTCATTGTAATTTCATACTCCTATGCAATTCAAATAACTCTTTGGAAACAAGGAGAGAGATTGTGCCTCTTCATCTATTCTAGTAATGGGAGCACAAGGAGTCAGAAAATAACCTATTCAGAACTTTTTACCCTCAGTAACAGAATCATAAAGAACAAGTCACAAGTCAATGACACTCCTCAGACTGCCCCCCACTGACCCCTCCAAAACCAGATGAATGTTTTTTTGCATTGCAAAGTAATGCAACTCATAAAACTACTTATTAATTTTTTTCATAAAAATTATTCTTTCTAGTTCTTTTAGTAAGCAAACACATCAAAAAAGGGTAATGCATAATTAAATACCTTTTAACCTACAGTTTTGCTAGATGAAATGTTCTCCACAAATATCAATGTACCATCAATGATAACAAAATTTCTCTCTTAATACTGAGTAACATTTTAGCATTTTAGTACATCTAATTTAAAGGTGAGATTATTTCTTTTTCAGAATTACTGATGGTCATTAAAATAAAGCTTCTATTAAACATATATCTTTCAAGGGATAATCATTGGAAGGAACACCTCGGCCAAATTTAGCTTCCAGCTGGTGGACCTTGCTATGCTTTATCATTAACGGAGGGTTTCTATTTTTTTTTAATTGGGCTATAGTTAATTTATATTTATATATTTATAATTTTTAAACCAGTCCACAAGTATGCTTTATCACTTATTTACTTATTTAAGATATTTTTTTCATAAAGGCACAAGAAGAAATTGCAAGTTTCAAGATTGTCTATAGAAACAATAGAACAAAATATTTTGCTGCAATAGAAAATTAAATTAATTGTATTTCAATTCCAGTTATAACTAAAACTCACCAAAATGTGTGCTTTTATCAGCTACAAGTTGTTTCTTATGTTTCTCAAAATAATTATTCCATACCATTTACTATGTCTAAGCCTGTCTATTCTCATGAAAGAGAGACTATAGAAATATTTCTATATACCACCAAATTTTTAATTTGTTTAGCAACAAAGGTTTACTTCTTTTGATGTCTGAGTTACAGAACTTTAAACATAAATTCAAAGAAAGGCATTCTTCTCATTTACTAATTAAAGAGAAATCGTGTTAGACTTATTCCCAGGAGTAAATTTACAATCTGGAACAGAGATCAGTCCACTGTTCTTGTCAGGATCTCTCATTATGCTTGATATTTTGTAGGTGAGGGTCTACATTATGACTTCTAAGTCAGGAATTTTAAAGGGATGTCAGTGTCTGAAATATCTTCCCCTGTTAGACTTAATCAAAGAAAAATCAGTCTCAAAGCCTCTGTTTCAGAGACCATGACAATCAAACTGAGAATGAATTTAGGATTGTATTTCTTTAGTATTATAAAATCAGTAAAAAAAAAAAACAACATTTATTCTTGGCAATTGGCTTATATTGAGTCCTTCACTGGGGACAAAAATGGTGCTTTTCTAGATCCCACATATGTAAAAAATTTTTACAAATTTCCAATGCTGACATATCAACTATTCTTCACACTACCAGGAGTAATTTCAAATGGAACATATCAAGTAGAGGTGTATGAGAGCAGGAGTTGAGAGGAGCGATAGAAGTTTACACCTCTCCCTCTTTCTGTACACATACATATAGGAAATATTTTCATAGGACAAGAAATAAAAAGTGAGAAACAAAAAAATATTCTACATGTTCTTAGCCCCAGGGAAAAAAAAAGGGTTTTAGAACTTCCTTGACATTTTTATTCTCTGATTAACTTGTGCTTTGGTTTCTGAAATTACTAAACAAAGAAATAAACAAATCCCACCAAACTCCACCAAAAATTGTGCTAGATTCACACAATAATAATTTAAACCCTTAAAGATATTAAAGATGTTTCACTTGAGAAATAATTCTGAAGAAGGCATTTCTACTCTTGTAAATAAAAGAGCTTGAATCTGGAGTTAAACATCATGTAGCAGAAGTTTTAGCATGTTTCCAAACAAACACAATTGTTGATTGGCCTTCTGCATAAGAAAAGTATTTTACTTGTTTAGATATATTTTCCTTGACTTTACAATCACTATATACCAATATATCTATTTTATAGATAGATTAGATTATAGATTTATAAAATTTATAGATTATAGACCAGATTTAAGAGCTGTCTACAATCAGCCTTCTACAATCAAGTTGTGTTTTCACAACTTGACATTTTGCAACCTGGTTGAAGTCATTGTGATTCAGAATTAAATATATTAATTATCACATAAAATTATCACATATCACATTACTGTATTCAACAGAATATTGAAAATTTTAGCCACAGGAAGGCACATCCTACAACTGGATATTAATCTTTTATTGTGAACAAGTGTACTTTGGACTATCTCATCTACCTAAAAGGGCTTTGAATACATTTTTAGGTCATACTTGCAAGTTATCTAGAAATTTTTATGCTTCTGTTGTCATATTATTTCTATTTGTAATAAGACAATTAATAAAGTGTTTCTCATTTTTACCTTAATTAACCCTGTGAATCAATTCTCCATTAACTTTAGGCTTGGCCTGTAAGAACACAAGCATCTGTGTGCTTGAGGATAAAATCTGGAATGCAGACTCAGCATCAGATCAAATAATGCAATAGCTGTATTTGTAAGCATAGAGATAAGCATAACTGTAAGCATGACTCCACAGATGTGAGAACTAAAACATCATTCTACAACCCCCAATGAACATTGAAAATATTCAAAAACCACAAAGAATTTCAAAGTTAAATTAACGGAAAAGGATATAGACTGAAACATGGATTAATTTTGACCCTGAATGAACTGGTTATTTTATCAGCTGCCAAAACTTAATTGCTACATAAAGTCTATAATATCTTTTAATTTATAATAAACCTATTGGTAGTCCATCAGCTGCAGTGTATGAAGTACTAAGATTTGCCTGTATATTCCTGGAATGTCTGGGTTATTTTCTCTGTCTACAAAAGTAATTATAGAGTGATATCATCATGGATGTGACCGGCTTTATAACTAATCAATGCTTGTCAGCTAATAATGTGTAATAGCTTTTTCCATACTGCCTGTCTCTTACCATACCAAGTAATAACGATTTTCCTTCACTTCTATGCAAATTTTGTTTCAGATAATCGATATATCATCCTGCTTGTAAAGAAGCAAAACTCTCTACCACCTACTTAATGCCATGAAACATATTTCAGTGAGAACTGACGGTCTTCTTACGGATGGATGCTTACAGTCTGGATGCACTATGTGAATGGACAACTTGCTCCAAATAGATTAATGCTAAAGCTTCTTAATGCCCTTCTATAAAGAAAATGAAGGGATATTTTCTCCTCATAAGGATGTGAAACAATTCTACTTGTGAACAGGCTTTGAATTACTTTGCTTCTGTCAAACCCATTTACCATCCACACAGACCATATCTTTAAAAGCAAACACAGAGAAGAAAGGTTTTTCTACTCACTTCAATAGAACCAGGTTTTTCTCACAGACAAAAGGTGAGATTGAACACATTTATAGCACTTAATACAAGCTCAATAAACACTGCATAATTCCCTTTGTTGAAGCTTCTATTTCTTTCATTTTGACCTTGCAATAATGGGAACTTAATTTAGGATTATTGATTTGAGGTTTTTTTTGGTCTATTAAGCCAGCACTTAGAGAAATTCCAATTTCAAAACATACAGATGTGAAATGGTTTTGCATATTTTGCAGTGCTTTTCATTTTTACTGGCAATACTTAAACTATATTAAAATTTCAACATCACTATGGCTACGTACAAATGAAATATAGTTTCTGTATTAACATCTTTAACTAATATGTCCATTTATATCTTACTTTCTTGGGGAAAAATCTATTCCCTTACAATAGCTATCACATTTATATTATGTGCATTTCTGTCAGTATTTCTAGGTGCATGCTGTCCTTGAAAAGATCAATCCAAAACACTAAAAATTTTCTTTTGTTAATAGAGCACCATATCCTACAGTGACACCTAATTTAAAGTGGAAGTATTTCATCATATAAGATCACTGAATGTGATGAATTTTCCCAAGCAAATTTGAAAAGTGTCTATCACTAGATGCATGTCCAAATACTTAGAAAAATATCATTTTAATGAAAGAGTTCAAATATTATGTTGCTGGCTGATTTTTAGTATGATAGCTCAATCACCCTGTAATTGACTCACCCTGCCAGACAAACACATGCTGAAGCACATCAAGAACCAAAGAAGCATTCTGGACCTTTCACAAAACTTCAGTTCTTTTTTTGGTAATTGGAAGAAAAACTTTGACTATATCATGGTTATTTTACCAGGAAACTGTAAAATAAATATAAATAAAACAGCCTTTGTCTTTCATAGGGCCATAACAACTTTGACGCTTTCATAAACTATTTTGTAATCCTATAGAATTTCAGATTTTACATTGGAGTCATTACATTTCTGCATATATAAAACTCTCACTTTTCTACTGATACTTTATAAATGTATACATACTGATAGATAGATAGATAGATAGATAGATGATAGATAGATAGATAGATAGATAGATAGATAACCAATTTAGTGTTTGCAAATTCACTCTCATAATCTGAGGAAGTTACGTGAGCAGCAAGCCTGGAGCTCGCAGCTACAGATTCTGGCACAATCTGACATGCACAGAGGTTGATTGACCAGTGAAGTTATGCTTACTTGAAGTAGGGTCACAATTGACCTGCAATCTAACAAATTTGCATGCTGCCATTAGCAGTCTGTAATTCCATCATCAGTGGGAGCTAGAATAATTTTCCTTTTAAATAAACATCCAACACACTACACTCACTCTATTCACAACACTCTGCTCTTCAGACAAGAGAGGTAACATTTTCTGGACGCATTCATCTCTTTGTGTATAAATATTGTGTTTTTTTCTGTCCAATAGCCAACACTTATATACCAGAAGAAAAAATTAATACTGCTATATTATCACTGAACAGCATGGCATAGGCAAAGAGAAGTTGTTATCAAATAATCATCACTATATTTAGCAAGTTTGTTTCTCATATGATCTGATTTTTGTATTTTGACAATATTCTGTTTTCTGGCAAGTTTAACTATGATAGTTGATGAATTTTTTCAATTAGGGAGCACAAAAATAAAGGACTAACCCCAATGTCTCTGGCATTTTAGAAAATAATCAATGGAAAATAAATTTTATGAAAAATCTTACAAAAAAAAATCCTACATAAAAACTGCGTTCTTCATATTTGGCATTATAATAGGGTAATCATGCTTTAGAATCTTCATGGGAACTATAAACATGAGTTTCTTGATTTTGTTCGGCTGACAAATTTTAAATAAGAGGAAAAAACATGGATGTATATGCACAAAGGCATAGCTTCATGAAAGGAAGGAATTTTAAATAGCAAACATCTCATTAATGGGCAGAGCATCTACAGCTTTGCATGTCTGTAAATCATTTAGAGTTGTATAAAGCTTAGTTTCTTACCCCCTGCTGGGTCTGTTTTGCAATGTTCCACTAAGCTGCAGATCCAGCAGCTCAACGATTGTCCCATGGAGTAAAAACAATGCTTCATTTACTCTCTGTGGCAGGACCTGAGTCCCTCTGCCAAGTTTTCTTCCTTCCTTTCTCCATAAACAATATCTACATATTTAAAATGTAAAACAAAATGTAATGGCTGCCAGCAAGTTTCAATATTCAGGCTTCTTTCCCTTCCTCAAATGAAAAGGCAGGATTTAAAGTAAAAACAAGGAGAGACTGCTTTTTCTGCTTTAAGCAGTCCATTAAGCTGAAGTGCATTCTTGGGCACGAAGTTAAAATTAAAATGAAGAAAAAACAGGAGACAGAAAAATAAAAAATCCCATAATGCTAAAAAATAGATACCATACAAATAGAGCACCAGAGGGATTACAGAGGAAGGAATACAAAGGTTAAAACAGCACTGGTATGTCCTGATGCAGATGTTGTCCCTTCACCTTTTCCCCACCTTGTCATTTGCAACTCCCTACCTACAGAGCAAGTCCTTTATCAATGCAGTAATGAATTCTCATGTGCAACCATCTGCCTAGCAGATGGGGCAGGTGCTGAGTGTTGTCATTCACCAGCTTCCACTTGTTCTTGTCATGATCAGGAGCTGACAGACTCCATGGCAGGAGATGAGCCATGCACACAGCAGGAGCAACAGCACCTTGTGCCACTCCTGCACCCAGTGTCTCCAGGGGAAAGGAGGGTGGTGAAGGAAGGAGGGGGCAAAGGAAATAGGAAGTTTTTAATCTAGCATGTCATTACACAGCAGCCAGTAGGTGTTACCTCAGCTTGTTAGCAAATGTCACCCCTCCTGTGCAGCACATCCTTCCATCTGAGGATGGGTACACCTTTGTACCCTGAACTCACACAATGAAATTCTGAAATTGTTAACATGTGAACTTATGTGAACATGTAAACAACACTATTTTTTTTATTTTGGTTTGGTTTTGGGGTTTAGGGGTTTTTATTTGTTTATTTTTGTCTGTTTGTTTGTTTTTCCTAAATGTAGCCAGATTAAAAAACACAAAGAACAGGAAGGAAAAAAAAAAGGTAAACTTTCAGGAAAAGCTGGGGGAAACCCCATCTGATGGTAATCAGCAGCTGCAGGAATTATACTAGTGGCAAACATACAAAAGGACTATAAAGAGGAAGAAAATTTCCTTTTTAGTAAGATCTGAATTCCAGTACTCATTTCTTATCCAGACTTGGTAACACTGAGTTTCAAGAACTGTCTCATTTGTTTCCTCTGCAGGTTTACACTTCCATTATGCATTTGATGTGACTGTCAATAAAAAGTCTACACTCACTGTAAAGAATCCCCACAGAAATCTGGGAAACTTCATAGCCAGTGCAATGTTTCTCACTGAGGTGTCAATGAAATCTGCTGGTGACTTACTGTCCCCACAGAACAGTGCCAGAGGATGGGAACGGTTACTTAGCACTCCTTCTGTGACTGGAAACTGTAGCTCTCCTAATCTGAGGAAATTACTTTCTCTGTACATTTAAATGATTGATTACAGAGAGATCTTTCATTTGGAAAGATGCTAAAATAAGCAGAATACACACTCTAAGCAGAAGTCTTAACTATGAAGATGTTTCTTGATATTAAGGAAATTTATTCAGTGCTGGGTTTTTTTGGGGGGGTTTGTTTTATTTTGTTTTTATTCACATATCTTTAAAATGTTATTTTTGGGGTTTTTGATAGTGTAATGTGTTATCACATAAATTTGATTTTATAATAGACAGTCTAACAAAAAACAATTTATTTGCCAATGGTGCGGTATCCTACTATATTTAAATTTCCTTCACAGAAAATATTATCACCTTAGTTACTCTCTAAATATGTGTTTCAAAATCTCTACTTTTGATACTAATGCCTTATTTTGATTTCGTCTTGCCCACAGAAAATACACCTCTTCCAATGGAGACTAGGAATTACATGTTTTAACGCTTCAACATTCTTTAATGTTGAAGATTATATTCCTCCAAATTTTCACCACAGATCATATTGCTAACTTTGATTCCACTCCTGAGCACATCTTTCCTGTACAGCATGATGACTCACCAAAAAAGAGTCAGTTGGAAACTAGTACTTTTAAAAAACTCTAGATTAGAATACAGCTGTTTTAATGTTTAAAGAGAATACAACTGAAAATTATAATATTTCAAGACTTTATGACATCCCAATTGCTTTGTAGAAAGCTCCAGCTGACAGATTCATTATGTGAGCACTTTTTTACTACCAAATACATACAACTATTATATATATATAAAATCATAAACACACACTAGATACTTTTCCTCTGATTTTTCTATCAAATATATTGATTTGAAAATATATCCTCCTAGGATCCTCCTACATCCTCCAAGGAGGTTTCTAGATTGGGTATCCAGAACTTTATTATTAATAATATACAGAAACATTTTATACCATGTGAAGTACTGATTAGGACTTCATAAAGTCTCCTGCAAGTAAGGATTGCCAGTGTATTTTCAAGCTTTTTCTTTTCTGTTAGCTCATAAACATCTGCAACTAATGCAGATTCTTGCAACTATTTCTCATAATAGCACATTTATCTCCCTTCAGAGTCACACAAATATACTCTCTAAACCTCATAAGTATGCAGGCTCTGACTTAACCTCATTTTGTTGACTCCTATGACCCAGAAATAAAAGCTTGAAATGTATACCAAAAAGATGAGCAACAGCTGTTGACATTCTGAATTTATCAGTCCATGAAGAAATATACATATTTTTATTTATGTTGCATTCTCAAAGTGACATAAAGACATTAAAAATTTAAAACAGAAATTGGGTGCTAGGAATTCAATCAGAAAAGAAAAATGAAGAAATAAATTGTTTCACTTTGTCTGGACCCGGTGGCATTTTTAGAAAGCAGATCCAGAAAAAAAAAAAGGATAAAAGAGTGAAGAGTGGCTCATGAATGGAGATGGAAATTGTTTCTATTTATATTCACTTTGTTATGAGTGAAGGAGCTCCTAACACAAGGATTATGTTTATAAAAAGCAGGTTCTGTGTCATCAAGAGTCTCTACACACTGTCCAGGCAAAGGTTTTTCCTCATGTTTTAATTACTAGCATTGTCCTGGTGTTAATCCTTATAGTAAAAAAAAAGGGAGAAGAATTTTAATAAAAATAATAATAATCATCACATCAAGCATCTGCATTAAAGGAAATGGGGGGAAAACACCCTTAAGATTACAGATATAAACTCATATATAGTGTGAATAGTAGAGAGAACCAGTTCCATCCCCTTATAACATGCAGTACTAATACTTGTATTTTGCTTCCAGGTAGAAATAGAATCCCACTGTGTTAGGTGTTACACAAAGAATATGGAAAAAAGTCTTTGTGTGTGGCCTTTTTCAGCAAAAGTTATGTAATAGTTTTTTTTCTCATAATCGTTGTTTTTTTATGTAAAATTATTCGCTGGATTGGGCAGGAGAATCTTTCAAACCTTTCACTGTTTAGTCTGCTAGAAGAGTCTGAGCTGGGATCATGCTGATAGATTGCAATAACTGCTGTGCCTTCAGGTTTATCAGGATATAGTGCAATGACTCTTTGATCTTTTCCCATTTAAACCTGAGACATTAAAGAACAGCAGCTACAACAGATAATTACTATTCTCCTTGCATTCTTGAGTTTGCAGATAGCTTCACTCTACAAGATCAAGACTCAGTCCCAAGGCCTGATTGTATCCTCATTTACATTTATGTACACTGAGAGTAGTTCCACAAAGGCCAGTGGAAACTTAGTGAAGTAAAATTGGTGTGTTTTGTGAAGTGAGACATAAATTCATGGATTTTGCGTAATGAATCGCCTCATCTACAAGAAAGCATTAGAAGTTGGAACAATTCATAATGGACAGTAATAATGCACTGTGTATAATTAACTTTTTTATAATGCAGTGGCTTTTTTCAGGACTGTTTCTTATCTCTTTGATGCTTTGTTTTTCTATTTCTATTCCCTTTCTACTTTATTATTAAATGGTTGCAGTTTTACTGTCTTTCTTAACAGCAGGACACACAACAATAGAATTTAAAGGTTTGGGGGGGAAAAAGATAACATATATTTGCCCTTGCTCAGAATTTAAATTTCAGTTTTGAATACAGGTCACAGAAATTTAGAAACAGCACACAATACACTACCTGTAACACTTCTAAAAAACGGAACTGAATAATATATAGGGTCTTGTCCTTAACAAGAGAACTGTATGCTTTCCAACCAGAAGCAGCTAAATATAAGATGACTTAAGTTTACTTGAAACCAAAGAAATTTTCTGTTTTAACACAATTTTCCCTAATGATCAAGATTATCAGGAGAAATTAATAGTCTCTGATTCTATGCAAAATCTAATCTGTCTCCCATTTTTCTGTATGGATATCCCTTGAAGATAAGTGGCCACCATGACTAATAAAGAGAGAATGAAGACAAGTGTTGCAATCTGTGCCACATAAGTATCAGTACTTTAAAAAATATTTACAAATTAAACTGTGTATTAATAATTTTTTTTTCTAGGAAAAGTGCAGGGACACCAGCATACTCCTCTCAAAATCAAATTTAAAATAATGGAGAAATAATCAACTCCTAGAACACACTTCTTTCGTCCAAATACAGGAGGTGCTTCTCATCTAAGCAGATGAGGTTCCCTTTGGCAATCATTTCCCCAAGCATCACATCTATTTAATATACTCAGCATCACCCTGTCTAAGAGGTGGACTACTTCCTGAAACAGATATACATACTGGGCAAAAGGAGATAACATATTGAACTCCTATTCACTGCACTGGGGAGAAAAAAAAGAATAGCAATCACCTAACAGTGATTAAAAAACTGCAAAAATAACAGAATCAGAAATTGGCTAAGATTGGAAGGACCTTGGGAGTTCTTCTTGTCATAAACCCCTGCTCAAGCAGGGCCACCTACAGCTCGTTGCCCAGGAACACATCCAGATGACTTCTGAATTTCTCTGAGGAAGGATACCCGAAAATCTTCTGAGTTTATACTGATTTGAAGAGGCAAACTGCCCCACATTTTGACTAGCTTAAGCATGATAATGGATTAAAAAAAGACTATATAAATTATATTTTTTTACCCTGAAAGACAAATTGAAGACCTACAAAACTGAAGAAGAAATCTGAGAGTAAGAGGTTTGTTGTACACGTTCTACCAATAATGTTAAACATTAAATTAGCTAGTAGGAAGAGAAATATTAATTTCTGAGTTATCCAAATATTTCCATCTTCCAAAAGACACAATAGAATTCCAAGAGGATTCCAAGAGGAAAAGTCCATTCTCGTTGCATGAAAACAATTTAACTTTACTATGTGGGGCAGGGCAAACATTGCAAAGCAACATAAAAAATACATAACTGATAGTTATGCAGGTAAATCTATTGAAGAAGAAATGAAAGGTCAGATCAATTAAATATGTATGAAAGTTTATTATGTGGGTAAGCAAGTCAGATCCAAACAGAATTTAATTCTGATGTGGCCTGAAGAAAATGATCTTTTGAAAATATATTGGTGAAACTTATGCTGAGAGGCAGTACTTATAGAGTTTGAAGAAGATAAATATTTAACAGCTTGTAAAATGTTTTCATACAGATACTTCCAACTTTTGAGTATATAGATTGAGCTTAGGGGTGTGGTGGGAGAATGCTTTTGAACATTCTGTAAACTAACACAAGCATTCAGCGAACTTTGCTAATAAAAAATGTTTACATATTTTTTGTAGATCTTACAAAGCATGGGTATAATTTTGAGAAAGCATCAAGTATAATAGTGTGAATCAGGAAGCTGGAATACTTTTAAAGAGTGTTAATGAAACATTATCAGATACTCGTGTTGGAAGTGTTTGAGGATTTGTAACTAGTTCAAGATTTTCAAGGTGGGAAACACACTAGATGAAATAAGACAAGCTGACAAGTTTTACCAGATCAACCATGTTAAATTCTGGCAAGACATCAGTTCATATGGAACAGAAATTGAAAGTGAATGCATGTGTTATTTCTGAATATATTCTGAAATAACATAACTCCTTGATCTCAAAACCAACCAATTTCATCTGGTAATAAAAACTGCATCATTCCAATCCAAAACTTAAGGTATAATCAAAATACTTAGATTAGTGGCAGTATAGCTAGATAATGGATAACCATATTACAAGAAGACAAAAAACCCTGACAAAACACCTCAGGGAAGTCAAATAACACACATTACCATGGATAGCTGTAAAATTATGCTGATGTAACTATGTAAACTCATGTAAATATGCTACACAACATGACCTTGTCTCTATGACTGTGCCATTATTTTTCATGCATTTCCATCTTTGTCAGTTTATCACTGTATGTTATAAAGCAAAGTTTCCCTGGCTGTTCAACATGAACTACAGTTGTAATAGTTTTTGAGAAATTCTTTGATTATTCAATTTTCCATTACATCCATTTATTATTTAATCAGAAAAATATTTAATAGTGCACCTCTAATACAACTGCTATTTTTTTCTTAATTTGTTTTTTTATTCTTTCCAAACATGCTACATGACAAAAAGATTGTAAATTCCATCTAGAAATCTGAACTCAGTCTGGTAGTTCAACTTTTATTGAACATTTTCTGTGAGGCTGTACATTATGGACTTAATTCATAAGGCCTGTATATACCTAAGAAACTTGCTGTTCCCTGAATCTTCTCTTACAGACATAGAAAGCCTAAGTCTTCTTTATATTTCAAGATACGCAGAGAACATGATGCAGCTGATTTTCCTGTGACAGAAATATCTTAGACATAGATTCATCTTTATTACAGCATAGAAAAAATTATTTCAAATTCACATCCTTGATTCAAACTGCGGATCAGAAAACAATATTTTGAATCATGTAAGGACTCCCAAAACCTTCAAAAGAATGAGAATATGTATAGGACATGCTCCTTTACTTCACAAGAAATTGAATTGATAAAGAAAAAACTTAGCAAACTGCTTAGGGAAGGAGGGAGGGGGTGTATGTGCATGTGTATTAGAAAAACAGGGCATACCAAACAAGGTCTGCTTCATAGAATCAGACAAGATACATACATTTCTACAGAGGATGATTCACCACCTAAGTGCCAATAACCAAGTCAAAACTGCACTGGTATGTTTTGGAACATACACTAATTGTAGTCAGGTATAAGAGCCCACTGGGAGGCCTGGAACTGTATAAAAACCATGTGAACAGAATCAAAACCTACATTATAACAAATCAGGAAGAGTGCTTCTGAAGTTAAGAACAGATTACTTGTTTACACACCTGAGATGATAAATAACCAAGATGATAATAAAATTAAGCCACAAAATTAACATTTTAAATGCACCTTCTTCTTACAAAAAAAACCAAGAGATAAGCAAAATAAACTACTCCCCTCCTCACTTCAAATATACATGATTTTACAGACACAAGACAGAGTGGGGAGCTAGCAAAAAATACTACAATGGAAAGATTCCATCTAGTCTGAAGTTAAAAGTAGCACAAAAGCATAAATCTGAAAGGAAAAAAATGTGTTACTCCAGTCTAATATGTGGTTCTATTGTAGGCGAATGTTAAATATAATATTAGACTAAGATAAATTCAATACCATTGTATTATTTTCATGCAGTAATAAAGAAAGAGTATTTTTACTAGCTCCTGAGGCCAAAGCACAACTGGAAACACTCTATTCAGACTTTATGTAATTTAAATCACACTCTAAAGAAACTATTAGTGGGCTATGTCTTCCACAAGGATTGATATAAACAGGCAGTGTAGGTAAGCTATAAGCTAGGGATTTTAGAGACTTTCCTATGATATGAGAATATTTCTTGAAAATGTGCTCATCCACCTCCTGCTGTGGCTTTTGTACTCCAGTACTCTTTTCTGGTCCTCATGACTTGCATGTCCTAATGCTGCTCAATGTACAGTCAGTATACACACATTTATGCTCAGGGTATTTATAAGATATATAGTACCTATATAGACCACACTGGAATTATGGAAGCTCTGTCATCTATCAATTTCCAAAATATGTTTTCAATAGAATGGATTTTAAGATTGTAGCAATGTACCAATATAGGTGGTATTACTAATAGCATTGTAAGTAAAATATCAACATCTAAAGGAAGAACACTAGCAACATTACTTATATTTTATGTAACATATATATGTAAAGTAAATGCATTTATTAAAATATTTTTTTTAGTATATCTGCTATTATACTACCACCTAATGGTAAAAGATAATTAATATAACACACAATTACATAAAGATGCCCTGACAAGCTTGGCAATTCAAGCACTTGCAAATAGCAACATCCTTTTCTCTGTCTTTTACAGGTCTTTTATTTCTACTGATGTTGATGCACTCCTTTGTCCATACTTCTATCTTTTCCTGCAATTTCCACTACTTCAGTTACATTCATGGATTATTAAAGAGATGAACATATATCATTGCAGAAAAGGTCATGTAAATTCTCTGTTCAGCAGTATAGAAATTTCCGGTCCTCATACAGTTACACTAGCAGTGGCTTTCAGCAATGAAATTCCTTTTCTACTCAAAATAGAGTATTTACTTTCTTCCATTTTATTTTTAAGATACATTCACTCAAATCTGTAGTAAAGGATCTAGAGGGTGGGGTCTTGCTGGACAAGCTGAGCCAGAGCAGCATATACTGAGCAGTATATGCATGTGGTAAAGAGTGCCAACCACATATCCATCTCCACACTAAAAGCACCAACAGCAGGTTGAGAGAAGTAATCATTCTTTACTACTTCAGCACGTTATAGGAGGGTGTATATGTCTAATTTCCCTAGCACAAGACAGACATTAACTGTTTTTTTCTTAGAAGAGGCACCAAGATGATTAGGGGACTGAAGCATGTGATGCCAGAGGAGGGACTTAGAGACTTTGATTTATCTAAAAACTGAAGATCAATAACAGATTTCATTGCAGCCTTCCACTACTACTAGAAGCCTAGAATATAAGGGGGCAATCTTTCTCAGGCACTGTGACTATTGTTGCTCCTTTTGAGCAGAAGAATTTATCTATCTTGGCTGCTCCCTTCTCCTTAAGGGGAGGGTGCCACAACTAAACAACCGGGAATATGCAGGGAATATGGGGAATATGGCGAAAATAGAGTCAGATTCCACTGGGAGATGCACACACACACAAAACTAGGGAATGGAATCTGCAGCAAGGGAAATTTCAATTGGATATTAGGAAAAAAAAAAACCACAGTGAGAGGAGTCAAATGATTGGAGGATTATGTGATTATGTACAGGATTACGTTATGTAATATCCATCATTAGATATGCTTGAAGCTTGACTAGACAACACCAGGAACAATGGAAAAAAATTATTGTCATGATCTGTCCAAACTTCTTGCTACATTTTCTCTCAACTTATACCTAGCATGACAACTGAAATATATCAAAGTATAAAAATCTTTGCCCAGCTTTTTTGTAAGTATGACTCAGCACCACCTCCTTCAGAATGAAGAGCCCTATTTGTTTTTCCCCTCCATGTGCATCACATATTAGGCTACATATAAGGAAGTTGTGGTTTCACCCCAGCTGGCACCTAAGTACCACACAGTTAGCCACTTGTTCACACCTCATTTCCCCACTTTCCCTCCAGTGGGGTAGGAAGAAGAATCACAAAAAAAGTAGAACTTGTAGGCTGAGATAGGAACAGCTTAACAATTAAAATAAGAAGAATAAGATTAATGAAAAGTAGAGAGAAAGAGGAATAAAACCCAAGAAAAACAAATTATGGACAATACAGTTGCTCATCACCCACTGACCAATGCCCACCACTGAGCAGCAATTGGCCTCTCCTGGAAAACTTCACCAGTTTATATCCTGAGCATGTTCTGTGCTCTGGAATATCCCTTTGACCAGGATGTCAGCTGTCCTGGCACTGTTCCCTCATAGTATCTTCTGCCCCTGCTCACTGGCAGAGCAGGGGAAAGTGGAAACTCCTTGGTTTAGAATAAGCACTGCTCAGCCACAACTAAACCATTAACTTGCTTTCAAAACAGAGTACTGTACCAGCTACAAAGGAGAAAATTGACTGTATCCCAGCTGATATCAGGACAAAGGAAGACATTTTTGATAATGAGTGTGGTTAAGCACTGGGAAATGTTGCCCAGAGAGGTAACAGATGCCCCATCCCTGGAAACATTTGAGGTCAGGTTGGATGGGGCTCTGAGCAACCTGATCTAGTTGAAGATGTCTCTGGTCACTGAGGGTAGGTTGCTCTTGATGACCTTTAATTGTCCCTCCCAACCCATGATCCTATGATGACAGCTTGGGAAAAAACAAAATAAAATCACTGCAGAGATAGAGCAATTTTTATTTTGCTTAAAAAATATAACAAAAATAAACCCCTAAAATCTACACAAGGATGACAAGATTTGTTTACTGAAACCATTTCCTTGATAACACAAACTGCAGGGAGATTTAACCTCAGCTAAACAGAACAGAGATTAATTAATTCTGCTGCAAATTAGACTTCTATTAAAAAAAAATTATTCTGCTCACGATTGTACACACATTTTTGAAGACTGATGATAAAAGCATAAATATGACACATAACCAATATTTAATCTCATTTTAAATTCTGATTTTTTATTTACAGTTATTAATCTGTATTAAAAATTAAACTTTCAGAATAAGAGCCTCCATGATTTGTGTGTTAAAGCTAAAATATGTGATTAATTTGTCAATTCAAGCAATCATTATTGCAATTATAAAACATGGATCTCTTTTTATCCATTTTATGGGGGGAAACATACCACAGATAGCAACCACTTTCAAAAGCTAAGCACTAAACTGAATATACTTCACTGTTTTCTCCAACTCTGTCTCAGTATTGGAAGAAAGCAACTGACCACTGAATTATTAAATCAAGTTAAAAATAAAAATTCCAGATTACATGAATTATATATAAATAAAAAATACATTTCTCTAACATCTGCACAGTATTATAACAGAGCTATAAATTCATCTAAACCATAAAAATTAGGTTAAAAAATTAATTATAAAAGATAGGAAAGTGCTAATCAGATGATGCAGAATATCAGTATTGCACAGTATCATAATTTTAAAGAAAGGGACTACTTGGATGAATAATTACTGTCAACATAAAATGAGCTGACAACTTAAAAAATAATTCATCTGCATTTTGCTTGAATTTCTCCTATGTCACATGCAATTGTAAACACAGCTGGAATTAAAATCTGTGCTCTTCAATATTTTCTGTTGTATAACCTCTGTTTTTATTCTGAAACACACATCATGTACTTGGTTGTCCTTCCTGTGTACCGCTGCCTTCAAAATTCTAAGTGAGTACTCTGTCTTACTCTGTTGATGTCTATAGAAGATACTTTGCTAAGACAACCTTCAGATTTAATGTTTCTGCTGTATCTCTTGGCTGAAAAACTTAGTGTGCACGTGGCTATGAGCATTCCCTTTGCTGCAGTTCAATAATGCCCTTGTTTGATGAATTAAGCATCCTGTCACTTTTAAAGCACAGTTTGATGTTTTATCCTATGAGTACAGTATGTAGAACTAAGATCAACTGTTATTAGTAAAAGCTTGAGGCTTATGACCACTTCTGTTGAATTTACCTTTCATTCCACATAAAGTAAATGAGTTGGAATTAACAGGTCTGTCCTTGCAAAAGTGAACAGGAAGGCTGACAAAGTAATTCCCTGGTAATCACAGCAAATTAGTCTTGAAGTCCACTGACACGGAAATATTCTTACTGGCATCAAGCCTGAGGAGTAGGCATAATCCCTGATCATAAAATTGTAATAATAATTGGGAAATCTTAACTAAGAAGGTCTCTTTTTCTTTTAGTTTTTTTCTTTCTATTTTTATCCTGTTTTAGAAACACTCTTTGCCAAAAATGATGTGTACATGTACGCAGTATATATGCATCTTAGTCCAGTTTTGAAGACATATTCATAACCAGAAAGCCTACCCACATCCTTCTTTGGAGCTGTGTGTGGAAAAGAACAAATCCATACCTACTGATTATGACACTAAAATAATTTTATTTTTAAAGACATAACATCTCCCAATTACATGAAATCAAAATGTTGCCCTCTAGACACGATGACTTCTGAAAGCAGCCTAAAAGCCCTTTTTAGAGGAACAGGCCAAAAGCACCAATCCTTGCCAGTAGAAGCAATAATTTCAGAGATTTACACATAGAACTTGAAGCTGTCAATCTCACACTGGGTACTAATGCTGATGAATTGACTTTACTGTGGAAGAAGCAGCAATCAGATCATTACAAAACAGGCATGCAAAGTTATTCTTTTAACAGTGGGCATGTTCCAATGTGTTTTGTAGTTCTGCTCCTGGTTTGAATCTCTCTGTATTTGTCTGCATATGTGTGGGACCTTAGACATAGCAGAACAGTAAAAGACCCTATGCCTGTGGTGTCACACAATATTAAAGAAGTATGACATTCCTTTCTACATCATATAAATGCAGTATTTTGCATCCTCGGTATTGGTGCTATTAACTGCAGTAAAAAAAAAAAAAACTCACTAAATCATTTTTGGGGATTTTTTTATGATTTTTATCAGTTTGGTTTGTGATAGTGGGCAGGTTGCTTGTTTTCTGGAGGGATGTGTGAAGCAACACTCACAGGTCAGCAGGGTGACCACCAAATCACAGCTGAGCTGCAGTGTACATTAATTTCATTGATAATGATGTCGGTTATAACGATGAAGTTCCTGCTGATGTCGGGCTCCAGAGAAACGCGGGGACCCAGGCTCCCCAGGCTCCGATTATTCTACCACCCAGCAGGCTGGAAGCAGGGCTGCTGCCTGCCCCCATATAACAAAAAACTCTTGCAAGCAGAGTTTATCACAGGCTTGTGCTTTTATGATCTCCCTCTCCCTCCCAGCAGGAGGCTCAAGCCCCTCCCCGGGGGAGACTGTGTTATCTCTGTACAGGAATTCTAATTCTCAAAACAGGCAGAGGATGAATGACTTAGGCATGACTTAGGAATGACTTAGGCAGGAATGATTTACCCACATTCCTTGCATCATTGGAATTTCACTTGGGGTGAAATTATCCCCTCCCTCACTAAAACTCGTTTTAACTCTTTCCTCCAAACAGTGTATGTTATTATTTTTTTCTTTTTCTAAGAAAAATATTGGGAGTGATATTCTTACAGCTACTTCTAACTGTCGCATTGGCAGGAGGCATTTGGAAACCCAAGCAAGGATTTTAAACTCTTTGTCACCCAAAGTACATTCAAATTAATGGACATATGGATAAGGGTTTACATACCTTGCTACATAAGAGATCTCATAACTATACACAAAATAGAAGCCTGAATATATTCATGATTGAATAGAATCAAAAGGCTGAGGCCTGAAAATGCAATGCAGTATGCAACAATAAACATTTTTTTTGCCTTGCAAAACCTACAGTTAAGATAGAAAAATCAACAAAACTAGGCAAAACACAGAATGGAATTTAATCCAGGGTTAATACTAAGACGGTATGCACTGAATTGACCCCATAAAAATATCCACACCATACGGGTTGCATCTCAATGCTCTCACAGTCCAAAGCTAACTGCCTTTCATCTCGGCTGTCCTTTTCTCCTCTCACTTCAGCATCTCCCCATCCCCCTTGTACTGGGGAGCACAGACTGGGACACAACACTCGAGATGTGCCTCACCAGAGCTGAGCAGAAGGAAGGATCACCTCCCTCAACCCACTGGTGATATTCTGCCTAAAACAGCTAAGAGGGTTTTTGGCTGCCTTTGCCATGAGGGCATATTCCTGGTTTATGTCCACCATGAACTGCCAGGACTCCCAAAAACTGCTCTGCAGAGTCACTTTCCAGCTGGTCAGCACTCAGCCTATCCTGGTGCCTGGGCTAATCTTCCTCACTTGCAGGACTTATATTATAGGTGCTACACATCACTGGGCTTCATGAAGTTCCTGCTGGCTCATTCCTCCAGTCTGTTTGTATGTGACCCCTGAACAGCTACACAGACCTGGCATATCAAGTTTATTTCACGTATATTATGTTTTGGAACAAAGTTATGAATTTGTTGAAGAATGTACCTTGCTGAGTTAGAGTACATGAAAATTAGCTGGAGTTTGCTACTCCTTAAGTTGTCACTTACGTATGGCAAATTTCAACACTAACTTAGGGCCTCTACTCACCCCAAAACTACAAAAATCCAACATGTCCCTGATCAATATGGCATGTAACCATGTCTTGAGTTACCATGAGTGTTTGGTGCTATTGAAAATCATCATAATTGATGATGGTATTATATTGACTTAAGACTTTTATTATGCTGTCCATAAATTGTAAAAATCAGTGAATTACCTCAGAATTAAAAATTTCCTATTTTCAGAAGAATATGAACAAATTTGCAGAAGAAATTAATGTCTCCATGACCAAGATATATTTTGAAATAAAACTAAAAAAGAAATACCCTTGCCAAACTATATATAAATATATGCTTTCCCAAACAAGTCTCATATATCATCAATATCATAAAAATGTAGAATATCAGGAACTTCTAAGGATAAACAGATAAGAGGTTCTGCTATGTCTTTTACAGCTCTAAATTCTGAAAAATACTTAACTACTTATTTACATAGATATATACTCAACATAGTTTTTGCAATTGCTGAAGACCTAATTCAGTTTACTTAATCTACGATTATGTGATTTAAAGCAACCATTGAAACCCTCCTCTTTCTTCTCCGAATAAGTATTCCAGTCATCAACACATGGAAAGCAGAGCTTGACACAGAGAGAAGAAACTGGTACTCTCCAAAAGGAATTCACACATCTGACAAATTAAATACTAAAAAACAAAAGAATAATGTATCTTCTTCTCTATCCATATATTGAAAAATTTGGTTAAAGTGCTTAATTCAAAGTGGTGAATTTTGTAGTAGATAAACAAGTCTGTAACACCCCCCCCTCCCCCACCCCCCCAGTTATTTCCTACTGACAAAACTCAGGGGAGTTTCACTCAGAGTGCTGCCTTCTGGGAGTTCCCATCCTTAGCAGAAAACAACATGGAGAGAGCCATAAATAGCTCAGACACTGTAAAAGGTGTGCTCCACAGACATCAGGCTCTCAAACAAGCTGAGGGATGGTATGATACACTTTTGTAGATCTATTGCTGCATGTTCAGCCATATTGACACACAAATAACCCTGAAAATTATAGCTCGATAAAGCCAAATCAAGACAAGGTCGTTCATAAGGTGTCTTCAATGTCAAACTGGTAAGAGCAAAAATGAAAACACTAAACACTCAAAATTTTTCATCAGATGGATTTCATCACTGAAACTGCTATGAAAACTAAAGGCCAGCATGTCAATAGAGTGCCAAAGACTTTCTGCAGAAATACAAGATTTAGGAGAAGAGTGGTAAAACAATAAGAAAGAGAAAAAGTTTCATCAGAAGTATGGAACACACAAAATACAACAATGGCTAAATAGAATGGAAAAGGTAAAACACAGATTTCACTACAAAGACAAGAAAAAAACAAAGAAGAGTGTAAAAAAAGGTGATTAATATGGAGAGTTTTAGAATCAAGGGCTGAAGATGGCTAGTCTTGGGGAAGTGGGAACATGTAATATAGTCTTTAGAACAGCAAATTGCACTACTATAGATATTGGATAATTTAAGTTCTCATCTGTAATTCATCTTCTGCCCAATAATTACCTTCCATAAAGCATAGTGGAAATGAGCTTTCCGGGTAATTTTTGAATGGCATTGCTATACATATACCTATACATATACATACACATAACAAAGCTCTTATGTTTTAAAAACAGACTGTAATGTCAAGGTTAGTAACTGGTACTCTGCATCTGGAACTAATCATGGTCCATAAATGATAATACAAACAAAACAGCCCCATTTCATTATCCCATTCCAACATAACTGCAGTCAACACACAGATCCTCAAGATAGATAAGCAGCACATATTTGAAATGAAAATCTCTCTTCTAACTCTTGCACAGGTGTATTTGTATCAAGTCTACTACGCTTGTCACAATCACAGGAGGAAAAAAAAAAGCTACATCAAGCCTCATGCTCTCATGCTTTCCATAGCTTCCACTTTCAAAGGAGAGGAGGAGAAGTCTTACCAAACTCCCAACACTAAATGACTCTGGTTACCCTTCAATGAAACGTGCTTAATGTTTGCTTTTACTATTCATTGAACATTCTTTGCTAAAGAAGGACTTGTTTTTTGCCAGACAACTTCTTTATTAAAACCAGCAATGGTGTTATCATGCTTACAACAGAATAGAAGAGATACAATCCTTCTTTGTCATGCCAAAAGCAGACAAATAATCAATCATGTTGTAATTATCAGAGAAATACCATCATTATCGAGCTTTCTGGTCTTGCATTTCATAAATTAGATGGAAACCACACAGGAGAATAATGTTAATAGTTCAACAACTCTACCAGCCAAGGCTTGAATGTGTAGCCTCATATCCCAAACTATGAATATTTACAAAGCTGAGAGATCCAGTATCCCAAATGGGAGGAGTTCTGATATTCAGGAAGACTGGTGGCTCAGCATAGTTATCATATAATAACCTTTTAAATTAGCATTGTTATTTTTTTGTTTTACCTTTTATATCCCATTGAGCCACACTCACCACAGAGAACCAAACCTTGTTTCACAATGAGCAGTCCAGTTGCTCCGCCTTGTTAAGTATTCATTCATTGATTTATCAGAAACAGGGGGAAAGTAGGAGAATTTTAAAAATTATTTTCTTTTCTTAAACACATTCTTAATCCTGTGGTTTTGTTCAGTTACTGAATTGCAAAACTATGTGCAATCTGAGATTGTGCATACCTTAAAGGTATCAGGTGTCAAATTATGTAAGCATATGTGCCATGTAACATTTGTGAAATCTTTTCTCAATAGGTGTTTTGACTTTTTTTTTTGAATTTACATGCAACTAATAGTACACAAACAAACTAGTACAAAATCAAAGCCTAAATTATGTTTTTCAGGCTGTTACTTGCCTTTTAAAAGACAGTTGGTGACAGGTCAATAGTGACTTTAGTTAGCATAATTCTCTATCATTCCATGGATTCTCTACGAAAAGGAATTTTTGTGCCACCTACAGCACACTGAGGAATGTGGTTTTTCTATCCACCTGTCAAGAATTTGTGACCATAGTACTTAGTACTGACTGGATTTTGACATGCTAAGCATGATCATCCTTCTTAAAAATGAGAAGAATTTCTGAGAAGTATTCTGGTTTCAGCACATTTCCATGCTGTGGAAAAGTGAGTCACAGCATTGTAATCTGTTCACGACAATTTCTATCAGGATTCAAAGACCTACTTTGTGATAACATCGTTGATCATTCTCAAAGAACACCTCTCAAGCAAACCAGAAACACAGTTTTGTGTATCGTATATATCATAACTACTGCTGAAGGATAAACATTGGCAGATTCATTTGTTAAAATTTTCATATCCTTTTTTGACATGTCTGAGTAGAACAGAGAAACTGTGTAACAAATAGGGCATTGCTTCCAAAACCTATATATTTTGGTGAAGTCCATTGCATATGAATCCTCTTAGAGGCACTGTTGCTCAATAATTTTTGTGATACTTCTTTCCTGCCTAATAAAATTGCTTCAGTATATTCAAACACATTGGCCTACAGGTACCTTGGAATATCCTCTAAATAACAGTGTCAATATGTAGGAACTCTCTGGAAAGAAATTTTAATCCCAACTGTGATTTTTAGAGGGTGCTTTTTTTTTCTCTCTTTTAATCTTTTTGTTGTCTTGCACCATCAAATACAGACAAAACCAGTATCAAAATTTGATCCAAAGAGATATCTGTATTACATTTCAGAAGGAAAAGCAATCTTTAGAGGGCACTCTCTATTTAGTGATCTCTAAAGAAACCAGGTTTATAAGCAACATTCCAGACTGGCTATCTCAAAAACAGAACCTCCCAAGCCAGTAGCCATTCCTAAAAAAATTCCATGTGATCTGTTTTGGTTGGCAAGGCTCATCTAGTGAAACTTGGACATTTATAGGCTGCATTTCTGAAAACAGTTTAACAAAAATCTAACTCTGTTTTCAGCCTAAAGTTTTATTTTCTGTGACAATGGATAGTTTGAATTCAAAACTGTATTTTTGTTAATTGGAGTCTGGAGAAGAACAGATTCTAGGGAAAAAAATAGTGCTTAGTCAGCATTTCCTATTTCCACAGCCTCTAAGTTCCATTCTAAAGCACTATGGCAAGGGGAATAAAGATTCCCAGTTTCATTGAAAAACATTACCTCTCCTGCTAAAGGTACAGTTCTTCAAATCCCACTTGGTGGCACACACAAAATATTAGCACACTAACATTAAGTACCCTCTAGTTGAGAAGGAAAGGGGAAAGCATTCTCGAAAATTTGCTGATTTTGTCATATAGAAAGTAACTAAACTTGTTTACACTCTGAGGAATCAAATGTTGAAAATGTCTTGATTTTTATAAATTGCAGCATAGGCTTCCAATATAAAAGGAATCTAAGAGGAGAAAGAGAAACATATTACCCTTGGTATATCCCTGTCCACCATTTTCCTATCGCACAAAAATAGGTGGCATACCATATACCACAATTGTTTATATCCCTGCATGTAATTCTAAAGTGCATTGGAAATTCCTGTTTGCACTGGTATTTTGAGAAATATCATCTTCACTACCCTGAAAGTGTTTTTTGTGTGTGTAGATCTCAGTAAAGGAAAATACATCATGGAAACATGAGACATTAGCTACTTTGTACACAAAAGTCTATGTAGCCAATAGCTAGAAAACTCATGGATTTCAACACTTAAACTAGTGAAAAAAACCACAATATTCTTTCATCTGTGTTTTGCTGGGAGGGAATCCTACTACTGACGGAGCCGAACCCTTGGAAAGGGATAAAAATTATAACTCTTTAACAGAACATTTACTTCTTGCAGCACAGGCATTCAGGCTCTAAAGGAGTCCATGGTTAAAGTCTCAGTAATATCCTTTGAATTTCCTATCAGCTAATTCAGTAGTTGACTGACTGTTGTTGTCTGCTAATTGTGCAAGAATTCATTCGTATTCATCTGTGTTATGCTTTGCATAGGAGGCTGAGATGTTTAACATAGGACTGTGAATACAGTGACAAATTCTCTAAAGGTTTACACAACACAGTAATTTCCTAGTTTCAGTCCAAATTGCTTGAAATCTTCCCAAGTACATATCTTCCTTTTCCTCTTTGCCTTTATTATTCCAGCAGCATAATGTTTGTTTTCAGAACATGGACTGAAGTTGCAGTGATTTAAATCTACAGAAATTTATACTTGTGTTTCTTTTTGATAGTTGTTTTCTTACATATAGCAAGATGAGTTTAAACCACATGGTGATCCCAGGACTGGTGGGTGCAAGGGATACTTAAGTATATGCAACACCAGTAAAACACAAAAATATTGTGAATTTCACATAAACAAAAAACCATGCACCAAACTATTTTGGTTGAAATATTATCGATACCTATTTTGTACTTATCATTATTACATTAGTAAAAATAAATATCACAATTATAAAATTATAAAAAGAGTCTTTGTACTGCATTAAAATAGACTTAAAACATGGTACTCAGCAGAAATGACTCAGTGTAAGCAAGCAAATTTGCAGGTTGTTAGGTTTTACTATAGCTCAGTTCTGCTATTGTAAAGCAGCAAGACTATTTTAGACTGAACTTGATATTGAAGGTATCATGACTGCATTTGTAAAATGCTGAATCTGAGCAGGTTGATGTCATCTGTAGCACAGTTCTCTACAAACCAGTTTATCTACTCACTATTAATAAAGAATTTACTGTTTTAGGAATAAATAAAGAAGATGTAGGTTGACCCTTCATAACTTGAACTGACTCTTTTGGTAAATTACATTCTTATATGTCATATTTATTGAAAAATACAGAAGAAAATAAGTTAGACTGGGAAATTACAGCAGCTCTTAGTTTACTACAGAGATCTTTACCAAGATGAGCACTATAAGCTTTCCTTTCTGAGGGAAAAACTATTTTTCAATAAAAGAAAATAGAAGTTATCTTTTCAGACAATATTTAATTAAGGACTTGAATACATCTGTCTGCCTTCTTTTGTACTTCTGCATTCTTCTATGCTTCTGCATTGCTACATGGAAGAAAGAAAAAAGGGTGTTTCCTAGGCTTCTTATTTGTGTGCTATTCTAATACTCCTCACACAAGCAATTTGTTTTAAGAGACATACTATTTGTAGCTTGACTACCACATTACAGTTGTGTGAAGAAAATTGCAACACACAAACCTCCTTAACCTCTATTAGTCTTCAGCTGTATGGAATGCATTTTAACCTGTCAGATCTTGTGTTCCACTGCTCTAAGATCAAGCCATATGTAATATTCATCAGTTTAAATAATGTCTGAGACAAACACTGTTCACAGCAACTTCCTCAAAGACTGAAACGAGTAGCTGGTGTTGAGTATTATACCATTTGTTATCTACCTCAGCAATACAGAGAGTTCATTTTGGACAAATTAGCTTCTAAGTTACTGATGCTGATCCATAAATAATTGGAACCAGCAGAAGTGTTCCTAAGAGTTTTTCTTCTGTGTTTTTACATATATAACTGCTTGGAATGGGTAAAAATGATGTATTCCAAGAAAATTTTTTCTTCCATATATATCTGTTTTCTATCATGTTCACTGCAAGCTATAAAATATCAGGTTGGTCTTGTAAATGAAAATGAGGAGACATAACTGACTTTAGCATCTCGAAAGTCCCTAATGACAACTCACATATTTTATGAAGGTAGTGGTTCTGCTAACACCATTGTTTTGAACAAACGACATAAAGACACTGTATGATGCTGTAGTATTTTATCAGGCACTTAAATTAAACATGGTAACAAGCCAGGATAAGGTGCATAGTTTTCCTTCATTAAAAGTAATTAAAAAGCAACAAACACACAAACAAAAAAACCCCAAAAAATAAAAAAAACCCAACCAACCAACCAACCAACCAAAACAAATAGACTTAAACAAACAAACAATGCTACCTTGTCTTGAACTACAAAAAGAAAACTAATAGTAGCTTGCCTTTGTAGATGACATGAACAACATTTGTAGATGACATTTTCACAACAGTGAAAATCAGGGACTTCTGCACTGGCACAACAGCTGTGCTTCCTTTGATCAAGTAAGAAATTCTGTTTCTTAATAAATTCATATATGCTCTGCTGATCTAGAAGGTTTATTCACAAGGTCAATGCAAATTCATCTTGAACTACTCTCCCAGCTAACAACTGATGTTATATCCCTTGGTTAGCTGGAGTTAGGGGAGGATGTAGGAATGTAGCCAATAGGCCATGGCAGTAATATAAGTTTGGAAGGCAAGAAGCAAAAAGTTCTAAAAAGTTGCAACATTTTTTAAGTCACTGTAAGAAGCAAATGTTGTGTAATTACCTGTACAAAGTCTCATGTCAAAGTCAAATTCACTCATAATTAATTACCAGCTTTTACCAAAAGTGGTAAAAACTACATTTTAAACCAGTCCTAATTTTTTGTAACTGTTGTCTGCCTAGTAAATGCTTTTCAACCTCTATTACACTTCTTCTGCAAAACAGCTAAGAAATTTACTTTTCACAATTAACTAAATTAAAACTTAGTAGCTATCTGATTACATCGATCCTACTTTTCTTACTCCATTCTTATTAAATATTTACTATCTGCTTCTGGAATTTTACACTGCAATGACTGCCATTTCCTTGAACCTTCCACTGTTTTGTACTGTGTGTAGGGTTGGAAAGAAGGAGGAAAGGCTAGTATTTCTCTTGCTGCCTCTACAGATTTTCTCAACAATTTCAGAGGCACAATACTCTCAATTCTGTAATCAGGATGCTGGCTCTATGTGCCATATAGGTTATGTATCTCTCCTCATTCTTCTTGAAAAGATTGAAGTCTATCCACAGCTGGAAATCAGTTGGTGCAAAATACAAAATATGTTCTCATCGCTGTGAAAAACTGATTTTTATTAGAAATCATTGTTAATACCTTCTAGTTATATTTGTAATTCCATATGCTCTAAATTTTTTATGTCTTATTTCACTCACAGGAGTGATGAAGTTATTGAAGTTAAATGGGTTATAACCACATGGTAGGAGTCAGGTGAAGATGAAACAGACTTCTTCCAATTGTTATTCTGGTAAAATGTGACCCAAATCAAATTAAATCCACACACAGTTCTTCAGCTTTGAATCTAGGCATTTAGGAAATAAGGTATGAGCATTGCTTTGCAATAAGACTATTACTATATGTAACTCTCAAGACAGACTTCTATTTAAGTCTTTTACTGAAATCTATTGAAGGGGCTGATAAAGTAAAAATCCTGAGTATTTTTATCAAGACAACAAACAATACTAGTTGACTATATTCCCTCTGGTTTTGCAGCTCCATTGGCATTAAATATTTACCTTGCTCTTCTGAAAATTCAGCATTTTAATGAACACCTTCACGTTTTCCCTGACAACACCCACTGTCTTACATCACATAGTTTGAAAGTAGTAGCAAAGGTTAGTGTTACCCCCATCACATTATATTCATGTAATTATATTCATATCAGATAAGCTGATGCAGAAACGGTAGTTTCATATAATTAGGTCTCAAGTGACTTTAAAACACACGCAAAATTTGCAAAGAAAAACAAAATAACACAATGACAGATTAAAAAAATAGTTCTTTGCAATTGTAAAAAGCATACCAGGATTCTAATTTCAAAGCAGTTTCAGATCTGATCACTTCAGCCTAGTCATTATGAAGGAATAACCAGGTCTAAACATCCCCTTTTACTCTCTAGAGCAGACACCCTGTGGTAGACTCAGTTTCAAAGCGGCTTCTACATTCCAGAGGTGAGAGGGGAGCAGATGTGAAGCATACTGCCTGAGCAAATGCCACCTCTCACATTATGCACAACTTAGCTACTGTCAAAATGTTAGTTCAGACTACACCTAGATTTTTAAAATTGTCTCCTGAACCAGAAAGTTAGAGGTGATTTGCACAGATGGAGACCAAGAAATAGAACGCAGCTCAAGATATGACCTTAAACAAAGCTGGCTGAGGCTTTCAAAACCCAATGAAAAAATAACCAAAACAAGCAGAACTGGAATTTCAGAACAAATATCACAGAGAAATAATAGAACTCATCATTACATGAAAATATTGTGTGTGGGAAGAGACAAAAGGTAGCCTACAATACAGAGGGTTCTTGCTTTAATTTTTGTTTTCTTGCACTGGGGCAGTAAAACATGTACAAACAAATACACATTCCAGATGGCTAAGGCAAGCACACTTGTTCCTAATAGATTCGAGATATTGTTTAGTAGCAGCTTCACTCTTGTGGAAGCAGAATTATCCCTGCAATACTGCTAAGGTCAGTGAAAGCATAAGATGCCTGCTGTGCAGCTACCACTGCACAATCAGAATGGCCCAAGAGATGCACATGAGGTAAGTGTCCCTGTGCACATTAGGCCATCTCTGCTTATAAATTGTGCTTGTGTAGACATTAGAAGGACCATAACTAAAGCACAATTACATGGAAATTGAACAATAATTGAGCATAACTAATTCATAAACAGACAACATATACATCGTAGTTTTGTCAAATCTTGCCATCTGTTGCATATGTTGTAAGTAGAAAAATTTTTTTTTAAATGAGCTGATTTTTCCTTTGCCATGATCAAACTCTTCTGAATTCTTTTATCTCCTTTCAGATTGTCATACATAGATTTGAGGCAGTTTTGCAAGTTTCTGGAAGCCAAGAAAAATGAAAAAAAAAGAAAATATTGTCATCTAAAAGGATGCCAAGTATTTGAAAACAATTTAAAAAAAATAAAATGTGTCTTTTCTTAATTTTTTGCTAAATCTGTTTCAAACCACTATCTTAAGAAACAAGTACATTAAAAAACTGTTCATAACATTTGTTTTATTTGGTGGCAGAAAAAAACCTCTTTAGTATGCAGTCAAATACGAAAAGAGAAGTTATCAAGGCTCCCATATTCAAGAAGAACACACAGAGAAAAAAAAACAAAACCCAGCAATGTCTTTATATCTTTTTCATTATTTTTTTTTAAATTCACTGTCAGTAAGGAGTCACTTTAGGCTAACCTAAAATTAAACACCAAATCTATTTACAACTTTATACAAAAAGAAATGAAAGAAGCATGTTGCCATGGTTTTCCTGTACCTTGGAATTACTTCAAAATCCTTCACTAACCATATAAATATTTCAATAATATTTCTTCATATATGCATATGTATGTATGAGTACACACATAAATACATACACAAACATATTAAAAGTCATTATTATGAATGCAGGTGGCTTAATGTTACGGACATGCAGGAAGAAATGTTTTCTTTACCCTTTCCTTCCAGCAGAGGCCTGGGAAAACCAAACCAGATAAGGGAAGAGCACAAAAGAAAATATTACTTTTACGTGGAAGCAACAGGCTAGGGTTTAAAGCTGATGATTCAGGAATGAGATGTTGAGGCTGCCATAAATATGTGTTTCTCTGTACCATCTCATTACTTAATAAATAACTAAAGAGCAAATAGAAATAGAAAGAATTACAAAGTGAGAAAGAGCATTATTGTACCAATGAGTATTTGAATGGCATCCTCACCATTCACAGTTTTACACTTGCCACACTGGCCTAGGTGAGTCAGTATAATAGATTTTAAGTCTTATAATGTGGCAATAGTGCTAGGCAAGCATATCTATATAAAGAAACAGATAATATGCACAGTGTCTGTTTTTTGGTGCCTACTTCTCCAGTAACTGATCAGTAAAAAGCTGTAAATAAAGCCATCTGCTGATGGCTTTCAATACTTTTTCTGAACCAGGTAATCTTTGTCTGCATTAATTGTTGCTCATTTCCGTCCAAAGTAATTTTTCAAGGGGATCAAGGTGGTTAGGATGGCAAACTCAACAAGTTTTGGTTTCCAATTTCCTTTCCAAAGAGCAAAAACCTGTTTTGGGCAAAGTAATCCACCATGACATTTCCATTTACAACTAGCTAAACAAGCTATTAAGTGTACAGTGTTAAAGTTTTATAGGCCTTGGTTTCACAAGGAGCTTAAAGGCAGACTCAATCTCTGCAGCCTCCTGTGAAAACAGCCACACTGTAGCCTGAAACAATTGGTGGCTCCAGTTAATTTTTTAACAGATTTATGACATGTTATAATGCAGCTGCACTCCCATTAAGTCAGAATGGCATTTTCAATTATGCTAAACCATTTTTATTGATCAAGTTTAGTTTCTGAAAGAAAATGGTTTCTTCCAGGAGTAAACAAGATCTTTATACAAGAGACCACATTTAATGTGAACCTTCAGGAAAAGTTGGTATTTTTAACACCATCTCTTAGCAATACCATAAAAAATATTTCCCTTTTTCCAAACTAGACTCAAGGATGCTCGAGGCATCTTGAAGATTAGGCTAGCTTCTGCTTTTCCAGGATTTTTGAAGCCTACAAATTACATTTGTCTGGCTCCACAGATATTAAAGTCTGCTATCATATTTGGCATATCACAAAACTTGAAACAGAAAGCAGTTAACATTCTAAGTTTTTTAAAGTTCTACCTGCTGTAGCCTTAGCCAACAGGTAAGTAGGCACAATTTACACAGCATGGTACGTTTATATGAATGGGCCCAAGAGCACCAATGGTTACATGCAATACACTGCTGTTTATACACACATATTTGTACATAAAAAGATATCCAAATAAAGGCTTTCTCAGACAGAAAAATATCTAGATAAACTGTTGTTCTGAGACAGTGGGCAAAACCACAAGTATATCCACCCTATTTCAGTCACCACTGCTGTTATAACAATTTCTAATTCAACATTACCCCACTTATCACCTTCCAGTATTTTAATGTTATCTTTCTATGAGGTCAGCAATGACGTAAAGTGAAAAAAAGCTATACTTCTCAGTAAAGGAAAATGCAGTACTTTCTTTTCAAAGAAAACAGAATATTCCTAAAATATCTCTGTAAGGATTAATGTGTGTGCAATACGTATTTTACTTTATAGCATTTTTGTTGTGCCAGCAAAGCTACCCTTGATGCCTTGAGAAGCATTGCCCTTAAAATATATTTTACTAAGAAATACCTTCAAGGCATTGAGATCCTTGTGGTATAATTCATACACTTCAAAAGAATTACGTACAGGATGGATGTGGTCCACATTATCTGCTACTGGCATTGTTTACCTCCAGGTGGAATTGAATTCCCTGAACTCTGAAGAGCAACATAACAGCAATGTAACATATGTGCAATCAGGTCATTTGGCCTCTACCTGCTCTTTAAAAGATAATTCATCAGGAATTTTTTTTTAAACTGTTAAAGTTACTAGGTGCATAAATTAGTCACATTTTTCTGTGCTAAAAAGATATGAATTTTGACAGCTTTGAAAAACAAAAAAAAATCACTGCTTTCATGCTGTTCTATATTTTATCATTTTAGGTCTTATATTTTCCTGTTTACTACTTTCTAATAAATCTCAATGGGTGCAAATACATCAAAATATAGTATATTAACATTTACTTTTCTTACCAAGAATTAAAAAATATTTTATATGCATTTAAATATTCTTCCTAAATATTCTATTATACCTACATCTAGTTTTCCCAGAAGACCCTAGAACTTAAACATTATTAGAATGACATTACTGCTGCAGTAATTTTCCAAGGACCAGGAAAATAATAACTTTTAAACTACAAGCTGATGGTTCTTGCTAGTGTTACCTTTTCTAATTACAAAGACATTTCTAAACTCAGGAGTTCATGAAAAAGGAGGCTGCATCAAGAATTTAGTACAATTCTCACTTCTATTTTTAATTCCATAAATTAGGAAGGTGTAGTTGCCAGGGATTTTTTATCCTACTGGGAGGCTTATTGCATTGAGTCATCCCCACAGAAAACCACACAAATACCAGATACAGGGGAAGGGAGGAGACAGTACTTTTCAAGTATGACTGGCAGTGAAATTAATTCATCTGGAAGCACAAAGTATTAGTCCACTACGGTTGTAGCAAGGAATTTCCCCGTGAAGTAACCTTAAGGTAATAAATAAGAACTGTTTCAAACTCAAGCAAAGGAGAATAGATGAGCAGAAATTTTTTGGGGTTCCTAAAAAACTATTTTAAAGGGAATGGGGAGGTAAGGAAGAGTGGGAGGATTTTAAACTGTTTCCCTGGTAACACAGAGGGAGAGTACAACTTGTTAGGAGAGGAAAAAAAAACAACAAAAAGTTTAGTTTGCAACAGAATTATCTGCACCTTTTCACAATAGCTGGGTAGGTCAGATTATAAATCTTCATACTAAAATAAAGTCCTTGGCCTTGTTTGTTGCTTAATGATTTATTTCCCTCAAGTATGGGTTCTCAGGTTTATTATTTTTTTTTCCCCCTTTACTTAAAGAAACAATCAATTTAGAGTCTTTACTTTCTCCTTTAATGAATTTTAAGGAATCCATGTCTGGAGTTTAAAATTATTTTGAGCTGGACACACAAAAGGATATTAGATACTATCTGAAATATTTTTATTTATCTCCTCATCCAGCTGTAACCTGTCAATTAAAAATGGAAAAGAAAACAAACAAACAAAAAACTAATTTAGTTTTAAATTCAAACCTTGATACATGACTGGCCAACAAAAAACAGTCTTTGTTTTCCTGGTTGCAACACATGCACAGAGTGGGGTGGGGACTACACATCCAACCAGTTCGGGTTGTCCTTTGAGCAGTAGGCTGTTGTTTCCAAAGTTAGATAGTGGTGCAATCAAATCAATAAGAATTAGGGGGACAGCTTGTTTCTTGCTTTTTAAGGAGCAAAAATTCTCTTGCCCATGCCTAACAGGACACAAGGCTTCCAAGCCCATATGGTGTTGGGCACAAAACTGTGCAAACTTTCACTCAGACTGCAATCTCTACTTGGAGTCTGCTGCTTTAGACAAACAGTGTATGACACATGTCAGCTCTCCTTGGAGAAACAAGAACAATGGCAAGAGATGAACAGGTTTAGACCAGTACCATCAACTCCAAAGTGTCTGTGGCTTGCAGTTATCTTGAAGTAACTGAAAGGCCACTATCTCTCTCTACCACAGGGCTCTGTCTCTCTACCACAGCTTCAGTCACTCCTCTGAACACTCCAGCATGGCATGAACAATCCAAACACACATAAAAATAACATCATCACAGTGCCTCACAGAAGTAGAAAATCAATAGTGCTGAATGACTTATTATTCAACAGTAATTGCAAAATCATTTTAAAATTAGACCAGAATTGCTGCAGCTATTCCTGAGTTTCTCTGGTTCTTTTTATTCAATTCCTGTGGTTACCCAGGAAGCATTAGAGTAACAATAGACATATGTAATGAAGTTAGTAAGATTTTTTTCAAATTCTGTGGGAGGTGAAAACATCTAAATGTGCTTAGCAGATGTGTCTCTTTATCTGGATGCAACTTCTTAAACCTCAGGAAAAAGTATAAAAGATAGTCCTAAGGACATGGTATGAAAGTTATTCAGATAGATGCATGTACTATATTTGCAGTGTAACTCTAAATTCACAATTACCAGAACACCTTTCAGTTAGAGTCCCAAACATGTCTGATAAGAGTCTAACTACCCTGCATATAAACTTTTTTTGTAAGTACTTTACTCTTCGTACAAACTAAGCTTACTTACCAAAATAAAGAATCACCCAGCTATATGGAGAACACACCAAATATTTACCGTGTTAAACAATTTCCTCTGGGTGACTGCTGTGGTCAATGAGCTACAATAGCTACTCTGCTGTGAAGATTGTTTATGCCCCAATGGATCACAAGCTGACTACAGCTAGTCCTCCAGAAGAACTTGATAGAAACAGAAGAGCAGCTGCTACCAGGGTAAAAAACCACTTTTTGAATGCACAAAAAGCATGTTTTCCTGAGAAGCAGTCTCCAGCTTCAAAGATATCTGATATTTCAGCAGAATGCAATTATAAAAGTAACATCACACAGCCACTCACAGTCCCCCAGTAGGACGGCAAAAGGATCAGAACAAAAGGTTGACATAAAAGAGTTTAACAGGAGAGGAAAGGGAGGAAAAATAATAATAATAACGATTGTGGTAAAATTATATACAAAACAAGTGATGTACAATGCAGTTGCTGACCAATTATTGATGCTCAACCAAGCCCTGAGCAATGGGCCGCCATCCCAGGCCAAACGTCCCAGTTTTAGTGTTCAGTGTGACATCATAGAGAGTGGGATATCCCTTTATCAGCTGGAGTCAGCTGTCCTTGGCTGTGTCCCTTCCCCACTCCTTGTGCATCCCTACCCTTCTCACTAGTGGGGTGGTGTGAGGGGCTGACTTGCTGTAAGCACTGCTCAGGAACTACTGAAACATCAGCATTATTCGCATCCCAAATCCAAAATGCAACATTATATCAACTCCTAGGTAGAAAACTAATTCCATCCCAGCCAAAACCATAACTAATCCACAATGTAAAATGGAAATATATCAGCAACAAAAAAAATCCCATCAACAAGATGACCTATGAATAGAAACTTTAAAAATAATCCAAGTGTGGGAAGAGTGTCTATCACTGTTAGAAATCACTGAAATTGAATGGATAGATCTGTGTGCTGGGGTAATGTTTTGATTCATCATTCCCATTGACTTTATCACATTCCTTAACATTTCCATTTTCTCATGTCCATTCACTTTGTATAAGTCATTATTTTGTACATAAGATACTTTAAGTTCTTCCAAGAGATAAGAAAATAAAAAGACATGAGAGGACTTAATGGATTCTGCTTATTCACCGGTAAAGAAAGTATAATGTTTCAAATACAGTTTAATATTTGTGACCTAAATTGCTATGAATAGTGTTTTGACATAACTTTGGTGACTATCTCTAGCCACAGTCTGAATGCAGACAATTTCAGCATGAAGGTATCTAAACTCTTCCTATGTTCTCCTTTTAAGATTTGGGATTAAGGATAAAGTGTCACATAAGCACCATCCTCTTCATCTGTCTATTAAATTGCTAGACATAAAATGCCCTGGATTACCACAAGCATTTTCTGCCCAAGAAAACACATATTGACACATCTAAACTTTAAGAGTGCTCTCATTGTTACTAAGTCTGAGACATAATCTCTTTGCTCACACCTATCTACTTTCTGGGAAACATAAAATCATTAGGGAAAACAAGGGGATTTTACTATGCTTTAGTTAGGACCTCTTTTAAGACCTTTTATGACTTATTTAAATTTTTTGGGGGGAACATAAAGATCAAATATATATACACACATATATATGTAAATAACTTTAAATCAAGCATTCATTGAAAGAAGGGCTGGGATCCAGGTCTTCTAGCCAAACCCACTAACATTTCTCTTTGAAACAATAATTTTCCAAAATATATCAATGTGATAAAGAATATGAAGATTACTGTGAAGGTGACGTTAGTCCTAAGGACCTGCAATACACCCAAACAATACAAAGTAAAGGCACTATTTCTTCATATTTGTAGGATATATTTTAAGAAATATCTCAGTATTTCACACCATTTCTTAAAAAAATGGTTTCAACACTGCAGCATAGTTGTTATTCATGCTGATAAATTTTTGTTGTTATTTTACAGAAATGGCAATATGTCACCACTTATATCAATGCTAGTTAAGACTTGCAAATCCTTAGGCTAATTTACCCTGGCCTTATCCTCATTGACTACACTAAGAACTGTGGAGGTTTACTGTACTGAACATAGCAAACAGCACTTCCAAGTTACTGCCCTTTCTTGTTAATGAGGATAAGAATAAACTCCCCAATTCATGGGAATATATTTTCTTGTTTATTGTGTGTATATTACTGAAATGATTTTATGATACCATTCAAATTCAAATTCAACATCTACTGAAGTTCACAGAAGACTCTCCCTTCTGTACTAATGGGTGATATTAACACCACCTACACTCAATTTACTAATGTTAGTGAGAATGGTCTTAGTTTGGCAAGCTCCATAAACACGAAACAAGCTTTAAAAGTCATTGGCACACTCATTGGTTCAACAAATTCAAGTCTATTTTTAAGTGAATCGGACTTGAAATATATGGGAAGTACTATATTGTGTCTTGGATATTCTGCAGCCTGAAACATTGCACACCAACATCTAACTGGTTCCAGCTCATCTCTGCCACTCCATCAGTCTGCACATTGGTCAAATCCTAGAAAAGAACCTTTCAGTAAACCCAGGTCAACCCATTACACCTGGGAATTACAGCACATCATAGTGCTGTGTGATATAGTACAGACTCGGAATATTAGCAACAAACTATAAAATACAGAAATTAATGATTAGGTAAATCTTACATTAGAGAAGCAGCAATAAATACTTACTGAACTTCTTTTAGATTTGTTATTTCAATTCACCCATATTTCATTTTGAAAGGTATAAATGAGAAATTTCACAGGTTTGAATATCTTTTGTTTCTTTCCCTGGAAAAAGACTAAGGCCATATGTTTCTTGTTTCAGTGTCTATTGTTAAAACTATGCATTGCTGTGCAACATTTTTACATATATTACAGCCATAATGCTTTTCTTTCAGAGATTTTCAGATTGTTTTTATTTCAAACCTCAAACCTGATTTGCAATTCTTGCAAAAGACTTGGTGAAATACATTTGCTTATTTTTAGTGTTTTGTGAACAGGGTAGTGTAACTTTACACTACCATAAACAGGCAAGTGTCTTGGTTAATTTAATTTGATTTAAACTTTATTTTAGGATTATATTTGCAGAGATTGAATCAAGATGTTTCTTGTTCTATATATACCGTAATTTAATTCTTGAAAAATATACCTAATCCATAGCACAATTTACAATGGGAGTTGCCCTTGCAGAATAATATATTCTCACTAGATGTCTTAACATACCTTTTAGTAGAATTTAGAATTAGCAGATTTGAAGAAAATCTGGTCTTTATATTGTCATGTATTCCCCTGACAAAGTGTTTATTCATTATATCATCACTTTTAAATAAAAGTACATATGGAGATGTATAATTTTAAAAGTTTTTTTTTATTTGTTTCAATTTCTTTTGGATTTTGTTGTGCTTTTTTTAAACAATTCTGTAAAAATATTATAGATCCTTAAGTGGGTTTTAAGATCAGTTTTTGCCATTTTGGCTGAGCAATATTAACAAAACTAAGCAAAATCTTACCTAAGCACCGTCTGTGATCCTAACATGTATGTGAATAAAGCCTAACATTTATGAAGTGTCATTGATTATTAAATAAAAGGAAAAAAAGTTTATTTCTGGAGAAATACTATATTCAGATTTGCTAAAAAAGTGAGACACACAAGCAGAAAGCAGAAAAAAAGTTACTCCCTTTGAGCAGCAAACAGTTCTGAATAAGGCACACATATAACTGGTGTCATCTGATACAAACAAACCTCAACAGCCATAGAAAGAATGAGTATGAAATATCCAATTATGGCATTGAAGGCTCTTTCACTGAAAAAGATATTTTAATTTTTTATATTGACTTTTACCACATTATTAATGGCAGATACAACACTAGTGTACAGAAACACCTGTGTATACATATACAAGTAATGCTCTTTTCCCCCCAGTTTTTTGATAGAGATTTAATAAATTTTCAGACAACGATATTGAAGCTTTATATGGACAGGGAGTGAGAGGACAACACAGAATAAGAATGGAGACTAAGAAAGTCGTACCTTCCCTTCTCCCTAACAACAGTGCTGAAAATTCTTGTCGATTCCAGATGATGCTTTGTACTGTTTTTTTCCCCAACATGCTCCAAAGCCAATAGAAAAATAAAGTGTGCAGCACAGCTACAAACTGCCCCCCTCAGTGTGCATGCCTGTGAGCAAGCCAGCCACTCAATACATTGTGGGACAAATATCAGGAGATTTACCCTCCTCTCATCAGAATTTCACTTAAAATCAGATTTGGATACTGATAGCCACAAACAGCTTCACTGAATTATACATCACCAGGACACATAAAAATTAATCATGAGCAAGGACTATGTACCATGCTCCAAGAAATACTAGTGGTTAATATTTCCATTGACTTCTTTAATAAAATTCATATCTGATTATAAGCCATCTCTAAATGCTATTGTAAAAAAAATATTTTGCTAATACTCATAAAACCTAATTCTTCAGTACATGGAAAAGGACAAGCTTCTCACTTAAGTTAGAGGAGCAGCAGCAAAAGTTATTTCTGGTTTAAGTTTTTGTATTTTTTTGGCTTTTTTAGTCAAAGCTTACTTTATTTGATAAAGGAATAATTTAGATTCTAAAGCCTGATAAACTGATTTATTTATCCAAATAAATCTCAAGTAGGTGGTGAGGAGCAGAACACTAAAAGAAAATTCAAAATTTATCCTTTTTTAAAGTCTCTTTCAACTGCACTTTCAACTGCACTGATTAAATTGGGGGGGGGGAAACGTCATGGCCTAACGTTCAAATCTGAAACACTTTCAAATAGATACTGAGAAGTTATGGCAATCTCAATTTCTATTCTAAGCAAATAAGTAAGTACAGAGCATGGATTTGGATAGAAGAAGATGTTTTAACTAAAAAGGGTTTACTTTTTAATAACTGCACTACCCCCCCCATAATGAAAAAATTCAAGAGCGCAACTGAGTTCTGTCAGATTACAACAGATGAAGTTTTACAAACTATTTTTCTTTCTTCTGGTGGATACAAATGAAATGAGTTCCTAGTCCTGTGAAACAATATTCACATTCTAAATGGAGCATAGTAGTCCCAATTCCCATTGACTTCAAGTGCTCATGTTAAGTACTATTTGTTGCGCAGAAACATTTTTCAGTCTCAGGAGGTTTAAGCTCCACTTGAATGAATAATATCCATTTTCCCATGCAACTGATAGATTCAGGGAAAACTGTTCTTCATGCAAATTAGGTTACACCATGAATAGAATTAACCTAAAACAAAGGTATAAAAAAGTAATAGAAAGCTTCTCTTCCATCTCAAGTTCAAGTACAGGGGTGGGAAAATGATTCTGTTCCCTGGGTGAACTTCAGTTCTTAATTTGGCTGCTCTAAAAAACTTGACACAAACTGTAGATCTTAATGTCATATGCAGAAAATCCTTGAAGAATTATTTCCCTCTTTATTTCAGAGTAGTGACAGAGAAAGCAATTTAAACATATATTCAAGCATCTCCTACTAGTAGTATAATTTCTGTCTACCTTTTCTCTTTATCACAACTTTTGTTTTCTTGGAAGCAACAAAGTGAAAACACAGATAGATAGCACAGTTCCTGAAATATCCAGTCCATTTCCACATAACCTGATGGACTCTCCATCTCCCTTTAACTGCCACAGGGTTATAGTTCGAAAGCACAAGCAAAGATATCTGAAACCATTGTCTAATGTAACTCTGAGCAATACTCCATATAAACTTATCTTACCCTAGTGAGGGGAGGGCGAGAAAAACACTTTGTTCAGTCTTTGGAGGGATTTACAGTCAGTGGCAAACAGAGGAAACCAAACTGTGCATAAGAAGGTAAAACATTACCCTTAGCCCACTCTGCACCATCACTCCTCCAGAAGCAGCTCAGCACAGTAAAAGTGGAGGATTAACAATAAATAGAAGAACTGGAGAAGGAGTGTACACACTTGCTTTGGCCAGCTACTTTTCCATATTACTGCCATTATTATGCAGTACCACTTCCCCCATAGCACATACGTTTTATCCAAGTCCTCTTGAATAAAAAAGGAAGACTCTACTCCCTTTTCTTATGGTTTAGGAATGGCTTTTTCTATCAGAAAAAAAGAGATTGTCTCAGAGATTGTCCCATTTTACTCATCTCACATTGGCACTGGTACATACAGCACTAATTACAACTACATTCTACCTAGTAAGAGATGATGAGGCAGGATTAAAGATGACACTCTGTAAAAAGCCTGTGAAGAAGTGCACTCTAACAGTTCTTAGTTCTTTTTATCTGTATCCAGTGCAGGTGTATCCTAATTGGCACACTACATTCAGTTAAGAGGCCAGGAAACACCTGCCTCCAGTTAAAACACATGTGGAAGGGCATGCATCATGTCTTTGTATGTACTCCATTTTATGGAGTACTGAAAAATTCAAACATACATTCTAAAGTGGGGAAAAAAAAAAGGAAGCGAGGAAGAGAAAGAGCAACATAAAAGAAATTCCAAAAGAAAGTTTGAAATGGCATGTTAAATCATAAAATATATCAGCTAGAAATTACACTATCTTTCAAGAAAATATTTCCTTTGTTGTACTGCTGATTAATTTCTCATGTAGAATATTTATCGATGTATCCTTAGAAGTACACTGGTTATAATGAGGTAATTGAGCTCAATATTGGAAAAATGTCATTTCATTTGTCTTACTGGTCCATTAACATGGCTTGCACCTGAGTGGAAAAGTTACTGTAATATTTACCTGAGCCACAAAGTATTCTTCACGTTTCCTCTCTACTGCCGAGGATTCCTTCTTTACTTGCACATCTCCATATGCATAATATTCTAGAAGTTTATACAGACAGATATAGATGTCTTTTTACTCATTACTATGACCACAATGTTTTCTAAAAAATTATTCTACTATTATCTTCAAAGTAAAACAAGTATTATCCTAAACAAGCTTCCACAAGTGCTCGCAGTACTGGGAGAAGAAATCCTTTACCCATCAGGATAGAGTCTGGCAGACCCAGCAGTAATTTACAGACACTTTTCAACAGTGCAACTACTAAGTCACATGCAGCCAGTATGCACCTATTCCTGAACTCTGTTTAAAATTTCAGGTTTAAACTCTCCTTTGTCATAAATATAGCTTAGTCATCATCACTGAAATATTCAAAAGCATTTCTCAAGAGAGGCTTTTTAAAGTGACCTATATTAGATGCAGTTTGGAGTGATGTTCATCATAAATGAATTATTGACTAGAGTACAGGGGAACATGTTTATGATGTCTTTCTCCTTACATTGATATATTGATATGAATTTGTATACCTTACTCTCCAGGTATAAGATATTTTTTGAGAATTGGGTAGAGTCACATGAGACTGAAGCACCAAATGTGCTATGAGAGAGGAAGTTATTTTCTGAAATGCTTCAGGTTTCATCAGAGGGTAGGAACTGTGCTAGACCAGACAGTATGGAATTTGGATTACACAACAGTTTCAGTTAAGATCACAATACACATATTTTGGGCATCATTTTCACAACATTAAAGCCAGAGGTCTTTATGTATTTGCACAAACCATTAGAAAAATTGCTCATGTGTATTTAATATTCATCAGTGAAAAAATTTCAATTGAATTTTTCTTACAGCATTTACAAAAGTAGTGCATTGACAATGGTTCTCAACTCCATCAAAACCATGCTATTATATTTCTCTTTCAGGAATCACTTGAATAAAGAGGATGGGCCAATCAAAGCATGTTTACTATCTTAGGCACTAGAAAAACATATTATGTGTGTGCAAATCTTTTAATTGATAATATTTAATAATTAAACAAATCAATTTATCTCATTAGTTGTCTAAATGAATGCCAGGGAACTCCCAAGTATGGCATAGACAGATTATAGAATTAGGTGTTAGACCAGTACACTATCTGTATGTCAGAAACATATTCCAGCATTAAACTCTTGGGGATTCAAGACTGAATAAAACTGAGATAGAATAACAATATGACAGAGAGGGAGTGGGGAAGGAGTATGGAAAGGGAAAAAGACTTTGAAAGGCTTGTAAGAAACAAGGATTAAAAACTTTTCTGTTTTTTCCTGGTATTTGTAAAAACATAAAACAGAAAGTAACTGGACAGATAAGGAAGCAAAAGCTCTACCAGACTGTGCAGACAAGATTAGAAAAACTGAGCCAGTTTATTTACTGAGAATTACTGCACAGTTTAAAACCCACGTAGTGAATATTGTTAAAGATAGTGCAGCAGGGCCAGACCATGAGAGAGTGGACAAACAATTTAGAATTGAGAAAGTCAGGCAAAAAAAAAAAAAAAAACCCAAATATTTTTTTTAAATAAGGTACAAGTCTTTATACTAATATCTAGAAACACAAGCCCATTCATCAATTATATGGCAATGAACCAAGACAATGTAAAGACAGCATTTGGATCTTGTCCCCAGACTGATCATATGCAAAGTTCAAAGTTTTCAATAAATAGATTCTATGTCATATTTTATATTTGAAATTAATCCTGATGGAAATGCATCATATAAAAGATTCAGGAAACAATAAAAATAGCTTTTTATAAGTGCATAATAAGGAAAAAGTTGTTAACTCTTTTTACAACTAATGTTTAGATAGAATTTAAACTCCTTAAGTTTATTTTTATATATTAGTACACTCCCTTCTTTCTATCCAACTGTTATACAAAATTGTTTATTTTCTTCTCAGCTCCTCCCACTATTTTTCAAAAATTTTTGAAAAGGAACTGTATTATGCAAGCCCAAACCTCTGACCATTTTGATAGCTGATACAAGAGACTGCTACCAGTCTTTCTCCCAAATTACAAAATAAACCAATAATTTTGCCCATTGAAGTGAAATCACAAGTCAACAAAAGATGAACTAGAAATTCAATAATAATACACTCTATGCTGCATACAGTTTGCTCACTGAATTTGAAAGCAGCAAAGGAAAATAAAGGACAGAGGAACAAAAGAATATTACCTCACTGAAGATCTCACATAGGAATACAAACTTTTTACACTATACAAATAGTTTATATTTCAGAGATAGAATCATACCCTAATAAGTTTGGCCAATGGATATGAGCAGCTGCATATGAGCTGGAAATAAGACCCAAGATCCCTTAGCTTAGCAGAAAACTCAATGCAAGTTTAAAAATTCACAATTAGAGCTTACCCTGAAGAAATGAAAACAAGGCATTAAAGAAAATAATTTCCTCACTTTGTCGGCTGGTGTGAAAGACAAATGTGATTGGCATCCATCAGTTCTCAGAAGTAAAAGAGTTTCTTTTGAGCAGTCTCTCTAACAGTAATAGCCAGTCAAAGGGCAAAGGAAGTAAGTGCAGCTGAAACAATCACACTGAAAATAATACTGTCTACAGCTTCAGAAGACATTCCCAGAGAAAGTAACACTTGGCTGATAAATATAGTTTTTGATTGCAACATTTCCAACCTATTCCAGGACTGTATCAACCAGCTAAACTCAGTTGTATAATTCTACTGGAAATAAAAGTTTGTTTAATTATCATTTAAAATACTTTTTTCCTTCCCTGTTCATATCAGATCTTCAAAAATTAGAAGCAACCAAAACCAAAAACCTAAAACCAACTAACAAAAACCTCACAAATTAAAAAAAAACCAAAAATAAAACAAGACTTCAGTAATATGACAGGCTACTATTGTACTTGCACACAAATTTCTTTCAAAGGTCCAAGGAATGTCTCAGATAGAAAGCATAAGATTTGGAGAGCCTCTGGAAAAGGGAGGCAAAGTTGTCTGAACAAGACAAAGCCCAAGCAATACTGTAGTTGGTACATCTGTTGAACCACAGCACAGCCAACATCCAGCACTAGAGGCTAAATTTGCTTCTTGGAGAAACCTGTCAAAGACGTAGCCCAACAAGTAGCGCATCAAAAGAGAAGCCCAAGTTTTCTGAATGATAGTATATAAAACTGAAAGAAAAGTTTAAAGTACTCTTTAATATGAGCAAGAGCACATTTCCTCACACCTATCCTTACTTCACACCAATAGATTTTGTTCTGTTTGTGGTGTGTTATGAAATTGTTGGCACATGAGTGCTATCAAAAGCCATCTGATAACACTACATTTATTCCATTATCAGGAAAGAAATATGAAAGTGTTCAGGTTTTCACCTAAGCTCAAATTATTTTTTAGTGAAGGAATTTAATTTTGGATATAAATGTAATAATCAGTTCAACAAGACCTATTTACAACATGTGGAGCTTAAGTTCAAAGGGAAAAAATAGAGGCAGAAAATGTAACTGCTGTAGGGAACAGAGTTATAAACAGAAAACTTCTCCATAAACAGTGAGAACAACTATAAAATAATAATTTGGGTTAATGTTACTGACAAGGTTGCTACACAAGCAATACTCTACACCTCTAGGAAAGTCAGAAATAATTTATATACAGAATTTCTCATTAAAATGGCACTAATCTCTAAAAAAAATCTTCCAGAAACAAAAAGTCCCTGCTTCTTTTAATCTGATTTATTAGCATAGAAAGTATTTTGGTGTTATTGTGGTGGGAAATTTTATTTTAAAAAACTGACAGATATTTTATAATGAAACAGGGGTTTAAGGAATAAAAACTATCAAGTAATAAGAATGACTTTCTAACTTAACAATAAAAGTAAATGTTAAAGGGACCTTTAGTAATCACTGTAATAGAGATCATGATATGGTTCTTCTAGATCCATTGTACACAACTAGGCCAATTGGTTTGTAAATTTTTTAAGCTCTCTAGTAAAGTTCAAAAGTTGATATTTAGTTCTGATAAGCTTAGAAATATTTTAATATTGAATTAATTATGCGCTTCACAGAATGTTATAACCCAGCCTGCTACAATGTTGTGTGGAAACATCACTGTCAAAGTACATAAACAAATCCTATCTGCCTTTTTTTTTCCTCAGACAAGTATATGATATCAGAACATTATCAGTTTGACAAGACTGTATTTCAATTTTACCCTTAATTTCTGAGCATCTGAATTTAAAGCAACTTTGTACATAGAAAATACAAGATCTGAAAGTTAATGGTTATGGATCCACCTCCTTTGGTAATTTTGCTCACATTATACTCCTGTCCATGGCCAGAACATGTTCACACATGTTCTCAGCACTGAGTCAGATTTGGTGCAATGCTGTCTTGCACTGCACTGATATAAACTAGAAATGTACAAATAAAAATATATCTATCTTAAATGACAGAAATATTGTAAAACACAAACATAAGAAAGAAATGTAAAGATTATAAAGGTAAACCATAAATCATAAAAATATATGAAGGTTTTATACATCTCTCTTCAGGAGGTCAAATCCTTTACTGTTCCTGGGTTACATAGACATCAACTAGAAAATATCTAGCCAATTGCAACCCTGGTTTAAACTGTTCAGTGAACTGCCTTCTTTTCACTCTGCTTGCAGACAAGATGTTTGTGAGCTCTTTTATCTTGTACCAGGCCTACTACACAGCAATGGCCTCTGCCTTTGGGCAAGTAACCTGCCAGCTTGCTAAAATATCTTGGATGATTTAGCAACTTTCTTACATTTCTCACGGGGCTATTAAATCCTATCTCCTTTTCAATTCACTTCCTTGTAGCTGGCAGTTTAATTATTTTACTGCTAAGCTTTTAAGTTCACGTGCTGCACCCTGGGAACCCCACAATATACATAGTGTTGATGGGCATTTGCCCAGGCAGGTTAGGCCTTTGTAGCTGGTTACATCACTCTGCAATTACCTGGCTGCTTTAAAGATAGCGTGTATCAGTCTTGAAACTTCACAGACCTGAAGAGGCATCTCACTGAAATATGATGCCTCTTCTACAATTCTCTGTTCCTATAGTGCCTTCTGAAATCTGAGTCAGAATGATTCATGTTATACCCCCAAAAGAACATCACCTTTCCCTCTCAGTGCAGTTCTGTGCATCTGGTTGAACCCGTTTTTAATAGAAATTTTTCTTTTTAAAGGCAAATTGTGTATGCATTATATTACTGCTCTGAATTGTAGCTTTATTTGTAAAAAGAAAAATTTATTCTTGCAAGAAGGCACATAGGGAAAAATACAATACCAAAGTACAAAAATACAGCTCCTCTATGATTCTACCCTGAGACTAGACAAATCAGTTTTATGTATAAGCTTTACACTAAAAATATTCATAAAGCTATAACCACCTTATTAAATCTAGAGTGTTCTAAATGTACAATGAAGCCCAAACCTATTCTGGGTGTACTTAGCTTAAAAAGCAACCCCTGTTCACATGCACAGGAAATAAAATAATTCCTCCTAGCCAAGACAATATTTTTACTGCACTAGTCCTAGACATCTAGGTAGCATTTTGTTGTGTTAAAAAAGAAAAACAGAAATCAAACACACCTAATTCTTGAATACTTCCTGACCTCTATCTGTATGTCTGGTTTCTTTGTGGCATTTCTGTTGCAATAATCCAGCTCAATATACTCTGAGTAAACAAGAGAATTCATACAACACCTACCTAGAAGCAGCCATTTGTGACTGGGCCAAGGGTATATTGGCTGTAATCAGACAAACCAAGTTAGAATATAACCCTGTGAATTATAGAATGGTTTGGGTTGGATGGGACCTGAAAGATCATTTAGCTCTAACCTCTCTTCCATGGACAGGAACACCTTCCATTAGATAGCATTGCTCAAAGGCCCATCCAACCTGCCTTGGACATTTCCAGGGGTGAGACAGAAAGCAAAACTTTTGCAGCAGGCTAGAGGACACAATTATTGAAGAACTACAAAAAAAAAACCCCATAATACTTCTGAATTTGCTCCAGTATGGAGCATCCTGACTCTCTTGCCTCTTCTCATTGACTTTCCATTTTGCACTTAAAATAAAACCACTATTTTCTTGCAGCAAGTTTTGATGTAGGTTTGAATAAATTTTATAAGTCTCACAAAACTGAAACTACTCATTTCATCTTAGTAGTTGTTTAGCGAACTACTATAAAAATACTGTAGAATACCTTGTTATAGCTACTTTTATTTAAAATTGATTCATTAAAATAATAACACTACACTCAGACATACAATTTACCTAACCCTTTTGGGACTACAGCTATTATATGAAGAAAATAGGATATAAAAAAGTCCAATCTGGAGGAAAAATAACTGAATTATAGAGGAGTCCTTTGGCATGTGACTGACCATGTAAAAAAGGCATTTCTATCTTTACAGTTACACTACTACATAGAATTTGAAAACTGTGCTAACACCAACTAACTCCCAGGGAAAGAAATCATGTACATATTTAATAAATATGCTTTATTGGTAGATGAAAATGAACACCTTTTATTTAAATTGTTTGGTGCTGAAATTCTGGGAATTCATTAAGCATGAACCTTATTACTAAGTCATTTATGTCTTTAATGACAGTACATGGTTGTCTAGCATTCTGTTCATGATTTTTCTCCAAAAGAAACTTTTGCTGTACCTCAGTCAGTATCATCAAAATTATTTTAAAATTAAAATTTAAATTGTATAGTTCAAAATGTGTCAATATATCATTAGGATCTTAACTAGCAATGCAATATATTTAAATTAATAAAGCCTTCCAAAACATATTGAGAAACTGTCATCACTACCTAAATTTACTTTCAATTACCATTGTCTAATTATCATTAGAAGTAAAATATTTATTCAGTATGTTATTGTATATTAATATATGAAGTCCATTTCAGAGTCTGCCTTAAGTTCTTTGCATAAAAGTAAGTTCCATGGAAGAATCATTGTTTTAGAAGAAGAAAAGCAAAGAACCCTCTTGAAAACAAGTAATCAAAAACCCAAATCACTCTGTATCATGCACATCATGCTGCCATTTGTGGGAAAAAAATATTTTTTCCCCCAGCAAGTTGTACATCACTACTATTCCTTTGTACAGAAAAGGTTCTGCCCTTCAGCCTATCTACTCTATCATAGCTCGCTAACTGTCCCTGTATATTTTTTCTGTTTGTGATAAAAAAATAGTTGATGGAAGCAATTCTACTTATTTGTGGATATAGTATGGTCCAGTTCAAACACAGATTGTATTTTGTCCATTCATCCTGATGAACACCTAATCTGGCAAAGTGTTCAGTTTACATTACCTAACACCTGCATCCAGAACTTCAGCGGGTATCTGTGGCAGTGCAGTGGGCTGCATGAGAGTATCTTAGAAGACAGATCTTGCCAAGAAACCTTGCTGTGTCTAACTGTGCTAGGACACAAGGATGCCTGCAGGGTTAATTCCCTGGGGGTTCCATTGGGGTACAAACCTTCCTTCACACCTGCACCTTCCATTTGTCTTCAAAAACACTGAACTTTCTCCTTATGTCTTTTGCACTGTGAAATAAATAAGTGCATTATTTGATTTGCCTGCATTTAGTATGCTCCTAGATTTTGAATAGTGACAATTATCCAGGGAGCTGATTATTATTTAGTGCAAACACATTCCCAAACCTAATGTTGAATTAAGACAGCATCAGTGTAATGCTCAATCTGCATTTCCCTAACCTTTAAATAAATTGTAACACTTAATGCCCCTTAGCCTAAACTTCAGTTCTTCAAGAGAAAATTATTTCAATATTTAGAAAAAAATGTTTTACCTAAAATCAGGTAGTTTAGGTAGTATTCTAAAAACACAGTCTTTCAGATCTCATATTGACAGATATATTTTACTTCAGCAAATGTAAAGCTAAACTCTACAGCATCTCTTTGAAATATTGGCTGAACAGAAAGAAAATTATGAAGAATCCTTTGGAAAAAATGAAACTGCTTTTATTTTAATAAAAGTGTTTATGGTGGAATAAATAAATACTTCTCTAGATTTTATAGCAGTCCATTTAGGGGTCACTAATTTTATTACTTTAGTTCTCTCTGGTAATTAAGAACTCAGATACTTATGATCAGAGTATGAAATAATTGGACTGTTTTCCCTGCTTTAAATTAAGTTGCTTTCACTGCAAGAAGAAAAAAAATAATTCAAGCATTGCTGAATTAACCTTACACATAAATACACTGTGAGGTTGTTTTCAATTTATTTAGAGAAATATTTGTGTTTTAAAATCATCCTATGAAAATTAGTAAAAGCTACAATTACACTACATTAAGAGAACTAAGAAACTTCAAACCTTGCATTACTCCCCTAATCAGAGGAATCTTCAGTGTTTTCAGTCAGAAATTAACCTCCAAAACCCCCCTCGCCCTTCTGCTCATGAATAAGAGTCCTACAACAGAGAAAGAATAATGGAAGAAATCAATCCATAGCCTTAATAAAGACAGGGACTAGAAAAGAGACCAAGAAGAGATAAATTCCCCTTTTCTGATATTATCTTATTTGCCTCATGTCTTTAACATCTAACAAACTACAGACACACACACACAAAACTTCCTTTTGTGATGATGAGAAAGTGTCTTGAATATAGCTTCAAGAAATACTTTCTAAGTTACCAGTGGGAGGGGGTCACTCTATAACCATAATTCAAAATTGTTTACTTCAGCAGAGAGAAGCAAACCTGTTAGGCACATCCATGAATTACAAATTAATTATTTTGTGGCCTCATGGTGTAGAGCAGATGTCATTATCCCATTATGTGGAAAATGGAAAAGTTAAATATTCTAATTAATTATCACTTATTCATCTAAGAAAACTAAACCAATGTCAAAGAGTTAACTACTTTTGAGAGAGAGTTTGAAAGTATCTTAGCAATCAAGAGCTTGTTTTGTAATACCTGACATCCACTTTGCTAAAATCAAGTACCACTGGACTGAAAACAGAGTTCCTATCCATCATCTTTGATTTTAAGTTTTTGATTACAAGGAACAAGAAAAACACTGGTCATTTCAGATCCATTAAAAGTGAGCACCAAGATCTGCATTTAGTCCTGGATTTTTTTCAGCTTTCACAGCACAAGTGAAGCTGTTCCATTAAACACATAATTCATTCATTTCTGTGAAAGCACTCTGTGTTCTCTCCTATATGTTCTATGAAGAAAGACCTTTCTTTGCCTTAGTGGGACCATGAGTGATGCCTAAGTAGGGCATCACTCCTAAATTGTATCCATAAAAGAAATAGTTCAGTTACTTGACATTTATTATTCTTTAATTGATTGTATGTCTGAAATGTTATCTGTCAAGGTGTCACCCCAGCTGGTAACCAAGCACCTCTCAGCCACTCACACATCCCCACCAGCAGGGTTGGAGACCAGCATAAGATCCTAAGCAGAAAAAAGAATTTTTGGTTTTGTTTTGGTTTTAATACCTTTCTTTGTCCAACTTTTAGCTTAGTCAGTATTTATTACATAACCTGATGTTAACTTTTTGAAGATAAACAGCATTGCATTTTCCTTAAGTGTAGAGGCACCAAGCTGACTTCTACAAATTTAAGTTGTTAGGGATGGAAAGTCAAAAAGTGCATGCCACTAATTTTTCTGCTGACATCTAATTGCATCTTTTCTATCACCCTACTCTATTCCCAAGTCCCTAACTATAGTATATTTAGCTTTGTTGTTGCTCCATCATCTGTATAATAATGTCCTTTGTAATACTGACACATGTAATAGCCAGCAACTGCAAACATCCCATGGGTTAGCATTTATAATTTATAAGTTATGAACAGGAGGGAAACTGTGCTGTTAACATCTTTCATTTCATTCTTTATTCTCTTTACCTCCTGTTATTTTTCTAAGTAGGAAATTGCATATGGTCTCAAAATAACAAAAATGCTCTCTTCTATGGTATCAACTACTTTGTCAATACAGAATCCATTTTCCAAAAATCTCTCTTGTACATTTTAAGCCTCAAAATCTGGAACATCCTAAAGCAGCTGGCTTTAAAAAGAATGCAGACTCAATACATTCCAAATATTTTAAATTTTTTTAAATAGTTTGTAAAGTTCCTCACAGATAGACATTAAAAACAAACAAATAGCATTTACTACTTCAGAAAAACAAGAAGCAAGTCCTTATTCTTCATCAGAAGACATCTGTTTGTATTAGGAAAATATCCAACTAAAATAGAAAAGAACTGAATATGGATATGAAAAACAAAAATCTCAACTTTCGATTTATTTAAAATTTAAGCTAGGAATTCAGCACCACCTAAGTGTTTCTCTTTGGCATAGGGTTTTGGATGGGTTTTTGTTTGTTTGTTTGTTTGTTTGTTTAAATTTCATTGGCTCATTTTTGTTGTTGTTGTTGTTGTTATATCCACAAAGAGATGGTATTTCAGAGCTCCAGGAAAACACAACCAGAGGAAAGATGGTATGTCATGAAACCATTTGTTGTATAAGACTATTAAAATCACAATAAACTTTTGTCAATATAGCCACCTTCAATATGTTCAAATAACACTTTCTGCTCTTAACATGACTACTATAGCTATGACTATAAACACCTCTTGTGACTGCAAATGTAATCATAATACTATAGACATGATATCTAATCTGAGATTTCATATGTTCTTTAAAAAAAATAGAAAAAAGAAAATACAGATGTTTCTGCAAGAAGGGCTCTAATATTTCTGAGACTCACATTGCTCCCTGAAGAAAAGATACATTTCAGAATCATTTCTTTGATCCCTACAAATGACTTCAGCAACAAAACCCAGGCACCTGCGGAATAATTCCTTTGTTGTCACATCTCATTAGTATATCTGTGAACCTCCTTATACTGCTCTCAAGGGATCTCCTACTTTTTGTTTTCAAATGTTTTAAATCCATAGAAGAGTAAAATCAAATTTGATGGAGGGATCACAAAATTTTGGTTTTATTTTTATCTAGAAATTTGAGATACATTTGATTTGTCATTAAGACTGTCTCAAAAAAGTTCAAAGCCAAACATTTTAAAACATTTTAGTGATTCAGTTAAATTTCTTATATGATATAAATCAAGTTTATACTCATATGCCATTTCTCATCACTTATTTTTAAAATATCTACAATATATTTCAATGTATTGCTAATGCAGATTTCTTTGTAGTTTAAAAATTCTATTTTACTCCTCTTGTCTTGCCAGACTGGGGCAAAAAATAAAATACTCAAATGTCTAAATAAGGTCTATTTTCCATTACTCACTGATGATGTTACATTCCTTGCTAAATGTTTACATACAAAGGTATTAAAATTAATTAATTTATTATTAATTAATTAATTAATATGCTTTGCATATTCCTTAATTAATTTTATATTATGCTATGCATATATACACTGCATATTGCGATACACAGAAAAATAACTGAAAACACTTCTTGAAGAGCTTGTTTTTATGTACTCACTCTGTAAGAATTAATGTTTAATGAATCTGGGGTTAATCTACATCTAATCTTACAATATGGCAGTTTTCCCACAGATTATATGTTCCCAAAACAGAATGAGAGAGATCAGAGAATTCTTGTTAAGCAAAGCTGCAGTATGATTCAGTTACATTCGACACTAAAGAAGCCTACAGGCTGCACCAGAGACCATCTTCATAAGATCAGCCAGTCATAAAAGAACTTCCTTTTCTTAAATAATTTCTCCCTTTGAAAGGTCATCAAGGACTTGCAGAATATGAGTCAATCTGCTTCTGTAAATGAGAGTAGTGCTATGTTACCCTGTATTGTGTGTACAGAATTAAGAATATGAGGGTTATTTGAGGAGGACATAGAGTTGAGAAGGCACTTGCCAAAGCAAGCCAGAAGCAAGTGTCAGTGAAGTGTCGGTGTTAACACCAAATTCAAGTTGTATTCAGGGTGTGCACATAGAATCATGTGGAATAGTTTGGGTTGGAAGGGACCTTAAAGATCATCTAGTTGCAATCACCCTGCCAGAGACAGAAATACCTCTCACTAGATCAGGGTGCCCAAAGTCCATCCTGCCTGCCCTTGAATACTTCCAAGGATGGGGCATCCACTGTTTCTCTGAGCAAGCTCTTCCAGTACCTCACAACCCTCACAGTAAAGCATCTCTCCCTAATATCTAATAAAAACCTACTCTCTTTCAGTTTAAAGCCATTCCCCCTCATCCTATCACTACATGCTCTTATAGAAGCTCCCCCTTTAGGTACTGAAAAGGTCTACTTGAAACCTTCTTTTCTCCAGTCTGAACAACCCTAACTCTCTCAGCCTGTCTTCACAGAGGGGCTTATTGGAGCAGTTCTTTCTTGGATACCTTAGGTGCTCAGTGGGGAAAGCCCTTTTTGAAGGGATGGTCTTTGCTTAATGGTCCAGCAATCACAGGAGAAAGAGAGAGCTTTAACAATGTCTCTGCCTTTCCATCGTTCTTTATAATGACAAATTATTCTGTAGGTTTGTAGAGCAGAAGGGTGTTACCTCTTTTTTACTCAAACATCCAGAGCACTCACCTTCAGTGTGAAAGTTTCAGTTTCCAGTCTTTTTCCCTGAATATTTTATGATCTAAATAAAGGTGGGTCTGAGAACAATGGAATATGACGATCGTGTTAGGGCAGGGGTAGGGCAACCTCAGTTCTAATGCAGAAAGCACTGTGAAATACCACTTATCTTGAAGACCAGCCCAAGTGAAAGTAATGGAAGACAGATTCAAAAGGAATTAGAACAAGTATATATGTTCTCTACCAATAATTATGAGACTGGACTGAAAATTCAACTTAAATCAAAAGAAACACACACACACACACCAAATATTGTGAGATTCATGATAAAATCTGAAGAGTTGGGAAGGCTCATTGCAGCACCTGTGGAAGGTTAGTTAGCACATACACTTACAGGTATTTTACAGAAACTTGTAGACACACTACAGACGTACAATATTTGCATATAAAACAGACAACATGCACTGCTGCAGGCACACTACAGGTGGTAGGTATTACAGCTATAGTTAATGCTTATCATGTAAATAAGAAATTGGCCCATTTCTAACTAAACTTTCTAATAAATGAAAATTCCTAACCATGGAGAAAAATAAGCTACCCTATTAGATGGCTACTAATTTGCTGCTTACTGCCAGGTATCTGTGGCTTTCTGCATTTGAGAAATATGAAGAATTTATAGCTTGGTATTTCTCATGTGTTAGCCATCTTTTAACTGCAATTTCTTGATTTCTGGTGTTATCTTTATCCAAATAATGCAGAATTTTATTAAATATAGGTATAGAAAGCCATTTGAAAAAATTGTCTACCAAATATTACAAAATCTGTTTCAGATTAATCAGAATTTACCAGTTAACTCAAAGTGCTTTATGTTCATTTAAAATAGGAAAATAATAAGAACTGTCTAATATAACTCACTTTATTGTACAAAGACATAAAGAGCAATGATTTATTTAATGGAACACATTTATCTTTCTGCAAAACATTTTCTGTGAAACAGTGATTTGACTGAGCTAGTTTGAGGGGTAACACAGAAAAACATGCATTAACACTACCATTGCTGTAGATAGCCTGCAGGTAAACTGAGGTCTTCCATTCCCAGTTTCATTTGATATCTTTGACTCTCAACGCCGAGGGTAGGATTTTCCAACACTAAGTGCTAGCCCTGAAATTATCAAAGCTGTACTAGTTTTTAGTGTTGCAAATCTCAGTCTTGCCAACGTAGTGTGCTTCTGTGGCAGTTCTATATCCAATATTAGAAGATTAAGATTTTGATTATTTGCCTCAGAATTTATAAATTCTGTCTTGTCACAAAACAAAATGGCTTTGGCTGAGCAAATACTGCACGGATAGCAAATATCAAAACAAGTGAGAAATACTTTAGTTTGTTTTTATCTTTTGTATCTTCAAGCCTAGATTAATCCAATACTAAATGTTAATGGAACATGAATATTAGAAAAAGGGATGGAATATGACAGTGCATATGGAAAATATTAGGTTACCTTTTCTGTCTGAACTTTGTTTCAACTCAATTCCGACTAGAGTGGTTTTTTTAAAGAGTTAGACCTGAACAGTTAGAAAAGTGACAGTCTTTATATATTGAGTGTCAGAAGTAATCTGTTATATATAGTTCAAAAAATTTCACTGCTGTTTATGTTTTTATTTTAATTGTACAGTGGTGTGCACAGAATTTGATTTATGAGTCAGGGTTTTGGTTTTTTTATTAAATGCTTCTTTTAGCAATTCTTCAGCTTTGTCTATAGGAAGCTCTTTTAAAATGACTAACCTCTTTAAAGCAATTTGGTTCCTTAAAACATTTTGTGACCTCCAGCTTTATAATTTTATTCATAGAAAATAAAATAATATTAAATAGTTTCTTGTTTTAAGGGCTTTCAATCTGGGGGCAGCCCATTTTTTCTCATTTGGGATCTCAGCTTGACTGGACAGTTTTTTTTAATTCTCAGAATGCTCACTAACTAAATGAGGTTTTGGGAATGCCTAAGAGTTCTAAAAACATACCACAAAAGTCTTAAACAGGTTAAAAAGAAAGAAAAAAAAACAAAAGAAAACAAAACAAAAAAAATAAAACAAGAAAGACAACAAAAACAAAAGACCTCAAACCCAAACAAAAAAATTAAACAGGGAAAAAGCATCACACAAAACCTTACAAGTAATTGAAAATATGAAAATTAGAGGCTTCTCTTAAATGTGTGTGCTGAAGTGTAGTAAGTTCTATATGCTGAGTGGTAAATCATCAAAAATTTAGTCAAAGTCCTTTATTCTATCTTATTCTTTGAGAAATAACATACAACATTTGTTTAAAATCAACAAGTAATCTTCAATGCAATAATCCACACAATAGGGAGGTATGAGGGCTTTGGGTGACACATAGGTCTCTGCCCTTTGTATTTCTGAATACAAAAATAGAAAGGATACATCAAATTCTTTACAGAATTTTTTAAATTACTAGATTTTGGGGCGATATCTGTATGAAAAAGAAGCAATAATTAAACTGCAGGAGCTTTGCAGACTGTGAAAACACAATTTGGCAAAATTTGATCCAGATTTTCTAAGGAATTGCTGAGGGGTGAGCTCATCACAGTCTTAAGTCTCCTCAAGAGGGGTAGAGGAGAAGATGATACAGATCTCTCAGTGACCAGCATCAGTACACAAGGAAATGGAATGAAGCTGCATCAGGGGAAGCTCAGATTAGTAACAGGTTCCTCACACAGAGGAGGTGGGCGCTGGAACAAGCTGCCCAGAGAAGAGGTCATGGCATGGCTCAGGGAAGCGTGCCAGAGCTTGGGGAGCATCTGGACAGCCCTTGTCACACAGTTTTCTGTTAGTTACTCTTGGTTACTGTTAGGCACTAGAACTCAGTGATCCTTATGGGTGCCTTCCAACCAAAGATATTCTATGATTACTTTCGCAGAGTTTTACATTGCCATTTTTTTGTGTAACTCAAGGACTTCGTAGAAGAGCTATCTGAAAAAAATAAAATTATCTGTTTCATTATGAAATACCTTACAGAATGTTATTGCTTTTCTGTTTTATGAATGATCTATATTATTAAACATATAAATCTTTATGTATTTATAACTTTACCATGACTGCTTAAATCTACCCTATTATATAACATTTAACTTTGCTCTTAAGAAAAAATCCTCTGTGCCAGAGTATATTTACGTTATGCAAGCTTTTTGACTTTCATTGTCTTAATAATATTTGGTATGTGTTACAGCTCTCAGAAGCTTCCTCAACATGGAAAACATCTATGATTATTTTAAATCACAAGAAGGAACAGTTTCATTACATTAGCAGTATAGCACAACTCAGTAATGCTGTATATCTACAGACAAATGCAACTATGCTATATTTGATAAATGAAGTCACAGTAATTGGTTTCAGGATGTTATTCTGGCTAAAGCATACCCAGTAACACTTTTGGATATGAAATTGCATATTTCAAAATGTCAATTTTGTTGCAGTTCCACATAGAATGCATACTGATTACTGCTACTTTATAAATATATGTGGCCTAATAAAATCAAAATAGTCACATTAAACTACTGCAGGTTGTGAAGTTTATCAAAGTGCAATAAAAATAAATAAATAAATAAATAAATAAAAGGATAAACATGTAGCATAAAAATTACTAACCTATTAATTTTTCTGTATGAAGAATGAGAAAAATATTTTCTAAACATCTCAAAGATTTCAGTAGCTGTGTGACTGAGATCTATTACACCTTTTTACTCTCAATAAAAATAAATAAATAGGAATAAAACTAGGTTTATCTTTATCCATATGTATGGGGTTAGATTTTTCTAAAAACAGTTATTTGAGACTTCAGTTCTGCTGTCCACTGTATCTATTAGTGCATATTTTGGAAAGAAAAAATACAAACTATTAATCATGCAATCTAGATTGAAAATGAAACAAAAAATAGGTAAAACTCCTTTAATATTATTTTTTTTAAGAGGACTATGTATAAAAATAAAAGCTCTTACTTCTAATAAAAATCTCAGAACTTTTTTCACACCACTAACATTTGTTAATGAAATTAAACCAGTCTTGTATTATTTTAAAATGCCTGGAACACACAACTTTTTTTTTTTTTTGCATTTTTACTTAATGATGTTTATGTCATATCTATGGAAATGGCCCCTGGAAAAAAAAAAGTAATGGGAGATTAAAATAATCAGCACTATTTTGCATAATTGTTTAACTTTTGGACTAGGATTAGTGTGGTTGAATATGAGATTTTGTGGGACAAATTCCATTTCTGAAGTGCAACTACCAATGGCTACAGCCTGTTCAGAAGAGACAGGGGAGGAAGGAGAGATGTAAGGGTTGTCCTCTACAATAGAAGCTGGATTGAGTGCAAGAGCTGTCTCTGAAGAAGAGCCATGAGCAGGACAAAAACCTGTGGGTAGAAATCAGAGATCAAGGTAACAAAAAGAACCTCACAGTTGATGTTTAGTACAGACCACCTGATGCAGGGGAGCCTATTGATGAAGCCTTCTTTCTCCCACCACAGGAGGCATTGTGCCTACAGGTTTTTGCCCTGCTGGGACACTTCAACCTCCCCCAACATCTGCTGGGAAAGCAGCACAGGGAGCTGCAGGCAGTGCAGGACAGTCCTGCAGGGCATGGAGGATAACTTCTTAAGCCAGGTAGTGGACAGCCCTACCAGAGGGGAGGCCATACTGGGTCTAATGTCATGATTAAGCAAGCTAAATGGCGATGTGAAGATGAGAGGCAGCCTGGAATGCACTGATCATGCACTGGTGGAGTTTGCAGGCTTGAGGGATATGGATGCGGCAAAAAGTAAAGTGAGGCCCCTGGAATTTATGAAAAGAAATGTCCAACCCTTTAAGGAAATAGTCAACAGGATCCCTTGGGAGACCTCCCTCAGGAACAAGGGAGTGAAATAAAACTGGCAGATCTTTAAGGAAATCTGTTAAGCTCAAGAGCTGGCAATCCTTAGGAGAAAGAAAACAAGCAAGAAAAGCAAGAGAGCAGTATGACTGAGTAGGGACCTGCTGGTCAGGTTAAAGGGAAATAAGCAAATGCACAGCAGTGGGAATAAGGACAGATAACCTGGGAAGAGAATGGAGAAGCAGTTTGATTGAGTAGGGATGAGATGAGAAGGCCAAAGGCGAAGCTGGAACTGAACCTAGCAAAGGACACAAAGAGTAAACAGAAGGGTTTCTGTAGCTATAGTTAACAACTTTCTTGCCTCAGTCTTCAATGGCAGTCTCCCTTCCCACACCTCTCAAGTGGCTGGACAGCAGGATGGGACTGGGGCAGCAAAATGCTTTCAACTATAAGAAAAGATTGGGTGTATTGACCACCTGAGGAACCTGAATGCACACAAGTCTATGGGACCTGATAAGATGTATCTCAGAGTCCTCAGGGAATTGTCTGATGTAGCTGCCAAGTTGCTCCTCAAGACATTTGAAAAGTCATGACAGACAGCTGAAGCCTCAGGTGACTGGGGAAAAGGAAACATCTTCAAAAAGACAGAAAGCAGGACTCGGGATCTGCCAACCTGTCAGCCTCATCACTGCTCTTGGGAATATCATGGAACAGACACTCCTAACAAGCTATACTAAGGCCCATGGAGGACAGGGAGGCAATTTGAGACATCCAGCATAACTTCACCAAGGTCAAATTCTTCCTAACCAAACCAGTGGCTTTCTATGGTGGAGTGACTACATTAGTGGACAAAAGAAGAGCTACAGATGTGGACTTCTGTAAAGTCTTTGACATTGTTGCCTCACAATACCCTTCTCTCTGAATTTCAGGGAGTTGGATTCAATGGTAGACTGTTAGATGGATAAGGAATTTGTTGGATGGTCACATCCAGAGGGAAGTGGTAATCGGTTCAAAGTGCCAATGGTCATCGGTGACAAGTGTGTCCTTCAGGGGTCCACTTTGGGACAAAAGTTATTTACTACCTTCATTAATAATCACATACATGACAGAAATGAGTGCTCCCTCAGCAGATTTGTAGGTGACATCAACTTGAATGATGTGGCTGCCACATCTGAAGGATGGGATGCCAAACAGAGGGATCTGGACAAGCTTGAGAAGTGGGTTCCTGGGAATCTCATAAGGTTTAACAAGATCAAGTGCAAGAGGCTGCACCTAGGCCTCTGCAGCCCCCTGGTGCCAGACATGCAGCCTGGGGATGAACTGGAAATAACCTAACATACACCATAATATCATGCAATTTATATCAAGAGACATTAGTGCAAAGGCATACATGGTGGTTTCATCATTCAGTTGCTAAAATGAAGCATCTTTACTTACTGCTCCTCATAAGCAGATTGTATAAATATTCCAAAGAGTGACAAAGACCGGTGGTTTGACTTATGAAGGTGAGCCTTTGCTGGAATTAGACCCTTCACCGGAATTCAGATCAGCAAACTCATATTGTTTTCAATTTCATCAATTCCTTTTCCAGTACTTGTAACACTCATGAATTTAGTATAATCATTTGTGTATTTTGTCATGTGGTAGAGATTAAAAACGACCAGTCAACTATTTTTTTTCCATCTGGCTTTGCTACACTGTTCACAGATTGGTGGCATCTACCTTCTGCGGGTTCACAGTGACTCACAGCACTGCCTACCATTCAATGATTACTCTTTTACTGAAGCTAAGTTTAAACTACACCCAAAACATATTGACACTTGCTCATAAAATCGTTCTCATATTTATGTGTGGCTTTACTCAGTGAATATTTTAAGTACATGCTTGTAGCACTAAGGCATCAGTACAAACAAAATGTTAAATAGAATATTCAGAGCTAAATTCTAGGCCACATTTATCACCTTTCATAATACAGAGACTAGAAGCCCAGATCCAGGACTCTGTTTTACTGTATATTGATTGGCTCTTTCCTTCCAAATTCATACCACTATTACTTTGTTGCTCTTATGATCTGGTCAGAAGCAGGCATATCATACCCTACAGTAAGATAAAATGGTGACACACCCCTTTTTTAATCTTGCAAAACCATCTCATTATTTATCCTTTTTTTATTTATTCATTCCACTAATCTTTCTTCAGTTAATAAAAGAAGAAAAAGGTTTCATCATTTTAATACTGCTGACAATTCATTAAGCCAGCATATGTTACTAGCTCTTTTCACAACATATTCATGTCTCTTCACAGTTGAGTGAAATTTGTTGCTTTGATGGGTTTAAATACCCTTATTGTTCATAAAATTACTTTTACCTCTTTTACTGCTGCCACAGTGTACTTGAAGAGTGGGCAGATGTAGAGTCAACTCTTGGTATGTGACTGGCAGCTGGTCTCTTTTCTAATGAAGAACTACACATCACAGGTAATAGAATATACAAAATATCTTGATCTAAATGAAAAGCAAAAGATTAAGGAAGCTAAATGAGAAGTTAGCATGTAATTCTCCATTATTGCCTGAATCTTTCCTTTCAGGAAGGAGAATGGCTAAGCTCCTAGTCACTTTTTTATTCGGAGTGAGTATGCTCATTGAGTTACCATGTGATGCTCAAAGGCAAGATAGAGGTGTTAAAATTTCAGTGTCCTTTGATTTGACATCATTGTGTTAATCAGTGATCAGGCCTACCATCAAAGGCATGCAGTGTTAAAAACTAAGCACGTAAAGTAAATTGGACACTCTGGAGTTCACCTCAAGGAATCCATTACTAGACAAGGAATGGGTTGATAAGGTTAGTCTTCTGAAACTCAGGTATTTGTTGTTTGTTGTAGTTGTGGGAGTTATCTTCTAATTGCCAACATTTACAATAATTTCCTAACTCTGCATTAGGAAGAACTATTATAGTGTTAAATAGATATTGGTTAAATTTTGCTTCTGGTTTAGCTACATTTTTAAGTAATATTTTTATTCCCAAAATAAAAACAAGAATAGGCAGAAGACAGAAATACACAGTGTAGACTTCACAAGGCAGTCAAAATACAAATTTTATGTTTTCTTTTTCAATGCACTAATCTTTGTTCGGGACCCTATCTTTGTCTGCACAAGAGGATGCAATTTTCCTAACTTTTTTTTTTTAAATCTCAAAAAAAATCCATGTTCCATTTTTTATACAGATGGATTATGATTTTTCATCTTACAAACTATGTTTAGTTAAAATATTTTAAGCAAATTGTCAATTGACTGGATTAGATCTATTTATTTTATACAGCTAAATAGTGATAATCACTTCTAGAGAAACCTGGGGGAAAAAACCCATAGGGGTTAGGAAACAACTAGTCGTGAGGAGAGAAAACTGAAAAATAAGATTCAGCATGAAAATGCAAAAGAAAGAAAAAAGAAAGTTAAAAAAGAGAAAGAGAAAGAAAGGACTATTATGTAAAAAGAAAAATATTGGAAAATTCATAATGCTAGAAGAAGTGTATGACATGAAACAAAAGCCCAGTATGATTTGCAGCCAAATATATAAAGTCATCCCATTATAAAAGAAACAGGATCACTTAATTCTATATATGACTAATAAATTGCACTCAAAACCTGCATTTATTTATGTGCACTAAAGTGACTGGAACATAACAGCAATATGTCACCTCATATATTGCTGTATTTGCTACAGACATGGCTTAAAAATACTGAATTTGTGTAAGTAAATTAGTCAGACATCCGAGTCAGCTGATATTCATATGATGCTAAAATCATGGAGACTTTTAATAATTATATTTAATCAAAATCCAGGTAAAGAAACCCACAGAAATAAAAGTCATGAAACTGGGCCAGACCAGTATCAAAACAAGTACAGCCAAAATTTTAACACACTGCCATGCAAAAGCATAAATCATAACTGATCAGAATGCTACAAAGACAAATTTGGGGAATTCTATTTCCAGGTATGTTGGTCCTGTGAATTAAATACCTACTATCCGTTGGGAAATGTTATGTTTTTCCCTGCAACATACATTTTGTCTAGGTTCACTTAAAAGGAATTCAATCCTCATGCTACAACACTGCTCTGCAATAGCAAAGCTCTTTAAGTCTTTGCAGTCAGCAGTTTAAAGAATGCTCTTGCACAAAGTAGATTCATACATAGATATACCCAAAGTCCAGAACTGTGAGCGCAAAAACTGTTTGGTTTTTTGAGACACTTAATATTTTAGCCTGAAAGTTTTAAAACACACCTCCAGGCACACTCAGAACTGCATTGGTTTTGACAGGACTAGGTATGCATGAGCTAAGTGTCTGGCTGCACCCTATCAGTTTCTGGAAATCAGACGTTCTGCCTACAAGGAGAAGGGAAGCATTCACTCCAGTATGTGTGAGAAAGGTCCAGTTCTTAGTCAGAGAGCTTTAAACACCCTGTCTTCATTCCCCAGTGATGACACACAAACACTATGTCTAGTCTACTTCTATAACCTTTGTCTCTTGCTAAAATTTGGACATTGCTTATAGGAGGTCAATCTATTTGGGCAAGAGAAAGAGCAAACACACAAAACATGGTTCCATATGAGTCATTAAAACATCTGACTATCATAGAGGCAAGAATGGAAGTGAAAGGCAATCTTGTTCCATGTTATCTTAGTATTTTATCCAACAACTGTGGGATACACAAGTAAAAATAGACATGGGGACAGGAATCATAATCTGAGATGTTCCCTTCCCACATGCAAGTACAGAGCTGCTCATAAATATTATTACTTTGGCATTTCATAATAACTTTAGCATGAAGAAAGAACTTGGCAAATTCAGTGAGCTAGATTTGGATGTCATTTATCTGAAGGCTAATCCAAGCCCATCTCCTGCTTCAAAACAATTTCTAGTAGTAAATTAAATAAGTTTAATAACTAATGTAATCAGATCAAATTAAATGACCTAGTTTTTTTCTTTATACTAGTAATGTCTTGAGGACTAGCACTACAAATGCATTTTATCAGGGAAGAGTCTGATATATTAGTGATCAGAGGAGAAATTATGTTGCCAACTCAGACAAAGATGAAATAAATATTTCATCTGTGTTTGTCATGCACAGCATAAATTCTGCATGTACATCTCAAGGTGCTGCAGAAGCATTAGGAAGTGCTGAGGTATCACGGTTAGTTTATCCAAACTTTAATGCACACAATTTAAAAATAATTAATCTGTAAAACTTTTTTTTTTCACCCCCAAAGGATGAAAACAAAACAGCTGAGTTGTAAAAGAGGATTAGTAAATTATTCTGTTTCCTCTATCTACTTAACCATGCTGGGTGGTCTGCCCTCAAAATCTGTCTGCTAGCTATCCAGCTGGCAAGTACAAACCACTGTCTGTTGAAACTACAGCACAGCTGTATGAATGCCATGAAGGATTCTTTTTCTGCACACATCACATCCAAGTTTCTTAGCCTACACTGAGCTCGGAAACTACGTTAGACAAATGACAGACATGATGTGAGTTATGTTTCAAACACTCATGGCTATTTACTGGCTTTTTTTTTTTTTTCCCAAAATCAAGAAAATGGCAGTGAAATAACATAACAAATACAAAAGCCAGAGAGCTGTTCTGATGATTATATTTGTACTTGAGTTGTGGTTTAGAGGAACTTGTAACAGTGCCTGAAATCAAAAAGCCAAATTCCTTCACACTTCACTTTCACAGCAGTCAAAGTAATTGCCCTGAAGACTGGTATGGACTGTTCATATCCTCAGCTTAGTTTCATCCTTTGATGAGAGAAAAAACTTTCAAAGAGGAATTACAAGTCATATACATACACACTGATTTACTGGTGTCCAGAAAACACCCAGCAGAGCTGAAAAATTCTGTGCATGATGCTTATCTAGAAATGGGAAAACACATGTGGAATATACATGTTATGAAGATTCCTTGGGAATAGATGCTGGAGAAAGAGCAAGTAAAGAAGACATACAATTTTCTTTAACTTACTGGGTTTTTTTCTGTCTCTGGTTATGAACTGAAGGCAGTCTTTCTGCTATGATAAACAGTTTTAAATTGTTGGCTGTAAAGCAACAGGGAAAAAAAATAGTTCTTTGATAACTCACATGGCATCATTTAGTCATATGGGCTAATCTTCCTTGGCTAATTGATTGTTGGGATTTCCACTCATTTTTGTTTCCTCCCCTTTTCTTTTGAAAAAGAAAGATTTGTAGATGACAGCAGGCAGCACAAATAAACTACAAAGCATGAAATCTGTTAATAATGACCACCAAAGGAATGCTGCTCTTCTGGCAGATAGAGCAGATGGCCAGATAATGCAGTGTGATTAATAAATAGAAGCTCATAAGGTTTTGTTGGGTGCTAGAACAGCAAGGGTTAGCAAGCGAATGCTGTTTTGATTTGATTGGGATCTTCTATGCTGATCTTTCTGACTGGCAGATTTATTTTTTTTTAATACCAATATTAATAATCTGTTATCTTCAGGTGCTTACTCTCTGCTTTGTTTGAAATCAGCAAGTTATAATTCAGAGTTTAGCTTTAATACTTGCACACTTTAGAGCTGCATTTTTCATTTTAAAGTGCATTCAACATTAATAATTTCAGCATGTACACTGATTATTTGTTTGGCCAATTTCTACTACTTAAAAGGACAAGTTCCCATTCTAGAAAACTATCTTATTCAGAAAATAATATGGAAGGGTAATCTTCAAGCAGATATTCATTTAACACAAAATTATATCCTTTAAGAGCAAACACATAAGCACTGTCTTTATATGAGGAACACTTCAACTACCAAAAAAATAACCAGATCTCTTAGAACTTTCTTTAACAACATGTTCTTTAAAAAAATAGCTAAAAGAGACTTATTTAACTGGATAAGAGTTCTACTGCTAAGCCTGATGAGAAGCTGAACCTCTGTCATGTCTGTAAAATAAGGAATCCAATGTTGAATTTGGAAATTACACTTTATATGTCACAATAGAAAAAAAATGTAATTTAATTACAACATACAAATTTATTTTTAGAAAAATTGTTCTAGAAAACTAAAATCAAAAAGAGAGACATAAAATAAAACCAAAGAAGAATGGCACAGGAGGTATTATGATTGCTTCTGGTTTATGCCACATGTAGAAGTACATCAATCAAAGATGTAGAAGTACATCAACCAAAAAACTATTGTTCTTTTATTCTTGTTCCAAATATGGCACCCCTTTTTTTAACCTTTTTTTTTAGAAAACTCAGTGTATGAGGTGCTTCCTTCAAAACTGATATCAGCAAATAAAGACATGGTTTATTTCACAGTCTGTAAGTTCAGATAGAAAAATTAGGCATCTATTTTGCAATCAAACCCTTTGTAGGGCAGATTTTCCAGCTGTTTATGACAGAAATCCTTCCATAAGTAGGATTTACTAGATGTCCTCTAAAATCCCTTCCAGCCAAAACCATTCTACGATAAGGAAATTCTTTCATAAATGGTGTACAGAAAACATTATCAGGAATTATAATATTAATAGATAAAAGGATAAATATTAAAGGGAAAACTCCCATTGACCCTTTTTATGAAAGTAAAAGCCTACCCACAAGTATTTAATATTTTACTTTCATAAAGATCTGCCACAACCATGGAAGGTTGTGCTAATCTGAGGAAACTGTAAAGGACTGTACACTGGGTGCTGTTGTTCTATGGTAAAAAACTCTTTGAAGTAAAGATAAAAGACAAGGTGCTAGATTCTCAGCTGGGCTAGCAGAACCCTTGTTCTCTGGAAATTCTCCTTACTTTATCTCACTATTGTTGAGCACATATTACTGACCCAGTCCTGGGAAGAGAAACTACAATTTGCCTGTGATTACAGCAGTCAAAGATGTGGAATCCTGTATCCTAGCACAACAGATTTTTATTCATTTTACTCAAGACAGTCACTTGTTAACACTTGATGGTTTAGGCACTTGTTAACTCCTGGGGTTTGTGGGAGTCAGAATTTTAAGGCTGTGCAAAAAATAAAATACTTGAATCCCAGTTTTTCTTCACAGCTAAATTCTTTTGTCATTTGTCTATGCTGGCATAAGAGAAACCCATACAGATCTCTTAGAAGATCATAAAGCAAGCTAAATTAATCAGGGAAAAGAAAGGGAAGGAAAACACTAATTCTGAGAAACCTTCTTCACAGTTTTGGGATTTTGTCTAACACAAGAGCTTAAGGGTATAGGAAGGCAGCAACAGTATAATGACTTTGTATATATCCACCAATAAGAGTGTAAATGCTTGAAAGATTAGATTCAGCTGAGTTGTTTTGAGGCTATCAATGACACTCAAATGATAGATGAGTACTTAAAGAAAGGAGATAAACAACTACATATCTTTGAAAAATCTTAGCAGTGGTTGCTAGATATAACTATTTATCATAAAATAATTCTAGAAATGCCTACTGGGTTAACAAAATAGCCTTCAAGCAAGAGATGTTCCTTGCTCTACAATTACAAATGTTCATATGTGGCCTCTATCTCTTCTTTCACAAGAATATTCTACTTCTTTTTATCTGTAAGCACAATAATCTTGGCAGTTAATTTTCTTTCTCAATTTAATGATAAGAACTTATTTTGCATCTGCCACACCTAATTTCAAGGCTTTTAACTGCCAACTCATCAAAAAGACGAAACAGGAGATGGCTGAATTTTTATTAACACACCAACTCATGTTATGCAAAAAGTGCAACACAGTGGCTTTAACCAGATAAAACTTGGGTCAGCATTATATGGTCCTGAAAGGCTGATCTTCTCGTGCATATGAGCTGAAAATCTTCATGCAGAAAACCATAGAATTGAGAATATCCTGAGTTGGAAAGAACCCAGAAAGATCATTGAGCCCAGCTACTGGCCCTGCACAGGACAGTCCCAGGAATCCCACCACTCCCCTGAGAGCATGGTTCAGACACCTTGGACAACATTTCAAAGTGACTTCTGACATCTCTAGATTGGAAAATGAAGAAGTTCTACAATTTAACTAAAGAAGAAATTACACACCTTCCTTTTTTTTTCTATAAGGAGGCAAAATTGTTAGACCAAAGGCTACCTACATCATGGCAACTAGTTATCAATCTGTACAATCTATAATGAAATGTTTTCTCTAAAACTCTTCAATATTAATATTTAATTTAATGGGCTCAATAGGAAAACTAGAATAACACACAAAGATTAAGAAAATTTGACTTTTTCTAATGTTTATTACATCAGATTACAATAATTTATCATCACTGCTATGTTCATACTCATATATCTCCTTCATATGTGTAGGTGGAGGTTTAGTAATAATTTTTAAAAATATACCAAAAAACCCCACAAAAACCCACAAAAACCCCCAAACAAAAACAAACAAACAACCCCCAATCAAAACAAAAACACAAACAAACAAACAAAAAACCTAGAAAAAGTAAAATATAATTCAACAAAATTGCCCCAGTGGATGCTGACATAATAAGGACATTTCAGAAAGTTTACCTGACCTTACTGGTAAACCAACAGGAACTATATTGAATGAGGATAAGTTTGGCTAAAGAAATAACCTGACTGCAATTTCCTGCAACCCATTAGCTGGTATTAATGCAGTGAAGGCCATGAAAATTGAAACATGGTTCATTAACCTTGTGGGGTTTTTTGACAAGGAACTCTGGAATCTGTGTTCTCTCTGATGACCAAGAATAATCTGCACTGTAGCAACCTGATTACGTGTTTCAGTGCATAACCTATTGACCAACTGCTGCTTAATATGCTACAGATGATACTTTAACAATCCACAAGAAGCGAGGAATAGACAGGAAAGAGAACCTCTCATCCCAGCTTCAATCCCCATTACCGAAAATCAGCAAGGTTTTTGACTGAAGAAGTCAAAGGATGGTTAAGTCCATAAACCAAGTACTTTTACCCCTCCTGATCTTCAGAAAAAAAAATCTTTGCTTGCAAATAATAAATAACTAAGTGAATTGAAGTTTTACTACTAAAAACATAAGTTAATTTGCTAGAGATCTTAAGGTTACGGAGAAGCGTGAGGCTTTTCACTGAAATGCACTGTGAGAGGCCGAGAGGTGGTGGTGATATAGTGAGACAGAGGAAGTTCTATATGAAAGGAAAAATAACATAACTGAATATATCAACATCAGAGCAAATATCCCCATGAGGTTCTGGAATCTGTCCTAGGAGATTTTCGAGATCCAGTTGAACACAGTCCAGATCAGGGCTCAGTCTAAATTCAGAGCTGATCACACTGAGTACGAAGATTGGGAACTGATTCTATGACAAGGGAATAACAATCAAAAACTTCTGAAATCTCTGAATTCTGCTTTCTAGATGTATAATCTGTATGTATATGTGTATAATTTTGACTTATCTTTGAAAGGAATAAGGAAGCATAAGCTCATTGTGGACTATATAGTACCTATACAATGATTAAATAATTATTTAATTTTCTATTGCAAACAGAGAAAGGCAGATTCCTACAGAGAATAATTCAGACATGAAAAATTGTGCACGATGATCAAGTTCTGTGTTGTTATGGAATCACCAGAAACACTTATCTCTACTTTAGCTTTAAACAAAGACAATTTAGATGAAAAATAATAAATTAAAAATGGGCAGGATGAATTTTAAACTGCTGATTAACAATGATAAAGTAAGCACCAAATTTTTATATATAAAATGCTTAATTAAAAAAAAAGCATAACAAAGCTGTAAAACGTAAATGTTACTGGACTGAGTTTGTATCACTAGCAAATTTTTCACTCAATATTTTACTGTAGATCTAATGCTGTTCTCGAATTTTGGGAGTCTATATGTCTTTTTCCATGCAAGAAACTAACATTCACCTGAAAAAAATTATTGCATTAATTGTTTTTTCAGTTCCAAGGACACTTAAAAATAATTATATAAAGTTAATTTAACCCTGATTTCTCAGGCACCTCTGTCCCCAGGAAAATATTATACATATATTTAAACCTTACCTACTGCTAAAATTATTAAAAGGTCTAAATGTAATATGATCACAATTATGAAGCAAAGAATTTTATCCAACTTTTATGAGTTTCCTAAATAATCTATTTTTTTTATACTTGCCAGCACTGCAAACCTCTCTAATATATTACTTACAAGTATGTTACATTTGAAATTAAGTATTTTGTGAAACAGAAAACGTTTATCAGATTTCCAGAAAGAAAAAAACCTCAATCAACCAACCAAAAAAAACCCCAAAAAACTGAAAACAAGAATAAAATCCTTCATATGTGAATCCTTTTTATGAAAAAATTATTCTTTTCAAAATAATAAAATAAGGTACTTTTACCACACAGTCTCAAAAAGTTAAAAGGATCTCATGAATTTTCTAAACATTGTCTTGTAAACCTGTCCATTTTTATATGCCATTTTTTAACACCCTTTTAAAAACATAATACAGTTCATTGACTTGCTTGATTAATAAGTGTTTTTAAAGTTATATGACTCTACCCTTTTTCTTTTAAAATATAACTATTTTAAAAATGCTTCTATACTATGATATTTGATTATAATTTTTAGGAGTCATTGCTCACACATCATAAAAAAAGGCATTTATTATAACAAAAATATTCAAGACAGATTTTTCATGGTGCTGCATGTTGGGAAGATAAGAGGAAAGATGTTTAAGACAAAAGATGTTCCAACTGGAAAAGCTTTTACAACCAGTCTGTTTCCATGAAACTCACAGTTCTATTGTTCATCATCACTGGAACTCACATCCTGCAATCAGATTTATCATAATTGTCAACAGATTTCTTACAGGACAATCAAATGGCACATACATAAAAACAAGGAGATGCCAAGCAAGGATCCACCTTTGGTTTGCTTTCACACATAATCAAACTAAGAAGTAATTTAATCTATTTCTCCAGTTGAGATCAGGCTTAATGTCAATAAACCTAAAGGGAAATTCATGCTATTTTTTTTATCTTCTATAGAAAAATACACTATTGAATGTTATTTTCCAAGGAATTTATAGTTGTTTATTTTGCATTTTCCTAGCATCCATCTTAAGTACAATGGGTTCCCTCTGAATAATACATGCTGTTCTAATATATTACACTCATTCAATAAAGATTAACAGAAAAGACAACTTTGAAGTTCCTTTTCCTCCCTGGGCATCAACTAATATGTTAACACTGGCTACACAGGAAAGCATTTAAAGTAGAACTTGAAAACTGCTTCCCAGATAAAGGCTTTTCTGCCCACTTATTATTAATTTGCATCATATTAAATGGAAAATCTCATTTTGAAGTACTACCAGTTTATAAATTTTAGAAGATTTGAACTTGTGCAGCATTGGAATGATTTTCCACACTAGGACCACATGCTGCAAACCAAAAACTCTGGAATACATCTTGAAATAAACTACTGGAGTTAGTTTGTTATGTTTTAAAGAAGATAATTTAAAATCTTGTTCAATCATCATCAGAATAGCTACAAGCTTCATAAAGTGAAAAAGTATTCTACTTCTGATTGCTATAATAATAAAGTTCCAAGAGAAAGATATACAAATGTTGGTGTTAACATAGAAAGGTTTCTTCCTGCCACTTTTATAACAACTTGGGAAGATAATTTATTTTACTGAGCATAACTGTAAGATGAAAATAATCTTAAAATAAATTTAATATCATCTGTGTCTAAAGGATAAGAAGAAGAGTTAGTAAATCCTGCACTGTAGTTCTCCCCCTCATTATGTCATGATTGTTAACAAAATCTGAGAATTTTGTGTACAACTGAGTACAACAAAAGTTGTTGCCAACTCTTATTATTAGCTGCAAAAACTCCTAATCAAGAATGATGCTTTGACAGCATTTTGGAAAATTCCTTTCCTTGTTTTAAGCAGCAAGTAAGTTTTAATTGATGTAGATATAAAGGGCCTGCCTCCATCCAAAACCAGAGTCCTTACATTACTATATACACCTCTGTTAAAGCAGAGAAATATTATGATATTGTTATATCTCTTTTAGGAAGTGCAGCTTAAAACTTCTTACTATACATTGGGCAAAGAATTGAGTAGCAAAGTTTAATCATGCTTTGAAGCACTAAATATAGTTCAGGAAAATAAAAGTGGAAAAAAAGATTGCACCTTGCTCTGAAAATCTTGTCAGACAAAATTATGTGAGTGGGAGAAATGTAAAGCATGTATATTTTAGATCACTGTGTATTCATATAGCATAAAAAATTGTTCTGTAATATGCATTTGATGACTTGACAAAATATATTTATATATATATGTGTGTGTGTGTGTGTATTCATACACACAAAACATCACATGAAAATTAAGAATAAAATTGACTTGGTAGAGGAGTTTAGCAGTTTCCTATAATGGTGCCTTTGATAGTGACATCTTTATGCTTCAAAATATACCTTTGTGGGGTTGTTGGGATTACTTGAGATTTTTGGTGCTTGTTTTGTTGTTTTTTTTTTTTATGGAGGAGAAGAGTGAACCTAAATGATTATTTGAAATTACCTATGGAAACATTTCAGTTTGTGTGTTGTTTCTACACTTGCATAGTTGCAAACAATGAAACTCAGTGTCCTGGTAAAGTATACTCACTGAAAGAACAGTGCATACCACCAGTGATCTGTTCCAAAATTTTGAATAGTCAAGTTTAAAAAGTGACTTGGGAGAAAGACAAGAGAAATGCAGAGTATGATCAGTTACTCAATCAGTAACATGACATAACATGCAAGCAAACTCAAGTATGCAGTGAAAAATCTCATTTTCCATTCAGTAACCAAAATAAAAGTGTTTGCTGAAAAAGTAATTAGGTAGAAAGATAAGACACGCATATATCATTCTGAAAAAAAGTATATGCTAGATATATCATGTGCAAGTTTCCCATAAAGCTTAGCATGTAAATTTAGTTGGCTTTTTGATGCCAAGGGCAATGAGACCTTCAATGATCTGCTGAGTGTGGGTCATCTGAGTTAGAGCTGCCTGGAGTCACACTGAAATAATTTTCTTCCAGGATAAAAATCAGAAAAAATAAACCAAAACAAACCCCAAACCAAAAACCAAACAGATTGCCATCCCTGTATTCATATCTGACAAGTTTTGTAAAACTCTTAGAACAGAGGTTACAGTAGTGCAAGCATGTTTGCATAAAATAAATTTCTCTTCACTTTATCACAAACTATAGTGAAAATAAGAAAAAACCCCAAACCCAACAGCAGTATGTAACCTGGAAACACCATGCAATCAATTAACTTGTTTATTAATCACTAGTTCAGAAAATCACATTAATAGTATAGAGTAAAGAATAGGTCATTTCAATAACTGGAGAAAAAAGCACGGGAAAAAAAAATCTATCTTCATGTTTCTCTTCAAAAGAAAATAAAAATTGGCTGCATTTACTGATTATATGAAATCTTGAATGTCATTTAGCCTCACAACAAGAGCTTAGTCAACATCTGGCATAATATTTTACCTTAGAAATTTAGTCTTGACTGACTCAGTATAGGCATGAAGCCAAAAGAAGTGGTGAATCACTCTGCATGTCATGTCATCCATCAGATATTGTTACATCAAAAGTTGGGGAAAGAGAGAAGCTGTTTAAAGCCACCTAAAAGTAATGGAACTAAATTGAAATTTCCATTGTTTGCACAGTCATTTTTTGACTAAAATTTAAGTTTTAGTACCTATACATACATACAAATAGCTAATGAAATATGTTAAATAAGTTAATATTCAGAGAGGTTTCTATTGGAAACAATGGAAATAAATTCTAATTCATGGAAAATATTGGCCTACTTTTATCTTCCTTTTATTTTTTTTTCCATGAAAATTATACTATCAGGACTACTGTGGAATTTATTCAAGTCTTTTGAAAAACCCACAGTGAATATCCACAACAATAAAGTCATTTAGAGAGAACAAATACATATGGCTGGACAATTGATGTAACTAAAATAGCAACTGCCTTAAAGGAGATCTAAACATTGTTAGTCATACAACAAAAATCCCAGACAGATTACTAGTATGACTACAAGCTGTTCAAACTTAATTTGGGGCAATTTTTAACTTAGCCCATATGCCTCACCCATGTTATTTCCTTCTGTAATGCAACCAACAGCCAAACCTAAAACAATTACAGAAGAGAAGGCCTTCAGCACACCCAAGGCTTTTTGTTTTCTGTCGTAAAAGTTTCAGTTTGAATCTGAGAGTGTCTGAGTAAATTAAAAATACAGCTACATAATTAGAATCTTGTTTATGCCATGAGTAGACATGAACAGTTCAAGTTACAGGTGAAACAGCAGTAGCTTAATAGTCTGTTTCTTCAACATAAGCAAGAACTCTCTATCTGAATTTAAAAAAATAATATATATGTTACAGTGCATCCTAGTTGTCTTGCAATTTTCAGAATTCTTGCCTATTAGACATGAAATATTTTCCAACAGGCATGTCACATGCTAAACGTATCACTGAGAGCAGAAATTTATAGGACAAAAATCTAGTGAGAATGCAAATACAGAAACTTGCACAAAAACAAATTAAGGAGATTTAGCCAGCTTGAGAACCCAAGAAAGACAAATTTATGTCTGAGACTAATTTCTGTAAATAGAAAACAAGCTGCTAATATGAAATTACCTTGAAACATCATAACTATTTTGTATTTCAGAGCAATACTAGGATTTATTTTAGACTATACTCCTCATAGTTTCATATAAGGAAAGACTAACAGGTGCTCATAGATTAATATCCACAAAAATTGGGTGTAGATAACTAATTTGTATTCCACAGTGAAGAGTAGCTGCCCTTTCAAAAAGCACTGTAAGCAATTTGTGCATCATTGTGGTCATATCCTTAATACTGGGAGATACTAAAGGGACCTCCAGCACCTTTGCTGTCATCTCCTCCATGCTGATAGTTCTGTTCTTTAAGTATCATAACCACCAATGCAATGGTCCTGCCATGGGCAGTTTCATGTAAGCATTTTCTTTTAATGATATGATAAAGGTAATTAAGTAAAGAGTTAATTTGTTAAACTTTTGCCATGGAAATATTATTCCACAAAATGATAAAAAATATTAAGAGTGTATTTTTGATTGGATTTTTAGCTAGGATAATTGTAAGTCATTGTTTTTCAAACTCTGACAGTTGAACTTTCAATTTAAACAACATAGAGACACATATTTTGAAGTATAACTTGAATTACGTATGTGCATATGTATCTACACTGAGAAAAATTTCAAAAATCAGCATGTACTAGGATTCATTGCTCTAAATTACTTCTGACACCAAAATAGGATAACTTTTGTTAAATGTTGTCATCTAAAATCAGAGCACTGCATATGCTATTTGAGCTGAATACAAAGATTTTAAACACTAAGAGTGACTGGAAGGTTTCTCTACTATTCTTTAAGTATATTAACTCTTTTCAGACATTTTCATAGAAAAGAATCCCTAATTTTCTACTCAAAGAGCCTGACTGACTAAAAATGTTCAAATATGCTGTTTGAAGGGAAATGTAAATCTTTTAAACATATAAAACCCGTGCTCACCCTCCCTGTGACACACATAAAAGATGAGCTAAAATTGATAAAGTAAAAAAGAAAATTAAAAGTAGATTATGCAGTAGAACTGTATTTCACTTCCTACTTTGAAATAAGAGGTGCTTTACAGAGATATCCTCAAAGAATCCAGGAAAATCAAATTCCTTTCCATTTCAGATGTAATCAATAATTTTCAACACAGGGTTTTCAATACCTTCTGAAATACTTTTGTACATTATCCATTTCATTGGAGCATAATCTCATCAATTACTCTTTTATGAGCAGTCCTTCAGTATGTGACAGAATTAAAAAAAATTAAGTGTTTCATAGAATCTTAGAATGGCTTAGGTTGGAAGGAGCCTTGAAAAGCAGCTCCAGCACCTCTGCCATGGGCAAGGGCACCTTTCACTAGACCCAGCTGCTCAGAGCTCCAGCCTGGCTTTGAATACTTCCGGGGATGGGGCATCCACAAATTCTCTGGGCAAACTGTTCTAGTGCCTCACCACCCTTGCAAAAAACAGGCTTTTTCTAATTTTTTTTCATTATTATTTTAATTACTCTTTCAATTTAAAATCATTATCCTTTGTCCTGTCACTACATGCCCTGTTTCTTTTACAAGAAAACTCCTATGCCTTTAAAAGTGCTAGAATTCTGTCAGTCTTGGTTGTCCAGAACTGGTTTTTAGTATGCATTTTTATGGATTTAGAAGCACATCTGAGCTATATTTTAAGAAACAAAAAACTCCAATTTATCCTAACATTTATTTTTTATGAACACAACATACTGAGTTATTGAAGCTTCTCATTTGAGAAACTTGAAAAAAAAATTCACGCTTTTTATGTGGAATTTTTCTATTCTTTCAACACCCTCATCAAATCTTGCATAATAAAATTATGAGCTTCTGAATGTGCATCTCAGAAACCAGGACTCCCACCACCTATGCAAGAAACCTATCTCACAGAATTGCATTTCTTTTGTGTATTATTTCCTCCAAGTTAATGAATTTTGTATACCTTTGTGTCACATATCCAGGTGCAGAAAGATACTTCACCCAACCCTACTGCCTCCCATAAAAGAAGAAAGAAAGCTTGAGGAAACTTCAAATGGAGTTTCTCTGTTCCCCATGTAAATTCTCTAATAATCATTCAGTAAAAAAATATATTATTATAGTAATATAAAATATGGTCTTGGCTACCATTCTCTGCCTATGATTTTTAGATAATCTATTCTTATTAAAAAAAAAACCACCAAAACCAAACAAAACCCAAAACCAAACACCAAAACCCACCAAAAATGTACTTACTGTAAAGACAAAACTCAATGCCCTTGTCATCCACTTTACTTTATTACTGTAACCTTAAAATCTGAGGCACTGTAGATGTGCCCAGAGTTTTACATTGATTAAATCTGGAGAACTCACTTATCTCATGTATGGTGTTTTGGGGTTTCTTTGGTTGGGTTTTTTGTTGCTGTTTTAGTTGTGTTTCTCTTGTTTGTTTATTTTTGTTTGTCTTCCAGTTAATTTATTTGTTTAGGGCTACCTTCACAAAACAAAAAGCTCTGAGTTTGGAAGTGTACTCTTGATGGTTGCCTGAAGAGAAAAATATACAAGTAGCTCTTGTTCCGGAGTCTCCTATAAATTTTAGCTCCCATGTCACTGGCCTAGTTTGTGCTACTTCTTTTAATTGTCTTTTTAAGTCTTTTTATTCAAGTATTCCCCATACCAAGTTTATTACAAGTAAAGTTATTAATAATACTATTTTCAGAAAGAGGTGGCTGAGTGTGGTACTGTTCCCACTTACATGCCTTAAATATAACCATTATTTTGGTACCAAACTTGCATGATTTTTAGAGGTCTTCTTTTGCTGCTGACTAAAGTGTGAAATGCCAGTATTCTCACCTTATTCAGTAAGGAAGGAAACACAAAACTGCAAGCCAGCAAAATTCTTATCCTACTTGTAGATGCTAGAGCCCTCCAGGGAGTTTCAGGTTAATTACTGATGACTCACTGGGACAGCTGTGCCTGATTACACTCAATATTTGGTTATAAACAAGTAAGAAGAACAATATTCTACTGCAAGTCCGGTGAATAAATTACAAAAGCTGGAATTGAAACCAAGGGAAAAGAACATAAAAGAATGCTGGCTCTACTTAGATTTTAAGGTTGAATCTTGCTTCCTCACAGCATAGGTGGGGAAGGCTCAGCCCAGCCTATTATTGTTGATTCTGTGGTCAGGTGAATGTTTACAGCTGGGTAAACAACCCAACTCAAACTCTTTCATGGGCAGAAGCCAGGTGCAATTATTATCTTTCAGTAAAGTCATGTGCTTTTCTGAGTCAGTAAACCTGCTTAGTTCTGCTAATAATCCTCTTAAATTGCTTGATTTCAGAAACTAGCAACCACAACACCATCCTTTTCCTTCAACCATTTCTAGACCAAAGTAGGATTATTCACTTATGCACGTAGTAATCTCAGCTGGTGATTGCTGTTGTCTAACAGTTCATATTGTAAAAAATACATTTGTAATTTGTTAATTTACTTAATATGAAAACTTTTTCTACTAAGTACATTTTCTCTCTATAAATATAAATCTAAATACACACACCTACATTTACATGTTACACATGGACTCTTCCATGTAAACAACTTAGCTAAGAAACTGCACACATAACTCTTCATCTGCAATCTTCTGAGCCATTTTCCAAGATTGAATTCTGATATTAGCTGTCAAAAGAAAAACACAGTGGGAGAAAAAAGGCTGGCTTGATCTCACATGTCATAGATGCAGGGAAAGATCATTGGTTTGGTGTTTGCTGATCCAGGAAGGCTTAAACAGCAAAACATTTTTTACTTAGGAATTTGGATCATCTCATCGCTCTGGGATGGAAAAAAACCTAAAGACATAAAGAAAAAAGGAGTGAACTTACTGATATTTTTCATCTGCAAACTTGTAGCTCCTGTCTATCTTACAAGAGAGCTGTAGAAATTGGCGTTCCTTTTATGGTAATGGCTTTAAATTGGAACTCAATAAATTTACAATGTGAAATATACACCAGAGTTTATGAGAGAATGGGACTCCTGAGTGGGAGACCTCTTCCAGTCCCTACAGCATCCATTTTATGAAAAAATAAATATCAAATATAATATTTTTTAAAAGAGTATTTACATCTAAAGTACTTTTTTTTTCGGTTGTAGTTTCCTTCAGTAAAGCTATACAGCATAAGATAAATGTTTCCTAATTTTTGAGAATGTTCTTATTTCAACATGATTTTAAACATGCATTATATTGAAAATAAACAGTAGTCACATTAGAGTAAGTTTCATTGTTGCATGACTAATTTTTAAAAATCTGAGCTTTAGAAATGTATTCTGAACCAGACATCCTTAACAAAGAGATCTGGAAACATACTACCAATATAAAAGAAAAGCCCAGAATATCAATTTAGAGTTTAGATCTGGTTGTCTTTCTTCTTTTTTCCTTCTTTTTCCCCTTACACATAACAGTCAATTGTGTTACATTAAATTTCTTGTAATTAAAATAGAATAGTTGTAGTAGGAAGGGATAAACCTACAATTATCATCTAGTTTAACTAAAAATTAAAACCATTTTGCTAAGGGCACTGTCCAAACACCTCTTTAACACTTACAGGCCTGGGGATCCATCACCTCTCTAGGAAGCCTGATCCACCCAGTGTTTGACTACACGCTCAGTAAAGAAATGCTTCCTAATGTCTAAACCTGCCCTGGCATAGCTTTGAAACATGTTCATGCATCCTTGTCGCTTGATCCCAGCGAGATGAGCTCAACATCCCCTTTTCCACCTCCCCTCCACAGGAAGCTGCAGAGAGAAACAGGTTCACCTCTCAGCTTCTTTTTCTCCCAAAAATAGACATTAGGGCATGATCCAACAAAGAAAAGAATCAGGTGATCGACTAGATCTTATGTAAATAGTATCTTTGCATGGTAGATTTAGTTAGGACAGGTAAAAAGGAAAAGCTATGATCTCTATGTTAGTTTTGCTCTGAGGTTTTAATTTTCAGTTCTCCAAACAAATAGGTAAAAAAACCCTTATAAATTATTTTTTATAGATGTCTTGATTTGATATTAGTGGTTTGCATGACATTTTACTATGAATCAGGAAACCACCATGCAGTGATATAAATATTTCTCCTGTAGCATATCCTGCTGCTTTATTTCTGTACCCCTGCAAGGCTAATAAGCTCCATGATTTATTATCATCATGAGGTGAGGGTAACACTCACAAGAGACCAAAGCATTTTGCTATTTATTATACTCAAAGCCAAATCATTTCCTTCACTATTAGCATAATCAACTATTGACTACAAAAAACTTTATAGAACAAGGAAAAAAAAGCTATAAAGCTACCAGATGTAACTAGAAATTGAGAAAAAAAAAAAAAAACCACAAAACAGTGTTTTCCAGAGAAGAAAGATGCATTACACATAATGGGATTTACCCTTCATTTTTTTAATATATCATTAAAAAATAAAAAATAATTAAAAGTAATTATGCAATGTAAAGTTAACTCCAATGAGTATGCCATATCTCAAAAGAGTAATCCACATTATTAGAAAACCCTATGAGGGGGAAAAAAAGGAAAGAATTGAAAAGTCTTAAGTCCTCAAAAGTATGCATATTCAAGCAAGCTATTAAAGAAAAAATATGCTGTATGCTATTATTGCCTGAAATACGAAGGAGGAATATTTTTTTTCATACGTAGAATTCAATTCTGGAGAATAGAATTATTTCAGTCATCTTTGACTAAAACAAAATTTCTGTAATTCTTTCTTAAAAAATCAAAACATCCTCCCCTGCTGCCCCCAAAACCCACCATACCCCTCAAACTCCCCCTCCCTGCACAAAAACCCAAAAGAAATACCCCAAAACTTTAGGATGACAATATCTTCTATTAGTTCAGGTTTCTTGTAAGGAATTTTTTTTTGTTATTGTTTCCTGTTTTGTTTTTTGTTTGTTTGGGTTTTGTTTGGTTGGTTCATTTTTGGTTTTTGTTTTTAGCTTCGTCTGCAGAAGGATTAAAAGCTAGCACCTTGTGCATAAGAAAATCTTGTAAAGTAGCATTTTATATACACAAAAATGTGGAAATGTAACTGAGATTTCATCTTCATGAAGACAGTTGTCATTCTGTCACCAGAGCTGTGATAAGCACTTCCATAAATAATTATATAATGGTAGGTTCATGGTAAAGACACACTGGGATAGAAGTGTGTATGATCTTCTGGAAATAGAGCACTATCTATCACTCAAGGAAAACAAGTTTATTCTGATTTAGGAGAAAAATGGAATAGAAAAACTTTGCAGTGTATATGAAAGTATTTATGTGCTTGAAATAATTTAAGTCCATTTTCTTTTTAAAAACTGCATTAAGGAAATATTTAATGCATTTTTTCTACTTTAGATTACCATTATTCTTATATAGCTGAACTTAACCTTTGAAAATATGTTAAAAAAATAAAATTAAATGCTAGATTTATAAGAAGTTAAGTATAATTCTAGCATAAATCTAAAATGCCCTTTTCATTCTCTCTAGCTTAAGAATCTCATTTATTATAATTAATGTTGGAATGTTACTTTTGTTGAAGTCATTCTCACATTAGTGGTTATACTCTTGTCACATAATCATCTGCTACAAGTTTTTTATTTCTTACAACAAATACACAAATTTAAGTGCTACAGCTATGTTGGCTAATATATTTCTGGAAGGTGTGCAGAAGGCATAGTATCTTTGAACTTATTAAAAAACCCAAACTGAAAGCTAAGTCTGTTTTTCTGAAGAACAAAGAGGCATCTTCACTAGTGCACATCATAAATAAAGGCACTGCTTCTTGCATTGAACTCCAACATTATCAATGAATAGTCCACCACTTCATTAGAAAGCTTAAAAAAATACTTTTTAATATCTAGAGGGATGGTTTAACATTGTCTTAATTACAATTTTAGCTGTTTATTCATGTGTAAGAAAAGGGTAATTATTCCTTAAGCCTTAAGCATATTACAACATTCAGCAAAACAACCTTCACTATATTGCTAGCAATAGTACTCCTACTAAAGGCAAGTAATGGCTCAACAGGTTGTTTTTACCCAAGCACATAAATTACAACATTTCTCCAAATTCTGGAGACTACTCTATTGAAAATTTCAGTCAAGAAAGGAAAGGACTTTCAGAAATGTTGCTGGAGTAGTGGAAGCTTTGCAAACTTCTTCCCTCCTGCTCCAGATGTTAGATGTACTTGTTAACAACAAATAACTTCTTGGTGGGAGCTGGAAAGATCAGCAAGGCTTGGAAAGGGTCAGGACAATTCTGTTGGAATTAAGCATTGCCAATTGCTTTTTTAAATCAACAGGATATTCATGAGAAGCTTAGCTTATTTAATACAGACCTCTCAACTCTGAGGAAAAATATTTATTTAGTAAAATGAATGTATTGCTTCATATCAAACCTCTATAGCCCCTTTTTCTTCAGTTTTACTATTTTTCTCCCTTTGTTGACAAATTATGTGCTTGCAAATCACCATGAATATAGAGAAATTTTTCAGAAGATGAGAATAGTTGGTGTAAAGGTTGAACTTAATCAAACTAAAACTTGGAAGTAATTTGAAATTAGCAATTATCAGCAACTTCCCCTTTAGGAAGCTCACTGATCTTTACAAAGAACTTCCTGTTCATTTTATGAAATATATTTTGCATGTTTCATAAAGATTTTTTTTTCATTTTTTCATAGTGGTTGTGGCAGAGCTGAAAGCAGAACCTAGACTCTCCAGCTGCCAATATCTATTCCCAACCATGCTGTGAAATGAATTCTTAAGCTGGACTCAAGAGTGGAAACAGCTTATTTCTTGCTGATGCAGCACAATGCAACTGCTTCCCCAGCAAAGATTTCTATTTGGCTGCCTGAGTTGCTGATTAGTCACTGATATTTGAACATAGGTGCCATTTTATTTACTTATAAATAGTTGGCCAACTTTTTATATTTTTAAACCTATTCTTTCAACCTAATATTTTAGAATCATTTCTGGTTTTATTTTCTCATTCACCCAATGAAGGGTCTTTGCAAGACAGATCTGCTAAACTGATAAAAATCATACTCTCTAGTTAGCTATAGTAGTAAATGCAAACATTTAACATTTCAAAGGCTGTTTGAGTTTAGATTTCAGAGAGTAAGAAATACACTAAAACTTTCAGGAAAGCTCTTACCTACTAGAAAATTGAGGACAATATAAACAAATAGTTCTCTATGTGCTTTACTTGAAAATACTTTTCTAACTATCTTAGGAATCAGAGGCTTGAAAGACACATAAATTTGTATATTTTGGTAGATGTTTCATGTCACAAAACATCACAACTCTCACTAAGGTCAGCAGCATTCAATATAATGCTGAAAGAGAAAATGTCACATTATTCAGTAACTGACTATATACAAAAATAAGACTGAATTTAAAAATACATGGACCCTTTTCAGTAGAAATATGGCATTATTTTATAGTAAAAGAATATAACTATAATTATCTTTATTATTCAACTTTCTACATATTTTTCTTCTCTGTTTCCCAGGGGAGTGTCTTGTTGCACACACAGAAGTGCCAGCTTGCCCAACTTTATTATTTTTCTAAAGTCACATATATGGAAGTCATGAAAAAGTTATAGACAAAGATCCAGCACTCAGGGGCTATGAATGAAGCACAGAAATAGGGAATAGAGATATGAAAATATGTGAAGTTAAATAAAAACTATCAGAAATTTGATATGTTTATATTTTTCTTTGAGGTCAATCTAGTGTCTCTTTTTCTCATGTGGCTTTAAATAAATTCTGACAGTAATATTCTATTATATATGTGAGCATCTTGAGACTTGTGGGATTTAGACAATGTTTTGAAGCATTCAGCGTTTGATCCAAAGTGTCTGTAATCCAATAAGAATAAAATGTAACAGGTTTAGGTATTTGCTACAATTCTACATCCCTACTGATAGCATTAGTTACAATCTTGTCATTTGAAACTCACAAATAATGGTTTGTCTGGTTCAGCAGATACTACTTGCAGTTTTTTCATGATATCTTAGTATAAAACACCAGTTAAGTGAAAAGCATTTGCAAAATATAGGGCCTTAAGGATGGAAATATATGTAGCTTTTTATAATGGCTGTAAATCCCTTCTTTACACAGTTATAGTAATGTGAATGAAGTTTTAATCTATTTTGTTATAGCTGTATCTCAGAAATACTGTATGCTCAAATATTTTATCCCTTTTGTGGAGAGTAGTTCCCCCGCAAAAAGAAGCAGCCATTGCAGCATCATGCTAAAGAAATTTTAGTCCTGTGTCAGATATGGAAAGGCAAGAATAACTCCAATTTCAACTGTCTAAATTAGTTTATTATTTAATTGTTGCAAATTGATAATCCCTTTGCAATTACTAGTAAAAAAGGCTATGCAAGAAAGTCCCATAATGCACAATGTCCTCTCAGTGCTCAAGACATTTTGAAATTTTGACACCAAATTATGAGGCATAACACAGAGACTCTGCTCTCCAAGGCTTTGTCTGTGAACATAGGAAAAAACCCCAACATTTTAAAAGGCACTTTAAATGGAATTTCTTCATGTTCAATTGCTCTTTCAAGACCTGTTTGGAAACTGTATGGTATACACTTATGTGAATATATATGTGAATTTCTACAATAGGAAATTATGGGGTTATTGTTTGAAGACGTAATCAAGGAATTATGAAATTCACTTAATGAGAGAGTTTCAAGAAATATTTGTGAGAGAAAATAGTGAATCAATATGGTAAAATTAAAAAAAAAATAAAAACAACCTTTTTTGGCAGGAGATCAGAACTAGTTGAAAATCTAGAGAGTAAGGAAATTTTTTTTTTTTTCCATCTCTGTTTTCCATCCTTTCTTGATGAAGAACAATTAATGTTATTTTCAGCTAATAGAGCACAAGCACTCCTGAGTTCCAGTACTGAAAAGTACCATTACCTTCCAGGAGACAACAGTAAGCATTTCCCATTTTAGTATTACTACAACACCTCTTTACATTGAGGTGATCTGAACTTGTTCATGTAAGAACATTTAAAATTAGATTAATATAATGGCTAAGAAGTATAGGAATGAATTCTGCTTTGAAGCTTAGGCCACGACCAGTGTCCTTCACTACAATTATGTGTGCAACTATCTCAATCCACTGCTGAAGTTCAGCCCTATGTGGATTTCCTCTTTCCACATAAACCTAATGCTGATAGGAAGTGCCAGGTTGTGAGTAGACAGAACACTGTCCATGATACAAAGTCAGACCAAAAAGTAGCACTTGGCAGCCATTGCTATTCAAAGACTAATGGACCTTGTATCAGATCCTTTTCCCTTAGTTGTTGTCTGCTCTCCTGTTTCCTGAGCTGACAGTCTCAACAGGATGCTAGTTAATGCTTCTGGAGGCACGAGCATCTCTCCAGTAGGCAATACTCTCCAAGTGCTAACTCATTTTATACAAGCCAGTTAACTGTCACCTGAGAGTAATGACTTTCTATCACTCCTGAATTGAACTTGATTCAATTCTTTTACTATTTATCTTCACAGTAATAAACAAATTTGTCTTGTCAGTACAGTTTGTTTGCTTAAGCCTTTCTGAAAAAGAAGCTTCTAAATGTCTGTTACCTGTGGCAGAAAACACAAGAGTACTAGGCAGAGAGGAGAGGTGGTAGAGAGAATATTTAGTTTTAGAAGTTTCCTAAATTCCTCAATTAACATAACGTGCTTGTAACATTTATCAAGAAACTTCAGGATAACTCCTTTCTTTATGTTTTGGAGAAGTTTTTTCCCCTTAAAATTCATAGCATGAACAACAGCATGTGGGACTCTACCTGCTCAAAGCTAAAGGCAATTGTTTCCTTTTGAAGAGAAAAGCAAAAGAAAAATATTCACTTATCTAAACCTTCGGGGGCATCTTGGGTTTTTCTGCATTTTCCCATTACTATTTGTGAGATTAGATCTGACTGTGTCTCAAGTTTCCATATCTATGCTCCTGGCAAGTGAGCTATGCCTCTAAGCAACATCCTTTGTTAGAAACAGTGCACTGTGGCAGTATAGAGTCTGTCCTCTGTACTGTCACTTATAAAATCTAGGATGTATTTGACTCTCTCTTTGACTCACAACTATTTTGTTTCACCATTCTCTGTGAGCCAGCTTCTTATGCCACTGTTATTTCCCAAAGTTTAATTCTGCAGATATGACCATTTCCAGTGTAGGAGGAAACAATGAGTGGGAAAAGTCAATTCTATTGTTGCCTCTTGCACACTGCTGTTGAGCTCCTCATATTAAATAAATAGACAGAAAGAAATTTTGGTGTAACTTAAATTTGATTTTTTCCTATCACCCTTTACCCTTCATGCTTGGTGTCATCCAAGTAGAGAACTATGGCAGAATATATTATTTTAGAATTTCTTCCAAGAAAAGAAAAAGATAATATAGTGTCAAAATTATTAAATCCTGTTTTTCTTACAGATTTTCTCAGGCCAATCTTAATTGCTGAAATATGAGAGGGCTATCTGGAGCATGCTAAGAGCAGAACCAAAGCCCATGCTGCTTCTCTCCTTTGCCTCTTCTCTGTACTTCTGTACAACACCATGTTGGAAAGAGGGCTACAGGAAGGATGTGAGTCATCCAGGCAGACTCCATGACTCTTGAGTCATACTGTGCAGGTTCCTTGCATATTGTCAAATAGAACAGTCATCATTTTTTTAGTTCTCCAGGACTGTTTCAATTTCTTCTTGCATGCTTTATATGCCATTACAAAATTTCTTTCATCATGCTGAAAGATGATGAAGCTACAGTAAGTTACAAGCTTTCAATAAGAATGAAAACTTCCTGTACGTATAATTAAGCAGGTCTCATTTTAACTACCTTTGCCACCCCTTTTTTTTAAACAAAAATAATTTAACTGAACACTGCATTAAATACAATACATTAATCATGTTTTGGGTCATTGAATGAGACCTCGTCAAACACAACTAAAATACTTAGATTTCTTATATTTTAAAAATCAGCATACATGATAATGTTACTCATGATTGCTCCTCTTTTGTCCATGTAACCCCCTTAGCCCTAGAAATCACCAAAACCTAGAAAACAAAGTTAGCTATTTTATTACTCTTTCACACACTTGAATAATGTCTGTGTAGGAGATAGCTAGAACAAGCACATATCCAGAGCTGTCAATTCTACTGATATATTAAAATAATCCCCATATTATTATTGCAATACATATCAGAATATGAAAAGAATGTTGGCATAAATTTTTATATTCAATAGCAGGGAATGATGGCCATTGTTAATAGAATAAAACATTGAGAAATATTAATAAAATAACATACCAGGCATAGATAAGTTTATCTCTCAAATACTTTGTTTAAAAAATAATAGGTTTCTATTCTCCACTCAGAGAAGTTTCTGTTATTGACTAACAACAGGAAAAAGTAAAATTACATCTCTCTTTGCCTTCTTTTCATAATGAAAGTTTGCAATGTCATATTCAACTGATAGTGTTACTTTAATATTTCATGATGATGTGAATATCATTGTCCTGCCCCAAAAAAGGACAGATTCTCCTCTTCAAAAAAATATGAATTAATGTAAGCAGGACAATTACATAAGAAAACCACTGGCTGTGCACCTGAAATACTTTAAAGACAGTAGGACAGCAGGGCACAAACATCACACACTTTTTGAATTAAGGAGATTTAATTTGAAAACCTTTTCCCAGAATCCTCTCTATGGACTGCACTGCTCTTTATAGCACTAGTGCAATTTCAGAAAAAGACAGAAAAATCCTTGGATCAAGAAAGTAAATCTGCCATAAAATCATACATGGGGAGCAAACTAACCCTTTGGTGGAAGATAGTCTTGTTTGCATGCAATTTTAGATATGATACACTTTGATTTTTCTTCCCTTTGTGATGAAATAAAGCAGATTGCTTAGGAAAAGAACAAGTGCCCCTGCAGGGATCTTCAGGGTTGATTTTTTTACTAGATATAACTAATAAACAGGTAAAAGCAAGCAAGTTGGGGAAGCTTGTATGGGCACACTTGATAGCAAGAAAGTACACAATAATCAGTGTAAATTATCAATACTGTTCTTCCTTCACTGCCTTTACATATTACTTTTTTCTATTATCCAAACAGAAGTTTACCCTTATGTCTAAATTTCTTATTTTACATGTTAGAAAAAAGTTTGAATAATCCATCAAACCAATTTTTTTTATTTATTTAGTGAGACATGCTTTTGTCCTTTCTTAAAAGCTGCATAATGGACAGCTTCTTTCCAATGAACAGCAATTAATCTACAATAAAAATTTGCAATTAATATTAATAGAATTTATTACTCCAGTCTACAAGGAAAAAAAAGCAACTTATAAAATACTGATTACTAAAATACATTTTCTTATACAATAAATGCTGACTTTTACATTTATTATGTAAGAAATGTATTATGTAACAACTAAATGTAAATCTGTGCACAAAAATTGTGTTGGAGCATAAAACCTCTGGTTTTTTTGTAGTAAGGGTTTTGTTCTTATTGCTGTTCCTTACCCAAAAAAAGTAAAGAAGCCCTGAAATATTAAGTTACTGTACTAATATTTTTAAGAAGCAATTTCTTAAAAATTCTAATGTATGCCTTGTTCTAGCATATGCCATGATTTTTTTTTTACTTATTCAAGACATTTGAGTTGGCATTCACATCAAATGCTGTGTTGCTGTTGAGGCAAAAAAGGCAATATAGGTGATACTGTAGCAATATTCAGAAATACTTAAATGTCTGAATTCATGTTATGCTTGCACTTAAATCCTCTTGTGATCATAGAAATTGTTCCATTTCTCTAAAAATAATTTATAAAATATAAATATAAAATAGAATTTTCAGAACTACAGATGACACGTCATATGGAAGCTTCTAATTCCTTTAAATACCTTTGTGTAGATTTTGGCACACTAAACTTACATTTATGTTTGCTAAAATACATAAGGGATACACTTCCCTTCAAATTTTAGGATTTAAACCTTTTGAAATAATAACTGAATACAGGACTTCTTATACAACAGCAAATTTTAGTATGGGTACAAATAAACATATTCTCTGTAAAAAATTCCTATGTACTGTTCTTTTACAGACTAGGAAGTTTATTTTTTCTTTGTCCAATCCAAGAATAATGGCACACACAATCACTTTCAAAACCCTCATTGGGAAAAAGAGATATTAATAGTTGCATGCAATGGAAACTGGACAAATTTGAATATGTAAATCCATAAAGATTACTAAATGCACATTATGTGGCTCAGGGAATCAGAACTCCCAACTGTTGATGTATAGAAGACTACTTGGAAAACAAATCAGTTTATTTGTCCTGCTATACTGTTTCCTGAGCACCTTATTTTGGCCACCAGATGATCTTTGGTCTGACCCTATACACTACCTAGATCTCCCACAAATAGAGGAAAAAGTATTTTTCACTGAAATTAAGATTAAATACTGAAGGGGTAGAAAGATCTAATGTTGTCCAGAAAATGAAAGAATCTATGATTAAGTAAAACTAACTGGGAAATACAGTATGTTGAAAGGACTCATCGGAACAGAGGAAAAATAAACTTCCGTTGAAGCTTTGCATTAGATTTTTTTCAGGAAAGAGCCTGCCTTGGATGCAAAGGTTGCTAAATATTCCATTCATAAACCAGATGTCTGTTCTTCCTTGAGTCTAAATTTTGGAATGCATTTTGCCTTCCATCTACATTGAGGACTGCGACAGTATCAAAGGGAGTTCTGCAATCTGCATCAGTGGGAGGCTGCCTGAGCTGGCAGCTGGCACGGAAGACTTGGACAAAAGCCTAACTTCACTAAGTCAGTTGCAAAACCTTCATCAGACTGGAAGTAAATGTTCAAATTATTACTTTTTGAGGGGTGCACAACGTTTGGATCAATTCACAGCATGACAGTGGACATACTGCTTTACTTTCTGATCATTTAGTTCTTCACTTGTCAGTTTAGTATGTTCATATCCACCTCAGTGAATTGATTTGAAATTCATAGATGAGGCAGGTTATATAACTGCAACTGTCTAGATCTCATGAGTATTTGCAGTGAGAACTGACTCACTGAGATGTGTACAAGTGTGCACACCCACATGCACATACAAACTCTTCCCTCCCTGCTTCATCCTAACTGCAGGTGTGTTTTTTTAAAAATCCAAAGTCTTCCTCCACTTTAAATTATTGTTTAAAAACTGATGGAATGTAAACATGGAGTTCCTTTTTTAAAGAGTAATAAAAGAAATCAAAGTTTTAGTACATGGCATTTCAAGTTATCTGGTATCAATTGGCGATTTTTAACAGTGGTGTGAACAGTTATTACTGTGTGTATTTTCTTTTTAAGAGCAGGATACTGAAATCAGGAGTGGAGAAAGAAATCCTACAATATGATTTTTCAGAAAAGAGGCATATGCTATTCACTCTGCAGCACAAATGGAGCTAGAACAAATACAATGGGAAAGCAAGAGAGAATAGGAAGAGACATACAATTCTAATCAGAAAATCAGAAAAGTGCTGAAAAATTTGTTTTTCTACCAATGTGCGGGGGTGGATTTCCAATACAGAAATATGCATTTTTTCTTTGATTCCAGCAGATCCAAGCATATGTTCTCTGAGCAGTTAAAATCCTGATCAAGCAGAAAACCATTCACAGCAAACTCAGGTACTCTTCATGAACAGAACAGAGAAGTTGCTGATATTTGTCTGAACAGTCAAGGAAAATAGACAAGGTATAAAAAATGCTATTCTGTTGTCTTCAATGAGTGCTATTTCTCATTGTATTTGGTATATATTTGGGGCTTTACTTTGCACAGTGGATTTGAAGTACAATGTAAACATAGAATAGTCGATATATAAAAATATATATCAGCACTAGGAATTTGACACAAAATATATTTCCCTCATTTCCATGACAAGTATATATGCATAACACTTCAAAATACAAGTACTTAAAGTACAGGCACAATATAGTTTTGAAACTTAAAGTATTAATGTGCATATAGATTATTAACCTTGTTCCTCTGTTGAAAAAATTCACAGACATATGGGGTAAGGTGATCTAAAGGACCACAGTAAAAGATTAGAAATGGGAAAAAAATCAAGGAGAAAAGCAGTCAATATTTTTCCCAGACAGGTTCCTTGCCTTACATAAGACTGCACTACTGTATCAGGGATTCCTGCACAGTTTGTCTTCTGTCTTACAAGCTAGGCTTTTTTTTTCCTCTTATAAAATGTCTTTTCACAGATCTTATCAGAATGCTATATTCTCAAAAAAAATGGTTCAAGATATCATTCATCACTGAATATGCATGTGTTCCATAACATTACCCATGTGTGTTGCTAGTGTTACAGAATCCAAAATTCATCATATGCCTAATTATAGGTTAAGATTCATCAGAAACAAGGGTAAGAATTCTTATGTATTTGTATTATATAATAATTTTTGCAGCACTTTCTTGTATTTTGGGTTCATGCATGCAGAGTGATATTTAAGAAAAAGTAGAGGTAGCAGCCATGATAGAATAAAAAGAAACCAACCAAACTAAAAAGGAACTGTTACTGTGTAATCATTACATTGAAAACCTTTACTGCCTCTCAGATGGACTACTTACATCAACAATTTCAGGACACAATTTTAAAACAAAATTATTCTCATGCAATTTTAGGACCTGAATTCAAGAGGAAAGAACATTTGAAAATAATGGGAACTGCAAAAATGCAGTCATTCTCTGAAATAAGTCAATGAGTGTCTGTTTGCCATTATACAATAAGGACAGTTAAATCTTCAAGAACATTAAGCTGTGTTATTTGCACAATAAAAAGCTAAAGGAAAATAGATTCTGTAAACATGAGTTCTCTAAATTAATGTATTCTTTTCCTCGCACTTTGGTCCAGAGAACAGATTAAGAATCTATTTCACAAGCAAAAGTGAGAGAATGCTCTTATAGATAAAATTAATTATATGTATTAATTGTCAAAATTCACTTCTCATTTTCATCCTTTTGTACGTTAGGAACCCATTCTTTATACTGATGGTGGAACTTTGACTCTTACAGTCTAAATCTGAAATTGTAATTGAAAACAGAGCATATTATCAGACTATGTGAACCAAGGTAATGCACTTCTCTTCCCTGGCTTTTATTTCATGTGTCAGTCAGAGAGTAATTTATCTACTGATTTCTTTGTGGGAGTCAAGTAACTGAATCACAAAAATTCTGAGCTCCTTTTTAAGCTCTTCTCCTTACTTTATCTGTGACTTCAGACATCTCACTTCATCTTTCTTTACTCCATTTCCCCCTGCAAAAATGGAATCTGTAAACCATTCCTTTATTTTCCTTCTTTCACAGAGACAACTGCTCCTCTCCAACCCTATTTGATATTGAAACATGGGCTAACCTAACATTCTGTGCTGCAGATCAAAGACATGTTCATGTAGAAGTACCTGAGCCAGCTTTAAGGCAGATATCTCAGGTGTGGCATACAGTTTAATTAGGACTGCCTGGAAACAAATCTCGAGGGAAGATCATACAAGCCATAACCTGCAGTGCTGCAGTTTCACCACTGTAGGTCCTCTAGCTAAATTAAACAAAAAATAAAACTGATTAGGCTACTACATGCATAAATAAACTGTAGGTATGCAGAAATCAGGGGGTAGGGAGAAGGAATATAATGAAATATTTCTCAGAGTTGCAAGAAACATGAGAGAGACCTAATAAAACCAGAAGAGAAATGAAACAGAACAATGGAAGCTCCGTTTAAAGATCATATCTGTAATTAATAACATAGAAATTAGTATGAAAAAGATGTCCATTCTTCAGATTTTGAGAATACATCTTCAGCTATCCCTACCTTTGCTAGAAGAATATTTATAACCTAGGAAGCTTTATAATTCAGAGGAAAGGTAAACTATAAGGAAACATAACAATCCATAGTATTTGAAAACTAAAATAGAATGCTTCCATGCTCTTCTTCATAATGAAAAGGAATAGACACTAAATAGTTAAATAAGAATTTAAAAAAACCAAACCCCAAACATTTTTGTTAGCCTTCAGAGGATTTCACGGTTGAAATTCTTCAGGCCAGTAACTTGTCTTGTGGTAAATTAGTGGGGTTTTAGTACTCTTACTATTATTATGATTTAGAAAATCACATGCTGACTATTAACTGTTGGGGTCAGGAGGAGAAGTAATTCTGGAAGTTTCTGACACGGAGTTTTTCAAAATTTTCTTCTGAGATGTTGTATTAGGCATGGTCAGAACTAGAAAGCTATGACAAAAGACCAGGAAACTAATTTACCATGGTAATGTATTTGCCCTTGATATACAAATATGAATGTAATGGAAATGTTCTTCAGAAAATTATTGTGCAATTTACATTAAGACAGTGCCATTCTAACAGCAAAATCAGAAAAGGCTGCACATATGAGCAGAATTTCTTTGCAAGGAAAGCTCCAAGGGCAGGGGATAAATTAACTCAGAAGTTACTTTTGGTTCTGCAGATTTTACTAATTAACAAGATCTTTGCATACTAAATTTTCACAGTCAATCTGCTAGCATTTTTTTTCTTTCTTTTTTTTTTTTTCTCCCACATCTGACACCACAGCTAATCAGCAGAATAAAACTTCAATCTACATCTGACAGTCATGTAGGGTGGTGGGCAATGTTCACCATATTCTAAGAAAATCAACCCCCTTATCCATTTTTTCCACTTTTGCAGTGTTTTATTCTCAACTAAGAAAATGTAAAGAAACTCTTAACAGCAAACAGAAAGTTGAATTTCTTATATACTCTGCCTGCAAGCTGAACCTTTTAAATTTGTAATAGCTATAAAGATTACTTCTTTTCCTTAGTCATCTAGGCTTGAAAAAAAAAAAAGAAGGAAATATATTGGAAGATTTCATGTACTGTGCTGAAGATTATTATTTCAAATTCTAAAATGAAAGGAAATCCAAAGCAATTAGTTATAACTGCATTGTTTCACACCAACTGAAATTAAATGGTAAATATTTGAAGTAAAAATTGATAACCAAGATCATTTCCAAAATGCTGTTTCCATGAAGAATCTTCATAAAAATCCACTATAAATCCTGATTAAAACCTAACCTAGCCAAACATTGCAGATTACCTAGATTCCAATTAAATGTGACAAATGAACGCTTGACAGACTTCAATTTCAATTCTATTTCTGTCAGAATGATCCATTAATATTGAAGACTACATTATCAGAATTTGAACAATTCAATTGTTAAAATACAAGTGGACTTAAGAATCATATGACAGAAAACTCTCACTTAAGTATCGGGTAATACATGTATGAAGGAACAAAAGTACATTCCATCCTGTTCCATCATTATTTATAGATTATTCTTAACATGAATTTCTGGAGGTAGATGACATGCCACTGTTGAAATCTTGTCTTTAAAATGTGACAGCAAAATCCAGAAATCTGTACAGTGTAGTTTTCACCACAATATCACCCAGCTGTTAAAGGTCTCTGTTCAAGGTTTTATAAAGAAGGAGGAAATCCTGATTCTATGCATGTCTTACTATGCAAATTTTTTTTACTGGAGACTTTTTGTTCATTCACCTTGAACTAATGTATTTATTTACCTCTATGTTTCTATCTATTAATTTTAGAATACTATTTTCAAAACCAAATCCAAGAAATTTATCCTACCAAATATAAAATAAACTATTTTCAAAAAAAGAAGCATGTAAAATATTTTAGTTATTAGAATGCAATTCTAATTTTTGGATCATTATGAAAAATTATTTTGCTTTAACTTATGACATTGCTCAAGCACTTTTTGTTTTCAGTTGCACTTCAGTTAGTGTGATTTTCTTTTTTCATTGTCTACCAAATAGATTAAGAATTATATTAATTTTTGATTCTACAGTTTCTCCAGCATGGATCATGCATATCTTATGTTAAAACAGTTTCTGAATTCAGAATTTCATGTCTACAAATTCTCTGCATTGCTGGATTTCCAAGAGAATTGACAAGTTGTTTAATTTTATCATCCTAACCACAAAATCTCACTACAAAACAGACAATAAAATAATCAGCCCAATTTAGGTACAAAGTCCACAAGCTTTTTTTCTGACATTTTTTCCAGGAATACCATTATCACTTTTTCCCCCTACCACATCCCCAGAAAAATGAAATGTAATCAAATATATTCATATAAACAACCAAGGAAAATATATAAATGCAAATGTATAAACATACATGACCTAATATAACTTTAGATGGATAATACTATCTTCCTTTTTAGTCAATAAATTTTTTTGCTATTGGGATATACAGTTCAAGCATATGTAGACTTCTGTAGCCATTCTTCAGCAATGCACACTAGATTTGGAAATATCTTACCATAAAAAATAGCATAGTTTTAATGGGTTGACATGTCTATCTCAGATAAGACAAAACCCCAACAATTATTCAGTATTGAAATCTCTGAAAAACTAACATGCACTTAGCCAAACTAATTAATTCATTCTATAACAAAAAAATACACCACCCTTCTTGCATGTACCCACCTTTTACAATTGAATTAGAAAACCCATTATTTCTTTGGTTATCAAAGAAATGTTTGACATGTATTAGTTTATTTTGTTGTTTATGGGCAAATGAAAATACAATGAAGTCAGTCTCTGACTTCATAAAACTTTAGATCAAGGCCAAAAAGTGGATAACAGTGAAATATTCCTGTTTTATAAAATAAATTTCAAAATTAATAAGTCTTTTTGGCTTTTAAATCCTGAATAGTTTTAGATAGAAAGAAAAAGCAACCTAACCTGAGACTTATATTAACATTTTTTTGGTTTTTAATAGTAGGAGAATTACTATGGAATAAATAATTATTTAACATTTTCCCCTTCTACTTAAATGGGCCCTGAATTTAAATGAAATGTTGTAAAATGTTGTCCAAAATAAAATGTGAAGAAAAGGAAAGTAATATTCTTCTATTCTGAATAATGAAGAATGGACCTGACATTGTGTTTTATTTTGAAAACAGTCTATATAACATGTTTGGGGAAAAGAGAATTCTCTAGAGTGGGGTTTTAAAATACTATTTTCTTTTCCTAATGCTGTATATATCACATTCTGGGAAATTTCCTAAGTAGGTTTTGAGTCAAAAATGGAAGAAAATGAGGATATATATGTCCTTTATGGTCTTTTATCTAAAATGAAAAGTATATAATTTTATTCAATTGCCATTTCCCCAGACCTCTACTGATATTTTTTTCAGTGTTTTAACTGTTTCTGCAGTATAGATTTTAAGTAATGTCAAAAAAAAAAAAAGCTGTTTTAATTAGTGGTGTTATGTTCCATTATTTTGTATACCTGCATTTTAACAAACTTTAAAATCAAATCATTTCAATATTAATTATTTAATGTATTTATTTATGGTTTTGGACTGACCTTTCCAAAGTCTACTTAGTATCACTTGCTAGTGAGATTATGTGTGTGAATGTTGTGTTTGCCCCTACCATTTTCCATATGCTCTGCCTCACCAACACTGCCATCCGGCGTAGTCCTTTCGTAGTTGTCCTCTGGGAGTGGAAGGGCACCCAGTCTTGGCCCTGATGAACTCTTACTGCTTGGTGTTTCTGACTCCTCCAGACCGCTGTCATAGCAACTCTGCAATGACCCTTGATGCGGGTCCTGAGGCTGACTCACAACAGAAAACGTCACTCTACGAAACGGCTGCAAGAGAAAAGAGTCTGAATGTCACTGCAAAGTTCAGTCTTTGAACAACTGATTCTCAAAATATGACTTAAGCAAACTAATATTTTAACATTTACCAATTAAGCAATTTTGTCTACATTAAAGCAAACAGAAAGTACAGCTCTTACATAAAAGGCCACTGGACAGAGTATGCATGGAATTTTACTATAACACATGGTCAGAACCTTCAGATAGTTTATCATAGCCTCCTTTCAAATGGCTTCATGGGCTAAGAGAGCTGGTTATAATTATTTATAAATTTTGTACAGCTTCTCTATCAATCAGTAGTAATAAGTTTATCAGAATTAATATCAGACTTCATAAAGGTACTTTACAATGTGTGCACATGTATGTGTGAGGTTGTGTGGGTGGGTAAAAGTGCTCATCTGTAAACTATATTGTGGCTATTATGAACATAGCAACAAACCCAGAAGATTTCTATAAAATCACTACCTGTGTTTCTGATAGCTAGTTAACATGGGAAAGGAGGGGGGAAAAAAGGAAGAAAAAAAAAGGAAAGGGACAAAAAAGTCTCTTAGGTCCTTTGCCGTAAAAGCCAGTGCCTGGAGACAGGGTGTGTTGCCAGCTGACTTAATAAAGCCTTTAAAGTACTGCAAGCACAGCTGACACAACACGCTTCCACTGGGACTGTACAAACATGGATTGTTAGAGATTTGTATTCATTCAAAATGACAGATATTGCTGTTGCTCTGGAAGCCTACATGCTGAACTCTGGCACCAACGAGAATCCCAGGAAATGGAAGAGTCAATCCTTCACATTTCAGAGGATGCTGAGGACATGCAGGATTTTCAGCGAGAAGTTGGTGGATTTTCATAGCATTTAAACTACACTCAAGCACAATAATACATTTAAAATAATTTAATGATACATTTGGAGAACTGCAGAAAAATGTTTGTTGTTCTAGAAAACCTTCTAAAAAAAACACCAATAGATTCATTTTATAAGTCACCACACAAATTTTCCTGTGTTTAAAATGGAGTGTCTACAGTGCTATCCTTTGGATTCAGATGTGCTTCAAGCCCTGTGTTAGATTGAGACATAGGCATACATCACTCCCACTGGCAACTGTAGTCACTATAGGATGGCAGTATATATTCAGGCCAGAAGGGAGAAAACAGCAACTGCAACCACTCACACAAGCCCTGAAGAACAGAAGTTCCACATGAGCTTTACAAGTAGAGGGGTAGGTGGAGGTAGTTTCATTTTGAGGGTACAAAATTCTTTTGAGGGTACAAAACTTTGAAAATACCAAGGTAGTTAGTGCTGATGGTAGACAGGCAGGACAACAAATATAATGCTAAACCTTCCTGGCATGAGTAGGCCAAAAGTTTAAACAGGTGACAGTTACCAGAAATACTTTTACTGTAACTGTTTGATGGACCAAAACTTCATGCATTGAGATGCTATAATCTGCAACTATACATCAATTATTACTTAGTTATGAGCCAATGACACAAACTGTGAATCTCAGAGATTTCAATTCACTTAGAACATCCCATAGATTATTCCTGAATATCATACTATTCTAGCAGTCACATTTGGATCAACTGAGCTGGGAGAGAGGCCCTTTGGCATCTACACACATCAAACTCACACAGTCATACTAGGTTTCCTTACTGGCTCAACACCAATTTTCCTATAGCAGAGTCTCAGATGTCTCAATCCTTGAAATAATTTAGTCTTGATGCAATAACCATATAAAAGATTAACAGCTTGAGCTGGTACCTCTGAGGAGAGACCCTGAACAGAGAAAATTCTGGGCTTTATACTTTCATAGTCTAAGCACATGGAAGTCTTGGGCTCTTCAGCTTCTGTCATGTCTCTGAGTGTCTGGTCATCTGAATGGGCACAGGTCCCCATTCCCTTTATTACGCAAAGGGTTTGCATTCAATCACCTTTTGCCTGGGGCTCCCAACGCCCAGAGCTCCCACTGCAGCTGCTCACCAAGCTACCTCCACTGAGTGTATTCCTCAATACCAGAAGGACTTTGCATCATCTACAGTTCCTGCAAGAGCAGTGATGTAACTTAAAATGGGAATTAGGAAAAAAAAGAAAAAAGCCATCAAATATTTGGAACTTTATGTTCCATTTCTTATTGATTTCTTGGAAATCAGACTCAACTAGATCACAAGAAGAGAACACCTTTTTATCACATCTGTGTCTACCACAAGAGTAATAGCAAAGTTATCTAAAATAAGCTCTGGAACAAGCTATAAAAGATTCAGGAGCATCCTGTTCATTTTCAGATATTCTTTGAAAGTTACATGCCTTACCTAATTGGCATGTAAGGAAGAGATGTGACAGATGCAAAGTTTGACTGTTTTATAGCTCAGGCTGAAAATTCCCTAAGAACATCACTATATATCCTTGAAACGAAAAGAAATGTGATGTACTTTTATCAAGTTATTAATAATAGTTTTTAAACAGATATGGGTGTTAATCTTGCTTTTCTCTTAAGTGCTGTACTGAATAGGAATTATCTAACCCAAAACTAACACACAGAGTATTCAGTTCAGTAGAGCCAGTTCAGCCCTTTCCACAGAATATCAATGAGAATGACATAATGATGATAAAATTCTTTCTGAAAGAATGATGCGCATGTTAATGGTTATTTTGCAGGATTCATTACACTGCTACTTTCAGCATAAACATCAGAATTCTGACCTTTCTATTGCACTACCTCTGAGAACCAGACCTTCTCAGGCAAATGTATTACAAATTTGGAATGCATCCAGCCTCAACGAATAACATCATGGCCTGTCCTTTTCCAATAAAAAGAAATAGACTTGGATTATATGTCTGTTACCTGCAGGGTTAGAAACAGTCCATGTGATTAACATAAAGAATTTTAAGAACGAAATAATTAAATATCTGTATTGCAGTTGACTGTTTCCCACATCTTCATCTCTGATATGCAAATTACCATATAGTTTAGACAGTATAATCTGGATAAACTTTTGTTAGAGCAGAACTATCAGTTATAAAAGATACTGAGTTTTTATATACTTGGAATATTTGGGCTAAATGAATTATGGCACCTCATTTTTACACCGAAAAAACTAGGACATCTTAGAGATAAATTTGATAAAAACACAGCGGTATGGGGGTGCTCTAAAATGCCTCTGAAAAAACCCTGTATATGCATGTACTTGTTACTGTTCATGAAACTCATATTAGTCCTTTAATTGTTACTAATAAGAGCATTCAAGTTAAATGAGTTTAAATCCCTACGAACTTAGTTATGAACACTAGAATACTAATACATAGTAAGTACTACTTATGCAGTAGTTTCTATGAATGCAATAAAACCCCTCCAAAACCAAGAACTTTCTTCATATACTCTAATCTTCTTTTATATCTGTAAAACAGTTGTGGTTTCACGTAAAACTGCATATTAGCAAAACAAGCAAGAGTGAAAAATGATAAATACCAACATTAATGTTTCCAAAAAGTTATTGGTAAAATGCTGGTCTTCTTATGTATTTATTGCCATGAAAAAAACAAGGACAGTAAGCTCCACTTTAACAAGCGAAGACAGAGTATATACTAAATTTTGTTCTAATATTTATAAAATTACACCAGTAATTTCTAAGAAAAATGGACATGAGAAATTTCAAAGTGTTTTGTGGAGTCGTGGGTTGGTGACAGACACATTGACACGATGTTGCAGCACAGGCAGATGGTAGATTGCTGCAACCTTCCTGAAGCATCCCCATGAGGAGAGCACTCCACCAAGCACACAGCAAATACCACTCACACACAGCGGCTGCTTCTCTAAGATGGCAGAAGCAGGAAGGGTCTTTGTATGGGTTTACAGTGGTAGTTTATTTCATGTACATGCTGAAAGGGTCCAGGGACAAAAACAGGGAGAGGTAGAGGGTCCAGGACTATATACTGGTAAATAGGGGTGGAGCCAACAGCAACAATCAATCACCTGAAAGTGTGAGTAGGAAAAGGATTACAGTGACCAATAGGGACACTAAAGGGTAAATAGACAGGGTACCAACGAGGGTAGAAAGAACAAAGAAACTGCTAGAACTTTGACCATATGTGGTTAACAGGCAGTTGAACAGCCACAGGGGGAGGGCACTGGGGTTGGTTGACAGCATGTCACAGGAGTCCATGGGAGAGGTTAAAGTTCTGGGGGACATTCTTCCAGAGCATAGCCCCAGGAAGTCTAGCAGGCCCACAGGCCTTCACAGCACTGAGTCCTCAGCAAAAAGCAATAAGTTTCATCTGGATGTCCTTTTTGTAGGGGTTTTGGATTTCCTCAACTCAGATAGCTGATTGGATGGGACCTTTCTCCACCCAGCTCTCTGGCCAGCGCTGTATCTGGATCTCTGCTAGAAGAGGGTTGGCTGAGGTCTTTGCTTGGGTTTGAATGCAACCTTTCCCTGCCTTACTCAGGGACTTGTTTTCTTCTAGGTTGATTGAGTTTAGGGGGCAGCTTCAGGTCAGCTGCAATGCGTCATCTGAGTGCTGACAAATTAAGGCACTAACCTATGAGGGGACAGGGTTATGTTTAGTTTTATTGATTTTCAATGCATTACATTAAGACAGCTGTGTCTACCACCACTGTGAATCAACATGGTTGAGTAACTTTTACCCAAAGTCCACAATTGTTCAATTTGTCTATCCCAGCAAAAAAGCAACATTAAGCCTTTATTAGTCTTTTGGTAGGGACTTACACTATTCAGGTTTAGTAAGAAGACTGTAAGTTTAATAAGAAGACTGTAGGTTTGATGATTTTCACCCTCAGAAAACTGATATCATCTTTTCTGAGGACAGCATATGGAGTTCTTCCTAAATGGATCTGATCCTGGAGGTGAACAGATCACAGAGAAAAGATACACCTTTGCATTATATCTCAGTAATAAATCCCCATTTCTTCCTTGTTTCATCTGTATTTCTTAAATGGGATAGTAGTTTCCTTTCCACTCATCCACAGAACAAAAAACACTGCAATGCCAAAAACATATGCTTCCTGATATCTATAGTAACTGAGCTCTATTAACTTATTCTATGGTATAGAGTTTATCTTAACCTGTATTAAATAATTCATCCCTATCCAAGATGGAAGCTAAAATTATATTTTCAATACATGAAGAACCCTAGTTTTGGAGGTTGACATTAGGGACAGAGTTTGGCTAGACTTGGTAAAAAGCAATATATCCATATAGCTCCATAAGGCTTAATTGTGACACTTTTTTTCACCATTGTGATAGAGATTTTTTTTTCCTATCCCAAAGTTTGAAGTTTTGCATTGTAATTCCTGATAGTTCACACTGCTCTTGGGTTATATTCTTTCATAGTTTCTGTATGTCAGTTGCTATTAACATTATAAACATGGTTCAAAAATGTTGGTGCATTTGGACTGTAGTAGCAGGGTGCCAGAGTAAACCTTTTTTATGTTTAATTGTTTAGAGAACTAAACTTGCAACCATCAACCATTTCTAAGCCAATTGCTCCACAACTTATTCTGTGTACAAAGTGTGCACGCTAAAGTATAACTATCTTAACTACTTAACACTTGGACAAAAACAGTAAGGCTTCCAGGCCTTCCTGTGGTCACAATATCTACATTGCAAAACCATAAGGACTGAAAACATTTTCATAAACTGTAAAACTCAGTCCAAGATGCAACTTAACATGTAGAGAAGCATAAAAAAATAGCCTAAATTGCATAGTAGTATGTTTATTATAGCAAGCTATATTTCTACAAGTATTTCTACCAGTTTATTCGTCATTGGCTTGGACATTACCCAAGGAACATTACCCTGGAACATTAGGAATTAAGGATCTTCTTTTTCCCTACTTTCAAATCAGATGACTTTCCACTTTAACAATGTATGATATTTTGGGGTATTTTCAGTAATTTAAGGTGGCCTAAGAGCTAGCTGGGGATCATCTAGTCCAACTCTTCTGCTCAAAGTAGAGTTGGCTAGATACTTTGCTTAGTGATCTGATCAGTCTGGTTTTTAGTATCTTCAAGAATGGAGACTCCACGGCCTTTCTGAACAAGATGTTCTGCAGTTTTTCAACTCTAGCAGTAAAGGAGGTTTCTCTTAAGTTTCAATGGAATTTCTGTATTTTCTGTTTGTACCAAGCATTAAAAGCAATGGTGATGAGTCAAGCCTAAATAATATTATAATTCCTGTAAGCTTCAGAAAGTCAATCAATGTCAAGCAAATTGTAAGAGTAATACAGTGACTCTGAGGTGTGTATAGGGCAGACCTGGAAAACAGGCAGAAGAGATGCATCAACTGATCACATAAATTCAAAGTGTTTCTTTAGCACTTGAATTTTGATACAACATGTCATTATCCTTTTCTTTCTATTCATTCTTAATTGCTGGAAGCTTGTTGGAAGACAAACAAAATATTAATGAATGATTCCTATTCTGCTTGAATAGTTTCAACCCACACAACTCTTTTCCCTATTCAAATCACATATTTCTACTGTTCTAAACTTCTGTCATTGTAGTTACTATAAAATTGGCAGGAAATTAAATTAAACAGGCATTATTTTTTCAATGGGAAGACTGAAACACCTGAGAATAGTATTAGAGTAGCTGGCTAAAAGAGGAGAAAGATGCTGATAAGAAAAATGACTTTTTTTTTTCTTATATTTAGCCAAGTGCAGTGACAAATGTCACTTAAATAAAGACTTAAATAAAATTTAAAAAAAAAAATGATATTACAGCTCTGCAGCAGACATTGCCTGTGATGAACTTGTCCTAGGGTGCCGTTATGATGCTTGTATCCCCATTCATGTGTTCTGTTTATGTTGGATATTATGTTCTGTGCCTTTAAGACTGGCTCTGAAGAGTGAAAGTTTTGTTTGGGTTTTCTTATCAGCCTGGCCGGACACAGACAGGCAGTACTTAGTGCTGCTTTTGCTTTCTTGCTTTTGCTTTTTGCTTTGCTCTATGTCTTGCTCTTGCTTCTGCTTTGCTTCTGCTTGCTTTTGCCTCTGCTTGTTAGCTAGTTCAGCTAAACTGTCCAATTTCTTCCTGGACTGTTTCTCCTTTCCTTTTTGTCGACCATTTCAAACCTGCTCCGGACTGGGACCTGGGAACACCAAGAGTCTGCGCCTTGTGGCCTGCAGCAGCAGCCCCAGCGCCGGAGGGACTGAGAACAGAGTGACCACCCCCAAGAGAGACTTTCTGAATTTGTCATCTTTTTCAGAGTGGTGTCATCCGGTATTGTTCATTTTGTGTGCTGGGGGTGCTGTGCTTGTTAATAAACAGGTTCTTTCCACTCCTCTCCGAGAAATCCCTCCCGAACCAGCTGGGGGGAAGGGCCGTGTGGGTTTGCTTTCTGGAGGGGCCCTCCTTTGAAAATTCTCTACCAAATTTACCCTAAACCAGGACAGAACTGTAATTAGCTAATCTTCATTTATTTTGGTTTCACTTTTATTAACTTTCCTTGTAGTAGTGGTATTCTGGTCATGAACCAGAAGTGCATTTTTTTGTTCTGTAAAAAGTTGAAATACGCATCCACTAATATCTATTTGTTTAAGCCCAAGGCTACATGTTAAGATCTGCTATTCAGGGATAATATTTCATAATTCATTTTACATGATGAATGTCATAGTGTAACATTAAAACATACTTTTTTCCTTTTAAGTTTAGTGTTTTTCTCAAATATACTTTGTTTTCTGTTACTTCCCTCTCTGAATTGCGACAAGGACTTCTGAGCAGGCCAAAATTATTTTTATTCACCTAGGTACATTTATTAAGTAAATTCCCAATAATATTTGTCTCTAAGTAAACAAATAAAAGGCATTCCTTAATTTCAGTGAATATCACCAAAGAACCAATAATATGAAGAAATCTCTTGCTCAAAGATACTCTCAAAGATACAATACTCTTCTATGCGAGAATCTTTATATCAAAATACAACACACAAGCTCGTTTAGAGAATTTAGACAAAATCTTAGAAGGCTTGTAGGCCAATATTCTTAGCATATCACAAGAGTTCTTGCTAGCTGTCGAAATGTGAGCATAAAAAACCCAAGAATAAATGAGAATCTGCATCAGAGACAGTCAAAATAATTTTAGCATACTCTTTTGACTGCTCATAAAATGTATTTTTGTTATCACTTCTGTGTCCAATTGTTTGAAAATTATAAACACAAAGCATCTATGACGCTGAGGTGCTCTCTTATTATTCTGCTGCAAAATTAAATAGATGAAGTAGCATCCTAGACCAATTACAACATGAATTAAGATTTTTATCATATCTCCTTCAATTTTCTTAAAACAGAAGGTTTTCCTATATCTTTCATGAAGACTAAACAGAAATTCAGTGTATCTTGTATTTTTTTCTGAACTCAATGCATAAGATTCCAATATTCTACTCTTTCTAATAATTTCCCTTGTAATCTTCTGAACGCTTCTTTGACTAAAATCTATTATTAAAACACTATAAAAGCCTTCTTTTAGCTAAGTGTACAATATCTGGTACTATTCACTGCTTTCACATTCTTGGCTTATGTTCTCTCAAACTTTTCTGTGATATTATCTTTTGCTGGAATATTTGGGGAGCCTTTCTTTCCTGGAGGAGTTTGTTTTGTTTTCTTTGGTTTTCAGTAGAGAATATGCTGCCTGAAACTACTCCAGGGATATTAGTTCACAGCGTGTTGTGTCTCTCAGCTCCTGTCTTTCAGCATGAGAAATCTTTATCTTTGCTCTGCTGTTTCACTAAAGTCTTTAACTGGCTGAAAACAAACAAAACCCTCATTTCCATCTTACCAACTCAATCACCCAAATATTTGGGTTGCAAACATCATCATCTTGTCTTGAATCTGGAATATTATTAAATAATTTAATGTGTAGAAAGGAAATAGAATATACTCTTAAACCTAGTTATCAGGCATGAACAAGCCCTAGAATGGAGGAAAGCCTTTATAAACCTATTTCAAAAGTCATTTACACAATATTTTAGTTCACCTAAGGCATGGACTACAGAAATTAATCTCCTTATCATCCCCAAGCTTGTACTTTGCTATCCTTAGAAGTATCAAGAAGCAAATCTATTTGACCCTTTTGGATCAAATTCCAAAGAAAATGATCCCAAAGCCTCCCTAGATGTCTTGAACTAAAAGGAGCTCAGTTCACAGTATCAGAGAAGCTACTCCACAGTGAATCTCCACAAAATGCATATTGTATGAAAATAAGTCTCAGAGCCCACTGTTTCACCCTTCAACTCAATTCCTCTTGAGCCATTCTATTTGCTATTGTAGACAGAGACATTTTTAAAAATTACTTTTTCTTTGTTTTGTTTCTCTGCTCAAAGAGAGGCTTGTCAGCAAAGGAGTCTTTGCCAGAATGGTACTGAAATGAGACACAGATAGCTAAAGCATATATGAATCTTTCAGCATATGAAGCCTGAATATTAGCAAATCACTGATGCACAAGTAATGTCTTCTATGTAATGTAAAATATTCTTGCTGCTCAGATGAAATATTTGGAATAAATTGAAAATACACCAGAGTGTTCTGTATAGAAATGATTGGCTAAAAAAAAAAAAATCGAAAAAGATTTGAATTATTAATGCATACGTTGAATCAAAGTAGAATTTTTTTGTGTCTTAGATCTCACCTATGTGCTGTCATTGTTAAAAAGGCCTATTATTAATATTATTGCAACTATTTTAGTTTTAGCTACTGTTCACAAGACTCTAGCCCAATGTAAATGTGAGAGTCAGAGCATCAAATTTTAGGAAAATTCTGCAATAATTCCTGGAAGAATCAGATCAAATTTTAAATGTATATGAATGTATAAACAAGACATTTCCAGTTAATAGGGAAGATATGTAAATATATTCAATACAGGTACAAAGATTCATTCATTTTCTGACTGATTAGGGGTAAGGACTTTTGCACTGGTCACCTAATTTGTATTGATGATGACATATTATCCAAAATCTGCAGTTGAAATGTTTTCCAAAATTAGGTAATATACTCAAGATTTTGTATTGTTTTTATCTACAAGGTAGTCCTCGATGTTTGTTTACTCTTTATTCATCTAAGTTATCCAAATTATTCTTTAACCTTAAATGTCTCAAATTTAAAGACATAGTGAGCTTTAAAGCATTGACAAATTTCCTATAAATTAGACAATATAAGCTCAAGCATAAAATCTTAGTCAACTACACTTCTCCATAAAAATGAAAGGGCAGAAGTTTTAGAAGTGTATCCCTTCTTGGAAGATGTTTAATAGAATGGAAATTTTCTTCACTACATATTGAAGAATTTAAATTAGCGCTACATAATTTGAGATCACTCAAGTCAGATGAAACAAATGCCATCTTGGTGAACACTGTAGCTATGCAAGTTATAATAATAAACATTCCAAAGGCTCAAAATGCAAGGCCTTGAAAGGCAAAGTTACTAATTTTTTCCAGAATTTAGATATTTGGAAAAGCAGTATAGATTGTGCTATATAGGAAAAAAAAAAAAAGAAGACTTGAATCAATGGAAAAATGCAACTTGTTCCATCATTTTTTATCAAGATTAAATACACTTTCCTTGTGACAGATAAATTGTTGGAAAAAATACATTTGAATAAGGTAATTGAAGAGGAAAATGATAAAAGGTAGTTACAGACTAAATAACAGACGGTGTCCATGTCCAGAACTCCACTCCAAGCATATTTATCTATACAGGTACCTTGTATAATTAAAACTCCTGATAAAGACGTGGAGCTATTTGTTAATTTGCTTATTTTTTGCATTTCATATAGAAAATTTAAAAGGCTTGCATTACTGAAAAAATGGGGTATGCATTTTCTTCTGTTGTAAGAAAATGTTTGCATTTAGTGGGTATTTCAAAATTAAAAGGAGATATTTAGGTTATAAAAAACTAATGGTTGCAAAAATACCCAAAATACAGACAAGGAAAATATGGGGTTTTTTTTAAATTAATGAATTATAAACTTGCTGATATGATGCTATTGCTGCCTCTTTTCTACTATGGTCATCTGGAGCACCATGCCTGTTGCTGTAGGTTAAAGTTACTCTGTAATTGTCAGCAATATTATATAAAGCAAATTGCTTGCAACTACTGAAATGTGAAACAATTACTTTACACTTGACTCTAAATGTTCATTAACTATTTGAGAATGTTGTTAACATATTAAAGGTGCTTTGTAAGCACAACTTTATAAGAAGTACTGATATATTCACCTGTGGGATAGATTACAACCATCAACTTGTTATGCAGCTATAACTGAGAAAATACTGTAATGTCACAGAAGAACAGGCTTGATTTAATTTTTTTTTCCGTCAAAAGTCTGGTGGTGAAATTATATTAAAACAAATGTTAACTTGTGTTGTCTAATAAAAACTTTCCTGGCAGATGTTTGTCAGTGCATGCTCTAGCCAAATATTAAAAGCATGACTTTTGAAGAAGCCAATGAGACAATTGTCTGGGGGAAAACAGCATGATCCTCACTAAATCCTTGAATATAACTACTTTTATTATCCTAGGACTTGATTTTCACATGAGCAGTTTAATTTTCATTTTTTCATGTCAAAATCACTTTTATCTTTTGCATGAGATTTGGCCCCAAAAAAGGATATATGTTAATTACTCAAAATATTTTCATCATATACTTGGAAAAATCATCAGAAGAACTTATGTATCTGAATACAACTCAAATTAATATGCACACATGAAATACCATAAAAAAAGAAAAGCATGAGTTATAATAAAAATGTTTAAAATCAAATTACTCACAGGTAAAGCTTTATAGATCTGTTTTTCATGGAGTGTTACTATCAGTAGATTTTAATAGTCACACTACTTGAAATATTCTCTAACTTGTTCACATTAAAAACAGAACACTTTCTCAATTAAAAACATGGCTGTACATGTCTGATTGCACCAAGAGTTTAACAAAGTTGACATATAAAACTTCAGGTATGACAACCATCATTAATTATATAGCAATAAGTTATATAAAAATACTTTTTTCTGTTCATGAACACAGGATGTCCTTCAAAGATTAGAACCACAGATTGATGCAAAGATTCCCTTTTAAAAGATTCAGGCCATTTGCTTCCCTTCCGAAACCTTTTCTGCATAGCTCAACTGTGGAAACATTCACCGGCATTTCTTTGGATTGGTTATTTGTTTGTGAGAAAGATGCATTAATTTTTCTTAAAAGGCGCATGTATTTGCTAGATCTCACGTTCCTTTAATCACTTTAAGGCATTCTGAAAATAAGACAGTAGAAAGAAAAATATTCTAGGCTTAATAAATGTCTGGTTTTGATTGAATGTCTCATATAAATGAAGTAGACAAAAAAGGATTCATGATACATTTTGTTATGTGGCTGATGAAGGATGAGTCCAAATTATGGTTCACTAAATCCTACAGTTTTAGTAGTCACTGCATAGTCATCCCTGTCAATCACATTTTTACAGATATTTTTTGATCATAGGAACATTATCAAAATTGTTCATAAAGACTCTGAATCTCTAGAAAGTTCTACAAAGAGATCAAAAACTGGAGTCCATATTCTCTCATTTCACAGCTATAGACCAAATGGGTATCTTTCAACATCACAAAGAAACTGCCTGATGAATTTCCTGGAAGAAACTGCAGGCCCAGAGAGCAATACTGTGATTGAAAGATTATTAAAAGAAGTCCAAGTTGTGTTTTCAGACATCCCAATTCAATCTTACTGTGCATTTTCTCAAATAATCATCTAGGAATGTTGTTAATACTGTGGCTGTAATTCAAGACAGTCTGATGCTTGTTATCAGTTCCAAATTAGATAAGTTATCCAAATTAAATAATTTAATAACAAGATATTATTAAAGAAAATGTGACAAGGCAAAATAAACCTTCATTGCTTCTACCATTAAGAAGTGTTACATAGAGATGGAAAGTTTTTGCCTAACCACCTTTCTTTCTGTCAAGAAAGGGAAGGACCAAGACCAAAAAATGCCCTGGACACTTGATGTAATTCCATTTTTTCATTGTACAGTGTCATGCAGAACATAAAGTGGGATAAAGAACATAACATTATCAGTTTTGGGATAATGAGGTGTCACAAAAAAAGAGTAACATTTGACTAAAGCAAAAATAGAATGAAAATAAAATGCAAGAATTTTCAGTTCTAAAACCTAGCTTTTAAAGTATTGTCATTCAGAAAGAAATTAAGGTTACATTTTGAAAATGTCATGTAACTTCGAAAAGAATCACATACTCCACAGGGTTAGGCTGGTATGCAGGTTCTGAAAAACTGCATGGGTATCAAGTACTGGAATCCTCACAGGACATGATCATTCTTAATATTCAGCAGGGCAACAGCAATGCTTTGATTTTCTCTCTGGGTATTACAGAGAGAGCCTTTCTGGCAAGGAATCTGGGTTTCAGTCTAAACTTTGCTATGCATCTACACCACAAATTGGTTTTCTGTGAGAAGTCACCCCAGCCAGCTCTAAATGAATTGCACTGGAAGGCTGTTTGTGAGCTTCTTAAGTGCTTTGCGTCTGTATTTATACAACACCATATAGTTGAATGTGTGCAATTTCCACATTGAATGCCGCAACTTTCAGGATTAATTTCACTATTTATTCTTCATTTACTCCATGTGAATGAATAAGATTAGGGAGGTCAAACCCTTGGCTGATATAAATCAGTGTACTCTTGTTGTCTGACTCCAGACGTCTGTTCTTTCCCTAGTTATACCAAGATGTTTTTCTTTTTTCAAACAAAACAACATAACAGGCAACAGCATTGTCATGGCTGCAGACAGTCTTGGATCTTGATTGCATGAGGCAGCATGCACTTCACAAAGCCAGCTGGCATTAACAAAACACTTTTTGGTCAATGCCCTCTAAAAATAAAACAGTATCAATCTCACCAAGAGCAGACCCCTATTTTAAAGTCCAGAATTAAATGCTGCTCTCCCATTTTGCTGCTTTACTCCTGCCACTATGCCATCTGGCCAACAAAATCATTTAGCACTGCATCAGTTTTATGTCTGTAACTTCTAAAGCACAAATATTTATATTTGAGTTTTGTCCAAAAATTCTCCCAGCTAAGTGGTAGAAAAAATGTTTCTCTTTCCAGTTCAGGACAAACAAACCAGAAAGTCTGGGCAGATGTAGGGGAAAGAAACTTAATTCAAGAACTTTACAGTGAAAAAGGAATTCAATACTTGTGAGACTTTAAGACAGATTTGAATAAAAAAATTATAATTGATTTTATGCAGATGTCTTCATCTTAAATGACATGGCTTTCTCAGATTGTTCTAGATGATTATAGGTTATTGGATCAAAACAGATGTAAAACCACAGTCTGTGTAGAATTGAATGTACAGTTGTTATTCAGAATTCTGAATGGAACAGTTAGACCAATTATCTTTTTGTTTTCTTTAATTTCATGCCTTCAAAGATGAAATTGCACCTGTTTAAATCATTATGTAAAAGGTAACAGAAAGTGCACAATTTTCTAATAGCAAATTAAGTGATGCTCATGTAATTGCATTTATCACAGCACTCTTCAGTTAGAAGGAAGGAAGTTGAAAGGAAAAGAATGTTGGAAAGTCTGGGTTTAATTCCTGGCTCTGCACAAATGTCATGTTTTGCTTTGGCAATGTCTTTCAACCGTCTGTAGATTCAAGACAAGGAATACCCTTTACCTTTGTATAATGATTTCTTTGACCTCAGAAGCAGACTTTGTAAGCCTGTGGTGGAGACTGTTGGGAGACAGATGGGAAAAACTGCACAAGCTAATGAAACAGGGTTTCAAATAACTGAAGACATTGCAGGGGGCCACCACAACCCTAAGAATCCAGAACACAGGGGGTACTGCTGAGTTTTTTATGCTATGAATCTTCTTGGAAACTGGAACAAAACTCTATGAAAATTTCTGGCTAGCAACCCTACTATAAATATGAAAACATCACTGATAAAATGTTTCCAATACTGCATATCATTATGGAAATTTCTTTCAATTGTTTCCAAATTATTAGTCTCTGCAAATAAACACAGCAAGAATAACTAAAAGTAAGGGGCACATCATTAGGATTTTACAAACATTGTCTGTGTCCCAAGAATATCTTCTGAGGCTGCTCTGCCTCAGTGGAGTATATGTGCTCTCAAAGCAGCTCAACTGCAAAGCCAGCTAAAGCTATGATTTCTTTAGCTTCACAATTATGTTAATATTTCAAATTCTAATTTTAAGATCAAGGTTGAGCTCACAGATACTCTAAATAGGACATGACAAGCATGGCACAAATAGACATTTTTTGATGTATACAAAAATACTGGTAATTCACAAGGAAAGAAAATAACATTTAAAGTGTTGAAAGACTATTCTTTAAAAAAAAAAGATTGTCAAGTCCAAGAAAACTGTAAGAGATATTTTTTAGGTTTTTTCCCATTTTAATGTAGAAAAGGATAAATAATTATTATTATTATTATTATTATTATTATTATTATTATTATTATGTGAATATCTGAAATATTTTCTGTATAGATAAACATACTTACAGGGGTTTTTTTTTTGTAAATCTGTATACCTTGAAACAATTTAAATTATGTCTGTTTCTAAGAACATAATTTTTTGTAACACTGAGACATTTAATTACATTAAAGTTGAGTTGCAAATTTCCTCTGCAAGTGGTTTGAAAAACAAAATGTCACTTCAGAGCAAACTTTATTCATGTTTTTGTGAAAAGATAAGGAAGGGATTTTGAAGGAATTTAAAATACTAAGTTCAAAAATAAAATATTTCTATTTCTTCTTTCTGAATTTAGCTGGTTTTTAAGGTGAATTGAGCAATATATGTTTTGAATACATGTTTATAAAAGATAAATGCTTTCACAACTGTTTTCTTAATTCCATTATTTCCCTCACAAACTTTCATTTTGATAAAAAGAAGTATCTTTTCCTATAAATCCAATGCTTTTTTTTTTTTTTCCTATATATTTTTCTTCTCCCTACTTATTATGAGTGGAAGAACCCCACTGGTTTTATAAGGTATCAGAACTCCTGCAGTTCAGTGACCCCTGCACAGAACTCACATGCAATAGTACTAATGTAATGAAACTTCTTGGATAGAAAATCCCTCTCTTCTTAATCTTACAGAAATAATCATTCACACAACTTTATTTAAAATATACACATACAACCTTTATGAAATTTAATGGATCTGCAGACACACCCTGGGGATGAGTGTATTTACACAAAGAATCATTTGTGTAATGCTTTTTTCTACATTCACTATTCTCAAGCTGCTCATTTTAGGCTTAAAGCCTTCTTTGCCTCAGTCTTTAGTGGGAAGACAGCTTGTCCTCAGGACCACTGTCCTCCTGGTTGGTAGATGGTGTCAGGGAGCAGAATGGTCCCCCTGCTTTCGAGGAGGAGGGAGTCAGAGAACTGCTGAGCTGCTTGGATGTTCATAAATCCATGGGCCCAGATAGGATCCATCCCAGGGTGATGAGGGAGCTGGCAGATGAGCTTGTGAAGCCGCTCTCCGTCATTTACCAACAGTCCTGGCTCACTGTGAGGTTCCAGATGGCTGGAAGCTGGCCAATGTGACACCCATTCACAAGAAGGGTGGGAAGGAGGATCCTGGTAATTATAGGCCAGTTAGCCTGACCTCAGTACCTGGTAAGGTTATGGAACAGTTTACATTGAGTGTCATCACACAGCACTTACAGGATGGCCAGGGTATCAGACCAAGCCAGCACAGGTTTAGGAGGGGAAGGTCATCAGAGAGACTGGGAATGACTGGGTGGATGAGCAGAGTCCAATAAGATGAAGTTTAATAAGTCCCAGTGCCGAGTCCTTCATTTTGGCCACAATAACCCCCTGCAGCGTTATAGGCTGGGGATGGTGTGGCTGGACAGTGCCCAGGCAGAAAGGGACCTGGGGGCGCTGCTCGACAGCCAGCTGGACATGAGCCAGCAGTGTGCCCTGGTGGCCAAGAAGGCCAAGGGCATCCTGGCCTGGATCAGGAACAGTGTGGCCAGCAGGAGCAGGGAGGTCATCCTTCCCTTGTACTCAGCACTGGTGAGGCCACACCTCGAGTGCTGTGTCCAGTTCTGGCCCCTCAGTTTGGGAAGGACGTTGGGACGCTCGAGTCTGTCCAGAGGAGGAAACGAGGCTGGAGAGGGGCTGGGAACACAAACCCTGTGAGGAACGACTGAGGGAGCTGGGGGTGTTCAGCCTGGAGAAAAGGAGACTCGGGGGTGACCTTATCATTCTACAACTCCCAGAAAGGTGGCTGTGGTCAGGTGGGGTTGGTCTCTTTCTCTAGGTGTCAACTGAAAGAACCAGAGGACACAGTCTCACCAAGGAAAGTTTAGGTTGGATATTAGGAAAAAAATTTTACAGAAAAAGTGATCAAGTACTGGAATTGCCTGCCTGGGGAGATGGTGGAGTCACCATCCCTGAATGCGTTTAAAAAAAAGACAGGATGTGGCACTCGGTGCCATGGTTTAGTTGAGGTGTTAGGGCATGGGTTGGACTCTGTGAACTTGAGAGTCTCTTCCAAACTAGTGATTCAGTGATTCTATGATCTTCTTACTTTTATATGAAACCTTCTGTATGTCTGAGAGATAACCTCCATTGATTCATATTGATCTCCATTTTGGATGCACCTAAACTGGTATTTCATGACTAAACCCAGAATCAGACTTTAGAGAAACTATAATTGACAAGGAAATAAAAGATTCAACCACATTCAGACTTGAAAAAAGGATAAGAAAGTACTGTGGTGACAGAAAAATTGTATTTCAGGCAGATACATTAACAATGCAGATGGCCATGTTTGCTGTCAAAATACTAAGAAATGTTAAAGTGACATTCAATCAGAGCAGAAATATTTGTAGGAACAAAGCTCAAAAAACATTCTCATTCCAATGCTTTTTCATAGTTCTTAAATATAAACTCATCAGTCACTCATATACTTTCAGACATTTTGTCAACTGTTTGAAACTGTTATCTGTTTACTCAGCAATAGTACAATCATTGGTATTTCCTCCAATAATTTATGTCAAACATTTTTAGTGTTCAGTGTTTCACCATAAAGACAGGCCTGGACCCAGAGTTATTTTTGTAGTAAATAAATAAATCTGACCCACACTTCAAAGATATCAAGATATTTGTCAGTACTTAAACTTCCTGAACAACAAGTTTATGAACGAGTTATAATTTTAGACTGGGCTATGATGTTGTAATCTACAAGCAATTCAGAAAATGAGTGACTTCCAGTAAGTTCTGTTTGCTGCTTGTATATAATCATATGAAGTAAGCAAAACATAAGTTGTCTGAATCTTCAGAGCAGTAGAGGATACTTTAATTCGCTTAACTTTTTGTGTCATAAGACAGTACCACAGTGCATTTCACTTTCTAGGTCAGTTGATAAATAGTCAAGCTTTGGCTCTGACTGTGGTCTTTCACAGATGGTCAATGACATCTCTCTTCCTGTTCAGTCAGTGGCATCACTAGTTAAGATAAATATGAAAAATCATCCCCTTGTGATCCTAGAGTAGGATCCTTGACAGAAATGTGACATGGACACAGTTTTAGAAAGGGATTTTGGTATTCAGTGCAATTTAAATCAGAGGGTGACTTCATAGAACTTACAATCCCGTTACAAGAGTGAGGTCAAAATCAGCCTTCCAACTTGCGAAGACTCTCTACTTTATTTAACCTCCTATATCTACTAAAAACAGGCTTCCTAATATGTTCTGTTTAGTGAAAACATGGCAATGATAGACTGAAAGGGTAGTTACAAGGCCACTCTTTTTTCTTTACCCAGCTTTCAAAATGTGAGGGGAGAGTCAGGGGCTGTACAGCTAGTTCTTCCCAAAGGCATCAGAGAACAATCTAGAGGTCAAAATACAGGGATCAACTTCCATTCATATTCTCATGGAAGAGTAATGCCTAAAGGAAGCTGATTTCCTCTTTAGGCTGCAAATGAAAAGCACATTGATTATAACCAATAGTGAATTACACTCAAACCTCACAAGAGATTGAGGAGCTACAAAGGCATTGTAAAACCACAGGGCTATTATCAGGTCATATGCATTTTAATAACTAATAATTAATAATTAATAGTACAATTTTTACCTACTAGTTTATACAGAAATAGGTTAGGATCAAAAGAACATTCTGTATGCCAGACTACTCATGTTGAAGCCTCTCTAGCTTGTTTTCATGTAGAGGGATTTATTTGGGTTTGACATATTTGGCATTAACTCTGCCTTTCAATATAACTATAAATAATGTTTAAAAAAAAAGGGAGAAAAAAAACACCAACTGAGCCACTGAATTCTAAATTCCTGAAATCCATTTGCAGTAGCAAGCTGGTACATTACTTGTTCTTTCCAGATCTCTCTCTCTCTTCAAGTCATTGTAAATTGGAAGTAAACCCTTGGCAGCAATATGCCTCGAGTCTGCACTAACCTGTTCTCCAACATTTGAGACAGAAATAGGAACACTTAAATTTCAAGTGAGCAAGCACTGTAACAGGTGTCTCTTGGGGGTGATGGGTCTCTAGTAAGTGAGCAAGTGAGAGCCTCCTAGGGGTTTAAGGGGCATGGTTAATTATTAACCTCAGCTACTGCAATTCTGCACTACTTAGAACTCGTGTTTTAAAATTCACAAGGTCAGAAAATATCTCTGTGTGGGTGGGTGTCTGAGTAGGCTCTCAAGGGGAGAGGAAGACAAACAGTGCTGAGAAATAAAAGCATTTACTGAGGCGCTGAGTGTTAGTCCTAAGAATTACCTTCAAAGATAAGTAGTACTAGAGGAGGGGCATTTAAAAATGTGTAATGAAAAGAGCAGTCAATGATTTTTCTTCAGGAATCTTTTTGGTTTTGTTTTGTAGAAGAATGACTAAGAGCAGCACTAAGTTTTTTTTGTTTAAATCTGCTGCAGTTTTAGAGTGCCTTTTCCTGTGGTTATTTTTCCTACTCAGTTCTATTTCCTTCTTCATGCACATTTTATGGTAGCATTGGTTTATTGTACTATTCTTTGGAGAAATTAGCATGCACAATCTGTCTCAGAGCTGCAATAATGCATTTTTGGACAAAGCAGCATCAAAAATATGACTGAAAGAGTAGTGAGCAGGGCTGCACAAAGAAGCCAAGACAGTAAGACAAGTCCTGGCATCCTTAAAGTTATTGATCTTGAATCATGAAAGGCCTACAAAACACCAGAAAATCTTTTAAAAAGTTGAATTATGGAAGTAATTTCTTATGGTCTTCATTAGAAATATGAAAAGGACAAATTACAAATCTAAGAGAGGTTAAAATTGATAATTTGCAAATTTTTGCCCGTGTTTGACAACATCTTGCTTCCAGTCTCATTGTCTTGTTTCAATGTAATAATGCAAGATCTCTGTTAAATATATATTGATTCAGTCTTAACTGTAGCAGAGATTTACATTGATTTTTGTACCATGTTGTCCTTTCAGAATAAATTTTCCATGGAAAATTCTGATATCTTTTCTTTCAGAACAATTAGGGCATGTTGTTTGAATAAGTCAACTGGCTAAGATGCTTCTTATTTTATTTATAACATTCAAATAAAAAAACTATTTCAATAATAGAAATAAAAAATCAGCATTTGTTTTCTTGAAAATCATAAATATTAGCACACTTTTTAAAACTATTTTAAACTTAACAAATGACATTTCCAATAGCAAAGTGTTCCATGTGAAAAATTCTGGAAATGCTCCACTTGATGTAGTTTCTTTGTAATGCTACAGCTATGCTATCTAGCCATTGAAAGTAATTTTATTTTATTTATTACAATATTATCCATGAGATCCACCCATATACCTTGTAGTTCCACACAGTCTTGAAACAAAGCACAAGTAGTGGATAGATGAGAACAGGAACATTATCCATAGCCATCTCTATCCAAAAATCTCCATTATGTGTTCATTCAATCCACAGTCTGAGGATTCTTAACAGGATTAACAATGTGGCTCATATTGTCAGCATGTACTGTCAAACAAACAATTTTTACCAGTAAAACAAATTATTCTATGAGTTAAATGCATAACATTGAGTATTTTTCTGAGTTCAGCACTGTAGGTAAGAGAAATGCATACCTATTTGGGAAGGCAGGGATGAATACAGGATTCTTCATGTAATCAGAAGCTGCAATATGTTCTTCTGTACATGTCATTGAATCCAGAAAATAAGTGTAAGCTTTTGTTAAGAGCTACTGAAATATACTGGCAGATTTCTGACATAAGCAGTTGTGGTCATCTGAACTCAAGTGAAGCAAGACAGTTGTGTAGGAGATACACAACTGTTTATCAGGTAGCTGATAAACCACAAATGTGTATTACATGATATCTGTTGTCATTCTTTTAAAGAAAATAATTAGACAATTTTGTATATCAAGCTTTAGAAAAAAAAAAAGTGCAAAATTATAATGGCTAAGTCCTCTTTATAAAATAAACACTGACTTGTACTTTTGTGATTTATTCTGTTTTTGCTATGGTAAAGACATACTGATTTTTTTAAATGGAAGTATAAAACCATTGTCTGGATAAAATCTTTCAGCAACATGCTCTCCTGGCAAAATATCATATAAGTAAAATTCAGTTTTGGGTTTTGAATGCCTTTTTTTTTTTGATTGAAAAAGTTTTAAAATAAGGAGGAGGGGTGTATTTTTTAAGATCAAAATGCTGTTTCATGCATCTGGGAAAAATTATTATCAAAAGTAAGTGGTCTGACTAGCATGTAGAAGAAAATTTTGCATCTAAGAAATATCTATAACATTACAATGAGAATAAACAGTATAGAATTGCACCAATAGCTGACAAACAGGAACTGCTTTACCATTGGTTATGGGCCTCAAATTCTATGTCAATGGTCTAAATACTAATGAGGTAGCCTGGTCTTCTGCTGAACACAGGGAATGAAAATACAAGCAGGATAAACAGAGTAAGTATCCCCTGTCAGATCAATATGGATAAAGTGACATGTCAGATGCATACCACTGTAATTCTGGCTAGTCAGCTATTGTGATTCACTCTCATGCTGACTCAGTCCTTCACAGTGAAATACTGCCTCCCTCCCACTCCACTAGAGCTTGCCAAATCCCATTAGGAAATGTATAGCAATTAAGTTTAAATAACGCCTTGCTATCCCACTCTGCCCAGAAGGAACTCCAGAATGTCTCTGAAGTCAGCTAGAAAGGAAGCCTCTCAGTCCAGTTCCAGCAGAAATGCTTAATATCTCTGAGTAAGAAGATCTGGGCTGATCCCTCCAGGAAAGTGAGCCAGGAAGCCAGGGTGACTCTTACACAGGCCAGGCAGGAGCAGCACTGAGTGGGAGCAGCCCTGTCGCACCTCAGCCAGGCGAGCAAAGAAGGACGGTGACACCAGCAGGTTCTATCAACAGCACAAGGAGCATCAGGCTAATGCCAGCTAAGATCAGCCCAGAAAACTAAAGAAACAACTCATAAATAGCTATGTCTGAGCTGAAGTGGAGCTCCTGGGCCCACATGTTTCAGATCAATTGCTGTATTGATGTCTAAGATTTAGCGTTACTGATTAATTTGCCCCTATCATTTCATAAAACCAGTCTTTTGTTTTGACAGATTTGTTGTGAAACAACAATCTCCTGTGCAAATTTGAAACAAATGTCCTCTATAGTTTCTTGTCCTCAGGAGAAAAAAAAAATCAAGATTTATATTAATTAGGAAATGTATTTTTCTCAAATAGAAAGGCTCTAGCTACCAAGGCTCACCTTTTCAATGGAAAAACCCCAAACAAACCATTGCTATATCTGCCATAATATTTCACCTGAAATAGCCAGCAATAGAAGCCTTACTGCACAGGCAGATCACAAAAGGTCTTCTGCTGCAGAAGTGCAGTGAAAGGTAGCAGATCAGACACCCTTTAGTTTACCCTGACTGGCACTGGGCAGCAAAGGGCAATAGAGACAGAGGAATGCCATGAGCGGTCTCAGAAAGGAGCATGAAGACTAGCAAGCATTATGAATATCATCAGTAAACACCACTACTTAAAAAACCCCACTGTCTGCCACAAGCTGAATGTTCACTTGTCTTCTGCACAGACAGACCTAGAGCACAACAAGATTTGTGGGTGCTGGGTTTTTTGTAACTACTTGTGGAACAATTTTGATTACACTCTCCTCAGTATCTTGGCATCTGGATATGCAACCGCTTCGTAGGGTGTCTGAAAACATTTGGCTTTAGCCTGTGACTCATCATGCACTTTAGGTGCCTGTTTATTAATCAAGAATCACACACCCTGCTGTGTGTTATAATTTTCAAGGAAGCAACAGAACCATTAGTGTTCAGTGTTTCTTGTTTTATATCTCACATCCAAGTCAGAATTAACCAACACACCTGAGATGTAATTACTCTAAGCACCAGCCCATTTCAGTCTGTCATGCAGTTCAGCCTTTCCCTGACATTCTAGGTTCTCACAGACAGGTCCTAAGAATTTCTATAAGCACTTCAGCATTATGGCCTATGTGTTCATATTCATATTTGTATGTTTTAATAACAAATAACTTATTTTTTTTAATCTTTCTGTAATCAAAGTAAATTTTGGAGGAAAACAAAAGTAATATTTAATGTTTTAAAAAGGCATATATTCCAGATATGTTTCTAAATTACTCACACACAGATTTCCTACTATAACTGTGGAATTAAAGTATCACAAAAATGAGATCAAATACCAGAAGTAAAAATAGTTCCTATTTTAAAGTTCTGAGGTCTTTTTAAATAATTGAACTTTGTGGTTATAATGCTGACTTTTCCTGGTCAATTAGAAGTTTTCTACTTACTTTAATGGAAACAAAAATTATGGAAGCCTCATCAGACATACTTGTCATCAAGTTGCCTGATTAATAGACATGGAAAATTGCTGGAACTTTGGAAATATGTATATTTTTTAAAGATAAATCTTCTTAGCAATTAGTACTTCATACTAAAATGAAAGTTTGATGGCAGCCATTCTGAAATCAAATTGTTCAACTGTATTTTTTGCTCCCACTCCGCTCTCAGTCTTGCTGATCTTCTACCATTTGATATTGTCCCTCTGCAATTTAAGACAGCCTAAACTTCCAATAGCTCCCAATACAACAGTCAAAGCAATGAGTAAAAGTAAAATGGCAATGAGGGAAAAAAAGAATAAAAAGGAGTTATGATAAGGGAGTTAGGTGATATTTCAAATCACCAGTATTAAATCTCTTGGGAATCTACCTGTATCTTGATGGATCATGAAACACCAGAAATTAGAGTAATCAGTGATGCACATTTCACAAAAATAACAGAATCAGTTTGGCCAAACAGGAACTAAAGAGGTAGAATAAATGTACTTTAAAAACACCCCAAACACAAATAATAGGCCTTATGTTTACACTGAGGTAAAATTATGTCAGTGCTTTCTGATGCTGACTACCTGATTCATGTCTCCAGCATTAATAAAGTTGATATATTTTACTGATGGCAATGACTGTCTAACAGATCAAAAGTCAGTGTAGATTTAGTGCCATAATGTCTTCATATTTTTAAATGAAAGACTCAGAAGCTTCCTTGTTCTGGACCACTACGAGCAAATAACAAATTATTCTTCCATTGTTTTTAGAAGAAAAGGAGTAAGATTAGGCTCTAAAGGACTCTTATATTTGCAGGTTATATTGACACATAAACAAGTTTTCCAGCATAACCCAAAGACTATGGAGGTAAACTTTTTCTTATTTAGGGATAAAAAGCAATTAAAAATGTATTACTATATAGTGCCATTTTGTTTCCTCAAAAAGGAACATTAGGTTCCTCACCTAACTCAAAAAGGTGCATTAATTGCAAATCACAATTGAACCAACTTCCTGGAAGTGCTTATTCCACAGGTAATTAAAGCTATTGCAGAATTAATGTTTTTCACTTTGTCAGGAAGGTGCTAACTGTGAAATCAGAAGCATCCTACAGGTTAGGTGAGAAATCAAATTCCTCTTAACACTCACACAAGAAAAGGGAATCAGAGAAATTGCAAAAGGAAGCACTACAAACTGGTTTATGCAGGGAAACAAAGAAATTCCAAGGACCAAGACAATTCAAAAGCCTTTAGGAAACACTCTGAAATAAAATATATTTTGATTTTCATTGTATTTGTGTTAAGATAGCATGACTCAATGATCCTTTTTTTACATGTTTTATCATAAACCAGAGAGAGGTGCAAATTGCATTTTTTTTACAAAAGCTTCCTGAGAATGTTAGCACACTTTAAAAAAGTATACTGTGTAAAGCACTTCTATATGAAAACATATAATGGGAAAATTTACATGGACTTGTTACTTAAGTTTATGACCTTTTCTTGTCATGAAATATTAATAAAAAATTTTATGGACTATTTTCATTTATAGTTACCTTACTTTGATTAGGATTTCCTCTGAGGCAATACTCTGAAAATACTGTTTATTATGTATATTTTGAATATATAATCTGGGGTGGTAAACCTCATACATTTCTCCAGAGACATGTGTAAGCCATAAATTAGAATGGTGTTGCTTCTTAGTTCTTCCTTTTTAATGTTTTTTGATATAATTTTCCCATTCTAAGTTGGAACAAAAAACTGATAAGTTTCAGATGTTTCTTACTAAATAATAACTGGAGGGAACAAAGTAAAAAGAGGTCAATCAGAATTTCATCTTACATATTCAAAATTTGTCATGATAATATATGCTGTACCAGTATTAGTAACGCATTTCCAGAATGAAAAGTTGTTTTTAAGTCAAGCATTTAACTTTTATTTTCCAAGTTGAAAAGCACGATATTTCATTATTATCAAATGTTTGTTAAAAAAATTAAAAGTCTTTTGAAGCAGATTTAGAAATGGTTCCAGCTAATGCAAACCAGACTTTTCCAAAAAATATAATAAAAATCTTCCTTTTATAATTTTAGGTAGAAAATATCAAATATATTTTGTAAAATAAAAATTTGTCTGTTCTTTGGGCTTTCCCTAGGGTTCTCATTTTGATTTGATATCTGTCACCCTTTGCAATTTGTACTGGTACACTAAACAAAACCTGGTTATCAGCACTGGTGACTTTTGGATTAATGAAATCATACACCAGTATTTGGTTATCTTTAAAGTAGAAATAATCCAAAGAAACTAAGGACATGAAAAATACATTTTTTTTATCTTTGTTGGTTTGGGGTGTTTGGGTTTTCATGTATTTTTCATCCTTAGGAAAACTATCTCCAAATGACAAAAATATTTTCTCCTCCAATACATTGAAAAGAAATCCTTTAATCTTGAAAAAACCCTAATGGAAAATCCATTAACTTCTACATGTTTTAAAATAAAATAATTACAATAATTAAAATATAAGAAACAGGAGTGTGCTTAACAAAAATGTGTGGTATACCCTTTCACCTTGTCTGCCTCACAAATTTTTCTGGTCATGGTTTCAATAATGATATTTTACTAGCTTACCTCATTTGATTCTTTTGAACAGTAGCTGAAAATATGTGCCAAGTATTTTTGGCTACAAGCAATATCTCTGCTACTCTGATCTTTCATGCATTCTAGGCAATGGCACTTTTCTAGCTGATCACCCTCTGTTCTTTTGGTGTATTCTGCATCTGGGGTACTCACAACAAGTTTGCTGCATTTCAAGTATACTCAGAGTTATCTCAGAATTGAAGCTGATTAGACAGAACAGTGACACAGGAAAACATATTCTCCTCCAGCACAGTTCTGAGGCTGACTAAGCCTTTGGAATCTCTCCCCACATCTGGAGTAACTACTTTCTTACATGTTTTATGCAAAATAATTCCATCTAAACATTTACCTTCTCAAGAATTCTTGAAAAACCTTGCACTCAGCTTTGATGAAAAATTCAGTGAACTAATACTTAGGATAAAGTTTGAGTTTTTGGCAGTATCTTCTGAAAAAAACACAATTTCTAGAAAAGACTGAAGAAAAAGGCAAACTGCTTATTCTCTGTAGAGACAATATATTAATCATTGTTGTCACGAAAAAAAAACATTTTTAATTACAAAGATAGAAGAAATGCTAAATGAACACCTGAACGCCTGACTTAAAGGTTTGTTGTTTGTTTTTTTTTTCCTAATTAGATCTATAAAAGAAGAAATTTCCTGTTTTGTCTTCCATTCTGATTTAGTAGGTTAAAGCACTTTGGTATGAAGTGTTTCACTGTCAGTGCTTTTAAAATTTGTAAAAAAAAACAAATTCTTTTGGATCAAGAACCAATGCTTAGTTTGTACATTTACAACCCATGTCAAAACCAGCTAAAATCATCACACAAGTGTTTTACATCAAATTTGTACTGCCTTTTTGTTTCATGAGAATACCAAAATGAGACTGGTCCCATTTTAGCTCTTCTTGAATAAACCTGGAACTTCAGATAGACTTCAAATCTTTATATCTCATATGCTGATGCAGGCTGCCTGCTTGCTGGCATTAGCATTAGCTAAGCATTTCTGGCAGGGTCTAAAATCAATACAAAGCACTGAATGCCTTAATTCGATGTACCGTGCTGGATACATTATGATTGCATCCAAAACTCCACAGGAGGCTGAAGACACTGGCATATCTAAGAAAATGCATTTTGTTATGCTTCTGAACCAAGCAGAAAAATGTAGAAATGTCTTCCTAGACAAATTTGAAAAGTTTGTCAAGTGAGACTTTAACATAATACAGTAAGGTATGATCCATAAACCTCTCTCTGTATCAGAGACTACACTAAGTCATTTGAGGGTAAGTTCCCTATATGAAATTTTACTTTTGTTTTATGAAAAAGGACTGGGATGTCTATGGCAAATATAAACATGTATATGTATCTCTGAAATAAAAGCCAAAATATCTGAATCAGTTTTGACCTCAGATAAACTTTTTGTTAATGGCCTAAATGTACAGCTGCTTAAGGAGCAGAAGCTGCTATTAATACCCTGTAAGGATGGGCATTGCTCTGTGAGGTTCAATGGACTTGTTCCCTTATCACCAACCTCATTAAGTTTTAATTTTATTTATATATGTCATATGTAACCAGCGATAAGATGGATGCTGCCAAAGCACCTAAAAATCAATTCAGAAAGCTTTTAAAGCAGTGTGGAGAGACAGAGAGGGGTTATAAATGGAACTGCTGACAGACCTTATCTCTAGTGTCTTGAATGTTTCTTGGTCATTCTCTAACATGGTTCTTAAAATAAAACTAAAATTCCTATCTCAACTCTTTTAAGAAGAGCTGAAATAGAAGAGGATAATCTGTATTCTAAGCACATTCAAAATATTGCACTTTATTTTTAATGATTTTTGGTAATTTCTACTGTAAAATGACATAGGGGGAAAAAAAAACCCCGTGTGTGCATAACTGTGTAGCAAGGGAGGTTTAACCACTGGAAGATCTTTGTTAAGTCTATATTTCTGAATATTTCTTGGAAAAAAACATGGTGAATAAATTTCTGTAAAATTATCTGCAAAATCTCTCTCTGAACTTGCTGGGAGACATTTCATATCTACATATACATATATACACTATAAATATCACTATACAGCTGAATGAGGAGAAGAATCATGCTGAGTCTGACATTTGGAAACTTCCTACTGAAACTAACTCAATAGCAAAAGATAGACTAAATCAGAAAATCAGTAATACAGAATCTAATATGTAAGAGGGAAGCCTAAGAACATGAAAAAAATGCTTGTAAGTAATACTGACAAAAATAGACTGCATAGAATATATAAACAGTAAAATTTGAAAATTCACCAGCTACAAAAAATAATTAAAGTTAGACCATTGAAACATAGGTTTGTTCTGAACACAAGAAATTTAGTGGGTTTTTTAATCAATTTTCTTTCCAGGTTTAACTGAAGTCTTGACCATTGTAATTAAAGGCTGAGAATGTACGTTCCAAAGTGGACTATATAAATATGTAACAGAATTATAGGTGCCATTATTATAAGCAATTATATTCGAAGTTTTGCTAACTACTAAAGGAGTCCATCTGACAAATTACCCACTATTTTCAGATGATCCACAAACACTAATGGTATACATTTAATTACTCTTCTGAATACTATAAAAATTAATGAAAATAGCAATAAGTTGATAAAACTTACCAATTCTTCTTGATTATCATAGCCATTGAATTCTAGATTTGTACAACTCTTTATATTACTTTTGTCGACTGTGCTTATTTTCAGTGGAGATACAGCACATGAATCTGATGTAACCAACTTAAAAATTAAGCCTTGCATAGATGGCAAAGTATTTCCTCAGGCTAATGCCTAAGTTGAATATTAAGAAGTCATCAGATAGTTCAGTTGGTTGGGGATTTTCAGTTTTGGTGATTTTTTCTTGTGTAATCGAGAAGATTTTTTTTCCCCAGTGCCCAAGTTTTCACCAGCACTAACCATTTCTTAAACCTGTGTGGTGACTGAATAGGAAAGGTCTGGTATTGGCTCTAAGGACAGCTGACAAAGGAATTTGAAACAAAGGGAACCTGTTCCCTAAAGTCATATCTGTTTGTTCTCATAAAATAAATGAGAAACGTAGAGGCTTTAGGATTATTTCATTATGCTATGTCTACCTGTGGAAAGACTTCTGGATAAGGAAAAAATATATAGATTTTTTTCCTCAAGAAGAACAGAAAGGTAAATCCCAATACTTATTTTATTTTTTTACTGTAAGACACAGCAATGTTGGAAGTTTTGTGGGGTTTTCTGATGTACACATATTTTTAGCTTATTTTTACTATATGCTTCTCCAATAAGTTTCTGCTATAAAGAATATAAATATTGTATTAATGTTATTATGATTTTGTTAATTTTTAATTGAGTAAAGTCCTGTAGTGGCAAAAAAGACAAGCAAGATAATTTCAAGCAAATTAAATTTTAGTTACTCCTCAGGTAAATTTTCCAGAAATCAACACAAAATGTTGGTTGACAGCTTCTCCTGTAATAATCTAGATATATTTTAGTATGAGTTATCTTACCCTTAAATATGGAAATACATTTCTCTTTGTCAAAGCTCTGCAAGGAGGAAAAAACATTTGTTCTGATTCTTACCTTTCTAAGGTCTACATTTACCTCAAGGTGATATATATCAACTACTAAAAAGCAGGAATTACCTCAAGGAAGGTGGTTTTTAAAGTGATAGATCACTCTTAAAGTGACCATAATTAAAAGAGTCTAGATTATTGAATGTGTTTAAACCAGAAAACTGACAATGATTTTTGAAGACAGGGACATTTCTTATGCTCATTACTAAAAAGAAAACTTGTTTGGATTTTTCTTTTTTTTTTTTTTTTTTTTTTTTTAATTTGTGCTCTTCTCTACAATGGATAACAATGTGCAAACTGACAAAAAGGGCTTTGGACTTTAATGTTCATAGGCTGTATCACACTGACTTTTTATTATTTTCCCTTAAATGCATGGATGACAACTAGAGTCTTTGTTAATGTTAATTGAAGAAAAGGTCTTCTTTCAGTATTTTTGCAAGTACTGAGCAGACAGGTTTTTCTTAAAGAGCCACAACACGTGCAAAACTCTGAATCAAGTAAAACAATGTAAAATCCTTAGATTAACTACAGTAAGTCCTGAATTCATATAGTCACACTTCTTTAAACTTTATGAAATCAGTCATGCTCCACTTCCAGCAGGCAAAAGTAACACAGTACTTAAAAAAAACAGATGTGGTTTTGGGGCTGGTTCATTTAAAAAAGCCTATTCCTGTCATTGTAAATATGTGTCTCAGAGTCAGAAAACTTACTTCATATAAAAGCTGATAATACAGAAACTTTTAGGGACTGTTCTGTAAATATCGTGTGAAATAGCAAATTGTAAAAGATGGAAAAACAAACAAAACTATTTTCAAAAAAAAAAAAAAAACCACAAATTATTTCAACCTAACAATGAAGAAAACTTAGAAATCAGAAAGATTTCTAAATTTACAGATAAAATTATAAAATAGTTTATTTCAACTAAGAAGAATCAGGGAAAACAATAGTTTTAAGATAGCATTTGGTGTCTTTGGTAAATGGGATTGTATGTTGGGCTTCATAAAAAGGGACTTGATTTGGTGGCACAATATATTTTTTTTCCAGTCCCATTTCTTATGTACGTGAACTGAATTGCCTTTTACAATGAGGAATTGTCATAACAAATCCCCTTACTCTTAAGTAAGCTGTAAAACTCTGTTTGAAAGCTCTGGTTTCATTTTATACTCCAGACCCTCTACAGACATCCTCAAGGATATTCTTCTGTGCCAGGAAGGAAGCTAAAAGATACAATCACTCCAGAGATTCTTGTCATTCCAGATCAGTGACTGGAGTGAAATGGCACCAGCATTTTTTCTTTTATCATCAGTTTCTGCACAGTTTATTATTAATTTTTAATTAGGTTTTGAGAACTGAGATATTTCTTACATTGAAAATCTTATGATGTGACTTTTTATGTAGACAGACTGGAACTATTACTGCAAAAATTATGAGAATTGTACTTCTGCTTTTATGTTGTGAATCCTAATGCTTGATAATTTAATGATCAGCTTTTCATTCTGTAAGAGTTGAATTTCATGAGCGCTTTTCCATGCTCAGTGGTGAACCATACATTTGTAAAACTGTCTCAGCTAATTAGTACAATATATCCACTTATGTGCACAAATGTCTGATAACAGTGTGGTAATGGCCTGCACAAAAGTAGTCTTCCAAATTGTTCAGGGATCTCTGATATCATGTAATAAAAATCTGAATGAGCAAATTAAAATATTTTAACTGTTGATTATTTTGGTGCTTAAATTGTTTTCAGAGTTTACAATAAATTCTGAGTTTTAGCACAGAATAATAGTATTCTAACTGTTTAGGTATTCCTTTGCCCTGACAGTGCAGATTGAACACATATGTCATTGACAATTTAAAAAAAAAAAACACAACACCAAAACACACACACACTCAGCCAAAAGCCTATTGCAGAAATATTTTTCTGTTATAGTTCTTGCTTCCTAGATGGACAGATTTCTACTAAGAGAAGAACAGAAAAACCAAAGACAAAGGTTTCCTCAGTCAAACAACCTAAAATTCATCATGTAATTCACCATTAATCTGAGTTTGGTACTAGAGTATGGGTAATAAAGGAAAGTTTTTACTGAGATCAAGGCAGAGGTGAAAAGGAAAAATAAAAGGCAAGAGGGATAATAAATTTAATCATCTGATGCTGAGAGACTCAGGGCCCAAATCTTCCAATTAAATCAATAGGTTATAAGTCAGGAGAGAATTTAGCCTGGAAATGTCAAATCAGAATGCCAATGTGATCTGAGTACCTGGCTCTTTCAAAAATTCAAGAATTCTCAGGGACAAATCATAAGAAGTTGCATAACTTTTCATGGGCAAATCCTACCTTCTATAGTGGAAAGGCTGGTGTGGAACAGCATGATAACATCACAGCATGATGAGAACAGAGTATTTCCTAAACCTTCAGATTAACCACTTTCAACAAAAAAGAAATCAAACTTAATATGATCCACAAATTATACTTTAAAGGATATGAGATCTGAGCATCACCTACACTAAATTAGTTAGAGTCTAATAACTTCAAATAGCCATTTATGTCAAATGAAAATCTTATCCACAAACTCTGCCCATCCAGGAGGCTTGTGTCAGGTTTGTAGTGACCACGAACTTCCAGTTGCTGTCTGTATTACCCAGTGAATCACAGCATGATTTGAGTCAGCAGGACCCCTGGTCCATCCTCCTGCCACAAACTGAGACGTCTCAAAAGCAGTAGGTTCAAGGCCTTGACTAGTTCAGTTTCCAAGAATGGAGTTTCCATAACTTCTCTGGGCAACCTCTTGTACTCTTTGGTGAACTTCATGATGAAATATTCCTTCCCAATATCTGATTAAAATTCCTCTGGTTGCAGCTTGTGAGACATGTCCCTTTTCTTGTTAATGACTCCTCTGAGAAAAGTCCAGCTCAACCACCCGCGAGAACCTTGAGTACCTTTATCTTATGATCACACATAAAATGCATACAGACCCTCACAATATGCATGTATTGGTCTTTGATATCTTCCACAAAGTTTTTCTATCAGAATGATTTCTCTTAACATGCATAAGACTAACATAAAATCCTACAAAGACTTGTGAACATGAAAAAATTCCCCTGCTTAAGCACTACATTCACCTCTAAGGGATGAATAGCAAGGCTTAATAAATATCTCTGAAGGACAGTAGCTTCATTCTATCATATAATTTTCAATTTAATTACAAATTTTACAATATTGGTAAAGTGTAGAGTATGATTTAGGAAAATTTTACTATGAACATAAATTGTAGTATTATGGGGAAAAAACGATAGGAAACTAATCAATGGACACAATTACAATATAGAAAAAAATGCAAATTTCTGGAGTAGTTTATTATTTTAATCAGTTATTAATTTTGCTTGACATCATTGCATGTGGAAATATTAAATAATACTAGGCGAGGCTGACTGATCTATTAAACATAATGAAAAGCAGCTGGTAACAATCAAAGCATAGGCAGAAAGGTCATTGAAAAAATGAGACCATTTTTCTCAATATATAACAAACTGGCATCTTGACTCAATGATAGAGTAGAGAGATTTTTGTGCAAAAATGCTGATGTGAGTTGTGGTCAGCACTTGTCTGTACAATTTACATTGAGATTTGTGACACCTGCAGATGCCCTCAAACTCGATTCCCCTCTTTATAGAGGGCTGCAGAGCTGCTGGCAAAGCATTCTTTTTCAAGGGACTTTTCCTCTGGAATGCTCTTCCTTGCCAAGGTCTAAAATAGCCATAAACTGTTGGCATTCTGGGTATGCTCCAAGGTCCATCTGTGTGAGCTGACTGAGGCAGTAATGGGTGGGATATCTCGTGGGAAGGTGTGATGGAGGTGCACAGGTCTTATGACTAGGAATTATATGGGGTGTTAGAGAGTGGGAGGACAGAAGACTGCTGCTTTTTTTGGAAGCTTTATTTATTGCAGTCTCTACATTATGTTTGAAATTACATGCCAAGGTTGCTCAAAGTCTTAGGTGTCCTCTGGAGTGCTTATTTTGGATTAAAATCTAAATGAATGCTAATTCTATTCCTAGTGTTAATGATTCATTTTGTTTTCCAAATTTTTCAGAGACTTTCCATAAATTTAAATCTGAGCAGCAGACTGTTATTTTTCAGAATACATACACAATTAAATTAGTATGACTTTTTAAAGACTAAGATACTATGCAGAGTAAGAATGCAAGAATCAACCCAAATGATTTTGACAGTTAGAGCATGATGGTTTACAGCAACATTTTCTGTTAAAATGCCCATGTTACACAAAATGTGTTACAATGGTAGCACTGGTTTGTTGTCAAGGGGTAAAAAAAGCCCCAAAAGTAATGATTCTGGTTAAAAATAAATAAACAGGGAATTTTACACATTCCAGAGTTTAATTAGATTAAATATCTCTAAGACTATTTTGATAACAATAGCCCCTTTATAACAAGGAAAATACAAAAAAGAAAATGAGTATCTATTGATTTCAATTTCAAAAGCATTCACATTTTCCTGTATTGAGCTCTATGACAAAAATGCAAAGCTAATGTCATTTTAATCACTGATCTTTAAGTAGCCCTTATATAGGTAGTCTACCCTAGCATCTGTTTACAAGACTAGCCAAAGACCTACATATAAACTCAATTTAGCAGAACTCAGTAATAAAGATTTGCAGGTAACCAATATTAAAAAAACAAAAAAACAAACCAAACTGGTTTCTTACTGCATCTTTATAAGAATAGCCTTTTTATTTATAAGAATTGATTCTTTATTCATAGCTATTTGAGAGATTTCATGCAAAATCTTTCTGTTTTAACTGCAAGAATCCCCTGAAATTCAGATTTTAGCACTGTCCCATACTAGACATAAAAGATTATTCACATCTTATATATTCTTTTTGAGACTAAGTACATGATTAAACATTGTTTTCACTGGTAACAGTAGGAATAGTAAACTGGGAAGAGTGATGCTCCTAAAATCTTCCAATTTTTCTTAGTACTTAATCATCAAAAAAAAAAAAAAAAAAAATCCAGCAGCTGATAACCATGGTAAATCATCTACAGTAACTCTTTCCAAGTATAGTACATTCAGATAAAAATTTACTAAACTCAGTACCATAAAACACTAAGGTTGATCACACATGTGTTTCCTTTTTTTTTTTTTACTTTTAGCGGAATGGGAAAAAAAAATTAGTGAAAAACTCATATTCAAAGTATTTTAGTAGTAGATCTGGTTAATAAAATATATTACTTTATTGGCTGTTCCTCCTTTTCCATCTTTTCATAAATTTCTCAGTTCTTCAATTTTAATTTTTTTAAGAAGGAATTAAATAAAATTTGAATTGTCAACTCTTAAAAGGCCTTAATTTCTGCTACTTATTGGGTGCAATTCATTGAAAAATTTGTTTGAAGAAACTTTCATTTTAATTATTAAACTACAAATAATTAGAAAATACTTCAAGTTTAAAGAAAAGTTAGAGGATCAAACAAAGAATTTTTTTGATAGATGCTCAATTTTTGTTTTATTTTCACTATTCTTATTCAGTTATAGACTGCTGAGAACAATTAGTAATTTCAGATAACACTGATGCACCAATAATATCTCATTGTAACAGATCACATGTTGCAGTCACATAACATATTTTAAAGAAAATATAAAAATTTGAAAGTTTCACAATAGAAATTTATCTCAAAGTAAATTCTAAGATGTCTTAATTTAAAAAAATTGTTTTAATTCCCTGCAAATTTTATGTTACTATTGCTGCATTCTGGCTTTCTAAATATTAAATGCTTATTCTTTCAAAACCTACAGAAAGCCTCAACAGAAAGCACATTCTGGTGGAACAAACAAAAATTTACACATTTTCAAAGTTATCTAGCTATTCATACTGTTAAGTAAATTGATTATCAGTATTCAAAAACTATGCATGGTAATGAATAAGCTCATGATAAATACCCTCCCCTTCTCTACATTCCTGTGTCTCCTTGACACAGTCTAACATGAAACCAGGCAGCCCCACAATGACTCTCATGCCCTTGTAGGAAGCTATAAAAGCATAACTTTTCATTGCAGACAGCCACCAGCAACAACAGCTCTTCAATTATGTCTAAATCCACTCAATCAAGATGAATTTAAAGTCTTCTTTGGGATTTTTCCCCCTTTTATTTTTTTTCTGCACATCTTTCTTTATGACAAAATTGATCATGCTGCTCAAACAATGCTATAGACTCCCACTGGAAATTCCCAAAACATCAGAAAGCAAAAGAAGGCTTTCCTCTCTGATTCCCTGTACCTGCTCTATAGGTTGCACTGAATTGTTGTTTCCACACCTTAAAGATCTTAATTTTATGTCAAGTGGCCAAGAACATTCCAGAGTGCTGAGGCAGACAAACCCTCTGTGCCTGAGGTATGTCAGATACAATCAGCCTCAAGAAGCACTGAAGTAAAACACCAAGACCTTTTGAGGCTTATTCAAAAAGAGAGTCATTAGAACAGACACATTAATCAGGCTGGCATGATTAGCAGTGGTGTAAGCAGACATGACAACACAGGAATGCCACAATTTACCCCTCACTCTTGTCACCTGCAGAAACAAGGTACAGCTCTCACAGGACACTGTGAATTCTAATTCATGCTGTGGAGAGACAACTATGTCTGATGTCTATCTGAGGGTTGGTCAAGACTTCACTACAAAAAAAATTCCACACTTCCACTGTAGTATTTACAGATCCATACATCCATTATTCACACTACACAAGCAAAAGCTGCATGTACACAATAATAGGATATTCCAGCTGAGGTAGCACTGAGATAAGAAAAGGCTGTCTGACAGCAAGTTTGAGGTCATTCTTTTAAAATCACTATTATGGAATGTTAGGGTTTTTTCATAAGGCCCATGGATCACCTGAACAACTATACATCTGTACAAATGTAATAAAACAACCCTGATCCTCCCAACAAATTAAATAAATCCAAGGATAATAGTACAGACAAATAGCTGAAACAATAGGCACTTTTATAAATCAGATTTTACAGAGCACATTTTACTGAGGAGAGAGCAAAACAGAAATGACATGTCTTTTGCATGACACACTGTATTCTATATTTCTTGGTTTTAATGTTCACCTTTGATATGCTGTAAGAAAAAGAAATAAGAGCTATTAAAATGATTCCTTTGCATGTTGAGTGACTTCAAAACACGGTGAAAAGCACTTTAATAAACAATCTTTTTTTGCTTTGCTGACTCCCATGCTGGAGTGAACCAGGGCCAAGACTGGCAATCATAGATTTCTTTGCTGCTGAACACTCTGCAAAAGACAAGCCAATTATGCTCTGGCCTCTCTCTTCTGTCAATAACTCAGCTTTACTAGCACTCCCATTCTTCTGCATTTTCTTTCATAAAACATGATGCTGAAAAGTTGTGGAGAAAAAATGTGGAAAGGGTTTTGTATACAAAAAAGTATTACAAAAATCTGGGTTTCTAAATACCCCTGTGCTTCTTCCTTGGTACTTACAAATTAAATAAAACTGCAAATTGAAATGTGTAAGCTGTTTGTTTGTTAGTTTGTTTAACATAAAACAAATTACATACTTTAAATTCAAATGCATGTAAGTATGCAGATTATGCACATATACACATTGCTGCACTTTTTTTTCATTTTATGAATGCATTCTCTAAAGGCAGAAGTTCCTTATTTTTAGGACTAGAAATAATTAATGGTTTCAGAACAATAGCATCTTCCTCACTCAAGCCATAAATCTGCTTCTTATTAGATGATTTGTACCTTATTTCATGTACAATAAGAACCCAAATATTTAGGATAAAAATTATTTACAAAGAGCATCTCTTAAAAAATAATCATTTTCTGGGTTAGATATCAGTAATTAGTACACATCTCATGTTGCTTCCTATATAAGTGCCATTCAATTTATTTACTCCTAATGAAAGATATAGCTCAGCAGAAATTAACCTGTAAAAGGTGAAAATTATGAATAGAAACTATCTACACAAAAAAAAATAGGAAATTAAAGGAAATACTTCCATTATCAGGATTTCTTTTTTGAAAGCATAGACAATGTACACACTGCAGACACATCCAGAATGCAGGAATATCTAATTTCAAGTCGTGAGCTACTTAAAATTCTAAAGCTTCAAGTGGAAATTATGCAGAGAATTGCAAGGTGTGAAACAGACTGTTAATCTATTATGTAAATGATGCAATATTTAGGGTAATGTAGAAAAGTATCTCCTGCTTAGATCTTATTGTTCTGAGTTTCCTAAAAATATGAAGAACATCACAATGTCTGCTTCACACTTCTTGGGCAGAAGGGCAAATTTTCCTTTCTGGAAGGTCAATACAGCTAAATACAAAAAGAAAATAATGGATTGAAGAGTTGAACCCCCATAGCATTCAGAAAATTTAAATGGAAAATTTTCTTGCTAATTCTAAATGTGGCATTACAAGCCTATCTGAAAATTTTGCCTGTAATTGATGGGGGTTTATAAACCTTTGGTTAGAGATGCATCTGTACAGGAGAATTTTGTGTAGATGAATGTCACTACTACTCATGTTAGTATGAGAATATTAAACAATTGAATGTACTAGAAAGCAAAGTAGATTCTCTTGTGTAGAAAAATTTTTATACAATTCTCATTTTATTTTTTCATATGTAGCAGATGCTGAAGATAAAACTCATCTAACTAACAGTTAGACTAGAAATTTCTTTAATTGCTAGTTTTAATAAAATTATTTAAATAACTAAAATTTTACTGGATTTATCATTCCTTGTTTCCAAATTCTACCTTCCTGATCCTGGACTTTTTTACCCCTGTAGAACTATAAGTATAATTTAAACAAAAAAAACAACAAAACAAAAAGGCAGAACCTTCCAACCATCATCACATCATCTAAATGGGTAGACATACAAAAACCATCTATTAGCCTGTGTATATATATGATTATGCATATATCTATATATCTATATCCTATAAATAACTTAGCATCAGTGGAGCAACTGTCACACCAGGAAGTATGTGAAACCCAGAGCAAAATGAAATACAGAAAGTCCATTTTTTTCAGCTTTTGTTATGTCTTGTATTTAAAAAATAAAAAGAAGAAACATAATTAATAAATATAGTGTTAGATATTAATGTGCACATTTAAGTAGCAATGGTAAATTTCTATGAAGTGTTTTACTCTGGAAAAAAATTTTTGTTTTCTTATCAGAACTAGAGAAATTTAGCAGATGACTGAGTGAAGGCAGAAAAGGAGTTGTCAGTTAGTAATTAAGTTTGAGAATATCCAATGCATCCTCCTTCTCCAGGAAGACTGTGCTTTAGCAATCTGAGGAGACTATATGTAGGACTACTGGACCTGTGAATAGTAACATAGAGCTGGAGCTAAAATATTCATTTCTATGTAAGACAAGACTTGTCAACCATTTCTGACTCAGGTGAATCTACTTTTATCCCAGGAACAAGTTAAAACACTGTGTACTGTCAGCTTTGCAGAAATAACTGGGGGCACTTAGAGTTCCATTGGAGTTCCCTGACTTGGACAGTCCTCTGTGCTTGGGTCATGCCAGATCCATGTACTTACATATTCACTACGTGCAAACTGACTACAAATATTATTCCTAGTTCCAGTTCCAAAAGTTTTTCTGATACTACAGCTTTTGTCCCTGTCTTCCCTTCAGTGAAGGTAGGACTTGAAGCCCCTCTGATTTAGGCCCTTAGGACCAGTGTTGGTTCCTAAAATATCTTGATAAAGTATTTCTCTCTAGTGGTTCAATATGGTGAACATATTTCACTGCTTTTCCCAATGAAAGAAATAATTTGAGACCTAAAACACAATACATGCCCACCTTCTGGGCTTTCACTAGGCTCCACTAATGCAGAGTTGAATCTTTCTTCAGCTTTGGTCTACAGATAACTGATAGTTCAGGGAGCAGCAGTCTACTAAACAGGTGCAGTGAAAAATAAATAAATAAATCCAGACACATATCCTCCTACACACTTGGAAGGCATGAGTTGGTAGCTGCCAGAAAGTATTATGGGAAAGCAGGCCCAGCTTCTGTTGGTGCCTCCCTGCAGGCAGCTAGCTCCATTTTAGTGCATGTTCACAGCAATACAAGTTCAAGAGACTTGCTCATACAGACTCTGGATCTACATAATTATTTTCTGTAAAGGTTATCAAATCCTAGCTGATACAAAAAGGCTTTTCAAGTATATTGCACACAGTGTTTGCATATACAATCCTTGAGTTTATTGGCCTTTTTCATGAACTTCAGCAGTAATAGTTTCTAGATCTCATGCTGTGCCATGGGTGTAGGACCTTACAGACTATACCAATATGCCCTTTTGACCAAGAGACACACGACAGATATTCAGTGGTCAAAGAGGAGGCTGATATTTCACAGGTAGGCAGTAACAACAGTGTCAGAATCTTTCTTGGAAGCTCCTGTGCAGAATGGAACTTTCTGATCATCAGGGTGATCCCAGAATAGTTGTTAATGTCATTTTAATGAGAAGTTGCTGATCAACTGTCTTGATTCAGACTACCCTGATTCAGTACAGGTCTCCCACCCCTGACATGAGTCCTATGAGAAAGCCACGTTTGAATTAGTTTAAGCTGTATATTCCACAGCTGCAGTTCACATAGTCTTGCTGTCAACCTTAATTCCATAACCCAGTCATGTTAAGCATGGCTAACTTAATTTCACCCTAATTTCAGCTTGATTTAGATGTGAATATGGGATTCAGGGTCTCTCTTTGAGACATACTCTATATCCAGAAGAATAGAGACAATAATAAATAGGTTGAATTTTTGGGGGTTCTTTTAACTTTAAGTGTAATATAAAGCAGTTAATAGTTCTAGTTCTGTGGTTTCCACAAGAAGCAAATCAGCTTTCAGGAAAAATTAGGGAAATAAGTCTTGATAAGGCTCTGACATCAGAAACACAGTGTGAAGAAACGTACATTGTTTCATCAGATAATCTTCACATGCAAAATGGGATGGCAGAAAACAAATGCAATTAATTATCTTTTATAATTCAGAAAATCTCTGAAATAGAACTTGTTTACTTTTTAGATACAAAAATCTGTGGTGAAAATGTCTTTAAACATTGTCAAATCCTATGAAGACCTATTCAAACTGGTCCATTTCTTGGCTTCAGACACTTCCTACATAAGCTGCAATGTCATAGCAAGACAGGTGTTCTCCAAAGTGGATATTAATTTTGAAGTGATATATTACACAATATATTTCTCTGTAGCTGATCATCCCATGCAAATGAAGGATATGACTTTTATGAAACAGGCACACAAATTTTAATGTGACAGTGATCTATCTATCTTTCCTTGTGGTGCATGCGGGTTCATGTGTAAAACATGAAGAAACAGCTGGGTGCTAAAGAAAGACAGCCCTGAAGGCTAAAAATGTAAAACATTATACAAAATTTAAGTTAGGAATGTACTGATATGTTTATATGGTAAATTCTTCAAAGGGAGTTTTCCTTATTGCATCTATACAGTGACATTCTTCAGAAACAGAAGGACTGAGTCTGATCACAGGTAAAATTATTAATGCTAGTGGGAGATGTCGATAAGGGAAAGCAACATGCTCTTATAAGCAATGAGTGTAGGAATTACAAAATGGGTCCTTAGGCTTTCACATACAAAAAAGGGCTTAAGAATAGCCCTGTCTGTATGGCATTGTAGTGCTGCAAGAGGCTTTAAGTTCAGCAAGTATTTTACTTATGGAACAACATTTTTTAGAAGTAAAATAGCCAAATGGAAAGCACCCACTTTGTGGGAGCTTAGCTGCCTTCTCTTATGTTCGCTGCAGCAAATCCTACCAGCTCCAAAGAAGCTGAAGCAAGAACATTACACCCACTGGGAGAAGCTCACATCAAAATCTTCTACAATGCTGGAGGTGGTGTCTTGCTAAAAATAAAGGTAACTGTACAATGACATCCTTGAGGTTCTATTGGAATAGGGCTTGAAAGGAAGACAAATATGTCCAAAAAAAAAGTTTATATTCAAATGAATAATGACAATGATGGTGTTTCCATTGAAAAAGCTTACAAATAGGCTGCACATAGGATCTTTTTTGACATGTAAAGAACTTGCACTAGGAAATGCTGAATATGACTTCATTTGTCTTTTGTATCAAAGGCAAAATTAAGTATGAATAATTTCAAAGCTTTTGTTTTCCATTACAATTCTGTACCTTCTAAATGTCTGTGCTATTCTACACCTTATAAGCAATCTTAATGAGGTAAAAATGTTTGTTTTCCATTTTTATGCTTATCACACCTATACAGCATAGCTGATAAAATAATTTTAATAAGTATCCACATTTTCCTTCTCACAAGTTCATCACCAATTAGTGAACTGAAAGGATTTTTCCTAACATTTCTCTTTATCAAACTACTCAGTGCAGCAAGCTAGTGTCGTATTTAAATGTGGAGCAATTTTATTGCAATCTCAGTGGTATCTGCCTGTCAGCAAAAGGGTGGTGTAATGGATTGTAATCATTTTTGCACACAGTAAGGACAGGTCTAGCAGAAAATATTTAATTCTAGGTGATAGCTCCTGCAGAGTCAGTAAAGGGCACATGCTAATAAGGAAGCTTCAGAAAGGCACTGGTGATGACATGCTCCCTGAAAACAGCAAGCTCAGCAGATACAGTGCAGCTAATAGAACCATTACTGCCTCATGTCAAGCTATGAAAAATACCAAAGGACAGAGTCATCACAGTGAAGGAAAAAACAAAGCTCTTGTATATTATAGTTGGAAATGCTTTATAGGCAGAACAATGTTAGGATAACAGTGTTATCAAATGCATGAATAAAAATATGGCAAAAAGCTTGCTCAGTAGAAAGAGCAAATTCCCCATTGTAATTCACTCTATATTCCACATGTTGTAGCTGTACTCATTGTATTAATTTTCACTTTGGAACTCATTTCCCACTAAGGTATCTGCTGTCTTCTGCTGATGGCAGCAAGTTTGCTTTAGCTTTCCTCTTTTAAACTTCAGTTTATGATAGAGTCCACAAGTAAAACACAAAGTACTGCAGAAGAAGATGAATACAAGGCAGAAAAGCATCCAGATGCTTTTAGAGAGAATTAATTTTCCAGACTCTGATTAAAGGCTTCTCTTACCACTGGCAAAGTGTTGATCAGCTTCTCTCCTTCTAAAACTGGGAGTCTGTCCAGAACCACTAAGACTTTGAAATCTTCAGAAGCACTAAGATTACGAAACCTTATAGCATGCCTGTGTTACAGCAAGAAGCACTCTAGCTGGTCACATTATACACAGATAAAAATCTGTTTCCATCTGACATAGCACTTGCAGTTCAAAATTTTGTTTCCCAAAATTTTATCACTAATTCCAGATAGGAATAAAATGCTAAATATAATCAATGAGGTATTGATTACATCATCTAAACACCTACTGCAAAATAAAATTTTAGCAGATATTTTCCTAACGTATTTTTCAAAGAAGCACATAGCTCTGAATTCCCCACAAAAACATGAAGTGTGTCCTAATCTACCAGAGAGAATATTTCATTTGCATATTTGTTGGTTTTAAGGACAAAAAACCATTGAGGTCCCTCTCCCTTATTCCAGTCTGTGAATATGAGTTTGACTCTGAGCTGAGTCACTACTTAAGAAAAAAACAAGCTAACAAATGCCAGACACAAGAGTAGCTATCTAACTTTGCACTCTTTGAAATTGCAATGCTGCTAATGGGATCTTTGTTTTACTACCAAAGGGCTTAATTAGTTGGGATTGTTAGTGAAATGTGTCTAATAAAAAACCTACTAAATCTATGGAGTCTTTCTATTGGCTTCCATTAATGCTGACTTTCAGAACAGTGTTCATTTGATGAGTCAAATCTATAGCACCAAATCTTGGAAATCAAGTTAGAGTGGGTTTCTGAAGTATTAATTTTATGTCCTTAATACTTACCAAAAAATTGACAGCTTTATTATTAAATGAGGAAATGTTTCAAAGTACATTTTTGTATAATTTCCCATTATACTGTTCTCCTAATTTGCTACTTAATACGAGCTGAACATCAGAGGCCAGCTCAGAAACGTCAGAAACCTCATAAATAGTCCTCTGGAACATGCAGTTTATGATCCCCATTCTTCCTCTTCTCTTTACACTATTAATCAAGTGTTCAGTGGGATATCCCTGAATAATGTAACTTTTTGCAGTTCCTGCCCTGCTTCAAACTGTCAAAAACACGGAACCACTACAAGAAATAAGTTAATTAGAAATTATTCTCTGTTCATTAGTGTGTGTCATTCATCATAAAGATTAATTGTATTAGGAAACAATAATTACGCCTGAATCTCATTTATAAGGAAGATGAGGGCAAGTGCATTTTCAAAGAGCTCGGTCACTGGTATTCATGGGCATTCTTTACCACTTAGACATTCTTGAGCTAAGTAAGCCTCAAGTAATTAGTTTCAACCTGACTCAGATTACCAAATTATTGAAATCAAAGGCTTGTGTAGTAAGAAACAACCTATAATTCACTCACTTAATGATTTGAATTGCTATAAAGGTCTCTTTTAGAACTTGAGAGGAGCACTGCAAACCATGGTCACATGAGAAATCTTTTTTTTTTGACATGAATAGACCCATTAAGTCAATGGGGGTCATGTGAACAGAGACTCATGTCAAAAACCACTGATGCTGAGAATGCATTCTTTTGTATTTTCTTTCATTTGTATGGATAAGCAAGGAAGGGTGCATAAGGAGTACTATGTGGAATATTATGCTCTTATTCAGTATTCGAACCATATTTCACAATATCCACAATATTTCACATATTTCACAATATTTCCTATTGAAAAAACTATGACATGCTCTTACTCACTTTATCCTTAAATCTTTAAAGTAGTATTAGAACAGTAGATGCTTTCAGTAGATGCTCCAGACATGATTGTAATAACACAGTAATTAACAGATTCTGTACAGGTTACCATTTCCTCCTTTGAAGTTTCCTATTGAAGTTTTTTCATTGAAAAAAGCTTTATTAAGATTTTGTTAATAAATATTGTTTTCTCAATAATTCTCATGTTTCTACAGGGACTGGTCTATTTTGCATTTTTGAGTAAGGTTATGATCCAGCACAGGTCAGAGAAAAGGAAGGTGTATTAAACAATTTGGTTTTTTTTTCCTTGTTTGTGTCAACTAAAGAGAAAATAGAGAAGCCAGAGAACATTAGAAATATACTGCTCTCCCCATCATTGCCACATCAAATATTCTCTTAATTGGACAGATTTCTGTTATAACTCTGCCATATATACAGGCTAAACAATGTTACTGCCATCTGCCAAAAGGTAGAATTAAGACAGCATGCCTTGTGTACTCCAGCTTGTGGCTCCAGTAAGAAAATAGGAGAGGTTGCCATCTGTTTGTGTTTGTCATTTTCTGCATGTAGATTACATAGCAAGACTGTGGAGGAGATCTTTCCACCTCTGGAAAATATTGCCAGGCTATAAAAATGGCTCTGATGATTTACTGCCACTTCTGCAATACCAGCAGCTGTATACAGGGAACAAGCCTCACACTCTGCTAAGTACCAGAGTCCTTCGCTGAGGTTTAACTGGAGCTTCAGTATGCTACTGACTTCTAGAAATACATGCCTTGCCTAAAGACAAGCAAATTTGAAAATATCTTCATGCTCTGTTTTACTAATACAGTTGTGCTGTTCTGTTGTCCAGGCCAGGGGATTATTTAGGAAATAGGCTCTAAAGCTATCTAGGTTGCTTAGAAGCAATGAGAAAATTTTAAAAGAGATTTTCTTTAATATATTAATATAAATATATTACATTAAATATATTCATGCATACATCTTCACAACAGAAATTCTATCTTTCTTGTTTTCTTAATAGATTTGGAAAAAAAAGAAAAGAATAAGGAAGTGGTTTTAATTAAAAAGAGAGCTATCATATTATCAATCTCTAGATGAATTGAATCAGGGGAAGTAATTTATCATCATTTTAAGCTAGTCACTGAGAAACTATGTTGAGGGCTCCATTTTGATTCAGCCTTTAGATTAGGCCAAATGAGTGTGAAAAATTATATATTATCAGAAATAAAAAAAAAATGACTACTGTACTGCAGAGAGCAGAACTCTGTTTCTGAGGATGCACTGGCCTCTTCTGAAGTGCACCTTCATGGCGTGAGCTCTTCTGTCAGAGAGGTGCTGTGACACAGTTATGGGTGAAGATTCTCCTTCCTGATAAAACACTCTGGTTTTGTTTATACTCAAAGCTTTTTATAACCTTTAATAATACTTGTGTACTTAATGTCATGCTTACCTAGAGTGTAGGTGCAAATATACTAGTATTAGAAACCAGATCTAGTTCAGGTTTCCTTACAGCTGTAAGGACAGGGACAATACCTTTTGATGTGAATCACAAGGCAATTATTGCAAGCTGATATAACTGCACGCATGTTAATGCTATACAACTCCATTGGGAAAAAAAATCATGCTCCTATATAAAATAATTTAACGGACATAAAATCTGTATAAAAATCAGTAAATATCCACCCTCCATGAAGATTTGAAACATAGATAAGACCGTCACAGTGTTATCTTCATTTTCAACTTTGCAGCCATAGAGAAGGTTCACAATAAAGCCTGTTGTTAAGACTTTACGGTTGTCATATTTCATTGTGTTATTATAACATTAAATCGTTACTACTATGAGACAGATGAGAAGGAACTGGAAATAGTCCCTCAAGACAGTTAAAATGCACAAACTTCACTTTTCATTCCATGGGAAGAGAATCTCCCCTGTTTTCCTGAAAATAGTGTTCCAATCACAGTTGCTAAAGAGTCGCAAACAGCTGCTTACTTCAGCATGTACATGAAAGAACAAAAGCACTTCAGAGCAAGGGCCACAAGAACAAATGTCATGAAGGAAATACTCTCACCATTATGAAGTAGCTTGGAAAGTAAATAGGTCTTAACTGAATTAGTTGAAAATAGGTGTCATCCCTGTCTCATTATGTGTAGTAAAAATAACAATGAACTTGTTAATCTATCAGAATATTTATCTTTCCTGTTATTGGAAATGCTGTCAGAAAAAAATACCCAAATAATTTAGATAAACACATTTTGATTATATTTTTACTTTTCTATTTTCTCTGTTTTCATGAGGGTTCATTCCAAGTTAGCTTATTCAAAATGCTTGAAACCACCTGATTGCTTTTTTAGATACAGGCATAATAGTCTCCAAAATTAAACCTGGGTATTTATGCAAATCTGGCCATGTTATAATCCTGTTTTGTAGACATGTATGGAAAATAGAGAAGTATAGGGATAACTGAATAATGATCAAAGATGGAGTCAATGTACAAAAGAAAGTGCGGGTCTGCAGTCTATGAAAGTGAAATGAAGATTTGGCATTTAAAGCATAAGAAGTCAAAAAACCTCAATCTTCATCCAATTGACCTTGGGAATTAATAAAAATACAAGGCATATACAGGCATGCTTAGTGATGTACTTCTGAGTAAATATGTCCTTACATGTCCTTGTCACTGTGTTGCCTATGAATACTTCATTTTCCTGGAACAGTGATGAATGAAGGAGGAGGTAACTAACACCACAGGGTTGCTGACTAGCCTGAAATCTTTCAAACTGCCTGCTGGAACACCACACCAGTGTGGAGAACTGCACTTTGCTCTGCAACACTAAAAGCAGGATGTATCAAGTGGACTATAGCTGCACAAACAGCTGCATATGATGGTATCTGAGAGGGAATGTGCTCATGAAGAATCATCCAGTGGCCAAAATCAGTCAGAAAAGCCCTCTGACATAGTGAAGTACGGTGACAAGTGAAGATGAAATGAAAACTTTTAGGGTTCATATAAAGAATTTTACCAAGAAAAAAGTATGCAGTATTTCCCTCTGTATTTGGCCATGATGTTATTTATCAGTGAAAATTTTTTCAAATTTTTACAATTTGCCTTTGAAAAGAAATACTTTGTAACCCACACTGAACCTATTTATTCATGGAACATAACTTCTTTCTTCAGTTACTTTGGGTACATGCAATTTGCAGATGAATCATTTCATTTGTCCTTGTTAAAAAAGGCACAGGATTCTATTTTTGTCTATTTAAATTACATTTGAACAAGGGGATACTCTTATATTACCATCAAACATAAGCATTTAATTTCTCTCATACTCCATCCCCACATCATTATCAGGCCAACACAATTCCAAATCTATACCACCAAACTGATATCCTAACAAATGAACTTGATCTATCATTCCATGGAAATCAGTAACAATGATGGCAAAATGTTAATCTTATAGGTATATATTGCTGAAGGAACTTGCCCTTATCCATGAAACATTCTTTAAAGACAAGGCTTTGAGGTCAGAGATTGATCTGCTATGCTAAAGTGTACAATTGGGCTATTCAGAGTTTGAAATAATGTTTATGGTGAAAGCCAATGATTTTTGAAGACAGGTGTATTAACTGGTGTTAATAATAATCAATGTACAGTTTACATTTAAAAATTCCATTTTACAATGCCAGTTATAAAAATTCTTAAACCTATACTCTCCCTGATGAGTCTCAAGTCTACACTTGTCTCTCTTATGGAATTCATAGGGATAAGGCAGGTCAAGAGCACAAAAATAAAAATATTTCTCTTTTAGAAAATATTTCTCTTTTAGTTGTAAGGGTGAAATCTATAGCTATTTCTAAAAAAAAAATCATAAATACAAAGAAAAAAAAATTAAGATATTACAAACCAAAAATGAGTGAAATTGCTATCATGAACTATTTCTTTGTATTCCTGATTAGTTTTACCAGGCAATTCAGTCAGATTTCCAATCTCCAATAAAATAATATAAAAGGCATTTTTACTGCTAAGAGTTGAATTATCATTCCAATTAGAACTCATTTTCAGTGGATATTAATGTGTTGCTATATTAAAAGGTTCATTAGAAGTCTTTCAGTAAAAATGTGTATACTTCTACACTTTTTTTTTTTTAACAAATATCAGGTGGAGTACTCTATTGTAAACCAGAGGCTGATGTATTTACCATTACTATAAAAATCCATGTAACTCTCCCTGTCATAACCTACCCATTTGCTGGGGTAGAGAAATGAGTCATTTTCAATAGAATTCATAAGCTATTGAATTAACTTAATTCAGTTCTGGACCTGAAGTGCAGTGAGAATTGATTCATACTTGTTCACATGCAACTTTGATTTATAGAAACCAAACCATACCCTCTAATGTCTTTTTGCAATGACCCGAAAAACATCTAGACTCTTTAAAATGAATGGAGGTCTGCATATACAGCCTAATAATAACATCTGTTTTAGTTGAAAAACTTCTTCAGGAATGTCCTCTACACACATTTATGGTGCATAAAGAATCCCTGTTTTAAGGTTACCACAAGACATACTAGGGGAAAAGAAAACCCCAGCTATTAGAAAACTAATAAAAATAAAAAAACTTGTCTTAGGAGGTTCACTTAATGTTTTGGATCTTTTGATTTTTCTAATCCATATCAGTTTTTAGTGATAAATTTATTAGAAAAATATATTCAGTCATGGTCCTTATTTCTCAGTGTCAAATGTCTTCATTACCCACAAGGCACTTGGTTTTAAGAAGCCTACAATAAAAGCTGCTGGTCTATGACTGAATACTTCAGAATCAAGAAAAATTGTACAAGTGAGCTCATTGAATTTTACACTGAATTAAAGAATTAGGCAGAATAGGGAAGTAACAGGGATTTAAACACAGGTTTTAAAATGTGTTCTAAACTTGTATGTGAAAATGTAGATTGACAAATTGTACTCTAATTCCTTTTATTCATGTGTCTGTAAAATATAAACTAATGTTCTCCTGGAATAGTATGCTTTATAAAACTCTCTTCAGCTGTGTACAGGTGCTCCTCATTCATCTGCAAATAAAAGATATTTCTTGTTTTGACTATTTTGGCTGTGTCCACTACAATCCAGACAGAATACAACAGTGTGCATGTGATGTATTAACATTGAAAAAGGCTAACAAGTCTATTATTTCAATATTAGATTTTATTATTTAAATAAGAAAACTAGAATTTAATATGAGTTTAAAAAATATTTCTATAGATTTAAATCTATATAGATTTGTAATAATTCTTTTTGCACAAATGAGTGGAGTATCGGGTATTTAGGAATTCATGTTTGTTTGTCTGTTAGTAGAATCCTGACAGCTAGATATCTGCATATTAACTAGTGAATATCATCTCACCCACTTGAGAAGATGAAAATTAAACCTATATAGTTATTTATTTAAAATACCTTCCACACCCCCAAAACACCTTCTATATTCAAAAGGTTTTTGCTGAAATCCTATTAAAAGATGTCAAAAGAGCCTGTTAAACCTGCTCCTTGAATGTCAAGTAAATATGACATGCACTGAAGATTTCAAAAATATTGAATACAAGATAAGGAAAGAAAGGTAAAAAAAGAATTTAAAACATAATGAGGAAGAAGATACAAAATAACTAAAAAAGAGCTGTTGAATATGTTCATAATTCTTATTTATTCCTAGTGATTCTTAAGTCTAGTTATTATATGGGTGGGTAATTTTATAAATATATTCTGAAATTACTTAATTTCATTTTAATTAGCTGAGCAAGAGATACTGTAGAAAAAGTATTATTATTATTATTATTATTATTATTATTATTATTATTATTATTATAAGGGAAGAAGGGAAAGATTAGATGAAAATTCAACTGCATTTCAAACATGAGCAGGAAGCAAGAACTGGTACTGTAAGATCTTCTTTTCTTCAAGTTACAGAGTAAGAGAAAGCTTCACGAGGACAAATGTATACTCCAAAAACCATATTCTCAGTATATTTAAAATAAATAATTGATTTTTTCATTGTTGAATCCTTTGCAGTGTTTCAATGACTCATGATTTCCTTGAAATCAAGATGTGCCTTAAGCCTCATTAAGCATCACTGTTTGTACTTTGATATAATATCTGCATGTCTATTGCTATAGAACTATACACCTCTAACCAGTACTGAAATGTATGTGGTTAGTCTGCAGGTTATATTCTTTAGAAGATCTTGAAGATTTTTCCCTGTCATTTAATGAAAAAAATCAATTGCATTGTATTGCATTCTAATTGCAAGCAGTATTTTAAATGATCTCACATTTTAATGCCAGCCCCATGGAAGAAAAGTTCTTCACCCAACATTTATTTAATGCTTGAAAGGCGAAATTATTTACATTGCAGGATATACTTATCAATATAAAGCAGGTTTTCTGCTTTCATAACACTGCAATTAGTTTTCATTATTTTGCTTGCTTTTGTGAACCTTTCATTATTAATTTATTATTTATAATCATCTTTTTCATTTCCTAATCAAAAGTATGATTAAATTCATAACAGGATAATTTTGTATGGGAAGGTTTACTAAATTTGAGAAATCAGGTAAATCATCTCCTTGCTAATCCATGAAAAGTCTATAAGGCAAATAACAGGGACTCAGTATTGCACATGTACTAAATTCACAGAAGGTGAACAGCCACATGGAAGCCAACTGAGCTATACATTGATTTAAGCATATAATGCAGTACCCACGTAGGTAAGGATCTGATAAAGTAGAAAATGAACTTTAATGACATTGTCTTTAAGAAAGCAAGTGGGTCTCATACTGTTGAAGTCAAGTCAATGGAAAAGACATAAATCCAAAAGACCAAGAGGGAACTTTCTGCTGACACAGTTGTATATTATTGCTTTCAATGAAATGATTTAAAAAAAATATTTTCTTTTTCTTTTTTTTTGAAATCTAATTTATTAGTTGTTTTACCTTGGATTAACTCAATCCCAAATGAAGTACCATAACTAGTTCTTTCAGCTTCTAAATTTTTATTTCAATTACTCATTACTGAGAAGAGCAGTGATTGTTTCAGATCTGTAAGCAGAGTACAGTAGAACTAATAACACAGTTAAAGAAACATGAATGAAAATTTTGTTTTCTTAGACACAGCTAATCTTACAGGCCTGCTCTTCTCTAGGTGAATCTAAATGTCTGCTTAAAGTCAGTGAAGATCACATTATCTAACAACAGCTGCCTGTGTGCTCTTGCTTTTGGACTCTTAAGGAAAAGATTCTGCATTTCATCTTGGTGCCAGCAGAAGTATTAACAATCAGATGCATATACATCATTGGCAATATAATACTTTAAAGACTTTAACCCATATGAAAACCCTAGAATAAATGCAGTATAAAAAAGCTTATAATACTTCAGAGCATTATAGAAATTTTCACACAGAAAATGATTTTAAGGAATCTTAATGATGAATTTTATAATAATTAATATTAATATTTTTATTGAAATATCTTGTAATAATTAAGAGCAACATTGTGGTACTTTGTCATATGACAAAAATGTCAGTATACACACTCTCGCTATCCTGAAAATCCCATTATATGCTGAAAAGTGGTGTATTTGACATTGATGGTGTACAGGATGGAAACTACACCTGAAAATAAGATCTATATTCTCAACAAATGCTCAGACAGTAACAGACTTTGGGGGGAAAATGAGCAACAAAAAATAAGACCTAATTACAAACAATATTAACTTTTATAAAAGAACTATGGTTTTTGTAACTCCTGAAAAAGCAGCAGAAGCCAACTGCATTTATTTTCTGTGACATAGCCTGTCACAGAAAGGATTACCTCAGTTCTAGGGAAGCCAAACATCCTAAGTACTGCACAGTCTCATTATTCAGCAGCAGAACAAGTCTTGATTTAGGGCAAGAACTGTCAGCCTTCCTAAGAACAGGGAAGATTGCCACCAGCTGAAAGAGGCCCAACACAGCGATCCCTTCAGGTCACAGTGTGTTGTTTCATAGTGCAGATTGCATGAAGAATTTCAAATGTCTTATGACAGGGATACCCTGTCTTCATTCTTTGTAAAATGAGATGTGTAGGACATCATTTGAACAAAAGTATGGGTAAGGAGAAGGATATTGCCACTCTGAAAAAGTGTCTGCAATAGAGTGAAGCAACACACCAATTTTAGAGAAAACAGGTCCTACATGACAAGTTTGCTGCAAATGCCTGTCAAGAAAGTACTGAAAAGGTATTTGTGATTCCTTCACAGTGCCCATATATGCATGATGAAAATGTTACTAGTTAACTACAACTAAAAAAGTAAATTGGATCCATCTTAAATGGTTTTATTCCTGTTCCTCTGTCCACATAATCATGCTGTAGGTAAAGTTACCACTTCATTCTAAATCTCTGATCAAGGTTTTGGCCTTCCTTTGGACTTGATCCAACAGCTGAATGTCCTTCCAGTACTGGGGTCATCAGAGCTGGACTCAGTACTCCAGGTGGGGTTTCACCAGAGCAAAATAGAGGGGCAGAATCACGAATTTTGTTAGATTGCATCAGTAGCCTTGGCTGAAGTGGTTCGGCGACTTATTCAGTGTCCTAAAATGCTCTCAAACTCTATGCTATTATCTCTTCTCCTGTTGCAATATTGACTTATGAAACATAAGTTGAACAAAGGTAAAAGCACGCGTAGCGCTGCTGCCACAGTGGACACACATGCCAAAATATGATACATACTCTGTTACTCAAACTTCCATATCCATGCAGAATAGAAGCATTGTAAGTATTTACTAAACACTTTATTAACTCCAACCATACTAGAATACACAGACAAAGTCAAAACAAAGGTAGCCCAGTGTGTATCACGTATATTTTCTTCACCATTAAAAATAGATGTGTACGAAAGCAAAGCAGACAGGAGTATTGGCAATGTAACATAGCCTCATAACAGCGTTACAGAAAGCAAATATGCATAAAGAAAAGACCAATGAAATAAGTTTAAAAAGAAAATTTAAAAGAATGTCGGTTTTTAAGTTTAGAAAGGCAATTAAGGCTAGATCAGAAGGAAAAATGCAAGCAGGCTGCTTCACAGAACTATGCAAAAGAACATATTTTCACACCAGCAGGCATGATTGTAGGAAGGATGGGGCAGGTGGTGAAGGAACTGGATGAGAAGCAAAGCAAATTAAGATAGATGAATGTTTGAAAAGCTTTTAAAATATTTGGAATTTGAATGGGAATCAGTCGAAAAGCACGAACATCCAGCTGCCATTTCCATAGTTGTAATTAATGAATTTTAGTGGTTATTACTGATGTTTGTGGAGTACAGAAAGCTTTTGTCAAAATGTGGATTCAGAAATCAAATTCTTAAGATAGTATGAACCAGGAAAGAGGTAAAGCAGTATTTCCAAAGTATATATATGAGAAGTGGAACAACTCTGGTGAAAATATGGCTGTAATGACAGAATATATGAGGAATAATTCAGTTCGGGGTCATACAATATATGATATATTCTGATGTCATACCAGCATAAATTTTGAGCCAGAAGAGATTTAGGGCTGCTAGACCCTCTTTGCCAAATAGTAAAAATTTCCCCTTGTATATTTGAATTACTGTGAGCATGGAAGACTTTAAGCCTAATGTGAACAAACATATAGGTGTCCAGTTCAGAAACATATAGAATTAACTTTATATTATTAAGATACCTGTCCTAATTTTGAAAAAAGGGAAATTCATTTTAACAGTTGTATAAATCATGATGAAGAGGAAAAACATTAATTGTATCTTCCATGTTAAATGCCTGGTGAACTTATCCAGGTATGAGATGAAGCATTTTTTATTTTAATGTGTTGTTTTCAAGGGGCCAGAACAGGTCTAAATAGTAGTGATTACATTCTTATTCATTAGTGTTTTGAGCAAGAATAACAGCTGATGAATACCACATAAAAGGCCTCCCTCTTCTAGTATACAATTGATTTAGAACCTATTCATGGAAGTTTCAAATTTAAAAGACAAAAATATCACTTTGAATTCTAATTTTAAGAATTTAAGGTGCAAAATAAAAACTTAATCTTATAGTTCCTTTGTAGGGTAGCCCAAGTGAGAAGGTATTTTTATGAATTTGACAAATACTCCACAATGGATCCAGAAAATCCAGACAGACATCTTCAGAAAACCTTGCAAAACTTTCCATCTTGCTATTCCAGTGAGTGGTTCTTCAGTTCTAGGAAGGATTTCAGTAAAGCTATTGATTTTATTGTGGAAAATGATAAAATATATAGTAGTGTTCAAGGGTATCAATAAAAAATTTCAAATTGGGTAGAAAGACTGATAGGGAACTAGATAATAAAAAAAGATGTATTTATCTATAAGCCGATTGTAATAGTTCAGACCAATCCCACACTTCCATGTGGGTAAAATAAAACTGTGGTTAATATTCTATAAAACAACTGAAATTCTACAGTGCTGCTTACAGCATTCTTGGCTTAAAGTGATCTAGAACTACCTCTTTTCCAGTGCAGCAGTAGAGACAGAATACCTTTGATTTCTGTAAGTGCAATGGATATACATTGTCTCAGACTCGTACATCACAAGGACTCTTCATCCTCTGCTTCATTTTGGTTTTGACCAAATAAGCAATCCTTTACACATAGTTATGTGGACACCTCTGTAATTCTTGTGTGAGGAGAAAAGTTGGGTATCCCAAGGACATGAGGAAGATGTACAGAAAACTTCTTACAGACTAGTCTACTTCCCTTCAACTTATTCAAGTTTTACTTTTCTGCCCAGATATTTTAACTAATACTAGAAAGTCAATTACCAGACAAAAAGGGTTTGGAACTCTGAAAAACCTTAATGTATAAACTGATTTCAATTTTTTTCAGTAAAAATAGAAGAGGATATCAGGTCAAATTTTCGTCAACAATTTTCCCCTAAATAAGAGTAGTAAATCCAAGGAAACCATTCAGCAGTCCTAACAGGAATGCACTGACAGCATTTTAAGATTTTACATGCTAATAGCAGGAAAGATGAAACTTTCAGTGAGAGGCTCTACACTTTACTTCTGATAAACTCATTGAAGTTTAACAAAGCTGGAATCTTAGCTCCCTGTTGTATGTGACTCTCTTAGCTTTGCGCTTGAATATGGAAGGTGAAAGTCTCTTCGTTACCATAACAATAAAATTGACAGCTAAAATCAGAATTTTCACAGCTTAATGTCATTGAGACTTTATGCAAACATACACTTACTATGACACACATCTCTTTTTTCTGCTGAGAAATGAGAATATCAGATCATTAGGTAGACTGTGATGCAGTAGTTTTGCTCTGCTGATGGAAAGCAGCAGAAACTGTGCACATAAATTCTTCTTCCAGTGGTTCAAAATTCAATTATACAAGCTGAAAATAGTCCCTACAGCCTGTCAGAGCTTCAGAAATCTGTCTCTTCCTCAGCCTTACTCTTTCACTCTTGACCATTAGGCAATTTCCCACTCGCTGCACACCCAAAAGAGATATTCCTCTCTATACTCTTAAAATACTACATGAAATTAACACAGCCACAAGACACATATATGCTATTCACTCTGTAGTAGTAATGTTTTCTAGCTCTGACCTGAGGAAAGTGCAAGAACAAAAGATATAAATATTGTGGTCCCAAAGATCTATTGATGGTGGAATTCTCAGCAAAACACAATTCCTCTCCTCATCCTTTTCTCACTCATTTGTGTATTCATTTACATTTTCTCCTATATTGGTCCTAGGGCTCTGGCTCGGACTGACAGAGCTCAGTTTCAGATGGCAATTTCACTTTTAAAAAGGCTATTCCGGTATAACTGAGCAAAATACAGACTCAAAACTCATATCATGCTTAGGTGACAAATAAATGCCAAACCTAAGAGACGTCAAGAGCATAGTTAGTGAGCATAGTCCTGTGTGGCTGATGCCACATTACTCTTCACAAAGGAATTCACAAATGTGTGAGGAAATCCCAGGTGCATATCCAAATATGAACATGTGAAGTACTTCTCTCCTATAGATTTCAGGAGGCAAACAATACTGACTAGTCCATAACAGCTGTGCATAGTTCTCTCTCCAAAAATGGGTTAACTCTGCAAAGATCAGCATTAACTCCCACACAAATTTCTGCTGGAAATCTATCAGGTTGCTAGGATAGCATGCTGTGCATAAAGGCTGCTCCCTGGCTGTGTACCCTCCCCGCAGGCACACGAAGCCCTAATTATGAGGTATACATACAGAAGAGTTTCTGTGGGCTAAGGAGAAGCATCAACAAATACACTGCTTCCTTTGCTCCATGAGTTACAGGCCCTTTGAAGCCTTTTCCTGTTCCTTGGTTTGTGCTTGCATCATCATATAGGAGGCTGTTTCATACTTCACTTTTATTATTCTGACCAAAAATAACACCTAATCATTTACTGTTACTCGTTAATTTAATTTTAAAATCCAAAGTAAACAAATCCTGAACAGCAAGCAATAAACTAAAAACTGAAAGGGGATGATACTGTGCTCTGACAGCAGGACTGCCCTTGTCCCATTTCATTACCAGTTAATGTGACTTTTTTCCTTTGCAAAGTCATTTAAATACTATACGAGAAAAATACTTTTTTTTTAGTCACATTATACACCTTTATCAACTTATTTATTGGTGCATTTATTTCTTTATTTTGCCTCATCATGGGGATGTGGAGGATAGTTTCTTTCTTCAAGTTCTATTTCACTTTGTTCCTGTAGGGATTTAAAGACTTCTTTGCCTCCTATGACCAAAAAATTCCTATTTTTTTTTTATTTTTTTTATTTCTAATTTCTATAATTCCAGCACCAATTCATAAAGGATGATTTAAGCATCCTTAGAGGCCCACCAGTATGGCTGCAGTTAAATGCAAAGAAAGGGTGACTACTCCTGGCTGCCAGGAGCTTATATGCTATTCCATAGCTTTCCCTGATGCTCCATAATGAAAGTCTTGAGACTGAGATTCTTCTGCATTGCTACACTAGCACAAATATCTAATTGCCAAATACTTTGAGAACCTATATGTGCGAACATGGAGAATATTTTTAATTTCTTAAATAACCAACTTATCCGTGCATTTCTAGAACATAAAAGTTAAGAAACAGAATAGAACAATCTTGGTACTGAGAAAAAAAATATAGGTGAATTTCTTAAACATCAGAGAGGCACAAAGAAATTACCCTTTGATTTACAGTATAAATCCTTTCCAAATCCACACAGGTTAAAAATGCTGGTTGTCATATTTGTTTTATGTCTTAGCATCTTTGTTTTCTTTATGCTTAAGTTGCCCTCAACAATCCTCACGAGTATAGCTAACTTGGAAGAGGAAGGTTAGAAAGATTTATAATATTGCCAGAGCTGTCATATGGGCAACAAACAGAGAATATTTCATCATAAGGGCTATGAAAGTATTCTGCTTACCATTTCTTTTAAAGTACATTTTTTCTTTTTTTTTTCCCTAAAGAACAAATATCATTGCTTTTGAAACAAAAAGCTAAATTATTCATAACAATTAGAACAGCTGCTTTACCTTTGTATTGTGGGTAGAAATCACAGACAAACATAACAAACACTTGCAGAATTAAGTATGAAACATTTGCAGGATTTGCATCAATGAGTTTTAATTTTCTTACACCTAGTTCATGTAAACCAAGTCCTCCTTAGTTCTTTTCTGCTGTTTTCTTCTACTCATATGTAAGTGCACACTAAAGGGGCTGTATCCCCTTATCCCTCATACATCACATTTTGTATAATACATTTACATTTATAGGCTGGAATTCATTCCCCAAAAAACATGAAAGACAGTAAGCAAACCTTTAAGTTACATTCTGCTAGTATATGTAGTAGTCTGACAAACATAGAAATTATAATTATAGTATTATTGATAATACTTGAATAATACTATGATAATAAATACAATATTAATAACAGCAGATTTTAATTATGTACATTGATTGAACACTGCATGGCTCTCTTATTTTAACCAAATACATATTTCATGACAGTTATGACTTTGTTAGAATTTGGTTGGGTTTTGCCGTTCTTTCCTGAAGAGCTTCAGCAGACAATCTTCATCAAAACCAGCCCCAAGGGGGAGAAAAAGGCCACCAAAAACCTAAAGCAGCAGCTCTGAGATACAACCATACTAGATACCTAGTAGTTCTCTGGACCTTTAGAAATATCCTAGCCCTTTTGGGGAAGCAAAAACAGACAAAAGTTCTTAGATAGTTCTTACAAAATAGATTCAACTGCTCTATTGAGACAGGAACTCCTGAAAGAGGAAAACTTCTCATGTTAAGAGGATGAAGCCCCTCTATGGATTAAGGACAAGAAGTAGTTCAGGATTAAAAATATGAACACATTAGAGATTGCCTGCCTTGGCAGTGAAGAGAATGGTGTTTCTAGCCTCAGACAAATAAGGACACTAAGTAATTGAAAAGAGACCATTAGGTAAGTCATAAATCTATAGAATATTTTATCCTCCCAAACATCTCCCTAAACAAATAATTTACTTAAAGCTTCTGTTTCTATATTAGGATAAATGTATTATACCAAAATGTAGCAATCTCTTATTCATTCTACTCAAGTTTTGGGCTTCTTCCCAGCACCTTAATTGGGAGTACAACAAAGTTGTCCTCCTGCAATGTGTAGCATCAGCAGTGAAGAGCAGTCAAGGAATTCTAGCTTTGTGCTCACTTCAGGGCATTTACTGTCTTAGATTTTTAATGTAACACATATTAAAATTTTGTTATATGAAAATGAATAAAATCTTTTGTGCTTAGTTTTTAAACCTCCATTGTGTTTTGATTGGTTTTGCACCAGAGAAGAGGGTCTTTCCAGCTTCCCCTCTCAAACATGAAAGTGAATGGAATATTTATATGAAGGATCTAATTTATTTCAAATAGGTAATTTTCTTTCAGCATTCTCCATTTAAATGTTATTATTGGCTGAATGGCAGAGCTCAGAGAGTCATGATCAGTGAAATAGAATTCATCTGGAGACCCATAACCAGCGTTGTTCCCCAGGGATCAGTACTGTGTCCAGCCTTATTCAGCTTGTTTATCAGCAACCTGGACTAAATAGAGTGTAGCCTAAGCAAGCCTGATGATGATACAAAATGGGGGGGAGTAGCTGATACACCTGGAGACTGTGCTGCTCTTCAGCAGGAGCTTGAAAGGCTGGAGGGTTGGCTGGGGAGAAACTTACTGAAGTGCAACAAAAGACAAAAGCAAGCATAGGGTCCTGAACCTGGGGATGAATGATCCCAAGTGCCAGCACAGCTTAGGGGACATCTACTAAAGAGCAGGTCTGCAGAGAAGAACCCAAGAGTTTTGGTGGATGACAAGGTCACTGTGAGCTGGCAATGCCATTGCAGCCAGGAGAGCCAATCCCAAGGTACATCAGGAAGAGTGTGGCCAGCAAGCCTGGGGATATTATCCTCCCTCTCTGTCCTACAGGCTGCATCTGAAGTATTGGCCTCAATTCTGATCTCCACAGTCCAAGAAAGACAAATTGTTACTGGCAAGGGTCCAGCAGAGACCACAAAGGTGATGAGGGGTCTGGAGTATCTCTCCTAAGAGGATAGACAGCAGGAACTGTGCCTGCTTAGTCTACAGAAGAGAAGACTGAGAGGGGACCTCATCAATAAATACAAATATTTTTAAATTGTGTGTCAAGAGGATGGTGCCAGACTCTTTTCAGTGGTGCCAGTGAAAGGACAAGAAGCAATGGTCATAAAATGAAACACAAGTTGTTCCATCTCAACAGAAGGAAGACCTGCTTTACACTGAGGGTGGCAGAGCACTGGAACAGGCTGCCCAGGGAGGTCATGCAATCTCCCTCTCTGGAGATATTCAAAACCCACCTGGATGAGTTACTGTGTAGCCTGCTCTAAGTGACCCTGTGATCTCCAGAGGTCACTCACAACCCTAACTATTCTGTGATTCTGCGATTCTGTAGCTGGAACCTAGTTACAAAAGACAAAAATATTCATTTTAGAGAACTCTGTGTTGAGCTTTGTTCATTATTTGTATTTTTCCACCTATCTTTGACATTACAGTGAGCAGTCCTGTTTCAAGATATCAGCTGTCTCATCCTTCTCTTTGTATTCCCTCCTTGCAGTGTTCTCTACATATATAAAACCAAAAATCTGAAACAGAAAAATCCCAGACTGTCTCCAATAGGTGATCTTAGAGAATGAAGAAGAAACTCTAGAGGGACAAACACAGGCAGAAGCTAACTGCTGCTTTTTATATTTTCTTCCACATAAAACCAAACTGCAGCTAGTTTGCCCTGAGCATTTTGCTTTATACATTGTGTAGAATACATATTCTTGTCCATTTATATTCATCAGATCTGAATCTGGAAATTGCTATCACTCTGACAAAGAACCAGAGACAGAATCCAACTCCTGTGTTGCTCCTGTGTATGATAATATGATTTCCATGACTGGAAATTTACTTGGTGCCCTTGTACAATGTGAAGATAGTATCAATCTGCCTGAGTAAGATTAGCAACGTCCAGTTTCCAACTCTGATATGAGGGAGAGTGAACTAAACAGCTAGAAAATACCAGTGTCCACAAAGAAAAGACAATATATTCTTGTGTATAGTAGGAATTAATCAAATATTTTCAGTTGCTTCTCAAGTTTAGATACTAAACCATTAAAAACCTTAATCCATTACTCTTCACAAAGCCAACAAAAACTGAAGCAGAGCACACAGCTAGAATCAATTGAATTGCCTGCTTTCAGGAGGAGTTCTGAGATACCCACTGGAGCTCCAAAAAAAGCCTTTTTCACCATTTGGGGGACCTTATATAAGCTATTTTGCCAAGACATCATTCATATGACATTCCATAAATTTTGCAAGTCAAATCAAAATGAACAGTCAATGCTTTATGTTTTCTGTTCCTTCTATTCAGCAAGAACAGCAAGTTCAGCAAATTCTGTCCTAAAAATTTTAAACATGGACCACTGCTAGACTTCAAAGTGGGGCTTTGGACCCCAACCATCCCATTATCAAAGTTGTATTAGAAAATGCTACAAAGAGGACACAGCTCTGAAAACCAAGTTGGAATATTGTAACTTCACCCAGAATGAAGAGTGCAGCTTTCCAATCACTAACACAGTTATGGGAAGCCAGAATAGTAGCACAGAACGAAGGATGTTTTCAGGAGCATATTTCACATTAATAAAAATCACTGAACATGGGTGATTTAAAAAAAAAATCACTTTCCTAATGCCTTCTTACACTAACTCTTAAATGTGACAGAAACTCAACTTTTCCATCTCTGCCTCAGATTTTACATTAGTCTTTGTGTTCCTGGGGTTTGTCAGCACTCTCCTTATCAGCATTTTGACTGAAGTTTATGTTTTGCTCTAAAGAGCTTTACATGTGTATTTACTGCAGTGGTATATAAATGAATAGAATTTCAAAGTGAATGACTGAATATTAAATAAATTGAAAGCACAGTTTCAAAACACTTTAAGTGGAAAAGTACTGCATTTACAAAAGTGCCAGATTTTTTTATTCAAGGTATTTACTTCCCTAATACTGATCAGAGACTCTGTGAAGGCAAGGCTATCACTAGCCCAACAAAGAAAGCTGGAACATTGCAAATTGGTTTGTTTTTCCTGCAAGATATTAGTGAGAGGTAGGTTAAACTACATAGGACTACTACTTTCTTTTCCACAAAGACAGGTAGTCAGAGATGACAGACCTGTACACCAGGGAACTTAAGCACAGGGAGATTCAATTTTCACCAAAAGCATTCCCAGGGAAGAATAATTCCCCATGGAGAAAGAGGAAAGAAAGGAAAAAACACAATCCCAAGAACTTTCCATTGTATGTAAAAAACACACAAATTAAATCTAAAGAACTGAATGTTTAAATGAGAATAATTTTTTACCAAGTGAATTACTACATTTCATTGTAATATTTAAAAGGATATTATAACATGCAATAAAATAATGATAAATATGATGATAGAAAAAAAAAAAAACAATTTAAGGGTTTATGGTTGCACTATCCAAAAAGTCCAACCAAGCAGGGATAAAGATAAAAGCTGGTTCAAAATTGTGTGACAAAGAATGCATTAATCACAGGGGAAGGGAAAAAAAAAAAAAAAAAAGAAAACTTAGAAGAAAACAAAGAAAGAGGATTTAAAAAAGGGGTATCAAAATTCTGAATAAAAATTCTGATTCCAGTAAGGATTTTTGAAGATCATTTAATTCTTATGATTTATTAGTTCTTCAGCAGAACTACTGCACTGAGAGACCATGGGTTTTTATTAATAGAAAATGATTAATGCCACTGCAATCAGTAACAAGGACTTTCATCAGCTAGTGGTCTGGTGCTGATCAGATGATGAAATCAAGAAAAGTGAATTGGTAAACCAGCTGGAGAAAGCATTTCTAATATGATTTAAGATAACAACAACAGAAACCGAGGAGCTTTCTCATTTTTCTTTAGTTCACTTCTGTCTGTAACAGTGTGATTTCATTTACGCCTATAAAAAGTGTACATAAAATTCTTATCTAATACTTTAGACTAACCACCTCCTCTCAAAGGGATATATTGCAGTACAATACAATTACAGTGGAAAAATAAGATCTTGGGATATTTTGTGTCCTACCCTGTATTTTTACAATGGGAAATAAACATGTACAAATTATAAGAAATCCGTATTTTTAATCCTTTCCATGCTATGAGTCAAAATGCAGGAAAGGGTACCACATCCCTCTGTTTGTGAATGAGTGAATGAGAATTTAAAAAGACTAAAGAAGCAGCAAAACACACACAGACTCTCCCTCATTAGATTTTTTGCACAATAGTGACTACAGAGATCTATGAATGCACAGTACTATGAATAATAAAACATCTGTGAATTACATAATGTCACTAAGTACATTCCAAATGGTATGCATATATTAACCCACAAACACAGGCTGGTACTTATTTAATACAAAATCAGCAAAAGAAAAAAATGGTGTTTCACAAAGGCCCTGGAAGTCCATTATGTTATCCAATTCTCACATATTACTCTAAGGAATGTGATGCTATTGTTACACCACAATAAACAATTGTCACAGCAACAGCTCTCAGTGACAGGTAGCAATATCTCTGGGAAATCAATCAACTTTAATAAAACAGTTTAAGGAAATGTAATTACTTCTTGTATTCTAAACTGTCTGGAGTCTACAAGATAAAAAAAATAATGTGAGGAATTTTTATACATATTAAGATTCTGTATTTTCACAGCATTTCATATTGCCATTGAAATGCAAAAGCAAACTTTGAGCCCATAGCACCTTCAGACAATCAGAAAAATGTTCCTTTGTATCACTGCAGACTTCACACAGCTTGATTGGAACCCTCTGGTTTAGAAGTGCCCCAACACCACCCTGATGATAAATAATTTTAAGGTTTGCATGTTTCCTGTTAGCTTTAATGCATGATGTGCAGCTTTCTCACTGCTGAAGCAAGGCTTCTTTTTAAACAGCTGTAGTAGTGTCTTGACAGTGTAATACAGATATGGATCCGGAATTATAAAGGGAAGTCAAAATTATGATTTCTCTGCTGTATATTCTTCTTAATGACTAGTTCAGAAACAGGAACATAGGACTATTGTTTTAAACACAAGTCTGAAACCCCAAGAGGGGGTTAATGTTAGAATTTTTTTTTTAAAATCCCCTTTTTCTCTCTCGCTTTGAAATCACCTACACTTTCGATTAACAAACACCCATCACTTAGTAAAAATACAAAATATTTTATTATTCTATAGTAGGTTGATACCCTTATTTGGAAGTCTTTTCTATAAAGTAGCATACTGTTTAACCTCACCTACTCATATATAACATCAGACAATTTGACAGTTTACCACACTAAATCCTGATTCAAACCCTCCTGAAGTCACTGACTTGCATTTTCCTTTTACTGGCTTGAGTCAGAAGTCTTTTAAAAGTCAAATGCTGTTCATCCTTTCAGTCCAGTATGCAGCACTCCAAGCTCATCTCACAATTTCCTCCTCTGATATTCACCTCCATGGTAAGGTAGTGTAGGAACAGTTTATTCGGTATAAAAACTTAGGATGAGGCTCCAGGGTTTATGAAATTAACAGATGGCCTCAGCCTAAGTGTATTTAAAGGAGATTTTATTTTTTAATGAAAATAATTTGAGATTGGGTATGTAACCAAAACTCAGGTATGTATTTGATCTTATCCCAGAAATAATTCAAGATAGATCATCCAGGTTACCATATGGACTATATTCCATTCCTATTTCTATTAAAAGCAGATTACAGAGTGGCTAAAGCTACTTATGATTTTTCAAGCTTACCAGTATTAATTTGAATAAGATAATAGATGAGGGAAGAATGATTGGCAACCATTCCATCCACACAAAGTACAAATCTCTTCAGCAGAATTTCAGTGGATTGCAGAGCTAAGTATCAAAAGATCTAGTGATAATTTAATCTTCCATTTTTTTAAAATAGGAGTATTTCTTCAGGTAACATTATTCACTCTACTTTTTCCTAAAAATAGAGATTTGCCATATTTATATTCTGTCCTAAAATGAAGTACTGCAAAGTATTATGAAAGTTTGGATATGTACAGAGGTATTAGATATGTGTGACATAAAGTCTGTTGGTGTGCAAAAAATCATGAAGTTCACACAGTGAGTTATGAATCCAGTTTTGTTCCATCCCTTGAAATCCATGTCTGGGGACAAGAATTCCAATTGCCATATCTTTCCTGGTTATGGCATGCAGGGAAGCAGCTAGTGCACCTGTACAGTCCCTGAGAGACAGATGAATAAGCCAGAGAGATGATACAGATGTCCAGAATCTTCCTACCTGACACCTGGCTGAATTCACACTGGTAATTGCAAGATGTGGATAACCATCTGTCCATCTGTCTGGTAGTTACTCTTAAGGGTGTTTCAAAGAGTTAATCACTGGAGTAAGTAATAGGAAAGATTTTTGAAAATTCAACACTATTTCCTACATGAACTATAATAGTCATTATAAGTCTCTTCTGGTGCAGCTCAACATGGCCAGAACACCACAAATCCAGCAGAGTTGATGCACTGTAAGAGAAATGTTTTAGTATACTTCCAATGAATTATGCAAAAAATGAAATGGTTATATTTTAAGGATAATTCTCTGCTTTTTTTTTTTTCTCATCGTATTAATAGGAGAAAAAAATTATTATTATGACAATGGCAAAGCTGAAATCATTATGCCAGACCTCATTATTCTATTTTTTTAACTTCAACATATAAAAGCACTGCACATGTGGAGGTGAAGAGTTTCCCTAAATTTTATGGTAGGGCATAAATCAGCAAATTCCCATTGACACTCATGTATTATGGATAGAATTTACTTAAGCAATTCTTACCATGTACTGTAATGTAAGCTGTCCTACATGTATTTAATACACCAGACAGTCAAGGCACAGAGATCTAAGGTGGCTTCTTTCATCCCAGGATAGTAGGTCAGTATCATAAACAAGTTCCCCAATTCCCACTTCCCAGTTCTATGTAGTAAACAGATAATTCATTTCAAATAAATGGAGCTCATGGTAAAATTGCAGCCTCTACTGAAGTAGGCAATAAGACAGAAATATGTCCTGTTGTATGCATGTATTATATATAAGGAGAAATCTAAAAAAAATATCAAGGGGATTCTAGAAAGTTAATGGACTAAATGGCAGTTCAAAAATCTTCTGCCTTGTTTCAAGACTTGCTAATGTATCATCTTCTATCATTACTTACAGTAATGAATTCTGTAAAGCAGAGATTCTGACATTACTGTCTGACCTCCCATAGTTATAAATCCTATTTTTCTGAAAGCACTTTTTTCATTGACATGTATTGAAATAAGCCACAAACTCAACCAAAAGTACAAAAAAATTAATATAAAAATCACCCTAAAGACATGTATAAAAATAGTATGTATTTTTCAAAAGTTATCTATCCAAAATAACTTTTCAAGTGAAATCAAAATCTGTCTGGTGCTTCTCACTGACAGTTCTAATTTCAGTGAGAATGATTAAAAGCAAAGTGCAGAACGCTGCAAAGAAGAGCTCCACAACACAGTACAAAATGAAATTGTGTCATATTTAAAATCTAATGCTATATTGGAAAATTAAATTTATTTTTAAATTGGACATTAAAAATTTAAAAACAGTTTATTAGTACTGCCCCTATGTCTTTACCTTTTCACTATTTTAATATTAATGCCAGAAATCAACATCATCAATGTAGGAAAAATAAAGGAAAACTGGAGGCTACATCTAGAGATTTTATTAGGTTTAGCTCCCTGCATTCATTCAAGTACTTTAGGAATGATCCAATGTCTGTGCATGAGAAAGGCACAAGCTTTGCTCAAGAGCTATAGTCAGATTAATAGAAATATTTAAACTGATCTTCCCTGAAAGATCAAAAACCGAACTCAACAGGTAACCAGCAATTATCAACTCCTTATCTCTGCAAGATCCTCAGAATTCACATACTTTTAAGCATTTGAAAAAGAAACTGAGAATGACATGGTGTCACGACATGACATCAATTTTACAGCCACATGTAACTGTACAATTTTCAATCTTCTTTCACCATCTTCTTTGCACTATAAACTCTTTATCACGCATAGGAAACACCTGACTAATTGCATCAGGAAGTCTACCCTTTTTATTCCACAACACTGCCTATAGCTGCTTCTTTCAGGCTCCCTGGAGCTTTAATTCACAACTTTTTAATGCCATCCACAGGGAGTATTTCAAAATGAGGGATGGAAGCAGGATAAAGGCAACAAGAAAAACACTGAATCTTCCACAGCTTGTCTAGTTTTCTCTTTATAATGTAAGTTTCTCAGGACAAAGCTCATGTATCCTTGTGTCACTATCAGCACTGAGTATACAATCAATGGTTTCACAATACTATTGAATTAGTTACTTCCATGTCTTTTCTCCAATTTGTTGAAAAACTTTACCCACTAACCATGTCAATATATTAATATTTCACAGTCATTAAATACTTGTATAAAAACAGATGTGTTATCTATATTCAAAATCAACATAAAATGTAAATTTAATAATAAATTTTAATATATTAGAATATTTAAGCATAAAAAATGTAACCTGCAAATTTTTTTTCTTAATTGCAGTATGGTTAAATCCAAAGCATTTTTGGACAAAAGTGCACTGAAACATATATATATATAACTGTCCCATATACTTAGTGATGAAAATTAATATCTCTTTCAAACACTTTGGCCAGGAGGCAGTTTGTAGCTGTTTTGGAAAAAAAAAAATTTGCTCTGAAAAACAGTTCTCCCATCTTCAGTGAAATGGAAGATATTGAAGGATTTCTACAACATCATACTACTCTTTGCAGACATTTCTATGGATCTCAATACTATACCTTGTAAGTAATCCACCAAAAAATGGATCAAAGAATTTTATCTGACTGAGAATGAAATTACCCTTTTCAAAGGTGTAACCCCAAAGGAGTGGGTACTAGGGGCAGATCTAGGAAAAGAGACTGAATTTTCTGGTTTCTAGCCCTTCAACAGGTAGACTGATTTTCTGTCCCTCCATGAAAATGGTGTTGTTATGTCAGTAAAGTCAAATATACAAACTGTATTCTATCATTAGATGTATGCTAAAACAAACCAAGTGTGTTGAGACATTTCTACTTAAAAGTGTTCCATGTTGACTGACATTAGATGCAGAAAGATTTTGAGCTTGAACACATAAAATTCCTCTGAGATTAAGTCTCTCTGTAGACTCTCAGAGACACCAAAATAGGTTTCATCCTGAATATTAGAAAAAGACAACTTAGGCTGAATGAAAGAGTGCCCACATATACCTACTTCCTAGTGATTGCAACACTGTGCAGATAGGTGAGAAGCCAAAGTTTACAATATTCATAATTCACCTGTTAAAACTATGCCTGTACAACTGGCTAACTCCCTTCTTGGAGGTGAAAGCTGAGACTGGCCAGAGTTATCTTTACTCCCTGTGTGCTTCTACCATTCTCACAATACAGGGCTGGATAGCAGAGGAAAATGATCATTCTTCTGAGAGTAAAAAGGAAAAGCAGATGGACATTCGTGATATCGAACTCTGCCCACACTTCTTATGAGGTTAATTAATTTATATACCACTCTTTTGCTTGTGTTTATTAGAATAAAATTGCTCTAGACAATAGTCAAGAAGTGATACCTTTTATCCAGAAACAATTGTCTGCCCAGAGTTTCACAGTTTAAAGAAAGGTTATTTTGTGTCAAAAGCCAATTGAAAATCCTGCTTTCCTGAATAAAAACTCTGCAAAATGTAACACAAACAGATAATTAAGCCTGATAAAATAGGCTATAGAGCATAATCAGGTTTATTAAACTCCTGTAGAACATTTTTCTCTGTCATATTTCCAATAGATAATATATAAATAAATATAGTATTTATAGAAGTAAATAATAAAAAATTTAATTATTTTAATTAGCTTGGTTGGCAGTTGCTATTCAAAATAGTGTTACTGGGCTAGAATAAGACTGTTTAAATGTGAAAACTAATCTGATTTGGAAGATAATTAATTTTAAACTGAATGTAGAAACATTAATGCCTTTCTTGAATTCCACCACTGAACAATATTGAGGGCTCTGTGGTAACTGCCAGGAGTCATAACAAACCTTTTCTTTTTTCTTCCTCATTAGCACCATAAATTCCTTAGAAAGGGCAACAAACTGGTTTCCTGTGATAGATGCCATTCCTTGGAACTGCAGATCAAAGGAAAACTCACTGCTGAAATGGCAATCTACTGGGGTATGATGGAGAATAGAATTCAATTGTGGCTTCTTGATATTTCAGGAACACATTCCAACAAAAACAAAGAGCTTAATGCTAAACAGTGAAATTGTAGGCATGTTCATGGTGAGAGAAAGGATTTAAAACGTTTGTCATAATTGCCATCTCTTAATGTAGATTCTGGTAAATATTGAGAACAAAATAGAAGATGGAACAGCATTTCACATATTTATAGTTTTCCCTAAATGAAATGTCAAAAGTCAGATATAATGTCTGCAAGCACAATAGCTTAATTTTTCCCCAATGAAAAGGGAGATAATACTGAGTTTGTAAGAATGCATAATTAAGTATACATTGGAAATTTAAATATAGCTGGTGCATTGAGAGTACAAAGCTATCTTTTACTAGCTCAGCAAAATTCGGTCTATTGAATGACTCTGAAAGAGTAAAATGAGTAACGGGTTAAAGCATGGATTGTCTAGTCTTTTTAAATGCTGAGTGGGTAAATCCAAGAATCTGTTCTTATGGGTCCATATGAAGCTTGTAGGAAGAGACAGAGTTTTTTTATAAGCTTGAGAAATCTCAGGTGAAGGTTTTAAATTGTTTATGAGCCTTTGCAAAAACAATTTACATGACTTGAATTGTGTTGTTAACCCTGAGACTGAAGTGTGATCTGGGTGGTGCAACTTTACTCAATTTAATCCTTTAGTCTAGGTTTGACAGATAGTTTAGCAAGCTGACTACTACCACAAAGACCATTTCTACTGCACCATTTGTACGTAAAATTGTGTTTGGCATCACTGAAAGTGCCTCTACAAATTGTGACAATATACATTCACCAGAAGTAGAACCATTTAGAAGAGAAAAAGAGATCCTCTTTTGCCATTTCATATAATATTCCTACTAATAATATATCTAACCAGCTGAAAAAATTGTATATCACAACTTGCCTGATAGTTTTCTACTGACATATCTTGTTCTTCAGTGTTCATGTATAAAACAATTGAAAATAAAGTGATACTGGAAAAAGAGTGGTCTTATACCAGAAAGCTCTGGGTATATTTGGCCTGGTCATATGAATAAGACAATTCAGATTTGTCTTTAAAAGCTCTAAATTAACCACTTCCTAAAATATAGGAAAATGAGAGTCAGATGGATGTATTTTTTCTCTCATCCAAGCAGGACAACAGCAAACAGAAAGTAGAATGTCACTTGTCACAAATATCTTTCATTCTCTCATTCTGACATAAAAAAAGACACTAGCCATCAATGAAGCAGCCGTAGGAGGCAAAGAGGAAAGAAATAGTTCATAAAAGCTATATTACCCCTTGCAATTCAGAAGCTCCCAGTATCTTGCAAGTTGATATAACAGAAGAAAAAACTCTTCATTTGATCTCCCACTGTTTTGCTGCCCTTTCCTCAGTGGTGTTGTAGCAGGAGGCAATACAAAAGTGCTTTTATTCCATACAAATTGCTTGAGTGCTAAACTCTCTGAAATCTGAAAATTAGAGTAGTTCCACAATTTTTTTTTTTAAGGGGTTCTTTCTTCGCAATTGCTTCTGACCAGAAAATTAAATACAGAAGAATGAAATTGCAACAAACACAGAAGACACAATTTTGACTTCATTTCCAGTTGAAGAATAATTTTATTGAAATAAAATTGTTATATTTGAGATAAGAATCTGTTTAGAGGTACTTAACAATGCCTTGACATGTTCCACATTGAAATTTTTTTTCTAAGATAAGGTCTATATTCAGAAAAAGGCTGAAAATTTCACAAATATATTTGCATACTTAGTGTATTTATTTCTGTGAAATGTTACATTTTAAATATTTTGGTGGGGTTTTCCTTTTTTTCTCTCATCTTTAGGTAAGATTTGCAAATGCTCTGAAATGCTCTCACAACATATGGTCCATGGACTGGAGGTATTTCCTACACCACTTCTAAGCATCAATTGAGCTAAAGAAAAAGGATAGAAAATTCAAAAAAAGCAACCTGTGTGCTGATTTTTTTGACAAAGATGTTGGCACCAATCTTTATTGATATTCCTAAACAAGTGCTTTTCTTGATCTCTTTTGCATCTTTTTCCTTCTTATTCCTGTATGTCTTAATTTTAATTTTCTTTGTTTATTTTATTAATAATTTCTGTTATGCAGAATTACTGAAGTTCCAGACTAGCAATCAAGTTTAAATAAACAATGTCCATGTAGAAAACCTGAATCAATTCAAAAATGAAAGAATTGATTTTTTTATTTTAATTTTGCTCATTGATTTTGTTCAGAGAAACAAAATCAATGTGGTAGCAGCCTACTGACTTTGAAGTTTGATAATTTATCTCAGTACAATAAAGAGGTCAAAGCCTGTACTGTATCATAAATTCCTCCACTCAGAACTAATTACTCCAAATGGGAAAGAGTGGCAGACTATCAGTTTTGAAGGGATAAACACAAAGGATGAGCTAATTCAGACATAAACACATAACAATCAGGAGAGAAAAAGTATTTTTCAGTATTTTTGTTCATACAGTTGAAAAGCCATACTATGAAGGCAAGTCACAACATACAGTCTTGTTATGAATATCGTGTCATTTTCTCACACAGCTATTTACCAGATTTACTTCACAAACTTCAATGGGCTGAAGTTATGCTTTATTCCTAAGAAAAAAACCTTGTTGGAAAATTATTATTCAAATATCCTTTTTAGTTGCTTCTTACGATGAAGGATATGACTAAATAAATTATTTAGGAGGAAGTATTCAGCCTTTCTCTAAATCATAAGCTGATATATAGAGTAATATCCAAATACATATATAAAATAAATATAAAAATTGGTGTATATATATACACACACACATATATATAAAATTGGAATTGGCACTATAGTCTTTGTTTTTATGTGGTGCATATAGCTTAGAACTGACTGCAGATTTAGAGATTTTCTGTGTACATGAATTTGATACTGGCATTTGTACAATCCTTGATACAATTATTCTAGTCTGGAGTGCCCTAACTGAGTGAATTCAGTTGTCTTTAGCAACCAAACTCTATGTTCACCGTGTGAGTGGCTGTTGATTTCCCTATTTGCTGATAGTCATTTAGCATGTTTGGTTTCTTCTTTGTATCTACCTCAACTTCCTTTGAGAGCTATTTCTCTCAGCAAAATCTGAAGGACCATATGACACTTGACTTGAATCTTCTTCTTCCACACTCTCCCTCACATCCCTGAGCAGGTCAAAGATTTTCAAATACTAAGACTCTTTCTAGATTTCCAGAATTTCAGTCCTGAGGTATATTTTTTCTTTGTTTATCTAGCATATTATCAGGGGTTTGGTTTTGGGTTTTTTTAATCAAACCACAAATATTTCATTGATTCAAACACTGAAAATTCAACCTTCTTCACACTCATCTCCCAGTTACTAATTCAACAAATCATCTATTCAAATTTCAGTCTTTTCAAAGATAGAACAAAGAAGAAAAGGGTGAATTCTTTCATCCTATTCATACTCTTGAATTAGATGGTATTCGATCTTCTTCCTCCACTTACCATCAGTTCTGCTTACTAAACCTTTCTATGTACCATTTGTTTTCCTGTTTTGGATTCTTGCTTTTTTGCATTCTCCATTTAATGTCTCTTCAAATGCATCCAAAATGTAATCTGAATTTCTTGTTTCAAGCAGTTTTTATCATGCTTTACCATGTTTTGTTTTGTTTTTCTAATAGCTTTGCTTTAAAGGTCCACTTAGTTCTGCAGTAACCCTGCCTCCTGGGAATCAATGTCTTAACATAAGAGTAAAGAGAGTTCATGGATTTTGTGATCCAACATCCCTTAGAGTTGGAGTGTCAGTTCATAAATAATTCACTTACGAGCACATACATTCATTTTACATGATTCCTCAATATGGCCAGGGTGCTGCGTGGTCTGCACTGTATCCACCTACAAAAAATACAGAAATATATGTCTGCTTACTGGGATGTGAGTAGGGTTTGGCTGACTTAATCCTCTACCATGGATCTTACTAGTGAGCAAAAAATTTCTCTTTTCTTCCTTAGATCCAAACACATTCCATAGAATAACTATTTTGGCAGCAAAGACAGTTAGAACTGTCTGTTTCATACAGACATGCCCAGAAGCAGGCTGTTTTTAAATTATAGACAAATTGGAGTGATTTATAAATTCTTCCCTTTCTTACTCAGAGTTACTGCAGACAGAGTAAAAAATAATATAGCTGTCTCGGGTATCAGTGATGAGCATAACTCTTCTCCATTAAATGATGGGATTAATAGTGCAGTACAGAGAGTTGAAAGAAGCAAAAAATGAGAATTTTACAAGAAAACAAACAGGCAACTCCTCTTTTCCTTCATCTCTCTCACCCAACCACCAGATAAAATTGAGTGAGCAAGACAGATTTGAAGGGCAACATACAGTGTACAATAACAGTTCTATGAACATCTACATTCTTCAAAATGCCAGATATCAACAATCTTACTCTGAGGTGGACATAAAAAAAATGGAGAATTGTGGAAGAACCTTCTTCCTTTGACTCACTTTGATCAATATGATTGTGAAGAAAATGAGACACTAAATAGACATGCACATCTAGTGATAAACAGCGAAGGTTTCTGTCCAATATATTCTTCAGAAACAGGACTTAAAATATCACTTGGAATTGGATCATCCACAAAAAAAAATATTAACCCATTTTTGGTAGTTACATAACACATTTTTTTTGGCATTCATCAGTCTTTTCAGCTTTTCCAGTACTGTTAAATTATTAATAATTTATATTTATTTTACATCACTGACTACAGCATCCTTATTTTAATGAATCATTTCTTGTAAAATGTTACACACATGTAAATTTAAAACCAAGTTACACAAAAGTAGGATACCAATGTCAAGCATCTCTATAAAACATCTTTTCCTCTATGAACATTATCCATAAAAGACTCCTAAATGCCCTCAAATAATAATGTCTGCTCCTCAATCTAAATATGATCTTCTTACAGGAAGCCACCTGGGACAAGCAAGCAAAACATTCTCTTTTGGTTGTAGAAGGAACATATTTACACCTTAAAAAAATTCTTCAACATTACCAACCAAATTATATACAAATCTCTTTGTTCAATTTACACTGACTTAATTTGACAAAACAGCAAGAACACTAAATAGCCCAAAACATTCAATAAAAATACAAGTAATGTATCTACCTACTTGCCTACCTACGTACCTACGTACCTACCTACCTACCTACCTACCTACCTACCTACCTACCTACCTACCTATTTTTATAGATCTATCTGTATCTTTCATTTAAGTTCATTGAGTACCTCAAAATTACTAACTTAACAGCTGTTCAAATTTATATAAAAATTAAGTTTTGCTAACTTCAAGGAGAGTATATTCACTGGAATATTACACTTGTCCAGTATGCAATGAACAGGGGTCTATTAACATGTATTTTAAATACTTTTCTCCAAAATAGAAACACAATGGTGAGCATCTGGTGCATTCATAAAATATTTCTGAGGTAAAAAATATTCATAGATGTAACTTATACTTTTTATAATTAGACCTTTCTTGTAGGAAAGATACTGATACTAGCTGTTTTTTTCTTAAATTAACAAATCAAATCATAAATCATGAGAGAAAATCTTAAATAAGCAAAACAAATTACCTGGCGCATATGAGACAAAATGTCGAATCTTTTTTATCACAAATGCAATATATTATATCATTAAACCTCAGGCAATCATGGAAGTCTCAGAGTGTGTGTGTGTCTCTATTACCTGCAGTACACCTGATGCAGCAAGGATGGCAGTGCAATTTGTTGTGCCCCTTTACTTTACATCCCAACAAGCCACAAGGTCTGCATCACCTGCCAATCTTTGGCACACACTGCAGGCACAGAGAGCAAACTGATGGAAGGCTTGCGCCTGCGCTTCAAGTGCTACACACTACACGACAGTCTAAAGACAAAGGTGGGACAAATCAATGCTTCAAAATGCTCAGTGGTGCTCAGAAATATGTACAGAAGGACTCCAAACTTAGACTGAAGACAAATTCACACCCAAATCACATTCCCATGCTCTGTGTCATTAGTGGACGCATCCATACATCATGATTGACAGAATATAATTAGAAAATTTTCTTTTCTCCCCAAATTTTTGTTAAATTGCTGTTTTCCCCATTTTTCTACAGCAGTTGAAGAATCTTGCTAACTTCCATGAAATTGTCTTGTTCCTCCTTCCATTTCCTTTCCCAAAAATGCACGTACACCAGAGTTAAATGAAGAATTGATAGTCACTACTTCAGTTGTCATGAGCAAGATGCTTGCAGAACTCCACTAGTCCAGTTCATAATACTAAAATATAGGCCTAGAAGTATCTTGTTACACACTGAGTACACCTGCTTATCATAGACATAATTTCACATAATTTCTTGATAGGTTACAATTATTTTTCCTGAATATTTCAATGGAAAATTGCTTCCAGAATTTCAATGCTGCAGTACATAAAAATTATTGTAGAACCCACCTGAAATTTATTTATTGATCTTTATTTCTGTTTCTCCTTTTCCTTAACTTACATACTCATTGCCATTGGGAAGTGACCTTTTAGCATTATTGATATATATTTGCCATTAATTGTAATTATTTTTAATTAAATAAGTGAGAAGTCACACTTTACCAGAGTGTAGTGATCCCAGCCATAATATATTGCTGCAAACTCAAAATTATTAACTTCTGCAAGTACAGTTTTATTGTGGGGGGCTTTTGCCACTCATTTCACTTTATTCTTAGAACTCTGTCTGTAAATATGTTATGATTGCAATATATATTATATATTCATCTGATTGACATGCACACATGACTAAAAATGTGACAGATTACAAGTTTCTGCAACATTCTTGAACGGAACTGAAAGGCACAACATGCTCATTTTTGCCCACCACAGAAAATGCCAGATAAAAATATATCTCCGTAGATTTCCTGTTACATTTCACAAGATACTTCTAACCTATTTTTAAACTTCTTATACACATGCAGCTTCATTTCCAGTTTGTGACAGAAATCAAAATAGGATATGAGGAACTACAGAAACTGTACTGAATGTATTTCCTTAGAATGTATGTGTTACATAAGGAAAGCTAATTTTAATATTCTTAAGTAGACAAAAGAAAATTAATCAGTAAATAAAATATTCACTTTTTTATGCTGTGCCATTTGTATACACATGTAAAGGCCACAAATAAGACAAAAAATAGGTAATATGGAACCCATGAACAGTTCTTTTCTGAATAAGAAATTAATGAGGACTTCTACACATGATCACAAAGGGGTGAAGAGATTTTGATAACTAAAATCTCTGTAATATGGTCTAAATTGATATAAAAATTTAATAATCCTGAATATAAAAATTTTTAAAAAGAGAAGTTAAAGACAATAGTTTTAATGGGCAACACACCTAGACTTAGTACACAGTTTAACATGATTGTATTCTCACCTCACCTCATTTAAATTAAATTTGTCATATTTTTTCTGTGACTACTGATTTCTGCATGTTATATAAATCAAGTTCATCAAAATTAATATTTTTAGTTCTTACCAAAACAAAAACAAACAAACAAACAAAAAAACCCCAACTAAACAAAAAATTATCCTCTTAACCCATCATTACAAGCATAAAATTGATTTATTTAAGTTATTTATTGCAATCAAGCCACAGAGATTCTGGGCCTCCTAAAAAACTGAACAATACTGCCACGTCAAGAACAAAAGGGTTCACAGAAAAACAGAAGCACAAGTACCAACATCTTTAGATGTTTCTGTTGCAGCCCACTGAGAAGTTTGTGCTGCTCCTTAAACAGCCTACAGAACTTAGCTTGATCTTGGCATAGATAATGCTACTAACAGTTGAATCCATCATTATGGAATAGGGCCTTAAAATCATGGCCCACATTTTCTTGCTGTTTTCTTTTTCTCTTTCTTTAGGAATGCACAAACTTACTGGACGGAAAATATCTGTGTAATTGTATTATTCTGAACAGATGAAGTTCCATTTCAAGACTATCAAGATATTTTTTATGTTACCTCAATCTCAGAGAGCTGAAATCTTTTTTTTTTCTTCTGTTTCTAAACTAAAAATATAGTGTTACATATTTGCTATTATGACAATATTACTGTTTAATAAGTTTTCCTGATATTTATTCCCAATATATTTATGAAGAACCATCACATCTCCTCTTTCCCCTTGCTTTCTCAAGGCTCTGAGGTAAATGTAGCAGTGGCTTAAAATCAGAGGCAGGAATATTTAGCATCTGCTCCACCCCTCTGATGGGCACTGAAGCCTTCAGGGCAGGATTATATGGCATGCCTATGAAAAAACTCATGTACTATTGCAGTCTTCAGCTGGGTGTATTAAAGAAAAAGTTTTGGTTTACCCTAATATACAAAGCAGTGGTTCAGAGAGTGATTCAAAAGAGCTTCAAGTATTCGTGCCTTGAGGATAGTAACAACTTCTGCCATCCAATTTTAGCTTGCCACAGCACGTCTCTCAGAGCCTTAAGTCTAATAGGCAAAGCCCTTTTAGTCTTCTCTTCCACAGCTAAGTCTATATTCCATGGTTATTAAACAGCTTTTTCTGAATGTTTAAAAGTAAGCTTAATTCTTCCTGAAAATGATTGACTAGAATAACAAAACAATTTTTCAGAGGCAGTCTCATTAATGACTTCTCAAATGACCTGACTATGTCTGTCTCACAGCAGCACCAAAATTGATGCAGCTTTATATTGCAAAAATAAATTTGTTGTGTCACTAATGCTCCTAGTAACTCTCACCTAATTTATTAAATTCTTCTTTTTTTCGACTGCTCCCATATCAATATTTCCTAACTGAATTTAAAACTTCTTCTTGTTTTATTTTAAGTCTTAACTCCTAAAGTCTAGAAAATTTTCTAGTCTTTCATCTAATACAACCTAATTCTCACAAAAATTCATGATTTTATTTGTTCCATAAGCAAGTCTCCTTATTACATTTACACTCATTTTGCTTTAAAATATATAGCAAAAATGTTCTTAAGACTGATTCTTGACTCAAGTAACTTCTTATAATGCTTACCTTTGCAAGAAAACCAATTGTCATCTCATTTAAGTGAATTTCTTACATATTTTTTGATTCCTTTAGTAATACCCATCTTCCTCAGGTGCACAAATAATTTCCCAGGTGGCACAGTATCAATTGATTGCTGAAGTCCAGGAGGGAGATTACTAAATTTTCTTTGTCTAGAAAATTGGTTATCTTTTCAAAGAAAGTTATCAGATTGGTTTGTATGAACTCTTTGCAGTAAAGGCATTTTCAATTTTCATGCTATCTTCCCTTGCTCTTTATGTCAGTAGCTTAATTCTTTTTTCATATAAACTCTGCTCTACTGTTTGATAAAAGATGAGTTCACACTTTCAGACCTTTATCTCTTCTTTTCCATCTTCTCCACTACTTAAATATAAATATGGTATTTGCTATTCTCCAACAAAACAGTACCTTTTTTTTTTCCCTAACAGATTTATTTAAAAGAAGACATGACATGCTTTGCTCTGCATCACTCAGAATTCTGTGGTGACACCTATATGGTCTTACTTGACTTACATACATCAGACTCCTGGTTTTGCTTTCATCTCAGGTGCTTCCAGCTTTTGTTTTTCCCATGTATATCTCTATCACATCTAAAGGACCTTTCACTTCTAAGTGTAATAATTGCCCTGATTCTCTCCCTTGCTCTTATAGCTTAATAAAGTTTTCTTTTAATCATCCCTTTAATGTCTACCTCAGCTGATATTTGTCAGAGCACTCTGTCCTGATGATGACCACACCCCTACTTTGTACATCTCTCTGACTTCCCATCTCCTTCCATTTCCCATTCATTGCAATTTTCTGATCTCATAATTTATTCCAATTTAAAAAATATATATTCTCATGTATCTACATGGGATAGACACCTCTGCAGTTGAGACTCTGAAAAGGAGTTTGAGATATTTTACTTCATAGACAAGTATGAAGAATATTTCTGCATCAAAATCCCCATTTTCCTCCTATCTGTCAGTGTATATAAAATCATTGCCTACCCCTACTACTAAAGGCAATGATGAAAAGAATAAACTTTATTGATTGAACAGGGGACATACATTCCAAGTCCCAGAATTAATCTGCCTAGAAGCAAAATATCTGTTTTCTCTATTACTGATCCTTTGACACTTCAAACATAGTATTATATGTACTTATAATTTCACTAGCCATCACACTGTACTCACCAATACAGAAAGAAAATTAAGAATGGCAAGACTTCAGTGTCTAATATATAAAAAAAGCTGAGGTAAATGACAAATATGGGTTTTTTTATTGTAATTTTGTTTTAGAGGCATTAATATTTGGTTGTTTTAAAGGAGACTTTTTTAATCATTGCCTAATGTATAATCTATACAGAATGATAGCTGTCAATTAAATTTGTTGCTTTCTAAGGTTTCCACTCACACATACAAGGCCAGAAAGGATTTTTAGCCAAATGCTCATGAGAGGCCAAAGAATTATTCAAGGAATTAAATACTTTGTAGATATACTTAAAACAGATCACTGTGATGCAGTAGAAAGAGCAAGCTGATACATTTGGTGCTTACTTTGTTAAGGAAAGCCTCACTTTTCATCTCATGGGCACAACAGACTTGAGAGGAAAGCTGTAACTTCAGGCCCTTGGAGGCACTGGGCCAGCAGTCCTGTTCACTACAGACACTCCCACTCTACCTGGGTACCACACACTGCAGGGGCTTCTCTTGCCCCACCACCAGTCCTCAGCCCCCTGCCTGCCCTTGGCTGAGAGAGGCATTATTCTCCTCTCTAGTCAAAATGCACCAATAATGCATGTGGAACAGAGAGCTGCTGCTCCTTCTCGGGCAAATAAAACTCCATCCATCAGGCAGTAAAGAAGATTATCCCAAAGGCACAGGAGGGCTCTAAAGGTAGAGACTTACACAGCAGCCGAAACTAAAATAAAAAGTTATGGAAAGCAGGGAGAGTGAAAGATGTAGGGAAGTTGGCTTAACTGTTCTATACAGAATCCTTAGGCAGGAAATGACAAACCTTTCTATGAAATTCCAAATTACAAGTAGATATCACTCTCACCTAGAAAACTCACTGATCACAGCAATGCCTCTCCTGGTAGGGATGTTTCAGTAAAAAAAAAAAAAAACCACACCGATGAACCTCTGAATAAAATGTCAGAAGATGAAAGAAAGCACTTTCACCAGCCTACCAGCCATTTGAAAAGAAATGTCACAATAGACATAGGTTGAACCCACTGTCTGAACAGATCACAGAAAACATGGACGTAAAATACAGATTCAAAAAACGACATTAAAGGAGAGTGTTGTTCAATAAACGAAACATAAAATTAGACTTCCAGAATTCCTCTTAAGTACACCTCCAAGGTACAATCAAAGGGATTTTAAAAGGTACAAATTCTCAGTCTGTACATTCATCTAAATAATCACTGATGTTATGGAAGCATCATAATGATAAACTAAGTTTATAAAGAACAGAGCTATTCTTAGATGCTGTATGTATGCAAAACACTAAATTGTTGTAACAATACCATAAGCCTGTCTGTATTGTCAACTGTTCATTTTCCTAAAATTAAGTTCAAAGCAAGAAGGGTTTTCTTGTATCTATGTCTTCCCTTTCAAAGGAAACATAAATCCCATGCTTCTAAACCACTTGCAACTTTTGAAGTCCTTTATCAAGGAGTAGTATGGTGTTTCCTAACAAATAAGAGATTATTTTATAATGTGCCTTATGAATACACTATGGTAGATTGGTTTAACTAAAGTCTGTCAAATTATCATAGGGTTTTTTTACATTTTAGAAATAACGGCTTTTTCTTATCTATTCACTTTTTGTTAATGGAAACAGAGAAAGTTATTTCTGTCTTTAACATATGATGTAGAATGAAGATAAACATAAGAAAAAAATAAGCAGAATAAGCAGTTAATGATGTGACCTTTAATTTCTTAGACATGCTTTTAAATTAAACCTAAAATTAGCAAAATTAAGCTAGATTTGACAATGGTTATATGTGTGAAATAATGTCACTTACAAAATTAGGCTGTCATGCTAAGAGTTCACATGAAAAATATTGGAAGAGTGGAAAGCAATAAATGTTGCATACAAATATTTGTAAGATCAGATGAATTACCTCACATTAGATTGCACTCTGGTGATTTGAACATAGCATAGTTCACACACTTCCAGATTTTAGGTAACTACTAATCCTTTTGCTCATAAATTCCTCATGGCCAATTAATATAGGTACAGAATTTGCCCATGGGAGTACTACATATACACTATAAACTGGTTTCATTTAGTCTTTAGGGTTGGGTTTTTTGTCATATTTGATCAAAAATAAAAAAAAAATCTGTTTCCAGTGAAATAGCAAAATTTTTATTTTAGGACCCAAAATCAGTCTGAAGTGTGTCTCCACTTCTTTTCTATTAAATTACATCTAAGATGCAGAGGGAAAAGGCTTTTCTCTGTCCAGGTAAGTTACAGAGGGATAGTTCAGTTTATTTTTCCATGGCTGCCCCTGCTCAGGATGTTACCAGCTGTAGTACTCAGGAGTAAAACACTTTTAAATGTCTGCCCCATATCTTTGAGGGGGGATGAACAAGAAAAGATATTATTCCAATTAAGTTTCAGGAGACACATGTACACCAATGAAAGTGTGCCTAGCCTGGCTGGCAAGCAGAATACACCAGACAAGACTGATTGGTTACAATTCTAGATATTTATTTGTGGGGGTGTATATTTCAAAGGGAAGCATGTCTCAGAAATTAAAAATTAGTATATACATCATGTATATTTTAATTGGTTTTCTGCATCACTGTAGAGCATTTTACAAATGAAAGGCCTCTCTCTTTTTCTTCAAATAGCAAGACTCCTGGGCTGATTTCATCTTAAAATTTGCATAACCTTTTCCCTGATGTCTTTTCAGTAGTTACTTGTAACTTGAGTCCTCCTTTGCATGCCCACAAACATAGAATTTTTTGGAGAAATTTCTAAGTAATGGCTTTGTTCTTCAAGAAATTGAGAGACCCTCGAAGATATTTTCTTAAAGACTTCATGTAACATATCTGAGGGAAAAACATTAATATTTTGTTCCAACTTCTGGCTTTCCTAGGAAGAAACAAACACATGGTGTAGGTCCATAAATACTCTCTGCTTTCTAGGATGAAAAATACTTAAGTCTCTTCTGTGTATCAGGCAGGAACTTAAGAAATCCAAGGCAGTAGATCTTTTGTTTGGATCTGCTGCATTTAAAACAATGCAAATTCATTTTGTGATATTGTAGAGAGGACTAAAAAGAAGGGAAATATCCTGACAGTTTTTAGTATAATACAATAGCAAAGCTGTGTTGGAGCAGATTGCCAAATAAGACCAGTTCATTGCAGAACATGAAGAAAGCAGCAGCATCTGTGTCTCTGGTGTCTCCTTGTCAGTATCTGCACAGACTGTGGGTAGCACACAAGGTTTTTACTTTATGGATAGTGGGTTCCACTCTCAACAGAACTTTAAACCTCAGTAAAGTCTTTCTGCAAAATATTTCAAGTTAAATGTGAAGGGAACATACACTTGCAGCAAGTCTTATGCCACCGTTAAAAATAGCAGAAGAGAAATATTCATTGGTTATTTATCCCACTACTCCCTGTTCCCCACTGAGGAACAAGAATTTAATCATAAGCATTTACATGTGCTCAAGTTGAGAGCCATGCTCAATAAACATTTCCCCCTCTCCTATTTTAAAGACCCTATTTACAAAACCTGTCTTTTTGTAGATGCTTGCTAATACTCAAAACAATTGAAACAAACAGGCCAGATCAACTTTTTGATTCGTGATCCACACAAGTGCAGCAGGAACCCATGAAACTGAAGGTTTAGAAAACCAGATCTGACAAAAATATTCTTCTGAAGCTATTTACAAAATATAATCTGAAGACTATAAGACTTCATTTCAGTTTCATTTTACAAAATTTTATATAGATTATGTAACTATGTTTCATGAAAGCCTGTTATGATTCAAAACTATCAAGAGATAACAATTAAACCAGAAGAACTATGCTACTCACAGAGTGTTTTACATTTAATAAGTCACTGTTCTTCCATATGCTTATAAAGAGAGAGAAGGCAAGGAAAAAAATAAAAGGAACTAAAAAGGTTTTGCATCTTCAATGCATGCAGACATTTTAGAACTATTTGATTTACTCAATTTGTTTTTAGAGTAAAAAGCAGTCTTTGACCAAACTGTCATCTTTAAAACATGGTGATATTTCATTTTCTCTCTTCTGCACTATTTAGATTGCTGGGAACTGAAATACTTCCAGCAGTCATTGTGTCCAATTTTTCAGTGCTGTCACTTCCTAGCAAATCTGCTTAAGCAAAACACTTATGTTAGAAAACAGAGCAAATATATGATATAAAATACATTCTACATTTCTTTGCAGGACAACTGGTATTCAAACACAAAACAGAATGAATATGCAAACATCTGTAATTTAAGTCCCATAGACTCTTGTAAACCATAAATCTGATTAATTTCCAAAGTCACTCTTTTTGACTATGTTGATTTTATTTTTTCACAATAATTATAATCAAAGTTATAAAATAAAGAAAAAAAATCAAAATGTTATTTCCAAAGAAAACACTCCAGGTCACTAAAACTAAAAAACCCACTTCATCTGAAAGACAGAAAACCAGAAGATGCTCAGTTTTAACCCCCTGTGGTTCATATGCTCTTTTGGTCTGTATTTGATGCCCTTCAGGGCAACATAAAACTGGAACAAATTTACACTAAAGTGTCTTTAGCCTCCAATATGAAGAGAAGAGCCATTACATGAAATGCAAACAAATCCTGTATGCTGCTAAAAACTACACTAAAAAACAAGTTAAGATCTTTACCTAAGAGAGATTACATTTTGCAGAAGAAAAAAAACATAAGAAAAAAAACCTAACAAAACACAGTATGAAATAAAATGCTCCTTTCAAGAGTGAATTTTAAACTCTAGATGCCAAGAAATTTTACATATGAAAAAATGCAGAATGGTGGTGGCTCTTACAAAAGAGTTAATATTAATTTTTATTTTCAGAATTTTAAAAATATTATCCGATTTTATTAATTTAATTAGACAAAAATCTTATTAATATTTGAACTTTACACATGAGGAACTATGTAAGACTAACATTATTCCTACTGCTTTAAAAAGCCTGTCATGTTACAGGAAAGTCAGTGCTTCTTACCGTGTACAGTTCAAATCCCAATACTCTGATGGCCCGTTAGCACCAAATATGTCACCCTTTAACACCACAGAATCAATACTCTGGAATGTCATGGCACCCTGAAGAGCCACAAAGCCTCTGTATGCATTTATGAGACAAAGATTTTGTATTACTTCAGGGAAGAAATATGTCTAGTTAGAATCAATTTCAAGTTTCTTACTAGGAGGGAAGGAAATAGTCCTAGGTAAATAAATGATTTTATTCCAATTTTACTCAATCAAACATAGGAAGTAAACAAAGAAGTTAAAAGTCATTTAAACATCTCCCTTCTGATGAAGGACACTTGCATGTGCACACTGCTCTAAATTCTAGTCCTCGTTTTCAAGATTTTTTGACAACTCTTTCCCACCCAGATCATCACCCACACAGCCCTTGATGAAATCTTCTTTCAGGATAGGTTAAAAAAATATAACCTAAAATAAGAATTTTAGTAAAATCAAACAATAGTATCTCAAATCTTAGGTATAAAAAGCTCTTCTAAAGGTTATTTCATCCATTTTCTCATATTACCATCTAAATATTGGGACTACTATAAGACAAGGCAATTTCTTACTTTTAAAAAATGCTTCTGCAGCGCATTACAAGGAATTGGAGACAAAGTTACTGACCTTTCTGACAGATGTGGAAAATTGCAGATGAGACAAACCCATTAGCATCTTCTCATAATTATATCTTAAAAATATTTTCCAAATCTAAGACAAGGAGTGTTGATTATTTGTGTTCCACCCTTGGATAAGCAATACATACTGGCCAATCTGAGATTACTTGGATGTTTAACAGAAAAAACCCGTTTTTTAAAAACCTCTTCCTCAGCTGCTGTGCAGCTGTCAGAGTAAAGATTACTGTCTTTCTTTAACCACTGGATTTTAAAGCTATGTACATTTGACACACACAGAAACACGCACATGCATACCTGATTCCTGTATATCTCCAAGGTCTTGTCAAAAAATAAAAATGTATAGTTTTCAGTACTCACATTTCCATTAAGGTACATTAACTACTTAAATTCATAAAATAAAGTCTTCCTAATCCATGTGAAAATTAGTTATTTTCTCGGTTAAACAGCAAATGGCCAACACAGATTAGCAAATTCAAACTGGATTCTTATGAACTTTAGTGTTGCATTAATTCCTCACAATATGCTTTAGTATACAACAAAATGCTGCTGTAAAAATTGGATTCTTCAATACTTTTTATAAATATGATTCTCCAACTGATTTATATATGTTAGATAATAAATGTATCTGTATTGAAGTTCTAATAAACATTTGCATGTAAAAAAGTACAAGTAAAATATTTAATGTGTTTCTAAGGTAGTAATATAGGCCATGTTGCTGAGAGACAAGAGATAACTTTTTTCTTCAAAGAAATATAAACTAAAACCTATTGCATCTCATGAAATTTTTCTTTGTACTGACATAACATACTGGGATGGAATAAATTGTGTGCCATTCTGTCAATGCAGCTGCTGGCTGTCTTGCATAATACTAACTAAATTGAGGGGATTATCAGTAGGGCTTTCCTTTAATACATTAGTGGCCAGAAAAACAAAAAAAAAACCCCACAAAAACGTCCAAAATAACAAAAAGAAGAGCTGAATATTGTTTCTACATGCTGCAATAAAAGCTGAAAATTTCAAATGACTTTGCAAATGTCCCACCAAGTAACGGGTTTTACCTGTAAGTCATGCAAATTGTGTACTGTGAAAAAAAAAAAAAAAAAGAAAAGAAAAAAAAATAGGAAGATCCCTGAGAATATGAATATCCATGTTTTGTCTTTTGTGAAGCATTCCCCACACAAGATTGTTACTATTGCTGCTTTTCCTGGATGTTAATATTCTCTATGGCATCTCTCAGCAGCTCATGAGTATCTCTTAACAGACATTGCTGTGCTTGGCTGTAAGTCTCAGGAGAGCTAGAGTACTTTTGCCAATTAGAAATAAGCAAGTTGTTTAATTAACACACCCTTTTCATTAATAGTTTAACCCAAAGCTGACAAAGATCTTTGTTGCAACCCAGGAACAAAGAAAGGAGTACTAATTAAACACCCTGAAGTTTCTAAAGTGAGAGTTTATTTCAGTACCCAAGGGATTCTTTGAACTCCTCAAAAGACCTCTAGAGCCTTCCAAGAGCACTTGGAATTTCTTATAATTGTCCCACTCACTCTGGAAAAAACCCCAAAACAAAACCAAACCAAACCAAACCAAAACAAAAAAAAGCCACAAACAATATACAAACCAACCAAAAAAGCAAACCAAAGTGTAAATAATCTGGAAAATTCTGATTATTTTGATTTCAACGTCTTTGAACCAGACTAAAATAAAACTGATTTTGATTTCAGAGTAACACAACTGTAAACTCAAACCTGGAAAACTGTTTTCAACTCTGACCTGAATTCATGAGATCAGTGCTATGCAAGCCACTGTGAGCTACATTGCATGGGAGCTAAACTGATGCAGAAGAGGAGAGGAAAGGTGATTCCCTGTACTGGCACTAAGTACCTACCAGAGGGATAAACAGAAAAATCTGTTCTATGGTAGCAAATTTGTTACTTTCTACATTCTTTCAGACTTTCTCTTCATTTTATTGGACGTGTGTGATGAATACATTGTCTTAAAATCAATTGGCAAATCTAAGTAGCAAGCAAAGGTTTCCAACTGGAAGTGGGTTTGAACTGAGAGCTTCTGCTGCAAGAAAAAGAGCAGCTTTCCTGATAGAAGTGATCTTTGCTTCAGCTCTCCACCTTTCTGCCTCCTCACAGATATACACACCCACACCAGGAACAGCAAAGCTGTTTATGAGGCAGCAGCTAACAACTGCACTTTACAACCCAGCATAGTGAGGCCAAAGAGCACTGATTCTTTAATATTTGGGCTTCAACTTGCACTGACCCAATAACTCCTGCATGAGCAATTCCTCTGCTCAGGAGCAAACAAGTGATAGACGGAGGTGCTAAGTGTCACAAAGTTAGACACTTGTGCCCATGCATCAGACCTCTAAGGTGGACTGGGCATGAATGTAGTGTGCTAAATGGAATGTGCTTTCAGGGAGCAGAAGCAGTATTACACTATTTTATTCTCCCTTATACCATTATACCTAGCTTCTAAATTTTCTAGAGTCCAACAATTCAAGAAAACATGACAAGACTTAGGAGACCTGTTAGACCTAAGGCTCAAAATACCAGCCATCCAGACTTTCTTCATCTAGCTTCCTTTCTATTTTAAGAACATACTGTTTCCTTACTATTTTCTACACATTTATACATTTATTCCGTTAGTAACCAAAAAATTAGGGAAAAAATTCTTTCATTTAACCAAACCTATGTACTTGTTCAAACACTTATTCAGATGCTGAATTCAAGATTTTTGTGATAATGTAAAGGAATTATTTTTTAGATTCGGACAGATCCAAAGTTCTATAGGTCCATGCCTCATTACACCACCACAACCAGCAACAGACCAAATCCTGTGTACTACTGTCACAGACATATGAGAAATAAACAAGTTTGCAGTGCAAAAATTGAGCTACACTTTTTATGCAGTAATGGATCAGAATATAGTTTACAAAACAGATTTTAAACTATTTGGTTTGTGAAGCTTGTTTGTAAATACATTATTAAATGTACGTAGGAGTATTTATTTATCTTTTCTTTTACAGTGCTAGTATTTTGGAAAAAAAACTTTTGATAATATCAGTGACAGTATTTCAGTTCAGTGTTTCTAGACACAAAAAGTCTGCTACCAATTACTGCCCACGTTAGAAATAAAAAGCTCTAAGGAATCACGGTACTAAACCCACTGTCAACTACATTCAATCACAGTAGGCCTAGAGATCTAAGAGTATACCAAAATCCACTGACCCAAAGATTTCACAGTTTCTTGTTTCATGATTCAGTGGAAAGGATATGAATGAACAAGTGAGAGAAGAACAAATAGAAGTGAAACAGGACATGTTCTGGAACTCTAACAGGCAGCTGGGCTCCAGCCAGGAGTCTGCACTTGCTTCTTTTTCCTCCCTAAGGAACAGTTCCAGCATACTGAACTGATTCTTCAACTAACAAAAAGAAGCAATTTTTACATCCCCAGCCTGAAAATTTAAACTAGTCTCAGTTCCATAGAGAAAATACTTAAAAATCTAATCCTTATTTCAGGCTGTGCTTCAAAATCCTTTTTAAAATAATGTTTAAAAAGATATATATATATATATATATATATTATACAGAAAATATTCACAGTGAGATTCCTTTCAATAAAATCTTACATAGATGGGATACACAGCAGCTGACCGGTACAGCCCTCTGGAGTAAACATTTCTTCCTCCAACTCTGAATTTCTTCCTTTTCTAATTCTCTCATCCTGACAATTAACCTGGATCTGATCTAGCCTGAAGGAGTTGTCTTTGGAGGCACTAATCACCCACTGCTCTTCACTGATTGTAGTGAGAATTGTCTATATTCATCTGCCCAAAAAGCAAGCTTTTAATGATCTAGCATAATGTAACTTAATTTTAGAAACTATTTTTTCTAGCTAGTAATTTCTAAATTTTAATTTAAATTCTATTTCCTTAATTATCTCACTTCTATTTTGAATTTTACATTATGCTCAAATGAAAAGAAAAAAATGTAAATGGTGCTAGTAAGACAAATAATTTTTTTCAAAATAGCTTTTCTTCTGTTTTTTTAATTCCTTCTAGCTGTTGGTCATTTTATTGGAACTGCTTTCCCTCATCTACAAACATTACACTTTAATATAAGTATTAAAGGAGTTGTCCAATCAAATAGAGTAAAAATAAAGGTAATTATTCTATGGACTCATATAAATACGAGGAATAAAATGGAAAAACTAAATGAAAATTATCATTGTGAAAAAATTGAAGAAATCTTTGTGTATTTTCTTCTTAGTTAAACAAAGTACTTTTTCTTTGAACAAACCTAAGACATGATGTTTCAGTAGATCATGAAATACAAAATATAGAAGAATAGTTGCATATGTTCAAAGAATAACAAAAAAGTATAGGAATACATCTATGCAGCATTTTTGAAAGCTGCTTTTAAATCAAATTTTATTAATGGAATTTAAAAATCAAGCATATTAAATGAAAAGTTTTTCTACTGCTGAACTTAAAAATCAAAGCCATGCTATTCCAAAGGTTAATGTCATTTTGGAAAAAAAATCTATTTTGAAAACTACTTTTCAAACTCATGCCCACATGAATTAAGACCTCATTTTGGCAGAGTTCAGCTGACATATAAGAGCTATATACTGATATCCTGATCACATATGCATGTACCCACAAGACTGAGATATCTCCACAGTATGGTTCTCTTCTCTCTTCAAACAGATATTACTTTCCCTTTTCTTTCTATTCCCTTTTGTTTCTATGAACAAAGGCTGACAATGGAATAAATGGCAAAGCAAAAATTATGTGGAAACCAAACAGCAAAACTCCTTCTTGTTCCCTTTTTCCCTATCAGCTAAGAACTGAAAAAATTGTAAATGCATTATCATCTCTTTCTGAAGCCAATGGAAATTTTCTGAAGGAGAGGAAAAATAACAAATAAAATATAATGACTGCTTTAGGAATTGCAACAGAGTCACGAAACCCATGAGCATAACCCATGAACAAATAAATCTATCTTTGTAGCTTCCATTACAAGAAGTCAAACTTGAAAGGATGCCTTGCATTAACCAAGGTAATAGCTATGACGTGCCTACCTCCACAGCAAGAAGAAACTAGAATTGCTACAGCTGATTTACCTCACTCCTGCTTTCCTAACTTTAGAAGAGCAGCAGTGCAGATAGATTTAATTAGCAAGTCCAGACCACTGGATTAATGGCTGATACACAAAATGAACTATCAGCTATTATATACAGAGTTATTATTTCAACATTAGAAGAACTCTAACTCACACAAACAAACAAACAAATAAAAGAGTTTGAAGCTGCAGGAAAGCTGCTGAACTAATAATCAATGATGACTGAACTAATAATCAATAAAAATAGACTTCATAGAAGTAGCAAGTGGCCCATAGGATCAGGCCAGAGTCTCTGTGAGTGCCAAGCTTAACAGCAGTTCCATAGTTTTCCCCATGATTTAGATGTAGGCTTATGCTGCAGGGCCCAGTGAGATTGGGTTGTGTAAGCAATGGAACTAGCTTAGTCCCAGTTTTAACCAACTGATCAGCAGTGTATGGCTGTGTGCAACTGCAAAAACACTGAACTCATATTTTTATGGGGTTTTTTTTCCAGTTCATTTTGAATTCCATACTGCCATTACTACCTAAACAAACTGGCTATGTTGCTATAACCCAATTTAGGGTATGACAATAATATAACCAATGTATTCAGTATCTAATACTTGTCTCTGTGTCTGGTATTTAGTGTGCTTTTAAACCATACTCTTTTAAATTTAATATGCACATTTTTTCAAAGAACATTCAGATTTTCAGTTGACTAGAAGTGAAAATACAAAAACACGAAACTCTGTCATTCTTTTCTAGGAGGGGTTTTGATTTTCATTTTCTAGGAGTTGTACTAGCTTAATTTATTTTGGTTAACGGTCATTCTTTGTATGTAGATTAGTTTATTCAAAGATCATCTGACCTAAAGCCAGAATTGAAAGAAAGAAAGAAAGAAAAAATCTTAAGTGACTGAAAGATTATATAGACAAGAGGTTCAATATTAACTTGCCCAGATGAAATGACCACAGTATTAGTGTTCTCCACGACACTGATATTCAGTTAGCTGAAAAAAAATTGCCATTTGGTAGCTATCCATATTTTGCTGGCAGGAAAAGGTGAAACTGCAAATGAGATACTATAGGAATATTTCTGGCATTTGGCTCAGTATTTCTTTAATCTTGAATAATGTTATACTACTGCAAACTGTGGATGACCCAAAACAGGGAAAGGCTCTGAGCACCAGGAAGAAAGCAGGATTGGAATTCAAATGACCTTGACAAATCCACAGACTAACTCTATAATAGAACTGTAACACTGGAAAAAGGGTAAAAAAATCACAAATACATAATAAATTACATTTTGCACTGCCTCACAGACAGGAGTTGTTCCAAAGGTACAAACAATAGCACAGAATGACAATGAAAATTAAGCCAAGATGTGTAGCAAAGAGTCGCACTGGGAAGGCAGGAAAAGGAATGGTAGTACTTAGGACACTGAGAAACCCATTTTCTATTCTGAAATTTTAAGACTCCAGTTATAATAAAAAGCATTGCTCAGTACTAGAATATTTCTGACTGTATTGCATCTGGTCTCAGATATACTGATAGGTAAGAAAGAACCCGGAGCACAGCAACAGTTAGAAGCCTATGAAACATAAACTGTCTTTCTTTATGTTACCTTATCAACACCCAACAAAACACTAATAAGATTCTCCAAATTGTTATAAAAGAACAAGGAAGAAATTTTTTCTGTGTACTCTAAGGAGTGGTAAAAAACTACCTGACCCTGGTTTCCACATTACCATTTCAATGTGCAGATTTAGGCATTTATTGCCTTCTTCACACCCCATTCACTGACTCCCCTTTTTGTGTCCTGTTTGCTGAATGTTTCCTCTTTCTCACTTTTTTTTCCTCTCAGTCAAATGTTTCCATTAAACACTTTTTGTTTGTTTTTAGCACTTAAAGAATATTTTAAAAAACCCCAAAAAACAACAGAAGTGACCTCCAGATATGAAGAAGGCTTGAGCAGCTCAGGGACAGAGGTGAAGTACTCTCAAGCAGAACAAAAAATCACAACAGCAGTAGAAAAGCTTTTAGGAAAAAAATGCATTCATAAATTCTATGACACTGCCAGTGTATGCTCCTTTTTTTAAAGGTTTTGAAGAATTTGGATGCAAGATATCTAACAGTACACCAGTAATGCTTCTGCAGTTTTGTATCCTTGGACAAAAATGTCTAAAAGATAATATGCTGGGTAGCAGCAGAGTTTCTTGTGCCTCCCCTTTTCATCCTGGATTTCTAAGTTTGTGGCCAAAGCAAAGTAGAAAAGTATTTAAAGCAGCATCCATTATGTTATAACAAATTTATAAAAAAGTAGAGCTAAAACACTTAATGAAGAAACATTTATGAGGGAAATCAAATGTAAAAAGACACCATTCAGCATGTGCTTAATATATATTCCATTAGCCTTTTCCCACTTTTTACCTTTTAGGTAGTGTAAACATGAACAGAATGGATTTTTATGGCTTCTCATTTGTGAGTTTCGTAAAGTTATTGGTTTAATAGATAAACCTCTCATAGGTAATAGTTATAGCCTGGGGGAAAACAGTCCAACTATGTATTTTGTATTACTACCATTTCAATATAAATCTCCATTTACTCTGTCATTCCTGTGATTTGCTGCCATGATCTTCAGCCAGCTATTTTGTTTGGAAATCTATTCCACAAATTTATCCACTGTTCATAATATGCCATTTAGGAACATTTGAAAAAAATAAGTTCTTTCACATCCCTCCTCCAAGAAGCCTAACTGGATTATTTCTTCTACAATTAGAGGACTCAAAAGAAACATGGATAATCTTCCAAAAACAGGTACTGCAGTCTCTATACAACTCTATACAACAAGCAATCTCAACACTTTCAAATTTCTCAGAACAATTAAAAAAAAAATTATCAGTTAAAATCCCTTATTTCCTTTTCTTTTTCCTCAGAACACCATTTCTATATTTATGTGTACTTTGAAATCTCTACCACAGGATGACAATTAAGCATGCTGTTCTGGGCTAGGAGGTTACTGCCCCCTCTTTTTACCAGCTGCTTCTTCCAGCTCTTTCCTGTTGGAGGTAAGAAACTCCCCACATCTGACAGGAGAACCATATGTGCACTTACTTCTCAACTCAGTCCTGAAAAATGGTTTCCTTTACAAAAAAAAAAAAAAAAAAAACAAAAAAAAAACCACCAAAAAAAAAAAAAAAACCAAAACGAATAAACAAAAAACCACAAGCAAACAAAACCCAATAAATCAAACAAAAATATCTGTTTAGGTAGTGTCTAAGTTAAAGTAGAATTACTTGTCTGAATGAGTCCTAAAGGCAATTTATCCTTAAAGTTCAGAAATCAAAGCCCCTGTTAACAAGAACAAACAATAATAATCAATTTACACTTCTCAAATGGTTTCCAAGGCTCATTCTTTAATGCTCAGGGGCTAAAATGTGGAACATCTGATGGTTAATAAATTGTTCCTTTTCTACTAGATTAAATATTGACATATTTTACAACATATCATGCTGTCTTATGCAGTTAGCTTAATCTGTGATTGTAGACAGCATTGTGACATATTAAGATATCATCATGTTGCCTATCCAGATGAGTGTATATATATCATGCTTTTAGATTTGCTTTATTATTCTTCTGAATGATTGTAACGTATTTCTCCATCCAACTGTAGGTTATACAGAAGCCTTCAGGAACTCTGTTATAAAAGATTCTATGACTATGTTTGATACAATTTGACATTTGATGTAACATCAGAAACAACTTCTTACAGATGTTACTCAACATAACAGAGCAGCTAATAGCATGGAGTAAATGTGAAAAAATACATCTTAAGTCAAGCCAAATAAAACTAGTTTGATAGATATCTTTTCTGCTATGAGTAGGTATATGTAATTATGAACAATCTGTCCTGAGTTCATGAGAATTTATAAATAGGTGCTTATCCAGATGACTTTCAGGTCAATGTTAAGACTTCCAATGGTTTTGCTATTCCAACTACATTAGGTCCTGAGACAGAATCACCAATTTCTGTCTGATCCTCTGTGCTGCCTCATGACCCAAGCCAAAACGATGAATTCGAGCCAATTATTTTACTGCTTTGAAAAGGTGAATTTTTATTACTATTATGATGAAATTGTCATTAAGACCTAGTAACTTGAGGAAAAAATGACAGAAAATCAAAGCTCAACTTACTCCTTGGAAAAAAAACTTAGAATATGAGGTAATTAAATAATTAGATGGCTGTGTGGCATCTGTCTGAGACTGACTTTTCTTCACAGAAGCAGATATGGTACCATGTTTCACATTTGTGACTGAAATGATGTTGTTAGTGCACCAGTCTTTTGTCTATTGGTGACAAGGGCTTGGGCAGAATCGAGTTGCACTTTTCCCCTCTCTGCCAGCAAGTAGGCCTGGGGTGAGCAAGAAACTGGGAGGAAACACAGCCAGGACAGCTGACTAAATCAACCAACAGCGATATCCCATGTCTCATGATGCCATGCTCAGCAAGAAAAGCTCAGGGAAAGAAGAAGAAAAGGGGGAAGTTTGGGGTCATGGCATTTAATTTCCCAAGAAACCGCTACTTGTGATGAAGGCGCGCTTTTGAGGAAGTTGCCAAAAACCTGTCTGCCAATGGGAGTAGTAAATGAACTCCTTATTTTGCTTTGTTTGTGTGCACAGATTTCAATTCACCTACAAAACTGCCTTTATCACAATCTTCAAGACTTCTCATATTCCTTTTATTTTCTCCCCCTCCATGGAGAGGAGAGTGAGCAAGCAGCTTTGTGGGTGCTTGGCTGCTGGATGGGATCATATTGTAACAATGGCAATTTATAGTAATTTACTACAACTAAACAAAAATCAATTAATGTTAAAGATGTAAACCTCATAAGAACTCCAGCATTACTGAAAATTTATCAGTGTGTGATACTTGATACTTGTAATATCAGTGTGTAATACTTGTCTTTTTAAATCTAATATAATTTCCAGGAAGGTAATATGTGATCTTAACTTTTTAAGATCAAAAAATACCCTGATTTTGTCAAGATTTTTGTTCATAATAAAGGTTCTTACATTGCATGACAATCTCTTTCCTGTTAAAAGCTTGTAATGCAATGCATTATGAATAACTCTCACAAAAAGAAAACCTCTTAGATTTCAAGCAATTTGAAATTAAATATATTTTCCCATTTAAAAAAGAGAAAAAAAGGAATTAAGTGATACATTTGGGCTTCTATCACTACTGCAGTTGGCTTGTTACAGACAATTTCCCAGCTATTTGATGGATGACTTGTGTGTGTACAACAGCCTGTCTTGTATAAGGCAAAAGGGATTTCAGGATATATTCTAATGAGCCATGCTAAAGGTTAGTAGCTCACACACACCTGATCCTTTTTTTCAAGCATTGCCAACTGTTTTCATCAATCCCAAGCACATAACTGGATAATAAAGATTGATTGAAACCAGAAGTATTTGAATTTGAGCATCACGGGATATGGAATGGCAGAGCACAATAGTCTCACTGAACTGCTTTATGTAGCTAGAATTATCCATATTTCGTGTCCTGCTCTTGTGAGTTTTATCCATTATGAGGTTGAAATAGGAATTTTATCTATTTCTCATATAATCCTCAATGTATTTTGGTTTCTAGAAACTTTCATACTTGGGCAGATTTTTTTCCCCCTAATTTGCTCCAGCCATCTAGGAATTATCTGAGTGTGAAAGAATGATATTTAAGTGGGTTTTTTTTTTCTCTTAAAAATGATTTAATACTTCTTTCCTTAGGTATTTAAGCATGCATCAAACCCTGATATTAGCATTTGTACTATATTTTTCTACTGATAGTAGCCATTTCAGAGCTTTTATATCTGCATTAACCCTAATGCATTTTTATTAGCTTACTGCAATGGGAAATTCCAATTGTGCCTCAAGAACTGAATGAGAACCTGTCATAACATTGCATTGTAAGAATTTCCTGAGGTTCACTCAATACCACCGACGCCTGCTGATAACTACTTACACTCTATTCAGGGACTGCTCTCAGCATCTTGTGGTACCCATGGCCATCCTGAGATAATGTATTTCCCAATGACAGGAATTTAAGTTCCTACACAACTGTAGGGATTTCATTTTTAGTGTTGAGAGAATGTTTCAATTGCCACTTTGCAGGAAAAGATGTAAAAGTATCATGGGACATATTCTACTTTCAGTTATATAAATGTAAATTTAGAATATTTTTTCTAGTGTGCTTTTATACCTAAGCTGAAATGAGAATTAGAGTTCGTAGTTCCATTGGTAATATTCCTACAAAAAGCAGTTTCAAGTGGTTAGTAGGAAGTGCTGTGGGCATTATTTTTCCCATGAGATTTTATTTAATAGTCATATATTGGAAAGAGCAAAAGAACCCTGATTCTGTAGAGCACTGTAATCAGAGTAGCAATGCTGATATTTACATTAGAAAGATTTATTAAAAAAAACCAAAACAAAACCTACTTTTTTTAAGCTTTTAAAAGAGGCTCAAAAAACCAAGTTAAACTTTGTTAAGAATAATCATACTTACCACATAATATTATAGGGGGGTTTTTTGCTTTACTTTGCTTTTTTGTTCTTGTTTTCACTTTTTCTTTAAGCTGAGATCCAAAGTAAAACACAATGATCCTACAAGTAATGGTTTGCACAAAATCCCAAGCCTGATGTTTATGAGTCATTTTTCTAAGTGCATGCAAAAAATATATCACATTAAAAAAATATGTGTGAATGCAGATACTTAAAAGTCTACTTGATCTTTTAAGTCTATCTATATTCAGTCAGCATGCGAAACTTCATTTTCCATATGGAAATATAGTTATACATTAGCATCTTGGCATGTAGCTGCAATACAAATTTTTTTTTTTCATTTTTAAAGAAGTCCATTACTGCAATAAACTAAAAGCTTTCTGAGAGGACAGTAAAGTATTATTTTTAGTAGTAAATTGTGCAGGGTCATGGCACATTCTCATTTTCTGATAAGTGAGCCTCCATAGCACTAAATTATCTGCATGACCTTTAGTACAATTTTGGTTGATGCCAACGAGCACTTGGTCCGCAAGAGTGCTTAGCCACAGTTCAGCAGACACCACTGCCCAGGAATCATTCCCAATCCATAGCTTGAACCCAGTCATTCTTTTCTGAAGCATAAGAGAAACATGGTAGCTAGTCTGACAAAGAACAGGTATGATCCTATGAATTAAATTATGTTAGTTAAATATTTTTTGGCATAAAAATGCAACAAGCTCAAAAAAGTTTTCTGAAAGAAGGTTTTAAAATGTCTGCAGCAACCATAGCTGCATCCCCTCATACCTGGGGTTAAAAGCAGGAAGTAGTCATTGCTGTATTTTATCAGTCTACCGGCATATTTATGTAAAAATGTGACATGTATTTTTCCTTTAAATACTGATTAATGTCACGGTTCATATGTATAGAGAAAAAAGTCAAAGCCCAGCATACAAGGTCAACTTTTAAGAAAGAAATTGAAACAAATTACATCTATCACTGATTACTTTAAAAGAAAGCAAAATCTCTACCTTTCTTCTACCAAGATAGTATCAAAATAAAATTCTACAGTGATATTACACTGCAGGGTACTACACAGAACACATAAGGAAGATTGTCCTCAAGTAGGCCTCATGAGAGGATAAATACCGAAACTGCAATGAGTAATACACTAACTTCTCTGGCATCCTCTGGGAATGTGATAACTTGGAAGAGACTGTGCTGACATTTGTAACTGCTTATCACAGATACTCTATTAGCTGTTCTCTTCTACTGGACTTTGCCTGCTGGGATTACTGGAGAAGAATGGGATGCTCCTGAGTATATCACAGCGAATTTCGATCCCTTCCGAAAGCCAGCAGGCAGACGCTTACATAAGGTGCTTGGTCCCTGATCGCTCTCACGGCGGGTGAATGGAACACTTACAGAATTATATCACTTGCCAGTGTGTTTCCTTAGGTAGGTCAATGAGAATTTTTATGTTCAAAATTTCTAAATTGTCAGAGAAATATCAAAAACAACACTTTTCATTTGCTGCTAGGAATCTAATGAATTATTTCAATGCACTGCACTAAGACTACCAGCAACCAATCAAACACAGCAGTGATCAACCAGTGCATAAAATTAGCCCTATACTCTGGTATATCATGCTTCTTAAAACAAAACAAAACAAAACCCACAAATTAAAAAAAATCCAAACAGGAAGTCCCGTGTCTGGTGATCAAGTAACATCAAGCTTCTCACTTTGAGCAGGGTCTGTATTAGCACATAAATTTACACACACACACAGTGTTTATAAAGTTTCTTTATAAAATGTGACATAACACATTTTACGTGTGACATTTTATACTCTGAATGTTCAGCCCTGAAAAATATTATTGTATAAGTGAAGTTGAATACAATTGTTAAAACACTTGTACTACAAATCCATTCAAGTTCCTACTCTCTCTATTCTGAGATATTTCTCATGCCTCTTTTTAATGCAGACGACTTTGTTGTTTACATCATTTGAGTAGCCTTCTTTAAAATAACACATTTTGCATGAATGCCATGTTTGATTAAAAAAATTAAGCTTTAAATGTCAAAATTATTATATCTATGTAAATATAAAACGAATGCACTTCTAATACATATGGTCATAATTTTTTTCTTCTAAATTATCCACTGCATGAGTTGAAAGGTTATACTAAAATAAATGCAAACTAGCTTATATACATGTGGAGGTGCTAAGTCTCAAAAGTTCCTTAATCTGTTAGCTAATGGAAAAAATCCAGGGTAATAACTTGTAAAAAATATTTTTTCCTTTTCTCATTTAATTAATAAAGTTATTACCATAATTATTACTTGATAATATTAAATATATTTATTTGTCATTCTATTCTATATAATTAATATTTTAATTGTCATGCAGAATATCAATTCACATTTCATATTAATAATTAATTCTATAAAGTAAACAAAATTATTTAATTACATCAGAGGTGCCAAGCAAAAGTCACCTTTTGATTATTATAGGACAAAACATTAAGTAGTGAAAACCAGGGGTTTAGGAATTGAAAATAACTCTATTGATTTAACAGTAAGTCTGAGAATAAACAGCATATAAAAATACCAACCTGAGGTCCTGTAAACACAATATTCATCAGAGTTTGTAGGACTGTGCCTTTTATTTTTTTCTCTGTTTCACATGTGAACTCTGTTTCTTTGTTTTTAAAACTGGGATATAGAATACTAAGCCACTGATACATGGGTGTTTCCTTTCAAAATGTGCGCAGTTCAAGATCAGAGAAAGGGATAGAAAATATTTCTTCAGTTTTGTATCTCTTTGAAAATCATCATCCTCACTTTACAGGTCACCTCTCCCCAGTCTGAATGATAGAACAAATCTATATCAGCAATACACTGCTCCTCAAATGGTCCTTTGCTAGAACAGAAATCTGCATTGAGGCAATAGCTTGGATCCTCAATGACTTCTCCAAAATCCACTAAACCAGGGACTAATAACATAAGAGTGATGACACTTCTAATTATGTCCTCAGTCTGGCTTTTTGTCTGGTTTATGCCTCTATAGATGACAAATCCAGGAGAACAGGAACCAAGATGTGGCCTTACAAATTTTTTACAGTGATTGACATTAACTTCCTGTAATGTTAGAGGAAACCAGTCGCAGGAAGGAGTTACACAGTTTATAAAATTCTTTTTATCACTCTGAGTTGTATAGACCCCTAAAAATTCATAGACTAGGCCTGTGTCTGTGTGCTGAATGCATTTGAAGAAATAAGGGTTAATAAAGTTAAAATTGATTATTGAAAATCCAGGCAACCTATCTATTATGTTGTTTGGGCACAAAGAGTCTGTAGGTCATGTATAATCAATTATAACATAACAACCACATCCTGGTATCCTGCCTAAGTTATGTGAAATAAGGTGGTAACACAATCTATTAGAAGAACCCAGGGTACTGAGTTTCTTCTCCTTACCTCAGACACTGCTAGAATCTGTAAGCTCCTCTGTCACAGCACCTTATTCTTCACAAGGACATAGGCATTGATGGACCATATAGCCCTCATCTGCAGCTGGGCAGACACTCATCAAGGACATACAAATCCATCCTAGCTGGATGGATCCCTCCGAATCATTTCAGCTAAAATTCCTGACACACCTGTCTCCCTGTTCAGCCATTATATTCCTGTGTGCAAATATTTCCAGGTTCCTTTCTGGTATTTTCCCTCCCAGGGAAAAAATGCATACTTTTCATCTTCTCACTTGAATCTCCTTGATCTGCCTCGAGACTTTTTCTGTCTCATAAACATCAGCTTTTTCTCAGCAAAGAGAAAGCAGGATATAACTTTGAATGTAGAGATACAGATTTTGGAAATACATTCATCTGACACTCAGAACACTATAGCTGTTCTGTTTTCAAGCCTAAAACTTTGTTTGTTAGAACAACTGCATTACTACTTTTACTTTATATTATATTTCTACAAGTATATTATCCATTTTGAGGGTAAAGAAAGATTGGTGGCAGAAACAGTTTTTATAAAGTCACCATAAAAATACCACTGAAGAAATTGTAACAAAACACTATGGTGTGTTATCACAAAGCCAGGATAGTTTGGTTTTTTCAAGCAGACAGTTACCACAAAGTATTTTGCAAAAAAGGGTTAATCTCACAAAAAATTTTTTTCTTTGAACTTCCTTAAATTACCTTTCCATTTTTTTGAGTTTGTGCTTGTTGTTATTATTAAGTTTTAGATATGATCATTGCTAGCATTTCTAACTCATTACTGTTTCCCTTTTTCTTCCTAAAGAGGCCCAACTTAGAGGAAAATTTACCAAACCTCTTTCATAATCTTCAGCATCAACGCTATGATGAACAATAAAACAGTGCATTATTAAAATCTGATGTTCCTGCAATCCCAACAAAATAAAAATCCTGTCTTTGGCACATTTAGATACAGCTTCTATGTCTGTATCATGATATAAAATTTATCTATCTGCCATTTTCTCTTGATTTTACAAGCTGTATTTGCTAGATAAACTCTAAATAGAGGACAAAACATAAAACAGTTTAAGACACTGTGGCTGCTGTATGTTATCTTAGTTATTATTAAAGCTATAAATACTTTCTAGTATATCAGTTTACATATTCCTCATTTTCTAGGCTTAGATAGAGAGAACAGAATCCATCAATGTTATTTATGACATGTGATGAACACTACACGTCTTTTTTTCTTTTTAATTAACTTTGATGTTTACTGACTATAAAAATTGCCTAGGGCAAGAGGACAAAGCAAAGCATCAAAATTCTCTGCAGATGTGAGGTGAAATTAAAACATGCATAAAGCATATCCTGGTGGTGATGAACTCACAATCTCTTGTATCACCATCACATAAGTGCTTGCATTTCCATAATTTGTACTTTTTACTTAAAATAACTAAGGTAAACATCTAATTACAGTTTTTAGAAATAATGATATGACTGGTATTTTGAGAGAATATCTACAGAGCATCTGCATTTTGCTTGCTTTCCTAGTTCCCTCAGTCGTTTTTCACATTTCCAAAAAGTACATACAGGCAACAGGTGAGAGGACAGAAGGATGCATAGCTACACTCCTTCAGCAGGCCTAGGCCCTGTGTTCTTATCCCCTGCTTCCACTACCAAATGCATTTGTCTATGCCCCAACAATCAAAACATACAGAAATACCTCAAATATTTTTATTATAGGTCTGTGTCATCATCTGTGTGGGTGAAATATACCACCAAAAAAAATCAAAACCTTTACCTGATTTTGAAAAATCACAGGGCAGCTGGAATGTCAACCCAAATCAGTGACCTAGAAGCTGCCTAAACTACTCTTCTGCTATGATCAGTGGAGACAGAGGTCCAGTAGACACTAATAGCTAAAGTAAAGAGAATAGCTTGACTCCTTAAGGCATCTATTCCTCTTCCTGTAAATTGTCCCTACATAAGTAACTTGGGCTAGATGAGCAGCAAGCTGAGGTGAGATAAATTGGCCTAAGGGCCCAAGTTCACCTTTAAGTAACAAACTTTGAAAAATATGTCCTTCATTAACATTGCCATTTGTACCTCATTCTTACCAGGAGAACTCAGTCTGATATACATATAGGAACGTAACAATAGTTCTGTTGCCTGAAATACTTTCATAGAAATGAGTTAAACATAATTCTATCACAGTTATTTTAATCTTTCAAGGGAATACAGAGTTAGAGTAATACAGGGAAATCCCTCTACAGTCAACATGTGTGAAGTTAAGCTTATTTCAATAGTGCTAAATAAGGGCAGTATGCTCTAATATTAGGATAAAATATCTACTATATTCCAATAATTAAACACAAACTGAACATACAAAGAATGTAGAGATCTATTATCCTGTTATCAACATCAGTAAATAAGAATGAAATTCTTAAATATGTACCATAATAAAGTAAAACATATAAGAAATTTAGTAAGACACTATGTTCTCAAGAGAACCAAATTTAAGCTCTCTTATGAAATCCATTACAATTCATACTTCAGTGTAATTCAATCCATTTCTATAAACATATATAAAATACATAATCTCATCAGGGTAATTTCAACCTGTCCTACAAAAAGTGTCCTACAAAACCCAACATTTCTAAGAGCTGAATACATTAACCTTACAATTTGTGCTTGTTTGTACTTAGGATTTACTGCACCACCAGATCAGAGAACCTGACTCTCACAACATTTTGGTCTCTGACTTGCAGACTAGAATCCAAAATTCTGCATGCAACAAGAGCACTTGCTCATTTACTGACTTCTCTCCAAACTTGTAACATGATCATGAAGCAAAAAAATGCTATTATCTACTTCCTATGGAGAAGAAACCAAAAGGGTGATATTAAGGACATGTCTAGAATAAGACAGAACTGAACATATGTTAAAGGACACTTATGACAGCACACTGTTAACAAGGTTCTGTATTTCTCACATGGATTCTTTCTTATGCAGATTCTTCCTCTGATGAGAGGAAGATGAGAATATTTGATTTTAAAAAATAATTTTAAAAAAAGTAACTCCCCACACCTTGATGTGATTTCATTATGCTACAGTTATATTAATGCATTTATCTGCCAGTCATCATGAAATATCTACTGTTTAGAACTACTCTAAGACTTTGAACAAATTTAACCCCAGGGCATAGACAGAGTGTGATAATACTGCAGCATACAGTACTACATCATGTATTAATGTAATTAACTAAATTGTATTACTGAATATTATGCACTGTGGATGGTAGTTTCCAATGATTTTTATTACCTCTGCTCCATACTTTAGATGCTGAATATTTATTCAGCTTAAACTCTAATAATAGGTCATCAGAGTGTTTCTATTACTTTGTCTGTACCACTCTTTTATTTCTATGACTGTAAAATGCCAACATATAATTTAATAATGAACTGCCAAGAAGATAGGTAAATGTTTACCCAGAATTTTCCAGTCTGAATAGCTTTCTTTTAAATTCTCTTAGCCTCTTTTAAGACTGTGTGATAAACCCTTAAATTCTCTTAACCCACTCTAAGGCTGTGCTATAAACCATGAATCTATTCATAGCTTGGATCATTAATGAGTAAGTATATTCCTTCCTCTAAAAAGAACTGGCAAAGGCGTAACATTGCCTCATTTTCCCCCTTCACTGTCAATTACACACAAAGTCACAGAATAAGCTTCTCACAAATCAGGCTTCCTAGCTCTTGAATTATGGAAAAGTAGAGAGCATGGGCACTATTTCATTTGTGCTCAAAATACTTAAGCCTCTTTTGGAAAGAAAAGGTTTCATGAAAGACAGAGGATTAGTCATAAAACTGACATCGTCTCTGTTTATTCTCTACAGCATAGGTCAGTCATAGGTGTTTGCCAGACTGACTGTGAATTTGACTAGGGGTATTGATTCATGGAAACAGAAATCAGCCTGAGCATTTTTGCAGGTTTTGGTTGATTTGGGGTTTTTTGATGTTTGTTTTGGTGGGTTTTTTGGTATATGGATTTCTTTTTCAATTTTTTTTTGGTTTTGTTTTTGTTGTTCCTTTGGTTTTATTATAACAGAAAGAAATCCACTCTTCAGGAAAACAGTATCCAAGAAGTCATACAGATGTGCTGTTATTCCATGGGACAGGGAAAGTCTGTCAGTGAAGATCTTTACTGTCTTCACTGTCTTACCTTTAATCATACATGCTCAGATCTTCAAATATTTAAAGTTTTAGAATAGGATTTAATTATAAAAAATAAAGAACATCAAACAAACACAAAAACACCAAATAAACCCTAACAGCAACATACTTATAGATCAACAACACTTTCTGTAATCCAGCAGAAGGAACAAAATTGAAATAATATTCAGTCTCCACATTTTCATAACATTTGATCTCTTATTGCACTATCTGACTCTTACAGTATTAGAAAAATATACTGGCTTGGTGGGAAGAACAGAGACTGAAACGAAAATCCAAAAATCTTCAGACTTCTACTGGGAAGATGAGACTATAAAAGCAGAGCACAAAGCTGGTGTTAGAGGACAGATAATATAAGAATCCATGATATATGTGAGTGAAATTCTCAGCATATGGATTCTGCTGCCTCCTCAACAACGGTTCTCTGTCCAAAACACCAATTTTACAGATTGGTTTATTTGGCTCTCAAAACAGCTTTCCATAAAGCCAACATATAAATAAATATTTTAAGGTTCTCTAGGGTGACTTTTTAAAACTGGAATCTTCATATTTAACAAAAGAAAAACTGGGAAAAAAGATTTTGAAAGCAATTTTTCCATCACAGGTTCCCTTTATTTTCTTCTGTAAGTTTTAGTAGTAGTTGCCTAGTCTATGCTTCCTGTAAAGTCCCATAAAAATCATTCCAAATATAAGCATAGAAAAAACAAATAGGCAGTCGTACAAATACTGAAAGATTAAATTTTCCTATCTATCTGCCCCAGTGTCTTAAAAGTACACTGCTTTTGATGAAGATGATGAGAAAGGTATAGAGTATAAGTTTTCCTTGGCAAAGTTATATACAAATATTAATTAATGAAAGACATTGCCAGAATCTAGAGCGTTGGATGATTAAAAACTAGATTTTCTTAATTTGAAAGAAAATTCTAGATTTAGAGAAAAATAAAAATGACAGAACTCCAACTATTCTCCTTTTCTATGAGAAAAGTCTTGCTCAAATGCTAGGCCTTTTCTTTTGGGAGACAAAATAAATACCTACAGATTCACATTACAGGAAAAAAAGAAAATCTGGATTTCCTTTTCTCATTATATCTTTCCTCTTCTTCCTCCAGATTATAGGCTTACAATGCCTTATACATGGGATCTACATTACAACCTATCATAAATGTACCTCACTCAGTAGCCAGATTGTCTAATTACTGAGCCAGAAATTCAGTGAGAACATATGCCTCCTGGATTTGCAATTTTTTCTTATTAATCTTGCAATGAACTGTAAACTGTTGATTGTATCTTATAACACCAACCTTGTAAATAATCAAACTGTCTTCTCTAAATGTTTTATAAAAGTTTGAAGTGAATCTTGGTTGTGTTAAAAAAAGGAAAGACAGCAAAATGTTTTCTTCAGAGATTCAAGGACTCTGAGACATGCCCTTGGTCCAGATTAGCATGGCTTTGATGATGTTCGGAAAATGTGAAAAAAATTACCAGCTCAGTGAGGATTTCAGAAAGGCTGAAGATTAATTCCCTAGAATGATAAAGATTAAAAAAATGAAGTACTAACATTTCTAGACATGTTCTTACTCAATTGCTTCCCTTATTCCAGACTTTCTACTGTATAAATGAGGATTTCTTTTCTCTGTTATCACCTTGAAAATTAAGCATAAATATTACAGATTAAGTATTCAAATTCTAATTTCTAATTTCTTACGGTATACAACTTCAGAATGATATCCAATTATTACTGAAATTCCTGTTTCTGTCCATAATCCAAAAATGTGGTTTCTGATTTGAAACACTCCTATTACCTGTAAATGGTACAATCTCAAAAGGGAAGATGATCTACCACATTTTGATTTACATAGAAGTAGTCAGGGAGCATACTTTTAAACAAACTTGCAATTTAGACTTCAAGTGCTAGGTTCCTTTAAAAGCTGTTTTAAAGCACTCTTGAAAGTCTTAAGAGTCCTTCTGACTTTTATTAATGCCAAACTTGCTATAGTATTTGCTGACCTTTTTTAAAGGACCTTTCTGTATGTGATTACATGTTATATATACAACAGCATTCTGCACAAAACTCCTAGATTCCTTCAGTGCACATGTTAAGAAATTCACTAATGTTGGTAAGAGCTACACATTTCATTATGCACAAAGAAGCCTTCTCAAGCATACTCATGTTAGTATTGAATTATAATTGAAAAAGATCATTAGCAGTAATAGAAAAATGTTCACTATTTTAACTTTCAGTAAAGGCAAGATACCTTTTATGACTTCAGGTTTAGGGGCATTTTCTGACCATCTCTTACACTGAATTTATCAAGCTCACAGTGATAAATGCATGTTGTCATAATCCTTCACTGTCACTGTGTACTGCTGCCCTAACAGCATCCACTCTTGTAAAACAGAACTGCAATCAAAAAGCTCAAAATTAATAGCTGTGAAATCTCAAGCACTCATAAGCATGTGTTTTTATCACTTCCATGCTCTGCAGATCGGGTACTCTTGTTATTTATTATTTGTGACAGTGAACAATTCCCACTTGCTTTAGAGAAAAAAGTGAAGAGCTGTTTCTATAACTAGCAAGGTGAAAAGAAAGATTTGAAACTGTTGGAATCATTTCACAAGAACAATGTACACAGCCCAGAAGACAGTTTTCTTCCAGAACACTATAATGTGCTGACTACAGGCAGTATTTGCTATTCCACCCTCTGTGTTTAACAGCAGCTTTTGCAGTGCGATCTGAATTTGTGATGCACCTGAAATGATGGAGTCTTGGTACAGTACTGGGTCTGCTGTGTGTTTAATCACCCTCATCAACTTCACACTGGAAAAATGTGAATATTTATAATGTCTTAATGATGTAATCTGCACATCTGCTATATGCAGTTACTATGTGATCTGCAGTTGATCCAGAGAGAACTCTGGGACCCACACCCTCAACAGCTAGTCCATCCACGCCAGGGGAGAGTGAAGCGCTGCTTCCTGCTGCAGTTTGTAAAACATGGTCCTCAATCCCTCACATAAACCACAGAATATGTAATGTTACATGTAAGTACTTCTTTAAGTATCAGCAGTACTTTATCTTCTAAAGAAGAAACTGTTTTAAGAGGAGAAGCTAAAGGAAAAAGCACGGCTATAATGTTTCCCTTGAGATTTCTTTTTAAGCGTTTCTTTCCAGAAATTAAGCATGAAGGTAGTGTCTCCAAACAATATATATTTTCAGTTAAAAAGGAAAGGTTAAATATGGCAACTGCAACAAAATTACTCCATCTGATGCAATATTAACATTCAGGAAAATCTATCATAGATCAGGACAGCGAGTAAGATTTGCCTGTGGGCAGTGCTATTATCAGTGCACAATTAGTTGCAGATTGGAGACACTAGCCTTAGATCTGTGCTCAGGCCTGTAATCTTTTTCCTAGCTGATTGAAAAGCAACAGCTCTTGATGAAATGCTATTTATTTAGCTACTGACCATTTGATTAAATGTAAGGGTAATAATAAAGCTAGTAATGCCCAACACAACATGAAATGGTGTAGGCCGTATTTTAATTGAGACATTTCAGTGAAGGATAGGAAATTATGAAATGAGACAGGATATGTTACATGAGAAGCTTTTATGGCAAAGTCATTTTCTTTGGTTTAAAGAAAAATAACCCACATTGTAAATGCTAAAAGGAAGTCTTTTCTACTGTCAATTACTATAAACCCATCACAAAGTATGAATACTTAGTCCTTAATGCTAAGTCTTTCAAATCCTTGGACTTATTTAATTTATTTTTTTCTTTGATAACAGATGGATTTTCTTTTATCCTTAGTAATTTGCATCAATAGTAGATCATGAAGTCTTATAAATATATGAAGCCTTTTAGAAATATTTGGTAGAGTGATGCTTTAGCCAGCCCTTTCCTATTTCTGTAACATTAATTCTCCAGGAAGTTTACCATATAATTTAAAGAGTTCAGTCCTTTCATATATTTAATTAAGAAGTAGTATAGAAAAAATGCATAAATTTAGCATTCAAGGTTCCTAGAAAGGTGCACTAATGGGCAGTTTTAGAAAGTCCAAGATAAATTTTCAATTCATTCATCAGCTTCTGAAGGGCCAACTGAATAAAGCATCAGCTTAAAGCTCTCCTTGAACATGAGACAACTGATAAAACATTTTGCAATATAATGAAAACAAAATATTCCTAATTTATGCTGGACAGAGGGATTTCACACTGTTACTCATCTGCATTAAAGAACAAACAGAAAGATCCAGAATACCAGCAACACTATAAATAATTATTTAAAGATCCAATGTTGCACAAAAAAGGATAAATTATATAAGCATGCAGTGATCTCTGCAAAACACCGGATGGCAAAGGCAAGCCATTTGTAAACACTTGCACAAGTTCCCTTTACTTCTAAACTAAAGCTGTCTTATGTATTTTTTTTTAATTCTTGTACAAAAGCACAAAAAAACACCACAAGTAGCAAGTATTTTAGTAGTATACCTATCATCTCTACCTGTGAACCTGGTGAATTTAAAGAGAATGAATTGCTGTGGTGCACCAAGCCCTAGTGAATTCCTGTCTGCTCAAGGGTCTGCAGTTGCTGAACCTATTGGGTGAACCCACCCATTACACAAACCCAAATGCTGCAAAGCCTCGGTGGTAGTTCTGCCAGGCTATGAGTACTCACATCTGCACTGTAGTTAGTTCAGATATGTCATGCTCTTCTCTTGCATATGCATCTAGCAACAAATTGAGCAAAATACATGACCCAGACTTTGTGTTGCAATTCCTTGGAAAATCACTCATATTTTAAAGACTCTGTGAAAACAGGTTCTGCTCTGTTTCACCCTGCTGTCACCTTTACTCATCAGAATTGACACCTGCTCTAGAAATAGCTGAATTTTACTCATATTCAGAAAAATTCCATTAAAATAAAATTAAATTTAATGGATTTTTTCTGTATATGATTAAAATTTAGTCCCTTATATTACAGAAAGAAAAGTAAAACACTTAGCATACAGTCAGAGGAGTCGTCTGAGTGATTTTCTAAATCCACTAAAGTGTGACAGATCTTACCCAAGATCTGGGCTGAGCATGTAGTGCCCTGTTAAGTAGATACTTCTAGTTTCCAGTGCAATTATTCCCTCCATATAAAAACTCACAACATTACTTGAAAATTCAACAAATATTTCTCTTTCAAGTAAATCAATTACTGTCCTTCTGTAAACTTGTACTGCAATTGGAATATAATTACATGCTCACTGAAAATTGCACTTCTCTAATCCAGCAGAACGATGGATATCCTCTCTCACTATCACACAAGGCACATGTTATGTCATTATAACCAATTTGGAATACATGGATGGAGATAAGGAAACTGATTAACTATTTCATTACTCAAATTTTAAGGCAGTGTAACCCACCTTAAAGCAGGTATGACATGATCAGATGTATGTTAAAACCACCAAGACTGTAAAAGTTCTGAATAGCAAAAGTGCAAAATAGGGACTTAAAATATCACTGTGAAAATATTAGGAGCAGATGAACTAATGCTTTTGTTTTCTGTTGGTTTATTATCTGTATTTCCACTCTTGTCTTTCACCTTTACAAGGACTGCAAACTACAGAAGTATTTCCTCTTGTACAATATAGTGTTTTAAATGGGACTTGCAATAAACCAAGCAGATTTTCCTAAGCAAATGGCCAGATTTCATCCAAAACAACATTTTGCATTATAAAGTTGCTGGGGTAGTTTTAGGCCAAGCCTTTCTTGTAAATATGCCTCCAAGAGGTAACACACAGCTCCATGAACAAACACCATGACCTGTCTGTGGACCAAAAAAGGTAGCTTGACATATGTATGTATTCTTGCTGTATCATTAGTTTAAGCAAGAATGTATTCAATACTAAAATCTTACTTTTTTGAAGTGTCATTAAAGCCACATCATTTCCAGACCCTTTTAGAAAGATAACTTTAGATTTGGATGTAATACATGATGAAAACCTACTCTGTTAATTTGCAAATGATACTTATATACATGCTGATAACTTAAATGCAGGGGATTAACATCCAAACTGATAAATTGGTGTTCTCTATCTATATTTTATTCTAATATGAAGCATTTTCTGAATATTACAACACCTGACACAATTTACTGCTGTTAATACTAGCTAAATTTGATTGACTTTAGAGGCATTACCTGTAGTTTCACCTGAGATAAACATCAGCCTGAGAGGTCTGACAATGAATGAAAATTCAGTTTATTGCTTATATGTAATCAGGTGTCTGCACATGCAGATTCTGTTCTATTAATTGGCAATTGTTTTCAAATGTGTATGGCACACACATATGAAAACTGTGCTGAAGTTCTCACAGGAAAAATAATTTTCAGCCCTGCCAAAGTGCACCACATGCACAGAGTGCTTAATTTTATTTCAAACATTGTTCCTTTAAGTAAACCAAAGGATTTAGTGATTGGTTTTTTGTTTGGCCTTGAGCTGCAGCTACAGAAGAGTCACAGAAGACACCCAAGTCTTGCATCATGCACCCTGTGCGTGCAGCTCTGTGCAGACAGCACAGGAACTTTCAGCTACCCAAGCTGGCATCAGGATGCTCACCCTCAGATAGCTGAACCATAACCAGAATGTCATGACAGTCTCCATAACGTCCTTTAGTTCATTTGCCAGCACAACACTGAAGTCAGAAACATAATTCTACCCCAGATTGTGTCCCTTTAAATGCATTGTCCTGGTGAAGGGTCTATTTTTTTTACCCAAGGATAAGTCTCTGTGTTAACGTAATTCTGACTCTCAAGATTTGGTATCCAGAGGAAGTAGGGGCTACTTCTCGTATTTTACACTGCTCAAGGGCTGAAGAGACCTTGATATTTATACATGGATAGACAGAATAAAGTACAGCACCCCCTCCCATTTCTCATTTAGAAGTGCTACAACAGACAAAACATTTGACACATAACACACAATACATTTCCTGGCCACACTACCAGTCAAGAATCTAATTTGAATGGAGTTTATGGCAGATTCTTCACAATAATCACACAATCATTCAAAATTCAGGAATTTTTATGCTGTCAGGTGGCAATTTTCTTTTACTTAAAAAGGGTACCATAAAGGAATTTGTTTACACATGACTGCAAGATAATATTGTCTCTGAATTTTTGGCAGGTGGAATCAGTATTTCTGTGTTCTGGTTCTATCTATGAGCAATTTTCAGCATCAGCTAATACCTACCTTCTGTACCTAGCCTTAAAACACTAACCTTACATTATCCATAATTATCTATAGATAATAAAAGACCTTTTATCAAAAGTGGTAAATGCCAATTTTATTGCTTCCTAATACTTGCAAGGACACATTCATTTAATTCAGTTACAAAGTAGAACATTAAATCTGTAGCAAAATCTCATTCGACAGAAAAATGTTTGCCTTTAAAAAGTATACTCACTCTTTTTAGTAGTTAAAAAGGTAAATTAGGTTTTGAAAGAAAAAGATAATGGTTTTCTTCAACTTCTAATATTTGTGCTGTTTATGATCTACTCTGAGTAAAACTGATCTTTTGGGGCTATGCTGCACCATTTTATAAACTAATGATTTCAAAACAGCTTTTTGCCTAAATGAGAGGAATTTTTTTTACTGGTATAAACAATAAAAAAGTTACATCACTTTTACCTACCTTACAGTTTTAAATGGGGCCAGAACATTGTTTTTGTTCAAACTTCTAAACGCAAAGTTTTTCTATATTCTCCTTTCACAAAAAGTAATAATAAATTGTTCCTCCACACTGCTTGTATGTGCTATATATACAGCTAATCCCTTGGGTTTTTAATACCTTCAAAAGTTGTTCTTAATTTTAATTTTAGATCTCTTGTCAGTGAAAATGGCCACATAAGAGTGAGCAAATGACTCATGCTAAGCACATCTCCACAGAGTTGGACAACTTCAGTGTGTATCACTGACATAATTCAGGAACCTGACTAACTAATACTTCAGTACAATCACATTTTGAGATTTTTACTTGTGTGTTCATGACCTGCTCTCAGTTAAATATTCTTAGAGGAAATTACATTAAAATAAGAAATTAAAAAGTTTGAAATCTCCTATGGATTATTCTGGTCTTATTCCATTCTGATTCTTGTCACCCATTTCAGAAGCCCCACTAATCCTAGTTACTACAGCATTACTGTGATATTTTGTCATCCACAACAACAAAATACAAGTGACCTTGGGAAGTCTATTTCCTGAAATATATGAAAAACAGTAAATTAGTCCTAGCTTGAAATATACCTTTATGCATGCCACAATTTTCTTTTATAAACTTAATTAAAAATTAAAATAATACAAATTTATATACAAAAAACAACAATAATTTAAAAGATTTTTTGGTCCTTGATTGTAGCTGTTGGTCTATTTTTGTAATTTCAATTATTGATTAAAATGAATGTATAGTCTGTGCTACAAAAGTCTAAAATCTGATAACAGAAAACAAATTTACTCTTCCAGGAAAGAAAAATCAAGGAAGAAAAATAGAAAAATACCATATTCTCAACACATGCTGAAATAAAACCATCTAAAAAGGTAATTTTTTTTAAATGGAGAAATATAGAACATAAATTATATGGAACATACTTCACGTAATATGGCCTAAGACTGAAAAAAGTATATTTTGCAGCTTTAACAGCTTCTATATGTCTGTTAGAAGCAGACTTGCTGAGAAAATCTTCCTGTTAAATACTGTACTGGATTGCCTAAATGCTTCTATCAATATTCCCTATATATATAGTCAAAATTATGTTAATCTTGTTAAGATTAGTAATTAAGTACTAAAATGTTTTTGCAATTATAGTGAAGAGTTCAGAGTGCTTGTCAAGGATTTAGTTGACTTATAATGCTAACTACCTCTGAAGTTTGTTGATTTTCTTTTATATTTTAATGCAAAACCAAATTGATTAGTTTTATATGTCAAAGTAGCCTAGCATATTACTAAGTACATAAACCTTCTTAAACTTTTCAAAGAAAATACTTAAAGGAAAATGAGTCTGAAGCTATACAGATGAAACAAAGCTGTACTGATGGTCAAACTAGCAACTATCCCAAATACTAGAAAAACAGATAACTAAACAAAAACTTAAAAAAACAACAGAGAGAGAAAGAGGAAGAAACACACTCAGAAACATAAAGACTGACAGCAATAGTGAAGCTGCTAACCATGGTTATAACCCAAGTTCTCTATGTATAATGCCAGAGAGCTGTCTGAGTTGATAAATCAGGTTCTATCCTTTTAAAGATGTTTCTTGCTACCCTTTGCCTATAATAGTACAGTTCTTTACTTATTCAGAGCATGTATCCTCCTTTACTCAGATCCTGTCCCTTTTGGCTCTGTACATCTCCTGGGAGAGCAGAATGATTCAGTGGTAACTTAGTCATTTGTGCACTGTACAAGATGATTTTACTGGAGAGGAAAAAAATAAAAGCTGCACTTATCAGTGGAACACTTTCTGTTAAATAAAGATAATTAAAGCATCAATGATACATCCATTTCATGTTTAATTAGCCCCTCTCTCATCATAATTTGCTACTGAAGGTGAAATGTGGGTCACTTTTAAAAACTAATTATAAAATATTTAACATAATGCAAAATGAGAACAGAAAATTGAAAATACTTCTGTACATTTTTCACAAAACAGTATGAAAGTTAAATGTATGAAAAAAGTCACCAATATGAATGTTTCTACTCAATAAAAATGTTCTCTTTTTTTTTGACATGGGACTTAGTGCCACAATAACATTGTTATTTTTATTATTATTATACTGTAGTGTATTTGCTTAGCTTAAAGTTGTGAAAAAAATTATTCTTTAGAGGTGTTTGGGAATATAAAAAATAGCCTTTGAGATAAGCCTCGGTGTGTGTGTGTCTGTACACAAACAAGAGGAAAGATGATGCCCTCCTGTATGGCTAAACTGATTGCCTCCTTAATGGATGAATTTGGGGTCCTATTAGGGCTGCTGGGTATATGTGCATGTTCATGAGGAAATTGATCCATTTAGTTTATAGATTGACATACATGATAACCAAAGAGTCAAAATGCTCCTGTAATATTGCAGCAGACTGATTAATGTTTGAAATTTTATTACATAAATTAACTGGCTACTGAACAAGGATTTTTTTTCCAGCAAATAATTTTTATGTATTTCACTTTCAGGAAAGTAAGACTTTACAGAAAATGCAAATAATTTTGATTGGAGTGTCAGCACACTGGTTTGATAAACATTTTTCTTCATGAAACAGTACATTTTCAATGAGAAAAGGCATTGGGATTTTTCACAAAGAAATACAGAGGCTAAAAAGCCAATATCTGAAGTACAGAAATAATTCTGTGCAGGAATTCCTTTACTGTTTCTATAAGTTCCACCTATAGTGACCAATATCTCTTTAAAAAAAAAAGAAGCAAAAATCCCCTCAGCATTATAACTGAAGTGTTTTAACGAGCTAATAATCATTTCTTAGTAAAGCAAATAAAAAAGAAACTGAGATAAGATGATGGCCAAGAAGCATAAACATATAAAGAGTTTAAAAGGCCTTTCTTCAAAGAGTGATTGGTAACATGTGGATTCATGATCAAAATTTTCACTGAAATAAAACTGCTTGTATGACACTTTGAGACAAAGAGGTGAAGTATATATTACAAAAATATATCTGTAACTAAATGATAAAATAAGTATTTACAATTAAAATTCATTATGAGATCTATGATTAAGTATGTAGCTCTCCAAGCTGTTAAGTGATTCTCCTTAGGCACTGAGCTTTCATTATCTTTGGCTGTCTTTGCTGGAAATCCCAGTATCCAGGCTCCTCACAGGCAATGTGCAGCACCTGGAGGTTTCAAATTTTAAATCCATGATCCAGAAAAACATTGAAACTCATCCCCATTCAGTAAAACACTTCCGTGCAGCTTTAACTTTTGGCAAGTGATTAAGACCTGTGGAATGCTACGTGTTTTAAACATTTGTAGTGCTTAACTGAAAAGGAGAGAATTGAAAAGTGAGGGGCTAAAAGAATATTTCAGAGTAATACCATGCTAAGTAAGACAAGGATAAGAGTTAAACTTGTTAAAGATCTCCTACAAATAGTGACTGTGAAATGTCAGAAGTCTACTGAATACAGAATTTTGTTTTAAACTTTATATAAAAGACATGATGTCAGAAGGAGAGTTACAAATTGTTTGCAGTTTTCTCCAATTAAGTTATTTTATAATGTCCTGTTTCAAACATGATGTATTTTGAAACTCATATAAGAATTCAATTCAACACCTTTAAAATTAAGTATCAAATCATGGGAATGAAAACAACCTGTGTCCCCTGGGGTACACCAGTCAGTCATGTAAGCAGAGACTTTATTCCTGACTGCTGTATTGTAGTTATAGGAAAGTATCAGTTACCAGTTCTAATTACACTAATGGGTAATTAGCATCACTCTCATCTCCAGTAACTTAGAGCAGGTATGTTCTGCTGTATCCACTTATTTGTTCTAAAATTTTATACACTCTCTAATGTCTACTTAGAACAAAGGGAACTGACAATGAGTAAATAAAGGCAGTCTTAGAGGTTTCAAGTAGTCTCCCTACCACAGTCATACCATTATGCTACTGGTTCTGTTCCACAGGTACAGCAGAACTATGATCTGACATACACCCCATCAGAACCCTTTATCTGCATCTGCTTCACATTTCTCTCTAAACAATTGTGCTGAACAAGAGCTCCACGTGGTTTGGGTGTTAAAAATCCTCAGGTGTTTTGCCTGCTAAACTGAGAAATACTGCACTGTCAATGCTTGAGATGTGAAAAGTGTACATTTTATTTATTGTTCATGCAAGTAAGTCTTAATGTCCTCAGTACTATGTAAAATGAGCAAAAGTATACAAATGTCACTCAGCAACAATCTGGCAAGTACACATAGGAAAGTGGAAACAGAGGGTTTGTGACTGATAGACTCTCCCATAAAGTCTGTTATTAAACACTACCTTTACTGTTTTCTTGGACAATTTCCAATTTATTTGCATGCTTTACAAGTGTGAAAATACTCTCTACATGTTTAAAAATAAATAGATAAGACATTAGAATACTGGCTATAAACTACTTGAATAAGTGAACATTCCTAACAGGCTAAATATTTAACACAAGAGAACTATCAACACTGAGAAACTGCTTTGCAGCAAACAGGTAATGGAGCAATTCAAGATGCACTACTTTGTAAAAGTGCAATAAAGCCATTTTCTTCTGCTAAGTTTTCTCATATATTTTATATCAAAAGAAATCCTTGGAATATATTAAGTAATTCAAAATATATTACTGTATTATAATCTTAAAGTTTGAAGTTTTTTTATCAAGCAAAACAGAAATTTGTAATGACTATTCCTTTACCTTTCCTACTCTTAGAGTGCAAATCATTCTTTTACACTGAAATTAAACTACACTTCAGCAGATTATAATCCATATGTTTAGATGAATTGAAGTATCAATAAAGAAGTGATAGGTGATTAGCATATATTCCACTGCTACTTTTATTCCAGTGTTTGCTAAAATGGCATCATCTACTCTGTGCTTAATAAACCTTAGGAGATGAAAGATAAAGAATTTAGTAATTTGTATTTTATACAGACTTTTCTCAAACTGAAATTGTGATGTACTCTCTAGGACAACACTAATGAAATGTGTCACACAGAAACTGCTGTGTCAAACGTTCTATAAGTCTGTAGCACTTTCATAGCCACATATACAAAGGCACTGGTAGATATTACAATCACACTATTTTGGTGACCTGAAAGATTGGATGGGGTGGCTTACACAAGTTATAGTAGTTTATGCTACTATATTTTAAGTATTTCTGAGCAGAATGCAAATACTGGCAACACTTGTAAAACCTCAGTTTTAGTAAACTAGCAAACATTTCAAAGTATAAAAAAATGTCATCGTGTACCATATTTGCATGTTAATAAGTGGAAAAGAAAGCATTTTTGTCAAACTAGTCATAATTTCCCTGTTCCAGACTTGGATGTGTAGTTACATGAATCAGCATTCACTTGCCTCTAGCTTCCTGTGTAATGTGCATTGCAGTTGAGAAAACGTTCAGGATGTTATTTTATACAGTACTATCACCAAAAAGTACTCCCCCAAAAACGAGGGACCTCTGTTCAGGGTACATAAGCGTCTTATAAAATAAACGGAAGCCTTCACTTAGGAGCTTGATTCCCCTCTGTGCTATCCCTATCTTATTTCAAGGACTGTAAAGACTGTCCCTACCATCACCAGTTTTAGGCAATCGGAGCTCCACTGAACCGAGCCCAGGCAACACAGCCGAGACCAGAGGCAGCCACTCGTGGCACCCCTGAAGGCACATTTCGCTCCGAGAGGTCTCACGACTACAAACAGAGCTATGCAGCAGCTGGGCGAGCAAATTAGGGCCTCTCGGCGTGAATGAAAATTCATGAGGTAGGCAAGAGGGGCATAAAAAAAAAAAAAAAAAAAAAAAAGCAATGAGAACGTAACATACTGAGGTGCGACTCTAAACTAACGCTTATGTGTATTCAGAGCAACTGCTGCAATGAGTGCAAATCTCTGTGGTGTAAATTAGAGCGCACATAGGCTGTGTAGATTATTTAAACCTTTTGGTCCTAATGAAAGACCCGGTAATTACAGCCATAAACGCTTCAGCGCTGCGGCTGCAAATCCACTCTCACCCACAGCTTTAGGAAGCGGCAGGCAGGCAGCACCCCCCCTTTCCCCGAAACAACTGGCTGCCGAGGCGAAACTTTCCTCCTCAGCCGGAGCTGACACATCCCTAAGGCTGGGAAAGCATCTCGGTGGGGGCAGCGCCGGGACGGGCTGAGGGAGGCGGGGCCGGGGAACGGGAGGGGGATGGCGGCTCCGCCTGGTGGGGGGTCCTGATCTCCCCTCGACCCCCCCAAACCGCCGGGTTTGGCCTCCGGGCTCTTGGCTGATAAAGGCATCTCAGGCTGCCTTACAGTTCGCTGTCGGGACTGGCGACAGAGCCCGGCCCCCGCGGCCGGCTGCCGCTGCGCCTGCGGCGGGACAGCGCCGGCTGCACGGACGGGCTGGTCGGCTGCCGGATCTGATAAGCGGAGGCAATGATAAAAATTATAGTAATAGCAATAAAGATGTCTGACTGTCCTTCCTTCGTGCTGTGTGTTGGTCTGTGCCCCTGACTGCCTGCCTGGAGCGAGGAGGGCGGGGGCACCAGACTGAACGGGTCACTGAAGCTGGACGGAGTGTGTGCCTGTGCCAGGGCGGGAGGCGGGGGGAACGCGCATCCCGGCTCCCTCGCCCGCTCTGTGTGCGTGTGTCTGCGTGCTGGGGCCCGCGGGGTGCAGCGCTCTTACCTGCTTGCTGTACTTGCTGCTGGCCTGGCAGCTGTACTCGGAGCAATGGTCCGAGCCGATGGAGATGTTGTCGCCAGCGCCCACGAAGGTGTTTGCTGGGGGCAGGTCCTGCACGGCCTGGTGCTTTTTGCCAGCAGTGGGGGACTGTGGGTGCAGCTGGACCGTGGGCAGCGGTGAGCTCGACTTGTAGTGCCTGGCCAGGTCAGGGCTGCCTGGGCCACCATTGACCGAGCGATATCGGCCCATGCCAGGGCTGTCTGAGAGCTTCTCGTTCACGCTGTCGTAGCGCTGCCCATTGGGCTTGGAAGCCTCGACAGTAACAATGCTGCTGTAGAGGGGCTGCTTGCCCTTCTTGCCTTTCTTGTCCTTCTTGGGCTTCTTGGCCTTGTCGTGCTGCTGGGGGGTGAAGAAATCCTCATGGTCCTTCTTGCCGGCCTCGTAGCCATGCTTGCCCTTGGATCGACAGTAGCGGGCCATGACCACCACAAGGATAAGAAGGATGACGGTCATGATGCCAGCCACCACGCCAATGACTATGCTAAGCCTCTGCTTGCTCAGCTCATAGCTGGGATCACCAGCAATGTCCTGGGCCAGTGGGGTGTGAAGGCTGCGAGCCACCTGGCTCTCCACCACAGTGGCATTGGACAGGCTCTCGTTGACAAAGACATGGAGCAGGGCAGTGGTGGACTGGGGGGGCTGCCCACTGTCATTCACCTGCACAACCAGGCGGTGCAGGCCATAGTGCTTGGGGGCCAACTTGCCCACCAGTGACACCACACCACTGGCCGGGTCTATTTCAAAGAGTTTGAAGGGGTTGCCCCCAACAATGCTGTAGTTGAGGTCAGCGTTGAGACCTGTGTCAGCATCAGTGGCGACCACTGTGGCCACCACGGTGCGCATGTTGCTGGAGGGTGGCAGCACAGTGTAGGAGCTGTTGCTGGGGAAGGTGACAGTGGGTGCATTGTCGTTCTCATCCATCACAAAGAGAGACACGGTGGCTGTGGCAGACCTTGGTGGCTCTCCCCCATCCACTGCCTTCACCTTAAAGGTGTAGCTGGTCTGCTGCTCACGGTCAAAAGAGACAGTGGAGAAAATCGTTCCAGTGTCATTCTCGATGGAGAAGATGCCAGCTGCCTGTTCATGATCTCCAGGCTGAATAGAGAGGCTGAGCTCGGCATTGCGGCCCTTGTCAAAGTCCATGACAGTCACCATGCCCACGGGGCTGTTGGGCTGCAGGTTTTCTTTCACATAGAAGGTGAACACATCCTGCATGAAGCGTGGCTCATTGTCATTGCGGTCTGACACTCGCACCACCACTGTGGTGGAGCCCTGCAGTGATGGCACCCCCTTGTCCCGGGCTGTCACCTGAAATTCATAGGTGTCCCGTTGCTCACGGTCCAGCACTGCCTGCACCGACACATCCCCAGAGTCAGGGTCAATACTGAAGATGCTGCCCGGTGCCTCTGAGGAGAGGGGTGAGGCCTCCAAGGAATAGGTGATCTCAGCATTCTTGCCACTATCCGCATCTGTGGCAACCACTGTGGCCACCCTCTCACCAGGCAAGTTGTTCTCTGGGAAGGAGACCTCCAGCACAGCCTGGCTGAACATGGGAGGGTTGTCATTAGTGTCCCCAACACGCACCAGCAAGGAGTTGTTGCTGGACAAGCTGGGGCTGCCTGAGTCCACAGCCACAATCACCACGTTGTAGTCACGGACGGCTTCATAATCCAGAGGGGCCGAGGTGTGGAGGAAATACTTGCGCTTATTCTGTGGCTCCCCTTCACCCTCACTGGCCGGTTTGAGCTGGAAGGGCACATCGCCCACCACGGTGCAGGTCACCACACCATTTTCACCTTGGTCTCTGTCTGACACCTGCACCAAGGCAATGGGGGTGTCCACCAGCACATCCTCGGCCACGCTTGCCACCCCGTCCCGGAGCGGGATGCGCCCAATTTTCCGGATGTCGATGGTGGGCACGTTGTCATTTTCATCCCGGATGTTCAGCACGACAGTGGCCTTGTCTGTCTTGGGGGGCTGGCCCCGGTCTCGGGCCATGACAGTGAAGCGAAGCTGGTTCACCTCCTCCCGGTCGATGCGGTGCAAGACGCTGAGCCAGCCCGTGGTCTCATCCAGCCGCAGTAGGCGCCTGACGGACTCGGTGGCCGCCCCGAAGACGTACTCGATCTGCCCGTTCACCCCCACGTCCAGGTCGGTGGCTCGCAGCTGCAGGATCGGGGTCCCAGGGCTGCTGTTCTCCGCCAGGTCCGCCTCATAGACGCTCTTCTCGAAGCGGGGGCTGTTGTCGTTCACGTCGGTGATCAGCACCCTCAGGATGGCCTGCGAGGACCGTGCCGGGTCGCCGCCGTCCCGCACGCGGAGGCTGAGCTCGTAGGAGTCCCGCTGCTCCCGGTCCAGCGCCCCCTTGACGATCAGCTGAGGCTGCTTCTCCCCGTCCAGGGTGTCGGCCACCTGCAGCTCGAAGACGCTGCTGCGGGCCGCCGCCTCCGCCTCCTGCCGCCGCTTGCTGCCGCCGGGGAAGGGGGCGCTCTCGGGGGCCGCCGCGGCCGAGCCGCCCCCGCCGCCGCGCCGGCCGCCGTCCCCGCCGGGCTCCTGCAGCAGCTCGTAGCGCTCGATGCCGTTGCGGCCGAAGTCCCTGTCGGTGGCGGTGGGGAGCAGGTAGAGGGTCCCCACGGGCCGGTTCTCCTCCACGGTGAGCGTGAGGACGGGGGAAGGGAAGGTGGGGGTGTTGTCGTTGATGTCCAGGATGATGACCCGGCCTTCGAAGAGGTCCACCCAGCTCTGCGAGGGGCCGATGACCGACACCTCGAAGTCCAAGAAGCACTCGTTCTCGTCGAAGATCATCTGGCACTGCGGCAGCTTTTCGCGGTCGATGCGCCGCTCTGTGGTGCTCAGCTCCCCGGTCATGTTATCGATCTTGAGATAGTCGGAGCCCGACTCCAGGCTGAATGTCACCTCTCCGGAGCCCGTCACGATGCCCAGGTCGGAAGCCACGTTGCCGATGCGGATGTCGGCGGGTCCCTCCTCGGCCAGCCGGTACTTCAGGAGCTGCTTAGCCGCTGCGAGGCTGACCCAGAGCGGCGGAGGCAGGAGGAGCAAGAAGCAGCAGCAGCAGCAATGCACAAAGCGAAGGAGGGTCCGCATCTTCCTCATCTTCCTCGTACCGAAACCCCCCGCCCTCCTCTCACTCCCACCTGCCCCCCAATAAACTCCCCTGATAAGCCAACAGTACGGCTGAGAGTCCAGGTGATCAATTATAAAATCCTTCTATTTCTGGAAACTTATTGTCTCATGACTGGTGCAATTGGTGGTCAAAACCCTGCCGCTGGCTCCTCTGCTGCTCTCCCTGCCTTCCAGTTCCGATATACTTACAGTTCACGGGACAGTGGATTTTGCTTTTTAAAGATTCATCTCAGTAGATAGGATGGGATTTTCCTCCTCCTCCCCCTTCTCCTCCTCCTCTCTGATTTTACTGTAATCACTTTGCAAGGTTTGCAATAAAAGCAGGAGCAGTACTGTACGATTCGAAGCCCCCCAGGTCGTCGTCTTCAACACTAGAGTTAACTACAATTCACACACTCTCTCTTTTCTCTCTCTCTCTCTCTTTCTCTCTCTCTCTCTCCCCCTCTCAGCCGTTTACGACCAAGGCAATAGCTTTATTCTTCCCCCTCTCTGCACACACAGGGGAAAAAAAAATTGTGATTTGCTTTATTCAAAGGGCTTGGGTCCGGGAAAACTCCAAATCCTCTTAGCAATGGGCAGCTCTTAAAAAAAAAAAAAAAAAAAAAAAAAAGTAAAAAAAAAAATCCCAATAATGTCGGTAGCTGCACAGCTGATAGGAGAACCCCGAGTATTACAGTGCAGTCCACAGAATATCCCCTTTGGCTGGCAGAAAAGCACCCAAATCCATCTTCAGAGATCGCTTAAAATGTTCAGCTCTTTCTCCGGAGCGGATTTTTTTTAACAACTCTGCGCAAGGTCATTAGTCACAAAGCAACGATACAGAAACTGCAGAAGCCGTTTGCCCAGAATTTGCAAGGCTGGAGATAAGAACATAGACACACAACAGTCCCAAGTTTGTTTTTGCATCCGCAGTTTGTGTGTGTGCCTTACCTGCATTTGCACTGCATGTGTTAAAGCAATCTGGATCTGCAGCACTGAGAGCGATTCACAAATGAGATTGCAGTCTCTCTCTCTCTCGCTCTCTCTCTCTCTCTCTCTCTCCTCTTCCTTCCCGTCCCAATGCAGGTAACCAGATCTGAACTTGATCCTTTCAGTTCAAAGGTTAGCAACAAAACTATGTGTCCAAAGGCGATTATTGGTCTCTCGTAATTATACCCGGAGCGGAACAAGATGTAACTGGATCCCCCATGTGAATTAACACAGATTCTGAATTACATCCATATAAAGCGGAATGGCAAAGGGGAGGGGAAAAGAGCCGCGACGCGATTAAAAAAAAAATACAGAGTTCTATTTGCAAATAAAATTGTATCAGTCAATTGTTTCCTGTGATCTGCACCGCCACAGTGGGTGAAATCTGCAATTGTGTATTCCCTCCTGTGCCTTTCAGAGAAGTGTGGATCAGACGCTTTCACGGCAGAGCGGCTTGTGCATTAAAATGTTGAATGGCAATTGAGAAGCTTCCCACTCGTAAGGAAAAAAAAAAAAAAAAAAAAAAAAGAAGAGAAAAAAAAAAAAAAAAAGAAGAAGAAGCGGTAAACCAGCAAGTTTGCCCAAAGTGGAGGGAGCTGCTGAAGCCTCTCTCGGTAGCTCTTCCCTGACGCTGCAGCAGCAGAACCGCCTGCGCTACACACACACAGAAAGAGAGGGAGAGAGAGAAAGAGGGAGAGCAGAGAGAGAGAGAGAGAGAGCGAGAGAGAGAGAGGGAGGGCGGGAGGGAGGGAGGGAGGAGGAGGAGGGAGGACGAGTCAAGCGCTGCACTCCAGAAAGCTCAGTCTTACCCTCTGTCTCTGCTGCTAGTGCTGCAAGTGGGATAGCTGCTCATCACAAAACACCAGTTCAGTCCTCAAAACCGATCCTCATTTCACGCCCGAGTGTTGCTTCTGTGGCTTTCTCAAACCCGTGATCTGTAGTGATTTTCTCCTACCCTTTCCCTCCCCACGTCCGCTATAGACTGTGAATCGAGCAACGATTTTTAAAGCAAATGTTTGTTCGCCTTTCTTTGCTTCTATTCTGCATTTTGCGGAATCAAGCTGGTAAGGAAACTCGTTTTGCAGATTCCCACCTTCCCCTGTTGTGTCGGTGCTTTTGTGAAATAGCTGCAGTCACTGTAACTGCATAAAACTCCAGGGAGGAAGGGGGACTGCCTTAGATCTCAGACTTTCGTCCTGTTTCCCAGTGCTGTTTCAGCCTCTCGGTCTTTGTGATTGTGTTCTTCCTATTACCGTGTTTTGAATGTGTCTTTTCAGCATGTTTGTGGGTATCCTAGGAGAAAAAAAAAAACAACAACAACAAAAAAACCCTCGGAGAATATTATCAGGAAGGGAGCGAGAGGGTTAGTGGAAGAAACACATGTAAGAAGTATCAGATTTATTTCCGAACACAGACTTGCTGCTTCGATGATTGCTAAAATGTAGCGTCACCTACCTGGGTAAGTGGGAAATAAACTTTAATGGTAAAGCTCTCCGGCTCAACTTTGCTTATTCTGACGTCTCTAGTTCGCGTCTCCTTTTGACTTTGAGCCATTTAATCTCGTATGGCTTTTGTGTGCTCCCGCCCTACCCTTGGGGATGCCTGGTTCCTTACTTGTCCTCTCTGCTTGGAGCCCGGAGGGAAAACAGGGAGACTCCGGGGGCAGCCGAGCTCGGGGCAGCCAGAGGGGAGAGAATGAGCGTGTGCGGGTGTGTGTGTGCGGGTGTGTGCGGGTACATGTGTGTGTGCGTGTACATGTGTGTGTGCGGGTACATGTGTGTGCGCGGGTACATGTGTGTGTGTGCGGGTACATGTGTGTGCGCCTGTGTGCGTGCGCGCAGCCAGGGGAAGGCAGGAATCCAGCTGCTCCTTCTCCCTCTGTGAACACATGTGGGAAAGCAAGTTCTGTACGTGCGCGTTCTGTATGTGTTTGTGTGTGCATTCCTCGGTACATATGGCTCTTTTGAATAAAAACGCATGCAGACCAATGTAGCGAAATGTCTCTTTCATCGCGATGATATATTTAAGCGAAAAGCGGCCGGATATGTTGAGGTGGTTCAAAGCAGCGGTCACAGCGTGTCTTTGTCATTTGGGGCGGTGAGTGATTGTAGGAGGGAGGGAAGGTTGCCACCTCTTTCCTTGAGGAGTCCAGAGACACAGAGGGGCAGAGCCGCGCCGCATGGAGTCGGCGCTAGGGTGGGAGGGACTGCTCCCTTCTCCGGAGGGCTGCAGGGCTGCTCCTCCGGAGCCTCCTCCGGCCCTGGCACCGGCCCCGGCCGCTCTGCCTTGCCAGAACACGAAAACCCTCCCCCGCCGGTGCTGGAGACACTCGGCTTTCTATCTGCAGCATCAGCGAGAAAGCCCAGCTCGGCGCAGGCTCAGTGCTCACCGCCGCAGTCCCGGACGGAGGAGGGGGGTTCGGGAGCGCAGCATCTTCGCAGCGGGTTAAGTAGGATTAGTACCAAATCCCTATTATATTTGCCAAGCAACTTGAATTTGTCAAAATTCCCCCTCGCTGTTCTGGAGCTCCGCGAGGAGGAAATTTTGCTCACAGTGTAAGATCCAGACATGCCAGTACGTAGGAATACCAGCATACTGCATTACACTGGCTCCCTGCGCTGGAAATACAACTGCGAACCGCAGGTCCCGCTGTTCCCGTCCCTTTGTGTTTTTAAACGCAGCCAGGAAACTTAATGTGTTCGCCAGGGAAGGGGCGGGATGAGAGCGTTTTTAACCTCCCCGCCATAAACTTTAATCGGATTCCAGGCTGTTGCACGGCATGGACGCTCGCCTTCTTGCCTGCGTCTCCTTCCCCGTTGTTTCTACTACGGTCTCCTTGCGAGCGCCTCTTTCAAGCGAATGAGTGATTTCTTTCTCTTGCCATGTGCAATTGCTCCCCCTTCCTTTCCTACCCTCGCTGGCCTCTCTTACACACACTATGCCTTTCACACGCGGTCTGCGCCCCCCAGTCCCCCCCTCCTTTCCTTCTCTTTTGCAGTGTCTTCACATGCAATCTCTCTCTGAATGTGCAATGTCTTTCCTGCTCGGGAGTGCTGCGTCCTTCACAGTGGATTGGTTCCTCTTTCGGAGCAGAGGTAACGGCCCCCCCTTTCCTATCATTCTCCCTTCCTCCCTCCCCTCCTCCTCTCCTCCCCTCCTCCCCTCCTCCCCCAGGGCAGGCGGCCGGCGTGGGAAATGGGCCCGACGTGCGCTGCATGGTGGATGGCCGCGCTGCTCCCGCTCCACGTGCCCCGGCTGCCGGGGGGAGCACGGGGCTGTGCTGCCCGTGTGTCCCCCGCGCCCCCCCGCATCCCACTCGTTCGAGACGGCAGAGAGCAGAATTCCCCCCGCACCCTCCTCTCTCCGCCTCCCCGGCCCCGCAGACCGCCGGTCCCGCGCACCCTCGGCCTCCCGGGTGTCGGCAGGAGCAAGCGCGGCTGTTCCAGGCGGGGGAGGTTGGTCCCTCTCGGGCAAATCTGTTGCGCAGTGTGAGTCCCCCCTGCCGGCTGCCCCCCCGCTCCGATGCACACAGACGCCCACACGCGCTCAGACACGACACGGCATTTGTCCTCCTGATCTGGTGAGATCAAGTGGGAAGAGGGATCACAAATGTAATCGTCTGTAATAAATAAAATAGCCCGAGATGCTGGTGATATACAGAGGGGAAATAGGAGCTTGTGTCCTTAAAGGGAACATCTGATAAGGCCACCGAAGTGGCATCTTGCGTGTGGGAAGGAATCCGTCTTGCTGACAATCGCAGCCTGCTGTACGTGGGGAAATCCTAAAGCAGCCTGGGAGCTTCCCCGGCTCTGTGCATCCCCCAAGCTCCCGATGCTCTGCACCGGGGCTTTGTTGTCGTTGTTGTAGTTGTTGATTGGAAAGACAGGGGTCATCGTTAAAATATGCAGATATAATTAATGGCTGGTTTATCTTCTTGTGTTGGCTGAGCCCAGCTTCTGCCGCCGGCAGCCGGACTCGCGTCCGCAGTTGGCGCTTTCAGCCCACGACAATTTGGTTTTCACAGTTTGGGAATGTCAGTGGCTCGCACTGGAAAATTACTTCTGGAATCTGCAGTCGGAATCAGTCTCTGGTTAAAGAGAGACAGATTATTTACATATCCACACCACTCCGTACATTAACAAATACACACTGCATATTACTATTTTCACTCACAAATGAAAAAGAAGCTTCAGGAGGGGAAAAAAATCATATTGCCTTGAAAGTAACGTATTCATAATAATACATGGAAAAGATTAAATACAGTAAACATGACAGAAAATTCAAAAGCAGGGTAAAAACAAGGACAGAACCCCCACATGAAGCAGTTAAAGCCATTTGACGGAAAGGCGAAACTAACTCAAGAACTCCACCAAGGGACAAGCAGCTGAAATGACACCACAGCAGCACGGAGCCCGCGGTGACCTTTCATCTCTCCAAAGTGTCTTGCTGATCTGGTGCAATTCTGTTGTGACCTCTTCACTCCCTTCCCTACCACAAGTGCCCTCCGGCCGCCTCGGAGCTCCCGGAGTTGCTCGCAGTGAGTGTGCTGGGAGGCCGGCTGAGTTACAGGGAGTGCTGACACTTGGCCAGTGTCTTTCACAGCTCTGCAAATATGCTCGCCGTGTAGTAACATGTAATAGGCAGCAGTGATTAAATTATTCATTGCAGCAGCAGCCTTTCTGATGGATGTTAAAACGTAAGAGTTTAAATAAGAAAACCACAGATTTACTTTTAAGCAGATAAACCCCACATCTGTGCTTATTTAACTGAATGCTAGCTAAGCATGAAACCAGTTACTTTGTTTAAATCCTCTCTCTTTTACTCTCTTTGAGAATTTTGAGCTAGATTATGCACCATAAAAGTTACTGACAGAGCAGAATTAATCTGTGTTGGATAACAGTGGTTAAATCTCGCATGATTATAATCGTTCATTCTTAAACTCAAACTGAAGTCTGTTCAAAGTGAAAGGTTCTTGCATAGGCATGATTCCATCAGCATTTCTGAGTTCTCACATTTATGAAGAATGATGAAAATTGATATTTAGCCAAAGAGATAGTGATTCTGTTTAGTAAGATTTTTACAGTGTATATATATTCCTCAAAAATCACAATTATTAGCATTGAGATTTTCTTTTTCATTTTCTCTTTCTTTCTTTTCTTTCTTTCTTTCTTTCTTTCTTTCTTTCTTTCTTTCTTTCTTTCTTTCTTTCTTTCTTTCTTTCTTTCTCTTTATTTTCTTCCTTTTCTTTCTTTCTTTTTCTTTCTTTTTCTAGAATTTGTCATGGAAGGCCATTTACAGACCGGGTTTTTTTCTCAGATGTTTAGAAAAATATCTAACCACTCATAATAATGTAGAAATAACAGACAGAATATGCTTAAAATCAGAAAGAAAAGTTAGTGAAAGGTCTTTAAAAACTCATGTGAACTTTAATGAGGAGAGGCATATTTTTGTTAAATTTCTTTCACATGCAAGTGCTAACTTCCCTGGATTTGCAGGGACATAAATGAGTTCTGTACCCAGCTCCACTATTTTATAGATTTATTTTTAAATTAAACTATTGTTCATGTTCTCTAAATGCAAAGAAAATTATAAAAAAATTAAGGTGAGCTTTCATGAATTCCTATAAAAATAGAGGAAAATGATGAGTCATTAGTACATTTTCTTCATAAAAAGATACAATGAGACATTTAGAAGAGATAATTAAACTGGACTTTATTTAAATGAAATGTATGAGAACCAGGTAGCACCACCAAAGAAAGAAAAATACGTTCATTGTCACAGAAAATATTAAATGTGTACAATTGGTATGTATGTAGGGTTATTAGCAGAGAACAGTACAGTTACTCTGGGAAATAATTTAGGTACTTTTTTAATATAAATAGTGTTTCCAAGGTGGCTATCAGTAGTGAGCACACTGAAGGTCTCAAAGTGCTTTGTAAATTATCCCTAGGAGATAAAAAGAAGTGCAATGACCTGTGCAGTCACCCAGGCAAACCACTAAAAAAATTTACTCTTTCCAGATTAGGTTCATTAGACCATAGTTGTGCATTTCTTTATGTTATTTTACTATATTCTGGGTTCACATCAAGATTTGTCTTTAAATATGTGACAATAATTTCTGCTTTATTTGATGGATTGCTGGAGAGTCAAAGAACTCTTTCTGAAGCCTTTAAAACAGGTTTGTATTCCAGACAACTACACAGACAAAGAAAATCTTATGTCATGAAATTTGATGGATAGCACTAAAATATACTAAACTGTTACAGATATATTGAAATACAGATGTTTTTAAGCACGTGCTCTCACTTACTTCAGCCAGCTATCCTTTATATACCAAACTGAGTACACAGACTTTGTAAAATCATTTCACCTCAATGTACTCTTGAGGACTTCTTGACCTAATGTGATTTTTCAGTTCTATGTCCTACATTTTCTACTGTTGGTTTTTTTTTTTTTGGATGCTACAAATTCTTTTCCTGTAAATGAAAATTTTCTTCCATTTTTGAATGAAAATCATGAGAGCATATCTTTTGCCTAATGTTCTTTCTTAGTGCATCCTGTGCAGTTTTGATTTATTTTTAATATAATTCAGGAGATCATAGAAGATCTGGTATGTCTTCATGATTGTTCTGTGTTGTCAGCTGCCTGTTGAGCAGAAGATAAAATACTTAAGCAAGAGGGCAACTCTGAGAAGTTCTGAAGAAGAATCTTTGCTATTATAATTCAAGTACTGTTATCGATAACTGAATGCTGTGCAGCTCTATTCCTTTCTGTAAGTTAATGCCAATATATGTTATTGATTACATCTAAAATTAAATTTGTAAATCTACACATGTACTCACTTAGCTGGGAGCTTTAATGTTTCTGTCTGCTTTTTCAAAACAATAACTGCTCTCTGGCAGAAAAAAGAAGAGTAATAGTTGTACAGAACAACTAGGGTATAGAACACAGTTGTTCTATATTAGGGAAATAAATATGGTGGCAAGGAAAATAATTTAGAATGGGATCAAGCTGTTGATTGCCTGTTGGACAGGCTATTTGGCTTTGTTCTGCAATGTTTAAAACTACTTTACTGGGTATTTTATAATGTTAGGCTTGTCATTTCTTTTCATATGAAAAGTGCATCATTAGAATCTTTAGAGGTCATGTTGCTATAAGCCTTATTCAGCTGTACAATGGAGAAGCAGAAAAAGTTTTCCCTTAATTCACTGTTTGACCCTGTCAGAGACATGACTGTTCACTGAAAAGAAGTAAGGGCTATTCACCTGCTACCATCAACTGTTTTTGGTGAGCAAGAGAAAGTATGAAGAAGTGGAGTTCCTTGTGCCTTTCCCTGAAGTACATTAAAACATAAACTTGTATATCCATATCTATATTGTACAGGTCTAGTGAGCAGCTTTGGTATTTAGCCAAAATAGCAATTAGAAGCTGAAGAAGACCCTGGTTCTATCACCCTAAACCAGGATCCTTTTAGAACCAGTAGGAGTAGCCAAATATATTTTGGCTGCTAAGCACTGCTACATACCTGATCAGCTTTGCTTCTAAAATGTTTTGCACTGCTATCTGAACTCTCCAAAATAGGAATTAAGGGGTTGTAGTCACCCTTCTGTGAGGAAGATTACATAGTCTGACATTGAAATCATCTGATCATCATCTGATCAATCCTGCTGTCTCACTTGCACTTTCTGCCATGCAGACACAGCCATACTTTTACGTCTGCTTTAGGTGTTTTGCAAAGTTTCTCGGTGATCATCCTTTGCATAATTACATTTTTAGTGTCCTTTATAAGAGTAATAAGTACTGTACAGAGTGGGTTTTTATGACCTAAAATATATCTAGAGGAAGAGAGGTACTGATAAGTTTCTATGTTTTTCATCTTCTGATAGAAACCTGACATATCTTCTAGTTCATTCATTCTGTGAGATGATTAAAAAGTTGCTCTTCAACAAACTAAACCTCATTCAGGGCTCAGCAGGAAATAACTGCAATCTAAGCACATTAAAGAACAGACAGGGCAAGCCAAAGTATACCTTTTTCTTTCCCTCTTAAGATCATGGGGAAAAGAGAAAAGCAGTCTAATACTGTGATAAAACTGCAGCCTGCAGCAGCTGGCTATGGGAAAGGGTATAGAACCTAATACAAAGCACACAGAAGTCAATGGAAGCACTTTGACTAAATAAGCTTTGCATTAGGCACCTTGTGAGTGAATGATGTTTAAAGCATTCATGTAGATCTTAAGCAGATGAGTGAAGAAGAAAATTATGTGCATTTGAATCAAAATAAATGCCATTAAAACACTGACCCCAGAGATCATCTTTATGACTCATAAAAAATTGTCATTCTTGGGCACTGAGTCCTATCCTCCATTAGTGCAAGAACTCATGTTGCATGAAAAGCATATCTTTAAAATATGTGTTTATATATACATGTAAAATTCTTATGTTGATACTTATCTTAATAAGTTCAGTACATTATAAACATCTGCAGGCTCTTTTTACCCATTCATGTGTTCACAGAGTGAATTTCTCTCATCTTAGGGTTAGGTTTTTTTTCTGCTAAATAATACAAGATTTTAAAATTTCCTTTCATGATCTAAATTCTGCATTCCTGAGATTATGCAGACGAACTTCCCCTTCACCTTCCTCCACTCCATTTTTAATGATGTTTTCAGTGAATCCTTTTTTAATATGGAGGACACAAATGACTTATGATTTTCATCATAAAGATGTACTCTACCTCATGTGGTAATGTTAAACATCTCTTTATTTAACCCAGAAATATTATTATTATATTATTATATTAATAATATTATTATATTATTAATAATCTGTATTAGCATTTTTCATAGCTACATCATGTTTTGATGACTAGTAGTCCTTCTTTTGTAGATTTGCTGCATCTTTCTTTTCTCTGTCATTTTCAGCTGATAAACTCACAGTTTATAGATGCAAATCTATTTACATTGCTGTTTGTACTATTAAATGTAATTGCATTTCTATTATAGAAGTCATCAAGTCATCTGATTCTTCTTGTTTGTTTTTATCATTTTGATGGTTCTCAGGCTTGCTTTACCAGCAAATTTCAGCAGCATGTTCTGAGGTTTTATGATCTAGTTTTTAACTTAAATCTCAGGAAGCTCTATGGCAAGACACTCCATAAAGAACCCCTTAAAAGCTTCCATCTAATCATGCAAACACCTAACACAACCTGTTGTCCTCTCCTGATTAGTCCATTCTTTATCTTCTCTGTTTTAAGTAATTATTTTCATATCAGATTGTGTCAAAAGCTGTTTTGAAGTCCAGATATGTGAGATTTCATGCCTGGAATAGAAGATACATTATTAAAGATACAGAGACATTGATATATGGTAGTATCTTCTCTCAAATATGTTTGGATGTTAAGTTTGGTTTTTACTTCTGTTCTCTATACTTGTGTACTTTTAGAAGAATAGTGTCACCAGCAGACCAGGGAAGTGATTGTCCCCCTGTGCTTGTCACTGGTTAGGGCAGACCTCAGGCACTGTGTCCAGTTCTGGGACCTTCAGTACAAGAAAGACATTGAGGGGCTGGAGAAGTTCTGGAGGGGGCAGTAGAGCTGGGGAAGGGTTTGGAGGGTAAGTCCTGTGAGGAGTGGCTGAGACAGAGCTGGAGGGTTGTTTAGCCTGCAAAAATGGGGGCTCAGGGGGACCTTCTTGCTCTCTACAGTTGCCTGAAGGAAGGTTTTAGCTAGGTGGGCTCAGCCTCTTCTCCCAGGCAGCCACAACAGGACAAGAGGACATACACTCAAGCTGTGCCAGTAGAGCTTGAGGCTGACATCAGAAAGGGCTGTTAAACACTGGAATGGACTGCCCAGGAACCTGGTGGAGTCACCCTTCATGGAGCTGTTCAAGAAATAGATGGATGTGACATTTAGAGCCATGGTCTAGTTGAAAAGGTGATGATCAGTCAAAGGCTGGACTTGATGATCTCAGAGGTCTTTTCCAACCTAAATGATTCTGTTCAATTACTTATTCTTAGCTTCAAAAACTGATTTTGAAACTTTGCATTCTAAACCCATAAAAAAATCTTATTGAAACATTATTTATTTCCTCTCTTCTCTTTCCCTGTTGAAACTGATACCTTTACTAAAAATTCTTGTTCTAGTCTCTTCAGACATATGCATTAATTTCTTCAGAATTCTGCAGTGAAGGTTATCTGGACTACTGGCTTATACTATTTTGTAGTCTTTGAAATAATTTTATTTCAGATGTGGTAATTTTTGTTCTATGACTTTGCTTGCATTGATCACTTTGCTCATTTCAACATCACAATCCTTACTGGGACCTGAAACAATGTACACAATTTATTTGGGTATCTCTAGGTAAATATTTATAATTTTATTTATCTTTGTGTTTATTGCACATTCTGCAAAAGTGGAGCCAATGCTTTCTATGCAATTTTTGAATAAGGTCTAAAGGTTTATATTTGACATTTTATTAAAAAGTACAAGGTGTAACTCTGAACATATTTGCCTATTTTGCCACTGCATGTCTTATTTTCTGTCTTGTTCATGCATTACCCGTATGTGACCTACATTATCTTCTGAAAATTCATTATTTTGAATGTCTGAATGCTTTATATTAGAAGAATGGCAATGAAAGTGAAGATAAGTAGATCATTCCAGAGTAGAGGAACCATACTGACCATACCTGACCAGAAGGAACTTTGCACTTTCACAGAGTTGAATAATATACAGCTAGATTAAAAAAAAAAAAAAGGTAAAAAGACTCTGAAAACATAGATTTGGCACTTACAAGACCAGAGCCACCCAGAATGTCAATAGTCAATCCAAATGACAGGTGATTCTACCAGTTGCCAAGTGTTATCAAGCTGAATATAGAGAAAGTGTATATTTATATATATATATATATATATATAAAGTTCTTGATGAACAACATTCTATGAAGAGTCTTGTATCAAATACCTTAGAGAAGTTTGGAGAGATAGATCAGTATAAATGGATTAGAAATACAATAATAGAGAGGTGAAGATAAGAAATGTTTAGGTTTGTTTTAAATTTTGTGAACAAATACAATTAAAAATTTATAAGGGAGAAATGAGAAAAAACAGATTTCAGAAAGTTGATAGAGTTCCAATTTTAATGCATCAACACAGCTACTTCTTAAGTTATTGGAGATTTATTTATTAACTTTTGTTTTTCTTTTAAAATAATTTTAGCATTTTTGTACTAAATGTCTATTTTTTTTCAAGGGGCACTGCATGACTCATAGTGCAACTTAAGGAGGATATATTTAATTTACTGCAGTTTCAAAAAGTTTATGAACACAAAGTATTGATAAGAAAACTTTTTAAGTTTTTATCTTGTGTCATTCTTGGAAGAAGTTATTAACTTAACTTGGTATTATTATTCCTCTGAAAGTTATAAGTAAGAATGATAACTATTATGACTTCATGGCACTTCAAATAATATATCCCTTTTTTTGCTTGCTTATTACTTTACTGAGTTTTAGCATATAACTTCTTTACAAGTCCACATCTATATTTAAATTTTTGAAAAAAGTCAGCCTGATTCAATGATATCTGATAATGAAGCTAGATTTACCCATGATGAAATTTATAGGCAATCTTATTTAAATATTTTCAGTATTTTTATACATTCCACTATGAAATTGAGCTTTTAAGAAGCTAGCTTTTTGGAGGTTTTGTCTGAATATAAAAATCAATCCATCCAAATTTGTTGAAATTGCAATGCACTAAAGTATTGTATTTACATAAGAGTGGTAAGGACTTGACATTTTTAGGGAATAAGCTCCTCAAATATTTTATTCACATTTTATGTAGCCCAACATGTGCTTAACTAATATTCTATTGACAATCTCATCTCTTTGTCCAGAAGCTACAATACTCTGGTATTATGTGGCCTCTTCTGGGACATAACAATGGTAGCAGGAAGCTTCCATGTTTGAACGCAGAGGGATGAAAGTTAGATCTGAATAGAGAGAAAAAGATGAAGTGCTATTGACTGTTCCAGGTATCAGTGATGTCAAAAACAGCTATGAAATTTGCTATAAAATTATCACATTCATTCTGTCTCTAAACAATGGTAGCATTGTATATATTTAGTTCAAATTGCAAAGGCTTTTGCTAATGACCAACCACCTAAGTATCAATAAGGAAACATAAGACTTAATTTTGTTGTTTTTTCAGGTTTCTTTAATTTAAGTTTTGGCTGATAAATAACCTAGAAAAAAAAAGTAAAAACCCAAAAATTAATATAAAGAACAATATTAATATTGCCAAATATGAATAATGTCGTCAATGTAGCCCTCAGAAGTCAGAAAGTATCAGAATACTTTCAGCATACCCTTAATGCAGTGATTACAATCTAATGGCATGTTTATGTATACTTTCTACACTGAATTTCAATTTGGAATAAAATTAAAATAAAAAAGAAAAAAAAGGGAAGGAAGGAAGGAAGGAAGGAAGGAAGGAAGGAAGGAAGGAAGGAAGGAAGGAAGGAAGGAAGGAAGGAAGGAAGGGAAAGAAAGAAAGAAAGAAAGAAAGAAAGAAAGAAAGAAAGAAAGAAAGAAAGAAAGAAAGAAAGAGCAAATGAAAAAAAAGAAAGAAAATAATTAAATAAAATAATCCTTATTTTTATTTAATTACACAGAAGAAATACATAAGGTTGGATTTACTAAGAAAGTTTTTGTTCATGTTCAGTATTTGTCTCATGGCCTTATTGCCCACTGTTAGAACAGCATCCAGCACACAGAATTATTAAATGGCATTTTTTATGGTGTATATCACTGTATTGTTTAAAAAATTTAAAAGCTTTTTTTAATTTGTGGAAAATTATATTATACTGTGGCGTACCATGATTCCAGTATTAAAATGTGAAGGTACTACAGAGACTGAGGTAAAAAATATCCATAGATTTAGTATATCTAATTTGAGTCTTTAAGATCCATATCTTTGAGGAGTGTTGAGAATTACATACTTTTACATATCCAAGCCAAACTCTCAGTGACATAAGTGTCTGGAAATGTTCATTCTTCAGTGAAACAGTCTCATGATTTCAGGTAAGAACTCAGATATGATGAAATCACAATCAAAATGTTTTGTTCTGTGACATCATGGGGGAATTCTATCTGGAAGTGAATCTCAGTCTCCAGCTTTAAAACAAAACATTCAGACACAATGAAACCCTGGATTTTGCCTTGATTTAACATCAGAGAAGGTCAGTTCTGTACAAGGCAGCAAGTAGGAGTCTTGAGGAGAAAAAATATGGCTCTAATGAAAAACTATATCAGACTTCACAAGTACCAGTAGTTGTACAGGAACTATGATTACACCTATAGCTTAATTTCATAATTTTCTAACTATGAAATGAACAGTTAATTTTTTGACCCTAAAAATATCCTTCTAATATAATTTTGTGGCATATAGTAATTTCTATTGCAGAGAGAGGACAGCACAGGTCCCTGTCTCTACAAAGGAAATGTACTTAGGTATGCAACACTTTGGAGAAGAGGGAACTGGGGTGTGGGTAAAAACTCTTGAATAAGCATAAGTGGGAGATGCACAGATGGTTGAAGTTCCCAAATGTTCTATGATTCTCTCTGGGCATCTTTTGCTATATAAGTGTGATAACATTTGTTAGAAGGCATGATTAAGGCTTTGTAGGCTTCACAGATGGAATGTAATTTAGTGGAAAGACTTGAAAGAAAGAAGGTTCAGATATGAAATGTATTCCACGAAAGGAAGGGGTCAGGTCCAGACAAGCAACATAGATACAATAACTAAACATTGTTCTGTAAACTTTTCTGTGAAAGAAAAGACAGGAATAAGTTCCCTTCACCCAGAGATATCTCTGGTTTTCTCAACTGAATATATAACATAAAACATATTAGCAGTTTAGAAAACTAATTTAAAGTCATATATTCAATTAAATAGTGTATTAGGTTACAGCAAAACTTCCACCCTTTCAACTTCCAGAAAGCCTCATGTCCACTATGCTGTACATGTCTGGTAGGAAAGCACTTTGATGAAATAGCTCAGTAAGCTTTTGAATGGAAGTAAACTATTTCTCTTGACTTCCACTTGATGGAAATGGAAGAAAGTCATAGCAGAAAATTTAATTTACCTAGACCCCATTTCAGAGATTCCTGCATAACATATATATATATGCTTGTATGTCTATATTTTAATATATTTCTACATATATGTATGGTCACTTGATTATAGCAAGAAAATATTTGACCAATAGCTGCTGTTGTAAAATTTCATAGAACACAAGAGTTGACAATAGGACGTCAGAAGTAGTTATCAACAATAGACAGAATATGGTCAATTTTCTCAGATTCATCAATAGAAAGAATTGGAGTAAATAATTTATGTTGATTTTTTTTCCTCTTTTATGTACTTCAAAAGCAGGAATAGCTTTTAGAAAAGAATTTTGGTTTTAATAAAAAAAGGATTAGATGCCAACTAAATGAGTACAGAAGAATGCAAACATCATTCATGCTGGAAATTTAAGGTCTGAGACAGAGAACAGCCCATGTAGTAGTGTTTTCTCACTACACATGTGCTCCCATCATAATCATTCAAGGCTCCTGTCACTTTGACTTGCTAATTCAAAAAAATAAAAAGAACTCTGGGCCAAAGTGAGGACTAATCAATCATGAAATACTGTTTTAAAAATCATATTTTGCTGTCCATAAAGGGAAAACTAAATATTCAGCTTGTGCCTTATAACTACAACAGAAATATTTCTTTTAATGAATCGTCACTAAATCTGGGGAGAGACAAAAATATTCCCATCCTGTGGCTGTTTTTTTGGACCTTGAGATATAATTTTGAAGAAAAGAACATATCTTTATAAAACTGAGGGTATATTTCCATTTTAAAGAAGAATGTTGGAGAGCCAAACTCTCCTATTTGATGTACAAGTATATTGTGGCCAAAATTTCACTTGCTGGTAGCCTGTTCTTGATAAGGTGTTTGGTTTTACTGGCTGGCTTTCTTCAGTGTTTTGTTTCCCAGAGCTGTCTCTCCTTCATAAAAATATTTATGTGCCAATTTAAGGCATTCTAAAGTCAATCAGTTGCAAATGTAAGCTTGTATTATGGGACTTTCCTCTACTTTAGTGTGGTTAATGACTATGTTCCCATGACTTTTAAAAGGACTGGTGCCTCAGCACATTTTCAAAATTATGCCATTTGAAGACATTTCCATTTATAATGCAGCTTAAATCTCATTTCCCTCAATATGTGCCCTCACTTAGTCTATTTTAAGGCTTCTCTGGAAAAAAAAAAAATTATATCTCAGCTGCTGCTCCTGCTCTTAATGCCTTCCTAGTCTCAGTAAAGCAGAAACCAACTGATGCCTCATTCTGATACTCATACAGAGACAATATGCAGACACTGCACTATCCTCCATTCCTGGCTGAAGAGCTCAGTCCTACCATTTCATATTATCTACACACACAGCTGCTGCTTTGTGTGTCTGCTAAAGCTTCATGCCTCTCTGTAGTCTCTATGACTTCACAGTTTCCCTGTAGGAACTTAGAGTGAGACTGGTAAAGACTGCCTTAATTGCAAGATACTGCAGATCCTAATTGGGAAAAAAAAAGTGTCACCTGAAATAGTAGTACAGACACAGTCCTGGATGAGTGGAAGAAGGAAAAATAGAAGGGGTTATAAAGAAGGGGAGAAAAGAGGTGGAAGTTGTACTATTTGATTGTGTCCTTAACTTGCTGAGTCAGCAGGAGCCAAGAGCTCTGCAGGGGCACACTTAGCCTTCACGTTTCTCCATAGAAACCCCATCTGGCCAACTAAATTGCCAGCAATTGAGAAGCCATGCAGGAAGCTGTATCCAGCTATTCTCATTCAGTGTGAAGGTTACTGTGTGTGGAGGCAGTGGTAGGAAAAATAAGGAAAACTTTGCAAGACTATGCCTCTCACATACAGTAATGGAAAGCATCAAATATGGATCAAATTTGGGCTGCTCACTGCTGTAGTTGGTAGGCAAATAAAGAATTAAGCATTGCAAAGAACTCCAGCTTCTATTTTAGAAAGACCCATAATCAGGCAAATTTTTGAAGAAAAATCATCCTAAAGAAAAATTATGAAGGAAATTCAATAACTGTATTTTACTATAGTATTTGTGTTTGAATTTCAAAATCAAAAGCTTTTAATCATATTTTTCTATCAGGTTATCTGAAAGAAATTTCATGGAGCCCTACTTGGCCTTTGCAAGGACATCTAAATTCAACCTCCATTTAAAAGGCCTAGAAAAATTAAATGCCTTCTCTGGTCCTGTTAACTTGCAATGTTCATTCAAATGCAGGTACGTAATGAGATATAAGCCAGAGACAAATACCATCATTGCATAAAAGAATCCAGTTTGTTATATGGGGAATGCTCCAGAAGAATGCATCAGCCACTGGTTTATGTGCTGTAAAACAGCAATTGCACTTTATCCCTGCAGTTCAGTGTTTCCCAATGAGCAGGGTTGCTCTCTAGAGAGATGTGCCAGTATTAAAGGTATAGCACAGAAGAGAGTGCAGTCCAATTAATGTATTAAGTGAGGCTCTGTGCCCAGTGTGGCATTGCTAGTAGCAGCAAACTGAAGGAAAGAAGATAGTCAAGTACAGCAGTGTGAAAAAAGAGAAATGGTGGAGAAGATGACAACACAGTGTCCAGGAAAGCTTGGTACCAGTGATTTGTCTCTCTGCTCACAGTAAAATAGGTTAAACGAGTCAACATCCCTTCCCATATAACTCATTTTCCTAATGCTAGTTGTAGCTGGTGTTGGCACATTGTGTTGTTCAGGAGAGCTGAGTTACATTTAGGTGACTAGGACTCTTGGTAGTGCATTATTGATGAGGTCTTCACATGGTGTAAGCAGTTTACAAGGGCATCAGTATTCAGCTTGCAGTACAGAATGAGTGATCATTCAGATTCAAAATTATTGGTCCTCTGTGTTTTATGTGAAGTATTTTAGTTTCAGGAAGAGAACTTAAATTTTAATTTCAGATTAATTTTTTCTTTCACTGATTAAACCTAGTTTTCTATAAGCCTTGCAAAGCTTTGACAACTGGGCATGAAAAAGTTTCCCAGGAGCAAATTAACTAGTTGTTTATAAGAGCACTTACCACCCCATGAGTTTTCTAAATCATCAGTTCCCAGCCAATAAGTCTGGAGATATGTGTCACATCACCAGTGAAGCAGAGAGCAGAACAGAAACTAATAAACTTCCCTCAAGAACAACACAATATACTTCATTCTTTTAATGAGCAGTTGAAGCTAGATATCAACTTTTTCTACTATCTTACATCTATTAAACTGGTACTTGGGGCGGTTTTCTACTAGCCTCAGTTAATTTTAAAATTTTAAAAAGGTTTACATAAAGCTTTTTTTTTTTTTCAGAAAGGCTAAAGAAACGGATTATTAACTAAATCTTTTCTAGCAATGTAGAAATACCAATGAATTTTAAGTCAAGTTACAGTGAACACTGAAGAAAATATTACAGAAGCTGACTTGCTGCTAAAACCAAGTAGCAAAAGCAAATTTATTAAGCTCCTTCTAGAAACTGTGCTCTCTTATAAATCAGATTTTAATGCAGAAAGTATTTCTGTAATTCTCTGCAAAAATCATATATTAAGGATATATGTTTATAAAAAATACACTCCCCCCATGGCTGCAGTAGTAATCTTACTATATTTCTGTCCAGAATTGGCAACAAATACAAATGTAGACATATTCTTTCTGTGTGCTTTGCAAAGCTATCCACCAAACAATGTTCTTAATCCACTGTAATCACTGTCCTTTAAGTACTGAATTTGAATATACTGCTTTATCTTTTTGCAATGTAGTAACTGTGAGACACTATTCATGTTTGAAACAGGGTTTCAAACCAGTGCACCTTTAGGTTACCTTCTGAAGTCTTTAGGACATGTCAGAGTGGATTTTAACTGCCATAATGAGGTTTTCTGTTGCTGCCTTCTGCTAGTTTAACACAGTGCTCTTTTATTGCAAGATATCTTTCTATAATCACATCTGTATCATTTCCTCACAAAATTTTTGGGGTCAATCACATGACCTTTGAGCCCTAACCACAGAACAGAACCTTTTCTTTCTTTCCATGCCATTGGGAGTTTGCACGCTGTTCTGATGAGTCCTGGAGGGCTTCCCAGGGAAAGCTAATGCAGACTGACTTTTTTCCAAGCTTCAATTCCTCTTGCTCACCAAAGAGGAGTGGGAACAAGCTTGTTCTCCTGTGGACTTCAATTCTATTCCTCATTCATCAACAGACAGCAGTAGAAAACTCCCTCCTTTTCCATCATAGGACCAAAGGCCTTACAAATGACCCTAATAATGACAAAGCAAGAAAGAACATCCAAATCATTGCTGTATAAGTATTATATATATATATATATATATATATATATATGTATGTATAAAATGCTCTCTAATCTTTTCAGAGTAGTGTTAAATTCTTCTGAGGATTAATTTTATGCTGAGCCCAAATGACCAGAAGCAGCTACTACTTTGGGAATGACTGTCTTTCCGGATGCCTTTTGTTTTTAAAGGATTCTTTTATAGATGGACTTTATTTTTCTAGCTGAGAAAGAATATATTGAATATAGATTAGAGCAAATAATTTACTTTCCCCACAGATAGATTTCTGTGATAAGAAATCTGTTCTCCTATCTCAGTAGAGGCTTTTTCAAATGTTATCATTGCAGTGACAGAACAAGCAATTTAATCATTAAGTTTTTGAGACATGCCTTACTAGATTTTGTCATTTCATTAATTCCTCCCCCTTCAAATCAAGTAGATGGTATAATAAACTTAGTGAATTCTTTATATAGATTGAAACACTAGGATGCATGGAATATAGACTAGTTTCTTATTTCATTTTTTAAAAGATGCTGATGTCTTGGCATTGCCAATCAAAGAAAAAGGATTACCATAAAAATTTCTTAAAGGCATACTTTTCTGTAATGTATAATAGTGGGTGTCTGATATAGGAAAATGCATATTATGTAATTCTCTTTTAGCTTCAAGGCACATGAATAAGGCCTAGAGTTCCTGATTTCTATTCCCACCTCTTTCACTAACTTATCTTAATAATTCTTTGCAGTTCACAATTTTCCAGCATGCTTCTTATGGTGAAAGAAACTCATTTCAAAGGAAGAAAGAAAGGAAGAAGAAATGTCTCTTTCAAGCATTGCTGGAAGGAGTGGCTTAATGTTCTAAAGATAATGGAAATGTCTGAATTTGCTGAGCCAATGATTTAAATTGACGTAGGTTTGAGTGGAATCTTCTTTGAGATGTGAACACTGATTTTTCCTTCAATTTAGTGAATTGAATTGAATTGAATTTAGGATCTTTTTAGAGTAAATTTTAAACACTGACCGTGTGTTGGCTGTGTGCGGGTGCTGCTGAGCCCTAGTGCAGCTGGCAAAAGAAAGTGTATGTCCTAGAAGCAGTGCTGAGAATTCTGCCTCCCCACACTTCTGTAGAAATGTTGGGGGAAAGTCAGCATTGTGCCAAAGCCATGAAGACTGAAACCTCATTTTTAAAACATTTTTCTTTTTGCATCCTCAACATTATTTATCATTTAATTGGGGTTTTTTTCGTTTGTTTTCCCCCCCACCCACAAGGAAACAGAAAACCTGCCACGCTAGAATAGGCTTCAGTCCTGTTAGCAGAAAAACCTATTGATTTGTACTCCTCCCCTCATCTGTTTTTACCATCTAAGCATTGTAAAGTTTTCCTATAACTAGGGAAAGGAGATAAATAGTATGGTAAGTATTAAAATTATTTTACAAACATTTTGGCAGTATTTTAGTTTTGTAACTAGTTTCAGGTAGTGGTCATGTTCATATGAAAAAGTATTGAGCAAAAATGGAAGTAACACTAATTCACTAATTTAAATAGTGTTGTGGAGCCTGATACTATCTTATTCCTATGAAAAATACAACCTGTACTATAAAAATGAGGGTTTAGTTCAGGTATATCTATTTGAGTGAGGACATTGGTAACAAATTTGTTATGTGTTAGCTAAAAGTAAATATAAAACAATAATAGAAGATATAATTTAAGAGATAAGTACTCATACATAGAAATAGTTGCAGACTCTTCATTTAGTCTTATCATTATGTCTTTAACATATTATCATGTACCTTTATTTTCAGTGGACCCTGGATATTAAAAATACACCCTGATTTTTTCCATGAATAAACTGTGTATTCAGACTCTGCACTCTGCATCCTTCAGCTTCCTATGCTGTGAATAGGAAAACAAGTTAGAGAATGAAAAACTCATCATGCACTCAATAGGATTTTCTTATGGTAGTGTTAGTATTTGGAAGATAGTAGCTTCCTTTGTAAATAACTTTGAGATATGTTTTAATAAAATATTACACAATAATATATCTATGACACAGTGTGAAGTTTTTTTGTTCTGAATGGAGAAAAATTAAACAATCCACCAACAAGTGCATCTGCACTGGGAGTATGTTCTGGATGAATATTGAACTTCTACAGCTTTAAATTTACATATTAGTTTTGAGGAACTACCAGTGTTTGTGCATAGCATGGAGCAGGCCAGAATGCAGCAAGCCCTCTGTCTTCCTCTGTAAACCCTGCTTTACTGCTTCAGGCACAGGAGTGGATATTCTAAACATTAATGTATTCAGTGCAATAGAACAACTAGCAGGAGGGTTCCTGCTCTGGACAAAGCACCTCCCCAATGGTACCTGCATTGTTTCTGGGATGGCTGGGGATCTACATTGCTGTGACCGACCATCCATGCCCAGAGGTCTTAGGGTGCCTGAGGAAAGCTAAGACCCTGTTTATTCCCCAAGTGGTAATTTTATCAAATTGTACCAAATGTGTGTGCTGTATGGCTGGCAGTATGATGTGAGACCTGTTGAGCAGCAGAGGTCTGGCCTTGCAGTGGAGGGCTCCGTGTGTGCCATGCAGGCTGTGTGTGTGACTGTGGCGGTGCAGATGTGCACACAGACCTGTTGCAGTCTTATTCATGCTGCCTATAGGTTTACTTTGGAGTAAATTATCCCCACCTGAAGGTTCCCTGAGAGAAAATTAGCTGTGACAGTTCAAAAGAGAGCCCAGGAGCAAACTGACATGCAAGCGGTGTGAACTGTCAATGAACTGCAGAGTGAAGTGAAATGGAGTGCTAAGTTGTTTGACAGCATGCAAAGGTGACTTAGATCAATGTAGCTTGTCAACTGTATCTGTATGGCAGTGATGTCCTGAGGAGACATATCCTGAAACACCATCCTCATATCTTGAGTTAACTCTGCAAAGATCCCTGCACAAAGACATGCATACCATAGCTAGCTATTTTTTTTGGTGTGCCTTCTCATTTCTGAAGATATTTTGGTGTCAATGTCTTCCATGTCTCATGTATTTACTCAGCTTTTTGTGCTCAAAAATACTTTACTTTTCAATTTTCAATGCAACTCTGATATAACACAGAAAAACTAAATGACAGTTTAATTCTATTGTGAATTATTTTTTCCAGAATACAACCTTATTTTCAAAGACCACACTTCCTGTGCAAAATAAATTTCAAAGTGACTATTTCCATTATCTTTACTGTATCTTAAACTTCAAAATTAATTTTTTTAAAAGTTTTTATCCCCAAATCCTGCTTTTGTCTAGCTTTAAACAGATATTAGAAAATTGTATTTCCCTCTTTGCCTTCCCCTTATCCAAAATTCTGTATTTGTATTTATAAAACAGAAATATTTTCCTCATTCATTTTGTAGAGATTAGACAGAAAAAAAAAATAAACTAACTTTTGGGAACTTTCAACTGTAAACCATAAACCTTTCTTTTTAAAATTCTTTAACTATAAGAAATTGTATGCCTGTAACGAATTTGAAGAATTTCAGTGTTTTGAAAAGTCCTGTTACTTGAAACTCTATTTTCTTAAAACACTGTTGAAAGAATATGGCCAGCACTAGAATATGAATTTTCAAACATTGGAATAAAGTATTCATGGTCAGATTCGTATTGGGCAACCAAAGTGAACTTTAAAGCTGAAATTAAGCTCCTACATACAAAAGAACACTTCAGAATCTCTATTAGCATTAGTTCATAATGGAGAAACTCTTATTTTGGATTACCAAATCTCTGTTACACTGTCTAAAAGGGAGAAAAAGCTTTGGCCAGGAGAACAGGCAGGAAAGAGCCCTACTGCTGAACTTCCAAACTGCCCTCTTTTCAAATTTGCTTTTTAGTTCAGTCTATCTCTGGTATGAATTGATCTCAAAATTCACACACATGCAAAATGTTTTGTCTGCTATGCTACAGAAATTGCATGCTCTTGTTTAGGTCAGGAAATACCTGCATACATGGCTTAATAGCCTTTATAGAAAGTATAGGCCTGAGATATAGGTTTTATTATCTCTTGGTTAGTTGAACCCTTTTCTGGATTTCCATGTAATTTGCTGTGTGAAACAGGACAACTAGCCACTGTTTAAAAAGGAAAATTTTGTTCTGCTCACTAGGCTGTCTCAAGAGATAAGAATGCTCTGATTGAAAAAAATAGCAAACATCTCAAAAAAAGACTGCAAGCTCAAACTCAGTTGTACTAAGTGGGTTTTTTTGTTAGATATCTTTAGAGAGATTTTTTTTTTTTTTTTTTTTGTGCAGCCTGTGTTTAACTTTTACTTTAAAGAGGTGTTAGATATTTTTAAAAATTGTGATGTAGCAGTCATTTCCTTTTATGTACTGGGACTCCTAAAACTCATACTCATGGTTGAGTATGGTTTTGCAATACATTCTATTTTTGGTGACTTTTATGTAAAGAACTGCAGTCAAGAATGGAATTATAACACCCTTGTACTGGAACATGGAAACACTGCCATCTGGCATGTATGGGTTTCATCATTTTGCCAATTTTTTTCCTACAGCTTATTTTAGTAGTTGGGAGAACCTTCTTTTACTTGGTGCTTTTGTCAGAGGGAAAAATGTGCAGAAAGGCATACAGTCTAAATCTGTAAGATCTGTAAGATCTCCTTTTCACAATCTACACTGTGCTGAATGATTTGGTAAAGATTCAAAATCGTCTGTACTAACAGATTATTATATAAATATGAAATTTTTATGGAACTGCTGAATTTGTTGTCACCTGCACGATTTAATAAATTTATCAGTAGATATTTTTCCACTGATTTTTTTAAATGAAAAAAAAAAACCTTGTTGTCTCTCAGTGTATTTACTCAGTTTCTGTACAACTGTGTTCTTAAAGGAAATACAAACAGGAAGCAATTCAGGGGTCAAGAAGAATCATAGTATATTGCAATTGAATTTGGAAAGATAGTTAAGAGTTATTCTTTCTCCTCCAAGAGTCCTACTTTTTTTTTTCCATTCCTTTCTTTATGGAGTGAAAATTTAAAATGCAATTTATGTTTCTCTTTCGTGGAAAAAAACCCCCACTCTGGTTTTAAATATATTTCTAGCTATTCTATTTACATTTATTAGAGGAATTTTAATTTTTCTATTAATTTAGTGCTAGTTTGGGCCACAACTCAGTAAATGGAAACAAGAATTCCTCCTATTCAAGAACTCCAGGGGTATGTGTATGGTTCTAGGAAGCCTTAATCAGCTCTGCTCCACACTGGGCCTGGAATTGTGAGGGTTATTACTTACAACTACCAACAACACATTCAAGTCTCACTCATACTTTTTTAAGTACCAACTCCAGGCAGATGATGATCCCTTTCAACTTACATCTTTGCCTTCTAGAATGAGAAGGAGTTAAAGAATGTGCAACATCCACTTAATTTTGCATACTCTTTTATTCTTTTACGTCTTCCTTACTGCAATGCATAGGCATCTCACAGAACTAAAAATTCTCACTCTTACACAGGGCCTCTTTAAAAAATCTGTAAGAAGCTCTCAAAAGTAAGACAAGGTTAAGTAAGGTCAGGAACACTTCAGAACAGGTATGGAAAAAGGTACAAGCCTCTGAACTGTTTTTTCATAAATTAGCTCCAGTCCACATTTTAGTATATTTTAATACTTTATGCTTTGTGACTCTGGTCACATGAGCTATAATTTTCATTCTATTCTGAAGCTGTATTAGAATTGGCCATATTCTCTGTGTGTGACATGCAGAGAATGGTGACACAGAGGTATGTATAATCAGGGAATATTTCCAACTACCATTCCCTAGACAGGGAACCGGTATCTGCTTCTTACTGGAAATAAAACAGTGAAACCTTAAAAAGCAAATTGTGGATAAGAATGCTGAAGAAGTCCAAAAATGTAAATCTGGTGTGTGAAAGCTCATCTGTATCATATCTGCATTCTCTGTGTACTTAACTTCCTTTACCCCTTAATAGGGTGAGGAGTTTGGAAGGCTGCCTTCATTTTGTCATATGCCAGTAGATAGCAAATTAAATCTAAGAATTAGCCATAAAATAGATTATAGTCCAAAGAGTCCTTGCAGGAAACAACAGTCAGACAAATTGAAAACTAGTCAGTTCTCCTGGTATCCTGTGGGTCAAGGATTGGAAGAGAAATTATAATGCCCCATTATAGAAAATCAGTACTTTTGGAGACCCAGAAAGGAGTTTTAAAAAGATGAGAAGCTAGAGGTGATAAGGCTTTTTGGAACACAGAAGTAACTGACAATCATTCATTTTGCCTTCAGTATGGTGCAACATTGGTAATTTTAGCAACATCTGATGATGTCTGTAGTTAGGAATATCTAAATATTTTCATTATGAGCAACATTTGTCAGACATGAAGGCTTTTGCTATTTCAAGCTGTGTAAGTATGTATTTTTTAAAGCTGTAATACTACCATCAGTACTTAACTTCTTGATCACCCCACAAAATTCATGAAGTCGTTCAGGTCTGAATTGGAAATTTGTGATGTTGCTGAAATACCCACTGAATCATCATGAATCATCACTGAAAAAAGTTAAGCTTCTGGGGAAGAAAATATTTTTTAACATCAGAATAGAGCATGCATTTTTTTTCATTTATTCTCTACTGAAGATTTTTTGTTCTGTATATACTACTGCTGAAATAATATCAGTATCAATTTTATAACACCGTAATAGATCACCAACTGGTCAGTCAATGCTTTTGAGACACACCAGCTCAGCAAGCCTGGCAAGTTATTTAAAGTGCATGACACCAGAGACTTGATAAGCATATGTGAAATTGCCATTTTCTGATACCAATGGCAGCAGGTAAATCTCTTGAGATTTTTTTGAAAGAGTTGTCAAAAATGTATTCCCTCAAAGAGTTAACAAAAACTTGCCCAAAAATTCCATAGGTGAATTATATAAGAGCAGCATTTTTATTCTAGTTTACATTGTTATATGAGACATCTGTACATCTCCAAGGATAGCAGCAGTAATTGTATTAGTATTAAAACATAAAAAAATTGCCTATTGAGTAAATCACACATTTAATACTGCCTTTACTTCCAGTCTTGTGCCACCCTTTCCTTCTTTTTTTCTCCTTTTCTTTCTCCTTCTCCTGGCATCTTGATCATTTATACTAATAGAACCGTAAAAGTTACAATGTGCTTCATCAAATTATTGTGACATTTATTTTCCTTCTTTTTTTAATGCTTCATAATTGCTCTTACTAAATCAATAACCTTAAGCCTAAAGAGGTAATTATGATATCTAGAACCACTGTATAAAATAATCAGGACTAACAATAAGGCTTTGATTAGCTGTAAGGGTTACTGTACCAAAGTTCTGTTTTCATTTTTCAAAATACTGTTTTCTATGTACTTTTGTGTTTGCTTGTATTCAAGACACATACTGCACTTTGCAATCAAGAGAATAAAGGAAAATCAAAGAAATGCCCACCTTCGTGTTGTTAAAAAATGCTGCACATATCATCCACTGCATTTCTGATTGACAGTTCTTGAAACTAAGATTGACAACATGTAGGATGTAATGAGTGGGAAGACGACTGGAGTGTTCAGCTTATAAAAGAGAGGTCTGCCTTCACAATAGCACTAGAAGTTGTTACAGTCATCTGTTACTGCGTTTGAAGAAGCATATGATAAACAGTGTCTAAAAATCCCAAAATGATGTAAATGCCTACTTTTTAAAATTATGGCTTATATTTATGGATCTGCACATTCACCAAATTGTTTTCTCAGGGAAGTGCTGTACTAATGATATTTTTCATGAGATTTTAATAGACAAAGGAACAGAGGGAAGACAGATAGTAATTGCCAGTGAATGGACAGTAACTTGAGACTATGCCCTCAGTACTATATAAAAAACAGTCAAGGAATGAGAGCTTCTGAGAACTGAGAGTTTCTGAGGTCAAGAGAAAAGCTCATTTCCACATGGGTTAGAGATAGCCAGTCTTGCATATCTTTACCTGATCCACACTACATAGTGCTCAATTTTGTCTTTTATCCAAACCTTGAAGCCCCTGTGAGATCATCTTTAATTTACATGTCATGTGGCAGGTGGATTTCCCCCATCTTCACCCAGATTAAAATGCCAGAACTAATGTGAAAACTATCTTACAGCTCCCTAGAGTATCAATTTATTTGAAGAAACTCAGAGGATCCTGTTATTGGAAGTTTTGAGGTGTGATGTGGATTTGTGATGAGCGACTGTGTGACAAGTCTGTGAGGACCATATTTGAGGGAGGGAAAACTGGTGGAAATCTGATCAAGTTTTATCTGCATACACTTTTGAGATTTGCTCATGAAGAAAGCTGTCTGCCCTGTGCAGATCTTGTCTTAAAAAGAGGTATTTGGAGCAATCTAAAGCATAACTATGGAAAGAATTATCAAATAAACAGGTGTAGATGTACCGAAGTCTAGTGCTTAAACAGCATTCCTCTTTCATTTGTTGGGACAGATGGAACTGTAGATACCAGGAGTCAGGAGAGGCTTCTTTGCCCAAAATGCATGGAGTAAATTAATATTGACTCATAGGCTAACAGTGATAATCCACAAGCCTAAAAGAAGCAAGTCCTATTATGACTCAAAGCCACAGAGTTCTGTGTTCTCACACTTCTATCCCACTCTCTTTTTCAGGTAGAGGAATATGCCAGCATGTATGAGTCCTGTAATGAGAGTGGATTACTTTCCAGGACTCCTAGGGATTGGAGAGTTCTGTACAATTTATAGTCAATTTTCTAGTTCCACATGCAAAGAAGGGTAAACCAACGGTTCTAGAGAAGCTCCTTGCTACCATAATTGCAAGCAGCTACATAGGCAGCAAATGTAGGCAGTATGAATGCTGAACAGCCTCATAATTCCTGGTGTGGGCACAAAGCCAGGATCACAATCTGGCTCTTCAAGACTTGACACATTCTCAGAACACTGTAATACAGTATTGTTATTTATAGAATTTTGGACCTGTTTGAACTTTCCTACTTTTATATCAGAGGATAAAACCTGAAGATATCTTTTATAATCTATAAGACATGGTGTATCTTTCTGCAAACTCTGATAATAATTAGAGAGTAAAAATTACTCTAGACCTTTCAGATTCCTCTGCCCTAGTAATGTCATTTTATCCTATGTATTTTGCTGGTTCTCAGCAATAAAGGAAACTCATTTGATTATTATCTCAGGATATCTTTTCTATTCATTTTTATTATACAGAGCCATTGTGTCCCTAAATTTAGATATAACACAGCAAATGGGGTAAAATCAAAGAGAGGGTATAGTTTAAAAAATGCTGGAATAGTATTTGTGCTTATTTTGGTGTGAAATTGGTTTTTGGGAATTAAAGGATTAATTTCCCATACATAATAGGAATTTAATTGGAACAATTGTCCTGACACTTTTTAGAATCTTAAAACATGGTTTACTCCAAGATATGGCAGTGATTATCACATCTTATGCAAGACTGGACTATGATGTCTTCGTGTTGCACGGGACATATTTTGCCTGAAAATATTTGTTTTTAAAATATGGTGAATTAGCCAGTTGAAAAGATTCTGAAGAAAACTTGCATGCATGTGGATCCTGGAAAGGTTTGTAGGCAGTGTGTACCTGTTTCTACTGGTCAGTAAGAATCAAATATATTTATAAAACAAGCTTGCTCAGTTCATTACTGAAATAAACATGCAGGGTTAAGGAAACATGGCTCTGACCCCTGTTTCTGTCTGGTTTTACTTGAATTAAATTTGACAAGATATGTAGGCATTGGGGCCAGCAGAAAACAGAGAGGAAGACATGAGCTGAGGCTGATTGTCCTTTGGTCACCATTCTCAAGAGGACTCATAATGTTTAGTGGAAGTACATCAGAAAGGATGATTCTCTACCTTCAAGGCACCAGCTAGCCATTAACATTTGCTATACCACAGTATAATTTTAATGGGGGCAAGTGACTTTGAAACTTTTACACCTTGCTGTCTTGAGTGCAGTAGCAGAAACAGGGTGCATGGAAGGAACACTTCACATTCTTTACTAGCCAGCAATTCAGGGAAAGAGGTTTTGGTGCTTATTTATCTCTGAACAAAGACTTTTGAGGGAAAAAAATAATTATTTTTCTTTGCCAACTTTATCATTTGGTCAAATGAACAAAATACCTTTTCCCCATAACTTTTGTTCTCTTCTTATACTGCAGAGTCCAGAAAAAAGAAAAGGGAGAAAGGTTATCTCTTTAATTTGCTTTTCCTTATTCACACAGGTAAGCAGCATACAGCCTCAGTTCATTGCAAATGTTCTCAGCTAATTCCATACATCTTTCTTCTAATGTATGAAACATGTGTTTATACTTTTTCATAATAACAGGGGTTAATGAAGACATGTAATATGTAAATACTAATGTCACCATTCACAGAATAGCCAAACCCTTAAATTCATGCCTGTTTTCTTTATTGTGTGCCAATGCAGGAACCACGGGCACATGTAAAACCATTTTCCTTTTGAACAGACCACTGATCTTGCTCATTTACCTGAGAGCAGGCAGACACAGAAAGGTATTATTAGAACAGAGCAAAACAAACTGCAAAGCAGAAGTGGAGAAGAAGCTGATCATGGTGGAATCATGATGCCATTTATCCTTTGGAATGGTGCCATGTATACATAGGTTGGTTTTAAGCTTGTGCTCTAATCCCAGATTTATTACAAAAATCTGTATCTTAGAGATTCCATCCAAAACAATCTCCTAAAAAGCACTATATTGACTTTTGGACATGTTTACATTTTGGAGGTGGGGACATTTGTCAGGTATTTACTGACAAATAATGAAGATTTATACCTTAGCTGAGAATGGGCTAGATTCCATAATTTCTCATTTTCTGACATTTCAGCATTTGGGAATTTTTTAAACAGGTGATTAATTTTTGCAAAGGAAGAATACTACCCATAATCAGAGTTGGCTAAGGCACATCAAAACATGCTTATCCTGCATAGATTTCAACAAAGTTTATGCTTAAAGAATATTTGAATATACTAGTGCTTGGTAACTTTGGAGAATGCCTCCATTTATCAGTGCAGAGACCCCTCAGATACAATTAGAAATGGTATAAAATTGGAACAATTTTTAAAATTATTACTCAGATACATACATATTGAATAAGACTGCTGTTTGTTAGACTTAATAATGTATGTTTTATACCTTTAAATTTTTGTCTTCCATTCTGTTGCCTAACTCAATTAAATATAAGTGATTGAGGATATGTCCCATTTTCCATTGCCTTATGCATTAGTGCTGTTTTTTAATCAAATGAAAGATGAAAGAAGTACAAAAATTCAGTCATAGTATAGTCATAGGCTGCTGAAAAACTAGCTATCCAAAATCCATTTAAATATGCATAAAATCATTCTCCTTTTTTCCTGGGACTGCATTATTCCTTCTTTCCCTCTCTTCTTGTATGCCTAACTTTTCACTGTACAATATGATTTAGATATACTTGATGGGAAAGATAACCTAATCTCCTGTTTCAAATTACTTGCTTGGTTCTAAAAATATCTTTGAAAAAATCAGTGAATTTCTGACTTTTGTGCTGCTGAAATCTTATCAAGGAGACCTGAAGTCCTACCTAATTTCTAAGCAGCTGTTCCGTATGTCTGTATCATTTTACAGCCTAACTTGGTAGGCATCTAAAGGATTAGTTGACATCTTTGCTGCTTTCACACATTTTAGTGGTATTTATTTTGGGGACATAATTATATATTTCATACTTATGTCTCTTCTGACTAGGGCACAGCAAAAAAAACCCTACTGAGATCTGTAAGGGCATTCTGAAAAAAACGGACATGATTCTGATCTTTTAGCTCCTAGCACTGTTCAGCTTCTTCAAAATCACTGTTTACTTTTAGCATTTTTCAGAGAAATCTGAAAATTTCCTTTTTTCATCTTAATCGTCTTGAGGCAGAAATGAAATTTTTTCTAAATTCTGGGAAGCCACCTATTCACCTCTACTGAACTGTAAGTAAACCTAATACTGAAGGAAACAGAGGCTATTAGACTCCAAATGTCTAAAAAGGATCTTAGCAAATAGTTTATTTATTTTTTTCCATTGTTGACCTAATATAATACAAATATGCATTACAATTAATAGCCCATAGGCTTATTTTTTCAGTTTTAATCCTCCTGAGACAGGAGCTTAACTCCTTCTTGAAGTGTCAGGTTTTTTGCCCTTTCAGCTCTTTCAGTATTGTCTTAAGACATACATTTTATTCCCCTGCTGTTAAAGCAGGCACAGAACACACCTCTCCAAATTCCTAGGAAGATGCTCTAACATGAAGTATTAGGTAATAGCCAAAAAAGTACTAGTGCATCCCCTTTGGAAGAGCCACCATCCATCTTCTTCAGCTGAGACACATTAGGTCCTGAGGAGAAAGAATTGCCTAATGGAAAAGCCAGTTAGACACCTATCTTAGATATGGTGCCTTAAACAATGGAGGGGTTGTGAAAATAATATGGGTGTGATGGGGTTTTTAAGAAATGCCACCCCTTCTTCACTGATGAACTGGAGATTTTAAACCTTGCCTTCTGAGAACTAAATTTTTCCTCATCTCTCCCACAGAGACAACCACCTAAAATTTAGATCTGTCAGTTTAAAACAGTCATCTTGACCTCTAGTATCTTTACATTTTCTTTGTTCTTACTTTATTTTCTTTTGAAACTAATTTGAGCTTGAATTTTGAGAACAATGGTCTTTTCAAGTTTCATCACCACAGGATAAAGGCTTTAATGATAACATAACAAATAATTTCTTAATTTTCTTTAAAATAACAGGAAATATTTCAGTATTCTACAAGTATTCTACAATACCAGACACTAAGTGCATTTCAATCGACAAAAGCTCTATAACATTTGAATAATTTTTCCCCTCAGCAGTCAGTATTTCACTCAGCACTAATCTTTAGTGAGCAAAAAGAAAATTGCTCCAACATTTCTGGTTATCAGTTCTCCATGGAACAAGAAAGAAAAAGGGTGCAATTTGTGCTGTTACTTGTTTTTAGCGTAAGGAAAAAAAAAATCATGGCATCAGTTAGAGCTGAAGTCTGGGCTTTCCTTCTCTGTTTTATATTCTCTAGTGACTTTTTGCTATTATGCTTCGTGTATAAGTGTAAAGGAACATCTTATATTCAGGTACACCACCTACATGGATGGTATACACACACTTAACAAGTTCATAGGGAATTTACTTGATTTTTTCCTTTGTTTTTCTTCTTTAAATATTAATAAGTTCATCTTTTATAAATAGAGTATACAACTGCTCTCTAAGTATTGAAAAGTATTACATTTACTGTCTGAAGGTATAGACTTTCAAAATCACTATGTCCCTTGAACCAGTTAGAGATGGTTGTTTTCTTCAAAGTAGCTGGCTACCTTTTTGTTATGAATAAATTGCTTTCAATAAATTGTACATTTGTCCTATTTTCTGCTGTTCAAGTGCTGACAACCCTGCACAATTTCTTTCTTCTTTCAGTCATCTTAAAACTCAATGAGACCTCTATTTATTGAGGTTAGGAATATGAATTACACGCTGACACGCTTATAGTGTGAGAAAGCTTACTGTTTGACTTTTTGAAAAGACAGAGTTTGTTGTGTTCAATAGGTTTTCAGCAGCCTTAGAAGATAGCATTCTGTTTATCTAATTCTATGCATAAAAATCTTTCCCCAAAAAAGTGAATATTACCTCAGCATTGTTCTTTGTAATCTTAAATCAAGAAATAACAGCACATTTCTTTATGGCAGAACAGATAATTGAATGGCACTATTTGATTCTATTGTGATGTTATCCCTTTTTAGGTCATTATCTTCAGCAAGAGCTTTGCTGCTTTATCAGCTGCAATTTAAAATACAGGTGCTTTTAATGTTCTTTCAAAGGCTTAGCTGATAATATCAAGTAAAGTGAATCTGAGGTTTAGTACAAACAATTCCTCTTACCTGAACAATCATTCCTTGAAAGATGAAAATCAAAATGAGAGTTCAAAATTATGTTCACTATGTACTAATGTTCAGTTTTATATTAATGTTACTCCAGAATAAAACTTATATTTCTCTATTAGAACCATTGCACAGTTTCCCTGATGGTACCATTAGTAACACACAAAAACTTGACACTGACACAGAGAAGAAGGACACTAATTTGGGGACTCGTGTTTTTTTTGCACATGAAAAAAACCCCAACAATGTGATGTTGTGCCTACAGTACAAAGCAGATACATGTGTGGTTAATGTTTTTGGCAGCACCTCATAGCCTTCATGGGAACATCTTGGCCAGGCCAAATGTCCCATGTTCATACTACTGTCATTCAACAGGGCAGCTCTTATTCTTTTCAGCTCCAAAGACAAAAGGTCTTGAACCATGGGGTACTGTCTGAGTCTCTCTAATTCAAAAAGACAAACCATTGCACCATCCCTCATGCTTTGGGATTGAGTCATCATCTATGGGGCATTCATAAGTTCTACCTTCACATATCTCATGTTCTGTATTTTTAAATTAGGCTGGATTATTTCATGTCAAGGTATCAAAAAATGAGGAAAAAAAGGAGATATTTTCTTAGACTACTGGAATTACATCTTTTGTCTTTGACATGGCATTTTTTAAATTGTCCTAGGAAAGTAGCTTAAACTGATTTTTTTAGTAACAGCATAACTGGAAATCTTGAAATGTGAACTGCTGAGGAGTCTCAGCTGCAACTGAAATGAGATCTGTTTGGAACATGTGAAGTATGAGATAATACAGAGCACTCTGAAAATAATGCAATGAATATCAGATTTGATTACCCAAAATTTATAGATATTTCTTAAATGTATTTCTTTTCACTACGTGACATCTATTCCTAATCTTTTATTTCCTCATATAGGTGTAGTGAATTAACTAAAATATAATTATAAAATATTCACTTAGTTCAGCAAATTCAATAAGTAAATAAATAATTCTCTTTTTGTAAAAAATGAGCAAAAAAAATTATTGGTCTGCAGTAAATAATTTTTTGGATCATTAATTTGAAATACAAAAGTGAGCTAAATTCAGGCTGCTTAATGAAGAGCCTCCCTGTTCAATGTGTTATAGTCTCTGTTCTGTGATTCTGGTTTTCCAACTTAGCAGTTTCCAGTCACACCAGTACAATTCTCTACTAGGTCAGGTTAGGATTAAGTCAATTTTTTCATTGTATATTATATGGTGCTGTGTTTTATGTCCAAAACTCAGTTAATTAAAACACCAGTGTTTTAGCAATTGCTGATTAGTGCTTACAGAATGTCAAGAGCCTCTCTGTTTCTCACTCAGCCCTGCCCAGAGAGTGGGCTGAGGGTGGGCAAGAGGCTTGGAAAGCACAAAATCAGGGCAGCTGACCCCAGCTAACCAAAGGAATATTGATGGCATATGACATGGTGCTCAGCAATAAAAGCACCTTCTGGGGGAGTAGATTTTCAAAGATAGCTGGAGGATTGTGTGGGAATTGATCAGCTGCTGGGAGGTGGTAAATGCCTTTAAATCACTTGTGTGTTGGTCTTTCTTTTCTTCAATTATTAAATTGTCTTTATTGTGATCCATGAGGTTTTTTTTTTTTTTTTTCCTTCTGATTCTCTCCTGCATCCTGTTGGGATGGAAGAGTTAGAGAGCAACTGGATGTGGACTTTGCTGTTGGCCAGCAAGGGGTCAACTTACTGTGAATTCTAAGTCATTTGTTTCTGACTTTATTTTAATAATTCTCTAAGGCTTTGTAGGCGTCTAATGACTTCTCCATGCCAAATCCCCCACATATTTGAATCAAAGGTGTTAATCTTTCATAATTTCTTTTTATCAGTGATGTGGATGGTACAGGAGCAGCAGATTCTCATCTTTTAATTCAAGCACTGGGGCTTAATCCAGAGCAGAGGAGAGCAGGAAAAATCCCCCTGTTCTCTTCTACCTCTGATCTGGGTGTTAATTTCCTGCTTATTTTGGTGTGTGTACATCCTGATCAGACTTGGAACTGTGATAAGTGCATATCTGTTGAGGAGAAGAATAGTCAGAAACTTATTAGGCAAACACTACCAAGTACTCAGCAGCATGAAGACTCTTGCATGCTTATGACTTTTCCAGACTTGGCAGAATTTGTTTGCAGATCTATATCTTTGCCTAAAGCCTCGTACCTCCTGCCAAATTTCCAAGTGGCCTGACTCTGCTTTCATCTGCTGTGTATTTCCTGCTTATGCTTGAGTAATGACAGGAGTCCCTTATTCATTTAAGCAGACCTTTTGCCTCCCTTGCAGGGGATTTTCCTGCCAGCCCAACCAGAAATCCCTTCTATTCCCTTCCCTTCCCTCCATTTCCAAGGTTCCATTCTTCTGCCTGGTGGTGAGAGGGTGGGACAACCATTGCTTCTTGTGAAGTGTATGGTGGGTGCATCTGTCTGGGGTATGGTAGAGTGCAGTTCCTGCAGCAAATCTCTTCCTCAGAGTCCCTAAGAGCTCTCAGTCCTTCCACTTCATCTCTCATCTCTGCCAGGAGGCTGAGCACGTTTCTGGCCTGATGGCATCTCACACAGCTGATCCCTGCTGCCCCCAGAGAGCTGTGCCAGACTCTGGCACTGCCAACAGCCTGAGACCTGGATCCTTGCATGCTCTTGTAATTGCTCCTTCTGGGTCACTGCATCCTTTGTGGTGTGTGTAGAAAAAGAAACTTTTGTCTGAGTGAGCACCATACCTGAGCTCTCTCAACAAGGGCTATGATCCCCAATTGTTGGAGCTGACAGATAGATAATTCTTATTTTAAAAATCCCAAACCAATAAAAACCCCAAAAACCCTCTCCCAAAAAAACAAACAAAAAACCCCCAAAACAACAACAAACCCCAAAGAAACAAAACAAACAAACAAAAAAACCCCCAAAACTTGCCTCCCTTTATTTCCTAACAAAACTTTGGATAAAAATGTAATATTTAGCAGACTAATAAGTATCATAAAATATCTTAAGCCAGGAAGTAAGTAGAATCATCAATGCTAGATAACACTAGCAATCCTGTCGGTTTTGAAAAGGACTTTTATGAAGCATGAACTATGAACTAATGTTTCAATATCTATCATTCCAGAGTCCCTTCTGAAGGCACTGAGCTTCCCTAGTTCAAGCATGGTAGTGAAGACTTAAGCCTGACAATTTGTATCTTTCATACAGAATTTAATTTTTCTGCCTCACCTGCTCTTACAAGTGTAGGTTATCATCTAGTTTTCTATTATGTAAAAAACCAAAATTACTCTTTTGTTCAATTAAGGATTTTGTCCTTGTCTGAGAAATATTGAGGCATCAAGGATTATGCAACTTCCTAAGGGTGAGCACAAATATTCAACCATGGATATTTTTCAGTCTCCTTATATATTTTATTGCACAGACAGGTAAACAGAAAGTACAGATTTTAAAATGCTCAACACTGAATTACACATGCTCCTCATGAGTACAGGATTTTAGAGCTAGATTCATGAAGAAAGTGTGGTGGAGCAATGATAAATTTCAGTGTCTAATATACAGATACATGATCTAAAGGATTAATTGACTTTGATTCTTTAAATGATACTGTCTTACTAGTGCCAATAACAATCACAGAATATTTCCAACATAACATGACATTGTATTATGGATAGAAAAAGTAATTTCTACAAATACATAATAAATTTAAGTTTTAATCTCGCAAGGAGAGCCACTAGTGTGGATCCATATTCCCATTTAAAAAATAGTAAAAAAAATCTGGTGAAAAGTGTGAAAAATTATTGTTACATCTATTTACTATTTCCACACAGTACAAACATCTCCTTTGTAGTCTCATTACATAGTGATTAAAGGATGAAAATAGAATTTCATTTGCAAGGTATTAGTATACAATGAATTTTTTGTAGTTGTCAGGGAAAAACTATAATTACATAGAAATTAATTTTTCTCTTCAGGATATTAAGTGATAATGTGTGCATTTGGATGGAAAGGATGGGAATAAGTTCTAAAACCAATGCTCTGATCAACAAGCAGCTGCAACTCAATATATGTAAAAAATAATGAAACCAAGCTGAATAGTGTAAACTTCAGTGAAAAAGTCATCTCTTGAGATGCAATCTTCTTGCAAAGCTCTTGAATGATTAATGGAAATGGTATTTCACTTGTGGTTGTTTTTTGAAGTGGGTCAAGAACACATATGTTTATAACACACACAGAAATAATGTTAAATTTTAAAGCTATGAGAAATTCACAAGAGCCAGACATATTTAGGATTAAAACTTTGACTATGTCCACAGTACATTCCCCCTGTGCCTTCATAATTGCAATGTTGTTAAGGCTTGAAATCAGTGCTTTTATGTTACAAGTTAAAGATTAATTGGAAGCCTTATCTTTGAATTTTCTTTCTTTCTTGGGTTAAAGGCGAATCATTAAAACAGCATGAATGCATTTTCTTTTCCTATATTAATTTCTGTTTATCAATGGAAAAGGGGAAAGGGAAGGGGAAGGGGAAGGGAAGGGAAGGGAAGGGAAGGGAAGGGAAGGGAAGGGATCACAACAAAATATTAACTTTCAATTTATCTCTTCATTAAGCTACTAGAATGATTTGAAAACAGAAAATGATTGGTTGCTCTTTTGCTATGTGCAAACCAAAGGACATCCATCTTTGGTCAAAGAAATGTATCCAGCTTTCTGTATTGGGCACCTTCTGTCAGACCAAGATCAATTTCTCCAGCTGCCTGCTGCAGAGGAAGAGAAAATCCTTTAGACATTACATTTGAACACCCAGGCTGTTTCTGACAACAAACACTGCTCTTTACCCAGCTTTTCAGAAATTCCCAAAATACAAGTTTTCGATAAAGTTTTCTATAGACTAGAGTAGGACAAGAGAAAGGCACAAAATTCAAGCTTTAAGAGAGAAGAGAAAAAGGTCCTTTAAAACTGGAAGAAGTTTAGGCATTGCACAGCTCAGTGCCTAGGCTGGGAGTTGTTCAACATATAAAACTCTTCATAATTAGTTGACAGGTGAGATCAGATTTTGTATATAGAAGTACAAAGGATGGATGTTTGTAACAAGAATAGGCACCAGACCCATCAAGGCCTCCTTGCCACTTTTGCAATCAAATGTGAAAGAGATAGTTTAATCATTGTTAACAGTTAAAATGCATCTTAAAAAGTCACCAGATCAGTTTAGGTCTGAAAAAAAAAAATAAAAAGCTACTAAATAAGAACTCCCAATGTAGGTCTTTCTCACAGATCATTATTTTCTCCCATTCTGAAACAGATATGCTCTCCATAAATCGTGAGAAGCTAATGAGATTTATGAGTGCTCATCAGCCTTAAAATTAGGCTACTTAGATTTTCATAATATTATGAAGATACGGGGGCCTGTATGTCCCCTTTTTTCCACCTAAGTTTTGAAATTTCCATTTCAAAATTAACGTAAAAATCATATTTGCTGGGGGTTTTAGCTCCTTTCTCTTTTATGCTTTCAAAATTTACATTTGCAATGTTAAATATCAGTTTCAGAAGATGTTGGATCAAAGCCCAATATATCTTTGTTTTGCATTTAGTGTTATCTTGAATCTTAGAAGCTCTTTTCAATGTCAACTCCCAAATGATTTATAACTAACAAACAAATATTAGCCCCCCCCCGCTAGCTACAGCATCAGAATGATCAGCTGGCTTGACACTAGGTGGCAGACAAGACAACTAGGAAGACCCTTGAGCAAACTATCCCTACCTCTGTGCTCTGGTGTGCTGCCTTCCAGTTTAACACCTCCTAACATACAGGCAACAAAATCAAGGAGTTAGTAGTGCAAACGTGCTAATTGCAGCACAGACTTCCTGCACACACTATTGTGTGTGACTATAATTTAATGCTCGTGCTAGTGTTTTGCAGAATGAATAACACTCTGAGAATCCTTTGTCTTTGAAGCCATGAAAAAGTACACATTGATTAAAAAACTTGTTTTCTTAGTAGTTTAATTATGAATATATACATAGATGCATGTGAAAGAATTTTTATTTCATAATATATTAGGAATAATGTCTAGCTAAAACCTTTTGTTATATAAATATATATCTTGCTATATAAATGTATCTGTATAACTATATATGTGTATGTTAAGTCTATTGGCCTATAGTCAATCTAATATTGGCTAATATCTAGGATCTGCTCCCCAATGCATTCAGGAGCAATGCTTTCCAACTAAGACAAAGTCAGGCAAAAACACCAGGAGGCTTGTGTGGATGAACAAGGTCAAACGCAGACAGAAAAATGAAAAGTACAAAGGATGGAATCAAGGACAGATAGCCTGGGATGAATATAGAGAGATTAACTGAGCAGCCATGGATCAGAATACAAATTCTAAAGACCTGATGGAATTAAATCAACTCATAAACATCAAGAGTAACAAGAAAACTTCTATGGCTATGTTGGTGATAAAAGGAAGATTAGGGAAAATGTGGACCCTCTCTGTAAGGAAATGGAAGACCTGATTACTCAGGGGATGAAGAAGACTGAGTTACCCAAAGACTTTTCTGCCTTTGTCTTCAACGGCAAATGTCCCAGCCATGCTGCCTGAGTCAGGACAAAGTCAGGGACTGGGAGCATGAAGAATCCCCTACTGTAGAAGACCAAGTTTGGTACCATCTGAGGAACCTAAAGGAGCAAAAAGCATGGGACCTGATGACATGCATCCGTGGATACTGAGACAGCAGGCAGATGAAGTGTCTAAGCTGATATCTGTTATATTTGGGAATTTTTGCTGCTCCACTGAAGCTTCCACTGACTGGAAAAGGGGAAAGTTTACCCCCCAGTTTTAAAAAGGGATAAAAGGGAACCAGGGAACTACAGATGCCAGTCTCATCTCCATGCCTGGAAAGATCAAGAAGCAGATCCTCCTGGAAAGTATGATAAGGCATGTGTAAAATAAGGAGGTGACTGGTGACAGTCAAGATGGCTTCACTAAGGGCAAATTGTGCCTGATGAATGTGGTGGTCCTCTGTGACATGGTTAAGGCATTATGGAATATGGGAAGAGGACTGATGTAATCTATCTGGACTTGTGCAAAACATTTGACACTGACATGACAACCTTGTTTCTAAACTGGAAACATGGAATTGACAGATGCAATATGTGGTTAATTAGGAATTGGTTGGATGGATGCACTCAAAGATTTGCAGTCAATAGCTTGATGTCCAAGTAGAGACCAGGCATGGGTGGTACTCCTCAGGAGCTGGTGTTGGGGCTGGTGGCATTTAATGTCCTGGCTGGTGATGTGGACTGTGGGATTGAGTGCACTCTCAGTGCTCAGCAACACCAAGCTCTCTGGTGCAGTCAACATGCTGCAGGGAAGGAATATGTCATCCAGAGGAGCCTTGACAGGTTTGAGAGGTGAGCTTGTGCATTTTTCATGCATTTCAAGAAGGCCAAGTGCAAGGTCCTGCAGCTGGGTGAGGGCCATCCCAAGTACAAGTAATGGGCTGGTGAAGAAGGGATCAAGAGCAGCCCTGAGGAGAAAGATGTGGGGGTATTAGTGCATGAGAAGTTCAATGTGACCTGACAATATGCTCTTGATATAGAGATATAGATGGAGATACACTGAAAAGTTTTAGCTGGACTTTCTACCACGCTTTTATTGAATGGTTATATAATATTTTGTCTCTATGGCAGTGAAAGTATCTGTCTATTGCTTCTTTTTTTATTCTTTTTCAAATTCTGAACCATCTGTTGAATATTTTGAAAGGCCTTCCATAAGAATATGCTTAAATTACATAATTAGGTCCTATGAACAAAACAAGAACTTTGCTATAAGCTCAGAGAAATATCAAATTTGCTAATATAATTAAAAATTTAGCACTAACATTAGTAGACATATTAACAATATCAATCAAATTGTAAAGGAAAAAAAATTAAAAGAAAATTACTTCCAGATTATTTTGAAATTCTTTTTGCACCAGGAATGCAAAGTTATTAGTCATCAGGGACTAAGTCTATAATCTGATTTCCAACTCTTAAGAAACTCTGTTGGGTAATAAACTTGTAATGAGAAAACAAACAAATTAAACTGCCTAAAAGGACTGATCTTTCAATTGATTTTTTTATTTTAATGAAAAAAACCTATTGAGTGGAACTTGAATTTTCTTATTCTCTTAGTTTTGAAGACACCTAAACACACATAATATTGCATCCTTTTTAGCTGTCAGCAAAATCAGTTGAAAAAGCATCAATGATAATTGAATTTATATAAAAGCTATCTATCCAAGTGATCTAGGACCTTTTCAAAAAGATACATAAGCAAATAGAAAACAATTTGACTGTGGCCTTTTTTTAGACAGTTAAAACTGAAGACATTTGAAAGTTATCTAAAAAAAATAATGCCTTCAATTTTAACTTTTAATTAACTATTAAATATTGGGAATGCTGTGAATAATAATTCATAGATAAAATCACTGTGAAGGTTAGATGGAACACAAAGCAAAGACAAACAGGAGGTTTTCTCATTGTTTAGCATTATTCATTTCTGGATTGAACTCATTACCAGAGACATCAATCAAGCAAAGGTATTTATCCAGTGAAGCTGAATGTATTTGTTGCATTCTGACATTAATTCATTTGAAAACATGTTGCATAAGGAAAAGGGTAGAAGCTCAGAATATACAGTCTTGGGCTCCTGCTGTGCAGCTTGCAGGATTCGATGTCTCTGGTGTATCTATTTGTAAAACTAAACCAAGCTGCAGATGCAGCTCGCTTTAATAGTTCTGAATTAGTTATCTCCACACCCAGGACAACTTTTCTCCATTTCCTCCTTTATGATGCATGTGCCAGCAGTGTCATTGTCTGCCACAGGCTTGCTTTACAACAGATTGTGCTGTTTTGCTCTTATGTTGCACTCATTTTGGCTTCCAAGTGGAAGTGGTACTAATGCATTTCTTAGGCACTTACTATAAAAACAATTTGTCCTGTTGGCAGTTTCAGATGCTCAGGAATTCTATGTACTTGTCTTCACTTTGCAGATCATCTTTTTTTGGCACTTAAATATCACAGGAGGAACTTCCTGACTGGAGATAGCACTTACCGTATTACATGAGCTGTGCATTCTTTTTTGGCTCTAGGGCTACACTTAGAGACAAGCATTTGGCTCTAGCAGGCAAAACAAAAATGAACAAATTACATCAGTAGAAAAATTCAGGTCAATATAGTTTTGAGCTTCAGAAAAATTACTTGATTTTTACTTCCCTTGATGAGTACTATGGGTCCAGTATTTTGGTTGGCTTTTTTTTTTTTTTTTGCAGTGCAGTCTTATACAAGACCACATTTATTTTCATTATAGATAAATTAGTGTTTACTTCCTCTTATGTATATAGTTCAGCTTCTAGTTCTGTTCTAAATGTTTTTAATCATCATTCCATTGTTAAATAGAACTGATATAAAAAATGACACTTTTTTAAAGCTTCTTCTTTCTAATGAATATATATCTAAAAGGATGCAATAAGTCTGATTTTTACAGCCAAATCTTTCAATACAAGTAATTCTTATTTGATAGCATATATTTTGAAACTAATAATTTTTTTTCTGTAATAGTTAATTAGGGTTGCTTCAGAAAGGAAATTAGGTACCTGCCTTATACTGAGTACATAGATGAACACTCTTTTTGAGATCCCTTGATTTGAGAGCACTCTTCAGTATTTATTGATCATGAGGAAAGGCAGAGAAAAAGTAATGAAATGGTATGCAAGACATAGAAAAACTTTCAACTTTTCTAAGTACTATGCCCTTTTTGAGATGCTGAATGTCTAATAAAGCAGAAAACAATACTTGCAAAGTGAATGCTGGTGATACAGAACAACTTTTTCCTAAGAAAAGCATTCAAAAATTAGAGCTGGAGGATGTGGAAAATCAAGGGGTGGGAGAAGAAAAACAATAACCTCCTAAAGGGATATGATGACAATGCTGGATTTAAAATTCAGATGAAGAATAAACCAGTAGGTATTAATAAAGGGTAAGATAAATTTGTATTGAATCAAATTAATCATTTGTATCAGACTCAGAGGAAAACATATTCCACTGTTTTTTTCACCTCCCTTTGTAAGTAAAACAACACAATATATGTTAGTGGTAGGAAATAATACTAAAGCAGTACTAATAATAAAGAACAAAAAAAGTATGCTGTCATTATCCAAGAAGGATATTTAAGTAGCAGTTCTGGAAAGCAAGGAAGATGTGCTGGAAAGTAACTGCAGATGTGGCAGACACGTGGCTGAATATCTAGGTCTGTACTAGTAAATATGCGTCATATGGTCTTTCTCCATTTGCTAAGATTTTGGTCCTTGGTAAACTCAGCCACTCAGAAAGCAATAGCAGGTGAAATAGTCACTGACAAGTGTACTTTGGAAACATCTCACAAGGTCCTCCTAGGGAGCAGTTTTATAACACATTTGTTGGTATATACTTAAATTCGGTGTATAATTAAAGTTGGTATATACTTAAAATGCTAAGTCCCTTATCATGAATTATTGATGCAGGAGTGCAGTGAATTTCACACAGGTGAAAGTTAAGCTAATATTGTAAAATATGAATCGAGCTTATAAATGAGTATACTGATATTTCCTTTGCTCAGAAACTCTTTGCTGTGCTTTAGGAAGGTTCCTAGTTTCATTCTGTTTATTCATTCCCTCAGTCCCTTAGAGAAATGCAGAATGGATTGTCCATTCAATAAAGCTGTGTGAACCCAGCTACGCCTTGGAATAAACAGTAATTCAGAAATAAAAATTCTCTAAATAAACAGTAATTCAGAACTTCACTTTGAAGTGGTATGCCATCTTCCTCCCCAGATATATCATAGACCAAAAGACATCCTGACTCTGCTCATTCAGTTTCAAGGACCTGGAAGAGACAGGAAATTTGGACACCCTGAAAACACTCTAATCTATTAATTCATGTCATTACTGAATGATAACCAAACTTCTCAAGGTTAATTCTGCTTTTCAGTATCCTTTCGCTTGGTGTTACATTTAAGTGATATCTTGTGGAATGTTGTTACTTTGATCTGACAGTAGATTTTTGTTTTTATCACATATACTGGCATTTGACTACATAAATAATAAACACAACATCAGATGTATGTAAGAGGGATTTAACAAATGGGGCTTCAGAGTTTACACTGTGAATGAGGTGGAAATTAAACAAGTTAATGCTTTATAGTGGAACTTTAAGTACCATTGTCTTGGTAGCTGTAATAGTCTTTCCTTTAGAGACTCATTCAGGGAGCTGAAGATACCAGTGTTCTGTTGATTTAGGCAGGAAATTTGAATGCACAAACTTCAGAAAAAAAGAGAGACATTAAAAAGTAATGAAATTTGGCAGATTTCTAGAGATTATATTAGACTTAGAATGCCTTATAAAAATATCTTTTCTTATACTTTCTGGTATGCATGGTAGCTACCAAGTAGTCTAAAAAGTTAGCAGAGTCATTTTGGTTTTAATGGATAGGTCTTTTTTTGGGTTATTTTTTTAAGTAGAGACTCATTAACAACTATAACCTCCCTACTAAAAATATTTTTTCCCAATACTTCTGTTATGCCCACTCTCAAATTTTCTAAACAGATTAGACATAAAACATTTTTTATAACATAAATTTTATTCATATTACTCAAATAAACAGTTCCTGTCAGATCTGCTTCTGTGTATCTTCCATATCTGGATGAATACATGAAATATTAAATATTTAGATATATTTTGACTTAATGTTTTACATCTGCAAAGTGGAGATTTAAATAAGTTAGATGTCCTAGACAAGATCATGGACAAAATACTGACAGGCCAAGGAACAGTGTTTAGAAGGTGCTTTTGTGAACCAACGGGTATTTTTAATCTGTGTTTGAATGACATATGCATTTTACTGCATTTTACAATTATTACTGTTGCCATTTTACAAGTAGAACCCATATTTTATAGCAAATAATAAAAGCTCACACGCATTCTTTTTAATTCCAGATGAGTATATCATATAACCATTCCCTCCAAAGATCTTCCAAATTCTCCATATCAAAGTAAAGAATTCAGCTGTTTCTTAAGTGCTGGGCTTAAGCATTAAAGTGTTCTTATCTATTCATTAATTTCTTATTGAATTTATGGAGTTTATTTTGGTTTTTTGTCATTCTTTTTAGTAATTTGTTATTTTTGTTTGTTATATCTTTTTTTGAAGATTCCAATTATGCTTTAACTTCCTCCTCTGAAATCACTTCATCCTAACCCTAACTTTTGTGAAACAGAAAACATTTACTATCCAACTCTTCAGAGTCAATGAATCAATCAATGGATCTTTTTTCAGTTCCATAGCTTTAATCCTAAGGCTTTCCACTACTGGATTTTTCAATTCTAATATATTAAATTCATTCTAATCATAAAAACACACTGTGAAGATATGTAATGAAAAAAATGTAGCATTACATACCATTGAGTGGGTTTGCTCAATATATTGTGAATTTTAAGTCAGCTGCAGTTGTAGCTCAAAATATTTCAGTGAAAGTTATTGGAACAAAATATTGAAACAAATTTATAAAGTACATAATACAAGTCAGAAATATTAGCATATTTTTAGCTCTGTCACTGTTCACTCTATAATAAAAATATTTAATACTATGGCCTAAAATATCTAAAAGCAATGAAACAGCACAAGAGGTCTCTAAATTAGCTCTGAATTTTCTTTTAATCTATTGAAGTTAGCCTGAAGATAGAAATTTGTTTATGTGATTTAATATTTATAAGGGTAAACTAACTTCATAAAGTAGTACATATTTACATGTCTAAGTAAGCGCTCCCAGTAATTAGTTAATTGCATTACTAGGGATTGCAAAGCATTCATCAAAAATATTTTCTGCACATCCAGTGATTTACAAACTGAACCTGGACTTCATATAGACATAGTGTACCTATTATAAAATAATTATTCATAATTTATATGTGGTTATTCTTTGTGCAGAAAGCTTTACTGATATTAAGTAGCTAAAAGTAATTTGTTACCACAGCACATCTCTAGAACTTTCTCCTGCGCCTGCAAAGTTAGCAATAATGTAACAATATTGTTTCCACTTTTACTTGCATTTTAACATTATTTGAAATAATTTCATCTGCAAGTTTGATTCAATCTGAATGCTAGAAGCACAAAATAAAAAAATTCTTGTATCAAGAAGATACAGAGGAAATCTTGTACCTTTTGCATTTATTCTGGGGCTTGCACAGGAGAACAAAGAGGTTAAAAATGAAAATATTTTCTAGATTTTATGTTCATCCACAGAATATTTGATATTATATTTCAAAGCACTGATTAAAAAAGCACATTATAATTCATTATTGATAGCAGTTTGAGATGCTACAAAATGTCAGATTGTTTTAATAGTACTGCGACCTCGTTTAAAGGTCTGTATCTCAGTGACAAAAAGGCAGGTTACCACGGCAGGCACATGGAGCATGGATGCAAGTGTGAAGAAAATGGTACAGTTTCCTCAGAAAATAGAAGGATTTAAGTTTTTCTAAATAAGGTTCTGATGCTTTATTTTCTGCCACAGTGCTAAAAAGGTTTTTTGCTGAAGACGGGGGAGTCAGGTGGTTTAGTAAGTCTACAGATCCAGATTCTAATCATGTGTAGAGTTGGTTATACATATCTTCCAAATCCACACTGATAAGCCCCAACAAGCTTCTTTCAGGGATTAAAGCAGATTTTAGGATTACATATACTGCAACTGTTTGAGAAAGAACATTGCAACTATGAGCAAGATATGAAAAGAGTGACAAAGAACTTTTTTGAAAGCTGTATTAGAATATTGCTTAAAATTCAGATAAATATTTACAGACCAAGTTCTGCCTAGGGGAAATCAAAGAGAAATTAAAGTAAGGAATGATTATAATAAGAATATCATTCTCTAAAGTATATAATGCTTAGTATAAATAAGAAAACCTCTATATCTCCATTGGAAATGTAATGTAAATGTGAAACGAAGGTACACATATCACCCCCAACCTCGTTTTTTAACAAAAATACAAAGATTTTATTGTTCTAAATTATACTACCAGAAGAAGTTGATAGGAAAAGAAATCATAGAGGTCATGTATAGTTTTGTTTTGTCTCACTTTGTCTTAAAATATGCTAGCTGTCATCATTTACTGTATGTAGGAATAAATGACTGTTGCTGACAGTGTTCCACTCCCCCCATCCCATTCAACACTGACATTTGATTCTTATTTGAGTCCATTCTGGAAAGCTTCTCTGTTTGACCAGGTCAGTATGTAATATCAACTGAACAGTAGAGAATGTACATTTTCACTTTGGAATTTTCACTCATGGAATTCTGAAATATATTCATGGAGTAATATGCTTCTGTTAATGAAGTTTATCTGGAACATAAGATTAAATCTACAACTCTAATTACTATACTCTAGTAACCATGGAGTATAGACTGAGAGTTAGCAGCCATTGATGGATGAAATTTTCAGGTAGCTGGCATGTGAAGCTAACACTACACTTTGAATGTAAAAAGTCTGGGTTTCATCTTGTGATGAAAATTATCAGTTAGCAAGGAGGAGTCCTCTGTTCTTGTCCTGTTTTACTTGTTCTGTTGTTCCCTCTTGTGTTTTTGCCTTCTTCATGAAATAGTTCATATGCAGCGCTTTGACCAGAGTGTTACTCAATGTAATTCCCATGTTTTATTAATTTCACACTAGCAAAAACCTGGTCTGGTTTGGTTTGTTAACAAGCTTGGTAATTTTAACACCAGCTATTACACTACCATGACTTCACAGTATTTTACTGCCTCACAACAGAGTATTGAATTTATGTTCAAAATGGGTTGGAGAACTGAAGGGGTAGAATTATCCTCATTTTTGTGACTGAAATATTGAGATGCATTATCTGGTTCAAAGACTGGTTTGAATATCTAGAAGCTTAAAGTACTTAGCCCTTTAGTTTGGGCTACTGTTCCCAGTATCTTCAAATGCAGCTGCAGGCATCCTGTAGTTCATCTGGTAGTCATTCATGGCATTAAATTGTATGCTCAGAAAATGAGGAACTCAAAACCTGCTGCATGAAAAAATGGTGTAAATGGTGTGATTCAACTGTTCTACTTTGTATCACAAAGGTTTTGCATGTCCAGACTCTGATAAACTCAGCTAGAGGAAAATCTTGAAACAAGTAGCTCTCAATGTTCCTTTCTTTAAGTGAACATACCAAAAGACATTAAAGACTCTCAATCTTTAAAAATGGATTATTTAGAAAATACATAAACTAAAACAAAGTAACCCTTTCTGTAAAAAAAATCAGATATGCTCTGTTTCAAATATCAACATTACCTGAGAAGGCTTTAAACAATTCTCCTTTTTCTCCACCATCTCCTTTTTCCTAACTTTACTTTTGAATCAAAGAACTCCCTGTGCTCTGGGTCAGAAAACCCCACAGATTCTCTCTAGGTCTTTTAAAAAATCATCTTTAAAAAAATTACCTTGCACAAGTTTGGCTTTTGTTTCTACCTAACAGCAAACTCTTTGTTTTGAACAAGGTCTCAATCTCCCTTACCCTGTAAGCTACCCCTAAGTGCCTGCCTCACACGATATTTTTCAAGCTGACCAAATGCTCAGCCTAAGATAGCAGTCTTCCCTTTCCTGTAAGCATTCCTTTCAACAAGGAAGACAGCAATGTGGACAAGTAACCATTTTCTCTCTTGTTCAACCATCCCTTATAGTCAGAATATATAATTACAAAATCATTAAGATTGGAAAAGGCTTTGAAGATCATCAGGTGCATTGAAGTGTGTCACCAAGTGTCACATCTACTTCAGGGATGGTGATTCCACCATGCCCATGGAGAATTTCTTCCAATATTTAACACCTCTTTCAGTAAACAATTTTTTCCTAATATCCAGCCTCAGTCTCTCAACATGCAATGGCATACACATGCAATGGACTGTCAGATAATTCAGTTCATCATAGAACTCTAGAAATCAAAGTCTTCCAAGTCTTAGAATTTTTCATCAACAAAATGTGAATAAAAATCTTTTTGACTTTCATGGATAATTTTAAGGGTAAAGAGTCACAGTTTTTTCCCTTTGGTGATTGGGTCATTAACCCTTTTGCCTTCTATAGTTCTCTCTCCCAGCTCATCTTATTTCACTCATTTCCTTTATTCTTTCATCTAGGTTCTCTGTCTCATCACTTAGGCTTCATACAAACACATTGACTCCTCACCAGTCATCCAATTTCTTTTGTTCTGTTTATTCTCAGATCTTTCCTTGTCATTCCTGTTTACTCTCACAAGTTTTTGCTTTCTGCCCACCTACAGACCTTTTCTCTTCTAGTTTTTAGTCTCATGTGCCTTCTAATGAAAAAGAGCCTAAGAAGGTGAGTTTCCTGAATTCAGTACCAATTCAGTTCCAGGCACTAGTAGTTTTCTGAAGAAATATTTGGTCAGTTCTATAGTGCTAATCGTTATTCATTCTGTAGTAAAAACTTTTTAGAGCCTTATACCTTGAGCAGATTTGAAGATGTTGTGGGATAACAACAGACACGTTCTTGATAGACTTTGTAAAAGTCTCTTTTCCAAAGTGTGTAGCAATGCAAATTGTAATACAAGGAAATAGTATTTAATTTTGTTTAATTTTCCTTAGACACTTTCTTGGGAATAGCAGATATGTTTGATTGAACATTTATGACAGAAATGCCAAAAAAATGGCAAATTATTCCATCCTGAGTTGTTCACTTAGCATGGAAAATATGAGTTCAGAGCATTTAACCTGTGCGAAGTTATAATTAACTTAAAATATGAACCACTGGCCAACCTCAATAATAGGTGGTACCAACAGTCCTGCTCAAAATCTTTATGATGTTCTTGTTGTCATGGAAGCAACTGTTCCAACACAAATTCTCCTAAGACTTCATTCTTTGATAATAAGAATAATATACTTCATTTAAATATACTTGTGTATGGCTCAGTTTCTCAGGGTGAGAACACCAGTGTTTCAGTTCTCTCATCATCAGCGTAAAATATCTTAAAAATATGTATATTCTAGACATACTATGGAGTAAGATTTGAAGTATGGAGAAGTCAAGTCTCAACACAGAGTGACTGAAATCCCTAATACAGACATATACATACATTATATTTGGTAAAATATAATGATTTTACAAAATGGAGTAGAAACAACTTCATAGGTATAGTTGCATCTCCACCCACACAGTTGTTATGGTAAAGTGTATTGATTACCATTAGATTCTGTGTAGAGACTGGTGCAGGCTGCTGTGAGCTTCTTTCCCTTATTTTTACACATATATACATCTATTGTACAATTATATTTCTATGCTAAGGAACATTATTTCTTCTGGCATTTAGAAAAAAAATGCCTTTGAAGACTTTGGTGCTCCTTAAACTTCTTTACTAATTGAACCAGAACTGTACACAAAGAGGGATATTTTTTCTTGATAAATAAAGAATAATGAGAAAAATGTAAAGAGTAAGTGAAACTTAGTTTAAATAGAATATTACTTAAGATTTTTATCAATTATTATTCCTTTACAAAAACTTTGATTTATAGAACCACCTCTTCTTACCTTGAAATATAAATTCCTTACCATCTGACTATATAATCAAAAAACAACTGAATACATGAATGATACAGTTCAGTTTTCTATTAATCTCTAATGCTTAACATTCCTTACACCATGCTACCAACAGTAGAATACATCTTAACTTGCTAGCAAAGGAGAAGCAGAAGCAATAAAACCAATATACATTGAATCCCTTGGCTCCAAAAATTTTTACTGGTTTTCAAAAGTGCTGCACATTTCTAGACAGGATCTAACATAACACATCTATTGCAACTTTTAGTTTTACTTATCAACAGGATGAAGAAAAGGAAAAATTCCCTTCCCCATCATATGTTCAGTGATGCCTTCTTTAAATGTTTTCTAATTTGCTGGTACTTCAATTTCTCTTACTGACAGTTACTCTACCTGTGAGATATACCTTGTTCATTTTATAGCAAATTTCACTGCTATATTTTAAAAATTGTATCATTTTACATTTAAACACGTTCAAGAAGTGGTTTCTGAATCCTTGTCCACTTTTCCAGTGTGGGGCAGTGAACGACTGGCTATGTGTGGGACTGAGCTGCCTGCTGCAGTTAACCCACGGCTGCTTAGTCAGGTAAGAGTCTGCATTCTTCTGCATTAGCTCATATTTTCTCTGCAGAACTCTCTGGAAGTTGCTGCTAAAGCTGAATACTCATAGGCTAGGTGCCAACAGAAGAATATAAGGAAACAGGATTTCTGCAGGTATGCAGTGAATATAGTACAGTTCTCAAATTTTCCATTGCCATAACAGCATCAGTTGAGGCTAGAGGGGCCTCTGAAGGACATCTCCTCTGACTCCCCTACTCAGGTTAGGTCACAAAAAGCTGCTTTCTTAGGACCATGTTGAGATGAAAATGAAATTATCCAGGGATAGAAACACCAGAGCCTCTTTGGGCAAACTGTACAAGTGCTGTGAGAGACTAAAGATTGGTGTCTCAAGGTATTTTGGGGTGCACGTGCATGGGGGAAGAGGCAGGTCAGGCCTTACCCTGGCAAGGCAGTGCCCTGCTCTGCAACCCCCATCCCTGAACCTGTATCCCAGCCCAGCAGTGCCTGTCAATCCCTGGCACAGCAGAGGCAATGCTCCACACCTGCTTCTGGAGCCCCTAACCCACCTCCTGAGTGGACAAATGAGTGGAAGTCCTACCTGAGGGATGGGCCCAGGAAAGCCCAGGGGTATTTAAAGCTGAACACAAGGCAAGCACATGTCTTTACACTACCTCCTCTTGGAATCTCTATCTGCTGAACACTGCTGGAACCCAGGAGTTGGTAGATATTTCTGCCCTTTTCTATATAGTTTCTGTCTCTATTGCCTCTTTTTTCATCTAATTCTCTCTGCTTGGAATTTTTGTGTAACTTACAATCAAATGGGCTTGGATTTTGCTAAATTGAGTAGGCTAAATTAATACTTTGAGAAGGGTATTATGTTGATTGAATGCTGCTCTAAGCCTTTGCCAAAATCCTCTGATTTTTGAAGGTTGCCAGCAAAGTTCTTTTTGCTGTTTTGATCTCTTGAAAAGATCTTGTCAGTACATGTGTCTAACTCAGACTACATGCACACCAATAAGCCATTTTAAAATCTTGTTGAGCAAGTGTTTTGGGATTTTACATATGCTCAGTCACAGTATCAAATATAATACGCAACAACAAATACAATCAAATATGATAGAGTACGGATCATATTTTCTGGTTTTGCCTGGGTTAGAGTTGATTTCATTCATGGTAGCTATTATGGGGCTGTCCTTTGCTATGTGCTGAAAAGAGTGATGCCTTTCAAAGTAGCACAGTATTGTTATCTCTTATATATAAAAGTCTCACACCACCCATTGGTTATAATGATTTTCTCTTTTATTCCCTCTCCACATATCTTTGTAAATTTTAACATGTTATGAGCAGCAACTGGTTGTCTCTAAACTCACTTAAGAGGTTAGTAAAGCATGTAAGAAAAAAAGAAGACCAAAATCACCAAGTAACAAGTTATCAATGTAATAAGTGATCAAATAAAATCATTATAGTAGCAAGCTCCTGTTCTGGTTCAAGTTACTCAAAATTTCTTTGTGTGACTGCAAAATTGAAACTCAGATAGCTATGTACTTAGTTTGCTGCAGCCTGAAGGTTTGCAGACAGGAGCTTGTGCTGAGTCCAGAGTCCTTTATGTTTCTCAAAGGTTCTCTTATAGGAATGGAATGAAGTAGACAGGCAAGCTGAGTACTAGTTGATTCCTGCTATAAAAGAGGATTAAAAGTTAGGGTGGCCTCAAAAGCTAGTGCCACCAGCAAAGTAAAACTGAAAAAGGAGCAGAAGAAGCTGCTGTACAAATTGAAAAATCCATTGGATAATATTATTTTTGATACTAGAGCATAGGTATCATACTTCATAAATTGCTCATTATTGCTGCCTTCTAGTAGCAAGGTCACTGTAATGTACTCGGTGTCTGGCCACTTTATTCACTTCTAACAATGCTAGGAAAAAAAAAACTTAAATAAGCTGCTTTTGTAGCTGGAAAGCAATTTGCCACAATATCAGCTAAAAAGAAAATAGTGAAGATTTCAATTCATTGCTATTGCAGTTTTATGCTCAAACAAATTTTGGGACTGAGGAACACTGCATATGAATTCAGAAACAATTTGAAAATAGATAGGGCAGATGTTACACTGACCTCTGCCCATTAGAATGTGATAGATAGTTTGGTTTATCTTGTTTTTTTTGGCAGATAATATTACCAAAATATATGGGGAAAAAAATTAGTTTAGCTGAAATCCAAAACTGATTTTGATACTGCTGGTGTATAACAGTATAAAGAAATTAATTCATAAATGTACATACATAAATAAAGATACGGTCCAACAATAAGAAATTACTTAGTAGATGTTTCAATTGCTATTTTTAAAATAACTTACCATCCTCCTTTTCATAATACTTTTACTGACAGATCTAAATCATACTTCTAACACTAAAAAGAGAAATAAAAATGGATTGCTGTCCTAATGAAAAAGTATCCCATAGATTCTTACCCCAGAACCTCTTTGGACTTGTGTATTTGCATCTGAATTGAGGTTTTGTTGATGGTTTCTCCACAATTTTTGATTCTTAAATAAAATAGTAATAAAATAGCTGTCTCGTGAGGGTTTTTTTGGCTGGCTGATGTCAAAGCAATGTATGTTGCATTTAGAACACACAGTAACAAAGCACTGGTGAAGACACATTTGCACAGGTTGTGAAAGCCCTGAAAAAAATCTGTTCTACCGTTTCCTCCACAAACTGATTTTCATCTTACCTATGTTCATTTCTGGTATATGATGAGTGGAAGAATTTTATTTTTCTGTACTCTTAAAGATCCTTTAATTATTTAAATCATTAATTTTCATTGTAAATAAAGAAATGAACAATAGAGACAAAAATAAATCAGTAGGGAATATTTCATGTTTTGTGAATGAGATGGGATTTAAGACTCTTTAACCTCCTATAAGGGGAGAAGTTTAACAAGAAGTCTAAGGAAACTAAGGTTGTTTATGTAGAATGGTGTCACTGATAAATGAAAACAAAAGCTCCCCAAATATATAATTTTTTTTCCTGAATGAAAAAAAGATCTTTGAACTTTCAAACTATTGATCTAGGCATAGCATATACGGATTGGTTATGCACAAAAGAGGAATACAATATACTTGTCTATCTGGAGTTATTGACAATAATATATTCTCTATTCTCTGGTTCCATTAATCACTAATGGTAAAGGGTTTTTTTGACACAATTTTGCATGATACCAATATAGTTGTCTAAGCAGAAGAATTAGGTTAATAGACTAAAATATTGACTAAGTAATATGATATTAATTGTAAATATTATATTGTTGTATCTATTAGAATATACCATTGTAATAGAACCTGCAATGTGAAGTTATAGAGTCATAAAATCACAGCATGGTTTGTGTTGAAGGAACCAGAAAGATAAAACCCCCTTGCCATGGGCAAGGACACCACCCACTGGACCAGGTTCCTCAGAGCCCCATCCAGCCTGGACTTGAACACTTCTGGGCATGGAACATCCACAACTTCTCTGGAGAATCTGTTCCAGTGCCTCACCACCCTCAGAGTGAATAATTTCTTCTTGTCCATGTTTCCTGTCCCAGAGCTGATGGCTGCAGGGGACAAGGAGCAGCAGGGAAGCCAGCAGGCTCACCCTTTCCTCCAGCCATCTCATTTGGCCTGACATTGCCCCACATGGCTCAGTGCAGAGGCCATTTCTTCATTTAACAATCATTTAATCATATCTACTCATATTTTAATTTCTTCCATTCACAACAGTTAGATCAAACAACTAAGAGTTCTTTCATTTAATTTACACTAGCATAATTGACTGTTGAATAGACAGATCTCACATTTAAATCTATGTCATAATTGTATGTAGGATTTTTAATTTAAATTACTTCATATATAGTATTTTCAGTACACATATATACAATGTTCAAAGAAAGTGTCAGTGGATACTAAAAGTTCCATCATTTTGTTTAAGTATGTTTTAAAACTTCAATTCCACTGTTCACTGAGCAAATTTAGTTCATAAACTATTGTGAACAAGATAAATAATAATTTTTGCTTATTAAAATGATATTTTTTGTGGGTAGGAGGAAGATAAAATTTTAAAAATAGGTAAAAGAAATAGCTTGCTAAATTTGTTTCAAGTTTCATTTTTATATTCCACAGAAAATATTAGGATTTGAAAGATTAATGTCCTCACACAAAAACAGCAAAGCAGATTTTGTGATTAAACAAAATACTTGCAGATGTTTATATATATATTTATACATCTATTGTGCTATACAGTATGAAAAGCATCTACACTATCAGCATGAATAGTTTATTTCTATTTCTTGGCTCCATCTTGATCACCCAGGATACAAACCCAAACCTTAGTCTTGCTCAAAAATTGCTTTTATCTTTTTCTGATACACGTTTGTTAGTAAACTGAAATTGTTTTATTTTATGTCAGTAAATATTATGCATTGGCTCACAAGATTTTAAATTATATTTTATTGTTTCTTTTCATGAATTGCTATTTTATTGTAACTGAGCAGGGTTTTCCAGTCAATATTCCCTAAAGACACAGTAACCTGACTCTGTAAGCGGATAGAACTGATCTAAGACTGCAAGTTATTAATGTGTTAAGCAACTTCCATTTATGAGAATTAGATTTCTATTGCCATCATTGAAATAAATTTCAGTTTTTCCAGAGATCCTATACAATTTCTTCAATCTTGACTAGTCTGAATAATGTTGTGTTCCTGTTCCAACGTCATGGCCTTCCTCCACATCATCTTTTTCGTATCAGTATTGAGTATATGTGAGTATAACAACCACATTCCTCATACAACATTTTGGAAAATCCAGTTATTAGCTTTTTTTGTCATGCTGAAAATCGATAATTTATTCTTACACTTTATTTTCAATATCTAAATCTGTTAGAATGTATTGCAGTATTTTATCTTTCTTCACATGAGTAGGAAGTTTCTACACAGAACTTGCTAATGATTTCTGGAAGGCCTAAAAATATTACATGAACATTTCCCATTTATCCACTATTTTAGTAGATTGGAGGGGCCTGAATTTCCTTTGTAGTAGCCATGCTGTTATCTCCATCTCTGTTCTGATTTTTAGAGTAACAAAACACTGCTAAGAGTAGATTTCCTTATTCTGTATTAACAGAGAAGCACCTTTGTAACGAAAATTTGTAATTTCTGTTCAAAGACTAGCAGCCTTACCTAGCAACTGATTTATTTGCATAGACTAGCTGTGTTGTACCTGACAGTTGGTGGTCATTTTGTGCAATGGTGATGACACAATAGTTCTTAAATCTGGAAGCACTTTTTCTGCAAGTGGCGTGGGGTTTTGGGGGGGTTTTTGGGGTTGGTTGGTTGGCTGTTTTTTTTCCCTGGGAGGGAGGCGGTGAAACCCAACTGGAGTTACAATGTGAATATAAAATATTCAGTTGGCTTTATGAATAAATCCCACAAAATCAGAATGAATGTGAAATCTGGTTTTTTATCACAAGACAATTTTCAGAATTTAGGATGACTTTCAAATTGTTGAATATGTGTCTCCTTCTCTCCCTTTATTCAAAATTTGCTTTTTCATATCTGCCAATATCAGAAAATATAGCCTCTGTAGGCAGCTACTATGATGCAGCCTAGCTTTATTATTGTCTCTCTTTAATTTGTTTCTCTTCTTTGATGATGCACATAATTTTTACACTTATTTTCACATGTGATTGAATTCCAAAGAAAGAAAAAGAATCTGGGATTCAAAGTAAATTTAATTAATAGAGAGTTTCTAATTTTACCCTGCTATTTGTGTAGTTTCTTCAATGATATTCAATATTAATTCCTCTTCATTAAGTGTGGTTTTATAGTTTTCCCAGGATTTGTCTATGTTGTGAAACAGCTTATATTTGCACCCTGAAATCTAGTCCCATCTAAGATATATTTGGTATTTGAGCTCACAGTAAAAGAAGTCTGCATCTTAAATTAAATATAATGCAAGAATTTTGTGTAACTCTTAGCACTTTCAAGGTGAAAGCTAACTTCTCATGACTTTGATGTGTGTCACAGGATTTTCCTAGCTAATGAAGCAAGATCACTTGAAGAAATTCTTGTAAATTAGAGTAAAGGGACACTTCCAGGCTCTGAAACTCTGTTCTTCATAATTTAAAATTTCTAGAAAAATCCCTGAAATACTTTTACTTTGTGAAATGTAGCAGTCCTAAGCACAGTCTGGAAACTAATGTAAGTCAGAAAATCCCTAAATGGAAGACACCCATTTTGGAGAGTAACAAGGTTGGAAGTAACAATGTGAAATATTTCCCTTGCTGGCCTCAATATCAGAAAATGATCATGTTTTTTTGTGGTAGTGTGGACATAAATTCACCTCTGTGTCTTTTAAATACCAGGAAGCAGCCTGTTTCTTGCACTCTCAAAAATGTTCCATTTAACTAAATTTCAGGATTGTCTGCTCAAAGGAAAAGAAGTTTTAAGAATTAGCCAATGCACATTTAACCACATAAACTAGCTGAACAAATATATAACATGCTTCCCCTCAAGTTTCATGTGATAAATTGGTATGTATTTCATTGGACTTGGAGAAGAAAACTACATGAGTACTTCAACCTTTGTAAATGTTTCCCAATCTCAATGTCTTTGTAATTAGTTTCTCACTCCGGAAGTTATTTGGATTAATAACAGTTTTTTCTCCCTTTGCACTTTATTTATTATTCTTTTATCCAAATAAGAAGGTGTTATCTATATTTCCAACAAGCCACATTTTTCTACTTTTTTATTTGAAGGTACTAATTGCAATCTTAATTTGAGATTTATGGCAGGTATTTAATAACTGTTTATCCCTAGCTGAGCTATTAACAAGTTAAAAAGTCATTGTGAGAAAGAGCGTTCTTCCTCATTAGCAAATGCTCAAGGATTTTGTAACACACCCACTTCATAGCTCAGGGCTAACATAGACCTGCAAAGCATGTTTCTATCAGTTGCATGAGTAAGTTAACAATATACCTCAGAAAAGACCAGAGGTAATGGTAATCATGACATTGGCACATAAAATTATTGAAGGAATTTAACTTGTTTTGAATGACATGATTAAGACTTACTACTTTGTTTGACTAATCATCTCTAGTAGAAGAGAATTTTTAATTTTTTTTACATGCTTCCTAGATACCTAGCTGCAATTAAATTTTTAATAAACAGTTTCTATATTTATATCTGCTTGTGTGCTTATGTACCATTCTTCTTACATGAATCAAGCCATATGAAAAATTATATGTGTTCTTTCTAATGTCTCCATAAAGTGAAATAAATGGTTCTTAATAATAGTAACTACTGAATATTTCTTTAATTTTCTCTCCTGAAAAAAAAATCAAAGATATTTACAAAGGAAAAAAAATTCTCTCTTTAATCTCTGATAGAGAAATCTGTATGTTATTAAATAAAATAGGACTGACACTACTTATCTGGACCAAGTAAAACTTGCTGTTGATGGCGTTGGACATATTACACATTTGGATCACAACTAATTACTTTATATGTGTAGCTCTAACTACCTTCTGCTTTTATACAGGTTAGAACACCTTAAATGTTAGAAATGCAATTTAATTTTACTAGCAGAATTCTCTTAAAAGAATATGCCTAACCACCTGTTTTAAGTGGTGTTAAGTAATTAAACACTGATTGGCGCCCAGCACAAGGCAAAAAGTGATTTTGATTCTCTAGACTTGTTTTTAGACTATTTGCTAGCTGAGAAAATGAAAGGTGGCTGGGAAAATGAAAAAAATAACACAAAAAGTCCAATAGTTGATGCAGCTTTCTAACAATTGGTTTATTAAATAAGTAGGGATAAATAGTCACCAAAGCACTGACAAGCTTCTCCAAATGAGAGGAAACCAACTATACTTGATAGATAAATATGTAAGCATGGGACATTTGTAGTTTGATGTTTCAATTATGTTTAAATTGCACTCTGTGTAAGTAGATCTCTAATATCTTTTATGTATCTAGATCTAATTTTAAAAAAATTCAGAAGTGATTACAGCATATGTATCTGCATTTACTTGCTAAGTTTTCTTGAACATACTTTTAAATTATCTAATTGGGACATTTTATAAGTTAAAAACCCAATATATCAGTAAGAAAAATACAATATGTGATGTGTGTGATTTTAGTGTCTAATACATTCTGTGCTTCTGTTTTAAAATGTAGTATTTTTCATAAATTGTATTTATTAAATAGCATGCTCAATATATTTTACAGTCTTACTGACATTGTTTTCCATTTAAAATTCAGATAAACTCTATCAGTTACTGCAAACATCTTCAAATAATGGCTGAACAGCTGATAGTAATATTTTATGCATGAACTGACCATTAATTAGACAGATTGTTCACTCATGGGAAATGGGGCTAGTTAATTTGTAAGAGTAATTATTCTGTCTTTGGACTGGGAGAGTTAATCTCTTTACTGATTTTTCAAATGTTGTTATACTGTTACACAACCCAAAATTTAGCAATTAGTATACTGTGTGAAGTAAGAGGTCCACACCATTACATATATCTCTGTATGAGAAGAAACATACAGTCTCTCTGAATTAACCAAATGAGCTAACAAATTACAGTGGATAATTACAGGCATCTAGAGATGTGAGACTGCTAGCAATCAGACACTTGTAATGCAAAGAGAATAATTGCATCTTGTGGTTTGCCTTGGAAAGGATTAAACAATATTTCACCAATCTGTAGTATTTTGAATTATTTTACTGCTCATTAATGATCATCTGGGGAGCAAGGGAAAGAAAATATTTTATTAGTCTCTCTAGAAGACTACAAAGTACTTTCAAACAAGGTATCACTTAGTGAATATGACAAAGAAATTAAAAATCTGAAAGTAGATGGAAATAAGAGAACACTGCCTTAGCTCCAACTTTTACCTTAAACTTCTTATATAGAGGGTTTGTGGCAAAAAGTGATCTAGAACTTAACCCACCTAGACGACCAAGGCAAGCCAGCTAATACAGTCTTTTTGGATTTCAGTAAAGCTTTTTGTCTCTCATTGGATCCTTCAGAACAAAATATCCAGCACACAGCTGGATAAACACAGCATGGGATGGGTGAGCAGCTGGCTCACAGGTCAGGGACAAAGGGCTACAGTGAATGGGGTGATATCAGAGTGGTGACTTGTCACTAGTGGGGTTTCACAGGGCTCCATCCTTGGCCCTGTGCTCTTCAACATCTTCATAAATGACTGATGCATCCAATGACTGGAAGGGTTACTGGGCAAGTTTGCAGATGATGCAAAGCTGGGAGGAGCTGTTGACTCCCTCACAGGTAGGGAGACCCTGCAGAGAGACCTCAACAAATCAGAGGGCTGAGCAATCACCAACCATGTGAAGTTTAACAAGAGAAAGTGCCAGATTCTGCACCTAGGATGGGGTAAGCCTGGATGCATGTACAGACTGGGGATTGAGATGCTGGAAAGCAGTGCAGCAGATGTGGGATCCTGCTTGACAGAAAGCTGAACATGAGTCAGCAGTACTCTGGAAGCCAGAGGGCCACCTGTGTCCTGGAGTGCTTCAGGCACAACATTACCAGCCAGTCGAGGGGATACTAGTAGTGTCCCCCAGGGATCAATTTTGGGTCCAGTCCAATAATTCCAGATGATTCCAGAAGACCACCCACAGAACACAGCTAAGTCCATTATTTAAGCTGGTGGTGCCTCTAGAAAAACATATTTAAGAATGGAAAGAAAACTCCAAACAGGCAGAGAGAACACCGAGAGTGAGAAAGAGCAGAGGGAACACCAGAGTCACAGTAAGAGGTTTTCCAGGCACTAAAGAAAGTATTTGACTTGCAGTCCATGAAGGAACCCCATTAGACAGGAGGTGGCACAGAAGGAGCAGCAGAGACAAACCACCATGCACTGACCATAAACACTCCCCAGATATTTTCACCACTGACTCATTGAAGGGATTGAGACAACCTTTGGCAATTAGGAGGAGAGGGGAGAGATGAGGGGTGAGAAAGTTCTGTGTCTTACATTTCTTCAATCACTGAAACAAAAATCAGTTAATTTTGAAGAAGTATTCAAATAAAAAAAATTCTTGCTATTCTGATGATATCTCCATAAACCTCACCTTAGGAATATTCCTGAAATATCTGCCAGGTCTTTTCTATTTCTGAACTCATGCCACTGAGGGAATTTCAAAAGCTCCTTTATTTATCTTTTAAAAAGGTGGTCTCAACTATATTTTCTTGACTACAAGGTGCAGTCACCTTGTGTGCTGGGCTTTCTTTGGAAGCATCTACTTAAGATTGCTGTGTAGCCTCATTTCAGAATTCTGCTGGCCTAAGACAGAAGATTGATAGTCAGACTATTCCTCTGGGGAAAGAAAAGTAAAGAAAACAGATTAATAACGATCTAAAAAGAAGCTTATATATCAAACAGTCTGTAACATCTACAAAAGCTGCTGAGTGTAGTTTTTATGAAGGAATGGTTCTGGACTTGAAATGTCACTAGGTATTGCTGGCCACCTTTAGAATCGGACTTGGTCTCATCACCTAATATATGGTTTTTTTGAATTGTGTGTTTGTAAGTAAGATAGATTTTTGTGGCAATGTGGCTGACAGAAAATGAGTAAATTTAAGAGATCAAAAATTGTCAACTTTTATACTCACCTTCAAATTCAAAGGTTTGACAGCCTTTTCAATCAAAATTGCCAAGCCATAATAAGATATTCAATGAACATTCCTCCTATGGTAATTCTCTGTTACATCACAAAGCTTAATCATTCTTGTAAATATGTGGCACCTAAAATTCAAATACAGCCTGGATGAAGACATCTTTTTTGCTGATAAGAAAACAGAAAATTAACAAAAATTGATATCAAACTGTCTATGGAGTCTGTGAGAATCCATAGGAAAGAAGACATCTGAGGACAGATTTTCTTCAGTCTAGTAAATACATGCACTGTATACTTGATTGTATTTGTATGCATTTTAATTTTGTCTGTAAAGAACAAGATTGATGCCATTCATTCTCTCTCTGTTTTTGGAGAAATGTAAACCTGGAGGAATATAAACCTATATTGGTTGTTTTTGAAGTGAACACATTGTTCTGTATTATATTGATTTTAGACATATTTGTAAAGCTAAGTATTTTTATTGAGCTAATTTCAAAAGGAAATCAGCTTTATTTAGAATGTCTTAGCTTTCAGTGGTATTTATAGGCATTCAATTACTTCTAAGTCAAGCAAAAAATGTATTCTATATCCTAGGTGATTGTTAGGATACAGAATACATGGAGCTTGGTTTAGCTCTCTTACCTCAAAAATAATTTTTTACTTTGAGCAGTGAATGGAAAAATGTTCCACCTTACTCCTTGGACCAGGATTTGGGTTTTTGATTTGTCTTCTTATTTTGTGTGTAATGTAAACTCCATGTGAACTCTGCCTTAACTCAGCTAACTCAGACCAAAGAATTCTGCCACGTAGTGGTGCATGGGAGCCAAAGTGTCAATGTTTAATTCCTACACTTTTTCATCTATTTTGGGGCATTGCTGGAATGTCCTCTGCCAGCTGAATACACACGTACATATTTAGTTAATCAGTAATTCAGATCTCCATTAGTTTAAATCCTCTTAATGGCTCAGTGTAGGAGGTATTCTTATGTCTGTATTCTTCTCTGATAACAGAGAGCATTAACTGTGGAAGTGTATTTGTGACTGTTCTCTTTAAAAAATATTTTTTAATTTTAGGAGATTATATTATAATGGAATTCCTTGAATGAAGACTGCCTTATTACATGGATTGATAGAAAACTGTCTCAAAATATGCTATTGACAGACCACCAATCTTTTTAGAGTGTGGGAATTCAGACACACAGATTCACTTTCATCTCAAACTTAATGCTTTAATCTACAGCCTGCACTATGGGACAACTATGAAAGGGAAGAAGAAAGACATATATGAAAAGGAGGGTGGTTTCCAACTTTCCTGTTTAATCTGTTCCTACATAGTTAAGAGTATAATATTTATGGGGAAAGAATGAGAGGGAAAGTGAGGAAAAAAAGAGAAGAAATGTATGATACTGAAAACTAGTGGCTAGAATATTTCAGCAGTATGGAAAACTGAGTTCTCTCTGCTGCTAAGATTCTTTCCAAATTTTATTTCATTACTTCTATTAAAAAACTAATACCAGGAAAAGATTTTTTCACTAAGTTCTGAGTAATATGACTGAATTTTGGAATAATAAAACATAGCTCAATTTTGCTTTTTCTACGTAATGTGGATGCCTTCTCATGTTTACTTCATATTGATTCAAGACACCTCTCTCTGTGAGGAATTTGCAGACTTGTTTCTAGATCAACACGTTTTGAACCAACACATTTTCCTGAATGCTATTTGCTTGTTTGAAGTGATCCTCTGAGATGCCAGCTTTTTATGGTGTCTTACCTCTAGAAAAGATGGGTCAAAGAAGATCACTGATCTTATGCTACTAAAGAGCTAGTGCCTACATTTCTGTGGATGGATTCAGAATTTGAACCATATCTAATATTCCAGGTGACAAATAGTCCTGATAGATAGATTTTCAGTTTGAGAGGAAGTTGCTAGCTTTATGCCTCTGGCTAAATCCACAGAATGACCGCCTTCTGGAAAGTAATTACTGAGACATCATGTGTAGAACAAATTTCTTCATTAGAAGACCAACTCTTTATTAATAGCCCAGCTTTGTTACTGAGTTGGCCTTTTCTCAATAAAGTGATTGCAGAGAAAGGCTCTACTTAAAATGAAAATTAGTCTGGCCTACCTTGTGCCCATTAGCAAAACAGGTGGTTCTCTTCTAATCAACTGTGTCTGTCTTTCACTCTGTTAAAGAGAAAACCTTACCATACAAAACCAAATGAACGAATGATAAAATTTATCCTCACTGGGGAAATACACATAGGTAAATAAAAAGATTGAAAGAAAAATTACATTTGAAAAATAATGTTAGATCATAGAAATTTTTCTTCAGGGATGTTACCTCTATTCAAGAAGAATGAGTAGGAAAAATAGAAAAATACTTGAGTAATACAGGAGTGAAAGGGAATTGTACTAGACACACCACATTAATTTTGGAGGTTAATTTGCAGTTAGTGAAAGACAGGTAAATTCACAAAAACTGTTAGTGAACCATTTAATCCATAGATCATTTACTTTACTTTTCATAAGATCAGTTTAAAACCATTTGAAGAATTTTAAATTCATATAGTTTTTTTTTTTTCCTATTTCTCCCTTGTTATTTGGGCATTAGACTACTTAAAATCACTTGGTGAGAAAGGTGAACAGCCTCTTGGATTGTAATGATATGACAGCAAGGTGCATAGGTCACTGCTGTGTTTAAATCTGATGTCTAGACCAAATGTTTAGTTGGTGGAAATCAAGGTCTATACAGATATGCCACTTTGGATTAAACTGTAGCCAATGGCTGCTCCAATTAGCTACTGCCTCTCTGCTGAAATGTGTTAAGTAATTATTTGAGGGTTTTTCAGACCTTTTAAGTACTTCTATACAACTGGATGAGACATCAGGAAAGAATAAGAGTTACAGATAACTACACATCTATAGGGCTCTGACCTTATTTGCAGCATGGAGACAATGGAGACATGGTGGTATGGCTCCTCAGGAGAATGCACCCCAGCAAAGACAAAGTCAGGCAAAAAAGACAGGATATCTGCATGAATGAACACTGTCCTACATGACATCCTTGTCTCTAAATTGAGGAGACATGGATTTGACAGATGGAGAAGTTAGTGGGTAAGAAGTTTGGGTGGATGGATGAACACAAAAAAGCTTCAGTCAATGACCTGATGTCCAAGTGGAGACCAAATATGAGTGGCATTCCTCAGAAGTCACTACTGGGTGTTACACTGTTTGATATCTTGTCTGGTGACACTGAGAGTGGAACTGTGTGAAAGTCAGCAAGCTTGCCAATGACTCCAGGCTGTGTGGTGTAGGTGACATACTGCAAGGAAGGGAGGCCATCCAGAGGGAGCTTGACAGGCTTGAGACGTGGCTCTGTGTGATCCTAATGAAGTTCAACAAGGCCAAGGGTCAGGGCAATCCTAGTGCAGGCTGGGGAGACAATTAAATAAATGTGACCAGCAGATAAAGGCAGGTGATTCTCCCCTCTACTCTGCTCTCATGAGACCCCACTGGAGTGCTGCATCCAGCTCTGGGGCTGCCAACATAAGAAGGAAAGGAATCTGCTGGAGCAAGTCCAGAGGAGGGCTGTGAAGATGGTCAGAAGGCTGGAGCCTTCTGAGAGCCAGGCTGAGAGAGTTGGGGTTGTTCAGCCTGGAGAAGAGAAGGCTCTGGGGAAACCCTACAGCAGCCTTCCAGTAAATAAATAAATACAAGAACAGTGGAGAGATACTTATGACAAGGACATGTAATGAGAAGAAAAGGGGGAATGGCTTCAAACTGAAAGAGGATGGGTTTAAATTAGATTTTTGGAGGAAATTCTTTGCTGTGAGGGTGGTGAGGCACTGGAACACATTGCCCAGAGAAATTGTGGATGCCCAATCCCTGGAAGACCAGCCTGGTGGAGCAACCTGGTATGCTTGCCCATTTCAGGAGTGTTAGAATTAGATAATATTTAAGGCTCCTTTCTACCCAAACTATTCTATGATTCCAAGATTTTATGATCTAACAGAAAATACAATCAAAATCTTTTTCCAAATAAACAGACATTGAAGTTGACTAAATATGAGTGAAATTAAGAACAATATACCAAGTACAAAATTCTGGCTAGTCACAGAAGTTTAGTTGGTTTTACCCTGTGCTTTGTTTCCAGAGATGAATATCTGTGTATTTGAGGATTCTACAAATGAGTGAAGAAACAGTGAGAGAACATGCACACTAAACAATTTGAACTTGATCAATAGACGCCACTTAACTGCATTACTGAGACAGTGGATGGAAATAAATAAAGATACATTATCAATATTGCAAAATTCACTTCTTCCAGAAAAGATTTAAGAAAGATTATGATGCCTTCATTTTGATTTTGGCAAATAATAAAAAAGTAAGGTGGAGGCAGACAGTATACCTTTACTGAAGTATATTAAAGTAGTTCCTTTTCAATTATATAAAAAATAAGGCTTCTGTTTAAATTATAGAAAAGAATAAATAAAAGTCTGGCTTCAGGATTATTTAAAGAGAGAGAAAAAATAATTTTCTGAATGTGGATAATATATGAAATTTCTCTAGATACAAATCACAAATATATTTGGAGCTTACTTATAAGGAAAAAATCATCTTAATAGATAACATACAAGGACAACAAGAAACAATATATTTTTTTTCTCAGCTGAAGAATCTGTGCATTCTATTTTATTTGTCAATAAGTATGGAATAAAGGAAGGAAAATCAGACATTGATGGACTGAGTTAGTGTGGGATTAAAAATTACCTAATTTTGGACTTAGAAACTTCATGTTTGAAACAAAGATTTGAATGTAAATGCTGTGGATGAGGTGGTTAAGTTAGACAGAATTGTATGAGGCAGTTTTACTAGTTATTAGCCTTAGAACACAGGAATGAGTGAATGTCTGTGGTAGATGTGAGAGATGACCATGTCCACATAAGTGTACCATTTCAACACTGACTTTATATTTATCTAGGGCAGAATGAGAACACAGCCAACATATGGTGCTTCATCCAAATGCTTACCCATTCTCTATCTCTTTTCAGCTCTGAACTTTCTAATTCAGAACAAGAGTCTGCTTTATAGCTTTCCATGAATCTCTAGCATGTGGTCAGGTCTTGACACTTTCAGACTTAGTAATTTTTTTATCTTTTCTGTATCCTGTGGCAAATTCAGGTTCTTGCATTGAAGTTGATGAAGAAATGCATTTTTTTTAAAATCTGACTGTTAATACCTTACTGATACATTCTAAACATTTTTAATATAGAGTGAATACGCTCCATTGGTTCTGTTTTATCTAGCATATTCTGATTGTTGAGTTTTCATGTTGGCAATAAAATGAGTTACATAACCCTATAATCCTTATACTGTGACTCATTGAATATAATTTTTTTGTAATCCCTAGTAAAGGGTCACACGATTAAGGAAGTGACAGAGCAGTGTGTCAGGGAGCTAGCCTCACATAATTTTGGCTTTTTTTAGCAACTGGCCACTCAACACACCTGTTTTAACATCAATTCCTTGAATTCCTGGTATAGTAGAAATCTTACAATCTACATAGTCATTGCATAAAACCCATTAATTTTTTTTGTGTCATAGGATAATAAATACCATTGGCTGCCTAGCGTCTGGGAAATTATTCAATGTAAGGATGCAGCACAGGACTGGCAGGACACAGTCCTCACCAGCCAGTGCCTGTCCCATCAGCCAGGGAGGGGGCACGGAAGCCCTGATGCACTGGGATAAAATGCAGGGTTTGAGGCTGAGGCTGCAGGCGTCCTCTGTGGAAGGAGTGAACAAATTGTCCTGTGCTGCTCACAGTGGATTCCAGACAGCTCTAGATGGAGGGAAATAGTCCATGACACCTCAAAACTTCCACCAAACAGAGACTCACATATTATTTCTTTCTTTTCTTTCTTGAGGAAGGATGGCTGCTACTGGGGGCAGGAAATGCAAGCAGAACACAGGAGGACACTCAAAATGGGACACATGATAAAGTATGTGAAGAGGACTATTTGGAGAAAGAATGAGGAAAATGAATGAAAAGAGAAAATTTTGGGAATATGTAATTAGATGAACTCCTGAAAAAAAGTGCTTTGGAAATGGGGATAAGGGACACCCCTGAGGGATTACATCCTTTGTGTTGCCTGTGCTGGGGCAGGGGCACCACTGAAGGGAGTGTGGCCCAGAGGCAACCCATGCCAGAGCAGGGAAACAGTATGAAACAAAAAGTACTTGCAGAAAGAAATCTTTGTGTACTGTTCCCAACCTTCTGCACTGCCTGTTTCCTCATCAAAACGTTTTGGAGGGACTGAGTGTAAGGTGAAAACAAGAGTGGTTGAGATGAGGAAAGAAGAAGAGTTGCACTAAAGCTGAGTCTGGACAAGAGGGAGGGAAGGTATTTCCCCAAATATTTCATTACTCACTACCTCAACGAATAATTAAAAACTGATAATTGGCAATAAATTTATTTAAATGAAATTTAATGAGCTGAGATTTTTTAGCTTGTTACAGCCAGCCACGGTGACCAGAGCCAGAAACAGGCTGATGTCCCCAGAGGTTGATGGTGGCAGGGAGAGATGAAGCAATGTTGAGACAACATCCAGGACATGGGTCAGGATAGGCTCAGAGGGTAACTGGTGTCAGACACAGACATGGAATGGCTGGAGAGGGCAGGGGAGTGGAGGAAAAGCCAAGGGCAGGCTGGTACATCAGTATGCAGGCTGGACATGTCTCAGGTGGCAGGGTGGTGCTGGAGCTGTTAGGTTTGTCCATCCTTTGCCAGGTGAGGGGAAATTTACTGAAACCAATGAGAAGGAGAGGGCTGTTATTAGAAAACATAGAAAATAATCCCTAAATGGTTGTCAACACTGAAGATGAAGGGACATGCCCTTCAGGATGTCAGTAATTTCCTGTTATTACAACTCTTCTCTGCTTGAGGAAGGCTGGTGGCACAGACCTTAGGACCTAGATGGACTTTATAGGGATGAGCATAAGAAAGGAGAAAAGATATTTTGATTTTTCTTGTATAGCAACAAAAATACAGTACTATTATTAATGAGGTGTTCTATATTCATTCAGACTTACGATTGCTTGCTTTAGCCTGATTATATTGCTCAGTTTTTATAAACAAAAATTCTTGGCTATATGTATTTGTATTTAAAATATTTATGATGCATTTCCTTTTAGTCATACTAAGATTTTGATCTTTGAGATGTTTTTGCTATACTTTTGATTTTGTTTCCATCGTCTTTTCTATTGTTATTTTATTCTTACTGAGAAGAATGAAACAGAATTTTACATAGTACTGAAAATGCAGGATAATATTGGGTTTGTACATGGAAAAATGACAATATTTTTTTTTTTCCCCGACTGACTTCTAATATCCTGATTTGCTTTATGGCCACTCCTGAATATCAAGTTAATGATTTTTTCTGATAACTGCTTTTGAAACCCCTAACCATGCTTCTGATGGGTTGATTGTCAGCTCAGAGCTGATCATTTTTTATGAGAAGTTGGACTGGTTTATTAAATTTTTTATTACAATTGTAAAGACAATTATTATTGCATTTTATCTTATCTTTATTCATATTGAAGTTCACCTGCCATTTTAGTAGCTAGTTTCTCCTAGTTAATAGTTCCTTCTGCAATTACTTACAACCAGACTTTATCCTTACTATCTAAACTCCTGTCACCAGCAAACTTTGTCACTTTGTCCCATCTGCTAAACTGTATATCAATATTTTTACAAGTCATGTCAGTGTAACTCGTCATCAATTTCTCCCTAATTGGTGGTCACCAGTAGCTGACCTTTCTTTCCTCTGAGAACTGACTTCTCTTAGCTTCATTTCCTATCTTTCTCTAAATAATTTAACATTGAAAAGCTCTTTTATGTCATTGCTGATCATATTCTTTAAAAGCAAGAACGCCTTCAAACCTTTGGAAACCCAAGAAGGTTTTATCCATTAGATTATGGGATATTTGAGAAAGCAATTTGATTTTCATTTATGTTCACAAAAAGTCATAAGGTACTCATGAAATTTTCTGATGACAGAAAATTGGAAGTTAATACCAATACAGAAGTGTTCAGAATATCTGATTGAAAGAATTAGATGATCTTAGAAACGGGTTGAAATATGGGTGATCATCCGTTTATATATTAAAAAAAAATTCTGCTATAAAATGGGATTTTTCTACTTCAAAAGATCCAAAGTCAAAGAAATTAACATCTGAGCAATTGCAGAGTGACTAGAGTATTAAGGCTAGAAAAGGAAGAGGTGAGGGGTGGGACATACTACAAGCTCTATCAGGAAATTATTTCTGTTACAGAAAGGAAATACCAATAACATTCATAAGGTATTGCTAAAATCTTATATTGACTCTTTTATATAGTTTTGGACATAATTTTTTTTAATATGAGCTGACCAGAAAGATGAAAACTTTATTTTATTGAAAGCAACTTATTGAGCGCAGAAAGTTTTGTAAGGTAAAATCTGGGAGAGGATATATTTTACCTTCCAGAAATAAACACCAGAAAAAAGGATGATTTAAGGTAAAATGCATTTGCACAAGAGCAAACAGGTATAAACTTGCTGTGATCAAATGTAGCATCTATGTTTCAGGAATATTTGTAAGCATGAGGGAAATTAATATTGAAACAAATATTGTGAATGGGATTATTTAATGAAGTTTTTTTGCAACAGCAGGGCACATAGTCTATTACAAAATAATTTCTGCAACTGAAAGATATCTGTAACCTTTGAGTGAATGAATGAAGTAGAACTGTATTGTCTTGCTTCTTCCTCCTGCACCCCCTTCCTTTTTTTGCCTTCTTTCTCATAACGGTTTACATATATTTGCTTAAGGGTATATTTTTAGTGCAATGAAGCACAATGATGTAGAAACCTGGGGTGTCCCATATTGTGATTCAGCTTTGGAGTTTGCTTTAGAACTCTGAAATCATAGTTTACTGAGATGCCCTAAAGTGACAGGAGAGAATGACAAAGGATCTCAGCAGTTCACTGACATGTGAAGGTAACTATCTAGCAGTGGAGAAAATTCTCTATAATTTGTTAATTCATTCTTATTAATAAGATGATCAGAATTTGAATTAGGCTATGGAAAATATAGAAAACTGAAATACTAACGAAAGAGGAAATACAAATATATTAATAATCAGGTGGAGAGCATAAAACCCAGCAGGAATAGCATAAGTTTATTTAAGCTAGGGAAATGAGAATATTGTTGACAAAAAAAAAGGTGTTTTCTTTTAGTTGCTCATATGAGTATAGTTATACTGTACTTGCAGAGAAATTTTGATTTAGGATAGGTTCTATAATACTTGCCAGTTATAATATAGTCATCATAATGCTAAAATATTCAACAATTTCCAGACAGTACTTTACTTCAGCCTTTGCATGCAGTTTACTATATTTTCATGTTTGTGGGGTGTAGTTACACATTGCTGAGGATACCACTTAGAAGTTCCTCTCAAATCTGAGATTTTATGTGGACAAGGACCTTGATGAGTGGAATTTGACACAAAGTGGCACCTTGCCACTTACAAGATATACAGAGGAGAGAAGGAAGATTAGTCGCATGAAGAAATAAGAGGGAAAGAGCATTTGATCTTATGCCCTCTGCCATAAATGTAGAAAAGAAAAAACATGAACTGAACAGTGATTTTTCTCCTTGTTGCTCTTCACATCACCTCTTTCTTGTGAACTTTGATTTTTAGCATTTTTCCAAGAAGACTGAGTTAGAAGGGTTTTCCAGAACTTTATGGTCAACAGCAAAAACCTAAATAAAACTTGTTTTTCTTCTGTCTTCTTCCTCTTCTAACTCAAATGGTGCTAGTAATGCTCTGCCTTTCAGTGAGAGTGGTGGCATTAAGAGCATTATGCAGAACAGGAATGTAATGATGTAGTCTGGCTGACACATTCCAACACGATCTGCTGACACCTTTGCCATTTTAATATATGTCCTTCATTCTTTTCCTTTTAAAAATATTGCATTTTTAATTAAAAAAATCCTCATATCCATATTTCCACATTAAAGATTTCTGTTCAAGGATGTGTTTGTGTGGGTATCCAACAGATGTCTAATGTTGCTAAAATCCCTTAAAATAATTGAAACATTAAAAATCCCACTGCACTTGAGAAAATATTTTAAACAGAATCATGATTGCTAAAGCACTAAAGGTAGTATATAATTTAACAGAATTTAGAAGAGAACAGCATGAGGAACAAGTATCTGCGAGTCTTGCTTTTCCTTAATTGATGTGTTCAATGACAAGGTTCAGGACGAAACTTTTTTTTAATCTTAGAAAAGATTTTTAAGGGAGAGGTGAATGCTTTTATCCATAAGAGGGGAAGAAAATTACTGCCTGAGATCCAATTCACCAGTGAATTCTTGTTACATTACTCTCATTAATACTTATAAAATGGGGCTACCATAAAATACAGACCAGCTAGGTAAGAGATACATAATATAAACAGAGAAAAAAAATAGTCCTGGACTAAGTGCCTTATAAATATGATACAAGAAAGGATTTCCTTGCAAATCTTTAGCTTGGCAAAGATCTAAGTATTTTTGCTAATTCTCATGTAGCTGGGAGAAAATATGTGAATACTGAGCATATAAGCAGTCTGAATCAGTCAAATCTCTTGCTTTCTTATAACATAAATGATAGAAGGCTGTGAGAAGAAAAATTTTGTTATAACAGTGAACCTTGTGAGTTTGTAGGACTGTAGCTGAGAAAGGGTGTATTTGATGGAAAAAGATGGGAAATAAAGTATGAGGATTCGAAATTTTCTAAGGTGTCTGAAAAGTCAATGTGTTTCTTCAGTCAAATTGTGAAGATGGTTATCTTTGGTATAAGCAGAAAAAAAAAATTAACTTTATCCAGTTTTATATTTTTGTGGAGTATTTTGTGAGCTAAAAATTGTGGTGGGCCCCATCTAAATAGTCAAGTTCTTATCATTGCCTTATTGAAGACTCTTTTGTTCTACAGAAAGGCTTCTTTGACTCATTTCTTGTCCAAATGGTTTTCTGAAACACTGACTTTTTCAAGGATTTTGGCCCCGTCCATGTCTGTCCCTTGTCTACCTCTTTGGAAAATAATTATAATAAATTGTATTTTTTATTTAGGAATTGAAATACAAGAACTACAATCTGAATATTTTATAATACTTGTATCAAAAGGACAATTAATTTCAAGAAGATAGTTTGGGGATCAAAACCTGCTTTTATTGCAACTGTGCCTAAATGAACAGCTTCAACCTTCTGCCAGGCCTTACTTGGTATACTATCAAGAAAGACTACTGAGGAGATCAGCAATATATTTAGGTAATTTGGGCTCCTAGACTCAGAAAAATTGATCATTTTACTACCTGTGTGTGTCTACTCCCTTTCAATATTGCTTGTTTTCATTTGTAGTAAAGAATATTCTCTTTTACATCCAGTAGAGTGCAGAAAATTCAGTCATCAATCATTTCCTGATCCCTGGAGCTCATGGCACACAGGAGGAGTAATCTGAAAATCCTGTTCCTACTAAAATTCATTTAAGTGAAAAATACTGAATAACTTGTGTGATCATGACTTTTGTATAATGTATTGTCAACAGCAGCTTGAATGGGAATGTAGCACATGTTCGCATGTAATCTGTATCCTGTCTCCTTTTTTTCTCGATAATCTGGATCACATAGAGGAAAAATATTTTTTTTCTTGAGAGGCAGAGGGTTGCAGTTCCTGCTGAGTTTACAACTAATGGGTGTTGTAAGATAGTGCCTTAGAGCATGATAGTGCTGATTAGAAATATCTTACCTTTGAGAAGAGGAAGGACTCTCACATTCCACTGACTTTCAAACTCAGCAGGAACATAGAGCCAGGAGCTATGGTTTCTTTCATATTTACCTCTGTCTTTGTCCTCATTTAATAACACTTTCCTTCCACATAGAGAAGACTCCTTTTAGGTTTTCTGAGCTATTACCATAAAGATTGCAGAAAATCCTAGGAAGAGTTGGTGAAAAAAAATTGGGCATGGAAACATCAAAGTGAAATGAATTATGAAAAGTTTCAGCTATTAAAAATAAAGTGAAAAGAAATACCGTGAGGATGAATCAGGGTTGGAAAGACAGGAGGAAGTGTCATTAAAATAAAACTAGTGACTTTCTCACAAGCAAACAGCACCTGTGAAAGGGACAGTTACACCTCCCCCACTCCCCACCTTTTGCCTATGGACCTCTTGTATCAGGACTCATGACCCTGTGTCTGTGCAGTAGGAGGGATAAGCAAACTGATGTAGCTAAAAATTAATCTGTGATTATGTTGGTTTAACAATCAGAACATAAGCAGTAGCTCATGGAGGTCTAACAAAGCACATGAGGAAAATTTCAGCAGTGGTAGACCTCAGTCATATCCCTTCGATCAGTAAAGAGGGCAGCTGCTCAAAATTAATGGTGGAAATTGAACATAAACAAATGATGAAAAGTTTTCGCAATTGAACCTGGAAAGGATAGTTAAAACAGAGCTGTGTGTTTTCAGTCTGAAGAAAAGAATGGTAGGGGCAGTTGTAATGACTATGTAAATATAAAGGGACAAAATAAAGGTGAAAGGATCAATTATTTTCAATAGCCAACAAGAACAGAATGAGCAGTAGTGAAAAAAAAATAGTAGTAACCTTTTATAACCTTTGATGTATTCAAAATCCAGGAAGAACTAATTTTCACAATGTTTCTCTGTATTTAGTGAATACTATCAATGCATTTTATGAAAATACTGAGGTAAAAAAGGTTTTTTACCTTTCCCTAGTTCAATTAATGTAAAGCCTATGCTAATATTGGAAAATATTTTTATTTGTTTTTATTATGAATATATCAGTTCTCAAGATTGAATCCAAAAAAGGGACTGATTCCTGAATCTTAAATTGAACACCTACACTCCATGTATACTGAAAGGAAAACAAGCACTTCACAATGAATTCCACAGAAAAGAAAATAAAAAGCCTATTTTCTAGAACAAAAAACAAAAAAAAGGTTGCCTAGAGTTATAGTCCATAGAAAGAATATTAAAAACAAGGATTTCATCTCTCTTACAGACCCAGTAACTTTAGTGGGGCTGCTCAGAGACAGTATCTTAGGTTGGCAGGACATAGTCTTTCCCCAAAGGTGAATCTTTGGGAATTTAATCTTAAGGACTGAAGTCCTTCAATTTAAATTTATTCTTCAAAGAATAGATAATATTTCTCAGGAGAAAAAAAAGGTTTTCTTGTGGAGATTTACATACAGGAAAAAAGTAAAATACATTTTGGGATATTAATATATGTTCCTACACAGAGATATTCATATATGTTCATATACAGAGATATTTTCATATTTGGACTGAAAGCTCGCTTCAAAAAAGGTCAAAATGTTGTAATTGTCTTCAAAAGTGCTAGGAGTTAATTTTCATATTTTATATTGTTGTCTTAATCAGTCTAAATAATGTCATTAAAGCCCTCTTTTAGGGCATCTGTGTAGGGTCCACAGAAGTGTGTTAGATGCTTTACAGTCATGCAAAAATATAAGCTGCTTATTTGAAGTGATTTCAGTTTAAGTAGACAGTTTGAATAAGGAATGGGAAAAAAATTTAAAAAAAGTCAGAATATAATTATTTTCCTTTTCCCCCCATGCTTTAATAATTTCCTCTCCCCTGTTTGGTTTCACTTAGCTACCTTAGAATGATATAATACTGGAGGGTCTTTTTCTTCAGTTCATAAAAAAACCCCTATATATTCCGACATCATCTCATTGCACATTTCAGGAGTCTTAAAGTCCATTAAAGTAACTTTATCTTCTGCTGATTATCATTCTCTCTACTTTATTATTTCCCCAACCTGTGCTCCTTACTTCACCATGCTTCAATTTAAAGTTGTTCTCATTATATCTGTCAGTATGCCTTGTCAGGGACTGTTATGCCATGGCACTTGATTAGGATTTTTTATAGATTAGACCAAAAAGCGGTTTCATTTTGAACCCACCTGATGAAGAATTTGAGATTTTTCTCACATGTGCATCCCTTGGATGGAGTGCCAGTGCATTAAATGAGAATTAGGATATTGTGAAGACTAGACTAATTTCCCATACTCTTTTATTCTCTGTAAATTCTTTTAGAACTTTTCACTGTAGTATCCATCCTTATGCCAAGAAACTTTTTGAAACCTTGAAGCATAGGACTGCTAGCACCTTTAGGCAACAGCTTAAAGAGAACTGCAGACAACTGCATTTACCCAGTTATTAGTTCTAACTTGATTTTAAAAGCAGAGATGTAGCATTTTAAATACTTGATAAAGAATTCAAAGTTAAGTTTACTAGGCAAGAAAAAAAGAATGTTTTTATTACAGAAATATGTATCTGAGTTGAGCTGTTTGAACCTTTTTACTTCATGCAAGGTACATGGAAATATAATGTGGTCACATTCATACACCTGACATTGTTATAATATGATATAATTAATTTTGTTAACCACTCAGCACAAAATCATTGATCCTGTAGGTTTAGTCAGGGTAGTTTGAGTGCTGAGCATGAATTCTGGAGAACCTGTTGTGGATAGACTCTTTCTTACCCCTGGAAAAATATTCTAAGTGGCTGAAATTCTGTCCATTTAATATTTACAAAGATATGGTCAGAAAAAATTCAGTTGTATGGCTTTAATTCCACAATATAGGAAGTCACAGCTAAAGACCAACTGCTATAGCTGATAACAATGTACTGGTGCTGTCAAATCTCAAAGCAGAACAGGATTGTTGACCTGCAGAATACTAGAGGAAAGCAGATGCAGTGACTCTATCTGTGGCCTTTACAATCCCTGGCCTGCTGAAGTAATTTCTTTAGAAGACACAAAAGTTGAATCCTCTGATGTCAAATCACCAGATGACTTCATTGTCATTATGCCATCTAGGTAGCACGGTCTTTTAATCCCAGAAACCCGTTGTAATGAAGCTACGTAGACGCTCCTAATGCTTATTAGAAATGCATCTTCCTGAACCCATGTTCTGCTCTCCTCTTCCCAGTTGTACACTTGCTTATACAATGTTCATTAATCAGTTCAAGTTACTTTCAAGCTGCATTTCCAAGTTTCAATAATATTACCAACAAATCCTCACTTATAGAAAAGATGTCTCCTATTGACCCTGGCAAATCATATCCTTATCTTCTTCATACTGCAAAGGTTGACCACAGTAGTGATACCTCTAATTCAGTTAAAACCCTTATAGAGGCAAATTTGTAAAAATCGCTTTTTCCCTTTTTTTATAATGAGGTAGAATTATTGGACTGTAGAAGTTTTGCTTCTGTATTTGCTTCAGCTTTCAAAATTGTTCAAATCAAAAAAGTTAATAGTGTTCTGTTATAATAAAAAATAAGTATTTTTTAAAAAATTAATTTAGACCAGGAAGCTTTCTATATCTACTTTAATAAGTGCAGAAATTCCACATGTCCAAACATACCAGCTGTGAAGTTTATTACAATATTTAAGAATCAGTGTTTATTGAGAAAGAAAAAAAATCAACTGAAGGATAAAGGAAAAACACAGTGTGAGAAAGACAGCAGTATTTGTCTTGTCTTGGAGATTTACCTTCATATTTTACTTACTTGGTTTTGCTTTGGAATTAAGTTCTGGGATGCTAAAGGTTAATTAATTAGTCTCATGGGTGATCCCCAGCCAACAGCTAAACATCTCACAGTTCTTTGCTCATTTTCTCCTGGTGGGATGAGAGAGGGAATTGGAAGGGTAAAAGTAAGAAAACTTTTGGGTTGAGTTAAAGACTTTTTAATAGGTAAAGCAGCAGCTGCATGCTCATGCAAAATCCAATAACAAATTCATTCACACCTTCCCCTGATCAGGCAGGTGTTCAGCCACCTTCAGGAAAGCAGGGCTCCATCACATATACTGGTGACTTGGAAGACAAACACTGTCACTTTGAATTTCTCCCCTTCCTTCTTTTTCCCCAGCTTTATATGCTGAGCATGATGCCATATGGTATGGAATATCCCTCTGGTTATCTGAGGTCAGCTCTCCTGGCAGCTGTGTCCCCTTCCAAACTGTTCTGCACCCCCAGCCTCCTTGCTGGTGGGGTGGGATAAGGAGCAGAAAATCTCAGTGCAGCTCAGCAGTGAGGAAAGCATCCCTGTGTTATCAACCCTGGTTAGAGTGCAAATCCAAAACACAAGCATAGGGAATACTCTGAAGAAAATAAATGCTATCCTAGACAAAACCAGCACACTTAGCCACTAGTGGAATAAATTTAATACTGAAAGGCTGCAGCAGTACTGATGCTAAAAACAGACTATTTAGCACTTCATTGCAGTTTCTCTTCCATTCGCCTTAGAAATATCAAAAACTTATCATAAAGAAAAAGTTAGGAAATTGTATATTGGTAAGTTCTTCACAAGTCGCTCTAGGATTTTGTTTAGATTTGTTAAAATGTACTGTGGAAAATAAATTGCTTTCATTAATAAATGATTTTTCACAGGACCAAAGTTTCACAAGAAACATATAACATGTGCTTAATTTCACTGTTCATTTTATTCTGTTGATGATGACAGCTATGGTGACTAATTTGTGATAAGCCAAAAAAATAGGTTTCTGAAAGAAATGAACAACAACTAAAAGAACCAATAGTTTCTTATCACTGATAGAGATGAATATTATTACAAGAGAATGATGGGATACAGCACAGACAACATAAGCAGAAAGAAATGGAATTGTATGAGAAAAGAAAGGTATATCCTAAGAAACCCATCTTGATGCAGTTGAATGTGCTTGGAGAAATAGAGAAAAGATGAGGGAGTGATATAAAAATGATGAAAAAAATTATCTTAGTGGTTACATGAACTAGAGTGGGCTTAGCATGTCACAGGCTATGTAAGAGTTGAAATTATCTTACATGTGTAGCAAAAATAAAGGAAAGCAAACAGAAGGCAATCACAATCCTAGGGGTATGTAGGGATTATTTTTTATCATCATAGCTGATAAATGAAGAAAACCGAAGCTCCTGTAGAACAAGAAAGGACAAGTTCACTTTTGACATAATAAAAGTGCTTTCTGATGGGTTACAGCTGACTGAAAGAGATGTGAAAAATATCACAGATTTCTAAAAATAAAAATATTATTTTGATGGTTTATACATCAAAGTTTCTAATGAGACTGAAAACAAAAAAATATTTTTAGGCCTTCAGAGGTCTGCAAAAACATTTTCTTCTTTCTTTTCTAATGACAGGAATTAAGCAAATGCATTAACTATGAAAAAATCTGAAGTTCTTTGTCCTGCCAGTGTGTGATACTGTGAAGTATACAGATTAATTAAAATGACTCTATAGATTTTCTTCTTAATTACAATAAATTTAACTACATAGAAGAAATTGAAGCTAAGAATAGCCAGGTCATGTTATATATTGTCATTTTCTGACTACATGTGTATAGAGAGTCTTCTAATCTGATTGAGTAGACAGCTACGAGAATACTTCTTACTGTCACTATGCAGTTTTAACGAGAGTAGTTTTAACAGAAAAAATAGAGGATTTTTAATTTAGAGGTATTTTTCATTTCCTTTTTAATACATCTCTTAATATTAATGCATGTTACTTCTATTAATATTTGTGCATATGTTTTTTTATTAAGTAAAGCAGTGTTGGAAAATAAAGAGCAGCATAGTTAATTACTTAGTTTTGGTACACAATCTAATTTTTTTTTGCATAGCAACTCTAGTACCAACAACTTAAGCAATACTTGTTGTATGCCTCAGAGCTGACAATCTCTATTCTAGATGTGTCCACCAGAAAAATCTTAGAATCTGTGCATTTTATTTCCATGCATGCAAAAGCGAGGTAGCAGTTTTTATCCCTGTATGCAGTGTATGATTATGAGTAATTTACAATGTAGAGCAGAAAAGTTGAAAACTTTTAGGATAGACTGATAAACTCATAAACAAATTAACTTACAATAGAATTTATGGTAGCAGGGGAAATAAGCTTGACCTTTTGGGTCCTTAGTAATCTTATGTTATTAACAACTGCAAATAACTTGTAAGATTTTGAAGAGACCTGCAGAACTTACAAAATCTGATAAAATTTTCAATGTAAAGGTAACATAAGAGAGGTAATGTGTTTACATGAATTCTTTCTGTTGTGCTTTGCCCTTATTATTGGTGTTGTTTAGTTTTGAAAGATTTGTTCATTAACATTCCAAGTAAGTTTGCCATTGTATCAGCCTGGAAAGACAGGTAGAGAATAAATAGAAATACACATCTGTTATGAGGGACTTAAATGTTTCTTTCCGCTCTGCAGCTGGCAGAGCAGAGGATAAAGAGGTCAGAAAGTAGTAAAGAGTTTGGTACTGTTTCAACAACCAAGGAAACAACTCTTTCTTTGTGGTGTTTTGGAGTGAATATATCTTGAATATTGCATTTGATATTAGAAGTTGCCTCCAAAAGAGATATTGACAAACTGAATGAGGCTGTGAGGACAAGTTCATAAAGCAACAACCCTCCCCCAACACACCAAAAAAAATCAAACCCAAACCCTAGATCAAGGAGATGGAGGGCTTGATTTCTGAGGAAAGATAAGAGAAGGAAGGATGTACATTTGACTTAGCAATGAAAAGGGACAGGGAGAATTAGCATGCTACACATAGCCAGTGGTTTGAAGTATTAAGTCAGAGAGAAATAATTTAGTGCAGGACAAGATGATGTAGTTAGAATTTCGGCATTAAATTAAGGAAAAGAAACTGTAAACTGAATACCAGAACAACCACACAGAGTAGCTGTGTTGACTGATTGGATTGAATTACAATGCAATGGCAGTTGTTACACTACTAAGGTTGATCTTTAACCATTAATACTAAAAATATCGTAGAGATACATAATAACACTGAGTCAGAAATTAAGATTTTTGGTGATACTGTTTTATTTTATAATCAAATAAATCATCCTGGACTGTGTTATTGGGAGTGTTGACAGCAGGTTGAGGGAAGTGATGGTTTCCCTTTATGCTTTTCAATAAGTTAGTTCCTTTGAATATTATTTTAGTAAATTTCTGCCTTGAACCTATACAAGCAAAGGTGTCATGAGGAAGAATGAAGAAGAAAATAGTAAAGGGAAATAAAAGAGAGAGACTAGAAGCTGTGTGAATAGATCATGTGGATGTAAAAGTAGAGATTAATATTGTCAGGGCCCAGTGACAATATCAGGCCTTGTTGTCCTTGCTGAGCCTCACCTGGGGCCTCTCTGTGCCCCTGTGTGGGGCTCTGGACCCCATTATAGCTTACTGGGGCCTTCATTCTCTGTCCCAGGGCTGGTGTCCAAGTCCACACAGCCCCGACCATCCCTGGACCAAGCCCACCTGCCAGTCCATGCCTGGGCCTGGAGTCAGTGCCTCCCCCTCCAGGGGCTCAGTGGGGCAACTGGGGCTTCCCCCAGTGACCCTACTCCCCTTCTGGCTTGGGCAGCGGGACAGGACTGTCTGCCCAACCGCAGAATTCCCCAGGGCTCCCACTTCCCACTAGGGGAACTACTAGCTCACACCTCTCTGTTAAGGAGTATACTCAAGAGAGTAACTCGTAAGTGGGTGAAAAAGGATTCTTCTAAATCATAAGTCATTTGCCTCAGGGGAGAGAAAACTACTCTCAGCTGTTATTTAGCTCAGCTTCACAGACAGCTCTCTCTTTTAGAGAGGTGACACGTTGCATGATATTTTTCTATGACAAGTTAAAGTTTTCTGTGATTTTTTCAGAGCAGAATTCTACTTTCTGCTAACATAGTTTCAGCAAATTTGTAAGGACTTCTTGGAACTGAATTGCTTAAAAATGTGGTGTTTTGATTCATATGCATAAAATATATGTACACTTTGATAAGATATATGTATTTGACAATAAGTTTACATTACTATTGCATTTACATTTGCAATGCCATTGTGAAAAAGTTGCAAGTTACAAGACCTTGAAAAGTTTCTACAGCATTGATAATTCAAATAAGTCTTGAAATTTGCAGTGGAATATACAGAAACCTGTCAGTGTTCTAATACTTGAATTTAAAATGGCCAAGTTTATTAAAAACAAGTAAATCGTGCTTTAACATTATATTAATATCACTTTTTACCAGCTCTCTGAGAACTCTTCAATTTATTGCATTGAATCTGTGTCCTTTGTAAAAGACCTGATTATGTTGCCCTTGCCGTTCCAGAAGTCATATTTTAAAAAGGTCAAAATGTTTATCTTTATAACAGAAAAAGTCATAGCTACTTATTGGTCTTGAAGTTGTTTCCTCATCTGTTCCCCTGACGTTAATTTTAGTGCTTTAACTTTCTTATTCTCTTTTTCTTATAAGCCTGAGGTATATGCTTTTGATGTACATAATTCAAGACAAATAAAAATCAAACCAAATAGAAATGAGCTCTTTGATCGTCTAAATAAATTGCTGAATTAATCTCCTTTTCTTACCTATATTTTTTAAAAAGGAAAGTGGTGCTTTTGATGTACTGACAGAGCAAACTGCCCCTTAGTTACATACCTCACTGCTCTTCTAGAATTACTGTTTTCCTCTGTTTGTCACGAAAAAAAAGTTAAACCTTGGCCTTCTAAATGATGATCACCTTTCCAATGACCATAAAGGAATCACAGGTTTTCCTTTTATAATTGTTTGACCTCTTTGGTTTATTCTTGAACATTTCTGTTGATAGCTCAGGGATGAATTTTTTTTCCCTTTAGAGCATGGTCCCATCCACATCTGGTAAATGCTCCAGCCCTACTTGTACATGTATGGATGAAACATTACAGAAATACAATAGAGCCTTTTAAAGTGGTTTTGTGTCTAATGACATTGAAACCTACTATTTTAGTTAAAGATTTGCTATTGGAAATCCTTGATCTCCTTTCAGATGCTTGTTCTTCTCACTACTACCAAATGCTGAACTGATGGTTGTATGGTCTTACTCAAAATGTGAGATTTTTTTTTTGGAAGGTGAAGATGCAAAGATAATATTATATATATTTTTTAAATTCATTTCAGTTTCTGGTTTAGGAAGCATAGGGAAAAGTTTCTGACCACCTTAAATTTTTCGGAAATTTTTGTGATTAAAAAAATTAATGAGAAAGTTGTCTTGCTGAAAATTTCTATATAGACATAATAGAAAAAAGTTACCTCTATAATGATGAAAGCACCAGTTTTACTATTTGGATGAAATATAGAAATTTAATTTAAATGAATGAAACATAAACCACTAAAACTTGTAATATATTTGTTTTGGTAACTTTTTAGAAGATGTTTTTGATATTTGTCTATTTTTAAAAATTATTAATGAAGTTATTCTAATAGTAAAAGAATTTGATAAAATATTTATATGGTTCTTTTGTGTTATAGTCCTATAATTTTACATCTGGTGCAAAATGTAAATACATTTGACATATAGATAATGTAACAGGACTTATGAATTCCATAGCGAAAATATGCTTAAGGTCATTAATTGAAGTTATAGTTGGACACAACTAACACTTTTTCATCTGGCAATCATTTTTTCCTGTCATGTCAGAAAGCTATATATTTTAGTATAAAAGGAATAAAATCTTTATGGGAAAATGTTGCTTTCTATACATGTTTATTTCCATAATAAATGATGCTAACTATTTTTCCTAACTTCATTTTATGTAAACCTCTATCTTTTAAAAAATATTTTTTGTTCAGAAGGTAAAAAATAGAGTAGTCTGTTTTGGAAGAAGATGACACCACTCAATATTTTTTGTGTATGAAGCATCACTGTCTTAGGTATGAAGCTTTTGACATATTTCTTACACCAATATTTAGTCCAATGTTCTAAATATTAATTGATAAAGGTGACAATGAGACTTGGAAGTATGTGATAGAGGAATGGACAGGCCCTGTGTTGTCAAATCAAGAGCAGATTTTTATTCTTTTTTCTCTGTGTTGCCTTCAGCAAAGTATTTTCATGGCAACTTTATCTAGCCCACGATGGCATAAAACAGCGGATAATTCATAAGGGAATTAACTCTCTGCTGTAAAAACCCTTTTCTTTGTATTAACAAAAATGTGTCAGTCGGGTGTGAGAAGGAGTCAACCTCTTTGTATGGCATTTCTAAGTAGCATTGCCTTTCATCCAGTACATTTTTCATGGGAGGAGAGTTCTCATTACAGCCATCTAAGAATTTACTGTTCAAGCAAACACTGAAAATGATTTTGCTACTTTTTGCCTACTGTCCAAATAGATAGCTACAAATTTTTTTTAAAAAGCTCATAGATATTTGTGTTACTTATAATTCCTCTCCCTTTCATATGGGAAAGCTTTGAATTGAGGCTAATCAGTTAATTTTACCCATGAGAATTCCAGCAGAAGTGGGACATAATTTTATCTTGTGGACACCAACAAACTTTGGACCTTAGCTGAGTCTTTTGTTGTTCAACATTCCTTGGACTTGACGAGTTCTCAGTATTATCAAAACCAGAATTTGTGGAGTAAACAATACATTTGGAGTTTCACAGATGATCTAAAAAAAATCATGTTTGTATCTACACAGTATTATATTGATGCCTGAGACATGAAATCTGAGCCCGCTTAGGCTGATTTTTTTTCCTGAGTCAAGCTTGACTAGAAACTTTGGTTGTATTCCTAAGTTTTGGTATCATGAAGAAGCTGAAAGGCTGTGATTGTCAGGGCTCTTAATATGCTCATAGGTCTAAATGACCCTGACCAGCCTCACCTGGGGCTTCCAATCCCACCATCTGTGCTGGGTTTCAGATGCCTCATGTGAGCTGAGGCCTGATTATCCAGTGCCCTGTCCTGGGCTATGGCTGAAACATACCTGTCCTGTTCGTGTTGTGTGGATGGACCTTGGACCTACACTGAAAGTAACTTGTTTCCTGAAAGGACCTCTCATATGGCAGTCTTATCTTGCTTCCAGTCTTGTCTTTGGTCCTGTTTTCTGCTGCTCCTCACTGGATCCCTGAATAAACTCCATGCCTGGTTCATCTCCTTGCTTTGTCTGGGAGCGATGCTGGACTCTGTTATCAGCTCAATGACAGATCCACTTTGGTTGGCAAGGGCACTATCCTCTGAGTGCCCTGAACACTCTTGATTGCTCTTCCCTGAGGGGTGGCCCTGCTCTTTGTGCTTCCCTCTAGTGCTACAGTGTGGTGATTCTAAACAGCGAGGAAGGGGGATGGTAGTGGTAAAAAAACCTAACTAACCAAACCAAAACTTTGAAAAAATATTCAATGTTGGAGAGGAGAATACAAAAATCTTGGTTTGTAAAAAACTGGTGAACCTCACCTTGCCTGAAAGAGTTTGATGCACCAGCTGAGGGCTAATCTATCTTTAGTAGTACTTCTTGCTTGTACCAGTGAGACTGTTCTGCTGTGTGAAAACCAAAATCAAGATCCACAGATCCATGCTAAGTATCTGGTACTTTTAAGGGAGGGGTTTTAAACCGGGGGCCTCCTGTTATTACTGTCCCTATGGCTTGTCCAGCAACTACTGGTTGTTCTGTTTTCAATCTCTTGTTTTCCTAATGCAGATGCAATTTTATATGTGTAATTGAATGCTCTAGAGACTTTAGTCTTTAAAAAAACAGTTCTTTGACCACTGTAATAGTATTTGTTTTTACAGATAGATAATATTTTCTCTAAAAGAGACCTTGAGAGACACATTTTATGAAACACTTTGTGAGCCTGTTGATTAAGGTATTCATGAGTTCCAAAGACCATTTAAACCCTCAGCTTCTTAAATAAGGAGATCTAATGTTGGGCTTCTTACCTGCTTGTGTATGTTTTGAATCTGACTGTTGTTCTGTATAGAAATCTTACTCTGATTTTAATTGAAACTGAATCCTACAGCAGCATAGAACAATTTACATTAAAAAGTAGCAATATCTAAAATGCTTTCTGTCCCCAACTTTTTTTTTTTTTTAAAGCAAATGAACATTTTTCTAATTGAGAAGCTGTTGGCACGAAATGTTTGACTGGTCCTAATCACTTAAACTGCATATTTGAAAAGGGAGATCAGTAAAGAGTGTTACAGACTTGGAACACTTACACATTTAGCAAAAGTAGAAAAGTAAACAAGCATTGCTCTCTATTTCAACAAATGTTGGCAAGATCTTAGGTATATTTAGATGTCTTCAATAACTTAAAATATTCAGATTTTGCCAAGATTTCTCAATATCAGTTGCTTTACTCTGATGGAATCTAGGAAGAACTCCTCATACCCACGCAGCCTCTGAATCCTAGGTCTGTTAAGATCCTAAAATTAATCTCTACTGCATATTTCTGCAACAATTAGATATTGTTTTCAGTGTATTTTTATAGTTTTCCTATAAATGGTTGGTGTTCATAAAACACTGATAGATATTCTATCAATTTAATAATATTCTCTCAACCTTCTGATGTTGTTAAAAAAAAAGAACAGCATATTTTTGGAAGTTGTTATATATGTGTTCATGTCAATATATTTGTTCAGTCCTGACACACATTATTGACTTTAGCACTGACTTAAATCACATCTTAGCTTCATCTGAATGGACATGGTGCTCTGAAACATCCTTTGCTCCCATTTGATTTTTATATTATGATATTGTATTACATTAGAAGCTGATTTTTTTCGCTTGAAGGATATACATCATTTTCTGTCACATACAAGAAACTTTACACAAACCATGATTATTGTATGAAAGTATTTTTAATTGTATTTCATAGTTTTTAGAATTACATATCACGGCACATTTATAAACACCATTGTTAGCCACAAAATTCTGGGGCCACCATGACATAATAGCCACATTTTTATTAGCTCTTAAGTTACTGCCTAATTTGGGAGAAAAAAATAACTATGGGAATAACCAATCACTTGGTGAGTGTCATGATATTAAAGATACTGCTGATTTTGAGTCTATCAAAGCAATACTGTTCAGAATGATAACTAGGTATCTTCACTTAGTATGTGAAAAGGGCAGGCCTAATACCTCTGCAGCCTTAATTTGATCCTCCTGTATGTATGAATTGGGGTAGTAATTTTAGTTATGTAATTGCATGCAAATTAAAGGATCATTTCCTTATTTGTTTTCTTCTCTTTATGAGAAGATTGTAACTTACTTCATGTGTAGTATTTTAAATTCTTGTCTAATAACTGAAAAACTGTAGTGTTTGGGTTCCTTTTTCCTTTATGGAAGCCATATAATTATGATTCTTTTGTTAGATGACTCAGCTGTTTCTCAGTACTATCAGTTTTTACAAAGCAAAATCACCTCTAGAATAATATTTCAGATTTATTTAAAAAATTTGTTGATGTCTCTCTAATCTCTAATTGCTGCTACAGAATTTGGTAGGACTGAATTTAAACTTGAATGTATTATACTCAAATACTTCCTATTCAGAAAGTTGTAAAAAAAGAAATAAAAGGATATTGTACGAAAACCCTTTTTCAAGTATATTCTGTTTTGCTTATACAAAAGTTTTAGTTATTTATACCTGGCTTTATACCAGTAGTGGTTGTCCTCTAGCAATGTTATCAAGCTTGTGAAAGTATCTGAACTCAGAAAATTCTAATGAGTACAAAATAGAGTTCATATTAGGGAAAAATATAAGTGTGAGAACATATAAATTAATAACTAAGGAGATTAAAGTAAATTTAGTAAATCATCATTTCAGTCCTTGTATAGATAGCATGGGTGGTACAGAGACTCTTAAGAAGTACATTATCATTAAGAGCTATTGAATTTAAGCTTACTTACCTTAAATCAATCTTCCTGTGATTATAGTACAGTTATGCAGCTAAACAACATTGAAAAATTCCTAAGAATTTCCAATCAGGTCACTTTAATAATGATAGTAATAGGCTGTGCAAGGGCAGGTGTTTTGTCTTCTGTTTTTTAGTGGATGTGATCCAGGTAAATGCTTCAGTTTCTATTGGTATCTCATAAATAATAATTTATGCAGTTTAAAGGTAGTATTCTTTGTTTTGTCCAACATCTTCAGGGACAATTTCTTTAGATTTTTTGAGTGAAAAGCACTATTCTTTGTAATGCCTTCTGTAAATGCAATCCTTCTGTGTCAATCTGCATTAGAATTTTTTGGAATCTAGTCACATTCCCCACAAGGCCATCCAGATTAACTCAGGAAATGTCCTCTGTAGATATGAGACTTCTCTAATGTTTTGATGATGGAACTTTTTGGTTGCCCTAATGTGTAGCAAGTCCCACAGTAGAACACTGTAAAATTACTGTCTGAGAAAGTGGTCTCTTTCTACTTTTGTGTTCCTTTCTCGTACTTTACTCTGTAGCACTTAAAAGAACTCCACTGAGGTGTCCTTTTAAAGTAATTTGTATAACTGGAGTGTATCAAGAAGTCATCCAATTATGCTATTCCTTGACTACTTTTGCAAATCTATATCCTCCTTTGACTTGTGTAATCACAGAGAATTCTGAAAGCATCCAAAAAAATCTCCAGATGTTCCATATCAGTCAGCATGAGTAGCAATATAACTATTTGTAATCTTAAGGATGTCATCTTAATTAATGTACTTGACACAAGTATAGTTTAAATGAGCTCTCTCAATTAAACTGAGTATTTAGGTGAAACCAAAAGCTTAATTTAGCTTTTTCCTGAGTAATAGATATTGAAAATGGCTGTTAATGGGAGACCACAGAGACCACAGTTAACATCATACACTGTACATACCTCTGCTAAATATAAATTTTGGCAATGGTAAATATAACATTTGTTTCGTGGTTTACAATCTAGAATAAAATCAGATGTGATGAAAGGTACAAATTTAAAATGTGTGATAGATTGCAACAATGAGAGTGTTAATAGAATAATGAAAAATATGACATACTTTTTTTTTAACTTAACAAAATAAAAAGTCTCATGACCATTCTACAAACTCTCTGCTGTAAGACAAATTCTGGAGGCTCATTCGATGGACGTTCACTCGTAAAAAACCTGAATTCTTTCACAGCAAATTGTGGGAGAATATCACTGACTATCAGGGGACTGATAGTTCTAGTATTTGACCAACACAACCTGTATCTTCATTGCAAAGGGTTTTTCCCAACAGGAAAGCTACACACAAACCTGAACTTACATCATCTGAATGAGAAACTTCATTCTGAAAGCACCACTCAACTTCTTCTATCACCTTTCAGAGTAATCATCTTTGCAAAAACATAAATTGGTTTTCTCAGCATCTTTGGATACAGCCTATTTGGTTGGAAAAGAGATTTATAACCTATGTATTTGTCATATTTATTATGACAATATGATGCTCTTCAATGTGCAACAGAACTTACAGACTATTCTGCCTGAGGTGAATCTTGGGTGTGTCTGATCAAGCCATACCAAGCATGAGGTCTAAGAAGTTAAGCTGAAATTTTATCTTAGTCAAAATTTGTGTCTTTTCAAACTTTCACAATTATATCTAATATTTTCTTCTGCCGATTTGAATCATATTGTAAATTTTGAGAAAAATCAAGTAATGTGACATAATTTTTTCTCCTTCAGACAGAAAGCAATTCATGGCCTCTTTTCAGGAGAAAATTGAATTTTATTGATGCTGAAAAGGACTGGCTTTCTTCATACTGATATGAAAGTCTTGTGACTGAGAGCTGGTAATTTTTTTTTTTTAATCTGGTTAAAAATACATATCTGAAAGAGACTATACACTAGGAAGTGAAAGGCTGCCTATGTCATATAGTATAAAAATATTAGCTCATTTGAAAACAAATTAAATTGAGGGCCTTGCACCAAGGCATATGTCTGTTCAGCTTATAGTACAATAAAGAGTGCAGGTCTGAAAATGAATATCCAGCAAAGCCTACTGTTGATTTGTTGACACTATCCTATGCAATTCAAAGACCAAATCAATGTCATTTGATACAAAACAATCACTGATTATTACTATTTTTATTCATTATTTTTGCCTGAAACCTTTTGTGTTCCTGTGGAGTTTCCTGTGGATATACTTACTGAAACTTGATTCCAGGACTTCTGATGTAACGAAATCTTACACCTCCTTCTGATCAATTTTTGCACCTATTGTGGGGACCCAGAATGCGCTGGCAGGATCTGCAGAGTGCTGCAGAGAGCAGCCCTTCAGAAAGGTCTCAGCAGGAGAGATGCTCAGAGAAGAACCATCTGAAATTCAGCAAGGCATGTACAGGGTCCTGCACCTGGGGAAGAGTAACCCCATGTACCAGCACAGGCTGGGGGCTGACCTGCTGGGGAGCAGCTCTGTAGGAAGGACTGCAGGGGCTCCTGGTGGACACCAAGTGTCCATGAGCCAGCAGTGCCCTTGTGGCCAGGAGGGCCAGTGGTACCCTGGGGTGCATTAGGGAGAGCATTGCCAGCAGGCTGAGGGAGGTGATCCTGCCCCTCTACTCAGCCCTGGTGAAGCTCATCTGGAGTTCTGTGTCCAGTTCTGGGCTCCTCAGTACAAGAGAGACATGGAGCTCCTGGAACAGGTGCAAAGGAGGGAGACAAAGATGATTAAGGGAAAGGAGCATGACTCTTTTGGGGATAGACTGAGAGCTGGACCTGTTTAACCTCAAGAAGAGGCTACCAAGAAGAGACCTCATCAATTTCTATCAGTAGCTGAAGGGACAGTGGAGCAGGAGGATGGACCCAGTAGTGCCAAGCAATAGGACAAGAGACAATGGGCAGAAACTGATGCCCAGGAAGTTGCAGCTGGATATGAGGAAGAAATTCTTTACTGTGCAGGTGACTGCACTCTGGAACAAGTTGCCCAGAGAGATGGAGTGTCCCTCATCGGAGGTTTTCAAGAACCATCGAGATACAATCCTGTACAATTATTTCTGAAAGTGAATAGTTTAACAGTTGCACTGTGTTCTTCCTCTATCAGGATTTGTGCTCTTCAGCAGGCAGAGGTGGAATGTTTGGATTGATCCGAATTACAGTTTCTGGTTCTGATTTATATTTTAAAAGATTTTTTTTTTCCTCAGATGGAGCTCCACTTTTTAATTTAGATATTGGTTGCTGAATCTTCATTCAATAAATTAATATGTGTTAAGCTGTTCAGAAGTGGGATATTCATTCACAAGAAGCCTCTTTTATGGTCTCCTGAAGATAGTGAGAAACCTGAGACTGCTTTAAAAAGTAGACAAAAAGGTAGTCTTCAGATCCTTCAATGAGATTTTGAAAGAGAGTTTCTGTGACCTTTTGTCTTTGTTTTTGCAGTCAAAATTATGGTTCTAAACTACTTAAAGAGATGAAACTCTTGCTGATGCTAAATCACTGTATGACCCATATTAATATAGTCAACCAATGAAATCTGAGTGATCTGCCCTGCAGATCTCTGTTGATGTGCAAAACTAACTTCTTTATTATAATGATTTAAGATTCACTATTCCCAAATCTAGTGTGATAATCTTTAGAAATTTTAATATTATGTGAATATTTCTATAAACTGCGGAGATTTTCCATTCATATCTTATTTTTAAAGCAGGCGGATTTCTGTCAAGCACAAAGGTGTAGTGGAAGCAAAACCACATAAATGTCCAGGCTTGAAGAAATTGTTAAAAACTCTTCCTGGGACACTCCCAACCCTACAGTGTGAACAAATCTGCCAGCAACAGGTACAGTGCTGCTCTTCTAGAGGCTTCTGTCTAGCAGATCAGGTTGCCAGCTGGAAAGATATTGTGGGAAACCCCTGGTGAGCAAGTGCAGTATTTTATAATTTCCTTCCAGCTGGCAGACTGCCTAGGATGGTATTTCTGTGCACTCTTCAAAACACTTTAGGAAGTTTATTAAGATTGCAGGCAGCAACCATGACAACTGGTAGGAACTACGTTTCTCAAGTGCACTAGAAAAGCATATATACAAATAAATGCATATTGTGGGAATATCCAGGTCAGTACAATTCTCAGTTGTAATTTCAATATGTATTGAATAAAATGGTAGCTGGCAGCTGAGCATTACAGCTTAATCCAGGTGAGAGGGCTAGTGGAGCAAAGCTTTACAGTAACATTTTTGTACCTGTTTGTTGTGTATCAGGTGATATGTTTTGTGGTGCTGGGTCATCTCCTCATGTTCCTAGTCACACCTGTGAACCTGCACGAGGGTCAGTTCACACTTAACAGTTACAAATGTTAGCAATGAGCTGCTTTAGCATATGATTAATTCTCTATTTACTAAAGACTAAAAGCTCAGAGAAACCAGGTCTCTTGATGGATCTTGTGATCAGCAGCCTGCCCTGTGTGCTGCAGTCAGATCCTGTAGAGCTCTGCCCTCCTTGGGAGAGCAGTGCCTGTGCTGTGGCCACCTTTTGTTCATGGCTCATACTCTCCACACGTAATGTGAGGAAAAACTAAGTAGACCACAAAAGCAAACTCAAATAATGACTGAAATAAATTAGTTGAAAATGAAAGTATTGGTGAAGCCAAAGCAAAATTAAAAAACAAAACAAAAAAAGAACAAAAGGAAAAGTGGGAATAAAGAGTAATATTTACATTAAAAAGTCTATAGCAAAAAACAAATGAAACAAAAATCAACCAAATGCAGGCAAGGGAAATTGAAATGAAAAGGTCTAACTTAAGCACGTAAAAACAGAAAAAATAATGTTCTCACATAAATCAAAACTTTCAAGTTAATAGTTTATATAATTTTTCTTCCAGTGATTTTAACACTGGATTTTATCACAATTTTAAAATCTAGTCTATTGAAAAAATTCTGGTTTGAGTAGACAGAAGCCTGGACAATGCTGGTTACATACAAAAAATATTGATTAATTTGAGGTAATGTGATTTTGATCCCATTATTAAGAAGATGACCAACTTATTATAGAATTGAGTTTTCACTTTTATGTTTTTGTATAATAGTTGTAGCACACTGTAGTACACTAGTAAATAACTAATCCTTATACAAGGAGTGAAGAATTTGTTCCAAGGTATTACCTCACTACATTATAAAAAAACCAAAAAAACCCCTATCATTTGGTTTACTGATGATATAAAGAAGAGGGGAGAACAGAAAGTGGGATTTTAGCTGTAGTCAGATATAACTAGACTGATAAATTCTTGGACTACTGATATTCTACTTTAGACTCAGATTAAGTACAAAACAACATCAGCACTTTCTCAGATTCATTCACTGCCTTATATATCCTTGGAAACAAGGGTACATTTCTCTGCCATAGTCATACTCTGATTGTTAGCACAAGACCAAATGCAAATATTTTATCTTGTTTGGAAAGTTAAGGCTGAATACTTACCTTTTCTTCTCAAAAAGCCATTTCTGCCTGTATAGATTTCTTCTGGACTCCTTAGAATCTGTCACCTCTTAGAGCAGGGAAAAGGGTCTCTGTGTAAGGATACTTAAGCTTCAAGAATTTCATAGTAGAAACACCAAATCATTCAAATCTATTTTAAAGATATTTCTTCAAAGAAAACAAGTGTTCCATTTTCCCCTTTAGTCTTATTGCAGGAAAAACTATTACAGAATACTATGAAAGTGAATTTCTGCCCCATGAGAGATGGCTGAAAATTGAAAAGGGAATTGTTTTTAAGACTTATTAAGAACACAGTTTGATACCTGTTTCCTGCAAATAATTTTTAAAAAAAAGGAAAACCCAAAATGTTTTGATAACACCAAAACTATTTGGAGTCTGGCTTAGAATATGGTTGTATTCCAATTAATGACAATTGTTAACACTATAGAGTAAGCAGTGATAAAAGCAAGTGAACTAAAACACAGAGGAAATTACTTCTGTTTAAAAAATCCACAGAAATCAGTAAAGCGATAAAAGAGCAATGAAGTCTAACAAGTAAAATGTTAACAGTAGCCAGCAGATTGCACAGGGCAATAGTTTCTAACCTTTTCCTGGGTTGTTGGCTAAAGCCTACAGAAAACATTTTGTTCTTAGGTATGTCTCTGTAACTCATTGGCTTCTGTCTCTGAGTGTTTCAGTTGCATCAGCATTTCTTATAATGATCTTGCAGTCTTGTTGCAACTGAAGCAAATATCACTTGGGCCCAGGTTAAAAATTTATTTTTCTTCTGTACTCATTTAAAACATTGTAAAATGGGTTAAAAATATTTACTCTGACATGTTGGACAATGATGAGGTAGGTCTCTTGCATTTGCTAGAATCAAGGAAGAGGAGGGAAAGGGAAAAATTATATAAACTATTATATAAACAAGCATTTCAGAAAGGTTTTTTATTTTTTTAGTAGATTTTTAAAAGCCATGAAAAGAATAATTTTTCCTCTACTTATTTATGAACAGTAATCAAGTTTTATGGAAGTTTTTCTAGCCTTAGTATACTAATACTGAACTTCTGCTTATAGCTATCTGATAAAACCACTTGTGGTTCTAAATTAAAATAAGAACATCCCTCCAGGCAGTAAGAACATGTGTAGGGAGAACCACTTATTGAAAAACATTTCCTTTGTAGTCTTGCATAAAAGTTTTATTTTATATCAGGATTTCTACAATAAAGTTATGCTTTGTTATGAAGAAAAGAAACAGATGATGACTAACTTAAAGTGAAAAAAAAGAATTGAAATTACCAACGTAGAGTTTTAAGTAACCCATTAAAAATGGTATAAAAGGATTTTTAGAATTCTGAAAAATGTGGGGAGGATTTTAACATTTCTATATTCCTTATTTGTGGGTAAATATTCTGTATCTTGAACAGATGGAGGAGTCATGCAGTAGCTGAATTACTCATGCAAGGCCATGTAAGGAAAGTATGATTAAGCAAGGAAAGGATACAGATATTTTGTAATCTAGGCAATAAACAACCTTCCTGCTTGCTGAAAATGAAGTGAGCTCTATCCAGCTTTTTGTTGTTTCTTTAGACTTTTCCTTTCCTCAAGTTTCTCCTACATATCTGATTGGGACCTCAATAAAAGTAATTCTGTGAATGCAAGAAAAATTCCAGAAGGGAATTATATGGAATATATTCCTCTTAGCAAATTTTGAAATTAATACCATGCCCCTTATGTGAGTCAGGACCCTTCTCAGTGCTGGCAGAACTCTGTTTTTGCATGCTGTAGTGCCATTGAAGCAATTGAGAGTTAGCATTTTAAATTTCATCTCAGGAACTCACACTCTGGGACTTTGGTACCCAAACAAACACTTAGGCAACATTTGATGACAGTTTCCAGTCCTTCTTGATATGTTTGCAATTATAGTCAAGCCAATATTCAATATTAGGTGCTGGAATATGCCACAATAATATCTTCATTGTGCTCCAAAATGTCATAGTGAGTAAAGTCTTTTGCAAATGAGAATGATTCTGTCATGATTTTTCCCTATTTTTATTTTCTATGTAATAAATTACAACAGTACCAGATTATCTGCTCAGCAAAAAATTGCATATGGTTTGTAGTAGAATATCAGATCACTATATATGTCTGGAGAAGATGCCTTAAAGTTTGGTAAGTATCATTACAGCAGCTTGAAGATTGTCATAATTGACAACATATTTCACACTCTTTATGGTAATATTTTAGAGAATTTAATATATTAAGGGCCAGATATCATCACTGATTCAAAGAAAAAAGATACCTACAGGTAGTTCTTCAGTACAAGAAATATTTCTGTCTCTTGGCAGGATTTTATGCAGTAAGCTACTGCAACAGCAGGGTTCCCTTTGCAGCTCCTGTGATCGTGTTTACTTGTTATCAGGTAGCAATTGCTGATAATGGACTCCTACATAGGCTCTGGGGTGAGATACAGTCCTCTTTAACTAACCCCATGCCTGAAGAAACAAGTAATTGCTGAGGCACATCACCCATGTACCTCTCTGATCATATGCTTATTAATCACCTAGCTAGTTTTCTGTCCAGTCAGGTACACGGCAAGATCCTACATTTCTCCGATTTTTGCTGCTCTTTACAGAACAATTAACCTAAATTGTTAAAATCTACATGGGAAACAATTATTATATCAACAGAGGAGATAATTAACAAGCTTAGCTGAAGCAAAGGCTCTGTGTACTGAAGGAAAAGGCTTTGTGTAAAGGTATGTAGGGTTAAAAACCTGCAGTTAAAACAGACTTAAGTGATATGATTAATTTAGAGAAAATTTACAAGTCTCAATAATAAGGAAATGTAACTGTAAAAGCAAATCCTTTTTTCTCTGCAGTCTGTGAAACAGCAAGCTGGCAAAATTCAGTGAAACATTTAAAGCAATGTTAGCAAAAATGTCATTAAAAAAAAGTTGTAAGAAACATGTCTAGCTGCCTACAAGACAAGAAAAACTGAAAAAAAATAGATTGATGTGTGTACTGGCACAGAGACTAGGCAGCATGACAGACTCCATACATAGTTAATACACCTACACGAAGAACAGATGTTCTGTCAGTAGAGTGCACAGCAGGCCGTGAGCAAAGGGTAAACCAAAAGTTTGTTCTCACCAATCCATAGCCTTGGGACCATTCCAGCAATCTGAATTCCCCTGTGAGAATTCCTAATCAGAGGTTCCTGAGACATAATGGTAAAACTGGAGCTCATTTCCAGAGAATCACTTCTACCTTCTCCCAAACTGCTTATATACACAGATCAAAACCCTCAACAATCAAAGGGTCATAGAAGGGTTTGGGCTTCAAGGGACCCTAAACATTTTATTTCTCCAACCCCCCTGCCATGAGCAGGGAACTTTTCACTAGAGTAGGATGTTCAAAGCTCCATCCATCCTGGTCTTAAACACTTGCAGGGATGGGAAGGCCACAGCCTCTCTGGGCAACCTGTGCCTTGCCACCCTCACAGCAAAGAACGTCTTCCTAATATCTAATCTAATCCCGCCACCTTTCAGTTTAAGGCCATTCTTTCTTGTCCTATCTCTACATGCCCTTGACAAAAGCCCCTCTCCAGACTTCTCGTGGGTCCCCTTTAGGTACTATAGGCTGCTGTAATATTTCCCTGGAGCCTCCTCTCTAGGCTGAACCCTAATTCTCTCAGCTGGTCTGCATAGGAGAGGTGCTCCAGCCTTCTGACCGACTTGGTGTCTCTCTTCTGGACTTGTTTCAACAAATACAGCTTTTTTCTTGTGCTGCAGGCCCCTGACTTGGATGCAGTACCCCAGCTGGGAAGTCATACCATGCCTATTAATCAGTTAAATCCAACTTTCTGCATTGAGGAATAATGCAATATATTTTTGGAAAAAAGACATACCCAGCCTTCTGATACTTAAAATTATCAAGAAAAGGACTAACATTTCACATTAAAAAACTTTAAAACTTTTTAAATGCCATAAACGTATATTAAGCATATTTGTATACGTAGTAGTCATGGCATATGGAGTAGTGTAAGTAGTGAAGCATTTTAATGATTCTGCATGACACTCTAAAAATATTTCTTCTAGATTGTGACATGAAGTTGCATCGACAGGAGTTTGGTGAGACTTACTACAGGAGATAATGAATGGTGTGCTTCAGAGTAAATAAATGGTAGCTTTTTCAAAAGGATTTTCATACACGCAGATTTATGTTCTTGAGAACATATAATGTCTGTCTATGCCCAATTACATAAATAATTCCATCTTTTAGGTCTTGTAACAGATGGCTTCTGTTCTAAATCTGCAAAATGTACATGTCAGCCTGAAACTTGAGTTGATCCCACTCCTCGTCCCTAGGTTTACAATCTCTTCACCTGTGTAATTGTTAGAGAAAAAAAAATTGTTGCAAGGAATAGTTTTCCTAAGGAAAATGACAATACCACAAGCTTCAAACTCTCCTCATCTTCATGACTGTTAAACATTTAAACATATTTTCCTAATCTTTTTTGTACTGTGATCTGTGTTGAGGATAGAACTTGAACAATATTCTGGAAATAATACAATTCAATGTGTTCTAACTAACTGCAGTTACATTTATGTTGCTCTAACAAAACTTCACATGAAGGGTTTTTTTTGTTGTTGGCTGTTTTTTTTTCATTAGATGAGCGATCAAATGATAATTTGATTCTTTTTACAACTATGACTGGGCTGTAGAAATGTTGACATTTGAAGACTATTAAGGACTTTTTGAGCCTAGATTTTATTTTTAAAGTACACCAAAGGTAATTACCAGAGCTGAGTGTTTCAATCTTAACCTCATAAAGACCTTTCTTCACATTTACGTGTAGAAATAAATTTAATTTAGTCTTATAAATAGGAAAAGATTTTTGGAAAGGCAGGGGAATTTTTAGAAGTTTTAGGTTAGTTAGATTCAACTACTCATGCAAAGCATGTACTGAAGCACTTTGAAAGTTATTCCTAGTAATAGGGACATTCTGCTATTATCTTATTAATGTTTCTGTGCTTTTTGAATTCTGTATTTAGGCCCGAACTTTCCTCTTTCCTTTTCATTCCTGCTTTGTACCTTTTTTTAATGGAATAAGATTTATGAGAGCTGAGAAATTAAACAATCTGTAACATTAGTATAATCATGAGCAAGAAAGATTATGGTTTACTAGAATCTGAACTACTAAATGAAATGAATAAACAAATATTTTTAGGCTAATCTTTAAAATCATACTTGACCAATTTCACATATATGATTCTGTATTCAATTTCTTAAGTATAATTTTAAAGTAACTATCTACACTGATTCTGAATGGCTGAACATATCAGAATTTGGTATCTGACTTTGATTATTACCATCACTAATGACTAAAGGAAGGAAGTTGAAACAGTCTGTAACTTGCTTTACTGGTTCAGACCTCCTTTGTGTTTCTTTGTTCTTGGAGGTATTTTTGTACGTATTTACAACTAATTGTTCAGTATCTCATGTACTAGATAAACATTTCTATAAAAAGAAACACAGAACAAATACCTGATTAGTAGTTAGGCCACAACTAAGCTAGATGGTAAAGTCACCTAAGTTATACTGTATATTTTTCTGAGCATCAAGTAAAAATAGCTTATATTTTTTTAGATACATTATACTGAATGTTTAAAATGGATTTTTTAAAATTACAATTCATTATTCTGGGTACTTATCAGCAATAGCGCTTCACCAGCTAAAACCTTAAGGTACTTAATTGTAGTCTGGATAAAACCATCAATGCCTACACTGACTTTTATGTAATACAACTGTTTTCCATGAGCTTTACATTGTGCACTTGTGTCTATTAAAGCATGAGGTGTTCTGATGCATTTAACACATTAAAGCTTGACATACTTCAGAATTATTTAGAGATAATGCATATTTGTTCTTTCAAAAATTTACCAGGCAAAAATAACAATTACAAAATGAATTGAAATGTGAAGAATACTTCTATTACATTTTTTAGCTAAAATTTAAAAAAATACACTAAAATATTTAAAATCAAGGGAGATTTTATAATTTTACATTAAAATTTCAGTATTTTATTTATTGATTCTTGAAAATATAGCACTCTTTCAATAACAATTTGAAATTGAGTCAACTCCTTTGATAGTGGTGCACACAAAAATTTTTATTTCAACTTTGTTAACTTTTTAACTTATTGTTCAGTCTATAAATAGAACTCTTTAAAATCAGCTTCTCTCTCCCTTTGAGAAGATCTTTATAAGTGAAAGCAATTTGCCTACTTTGCTTTTTTACCATAAAACCACCAAATGATAATGGAGATAGACACCTGCCTCCAGAAATAAAAAAAAAAATGAAAAAAAAACCAGAAAAAAGGGCATTCAACTCCCAAAATTACTTTTTTTAATGTAACCAAAAGCTTTCTTGGACATGTTTTGAACAAAAGCAAACTTCTGTAATATATGTTGTAAAATGACTGTATTTATTGATATGGTAGATATCTAATAGATCTAAGGTTAAAATGAGTAAATGCTTACCACTAAACTGTTTTCATTAATTCTTTTTAGACTTTGTTTATGACTGCATCATGCACTTTATTTGTATTGCAAGAGCACTGTGATAATGCAGCTGTTATCCAGGTACATATCCTTTTCTTTTTGGACAATGTATCCTTTACTGTCACAATGACCTGGTATCTGGGTAGAATAAGAAGGTGTCTCAAATGAAGTAAAAGCCAAATGTGAGGAAAGAAAGATAAAAAGAGGATTCATTTTCAGAAATTGGTCAATACCACTTCACTATTGATCTAGGACATCTAATCACAGATCATTAAGCCAGTGAAGCACCTCATGGTCACTCTTGTCTATTTCCTTATTCACCTGCAATTCTCTTTTGTATTAAGGAATTTAAAAGGGAAATATGAAAAGGTAATAGTACAAGACAACAGATAATGGGCTTAATCAGAGCAGAAACTGAATGTCTGAGAAGCTGAGGAGCTTTTTAGCTATGAGGTACCAGCAGGTGACTGACAGCAAGCCAGGGCTTGTCCCTATAAATTTGGAGATTCATACAGAAGCACAATGCTTAAACTTTGCCTTTTCCAGATGTGTTTGCTAGTTTGGGTGGAGTTGATGTTGGGTGTGAATTGTATAGTTTTTTAACAAATATGAGAGGGTTTATTTGACTATCATATTTAGTGAAGCAGCAGTTAAATTGGACAACAGGAGAAATGTGCTGATTTTCCAAAAGACTGTAGACACAATCATCTCTTCTTTAATTCTTTTCAGCTTCCCAGAAAAATGCTGTGACACAGAAATTCTATTGCAGCTAAGAAGTGGGCTTTCTCTAATTTTGTATACAGATGGTGTTAACACAAGCTCTCCAGCATGTTTTTAAATGGTCTTTAAGATGATCTGTGTTCTCTGAGAAAATAAGGATTTCACCCAACCTTACTATAATATAAAGAGATAAATCCAATATCCCAGTAAAAAAGGGATAATCACTTGATTAATTTTACCAAGCTTTACACTTGCACCCAAAGTCTAATTTGCAAAGATGTTCTGTGCTCTCCTTTTTGTCAAAGACATTCCATTAATATCAATGTTCCAAATTCCATATTAATTGTCTAAGATCCTAACTGTTGACATTTTCTATTTTCTGGAGTTTTTGGGTCTTCTGCTCTAAGAATTTACTGAACCAGTGCCATTCCTCCTGAAACAGCGAGGCAGGGAAGGAGAAAAATAAATAGATGGCAATACTAATAAAATTATCATCTGTTTCAACTTTCACTTGAGTTAGCATCAAGTATAATGCATAAGGCAAAATTTAAATAGAAATCATAGTCAAAGTATAAGCAGAAGGTTTTACCAGAAAGAAACAGCATTTAGTAAGACAATTTCAAAGTACTAGGAGACTATGTTAAACTAACAAGACCAGGGTATGTTCAGTGCATTAAAAACTTATACAAACATGGAAGTAGTTGTATTGAACAGGATATAATGTCTGGATTGCTGTAGGCTGGGCCTAGAAATTATGTCATTTGAGCCTTTAATAAATATATGAAATCTCTGAATCTTATTTGGTAGGATGTGGTAAGATTCCATTATTTGGCAGGATGATCAAGTCATTAAGTTTCATCATCAGGCACAAGGATTAGAAGAGGATACTGGTGTAGGACTCAACAATCTGATGTAGCATTTGAGAAAGAAGCAAAGGTATGTTAGGAATAAAAAGAGGAGTTTAAAAAGAAACTTAAATGGTAAGTCAACTTAGGAAATTTCTTCTTTTAGTGCTATATCAATGAGTGGTGATGTGCAAAAAATTATGTTATTAGTAGGATAGTAAAGTCATAATTAAACAAGAGATTCCTTTTTTATTTTGTTATCTGAAATTAGTTCTTGTAGACCTCCACTAAAAAAGTATGAACAATTCATTTTTCCAAAGTTTTTGCTAGTCTAGCTTTGAATTATTGCTATGTGACTGACTATATTTACTACATTTAAAGCTATCTAAAGTTCCCAAAGTATTTTACTACACTTGTTTCCTTTAGTATTACATATGTAGTAATCTTTTACTGGTCTTGCAGTATGGCTTGGCTTGTGAATTAGCATTCATAAAATATGAGACTGTTTGTCTAATCCTTTTATTTTAAAAAAATAATCTCATTGGTGGTTGAGGCAAATTGTGGGCATGGTATGCTGTCTGATAGCTCATTTTCAGGTAATACGGTAGCCGATGGATTTATGGGATTCCAACATATTTAAGAGAACTGTTATGACCCCTGAAGGCAAGGGCAACTCAGGTTCTTTTTAATAGAGCCCTTGGGGCAGATTAGAGTGAAATGACAGTGAATCACTGGCGTTTGTAACTAAACATATAAATGCAGGATTTATTTTAGAACAATTTATTTGCAATGGAAAAGAGCTAAGTAGCTGTTTTGGGTATTATCTCTAGTATTATGACAAAATAAAAGCTTAAAAATAACACTTAAGAAAATGTATTAGGAAGAGAAATAAAAACAAGCTATAAAAGTAGATTGTGGAAAGATGTCACCACCTGTGGATTCAGTGACAAGACTTGATTGTTGCTATTTCGATGTCTGTTGGTCAAAGTGACGGTCACAGTCTTGATCTGCTGGGGTGAGGGAGGCCCCTGAGACATAAAATTCAAAGGCTTAATATACATTTAGTTTGGGTGGAATACCCTTGTACTTCCTCTTGAGGAGGGGAAGTTTCACACTGTCTGTTGCTACACTGGAGATCATACAGAGTCTTCAGGTGGAAGGCCCCAGAAATTAGTCAGGGGGCACTCTGGGGGTCTTTGATGGTGTGTGACACCTAAGACATGACAGCTGCCTCTCAAGTCAGCATGGTGGAGCCAGTTATACCCCATCAGAAGGAACAAATATCTTCTTCATGGGAATGTCCTGTGTGAATATGAACACACCAATAACTTCCCTGGGGGAAAGTGTTACAACTGAACCACTTGTGTAAGGGAGGACATTGGCATAATAAAAAGAACTTTTGCTCGTCCGCAGGATCTGCTTCTTACAGCCTTCTCTTCCATCTGGGTCAAAACCCAGCTTGTATTTTCCAGGCGTGGGGATGCACCCTCTCTGCCTTATGTAGATAGAGGTTTTGCCACCAGACAAAAACTCTCTTTGCAAAAGACTCCCCTTTGGTTGGGGGTGTCTGTGCAAACCTGGCCTCAGTGAAATATTTGCTGCTTTTACAAATGACCAATTGCGTGAGTCATTAATCTTCAACATTTCAGTCTCTCACACACACCTTTTCTGGCAAAGTCTTTTGAATTATGTATTTTTAATTCATGGAATCAGAGAATGGTTTGGATTGGAAGGGACCATAAAGATCATCTAGATCCAAGCCCCCTGCCACAAGCAGAAACACTTTCCAGTAGACCAAGCTGCTCATACCCTCATCCAACCTGGCCTTGAATGCTTTCAGGGATGGGGCATCCACAACTTCACTGGGAAACCTGTTCCCATGACTCACCACCCGCAGTATAAGGAACTTTTTTTTAACATCTAACCTAAACCTACTCTCACCAATTCCTTGCTTGCAAAACTTGTGCTGGCATATAAGATATTTTGAGGGTTTTTTTGATTATGTATTTAATATTATTTGGAAAAGTTTAATACTTCAGCCCTTTTTTCAGATGAAGAACTAAATGTCATTTGTAAAATACTAACATAAGTTTGTTTTGAAGTATTCATTAGTGCATGAAGTGAAAATTCTCAGTCCAATAAACAGTCTTTCTTTTTTTCTAAAACTTAGGTTATGGGAGCCAAGCTGATGCACTAAGCCTGAGGTCGAAGGAAAGAATGCTAGCCTTGAATGCATTATTTGCTTCTATGTCTATATTTCTTTATATTATTCTTAAAAGTGATGTTATTTTAAGTTCTTACCATGGCAAAGTTCTTCCATGAAGAAATTAATATAATAATAAGATTTTAAAGAAAAATTAGTCATCTGAAAATGTTATACTGAAAAATATAGATAAAATGAAATATCCTATATTGATTACAATGAAACTTTAAGTTAATAGGACAAAATTGCTAAGCAGAGGCACATGAACTAAAGTATAGAAATGGAAGGAACTACATCAGTTTAATAATCAGATCATGTTTATGTAACTATGAAAGGATACATTCAAATAAGCAATCTGATGACAATATATTGGTGTTAATTTTTGGAATATATCTTTTCAAAAGCAGTTTGCCTCCCATCTTTCCTTTTAATCAAAATTGTCTTAGAGCCAATGGGTTTTATCACTGAAGTAAATACTTAATTAGACCAAAACTGAGCACTTCTGGAAAATCTTGCCCTAACATTTACATAATTAAATTACCATATAAATGACTGCATTGTAGGATAAAAGCAATTTTACATTACAATTGTAATTGCATGGTTTTGTTTTCTTTCATGTTGCTACGTCTTAAGTACTTGGTACAATTAATAGTAGTTAAATATTTATGATTTTTCTAATGCATTATGTTTCAAGAATGCATCTACCGAATATTAAAATTAGATATTCCTAAAAACCTGATATTTTGTTAAATACTAAACCTTTTTTTCCTCTTAAAATCATATTTTAATCTTAAATCTATCAAATATTTTATTGAAATTGTCTATGAAAGACACAGAACAAATAAAGACTAATCAATTGGTCATATTTATTAAATGTTTGACAGTGGTTGCTGAGTGCCTAAATTTTAATTAACTGCACATGTTCTCAAAGCTTTGCTATGTTTTTTTTTTTTCTCACTCAAGAGCTATTCTGTGATAGAGTAGGTTGTTTGTAATATCTAATTGAGAAATGCTGAATTCAAGCTGTGTGTAGGTGATACATGAATTTTTCACCCCTGCTGACAGCCACATTGACTTCTGTGTAATTCTTTAAACTGATTCAATCAAACTCATGCTGTTTATGCTTTTAATTGATTGAATTAAAACATCATTTTAAACACTTAATCATTCCATTAGGCAAGATTGTGTTTGCCTAGTCTGTGCACAATCCAGCACAAAATAAGCACAGATTTCTTATTCACAAGGCATGAGAAAACTCATTCCTTGGTGTCTCAGTCTCCCTGCTTTGGTAGCCTCATGAAAGCATTTTGCAGAGGAGACTGAGGAGGTACTCTAGTAATAATGAACCTATGAATGACTATGAGGATTATTCTGTTTTGGAAAACCAGATGTGAGCATTGACTTATCATCTCAGAATGAACTGGTGAATAAACCTTAAACTCTGCTGCTTCCAAAATGGATTCATAACAGGAATTTCCAGTCCTTAGAGTTTTCCAGTGGAAGCCTTTGGAAGAGTGTTGTCAGCCTGGAACATATGATATTTTCACAAAATTTAATCTTTAAGAGTTTTCTTAACAGAGTAAGAAGTACAGGCACATTCTGAAGCTTGAAAACCTAGGTAGCAACCTTTTGAGAGTAGTAACAACAAGAAATGTCTGAACCACAGATGAATACTACTGAGAAAGAAAATTCTCTGACAAATTTCAGTTGCTTTCACAATTCCTGACTAGAATTTATGGCAAACTATGATTTTTTTCAGCCGATATTTCTGATTAGATTTACTGTCAGTAATATATTTATCAATAAGGGAAAAGTAGACTTTTAATTCTCTTATTCCATTTATTTTGACTCTTACTATTTGCTTTCTTCCACCTATTTTTTTTTTATCCATAGCTTTTTATTAAAGCTGAGTTTTTGCCATTTTATTTTAATAATGCTTATGGTTTTATAGTGCTAAACTTTGCATATTTCCGTATAGTACAGTATCCATATAGTATAGCATCCTTTTCATTTCTCTAAGGTAGTTCCATAAACATATTTTAAGATATTGACCATGTAAGTGGTGATAAAAATATTTTTATAAGCTGTTGAGATATATGACCAAAAAAAAAAAATTGTGGGAGGCAATGAAGAAACCACATACATGATCACCCTAAATTTTCTCTTAATTACTTATGAATGCTGCTTATATTAAAAATTCTCAGAAGCTTAAAATATCTCCCATGCAGAAATGAGAGTTTTGAATACGAAATTATTCTGGTTTTATCTAAACATGGGTACTATTTATTTTGTATTAAAATTTTATTGGTTTAGAAGAGGCATTATTTTGTTCTGAAATGGTAAGGAACTTTTACAATATCTTTGGCCTAAAGAGTCACTGTCTCATGGTTTCTATGCTTAATGCCTCTCAATGATATTAAAGGTGCATCTCTAAAATGTTAATTTATTTATTTCTAGTTTCACTCCTGAAATCACAACCTGAGCTGTTGAGCTCAAGCTGTGTTTTTCTCTTTCTATCTGTCATCTCTGCTAATAAGGATTTGTGTGCCAAATTAGGCCCTTGGTTACAGATTAAATTCCATTACATTCGTATTATGTCTTCAGTGATAACTCCTTAATTTTATAACCTTCATTTTGGTGGTACACCTGTAACTAAATAAATGTTAATCCTGATTCAAAGGTTATTAGAAACAATATGTCTTTATACTGACTTTAATAAGCTTTAAATAAGGCCTTTATTTAGCAACTCTGTTAATGACATGCAAGAAGGATTAATAGTCATCTTCTTAGCTATGTCTGTTAGTAGCAACAATCAAAAGTATTACTTCTTTAAGAGGGCAAACTTTAAAGGACTCCCTGCATTTAGAAATGAAAAAAATAAATTTACCCTTAAGATCCATATAGTTAGTGTTAGCCAAAAAAAACCACTACTTTTAAGTAATCATGTAGTAAAATTTTATCTTAGGTTTAAATAGAAAATTTCTTCATCATAGGAATATATGTCTTTGTTACTAACAAGAGAGTAAAATTTCACAAGGACATATTTCTGAAAGAAAACAATGGAGAAAATTATCTATCTGATAAATATAGAAAGTATATGAATGTTTAAATAAAATATGCATTTATTATAGGCACTGACATGTGAAAGTGTTTTTTTGGTATGAGCCCCCATAAATCTGTAATACGAACATGCTTTCTGGAATTACGGAAAAGAGTGACAAAAATTTTGAAGTGTGTTTAAGTTGGTTAGTAGCCTGTATGTACATAAAATTCTTTGGGATAATCCAGAATATTCCTAATTTGAATTTTATCTGACTTTGGATAAACAAATGTATTTTAAAAATAGAAGTTGGCTATGCATTATTGTAAAACTTCAGGTCAGGAGGAAAAAATGCTCTGTGAACTGCTTTTATTGTAAAAAACACTGTTGCTATGACTACTTGAGTAGCTCTTAAGGTAATGTCCTTTTTATTTAAAGTATTTTTAGTACTTTAGTTACCCTAACAACAGACTACACTTAAAATAGCAACTTCTAGCAAGTTAGTTCTTGTTTGCAAAGAAAGTCTCATCTTTGTCTTTCCTGATGAAGTTCTAGTCATTAAATGATGGAAAGGATAAAAGAAACTAAGCTTCAAAATCATTCAAAATCAAATTTCACTTATTGATGTTTCTTTAATAGCTTTAGTCCACACAGCATCAAATAATCTCTGTTGATAATCTCACTGGATTTTTTTTATGAGCAGATCAGAGGATCCAGATTGAAGAGTATTAAAAACATTTTTGGCTGTCAGAGCATAGTGATCTTGTATTTAAGTAGAAACATATTTTTAAAATAAGCTGTAATATTTTATATAGCCTCCCTTACTTCAGTTAATAATAGGGAATAATACATGGTCAGGCTCCATACCTGTAAGAAGAAATGTTTAATTTTTGTTACTAAACCCAATGTCTTTATCAGACATGAATGTCATTGAGTGCTAGAAGACTCATCCTTCTCAGTTACTATGCAAGGGTCAGTAGCACAACTTGAGTGTATATGAACTGTATTTGTCATTCTTTTCTGACACACTTTTCAATTTTACAGTGGTTTGTAGTACATTCACTCTGCTGAGTAGAAATAGTACGTCTCATTTTGATAAATTTTGCATAATTAATTTTTTTTTTATTTATTCCAGTGGTTTTTTTTTAAATTTTGGTGAACTGCTGTAAATATCCTCCATCTGCTCTAAAAAGAAACTGTTTCTCATCTTTGTTTAAAATTTTCCACCTGCTCCTTTCAGTTGATCCAGAGAATAGTCATCTATTCAATTTCTCCATGTCAGTCTTTATTTTAAAGATTTCTATCATGTTCATCTCTAGTTATGTCTTCTATGCTGAAGAATATTATTCTAGGAAATCTTTGGTGGTAATATGCACTAGATGTACAGACTGTTAGATGGATTTAAAACTGGGTAGTCTATCACTTTTAAAGGGTGGTGGTTTATGTCTTAATATCTGGTAGCTGATAAAAAGTGGAACTTCCCTGGAGCTCATATTGGTCAACACAAGCTTTATGAAGCTCATCAAGAACAATCATATAGATCAAAACAGTCTGGAAAAGGACTGAGTAAGAGCTTAGCAGAAAAGAATTGGCTAGATTAAAAAACAACCCCGTATGCAGTAACGTCAGATGTTCTGTAAACAAGAGGCTGCTAGAAGTCAAGCACAATAATAATACATCCATCACAACAGGGACCTGGCCAGTCTGAGCTCATGGCTGAGATGGTCCTTGTGCAGTCATTTCTAGGATAAAGAAGCACACAAAGAAGCAGTTCACAGTTACTGGATTCTCTGAGCTGCAGAAATAATGAGACCAAATTCCTCTGTAGAGTAGCAGATTATTGCCCATTGTTATACTTTCACAGTCTGTGGTTTGGAAAGTTGAGACTTTTCCTCTTTCTTCCTGTGGGAGGGTAAGGCAGCACAAGAACTGTCCAAAAGCAGACTACCAAAGCAGACAGGCCTTGCACATCCCTGGACCCATGGAGATGCCCAAAGCCAAGGGTTGAGGCTGCCTCTGGCTCTCCCCAGCCCGTCCTGCTTCCTGGCTGAAGGTGTCTCTCCTGCCACTCCCATGGAGAACCCCTGCCCTGTGGAGGAATGGTTACGTGACAGGGGCCATGTTCTGGACCAAGAATCGGGAGGATGCAGCCAATCTGGGTCCCTGCACCTGCAAAACCCTGTGTCCTTGAGCATAGCTGTGGTTCAATAACAAGTAGTGAGAGAGACATGAGAAAAGAAAGATGTAACCCCTAAGGTATGAGGAAGAGCTGATATCGTAGTATAGCCAATAGATTGCTTAGCTTGCAGAATATGTATGAGCTTATTACTTGTTGTGCATAAAAGTCTGATGCTCTCTTCAATAAACGAAGCTTGCTAAACACTCATATTGAGCGTCCAAGTTTCCCCACTGTGACACTGCCCTACCCTCAGTCTGGCAGATTTAAAAATATCCTATTTTAGAAGTTTTTGTTTGAGTCATATCTATGTTATAGTTGCTAATTTTCCTATCTCAATGAACTCTAGTCAGATGTGCACTCTATGTAAGTGAATAACTGAATGCAGGCACTGCTGACAGGTCATTTAAAATGCCATATTAAATAGACTAGGGTGCTGGTGAGGCCCTGGCAGCTAACCTAAAGAGTCTACAGTAAGGTAGCTTGAAGCTTCACAATTTCTTATCTGAAAATTAAATAACTAGAAAACCAATTTACCACTTGATCACAAACCCCTAAATTCTTAGTTTCTCATGAAATCAACTAAACCAAGAATTCTGACACATCGATAAACACAATATCTGTACATTTTCCATGACCATAGTGACATAGCTTATCACAAAATTTAAATATTAAATGTTAAATTTAATGTAGTCCATTATGCTGTATAACCAAGACAGAAAAATTGTAACATCAATCATGCAATTTCTATTTTTGGACATAGTAAAGGGTATGTATATACAAGATCTAAGGAAAAGTCAGCTGCAACATCTGAAAATAGGTATGTTTTCATAAGAGGGAAAAGAAAAAAAAGGAACAGCAAGTGGAAAAACACAGATAGAGGCTTATTGAAGTGTAAAAAAATATCATTGTAACATGAAAAAAATATGCTTCCTGTGTCAGTTAAATCACAGGTGTTGATAGATATTACATTCTTACAGGAACATTAAATGAGGAAACTTCCATCACAAAACTGCAGCCAACATTCTGTTCTTATTTTAAAACTACCATCTCGAACAATTCTAAAGAATAAATGACTTAAGCCTAATTATCATTATGCTTTATTAAGTGCTATATACAGCTGTCTATTATCAGCAAATATCAATTTCCTTTCCAGTCAACTGGACTGGTTATTCAATTTTGCCATAATGTCTCTGGTGGGAGCTGTTCCTGGAGCCACTGGGATGCTGGTGGCATTTATATTTTTATACAGCTTTTCCTAGTAGTTTGGTTTGTTTTTAATTACTCCTTCCTACTCCATGTAAGAACATCAATTTCCCTTCCTTCTGATAATATTTTCCTATTTTTAAGTGTCATTTCCATAATTGATACCTCAGTCCTAATTCCACTGTCCACGGTATGAATATTTTCTCTCTGTAACATGGAACTGTACATATCATAGAACTCTTCTTTAGACTGAGTATGACCATGTTTAAATTGGCACTTCCTACCTTTGCACAGGTTATGCTCATTTTATCTGCCTTACATCTTTCATCTTTCTGAGACTTCTGCTCAATTTATAGTTTTGCTTTCCTTGTTCAAATAACTAAGTGTATTGCTGCCTCCTTTATTCGGCCTACTAACAACCTTCCAATTTAGTATTATTCCAAATACCACCTAATTTAGGATTATAATCCCATTGTAGACAGAAAATTGTATGGTAACTAAAAACAATGGCACCCTTTGAAATAGGTACAGTAAAAAACAGATTTTAAAATACGAGAGGACAAAGAGATTACTAGGAAGAGACAGAAACATGACTATATTATTTTGGCAGATTATGTTTCGGGTTTTTTTAAGTTACAAGTGATTCACAGCCATCATGCACTTTAATGTGTGTGTTATTTGGAATGTTTCTAAATTCTTCTGGCACCTTTTCAACAAGGAAGGAGTTGATAAAGGAAAAAGAGCCAAAAGGAAATTAATGAACAGAGAATAAGAGAAAATTATCAGACCATTAACATGTAAACTTTGACATTTACTTGGGAAGATGAAAGTATGAATGGCTTATATTTCCAAAGTAATGTACATCACATGGAATTAAGAGGGATTTTCTGAGTTTAGGATTTTGGAAAGACTTTCATCTAAACCTTTGAAGCAGAAGGCTGCCCAGGACTTATGAAAACAACCAAATACACCAATATGCATATAAGAGAGGAGGTAACATGAAAGTAATTATAAAAATTATTGGTATTTGAAAATATTGGTGTTATCAAGGTTGCTGTGCATATTAGATATGCATGAACCAATAAGAAATACATAATCAGTTTATAAACATATCCATTACTAAATATTCCCAAGAGAAGCAAGAATCATTGAGAGATTTCTTTGTAGGAAAACTTGCATATTTTGTTTCCAGCAGAGAAAAAACCAAACACATCACACGGTTGCTAGTTTAATCTTCACTGCAGGTACACATCAACAGTTGCTTCAAAGAGGTTTAACATGCACCAAATTTCATTTTCCAGTAGGCAAATAGAAAGTCCTGTGTCAGTAAAACCAGCTTCATTGCTGCTTAACACAAGGGTGGTCTTCTCAAATATGTCAGTAGAGAGATTTAGAGATGTCTTGTGGTCCATTAAGCAGGTGTTAGATACAGAGATGGATTGTTATCCTGCAGGGCTGCCAAGTCACTAACATCTTTGTACTGAAGAGTCATTTAGCACAGATAGCTATCAGCAGGCTCTCTCAGACGAGAGTTATTGCAGGGGAGCAATAGAAAGGAAAACCATCTTTTGTAGAAATGGTTTTGCTCATGTAAAAATTAAGTACAAGATTTACATGAACATGGATTGTCTCAAGCATTCTTAAAAATGGGGTTTTTTGGTTACCAGCATCCATAACAGTTTGCATAAGATGGTAGTATGCTTATAGTATTTTAAAATGAGAACCCATGTCACAGTTAAAATGAAAAAATAATAATTTGTTTAATTCAAGACACTCAAAGGCACACTTATGAGCCGTTGGTTTTACCTCATTAAAGGTGTATTTAAATCTCAATGTGCACTTTAACCCTTATCAATATATTGGATTTGAAATTAAGTTCTGCGGTATATCAAAATTAGGCAAAAGAGGCATTCATCATTAAAAAAATATAATCAGTCTTGCAAGACTTGGATAACAATTTAAAGTCTTAAAAAAAGAAAGAAGAGGGGTGATTCACATACAGAAGATGGCATTTCCTTGAAATAGCTTCCTAAATTTTGGCAACTACAAGTTTAGCAGTTTTCAGAACTGAAGATTTTCATTAAGACCTTCTGATTTTATAGGTCTTGATGGAACTCTCTTACACATAAGTGTTTAATTGCCCTTAAAGATATTTGTACTGGAGGCCCCTACTGTATTCTAAACTCTGTGATGCAGTTTTCTAGAAGGTGAAAAAGTATTATTGTTTCATTTCAACCGTTTTATTATTACATTGATTGCTGCCTGCTTCTTAAGATGTGTAACAGGTGGGCTTTTGCTGTTCAGCCTTTTTATACCACACATGACATTTATAGATCTTTAATAAAGACTATTTTGACTATATCTGTTCCTGATAGTCTTGTTTACTATCCCCTAATATGTCATTATATTCTTTTTTTCATTCCCATTTCAAGAAATCTCAGAAATTGATTTCCACTTCAGTGATAATTCTGCCAATGTGTTCTGTATCTTTTCAGTTCATTTGAAAACAGGGCGACTAGGCTTGATCACAATATTGAAGATCCAGGTGCATCAAAGATTAACATAATGATATAATTATATTGGGTTGCTTTCTAACATTCTAGTACCGCTTCCAGCTGTCACAGGCAATTTTAGAACATGTTCATAAGTCTTTCTAAGGTTTGTTTCCTGACTTTTAATGACTAGGACTCATCATTATGCTTGCATAACTAGTACTGCTTTTCTAAATACTCTTTATGTTGTTTTTATTAATACTGAATTTCCCCTGTTATTTCATTATTCAATTATATTTCAAAGCCAGCATTACGCTGATTAACTTGAATAATTCGGTAGGAGCATTTAATTTTGTTAATTATATGCCCATTTCTTTTGTGAGATCATAATACCCGTACATTAGGGTCCATAGCACAGATGTATACTGTTGATCTTCTTCCATTAAAGAATTAATTACTCATTTCTATCTTTGTTTCTTACTTTCAAAACATATTAACCATGAATAGATCATGCCTCTTTACACCTGTTACTATGAAAGTTTGGTGAAGGTCAGTGTCAAAATTTATTTTTTAAATTCATGAGTGCAATTGCAGCATTATCATCTTCATCTGAATGCTTTTTGACAATTTCAAAGAACTTGAGTTTATGATGTATTATTTCCTTTATTTTCTGTATTAACATTAGTTCAGTATACAGTATATGTCTATAGGATGCAACTATATTAGTACTTTAGTTCAGGTCTGGATGTAGATTTCAGGTCCATCTCCTGTTTATCCCTATTTAGAATCAGAGAATTTTTAAGACTGGAAGGGACCTGAGGAGGTTATTGATCCAACTTCCTGCTGAAAACAACTTTATCTGTGATATTGGACTGGGTTACTCAGCACTGGATTCAGTCAGGTCTTGAAAACCTTCAAAGGCAGAGACATCACCGTGTCTTTGGACAACCTCTTCCAGTTCTTAATGGTGGAAAAGTTTTCCTTAACTTCAGATAGGGCTTCTGCTGTCTCAATTAATTCCTGTTGCTACTAATTCTCCCATCATGCACTACTGTGGGAAGTTTGAATCCATATTCTTAATATACTCTGCATAGGTATTGGGAGACTCTTTGATCTCTTTCTCTTCACATAAAGATCTGGACATTTGATCAGAGAAGTTGATTACACTGATGGTTCATCTCTAGTTGATCCATATGCACTGCTGCCAAGAACCTTTTCTCTTTCATGAGACAGTCACAAACATTTAAAATAAGTTTACTCTAAAATACATAATTTAGCCACTGAAACATAGTTTATTGTTCAGATGGTCAACTCTGATTGATATAAAGGAAGTCAAAACAAAGTCTGGACAGTCCCCCTAAATAATTGAAATAGATTTTTAGTGAAAATATAGACTTATTTTTTGCTACCTTTAAAATTCAGTCCTTCAAAGGTCTGTGCAAAATGTCCTATGTTATTTACAGAGCCCCAAACTTTAGGAAGAAAATATTCTGTGTTTATAAAAGGTGGACTAAAGAATTTTCCAAATCTTTACTATGGCTTCACAATCATATTAAGAATCCATATTCAGCTGAAATGACAGAAAACAAGTAATTTTTAATATTACTGGGACAAATTGACATCATATACCAAATGAGAAGAGTAACAGCAGAGAAGACATGCTTTCTTCAAACAGTGAAATACCACATCAGTAAGAATATATTCTAGTCCTGCTGCAGGCTGAATTTTAATGGATGCCCATGATATGCCGAGAGCTGTAAATATTTGTTCCTTATTTAATGCATTATTTCTACCTCCATCTGTTGTAAGTGGCATTTTATGGGAAGGAGTTCTTGAAAGAGGCAGTTTTACTGCTTATAGTGTGATGCAAACAGTATCACATTACATTCCAAATAGAATTAAAGACGTAAATACATGTTTGCATTTGTGCATAGCTGTCCAGTTACATATACTGTTACAGCAACCCTTCAACATGCTCACAATATAAATAACTATTAGGTCATTTGTATCCATACCACTTAAACAAGGTTTGACATCATCTGGATGGACTAAATGGACTAATGGACTAAAACATTATTTTATTAAGAATTATTTTGTATTGAAAAATATTCTTTTATTTAAGCAGTTTCCTGGAAAATAATTTTATTAATTAACCAGATTGCTTTTTTATTCTTTTCAGCTTTACACAGAGCATACGCATTTAATCTCAACCCTTACTCAGAAAAACACTCATTATATCATAAGTGTGCAGAGTGCATGTCTACTCATCTCCATTAAGCAGAACACTGTCATTCCCAACCTATTCATCACAGCCATTAATCATCTGTATGCAGAGAGTGAATTAGTAAAAGGTTTTTGCAGATTTGCAACTTAGTTCCAACTTAGGAAACATTCTGTGTGAAGCAGAGGAAGGATATAGGCAATTCTTATTACTGGAAAATAAACCACTGTAAAATACAATGTATTTTTTTATACAATCATCTCTAATTAGCAGACATGAACCAGTATTTTGGCTATAGGTATTCTGTAACCAGCAGTGGAAATTTCCAACAGACTAATCTTTATACCACATAAAAAATATATCTGAAAACAGATGTTGTTTATAAATCTTCATGTTAGGATTTATGAATAAAGTGCTGTGCCTGCAAAAAATCTCCCCCCACATTTCTTGGGAGTGCTAATTTCAGAAAGGTGATCAAAGATGATTATGGTCATTCTTGTACATTTAAACTTGAACCATTTAATGAGGTTTCTTTGTATTAAAAGAGGACCACAGAATAGAAACAAAGAGACAGATACAATCCAGACATATCTAGAAATCCCTTTACCTGTCAAAAGGAAAAAGAACCAGAAAGATAAGACAGAACACAGCAAATTCAAGTTATAGCTCACTCATAGGAATATACAGAACCTAAAGAAATAACTGAGAGTCAAGTCAAGAATTTCCAAGTAACATTTCTACTCCTTGAAATATCTTCAATATTATTTTCTGTTCAAATGCTAATTGTGAACACTAGTTGTACTTTCATAATACATTTTTGAAGAGAGCAAATGCCATTAATCCTGCTGGGGCTCAGTTATCACAAGTGATACAGATTCTAAAACTCATTTTAAAAAGTCAGGTCCCCTAGTACATCTCATTTAGCTATTCCTATTTTAAAGATACAGTCATAAGTCCATCTCATGCTTGCAAAATGATGCACACAAAAAGTGTCAAGCTCAGTCAATAGCAGAAGTGGGAGCTAAGACTCCAGCAACAAATCTCAGTGCTATTTCGTATGTATTGTCACTGTTATAATTTCATCATTGTACATCACTTTCTCTGGGCTACAGAGTTTATTGGAATTTTAGATTAATTTCTGTACTGTTGCAGATGACCCTTGTTGATTTTTGATTTTTTTCCCCCCACAACTGAAGAAAAACACAGAAAATAATTTCTAAAAACATAACTGAGCATGTCTATATAGTTTCTGTTCTGAAATTGATGGTATGATGTTAGAAAAGGTTCAAAGGGTCCATTTGAAGTGATCATAAAACAAGAGGAGACTGTGGCTTTTTGCAGAGCTGTAAATTAATGTCTCTTGTCAAATTCATAGTGGCCACTGAGTTGTAGCTTTTGTAACACTGTACAGAAATACAAGGATAAACAAGTTAGTTACATTACATTTTAAAGCTGACAGATTGCTTTACAAAATATTGACTTTACAAGACAGTAAATTTTGACAGCTGCATGATATCTCTTACCTTAAGAATGTGTCTTAAACATGACCATCCTCATTTAATTCAGTGATTTTTATTTAAATTTTACACAATTAAAAATAAACTTATGCTTGTCATTATCAAATTCAAAATCAGAAAATAACTACACTTCATGTTTTAAAATATAACGTATATATTTGACATCCCATAAAAATAAATCTCAGGATTCTACAGAGTTCAGTAATATTTCCTTATTTTATATGCAAAACAAGTGAAGTCAATAAAAAATTTTCACAATTTCACTGGGAGGATGATCATGCCTAGAGTGAAACAAGATATTAAATGCTTCATTATAAGTAAAGGAGAATGCAAAACTTTTATTTCCAATATGTAATGCTGTCAAAGCAATTTCAAGTATTGTGGCAAAAATTCCTTTTCTCTTCACAGTCTCAGTATACAATGAATGAGCTGTTTGACTATGGAAATAGAGTGTCACTTCCTTAAGTCCTATGCAATTATACTGTGTTCTGAAAGACTGACTTGCTTAAGCTTATGAAATCCTTATGTGGAAATGTTTCAAGGTGCAGACTAAATGCTTAAAACTATCTATCTAAATTACTTTAGACTAACCCAAGTTACATATTTAGGCATTTAGGAAGGTCAAGATATGTAGATCTCATTACAAAGTACTAAAGAACCTGTTTTACAGAACTACTTGAAATTGAACAGTCTAAAATGAATTATTGCCTCCAATATGAACTACTTGCCTAAATTTGGATGCTTACGTTTTCAGAAACACATCTAAACTTAGGCAAAATTATCCAGTGTTGTGGTATACATGGAAAATATCCTGCTTCGAAATCATTGAATTTCACTATACTTGTTTAAATCTGTGAAAATTGTTTAGCAACTCCTTTTTTTTTTTCTCCACGAAAAGAAGTACAAAACATAAAATTCTGGCTGAAACATTTTCCCAAAAGTAAAGAAGCCTATTTCACAAGAGATTCAAGTATATTATTTCTTTTTTTTTCCCCTGTGGAGAAATATCCCTGTCATCATGCTACAGATAGATTATTTTTCTCCCAATCTGAATACGGATAATTAAAAAACCTAAGCTTAGAGATGTTTCTATACCAGAAGCCACCTGAACAGGGGTTTCACCTTGTCAACATCAATGCAGACTTTAAGCCACTCAGTTCTTTCTTGAAGGTAGGGTCAAACAACACGGTGATGTTATTTTAACAAGGAGCTGGAAAATCAACCTCTGTATTTTTACTCAAAAAGTAATAATTTGTGCTAAGGAAGTGGAAAAACTAAATTTAGTCATTTTCACCAAGACCACTTCTACTTTGCTGTATGATACTTGAAAAGTGAAACATAATGGAATTTTACTGGGGATACGATGAAAAGAGACATCAACCTCTATTTTTCCTTTATAAAGTGTGGGATTTTTGTCAGGTATGGACAAATTATAGGTTCAAATTAAACAAATTTACAGGTTAGAGGGGATGAAAAAGGGAGGACTGTATTTACATATTTGCTTCCAGGTCTTTCAAATTCACAAACTAAAACTCCTAAATTACATATGCAAGAGAAGTGGAATTCAGCTACTTGCATTCACAAAAGAGTGCTGTAATTATCAGTCTAGGACATTCATGATTTTTCACTCAAGCGGTCCAAAATTAAGAACACATTTTTCTCACGTCAGTTTTAGAGCTTCATTTGTTTTTTACATTATGGAACCAACAGTGCTTGAGAAATCAAACACTCCAGATAGACTGCAGTGTATCAAAACTATACAGATTTTTTAAAGCAAAACAAAACATAAAATACTGCATAGAACGTAGTATGTACATATCTATGTATCTTCATAGGCATAATAAAAATTTTCATCCTGTATTTCTCCATCTTCATTATCAATTCAATGATCATTGGAATAAAGAATAAATGACTCTTAAGAGAAAATCATCACAACTTACATGTATTTCAATAGCATCAATATCACCTTTCTCCCCTTCAACAAACTCTTGTTTCTGAGAAATAAGTGGAAATTCTAGGAATGGTGAGATGAATGGAAGCATGAAACTTTTCTATTGAAAACAATTTTCTACTGAAGTCCATTACACTATCCAGTAGATTCCTTTGGGAAAATGTAAGAACCTGAGCTTTGGGTTTTTTTCTTAAATCAAATTAAATTTAAATGGCTAAACCAGCTAAAACAGTTGAGGCAAATCTTTTGTAGCAGCTATAGTAGGCCACATGAACAATAAACTTGTTGGGACTCTTTTAGTTTCAACTTCTATTATTATAAATAACTTTCTTTCTTGTAGTTAAAAACAATGTTCAAGCATGAATAAAGTTTGATTATACATCTAAAGAGATTATTTATATGTTAAGGCAGAAAAGGTGGAGAAAGTCTGGGGAAAAAACATCAGAGTGGGAAGAAATGTACTGAGTATTTATATAACAAATGGTTGTGTTTTACCATGCTGTTTACATAAATATATATTAAACCATCCTGCTAAATCTTGTAAGAATTTTTATTAGACATTTCTAGCTCCAAATAATTTTTTTCTGGCCCCAAATCCTATTTTAGAGAAAAGTGGAGGATCACATGATGGAATGATCAAGATAATCTGTACATACATAATCTTTCATCCTGATTTCTGCCATCTAGAAGAAGAATATATTTTCAAAATTTAAATTTTCCATTATTTTGAAAATGAAGGTGTTCTTCTTTACCACAAAACACTTACTGTTGAGGACCTGAGTTGAGGATCTCATTTCTGAAGTACAACTTTCAGAACAAGGGCTCTCTGAGTCAGCTTTGGCTTTTGTTGCTCAGTTCCATCATTGTGCCTGATCAAAGCACCTGACTTACACCTTTGTTTCTCTGTGAGCACATCATTCTTGTTAAAGTCCTTGAAATCACCTTGACTGCTGACTTTAAAGTTAGAAATAGTGTAATTTTCCTGGTGTCTTGAATATTTTTATCTTAAACCCTTGGAAAATAACAGGATTGTGCAACTGCAGAGCAGATACACATAAACGAAGTGGGGTTCATTTTGCTAAATTATTTAGACCAGCTGGAGGTGGTTTTGAAGCAAAAATACAATTATTAACTGACTTATGTTTGGCATTCCCTTCTGTCTCTTCACAAACATGGCATATAACTGGTGTTTGAGATACCAGTAAATTCTCATCTATTGTAAATCTTGGTTCTCAGTACGCCCATGTCAGCCTCAGAAGCTGACAGCTTCTGCTTCACCGTAGGGTTCTTTTCTTAATAGGTTGCTCTCTTCTGATCTTACTTCTTTTGACCAGAGCAGAAAATCCTCATTGCCAAGAATTGAAGAGTAGTCTTCCCAGCTTTAAATTTTGCTATTGTTCTTGAGTGGATTTTTCTCACCAAGAGCTTTTTCCCTCCTCTTTTCTGCAAAGCTTCTCTATAATTAGAAAAAAACCCTTCTATTTCTATGCATTCAGGCAGGGCAATGCGTCACATATAATTTTGAGATGCATATTACTTAAGGCAAAATGAACATATCTATCCTACACAAAAATGTGAAGAATAGATTTTATTATCTAAGAAAGACCTCTAAAATAGTCTAGCCTGACAAAGAAATTCAACATATTCCACAAAGTACTTATTTTCCCTATTATAAATGGCATTTCAATGAAATTAAGTATTCCTTGAAAATAGGATCATAGTCCATAATGATTATATTTTATTTTTTTATAAAATAAAACCTTTTTATATTTTATTTTATATTTTTCATATTTTCTTATAGAAAGTTTAATTTTAAAATTTGTAAAAGCCTTTTATTTAAAATATTTAAATTCCGCAATAGCAATCTATGTGCATACAAATATAATCATGTTGTTAATAAAATTGTAATAAATATCCTAAATTTATTACCAAATAAATTAGCAACTTTTAATTAGAGAAGAAAATTCAAATTACAATTACGACATTTTCTATAAAGTGAAGAATTAGATATATGTATATGTTTTGCCTTCAGAACTGTCAACTGAGACAAGTAGGAACCAATTTTGCATTCCTTGAAAAACGTGCACCAAGGTACAGTAAAATGAGACTTATAGTTTGCCCAAATACCTATTTGCAGTAGTTGAAACAGTTTCTGAAACTGACAAGCTTTTCTTCTGAAACATGAATAATATATCTGAGAAACAAGTTTTTTGGTATATAATTTCCCCAAACCTAGTCATATTTAAGGGTAGTTATTCCACAACTGAAAAATAAAAAAATATGGGAACAGAAAAGGAAAGCCTTGTTCCACTCTCCTCTTTGAACAAAACTTTATCCTGAATTATGAGTTTTATAAAATTCAACCTGCAGAATACTGCAATACAATGTTAACACTCTTAAAAAAATTCCATAATGACTAAGCACTAAATACAGGTAGTCATAGGGATTCACCTGAGGTTTTTGTACAGGAAAAATATCAATTAATCCAAAATTAAATTATTTTATCATAACAGAAAATCTGGATTCAGGTGTTGTTAGGTGAATTTTAATATAATGTGTTCTGGAAGACATACTTAATTTTCATTGTCAGTAGTTTACATTTAATCTGTTTTTATTTGAAGTGGTGTGCTCTAACAGCTGCCCAGTGCACAGGGCAGACACCCAGGAGGATGGCTGTACCTAGGTGGGTTATCAGCACAGGATTGCATTTATAAATGTGCTGCAGCACACTGTTCTCAGTTATAGTCAGGCTAAGTGCCTTAGCATCAGCTTTACAGTGGACAAAAGACATTATGTCTTCTCTGACACAAAGTTTGAGGGGTGAGAAAAGTTGGTAAAAATCCAAAATAAGCTAGTCTGGTACAAGAGCAGTGTGCCAACATCTTGTTAATAACCTGTACAAGAAAATATACTTTATTCCAGATTAGCTTTTTTGATCAAGATGGCTAAATTTTGAGCTTAAAACTCACATAAATAATTTGTTTAAGTTTTTTTTAGGAACACCTCCAGAAATACATTTTAATCTCCTAAGGAGGAGAAGATTTGGGGAGGGGGGAAGAAGACGGTCCAGGCATCAGATCATTTTATCATCCAGCCAAGATCAACCCACCATGGATACTTTTGGTGAACAGTGCAGGGCCTGAGGAATTCAAGACAAGGAGAGGTAATGGGCAAATTATGGACTGAATGAAGAAAATTAAGAGAATGAAGAGTGGAATGATCATGGAAATTTCAATTGTCATGTTGTGATGATGGGACAAGGGGTGGAATGAGTGTAAATTGTCCGCTTTCATTTGCAGTTGTGATGATGTTAATGTGATTTTGGTGTGAGGATCCTTTTTTTTAATTTTTTTTTTATGTGAGTGAAATTTATGAAATCTGAGAAGATTGTGGGATTAATTTGTATTTTAATGATAATTCTTAAATATGTGATTCACAGAGGAGAGTGTGGAACTATTTGGGTTTCCATGTCAGGGGTTAGGATGTGGGGTGCTCTAAGGATGGCTCTTCTGAGAAGGTGCCAGAAGCTTCCCCCACGTCCAACAGAGCCAACACCAACCAGCTCCAGGATGGACCTGTTTCTGGTCAAGGTCAAGGCCATCAGTGGGGATAGCACTGCCTCTGGGATAACATAGTTAAGGAGGGGTGAAAATTTCCTGCACATCCGTAACCTGGAGAGAAAAGTGAGAATATGTGAGAAGCAGCTCTGCAGAAAACAAGGCGGGTTAAGAATGAAGGTAAGGGGATGCTTCAAGTTCCCCTGCAGCCCATGGAAGTCCACAGTGGAGCAGATGTCCACCAGCAATTTGGTGGACATCATACTGGTGGAGGACCCCATACTGGTGCAGATGGATGCCCCAAAGAGGCTGTGACTGCATGGAAGGCCACACTGGAGCAGGCTCCTGGGAGGACCTGTGGCCCTGTGGAGAGAGAAGCCCTTGCTGGAGCAGGTTTGATGACAGGACTTGAGACCCCATGGGGACACACTGAAACTGTTCCTGAAAACCTGCACCCTTTGGAAGCGACACATGCCAGATCTAGGTTTGAAATAGAATTCCAAAGTATTCTCCTGATACACAGATCCCTAATTTAAATCCAAATATCATCAGCCTGTTAAACATGTTTGGATTTTCTAGAAGGACATCTCTAGTTCCATCCATTCCAGATGATCCTTTGCTTGTCTCTAAAGGACAGTTCAGGCATAAATTAAAGTGCTGAAGCTCTGAAATGCAACAGCTTAGATGAGGAAAGTAATGATTAATGCTTTGTTCCTGCAATGACCTGCAATGAAACTGACAGTTCACTGCAGATTTCTGTGAAACCTCTGTTTTGAGAGGTATTAAGAAAATGCAGGTGCAGCTCTAGATTGGTTCATTGGCAGCTTGCTCAATCAGGAACAAAAGAATCAAGTCTATTTGTTAATTGAAGTATCAGTCAATAAATAAAAACCAGGATTCCTAAGTTTTCAAATATCTAATAATTGTTTTGCCCCATTTCATCAACTCTTAAACCAATTGATCAATATCCATGTTAGAAATGGTCTCACTTGGAGAGTTTTCTATTCCTGTTGACAGCAACTCTAAAACAAATTGTGTTTTAGTATAAACTGGAAAGTTATAAGTTTAGAAACACCTTTCTTTCACAGGCTTAAGAGAACTTCCTCTACTTATTTTCATACAGAGAACAAAACAACATGCATATGTACAAAAAAATGTTTAGAAGGGCATTAAAGATTCCTCAGAGTACATGCCCACACCCCTATGCATCATCATGGTACTTGTACCAGAAAGATACCTAACAAACTTCAGAAATCTTGATTGCTTGCATCTTGCTGTGTTGCACCTTTGACAGATGTCAGAGTCTAAAGTCCTTACTGAGAACAGAGACTCCCAAATAAAAAAAATTCCTTTCACCTTCCTGCCAGATTTCTTAGCTCTGATTACTGCCTCTGGGTATAAAGGTCCATGTGTACTGTTATCCTAAACAGTCTCAAAATTATATAATAAAAAACACCTGGACTTCATATTTTCACAAAAAAAAAAAATTGTTCCATCAATCCTTCCTATAAAATGCAGGTAAGTGTTCTATCATTAACATTTTTCGTTTGTGGCCAGTCTAAGAGGTCAGGTAGGAATATAATGGAAAGAGATATAAATCCATCTGTGCTTTTTAGCCTCTCTGGGTCCAGCTTTAGAGAGGCATGATTTTCTTCCTTTTTCTCCCTCTTCTGAAAGTTTCCTACTGCCCATCCTACTCTGCTTTAATTAGTATTTTAGAAAGAAAACCCACCAAAAAACCCAGTGTGATGCTTGTGTACTGATCCATACTTTTAGCAATATTGTCATCTACTATTGCTGTTAACTCTGTATATCTACATATTCAAATAGAAATGTCACCTGGTAAATGCAATATTGTAGCTGGTTATATTCTTTTAACTGTGGATATTAACTGATGGAAGATAATCTGATGTGAAATAAAGACTGATCTTGCTGAATAGGTAGAAATTAATTAGGAACTTTAAAGGAGTAATATTTTTTAAATTGTCAGGATGATGGGGTTACTTTTGGTGAAATGCATGTCTAGTCATGTAATTACTTGAGAAACTGGAGTGAACTGAAGACAAGTGTTCAGAATTGATATATCTCTTGCAAACTCCGCTCCTGGGCAGAACAAATTCACTGGAGATGAGAAACCCCAGAGTTGATCATTGAGGCCAATTAAATGAATTACTGTAGAAGAGCAGAAAAAAATTCATGAGTGACATCTAATCTATTCTAATTTAATTGAACAAAAACTTAATGTGGGTAGTTTCAATGTCTGTAGTGTATTGTGCAATGTATCACACTTTTAAAAAAACATTTTCTGAGACCTGCAGTCAGTTTAGTGTTTTGTTAGAGATGTATAATATATTGTTCTCCATTAGAAATATTGTTAGAGAAGCCCCGTGGAGAGAAATGTCATTGTGTCATCTTTGTATTTTGTACAGGGAGACAAAGGCTCCCTCTGACCTGCAGGCACAAATTGTAATTTTTATGAAGAGTGTTCTTTTCCCACAGATAAACTTGCTAGCTTTTGTCAGTTTGAGAGGCTATGTCACAGACAAGGAGAAAAATTGTTTATATTTTAATTCCTTCCCCAGAAATATCTTGCAGCAAACCAGACCTTGGGAAAAAAAAGGCAACAATGAAAGATGAAGATGCAGAATGGGCAGAATGAATGTCTATACAGATCTTCTACCTTGTTGTAAGCCAAAGTGTGGTTTGGTTTGTATGTATCTGTTTTGCTAAAAAAGACATAAGGTACTACTTATGCTGATATGCCAGTTGCTTGACCTAGATACAAGTAAGAGTAGTAAAAGAACATTTTTGTCAAATGATTCTTTACTTTTGCCTTTATTATTTGAAATGGCTAAGTAGTTTTTCACTTTTCTCACTATCTGTCTCACAGTAGCTTAAAAAAAATAGTATGTGCTATTTTGTAGAGCAAGGAAAATATAATGCAGCTAGTATTGACTCAATAAGGTTCTGCTGTCTCTTATGCTGCTCCTTGTCCAGTAGAACACTTTATTTTCTTCTTTGTTCAATCTGCCCCTTTTATATTATGGTTAAACATACCATAATACTGCTTGACAAGAAATCTATAATTAACGTGTCTTGTGTGAATGTCACTCCTGAGGTCTCAGTCATTTCTCCTTTATGAATCTTTACGAACCAGTAAAGATATTTGCCTTAATAGCTTTTAAAACATTCACAGAAAATTATAGAATGGTTTGGGTTAGTAAAGACCTTAGAGATCATTGAGTATCAACCTCTCTCCCATGGGCAAGGACATTTTCCACTAAACCAGGGTGCTCTGAGCCCCATCCAGCTTGGTCTGGAACACTTCCCTGGATGGGGCATCCACAGCTTCTCTGGGCAACTGTAGTAAACCTGGACAGTGAGGAATTCGTGTGTTGCTCTGCTTCGAACAATGAGGGCCATTCCAGTGGGTAGGTTAGAACGGGATGTGGCTGGGAAGGGGAGGTAAGGCAACATTTTTCTGAGGCAAACTTCCCTGTTCTGATCAATGGAGACTGCCTAACACAGAAGAAGGAAGTGGGGGAATGGGATCAAGGAGGGGTCAAGACCCATAGAGGGGGAACAAGACCAACAAGAGACCCTCAAATTCCCCAACCTATTTCCAGAAAGGTCCAGAAAAATGGACTGCACATGATAACTCATTTACATGAACAGTGAGGGTGGGGTAAACTTACCTATAATAAGGTACCCCCACAAAGCCCAGGTGGTCTGGACCCAGGACTGGTGATTTTCTCTCCTCTCTCTCTCTCCCTCTTTCAACCTCTCATTCTTCTCTCTTTCCTTTCATACTTTTATTTCTCTTATTATTAGAAAGTAGGTGCAAAAATATACCAATTTCCATGAGAAATGTGTAGTTTGCTAATAAAACTTGTCTTGTTTTCTTTTTTCTTAGACCATTTTGGCTTTTGCAATTCTTTTTTAACCTTTTTAAACTTTAACGCAACACAGTGGTTCCAAGATTACATACTGCATATAATATTCTTGTATGTTTGTGGATAAATATTTTCCTGTTTGCTCTTTTTTGAAATGCAGTGTAGCTGAAATCATCCTTATAAGAAGGGATTTCCCTTATAGGAAATCCTTATAGGAAGGTTTTATGGAATTTCTGCAGGTTTTGGGATTTTGTTTCTGGGCAAAATAACCATCATAAATAAAAGATGGATATTTCATGTGTCACCTCAGCATGTTTAAAATGCCTTTTTTTTGACAAAAAAACTCCCTGTATTGTTGCTGTTGTTATTAGTACCTCTACAGTGAAAAATAAGTTTTTAATAATAAAAGGTTTTTAATATGTATTACTTACGTTTTAAAATACATTTTCCTAAAAGGATCAGTGTTTTTGTGCTAACATAAAACTGAGTGAATAGACAATGGCTGTATTTCCACAAATTCTAAATTAATTCTAATTGTCCCATTGGGGAAAAATGTAAAAAGAAAAAATGTATACATCAAAAAGAAATTAAAATATCTGGAAATAAAAATTGTATATATAGTGCAAAATAGTTATTTTCATCAACTGACATTTTGGTTCACTGAGCTTATTAAATTAGGTATATGGACTTACTCAGGCTATTGGAATAGACTTTTATTATTTAACTGTATGTACATTAGAAGATGCAGATTAGTGAGGAAGTCCACATCATTGATTAGATTGGCCATCCTGTGATTCAGCTAATCCAAGTTCAGGGTTTTTTTGCTGTGTGATGGGTTTTAAAAGCAATAGCTCTCTAAAAATATAGATAGAAGATGAATAGAATTTCAAAAGCACCGGAGCATTTAAGTACTGTTGAAATCAATAAATAGTAGTAGTGAGATCCAAAAATGCACTTAGGTATCTGTAGTACAAGATAGGTATCTGAGACCCAGAGGGTTATTCAAATGCATTTAGGTTCTCAGAGTCAGAAGGTATTTTAAGTTTGCACTTGTCTTGTTGCTGTGAAGGCCCAGGAGATGCTGCTGCTACTTTGGCAGAAGAATGCATTGAGGGGTGCTCCCATTTCCCATTGTAAAGACTAGGCTGCTTTTCAGCTGGGGTAAGCGCCCTACAGGGAGAAACAGGACAACAAGTACCTATGAAATTTAATATTTCTGCTATTTTGTTAGAGGAGTCAAAACATGGCTTCTCATTTTAAATAATTTCTGCTTTTTTCCAAGGCTCCATACAAAGCCTGGATTAGTGTACAGATCACTGTGCTGCCTTGTACTCCCTGGCTCAGTAATCTAGTAGCTAGAATATGTTCCTGCAGACTAAAAAGGCTCAGATGAAAAGGAAGGCCAGAGCTGCTGACTCATGTGGCCATAGAAAAAGTGAATATAAGCACTCTCCTCCTCTCCCGTTTCTGGTCTTCTTCAAACAAACAAATAGATGAAAAAACTCAATCAGTAATTCCATTGCATCTAACCAAATAGGCACTTCAAGTTCATGCACTCTCAGCTTATTGTACTTGCCTTAGTCCCTGCTAATTAACCTTGCCAGACAAGGCATTGTGCTCTTGTAGAGTACTTAGTGCTATTTTACATTTTTTGCATATCTAAATATTTCTGAGATTTACTTTTTCTGCGTGTGAGCTTTTCTATTTCCCAATATTTCCCAACCTTTTCTGGGTATTTTGAGGATTGTAACATTAATGATTGCAAGGGGATTACATTTTTTGTAACAAGATAAATATAAATATAACATATACAATTCCTAATATCACATTTCAAGAGAAGACAGGCTCATTCCAGATAATTAAAGCAGTGATAATCTGAGTCCTTACAACTATAACTACTGAACTGAGCAGTATTTCATCATTTTGTCATGAAAATTTCTGGACCATGTCTATGCTTGAGCTCACTATGTCCTTTCATGAATTATGGGCAGATACACAATTGTTGAACTAGAGACAGTATTTTTTCAAAGTGCAGTCAAGGTCAAAATTAGCAAATTGAAACAGAAGCGTATTTCGAACAAATATTTCCTTTTGAAATAAATAAAGCAGGCCTGGTCCTTCAGCACAGAAGAGCAAGCTGGCAAAACTTCAGCCTTTAAAAGGACAGAAAAAATCAGTCACATGAAAAATGTCCTTTGTATTTATAAAAAAGGACTATGCAAAATCAAAACATTGACTATCTGAATTTGGAGAGATAAATGCTGCATTAATGCTAAAAACCTGGAAGGAATTAAAGCTTGCTGATATCTTTAGGTCATGCTACACTGTTCTTACTCATCCTTCTCTCTCTAAAAATCAACTATTGGCTACTGTCAAAAATGTACTATGGATTTTTAGATCAAGTTAATACTGAGAGAATTCCTTTATAATATCAAAATATGTATTTTTAGGCTTAAAATCAGACCGAGTCTCAGCTTCAAAAAAATCTGTTTTCCCTAGAACTTTTTGGTGGTTTATGTAATATGCCAGCAGTAGTATATAGAATTGGATGGACCTTCAGATACCAACTTCTAGTGTCTCTATTTCACTAAATCAAATTGAGGCAGTTAATTTTAAAGTTTTGTTTGTTTGTTTGTTTGTTTGTTTTTGCCAAGAAGTCTGTGTTCCTTTGAATTATTTCTTGATTTCCATCTTTTAGAAGGACCTATATTTTTTGGTCAAGAAACCAAAAGACATTTCTTAAATGATTCAGAAAATGTACGTCCTTCTAAAAGATGGAAATCAAGAAATACTTCAAAGGAATACAGACCTCTAGACTATAGTTTCAGAGAACTAAGGAAAAAAACCAGGTAGACGTGTCTAGATGCAACACCTGGGTACATGGGTTAGTGGGGGTCCCGGTAGGGCTAGGCTGGCAGTTGGACCCAATGATCTTAAGCTTCTTTCCCAAATGAAATGATTCTATGATTCTACGCTGCAAGTTCCTAACTCTCCTTGATTCAAGTCAGTAAAAGACTAGTTTATGGTCTCTGTATTTTAACAAAACCAAGAGAATAAAACACATTAAGCAAAAAATTCCCTGAGCAAACCATGATTTAATTTGTTGAAAAAAATTAATTAGGAATACTGTGACAGTGTTCACAGGGGTTCTTGGATGAGGCAAGAGACGAGAATGTTGACTCCATGTTCAGAAGGCTTGATTTATTGTTTTATGATATATATATATTACATTATAACTATACTAAAAAGAAATAGAAGAAGAGGTCTCCTCAGAAGGCTAGCTAAGAATAAAATAGAAAAGAATGATAACAAAGGCAGCTGGCTCGGACAGAGCATCAGAGCCAGCTCTGCTGTGACTGGTCAGTAAATCCAAACATCCACAGGAGACCAATCACAGACACACCTGTTGCATTCCACAGCAGCAGATAACCATTGCTTACATTTTGTTTCTGAGGCTTCAGCTTCTCAGAAGAGAAAAAATCTTAAGAAAAGATTTTCACAAAAAGATGTCTGCGACAGGAATACAATATTTTTGATGTACATAAAACAAGAAAGAAAGATATATTTACTAAAAAAAGAATAAATTAATCCCTGTTTTTTCAAATTTACATTTTAAGGGGAATGCAGATAGTTTAAAACATCTTAGTTTTAAGCAGTGCTTTCCAATGTAAAATGTGTGTGTGTGTATTTTAAATAAATTCTTGTTTGGTGTCTTTGAAGCTCTAGGCACTATGATTATAGATGTTTATTTTAGGATTAAATGGTAAAAGTTAAACAGACAAAACCCCTTTGACATCTGTTTTATCTGAGGTGGGGGGAAAAAAACATAAGGCAACCTAAGTAACAATGCTTATTATGTGAAATGTGTTGAAAAGAACTATATTTAACAGAGAAATATCTACATTTCCTAGCAAACACTCCATTCTCAAAAACAAATACAGGGTGCCCCAGACAAGATCATATAAATAAGCAAATCTGAATAACCAATATCACAAATATTTGTTTAAAAACTCTAGGGAAAAATAGAAGAGCCCCATATTTGCTTAGCAAAAGGTCATCATTCTACATTATGTATAAATGTAGTCACTTTGAAACAGAATGAAGAACTGATCTAAAATCCAAGCACATTATTGATCTTTCAGTGACAAAACAATCTTTCTCATCACAGCAAATTTTCTATGGAGGTAGAGAATATACATCTGATAATTGTGAAAAAAAAAAAAAAAACAAAACAAAACAAAAAAAACCCCAAAAAACAATCCCAGGCATGTAATGGGCAAACCTAAGATTTTCTGATTTTTCATAAGCCTTCTTATTTTGTGAGACATAAATTGACACAGAAACTCAAGTCAGTTCTGTATGAAAAAATGCCATGAGTGTTTGAGATGTATCTTTTCCTACAGTATGTGGTATATCCATTAAAGCATCTAAGAGCAGATTCAGAGTCAGTATACATCAGCTTCCCTCCACAGTATGGGTCTGCAGCTCACTGATTCTCAACTAAAGTTTTAAGCTGAAGAATAACTTCCTCTACTCCTAATTGACTCAAAAGGTTATGGTTATACAGTGAGTACTAGGTGGTCTGGTTGTCTATCTTTACTACATACTTCTCATGGATAAACATCAATAATGAATTTAACTCTCTATGTATTTTGCTAAAAGTCAGTTGTGTATACACATACATACATATATATATACACACACACATGTAAGAAGCTTGATACACTGAGTTTGAATTTTCACTTCAGGGTCAACAGTTATAGTGCAAGTAAAGAACATGATAAAAACTACTAAAGCTTTCTCAAAAGGGGAATGTTGAATGAAAACAGATTTTGCAGATGATATTTCATTCCTGCAGAATATTTTCTTTCTGGAACTAGACTTCATAGTATCTCATTTCAGTGATATTGAGATGTCTCATCTTTAAATTCACAGTTGTGGATTCCACTTTTTCTGTCAAGGGGTGGTGAAAAATAAACAACTCTGGATTGTGAATACTACACAAACTTCCTAGTATTGCTAGGCCTAGTAATGCTTCCTATTTCTTCCTGAATTATATCAATATTTGTGTAAAAGAAATAAAATTAAGCACTAATAGAGTTAAAATACTCTATCTCACAGGGTAGCTGTAGGTTTTCCACTGTTTTGCAAAGTGTTAGGACCATATATCATTAAGAAATTGCTTCATCTATCTGCAATAATATTCAGTGTATTTCTGGACTGTTATATAAATAAGAGTTAATTTTCTCCAAACGTCAAGCCTTTTAATTCTAAGTAGTATGTTCATGGGTTTGTGTTCATAATGTGGAGTTTCTCAGTCTCAGAATACGTGCTGATTTAGGCTGGGATAGAGTTACTTTTCTGCCCGGCATTTAGTGTGAAGCTGTGGTTGGATTTGTGCTCAAACACTGTTGATAACTCGTAATTGCTATTCAGTGCTTGCACAATGTTTTGGCCTTTTCTGCCTCTCACCCCACCCAGTTAGAGGGGTACAAGGGGTTGGGAGGGGACACAGCTGGGACAGCTGAGCCCAAGTGACACAAGGCAGAGCCCATACTCTGCTTTCATGCTCAGCACAAAAGGCTGGGGCAAGGTTGGCTGGGGCAAGAGCTGCTCAGGGCCTGGCTGTCTTTTGGGGCTGAGGAACTGTTTTCATTTGCATCACTTATCTCTCTTGGGTTTTATTTCTCTTCCTTTTTTATTTTCCTTCTCGTTAAAAGGTTTTATTTGATTGCAATTATTAAACTGTTCTTATCTTGACCCATGAGTTTTCTCACTTGTACCCTTGCACTTCACGTCCCCTGCCCTGCTGGGTTTTGGGCGTAAGTGAGCAGCTCTGTGGGTCTTCATTGTCATATGGGTTTACACCATGGCACATGATGCAGCTGACTGATTTCATCACATAAACACTCCTCCCCCCCCCCACTTCCCCCCCAAAAAAAACCCTAAACAAGATTAAGGAAAAAGAAGTAAACAAGGAAAATGCAAATGCATGGGATTTTACTTTCAGTGAGCATTAATCAAATAACGTCATTATAAATTCCTGAATAACTTAGGGAAATTTCTGGATAATATTGCAAAAATCTGCAAAGCAATACAGAGAACAATGAATTAATTTGTCATTGATAGAATCTTTTGGATAGTGCTTAACATACCACTCTTAAAAAGCACCAGCATTACCAGTAAATACACTGTAGTTTATTACAGAATTTTCCATTACCCTTATTACGGGGTTGTTACCAGAGGTACTGCATTCCTAGTGAAGCAGCTTCCAAGCTAACAAAAAGACCCCCCAAAAAAACCATGCCAGGTTTTTTTAAAGAAAATTGTAAATTTTCCTATATGAAACCACTAGGGTTTCCACAAAAAAATGAAGAACTCATTATGCAAGTCCTACTGAACTTCTAAGAGGTTTGTTATTTTCAGCTGTTTCCTCCCCCCAAAAAATACAATGATCCTAATTTTTTATTCTATGTGTTTGATATATTCAGAGAATGTCCTATTTTTTGCAGATACTTCATGTGATTACTGATGAAAGGAAGAATTCACCTCTTCTAAAAGAGTTAAACCAAGTCCTGAATACCTGCAGGTAGATTTACATGAGTGGTTGCTTACCCTGAGCTTGCCTTTCCCAGTGCCCTAACTGCTGGCCCAGCACAAGTTTCCTGGGCATCCATGGCTGTTGGCCAATAGCCTCCCTTGCTTACAGTGCATGTCCTTATAACCTAATTTTTCCATATGTTTTGTTTGATCTCTTTTCTTAATTTGTTTCTTTTGGTAGTGCTTCTTACCTCTGTTAACCACAATGACTGTTGAGGAGGAAATTTAGGAAGACTAAGACTGATTTAGGCAACAAACTAAAATAGGTGCTGTGAATATCCTCTCTCTGGTACTATCATACCCACAAGCATATGAAAGGAAAAGAGAACCTTGAAGTATATATAAGATTTTCAACTTGCCCTCTAACATGGGTACCATTCTGAATACTAGAACACAAGACTGCAATAGGAAAAATTAACACCTAGCTTACTCTGTCAATGAAAATTTGTCCAGGGGAAATTAAAAATTCCTGATGATAGACAGCACTGTAGTTTAACAGCACTCTTGAACCAGCAAATTGATGGGATGAACCATTTCCATTTAGCCTGACAGCAGAACATTAATTATAAATTAAACTTTATTAGTGGCTTGTTGCTTGATAACCCAATGATATGAGAATAGCATTTATAGTTTAACAATAATTAGAAGGTTGAAAACTGTTTTATTCTCTTCAGTGACCATAAAATGGTCAACATTTATTTACAGCTGATTTAAGGAGGAAGTAAATAGAAGCCTGTGTATTCTTTTTCTTTTCTTTTTAATGTAGGTGGAAATGTGTTGTTTTTTTTTTCTTAATAAAGAAATTAATTTACCAGAACACTTTTTAGTATAATTAGCCTTTTTTTGCTTTTATGTTAAGCATTAATTTTAGAGGATTGTTCACATGAGAGAAAGCAGAGACACTGTCATATATGGTCTTCTCTGTTTTCAGAGAGCAATAAAACTTTCAAAAGGAGACAAATACATAGATTTAATGAACTGTTTAACTATACACCATGTATACTGCTGCTGACATCCTGAGTGCTGTGCTATTTTTTTTAATATAAAATTAATTATATTTATAATTAATTATAAATTAAATAATTAATTTAATTTAGTTAATTAAAATTAATTAAAATTAATTAATATAGTAATCTGAAATCATTTAGTACTATGACTATATTGGCTAAACAAGATCAGGTGGGTTTTTGTTTTGGTCTTTTATTTTTACCTGCAGATAGAGACCCTCAGAATGGCTTTTGAAAAAATTTCATTTTATCTTGGTCTGTCCTATTTTCTCTGGCAAAAGAAGAAATTATTTATTGTTTACAAAATAAAATTACGAATTTTTATTTGGGGCATCTTCATAATCCTGAAAAAGTACCTCAGAAAATCCAGGAAAGGCAATTCTACTTAATATTATAACATTTGGAACTGAAAACATAATTTTGGCATTCAGGTGGCTAAAACAAGACTTTTCATGAATCTCTGTGCTTGTATCAAAAGAGATGTTAGTTCATAATAAATATTTCACTAAAAGCAGGTGGGAAGAAAGACAGAGAAATTACTGCCTTGTGGTATGTTGGCTGTAGGAAGGAGGTGTCATACAAATCTCTGAAATAAAACGTACAAAGGTAACTCATCTTTTTTCCCCAGTGTTTCAATTTTATTCAAATGTATATATAATTATAGTTTTCACAAACAAAATTGCCATGGAGAAGAGAAAATAATAAAATGAAAAAAAGGGTGACTGTGAAACTTAAATTGAAGAAATGGTGCTTCTGCAAAGTGGTATTTTCCAGGATTCAATTAAGTTTAAAAGGAAAACAAAAAAAATGCAGTGGACTCACAAATTTAGTGGAAAAATAGTAGGAATTAAATTGAAATAATGCATAATATTTTCAGTATTCAATATTTTAGGAAGAAAATATATTTTAACAAATCAGTTTTAGTTAAACTGCCTCATGATAAACAGTCTCTCAGATCCAAAATAAAGAATTATCTGACTGAACATGGGAGGAGAATAAGTGATATGTCATACATATATCAAGGCCAGCAATGTCTTTCCATGGAGGCAGCAGTTTTTGCATTTTAGTCAATACCTAATTTCCTCCAGACTAATCAGATTGATTTTTGGGAAGAAATTATTGCAAATGGTCCACTTTTGTAGGTTCACAGAGGGAAAGGGGTATTCATGCAGTTTTGGAAATAAATGGGAATAATTTCATTGAATGTTTTCATCAGTCTTCTTTACACAAAAGGAAAAAAAAGAAGGGATGCACTAAGAAAATCTTCAAGTGAAACATATCTGGAAGGTTTTATACAGAAGGAAATGTACACCAAGAAGAATGAGGTTATCTCAAAGACTTGAATAAAAACAAAATTAAATATATTAGTACAGAGTGCAGTGCTAAGCAGTCATGGAGAATTTCTGAAGCATTACAGTCCCAAATATGCAGAAACTGTGAATCATGCCTTTGAAAGAGCCTAATGGAACTGACTTTAAAAAATTTAAATTATACATTTAAGATTATTTTCCTTGCTATTTACTAAGAAAATACTTAAAAGGGAAGGAAAAAAGCCTGTTACATTATGGAAGGTTATAGAGTCCCTGAGGGGGTAAAAACAAAACAAAAAACCAAACCCACTCTGAAATGGTAGTACGAATTCAGAACTTGTTGTAGATGAAAATTCATGTTAAGGCAGCAAGTTGTAGAACATAGATGAAAGTTTTAGATTCTCATTTAATTTTTTGTTATAAAATACCATCCCTTTTTTGTTGTTTTTTGCAAATTTATGACAGTAGTTGTTTTGATAGGAGAGGGGTTATTTTTCTCTCGTGTTGCTTTGTGGGGAATACAAGTTTTGAGCACTTTTTTTCCCTTGATCATGATGATTTGAACAGCCTTATACCTTTGTGGAATCTGGCTAAAGACAAAAGATGAAACTCTGTTGTGAGGTGTGTTTTGTTTGCTTTTATTTCAGGGAGGGTAGAGTTCTCCTTTTCTTATTTTGCCTACTTTGATTTTTGGTTTGTTTCCCCTTCTGTATATCCAGAGCAACTGTCATTTAAATCCCAAAGAACATTGAAATAGAAAAATATGAGACACTCAAACTTACTGACAGTATGTTAAAATTCTTGAAAGAGGGTGCCACACATGTTCATGGCATTATATCCCACACAAAACCCTCGAATCCCTCAAAAAATTAATCAAGGATTTTTCTTTTTGTCCAGACATGAATTTAGCCTGTTTATATTCCTTCTGAATGTCAAACAGTGGTGCAGATATACTTTGTTGTGCTTCCAAAATTCACTGATCACACAGCAGCATTAGATTGTCCAGACAGCCCACTACTATGGTTACAGGTTTTTGCTGTAAAATCCTGAGACAGAAAAGAGGCTTGATATGGCTTTCCTGACCTTTGTGGTTTGGTTTGGGAGGGTTTTTTTTTTTCAACTATTATTTTTTTCTTATTACTGTCAAGGCACAGTCATCTGAGTCTAAGAGTAAGTGTGTGTTTACAATCCTTTCTCTGCATCTAACCAATGTATATGTACACCAAATCACAGAATCATCAGGGTTGTAAGAGACCTTCGAGATCATCATCAACCCAACACCACCATAAAAACTCTTCAGCCATATCATGAAGTGCTACATCCTGATACTCTTGAACACTTACAGAGGTGTTGACTCCACCAGCTCCCTGGCAACTTCTTCCAAAGCCTACCCACTCTGTGTGAATATTTTTTTTCTAATATCTAATCTGAATCTCACCTGGTGCAATTTAAGGTTTTTTCATCTTGTTCTGTCACTTGAGACATGTCAAAAGAGACTGCCCCCCCACTTGGCTACAATCTCTTTTCAGGTGGTCATAGAGAGCAATGAGGTCTTCCCTGAGCCTACTCTTCTCCTGATTGAGCAACCCCAGCTCCTGCAGCTGTTCCTTGTAAGACCTGTGCTCCAGACCCTTTACCAGCATTGCTGCCCTTCTCTGGACTGGCTCCAGCCCCTCAATGTCCTTTTTTGAAGTGAGGGGCCCAGAACTGGCCACAATACTTGAGGTGCAGCCTCACCAGTGCTGAGTACAGTGACACAGGCCAGGATTCCATTGGCATTCTTGGGCACACTGCTGGCTCATATCCAGCTGGCTGTCAAACAGCACCCCACGCTCCTTTCTGCTGAGCAGCTCTCACACCACCCTTCCTTGTGCCCATAGGGATATATGGCATTGTTGTGACACAAGTGCAGGACCTGTTGAACCTAACACAATTCTCTGCAGCCCAGCCATTCAGCCTGTCCAGATCCCTCTGCAGAGCCTTCCCACCTTCCATTAGTGTGACGGTGTTCACAGGGGTCCGAGGATGAGGGAAGAGACAAGGATCTGACTCCATGTTTCAGAAGGCTTGATTTATTATTTTATGATACATATTATATTAAAACTATACTAAAAGAATAGAAGAAAGGATTTCATCAGAAGGCTAGCTAAGAATAGAAAGAATTAATAACAAAGGCTTGTGTCTTGGACAGAGAGCCCGAGCCAGCTGACTGTGATTGGCCAATATTCAGAAAAAACTCTATGAGACCAGTCAAAGATCCACCTGTTGCATTCCACAGCAGCAGATAACCATTGTTTACATTTTGTTCCTGAGGCCTCTCAGCTTCTCAGGAGAAAAAATCCTAAGGAAAGGATTTTTCAGAAAATATCATGGTTGCACATTAGAAAAGCTCTCCCACCCATCTTGGTGTCTGTGAACTTACTGAGGATATACCCCCTCCTCATCAAATTGTTGATAATGGTTTTGAACAGAACTGGTCCCAGTACTGAGCCCTGGGGAACAGCACCTACTGGGTTTTACTGCATTCACCACCACTCTCTGGAGCTGCCCATCCAGCCAGTGTGTTTACCCAGCAGAGAGAACACCTGCCCAAGCCATGAACAGCCAGTTCATCACTTCCATCTGTTTCCAAATCCTTCACATTTTCTGCAGAACTAAGTTTTCAAGGAGAAAAATTTGAAGGGGGATTGTTTCACACTTATCTGCAACTCCTTGTAGTGTGGATACAAAGGACATGAAACAAAGAACTCTCAGTTTAAAAGCAGTGCATTTGTAGTGTTTGCTCATTTCCAATAGTAGAGAGGGTATTCTCACAAAGTTCAATTGTTTAATTTAAGTTCAATTTAAATTTGGGACTCTGTGGAATTTATTATAAAGAAAAGCAAATAACCATATTTATTTTGTGTTGATGCAGCTTTTTTTTCAGTTATAGAAGAAGTGATTTGTTCTAGAATAAGCAAGGATTCATTGGTATTTATATGTTTGTGTAAAGCAGCATTTACATGATTTCTAGACTTACTAACTCATTACGTCTCTCTCCACAAATAGACAAATGTGCAATTGCCTTGTTATCTTAATTCCTCCCGCTCTCATAAAATATTTTTTTTAAAAATCAGCCTTTTGATTGCTTTGTTAAATTTCAGTTTACAGCAATAATGAAGAGTCAGTAGCAAGTTGCCAGAAAGGGTACTTATTTTTCATTTAAATATCCTTACAACATGAAATATTTCTGCTCTCCAAAATAGTTCTATATGGTTTTTTAGACATCTCTACTTATTTTGAATTGAATTGGTAAAGAAAATTGTAAACCACTGAATTGATAAATGATAGTGAAGCATATTGGTGACAAGAATTACTATAGCACTATATATATGACCTTTCAAAGCTTTTGTCACCTTCCACTCAATGCTATTTTCTAAATAAATTATATTTTGGCCTACAGATGATTTCTGACACAGCTAATTTCATATGAAAAAAGTGGTTTCCTTGAGCTCTGATGGTAAAATTATGGAAGAAATATGTGAATTTCATTTATTTGTTCAATATTTCTGAGATATTTTATATATAGAAAGACTTTTTTTGGCATACACAGCTTTATTCTCATATACTCACATCTTAATGTAATTATATTGAATGAATTTTTACAGTAATTATCTTCTTAAGAGCATTCCTAACATAATATATTTTTTGAAATAATTTTCTAAAATTGAAACCAAAAAGACATCCATAATGGTCTAGTTCACAAATTGCTGTGTTAAGAGTTTCCATTTAAGTAAATTGCCTAAGTGCATATCATTTTAAATCTAATTGTCACTCTTATAACACTGAACTGCTTTGATACCAACTATTTATAAGTTCAACATACCTACTTCACAGCTTTGTTTGCTCTATTTAGTAATTTGCAGTATGTAAGAGCTGGCAGTATCAAACAGTGATGAGCACCATGACAGCAACAGCAACTCAACATTTTACTACAGTGAGTTTCCCAAGAGAAGGACACAAGTAGGTAAGCTTATGTAGAAATTAATATTGTAGCCATGACTTAGTCAGTTGATCACTGATCTAGAGTAAATGGAGTCTGTGACAGTTCTTTTGGTTGAAAGACCAGGACTACAGTTTTTTAAGACTGATTTACCACAAAATACCATAAAATTAATAAATGTTTGAATATGGAAACTTGAAATAATTTAAGACTGGCTGGCTGTTTTATTTTTGGTTTGAAGTTTGAAGTTTTATATCAGTTTAGTCACTGAAAAAGTATTACGTAGTAATCAGAAGCGTTTATAAATTGTTTCAATTCATCCATATCATCTGGAATTTTTTGTTTCATCTGAAATTAAAATGAAGTAAAAACCATAAAGATTTCCAAGTGTTTAGATAAATGGATATTTTCATGTACATAAAAGGGCAAATTTATAAAGTGCCTAAGCATTGCATTTGTATTATAAATTGTAAAGTTTAATTAGTTTTTCATCTCATCACCATAAAAAGTGTAAAAGTAAATGGATCATCCCAAAGTATCAGGCAACCAATATTCACAGTCCAGAGCAGCCTATTGCCCGATTAACACAAGGAAGGATGAAGAATTGAAGTTCAAAGCTTATCTGGTCTAGGAAGCCCATGAGACTGTCTCACAGGAGGTGAAACTGCTGCAGTCAGTGCCATCAGGCGTCTGAGAGAAGCCACTGACAAGTGGGCATGAAACACAACACCTTTTCACCAGACTAGTTCAAGTTAAAATACCTTATCCTAGGAAGGTTAGGAGGGTTTTTTGTGGTTTATCCAAAAGCCAAGTGTTTTAGATTCCTCAGCTAGTATCAATTATTTCTCCCCCAAAGGATTCACAGCCATATGTTTTATTTGTTAAGTGAGATGTGGTACAATTATAATATTTTGTGTTTGGTGAGTTTCTAGTTTTATAGTGTTCAAGTTATTATGTTTTGCGTGGCATATTTGAATATGCGTTAAACATAGAATTAGAATCCAAAGACTTTTTCCCCACAAGCACATATAAAAACACTCCAGTTGCTAAGAGATGGAACTGAGGGCTTTTTGTTTGCTTGTTTGTTTGAGGTTTTTTATGCCCTGGTTTGATGAAATGGCTTTTGGCTAAAAGCACCTTTAAATTGAATTCTTCCTTTTGCAGACATATTATATTTCCTTTTCTTCTTTTAATGGACTTCATAAAGGAATTTTCCATTTGTTCTGAAAAAAATATCCTTTGCATGTTCCAAAGAAAATAGTATTTCTTTTATAAAAATTTTATCAGAGAAATAAAAGTTTTTACCTGATTACTTTCCCTTCAGCATCTCTGTTCATCAGTTAAAACATGCTACCAGTAACTGAGACAATCTTCTGAATGGCATATGACTCTAGAAAGAATAATATGCACAGTCAGTAAGGTATGCAAAATATGACTGCTCTTGGAACAAGAAATTATTTATTTTAGCAAAGTTTTATTAGGAGAAATTTGAAAATACTCTACTGATGGTAAAACTAAAATTATTTTCTGAAGCTATACTTTAGTCAACTCCCAGGAAATTTTAATACTTTCCAAGGAATGTTACAAGAGTATAAGAGAAAGTTAAAACTCCACTGCAAGCTTATTTTTGTCTTTACTTAATGGATTAATTTATTTCTAAAGCCTTGCTATGTAGAAACATTATGTATCTGTGCTATATTTAGGGAAAGTATTGTGAATTGCTAAAGGTGGACCAATGCTTTATGGACCCTTTCACATATACTGTGGGTACTTTCAGGGAAAATGAATGATGCAAAAATGTAGTTCTATCTCCTTCAACATCTAGTAGTGGGGTTTTTCACTCTTCAACGGATCACTATGAAAACTTAGTGATATGTGGATGAATGAGTAGCTTGACTGTTTTGTAAAATTTTTCACCGCTTTTCTTTGTGCTGTTCATTTTCTTTGTATTCAAACTATGTCAACCTTATGGGTGAGCTGAATAATGTTAAACTCATAGAAATTCCAGGTCAGGAAGCTCATATTATAAGCATGCATGTTATTGTATTGTATCACATATTTTCAAGGCTAAGGCATAATGTGTGTGCAAGGTTTGTTGACGCTACCAAAGATGTGAGCAAACCAAGGAGCAGCAACTGTCATGTTCTTGGTATTGGTATTACTGATGTCCATAATAGCACCAAGGTCAGTAGTGTCATATGATAAAGATGTTGGATAAAAACAAAGATTTTAATTAATATTTGGAGCAAAGTGAGAGGAGAGCTGGTGTAAATAATCAGATAAAGTCAGTTGCAAACAAAAGAATTATATCCTCTGTCTAAATCCAGCTGGTTACACTGAATGCTGCAATGCCAGACTTGTTTTTTTTCTAAGGACACATCTGGAGAGTGTTGACATTTTGTATGCTTTAACTGAAGTACTAAAAAACTAGATAAAAATTATTACACTGTGTAAGTGTTTTAAAGAACTTGTGAGAACAGCTTATGTCCATTACTCATTGGAAATCTGGTATGATTCAAACTCAGAAGCAATGTGATGAGCTACATTCAGTAGATATGCAGATGAATGTAAAATTCAGAATGATATTGACTTGTTTTTTTTTTCTTTTTTGCACTTAATTTTAGGAGTAATTGCTTAATAATTTTATTAAGTTGTTTCTACTAAGGTAATTTACTGCTCTTTTCAACTTTTGTGAATAAATGGCATATTAGAGATTGCTGTGAAAGAAGTGTTTAAATAGTGATCAGGTCAGTTTTAAACTTTTAAAATAAACTTTACCAACTTTTAAGTAGCAATATATCCCATGGTATTTCCATCTTCTTCATGCTTGATGCTTTAATGCCATTACTTTCTCTCTCAAAAGAAGGGGCTTAAAATTGCATTTTGATGCAGGTTTTCCTGTACTTCTTCCAATTTATTAGTCAGAATGTATGTATTTGCATTCCTTGCATTTCTTTTGTTTTTGGTTTTTCAACATTGTGCTACTTGGATGCCCCCCCTGTACAACTCCTTTGCCTTCTTGGTGGTCAAACTGCTCATATGCCCCTGCAAAATGCTAATTTACATGAGTCACAGGGCTCTTCTTCTTCTACAAAATGATGATCTATAACATATGTAGATATACTTAAGTCTTTCATATTAATGCATCTATTTTTTATGAGTCCAAAAACATAATTGTTATGTTTTGCTAATTTTTTCTCTGCATATTTTTTTATGCATCATCCTCAAATGGGAGATTTCTGTGTTAGAAATACCATCACAACCGATGCAGCTTAGTTATCTATATTTACCAAATGCTAGTTACTGAAAAGGTAGTGTGGAGCCAATATTTGCTGGTTCTCTGAGTAAACAGAGATAAATGTGGCTCATTTGCTAAAGTTAAAAAGTGCCACTATTTACTCTAGTAACAATTTGGCTTCTGACAGCAGAGATGGCTGCATATGGGGGAAGTGTTCTAAAGGTGTGTGGATGTGGGATGAGGGGATATGGTTCAGTAGTAAACACAGGGGTGTTAGGCTAACAGTTGGGCTCAATGATCGTGGAGCACTTTCCAACCGTAATGATTCAGTGATTCTATGTAAATATTGTTGGGTTTTTTTTACTATTTTATATAAAGCATGCATATACTTGAAGTGCTTTTCCCCATCTTTTATTTTTCCCATCATCTTTTGTTTTCATTTTTCCTCTTTTATAAAATGTTTTATCTGAAATGCTTATACTTATTTGATGAAGTCCTAGCATTTTGAAAAGATTTAGACTCAGAAAGGGTATTTTTGAAAAACTTAAAAATTATTTGTTCATCTTTCATATGGCTATTTTAAAGTCACTATAACCTCCTTAGTATGTAACTATAAATGATGTATCTGCACTCTCTAACTTATGTACTGCATAATGCAAATGGATAAATAAATTAGTGATAATTTTCCCATCAATATTATAGAGTAGCCAGTCAGAAAAAAATCTCTATTGTTAGCTTGCACTTAAGACCACTAGTAATTTGAAAAAAAATTAAATATCTGTGTTCCATTTACTTTGATGGCATATTGTATGGGCTGGGAATCCTGGGAAGCCTAATTAATGCCTTGTGTCATGAACTATGACAAACAGTCTTTTACAATATGTAGAACCTGAATTACCTTGATAGTCTTTACTACAATTACATCTCTCACACAGTATTTTTTAAAAATCCTTTTAAAAACACAATGAATGGACCTCAGCAGGGTACACTGGTATTATCTTTGCTAAATAAAATTTCAGAGTAAAATATTCTCAACAGTTTCCAGATGTTTTGTGCTTATAGTGTGTGTACATTAATGAATGTTTAAGTAAAAGATAATCTGAGCATGAGAGTATGGAGCCTCCTTGCAACCTTGATTACAGTGGGAAAAGAGTTTTTTTCCCCTGATAGGAAACACTGAGCACTTTGCCAAAATAGGGCATCATATGTAACACTGCATAAAGAAGAATGTACGTGGGTATTTGCTGCATAAGTAAAACCTAAAGATTTTTTATCTCAGTAGAGTAAAATTCCAGATTAGATATTGAAGGTCTCTGCTTAGAATCAGACCAGATTCTCTGCACAATTGATCTTTCTAGACTCTGTTCTAATTGAGGCAACAGTGCATGGTGCTGTCTCTGCTGTGTTCTCCAGGTTATTTTGCAACTGTGAAATTATGGCTTCAGCTGTTTTGAACATCTCTTATCCTAATTTTCCATTCCAGTGGAATTCAATTCCTCTTTCAGTCCCTTATTATGCTTTGCCATGTCATATTTAGCATTAGATCAGGGAAACGTTTGAAAACTAACTCTGGAAAGAAAGCAAAAATGTTAATTTTTCAGGCAGATCAGTTAACTGTTGACTGTTAGCATGTTGATCAGCCATACAGATACATTTGCTTTTGGAACAACAAAATTAAAGGAAGATAAAGACACTTTGAAAACTGCCTTTTATTTTTTTTATTTTTTTTTATTTTTTAATTAAAGGAATACATGCTCAGATTTTTGTTAAGTTTCAAATTTTCATACTGTTTTCACATTTTGGAAAATTCTTAGAGATCAAAAGAATAAGAAATATATTTTCACAGTTAAGGGAATTTTCTTGAAAAAATTAAGACTTTGCCAGTTATTTTATGATATGTAACAGAATTCTTTTTTCTCATCTAATTGACTATGATAAAGAAAAAAATAAATAAATAATACTAGATTAAAAAATAAATAAATAACACTATATCTAAATAAGCTGTCATCAAATATTTATTGCAATTTATGTCTAAAATCAATCACAGTCATAAATTTCAGAAGGTTCAGAAGTATCATAAGTAATAAAAATAATATCAGAAAAAAGTCCTGAATATTGGAAAAGAAAATTAAATAACTTTCACAATAAAATGCCACTCTGTTATATTAATTTCTGACACTCAGGAGACAGTGTTAAAAGCTTTCCTGAAGTCCAGGTAGAAAATATCCACTGCTTTTTCCTCATCTACCAAGCTAAAAATTCAATCACTGAACTTTATCAGGTTGATCAAGCAAGTCTTCATCTTCATGAGTGCATACCAACTACTCATCATCACCTTCTTGCCTTTCATGTGCCTGGAAATGGTTTCCAGAATTGGCAGGAATATCTTTTACTTTGGCCATGGCCAGTCTGGGGTTATGGCGTGTGGCCTTGCAATCACATCACCCGCTTCCCTTGGCGCTCATGGCTGCATCTCATCGAGACCCACAGACTTATGTGAGACCACTCAGCTTGAGCATTTCCTGACCTGATCCTCTTCTGCCAAGACTATGTCTCCCTAGTATTACTGGTAAAATCAGGGGCAAAGAGACAAAGAGAGAATTCAATACCTGATCCTTTTCTTTGTCCTGTGTTGATAAGGCTCTACCCTGTTCAGCAGCAGCCTCACATTTTCCTAGTCTACCTTTTGCTACTTATGTGCTTCTAGAAGTTCTCATTTCTGCCCCACTTGTATGGTTTCAGTATCAGCTGCAAACTTACAATTCATCAGAAAAAAACCCAAATGATGAGATTATAGTAAAACTTTTTACACTCTTTAGTGTTTCCCTAAGGAATATCTTGAAACTAACAGGAAAAAAATTAACTTACGCCACAGTGAAACAGCATTTCATTTCAGAGTTCAATTATTTTTCACCTTAAAGAGCAGGTAAGAGAGCTCTGAGTTCACTAATGTGCGACATACCCAAACTGATGAGTTTAGGTTTCAGTTAATAGAGGAAAACATTGTCACAGTATCTAAGTAATCTATGAATGACCAGAAATAATAATGTAATACACTTTTTACTTGTTCTAGTGCAAGCATTTTGTGTCACTATTTCCAAACTTCCTTATACCAAAACTATGAGAGATCAGTTTTAAAAAGTCTAAGCTAAAGTTATTTTCTTGCTATCTCTGGAAAATGACATAACATTTCTTTTCTTGCTTTTCAGAAAGTCTGCCATGATCTCTCAGAGATGACAGGGAATGGTCCAGTAGAAATTGCTTCGTTCCCTTAGTGCCCTTGCTATCTACTCCCTTGGACCTGTGCATATCCAGTTTGCTGCATTATCCTTGAATTCATCTTCCTATCTTATGAATAGTACTGTAATCTTTTAGACTCTGCCACAAGGCCATGTGAACCTGGACCATTTCAGGAGCAATATTTCCACTAAAGGCAGCACTGACTGCCTCATCTCTTTCTGAGTCCGTTGTCAAGAGTTCTTCTGCCTTTTGTGCATGAGAATGGAATTGACTTTAGCTTAAGCTTTGCTTCAGCTGTAAATGTAAGAGCCATTAGCTTTCTTCATCTCTTCATTTCCAAGTTCAGCAGAGATCTGCTTTTATTACATCTTTGAATGTGTGAGTAATGTTTCTGGGTTCTTCCTGTGCTCATTGAACGTTTTCTGTGAAGGTACTGATGCCTGCATTTTCTGTTCACTTAATCATTCATTAACATTGGCAGATCTTTTCTTCTTTGAATGCCATTTCCCAGTCTCTTTCCTAGCTCCATTCTTCACTTACAGGTGCAATTTTACAACCTTACACATATTTGTAGTATTGTTCCCTATTTCATACCAGATGAATAGTTGCTAGAACATGAAGAATCTACCTTACACAGGGAAAGACTTGTCTGTTATGAAGACAGGGGAGCACCTGAAAGTTTGGATGGGAAACTGATACCTACATCATCTTTCATTTCCTCATTGCAGTAAAAGTAAGGTAACAATATATTTAGAAAGTCTATTTTACCAGGGTAGAAACCAAAGCTTTGCGACAGAAAGAATGCAGTGACAGAAAGAATGCAGTGACAGAAAGAATGCAGTGATGCTTAGAAAAGTGAAATCATGGTGGTTTTCTACTTGAAAATACCTAATGTTTGGTATATCATCATAATTATTTAAATTAAAGCCAGCAATTTTGAAAATATGTACAAAAGACCTTGCTTTCCTTATGAGTAATTAAATTATGTGGGGAGGCATTTAAGGCAGTTCTTTCTAAGACTGTGTGGATGCATTTAGAGATTCTAAAGCACCCAAGTGAAAGACCTACTTTTTGCAATGCTCTTGCAGCAGCTGCATATGCTAGCACGAATAAATCATAACCTTGCAATTACATATGTGTGGCCATAGTTTTAATTGTCAGTTTCTTTTCATATTTGGAACGGAGTTCTGAATGAATCTGTGCCCTCATTTCAAACCAAAGACAATTATCTCAAACCCCAGCCACATATTTACCTTCAGGATGAAGTGTTTCATAAAATAAACATTATTATATACCTAACATGCAGATATAAATTCTTGTATATCAGTTTACAAGTGTAATCAGTCGCCATTTCAACACAACAGCTCAGCTCTAGTTATAAGTATTTCTTCCTCCTGTGGGCATTGATGTTATGCTCATGTCCATGTTGAAAAAACTGAAGAAACTATAATTGTAGAAAAAAGAGTGCCTAATGAAACTCCTCTTTCAAAAGCAATCTTTGAATAAGAGATATATTTTGACTACTATCATAAATTTCATGTTGTACTTCAGTCTACCTTAATGACTCATATGATTGAATATATTTTTTACCTAAGAATGTAAGACTGTAAATCTACTTTTTACCAGTTAAAGATTCTTTAAGAGAAAATTTTCTGTTTAGTCAACTTTGAAAAACATCTGCCTTAATTAAAGTTATTCCTTTCCCCTCTTGGTACTCCTTTTCCCCTCTGCAAGAAAACAAGCATAATAGATTAAGGCAATATCTGCTGTTTCAAGGATTTATTCCTATAAGGAATGGGAAATGAGAAGCTTTAGTGTAAAAAGAAAAGGGAAATGAAAATGTTTTCCCTCAGAGATCTCTGATATGCAGTTACAATATATATGGGGATAGCACAAATATTTTACAGGACAGCAGAAATCTCAGAGGACGTCTAATGAGCTGCTCTCCAGTTTGTCCTTCAAAGACTTTTGGCTAGAACTTCATTTTTCAATACCTTTAATTTCCTAAAATGAGGGAATATTTTAATGTTACTGCAATTGGCTATTCACACCAGTAACTACAGAATATACCTGTGTGAAATGAAGTGTTCCTAGCATTTACTCCATTTTTTTCTATCATCTCAGCTATCTGAGTAAAAAAATATGTATTTCCTACGTGATAAAAAGAAATCTACTGAATATAATTGCTGTCTTAATTTCTTTGTTTAGTACATATTTGGACAAATGTTTAAAACAATTTTTTAAAAGGCCATAAGATTTTTTCTTTAGCTGCTGATTCTTTTTTTTTATTATTTATAATGCATGTATCTGTGTATGTATGTATGCTTGCTTAAATATTAAGAAAAATAACATCTCTGCCTTTGATTTAATATAAAAAACTATTCAGCTGGTCAGACTGGTCACATACAAAGTAAATTAAACTCCATGAATATAAAACTAGCTACAAATAATTACCTTAAGGTAAACTTTAGAAGCCTGATTTTAAAGGCTTAAATATTTTTAAGGAATTTTTAAAGTCCTTAAGTCTCAAAATTCCAGAAGTTTGCAATGTTCAAGAAAATAAGGCAGAACTGAAAAAGATTAAATCCACCAATTCAGGAAGGTCATACCAATGTCTAAAAATGTAACATTTGTAATATAAGGCAAATATAAAAGAAGTACAGCTTAAAAGAAAATCATTATATATTATGCAAAATTAAAGGAGTAATTAATAAAAGGTAACTTTCCATTATGTATTCTAATAGGTAAATATTCTATGTTTTCCCTAACATGCTCTTCCTTAATTTCTGCTATGCTGAGTGGTTAGTTCTTCAAAAACTTTTGGGGGTTTATGTGTTTTTTAGAACCAAAAAAGTATGTATCATGTATTTTTATGATTTTATGTATTTTATATTATTTTCATGTATTTTATATTACGTATCATGTAAATTTTTATTTCAGAGAGACCGAAAATACTGTTGCTATTTTTCAATATAAACATTCATTAAAAGGAAAAAAAAGAACACATAAAAGATTGTATTGAAAAAATAACTTTCTGAAACTGGAAATTCTATTTAAGAAGGATGGTCTGGAGCAACATTGTGGGTTGCTTATAAGAAAGTATTCTCAAAAATGGTGGTCTTTAACACAGCTCATTGATAAAATTCTCTAGTGTAGATGACAGATAACACAGATTATAACAATGGGAAAGAATTAGAATCATTTTACTAATTTTGATTATGACTTTAAACAAAAGTTTTAGGAATGTAAAAAAGGTCCTTCACTCAGTCAAATTTTTGTACTACCAAGAGTGTAGGATTCTTAATTAAATACATAGTTCGTTGGGAAGAAAAAGGTTAAAGAGTAAGAAAATGCATTATTTTTTAATGTAGTTTAGGATTTCCAAGTTGCTTAGAGGGGTTTTTTGACTTTGAGGATTGATTTTTTTTGTAATGGTAAACTATATGAACAATAATAGTCTTTATTGTAAATACTTTTATTTTTTCCGTTCCTCTATTTTTTTTCCAGTGCATGCTGGGCTGCCCAGTTGTGTGAAACCAAGTCATAAATCATCTGCTTACTGCCACATTTTCCCAGAAGAAATTAACCTGAAAGCAGTTAGCAGACTCTTGGCTCTCCTAAAAGTTTCTGAACAAAAACGTGCTTCCTTGTAAACCAAGAGATGACAAAATTTTTAAATCTGAAAGCTTTCTACCAAAAAATGTAATGTTTCCCCTTTGTGAAGACACAATTTAAAAGAGATAGATGCAAAACAAAACAGAACAAAACTCTAACTTGTTTAGTAACAAGACTAAAATAAATGACTGCTTTTGGACTGCTTTTGGTAAAATTATTTAATCTCATACTATTTTTCATAATTCTTTTCATCAGGAGCCATTTTATTCCTCATTTGTTAAGAGGAATAACTGACATAAAGAAAGCTTTCTTGAAGGAGGAGCACAGGATTTGAACTCAAGTGTTTGAACTCATGTTTTAAAATACACCCATGATCTGCTTTTTTGGGTACCAGCCACGTATGGGGTGTACACACATGGACTCAGGAAAAGATATCTCTGTTGAATTTGTTTCACCTTCAAACAGTGTCAGAAGGAACATGCTGATTTGTTAATGATTAGCCATTCTATTGCACATTATCTTAATCTTTCCATACCTTTATCGATAATAAATTGGAAAAGACAGAATAATTATTTTAAATCTTCATTCTCATCACTTACTGATAAATATATGTGTTTATGGTAAAACATTTCATTTCTTATGCACAGGGAGTACCAGAGACAGTAAATATGTTAATGCTGCATGTAAACATATGTAGATTTATTTCAGTGTTGATTAAGAAATTATTCTAGTATTTACTAAGTAACTCAATGAAATCAATTATTAAAAATCCAAGACAATAAATGGAGAAGGGCGTTTTTCCAATTTCATCATGATGAACACTTGGTGATTAAGAATAGCTTTCATTCCTTAGATATTTCTTTCATTCCCCTAGGATTCCTTTCACTGGGTTCAGCTGAATTTAGGGCAGTAAAGTATGTTTGTATCCAGTCTATGCTGTTAGATATGTAAACTTTTTTGCATATGGATATGATAATTTCATGTTTGTTTGTAGACTATACTTGTATTACACAAGGCTAATAAAAAAAATTGATTTAAAAATTCAAAACATACTTTCAGAATGCATTCCAGTCACAAATACAAATGAATTTAGATGCTGAGCATGCTTTAATCCACACTGTCAGTCAGGATTATAGGGGCCAATAGACCAACTATGTCCTGAGGGTGTGAACGGGGACAGATCAATCAATTTACAGAGCTTTGGCAAAGGTTGAACAGCTGGTGCTGAAAATCTTTGTTGGAGAAATGACCAACCCACCAGAGATTACAGATTTAAGCCAAGATTGATGGTTAAACCTTGCAAATTAAATCCTCTTCAAATGTGCTCTGACTGATTATAAAGCTAATTTAAAGGCATCCCTCCATAGCACTTTCTTAGAACAAGATACTCATTAAACTTCTGGTGTTCAAAAAATTCTCTCTGAGGCCTGCTGCTAGTAGCAAATGCATTAGTGTTTTCATTTGCAGATTATTTTTAAAAGGTCTCTGTTGGCCAATTTCTTTTTATTTGCGTATTTACTAGGGTGAACTTACATTATTAACAATTACTTTTACATACTTAACACAACAAAGGGTAAAATGTTTTTTGCCCTTTGAGCACACAGCAGAAGCTCTCTACTAGCTCAGCAACTTTCTAAAGGGTTCATGAGAAATCTTTGATTATGTAATAAAGAAAGTTCTTCTAAAGAAGAGGATGTGACTATCAGTTGAGTTGAACTTGGTTTAGTTGCTCTGCTGGCAACTAAAAGCTGTGCAGCTGCTCATTCACTTCCCCTCCCATCTGCCCCAGTGGGATGCAGAGGAAAATCAGGAAAGAAAAAAACCTAAAATTTGTCAGTTGAGATAAGAACAGTGTAATAACCGAAACAAAGTTAAAGTAATGACAATAACAGTAACAGTAACAATAGCTATTATATTGCTAATAATAGTAATGACATTTTTAATGATAGTAATAGTAGTAATAACAGTAAAATTGCTACAACTACTAATGATAATAACTGTAATAATTGTAATAAAAAGGAGAGGAAGAAAGGGAGTTGAAATCTAAGAGGAAAAAAATTATGTACTTCAGAATTGGTCACCACTCATTGACCAATTCCCAGTCTGTTCCCAAGCAGTGATTGGTCCATTTCTGAGTAATTGTTTACTGGGAATGGCGTTCTATGTTATGGAATATCTCTGGTAAACTCAGATTATTTGTCCTGGCCATTCTCCCTCACAGTTTTTTGTGCACCTCCTCACTGGCAGAGCATGAGACAGAGAGTCCTCAATTTACAGTAAGCTCTATTTAGCATCAGCTAAACCAGCAGTGTGTATTCTCATACTAAATCCAAAACACAGCCCTGTCCCAGCTATTAAGAAGAAAATGGATTCTGTCCCAGTTGAAACCAGTACAATGGGACAAGAAAATTTCCCTAAAGAAGAGAAATTAGGGTATCTGAAACAATGCAATAACACACAAAAGTGAGCATTTTTTTAGGGAATAAGGCAAGGAGTCAATTGACTAAAAATAGCAGGTAGAGTTAGGATAAGAAGAGAAAAAGAGAGAGATTGGAAAAGGGAGAGAAATGGGCTGTATGATGAGCCAAAAAAAAAGCCAGGAATAAAATCCTTCAAAAATATGCAGAATTTTAAATTAAATAAAGAAGGGCCCTTCATCCTTCTGGACCAGGCGTCTTGGGAGTTATGCAAGTACCTAAAAGTAAATGCAAGCTCTGATAGTCAGAGTGTGTTGTGTGTGGTTCTGTTTGTAAGGCACATTATCCCATAAATTTCATCAATAATAAAGTATTGCATCATCTCCTTGATGTAAGCAAGAATTTCCCTTTATAAACTTGTTTATAGCTAGTTGGGCTGGGTGGAAATAGGCAAAAGGAAGTTGAGGACATTGAAAAAGAAACTTAGAAGATTGAAGATTAGAAATGAGTGTCATTAGTAGCAATTTGAAATGTTGAATTACAAGATTTTAGGTCTTGTAAAGCAGGGTTGATGGTAGAAAGACTTCCTTCTGTGAAAAACTTAAAGAAAGAAATGAGAAAATATGTTCCACATAATATTTTACAATTTAGTGTTTCAGTTTTTCTCAAATTGAAAATCTAAAAACTCAATGAAAAGCTAAAGAAATCTAAGCTATAACTAGGCCTACAGAAGACTGGAATGTAGCCTATGAAGCCTGAATTTTAAATTCTATCTTATTTATTGAAAGTGCAAGAAAGGTGTTAAGGGAACAGGCTTTAAAACCTTAAAATGTTAAATAAAGTTATTTATTTTTGCTAAAAAGAAACACAACCTATGTAAGAGGCGGCAGGGCTGGGAATAAAAGAAGTAAACAGATTTGGTGTGTAAGGGATATGGCATCTTTGCCAATGGACTAAAGATTCTGCTTTGTTTTAATGTTTTTGCATGTAGATTCAACTCTGACCTATTGTTTAATGGAAATAATTTTAAGGTATTTGGATAAATTTTTTTCATTCATTACTTCAGTTTTTGTAGCCTACATCAATATTTTGTAGCCTTTCATCACCTGTTCCTTTATGAAACAAGTGGTTTCTCAGGTTGTTTCAGAACTTGAAGACCAGGAAAGATTTTTTGCTGTACTAGTTGAAGTTATTCTCACTAAACAGGATTAACCCAGCTCCCTTATCACAGAATCACTTCTCACTTCCAAATTTCTTCCTGCAATAGTTAGCTTATATTTTGAACACAAATAGCTTGAGAGTTACCTGAAGAGGGAACAGAGCTGTATTACTTTTGAGTATTAAAGAAGCCTTATTAAGAAACATTTTTTTCTTATTTCTCAAGAAAAAGAAAAAAACAAAAAGTACTAGCTATCAATTTATACACTTATTTCTCCTCTAATATAAGTTTCCCGAGGAATCAGGTTATATCAAAACCCCCAAAAAAGGAGAATTCTATCTGAGTTCCCACAACAAAAAATGCACCTTAGGAATACACTGTCAAAACCTATGGATGTAATACAAGATTATCCTCAATCCAATATACTGCATTCAACACAAAAATTGGATTTAAAGAAATGAGGTGGGTGAAACAAAAGAGTTAAGCCCTTGAAAAAATTGTTACAGAGGAAAGGTTTATCCGTTTTCTTTCAAACCATGTGTGTAATAGGTACTTGTTATCTGTTCTCTGTGTGATTTCAAGAAGAAAAAAGAAATTTATATTACCTGTAATTGTTGTTCTTTTCTATGCATAGTTTTCTTTCCTACCTAGACAGGAAAAGAGTTCAAACACAGAAAACTTTAAATGCTGATGCTCAGAATTCCTGAAAGACCAATTTATGTGAGTGTTACACAGTGATGAAGGTTACTGTGGAGATAAGATTATGTTTACACATATGCTTAAGACTACTCTTAAATGAGGCAAACTGCAGCACTAAACACAGTATTTAAGTACAATTCTTTGCAGTGTGCAAGGAAGGGGAATCTGATGTCTGTGAAGTATTATGAGAAATCTGTGGCTAGTGATGAGTTTTCAAAAATAAGACTAACTTCTGCTCAACAGAGACACAGAAATTCAGTTTCACAAATCAAATCAGGCTCTACTGTAAAAATACCAACAAAGACATAAGCTTGCAAGTTTGACTTTGGGCCAAATAATAGAATCAATAAAAAGAAAGATGAAAAATGTAGCTTTCAACAAAGCTCTTTAACAAAAGAACTCTCTTTAGCAAAATTATAACCTCAGTATAGCATAAAATTTCATAAATTCTCAATATTGAAAACCTTATGCCTAGAAGATTGAACGCCCTTATGCTTAGAGGAAACTTAAGAAGGATTACAGTTCTTAGAAAGTAAGCCAATAAAATGCTCTTGAATTAACATTTCTAATGTCTTTTAAAATAAATAATCTGCTGTACTTAAACTGGCATAATTAGAGATGTTTAGATTTCAGGTATCCTCAAACCTGCAACTTCCTCTGACCTCATGCGTTTGTTAAAAGCACCTTAAAATCCATGATGTTGCTCTCTAGTGCTAAAAAGATAAATCTGGATGGACAAAGAACCCCAACCCTTAGTTATTTCCCTTATTTTATTAAATATTATAAAATAAAATATGATATCTGAATGAAACCGTAGCTTAACTGAAGGCATATATAAATGAGAAACAAATTAAATATTTTTTCTTTTCAAAAAAACCAGATATGCTCTTCTAGCTTTCACCAATGCAATTGTTAATTTTCTAGAGGGGCGCTTCATACTTTTGTTTTGGAGAAAGGAATTCTTTTTTTTTTAACTATTCAATGAAAGGCTGGTTTCACCATTCTTTTCCACAAACACAGCTAACAATGTGAAGACCTACATTAAACATATATGCATACACATTATGCACACACTCAAATGTTGCACGGGCCACAGAATTTGAGTTATCATTTTTAGAGGAGATTCAGAAGAATCATTTGCTATACCTAAAAGAGGTTGTACACTTCAACTTGAACAAGCACACACCTTTGAGAGCCAAGCATTTCTGTTGATAAGAGCCACAGATGAGTAGAGCCATGTATTTTACTGATGGCAATATCTGGCAATACCCTTAATTCAATTATTTCAACTGTTCCTACATTCCAAACATCACCTTTAGTAATCTTCTGTGATTCAATATTGTATGTCTTATAAATGTTGTCAAACCTAGGTTTGGGACTCTAACTAAAATGCAGAGATAGGCTTACAAGGACATTTTATGTGGTTACAATAGAATGGATGTATTTACTTTCTCTGAATCCCTTTCATGTCATATACAGCCTTACTAAACATTCTTCATGCAAGCTCTTTGCAAATGATTTACAATTTGAATTGACAAGTTTTGTTGTGACCTATCTGTAACGTTAAATTACTTTTCTGTCTTTTTATTGTTAATAAAATTATAAAAAATAGCAGCAAAAAATACTCAGAGTATTACATAGAATTTGTATCTGTAGATCTCTCTGCACTTTGAATGTGGGTTAAGAAAGTACTAATTATGGTGTACCTCAGTATCTCCTTTTTAAAATAGAAAGTGTTTAATGTTCATCCTTCAAATTCCCTCTGCATCTTATTATTTCTGCTCTGTGGGGTTTTATATTATGTTAAATTGTGTTGATGTAATGAGACACAGTCATACTGTGCTCATGATTCTATCAGTAGGGCACAGTATCCCTCTTTGTAGCAAGAGTCAAATTGTATCATTACCGAACTGCCTTATTTAGCTTCCTGGGCTTTGTTATTCTAAATGTGATTCACATACAACAGTTAAATACCTTTCACATATTAGGACCATAAGTTTAACTTGAGTGTTAAAATATAGTAATCAGTTCAAGTTACCTGGAAATTACTTTTATTAATTCTTATCAAATCCTATTTTTACAAATTCTAGTTATTCTCCCTTTATTCTCCTTTATTGTGAGCCTCTGTGGGGCTCACAGTCCGAGGTTCACTGATATGGTACTAAAACAGCAAACAGACATGAGAATCATGCCCTGGATTTTTAAAGGAACTCTATTGATTCAAACATTCTTCTCAATATTTTAACAAAGTCATCATTTATTTATTTATATTTTCTAGTACTTTGGCTCACTTATTTGAATTATCTTTTTGCACAGACATCAGAATTATATTTTTTTCATACAAAATGAAACTGGCATTACCTAATTTCCTAACAAACTTTTAAAATCTGAAATCTTTTTAATGTTTAATATAACCATGGGATCTTAGTTCACAAATTCCACCTCCAGTGGTTTCCTAGGATACAAACACACAAACACAAACAGAAAGCAGCACAGAAAAACAAGGTAGAAAGCCTGCAGCAGTTTAATTTTTTTGAATCTTTTCAACTGCTTTGCATTCTCACAAACATATCAGTGCTAAACCTCAAACAAAACAGCTGGTGATGGGCTTATACTACAAGTCATATCTGTGTCATTTGTAAAAATTGACAAAATTCTCCTGAGAATCCTGAATAGAACAACTGAAACAAGAAATAAGAGCTTTTGCACACAGTGCATCATGACTTTGGAAGAATGAAGCAGGAACAATTAATTTCAGGGCACTGCTTTAATAACAAATTAAATAAAAGGGGAGATATTAACTGACTCCAGCTGCTAAAGTGGAAACGAACGTGTAAAAGGCAATTACAGAATGCATTATGTATGCTTGGTGATATTTTCTAATAAAATAGATGTTCTGTCAAAAGCAATTTTAACTTTATTCTCTCATCCTTCAAATGTACAATCAGTGCACACATGATTGTATGTATGCATGCACAAAAATTTAGACAATAGCTACATTATTTTTAAAGAAGAAGTGGAATTTCAAAACATTTCTTAAGAATACAAAATCAATGACAGAGTTGTAATGTTGGAGTCCGATGATAGATCAAGAGAAAAGAATGAGAGCGTGAGATGTAAACCTGGTGATACTCATGCTGGAATATTTTATTCAATTTAGTTATGTTTCTAAGAGTACACAGACACCTAAAAGACAGAAAAATCCCTTCCAAAACTAAAAATAGTGTAAGAGCTAGAAAAACCTTGTACAGTAAGAAATTAAATTTATTAATTCTTAGTAGGTAATCCTAAGAAACCAAGTGAAGAATAAAAGGTGAGGTGACCCAATTAAAGTATAAAAGTTGTCATGGATAGAGATATCACACATTTAAACAGGAAGATTTAGCAACACCAAAAGCATAAAATTGAAGTTTGATAAAGTAAGAAATAAGGCAAAAAATGCTGTAAACAGAAAGTATGATTAATGATTGGAACATGATTATTAAGAAAATGATGACTTGTAGTCTCACTACTCTGGAGATCAAGATTTGTGTATTTCATTCTGGACCATAGTTATCTTTGTGTTTGACTGTAACATAAGTGGAATTGAGAAATAGTGACATTTAAGCTCAACAAATAAAGTGTTTGCTCTTCCAGGACTGGATGCTACAAATCTCTGACTTCACAGGATAAGCGAATTGGAAGGGAGCCACATGGATCACCCTGTCCAGCTCCCGGGCCACCAGTGCCACAAGTTACACCACGTGTGTGAGAGCATTGTCCAAGCTCCTCTTGAACCCTGTCAGGCTCTGTGACCTCTTCCCTGGGAGCTTGTCCCAGTGTGTCATCTGTGACTTGATGTAGAGCTCACTGTACTAACTCTCATGTTGTAACATTAGTAATTTTGATGGCAATTCAGTGTAAGAAACTTGAACCATTCTTGTTAAATATATTTAAAATCGCTCTCAGAGTTTCAGTTTCATTTTGCAGCTACCTACTTGTTATCAGGTTACTGGAGTTTTCATAATACAGGAAATAGCTTTGATAAAAGCTAAGGACAGCATTACAAAAATGGAATCTGCGAGGCTGGCATAGGGAAGTTAATGGATATTGTAATGTCAAATTATTTAGGCCAATGTTTCACCAATCTTTTGGATGAGTAGACAGAACTAAATTGAAAAATGTCTGTGTAAGAGAAGGGAATCAAAACTTGCTTAAGAAAGGCTAGTACTTAAATGAGAATGGCATACAAAACAACAGAAATTGTCACAGTGGATTTTTATTTTTTGCCACAGTGTATGAAAGATCATAAAAATCATAGAATGGTTCTGGTCAGAAGGGACCTTTAAAGATCATCTGGGAAGAATCCCCTGTCACAGGCAAGGACACACACTAGATCAGGTGCCTCAAATACCTATCCAACCCGACCTTGAATATTTCCAGGAATGAGCTCAATCCCTTCTCTGGGCCACGTCTTCCAGTGTCTCACCACTTGCATCATAAAAATATTCTTCTTTTATATTTTTTAGTTTAAACCATTTTCCTTGTCCTATCACTACACACCCTGGTAAAAATTCTCTCTCAATCTTTTAATGAGCCCCTGTAAAAGGTTCTCTTACTCAATGAGCTTCTTAAAGGGGTTTAGGCTTTTTTTATACTCTGAGATTAGTGCACAGGATACATGGACAATACTCTCAGGAGGTTAAACAACATATTTTACTGGAAACTTTAGAAAATAAGGCTACTTGGTAAATTTTAAAGCAATTGAAATAAAGCATTGACTAAGAAAACTCTCACCCATTGAACTTTAAGTTACCAGAGTTAGAGAAGTGGAAATTAGAAAGGGAGGTTAGAGAGGAAAAGGGGAAATTAGAGAGGGAGAAAGAAAGGGGGATATAGAGAAAGATTTATATTGATTGCCTGAATTCCAGCATGTTCTCAGCTACTATAAAATCCAAAACATTGGGCCATGAGCACGTGTCTTTGTGCAACTGCTTTTATCTGCTTTGGTGTCCCAGGTCCTCCCCTCCAGGTGGAGCTTCAGGTGTGCCACTGAGTGACACTGGAGTGAGTGTGGGACTGTGCACATCCCACCTCTCACAGAACTTGAACTGCTCCCCCCCACATATTCAAGGTGTTTTGAGCCAGTAACCATTTTCTCCAGTTTCCCACACCCCCTTTAAGTATTGTAAGGTTTCAATATGCTCTCCCCAAGGCTTTTCTTCTCCAGGTGGAACAACCCCAAATCCCTCAACATTTCTTCACAGGTAAAGTGTTCCACCCCTCTGATACTTTTTATGGACCTCCTTTGGACCTGTTGTAACATCTGACTTATGCTGAGATCTCCAAAGCTGGATGCAGTAGTCCAGGTGAGGTCTCACAAAAGGGAAATAAAAGGTCAGAATCACCTCCCTTGACCTGCTGGCCACACTTCCTTTGGTTCAGCCCAGGATATAACTGGCCACAAGCTCACATTGCTGGCTCATATCCAATATTTCATCGACCAACATCCCAAAGTCCTTCTCCCAGGGCTGCTCTCAGTGTATTCATTACTCAGTGTCTAAGGATACTGGTGATTGCCTTGACCTGGGTGCAGGACATTGCACTTGGCCTTGTTCATTTTCACCATGGCCCACCTCTCAAGCCTGTCAAAATCCCTCTGGATGGCATCCCTTTCCTCAAGAGCATTAATTGCACTACTCATCTTGCTGTTAATAAAGAGCACGGATTCTGAACACTCTTCAGTAGGAATAATAAGAGTTGGCTACACATGAGGAAAAAAAAACTTTTTCCCCTACAGTTTCTCTCAAATTATCAGCAGGAAACAACAAATTTTTGTAAACAAAACAAGACTGCAGATCCATCTTTAGGATTACTAAATGCCAATCAAAAGTAGACTGGTTGTACCACAGTGTAAAGCTGTCAGGTCTTTTGAAACATAAAAATGTCTCTTTGAAATTATGGTGACAACATAAGTGTTAATATAAATCAAGCTTCCAGGCTATTTAACTTGATCCTTACCCATCTGGGTCCAGTCTGCAGTAATTTTTCTGTTGAAATTCCAGATGTTACCAAAAAGCAGAGATGTTATGCACTTAAAAACCAGTTCAAATGATAAATGATACTAAGATGGTAGCACAACAATGTTCAGAAAGGAGTCTCAAATCTTGGCTATCTTCATGTAATTCAATAACACAATGTTTTTTACATGAAACTCAGTTGATAGGTTTGTTTTTTTTTCAATGTCTCTCATTTCCCTGAGTCTCCTCAGATAAAAGAGATTCACAAAAGGAATCTGTATGTAGGACATCAAATTTTACCCAGCTACCCTAACTGAAAATCCCTTACATGTTTGAAATCTGTGATTGAAGAACATAAATGTGTATGCCTGTATTAAAGTCACTCACTACACTTCAGTGTTTAGAATGTGAGGCAGTTGTCTTCTATATAAATGTTTCTAGATATTTTCTAATATTGAGCTGATCAGTTAATTCTACCAATACAGAGTTACAATTTAGAATATAGAAAAAGGGCACAGCTGTTGAATACAGTAGTATTAAATGACATTTTTTGTTTTTGGAATTACAGTGTAAGAGATGCACATTTTCCAGAAATAGCTGCTCTAGAGGGAGGAACAAAAATCACACAATACTGCAGGTAGTTTGAACATGAGAGTTTTGCTCCTGTCTCATGACAATAATATAAAACAGATATTATCCCTATGAATTAATAAATTGAAAAAACTTTCATAGTAAATAATTACTTTTAAATTCTATAGGACAGAGGGTAATCAGAGTATATGTGTATCTATTTATTTAAATTAACTGGCTCCATTATTGAAATTGCTGTTTAAGTTTATTGAACTCCTTTTGCAGCAATATGAATGTGTGATTTAGATTATTTTTCTAAGTTGGTTGGAGTGTTTTTTTTCCAAGATTTACATATTTTAAATTACATTTGCAGGGAAGTTTGACAGCTATTTGGTATTATTTATGAGTTGAATGAAAATATATGGTTTCCTCTGTATTGGGAAATTATTATGCCCACATAGTTTTAATAATAGGAAAAAATAGGAAGAATATTGTAGTTGGTCAGCCATTGATCTTTTCTCTATTGTTATCCTTCTCTTTTCTGTTGCAGCATCATGCAACCAGAATCTAATTTAACGTTCAACACTGACAAGTTTTTTTTCTTGCTATGAGTCTTAAGACACAGGTTCAGTGCTGTCTGCAAATTATGTGACTGTTCACGTCCATATATCTGAAAGTACTTGCACAATGTTTTATTGCAAAATTTCTCAGATTCCAGAAAATTTTTGTTATGTACTTTTCCATATGTAGTGCATACTGAAAAAAATCTGTCTCCTTCAATTTTCGATGAAATAGAAGTTTTGTCATTTGGTTTCTTTGCAAGTTGAAGCCTTAAATTTGTTACTTAATAAATGTGACTTTTACACTTGCTTAATATTTGCTTTAATGCCTACAGAATTTCAGAATTTATGCACTCTGAGAGACTAAGGAATCTGATAAAAATAATTGTCCATCTTTTGCCACAAAAACTCCATAGATCCATCCTGAAGAATTCACTGGATCATTTTAAGAAGGTGCATGAGGTGAACAGGAGCTTTAAAGAAGAGTAAATGTGAAAAATGAAAAAAATTAATTATGATCAGTATGAATAATTTAACACACCTTTTCTTTATAATAGAATACCACCATCATAATTGCTAAACAGGAGATGGACATACTAGGAATTTTCAAATCTAAAGACAACAACAATAAAAAGAGAGAATTAAAATGATGGCTGTAGTCAGAACTGCATGACATAGTATTTCAAAATCAACCTGTACTATAGAAATGCAGGGTTTTTAGGGTGACATAAATTTGTTTATTTTAGCATGAAACTAAAAATTGAGGAAATTTGACAGACCAGAAAAAGGAAAACCACAACATTATCAGCAGGTCCACAGCAAGTCGCTTTAAAGTGAGCATTGTTCATTTGTACCAAATAACCCTGTAGCTGTTTAGTAGATGTTAGAAGGCAAATTCAGGTAATGACAGAAATTACAAGTGACACAAATGTTTTGAAGTTACCAGTTGACTTGCAATCAACTGGCTTGCAGAGTCTCAGATGCAAAGATATGTTGTTTTTTAAGATGGAAAGAGAGCATGCAATATACTCTATCATTACATAATATTTATCATTTAAAAGCTCTGTCATTTCAGGGCTCTCTATTGCAATTCAGAGGTATCACCTTGCTTTTGTTCTAGGCCTGGAATCAGACAATGTTTATTATTTTGCATTCAAGATAACCTATTCTTGTTCATATAACTCTAATAGTAATTAATACAGTTGTACTCAGATACTGACTGATCTGATCATTTAAAGGTCAGATTGTGAAGTTAAAATTGCAACCCTTTGACATGGTTACTGCTTCTGGTGAAAGGGAGCTGTTCTTAAGTGTGGCTGTGTTTTTTCTTTCTTTTTTTACTCTGTTTTTGTTGTTTGATTTTTTTTAATGTATGTGTGTGTTATAAACCATCTTTCATAGTCTGTCATCTTAACTGCTCTAGGCAGAAGTGTGGTTCTTAATTACAAAGTGTCATAAATTCATATGCCATTTGTAACTTTAATGGCAAATCATCAGTGAGATTTGTTCTGCCAGGGCTGTGGAACATTGAAAGCAGAATTTCACAAGTTAATGGCCTGCCCTTTTCTGACAGCACACCAAGCTTTCACACTATTAACTAACACTTTGCTTCACTCAACCACTGAACTGTTGACAAAAGCACTTTAGCAAGTCTGAACAGCAGAAAAAAAATCAAGTAAATCAAAAGCCAGTTCGGAATGAGGCAGAAAAACAGGGAGGAAAGATGAATCAAAGGAAAAATTTTAACAAGCAAAACAAAGCAACCTGGTATGCTTTGATAAACTTTACCATTAATACATCAACATAATGAATAATACCTGCTATAATTTTTCAGGTTTTGAATAGTTTTTCTTCTCAAGAGTGAGAAAACAATCTTTGAATAATCCTGAGTTATTTCAGTTTTATTTAAAGGTTTGATCCTACATAGTTGAGGTACTGCTTTTTTATTCAACTGGTTTTGAAGCATGAAGAAGCTGAAATCTTCCCTGTAGAGATAACTAAATTTCACAAAAAAACATTCACAATGGAAATATTGATTCCTGTATGTATTGCAGAAAAATATGTTTTAAGAGCATGAAAGAGATATTAACTTTTATTAATAAATAAAATCATATGTTTAGATGCAATCATAAAAATATAATTTTTTCAAGTATGCTAAGTTTCTAACACATAAATATCTTTCATTTGCAACAATCTATCTAGTATTGTATGTAAGTGTATCTTTATCTGTTAAATGCATGCAGACATATTTCCTGACCATGAATTTGCTTATGTGCAATGACAGATCATTAAGGAATAAATTCATGTTATTTTATCCAGAATATTCTTGGAAGTGTAACCTAATTCTTCTTCAGTAGCAGAAGCAATATATTATGAAGATTTTTAGTGAATTGCAGGATTGTATGATTATAGCTTTGGACTGAATTTTGTATAAAAATTAGCACATAGAGGAGGTCTGCAAAAAAAGACACAAAGTTTCTGATCCACTTCATGGAATCTTGTGAATATAAATACTAGGAAATGCACCTACTTGTTAGGTAAGTCATCTACATACTCAGATTTTTTTTGGCAGGTGTCCCCATTCTTTTAGACAAAATGATTTAACATTTATTTGTAATCAGAATTCATAATGCTTTCTTTGCCCTTGCATCAAGCAAAATTTCTTACTCTCCTAAAGCACGTTGGAATACTACACTGGTTTCAGTGAGAGGCCTGTGTCACACATGCCTATGAGAAGAGAAAATTAAAATATTCCTAAGAAAACTTCTGCTTCTGTCTTCCTCTGTAACCATTGTAATTTTATCTGTATCAACACCAAGAATTTACTGCAAACTGCTACACTGATGGGTTTGCTGCAGGCTATTCATTGTTCAGTTCAAATAATCAAAAAACATTTGAGGGCAAGGAAGAGAGTAGCAGATTTTTCATTTATCTTGTTTCAAAATTCCAACTTTCGTAAATTTGGACATCTGCATAGATCTTTAGACTCCTTATAAAACATGACAAAATGAAGCAATATAATCTGCAAATTAGTTAAAAATCTGAATGATATAATGAATATGACACAGGATTAACCATGGAATTTCCTAGGAAAGCCAAGGGGTCACAGCTGCCTTTCACAATTGCAAAGCTAAGGCACCATAATGAATCAAACTTCCACCGCTGATCCTAAACACATCATATGCAGTTTAAGTACTTAGTACACATTTTTGAAGTCAAGTCACAGTAAGACAGGTGCCAGAGAAATAGGAAAATGAAATGGGATGTAGGTGGGTAATAAGAGATAGAAGTGACAGAACAACCCAAGGATAAAAAAAAAAAGGCAGTTTAGCTGTCAGTCAAAATTTCCTGTGAGATATTAACAAACTTAGGGATGATTACTTTCTAGTTGTTCACTCTTTGTCCAGTTTGTCTCAATTAAGTGTTTCTAGGAGGAATGTACAGCATCAAAATTTGCATTTAGTGATATGAAAATTTATACTTAAAATCCTCTTTCCTTGTTCAGTCATGGACACAAAACATTGCTGTTTGGCCATTATCTGTCCACTTTTTACTTTTCAGGCTGAATTCTTAGTTTATTTATAAAAATTTTGAGGTAAAATTACAAGAAAAAGAAATGGGAAGATTATTGATGACAGCAAGAAATTTAAAACACTTAGATTTAACTCTTGAAAAATAGGGTCTTATGGTAAACTTGGGGATAATCTTTCTGTCACAGAATCAGTCAGCAAAGAAAATTAAAGTTGAAATAAAGATAGAAAAATGAATAAATATATAAACATTCTGCATAAGCACATAGGTAACTTTGGAGAGAAAGTAAAGTAGATTTGATGTTGAAGGTGGAGAGGCCTCAAACTGAACAAAACCCCTCAGCTCAGTTTAAAAACAGGAAGACTTTGAAGAGATTGTTCTGCATAAATAGAAAAAAATGTTAATTCTCTGAATAGTGTTGTTTACAGCAAGTAAAAATATTCCAAACACTAAAAGAAGGACTTTATGATACAGGAATGAAAAATTTCTTTGTTAGATAGCCCTGCATTTTCTGTAGACAATGTTGTAAAATTTGCATTCTTTCTCATCATGTCCAGGTCAGGGTTAGTTGAGAAGACTACCTTCAAAAGACGTTGTGAGCTAGAATTAATGCAAGACAGTAACATTAGTATCTGATCTGACTAAAATATGACATTCTCTCGAAAATAAAAGCTGTACTTGTATAACAGAGTAGAGTTAAGTATTCTGTTCTACTCACACATGAGTGATTTTAAGTATTTCTTTAAAGTTTGAATATTTTTTATGAATTCTGGGTTTCCATTAAAAATAACAAGTGTTTAATGTAATTTCATATATTACTTCAGTTTTGTTTCCATTTGAAGCAGTAAGGTTGTCTTCTTTTCTTCTCCTATCAAGTGATATTCCTGAACTCACAATAAAAGGCTATGATTTACTTTTTAAATTTTGTCTAACTGTTTCATTAAATTCTCTAATTCTCTGTAAAGAAATGTTGAATTCGTGATAGAGAATTCTAGGCCTTCCATTTATATTTGAAATTTTGACTTCCTTTTATACAATCATATGACAAAAAAATGAACTTTTGTACCAAATACTTAATTGCAAGAGTAAGACATGCTAACTGAATTTTTTTTTCTTTTTGGTAGACACTTTATTTTGTGATTCACTGATCCAAAATGAAAGTTTAATAAATTCATTACCTCTCCAGAGAAACTTATTTCTCCAAAGCTGGAATAACCAGTAGGTCATAAGGTCAAGTATATGAAAGTTATGTTCAATATTTTAGAACAAATCATGTATGCAATAAGTGATTCCAGAGCTTTTGGGAACAAACTGTGAAAAATTGTGCAACCAAAAATAACACATTTCTCTAATTAGGCTGGTTAATTATGTTTACATTTGCATAATCACCACAATGCTTCTATTAATTTTTGCATGTTTCACATTTTTCTTTCCATTTAGCAATTTCTCACATTGTTTGTGGGGCAATGTGGTGGATTAATCCTAGAATATTTGCATTTTTCTATAAATAGCATTTTACATTGCTAAATAAATAGAGTTGAGTGGGCATTTTTGCCTGTTTTGCTAATCTTTGGATATATGTGTTTCTGTTACATTTTCTTTGTATGTTGAAAGAAATAGCTTCTAGGCCAGAAGATTTATGAATCCTGTCAGAAACATCTGTAAGGAGACTTCATTAAAAGAATGCTTCTCTGTACAAATTTTTTTTCTTCAGTAACATAGAAAGTTATTTTACTTTTCACAAAACTTGGCCAAACTGATAAAATAAAGCATAGAAGAAAGTAGGAAGAAGTGCTCACTACACTCATTTGCAAATAAAAAAATGAATTATAAGAAAAGATAAATGATATTTGCATTTTAAACAAATCTCAGAAAGAATGGTCAGCATAAAATCCTTCCTTAAGAGATTGGTGGTTAGGTTTGTATCCCATATCATAGATACAGAGGATGTTGAAAATGCTACTAGAACATAAAAAACAGTAACAGTAGAAAGACTGTATTCTGGAATACATGTTATACAATAATGTAAATTAGAATAAAAAACATGGTCACCCTAATCCTACAAGGTATCAGTTGTTGTTGATAGAGTTTTCTGCACAAAAAGAAATAGCTATGCATATGCATATATAATATACAATGTTAGTTTATACAGAATATGTGCTTATGACTGTAATAGAGACAGAAATTACAGTAAAAATAGAAAAATTATTTTTAAAATATTTCTAAAAAAGAGGAGGGGAGGGTAGGAAAAAAGACTGAATGGAAGATGTTCTTGGTTTAAAAATATTACTTCTTTTACCTGAGATACTTTTTTTATGAGTTGTAGGGTGAACTGAAACAGCTTGTTGGTCTGTGTGAAATCTACCATGAAAAACACAAAATTGCTGTCTCGACTCTCTCTCCCTATGACTGGCTGATGACTAAAACCAACACAAGGAATAGTTCTAGGGATTATGAAGGCTCTGACAGCCTAGTTCAGCTTCTATTACAAGTGGAATATCATCCTTATTTTACTGCTGGATACATCTTTCAAAACTACAGGCAAATAAAGCCTATGTTATGCCTCAATGGTGGCCATGTCAAAACTTTATGGCTATATGGACAATAAACTGGAAAGTAGAAATGCAGAAACATAAAGAGAAGTTTTGATTTGAACAGAAAGCATGTCTGGAAAGATACATAAACACAGGTATGAAAGCTGAATTGGAATTCATGAAAGAGATTATGAGGGCATGAAGCATAATGAGAAAAGACAGAGAAACCATAGCTGCATTTTCATTTGCACAGCAGATGAAAAGAAAAGAGAACAGTGTACTGAAAATAAATTGTCGCCTTCTATTATTTTAAATCCATGTATGTTATATTTCGTTTAAAGGGAATGTAAATTCTCCTCTAATACCAGATATATATATATATATATATATATATATATATATGTACATATAAATATTCTACTTAAGTTGGTAAGAGGTGAAAGTCACACCTATCGTTGTGTTATGAGTGCTTTCTCTAGTGTGAAGGAATGTTTTTCTTTCAAACCGGTGACTTTTATAAAAAAAACAGATATAGATACTCTTGTACTGTATAAAAGAAGGACTACAATTTTTCAAGTCCATTGTACACTCATTCTCTTAAAAATACCCACCATATCAAGAGAATTTTGATTTTGATGGTCTTATGTTTTGTGTGACAAAACTTACTAATGACCCTTTGTTGAAAATGATTGTTTTAATGTTGTTTAAAGAATCCCTGGCAAAGGCAACAGCAAAAAACACATTTAATATAAAAGTGAAAGCATGACAAAATTTGTCAGCAAGTTTCACTCTACTACTTACTACATGGTTAAAGACACAGAGAAAGACCAAACTAAAAGGTATTACCTATGTGAAAGCTGGGGCAGTGGAGGCAGGTAGTAGAGGAAAGAATAATGCTAAGAGATGGTAAGGCTAAAAAAATGAATATGAGAGACCATTCAAGGTTCACAGTAGACCACTTTGCCAAAATTTAGCCCCAGACTACACCACCAGTTTAAGTCTAAAGTTTTAACTTCACTTAAACTTAACAGTAGTCAATCAACTTAAGCTGAACAATTTAGCCAAAGATTCATATAGAATTTACTATAGCACAACAGCAACTTACAGTTCTAACTTATTTACAAATCTTAAGTACCTAAGAATCTAGGAGATCAACCTTCATATCATATTTGCTAGGGCATATTCACACTCACACACAGACCTAAAAGAGTATGTAGAAGACATACTTGTGGAAAATTCCCCTCAAATTCAGTGAAGTACTTATGTCAAAAGAGTACAAAGACTCAGTACAAAGATATCCTTGTATCTTCTCAATGGGCAAAGGATTGAGCCTCGAGGAATGTGAGTATTAACCCAGGCTCCATTGTCATTCAGTGATCCTCCAAGTATGGCAAACCTGAGAGTTCACTGGCTCTGAGAGGCATTCCATGGAGAGGAATATTGCTGGATGCAGCCCACTGGAGTCCAGGAAGGCTCAAAAGGTCTCACTTGGAACCACTATTTATAGGCTTCCAAGACAGTTGATTTTAGTCTTAATTTTTCACTCTGGCTGCAATTTGCTGAAGCAGGGGCCAGGGCCAGGAGGCATAGATATACCACTACACCATTCTCCGTGTTATTTGATGCCATCATGGATTTTCACTCACATTTAAAAAATAGTTCTGATTGCATGTGAATAAAAGAGCAACTAGGCTGTATGTTCATGCAACAGTCTTCTCTTTGTAGTCTAGTAAATTTTGAGTCCATGCAGAAAGATAGAGTTTCAAAAGCATCTAATATTTGGTATTTTTCACTAGGAATTTAAATGTTTTATTATCACTGGGTAGAAATTCTGGCAAATTTCAGAAAGCTGTAATTCTCCTATATGCAGTGCTTAACTCATAGGTTTTGATTCTATTTTTCAGGCTGAGCATAATCAGCCACTGAAAATGGTTAAACTGTAAGTGCTAAATTTCCTGTTTTGTTCTTTCATAAATGAATGTAGCTTATTTAAACATTCTTCTTTGGATTTTGTCATTCTTATCTATCGTTAGACTTCATACTTTAAACAGTGTTATTTATATTTTTGGGAACATTTCAGTAGAAAACACTACTGGCGTTTAACAGAATAAAAATCCATTTGTTATCCTTATTCTGCTTTCTGTGATGGAAATCTTCTACTCAGTTTCACTGTCTAGTTAAAAGGTTGATGCATAATGTAGATTTATTAGCATTTTACCTAGATGCTACCTGACTACTGGCACTCTATGTGTTGGGTTTTCTTCTTTCATATTTTGTAGCTATTCACTGCTCTCTCTTAAAAGCACAGTACAAGTCACCTACTACTTAAACCTTTTCTTGTGCTCAAAATAGTGAGGAGAGAACTTGTGTATTCCCTAGAGAAAAGCATAAGTATTTTTCATTGATTGTTCTGTAACATGAGAACAGAAGTGGGGAATCATGTAGGTTATGTCTGCTTAGGCAAGTAAAGCTGAACAGTAGAAATGGACTTGCAAATCAAAACAGTTGTCAATAACTTGACATCCACCATTGACATGTTTCATGTGAGATTACTTTAGATTGTCTTCAAACTGGTTTAATGAACTGAATGGCATTAATATCTGAAGGTCATTGGGTGTACCTTTGATGTGCACCATCAGATTAGTTTCACTGAAATTAACGCACCTGTACTCTGAGATTCTCCTGTAAAGTAAATAAAAACATGGTATATGGGGACATTAGCACCAAAAACATGTTCCTAATCCAGAATGGAACTGTAATGTAGACATACTCTCAACCACACTTGAAGACTAAGGCAAATTTAAGGACTAGAGAGATCTCAGATGATGAGAACTTCATTAGACCTTTAAGTACTAAAACTGAAATAAAGAATAGATTTCTCTTGTTGCGTGGTCTGCTGTTGGGACTTTTTTGACTCCTTTCACGTTATGGATGTTAAGATGGAACCTATGGAACAAGTCTGATAGAAAGCCAGAAGTGGTCAAGGCCTGGTTAATGGAGCCCTGAGCAACCTGATCTAGTGACATCTCTGCCCACGACAGTGGGGTTTTAAACTAATGATCTGTAAGGTTACTGCCAAACCAAGGTATTCTGCCATTCCATGTTTGTATATTCTCATAGAGAATTTGTTTTAAAACACAATTTATTAAAACTAAGATATATATATATATATAATAGATAATGCATTCAGTGGAATTTCTTGTACTCAGTATTAAGTAATTTCCATTTTCAATACAGCTTCTTAACAGAATTTAACCCATAGCTCTGATTACAAATGTCAGCTTTTAAGTTCATTTTCTCTGGAAAGTATTTGCAGTCTTCTCTTATATTCAATGTTAGATCTATAATGCTTAAAGCCTGAAACTTGAAATTAATGTGCTTTGTGTTAGAGTCTTAGTCATTGACATTTAAAACTTACTATATCCAAAATTAAGGATTTTTTTGCAGTCAGAACTCTTTTCTAATTTTTAAAAGAAGCTGGTTATCTTATTCCTTATTGAGCATACTTCTAAGTAAATGTAATTCTAGGATTCATACCCTTATTTATATGTGGTCCACATTTGGGGGTTTAATTATTTATTTATTTTTAATGTCAAATATGCCTGCAGTTATTTGCTCATTAAAGAGGTGAAAGGCTTTACATCTTAATAGTAAATGTCTATATTTTAAACTTAGGGAATAAATTCTTTTGATAAATATCTGACATTTTTATGTAAATTTTACAGTTCACATAACATAGCATTTCATTGCTAAATGTAAATGTAACAGATTTATTTTGAAATTAGACAAAATTAGCTGTAGAAAAACATTAATTAATTTTCATTTTTCCCAGTATTTATTTTTTATTTTATATTGGCCAGATTTTATAGAATCAGAAAATCATTAAGTTTATAAAAGGCCTCTAAGATCGAGTTCAACCATTAAGCAAGCACCACCATGTTCAGCATTAAAGCATACCCTGAAGTGCCACATCCAGATACCTCTTGAGCACTTCCCAGAAGGATGATAGCACCATTTCCATGGGCAGCCTATTCTAATGCCAGTCCACCCTTTTAGTGAAGAATTTTTTTCCTCCTAGACAGGCTAAGCCCCTCCTGCAACTTGAGGCAGTTTTACCAGTGTTGACATTTTTTACTCCAGAGAAGCCTGAGTAAAGTCAGCTTTTTACCCAGCAATAAGTGCAGCCATCCAAGCCATGGGTGGCCAGTTTCTCCAGGAGAATGATTTCCTAAAATCCACTAGATGGGTCACCTCATCATAGAAGGATATGAGGTTAATCAAGAAAAGTTAAGCAGTTTTGCAAAGGTGCTGAATCTTCCATGTAAAAGAGCTGTCCTTTTTCTGCTTGAAAACAGACATGTATTGACAGACCTAATACAAGATAAAAATTATATAGCAGTTTTTAGACCTCTGCAAGGTCAATACAATTAGAGGAAATTACATTCCAGCCTTCAGAAATCTCCCCTGCTGTGCATTTGTGAGTTTTCTCAAAGAGGATTCTTGAAAAAGTATCCCTTATGATATTCTCCTTATTCCAATAACAGGAAAGAACCTGTTGCAGTATTTTCTGGCTGAGATCCCCCTTCTTAGAGCTAGAACTAAAAACGAAGACTTTGCATACATACATTATATGTATTCTTGTGTGTATATACATGTGTATCTTCCCTTGTTTCATATACTCATAGTATTCATAGAGACAGGTTTACACTATTTCAATTCAATAGAAATGCAATTTGTAGTAAAAAGCAACCCTCTTTATATAGGCATCCTCAACTTACATACCTCAGGATCAAATATAAGACTCTGTATCTGCCTTTAGTGACAAAGCATCTCTAAACCTACTGAAAGTAAACATGTATAATTTAAAATATGAATGATGTCTCTAACAAAAATGGTGTGTCTGATACTTCTTTCATTTTGGATCTACACTGAAGATTTCTGCATGCAGATTTCTAGTTGGCTTCACTGTACTGGTTTAAAAATTAATAGGACAGGTGAAGTAGTCTTGTATATACTTTATAAAATGGTATAATATCCAAGAAAATGGGATAACTTATGTCTCTGGTCAAAAGCTAAAAATAAACACGTTGACCACCTCAATATTTTCCTCCTTCTTTTTTTCTTTTTCTAGTTTAATTTTCCTTTTGAAGACAAATTTCTACATATAAGAGTCATGACACTAAAAAGAAAATGATTAAGATTTGTACAGTGGTGCCTACAGTACAAACAGTACATTTATATACCAACTTCGCTTTTGTCTGTTTAGGGCAAAATACATGTAAAACCTAATTTAGACAGCCAGGTAAATATAGAAGAACATGTTTATTATTCTAGCCATAGAATAATATGGCTGGGTGCCTTTTCATATCTGCTTTCCTCAACCCTTTCCTAATTTTGGTCTTTACAACATTTTGGACACTGAAGTAGAAATTACACATCAATAATGTGATGGTTGCACCATAATATATAATCCTTGCATTGCCTGCAAATACAATAACAGTGCTTTTTTTTTTAAGAGAAAACAGAAATTCATAAGAAAAGTTCTTATACTCCTTGTTGGGATAGAACTAATGTTCTTCTTTGTAGCAGTTACAGTGCTTTCTTTTGGATTCAGTATGAGAATAATGTTGGCAACACACTGATGTTTTAGCTATTGCTTAGTAGATCTTGCTTTAAATCCAGGACTCTCAGTTCTCATCTTCTGTGAGTTATGTGTAAAGGAAGTTGAGAGGAAGCATGGCCAGGACAACTGACCTAAACTGGCCAAAGGGATGTTCCAGACCATATAAAAATTGCTGAAAGCCACCGATTGCTTGCTGCTCAGGAATAGGCTGGGCATCAGTCTGTGGATGATGAGCAGTTCTGGATGGTTAGGTGGTTTGCATTAATAGGCAATAGTTATCAGCTGAATATTACACAGTCAGCTTGCCAAAACTTCTTCTGAAATGCTGACATGTCTGTAAGAAGTGCTTGTTCATCTAATGGTATAAATGAAAGATGGAGCTGCCTAAAAAATCTAAATGAAAAACCTACCAAAGGGCTGGTTTTGTTAGACCATTTGAAAGAGTCAATGTTAATTTGAATGTGTTCAAATGTCATTATTACTATTAGTTTGGTTGAATGTCTCTAGGCTCACCAATCTAAAGTACTTTAGTTTCTTACATAAGAGCATTGGATTTTAAAATATATAGGTTTTAGTAGCAACTAGTATTACAAGAATTAAAACCTCTGACATTTCCATAACATTCAGCCTTATTACAGGTTAAGGGTAACTAGTTGAGTAGCCATTACAAAGAAACTATTTTTTGTAGAAAAGGTCTAATATAAAGAGTAAAATGCATTAAATCTGTATAAGAAAGGTAAGGTAAAATTACACACAGAAATTCAAGCATCTCTTAACTTGTCAGTTTCCATGGCAGCAAACAATTTGTATATTACCTAGTATTTTAGGCACAGGATTTTCTTTTTAATGATTTAGAAGCATTCAGAGACAATTAGACTCTATTATATTTTTGAAAAATTAATTCTGATGTATTTTATTTTGTTACATTGTAAGATTTTTTTAGAGGTTCTTAGTAATTCAAACTTTTTTTTCTACTTTTGTGCTGTGAATTTTTCTTGATTTCACTGTTATGAAGAAATGACATTAACACATTCACAACCTGCAAATTCAGAATTAAATAAGTTCTAGAAATACTTTTTGATATAGGAGACAATGTCCAGCAACCAATAGCATTTTTCATCATCAGAGAAAGACACGAGAGGTCTGGTTTTGCATGCCATTTCTAAAGCATAATCAATGTTCAGATACAGAGAAGGTAGGAAAAAGAACTTTTCTTCTTTAGCTTAAATTGATTAAAAAGTGTTTTGAGTTAAAAGAATATTTGAAACTTGATTCATGTGCCGATTTTACATGACATACAATATCTAATGCTATAATTTCAATTTGGAAAATCACTGCATACAGTTTGGACATAAATGAAAATTTATATGAAAACCTAAAAATCTTTTATGTAGTTCATAAATTCAATATTTTGAAATAGGAATGACTTTCTGAGTCTTTTTTTTATCACACTATGATATAAAATTAAAATCTCAGTGGAATACAAATTTATGTCAGGGTAATAGCAACAATACCCATATTTTTGTTCCTAATAAATGAACAGAACAGAAGAAAATCAGAATGTGGTATTCCTCTATTGTATTTTCATGGCCTGGTTCTTTTCAAGAATTAAAAGACCAAAGAAAGAAATACAGATATTTACCATAAATGGGGGGAGTTCAGGTTACATAAGTAAGTAGAAAAGAAAAAGACATCACCGAAAGAGTGGTCAGGCATTGGAATAAGTTTCCCAGGCAGGTGGTGGAATATCACTACCTGTGAAAGAAATCAAGAAGCATTTGGGTGTGACACGAAGGGCGATTATGGTGATGCTGGGTTGAAGGCTGGGCTAATTGAGCTTGAAGATCTTTTCCAACTTTGATGATTCTGTGATTTTGTGGTAACAGAAATGTAATGAGAAAAGAAGTAATCAGGATAAGAAATACAAAATGCTGTACTAAAGTAGATCATGTTCCCACTTTTTTCATGTTAGCAGAGGAAAATTTCCTAAGAGGCAAACTAATTATGAAAATAAAATAGAAACTGCTTTTAAGATGTATCTGTTCTTGTTTCAAAAGTGCCACCAGAGCTTGGAATTCTACATTTTTAATGTTTTACAGTGACACTAAAAAAAGAGATAAAGATATTTGGTGGACATTGTATTCACTCAGTTGCTGAATTCAGTACATATAAGGAAGTAATTTGTAGTAACTATTGAAAATTAAACAAGCAAACAAGTTAACAACCTTTTTTCAGCTGTTTGGGTTTCAGCTGATTTACATTTGAAAGTGAAATCTTCATATATTAAGGTATAAACACTAAAGCCTAGGTTTTTGTAGGAAAACGATCTCTTACATATTTAGTCTTCACACTTTTCTTGTTTCATTCTGCTTTTTTGTCTCATAATATGAAATTTTGCTCTTCCATGAAACTATTTTCATTGACAGGCAAGAAACATTATTCTTAGGGTCATCTGTGAAATGTATGTGCTCTGTAATACAGTATTCAATACATAAATTTTCTTATCCTTTTTTTCTTTTTTTTTTTTCAATACAGAGACTCTTCAGTTTATGAAAGCACCTGTCTAATAAATGCACAGTTGCAAAAATAACTAACACTTAAATCCTACTCAATTCAACTGAGCTAAGTGCATCAATATTCAAGCATATGGCTGATTTTGCAGAATTTCCCTCTTAAGTCAGACAGCAATCACATTGTGGTGAAATGTCTGGCTGATATGGGCATAATGTGAGACAACTTCAGGTTCCCTGTGTATCCATAATGGAAAATTTCTGGTCAAAGTAATTAGTATTTTATATGACCTAATTTATGATGACAATACATTTCTTCAGTTTCCCTTGTGTTTCATCAGAATGAAAAACCCTCTGGATTTTTAGAAGAAATCTATAAACTCCTTGTTATTTGCATAAAACTGTCAAACAGCTATAGCATGCTTTTGTCCTCAGAGAGAACAACTGTAATTACGTCTCGTAGGGAATATTGGCTTGTTCCATCTAAAATCTAATGATCATACAGGACAATCCTATGCTGAAGGTTTACTGAGACTTAGAATTTAGGAGGTTTATTTATTCAAAATGTTGGCATTGAAGAGTAGCATTTTCAAAAACATAGTGTAACTGAGGTTATGTCATACAGGATCTGACATTAAAACTCATTGTTCTCAAAGAGGTGTTGAGAAATTCAACAGATTATGACAATAGTATTGAGTTAGATAACTAATTTGGAGCTAATTGATTCCCTGTTTAATGAACACATTTCATATATCAATTATTTTCTTTAATTAGAAAAATAAATCATAATCTCCTCAAAAAGCAGTCTTTTCAGCAGAGGCTATAGAGTAGACATTACAAGGTAAATCTCCATAATAGAGTATTTTACTATGTAGCCAATGATTATTCCCTTTTTTTGTCTCTACTACAAAGTGAATTTGTATTGGCAGACCAAAGAAATGTAGCTATCTAAGAAAAAATTCTGGAAATTGGATGTTTCAGAGAATTTATGTTGCTTGGTTTCTCCCTCTATTATAGAGCCTACCATAAGACTTTTTTAGTAAGTATAATAAATCATTCTTTAAAAAGATATGTGTATTGATGACAAATCAAAGAATTAGGAAGTGATTGCATAGTTTTGACAAATCATAAGAAATATGAAGGACCTGAAATATTGAAGCACTATATCTGAGAGTTCTTGACACCATGCTATGGCAGTTTCTTCAAGGCTGTGATAAGAAAAAGAAATATCAAATTTCTGCACTTAAATCAATCTGAGGTTTACATTAGACACTGATGCAGAATCTCCATCCTGTTCTAAGTATCTCTTGATGTTTGAATCTATGGTAAAATAATTATTCCACTGATCATCAGGACATGTCTGCTAGAGGTGTAGGAAGTTCAGACTTGTTTTCAGAATTGAGTGGAAAGGCTTTACTTACTTTCCAGTTCTGAGAGTGCAGAAATATGTAAATCCTCTATCTTTTCATTGAGGGACAATAGTAACTTCTTGATCCTTAAATCCTTGTCTCAACAAAACTGAAGATTTTTGCCTCAAGTAAAGTAGAAGGAATAAAGTCCATAGTAGAACTGAATGCAAATGAAAAAATTCTTTTCTGAGGATAATAACGATCAGCCAACTCATGATAATGCATGTGTTTTTTTGCCCACTAATTATACAGATAACTAATAGGAACCTGGGATCTATTAAGTATCCCCTGAATTTGGACACAGATATGCTGAAGGATTATGGTCATTTTAAGAAAAAAGGGTTAAAACAAGAGACTTTCATATTTTGCATTCACCATCTAAATCCCAAAAGGAAAACTACAAATCTGCTGAAGTCTGATAAATTTTTGACCCCATTTTTCATCATGACTGATCTAATTACTGGTAAACACAACAAAATCTCTCTTCTTTCTCATCTGCCAGTCAGAAGAGAGCAGATAAGAAAAAACCTTAGTATTCCAAATAATAATCTGATAGAGATTATTATTATTGTATTATAAGGTAAAAAATTTCACTGTAAGTGGTATGCAGCTTCTTAGGGGGAGAAAATCATTCTAAATCTATTGAAGCAATAGAGGGATTTTGCTCTTCCACATGCAAAATATGATTGGAAGTTTAAATGACTCCAGATACTATGGAGTGAGATTTCATGTGTAGTTTACATCACTTGTTCTGAAAAATCTGAACATGCTTTCTAACCCTTTATTAAGATTAATTTTTCAGGATAAACAAACTGCAGTGGCCATCCTATGAACCATGTTAGTTTGTCTGGGTTTTTTTTAGTGTGAGAGAAAGCAAGCAAATGGGAGAGCTGAGGATGGTTCCAGAGAAAAGATTGTGCCATAAACTCTTCACCCCCACAGAGTGTTATGCATAAGTGTACTCAGTGTGTAAGAGCTACAAAACATGCAAAAGAGATTTTGGACAACTCTCTTTAACAATAATTGATTCATCCTATGAATTCTATGAATGTCTGTCAATATATTTTCTAATTTGAAAAATTTGCCATTTAATTAAATTACTTTTTGCTGATGCAGAATTGGTAGAATATTCACATGAAATAAGTTTACAATGCTCAGGGCATGCTTTAAGCAAATTACTTTAAAAATTCAAATGTATTTTTGAGTTTTAAAATGCAGCATTAGATTGCTATTTTTTATCTGGTTTTTGCTTTCTTAAAAAATTCTAAACTCTTTTGATAAGGTAGCCTCTTGGCATTCCTTTTTAAATCATGATAATAAAGGAGACACACCAAAGAGGAGAAAGATTTCTTATTCATTATATCTTACCAACATCTCTGTGCCACCAACTAGAATATTTGTATCAAGTTAGATGGTCATGCTTTGAAAAAGTGTATTTATTAGAAATATTCTGTGAGCAGGAAGTAATATCCTTTATGTACTCCAACAACCAATCAGAAAAGATATTTACTCCCCATTATTCTTGTCACAGTGAATTAAAACAAACACAAATAAATTTCACCTTTTAGTACAAATAGAGCTACTTAAGACAAGAAGCTTGAGAGGGCAAAGGCAAATATCAAATATCAAAATATCATGGGATATGTCATGTGACTCTAACAGGAAAGTTGTTTAATTCTTATTGGCTGAGACTTCAGTGAAAGCTTCTATCAAAATTTAAAACAAGTCAGGAATTTGCATAAAAATGTGCAGGGTGTGTCTGAAAAAGCCCAAATGCCTAAAGCTAATACTAATTTTAATACTAATAACCATAAGAAGAAACATCCAAGCTGAAATCTAAAAATATTTTGGGATACTAAATAGTAAATGGGAATTCTAGAATTCTATTTGATTTTGAAATATTAAAAACATATTAAATAAAAAAATCCAATTTCAAATATAACCCAGGACACATTAATTATAAGAAGAAAAATACTACCAGGCTGTATGGGCTTGCACATTTCCTAAATTATGTTCACTAATACACTGCATGTGATCATTGATTGTGCCAGCAAAACACATAGGTTAGCTAATATAGGTGAATGTTTTAAGGTTCACTTGGTCAGTCTGGAATCTTGAAATTCATCCATGCTGATTTGGGTGGGTATTATTTGGCTTCTTTAACTGAATGAAGTTTTATTTTACTCTTTATGAGCCATACACAGATAGAGAGAAGAATCTTTCTGGACATAGGCATGTAGACAACACTTTTTCCTCAAAATCTTTATATCATGCTACCCAGGTCCTTTTTGTTTTTATTTTTTTTTTTCCTGAGATAGGTTAAGAGAGAGAACAAGCTGATTAAAGTCTGTTTGTCCATGAGAAGTATTGCCTGATATGCATGGAATCTCTTCAGTCAGTTGAGGCCAGATGTCCCAGCTGTGTCTCTCCCAACTTCTTTGTGACCCGGGCCCCCTCGCTGGTGGGTTGGTGTGAGGCAGAAAGGGCCTTGGCTCAGCAGTACTGAAAACATCCTGGTGTTATCACTGCTGGGGACACAGGACACCTCTTTCCATAGCACCATTTTGGCTGCCAACAGGAAAGTTTCAACCCTATTAGACTGAGTATAATGTTATATCAAATAACAAAGTTTTCACATCACTAACTTGCTGGAAATTCACAGTAACATATTTTTGTGTCACAGTATCACAGTTACACATCTGTGGTTTGAATTAGAGTAATAAATTTATAGCCAGATTTCCAGAGGAGCTCTGTATGACACCAAAACCAAAGCTGACCTCTCATCTATCAACAAATATGGCCTTAACTGTTAAAGCTAATTATGAGTATTCATTTAATCCTACTATTTCTACCCACACTGTCCATTAAATTGAATGGGTAATAAGTGATGGTATTTAAAAGGTATATTTAGAGAAGAATAAACATTTTTAAAAAACTTCTTCTATAAAGCTACTGTCTGCATTTTAATTTTTCTCATGTTTTTTAAAGAATCTTAGCTCCAAGTGTAACATTTCAACAGCACTGTATCTCTTGCAGAATTAAAGGAACAATTTTTATTATAGATTGATTTTTAAACTAATTCTGTATTTCATCATCTTGATTGCATTGTTTTCTACAATGATCCCAAAACTGGACTCTTTATTGCCGTGTTCACTCAAAAAAAGGAATGTCATGAAACATCTGCTGTGTTTGTAATTCCAGTCAAGCAATTTGTTCTAAAACAATTACATTTTCTGTGGGGAAGTACTAGGAGTTTGTAAAATATCAGAGCTTGCTTCCAAAACTTGTGGGGATTTACAAATACAGCATATGAAATTTAAATCTTAACTAGTGAATTTTCTATTCCATTTTTTATTGACAATGAAATGCTGCTTTAGACACAACAGTGTTGTCTTTCTGCTTCCCAATACTTTTTTTTCTTATTTCCTTAAAAAACCACAATTATGTGAATAGAATTAAAAATTAGTTGCTGTTGTATTTCTCTTCCATGCCATTCAGTCCACAATTCCATGTTGCTCTTTTCTTTTTTACAGTTCCTCACAATTTTTTTTCCCACCAATTTCTCCCTGCTCCTTTTCTTCTTATAACTTAAGGATGCTTTGTAAAATTGTTTAGATTTTCTTTGTGATACTTCTGGAGTGGGGAAAAATACTTCTTTCAGCACAATCAGTGGAACTAAGGAGAAGCTGATACAGCAGAGCTAGTAAAAGCATTTTGCAAAATGAAATTAACAAACTTCTCTTAGCACTCATAGTACTTTGTTCTATAATTGCTGATAGAGGAGCTATCTTTGAGGCTCAAGATCACTTCACAACTCCCAAGAAGGTAGAATCCGCAGCAACTGCAAAAGCAGAATTTTTAGCTTTTGGAAGAAGCAAGAAAGTCTTTTGTAGTTTTCAGGATTTTTTATTTTCCAGTTCTTGCAATTTTTTTCTTCCCAGTCAAAACTCTTGATTAACAGACTCTAGAGGATCAGATTTTGTACTCCAAGCTGGGGTCATAGATTCAGAAAGACTGATGAAGAACAGTCTGACTCTTACATAAGTGTGTGAAGGGAGATTTTGTTATTTGATTATACCTAGCCACTGTCATCACCATTTAAAATGGCCTATGTAGCTTCTAAAGCAGCAGAACTGCTCACTTTTTGAATATTTTGAAGTAATATTGAAAGCATTTCTAATTTTCATGCATTATTTCATTCACTACATGCTGAAATCAGGATGAAAAGTGAGTTGCAACAGAACATAGGTGTTTACAAGTGTGTCTGGGAAACAGGCTGCTCCTTGTTTAGAAGACTGACAAATCAAGCCAATTTCAAACTTTAAAACATAACACTGTTCAGTTAATTTACTGTTTATGTTAGTGGCTAGTTCTCATACATGACTGATCCCTGACACTACACACAAGTCAGTTCTCAACAATCATCTCCTAAGCAATCACCCTAACTTTGGGTATTCAATACCAAGAGCTGGTGTTTTACTGATAGTGTGCATGGCTGTAGTCCTTGATGACCACAGTCCTGGAGATTGAGCTGATGAGCTCAAGATCTCTTCAGCAAAAGAAGATGGAAATTTCTTTGTGTCTAAGTGGGGCCCTAACATTATCAGACACTCTGTCTTTCTGCCTACCTTCCAGTTCAATTGACTTCAATTAGAAGGGTGAAGAGAAAATTCATGACAGCAAATTTCTCTCTTGTATTTCCACTTCAAGCAGATTCTTACCCCATTTTGATTATGAAGGTTCACGAGATAGCAAAGTTATTCTCACAAATTGACACTACTGGGAAAAGGTGGAATCAACTTCTCTCCCACTGCTCCAGTCTTTCCTAATATTCACCCTCATTTCCATCCATCTGATTCCAGTTCATCTTTTGACTGCAGTGTTCTCGGGAACTACAATCTGATTTATTTCTGATTTCTGTAGAACCAAGGGAAAAGGGAGTGCTTTTTGTAAATTTCATATGAAACTGTAGATTTTTCACGAGCCACTTGTGTGTTATTAGGATTGCAGAATTAATTTCTTTTCAGTTCATTTATTTCTTACAATAACCATGTAGTCCAGCTGATGGGAATGTATGATCAGAAACTGTCAGTGTATGGACAGACCTAGTCAAGCTGATGGGGAAGTATAGGGCCAGAAAACCAGTTCTTAATTTCTAATGATTATGGGTAAGAGAAAAAAGTGCATATAAACAGTGAACTACAGCTCAAAGCAAAGCTGAGATGTCATGACCATGGAGTAAACAGATGGATGCCTTGTATATAGAAAATGAGAGGAAATTCTGCAAAAATATAAATGCATGTAAAATTAACTTTCCTTTTGTATTGGTTTTGCATGGTCTGGTTTTGGTAGCTGGGGGCTTCTGTGGGACTCCACAAGAAGCTCCCCCTGTGTTGGCAAAGCCAATCCCTGGGGGCTTCAAAGATGAATGTGTTGTTGAGCCAAGGCTGGGCCAATTAGAAATGGTGATTAACATCTTTGTGATAGATATTTAAGAAGAAAGGAAAAAAGTTCTTGGACAGTTGTAATTGTGACCAGAGAAGAGAGAAGTGAGAACACGTGAGAGGAACAACTCTCCAGAAATCAAAGTCAGTGGAGAAGGAGGGGCAGGAGTTGCTTCCAACATTGGAACTGAGATTCCCCTGCAGCCTGTAGTTCAGACCATGGTGAGGGAGCTGTGCCCCTGCAGCCCATGGAGGAACACAGGAATGCAGAGATCCACCCACAGGCTGTAGAGGACCCCTACGCTGGAGTGGGTGGATTCCTTAAGAGGTCTGTGAACCCATGGGCAACCCATGCTGGAGCATCTTTTCCCTGTGAGGGACCCACACTGGAAGAGCATGTCCAAGACTGTACCCTTTGGAAGAAAGACTCATGCTGCAGCAGTTTGGGGAGGACTGTTGGTTGTGAGATGAACTCACACTGGAGTTCTTGGAGAGCTGCCTCCTGTAGGAGGAACCCCAGAGTGGAGCAGGGGAATGACTCCTCACCCTGAGCAGTGGGAGAAACCCCAGGTGATGAACTGACTGCAGCTCCCATTCCTTGCCTCCTTGCACCACTGGGGTAGGAGGCAGAGCTGGAAAGAAGGAAGGGGGAAAGGAGTATTTAAGGTTTTATTTTCTCATTATTCTGCTCTGATTTTTTAGTGTCATAAATTCAATGTGTATCTCTATGTTGAGCCTGTGAGGATATTTGATGAGTGATCTCTGTTCTGGTCCTCATCTCAGCTTATAACCCTTCCTCAATTGTGCTCTCTTCTGTCCAGTTTGTTGGAGGAGAGTGAGTGAGCAACTTTGGTGGTTGCCCAGCGTCCAGCCAGTGTCAACACATGACATCATTACAAAGATCCTATATACTAAGTTCCAGATTAAATCAATCATTTTTTGCAAGTTTTGAAAAGGCATTTCCACATTATTTCAGGAATTCAGTCAGTAGAAATGAATGCTGAAGGCTAAAAGCATACAGATAATATTAACAGAAGTGCAGCCACTGGATTTTTGGAAGAGGTTATTATCCTACACTTGGTAGTCATTGCACCAAGAATACAACACCCATGTTTTGGCCTTGCATGAGAAACAGACTGCAATAAATTCAGCAATGAGCCACCAGTCAGGGATTGAAGCCTGTGAGGAGATTGTGTTGTTGATTCTGAAGAGGCCAGCTAAGGAAGCCCCCAAAAGCCTAAACAGAGAAGTGAGCCAGGTCCTTTACAGATGTGCACCAACAGGGGAAAAGAGAAACTGGCGTGCTGGTTTTGGCTAGGGTAGAGGAAACAGTCTTCACAGTATTTGGCACGGAGTTGTGCTTTGGACTTGTTCTGAACATGAGGTTGATAATACAGTGGTTTTTTTCTTAGTTCTGAGCAGCTCTTACACAGATCCAAGGTCTTCTCTGGTTTTTGCACTGCTACACTGGCAAAGGAGTTGGGAGTGCATGGGAGGTTGGGAGGAGAAAAAGCCAGGACAGGTGACCCAAACTGACCCAAGGGATGTTCTGGACCATGTGACATCATGCTCTGTATTTGAAGGAGGGGGAGACATTTGGAGAGATGTCTTTTGTCTTCCCAAATCACTGTTATATGTGAAGGAACCCTGCTCTTCCAGGGATGGCTGAACATCTGCCTGCCCATGGAAACGGTAAATTAATTTCTTGTTTTATTTTGTTTGCATGCACTGCTTTTGCTCTCCCTATTAAACTGTCTTTATCTACACCAATGAGTTTTCCTGTTTTACCCTTCTGATTCTCTCCTTATTCCCATCGGTGAGAGAGTGAGTGAGTAGCTGCATGGTACTTGTTTACCAGAATTAAACCACAACAAATGGTTATCAATTGTCTGGTTCTCAAGGTGTTACAAAGAGTAGTTTATTCATTCCAAGTGGAGCAGGTCACCCAGGTAGACTTCACAGTCTCCATGCTTGATGGTTATCAAAACTCAGATGGACTAATCCCAGTGTTGACTTTGTGATGAAAAGGATGCTTGGCTAGATGACAAGTGAATTATTCTGTGATACAGACATTTCTTTTTTTTTTCTGCCTGACATATCCTTTAACACCTGCATGTGGTGGTTTTCAGAAAAAAAATGTTAATGCATGAACAAGAATTTTCTGAATGAGAAATTTGTCCTTTCCTTTAAAACTTTCATGGGCTTTTTAAAGAGTATTCTAGCAAGACTTTGAACACACTATTTCCAGCTGCAGAATGACCCATTGAACCATGAGGGGATTCATGTTCACAGCTTACCAGGGGGAAAAAAATTCAATTGCTGAACTACTAACATATGTACCTGAAGCTGTTTGACTCTTCATCTTTCGTTTTCCTATATGGAAGATTCAGATTTGGCCTGATACACTACTTAGTCTGTGAGATCTGAAGTCATTACAGCAAGAGATCACATGAACATAATTTGTTTCTTGCTGGATATGCAGTTCCTATCAGCAGAACATCATTTCTTGTGCATTCAGCAAGCGAAAAATAGACACTTTTTATTTCATGTTCAATCAATAATATTATGGATTGACTTCTCTCTTGAAATATTTATGGAGAAAATCCATCTGCCTACCTATTAGCAAGAACCGTGTTCATTATTTGTATTTGGAGTTTCTGATTAATGTCAAACAAATCAAATTACTGTGTGAAAATGGCTTTGATTAAAGCAAAATTAAAGATCTAAACAGTTTACAGCAGTGTATTTTATTTCATTCTGAATGTGAATCTTACGTAGATACTACAGCAGACTACTCATTTGATAAGATTTTATCTGTGACTACCAATTAGGCTTCCTTCCTTCAATTCACTTTATGCTCAATAAAAATTGTTATGACTGGGAGTTATGTGGAACCACCACTAAGACAACTATATCTTCCAGCATCCTGGAAAATTAAAGAGAATTTTAATGAGAAATACTATAGCACAACAGTTGGCAAGTCATACACTCCTACTGACAGGTGGATTAAGCATTGAAGAATCTGGGAACAGTTGGAAAGAACTACATAAAAATTTTCCCATCAAATTATATCACTTAGCTCCATAAATTGTTGTCTGAAAATTATAGTATGATTACAATTATAGCTGAGAAATGAAGCTGGTTTTTAGGGGATTTTTTTGTTTTGTTTTGTGGATTTTTTTCTATTCCATAATATGTATTGGACAGAATGTATATGTTAGTATACATATGATGGCTTGTACACAGAGAGCAAAGGATAAAATTCATCCCCTGTATTGTTTAAAACAAATACAGCAGTTATAATGGACTTCTGAGACTAACTTATGAAGATTATGGAGATTAAATCAGTAGTTCTTGCCTTTCTTCAATAGGACTCCCTCCTATATTTTTAATACATTTATTTGTAAAGCAATGCTCAAGGAGTCTTTACACCAGGCTTTGTGGTCTGACTCTTAAGGGCTGACATCATTGTGGGTGATGCAGACGAGGCTTATTGACAATTTCATTTGCAAATGAAGGGATAGGTTATCTTCCTAGATTCAGTCCAATTTTCATTACTTTTCTGATGAATGATACCTGGCCCCGGGGATTGCTCAAATGAAAAAGAAAACAGATCTCTAAGAAAAAGAAATACTTTGTGGCCTTTTATTCTTCCTTCTTTACTGCTATTTGCTAAAAGTATTACAATAAGAAACTGGTTTTACAAGGATTAACCATGAAAAATGTTCACATATGCTGGTACATAAATTTAACAGAAGTTTTACAGTGTGTACACTGGTAAATTATAAATAGAATGAGCAAAATAGCACAATGGCAAATGCAAAAAAGCATGACATTTTCTAGGAAATCTAAGTACAAAATCTAAATATAATTTCAATAACATTAAATACAATCCTTTGAATAATGCATTTTCCAATTAACGGCTATGGCAACAAACATAACATGATGCATTATAAAACTACAAAATCTCTGGAATAGAAAATTACTTTCTTGGATAGCAAGATTAACATTATCATTTGATTAGCCAGTGCCCAATACTATTTTGGATGAGATTAGTTTCTTTTTAATTACCCATGTGTTCACAGTTTGAGGTACTTCATTACATGCACACTTTGAACCACATCCATCTCTCCCATTACACCTTTTCAATTACGATGAAAGTAGAATAAAATTACATTATTATATTCACATTTTAATTTTTACTATAACTATTAATCTTTTCCTAGCCTTTAACCAGCTGCATGAGTATGATGACATTGTATTTTTCTCTTCTAAGCACTCTTCTCTTCTGACGAGAACCTTTGGTTCTTTTTTTGAGATGCAGGTAAAAAACACTTTCAATTCCATCACATATTTATAGGTGTATTATAGAGGTAGAGGTGTGTTCATTATTTAACAATTTTCAGTGGGTTTTGAACATATCAAGTTTAATTCTATTTTTTTAATTTTAAACTCAGAACTCAGTAGAAATTTCAAAATGTGACAAGAAAAATTAATGCAATTATTATGAAAATGCAGGCACATCAAGACACTAGGAATATCATGTAATAGGCAACACAGGTCACATTCAGCTCACTGAATTATATCTGATCCAGCACCTCTTTATACATCACATTCCATCCATTAGATCTTGTGGAAAATTTTAGACTTTCTATAAACTGCATCGTGGTAATATTCTTATAATCTCCAGGTTACATTAAAAGGCTTTTTCCAATGGAACTGAAACATTGTCAAAACAGATTATCCAAGAAAACTAGGTGCTTAATTCCTACTGCAATGAGATTACAATGCTTAAATTGTTTAATCATTTTTGATACCCGCAGCTCATACACAGAAAAAATGTTTGGTACCTTTAGAACAGGTGAACTTTAATAGGTTTTTAAATACCTAACAATAAATTAGATTATTAATTCACCTTCACCTAGCCATAGATGACCAAATCTGATGACTTATTATCTTATATCTGTGGTAATTTTCATCTCAGATCCATATCCTCACAGTTTCTGGGAATGTAGGCCATCTCAGTGGAGTTTGGATCCAAAACCAATAAGAAATGGGGCCTTAATTTATGGTTGGAGGTAGTTCCTTTGCATCACCTTCATCAGCACTGAAAATTCATGCTAAGCAATGCTGGATTTACCTTACTGTCTTGGCCAGTAATGTTTTCGTTCATTGTTTAAATACATAGATATTACTTTCTGATTAGAGGAATTCCCTGATAATGTGAACTAAACATTATGATTTCATCAATATGAGGGGAGAACATCTGAGAAAATCTCTAGCTTTCTCTTTAAGAGGAGTTCCCATTGTAGAAATAGTGACATTTACTGAGACTGTGACTGTATAGCCCATAAAGCATTTCTAGCCCTTTAAATCTCAAAACCATGTTTCTTACCCAGTGAATATTTTAAAAAGAGAGCACCAGACCTACAAACAGAAAATAAATTGTTCTTTAATAGACAATAAGCTGTGATTAAGACCAAACATAAACTCTAACAATACCTGAACCTAGATGTTAATTTCATCTATTTGTGAATGTCCCACTACAGGCTAATTGGTTTTAACTCTGATGCATAACAGTGATCTTTAAAAATCTTTAGTACTTGTGTGAAATAATCCCATGCACACACACACACACACACATACAAAAAACAAAAAACAAAAAAACAAAACAAAACAAAAAAAAAAAAAAAAAAAAGAAAGGGGGCAAAATCTAGTCAGTCAAGTCAGTCAAATCTGACCATTACTTTTTTTAACTAGGATTCCAAATTCAGCCAGGTAACTAAATGTCTGGAAACAAATGAAATCTTTAGATTCTTGTGAAAAATAACAGAAATGAGACACATGTTTATCAGATTCAGCAGTTTGATAGATTATAGTATGCCCAGCTGAAAAGGAATTTCCATTTGTTTTCTTCACAGCCGTACCAGAACAGGTATGAGACGCAGTGTTCTGGCTCAGGAAATCTAGAATATGTTGTTTATTTTGCTTATTATCAATAGATCATCTAAAATTCTCTCTTATATGACTTCCAGAAATGAAATCAGTTGGTTCACGGACACTAAATATTTTTCTGTGTAGACCTTGTTAGTCTCTAATACAGTATTTCATATCTAATGTTTCCAGACAATGCAGAATGTAGAGAAAAATCAGATATTTTTTTGTTTGCATTTATTTTTAGAATTGTAGGGTGCGGGGTCTTTCTACATAGTCAAAAGTTAGGTAACCATTTGAAATAACCACTGAAAGAGTGAGTTATGCTGGTTGTTTCTCCATTCAAATAGATGAGGACATCCTAGAGTTACCTGTACCTTAGATGGAAGCTTTTTTTTGCCACTTATTCTTTCAGGGTTGTGATATGCAGGTGTTTCATGAACGTGAAAATCATGAACCATGACTGGAAATAAAGACAAAGGCTGCTATCATAGCAGCCTTTCTAAAAGTAAAGTAGCCAATTATTCTCCTTTTTCTCCTATCTGAAGATATATCAGTTGTCACAGGAAGATAATAAAATAGTTTGCATTCAATGTCGTAGACAAACCTTCAATTCATTCAGCACTAGCTTTATTTACTTGTCTTCAGACTTCTAATATGCCTTACTGATGCAGTTAATCTGGAAAAAAATGCGTATGTAATTCTTTTTCACACACTTTGAATTAAACAACACAATAAATTCAGTTTCACCGACTGATAAACTCTTAGATAATCTTTGTTCCATGTCCCAGATCTCCTCTCTTCTTTTAACATGCCCATACCTTTTAACTTCTCATTTGTAAGAGGAAAAATAATTTGTTCCCTGTTATTAGACTGAATATAATTTTTGAAACTGCTCCAGTGCATCTTAGTTACACTATTCCTGTTGTCTCCTTGCAGATTAACTGTAGGTCTGGTAGATTAATTGTTCCTGATGGCAAATCAGAACAAACCCATTTTCTATGGCATTCTCCATGAAGTTAAGCCTCAGTGATTCTTTTTATTCTGTAACCTTCCTTGGGTTTTTTTTTTTTTTGTCATAGTGTATAAAAGATTTTCTCACTGTATAAAAGGATTGAAGACTTTGAAGTATGATGACCAAATGTGGGTCAATAAAATAAAGCTCTCCACTGAGTAGACAGCTAGAATATAAGAACATATGTCTAAGACCCCACAAGGGATAACTGGAAGAAGGACTTTCAGCTTTCATGGTATTTTCAGTGTTATGAGAAATAGTTAAAACCTGGTTGCCTACTCCAAAAATCCATCACAAGCAGATATAATGTCTGATCATATATACTTCCAAGTACACATAGGTGATTCTTCAGTGATTGTATAAGAATATCTTGTGAAAACTCTTTATTTATCAGAAATTCTTCTTCTTTAGTGCCATTTCAGGCAAATTATACTGCTTACCTTGAAGTCCTGTCAGAAAATCAAAGTACTGCAACAAAAAAGTGACCTAAAGCAATAATAATAGTAAGGAAAACAAAATTAAAGAGATGTCAATAAGAGAATCAGTAGCAGTCACTAACAAAAGTGGTAACCTGCACCTAGCCTGAGACTTGCTACTTAATGATTCTTATTTACATCATATAATACATATAATATCTTCACAAGTAAGATTTGTAAAAGTAAAAGGGTATTTTTGCATGTTGAAGTAGAACAATACAGAAGTATTAACAGATCAGAGAAGTTATATTTATTTCTCTAAATAAAAATAATCTGATTTAATATACTATGCATTATATTGCTAATTCAAAATCAATCTTTATTATCATCCTAGAAACTGAGGAGAATCATTTGAAATTTTATTTTGCAGATACTTATGTGAACCTATATAATGCCTCCTGATATGAGCATATAACATCTGCTGAATCCCTTGAGATTTCTATGTGAGTCTTTTAAATCAATGTATGAGGTTGGAATCAAACCATAACAATTAACTTTGAATTGCTTGAAAATCTCCATAGAGGTAAATATCAAATACTTACTGAAGGTGACTTGGAATTGGGATATTAAATTAAATTGGGATATTAAATTAATTTTGTCCCTTTTGAAAATTCCAACCCTAATATATTTTAGTTAATGTACAGCCACTGTTTTTATCTCGGAGAGCTTTGTCTTAATGATATTTTAAAAATATTTGACAAAGGCATACTATATTTTAGAAATTCTGCAAGATTTTGCTAAAAAGTTTCCATCAATGTAACTTAGATCCTCTACTGTTTTTCATCTTGCATAAGAATATTCTAAATTTAATAATCTGTTCTGGAATTCCCTTCCATTTTTCAATTACTACTACAAGCTAATACAGCACAAATACATCTGAAACAGTAAATTTCCTTTATTTTGATCCTTCTCATCCTGTGACATACCTTTCATAGCAGGTCCAAGTGGCTCCAGAAAAATATAGACATAGTGCTTTCCAGTATTGCCAAGTTTTACTTCTGTGGACTCTGCTCATAAGAACAGATGAATTTTAGCACATTGCTATGCAAATATGCTAACTTAACCTCAATACCAAAGCTGCTTGTACATTTGGCCAGCTGACTCTGCTCCTCATGTGTAGCCATGGCCTCAGGCACCTGTGTGCCTCTGTGGGTTTTAGCTTTCATCTTCAAATGATCTAACGCTTCAGTGGGATTGTCTCTTATTTTAATGTTCCCTTGGAGTATATATGCATTTATGGAATAAAAATGTAAGTCTATATGCATTACAAAATGCATTGCAAACAGTCTTAGCTGGCTCTTTCTGAATAAATTTATTATTCATGTTCCTTACTTCATGTTTCAGAAAGTCTCTGTAAGACCCACAAACTTGTTATACACAAGCAATCAAGTTGCATAATCGAACAACCTAATTCCTTTCAGCTCCTTTGCTCTACCTACCTGTATACCTAGGCTAAGTCTAAGCAAATTCAAGTTTGTTCAGTGGAATAATAAACTATCTCAAATTTATCATAAAATAGCATGGGCAATCAGCACAGAACAGTTCCTGCATGGTAATTTCATACTCTTAACATGTCCTGCAGTAAATTGCGTGTGCATTCTGATGCAGAAATATTCTTACAGCTGAAAAGCACATAATTTTTTTTTTTTAGAATTAAAATATCAAGGTCACAGTGTCAATTCTGGTGACCAAGAAGAACAAGTTTACTCCTGTGACTCTCCTGAAGTTACAGAATCACAGGATGGCAAACCACAAAATGACTGATGTTGGAAGGGCCCTCTGCAGGTCATCTGGTCCAATAGAGCTGCTCAAGCAGAGACACCTAGAGCAGATAACCCAGCACCATGACCAGGCATCCTTTGAACATCTCCAAGCAGGCATGTTTCACTTTATGGGCAAGATGTAATCGTGCTCAGTCACCTTCATAATAATAACAAAAAAGTGTTTCCTTACATTTAGAGGGAATCTCCCCTGCTTCAGTTTGTGCCCATTTCCTCTGGTTCTGTTACTACTACTGAATGGTTAAACACGGGTGCTGCAGATCCATTTGTAGCTGAAGAAGGTAAAGTCATGTTTTAGGATAGGATTGAAAATGTAGAAGTTTAGTCACTTCATGCTTTTCCCACAAAGCACATGTCATAGGGTGATTTCAAGCCATATTTAAAAAGCACATTTAAAATTCATGGGAGCTAAGATGTGATATATGTCTGTCCCTTATTTCATGTCACAAAGACATAAGACACTTGACTGACTGAAGTAGGAAAAACTTGCATATTTTTTCTTCTCACATTCATTTAAAGTCAAGCTCAATTTTGGATGACAGTTAAGAACAAAATGATAACTGTTTTGAAAAATGTTTTGTAACACCTGGAAAACTAAGACCAGTATTTCAGTGATCCATTCTCCCAGTTTATCTTACAGAGGCTTCTAGTGGTTCTTGTCCATTTGAACTTGTCTCTTTTCTTCCTTGTCAATGAATAAAGTAAAATGAAATCCTTGCATGTATACCATAATTTATTATTAATTGATGATACATTCATTTCATGCACTGCAAAAAATGAGAAAACATTATGATCATGCTATGGTTGTGGAAGTTAAGCAACATCTATAGAAAGAAAAAACCTCACATTTTTAATTGCACACAGAATGGGCACATTGAATTCAAGAGACAAGTGGTGTTAGAGGGTGCCTGAGGAATTTCAGTATAATATAATCTGTACTTTATCTTTAAAATATTAAGTCCTAGAGTAAATTAATCACCTCTCTTGAAACTTGAGTTCATAAAAAATAGCACTTAAGTCTACCCTAACCTTCCTTACTACATTAATGTTATTTGCTGCTTATATTCATCTCTATCTTATTTCTTACCCAAGAATATTGTTACTATGTTTTAATCCTTACTTACAAGAAACATATTTTTTTCAAATATGTATTTCATAAGAATCTTACTACCTGCCTCCAAAACTTCTCTTTTCTTGTTGTCACTTTTATATTTATTTGAAAAGACACTATAATAACTTATATACCAACATGCTTATTTATTTTATACTAAACATTCACAGAAAAGAATAAGAAATTATGAATACCAAGGGTCACAGTTCTTTGTATGAAACAGGAACAGAGAAGTAAAAAGACAGAGAAAAATGAAGTCATCTCTATGACTTCTATGGCAAATAATTACAGGGTTGTCTATAGCAGTCTTGAGAGCTTTTTGCAGCAAGCATGCCATACTTAAAAAATGAAATGTGAGCTCTCTATGCTCAGTAAGCAGCTAATGATGTTTTCTGTTAACAGACTAAGCTTTCTGGGAAATCCTATACTGTCAAGGAGTAGGAGCCAGCAATGGAAAAAGGCCAAATTTAACAAAGAAAATCAGCATGATAGTACTGGAACAACCTGAAAAAGGAAAAGAAATCATTCTATTTCTACATATATATTCTAAAATAACATCCTGCCAGCTTGTCACTGCTGTTTGAGCATGATTTTATTATTCAGTGCCAATAAACAGAAGCACAGACAGTTCTCCTTTATGCAAAACTCCTTTTTACTTAGATTTTCATAAGTGAGGAAGTTTCATTAGGATTCTCCAATCATTCTACCCCTGCTTGTCACATGAATTCTTCTAGCAAACTGGGAATGAGAAGCTAAAGGTGAGCACTCTGTTGGACTGCATGAATTATCTAGATTGTCAAATAGCTTTACTTTGAAATTACCTAATGATAGGGGAAGGAACTAAATATACCATTGAAATATATTATTAGGAATTCTATTTTTCTATATTTTAATGGCTCCTGAAAGCAGAACAGAAAATAAATACTCCTGAAACTGTCCATATTTTCTCAGGAAGATTTAGATTCACCCTTCAAAATCTGTGAACAAACAAGAAAAAAAAGAAGTGGAAGCACTATTTGCTTACAGAAAAAGTGTCATAAAAGCAAAACTAAATAATTTGTTAGAATGTTTATGTAGTGAGGATCATCTTATTTTCCTATGAGAAAGCAAGACTCAGCTTTGGCTCTTAGAATCTTTATTAATTCTAATGTTGCAGTAAATTATATATCTGTAACAACCAAACAAAACAAAGCCCAAACCCCAACTCCTTTTAAAAGATAAATAACTTTTAATATAAGTGTTCATGAATAACATAATAAATATTTGTATTAGTGATTTTACATACAGATTTAAAATGGCATCTAATATCAACATTCACAGTTCAAATTGATCCTAGTGTAATTTTTAATTATATAAAAAAAAAGCAAAACTATAAAAATTCTGTAAGACATGATGGTAGTTTCTGGTTAAAGTTTATGCCATCTTTCTCTTTAGGAAATTAAATAATGATTATCATATTTGAATAACTTTAAAAAAAATGGACAGTACCCTAGGAAGTTTCAAAATGTTTTGGTGAGAGAATGAACTCAGTATTTTGTAAAATAAACCTTGACTGTCCTGGGGTTTTACTATGTCAGTTACTAGCATAACAGGGAAATTATCAAGTTCATCAAAGGGAAATGTCAAATCCTGCACCTGGGATTTCATGCTCAAGTTCATTTCACAAGTTCATGCTCCAGGGGAGTCTAGTGACCAGTGAATTGCAGAAAAACATCCGTCAGTTTGGATGGATGAGTTGAAGCTGGCTAACGGTTTATACTTGAGGCAAAAAAAAACCCAAACCAACAAACCAAAGCACCAGCCTGTAGCAGCATCAGGAAGATGGTGGACAGAGGTGATCCTTCTCTCTAATCTGCACCAGTAAAATATATCTGGAGTGCTGAGTCCATTTCTAGGCTGTTCAGTACAAGAGACAAATGGATGTGTGGTACAGCAAGTACAGCAAGAGACCACAATCCACAGAAACACTTAAGGGACTTAAGCATCTGAAATATGAGGAAATGCAAAGAGAGTTGGGATTGTTTAGCCAGAAGAGAAATCAGAGATACCTTATAAAAATACATAAATATTTGATGGAAAGGTGCAAGGAAGACAGGCTCTCTTCACAGAGTGCTCCAGTGACAGAGGAATAAAAATGGGCACAGGTGTTTAGTGCTTCAAGTTTTTGTTTTTGCTTTTGTTTTTTAATTTCTATTGAAATACAGGAATCTCCATTTAAAATTTTCAAAAATAAACAACCAGTCCAAATCAAAACACAAACCACCATTCAAACAAAATAAAAAACAAAACAACAACATTTTTTTTACAGTGAGGTTGATCAAACATACTCAAAAACTGTCCAGAGCAACTGTTGAGGCTGCATTCTCAGAGCTATTCAAAACCTGATTATATGATCCCGAGGAACCTGTTCTAGATTTTCTTGCTTTAAACAGGATGGTTGGACTGGAAGATCTCCACAGGAATCTTATCTCAATTATTCTGCAGTTCCATGACACAGATCTCTCTGAGAACACACAGCCCAAGGTACATATCAATTAATATTGTTGTTGTTGACAACACTAGATTGCAAACTTTTGTGTATTGACAAATACATACTGTAATTTGTGATAATTACCACATATATTAACCTCAACATCAGGTTTATATCTTCAATAAGATGAAAGTTTTTATGCTTCAGACTTGAGTGGGCATTTTGTCCTTAATTCTGGCAAATTAAATTTTTCTAATTTTTTTCTATGACCACTTCTTTAAAAGAGGTTTTCTAAAAGATACATCTTGATTGTACAACTGTTTTTCATTTCATTTTCAACACTTCCAAAATTGTGCTAAGCAACAGAAGATGTTGAAAATTTCAGAGGTTTAAAAAATGTTAACAGTATTTTTTTCCAGGAAAGAACATTTCCACTCCTCTAAAAACATAAAACCACTGTCCCTATTTTAAGCACAGAGTATTATAAAGAATAGAATCTACCCAGCTATATTCTGTTGTTATTTTGTAACTAGTAAGCTCATATTGGCTTTTTTAGGTCAGTATTAAGCTTATTGACTGGAGGATTTAATATTTACAGTATTTTGCCAGAATCAATATCATGACCTTAAGGAGAGAAAGAAAATGTCTTTGAGTCAACTAAATAAAAGTGTTTTCTGTTAGTGCCAGAAACCTGTTGATATTTAAATACATCTATAGTGAAAAATATGAAATGTAGTTACAGTTACAGCTCATCATTCTTTGTCTTCTGGAACTCTTTATTTTTAAACATGAAAAAATTAGTACTTAAAAAAAAATGATGAGACTTTGTAATAATATCTGATGTTTCAAGTCCTTTCTTTTATAAAGACCACTAATGTCACATTTGACTCCATGGATTTCAGTTTCAGAGAAACTGTATTTTATTTTTTTGCCTTTAAAATGTACAGCATGCCTCTCACTTTTTTGCTAGCCATTAGTGTGAATTAGGATCATGTCAATGTAGCAGGAATTTGTTCCTATTACTTTAGACATAGTGGATTTAAAATGCCATGGCACCCTCTCCATTTTCAACTTTTTTAATGGGGATGATCAGAAAACTCCACAAAAATCCTATGATAGTGGTTTTTTTTGGTGTGTGTTTGAAATCCCTGCTACATTATGAGATATTATATGTGAAATAGAAGTCAATGCAATACAGCACAGTAATGCTCCCTACTGCACTGTACTGTGCATTGCTATGCTACACTGTGCCTATTATCCATATTGTTGATGGCTCATTTACACTTGTCACTTTCTGTCAAATGGTCTTCTATGTCCTTCTTTAGGGAATATGCTTACTGCTTATTACTCAGGTTGTTACCAGAATAAAAATAAAATAAGAACAAAATATAAATTTTGCCAAACAGCAAAAGTTAGTGCTTGCTGCACATCTTTCTTCAGACTAAAAAAATGCACCACATAGCTGTATTTTTTTTTAACACACACATAGAAAAGTAGCTAAGACATGATACCATATCTTCTAATATTTGTATGCTTGTATAGAAATATATAAATGCCAAATAATTCTGTATTTTTTATGTTTATTGGTGTATTATATATCTTCTTAAATAGATCTATATTTTCATTTTTTTTTTTACTGTGTTTTCATTATTAATGTCTTCCATCTTTTATTTCAGCAATTCTAAACATTACAAATGTCAGTGGAAGTCCATTGAAATGACTAACAAACTGAGCAAATGAAAGTGATTTAATCTTTCTTTTAAAAATTTTGTCCATAAAAGTTTAAATGTCAAAACTGGTAACAGATCAGATTATTCTGGTTTTTCTATTCTGACTTCAACTCATTTTGAGATATTGTAGAAAATATGTAAACAGAGACTGAGGAAAAAATCACTGAAATATCTAAGGCAGCATCTAAATTCACCCCCTAAATAAATTTGAAAAACATGTTTTTAAAGGGAAAACCTATCATTGCTTGGATGTAAAAGAAAGGTTTTTCTTAGTTTTCAAATGTTTTTAGAGATGCCAAAATATAAATATTTTTGTAAAAGCACATGGCTACTTTGCTATTTAGTATGTACCTCTTCACATGAGGTACACACCTCTATATTCATGAAGACATTCAAAGACATAAATTTTGAAAAAAACTGATAAAATAATTGATGACTCAGTTTTAAAACTGATTTTTAATGCATATAAGTTACTTGACTGGGGTAGTCTCACCATCATAAATTACCTGATATGTTGATATACTCAATGGAACACTTTTAGGGAAATAAAATTATCTTTTCACATTAAAAATACCAGTTTTTCTGTTAAGAACCTCAAAATCTCCTGGGATGAAAATAGAAACAAAAGAGCTACAGAAATGTCAAAAGGAGCACTTCATGATGTCCTAAGAGCTTATTTACTCTAAGAGAAAAATAGAAGGGGAGAAGAGAGAAAGTGGCTGTAACAATTCACAGTACATGAGCTGTTGCTGAGATACGGTGTATTTCTTGAGGAAAAAATTTTGACCATGTGCAATATGAATTCTTGCTCTCTGTTACAGTGAAAAAAATAGTATTTACAGAAAGAAAAAATATTTCTCTCTCTTAAAGCTACATTTTGGTTTGCTTTTATTTTCTTTCCCTTTGGATGAAAATATACTTTTCCTTGTATCTTTATCTTAATTATTCCAAGAGTAGATGAAAGATATATTTGACTTTATAATAGTATTGAATAAAGAGTGAAATATCATCACAATCTGTTTTACTCATTAAGGGCCTAAGCACACAGATTTAGCTCTTTTCTCTCACCTTTTCACCTTTGCTTTTTTCCTACCTAAAGCTTTTGTTTAAGTACAGGCTATATTTTTTCTCACCTTTTCAGCAAATATAGCATGAATAATGAGGAAAGTAAAAACAGAAGAAAAGCTGTGCAATGTCAGGCTAAAGGTTAATCTAGAGAAAGGCACATTTATGATAACTCCAGCAGTAGCCAAAATCAAAGGTGTAATAAGGAGCAGCAGGCACAAAATAATTTCCTAGGGTACTAACTCCTCTCTAAATATTTGGGGAAGAAATATTTTTTGAGACAGGCATTTTCTTCCTATTTGAAACTCTTGAATGGGTTTGTCCTCCCATGTTTGTCCAACGTGTCTTTTGATGCCACATAATATAAATCACTACAATGCAGACTGCAATTGATACTATTCACAGGCAAATAGTGTTTGCTTCAGATGTTCAGCAAAACCTCTACACAGCTCTCAACAAAATAAACCAAACACCTATTAAAGTGAAGAGATGCTTTTTTATTTTTGTCTTGTGTTTTCCATATTTATTGTTAATCTTGCAGAGATGACATGGCACTTGCTGTTTCATGATTGCTATAAAAGAAGTTCCCTAAATAATTCTCAAATTGCTATGTCTTAGGCAGTTTTTCTGACCTCTTAAGTTGTCCTGTTTCCTATTTGACAGGGAATAAACTCTTTCTTCTTTTTTTTTTTATTGAGCTCTTCCTCTGAAAAATGGCAATATACCTATCAAGTGGAAGTATATTAATTTTCACATTTGATTTATTTTCCATGAAATATGAAATACTTTGAGACAAATGTTAATATTCTGTCAATAGAGAAGAATACCATCTACTACATGGAAAAATACAGAAAAAAAAAATTCTTGTTGAGCTGTACTTTGAATGTTTTTCACCTACTGTATATATCTTCTTTTAAGCTAAAATTTGCAAAAATTATATTAAATTTGTAACTTAACCACATGTGGAATTATGGTGTCTTTGTGGAGAGATTTTTTCAATTACATTCAGACTGACAGCTACTGTAAATAATAGCCAAGTTCCATAGCAAATGAACCTTAAAATCAGTTTGAAAACCATATTTTCATGTTATACATATTTTCCTATTTTACATGCAGAAAAGTAAAGAGAAAAATGTGTGTATAATTGATAAATATATAAAATGCTAACATTGATTAAAGAAAAACTTCCTGGAAGCAATAAAGGGGTATGTGAGACACTCTCTGCTTGTTTTCTGAAAAAAAAAAATCACTTTTTTTGGATATTGTTTAAAAATTAATTATAAAAAAAAGAATATTTATCTTTTAAAGAAAATATAAAATTATTAGGGAAAATTACTTTTACCTCTGAGTACAATTCTTGCAAAGGTGCCTAAATTATCTTGGTCACTCCTACCCATATAATGCATAATCCCTATTCACAGGATTGCATGCCATATACCATGTTGGTATTTTGTAACCAAACAAATGTGAAAAGATGATTTTACTAAATACTGTCATCCAAAATAATATGCATTGCAGTTAAATTGTATTTACATCAGTAGCTCTGCCTTGTGGTGTGATATAGTCCAAGTACACAATGAAGAATTACCTTTCAAAACATTTGTTTCATATTTGGATTTGTTGCATATGTTTGGTTTTTGATAACCCAAAATTTAGAAGCCTACATTGTAATACAATAATAATACAATGAAATAATACAATGAAATATTTCAAATATGTTAACAGGAATTTTACACAAACAAAAAAGTCGAAGGTATGTTAACACATCTTAAATCTATGGCAATTTTTAGTCTTTTTCCCCTGCTGCAGTAAGTTTACAACAAGATCTGTTGGAAAATAAGATATGCATGTTTCTGTTCATCATATTCTCACTTGCTTAACACAGACTATCTGATGGCTCCTGATAAAAATTAGAAGCTACTGAAAGATACTTAATGTACCTTCTGAACAATCTGAATTTGACAGAAGAAATGTTATTGCTTGTTGGCCTACAGACACTTTATTTAAGACCCAATAAGCAGCCACAAGCAGAATTTTGTTTCAGAGCTAATTAATGATTGCCTGATTCAAAAGTGTGTAAAGTAGGATACAGGAACTTGTCCAGGCTATCCGGATTAGGACAGTCCTCACCCTTTGCAAATACCTAATTTTAGTAGTCTAAGTTTTCTTATTAATTTTTAACAATTTTAAAACATGCAAATATAATCTAAAATGGTTGATTAGGATGAAAAAATTACCCTGATAAATAAGCAAAAAAACTAGAATAATTGTGGAGGAAGAAAATCAAATAAGAGAGCCACCACAAACTAAGCAGTTGCATAAGGGAATTTCATTAACTGATATCCAGTATATAATTTTTCATGATGCTATACAGAAAGTCACTAAAACTTACAGATTAAAAATATTTAATTTTGAAAATAAGAATTTTTAGCTAGAATTTAGCAGAGAAGTAACAGAAGCATGATAACTGTTTGTTTCCCTCTATATCTTTAAAATTAAAAGAGAGTAGCCTTGTCAATTTGTGTTAATGACATGTGAGACAATTACAAAAAAAGCAAGCTTAAGTAATTAGAAAAACAAAACAAGGTGTTTGAATACAGCACTTTAATGGAAATGAAGGTTGAGCCTTCATTAAAACAACGTGAACTGATGGAAAATAGCAGTTATATGACTTGGTTAAGGGAACAGTTACAGGTCCTTCAGAGAATTTTGGGTTCTTTTCAGATGTTATATTCTGACTGGATTATATAAAACAACTTTTTTAGTTTCTCAGCCCTAAGGCCTGACCTTTTCAATATTTGACTGGGAATATCAGTCACCTCTGACTTCAACACTGAGATATTGGAGATAATGAGGTGGTGAGGTTATACTTGATATTCAGAAAGTAACTTAATGAATAGGAAGGTATTTACAGAAATTACAAATAAATGAGCATGTGAATGGATGGAAGGGAATTAGAATGTGCCATGATGTTTTTTGCAGAACACATATATGAAGGCAGGTTATTGGTATCCTCTGTTCAAAGAAAGGAAAACTAGCACAGTTCTGTGAGCTCTGTATAAGTGGTACTGCACTGTTTGTTTTTACCTTCACACCTGGATACTGCAAGACTCACATTATGTCTGATATTTGTTCTACAGCCTAAGACACCCTTCAAGCTCTTCAAGATTCTCCCAAAACAGTATTGACCCACATATGTGCAATGTGCTTGGTAAAGCAGTGTTGGGCTCATTGGCCTGATGACCAAACACAGGGAAACAGAGGAAATGCTCAGCACCTGGTGCAAGGTGGTCATAAAAGCAGAGCTTGAAATATTAACCCAAAAAAAGACAGACTACCTTGCTAAAACAGAATTAATCTAATTTTTCTGCTTCAGCTGATTCTTTAAAAGCTGAAGAAAAAGATGGCCCTTTTTTTTTAACCTCTCTTCCTCCCAACCCCACTTGTCAAAGTAGTCTTTTTCTCCTAGAGTGATGTGCCAAAACAACTGAAAACCAAAGCTATTTCCTAAAATAGATGATTGCAGGGTGAGATTTCATAGACAATTAAGATCACTGAAAGAGATATGAGTGGGTGCCAATGGGATGGTAGTGTAGGCATGAGCCCTAAACTGTGATAAGATGTGGTAAAAGGAATTCCATGGGAAAGGGATTAAAACTCAGTCATGATAGGCTGCTCATGGAGTGATAGGTTATCAGGCTGGAGAACTGGCTCAGATGGGAAGAAGAGGGAACAAAACTGATGTGTCGTGGCTCTGCTCTGCCCTTGCACAAGAGCCACAGCCTTTGTAATCAAAGCTTTCAATATCATATAAGGTGCCTGTCCCCCTCCCATATATGACAGCAGCAACAGGGCTTTGACTACAGTCAGGAACTGATTGCCCAGGGAAGTTGTGAATCTCCTTCACTGGAGATATTCAAGAACTGTCTGGATGCAATTCTGTGAAATGTGCTCTAAGATGACCCTGCTTGAGCAAGGAGGTAGAACAAAATAACCCACTGCAGTCCCTTCCAACCTGACCCATTCTGTGATTCTGAAATGAACTTAAATATAGGAGTTAATTTTAATATAACTGAGTCAAATAAAGTTTTATTCTCTCTCTCCTGGTTATTGACTTTTTGCAGTAGATGTAAATCAAGCAGTCAAGGGAGTGCAAATCTGTTCTCTTAATAGACTATTCCTTAAAACACTTCAAACAATCTTTGACGTTCATTTGGGGCAGACTCTCTTTGCATTCTCAAATACATCACAAAAAAAGGACTTCCAAACTACAGTTTCCTCATCCTCTTGTTAGAGAATATATCTCTGCCTCTGGGAATTCTATTTCCAGCAATAAATTCTTTTTTCTATCTCCTGCAAAACATCTTCACTCACGTGGAGAAGATGAAAAAGAAAAATTATGCTGGCCTAAAAGTTGCCTGTGTGCATCCTGAAACATCCTGAGAGCTTTGTGTGTAATCAGCTAAGTACCAAAACCAAAAATATTTAAGAATATGAGCAGAAACTGAGCTTTGACTTAACAATTGCAAATTAAGTTATTAAAGCATTTCACTCATCAGAAAGCAGTCATTCTTTACAGCCTATTTCTCAGTATGAGCTACTCAATAACCTTTGAACTATGGATTTCAGATTCTTGAAGGAAACCCACTTTGAAAGCAAGTTGCAGCCCAATACTTACTACTGGCAAATATACAATAAACAATTTTATTAATGAACATATTTGATTAAATAATCTGTTTGTATGACCAGAGGAAAGATTTATTACATAGGTGGAATACATTATTTGCTCAAAACTTATATTAATTAACATTTTTATGATTTTGGTATGACAAATTGTTACAAGTTGGCTAATGTCTTGCCACTTAAGGAAATAAATTAAAAAATTCTGAAAAGTTCCAAACTTCCTCAGCCCAGTTTTTAGGATCATGTTACTCTAGAGATGGCTGGGTGAAGAACTCATCTAACACTCAAGTTGTCCAAGAATAAACTCAGCATGAGTGTCTGTAGTACATAGTAACTGTCCAAAACACACTAGATGTTATCTTTGAACTCTGAAAGTAGGCTTACTGAGACAAGAAATACATATGATTTGGCAATTAATGAAAAAATATTCATGGAAACATTGTCACTGAATAATAAGGGGAGGATTTATATTTTTCTGGATCCTACTGCCATTTGCAAACTGAATTATAAAGACTGAAATACAGCCAGATGATGAGTAAATACAGAAACTCTAGCCTTTAACTTCTTTGGTTACATCAGCTCATATCCCTTCCTTGCATTTTCACAGACTTGATCCTAAATGTTATAACCACGATTTCAATGGAATTTACTTGGTTTTAAACAGTATGATATTTTGTCTTTTTCAGATATTTTTAACTGGTTTGGTTTGTTGTTGTTTGTTTATTTATGTTTTCAATAAAGGGGGAAATGTGTGTCACTAATTTGACCTGTGTATTGAGGTTAAAAGCTAACTCCTAGTTTCATGGTAACCTATCAATATGTCTTATTTTGCTGAAGATAAGAAATCTTGTTACTGAAGGTGGCAGAAAAAGGTCATCAGTAGCATTTAAGAAAGGAATTATCCACAATCAAGGCATCCACCAAAATGTGTGAGTTTGTTACAAGCATACTTGCAAGTAATGAACAAAGTCACATAAACATAATTTTTATTAATTTAAGTTTCTGCAGTATTTTTCTATATATTTACATTCATGGTTTTATGTTAATATAACCACTATGGAGTACAAGACCTAATTTAACTTTTAAAAATAATCCGTGGGATGTTCATAGGCCTTCTAGCCTTCTTTTTCATCTGTTGCCAGATTATAACAGATGAGAAAATACATTATTCTGCTAGGCCATTGTAGAGGGCTAGACCTAAGCATGTTTTGTCTCAAGCATCCTCAGTCATTGCTACAGGAAATGTGTGATTTGAGAAGGGAGAACTGCAGAGGTGGGACAAAGCTGATCTTGTCCAATTCCAGCTTCTCCTGAGACTCCCTGGAGAAGGGCTGGCTGTGCATGCATGAACAAAACAGCACAGAAAATCTAGTTTACACGAGAGGCATGCACCAGGTTTACTGTAACAGGAGGCAACAGATAGGGAACCCACAACCTCAGCTCCAGATAATCCACCTGTCAGGACCAAGGCAGGACCTAAGGGCTGCTAATATTCTTTGTTTTCTTCTTTGCATTGCCTAAGCAAAACACAGCTGTTGTATTCTACTCCATACTCCTTACTGAGGTTTCCTGTGGGGTGGGGGAGCTTGTGAAAGTGTTGTGCCTTGTTAGCCAGCACCTCTAGAGCAGTTTTTTATGGGAGTTGAGAACTTATTGAAGTGTACTGTATAAAATGTAGGGCTTGTTATCCTTCACTCTTCTGGAAATCTATTGAGAATTTAAGGGCTTGTTAACCAACACCTTTTCTGTCTAAACAGTGGGCTGGTTGCTGCAGTTATGGCAAATATACAATAAAACACCAGAGTTCCCAGACACGTGGTCCAATGTCTTTGTTGAACCTGAAAAGAATTTAAAAAGAATATCGTTCCCCCAAAGTGTTGTGACAGCCATGCGTGTTTAAAAATAGCTTTCAAGGTTATTTTGTAACTTGCTTGTGTCCTTGAAACTCCCTCCTCTTCTTCATGATTTTATAAAAACACTTTTATAGAGAATGAACACAATTATTACACATTTTAGACAAGAAATGAACACAATTATTACAACATTTTAGACATAAGTTCTCAATGAATACTTAAAATTAATAATCACTTAGAAGCAATGAAAATAAAGAAGTATAAAAGCTGTAGTGCTGACTTATTGCCATATATAAATACCACAACAGAAAGTTGCAATTAGGTTGTACTACTGAATGAAATTAAAGAAAATAATTTAAAAAAATAATATATGTATGCACCACTGACACTTATGTCTGCGTTAGTTCAAAAGACATCATGATCCTCATTCACCAAAGTTGAAAAAGGCACAGTCAAAATGGAAAAACACCATAATAAAGACAAGTGTGGTACAATTAAATTACAAAATAAAGTTAAGCAATTAGAATAGCAACCATAGAACTAAATAATGTCACTTTTAGTCTGAAAGCATTTACTGAATCTTCTTTTTATTTTGGAGTTAATGAAAACTGTTGAAAATAAGAATAAATGGAATTATTTTTTGTTCAGGAATTTGTGCTACCAGGGGTTCATACATAAATATAAATCTCAAACAAGAAAGTCATTTCACACTTGCTAGCATTATACTATAAATGTCATCCCAAAAATAAATTCAGGTAAAGACAATTTTCAGCTCTATATTCCATATTTCCAAACCTTGAATTTTTTTCCATGTGACTAAACAGTAGAACAGAAAAAAATATTGTAAGTCTGGCTAAGTGTTTTTTCATTTGTGAGAGAAGAAAACAGGGATAAGTCATTGGAGCTTGACTTGTAACTACATTTATTTCCAGCTCTTCCATTGACTTAGTATAGGCTAAATTTACATTGGGAATCAGGCCTGTAATTCTGATGGCTATTAAACTCCACTAAATATATGGATGATTTTTGTCTCTTCTAAGGTCAGTTGAAAGATCTAGTAATGTTTTAAAATGTATGCTAGGTGACCAACCACTTAAGATTCGGTATTTTGTATTGTATTTGTTATTTTGGGAGGAATAGTTTACAGAAGACTAGTGAAATAATTAATAATGAATAATAAAAGATAGCTTGGACAGTGGAAAAATGCCTACAATTTGTAAAAAGTATTATGATGCTAAATATAGGAGGTTTATTTGCATGACAATATAGATGCAGGAGATCTGTGGGTGATCTGAAAGTGGCTTGATACTTATGCAAAGTGATGAAACTTTTCTTAAAAGAGTCATACTGTGTAAAACATAAAGAGGTAAATAAACGGACTTTTATATTTGTATAAGTTGCAGTTCTTGTGAACTTGTGCTTGAGAGAATAGATTGATATGTGTTTGGATAGTAATTGAATTTATACATGACTCATTCTCTGAGAGCTTTAGGATTTAGTGCATAGTATTTATCACAAATGTTATTTTGATTGTCATAGAATCATAGAATGGCCTAGGTTGTAAGGGACCTTAAAAATCATCTGGTTCCAACCTCCTGACATGGACAGGGCACCTTTAACTAAATAAGATTGTTCAGAGCTCTATCCAACCTGGCCTTGAACACATCCAGGAACGGCATCCACAACTTCTCTGGGCAGCCTGTTCCAGCACCTCATCCTTCTTAAAATAAAGAATTTTTTTCCTAATATTTAACTTTATCCTACTCTCAGTTTGAATCCATTCACCCTTGCCCTGTCACTACATGCCCTTGCAAAAAGTCCCTCTGCATCTCTCCTGTGAGCTCCCTTCAGGAACTGAAAGGCCATAATTAGATCACTTCAAAATCTTCTCCAGGTTGAACATACCCAATTGTCTCAGCCTTTCATCACAGGAAAGAAGTTCCATCCCTCTAATCAATTTTGTGGCCTACCTCTGGACTTGCTACTATGTTTGGAGTAATAATTTGTTCTTTATGTCTGTGTGATAGATAAGGCAAGGGCTGATGGACTTGAATTGTTGGATAGAAGAGTCATATTAAATACAAAAAGAAGCTCTGTTCAAAGACTGTTAGTGTGTTCCTCATCTATGTGGTAAAGAGCAAAATAAACTGTTGGGTTCTAAATAAACTGGTCCTCTCCTAGTGCAAGGTGAATGCTCAAGATCTAGCACACTTTCCATTTTAAGCCAAAAGGGAAAAAAATGTTGCTTGAGACTGTTTGAAATTGTCAAGTGATAGTTGAGTTTCAGCAAGAAACAAAGCAAGATAAAAAGCAGAAATCCTAGAAAAAAAATGTTTTGAGTTTTCTTAAGGAAACTAAAATTTTCAGTGAAGACCTGACTGGACCAAAACAAATGTTCTCTTTTTTTTCATGGTGAAACTGGTGCTATGCTAATTCAGAAGAAAGCTTGGCTTTCTTTACACTGTTTTTAAGGAGAGTACCATTTGCAGTGCTCTAGCCTTCTCTGCCTTTGAGATGTCCTTGGTGTATGGGACCACGACAAGCCCCTGCATTCTACCACTTCTTATTACTCATGTGAGGGACTGACTCCCTGTATTTTACTTAAGATACAGTTTAATCATCATCAAAATCACATTGAATAAAGGATGGACTATTTCTGATTCCTACCTTCCTTTGGATGAGACTTTTTGTAAATATCACATTTCCTTCAGAAAGCTGCAAGCATAATTTCCTATACTGCATTATGCCATGATTGTTGGCTGTGGTGTACAAATGAGTAGGGCATCCTGATGAAGAACCAGAGGTAATTGAAGGCCACTCTAGTCAATAGCAAACCATTTCTACATACTGTATGCAGCTATGTGAATTTCATTGTATTTGGGAAAATGTCTACTACTGCTAGAAATTTAGACATATTTTGAAAACACCTAATTGGGGATTTTGAATGCAGGATTGTAGTCTTTTCAGACCCCTGCTACATCAGTAGTGATATAACTCAAATTTATAAAATTGAAACAACTTTTGAATATATACTTCAGTCCCTATGGAAAATTTTAGGCTACAAATTTCCATAATTCTGAAGCAATTTGAAGCTTACACAGCAGGTGAATAAGTTTCAGGCTGAGGTACACAAATGCTATGCACGTCCTACATTACATTAAAAGATCATGCTTACACTGTACAGTGGAGTATGTTATAGAAATATCACTTCCACATATGTAGTAGTGCGTCTGTATGATTTTTAGAATATGTCCATTTTAATTTAGCATTTTGAGAAATAGAGCTGATTAGTCCAGGCACAGTGTCACCCTCCAATGACTATCCTGCTTTTGGGAGCTGAGTTTTCTTATGGCATATCACAGTGGGATGCAAATTGATTGATGCTAGCTAGGGGTTGTCTCCTGAAATTATCATTCATTATATAAATTATATAATGCATGATATAAATAATTAAATCTATGCAGTTTGACTTGAAAAATATCAAATCCGGAATAGAAAAAGAATCAATGTTTCTGACATGACTGTGGTTCTTTTTGTATCTAGGAAACAATATTTTAGCTCTTACAGTATCACAGCTCTTAAAAAAGGGTAAATGAAAATAGAATATTGTAAATTGCTTACAAGAACATGAAGAAAGAGGAGAGAGTATGTAAACTGTTCACAAGTCTTAAGACTTTATTTTAATTATTCACCTTTCGATGCACTACAAGAAGCAATTTTGTTTTGTTGTGGAAGATGGTTTTGTCCATGCTTTCCATTCCACTTTTACATGAATCCATTAAGTGTGCTTGACCAATACATTATTACTTATTGAGAAGTTTTGAAAAAAGATCTAATGGGAACATTCAGAAATCACAAACATTTACATATAAGCCTTAAGTAGATTTGCAGATTGAATAGTTTATCTATTGCAATCCATTGCAATATGGCAAAAAGAATAGTGTCCAAAAATAAAATAAAAATATTTTTGTAATCTTAATTAAGTTTTCCAACATGTTATAAATCTGGCCTTTATCACAAACATTTTTTCCTGTCTCCTTTTGATACACACACTGTAATAACTTTCCTCTTGCTGTGGACACTTTATGAATGACTGGAGATGCATGGGAAGAGCGTCATTTATTGTAAAAACATTTTTATGATTTTCTTGGAAATTAGATGAACAAAGAGTACTTCTAAGGTGTCTAAATGGATCAATTATCAGACAGCACTTTAAGAGGTGAGTTGGAAAAACCTTTCACCTTTTCAGATGCAAAGAATATACATAAAAGAAGTTTTTTTCTGTTAGACAAAAGTATGAGGTAAGAAATTATATTTAAATCTCATGAGAAAGACAAATGCAGCAGTGTTGTTTTCATTGTAATAGACACAGCCATATTCAAATTGACAAATTAAGACAAATATTATATTTGTTTCATCAGTTTCTTTGGACTTATTCCACAAAAAAGAAAAAAAAAACATAGAAAAACTGTTTCTTACCTGTTTTCTGATTGTTTTGTTTTCATACAGAGAGGTGAAACGGGAAAACTGCATTGCAGGTGTCACATTAATATGAAGAAGTTTTGCCAGGTTCATAAGAACACATAAATATGGTTGAGTTATTTGAATAGACATTAAAAAAATGAAAGACTTTATACTTCATGTTGCTCAGTTTCCAGACACGTTATTAGAACAATTCTTAGAAGTCTATCAAGGAATTTAACAACAAAACTATTCTGTTGCAGTGGCTTCTGTAAGTTCTGCCAAAATAATTGCTGATTTGCTACACGTTAGAACAATTCAGACAAATGTTCAGAACATCATCTTTCTGTCAAACTGTCAGTTTTTGTATCTCAGGTTTTAGGTATAGGCTGGTTTCCTATAACAAATTAAAGCCATTGGATGTATTTTTATGGATGACAACTTTGGAATAAGACACATAAATTCCACCTGAATTGTGTTTTCCCTCATTAAGCTGTATTCAAAATCACATTAATTTTGTATGTAACCCTTGGAACACAATTCAACAAACTATTGAAATACATTTAAGCAATGAGCATGCCGTGTGAGAGACAGCAGAAAATTATTACTGGCTCAAAACAACTGAAGTGTGTGTGTGGAGTGGGGAGACAGGGCAAGTTCTGAGAAACTGGGATGTGCACTGCTCAACAACCCACCTCCCTGGAAACTCTAGTCTTCATTGACTGAATTTCAAAATAATCTTTCTGCTTTTATACAAAAGCCATTCAAGAAATTCTACTGAAATTAGGAATTTTAAACTGCTTTAAAGTAGTTGTTCTGGAAGATAAACCAAGAAGTTTTGAAATTGGAAATCAAAATACAGAACTCAGGTCTTTAATACTTCTAACAAGGGGTATTTAAGATAGACTTTCCAAATCTGCACTGCTGGGAATCTAGTCTGCTTAGAATTGTACTTAAAATGCTTCCAAATTCCCTCTCTGCAAGAGTGGATATTCTGAGATCTTTAAACATATCTGTAATCATCAGAACAATGGCCCTGAAAAAAGTTTTGGGAAAACCATCAAACAAGATACAATAATTGCAAAAACCATTTCTCTTTCAACAAGTAGTATTATAATTAATTTTTTGATGTGGAATTCCTATAAATTTGGAGAGTTCTATCATAGAAGGATGGGGCAAATTAGGAGGCACTCATTCTTTTTTAAATATGTTTTTAACTGTTGTTTCCCATAAAGCATAGAAGTCAGATGATTGGACCTCTGCTTTTTTGAATCACTTCTCCCATCCTCTTTTTCTTAAATGTAGATAGTAAATTTATCAGTTTACAGCCACAAAGTGCAACTTCTATTTCACTATGAAATCATTCCAGGTAGACAACTGATTGCAAATTTATAATATAAATTATTTAGTTCCTCCACATAAGACATATTCACTCATCATATAATATTTTATGCACCTTTTCCAATTAATTTTTAAACAAACAGGCAAAACCAGTGTTATCACAGGCACATGGTTTGCTGAGGACAAATATAATCAGTAAATACATTATTCTTAGACTGATTTCAGCTGATATGTCTGCAGTGTGAGCTATTTTGCAGGTTCACAGCAGCCAAAAGCACAGCACTGAACAACATTAATCCATGAACAAATTAAGTGGTTTCCCAAAGGTTAAAGAAGACATATATGCAGAAAAAATGTCAGTCAATAAAATAAAACAGGTTTTTCAGTGTCTTCTCTTCTTCTCTTGAGGATGTTTACTATTATGTCAGACTGTTAAGGTATGGACAGTTAAAAATGAAAGTTTAAAAAAAATCTGAAGTCAACACAAATTAGTCTACACTATATTTGTCCAGTTAGAAAAAAAATTCATGCCTTTTGTTAGCTCTAATAGTGAAAAAATAACAAAAAGATGAAAAAAAAAAAGCCAGAAAATCCAACCCACAACATTCCTGCTGTTCTAAAGATGAGCAAAGAAATCTTTTATGTCTTCTAAATGAAACAGTGAATATGAAATATGAACTTGAATTTTTTACTGCTGTGTTTTAACCTATTTGACACTGGAATGGAGTAGCACTACAGAAAAACTCCTAAAATAGAAAATATTAAATGACTCAGTAAAATAAACATCATTTTATTCAAGAATACTTTTCTATATCCAGATGAAGAAATAAGAAAAGAGGAGAAAGGCAGGAAAAAAGTAGCAATGCCTTTTTTTTGACAAGTAAAGAAGATTGTCTCTTTGTGAAATAGTGGTGACTTAATGGAGGATTTAAAACACATGAAAGCAAAAAAAGATCATGTTCTAAAAATCTGAACATTTTTTGGTGTATTATTTTTGTTCTCTCTATAAAAATTTGGCCAAGTCCCAGCTAATATAATTCTGTGCTCTTGTTTTCTCACATAAAGTTTTTAGATTGTGGTTCAGTTTTAAAAACAAGATACGGCATAGAAAAAGGACTATTTGTTTAGTCACTATCTCAAATTATTCTTTCTTAATTTTGGAGTTCGATTTTATTTTTAAATATCAATTAATTAATACAGTGTAATATGCAAAAATTAATGTGTTTTTACCTAGAAAATACTTGGAAATTTGTAATCTAGATTATATTGTTACTTTATTAGCATCAATTTTTTTTTTACTTCATCCAATGATAGTCTGAAACAAATAAAATTTTAATTGTAGAAGAATTAATTAGATAGTATAGTTTGATCTTTCCTGATTTTAGCCTAGCAACATATATTAATCTAAATCTGTGTTCTGATATGAAAAGTTAAAGATGGATAGAATTTCTCATTTTTCTTTAACCTCCCTGTTAAAAATGTACCTGCTTCTGCTTTTGACTTGTCCAATTTAGTTGAAAGACCCTGGTGTCTTGCATATTTTCTATTTTAGATTAAAGTACTTTTTAGTACATGCTATTTTCTCCATGTAAGGATCCAGGAACTGATCACACACAATTTCAGGCTCAGCTGGGAGTCAATCTTTCTCACAGGCATGGTCCTCCTGCTCTGGCCACTGAGATTCCCTGGGTCCATCATCTGTGTTGAAGACAGAGGCAAAGAACGCACTAAACACCTCTGCCTTGTCCATGATATCATCTTTAGGAATGGTTGAATTATTTAGATATTGGTATTCCAAATTTGCATACATAGAATTTCTTCATACTAAATGTCCTTTACTATGACTTTTTTTTAATTGATCCAAGTAAGTAACTGGCTTCTATAAATAATTTTTTCTTTCATTATTCCATGAATAATTACTAAAAGCCTTTCAGATATTATTATGGCATGTACAGACAACAAAGATTAAAAAAAGAAAAGGTACTGGAAAAAAAAAAATGTAAGAAAAAGGAGAAATACCTGTGCTTGGCTTTATTCCACAAGGTTTACAAAAAAAAACAAAAAAGGATTTCACAGATTGCAGTCAGAAACAGTGATTATTGAACAAAGTCTTCCCTAAAGCACTCTGATTTTCCTTTGCAATGACACTTCTATCCCAAGCTGAGAACTTTCATATTTGGAATATACACTGATCTGTGACAATAGGCATACTGATACTCAGCTGATGAGAACCACAGAAAATCCTTATGCTAATACAGCTTTCCATAGGGATTATTCAAGAGTATTTAAAAAAAGGAAAAAAGGAAAGAAAGGAAAAAGAAAGAAAAGTAATATTCAAAATTATTTTGTCTATATCTAAAGGTTGTGCTTTTAGGTTAACACAGGAATTGAATGGTTGTACTTCAGAGACTGACTGCCCAGAGAACTACAAGGCAAACAAAATCTAGAAATTTTCTCTTTGCATTTTCAGCCTGTGTTTTCATTATTTCTGTAGGACTACAGGGCACAGAGAGGCTCCATGGATTAGACTTTGTAAATGGTGCTGTAGATTTGAATCTCTTGTTTGGAATGAATTGTTATTACTTTTCAGTTTGTTGGGTTTTTTTTATAGAAGCTGGGAATATTTTATTATATTTTTTATAGTTTTTGTTATCTAATTTTCCAGCTGAGAGTTTTAAATTGTTTTACAGCTAGAAAACTTTAACAGGTTCCTATAGCTTCCTGCCTCCCTGTTTCTGGTATTTGGTTAGTCTGGGTTTTTTTTTTTCCCCTAGAACAAAATGATACAGAGTTAATCTGTATAAGAATAACTGGTATGAATCTGTAGCACAGATTGTGGTCTGAAATCTACCCTGGAGCACAGTTGACTGATAGTGACCCTTTTTTCCCCTACAGTTTTAAACTTTCCTCTAAACCAACAACCATTTTCCTAAGAGACCTTAAGAACTTCAGTTTGAAGTAAGATCTTCAGTTTGAAGTAAGTATAAAATTTCTCATGTTATGAACGATTTTCACATTTCTTGGTGAGATTGCAACATCATCAGCTGCCCTGGGCATTTCCACTGGCTCCTATTGCAGCAAGGTCAGAGGGGCCAAGGGCAAAAAAAGAGAGACTGAAAACATATGCAGGATGTGCAGTGATGTGGCATCAGAACTTTCCAAACAGGAGTCAAGATGAAGCCGCTGGCATTTTTGCCCTCTGTGATTCTGTTGTAGATGATTCTTCAGGCTGATGAAAACAGCTTTCTACATTAGTACTGCTCTCAACAGCCTAAGAAACACCTATATTGTATTGCTTTTGACTCACAACGTTCACTTGAAGTTAACCTCTGCCCTGTAGTGTTACTGCTTCAGTCAATGTCAAAATAGGATAGCAAACAGTAAAAATGTACTTAATAATAACTGAGCCTGCACCAGAGACAAAGGAATATGATAAAGCTATTCCCAGCAAGTTGGGATGTGGCAGAATAGATTATCAGCTGATATTGGAAAGGAAGGTTTCTTTGAAACAAAAGTGTAGTGGGAGGAGAAATTACACCAAATTACTTAATGTAAATGCTTAAAAAATTTTTGTATCAGTATTTTAAGGATATCCATTGTTTATTACTTGTTTCTGTCAGCTCTCATTGCAAACTTCATTATTTTCTCTGTACAAGTATTTAAAAAAGAAAAAAAGAGTAGCTGTATAAGTTTATGGTTGCTTTATTTGGAAAAAAAAATTCTAATTATTTTTATCTCCAAGGACTTTTCAAAAAGCAAATAATTTGTGGAAAAGTCAGTTAATGGTAGACTAAAATATTCACAGCTTTTCTATGCAGCTTATTAATTGAATAGGAAATTTGTAAACAAGTTTCTGATTATTAAGAAAAATAGAAAATAAATACAAAGATTTTTATCTTAATCCAATCTTAAATTAAGGAAATATTTAAATTTAAAGGAATAGTTAATTTAATACATAAATGCAATTTTCTCTCTCTCTCTGTCTCAATATATATATACACATCCGTAAATATAAGCACATTTAAAGCCCCATGTATGAGTAAGCAAACAACAAAAAAATCCAAGTATTTTAGCAGTTTAGTGAGTAAAAGTTCATGTAAGTTGAAAATAATGTCATTGAAACATAGAAGTGCTTACATACAATGTCATTTATAGCTCCCTTAAGAAGGCATCATTTGGTATAACCTGAGAGCAGTGCAAGGTTTAGCACATAAGTGTATACAAGTGCTTGGAATTTTTAGCATCCTTTTTGTCCTGAGTCTTGGATGTTATTATTCTGTTCCTGTTTCTTCTGTGGTATTTGATACAAACATGATTTCATGTCAGCCTGTCTGCTGTGGTTTGAGCCCAGCTGGAAATTAAACGCCATGCAGCAGCTTGCTTAATCCTCCCCCTCTCCTTCCCACCCTGGTGGAATAGGGAGGAGAATCAAAGTAAAACTTATGTGTTGGGATAAAAACAGTTAAGTAATTGAAAATAAATGCAGCAATAAATGATTATTTTAATAATAATGACAGTTAAAAGGGAAAACCAAATGATGCACAATACAATTGCTAACTGCCCACTGACCAATGCTAGACCTCTCTTCCCAAATGCATATCAGCTACCTTTTAAGGTAGTTTCCTCCAGTTTATACTCTGGGCGTGACAATTTATGGCCTGAAATATCCATTTGGTTAGTTTAGGTCACCTGTCCTCGCAATGCTCCTCCCCATTTTCTTTTGTGCACCTCCTCACTGACAGATGAGACAAGGAAAAAGTCCTTAACTTAGGATAAACATGTCTTAACAAAAAACCAAAACATTAGTTTATTATCAACAACATTCTCATTCCCAATCCAAAATACAGCCCTGTAACAGCTACTAAGAAATTAACTCTACCCTAGCTGAAACCAGGACAATGCCACACTTATTTTCTTCATTTCACTAATAATTTTATCTTATTTTTTTCTAGAAGAGTCAGTGAGACATTGGTATCAGATACCTGCATAGCTTAAGTAGGGGGAAAAAGGAAATTGATAATATAAATACTGAAAACCCAGTATTCCAATGGAAAAATGTAACTTTCACAATATAAAGAGTCACATTACTCTTAACTGTTAATCTGAAAATACTCTGAAATTCACAAGGCTCTCTAGGTTGATGGGGACAGACATACTTCAGCCATAAAATCATTCTCAGATGAGGGATTAATATTTCTTCTGTGTGTAACTTATAACTGTAGAATATGTAATCTATTTTTAAAAATAGTTAAAGGATTTTATTCCAAATGAACAATTTATAACAAAAACCTGAATATTCCCAAAGAAAATTAGTTCTATGGCTTGTCCAGGAGCTGTCCAGCCAGGGATCTTCATTTATGAGATAGTAGACAGGTTTGAGACAAAGGTGCAAGTTGGTACTGGGTAACTCACTGAATCCTCAGCAACACTCACAACTTAATAGGTGACGGGCCTCTCTAAGTGGAAATTTCAGACTGTCCTGGAAACTCCCTCCAAGCTTCTCCTTCTCTGGAAGGAAAACGTTATGTCCTTAGGTATGTTTGTTAATGTCCTTTGTGGAGGATCTAGCTCGTATTTCCAGAGACTGCCCTAAATGGTTTGTGCTACAAAACTGATCAAATTGTGCATAGGTACAAGATTTATAATTAAGCAATAAAAACTTCCTGCAAATGCAGGAATGGACCCATAGAACAGTCTTTTGTACATACTTCAGAAAGTCAGGAGGTGCCTTACATGTGGATTGAGAAAATCTATGGCAGTGGATCATATATGAGCTGAGTTGGTCACATAGGGCTATGGGCCACCTGCATCATGAGACTTCAACAGACCTGATCCTGATAAAGTTTCTGTTATGGAATCTTGCAACAGAAACCTCATTTTCATCTGGACAGTGACTAACAGTCTTTTTTTAGGCAATCCCCACGTGACATTTACATATTCAAGGGACCAAAGAAATCAACTATTCTTGCTTGCTTGCTTTCAAACAAACTGTCCATAGTGTGTGCAACATGGACAGAAATACTCTGCCAACTCCATTTGAATGTCAGTTTAGTTATAGGTGAGTTGCATGAGAATATTTTCAAAATTAATGTTTCCAAATAAATCTGCAGTCACCAGGCCGTACCTTACTGTTGAGCTACATAGCTTCCTTGTTCTCTGAATTTTATCTATATGGAATTATCACCTAGATGCTAAACCTTGTACTTAGATGTTTCTGCAATGCTTAATGTAGCATAAGTTATATTAGTTTTAGTCTATATTTCTTAAATGCTGAAACAGCCACACGAATCAATGTTGGTTTAGGTGAGATTCAGTAACGTTGAAGAAAGGACATCAAAGAGCATGAAATGAGCTGTCATGGAACAGTTGCCTGTTTACCCATTTTTGAATACAATTCAAACACTCATTACAATGACAATTATTCAAAAATGTGGAAAAGGGTAATTTCTCATAAAATTGCCTAACTTCAAGAAAATAAAATGAAATGAAATTGAAAATAAATCATCAAGGATGGACGCATTATTAATATCAGTCCCTAGACACCTGAAAAAGTGTGAAATATTACACCTATATTTCTTTAGTACAAGACAGCTGCTTTAACATATATAGTTACCAAAGGAAAGAATCTTGCAGACATTAGTGGGAGTTATATCAGATTTTTTTCCATCAAATACAGAACAGCTCATGAAATATATCAATATTCACATAGTTCCTTTTGCCTTAAAAATAAATATGCTTTCAGAAAGACGCATAGGATTAATTTTCAAAGCCAAATAGAAAGCCAATTGGACATATCTGTCAAGAAAACATTTGAATGAGAAGGCAAGCGAAATCTGAGATTGATTTTGGAAACGAAGAGTAACATCTGCCATTTTAGTCACAGTAATCAAGACTTGTCTTCTAAGAGACTCTAAATAGCATGTACCTGTTAAGTTTTCAGAGTAATCCATCTGCCTTGTTATGTAAAAAATTCTATAAATATTTCAGTCCAAAAAAGAATATTTTGTTAATGAAGCCAAAACATAATTTTTTGTAAACATGTAAAAAATATGTACTATAATTGTATCCTACAATAATTATTCTAAATATTTCATTTAATTCCACATTAAAATATTATTGCATAAATTATTTTCAAAATGAATAACATTATATCAGGAAAACATAATATGGTTTTATTACATCACACATACCAAAGTGCTGAAATAAACATGACGATTTCAGTCAGTGGAATTTTGAGATCTCAGAGCCTTAAGGAGTGTCATAACTGTTCAATTCCTCTCCTGCATAGAATTTCAGGCTTTAAAAATCTGACACTATTCAAGCACTGTCAGTTTTCACAGTCAATAGCTGAAAACAATGTGATGGCAATTTAGTCAGCACCACCTCATGCATTCACTGTTTTGTTGAAGTCACTTTTTGTTTGATAGATCCTGCTGACTGTATCAAAGGGGTCTTAGATTTACATAATAAATATTCTAGTTGATATGAAGTCTCAGCTTTGTAATGCTAAGTGTTGACAATGTCTAACTTCAATTTTTTTTTCTGATGTTTGGTTATTAAAGATCTGATAATTATTGTTTCAGTAAATCAGCAAAGTAAAATATTTTTGAATCAATAGATTGAGGAAGTTGGTGCACAAACTGCTAATCCCCTGGGCTGGGTGGTCTGTTTGGTTGGCTGGTTCGTTTTGGAGTGCGGTGGGGACTGGGGAGCTTTAGAGAGTGAGAAACACTTTACCAGGTGTCAAACACCTCTCCTACATGAATGGTTCACAGCGTTATAAAGAAAAGATACCTCATAAACTTTTCCTACCCCAACACTGGACTCTTGTATGAAGAACCATATAGTTCTTTTATCTTTTTCAGATAACAAGATATAAGTACCCCCATCTCTCAATATCTGAGTTATATTATTATTCTTCCTTGTGTATTTTCTGAGTAGTTTGAGCAACGAACCTCCCAGCTATGAGTTTGGACAGTGTGGAAGGGTCTTGAAGTCAGCTGAGCAGCTGCATCAACAATGCTGGGAGGATATTTTAAATTAACTTATTACAGTCCCTTTTCTGGGGCCTTTCCCTTAAGGCAGAGATATCTAAGTCATCTGCTATTGTTTTACATTTGGTTTAAGAGAGAGTAAGAAGTATCTTCATACCCTCTTCCAAATCAGTTCGCTTATGATCAGGCATCCCTTTTGGACATGCATCCCTTTTCTCTTATTCCTGGAGTTATGGCTGCTGACTGGACAACCCCTGATTACAGAGAGTTTGGCTAGCACAATGTCACAGTCATTGACTAGTTACAGCTACAGGAAGAGCCTGGTAAAAGCATTGATTGCCTTGAAGTTCCACAGAAGAAAAACTTCAAAAGAGTTAGGGATGTAAGGTACGTGTGTAGTGCCTAGAAAACAGTCCAAGAAGGGTGTTTCCTCCTCCTCCCACCATAACTGAGGCATAGCTTTTATTCCTTTTAGTTCTATGGAATTATTTATTATTTGCACTCTTCATCCTTTCTGGTTTTCATTTCTCTGGAGGCATAACCCACCACTCCTGTTTCTAGACTTTGGCTGCTCCTTGGCTTTTGGCTTTAGTACTCTATTCAAAGAATAACCATGAACCATCAATATGCCAAAGGGTGGTGCTCCTGACTCAGAGGGTACCCACAGGTGAACTTTCATTCTAGGAGCCACTCATTCTGTTTCAAAGCCCTTGCAATAGAAAACTCACTTTCTCTGTTTGTGTACTGCTTGCAAAGAGTTGTTCAAAAGCATTTTTTGCTTTTTGGTGCACTGCAATATACCTCCTTTCTCTTGTTAAATCCAGTTATATATATGCAAAAAAAAAGCATGTAGTTTTAAGTGAAAGTCAAGGATAGGAGGAACTTAAGCTGAACAGAAAAATGTCAGAAAATATTTTCAAACAGTGAAAGACTGATTTTCTGTGTTATTACAATCCATGACTTGGATGTGTGATTTGGTGATTTTGGTGTGGATGTGCAGGGAGAAAGAATTAGGAGATCTCTCATGATCAAAGCAACATTCAAAATCTGTATGCTTCTACTAAAACCAGAAATGTTTTGATGAATTAGCATTTTGTAAAGAAAAAAAAAAAGCTGACATATTCAGGATTAACCTAATAGCAACCTTTCTTTCTGTATCTGGAATAAATGAGTAGTAAGAGTACATCAGTTAGAAATTACAAAAATTTAGGGGGAATTCACACAGATCTAATAGAATTTTTTACCATCTCCTAGAGTTTTATATACTAGAATTGCATTTTCATGTAACACTTTAAAGATAATTAACAGCAAGGAGATACTTAAATTGCTAAGTGTATATATGCTATTTGGATATAAACTAATAAGTGATAATATCTGCAGAATTATAGTATTAGGCTTGACCTTCTCCTGTCCTACAGAATGTTAAATAATAAGTAAGTCACATGAAATGCTGATACAGTACATTTTTCTGACAGAAATATTTGATTTTTTATGATTATTTGTCAGAATGTCTAGAAGAGTGTATCCTTAATCATAAGTTTTAGAAAATCTGTATACAATGAATTGATTGTAGAAGATCTAATGCAAAGTTCATAATTTAAAAAAATCATGATCTTTAACTTCCTCTTGTAATCCTCCCTTAAGCTATGCATCTAGAACAACTCTTAGTAATTGATATTTGATAAGATAGAGCTAATAAAGAGACAAAAAGTATGCCTGATCATAAACCTTGTCATTGGTCTTCATGATTAATTATGAAGCCTGTGCCTTTTCAACATAATATCCAGATATCAATCAGTGTTATGATGGCATCTTATCTAGTCAGTTTTTAAATAATTACTGTAATAATAAAATAGTTCTGATCTCTCTCTCTCTAGTATTTCTGAGCAGTTGATACAACCCACTCCTCAATTATGTTATTTCTACCTGCAGATTCAGAATATGTATTTTTTTTACCAATCAACATCCATAACTATATATTTCACACATGTATTTTCATGCAGTGGGCTGTATACAAGGAGCAATTGAAAAATTTCTCTGTGAACATATCAACTATAATTGTGAATATTTGTTGATTGACACATAAACTCTTGCTATAATTCAGATACTTGACCACTGACTGGCTGAGCTGATTCATGTAGATTTATGCCTTCCGTTTTATGTATTAATGATCTAATCTTGATGAAGGAATTGGAAATTATCTTCGTCTTCTTGACATACTGCTGTGGTGGGCATACTAATTACAGGTTAATCATTGACCATTTGTATTTGTTGTTTTCTGAGAGGATGAGCATTATGCTCCTGACACATATTTTCCTTTCTCATGCTGCTCAGGAAAAGATATACTCTTCCATGGGTCCTAGAAATAGTGTGCCAGTGTAATATAAGCACCTGCCAATATGAAGTTGTGTATATCAAACTTTTGCCTGTCTGCTCCTTCCTTCCTTCCTTCCTTCCTTCCTTCCTTCCTTCCTTCCTTCCTTCCTTCCTTCCTTCCTTCAAAAAACCTAAACTTGCAAGCTGTTCTGGCTTGGTACTACATCTGTTTTCAGATAGGAAAATTAATTTACCATGTTCACAAACTCCTGTACCTCATTTAATATTCACTTTCATAGGACAAGAAATATACTTTTCAATTTGTGAAATAGGGAAAGTCTGAAAATACTTCTGCTGGCAAATTTTATCATCATTCCTGTTTAATATCAAGATCAGTGACACTTGTCATTCCTAAGTTTTCTTTTTTTCTTTTTTTTATCATAAAAAAAAATTTTATTTAGAAATTATACTCTTGCTCCTCAAACACTGTATGTGATTCAGGGAAATAAGAGACTGCAGAGCCTCAAATACCTAGCCTCTTACATTTGGTTTTGCAGAGCAAGCTGAACTGTAGTTCACAGCAGCAGCATTCTCTGTGCCGGAAGCACAAAGGAGCTCATTTTTTCTTGTTCTACGATTTGGTAAAAGCAGAGCTATGGCTTTTCACACTTTCTGACAGGGTAGTGGGTTTTTTTTAATAATAAAATACTTTCTGTGACCACAGTTCATCATTTATTCAGTATGTGAAATACATGATAATGATGGCAGTGTAAAAGGGCTAATAAATTGTTAGTCCTTCCACAGCTATAAAGTAACATAAAAATAGTGATGGAACATTTATATTTCTTGATGTAACACAGCATGTGAAGAATGCTACCATCAAAGATTGATTTTATTTGGAATAAATTACCAAAGGCAAGTACATAATTTAAAACTATTGTATTTTAATCTATATATTAAAAAAGGCAGACAATTAATTTGCCATAAATTAATTTACCATATAACCTTGACTGAAAAAAAAAATTTGCTATACTTCCAAAGATTTAAGGCAGTCACTGTCAAACTGATGGAGTCTGTCAATGAATCACACAAAATTGTTTAAGCTGTCATTGAAGAACTCTGGATTGTTTAATGGATTAAAGTTTTCTAACAATGTAATATTTCAATTTTTGCAGATGCAAAATTGCATATTTTGCATTGTATTTTGAATATTTAGGATATCATTTCAGATGATCCTGTAGCATTTTCTTTCTCAGGCACAACTTTTCCAAGTTGCAAACAGATTTCAGGTAGTTTTCACATAACGATGTACTTATTATTTACAGTAAATATATTTAATAAGTATATTTACCAAAACTAATGTATTCCAGTTTAACAATTAACATGTTTGCTATTTGAGATGAGACATGTCATGTATCTGTGCTGATTCAGACAGTCACTAATCAGATGAAGAATGGTGGCCCTCTTGCTTCTTGGGATGGTCTGATCATTGATGTTAAATCATAATCTTGACATGTATTTGGGATTTTTTACATTTTACATCAGTGTTTTCCATCCATAATCCCTTAGTTGTTGGCTGTCCTATGTCAATTATTCTACTTCCTGCATTTTGACCCTTATGATCATTTATGGCTTTTTCCTATGCACTTTCTCACAGCTTCATTTCATAATTTTTCATTTTCTCAGATGTTTAATCCAAGCGTACACATGGTTTGTATGAGAAAGAGACACTGGATTGCAGACAGTTGAGCCACTCAGAAAAGATTTACCATCTTCTCTACATCAATTTAACATCCTTCATAAGCACAAAGTCTAGTATGACTGTGGTCTATATGGAAAGAAGATACATAAAAAAGGAATGATCCTATACATTGTTTTAAGGCAATCTTGCAGTCTTTTGTTCCAAGAGTTACCATACCAAACTAAAAGTCAACGTTAATGACTAAAAAGTCATTAATGTTACTAAAACAATATCTTGAAAACAGTGGATATCTCTTAATTGCCCTTGTTTGGTTTTGTACCTGATAGAATGAAATGGATTGACATACCAAAATAACTAAAGAGTAGTAGCTAAAAATGTTGAGGAATAGCTTAGCAGGGGAACATGTTAGATTTTTTTCCCAATGCTAAAAGTTTATTTGCAAAAAATATTTCAGAGGAGGAAAAGAGCTATGAATTGACCAATAGCTATGTTGATGGGGTGGGGAGAATAAAAATTGTTTTCAACTCTACCCCAGTTCAGACGTTTGATTTCATGGCTAACCTCTTTAAACACAAGCAACACTTAAATTTGTCACACACATAGGAAGTCACTTATATGTATAAATTTGAAAATAAAGGGTCTGGGATTTTAAGTTAATTACTGTTGTGGGAAAAAGTGAAAATGAAGGAAACATTTAAAAGTTCATATAGATTGGTCATGCTAAAATCACTGAGGAAAAATTGAAAAATCTGAAAATTTTCAGATTTGTCTTCATTTACTATAAACTGTATTTCCAATTTTGTTAACTAAAGGGAATTATTATTTTAATGTAGAGTGTTATGTATGGTATACTTCATCATTGCCATGTTCTTGATTACAGTGGCTAACAGTAAATAATACTTCCACTGGCTGATTAGAATAACAGTTTACTTACTAATAATTTAGGGTCATAACATTTCTAAGTTAATCCAGCTTTAAGTACAATGAAATATATTAAAATTTAATTTTTGAGAAAAATAAAGGAAAAATTAAGCCATGGTCATCTTAGAATCTATTTGAATCTTCCTCAGTATAAAAGTGTCAGCAAGAACTGAAGCCTGTACAAATTCCCTTTTCTGGGGAAAGGTATAGTTTGATTAGGCCAGGTGTCAGCGATTTAAGCCCAGCCTGAACTAAATATCACACAGCAAGATGGGGCAGAGAACCAGAAGGGTAAATGTAGAAAACTCATGGATTGAGATAAAAACAGTTTAATAGATAAAGCAAAAGCCACAAATGTAAGCAAAGCAAAACAAGGAATTCATTCACCACTTCCCATGGCTGTGGGCAGGCAGGTATTCAGCCATTTCTGGGAAAGCTGGGGTCCATCATACATGACAGTGACTTGAAAAGATGTACCCCATCACTCCAACCTTTCCCCCCTTCCTTCTTCTTCCCCTGCTTTATATATTGAGCATGATGCCACATGGTATGGAATATCCTTTAGGGTAGTTGGGGTCAGCTGTCCTGGCTGTGTCCCCTCCCAAATTCTTGTGACCCTGCAGCCTCCTTGGTGACAGGATGGTACAAGAAGCAGAAAAGGCTTCGACTCTGTAGGAGATGCTCAGGAATAACTACAAACTAAAATCTCAACATTATCAATGCTGTTTTCAACACAAATACAAAACATAGCCCCTTGCTAGGTACTGTAAAGAAAATTAATTACATCCCAGCTGAAACCAGCACACCAGAGAAACAACTAATATCAGATCCCAACTTTAAAATACTGAAATAATTATAGAAGAGTGCATTTCATCAATTAAGGTTTTCATGGAATACAAGCTACCACAGGACATGAGAGCATTTTAGCAAAAAACAAAAATCAGATAAAAAATCCACAATATACATGTATTTATCTTTAAAAAATGACCATACAGTGAACAACAGGAAGAGAGATGAGCAATATAATAGAGGTTAAATGCATAATCTGCACAGCTTCCATGCATTATTTTGCTCACTAGGTTAACACTTCTTTTGTGAAAGGAAATAACTTTAATTCTTATGAAATATACTAAAAAGCACACTTTTGTGTTTAAATTATAAAGATAAAACAAAATCATTAAATTCCTTAATGTAGGACTTGTAATAAATTAGGAATTCAAAAAAACAAACTTGGAAATTCAAATTTAATTTAAAAAACCATCTGAGCTGTTTCCCACTTATTACAAATGCATTGTTTTAGTCTGAGGCCTTTCATTTCAGAAAAGCAAAGACTAGACATGCCTGTTTACATTTACTTGCCCATTATTATAATTTCATGCAGAGCATCTGATATTAGCTGTTGTTTCTCATTTTGCACAAAAGGAAATGTAAACAGAAATAAAACCAGTACTAATAATATTCTTAAAATAATAATTTTCACTCTTTTTTTTACAAGTGGTGATGTACTGTGTTTTTTACCCTCTCTTTCTGTAATGAGAGATATCTATTAAATTCCAAAACCTTAAGTGAAAATATGTTCACGTTTAGTTAATTTTTTTTCTATCATGCTGATAGTACCCCATTATGACATTAATCTGATCCTTTAGAAAGTTTTCTCCTCAACAAACTTCTAACACTTCTAAAAAACCCCAAAAGAATATCTGACTTCATTTCTGATTTTTAGTTTTTGGTTTTTTAGGTTGGGTCTTTTCCAGATAGTAAATTCTATGTACTATAAAGGAATTATGGATTTTATGTTCTACTCTACTCTTGTCCATGAAAAGCCAGTTGGCAGCTATTGTGTACTTGGTTTCCACATTGATAGAAAAGAGGGAAAATATATGTAATAAGAAATGTAGCATTAGAGAACTGTAGATCTCAGACTGATCTTTTAAATGTATGACTGTCTTAAAATTGATCTCAAATCCAGCTATGACAAATGACTGAATTTGTTTACTAGTTTATTCTTTTGTTAAAAAATAAACACATTATCACAGTTTGACTTTTTAAGACTTGGTTTGTATGTGGAATTGCCACAAGGTAGCTGTGTAACACATAGGAAGTGCAGCATTCTATTAAAAGAAGCTTGATGCTGCTCTGAGGTAGCAAATAGTCAGAAATACCCTCTGAATCCCTACCAGTCTGTAGTCTCAAAACCAGTCCATGCTCCCCCTAAGAGCCATTCTCTCAATCCCAATTTATGTGGATGAAGCTAAGAAACAACACACTTATGTTCCCATGTATTAAAAATAAATTAATAAGTAAATATTTTCCCATGTTTCATATTTTGTTCAATAGAATGCTTAAATAGTTTAATTAACTATTTTTTTAAAGTAGAAAATGGTTGTTTGAATTTTACTTTTGTAAAATCTGGGTTTTACAAAACAAGTAAAAAAGACACCCAACATTACAAGAGGAAAGGGACTATGTTGTTTTTACAAACTAGTAAAGAATGGCTGAATGCAAGCTGTAAAGCTGGCTGAGTAATCCTGGTAGGTGGAAGTGTAAGGATGGTGAGAAGAGTGAATGCTTGCTTTCTGTAGCTATTTGCAGCATATGAACTTCATGAGTGACATCTTGACTCATTTCAAATCAATGGTAAAAATCCAATTGATTTCAACTGGTTTGGAGTTTCAGCTACAGCAAGAAGGAGGAATTAGAGGAGAAGAGGCATAAAAAGAAGAAATTTAGCTGTAAGGGAAAAAGGGAAGATAACTACCCTGCCTATTCAAAAATTGTATATTTATATATTAAAACCAAACTATGGAAGCATATATATATATATACATTCATATACTAATCAAAATAGCAGTTTATGGATTAATAAAATCCACAAGGAAACAAATGGAAGCCCAGCTGGTTTCTGAGATGCAACGCGTTTCCTTTAGATTAGGAAACTCCGGTTGTGCTGTGACAGAGCTGCACAACTAAATTGTTTTTCACATTGTTATAAATGCTGAGCTCTAGAGTGTGCTTGTTTTAAGATGAAATATAGATAGATTTCCAATATTATGAACTCGGTAGATAACAGAGACTCCACTTTCTTCTCTGAGGCAAATATTTAAAGGCAAAATTCAACTGCAGTGTTACAGAAATAAACAAGCTAATATTTACTGAAAGAGGTGTTTTAACTGTGGTTCCTTGATGCCTCTGAACAAAACCACTTGCTGAAAGCTATCATTTCATTTAGCAAGATTTCCTCTACAGGAAGGACTTCTACACTATTAAAGCAGAATATGAAGAAAACCGATTCTGCTTAATTGATACATCATCCAGGTTGAAATATATTACAACTTCAACTACAATCCATATATTTTTTTTTTTGCATCCAGAATAATGTCTATTACTTTTTATCAAAATCAACCACATCCTTATATATTTTTACACTTGTCATATCTCTACCATTTAATTTTCTTACAAGTACTCATAACAAGGAATAATCCTGTCCAGAATATTTACTTTGCTTGATTGTATTTCAGTCTTCTGCAGATAGGAGAAAGTTCTCAGCTGTTTCTGTTTGTGAAAGTCTTCTAATTGTCATCTATATAGGAAATAACTCTAAGAGCATGTACTCTGTTTCATTGATTTTTTTTGCCTGCTGGGAAGTCAATGACAGGCCTCAGACATCTCATAATGCTCAGAGCAGATGTAATGTTGGTATCATCATCAGAAAACTACTGTCAGAAGAAAGGGCAGCACTTGAACTTCGTGATGACATTAAACTCTGTAAGAACCTGTGGAACTCATTAAAGTTAGGCTCTGTTACTCTAATAAAACATTCTTCTAGAATTCTCCTAACAGAACATTTGTCTCCCCAGTAATTCAAGTTGAAACAATAATTGGAAATACCAAAACAAAGGTAACAATTTGGAAATTAGTTCAACAAGACATACTTTAACATGGTGACAATAGTTTCAATGAAGATATTTCCGTCTTCTATAGGAGATTGTGTCAGCAAATTAAAAAAAAATCGATAGCACTTTCAGACAAAAAATAAACCCTGTTTAGCTTTTACTGCATGTAGTGTCTCATCTAGAACTATTAACTCCTTGTGTTCCCAAGAAAACTTTTTTCGTTTCTTTCTAAAGCTCCAGAGCAGAGTGTTTCTGAGTCAATACTGGTAAGTATCTTCAAAAAGGGAAAGAGCAAACCAGGCTGGTCAGCCTCATCTTGATATTTGGAAAAGTGATGAAGCAACTAACCCCAGAAACCATTTCCAGATACATTAAGGACAAGAAGGTATTTGTAAGTAGTCAGCATGAATTCATAAAATCACCTCATGAAAAGTTAACAAAGGGAAGTGCAAGATTCTGCACTGAAGGAAGAATAATCTCATGCATCATTGGAAGTCTGAAGGCCAGCCAGACAGATCACAGATTTTCAGATAAGGAACTGGGGATGTCCTTGCAGAAAAGTCTGATGGCATCCTGATCTGCATTAGGCACCAGAAATGTTCATTGCCCTTTGCACAGCACTGCTAAGGCTTCATTTGGAGGAGTGTCACAGAGTCTTAGAAGCACATCTCTAATATTGGAAAACCTCTGTTCACCATCCTGACCAACTTCCCCTGCTCAAGCAGAACTACCTAGAGCAGATTGCCCCAGACCACATCTATATATTATCTCCTAGGAGGGGAGGGTGCCCAGTCTTTCTGAACAACATGTAGCAGTGCTGTCACCCTCACAGTAAAACATGTTTTGTTATGTCTGTACTAAACCTGCTGATTTTTATTTTAGGTCCATTGCTTCTGATCCTGTCCCCAGAGCACCAGTGAAAAGACTGTGTCTCCATCCTTTTTGCACCGTCCCTTGGTGTATTTATATACATTGATGAAATCTCTTCTGAGTCTTCTCCAGGATAAACAATCACAGCTCTCTTTGTCTTTCATGGGAAAGATACTCCAATTCTTCATTCACCTTTGTGGCCTTTTCAGTATGTCCATGTCCCTCTCGTACTGAACACAATACTCCAGGTGTGGGTTCAGCAGCACTGAATAAAAAGGGAGGATCACCTTACCTGACCTGCTGGCAACACACTGCCTGAAGCAGCATGGGATGCCATTTGTCTTCTTTGCAGCAAGGGCACATTCTGGCTCCTCTTAAACCTGGTTTTCACCAGGACCTCCAGTCCTTTTCTGCAAAGCTGCTTTCCAGCTGGTTGTACCCTAGCATATACCAGTGCACGGGGTTGTTCTTCCTCAGAAACAGAAATTAGCTTTTCCCCTTTTCATGAAGTTCCCATTGAGGAGCCTTTTGGAGTCCATCTGGATGACGGTGAAACTCTCTGGCATACCGGCCACTCATCTGAGTTCAGTACTGTCTGCAAACTTGCTGAGAGTGCAGCCTGCTACATCATCCAGATCATTGATGAAGATATTGAAGAGTATTGGACCCAGTATTGATTCTTAGGGTGGATCACTAGTCACTGCCCTCCAGTTAGACTTGGTGCCACTGATCACCACACTCTGGACTGGGTCATTCAGACAATTTTGAATCCCCTTCCCTGTCTGGTCATCCAACTCTTACATCAACAGCCTCTTTATGAGGTTGTAATGGGAAACAGTGTCAAAGATGTTCCCCAGATCCAGCTAGACAGCATCCACTGCTCCCTCCCAATCTACCAGGCCACTCACTTTATTGTACAAGTTTAACGAGTTGGTCAAGTATAACTTCCCCTTGGTGAAGGAGAACATTGAATGTTGACTACTACTAACAAGGGGTTTCATGCTCCCCACTAAAAGCAACACATGGGTATCTTGGACAGCAGAGATATGGAGCTACTGGAGAACCTAAAAAAGGGCCATTAGGATAATTAAGGGACTGGCACACTTTTCATATGATGAGATGCTGAGAAACTTGTGTCTGTTTATCTTGCAGAAGAAAAGGCAGAGGGGAACCTTCCCAATGTGTATAAAAGTTTGAAGGGAAGGTGCAAGGAAGATATCTTGGTCCTGCCCACTGACAAGACAAGAGGCAATAAGCACAAATTGAAGCACTGGAGGCTCTGAACATAAAGAATCACTTTTATATGTGACTGAGCACTGGCACAGCTTGCCCAGGGAGACTAAGGAGTCTCCATCCCTAGAGATATTCAAAGTCTGTTTTGGATATGATACTGAGCAACTGGGTCTGGACTCGGTAAGGTGGACCAGATGACCCTCGGGGCTGCCTTCCAGCTTCAACCAGTCTGTGATTCTGTGGCAGAGGTAATCAATTTATCACTTGTTTTTTCACCTGCCATATCTTGATATTCTACAGATGTATATGTAGGTTGCCAAAGATACTAACAGATCACATTGCTATCTGTATAAAAAGAGACATATCGAATTATTTTCTGTATAAAAAGTCTTCTAAAGTGAACTACTAATCTGTATTTAAGCTTTTGCTTTTGTAAATTTGCTGGGATTCCAAGTAGTGAATAAACAAAATATGAAGTCAACTAGCCAATAGTAGCCCGTAAGAAATTTAACATTGCAAATATAAACTAACTTTTTATTTGAATGTACACTTCAGAGAGGTGACACATCTTGCTTTTGTCTAAATTAATCACACTTAGTTGATAAAACTAGTGTTACAGAACTGTTTTAGAAGTTAAACATCTCTGAACATTTTGAACCATATTTGTTTCAGCCCATGTAAGCCTAGCTATCTGCACAAAGCCTGCTGGTGTCTAGCTCACAACTTTTGATGGTTGGGAAGTAAGCATGCAGACTATGTAGCTCATTAGAGCACTGCATCTGTATATTAGGGATTTATTTTCCCTGTCAGCCAGTGCCTTGCAGTGTCTGTCAAGCCAGACTTTTGTGAATTGTGATCTACAGTAAAATATTTGAAAGGGATATGAAGTGCTTGAGTTTTATAGGTGTGGCAGGCCATTAACAGTGGCCTTTTCATTTGCTTAATTTATGGTAGTATAAGGTTTCTTAAGATTCTAGTGTGTCAAAATTTAGATAAGTCTTCAGTATTTGATAAACTGCCAGTGAACTGCTATTAGAAAACACAAAAGAAACCCCATCTTTACAGACATAGCAAAAATTAATACAGAGTAAATAGTCCCAGCAAAGTGTGCTAAACTTTCTAATAAATAAAATATCATACAGCATCAACAAAAGTTCCCTATGCTATCTTATTGGAAAAAGGTAATATTTCCTAGAATAGTGGATAAATAAGTGGGATATAGCTTAATAGACATAATATTTTATGTGACACGGTGATTTATTTTATTGGATATTAGTAAGTGTTACAATAATTAACATTTTTAATATGAATTCAAGAGATGTCACAGCAAGCTCAAGAATTCTTGCTGTCTGCCTCAGTCTTCCTAATGTCAATAAGTACAGCAATATCTAAGCTGCCTACACCATTAGTGGTGGAAGACAGGCATATCTAAAGGTATATCTGCCTATCTTGGCTATTTATTTGTCAATCAAAATAAATAACCCTTCAGAGACTCCTGTAGGGTCCCCAAGCATCTTCTATTAAATCTATCTCTGTTGTTGCTTACAATCAACATACAGGACAAAGCCCAAAAAATTCACCATTAATGTCAATTAAACATGCTCTAACTCAATGACTTTAATTGTGCTGTATATCGATGGAAAGACGTGATTTGCTGCAGAATCATTGTAAAGTAGAGACAAACCTCAGGCCACCAGAGTAATTGCAATGATTGTGTATCATATTTGAGGAATATTTTTTTATATAAACTTCATGAGTAGTTCATAAACAATACATTTTTACTTTGAAAAATAATGGGATGCAATGTGTTTCATATTACAAAAGCCATCACATGGATTCCAAATATTGTGAGATGGTATATAGTGTGTCTATATGAAGTGAATTCTTAAAGTTATTCACTGATTTGTTGTGAGAAGCGTGTCAATATTTTAAGGGATAATAGCACATTATTTACAGGTTCTCTCAGCTTCCTACTTTGTCCCTGAGTCAATAACTATAATACCATATAAATTTACAATACATATTCTTGAAGAATTTTCATTCTAATTCCAATTTGAAAATGCTAGAAACCTATGTGAGGATTATATAATGTGAAAATTGATTTGTTCTACTCAGAATAATCTATCATATAATTTTGAAAAATAGTTGTGTCTCAGCTACCTAAGTAATGTACATGTAAAACAGAAAGGGCACAATCAATTTTCACTTTAGGTTTAGCAAGAAAAATGAAGAAATAAAGACTTTGGGAATAGTTTCACAAAAATAAATTAATATAAAAGATATATTTAATATACATATTTCACACTGCAATGGAACAGGGAGGGTCTCTAGAACACCTGTAATACATTGATGATGTCATTGTGTGGGGCAACATTTTCTGACAAAAGGAAAAACAAAATAGTTCAAACTCTTCTGAAGGCAGTTTTGCCGTAAAGCAAAGTAAGCTCAAGGGACCTATACAGAGCATCCAGTCTTTAGGAATAAAATAGCAAGGTATATGTCATCAGATCCCAATGGATGTGATAAATAAAATAATAGCAATGTCTCCAGCAACTAACAAAAAGGTAACACAACCATTCTTGGATGTTGTATTTTTTTTGGAAAACTCATATTCCAAATTACAGTCTGATTGTCAGCCCTCTCTGTCAGGTGATCAGGAAGAAAAATGATTTCAAGAGAGGCCCTGAGCAATGACAAGCCATTAAACAAATCAGCATGAGATAGTTCATGCAGTAGCCCTTGGGCCAGCCTGGACAGAGCAAAAGGTTAAAATATGCTCTACAGTGCAGTTGGAGAGAGTGACCTTTCCTGGAGGCTCTGGCAAAAAGCACCAGGGGAGACTTGAGGTCGACCCCGTGGCTTCTGGAGTCAGGGATACAGAGCACCTGAGGCCATATACTTCAACTGAAAAATACAGACAACTTCTTTGCTATGGAGGATGATGTCTGAAATACAGATATAGGGAGGCCTGACTGATTGACTGTATGACACTTCCACAAACCTGCCAAGGTAATCATCATTAGTTTAAAACTTCCAGCAAATATTCTTTTAGTTACCATTATAAACCACTTGAAAACCAGAATGCACAGAAACATTTATAGACTTTTTTGATATATGCTGGAAAATATTTCTTTCTAAAATCGATTTTATCAAGCCTTTATGAATATCAGCTATATTTAATCCATTACTGCTACAGATTAACTTGTAGGCTCCACATTTTTTTTTTCAGTTACAATCAATTCTGCTCAACAACAGAAGCAGAGCTAAAAAGAGCTGACAGCCTGTGACAATGCTCCTATTTAACCTATCTTCACTAAAGAAGAGCTCATATTGTAAAGCCTTCTGAGAGCTCTTGCAATGGCTACACACCATGCCAAAACAGAGAATCTCTGACATCCACATAGATAACTGACATCTAATAAGACAACTCAATAATTAATCCCCGAAATACAAGTAGAATTCAGCCTTTGGGATTCTATTTCACTCTCTCAGAGCAATTGTTTCATTCTTATCATGGCATGACCTGGTCTAGTGGAAAGTGTTCCTCTCTATGGCAGGTGGGTTGAAACTAGGTGACCTTTAAGATCCCTTCCAAACCAAACTATTCATGGTTCTATGACAGAACTTCAACACTGGTATTTACAATTTCATTTATGTTTGTGAACTCTGTTAAATTCTGCACTGTGTATAGGTATCAAGATGGAAGGGGTGGTCCCTGGAGGAAGCCATTTGCACGTGCCAGCCACTTCCAGTTGGTTCCAGCTGGCACTAAAGGACCTGCTGCAAGACACAGTTCAGCCTGTTTGCTATGAATGTGGCACCTCTGGGAAAGTGCACTTAAGAAAGAGCTGAAATTGCTACAGAGAGGAGGGATCAAAAAGGCTGAGAAGTAAAAGAGATGGAGACCCACTGAAAACTGGATTTTCCACTGCAACTTCTGGGCCTTCTACACTGGAGCAGGGAAAAGCTGAGAGGAAGGAGTGGCAGAGAGATACCACAAGGTACTGACTGCACCTGCCCTGTGCCCCATCTCCACTGCACCACTTAGGGAGGACAGAGGAATGAAGGAGCCTGGAAAAGGAGAGGAAGAAAGGTGTTGCATTAATGTTTTTCCTTCTATTTTCCACTGCCTGAATTAGTAACTACATTTTAATATTAACTGACAATATATCCAGGTAACCTTCCACAAGCTAATGTGATGATACGTAATGTCCCTGTCTTCATCTTGGACCACAAACTTTCTTATTCCTGTGCTTATTTCCTCATTCATTCTGCTAAGGGAAGAGTGAGCAAGTAGTTTGGCAGGAGTTTGATTATTAGGCAGACCTAATCCATTGAAAGTTCTTAAAGGTGAACATAAATTTAAAAATATAGAAAAGTGTACTTCTTTTTTATTGGTATGATAAATTTTCCGTCACAATCTATCTAAAGCTTGCACAGCCTTAACTGACCTCTGCTCAGATTGAGTGCTTGTTTTTGATTTCTGCATTCTCTTTTTGTCTCTAAAATGTTCTCTTAAAGCCACCAAGTTCTAATAGTTTTGTTCTAATATTTTTGTGCTACTATCCACTACATTTCATGTTAATGCTAAGTTTTCACACCCGAACTGCATCTAGAGACGCTGCTTCTTTCTGTCATATGTATGTAGGATAAGGGAGGAGTCCCTTCCTGCTGTCTACAAAACAGGAGGTTGCAGATGGATAACTGTTTCTTTGCAGTTTGCTACAGTGTCCAGAATCTTTTGATGATTTTAGCAGTGTTTAAGCCATAAACCATATCAGTCTCTCACAGTTGTCAAGAACATATAAACTGATCAGGAGGGCCATGAAGCAATTCTCCTATGAAGACAGGCTACAGGAGTTGAGGTTCAGCAAGGGAAAAGAAGGCTCCAGGGAGACTGTACTGTGGCCTTTTAATTCTTGAAGAGGGGCTTAAAAGAGAGATGAAAAGAGACTTCTTATCAAGGCCTATAGGGACAGGACAGAGAGTAATAGCTTTTGACTGAAAGACAATAGATCAAGATTGGATATAATGCAGCAATTCTTTACTGTGAGGATGGTGAGGCACTGGAACAGGTTGCTCAGGAAAGTTGTGAATGCCCCATCCCTGGAAGTGTTTAAGTTTTTGCTGGATGGGAATTTGAGCAACCTGGTTTAGTGGAACTTGTCCCTAGTTCCTGCAGAGAGCTTGGAACTAATGACCTTCAGGGTCCATTTCAACTCAAACGATTCTATAACTTTATTATTTTCTCTGAATAAAATTGGAATAAATATTGTAAAACCTAAGCAGAATTCAAATAGTTTCACTCACCTGTTAGAAATTAAGAAAAATGTAATGTAACAGTTTAATTTTATGTTTTTGTGGTTTAAATTTAATTTTGCATTAATTAATTAACCCCATATAGTCTCATATTTTCTATTCCACTTCCATGCATTAAAATTGAGAATAATCAAAATGAAAATTAATTTGTATTTCTAATTAATTGGCCAGTTAATGGCAGCCACTTTGAATACAATATGGGGTTTTTCCAGAAAAATGGAAGAAGTTGACATCTGAAATAGTTGATATTTCAGTGGGGGAAGATGGCCCATATGACCTCTCAAAATCACTTTGAGATGGCTGAAATAATGGATTATAAAAATCCCCCGGCCTTTGGTCCTTCCTGAGTGAAATATGTGCTTTGTGTAATATGTAGAACAGGACTAAAAACTCCATTTTGAAAGCTTGAACTTTTTACTAGAAGACAGCAGTTGTTCTTTTGTTGTCATCATGTGGTTTGGCCTTATCTTAGAATTTAAAAATTCAAAAACATTTCCTAAAATTTAATAACACACCCATTATTCGAGCAAGGAAGTTTTATAAGAAAGTCTTTATGCGAGAGGAAGCACGCATTAAGATACTGAGGATTACATTCAGTGCTGATAGCTCGGTGTGCAGCTGCTGGGGGAGCAGCACATGGAACTCTGGGGGGCTGTGAGGAAAGAGGCCTTGAGCTGCTGTGAACAAAGGGCACAGGGACCTGTGCCCTGCCAGGCAACCAGACACTCAGAGAGCCAATGACCCTGAAGTTTCTGTGCACTTGGACTGTGAGGGTATCAAAGCCCAGGGCTGCCTTTCTTCATGGTCCATCCTTGGAGGCACACAGCTTGAGCTGTTCTGATGGTATTTAATTTTTCCACCAAGATTAAATTATTTTTAGGATTTTGATGTCTGAGAGTCTGCTATGGGAAAACTTGGGTCAAGCCAGCAAGGAATCTTGGTCTGACTGGGTGAGTTAGATGTGTGCAGCTGCACAGGGGCTTTGGTCCCAGCTCAGTAGGTGCAAGCGTGACTCTCAGAGTGGCTCCTGGGTGGTCAGACAGGAAAGTTGCCTTTAAAAAGATAAATGCCACTACAGAAAATAGGATATATATTCTTTCTGCTCATAGTCTGTCCTGTAGTTTTACTGGGGAAAGAGAGCGTTCATCAGAAACAAACAAGAAGAAATAAATTTTTTCAGTGGGTTGGATGCTACCAAGGCATATCTAATTTTCATTCAGACATTTTGTATAAATCTACACGCTACAGCCTTTAACAGCAGAGCTTCATGCTCAGTATGGCAAACTGAAGTCCTCATTAGTTCACTTTTTAGAAAGCAACATTCATTGGGCTATTTAGGCATTACATTCTTAATACTAGGAAAAGAAAATGCTAAAATCATAAGAAAATACCATGTTTTACTATAGAAATGTGGCATTATTTAATACATTTACTAAATATGCAGAAGGAAATGTAAGTTCATCTGTCAGGGCTATTTTTGTTGAAGGTGAAGTATCAAGCTCATCTCTAACAGCTTCCCTTGCACATTAGCTTTGGACCATTGCCTCACACTGATATCTGCTTGATCTAATAATTTTTAGCTGAAGAGAGAAAAATATAAGCACAATTAGCAAACAGACAAGCAAGAAGACTATTTAAAAGTAGAGAAAGTGAGACACAAGGAAATAGAATTACATTATTTTTGTAGTATTTTTATACCGCTGCTAAAACCAATATGATGACCTGACTTACACATAATTAAGATTTTCTTTCTTTTCAAAATTCAAGTTACTAAACATACACAATTGCTTTGCAATGATTCCATGTCTACTATTCAGTAATGTTGTTTACACAGAAAGAAAGAGTTATGATTTAAGGGTATTAGAGTGATGTATTTATTACCTTGGGATGTGAGCATCTTGGCTGCACTGAACTTCTTGCTGAGACTAATCTAAGCAAATGCAAATATGTTTTCTGAGTTGAGATACATTCACAGTCAGTGGAAAAAAATAGACTTATGCAGGAAGACACTTAAACTAAGAGTTTCTTTCCCCCTCCATTAACTTCAAAGGAATTCAGTAAGACAAGCTCTGAGTTAGAGTCACTCACAGAGGTACATAATGCTATGTGAGATGAATTAAAATAGAGAATTTTACCATTAACCCTAGTGTAATGAGAGGTTCTGTACTTAAGGGTCTTTTTTTCTCTCAGAAACATTGCTTGTGATGATGTTGCACATATTCTCATACTGAAAACTTGAAGAATAAATTTTACCCTAGTTACAGATGTTGAATAAATATAAAAATGACTTGAAAAGGACAAGAGTTTTCTGGTTTAGCTAGTGGGTTTGTTTGTTTGGGTTTTTTTCCCTTGTTTTCTTCTGTTTAATAAGACAAAGAATATAGTAAAACCCCTCCTTTTCCATCAGTTATTGGTGTAAATGCATGTAAGGCCACTAAATTCTGATAAACCATTCTTTCTCCTTTGTAATATTGTGATAGCTACAGTAAGAATACAGTTCTTATGCCAGTGAAAAACTATAACTGCTTGACGTAATAAGTACTATAGGTAAATTTTTTAAGCTTTTATCTCTATCTTAGAATCATAGACAGCCACACAGCATAGTTTCAATGAAGGGAAAATCCTGAGAAATGGGGCTAAGTACAGAATTATATTGGATTCCAATAACTTGTCCATTCAAAGAGTTGTAATTAAGTAATAAATTTAAGTAATAATTTTTTTCTTAAAGTATTTTTTCAAATAATTCCATTCCTACTATATTAATAATTTATCTTCAGGGGCTACATTTTCCCAAGTTAGAAGGTAATAGACACAAAATACAATTACAAAGGAAAGCACGGGGAAAAACTTATTTCCACTGTGGTCATGAAGGTAAATCTTCAAAGCACTCAGATGTATACATTTAATGCATTCCATTGTAATGACTATGCTAACAGATAGCAAAATTAGATATTTAGTCTCTGTACAGATCCGGAATGTAATTTTTTATACTTTCTATTGCTAAGATTATACAGCATTCTACATTTAATTGCTATTGTTCTCTGCTGTGTTAGGAGCTCATTTGAAAAACAGTCAGTGACAGCAATAAAAAAGCCTTGTGCAATAACCCAACATCAGTAACATAGCAAGAAAAATCACTTTTGGTCCATGCTGAAACAACTTTTGTAACAAAAGGATCTGCAATTCAAGTAAAAAAAGTTTTCCATCCCTTTCACACTGAAAATCCAAACATATACCAAATCCTTGCTACAAAAACCTCAATCAGATTTTTCATGCCTATCCATGTACAGGCTTCCAGATTCAGATATACTTACATTTCCTTCTGGGCATATTTAGTAAATGTATTAAATAGTGCCACATTTCTATAGTAAAACATGGTATTTTCTTATGATTTTAGCATTTTCATTTCCTAGTATTAAGAATGTAATGCCTAAATAGCCCAATGAATGTTGCTTTCTAAAAAGTGAACTAATGAGGACTTCAGTTTGCCATACTGAGCATGAAGCTCTGCTGTTAAAGGCTGTAGCATGTAGATTTATACAAAATGTCTGAATGAAAATTAGATATGCCTTGGTAGCATCCAACCCACTGAAAAAATTTATTTCTTCTTGTTTGCTTCTGATGAACCCTCTCTTTTCCCAGTAAAACTACAAGTTTATGTGTTTCTGTTTTTTTGTTTGTTTTTTTATGCACTAAAATGCTGAAGGAATTCTTCCTGCACCACATAATCATGCACTATTTATGAAAATGAGCAATGCCTTTCTAACATCATATTCATTGTTAAAGCGTTAGTGGTGACATAAAGACTCATTCCCTTCTCCCTCAAAAAGTCAAGCAAAATTCACAACACCTGTGTTTGAGAAGGATTAGACAGTTCTAGTCTTCATTTACAATCTCTGCACAGGCAAGACAGAGGATATGATTGCTTCATTGTGCATAGATTACGGATATGATAAAAGTCCTATATGAAACTGCATGGGTCTTAAAAAATTTAAATAGTTTTTAAGCTTTGGATACTATTTTAGTATATTAAACTATTTCAAAGCCACATTTCTGCCACTATTTTCTCCTCTAATTTCTACTGACATGATTTGTATGTGATTGCTAAATTGTTTGCTTTATGTTCCCAGATATCCCTCCTTGCATATAACCTCTTCTTTATTTTTCAGGTAAATCAATAGTGGTGAAGATTGTTCTCCTGATGACCTTGAAGTTCAAGCTTGATTTCAGTCTAGATTGGTATAACTGTAAATCTAAGTGAAAACAATAATTTCTGATTGGTAACTAACAAAAATTAATTTGAGGTCTTTGTCATATTCTCAAAAGCACCTTTAATGAAAACATAAAGCCTGTGTTATTCCTTGATACATTCCTGAAAGAGAGTACTTAGTAAATTCACACCTTTAGTTTCAGTCACCTCAATAGTAACTTTGAGCTGTAAATTATTCCTAATATTTTTGATATGGTCTTTGACAAAAATGGAACTTGTTTCACTTGCTTATACAGAAGATATTTTCTAATGATTTTCCTGACCAACTGTGTAAAGAAATCTCAGTGCTTGTCTTAAACCTCTAAATTGTATATAATGAAAAACCTACAATGTATGTCATGGTTCTGATGTTTTGGAAAAGGAGTCTTTTTATTCTTTACACAAGAATTTTCTCTCATAGCAAGCAGAGGGACACAGAAGGTGTTAACTAAGGCCAGATAAGTTTCACTGGGCTTCCTCACAATGGTGCACTACTTCCCTTTATATGACCTCTGTTAATTTTGTCAATATTTTTCTGTATTTGATTATGCAGAAGACTTTTTTGAGGAATTTCAGTTCTTGCTACTGGAAATATGTCAAATACAGGGTTGTTTGTTTTTTTCTTTAATCTTCTTTCTGAATGTCTTTTGCATTCTAGTAATTTTAACAATTTAAATTTTATAAACAATTTTGAGATTTCATAAATTAGTGGTTGATTGCTGTTATCTGGCTAATGTCTACTTCAATACAAAATTGCAAACCAAACTGTAACTATATTTGAAACAACATAAATCAGTTATTAATAAAATTGATGGCAGCTATGCTGTGAGGGACATTCTTATAAATGGAAAGTCAACCCACATGGTATTATCTGAGATAATATATTCACATTTTATGTGAAAACATTTTTTGCTGAAAAGTTGTCAGGATCATGCTTATGCCAATAATTTCAGTTGCTGCATTAGTTAGTGAGCCAAGATATTTGCAACCTCATGGATATGCCAAATATAATGAATACATTATTTCACACCCTCTACCTTTCTCATTTTTTTCTGCCTCAGGAAAATCTGATATCCATTGGGCCAGTGTTGCTTAAGATAATGCTATAGAAAAATAGGCAACTGATAAAAGACGGTGGATAGTTATAGTGCCCAAAGCCCAGCACAGTCCTGTGTCTCTGTGCCCTGTGTCCCTGTGCTCTGTGTCCCTGTGCTCTGTGTCCCTGTGCCCTGTGTCTCTGTGTCCCTGTGCCCTATGTCCCTGTGTCCCTGTGCCCTATGTCCCTGTGCTCTGTGTCCCCGTGTCCCTGTGTCCTGTGTCTCTGTGCCCTATGTCCCTGTGTCCCTGTGCCTTATGTCCCTGTGTCCCTGTGCTCTGTGTCCCTGTACACTGTGTCCCTGTGTCCCTGTGCCCTGTGTCTCTGTGTCCCTGTGCCCTGTGTCCCTGTGCTCTGTGTCCCTGTGCTCTGTGTCCCTGTGCCCTGTGTCTCTGTGTCCCTGTGTCCCTGTGCTCTGTGTCCCTGTGCTCTGTGTCCCTGTGCCCTATGTCTCTGTGTCCCTGTGTCCCTGTGCCCTATGTCTCTGTGTCCCTGTGTCTCTGTGTCCCTGTGTCCCTGTGCCCTATGTCTCTGTGTCCCTGTGTCTCTGTGTCCCTGTGTCCTGTGCCCTGTGTCTCTGTGTCCCTGTGTCTCTGTGTCCCTGTGTCCCTGTGCCCTATGTATATGTGTCCCTGTGCCCTGTGCCCTGTGTCCCTGTGCTCTGTGTCCCTGTGCTCTGTGTCCCTGTGCCCTGTGTCTCTGTGTCCCTGTGTCCCTGTGCTCTGTGTCCCTGTGCTCTGTGTCCCTGTGCCCTATGTCTCTGTGTCCCTGTGTCCCTGTGCCCTATGTCTCTGTGTCCCTGTGTCTCTGTGTCCCTGTGTCCCTGTGCCCTATGTCTCTGTGTCCCTGTGTCTCTGTGTCCCTGTGTCCTGTGCCCTGTGTCTCTGTGTCCCTGTGTCTCTGTGTCCCTGTGTCCTGTGCCCTGTGTCTCTGTGTCCCTGTGTCTCTGTGTCCCTGTGTCCCTGTGCCCTATGTATATGTGTCCCTGTGCCCTGTGTCACTGTGTCCCTGTGGCCTGTGCCCTGTGTCTCTGTGTCACTGTGTCCCTGTGTCCCTGTGCCCTGTGTCCCTCCCTGCTCTCCAGCCAGGGCAGTGGGAAAGGCTGTCAGCCCAGCCATGTCCTGATTCCCCCCGGGGAGCCTCTGCAGCTCCAGGGATCTGCAAGCCCCCAGTACACGACACAGTAGAAAACATTCTCATTTTTTTCTCGGTGAAATTATTTTTATTGCCAGTCTGAGCCAGTCTTGCTTCAATCTATGGCTTTTCATTCTCATCCTCCCTCCAGGCAGCTCTGGGAAAATCCTAACCCTGCTAGCTTGGTGACAAACTCCTCTCAAAGTTTTCCCTTTTCTAGGGAACAAGCCCAGAACCCTCAGCCTCTCAGCAGAGCTTGTTTCAGTTTATTGATGTATAAATGTATTTCCAGTCTTATATTCCCCTCTGCAATTAAGAATCTTCAAAGATTCCCACCCTGAAAGTACAATCCACAGAAAAAAAATTGCAGTAACTAAACTACTAACCGTGCATTCAAATATGGTCTGTAACAATGCAGAGCTGGTATAGAATAGAAATCAGATTTCATCTGTCACTGTCAGACAATAACATCTGGAATTCTGGTTGAAAGATCTGTGCCTGATGAAGTTTGAACTCTGTAAATGTCTACCAATTTTCCCAATAAATCAATCAAGTAAAACCCATAGGGACTTTTTGTTTGTTTGTTAAGGTTTTTTTTTTTTTTATTTTATTACAGGTGTATCATGGTTTTTAGCCCAGACAGAGATGAAACACCACACAAGCACTAGCCCAACACCTACACTCCCCTCCCCAGACCCAGGTGAAATTGGGAGGAGAATCAAAGTAAAACTTGAGATAAGAACAGTTTAATAATTGAAAATAAAGTAAAATAATAATGGTATTGTCATCATCATCACCACTATAAAAGTCCCAAGTGCTGCACAATGCAATTGCTCATCACTTTTGCTGACGTGCCAGAACCCCCTTACCAAACACAGACCAGCTTCCTTTCTGGGTAGCTCCCCTAGTTTAAACAACTAGACCTGATGTTTTGTGATGTGGAATAGCCCTTTGGCTGGTTTGGGTCACCTGACCTGGGTGTGCTCCCTCCCAGTTTGGCAGGCTTCTTTTGGTTTTATTTCTTTGAGGACTACCTCATAATTAATTGTGTCTGAATGCATTGCTTAGTATTAGGAATGTATTTACCTTAGCATTATCTGATATTTCAATTTTTTTTATATTTTCTCTTTGTCTTCTTTTCTTTTTTACTTTTTCTTTGTCATTTTACCTTTTTCTTTTTGATCCTTTTTTTAAGCAGACATGTTTATTGTATTATTTACAGTAACTATACAAGACTATTCTCCTCTTCATTACAGAAGCAGCATTCATACTTCCTGTAAGGCACTCTATTTCTGTCTTTCATTACTCTCAGTTTCTCTGTGAGACCCAAATAAAGCATGAGAGTTATGAAGAATGTAACTGGTTTTGCAATAGACTTTATTTATTGTCTCCTTGGGACAAGCACAAGTTTATGGAACAGTGGACTAGATGTGCAGTGCCATTCTGCAATTGTAGTACCCCATGTACTAATTTACTCTGCCAGAAGATTAGAATCTTGTCCAGAAAAGTTGTTTGGTTTGGCTTTATCCTTAAGATTGGATTTAATTTATTTTATTTTCATTTTTTCTCTTTTAAACATACTACAAGAGGTATGGGTCTTGTAGGTTCAGATATTCTTACTTCCCACTTTTATTCTTTTCAAAATGAAAGAGAATGAGATTCCTTTCATTTCCGTCATGCACAAGTTTTTTTAAGTTTTATCTTTCTTTCTCCCTAGGATTTTAGAGCAAAGATCAACATCTCAAAAATCACTGCAAATTGCTGCATGCTATTGTTGCTTGCTTTAAAAGCTATCTAAAATGGAATCTTACATAATAAAGTTGACAGATATCATCCGAGTCATCTCTTCCTCTGTTTTAGCACATGTAGTAGAATAATGCTGTGGAAAAAATTTGTAACAACCCAGTAAGCTATAATGCTCAGAGAATTTTAGATGGATTGAACATTAGCAATAAAACTACTTAACAGCAGAGAAACTACTGAGACAGAGATAAAGAAGAGGATCCTGTTTCTACAAAAATAAGCTAAAGAGCAGGAGACATATAGATTAATGTTATTGTGCATATCCTAATTAAAATGGGGTATTTTGCCAATTAAAGATTCCTGACCAGGACTAAACCTGCTACTTTTGTAGGTAATTCACAAAACCAAAATAATTTATCCTCTTCAAGTCTACAACTTGTTCAACTCTACAGGACAAACACATATTCACATGTTTTTGTCAGAATAAGAAAATCCAAACTAGGAAGAATGGTGATTTTTTTGTACAAATATAAATTTAATTATTAAATTAGTATAAAACAGTCAAATGAAATCAAACTGCTTTCCTACAATTCCAGATTAAATGAAACAAAGAAAACTGAAAAGTCCTGAATAAATATTATGATAAATAGAAATAAATTCAGCTGGATTTAGAAAAGAAGAATGGATTCTTAGTATTTTCTTATGGAGAACAATTGCTGTTTCTGTTGCAAAATCAAATAGAGGGATAGGGAGTTTATACTTTAAAAAACCATGTAAATGGTAAATAAAACTAAATCCTGGCATGGTTCAAACTTAGCGAAGAACTCAGCAGATAGCAAAAGATTATTATGAAACAATTTTCACTGGATTTATGACAGTCCAGGAAAGAGCAGAAAATAGAAAATGAAAAAATAACAAGTTATAAATGGTTGAATGTGCAAAAGAGGGTAGTGGACTAGCTATCATGAATATGAGAGTCCCTGGCAGTTTTAAATGGATAAAAAATGCATAGCTATGAGTGTTTTGAGAGTCTATGATACTTATTGCACTGCTTTACTTAAAACGTTCACTAATAATTCAACCTAGCAAAGACAAGATTCCTGTTGTGTTTTTAACAACAAAAGAGGATATAATCCAGAAAGCTGCAGTCAAAAAAACAGACTTTGCTGATGAGCTAATTAACTTTTGGTAGGAGGCATATTTGATTCTAGTGATATCATTGCTTTCACTGGAAAGCAATTCCTTGGCAAAAATCTCCTATACTTCTGGATCTCTGTATTTTGAAAGAGGGCATTAACAATGCCAATTATTATGAAGTTTTACATACCCCTATAAAATTGATGTCACTGAACACATATGACATTATTGAAATACAGTATTTCACCAGATGACTGTCTGACACAAAAATCAAAATATGTATTGATCTATTTCAAGCTTCTATCTATGAGTAAGCCTAATTTGACTTAGGGGTAAGAAATCAAACCAGTTTGAACTGATATTGTTTTAGAGTGACAATATTTAAAACATTTTACAAATTATTTTTTAAAATTATTGAACAGTAGAGCATCTGATTCCTGATAATATGTATTTCCCTGGATTAACTTTTACATAGAAATATTCATAGAGACATTGTATTGGTACAAAAAGATTTGTCTCTCTATACCTGGTCCTATTTTATATATAAAGGTGCAAACTAAAGTGTTTCAATTTTGTTTCTGCATAAAAGTCAAACATTTTCTAATAAATTACTGGAAAAGTCATGCTTAGTCTTTTTGCATTAAGTTCTTTAAATATGCAATGAAAAGGAGGCATACCAGAACATAAAACTGATTTTGACTCAAAGTTATAAAACTTTTCCCATAACTGACCAACATGTTGACTAAGCAGTTCAGGAAATTGAGAAATAAATGAAAGATGTACACCACATATAATCTGTTGGGCAGCGTGCAGCAGCAATTTTTCAGAATAATTTTATTTCCCTGAGCTGCAGGTGTGAGACTTGTATGGCTTGAGTTTCACCTTGTTATAAGGAAAGGCAGAAAAAGAACCTCTTTTACTTCCTCAAAATCTGCTGAACAATTAGTTGTCCAAACAGTTGTGCTGACATCACATCCCTTGTTTGCCAGACATTCATGTACACACTTGAAAAATATCCAAGAGAGATTGAACAATGGAGAAAAGCAACCACCACAAAAGAGAAGACCAACAACAGAAAAAAACCCAACCCAAAAATCCCAACAAAAACAAAACAAAACAAAACAAAGCGCAAAACTTACACGTTCTTTAGAAATGGTTACTTGCTTCCATGCACTGCAGTAAAATAGTCACACTGTTTAGTGACTTTTCCAATCACACTGTTTAGTGACTTTTCCAAATATAGTATTACCTTTTACAGTGTTCATTTTTTCTTTTAGTTAATTACATATAATGCTCTAAGCATAATATATTTTGCTATCTTCTGATGAACAAAAGAAAGAACACTCCTATGCCTTCACTTCAAATCAATTTTTTACAGGAAATAGCTTTTTTTTGCCCCAGGAGAAACATTCACTTTTCAGAGACAATATCATGTTGTCAGCAAATCTTTTTTCATTTAATGGAAAATCACTACTAAATTTGGGCTTAAGATTTATGAAATAGGTCTTGTGTCCCTGTGATGACTTTCATGAGAAAGAGATACAAAAGGCGCTGATACTTAAAATCTCAAAGTATATTTTTAATTCTTCATGGAATTCTTTTGATTTCAGTAGGCTTTTTAGCAGATTCTGTGGTCGTATACTGCAAGGCTGTAGTCATTCACTGCTGCAAGGCAACAACATATGTAATTTTTTACTAAAATTTAATCCAGTAGCAGGTGAACTGGAGCTAACTGCTTTAATCTTGCATCTGTCATTGAAATGGTACTTTGCCTATAGCTGTCTGTATGACCATTTTTCAACATCTCTGCTCCAGAGCATTATTTTGTCAGTACTTAATTCTTGTGTTCAGAGAGGTTTGTGTATACCTTGCAATATTTTTTCTTTGTTACCCTCATATGCAAATTTTCCTGCTTATATTTTAGTGCACCGAAATATTTTCATTGCTTAAAAGAATATAAATATTTTGAAGTTATGTTAAACAATCATGCTCTAAGTAATTATACACCTAGAGGTGGGCTATATACCTGGAGTTGGGCTTAAGGCTAACAAAAAGAAATGAGAAGATAGCATCTAACATGCGTAGAGGTCACAATAAATGTGAAATTTGTTGTAACCTGGAGCTCTAGGCCAATGAGAAAGCATAAAAGTGTGTCAACACATAAAATAATCCCAAACTGACCCTTGAGGGCTGGAGGAGCAACATGAACATCATATTCCTCCTGATGAAGGATTCCAGATGCTGATAATTCATCATCAGCATCCCTGCTATGTGAAACTACAGATTTTAGGGCCAGAGGAGCAGGGGAAGCATGAGCAGAATACCAGGGAAAGGAGTAGAAACTGAGAACTTTGTGTAGAACAGTTTTAGTTTCATCATTATATTTTTTATATAACTATTAGACCTGGACTAATAATGATTAGATTCTCAAGATTTCAGTTATAGTAACAATAAATTATTGATTTTATTTATAGCCAAGATGTGCTTCCTTTTTGTCTATAAACAAGATTTTGAGCATAGTATCCTTCAGGACCTAATTCACTGTATTCAATCTGGTCTAATTACTACTGCTGACCTAGTGGAAACAAGGTAAGTAGAGCACTGCTAATTAGTATAATGATAACAAGAGAAATCTTACTTAGGGGGGAAGACTTTTGGTTTAAGTCTTACATTTGTATCAGATAAAAGATAGAGTTGTCTTTCTTTAGAAAAGTGAGACATTTTAAAAATCTACATGGAAACTCCTTTCACAGCTTTTGCCATAGAGAATAAATCCTATTTAATACTTTTGTGTGCCAAAAAAAGCACAAAAAAATATATATGTATTTACATGCATGTATGTATCTAGCAGCTCTATATAATAGCCCTAACAAACAGTCTATGCACAGTAAGGTATTTGACTCCAGCACAGTGACATCTTGCAGAGAAATTCAGACCTGGTGTGACAGCAGAGGGCCTTGAGTAGGTGAGATGGAAGCTGTGGCCTGTGGATAACACTGTACAAATTCCTGAAAGCTTCATGCTCTGTAGGCTTCTGGTGTGTTACATCTACTTTTATGAAGAGATGAAGGGCAACACTATTCTTGAATTATTGTGAAGGACTGTAAGTATCTCAGTATAATCACAGTACAGATGAAAGGTCATGATAATAATAAACATTCAATTAATAAAAAACTTAATGAAACACAGGGTGAAAAAGAAAAATCCTCCAACTATAGCGGAAAACTCTTGTAACTGTAAGGGAAGCTCACCATCAGATTTATCTTGACAACTAAGTCACAAAAATTTCTACAATATAAAACATTTTTCAACAGTTTTCACCAACTCTGTGTTAGAGGGGCAAGATAACGGTAATCCAGTGACTATTTAAGAACCACAGCTCTGCAGTAATATGATACCTGCATTCTAAAGAATAATGTATTACAGAAGATCATATATCAGATGGATCAATAGAATAATGATAATAATAAAAGTGAAATAAAAGAAGGTCAATTAAATCAAACATGAAAAATTTTTAAAAAACAACCAAAAAATAACCAAAATGAGGGGGTAAAAAGAAAATTCTAATTGTCAGTGTTGAACTTCATCTTTACTAGAGCAAACAATCAAATATCCCATAACAGTGGACCCTTTTAGTCTGAGTTAAAAAAAAATATAAAAAATTCCAAGACCAGGTATATTGGTTAGACCTCAATATTTATTTGCTAAAAGTACGTTTCAGACATTATTTCTATTCATTTTAGCATGACAGACACTTCATAAATTTATGCAAAAATGATCAGAAGAAATTGGAAACAAACACAGTCCCGAGTTAAGAAGAGTCCTTCATTTCTTGACCTACCTACATTTCAAGCATGCTGGAGGTTATACTGTAGCAAGTGTATAGGTGTATAACAGGTGTATAGGGCATATTTTTGTTTGCACTGGAAGTTTCAGTCTTATGGGCTTTCACTCTCCCAGAACTAGTTTCCAATCTTATGGGCAGCTTTCAGGAGTGAAGCAGCAAGTGTGTACTAGACTGAGAATATTAAGCCAACGATGCCTCAAGGTAAAGCATTTTGTGTTCACTTGCAAAAGAGTATTAACAGAGAGAGAGGGACACAAAGAGCTACTCTAGAGAAGATTCTATGGCAATTTCTTCCTGTTGAGAAAGAAGTCTGGTTTTCTGTCCTTCAGCTTCATATCCTGTAGAACGTACAATAGTACATTTCAGTACCACAGGGGTATATTAAAGGCAAGTTTATAAAAAGGCTATAAGATATTTTTTGTTTGTTTTCAGCTTTTTTTAGCACAGGTTATATGGGTACCTTAGGTCTGTGTGCACATGAAGTTTACAATGTGCATGCTAAATATAGCTTTGATAACTGATGAACAACTTGACAAGGAAAAATAAACCCCCAAAACCAGAATAGTCAGTTTTAGCATTATGAACATCCGTTATTGTCATATACATTATGGTTACACAGGATTGGGATTTAGGATGTAAATCCATAGCTATTCCTGCCACCTACTCTTTTTTCTCTTTATATAATCTTTTTAACTGTTATGTTGATGCCTTGAGAGGCTATCTAGAACAGAGGCTGGACAGTGCTAAAGGAATAAAGGAGGTATTTATTAAAAGGCCTTCAAAGCATATACCTTGAACAGTACAAGAGCCTGGCCATAGCCCTACCCAAGATGGACCACCAGTCATGAGTTTTCACACTTTTATAAGTTTTGCTCCATTTACATATTGGGGTTAATTGTCCAATTACAACTTCCAGTTGTGCACTCCCATCCTCCCAAATTGCTTTCTTCAATTCCTTGGTTTTTATGCTTTTTGGGTTTGAAGCTGCAATGGTGTCCTTGGTTCTCAGGCTGGAAAAGGATTGTTTTGTCTAACTAAACCATGAGGAGAACTTGCTAACACTTTATGTGAAGTTCAGAGTTATATACTAATGCACTACAGAATCTGGAAAATATGAAAACTAAAACTTAAAGTCATCAATGTAGTATAGTAGTTCATGGGGTTTTGTTCTTTTTCTTTAAGACCAAGACTAAGAAGGTTCTGAGTTCCAGCAGCACTTTATTTACTGGCATATCTATTTAGATTTTATGGGAAGGGGAAAGGGTGGCAACTTGAACTTTGTTTGATGGTGTAGGAATGGAAAGGTATTTGCTGTGATTTCAAAACAGCACTAAGGTATCAAAATTCTTATTACCTTGGGTAGTGCAATAGCACAAGCCCGAAAAATTTCCCCAGATACCCCTTGGAACAAATCTTTTTCTTCAACCATTGTTACCAGGCTACTGTTTAAATCATAAAAAATACATTATCAAGACACATTAACATTTCTACAATAATGATCACATTCTTATGCTCACAATTCTGTCTCTTTGATAATGTCTTACTGCTAGGTTATTGTATTGTACAAGGCAATCTCTATTTCCTTTTCTGTGAGAGTATTATTCTCTCACAGAAAAGGAAACAGAGATTCTCTCATTTCGCTTTGGGGTATTTTACATTTTCTCTGTGTAACTATTTTTATAGAAATTTAAAAATGTGTGGTTTTGTTTTCCTTAAACGACAAATGTTTCCACTGCCTTTTCAGACAATGATAATTCAATGTTTGCACCAAAAAGTACCATATTTTTAAAATACTATTAATATGCTTGGTGCTTTAAACATGTTTAAAGATGATAGCAGACTTTACATTTCTTGAATAATTGTAGTTATATGTTCATGCGCATGTGTGTGTGTTTACACACACATTAGATTACTTATCTCAAAGGTATACACTAAAATAAAGCATTAAGCATTAAATTTATTCACAAACCCTCTAACTATAGTAGAGGAAATGTATTTGAATATCTTTATAGAGGCTTTGCCCCAGAGGTCCCGGCTGCCCTTGATGGGCTGCAGCTGCGATGTCCTTAATTGGGCTGCAGCTGTAACCAATGAAGATGACTGGGATAAAAGGGGGTGGGAGAGCCAGTCAGGGAGAGTCTTGGAGGAGCCCTGACCTGAGAGAGAACAGTGTGCAGAAGAAGGAGTCTGTGCAGCAAAGATCTGCAGCCATGAGAATACACCCAAGAGGTATGGACTTTAGAAATCTAATAGCAACAATATGGGACTCTAGAAATAATAGAAGAACAACATCTAACAAATTTGGTAGCTGTCATGTTCCTTTCTCTTCTTTTACCTTCCAGGTCTTTATTTTTAGTCTACTATCTGGAAAAAACTACAAATCTGATAATAAAGAGGCTATTAAGATAAAGAATAAAACTTTTGGATAAAAGGCTCCTAAAAAATAATTGAAAAATAGTTGCAATAAAGTGCTAACCTGAAAATTAACTTGCTTTTCATTGTCCCTTAAAATTGCAATAATCATACAAGTTACTGGTCTTCTATATAATATTATAATTATTATTAAAGAGAAGCAAAATGAAAATTAGATAACCACAATCTAGTCACAAATGTATCTACCAGATTCCAATTTTCTTGTTTATTCTTTGACTTGCCTTGCTTTTCTCGATGCATTATAAAGTGTGTATGTAGAAGCACATTGCTTTTTGCATATAGAACTAACAAATGGATGATGAAAAAATTTCGTTTTCAAAAAATTAAGCCTTCATCTGCAGAGGTGTTAATAATTACTCATCAAATTGGGAAGAGTCCATAAAAGTCATGGAAAATATTACTGTTTGAACAGAAAAGACCTTGCCTTTCATACTTTGTCCTTCTGATATATGTATTTAATATAAAATTATATGTTACATTTTTCACCACCTGAACACAAATTTAAAATAATATCAGGTTAAGATGTTTAACAAACCTCCAGAAAATCTGATTTGCTGCAAACTTAGAGCTTCAACTGATGCTTTTCCTGGTCTTAAAAAAATTGAGAGCCGGACACAGTTAAGGGATAAGGGCTTTTACCTTGGTATTTCAATGTGCATCTTTTTTGGTGCACCACTTCGCCAAGGTGGGGTGCGTCACAATGCGCACACGTGATAAATTGTGTATACAATTTATAGACCTTACCAATTAGCATATCTAACAAAGATGCCCCCATGGGAGGCCTGGATGAATGGTGTGGTATTCCCATATCGAAGGAATTCCTGCCTGGATGGACCAAATCTCTGGTTTAGAGGATATGTTCTAGAGAAGACCTTGGTTTCCCAAGACAGTGTAGAGTTTTCTAGCTTCCTACTATGAGGCCTTTAGGATGTTTGGTCTCCTGGCCTAACAGAATGCTAGAACTATGCTAAGGTATCAGACTTAAGGAGTTACAACTATGCATGCTAAGAACATTGTTGGTACACAAAAGGTATATAAAAGGTATATAAAAGAAAAGGCAAAAAATCCTCTTGGCATCACAATGAGGTCAAAGTTAAATAGCTAATGTGTTAGAAGTAGTATATTTTGGGGTTATTTTTTAAAGACATATTCAGGTTTTATATAACTAAAGCAGAAATAAAATTCAAAGCAGGATAAAATGAAAATAAAATAAATTCAAAGTTATAGTCCAGAAAATTATCCCAATTACTATTTTATTTGCGATGTACTCAAGCTCCATACTGTTTACTTTTTCGTCTGTGGGCATCATCATGCATTTTTGCTTCTGTTTTTGTGCATATATAAAATCCTAATAATATAACTACTGTGTAGCTTGAAATTTATTTCATGACTATACTGCACCTTCATATTTCTCCTTAGGGTACTCGCACATCAGACACTGAAATTATGATTTCTGCAAATCTAAATTAAATTATCTAGTGCCTAAAAAAAGTACAATCTGATTCACAATGCTTCTTGTCTCTACACTATTGTATCTATAGTTTTGTACTTCTCCCAGTTCCTGAACTGAAATATGGATTGTTGTGCAGGGAGGGTTTCTGTCACCATTAACTTACGATATAAAATGACCTCACACTGGCAATTGCCACCAAATAAGGTAGAGCTGTTAGTAAGGAGACCCTGCTGAAGACACGGATTTAAAATAGTTACTGCTAGATAGTGTTTATTTTTTAATACGAACTTTGTGGGAGTACACTGTATAGGTTGTTATAGGAAATGATATTTATATATAATTTATTTTTCTGAGCTGATGATCCTACCTAGAATAACATGCAGAACATAAGTCACTTGGTGAGATTTAACAGCTGAATTCCCAAGTATGAGAAGCAGACAATTTCTGTTTTGGAATAGCTTGACTCTGTCACTAATTTTTATACAAATAGCCATCCTTTTTATTAAAAAAAAAAAAAAGCAAATCAAACCAAAGTCTCTGTTTCCCACAGTTTAATAATTTTGTCATTTGCACCAAATAACATACTGAGTAATATAATTTAACATCATCTGTGATAAAAAGGAATCATAAATAAACTTAGTGTCTCAGTCATTATAAACACATAGTAATTTGGTGTGATTTGCAGTTATTGTAGACTTGTTAAATTTTGATGAGTTATAACAATACCACCTTGATTTCTCTTCAAGGACAGAACAGAAGAATTCCTTGTGACTTTAATCATAGACAAGATAGGAAAATTATCTGCTAATTTTGGTCAAAAACAAATGAAAAATGTCTCAGTTTATGCTTATCTGCTTCAGATCTTTTCTAAGGAAACATCCAAGATTTGAAAACTGAGAGAAGGATATGTTTTACAATTGTGTCTCCTTAACAAATAAAAATTATTATTTTCTTAGGAGAAATTCTGCTAGGACCAACTTTATACAATTTTGCCCAATCATCAAAATGACACTATTTGTTTTCTTTTGCAGAACTATATTAGTGTTCACCTTTCTTTGTCATTTAAGAGCTTGAAGATAATATGATTTTGTGGCATGTTCTCTGCTGAAAAGAGAGCACTTGTCATTGGCTGGAAACAGGGCATTGAGTGTAAGGTTCACACTTACTAAATCCTTCTAAATTAAATTACTTCCACTGAGTAGCAGCTATGTGTGTTCCCCTTGCTACTAATTCTGTAACACCCATCGTCTTTTGCTATTGCATCTTTAGATAGGAGCATTATCTGTACCACGGATTGGTTAGAGTTAAAATATATGAAACTATATGAAAATGTCTAGTGAAAAAAAAACACCCAAAAGAAAAGACAGCAACATAAATGATAAATGAGACAAGCAAAAGCATGAATACAAAGAAAGGCAACAATTAAGGAGAAGCAAAAAATGGGGGAGAAGTAAAAGAGTTCAGGAACTCTGTAGCTCAGTAGTCAGTGAGAGGGTTAACAATCAGCTAACACATGGCATAAGGCTGTGTCATATTCGTCTGTCAGGTTTTAACATATATGCTATAGCATATATGTGTACCAGTGAGCTCTTGCAGTGCACTATATTTATATAAGAATGTGTGTCTATGCCTCTTGAATATTCCAGTTATCCTGGTTATATGAATAGCAAACAATTCAGTCGCACCCTCATTTAGCTTTCAGATATGAAGAAGTGGTAATAGACCTTCCTAGCTATGAGAACATTTGAGTTTCTATGTCTAATTACAATTTTTTGAACCGTAGTCATGAAAAACTAATCATTGTGACAATAGACTTCTGGAAATTATACTATAGAAGAACAAAATGTGGGCAATTTAATGTTTGCTATGGTTCATCAAATTCAGACTCCTCATGCATAACTTGGTCACATTTATTTGTGCACCACAGGGGTATAACTCCAAAAGGAGTTATAGACTCAGAATGTGCTTCACAAAAAGATATTGTTCCCTTGGCAACTAATATGGTACTAAATGTTCTGACAGCATATCTCACAACACTGAAACACATCATTCTTATTGCAGAAAATGTATGCAACCCAAAATCCCATCCTAAAAGTGAATGCAGTAGATGTTCCTTTATATTTCATCCCAAAATGCTTGTCATCCATATAAAGTTGTCTCCCATTTCTCTGCTCTTCTGCCATTTAATGATTGATTTCTTCCTCACTTATATTTTTTTTTCCTAATGTATCAGTCTTTTCCTCCAATTATTTCTTCCAGTTCCAAATTCACTTTTCAAGGTTCTTGTTCCCTGTTTCCCACATGCATCTCAATTTCTTTGTCTTCTCATCTGAGCTGAGAGACTTCTCAGGACAATCTTTTCCTTTCAATGTCAGTTGCCTTGCATAGAGCTTCCAATAATCTTTAATTGAGACTGAAGAGACTTTTTCTGCGTCAGCATTTGATCTGGGTTCACAGGGGCCAACTGGGACTATTTTGTTGTGCCCTATATGTTGTAAGGATCTTACAATGCTTGCTGACCACTCTGAGCTTGGAACTTGATCTCTGTGAGACGCCCTGGCTCAAACTGATTATTGGAAAACAGGACAAAAGAAATATAATAAAGAGAATTCTGTGAATGGAAAAATGTAATGGTTTTACCAGTGGTGAAACTCAACAGAAATATGGAGAAAATATATAGTTGAAGAGAAATATATTCTGCAATTGTAATCAGTGGTACAAGAAAAGACTAAGAATAGAGCCAGTAAGGTGGATCTCTTTTTGATGCTGACAGGCTTTTTTAGGTCCCTGTGGCCTGGTTTACTCTGGGATAGAGTTCATACTCTTAGCAGCTGGTACACTGCTGTGCTTTATATTCAATGTGAGGATAATTTTGATAGCACACTGATGTTTTGGTTGTTGCTAACTAGTGCTTAACCTAAGTCAAAGATTTGGCATTTTTCCATGTTCTGTCACTAAGGAAGGACACAAAAAGCTGGCAGGAGGCATAGCTAAGACAGCTGACCTGAAGTGATCAAAAGGGTATTCATATAACACTCACAGAATCATACACATTTTTGGGTTAGAACTGTGAAAGTCATCTAGTTCCAACCCTCCTGCCCTAGGTAGGAGCATCTACCACTATACCAGGCTGCTCAAAGCCCCATCCAAGTTGGCCTTAATCCCTTCCTGGAATGAACAACTTGTTCCAATGCATCAACACCCTCACAGTGAAGAATTTTGTCTTAATATCTAAACCTGCCCTCTTTCAGTTTAAAGTCATTATCCCTTGTGGTATCACTATATTGTCTTCTTGTCATTTATTTTCCACCTTTTCTTTTTTTTGTTTAATTTTTAAAACATTGCGGGTTTCATTTTCTTACATAGCATTTTGATTCATCAAAATTATTTTAACATAAAAATTTACCTTACATTTTGTTCAGTGTTTGATGTTTTTTTCAGAAGCACACACACACAAAAACATCCAGAAACATCTTAAATTGGTTTATTTTAGCCTTTGTCTTTGGTTTAGGATTAACAGTTTTAATTAACAGATTAACTGCTTAGTGCAGGATAGCTTTCTGACTCAAAGACAAAGGCATGGTCCACTTTATCTTTTATATTTTTTGACTGAAGATCAAATGTATATTTTCCTCAATACAGATAAGATTACATTGTCATAAGTAAACATAATGGAAACATTTAGGATAAGCAGTGTTATCATTGTAGGTTTTCCTTAGAGTTCAATAAAATTTAGTTAATATCTTCTATTTGCATAGTCATATACTCAGTTTCTCTTTCATAGGACAAAACTAGAAGCTAGGGATTAACATGCTGTGAAAACAAAGCAGAACTTTTATTTTTCTAACTTTATCAGTGTCCTGATATTTCAGTTATTTTACCAATAGAATTGAATAAATAAAATAGAATTTTAAGACAATTCCTTCTTGAAAAACATATCTTTTCCACAATAGAAAACACTGGATAGCAGTTTGAAATGGCAAAATATTGGAGTTTCTCTCCTTTCTCTTTAATTGTTTTTGAAATAGAATTTTCCACTTGAAAGAGATCACCTCCCTTGACCTACTGGCAATGCTCTTTCAAATACACCCCAGGGAACAATTGGCCCTCTTGGCCACAAGGGCACTGCTGGCTCATGTACAGCTTGTTTTCCACCAGGACCCCCAGGTCTTTTTCCACAGAGCTGCTTTCCAGAAGGTCAGCCCTCAGCCCATGCTGGTGCATGAGGTTACTCTTCCCCACATGTAGGATCTTGCATTTACCTTTGTTGAATTGCAGACACTTCTGCTCTGCCCATCTCTCCAACCTGCCCAGGTCCTTCTGAAGGGCTGCACAGCACTCAGGGGCATCAAAGCTCCTCCCAGCTTTATGCCATCCATGAAATTGCTGAGGAGGCATCTGGACCTTCCTCCAAGTCACTGATGAACAAATTAAACAGTACTGGGCCGTGTATTGAACCATGGGGACACCATTCATGACAGGCCTCCAACTAGAGCCCATGCCACTAATTATGACCCTCTGGGATCTGCCATTCAGTCAGTTCTCAATCCTCCTTGCTGTCCTCTCATTCAGCCTGTATGCAAAGAGGTTTGATAGTATCTATTGTATGAACTGTTATTGTTCTTAGAAATTATTCTGATCTATAACTTTTGTTTCTAATACACATTTTTGAAAATAGAAACAAGAGATTAAAGAATATGGAACTAGACTTTTCAGTGGCATTTAATAACATAAGAGGCCATGGCCACAAACCAAAATAGAAGGAATTCACTTTGAACAGGAAAAAGCACCCTTCTATTGAGAATGCTGGAAAATGTTCCCCAGAGACTCTGTGAAGTTTCCCCCTTGAAGAAAATCCTCATCCATCTCTGAGGATGGTCCACCACGAGGATATGGTCCTGGGCAACCTACTCTATGTGACCTTAATTCAGCAGGGGATCTGACTAGATGACCTCTGAAATGCCTTGTAGTCAAAGTAACTGCAATTCTGTGAATTAGGGAAGAGATGTTAAATTCTATCGAGGTTTAAAAATTTTTAGGGTTAGCAGTAAATATCACAGGTAGTTACTACAGCACATTAGAAACTGAATTTATCATTTTTTCCATTTAGTTTTACTTTTTCATTTTTTAAGAAAGAAATTACACAGACTGTTATCCAGAGCACAGTAGAGTGTTGTGTTGCAAGCCTCAGAATGAAGGTAATTCTGCCTGAAGATTTTAAGTAGTCTCAGAGCTTATAGTTTTATGGCATTCCTTTTACTGTATATTGCTGTATTATGGATAAAACATATAAAAACACTTCTTTCAGAAATGTGTCCACTGGTCATGAAAGCTATAAGGACAGTTGGATCATATTTGCTGATTCTAACTGACAACTGACATGGTGATTGAAGCAACTTCTATTCTGATTAAATTGCGGGTTTGGAAAATCTCTAAAGAATTCAGAAGGGTCAGAAGCCAGCAAAATAATAAGTTAAGGGACTTCAGGTTTATAAACCCTTTTCAATGTCACCACTTTCCTTTTTAAACTGAAACTGACTGAAATAGTACCTCATTCCACTCTGGGGAACTGCAGTGGGGTCTTTTAAAACAGATTATCTAAGATAGAATTAAGCCAAATGAGGAAAATATAATATCTGAGAACCATTTACTGGTAATGAAAAGGGCAGTGCCCTACTAAAAAAGAACAGGAAAGAAAAGGAGGAAGGAAAAGGGAAAAGAGTGGGGCGGGGGGGGAGAGAGAGAGAGAGAGGAGACAGAGAGGAAAAGCAGGCATTGCCACCAGAAGGCTGGGGATTGCTGTCGATGTCCAAGCGGCAGGGCGTGTGCGCACAGCTCCCGGTGTGACGGGCAGACACAGGGTGGGTGAGCTCGTGGGCAGGATGTGCAGGGCCCTGGACTGGGTCATGGCAGGGATCACCATGGCAGGCTGGAAAACAGGTGGTTCAGGCAGGAATGAGGAAGGCAGGGGTGAAGCAGGTGGGGCATCAGACAGGAGCACAGGGAGGCAGGAAAGGCAATGGCTGGAGCAGGTGAGGGAGATGAAGTGGTAGGGCAGGACACAAGTCAGCAGGTGTCCAGACAGTGAGAAGGAGAGCAAGTGAGAGAGCAGGGGCAAGCAAAACCAACTCCCAGCGAGGGCAAAAGTGAAAAGCAAGCTAGAGGCTCGTGGTTTGGGATGCAGTTATTTTTTATACCCCGCGGTTCCTTCCAAGGTCAGCTCGCTGACAGGAGACCATTGGCACAGTCAAATGTCCAACTTTAGTCCATTTGTGGAGACCTTTTGCCACCTGGTTGGAGAACCTTTCCAAAGGGTACAACATCCTCAGTGCTCTGACTGCCTATTACGTGAAATGGCTGTCAGGAGAAGCCTCCCTAGAGACAGAGTTCTCCTCCATCTTCTCCAAGATGCCTCCTGCAAGCAGCACTTGTGCAGCCTCTCCTCCTCTGGTAATTTCAAACAATGTTGAGATAGAAATCAAGATTAAATTGGCTCCCCACAAACAGCTAAAATTAGTCCGTTTTGGTTTTTGATTTTTGGTTTGGTTTGGGATTTTTTTGTTTTGTTTTTTGTTTGGTTGGTTTGGTTTGGGTTTTTTTTCTGATTTTTCTGGTTTTTAACTGCAGGTAAACCATGAACATTGTTTTATTTTTTAAATAAAGGATTCATTTAGGTAATTTATTTTTCTATAGAATAATAAAGGTAAGTTATTTTTCCTGTCATATATTGCAGCTGTCATGTATAGCTCTTACCTTTAGAAGAAACATGGTTTTCAGCTCTCAGAGATATGTTTATGACAAAATGTAATGCACTGCTGAAGCAGAATGTGTGTAAGCTGTCTTATACATCTTCTTTAACACATACTGACTCTTCCAAAATGAAGTAGGAGGGTTTAATACAGCTAGTAATCCAACACAGTAGATCCAATATTATAGATATTTACTATCAAATGTCTAAATCTTTAAGTACTCAAATAAAAGCAGGCTGATTTTGAGTACTGTTTGGTAACACTTCTTCCAAATCTCTTGTGAAATATCTAGGATACTGTGTCTCCTAGAAACCATTAAGGGATGACTAAAGACTTCATTGAAGGTTCTGCATTTATCTGAAAGTCCAACTTTTTCATCTTATAATTGTTTCTGAGCATCTTTTTCTGATTGTTTTGCTGAAGTATAAGCACATAATTAAAAGTAAGTAAATAGATGGATATTGATAGTAACTTACATAAAGAAAGCTGGTGGTTTTAGAGAATTTTTGATACTAGATGCCATAAGAAAACAAAATTAAAAAAAAAAGAGAGAAAAAAGGTATTGCTGAGAACAATTTATTGATAATTTTTTTCACGATTTTTGTGTGATATCAAATTTTTTAATTTGGAGGAAAACAGAAATAACTTCTATATGTGCATGTATATTTAAGGAAGAAAAAATAATGGTAAAAATCAGACAAGAATAAGTTTATTGTTGCAATATTATGTACTTGAAGTTCATACAACTTTTTTTAGGCTAGTCTCAGCATTTAGCTTGTTTGAAAACCCAGTTTCATAAAACATGAAATATATGTCAATCTAAACATGTTTCATTTGATCCTTTTTGTACATATACTTTATACATTTTATCTGATTTAGCTGTAGACCACAAACCTCAGAAGTAAACACTGTCTCCCCAGTGTCTAAAGTTGCAGAGTTGTTGATTTAAAAAATTGTAATATATGCAGTTAAATATTCCTCCTTATCAATGTTTTGTCACACACAGGGTTTGTCAAAATGTCTGGAATACTCTCAAAAGTCATGCATATTTACTAAAATGAACTGGAAATTTGCAAATAAAATATATTGGTTTTTGTCTTCAGAATCCAGGGGTTTTGGGTTTTTTTTTAATTGTTTTCTTTGTTTTTTGTTTTTGGGTTTTTTTTGTAGGGAACAAGATTTGATTTTTCCAAATAGAAGAAGGCCCACATGACCACATAATAAAATGTTCTTGCATTCCATTCAATTTTCATTAATAAACATGTTCATTTCTATTATATCTTAGTTGGTTTATTTAAAATGCCAAATAATTTTAAATAATTTAATTAAAACACAATATTCCAGAAGGCTCATTTATAAACTTCTTTCTCACTGAAGAAATATCTACAATTTTGATTTTGGTTCCTGGTCATGGTAAAATTTTTTATTATGAAGGAGATCACATGAGCCAAAGATTAGTGAAAAAATCTATTCTTCCTGACTGAAAGCTTATAACTTAACCAGTGCTCAGTCTCTAAAACTTTTGACATTATTTATATCTACAACAAAATGGCTTTGGCTTGCTTAAAATTTGAAGGCAGGGCTGCTACTTCTACTTACTAACAAACTTTGGGTCACAGCTTGAGTCATGTCTCTCCCTCTGTGTAGACATAAAAGTAGCCACCAGTCAAGTCCTAGAAAAGGTAAAAGATAATGAATGTATGAAGCTTACAGTAAGACAGGTTCACTGACATGAAAAAGCCAGTCTAACAATTCCTCTCAAAAGTCCCAAGTATACACTGTTGCTTTTAGTTTTTCTAGAATTCTGTTAACTATTTTAATTTTTCTTCCTTCTTCAAAAGGGAAGGAAAGAAATGAAGGAAAGTGGTATTAGTACTGGAACAAGGTCCAGAGGGATGAAAGCATTTTGTATGAACACCTTAGCTAAACGAGAATAATAAAAAGAAAAAAAAAATCAGGAGAGATAGAGGGAAATGTTATTTGCAAGTGTTTTAACCTCCTGAAGATGAGAAATGATCAGACTAACAGCTGTTGCTTCTCTGTAACTCTGATAGTCAGTCAAAAGGTTTATAAATAGTGTTAGCTCCCTTTTCAGAACACACTTTTAAGCCAAAGTTCATTCATGCACCAATGAATGATACTGCAAATAATGCATACCATTAATGATACTGCAAATAATGACATTTCAGAGCCTTGAAGTACTACTTGCTCCAATTTCTTATCAATTTAAAATATTTTCTACATATTTATCTTTTTATTTTCTAAAAAATAATCAGAAAAGGGAATTCAAAATTTTCTGTGCATAGAGAAGACACAGGATATGTGAGGCTGAAATACAAATTGATATGTCTGATGTTAGAACAGGGAAAAGCTCAAACCTTTTGATGACACAACTCTAAACCCACATATATCAGAAGACATGCACGCTGGAGTCAGTTAACTTGAAATTAGACAAAAAAGCTGAACTCTTTCAGTGGTTCCCAGTGACAGGACCAGAGGCAATGAGAACAAACACAGACAGTTCCATCTAAAGGAAAGTCTTTTTTACTGAGTGTAACTGAGCATTGGCACAGGTTGTAGAGTGTCTATCTGAGGTGATCCCCAAATCCATAGGATCCAAAAGCCATGGGATTCAAAAGCCATTGGATCCAAAAGCAATGAGATCTAGGTGGTCCTGCTTGAGCATGAGAGTTGGACCAGATCCTCTCCAATCTCAACCGTTCTGCCATTTATCAAGTTTGAATACGTTAAGCCTAACCCTCTACTTAACTATCCTACATGGGTCTTAAATGTCTCAAATGGGTCTTAAATATCACCGTTTCACTTGGAGTTGCAAACTTGATAGTAGCCTCTATTCCAGCTCTTGCTGATCACTGTGGGATAACTCTAGGAGCTGAAACACTGGAGCAAAAGGACATATTGAGGTGAAGCTGAGACATTTGACAACACAGAGAACAGGAAAGATCACAAACCTTGCTATAGGAGATTTTCCGAAAGGAAATCAGCTAACATACAGATATTTGATATTAGTTTTACTGTGAAGCACAGACTAGCTCCAACACAGATCATCAACTGTCCAGTGTTTCACTGGACAAAGGGCTATTTAAATTACAAAACTTCTAAAGAGTGGACTTGAAAAAAGTTTTGTGCTTGTGTACTTAACAAAAAGATTAAATGTGCATTTCATTGCCCTGTTTGCAAATTACATGCCTGTGTGGAAATGAAACTGAACAGTTAGATTAAATTTCTAAAGTTTGATGAAGAAAACAAAAAATATTGCTTGTGTTTCACTCTTTTTTTCACTGTCCAACAAGGTAAGCAAGCTGCTTTGTCTTTTTCATGGGTAAATATTTTGATAAAACTAACAAAGGAAGAAGATAATCCATGAAGAAATGTTTGAACTGTTTTGAAATTATAATTTTCATGTACTCATGAATGCCATAACTAAAAAGGCTATGTGATTAAATTGCATGCATCTAAGAAATCTTAAAATGCCAATGTAAGTACCAGGAATATAATTTACAGATAAATTGCTGAAGAAAGCATTTTTTTTTGCCACAAATACTGCAAAAAATAAATTTTCATAAATTATTTGGTTATTCAATCTAAAGGTTTATATGTAAAGTCATCCTATATTAAAGGTACTTTTAAGTCAACAGATGTAGACTGCATTTAGTATGACACATGATTTTATTTTAATGTTAAAAAATAAAAAGATCAAATGACCAAAGTAGTTTTCAACAGACTGGAACACACTGATTGAGAATATGTTGTTGAAATCTCTGTGATGTCTGTGTCAGACTAAATAATTAATATAATAAAAGTCATATTGGTAATACCTGAATGTGGGAGAAAATGTTGTATGAAGTTAATGCATAGAAAAAGGTGTTAATTCTAAACTGCAAATTTTGTGAATGCCAAATAGTTTGTCTGCAATGTGCAATTGCTCGCTTAAAAACTTTTGTTCATTGTTTATATTCACTATTTTGGTCTTGATTTCTTCATTTTTAGTTTCAGTTTGACTATCAACTATTAAAATCTTCATATAAAGAGGGTTTGAAAAGTAAGCTTTGCATAAGAGCAGACCACTGAACAACAGAAGATTTCAAGACTCAATGTCCAGGATTAGAAACCTGAAGAGAAAGCTGAAAAAGTAGAATATAATGTAATAAATATGTAAATCTATGTAAATAAATATAATGGCCTAATGTGTACTATTTATCTGATTTGATTTGGAAGGACGGTGAGTCAGCCTGTATGAAATGAGATTGACTTTGCCAGAGATAGCCAAGTTTTGTGTCTTGTGATAAGGACTATGAAGAAAAGAGTGAGACATTCAGAAACTTACTTCTGCTATAAATACAGATAATTATTCCTAAGCTTGTCCACTTATTTGATGGGACTTTAATGCTAGGAAGGACTTTATTAAAAAAGTCCTCTACCTGCTTTTGACTGGCTGACTGCTTCTTTTCTGTGTAAATTGTTTCAATTCCTCCTGTGTGCTCCCCATTTTTCTCAAGAATAATTAGCTTTGGAAATAATCTAAACACAAATCTCAGAAGGAGATCTTCCACTCTATCTCTTTTTCTATTTTATGGGGTTGAAACCCAAAGTCTCATTTAATTTCTTTAATTGTAACTAGAAATTTGCCAAGAATACTAGAAATTTGTAACTAGAAATTGTAACTAGAAATTTGCCAAGAATACTGCAACTAAGAACATTACAGCCTAAGCAAAACATGTCTTACCTTGCACAGGAGCAAGGAGAATTGGAAATCAAATCTTTAGTTTTCATACATTGTGGACATTCATGGCCCTGATGAAAATATTGCTTTTTCCCAATTTTAGAATGCTATTTCCCCCAAAAATCTCTTCCTGTTGTTGGGAAGGCTTAGAGATAGTTGATGGTTTCTATTTTATTGCTCTGTATAAAACTGCTAGCTTTTTTACATTTTTTAAATTGAGAATAAAAATAAGGCTGCAAGTGATAAGGGATATAAAAGTGACAGTGTGCATCTATGGGCTCTAATACTTTGGAAAGTATCATATTAACACAGAAATCAAGAGTTAGAAAAAGGTTGCTTTAGACAACACAGAAGAATTTAAATTCAAGAGTTCTATTTTGAACAGACAGTAAGGATTCCTGAGTAAAACTCCTGAGTTATGCATGTTTATCCACTGAACATAGTGCTAAATGTCCATGAGCCAGATGTCAGTTGACTAGTACATCTGAAAGCAGATAAAGCATAATGCCATGTATGTAGCTGTAGAATGAGATTCAGTGCAGTGAAGTATTTGGGCTAATTAATATTATTTCTTGGGTTGGTTAATTAGCCACGGGGTAGAATTATATTTGACAGAGGTATGTCGCTGTGATTCTGGAATTAGTTAATTTGCTGCCTCCTACTTCACACTTTAAGCTTCACTGTAGAGAGCAACCCTGTGCTTCTTGCCATGTGATGCAAGCTGTGTGCATGGCAGCTATGCTGTACTAACCTTCCTTGCAAAAGGTAAGCTCTGTTTACTTATATGGTAGGTATGTTTTTCCCTGTGAAGAAAGGATCCTGGCTTCCTGGAGAAACTTATCTACACTTTTATAGGTATTTTTGGTGATCTTTGAAGACCTTTTTAATGAAGACTTTTAATCAGTATTTGGTTTGGGGGTTTTTTGTGTTTTTTTTCATTCTCTGTCATTTTGGAATAATTTATAAACATTTTGCTACAGCTGAGTGAAAACAGTTCTGGTTTACCTTGATATTTGTTTAGAAGTTTTCCAGACTAGTCTGCAGGTAAGGCTGGATTAGGCCATGCTAAAACAAATAATTTATATTTTGAGACAGATTCACAGACTCTGCTAAACTATGATGGATATATAATCCGTTACCAAGGAGAAATAGTTTGGAAGCCACCATTTTAACAAGAAGTCTGCACTTAAATGAAATGAGGCTTGATTAAAAAGAGGAGACCTGGATAAGCAGCTTAACACAGGTATGAAGTGATGCAGTTTGAAAGAAGTAGAGAAGATAGCTACATTTGGACAAATGAAGGGATATGTCCACAGTGTGCATGGTAAGATAGACCCTTAAGCAACTATGACCTTAGCTGAATATATTGGACACATCAAAGTGTGGCACTGTACATCTACTAAATTGATCCTGAAAGTATCTCAGCAGGGTGTTTTTATCTTCACAGAATCATAAAATAAATTTAGGTTTGATGGAACACAGAATAATTTAGTTTGGAGTGGGGAACCCTCACTCAAGGCAGAACCAGCTTCAAAGCTGAATGTGTCTTTGAAGTTACATCCAGTTGTTAGACCTTTGGGTGAATTTTACTCAGAGTGGTGTCAACCTAGGGACTTAATTCCTGCAATGTGGTGTAACCTCAGTACCATTGTCTCTGACCTAGGTGCATGAGCAGGAGGTATTTTTCTGTCTCTTTTGTAACAGTATGCTGTCCTTTCTTCAGGCTTTACTCTGTTTGGGTGAGAGTGAAGACAGTCCAGCACCTGTTCCTGTGATTTGATAAACAGTATGGACATTTTATTTGATAAATATGTATTTTACTTTTTTTCTTTGTTCTACAACTCCTACTAGAAAACGGTTCTCTTTACTTTGAATGTCTTCTTTATCCAAAAAGTCTTCACTGAGAAATTCTAGGAACAACAATATTTAGGTCTCTCTTTTGGCCAGAAAGGACCTCTCAGTTATGATGCAAACAGAATAATGTAATTTAGATTAAAATATCTATATTCCCTCATGTATGTTAACAACAGGAGGTATGTGAGCAAAAACAAAAAATTACCTTAGCTCTTTAAATTTTCTGTAGATACCCAAAGTAAAAACCCAAAAAGCTTGTCTCATACTGGTGAGTGAGAGGACAGCTGGGCACAAGAACACACTATGAAGGTTGACTGCAAAATATGGTAGTGCATGAGAGAAACTTAACTATGCCATAAAAAAGGAATTATAGAACTTCTTCCCCTTGAAAATTCAACTAGGCTGTAACAAATCCTTTTTCTGCTAAAAAAGGAAGAAAAAAAAAGGAAAAAGAGAAAGGAAAAGAAAAAGAAAAAAAGGAAAAGAAAAAGAAAAAGAAAAATAAGCCATTCAACGTCTGAGTTCTCTCAAAGAACTTGGAATACTGGCAATTCACTCACTATATTTCTTCCATCAGACAAAATTCATCAATATTAGCACTGTGAGAGACAGGTAAAGGTAAGCACTATAACAGAAAAAAAAAAGTAGAAATTAGGAAACAATTCTATAATAATTTTAATAATATTATTTTGATTAAGACTTTCTTTATAAGTAGGAATTTATTTCATTTCCCCCCCTTTTTTCCCTAATAAATCTGGTCTAGAAGTATTTCTTTAATTATACTAATAAGATTTTAATTTGAATTAAAATAAATGTTTGACTTTACACTTGATGTGTATTTCATTTCTGCCCATAAGTTTTTGAGTATAACATATTCAGTAATGATATTATCCTGCATAGTATACTAAGCTGAAGTAGATGAGACACATGGTGGGGTAGAGTAGGTAGAGACTTTTACAGTGCAGACATCAGTACTGTGCTTAAGAAACAGGGCCCTTATGAAGTAGAACTGGAATAAAATAACACTTTTACCAGTTTCAACAGTTTTAAATAGATGTCTCTCCTTTAAGTGCTAATGCAAGATACTTTTTGGCTTCTGTTTGCATTGTTGGCGGAGAATGTGGTGTCATGTTTTTCCTCCCTGCATGTCAGTCTGGTCCTAGCTAAGAAGAACAGAAGGGCCTTTTGGAAAGGATTTTTAAATAAGCACATCAAAGCATATATGTTTGCCAAGAATTAGAAGTGGTTAGAGGGAATAGGCGAGACAAAGGAAGAGCCTACTACCTCATTTATAATAGTTGCACTTTACACTTATGTGCTGATTACACAGTTATAGAGCATATTTAGAGACAAATATGAATGTGTGGTTGTGTCTGTGATGATGAAAGCTGTGGGGGCTGTATGCTACTTATAAATGACAACTGAAACAAGCAGATCACAGGAGGTCAGACACTCACAATTCTAAAAGATTCTTCATGCTTTCTGTGGCACACTTCCACTAAGGGAAAGAAAGAACTTTTCTTCCCTCTTCAGACTTTCTCTTTTTTTGGGTGGGGAAGGAGGAGGGTGAGTCTAAGGCGAGTGGGCATTATTAAAATTTAAGCTTTTTGGTTAATTTTCAGCAGAATACATTGAGTGCTGGTAGCTTGCTGTGCAGTTGCAGAGCAAGCTGTGGGTTGAGCTCTGGGTGGGAGACTGAGGCAAGAGACTGAGAGCATAAAAAAGGGCACAGGGACCTGTGACACCTGAGCAGGGGACTGGACACACAGAGATATGTCAGGAACTGAGGATTTAGCTAGAAGACTATCACAATTTAGACTGTGAGGGTATAAAAGCCCAGGGTTTCCTTTGTTTGGGGACTCTTCTTGGAGGCACCCAGTTCAAGCTATTACACTGTTCTTGCACCATGATTAAATTTGCTTAAGCATCCAGACAACTGAGACTCTGCTGTGGTAAACCTAGGGTTGATGTTGTAAGGAAGATTTGTGTGTGAGTCTGCCTGCATGTGAGTGGTATGTTCAGGAGTCAAGTGGAGCGGCTGTTGGCTCATTGGAGCCACTTGCTGAAAAAGGACCTCAGTCCCAACTCAGGTGGTGCAAGTGTGACAATCACAGTGGCTCCTGGATGGTCAGACAGGAGAGTTTATGAGTAATTTTATCTTATAATCTTGACCATAGTGAGAAAAACTTATTAATAGCTACTATGGACTGTTTGGTGCATCTGAGTGTTAGCTCTTTTCATATAATTTTTCTTTATTTTCCTGCCAGCAATGGCTTGGGCAGGGGCAAATACAAGATGTATGTATCTTTTCCTGTATCTCTTGCCTTTGAGCTCAATGGCATATTTCTTCCAGGAAAGAATGCACTTATCATCTTAAAGGCTGGCCCTAACTTTATTGATATTTTGTAATTGCAGTAACTGGAGGAGTCCAAATTTGCCTATATGGAGTTCAAAGAAGGTCAGAATGTGAATGTATGATGTACAGGCAGGTTGTCTTTTTTGTTGTTGTGTTGCTGGCTCATATTTCTCTTTTTCTGTGTGGAGGTGGAAAAGTGAAAGTGGCTCTTTAGAAATCAGAAATTTTGTCACTTTACCTTCTTGCCCACACACAAATTGCAGTACAATAGAGTAGAAAAGCAAAGAAGAGGACAAACAATAAATGAGTAGGTAGAAGAGGAAAAAACATGTAATGGGGAGAGGGGGATAGAAATCATGAGAAAATTATGGGTGGCAAAGTATTTTCACAGCTTAAAGCCTTTTAAATAAAGAGAAATAAAATTTAAAGTATTGAGAAATGTGAAAAAAATGATGCACAGGACAGCCACAAGAATTGCACCATTTGCCCAAAGCATTCTTCAAGCCCTTTCTGAGCTCTGTCAGGCTTGGTGCTGTGACCACTTCCCTGGGGAGCCTGCTTCAGTGCCCAACCACCTTGGTTTTGGGCACTGTTTCAGTGCCCAAAACGCTTCCTTAATATTGAACATAAATCTCCTCTGACACAGCTTCATCCCATTCCCTTGGGTCCTGTCACTGGGCACGAGAGAGAAGAGATCAGTGTCTCCTCTCTGCTTCCTCTTGAGAGGAAATTGTAGACTGCAATGAGGCTTCCCATCAGCCTCTTCTTCCCCAGGCTGCACAGACCAAGTGACCTCAGCCACTCTACATACAACTTCTCCTCAAGACCCCTCATCGTCTTCATAGGCCTCTTTTGACACTCTGTAAGAGATGTATATCTTTCTTATACCGTGATGCCCAAAATTGTAGACAATATTCAATACTCTGCCCTAGTGCAGAGCAGAGTGGGACAATCCCCACCCTTGCCCAGCTGGTGATGCTGTGCCTGATGTAACCCAGGGTACTGTTGACTCTTGGCTGACTCATATTTGAATTGACCTCAACCAGGACCTCCAGGTGCCTTTCCACTGCATTTATTTCCAGCCTATCACTCTCTAGTGCTTGTTCTAGATGCAGAATCTGGCACTTCACTTCATTTAACATGAAATTGGTGATTGCCCAGCCCTCTAATTAATCAAATCTCTTTGTAGGGCATCTCTATCTCTGAGGAAATCAGCAGCTCCTCTCATATTAGTATAATCAGCAAACTTAGTAACCCTTCCACTCCTATATCCAAGCCATTTATGAAGGTGTTGAACAGCACAAAGCCTAAGATGAAGCCCTGCAGAACCCCACTAGTGACAGGCCACCAGCCTGATGTCACCCCATTGACTATGATCCTTTGTGCCTGACCCACGAGCCAGCTGCTCACCATCACGTGATGGGCTTATCCAGCCGTGTGCTGGACATTTTATCCAGAAGGATACTTGAGAGACAGTATCAAAAGCTTTATTGAAATCCAGAAACTACATCAATTGCCTTCCCCAGATCAACTAGGTGGGTTACCTTGTCATAAAAAGGAATTAGGTTTGAGAAGCAGAGTTTTCTGCTCATGAAGCCATGCTGGCTGTAACCAATGACTGTATTGTCCTTCAGGTGTTTTTCAATACCTCTGAGAATAATCTCCATAACTTTACCAGGCACTGAAGTGAGATTGAAGAGTCTGTACATTCCAAAGTCATCTTTCTTGCCCATCCTGAAAACTGGGACAATAGCAGCTAGCTTCCTGTTAACTAGGACCTCTGCAGATTCCCAAGACCACTCAAAAATCATTGAGAGGCTTTGCAACAGCATCATCTAGTTCTTTCAGTACTCTTGGATGAATCCCATCAGACTCCATAAATTTATAGGGATCCAGCTTGAGTAGCAGATCTGTCACAACTTCTGAGTGAACTGTCAGTTTATCATTATGACAGCCATGGTTCCCTGGCTTAGAGCACTGGGATACTCTTCACCTGTTATCAATGCTGAAGACAGAGGTAAAGAATGTGTTAAACCTCTCTGCTTCATCTGTGTTCCTGTATGTGAGGTGACCATCCTGATCCTGACACAGGCCCATGTAATTTCTGCACTGCTTTTTGCTATTAACTTATTTTAAATAAACTCCTTTTATTGTCCCCCACAGTTCTGGCCAACTTCAACTCCACATGAATTTTCTCCCTACCATGGCAAACAGCATCTTCGTATTGCTTCCACTGGGCATACACCTTCCTTTTTTTGTCTTGTCTCCAAAGGAACATTTCTGCAAAGACAAGTTGGTCTTCTACCTCAGCTACTTGACTTCTGACATTTAGGAATTGCCTGCTCCTGTGCTTTATGAGATGGTGCTTAAAACATGACCAGCACTTGAGGCCCCAGCACATTCAAATGTATTTTACCAGGGGACCTTGCTCACTAGCTCCCTGAGCTGCCTGAAATCTCCTCATGTGCAGGGTTGAAGTTTTGCTAGCACTTTTCCTCCTGATAACAGAGTTTTTAATCCTGACTGCTTTGTGACCTCTGTAGCCAAGATGGCCACCAGTTCACCCATGAGACTCTCTCTGTTACTGTGCAGTGAACCAAGGAGGACATCTTTCTTAGTCAACTCCCCTACCACCTGCACCATGAAGTTATCATCCAGGTGTTTTAGGAGTCTTCTGGATCTGTTGTTCCAGCTGCATGGCATTCCCAGTTAACATCTAGCAAGTGAAGTCTTCTATAAGGACAAGGGTAGTTGATTTGGAGATCTCCCTATATTCCTTGAAGAATGATTTATCAGTGTCTTCATCCTGGCTAGGTAGTCCATAGTTAACTCCCATAATGACATCTGCATTATTTGTTTGTCCCCTAATCCTTACCCAAAGACACTCAACCATGCCATCACCAAATGTAAGCAACATTCCTGGCCCTCCACGGCGCACAACACCAACTCCTGACCTTGCCTGCGCTGTCTATCCATCCTGAAGAGGCTGTAACATGTCCAACATGGCAATTCAGCCACAGGACTCACCCCACCAGGTTTAACTTATGCCACTCATGTTGAATCTCTAGGACTGGTATAAAGCTTTGAAGTCACTGTTGGTTCCTCATGCTCTGTGCATTGGTGTGGAAACATTTCAGGTGTGGTTTATTGTAGCTGACACCTCATGGGGCAGATTGAGGGATCCCACCAGTGCTCTGTTCTTCAATTCTTGCTGTAGCATTATTTATCACTTGCAAGCCTGATTTTTGTCCCTTTCTCCCTTCCAGGTTCTGAATATCTGGTAGCTTAGCCATGGACACTGGGGTAAAAGGAAGTGAAAAAGGTAGGAAACATGACCTTGTACTTATAAGAGCTGCTGTGCATCCTGAAGAGCATTCTACTGCAAAAATGAAACCAGATAATTTTCTCTCTCCCTTGCTGACACACTCAGGTGTTGATTTTCTTTTCAGTGTGAATGTTTCTCTGAGACCTGCAACTGTGATTCCATGCATGCTTTGAATTCAGGCACGGCCTAGGCATTGCATAGCTTCTGCTGGAGCTCAGAAAAAGGCAGAACAGTATGTTTCTCCTAAAGGACACATTTCACAGATACAATCAGAGTATGCTGAGCAGATGGTGCTTAACATGTGCTTTCAGGAAATCCATGCTTAGGAGTAGCGGTCTGTGATACAGGACTGAATGTCAGCTAGAAATGAGTGCATTAGGTAAGCTCTGAGAGCCTATATTTAATTTTATCTGAAAGGAATGAACTTTTATCTAAAAGGAATTCAGTTTCTACCCTCTGAGACTGTTTCACAATGTGTATCAAAGTGTGGTAGGTAAGTAAATTTTGAAGCTTTCCTTCAAAAATGCAAGGGCTGAACTAAAATTTTGATATAAAGGCAACTTCACTTTCCAAGTAATAATTTCTAATGATCATTCTTTCATTCTGAGCACAAATTCTAGGTTTTAGATCCCAAATGCACCCACAGCCCTATGTTGAGAGCCTACATTTCAGTAGGAGGATCAGAGGAAGATTGGATTTCACAAATGTGCTTAGTATTTAGGGAATGAACTATTAGAATTTTCCCATTCAAATTCTTTAATTTTGTTTCCACAGCAAATGTTTTAAAGGAATCTAAAAAACTAGCACTGAAATTTTATTTCTTTTTGAGATCCACTACAGGAAAAAAAAAAAATGACATCACCTAATTTAAAGACCCTTAAAATCTTTTCTTGGATCACATCCTCAGGGGAAAAAAAGCATCTCATGCTTATTGGTAAAATGGTGAAAAATAATAAATGTCCCACAATTCTGATATTAAGTAGCATAAAGCTATTTCCAGATATGTTTTCAGTATTTTATTGAATGGAGCAGTACAATCATTCCGTTAAGCATGGTCACATACACTGAAATAACCATAAAAACTCTCACCCATTTCAGTGGACTTCCATTCAGAACTGATGTTACTTAATGCTATTATTTCTACATTGGGAAAAAATGCCTAGAGAGCATGACTTTGTTCTGGCAAGAGCTTTTTAGGCAAGACAAAAAATAGAAGGTACCAAAAGTTAAGAAAGCTTTGTAAAATAATGTGGCAAGTTAATGGCAAAGCAAGAAATAAAAAAACATAGATTCTGAGTCTTAAAGTCTTTATCCTACTCACTAGAGAAATGACATCAATGAATAGCTTGTTGCACTGATAGAAGGTGAACAAAGCAGTGTAGATTAAAAGATGATTTCCTGTTGCTGATGGATGTTCTCTTGAATAAATTTATGAAATCTGTGACAAGATTAAGATGACCTGGATTAAGACTATAAACTATATGGAAGAATGTGATAATTTAAATGCCATAAGAATTCTAACATGTTATGCTGCAGCATGTCAGTTACATTATTTAGAAATACATTGAAGGAGAAAAAACATGTTTAAAGGAAAAGAGTGATCATACAAATTATAAATTTACAGACCCCCACACCCATGTTTCCTCCAAACAAAAAAATACAGAAAATTGGGGATTACTATTGAATCACAGTTTGAAAATCTATGATTTTCAGTTCAATGAAATCAGTTCAGACAGTTTTTATAGCTAGTTCATCACATGAATCATTCTCTGACTTTCAAAGAGATGCAGCTGCCAACCTGTAAAATAATTCTGACCCCAGACATTCAGACACTTCTATGCAAAAATTCCTAACCCTGGAGACACACAATAAAAATGCTATGTCTTCTCTAATTAAAACAGAAAGGTCAAACTTACATCTGTTTACTTTCACACTTGGGCCAACCTCATAAGCAGAATTAGGCCTATCAGTTTCTCTACTGAAGTGTTTTCCTTGACAATCCTGGCAGTTGAAGACAATGCCTTTCTCTGCCTCTAACTGTATTTAGCCAGCCCCACCTTCCTTTATGCATTCATTTCCTTGTTTTCTTAGAATTGGGCAAACTTCTCACTCTGTATCCCTGTACTCAGCTCTTACAGCATGTAAGGTTCTGAGTCAGTAGTTAGCGTGGCTAGCTAGGGCAGTCACAGCATAGTTTTGTGAGACCTGAGAACAAAACTGTCAGAACAGCATAAAGAGTTGTCTGATTTTCCTGGCTATTTTTAACCTGGACACTCTGTAAGAAGGCAGATGGATAGGAAATAGTGTTCTGTTCTATTCTGTTCTGTGAAAAAACATAGCTCTTCACAACCATCCAGGTCATACCATACTTTGCTCACAAAATCTAAATGTTTTGCTATATATATAATTAATATATTTATCTATGTGTTTTGTTTGTTTTTTTTTTTTTCAAAAGGACCACTAGAGCAATCCCTTCTTTCAGGAATTCTAATGAAATTGTAGGTATACTGGGAGCATATCTGATGAGAAAATTGAGGCATTTGCAGGTTTGTGACTGTTACCCAGTGAAGGAAAACTGAAAATCAGGCAATAGGATAATTTTCTTATTTTTATAAAAAACATACAGTGTTTGTATAGGAACTGTAATGTACGATAGAATGCTAAGATGATGCTGCCAAGCAATTCAGATATTTCTTGGTCTGGACTTGCACCTTTACAGAAAACACTTTGGTTCCATCACAGGGTAATACCTGCCTTGGTAACGCCTCATTTTGTGATGATGATGTAGGAAAGTACTGTGGGGGTATGGAATCCCCTCCTGCAGTTATAGGAAAATTGTCTTCTCAATGAGAAAAATCTGTTTGCACAGAACAAAATGTCAGTGATGCTATTAACAGAAAAACAAGCCCATATATTCTAAAATATCCATGGAAAAATATTATTTTATATATGAATTATTTTACTTAAATAAAAAAAAGACACTGTGGATCAGAACAACGGACTGTTTTAAGAGTCACAATGCTTGCTTATTGATACAGGCCTGTAAAGGTTTTCTAGGTGTTGTTACATTATACATGAGTGTCTGAATATTTTCAGAGAACATCTCTTGTGAATTGTGATTAGTTAACACAGGTCTTCAAAAACTGAGAGCATATTTTTTTTATAACCCTCTAAATTATGACAACTTGAAAACTGAGTGGTCACCTGATATGAATTTTCGTGAAGCTGCATATGAGTTTTACTTGGAGATACAATTATTTACCTGTACAACTGACTAACACAATGTATTAGAAAAAAAGCTTTTTCCAGAAATTATTTATTTTCAGATGAAAAAGGCAATTGATGAGAATGAACTCATATATAATGATCTTAAGGCATTTCACACAGGAAAATACACATAAGTGAAAATCTTAATTTATTCCCACAAGCTATACCCCCTGCCAACATAATCTAATAATGGCTGTATATCGTGAGTAGGATTTCACTCTGCAAACCCTAATTTCTGCGTTCATCCAGAAGCTAAGTTGTCAAGTGATTCCAAACATTTAAACTTTCTTGAGACTCAAGCGACATCACTGCTGTCAGTACATATATTCTACACATATAAATATACCTCCACCTCTTCAAGGAGATAGTCAGTGAGATTTCCTGTGAAACTGTCCTCAGGAACAAGAGAGCAGAACAAACCTAGCAGATCTTTAAGGAAGTGCAAGAGCTGGCAATCTCCAGGAGCAAGAAATTAGGCAAGGAAGTTGAGACTGGTATGTTTGAATAGGGATCTGCTGGTCAAACCAAAGAGAAAGAAGCAAATGCTTGAAAGGCATTCCACCAGTGGAAACAAGGACAGGTGACCTGGAACTGTGTAGAGAAGTTTGCTTATATAGGAGTGGGGAAAGGAAGGCCAAGGCAAAATTGGAACTGAACCTGGCAAGGGATGCAAAGAATAAAAAGGGCTTCTACAGGTATGCTAGTCAAAGAAGGTGCACCTGCCTGCTCCCCTCGTGAGCCCTGTTTTCTAGAATAAGAAAAGCTAGAACATCATTTGTAGAGTAGGCTCTTTCAATACAATCACTAAAACCAACCTCAGATGGTAAAACAAATGTGGTCTGCCTCTCCTTTCTGTTTGTTCACCTGGATTTGCAAATGGCAGTGAGCTTAGCCCTGGAAGGAGGAGTTCTATTGTAGGAATTTTGTATTTCAAAGCCAGAAATAAAGAAAAAAAATAGTCCTGGTCTGTTTCATTTACCAAAATGTTGTCATCTTGTTTCAAAAGTTCCATACGTTCTTGGTAATTTCTCTCCTTGCAACACTGACTCCTTCTTCCTCACAGCACAGCCAACAACCTCCACCTCTCTTTTCACCCAGCTAACCCACTCTTTTGTGGCACTTGTCTTCTTATTGGACACAGCTGTGGCCTACTAAGGGCAGGCCTGTTCCTAATCTTTGGTAATTAGTACAGCTGCAACTCCTCAGGTGTGAGACTACCTTCTGCACTATTTTCTTACATTCTATTCCTCCACACCAAAACACAGGGCACAGCATGACATCTTAATACTCTTTATCTTATACTCTAGTATAGCAATTCCAGTGGCTAGTAGTAGGAAAACATGAAACAATACATCCTCTTGACTTTATTCAAAATCTTTTTATAGACCATATGGGTTTAGATGAAGGTAGAAAGCACTGGAGACATTGCTCATTAATGAGCTACCACAAACTGATGGTGGTTTGCATCAGGCTGTGTACAGCACCTGGCATGCAGAAGTCAAGCTGCAGCAAAGACTGAAGAGGTTTTTTAACTTATGTGGAATAAGGAAACACTGCTTTGGTGCTGAGCCAATGTCTGTTAAAAGTGGGGGTGGGCAGTGGGGTGGGGGGCAGCTCCAGGGAGGGCTGGGCAGGGATAGTCAGAGTTGGCAGTCCTCAGGACCATGACATTTCTTCATGGAAAAGGGCTTAGGAGGATAGCAACAAGTCATCAACACCCCTGATCCCACCTCTTCGGCAAAATGAATATGTTATTGAAGGGAATTCTTACATTCTCTTTACACTTAAGTCTGCCAGGTCTATTTTTGTACATTTTCTAATACTGTCAGCTTCCTTGCTCTTTATTCATTAAACTGACAGTATAGTACTTCAATACATTATGTCCAAGTTTTATCGTGTATGTTAAATCCTTTATATATATATATATATACTTCTTTTCCTCTCTTTGATCAGCTTTGACCACTTTTTTCTCTCAGTGATCAATTTTAGTTACTTACCAGTTTTTATATCCCTTTAATGACCAGTTGCTGACCACTGGTGATTGTTATTTTGTTATCCCTGGTGCCTCCCTTATATTTCTTCATCTGCATTTTTAGCCTTTCTGATCCCATTTTGCAATTGTACTTCTTAACAGTTGTTAACTTGCTAGTGACTGTTTTTCTTCAACAGCCTTTGAACTGTGGATTTCTTTTAAACATAACTATTTTTTTTATTAGCACAATGTAGTGACATGTACATCCTTGTCTTAGGGTCATCGATCGTTCACTTTACAAAACGATAACCCATTAGAAGAGATGTATAGATTTAATGCCTTGATAACTACTTGTTATTAACATCTATTTTTAATAGCAGTATAATTGTTGTGTTATTCAGTGTATTTTAAAATAATAAATAATGATGGTTATATTTTTTAAAAATATCTAAATTAAACTTTAATTTTGAATGGGAAAAAATCCAGTTCACTATAAATACTGCTGAGCATAATGAATTTTACTAGATCTATGGATTATTTTAAGCAGGGCAAGCAATATTCTATAGACCACTTTAGAGAACATCTTCTACAGAAGAAGAAATGTCTTATTTTTATTATATTCCTGCTTGCCAGGATTTCCATATTTAGGCCCATACTACTTTCCAGAATGACAAGTATCTTGGGAAAAATGATAGACCTATTTAACAAGGATGTTCTCAATATCCACTGATGTCACTAGAAAGGCTGTCCCTGGGCATTGGATCAGTCACAGACCTCATTGTGTATATGCTGCAAAGGTTGGAAGAAAAAAAGCAAAGTAGAATAAACAGATGAGGAAAATGCCAAGAATAAGTACAGGTGGTGTGTAGACAGCTAGGGTTCAAGCTTACACTGTTTGGCTCAGTAAACATTCAATTCAGATTGAAAAAACTACAGTAGAAGAGAGTGTACCAGAATAAAATTACCCTAGAGCACATAAGTGACTGGACGATGTGAAAATTTGTCAGCCTGAATATATTTCCTTGAAGCAAGACAATGGAAACTACCCTCGTAGTTGCAGAATGAATAGAATCTTACAGCATGTAAGGAAGAATATTATGTGAAGCAACATTATTTTTTAAAAAGCCAGCCTGCTGAAATTATGAACAAAAATGAATGCTAAATTGTACTGGGATCCCCATGCAATTCCATGCACATCACATAAAAATAAAATAATTCATCCTGAGTAATGTTAGTACTGAACAAAGAGCAACAAAATCATTTTAAATAATAATTAGCCTGATGCTGTAGCAAGCTCCTTTAGTATTTTGTTAAATTGAGTAGTAAGTTTATACTCCATTTGCCAAATGCACTTTACAAACTAAGAATATTATTGTCTTCTAGAATACACATATTAATGTAGCCTGATTTAGCCTGCACACAGCACAGCACATACAGCTATGCCTCTTCTCTTAGGGCTTTAAATTTTTTGCTACTTTTATTTAAAGGGCAAGTAAGTTACTTGGTCTATTGCCAACATCTGTGAGGGTAATGAGGAACTGTAGAATTAAACTAATATAAAATGGTCTGAAAACTGTAAGTGGACATTTCAGTGACAGCAGGGCACCTGACTTCAAAGCTCCTAGTTTGAATCTGTTCATCCTTTCATTGACATATAGATTAATCCAATATGCCTGCTTGCACTTTGTGAAACCTAATTTGTTGTAGAAGGCATTCACTTTCTGCTGAGCCCAGCAAAGTAGGCAAAAACGTCCTTTAAACTTCTTCTTTTTACTTGTACCCCTGGAAATTCTTTGTTTTGTTTTTTATTTCCCTTGTGTTACCGTTCCTGTTTCTAAGTATTTATTTCTACAATTCAGAAGCACTGTAAGTGGATAGCCTTTTATTCTTAAGAAAGTCACTTTTTGGGGTGCTGAGCATCACTGAGGGACACCATGGTTTTTGTAAAATTTGCGTGTAATAGCTTTGAGGTTTAGAGGCAATAAGAGAGCTGGGGGCTTCAGGTCAGAGCTCAGAGTAAATTCATTAATTCCTTTTTTAACTGGAAATACCTAAAAAATTAATGAACTGGGCTTCCTGAGCTCAGTTCACTATATATTGCAGTAAACAATTTTTTTTGTCAAGGATTACTTGCGGCTTTACATATTTAATCTGTAGACAAAAATGTGGAGAGAAAAAAAAGAATAACATTAAGGGAATAACTTATCTCACATATTGTGCTATGTGTCACAATTGCTGCTGTTCTAGAAAGAGATCATCCTAGTACCCTGACACTGCAGTCAATACAAGTATTGATAACAGCAGCTGTACTCACATATACACATATAGCTAAGCACTGGAGTCTACCCAGAGTGTTATGACTGGACACAAATCAATGCTGGAATACAGTTATGCAGAAAGCATCCCACACTGGCATTTTGGGGGTAGGTTCGTAGAATATCTTCAGTTAATTACCCATTCTTTCATCTTCTACAAGGCAATAATATATACATATATACATATATGAGTACCAGCTGCTGTGGCAAGCACAGCAGTGTCCTAGGAGGAGCTTAGCCAACACACATGTATTGAGTCTATGCTGTTTTCATTACACAAGGAAAAGATACAAAAATGATTTGACAAACAATATAGCCACATCCATGAAGTTCTGCAGCCAAGCCTTATTAACTTCAGGATGACATTTTGCTATGTTAATCTATTGGCTTAGGTTAGTGGCCGTTTCGTGACTTTTATGCCATGGTCCACTGAGCAATGCAGACATAACCAAAGATAGAAAAATATAATAAAACTTGTACTGAACACAAATGATTATTTAAATAATTAAGTAGAGGTTCTCAAACTCTAAGTGCATTTCAGTCCTATAGTTCTAGAGTGAATATAGCCAGTATTGTCTTATGTATTTAATGGTACTGTGCAATGGAAAATCTACTAAAATGAAAAGTTGACTTCAGGCTATTTGGCTAACAATGTAGGGGAAAATCATACCAGTACCAGTAAAAAAAACCCAAAAAACAAACTCAAATTTTGAAAGAATGTATCATTTCTACTTTTTAACAATTGCTCCATCCAAGTCTCTAGTCTCTTAATGGTAGTAGTCCATATCAGGGATTATTACAGATGGCAAGAAGTCCTCTTTGAAAGACACATGTGATCTTATACGAGAAAACCCATGGTCACTCCCATTATTTTTTAAGAATAAGTGTGAACCCATGTTGGTAATTCCTTCAGACCTACGTAATAGCCATATTATCTGGGGGAAAAAAATCAAATGCAGATTCCAGAGTGGACCAAGAGACCTACAACTCAATCTGAATCTGGTCTTCCTTAAGAATAAATGTTACATAGTAAGCACAATCAAGAAATAAGAACTGGAAATGAGTAACTGGAAAGTGTAAGACCACTCATTGACAGCAATAATACAGATAACATTTTCTTCTGTCAATGTCTGAAATTGGAGGATGAGAAGACAGAATAATTTTTTCTGAAAGAAGTGTGTGTATGAGAGGGAAGAAATATGGGAATTTAATCTTGTTCCTGCAATGTCAACAGATAGATCTAAGCACAGTATTTCATTAGTTTAGATGTATATGGTTTTGTTATTCATTGCCCATTTGAAGAATGCATATCTGAGACAAATTTAGTGCCAGGCATACATAGTATCTTTTGGCTTTTAAATAGCATCTTAATATGTGGTGGTTTTGTCCGGCATAGAGTTAAATTTCTTCATAGTAGTTAATACAGGGCTGTGTTTTGGATTTGTGATGAAAACAGTGTTGATAACACAGGGATATTTTTTGTTTTTCTTGTGCAGCGCTGACAAAGATTTAAGGCCTTTTCTGCTTCTCACGCTGCCCCATCAGGAGGAGGCTGGGAGTCCACAAGGAGTTGGGAGGCAGCACAGCTGGAGCAGCTGAGGCTCAATGATCAAAGGGCTATTCTGTACCACATGGACTCATGAACAGCATATTCAGTATTCAATGCACCTCAAGTACTGTATCTAGTTCTGGGCCTCTCACTACAATAAAGTTATTGAGGTGCTGGAGTGAGTCCAAAGAAGGAGGGTGAATCTGGTAAAGGCTCTGGAGCACAAGTCAGAAGCGGTTTGCCTGGAAAGTCATCAAAGAGCAGCACACCTTATGAGCATGACTTTGACATCTAGAAGAACTCTTTGATTTCTCGATGCCTGCATTCCTCAGTTTTAACCACTAGCCTTAATGGATTCAATGAGTTTCCCATTTGAAGAGGGAATAATTTTAAGCTCTAATGCACAGAAATTTCTATCTTAATGGTGATGGTGTTGCTGTGTCACACAACAATACAATATATAGTATTGCACTATCATATTATTTTCTGAGTTCACTTAATGGAGATTATTTTGAATTTTAATTCCAGGAATAAGCAAACGTCCAATCATGGCTGATAGTAAATTAAGACAGAAATTTTCTAAATACTAATTGATAGTTCAAACCTGAAGAAATTAATCTCCTTATCAGGTTAGTCAGAAGAAAAATAAAAAACAATTTATAAAATTGTGAATATTTTCAACGTCCTTTTTTGTCAGTTTGCTTTAGAATATGGTTTCATTTGTACATATTTTGCAGTTTGGACTTTGTTGTAATGAAACAAGTTTTCCTTCCACTTCGCAAATGAAAAATTAAAAAATCAATGTCTTGCCATTTCCATTATTGCTGAGATAGAATCTTGAAAATGTCATGCTTATTTCAAAATTCAGCCATTCTATTCCTGATCATTCTTGATTTTCACTATAGCTAGCTAATGACTTTCTCCTATTTCTATCACCATAAAAACAAAACTCACGGCTTCAAACCAAGCAAAATATCCAATAAAAATACACAGTCACTAGTAGAAAAAAGAATAATTTGTGAGGATTTTTTCTGTATTTGAAGTGCTCTAAAGAATTCTGTGAATTTTCTTTATACTTCCCTTTTGCATCTTTAAAGTCAAGATGATAACAGAAATTAAGCAAAGTTGTGAATAATTTTTGTTGTTTGGTTAGCTGAGCTAAAGCACTTTGCTGAATATTCAAATACATATAGCAGCAACAGCTTTTAATAGCAATGCAATCCAATTTGTTTGGAAGCCACTACTATTAAATGTTCCTGCAAAGCCAAAGTTGCCAATTGTTCTTGAAGCTGTCATGGAGGACTGGGTGGCTCTTAATGGCAGACCTCTGCTAATAAGGAAGAAATTCTTTTTAGTTAAATAGCATTCTCTTCAGAAGTTCATTTTTTAAACTACTAATAAAGACAGATGTAAGAGATAGGAAATATCCAATACAAAATTTCTTGTAACAACTGTCTTTCAGTCTTAAATATCTCCCTGACTTTATCTGCTTCATCAATGCTTTCTGTTATTTTTTTAAGTTCTACGCTTTGAAAAGAATTCATTGAATGAATATATGTTATTTTCACTATTTTATCATATTAAAGTTTGGATGTTCCAGCTGAGATTAAGGATCTGTTGTACTCTAGTGCCTATTGTGCAGATATGTAAAAGACCTCGTGCACAGCTTCTGTAATGTAAAATGAAGACAAAGGAAAAATAGAAGCTGATTCTTCCTCTTGTAAATTAGGAACAAAAATCAATGTCTTTCTGAATGTCATATATGAAAGTTTTTTGAAGAAATGCAAGTAGATTATAATCTTCTGAGGAAAGCTGATCAAAATGCAAGGTTTCCAAATTTCAGCTGTAAAGCATGCAAATATATAATACTAGATAAGTATTGACATTTCATTATGCGACACTGCTTCTATATATAGAGTTTTTCTTAATTGATATATATTTTAAATATATTTTAATTATATTATATTTAATTATATAATATTTAAAATCTAATATACAATATATATAAGTATATATGTATATAATATTTAAAATATATTTTAAATATATTTAAAATATATTTAAATATATTTTAAATATAATACACAAAAATATTTTGTGTCTCAGCTGTCTACCCGTCATGAATATTTCAAAAATATTATTTTCACTGAACATCAATTCAGGGTCTGTAGTTACAAAATCTCATCAGAGTCATTAATCTTTTAAAGCCATCCCAGGCCTACTGGTTTTTGTGACTGTACAACTTCACAAGAAGAAGGAGACATATGCCATACTTCCAACCAGCCCTAGTTGGCTAGGAGTGATGAATTTTGGGTTCTAAAGACTACTTAAACCACTTAGCCTCCCCAAAGAAGACCTCACTGTCCCAGAATTATGGACCCCAGAGTCCTGGCAAGTTCCAAAGGACATAAAATTGAGATAACTCAAATATTAGGGGCTTTTTTTGTTTGTTTGTTTCTTTGTTTTTCCTCTAACCTCAAGAAAGAATTTCATTTTATATACTCTCACACACTACCTGTGACAATACAACAGATAATTTGGGAATGAAAATAAAAGACTATGGCTTTTTTGAACTTTTCTCTGGAATATGTTACTAGCATTCAACCAGCTAAGCATACCATCACATATGATGTTGAACTGCTAAAATTGTTACAGTCCTAGCTTGTTCAAATTATATTCAATCAGTTTGTCAAGACTGTGATATCAGTTCAAGTAAGGCTAGTAAAATAAATTATGTGCTTTAATTTTCATCCCTTACCATGTCTCTTCAGAGAGATAAGATCCTTTGAGCTTTCTAAGTTGTCTGGATCCACACTCGTTGAAGCATGAAAGACATATATCTGGGTTAGTGTAATGCTGTGAACAGTTTATCTACATCTAGAAGCAGGACATGAACAATTCACACAATATTAAGAGAAATGACCTATTGGCCTGACCTTACAAGAGCAGCTATTTAGCTTCCTACAAAAATTTGCTCATATCAAGCATACTTACAATATGGGCAGAAAAGTGTAAATATGTTTAAACCCTACTCTCTAATTATGTATTTTTATGTTCTGTTATCTATGCTTTATAGCTCACAGAAAATATTTATTTTCTTCTTCTTTAAAATATAGATAGTTTTTTGTCCTTACATTTATTAAAGGTTTGCCTAGTTTCAAGGTGAGGAAGAGCAGAAAGTCCTTCTATGGATTTCTTCCTCCTTGTCTTTCCTGAATGGCCCAGACACTAAGGGGAAAAAGGTTTTAGATATTCTGTACTTCATAATCAGAAAGTAAAGCTGCAGAATGATCTGTGAAGAACAATAGAAAGACAACAAATGAAGGACAATAGACAACAAATGCATTCAAATGACATTTTGGGAAACAGTGCCTCAGTTCAAAACATTGATCTTTAAAACTTCCATCTCCAGGGAAAACCTAGGTATTCTGCATGCCCTTAGATGTTGTAGGAAGGTGAAATTTCTGTATCAAATTTTCATAGCACCTTAAGCTCCTGTTTTGAATTTGGCTACAAGTGCTTCAGTCCTGCCCTGGGCTATTCAGCTTGGGATGTAGTAATAACCAAGCCTGATCAGCTTGTAGGATTTTCCCAGTGGAGTTTGGATAAGGGCAGAAGGTGTGAGGCAGCTTCCACCCTCTAGCTATGGCTGTCCCACTGATGTGAGAGCATAAACTGTAGGAGTCATTGTGAGTGTAATAATCTCCCTTGCTTAGAAAACACAACTCTTTCTCTTCTGATGTTCCTTATTGGATAGAATTTCTCATAAATAAAGCAGTAATGCCCTGGGCTTCCTTTAAAAGAATAGTCTGAGGTGAAACTCTTGTTGCCTCCTATATCCTCCCTACTCAAAGGAAGGAGTAGGGAGGAAATAGGAGGCAACAAGAGTTTCACCTTGTTGCCTCCTATTCTTTTATTTATGTTAAATGACCCATGTGAGATTGTTGCCACAATAAGTAAAAGACTTTAATTTCTAAGAGGATAGATATCAGGGTAGGTCTGCCTCAGTAAATTGAGAATTTAACTCCTGCTTATCATGACTGCTTGTGTTTAAGGGAAGTGTGTTTTTTTTTTGGTTTCTTTGAATGGTTTTTGTTTGTTTTGCATTTGTTTTGTTTCTGGGTTCCTGTTGTTGGTTTGTTTAACTGTTTGTGGGGGTTTGTTTGTATTTTATTTTGTTCTCTCTTTTTGTATTGGTTAATTCTCCTTTCACCTTGTATAATATCTAAGTCTAGAGAGACACAAGATGGACTCACCTCATTCACAAAGGGTAAATTCCAATATCAGGATGACTGCTAAAGAGCTCTTATACAAATAAAGATGCTAGAAGCATCTAAAAAACTAAAACAGTAAAAGATGTCAAATGAAGATTAAAAACTTTATTTTGAAGATTAAAAAAAATGAAGATTAAAAAAAATTATTTCTTCCTCATGAGAAAGTATGTTTTAATGATAAGGTGATGGTCAGATAATTAGTTCATAAAGCATTTCAGAAAATCCCAAATTGTGATACGGGAAAGTTTTGTACTAAATAATATGATGCATATATGAGTGTCTATGCCATACTTGTTTTAAGTTCCTGAGGGTATGAAATGCAAATTTGAGGTTTCGCAGGATAATATGAAAGAAAATGAGATCAAGCAATGCTTAGGCATTTCACGGAAGTGCCGACCTTCTTTCTTGGTTCCTGAGTGCTCTTTAAGTGCTATGACTGAAGATGTACATTCTTACTTAATATATGTGTCCTTTAGATTTTAATTATGTATTGCATTTTATGCTGTCCACAATGGAAATTGCAGAAGCAGTTTTCTGCTGTTGAGCAATTGCTGTCCCTACACCACAGTTTAGCTAATGGCAGGTATCTATATCTATACAGGAAATGAGATGTCAAATTTAACAAGTTGAATAGGACACGTTCACTAAAAAAATGGTTCCATCTTTTCACTTTTATAGCTCCTCCCCTACTGTTAGCAGAAGCCTCTGAAATAATACCACTAAAGAATAATGGGAGATTCTATAAAAAACATAAAGCTATTAAAAAAGCAACAATCCTAAAATAAAGTTATTCCTAAGTGCACAAAAGCAGCTGCTGTATTGATGCTTGAAATCAATTACTATACTAGAAGGCATCCGCTCCTCTTGAAGAACCTATTATTTTCAAACATAATGCAGAGTCACAGCAGGTGTCATAGCACTGGGCTGTGCATACTGCATCTCAACCAGATACAAAGAGTCTTAAACAGGCTACAGTCTGTGTGTGCATTCTGCATTTAAAAAAAATTCCTTATTATTGCTATTCTAAACTGTTTTACCACATTTGATTTGGGGATTATGACATTCATTGCTGAGACTAAATCCATCATTATGCAGTTTCTTGAAGTGTTTAAAGCAATGCACCAGCATAAACAGATAAAGTGGTATTTATTTTCAATAGCTAGTTTTTGGGTCTTAAGGAATTGATATATTAATTTCCTTAAATGAATATACTATATATGAAAATGTCACTAATCAGAATTTTGCAAATCTATGATGGTTTTGGCACACAATGCAAAAAGCAGGTATCCCAAAGAGATCTACTCTGATATATCAATAAAGGGTTTAATTTTACTTATATTTTTCATTGTAAAATAATTATGCAAAATAATTTGGCCATATATGAAGATTTTGTTCTGAAATCATAATTTATTAAACTAATTTGGAAAAAATAGCATAAATAATATTTGAAACATTAAAATAATACTATATACATATTTAAATCCTTAATAAATAAGATTATATGAGAATATCAAATATTTGAATAATATGTAATATTACATTTTAAGTCACTTATGATATTAAACCATTCTAGTCAAAGTGGAAGCCTTTGATGCCTCTACATCAAAGTGCATTAATCACTAAATAATTTATATTAGCCTTCCTAAAACTCAAATCTGAGCATGTTGAAATAATGCCAGCAATGAACATATGTGAGCATTTTGTAATGCTGTGATAGTATGCCAGACACAATGCATAAGTTTTCCTGTGAGTATGTGATCAATGTGACCAACAAGGGAGAAACAAGTTGTGTAGTACATAGGAGGCATACAAGTATAAAAAAAGTACCTAGGCAAGAACGAGATAAGTATAAGGAACTGGAGAAAACTGGACACCCTGAAAAGTATATAAGGAAGACAAATGCCAAAAAACCCCAATAAACAGTGTTGGGAGCAGATGAGCTAGAAAAAGGTGTGAAGAGAGTAAATAACATAAAAATATCAAACACAAACAGGCAAGATGGTGTAAAAAGACAAACTTGCTTTGGGTCCAGCTTCTCACAGGGAGCTTTCAAATGTGATCACTTCAACCCACATGAGTAAGGCCACAAGGAGCCACAGCTGTGGTCACTAACTGTCCAGTAGTAGCACCATGATATCTACACTTATAGCTGGCTTAGGATATAAATAGTAAAAGCTAACAGCTTTCTGTATTAATATTGTGCAAGCACTAACCTTTACACGAAAAAATGCTGTTAAGGAGTAAAGCTTGGTCTTTTTCTCTTGGTTCTGGGTTTTTTTTTATCTTTAAAAATATTTTATAACTACCTCAATTTGTCTTCTAAGTACTCCTATTACAGCAATTTCTGATTCTCTGATATCTGAATTTATATATTCAGTTGCAGGATTCTACTCTAAAGTATAGTGAATGGGAGTGTGATTCCATTTGATACTAAAAAGTTTGAAAGGTTAAGCAGAACAACTGGAATTAGTATTGTCTACATCAATGCACTCCTTTTTTTATTTCTTTATTCACAGAGAATCGTGATTTTTTAAAGAAATAATTATGTACAATTAAATTACTCAGATTGACAAAATATGATCATGTGGTGGCATATATAATGTAGTATAACATAATATCTATAATTAATACTGGATAATTACCATAGTATCTATTAATATAATGTAGCTTTGTAATAAAGTGAACTGTGATTTTAAAAATAGGGATACAATGATTAACTGCTTCACTATAAGGAGCGTAAAAAACTGAAATGTAAATGTCCTTTTCTGTTCTGAAGATCAGGTCAGGTGCTGACTGTGGGAGCCCTAGGCTGTTATACCTAAACTAGTATCTTACTTCTGGTGGGGGTAAATAGGAGATATTTAGGAAATTACTACCCATATATAGACACAATACTACCTATATATAGACACATAACAATCTGCAGAGAAAATATGTGACAGTGGGGCTCTTGCCTTTCAGAGCCCTGAGGGCATCACCAGTCCTGACTCTGCCCAGCCTCTCCACCCTGCCCATGGGCCCAGAGCTCCATTTTGGCAGATCCCATTGGTACCACAGGAGAGCCTGTGTTCAGTCCTGCCTGTAGTCCTGCTCCCTGGTGCCCTAATCGTGAATCAACAAAAAAGCAGAAAGAAAACAATGACCAGAGATCCTGTCTATCTGTCACAGAAAAAGAAAAGTTGAATCAGAGATCTGCATGTTGGTGGCTGGTAGTATAATATTATTTAGGCAAAAAAGTGACTTCCAAAATTCACTACTGATGTACTCTTTTTCTCTTTCTTTGTTTTTGAGAACAACACAGCTAGCTAAGTTGTGCCTTTCAGATTCTGATTGTGATTATGAAGAAAGGAAGTGAATGTTTTCATGTGGAAGAAAGAGACTTGATTCAATTGACAGTAATCTTTAGGATTGCTAAAAGTAGTTAGAATCATGGGGTTTTCATATTAAGTGCAAGCATGCAAACATTTCTATTCATAAAATATTCAATAAAAAATGCAGGCAACCACAAATAAAATCTGATAAGCAAGATGCTATTAGAACTTTCTCATTTCCACTTATAACAGGAGAAAATATGAGTGCTGGTGTATTGTATACATAAGCTGATTTGGTTTAGCTAGAAAACATTTTTTAAAAATAATTGGGCTTCATCTTCTGTCTGATTTCATATTTTTGTATTTTAATTTTTGAGAGAGAGTGAATTTTTATTTCTTATTCATTAAAGGAAAAAGCCCTATTTTTCACAAGAAACGGGGAAGTTGATGTTTTTCTTCTAAAAATGCTCATCAAGAAATTTGGAATAAAATATATAGCAAAATTACCTTATGTATGTTTGAACATATACACGTGTGTACTGAGTTTGTGTAGTACTGCACTAGTGTTAAAAGTCAAGAACTCATCACTTTTTTCCAGCTGTAGTAATTCAATAAACTGCAACTGATCACATAACTCAAAATTTAATGGCAATAGATCTAGCAGCTTATTAACTTAACTTGTTCATGATTTCTGAAGACCTTATATAGGAAAAAACAGAAAAAGGATGCATTTTTCACTATGATTTAAATAGCAACAAAATTCACAAATCTATTAAAATCAGGGACATGGTTGATACCACTGATTTTGATGGGGCTTAATTTTCACTTATTGCAGAGTGCTGTTTCTTCTGAGGTCAGAATGAAAAGCATTTGAATCATTATGTTCTCATAAAATCTACTCCTTGCAATTGACTTATTAACCTTCTCATGATGTGAAAAAAATCATGCTGTACAACGCTAATTCTTGATTTTCCCAAAATGACCTAGAAAATATGTCCATTTGGTTTTGCAAGCAGCACTTCATATCTCCCAGACCTCAGTGATTAAAACAATTTTTTTTTTTTTTTTCCCAGATACACTAACTCCGATTTTTTGGTCAATTGTTATAGTGTCTTAAGTATACATATACTCTGATGGTCCCTTCCTGGAAATTTCTTTTTGACTTCAGGCATTTTCCAGCCTGAATGTTTAATTTTACCTGTTCTATCTGAAAACCTGTTGTATCTCAGTCCTTGATATTAAGATAGAAAAATACAAATTTTCTCTGTAAATAAGAAAAGAGTCTCCCATTTTCAAGAGATTTCAGATTATTAAATCTTCTTAGGCAAGAAATTTAAAAGAAATAAAATTGTGCCATTTTCCATTGAACGGAATCAATTGAACTTCTGCTACAAAAACCAAAACCCATTAAAACACAGTAGATAAGTTTGGGTGCATTCTTTTGGGTGAACGAAGAACCTAAAAACACCTGGACATTCAATAGACACACAAGAGGCTGAGTTGCTCGTGCAGTGTAACCCTATTCAAAGCCTTATTGAAAGCATGATGCCATTTACATTACAAATAAAAATACACTTTTCTCAGGTCTAGTTGCTGTAGGTACTATCCATGTCAGTACAGAGTGAAGAGAAAAATTACCTGTGGTAGAGGTTCTGAAGCTTTTCCATCTGGGAAAGTAAGTTTTTGTTGAGGTTTTTGTTTTCTTTCAGTTTAAACTTATTTTTTGTAAAGAAATTTAAACCTATACTCCGCATCATAAAAACCATTAAAAATCTAGAGAAATATCATTTGCTGAAGAAAAAGTCTTGTAGAACTCCTCTAATGTAAAATTATTGACAGAAAGGTCTATCTGACCACAGAAAACTGGACATAAATACTTTTACTATTTCAGATTTAAAAATATGTATATTATATCATCTAGAAGAATATCCAGGGAAAAAAAAAGATGAAATGGTTTTACTTCTTAGTTTTTACTAAGAAACAACTATACGTTCTGTAAATTTCTTTTAGGTGCAGCACAAAAGACAAGTCCCTGCAAAGGCACTTAAGTACCAGCTTGGGTGCTGCAGTCACTCCAAGATGGTCAGACAGGGAAGTTCCCTCAAAACACTGAAGTTTGCACACAGCAGACTTCAAGAAAGTACTTATTTGAACCATGGCCAGAGACATCACAAACACAAACTGGATTTGATGAGGTAGTTGTATGTATAGTGTATGGAGATATATCAAGCCAATATCTATGTATATTTAAGTTGATGCACTTTAGCTTCTGATATATGATTCTATAGACAATTCAATCAACAAAAATGCTGATTATATAATATTGACTGAGTGATCTCTGGAGCTAATTTAGGACTGCTTCACTTTGTGAAGTAATCTAGGAGGTTACCTAGAAATACATTTCATAAAATCATGTAGTTGTTTGAGTTGAAAGAATAATCATCAAGTTCCAACCCCTGTGCCATGGGCAGGGACACCTTCCACTAGACCAGGTTGCTCGAAGTCCCATCCACCCTTGCCTTGAATGCTTCCAGGAATGAAACATCCCCAGCTTCTCTGTCCCAGTGCCTCACCAACCTCACAGCAAAGAATTTTTTTCCTAATATCTAATATAAACCTACTCAGTTTCAGTTTGAAGCCATTCCCTCCAGTTCTGTCACTGCATGCCCTTGCAAAAAAACCCTCTCCAGCTTTTTTCTAGGCTTTTTCTGCTTTAGGTACTGGAAGGTTGCTATAGGATTTCCCAGGAACATTCTCTTCTCTAGGCTGAAAAATTCCAACTCCTGTCGTGTCTTAATAGGAGATGTGCTCCAAGCCTGTGACACCTGAAATTGCAATAAATAGCCAATACTAGTACAACTTCAGTACTAAATGATTTAAATTTAAATGTGAGTGAAAGATACTACTTACTTCTGTCTTGTTTCTCATGTAACACAGAGATAGGCAATATGGACAGCCCAGTACTTTGCCTTTTACCAGGTTGTAAATTTTCACTGACTTGGCACAAGTTGAAAGTATTCATTCATTAAATATAAAGAAATCCTTTATGCCATGCAAGTATGGGATTTTTTCCCATGAAAGCCCTTATTTCCTTTAACAATTTCTAGTTAAGGAAAAAATATCTAGCACATGACTTAAAGCAAATTGATCCATGCTGAACAAAGCTGACAGGCAAATAAAGTAAATGAAGTTGAAACCATCCAAAAAAGCACATGTATATATTAGAACAGGTCAAAAAGATCACAAGGTCAATGAGTTGTACACTATCAATATATTAGTAAAACTATAACCGTGAATAGTCCTTGATGAAACTAGGCAGACAGTGCTTTAATACTTAGTGCAAAGTGTTCCACAAGTAATAATACAAATGTACTTAAAATTTCCAAAGGAAAAGCATTGAAAAAACAAGCTTGTTTACACAGTCAAACACTAATTCCATGGGGTATGTAAGATTTTTTCAGTTTTAAAAAATTAAAAATTAAACAAAGCCAAAATTTTTAAACTAAATAATTTAATATATTACCTTCCCAACTATATCCTCTACTTCATAAGCATGAGATGTGCAGAGATAAATTGTCCACTTTTATTGATTCTTGTAGCTAAAGCTGCAAGATAAAGATTGAAAACTTGTAAAAAACCAAGAGTTCTATACAAACTGATATAATGATACAAAAAATAATCTATGTAAAGCCTCCTGAAACAAACCCTGCAAAATATTTGATACAAAAAGAAAATGACTCATTGCCTGTTTCAAATCCAGGATATATTCTGAGGATTGTTTTCAGATGCTGAGAAGGATTTCTGATTTCCATCTTATTCTCTTTTCCAAAAGTCTTTTTCCCCCGTTGACATCTAGGGATTTTTCTTGCTTTTTTCTTTTATGTGGATTCCAGGTGTAGTGAGACAGAACAAAAAAAAATCTCAAAATACCATTCCTTGCTTTGTGTTCTAACCTGGTAGATGTTACCCACATAAAATATGGAAAAAAAGTACACATCACTGTTTGAAAAAAGCACTTAGAAAGGTAATTGCATCTCTTCTATCAGTTAAACTTTTGATAATTACTTTCAAATTCTTTTATTTGTGTGAAAGTTTTCATTTACAGTCATGAAAACCAAGTATATGCTTATAGTTCAGATGCTTCAACCACTCAAAGAAAAGTGGGAGGTACTGACAGCTTTCAAACTATGTTTATTATGAATTAAGCAAACCAAGATTTTTCTTTGTCATGCTAAAATACCAGTTTCACTGAAGAGGAGACATTGGTAAGAGTATCAATACTTCCCTACTGCCTGAATCCTAAAGGGACAACAAGTTATTTTATGTTCTTTAGTATGTGGCTTTTTAAACCACTACTTTTCTGTAGAACCATCATCCATTTATTTAAGCCATTAAGTTATTGCTGTGATTAGAACTTCTTGAAAAAGATTTTTATATCCTTGGAAAAAAAAACAATATAAGAAAAGAAAATGAGAAAGTATGCATAAGTATAAGGCAAAACCATACACAAATTTAGATCCAGTCTAAGTTACTTTTATTTTTTCATTTTAAAGCAAGCCTTGTTGATTTTGAGGTATGTGAGAGGTAAATGTTACATAAGAGATAAATACTATTAAATATCTCAACCCAAACATGTATTTATTGAGTTCCATATTTCAAAGCAAATGAAAACTTTAGAGCTTCTTTTCTGATCATTTTGAAAGAAGAAATAGAAAATATATACTTTGTGAAAACTATTTTGCTTTTCTTGAACCAATATTTATCAGAAAAAAGTTACATCAAAAACTTCCTAACACAGTCCAACTTTGAACTCCCTTTAACTATACTTTAATTAAGCTTATAAGTTTGCAAAAAGTTACTTACTCACTATGTTATGAATAAAGAACCCAATGTGTAGTGTGGAACTCTAATGGATGAAAACATGCTCTGAAATGAGGGTTCCTGATGAGCATTTCTGCTGGGTGAACTTCATTCTCACAATTTTTGTCATCTCATGAGCTAGTTAAATTATTCCTGTCCATTTCCTAATTCATCCTAAGATACAATAGACAGCACATTTCTTGATGATTATAAAATGCCTCAGGTGAATTCTTCTGTGGCAGAAGACTGAAGGAAAAGTGACTGGATCTTCTCAAAAACTTGATTAATGATATTAAAAAGTGCTGCCTGGAAAGTCTTATTAACATCATTAGAAAAAGAATGAAAAGGGATTTTCACATTTACTTAGGATTGCTGGTTTTGCTGTGGTGTGCCTGACAATCAATTAAGAAGTTTCTGCTGTGTCTGCTGTGGAAATTTAGAACAATTTCATATTTAGTAGCATTTTTACTTGTTTATGCTTTAATGCAGGTGTGACAAGCTGCTTGCCTGAAGCAATCTTTCTCTATTATTAGGGACATTTCTCCAGTTCTTCCTAATAAATTCACAGGTGGTTAACAATTCATTGTGTTTTATTAACCATATATTAACCATATAAAAAAATTACTTTGGAAAGCTTAAAATCGACTAGTGCATAATATTATTGGATTTCCCATCAATTTTGTGAGCTTTCGGCTGCTCTGCAGCTTTGAGGTACAATTCTGAAGAAGGCTTCTCCAGACCTCTACCTAGGATGAAGGAAATAAATAAGCAGCCCCCTCCTTAGACAGAGATTTACTTATCTCTTCAAAATTTGTTATTTAAAAAATGCCCTCTGAAAAAGGCATGCATAGCTAATTCAATTTAGAAGAGATTGAAAAAAATTCTTATAAAAATAACACTGAAAATAGCAATAGGCATCATAAGATATCACAGAAGATCACACAGTGGCAAAAGACTACCTGGCAATGGGATTTACAGTCAACATACATGGGAATTTTCAAAGTTTGTTTCCTAAGAAGGCAAAGGTAAGTTGATTTGGCTGTCTGCTTCCTCCTTACCTCTGGTAATTTTGAGGCCTTCAGACTAAATTCAAACAAATAAAAAAATGAAGGAGATATAACCAACATATTAAACTCCTACAATTTCTTTAAAAATGTGGCTGCATAGATAGGAATATTGTTAACAGACTTCACGAGGGAAGGAATATTTTATACAGTTCAAATTTGACAAATTCTCAAGCACTGGAAGTTCTACAATTAAAGAATGAGAAAAGGTTCTCATATTTCTGTATACATGCACATGTAAGAGTTCACATATTTCAGTTAGATACTATAGTTCCTTAAACTTTAAATCCTACTTTGATTCTGTCCCATGATTTTGGCTGCTGCATATCAATATTACTTCAGACATCCTTAGCATCACAAGAAAACAAGAGGTTAACTCCATGGAAATGTGAAATTACTACTTCTTGCCACAAATTATCTGTTTTTTTAAATCTTTGGAATATCTGGGAATAGAATGAATGATCAAAATCTTCCTTTCAGATACTGCAAACTTACCCTTTTTCTGTTAACACTTGCCCTTTTTCTCAAGTTGTGGAGGAGATATACATATTTTCCTCTTCTCCATAGCATATATGACCTCTTGCATCATGACCTTCATTAACAAAATTATGTTGATAAAGATTCAGGTCCCAGGCATTTATTATCTTAAGTGCTCAGGAAAGGTTGCAAATATTTCTGTCCTCTTACCACCCTCTTTGTAAGTGGGTAGCATAGCAGTGGCCATAACAATGCTGTACAAACACACAGAGAACTTTCTCTGCTTCCACCTGGTTTAACATATCTGACATAATCAATACAATCAGTTCTTCCATATTACACAGTACCTCTGGCATTTCAGAAACAATACCCTCTTACATAATACCATAATACCATAATACCATCTACATTACTATTCCCTAAAATTTCCCAGTGCAGCTTACAGACATAGCCTTCCTTCTCAGTTCTCATATGCTTTTATTTTTTTTATTCAATCCATTTAGCCAAGATATTAAGATTATGACAGCAGTATCCTGCCCTCTTTCTTGGTTTCCCTCAGTCTTTCTCCTCAGCAATTTTTTTTTTTTTATCAAAGATATTTATATTTTCAATCTAGATCACTGATAAATGAGCATTAGTGATATGTCTAATATTAATTCTTGAACTACCCTATTAGATTATGCTATGCAAATTGATATCATGAATGACAATTTAAAGTGCCATATACGTGATATCAGACATGAAATCAAAATTCTACTCAGTGGGAGATAAAGCAGATGTAAAATATACCTTTTTTGAGAGAAGGAAAGGCTACTAATAGCTCTGTCTAATCAGCTGGCTAGAGCTATAGTAGATCACTATTAATGATCTGTTGTGGGCATAGATAAAAGGCAAGTTACTTGGCTTCTGATTTGTGTTTGTAGATTGTATTTACCCCTTTCAGTGTCTCAAAGCCAAATAACCTACTCCTATCTCCAGATTAGAAACTATAAAACTATACTGTGACTTATGAACAGGGTATGAATCTCCAAATAAGAGAGAATTATGTAGTCTTAAAATACACAGAAACAGAACATGCACAACTAAATAAAATCTAACCCTTGATGAGAAGAAATTGAGTCAGAAAATTAAGATAAATGCTTGTCTGTCTTGGAAAAATTTGGAAGGGATGAAGAAGGAAGACAGCTGCAGCTAATGTATCTGGAGTTTCCTCTCCAGTTCTTTTATTACCTTAATTTAAAATGAGTTTAGTGCTAATAAAGTTTCTAAGCAAAACAAAGTTTCAGATTACAGACAAGAGTTTGACTGTCTAGGGAAAAAGGCTGATGACTGCAGAGGATCCAGCCCTCTGTTCAAACACAGAATTAGATTAGTTATAGATCATTAGCTTTTTCTGCTGCAGAGTTTAGTAAACAAACATCTTTCTTGGCTTCACCTACTCACCTCTGCTAGATGCAATGGGAGCTTAGTAATTATATCTGCTGTGTAAGGGAAAAAGTGATATCCTCCATTCTGTGGCTCTATACTTTCAATGTGGCTGGCTAGGAAAAGTATGCTTAATGGAACTGACAGAAAAACCTGATGTTGATATTAGTGTGTTCAAGAGATTGCAATTTTGACCAAATTTAAATAGGTAGTTGTGTTAACTTGCAAAAATACAAGAAGATTTTTAAATGAAATCTTTTCCTAATAAAATTATTATTGTTAATAATTGTAATAATTCTGTCTTGCTGCTAATATGATTTTTTTGCATAAGGCCATCCCTTTTGACCTTTTTCAAATGTCAGTAATAATATTTAATATGAATATGCTTCACAAGCACTTTAAGCACTCATATAATATTTAATATTAAAAGATAATAATCTTGGTATTTGTACTCAAAATGTCACTGAATATTGCATGAACAGTGATCATGCTGGTTTAATAGCAAGGTGTGTATCCAAATCCTGATATTATCAAATAGCTTAGGAAATTAATATGGAAGTGAATTGTTGTTTTGATTATTCTTTGGGTTTGAAATTACTGAGTGTTTGCAGAACCATCTTCCTTTGTAAGGAATTTGGTCATAGGTTCAGCATTGAATGATTATTTGGAAATATGTAAAAAGGGAAAGAAAATATTGGTTTATTCTATTAATGAAGATGTATCTTAATGCTAATGCTTAGATTCTAAAAAAATTCCTGCAAGGAGTACATTGGAGATCATATCCAGTGAAAGACCTACTTTGAGGAACCTAGTTCCCAAATGAACTATGTATTAAGGCACTCCAAATAAGTAGAAACCTAAGATGGGTGATTTGAAACAAAGATAAACAAAACCACCACACTTTAATTGACAAGACACTTACAATGAACCTGTAAGAAATATCACTTACATATGGTGTGCTTAAAAAAAGAAGATCCTCTGTAAAGCTTCTCCATACACATTGACCTATATCCTACAACTTTCTTCCAATGGAAGTTTCCTATAAATATGCTTTTCGCAGTAATTCAGTAAGATCCATAGAGTTTTTCTAAAACTTAAATTCTGAATTAAAAGCCTTCTCTTTAAATTTTCAAAGCTGTCACCAGGAAAGGAAAGATCTGATTTAAAAGTTTTCCTTAGATTTAGGACACGAAAGATAACATATCCAGATGAATTCTGTATCAATTGTGTTAAGGGGAAAGGAAATTGGCAGTGAGGAAAAAGCTACCAGTAGCTCACTTCCTAAAAGGGTGGATGCAAAATCTGAATTTGCAAGGGTTTTCACTCTAATTTTGCAATTATAGAAGGAAAAATAATATTTGCATTAAAAAAAATCTCAGAAAAATGAAAAATGCTGTCTAAAACAGGAATGAGAGTTTCCATTTCTCTTTGCAAATTCTCACACTGCTACATAATACTATTTTACTCTTGTATATATTGTGTTGAATTCCCTTATTCTATGAAAAATAACAAAACTCCTGTTGAACAGAGCAACAGCCTGGCACATCTTAGAAGTGCCTGTGTATTATGCATGTACCATGGTATAACTGGGCATGTACAATAAGTTTGAGGGGTTTACAGTATGTGCATGGTAGGTCTTCTGGCAAAACATACACAGAAAATTTTAATTATGCTTATGTGAGCGCAGAATTTAGAATCCCCGAGTATTCCTTGACTCAATACCCAGGTAGAGAGTTAAATAAAACTTAGAGTAACGTTGTTACATCAAACTTGATAATAACTTAGTTGAAGGCAATAAACAGAAACATTCCATTAGATATTGCTTCTGGAGTTTTAAGGTGTATGTATTTCTGAACACAAGACGACTGATGCCTATAAGGTCCATGTCTTCATAGTCCAACCTCTTTTCAGCTTTATTTCTCTAGTTTTCTCTATATCTCTGAAGTCTTCCTGAGATTTTCCTCTGCTCCCTTAGAAATTTCTTTTAAAAAGTGTACAACCTACTTAGTCACTATCAAAACATTCTTTACCAGCAAATAAAGCACATACCCCACTATCATTCATTATGGCATCAGATATAAAAAACCAAACCAACAAAAAAGTCACTTCCTACAGGTAATAATGCACCACTTAACAATCAGAAGCAAATCATGCCTTAGAGTTCCTGAAAAACTCTTCAATGTTTTGAAGAGTTGCTGCACATCTTCATATTTTCCATTATTATGAATTCTATTCTAAATTAAAAAACACTGGATTATAGTATGACTGGGTAGATGTTTGCCAATGAACTAGAAGTGATTTGTGACATTCTATGGCCTCTGTATAAAATAAATGTGTTTTTAAACCATGATATGTATGTTTGCATGTCCAAAGGAGACAAAGCTGAACATTTGCTGCAATGACCTTCGTACATACCATTTTGTGTAGCTAGAAGAAACAGCAGGGATAAGAAGAAATAACATCAATAAACAAAACAGATGCTCATACTAAGATCATCACTTAGTTTCTTACACTTTCTTGAACTGCTTCCTTGACTTCTGCTGTTTAAATAATTTTATGCAAGAGGTGCGCTCTTTTCCATTTTTTGTTTTTCTTTTTCCAAGATAAATTCACAAACATGAGATGGGAGGTCCTTCTAGTTTCCATTTCTGACTAAGTATTGACTGTTTAGAAAGTTTAACAGACCATGGTTTAGTCTCACAAAAAGCCCAGTGACACTTTTTTAGTAATTCACTGAAGCCAGGGAGTCAGAGAAAAAAACTTAATTTTTCATCCAAAAACATTTTACTTTGCTGTGTGGAAAAATGTTGGCAAGTTAGACATAAAACCATTTGGAATAGTTTTTGGCATGAACATTAACATAAGAAAAGAGAGAGAGGGAAGATTAAAAAAGAAGAAATACTTGTTTATATGAGAATCTTCCTTGTTTATAGTAAAAAATTCTATTTTGTTTAGACTTTTTAAGATGCACAAGAAAAAAATATGTCTTCATAGGTTTTTTGGAATCATAGATGGGACGTACAAAAGATACAGATATAAATTTTTATATGTAATGTGTCCATGTGTGGATGTGTGAATGTGATGGCATTCAGACTTCAGTCACATGGCTGTCATTGGGAGCATTTTATAGCAGAATCACTTTTCTGTTCTTCCTTATAACAATGGAACTTTCTATTTTTTATAATAGAAATTGTAATCTGAGAATGAAATAGATTAGGTCAGTTACTTATAGTTTCAAATAAAAACTGAGTTTGGTACTTGCAAGACAGGTAAATAATAAAGAAACAGAAGACTTGATATTTTGCTTTAAATTTAGAAAGAGAAAGGTTAGAAAAATCTTACAAAGGACACTAGAATTAAGTTAAAATGTATGCAACGAGAAAAAAACTCATCAGAATATATTCTGACAAGCACTTTCATTCCAATTAAAGTTATTTTTTAAATATATTAAGCTTCAAAATTAATAAGGAAATCTGCAAATAGAAGTAAAGGGAATAAAATAAAAATTAAAACAAAACAGAAATTTTAAGGGTGTCTGCAAAATATTTAGCCTTGAAATTTGTTTTACTTGCAGAGAAATCAGATTAAGAGGAGATAAATTATAATATATTAAGAAAAGGACAAGTAAAACTTTGAATTTACTAAGTATGAGAAACTCTGAATATTGATCAAAGCTCCAGAAGCAATTATCTCCCAAGAGCTGCTATTGGGAATGGGAACAGAAATCAGAGAAGCCAATAGAATACCCTTATTTAAGAAAAAGCTTTGGGACATAGCAGGAAATTAAAGACCAAATAGTTTAACTTCAATTTGCAGGAAACTATTAAGAACTACTTTAAACCACCAGATTGGAAAATGCTTAGAAAAGCACAACTTGATTAAATGAAGGTTGGAATAAGAGGGTTTTGCCTTACTAATTTCTTAGTTCTATGGCATTATGATTGCCAAAGTAGAGAAAGGAATTGCAGTGTGGACATCACACTTAATGGCTTCTCAGGAAGATTTCTAGTATCAGAGGTTGTGTAAGGTTCAAAATCATTGAAGAGGAGAGAATCTGGCATATTAATTTAAAAAAAAAATGTCTAAAGGATGAAAAGACAGAGGGCAAGATACTATAGAGGAAAAAAAATAAGAGGAAAAAAGAACCTGAACCTGTAGAAATAAACTTCTGGACTAGTGCCTGGAATGTATTATGCTGGGTTCAGGATAACATAATACAAAGGATTTGCACAGTGTATAAGAATCTAAAAATAAAAGAAAGGTCAAAATTTAATAAACTATCTTAATTTTTTTTTTTTTAATGACAGGCTTTTCCCTACAACTTTTAACAGCAAAGCAAAACAAGTACAGTCCATTTTTCTTTGTGATACCCTTAAAAAATCTTATCTACACTACGACAGAGAAGTGCCACATATGTGATTTAGGTTTTAGTAAGGGTTATAAATGTCAGTGAAGATCAGGAAAAAATAAAATTCAGTGTTCAAAAAGCAAGTATTCCTCTGCCTGGTTCTATCCAGAACGTATTTAAGACTTTGAAGTGGGAAAAAAGTATCATCTTAGAAGAAAAATAAAGCCAAAACAAAACAAGAGAAAAATATTACCCACAAACTCATGCTAAATGGAAGTGAAAATACCACTTTCATCTTGCTCTTCAAGTGTTTGGAAGACTGATGTGGTTTTTACTTGTCAAAGTTTCTAGTGAAGATGACAATAATATCTCATATAGCCTGAAAATTGCTAGAATCCCTTTTTTTATCTTTTTCACTTTGTCTCTGGATCAATGACAGTTACTTATCATTACAAAAGAGAAATGGAAAGAAAAAAAATCTTCTGGATTTGTGGCCACTGAAATGTCAAAAGATTTGGGAAACTGAATTAGATCACATCAATTTTAGTCTTAGAATAATATTTTCTACAAAAAGAAAATCTAAGAAAATTTTCTGAATTGTTTACAATTTGGAATTTGTTTATTTTAAAATATATATATAATTTATTGAGATAGGGAAAATAAGATTATTGTACCTTAATCAATTATGCTTTTAAAAGGAATAAAACAGACTCTCACGTGTCTTTAATAAAGACTGTGTAACACATTATCTTGTAAATAATATAATTATCTATAAGATAATTTTAGAATATCTTGCAGATAATATAAATGCTATAGAAATCTAAAAAATAGGTGGGGGTTTTTTCATGCTATTTTTTCTCTTTAGTGCTGAATAATGCTTAATATTTGTGGAGGTTTGAACCTGGCCAGCTGCTGGATGCCCACATTTTCACTTCTCCTCCTCAACAGGACAGGAGGAGAAAATTAGATGAAAAAGTGCCCAGGGTGACATAAAGACATGGAGATCATTCACCAGTTACTGTGACAGGTGAAACAGACTCAACTTGAGAAAGAAATATTTAATTTATTGTCAATTAAATGGAGTGGGGTGGTGAGAAACAAAGATCTAAACTTTAACACTTTCCCCTCAGTTGTCCTTGCTTCCCAAACCCAACTTCATTCCTGACTTTTCTACTTCCCCTACCTACAGCTCATGGAAGATGTGGAATGAGGGGAGCTGTCAGTGCCACTCCTTCCTCTTTACACTTTCTGCTTGTTCCAGTGTGCTTTCTTCCATGGGCTGCAGTCCTTAACAATAAACATGTTCCACGGTCTGTCCTCCATGGCCTGTAGTCCCTGCCAGAACACCTCCTTGTGTGGGGCTCTCTCCATGAGTCAAAGGTTTTACAAGGCACACATTGACATGGGGTGCTGTTCTCCAGGTGCTGCTGTGTGGATATCTGCTCTGACTTGGTCTCCTCCATTGGCTGGAGAAGTCTGTTTCTGGAGTCTTTAAACAGAATGCCCATTTGTAGTGGGTTGATGTTAGTTGGATTCCAGGCACCCATCAAAGCTGCTCCATTGTTCCCCTTCACTCCACAGCTGGACAGGGAGACAAAATATAAGAGGGTTCATGAGCCAAGATAAGGATGGAGAGAGATCACTCAGCAAATCATTGCAGGCAGAACAAGCTAGATTTAGGGATATTAACTGAATTCATTAGTAAAAAAAAGCAGAACAGGACAATAAAAAGTAAAACAAGATCCTAAACCCACCTTTCCTCCACCCCTCCTTCCCAGCAATACCTCCTACCCTCAGTGGTGCAGGGAGACAGGGAATGAGGGTTATGGCCAGTTCATCACACATTGTTCCTGCCACTGTTCAGGGAGAGGAGTCCTTCCCCTGTCCCAGTGTGGGTCCTTCCCATAGGAATACAATTCTCCATGAACTTGTCCAGCATTAGTCCATCACATGGGCGACAGTACCTCATGAACTTCTGCAATGCAGGTCACTCTTCCGTGGGGTGCAGTCCTTCAAGGACAGTCTGCTCCAGCGTGGGCCCCTCTCCCCATGGGTGTGTGAGTCCCTGCCCGGAGCTTGCTCATCAAGGGCTTCAGCCGGGTTTGCAGTTCCTCTCAGGAACACAGTTTCTGCTCCAGTAATTCCTCCTCCATGGGCAGCAGGTGGATCTCTTCACTCCCATGGATCTCCATGTGCTGCAGCAGCACAGCTGCCTCACCACGGTCTGCACCACTGGCTCTGGTGCCTGAAGCCCCTCCTTCCCCTCCTTCTCCACTGGTCTCAGTGTCTGCAGAGCTGTTCCTCTCACATAGTCTTACTCTGCTTTGCTCTGGCCACAATTACATCTGTGCAGTAACTTTCTTTTTTCTAAAATATGTTGTCACAGGGGTGTTACCAGCATCCCTACTCTGCCTAGCCGTAGTTTGGTCAATAGCATGTGCACCTTGGAGCCATCTGTCTTTGGCTCTGCCAGACTTGGGGGAAGATATTCTGGCAGCTTCTTACAGAAATCATCCCTGTACTCCCCAGCTGACAAAACCACGCTGTGCAAACCCAACACACCATTTTAGACCAGAACACTTTTTCATTGCTAGTAAAACCCCACTGATTTTATATTCACATGACAGTGCTATGATTGTCTTGTACTAAGATTATTTTCACTTGTTTCAGCTGCAGTTAAAATTGTGTAGTGGCTAAATAACCACTGTCTTTCTGCTAATTAAGGGTTTTTTTAATAGGAATTACATAATAGTAGAATCAGACTCAATTGTCTGCAGCTCTAGAATAAAAAGTGACATGGAAGTCAGATGATACAACATGATACAGTGAAGGCAGACTTGTAAATGAGGTGAAATGGATATAGTGATAACAAAGAAAAGCAGAAAATTGAATGACTGTGAACTGGTGAAAAGAAAGAGCATGTAAGCAAGGTGTGTTAAATTGTACAAAGATAACCCTGGATGGACTCCAAGAGCCAAGTGGAAGACAAGTTCACTGCTAATATCCAGGAAGGTTATTGTAATGATTCAGTTTCAAGGCCTCGTTTCTCTTGATTTGGAGACTTGGTTTTACCTCAAAATGCTTTGGAGCCTGATTTTTCTCTTGGTTAGGAAGGAAATTATGTTGTACAATTCTTTCCTCTGGGATAATGGAGAAGTCTATGAAGTGGCAGCTTCACCAGACAATTATCCAGATGCTCAAAGGTTTTTCTTCTTGCATTGCTTCTGCTCTCTCTACCCAAGCCTCATGCAATATCTATCATCTCCCTCTGTATCAAGAATTTCTGATGCTCAAGAGTTTGTGATAAACTCAGAAAGCTCCTGTGTGGAGGTGTTTAACTAGAATAATGAGAGGGAAGTCTTCATTGACTTAAGCTTTGATGCTCAGGAAAACATGAGCAATCTTGAGGCTCATCTGGAAACTTGTAAACTCAAAATTCTGGTGAATCCTATAAACACACTGGAATATCTATATCAAAGAATAGATACTTGAAACATTTATCAGTTATTCTAAGCCAAAGACACACCTTTCCTATGTCCAGCAAAATATTACTAATGAATTTCTCTGATTATAAACCCAGGGAATATCAGTCACATTTAACTATGTGAGAGGTGTTGATCTCTTTTTATTACAGATGTTTAAGCAAAATGGAATTCAATTTCATGTTATATTGTCTCTGCATGCTATAGATTTAATATCTGTTAAAGGCTAAACAAACAATTCTCTCAGTTCTTTACCATTAAAATAGAATCATTTTATGGTTTATGTACTCCAGTTGAAATACTGCCATGTTTTAAACATGACTCAGACTTGATTTTCCACTGTTTCCACCTGTCTGGATTAGGTAAACTCTACTGGAACAAAAATATTATTAACATCCAAGTATTCAGGGTTCCTGATAGGATGAAAATAATTTTTTTTTTGAGGGGAAAGATAGTTTTCGTGGATATTTTTGCACGAACAAATCATTGCGGGTTTTCTGAAATAATTCATTGCCATTACTAATACTGGGATGTAATGTCCTCCTATATCATTGTAAAATATGTTCAGAAGATATCTCTGAGTAAACTGGCAAAATGACTTCAACTAGCATTCTTTTCTAACAAGGACACATCTTAAAAGAAATATAAATTATCTTCTGGCTACCAGCATTCCTCTGCCAGTAACTTCTCTGTAGCCAAAGCAGAGGCTTCTGACAACTGTAGACCCTAAACGTCCTACCATTAATATTATCTTGCCTTGATCTTGAGTTTAAGTGTATTGAAATAGTGTAACAAACAACATATAAACTCTTAGTAACACTGTGATTTTTTAGCCAGACATATATTTACTATGTGAATAGTGACTGATGTGACCACCCAACTGTCAGAGAGGTGTAATTTTATACAGGAGGCTCCAAAATAAACATAAGTTGCCATACTAAGAACAAGATAAGCACAAGGAACTGCAAACAGGCAGGGACATCCTAATGAATATGCAAGAAGAATAGTCATTCTTTCTACCAAGAGAAAAGAAAAACAAGATAAGCAGTATTGGGAGCTGATGAGACATCACCTCCCACTCCCCCTTTGGGGATTGAAGACAATAGCATACAAACATTAGATATAAACAAGGGGAATTGGAGAAGAAACAAGACAAACCCACTTTGGCTTTGACATCTCTCATCAAACAGTTTTTAAGTCTGAACACTGAGACTTTAATGACTAAAAATCACTAAGGGCTGCAGTCATCAGTGCTAATGATATGGTATCAACTTTGTAGTGTTGCATATTGAGAAGTAAGTTAGAAAAGTACTCATAAAAACTAAGATCCATAATTTTTCATGGTGCCATACAAGGACAATGTCAGTGTCAGGTCCTTGGTCTCTTTCCATCCTGTAGTAGATAAGATCTTGAATCTTCCCCCCGTTGCACTAAGGGTACAGAAATCTGGCAGAAAAAGAAATCCTCTTGCCTTCCAGTTGGTCCTTAGAAATCAGAGTGTCTGGGTGCAACTGGGCTTATTTCTGATTATAACCAATTCAGCTCAATAAATCTGGTGTTCATTAGGAATTTTCATGAGCACAGATTCACAAATAATTTGATTTAGCAATTCAGTTTTTTAGTTCTGGTTGAATTTAATACAAACTTGCATGATACAGATTAATGAATAGTATGGTTTTTTTGAGAAATAGGAAAGCTGGTTCACTAAATATAGATAGATACAGATGTATAGAGGCTATAGATATAGATAATACAGATACAGATAAATATTCCTGGGTCCAATGCATTTTGGAGGCACAAAGCTCACCTAAATACTGGGGGGTTTTTGGAGTATCTCTAAAGGACAATTTCTCATCCTCTTCTGCCATATCTTCCATTTCCATCCACACAGATTTTATGTATGCCCGATAAATTATTACCAGGATTATTATTGAGCACATGCACGATAATGATACACAAAGCACAATAAATATAAAAACCCTCTGCCAGCAGACAAGAAAGAGCAAGACAATGATTAGAAAATTTTGAAAGAAAGGAGAAATATAGGGGAAGGTTTCTTATGAGAGGCATAAAGATGCAGGGAAGAAAGAAGGCATTCTCTGAAAGTATGTCCCATACAGTAAGTCAGACACACTGTGAAATTTGCTTATATGATCCCTTCTTCCTATTCTGTCACAATTCTGGCATCATCATTTCTAAGAGAGAAACAGTGGCTTCACAGGCCACAAACTGGGAGGTTCCCCCACTGGGGATCAAGTATATGGTCTCAGGAGCAGCAGAGGCACTGTGAAGTAGTCTTCCTCAGCAGAGCATTGAAACAAGACTCATGCAAAACCAGAGTACTACAATGCCGGGACTCAGGTTGGAGGTAACCTAAGAGTGGACCAATAAATTGTCGATATAGGAGACATGTAAAAAGGTCTATCCAATTACAGACATAATCTCACAACCTGGTGCATATATTAATTTATATAAGTTACATGTATGACTTCCACAAGACAGGAACTTGTATAAGTTGCAGTAAGCAAAAAACATTTCTCATAAGTGTAATTCACCTTTCATTGAGAGGGGAAGGAAGTAATTTCAGCAGTTTAAAATATGTTCTATGTTTTTAATCATGACTTAAACCTTTAACCTTGAAAGATGTTAGTTACTGAATCAAATCAGTAAAGGCTCATCTTACATTTAAGCCTTCAACAACATTACAATTGATAGAGCACAATAAAAAGAGAGCAGGTCTAAGTGATGATCAAGACAATGATTTTTTTTTCCAGTCATGGTTGCAGGAAAGCTGTCTCTCAATTAAATTAATGAAAATCAAAACTGAAAATAAATATATTAATTAATAAAGACATCTTTCAAGAAATGACAGACTGGGAGGTAGAAGGCAAAAAAGGGAACCAATCAACAAAAAAATAAGCAATATGTGAAAAGGAGGCTTTAAAATACCAGGAGACAGCACATGTTGGTAGTTGATTGTCAGTCTGTGATTCTTTTTTTTTTCCAATAATGTATTTACTCATTTTAAAAGTATCAGAATTTTTGAAAAATAAGGAAATATATAAAGAAAGACACATAGGCTAAGTTGAGGAAAGAACCCTAAAGTCAGCCTTTTTATATAGTTCTTCATTATTAGTTGTTTACCTCCACCAAAATGGGAAGAAAAGTCAGGAATTATAAAGCCTAGTTTACTCTTCGTAAGTTGTGACATGACAGTACATTTTTCACTAATATTCAGAGATGATGTGGGATGGTATCTTGCTCAAATTTTAGTAACTTAAGAAAATATCAACATGATTACAATTGCAGAGATATATTTCCTATTAATTCTGATGTATTATAAGACACAAATTCACTAAAGAAGTCAGATTGACTAATTAAAATTTTATTCTATATAAAACTTGAACAATGAAATTGCTACTTAGCCTTTTATGTTACTTTTGACAGTCGGCAGACAACTTCAGAGACTAGCTTGAACTGTCAAAATAATTTATATATATTAAATGCCAATGCGACTCAGGAAGAAGATAAAATTTGCTTTCAATATGACATTTATATGCCAGAGCTTGATTTAGATATGCAGAGGTAGCAAGACATGTTAGCTAAAAGTAGTTATGCAGCATATTTCTAAACATGATGTCCCATTTATGTTCAAAATGATGTGGACTGAATCAATTAGGAGAAACAAGTGAGTTCCAAGAAGTACTTTTAAAAAGCTGTGGAGTTGCTTAGTAACCTGATGTTATACTTCATTTCCCAACAGAACTATAAAGCTGTCAGACTGGTAATGGGGAGCTCCCCAAGATAAATGGTGCCTCATGCATTTTGCCAAAACCATGATTCTATTAAATATGTTATTCCTAACTTTGGAGAGTTATGCATATGCATATCAGTAATATATGTAACTGGACAGTTATCAAAGAAATGAGTTTTAGTTGCACTTTGTCATAAAAATGCAATACTTTCCCTCCTTTAATGCATTATCTTGTCAGCCAGGAGAAGGCACTGGATCCAAGACACCTATAAGGGGAAAATTTTAATCCAGCTCTTTCTTCGTGCTATATTTACCTGACATCAGCTTTGTTCTTCACTGACAGTAATCTAGCATAATCTACTGTATGCATCCTAGACTTGGAAATTTAGCTTTTTCTGCCTGAAACTTCTTTGAGAACCCAGAAGTCACCATGTAGTCTTGTATCATAGGAGTTTGCTTTCACAGTATATCAGAATAGATACATTTTAAATTTCAGTGAAAATTAAATGAAGGAGACTATTTTGAGCACATTTAGTTAAAAATACAAACATACTGAAGGAAGGATATCAACCTTTCTTCCTCAATAACTGAGTTATGAAAGTCCCCGTCCTTGAGGTATTCATTCCTTGACTGGGGAAGGCATTAACCACCATTGACCATCCATTATTTAACTCTCCCTGAGCATGGGCTTGGACTAAATGGGCTTCAGAAGTCCTTTTCAACCCAAACTGTTCTGTGATTCTATATTCAGGTATTACTGCTGAGTTTTTGCTGAATGCCATTAAAAACTTTAAGCACAAGAATTGTTCTTAAACTATTTGTTTCATTTTCAGAGACTACCATGTATTTTTAATTAAATACTATGCCTTCTGTAAGCACAAAGACTTGGGGTTTGATATGAGAAAGCACAACATTCCTACTTATGCATATTTTTCAATGGGATCCAAGCTAAATTATGTGCCACAGCAAATTCTTTGCACAGCTAACTCAATGTAAGAAGTCAGTTTGTCTTCGAAAACTGACGGCAGATTTGTATTTGTGAAATATTTGAATTAAGTGAAGGAAATGGTGCCTAAAGTGTGGCAACTGTTTAATCAGTGAGTAATGTACTCTTAATGTGTGAATTATTTTTTATGGGCTCATTTATGATAACAGACATTCATGGCTCAATCAATGTAAGCAACAGATTTATGGTATATTTAGTCACAACATAATCCAATGTAAGTACTCTTATTTATTACTATTCACAGTTTAATTCTCTTTTTTTTTCCTTCATACCACTTACAGCATGCAACTAAAATCATATAAAGCACTTATCAGAACTTTTCACACAGCATTTATTCACATCTGTCTTATCATATTTTTACATTCAAATATTGAACTTCAAAATACAATACAATTATGTCATTTGCATAATTGCATGGGTAAAAGGATGATAATTTTCCCCCATATCTAAGAAACAATAAGAGAAAGCATTAATATGGCCATTGATCATTCCTCTGAAATGTCTTTCTTTTTGTCAAAATATTGGGGTCTATTTTTCAGTTTATATATTTCTGATTTTCCCTTATAAGCTGGTAGTTCCCCTTCTGTTCCTTCAAATTCCATGCCAAAGAATTATCAGTGGAAATTATACTACTCCAACTATTAACAGATTCAAATGATCTACAGATGTTTGGATACACAATTTTACATATCCCAGAATTCTCAATAATTAAAGTGTGTAGTCCACAAGAGTGTTTAATAGATGCACAAGAAAAGCTATTGTCACCTAAAGCGATATATATTCTAAAGTTAATTGTCTTTATTTGTTATTATGCTACTTTTAACTGTGATTCTTACCAGTGATAAAAGGATGATGATATTTTCTTATGTTATTTACTTGAATTTTCTGAATTAGCTTGGAAATATTGCTACAAGAATTATGCACAAATTGTTTTACAAGATTTTTTGTATGATGTCTAAGAGATCTGTATAATAATATATAAAGTTTAAATGCTTCTGCTTCACTAGCAGAGAATTATCAGTTAATCAAATATTGTCTGGAAATAAAAGTATTACTTCTGCTTCTAGACTGCCAAGTTATTTCTAGCATCTGAATGATCTGTAAAAGAATGAACAGCCTGACATTCTTCTCAAGCCCTGAAGAGTTCAGCTACAAAGATTAAGAAAATATCTGTGGTGGAATATCAGATGTTGCATGGCTATAAGCATTTGCAGAAACAAAAATCTTACCATTATGATGTAATTCTGCATTTAGGCAATTAACAAAAGAACTAAATATACAAAATTTCCTAACTACTTTGATCTGAAAGGTAGGAAAAAAGTTTCATATTTTATTTGTGATGTTTTCTGCACTGCACTTAAATGAACAATTTGTAGGGAATTGTGAGGTGTTTTTATTTGAGACTGAACTTTCAAATCTACATGGTTGGCCAGAAATATGAACGGTGATAGATCAGAAAAAATCGTCCCTTCCCAGTAAAACTGCAAACAAGCTTTTCCAGTGTTTTCATTTTTAATTTGGTTAATTTTTTTTTTTTGCTTTTAAATTGAGAAATTTAAACATAGTCAACAACCTGGCGGAGGATGAGGTTTAACATTTTGCTTTATTTAAGCTAGATTGACATATATCTCATATAAATGTTCTGTAATATATAGGAACATCTTCCTGGTTTTCTGCCCTGGTTCATATCACTGGTTAATTTCAGCAAGACCTTTCCTCTCTAGATCTGCAACATTTCTTCATCCTTTTTGAACATTTTGGGTTCTACTTGTATGTCTCTGTTATGCTGAATTTCTTTCTGCTTTCTTAAATAAAGGAAAAGAAAAAAAAAAAAGAAGACTCCTGTTTATCTTCCTCAAAACCCATAAATTGGTATGGTATTAGATTAAGCATAGCTTGGGATGTACCCAAATTCTAAACCGTGTAGCAATCAATCATGTCAGTTTAGTTGTGAAAGTGCCAGTTTCTTCATATGTTAAACTACAGAAATAAGATTAGTTTGCTATGAACTGTTCCATAATGCTGTGAATGTGTCACCCAGGCTATGTAACTAAATTCTCATTTTTGAATGTCAGTATGACCAGAACTTTACATTTGATTTAAAATACTTTATCACTTCTTTCTTTCTTTAACTCTCTACTCAAGTCTGCTGTTATTAAAACACATAAGGGTTTCTGTGGGTTTGAGTAAAAATGAGAGACACTAGGTTAATTTTTATTCTGGAAGTGTCTTGAAGAGAAACCTTCATAGAAAACTATGAAACCATGAATATGATCTTGAATAAGAACATTAGTTTTGTAAGCAGTAAGACAGTTGAGAAGTTAGTTGCTGCAAGCCAGAAAGATATGTGAGAGTGCCTGTCTAAAACTGGAATATTTTATTGTACAGATTAACAGCAAAAAATTCCAGAATCAAAACCCGAATTTATTTCAGTTTTTGAATAGTTAAAGATATATGAAACTTATCCTCCTACATTCGTGCCAGCAGTTATTGTCTAAACAGTACTTCTTTCTTCCTCTGGAGTTATCCTTAGTCATTTGATATATAGATTTAAACTGTTTTTTTTTTACTATTCAAAACAGTTTTTGGGGAGGATGTGATGTTTAAATGAGTAAGTTGGTCATTCTATTGAGAGATCATAATATTCCAGAACACATTAATTCTGTTAGTCTGGATTAAATTGATGTCACAACGAATAAGATACAGATTTTTTGGTATCACCTAAATATTCTTTACATCCAAAGAATCATTTTTGTTAATGAGTATATTTAGAAAATCTGAGAAAAAAAAATTAAATGAACGATTGCCAACTTTATATTTGGATTCCTCAGTAAAGTACTTACATAAAAATCAAATCTTAACTTGCCTACAGTATAATGTCCTGTGAGCCTTCTTTCAAAGGGATCTAAGTAAAACCTGTGCTTAAAAATGTCTGTATTGTGTACAGGTCATCCAGGATTCTGGTTTCAAAGAAACTCTAATTAACAAATATAGTAAACTTAACATCAGTATCTGCTATCAGAAGAGAAAGCCCTTTGGATACTGCTCAGTGAGACAGAGATTTTAGTCACTTTTGAAGGCACAAATACCTTTTCTACATGTTTTAAATATGCTTAAGTACATAGCTTTTTCCTATTTTCATTGCTAACATTATATGCCTTTATTTACAGTGGATTCAAAATACTGGTTTTACTATAAATTGAAATAGCTGAAAATCTTACCATTGCTTTGAATTTCTGTAGTCAGACATGCACATTTCCATTGAGGAGAGATCAAAAAAATGGAAATTGATCATACAGTTAAAATAAAACTCTATTTGCCAACATTATTTGAATCATGTTCATAACATAAACCGTTTATTTTGCCCTTACCACATAAAGAGAGGACATTTATTGAACAGTAATGACTGTTGATGATCTGTATTGATGAATTCAGAGTCGGGAAATACAGTCCAAAATTTACCCTACAAGATAATAAAAGTCCTGTTAAAAGTTTACTGTTTCTGGATGAGAACAGGAAGGAAAAATGTTTTACATATTTTTGAGACTAACAACCAACAAAATAACAGGATTTTTTCTGAAAAATTAAACTCTCCAATATCGAAAAATATATATACATGTGCATGCCTATGTGTATGCATATATGTTTGTGTGCATCTAGATGTGCATCTTGATGTTATTAAAATTGTAGGCAGCAATTAAAAAAGCAAAATCATATTACCTAGATTTAACTTTTACTGCTGATGGGGCTTTCTTACAGGATTTTTTATTTCTCTGCAAATTGTGGTTAGCTTTCTGCATTATATATTATCATATTATTACATAATGAAGCAAAGAAACACAATTTCCTAAAATTAAAAATAGATTTTTTTAAAATTGAGTATAATAAGAAATAGTTATCGGAACTTGAATTGAATTATATTGTTTTTCTAATTTTTCTATATTTCATCTGTGCTTTATGTCTAGGCAAGAAACAGTAACCACAATGTTTGATGGCAATCATAATACTGCAATCTTCATCATGAAGTTATGAAATTTACAACAGCTATTCCTATACAGTACTCAGAATCTCCACTTTGATGAGGAAAACAACATTTGTTGTTGCCAGATAAACTATTTTATGCAGCTGGTGGAAAGATACAATGCTCATTCTGCAAAACTATGTTAAACATCAGCCAAGAAGAGGATGCAAAATAATCAACCAGTCTAGTGATGTCAGCTCACTTCTCCATTTGGGAAGTAACACTGAGTTCATCAAGTTATCAGGTAAAACTTTGGGGTTGACAATCAAGGACCACGTGAGGGACACCCAGGAGAAGGGTTGCATTCATCAGTGGGAGGGAAAATATGTTAATGATTTTGGGAAAATTATTACCATCTGTATGTGTTTTCCAGGAAAAAACAGTGAATATGTATATAAAATATAGTACAGAAACAGGACCTTTTCTGTACTTGGTATGCACGACAGGCTTGAAAATATTCCCTGTGCATCCAGCATAGAATGAGAATGTCTGCTTCTTAATGCTACACTGGTGTTAAGGAGATTTATTTTACCTGTTTTGGTAACATGTGACCGACATTCAAATATCTATGAGGTAAGAAGATATTCTTATTAGAATACTTATGCTTAATTTTTGCTGTAGAAGTACAATAAATAAAGAGTATTGCTGAGTTCAGTCAATAAAGTCATTTCAATTTCTTAAATATGAAGTGTTACAAAACATATCTTAAAATCTTGTGCAGAAACATATGATTTAAGCAATTTTTTTTTCTCTTTTGACATCAGGAAAACCCAGCTGTGAAATTCTTTTTTAGCTTCCTGGTTCTGGCCAGAAGAGGGTTAATTTTTGCAATTGCTAGCAAACCACCTCACAGCATTGCCTGGAGCAGGGGAAAGGAGTCCCTTCCAATTTCTAGGAGGGTGGCATGGGAAGCCTTGGGTATTGTTGTTTGTGTGTGAATCGTTTGCCTCTTTCTTGTAGCCTGTGTCATTAGTATTGTTGCTGCTTCTGCTTGTTTTCTTATCTCATTGCTGTTTCCAGTAAATTGTTCTATCTCACCCTGTGATCTTTCCTTTTTGTGTCTCCAATTTCTCCTTTCCAGGGAGAGGAGGGAGAGGAGGGAGTGAGAAAGCAGCACTTGATTCAGTGAGAGTACTGAATTGAAAAATAACATTCCTAAACCACAATATAGACATCTGTTTTCCTCAGTTAAGGGCTAAGCTCAGTATATTGAGAGGAGTTTTTAATTTACCTTGCGAAAAACAAGCAAAAACGTGAAATTTTTTTTTTTTTTTTTTTTTTTTTTGCTTCACAACCTTATGATAAGGCATTAAGAAAATAGGGATTGTAAAAATCAGGATTCTTCAATTCTTCATTGCTTTTGTTTGGTGGCATTGTGGCGTTTTTTAAGGAGGGGCACACTTTACAGAATTTAAAAAAAAATTACTTAGGTCTGCAGCTGAAGTTTTATCAACAGAGTGACAAATGGGAACTTTTTTGGTTCACATATTTGGACCTTATTTATAACTTGTATTGAAGCTCAGATATATATAATCTGGAGCATGTTGACCAGAGTGGGTAGTTAGCACTCTAAAAATATTAAATAATTAAATCCAAAAGTGATTGCTGCCAATTACAGGGACATTATTTAAGAGAAAAATTAAAAAAGAAAAGTGGAACTGTATATGCTCTTGGGCGGTTGTGCTAGCTGGGTCATATAGAGGGAAATACAATGAGTAATCACTGTCAACATTCTAAGTCATTACGGAAATTATTATAAATGAAGATATTTATTCAGCCCATGCCAGGCTGAGGGAAGAGATTTCCAGAAGGTAGACCAGATGGTCAAGTATGTTTCACTGCTGATCTATGCTGACCCATTCCCAGTGCTGCAAAAGTCCCCACTGTGTCTGTGGGACACAAATCAATAGTAATGTCAGCTGAAGTTTGCTGTGCAAAAGTTCAGATTGTCAGAGACAACACAAATCTTTGGTACCTAATTCTCAAGATTCCTTACACATTTTGAGGAATTTTCTTAGCTCTCTGGGTAATTGAGTGAACTGAGGTCAATCAGAAACTGGCCATTTCTTAAAGGTTTGGGTTTTTTTTAAATAGTGCACTTCCACATCCTTTAGTGTAAAGTACTCTATGACTAGAAGATTTTCTCAGCACTCAGAATCACTGGTTTTGATTCTCTTTTTTGAAGGGGCAACTTTTATTTTGATAGCCTTCGTCAGTGTTATTAGCTGAACATCTTGTCCTTTTAAAAATATTTATAAACTTTCAAGAAAACTTTCAGTTAAAAACTAAGCAATATCAGGTTTGCCAGACATAAAGGAGCACTGTAACATGCTAATACTGTAGCAGTGTAGTAACAGACTAAAGTAGTACCCACTGTTAGTTCCATCTCCTTCTTGAAAACTTTTCTCTATGAGAGTTACTTTCCCCCGTAGAGAACTGTCCTCTTATAAGAATACTATTGCCAGAATGTCTTTCTGATAGTACCTTTAAATATCACCTTGAAGAGTAAGATATCTGTGACTCTAGTCTGAACATTTTTTAATTGAGCCATTTTGTGGAGGCTTTTGACATCTCTTTCATTGATGCTATATTATCATAATCCTCTTTACTTTTTAAAAATTTTGTTTACAAGATATTAACCTCTATTCTCAAGGGTATTAAGCAGAAAAAGGCTGAGGCAAGAGGAAAGTGAACTAGTCACTTTACTTAGGCAGCCAGTTCCCAACAGAAAGGTTTATTTAGAAGAAGACTGACTAGGATTACTCAATTTCCTGCTTCATTGAGGATCATGCCATCTTAGTTCCCTTGGCTCTGTATATAAGGAGCTTAATGAAGAGGGAAATTAATTCTCAGTGGCAACCACCTGTAGCTACTGACTTATTCACTCATGCTCTCAGTCCTCCCTGGCTCCATCTGACAAATGTGAGAGCATTTGTCACTTGTTTGAACCGCATTTTCTGAGCACCTCAGGATGCTGCTTGGGTTTCTATCATATGACGGATGTGTAGTATAAATAGGCTACAAATACTTGTGTAATCTTTTGCATCAGGAGTAGATCATAGTTATTTCAATGCAGTCCCTCTGGTCAAAAAGTCTAAGCATTTTGCTGGCTGTCTTTTCTCTGATGGAAATATTGAACTCCCAGGTACTGCTGGTACCAGGTTGTTATCAGAACTTCAACAACTAACTGTAATACTGCAGTCCAAAGTGAAGTTCTGAATTAAGGCATGCTTTAACTTGAGAACTCGACTATCTGGTTTTAGATTCTTGTGGCTGTGTTCCATATGGTTCTGGGGGTTGTCCAGTCTGACATTTTGCTCATTCCTAGGCCCAATAACAATTGATAAAGGAGATATTCCATCAAAAAATCTCAGGACTCCTGATTTTGAAGACAAGATAACTGAAAGAATGCTGACATGCTTGCAATCCCTAAGAAATCTAATTTTACCAATTTTCAAAAGGTTTTTTTCTGTTTTGTTTGTTTGTTTGTGTTTGTTTTGATTGTTTGTTTTTGGTTTTTACTCATTGGGATAGACTGTGTTTACTGATTGGTTAGTTTGTGTTGGGTTTGCATGGCAAGATTTTGGTAGTGGTGTGCAGAGGGTGGCTACAGGGTGTGTTTTCTGCAAAAATGCCAGACTCTTATACCATGAACAACTGAGCCAATGCCAGACAACTCCACGATAGACCTACAGCTGGCCTGGGCAAAGCCCATCAGTGATGGAGGTAGTGCCACTGATACAACAATCTTAAGATGGGAAGAAAATACATTATTTCAGCTGGAGAGTGGAATGTGAATATGTGAGAGAAACAGACCTGCAGACACCAAGGTCAATGAAAAAGGAGGAGGAGATGCTGCAGGTGTCAAAGATATTTCCTTGCAGTCCACAGTGAAGATCACAGTGTGGCAGGCTGTCCCCTGACCCCAAGCTATGTTCACCACAGAGCAAAGATCCACCTGAATCCATGGAGGACCCAAGAGAGGAGCAGGTGGATGCCCAAAGGAGGCTGTGGCCCACTGGGATGCCCACACTGGAGTAGGTTTCCTGGCAGGATTTGTGATCTTGCAGAGGACTCATGCTGGAGCAAGGAGGAGCTAATGACAAGGAACAAGTCCTTTCTAAAGGACTGCACCTCATGGGATAAATTTCACGCTGGCGCAGGAGAGGAGAGCAGGGAGCCAACAGTGGCAGAAACAAGATGCAATGATCTGACTGCAACTTCACCTCCCTGAGTCTCTGCAGGGAAAAAGGTAGGCAAATTTGAAGTTGAGGCTAGGTAGAAGGGAGGGGTGGTGGAGAAGGTTTAAGATTTAGTTTTTATTTAATGTTATCCCACTTCAATTTTATCCTTAATAAATTGAACTAATTTCCCCAAGCTGAATTTATTTTGCCCATGACGGTAATCAGTGGGTGATCTCTCCCTGTCCTTACCTCAACCCACAAGCCTTTCATTATATTTTCTCTCCCACGTCCATCTGGGAAGTGATAGAGCAGCTTTGGTGGGCAACTGGCATACAGCCAGGGTCAACCCCACCCATAATTAAACACCCATGAAGGCTGCATTAAACACTAGCTGTAAGCAGAGAATTAAGCCTCTAGGTGCTGTGAATCAAACACCAAAACGTGCATATGGCTAGTTAATATGGCAGATGAGAACATGTTGCATGAAATAAGAATTTGCATGGTTTTTCTCAGAGTAACAGAATCATTAGTACATCGCCTGAAGACAGATGCCTGCAATCATTGCTGGCCATCATATCTCCCACTTACAGGCAATTTAGGTTCCTTTTCATGACATTAAGAGATGAAGAATCACTTCCTTTTTCTTGCCATAAGGTATTTATCTCATTCCATACATAAGATTTCAGACTACAGGAGAGGTCTTTTTGGATTAAAGCTTCTCTTATCTCCATGCTGAAAGTGTTGCTTGAACTATTCCCATATTTTATAAATAATATTAATAACAGTGACTAATCCCAGGACTTTTCTGCCTTAACAAGCACCCTAACCCACTGTTTTATACCTTCCCCTTTCAGTATGCCTAGTCAAATAGTTCACTAATTTGTGGAAAGTAGTCTGTAAACTAGTTAACTAGATAGCTAGACCAGTGTTTTGGGAGATAAATTATGAGCTAGATATTTTTAGACACAGAGAAAATAAACTTACATCTCCCGGCAGTCTACTAATTAATGAAAACCTGATAAGACAAGCAACATTTCTTTCATTAAACACTTTTTTCTTCCTTAATGGAGAAGGGCTTTCATGCTGACTAAATAGGGTTTCTTGGAATGTAGACTGAATGATTCATTGTTGATAGTACTTTACCAAGTTAGAATATAAAAAAGAGAGTTGAACAAAAAACTGTCTTTATTTTTTTCTGCAGGAAAATATAGCAAACACCTTGCTTCAAAAAGCAGATGATTTTAGATGAACTATAAACAAGTTAGTGTACAGATATGTTTTCTGAAACAAGATTTGAGAACTGTTAAATACTAAGATTCTCCTGGTTGTCTAACTCAGTGGAAATTAGTTACCTGCATTCATTGCTATATTCACTGGACTAATCTTTAGGCATTCCTTTAGAGAAAGGGAACAAGGGAACAAGAAAACAGACTTCTGTTCTGTGGTTAAAACATTTACCTGGGTAAAAATTTGTTTCTTCCTGAGGATTTGGTTTATGAGGAACTGAGCTGATAAGGCCAAAATATCTCATTTTACAGGAAAATTCTAATCATGTTAAAGAACATGCATACTCCCTGTGGAAAAGGTGCTCCCTAGAGCATTTACCTTTTAAGAATACTGAAACCATAACTTTTGTAAATGTATGCAAATGTAAAGATATGCTTGCATATATATTTTAGCCTTTCAAGCTCAATTCAAGTCTTGTCCACTGTTTGGAAGTATTTTGATGGGAAAATATTCCATTGTGTAAGATTTTCACGGTAAGCTTGTAAAGAAAATTGTGAGGAAGGAGATAATCCTGTGGCTGCCAACTTGCTTACACAGGGAATATTAAAAATCTTAAAAACTATATTAATACAAGGTTGCATTTTGGGTTTGTTTCTCCCCAAGCTTACTAAGAAATATTGTGATAAAGTGCTTCTCCCTGCTTGTTAGGACAGAGTTAAAAGAAATGGGGATCCATTTTACTATTTCCAGAAGTTTCATTGCAAATATGAAGACAAGTATTTGATTATACTTTTGTATAATTGATTAAAATAAAACAGAACAAAGACTGAAAAATCCTACCATCCATATAAGTGTCTCTACACATTTCAGGTTCAACACCTACCTGCTAAAATATATATAATAAGAACAGCCATAGGATCAGAGAATATGCTGAGCTGGAAGGGACCCAACTCAGGATCAGGATAGAGTGAGACTCCTGCACAGGACACCCCAGAGATCACAGCCTGTGCCTGAGAGCATTGTCCAAATGCTTCTGGAACTCTGTGCTCAGGCTGGTACTGTGACCACTGCCTTGGGGAGCCTGTCCTGCTGTTGAGCCACTCTTTGAGTGAAAAACTTCTTCCTGATATCCAACCTAAACCTCCCCTGACTCAGCTTCAGCCCATTCCCTTGGGTCCTGCCACTGATCATGAGATGGAAGAGATCAGTGCCTGCCCCTCCACTTCCCCTAAAGAGGATGTTGAAGACTGCAATTAGGTCTCCCCTGACAAATTTATAATTACACATAAAAAATTACAAAGGTAAAAGAATTATACGCAGAAACTACCACGCCTTAGAAGAGAATAAATCAGATTTTAATTTTCATTACAATTTTCTTTTTATTTCATTTATTCTCTTACAAAGCTTGCAGAAGAATTTTTGACCACAATACTCTTAAAACAGATCTTATGTCATTAATTTTTTCCTCTAGCTTTTGGAATTCTGTAAATATCTGTAAATATGTGATCAAAAGTAACAGTCAAAACAGGATAAAATCAGAGTAACTGTGCTGTCAATGAGATTGCTTCAGCTGCAGTTAGGATATCCTAATAATTTTCATAAACAATTGTTATTAGATTATTAATAAATCTTCTGTTTGAAAACTGCTAATTACAAGTATGAAGGAATGTGAATGGACAGAGGTTTCATTTTTGGTGGGTCTTTTTCATTTTATGTCTGCTTTTGAAGTGCTGTAATTAACTTTTTAACAGGAGCTTTTTTTTTTTTTTTACACAGTTTTTAACTGTGAATGGGTGGTGCCAAGGGAAGTTCTGTAAAATAGAGAATATGTAGCAATTGAGGAAAACAGATTGTAAAGTATGTTCTTCCACACTGTGAAATCCTAATGATGACAGATTGCTGTCATCATTAGAGACTGAGCTCTGCTATTTGCCAAAATGATTACACAGCTCTGACAAATAACCTGGAAATATTTCAGCACAGATTATTTGAGGCAGTAATATATTTCACAACAAAAATATTTGTGTGTATATTAGAAGATATAAAGCATCTCAGGCTACATAGCTCCATGTAAGTTTTCAGCTGTGCCGATCTGTCAATTTTCTTTAGCTCCACAAGAAACTATATAAATCTCCCTCCAGCAAACTTCACTTTTCTCACTGATACTACTTTTACCAAGAATCAGGCATCCTGATCTTGCTCAGCATCAGCTCTTCCTTTTCTATTTTCTCACCACCCACTTCCCTTCTTACTTTCAGAAATCCATCTTACAACTTTGCTACTGTAGGTGTATGGCTGAATCATATAGAGAAGTGAGTTATTTTTAACCCATTGTCTACACATTTGTGCCCTGTTTAATTGTGAATTTGTCATGGTTTAAAAACAGCAGTCACCTTTATAAAATTGAAAAAGATGAGGACCACTATATGTGTTTATATTCTTTCAACCTTACTGAACCCCTAATTTGTTCTTCCTTCTGATTTCCTTCTCCCTTCATACCATCTGTTTCCAATTTTAAAGGATTTTTTGCATGTTCTAATTAGTTAGGATTTTATTTCTTTTACTTGAATGTTTCTACCAACACTTACCTCAGTAATACTGGTTCTCTTATGACAGAAATAGTTTTTCTTATTCTTCATTATGAAGAACTATTGTCACTATTTCACTGCTATGACTGTTTCCTACCCACAGTTTCCTAGATATTATTTCACACAACTTACAAGAGGTCATGAAAAACATTTTGTTTTTTACAAAATGTTCCAAATTTCCAATGTTAGTAAAAATTTCATTTGATGCATTGAATTTTATAACATTATTAATCTATCCTTTGTTTTCTTAGAATCAAAACCAGACGTTTAGTTTTGCATTTTCTTTGGCACTGTTGCAATAAGAATGGGACTTTCATGGAGTAGCGCAAACTAAATAGGAATTTTTTTTTAGGTTTTTTTCAACTCAACAGACATGAACACAGAAAAAGAAGATCAGAAAAAATGTCTAACCAAGACTGAGTTACAGATGGTTATGGTCCTATTAGTAAGAGATGTCTCAACCCAAATCAAGGTGCAAATAAGACCATATGTGGAAGTCAACAACATAGATTTTGTTTATTTACTGGTAAATGTGAGGCAGAGAGCTAGAAAAAAAGATAAAAGAGGAGAGGGAGAGAGAGGTGGGGGAAGAGAGAAGGGACACGTCAAGATGAAGATAGCCACCACTGTGGATCCAGTGGTATACTGTTGGTCCCTCTTCACTCTTTCTAAAACAGTGAAAATCATCTCATTGCAGGAGATTTCTATCCTAAATAATAATTAATTTGATGTTGCACTTCAAAAAGCTATTTTCAAACTCATTTGTCCATGAACTGATTGATGTGTCAATCAATCACCTACAATAAGACCTGGCCCTACCATAAGTTAGGAAAAAAAAAAGAAAAATTATTTTGACATTAGGCAGAGTAAGTCATGAATGCATTCATTCTCTGGTGAATCCTCTTATGTTGTGTCTGGTATTTGTTAGGATTTACGATAGAAATAATTGTGATATCTCATAAGTCCCTTTGGCTCTTAATGTTGTAATTAGTTAATGATCTGGGACACCATATTGTCACCATTTATCTATACCCATTCCTTTGTTGATAAACAACCAGTAACTTGTCTTGTAGTCAAACACTGAAAACAGTGTTGGAAACACACTCCAAGAATGACAGGTATGTGAGGATGGCTATTGTTATCCATCAGTCACAGGGAGATTACCAGGCATATGTATAAAGTGTGGTTACCCTCCAGTAAACAATGATGAGACATGGATGAGGAGAAGGCTGGTGTACTCAAAGACTTTTTTGCCTCATTCTTCTATGGCAACCACTCTTCCCACATGTCTTGAGTGGATGGACAGCAGGATGGGGCCTGAGGAAGCAAAGTGCTTCCCACTGTAAAATCAGGTTCACAACCACCTGATGAACCTGAATATATCTAGGTCTGTCAGACCCCATGAGAGGCATCCGAGTCCTGCTGGAATCAGCTGATGTAATTGAAAAGTTACATTGCCATTCTCCAAAACATTTGAAAAATCATAGCAGTAAGAGGAAGTCCCAAGTGAATGCAAAAAAAAAAAAAAAAGGAAACATATTACCTATTTTTAAAAAGGGAAGAAATGGTGACCCTGAGAACTACTGACCTGTCAGCCTTACTTCTGTGATTGGGAAGATCATGGAACAAGAAGTTATTCCAAAGCACCCTCTATTCTTCTTTCAGGAAAAAGCACCTAAGTGCTGCATCCAGCACAGGAAGGGCATGGACCTGTTAGAGTAAGTCCAGAGGAAAGTCACCAAGTTGATAGAGGGATGGTGCACTTCTCCTATGAGGAAAAGCTAAAATAATTTGGATTACTCACCTTGGAAAAGAAAAGGCTTCAGAGTGACCTAAACGTAGCCTTCCAGTATCTGAAGGGAACTTTCAGGATGGGGAAAGCCTTTTTACAAGAGCATGTAGTACCAAGACAAGGGGGAATGGGTTCAAACTAAGAGAGAATAGGTTTAGATTAGATATTAGGAAAAAGATTTTACCATGAGGGTGGTGAGGCACTGGAACAGGTGGCCCAGAGAAACTGGCTCTCTCCCATCCTTGGAGGAGTTCAAGGCTACATTGAATGGAGCTCTAAGCAATCTGGTCTAGCGAAAGCTGTCCTGCCCATGGCAGAATGCTGGAACTAGATGATCTTTAAGGTCTTTTCCAGTGCAAACCAGTCTCATAGTTCCATGACCATGCCTAGGTTTCAACAGGACTTTGGCAAAGTTCCACTGCTTTGTTTAGATTCATATAAAAGGGAAACATCTTTATGCCAGGAAACAATGATGTGTAGGCTTGAATTCTAAAAAGTAATTGTCTATAATTCACATGAAATCTGGAAGCATATTCAAGCTTTTTACTTAAAGCTGCTAATTTATAAAATGGATTTTTGAAAAAAACGTTATTGTTTTCTGAATGACAACCACAGAATTTCATTTTAAAGCACAAATTATATAGAAAAATATTTAAATAAATGAAATTTGAATACTAATACCAGGGAATAAAAGCATGTTATACAGTATGAAATAACTAGGATAACTATGGGGATAACTGTAATCACATAAGCAGCAACCAGCTGGAAGCAAGATGATGTTTTGGTCATTTGAATGACCAAATTTCAGGGCCAAAACAAAGGCAAGGAAAGGAACAGAGCCAGCAGGGCTAGCAGGAATCATATGATGTCTCAGTCATGAGAATACAATGGGCAATGCACTGGTAATTAAACATGAATTCACAAAGTGCTAAGTAGGAATATTCTGATGGCCTTGATTACAAGGCTCAGCGAGTGATTTCCTCTGAAGTTAATGCAACAGTACTTCACATAAGTAAATTGTTCAGAATAGAATAGATGAACAGTAGGCATGATTTGTTTGTAAATAATATTTGTTGTTGGCAAAAAAAACCAACACAACATGTTCATTAATGGAGTTTAAGGATCAGGAATGTTTGGATAACAGAGAAAGCTGTTAGGACTTTGTTTATTTCTGTTGTTTTATAGTGCACTTCAGTCACACCATTTGTAAAATTCTAATGTTCAAGGTCCCATATATTTATGCAAAATGTATTAATTCATTAATTATTAATAAAGACAAAAGTGTGATCCTGTAATCATCAACAACAAAGTATCTTTTTTGTCTCAGAAAATTAAGATGCAGATGAGTAACTAGTCAAAATCTATTATCCTACATTTTTAATATGAGAAGTGTTACCATGGTGATTGTAATCTTGCTGTAAACCTACAAAAATGCATAAAATTTTGTTCTTGCTCTTCATGTTTGAATCATAAAACTATTCAACTGACTTAACAACAATTTTACTGTGTTTTTAACTTGGATAGGGCTACATTTTATATTAGTAAGATATCTTTATTGCTTTTAGCTTGTCAATAATTGTGATAGTCATATTTTCATAGTTTGTGTTAACAATTTTTCTTCCTTTTTCACTTAGCACTATTCTTTCTTTCTCAACAATTGTCTACTAAGATGATTTTTAAATACATCTCAGTGTATTTAAATACATCTCAGTGTTAATAAAGCTACTGGAAGTGATTTGATCTCAACCAGTTTTTGATGATGAAAACTTAAAAGGTTTAATTTCATCCTTTTTCTGCATCACTCATGAGGAGAAATAGGCATTTCTCAAAGATAAGTTCTCAAAGATAACTTTGGGTTGGATGGAAATGTTACATTTAAATCTAATGAGCTAGAACTTAGATTGCTCCTTTAGACAGATGAAATGAAACCAAACTTCAATGATTACGTGAAAAAAAATCTGTGAAGATGATTTGATTTTAAATAAAATTTTCATGCACATTTCAAATATACGCTAAAAATTCCCTTAAATTTTCTTCAATATGTAACATGCAAATAAGTTAGAATATACTGTTATAGAGCACAACCACAAAAAAATCCATGGATCTGTCTGGACAGGTATTTCTGCATGGTGGTTTTTTTGTGGATTTTTGCTCAATGGATTTTTTTCCCCACTAAGTGATGTAATCATTTAAAGTGAATGGATGATATTAATATCAAAATAAACTCTCAGAAAAAAAACTTTCCAAAGAGAGATGTTATCTAATTAATAGTTCTATTTCATTAATATTTATATTACAGATTACATAGCTTTGCTTGTTGAGGTGCATATACAAATGCTTGAGATGAGGCTATTGAGCACATTTGAAAACTCTTTTGCTTCCCTTCTGTTCCTTCTCTTGTAATTAATTGGGTTCTACACTGATTTTATTAGTTAATGTTCTTTATGTTTAATGATGCAGAGAAATAGTGATGATAGTTTGCTTTTTATACCTACTTTTCATAGGTTTGTTAGTAGCAATGTCTGAGATACAAGAGCCGTGGTCAGGAGAATGGAATATCAGGAATAATGATGGATCTACAAAAATGATTTTTATTCATTTTTTAAAAAATTCATCCACTTATTATATATGCAAGTCCAAACTCTGCAGAAAGTTATTAGAAGATTCTCAGACTATTTAACATTGGAGCTTAAATTTGAGGAGGTTAATTCAACATTAGCAAGGCTTCAATGTCCTGTGGAGCCATGAAGAAGTAAAAGTATCTATGATAAAGTTCTTTGGTGTGAAACTGCATATATAACTGGGAGTGCTCTACAAGGTTCTTAAAGGTTTGAGGTCTGGAAAGAAATTCTATTGTTTCCCCAACTGAGAGGTGCGCAGATTTTAGAATTTGGAAATTTTGAAAGAAAAGAATATGTTTGCATTTTCCATAGGAAGAACTTTAGAAAAAAACCAAGTGAGACATGGTAATTGTATGCTTTTATTTCCTGTAAAGATTACTTATTTTAAATAGAAATCCATATAATTAGCTGAGAGATAAAGAAACAATAAATTTTTTAATGCTCAATGATAGAACTTTTTTCTGAAATTAGCTACATTAGTTAGGAAGAATGAAGTTGAAAAGATTTCATACATCTAAGTCTAATATTTTTACTATTATTTTCATGAATCGGGAGAAATTTAATTTATTTTTTTATCATTATTTAACCTGAGATAGCAATGAAGTACTATGCAGCCATGCACTTCCTCCCTGTCATTGAGGAGGAGAATCAGAAACGAAAGGTAAACCTCATGGATTGAGATAAGAGCAATTTATTAACTGGAAAAAAAAAGTTACTACTAACAGGACCCTCAAGAGAAATGAGTGATGCAGAGTGCAATTGTTCACTACCCACAGAGTGATGTTCAGCCCATCCCCAACAGTGATCAGTCCTCCTTCCTGAGAACTCCCTCATTTTATGGACTGGGGATGATGCTCTGTGTTTTGGAGCTCCCCTTTGGACAGTTCAGGCCAGCTGTCCTGGCCCTGATCCTCCCAGCTTTTCCTGCTCCTCCTCACTGGCAGACACTAAGCACTATTTAACTGCAGCCAAACATTTTATCACACTGAACCCAAAACATGGCCCTGCACCAGCTGCTAAGAAGACAATGAACTTTGTCCCATCTGAAACCAGGATATTTTTATTAGTGTATACAATGTAAGTTTTGAAACCTGTTACGGTTTTATTCTAAATACTAAGTTTCTTGTTTTCTGAGGTTCTTTAAGTAGTTTATTTACCATCTAAACTGCAGTATCTGAAAAAAAATAGGCTTATATGTTTTATATGTTTTATATGTTTTATATTTATATGCTTTAAATCAATCCTCTGGTATTCCTAAAAGGAAATTCCTAAATCTGCATTGCCAATATGAATTGTCTCTCATGTTTAAATAGCAATTATCTTAATTCTAAAGTGAAGATAATGAGGTCTTGATTGTCCTGTTTATAGTTTTATAGACCTATTTATTAAATCTGTGTTGATACAAATTCTGGTTGGTATCTTCCCAAGCTCTATTTATGCTTTGAGGGTTTTGACCAATAAAGTTTAAATTTATTGTTCAATTAATCATTAGTTAAAGCAGGACATTGAAAATCATTAGCATGTCCAATGGTAAATTAATAGTTGCAATAGGCAGAATACAATCTTATTGTCATGGTTATCAAAGCTCATGCTGGGTTGGGAAATCCAGATGTTGGTCTTATTCACATGAGAACACTTACAAATGTGATTTGTTACATAAACAGGGATTGCAACGACTAAATGATTAAATGACTGTTTACTGAGTTTCACAAGAACAAAAATAAGGACTATGCATTGCCTAGGTACAAAATGTATAATTATATTGATACTCTAATAAAGATTATAAAACAAAAACATAGACTGGGGAAAAAAATTGAATATATTCCTCAGCAATTGTCTAAGTTTATACAAAAAAATGTTACAATACAGATTTGTAGGATCTTTTTTTAAGAGGACTTCCTTAGGTCACTGATATTTTTATTATTCTGTAAGGATTCAGAAAGTTAGAGACAAAATAATGTAGATGGAATAAAAGGTTATATACATTTGATAGAGAATATCTGAGACAACCTTTCTTCAAAATAATAATAGTAATTGAGAGAATTATCTATTTTTAAAGAATTTACTGCCTTGTGTGAAACTTCTTTCTTATGTAAGCAAAAAATATCATTAAAGCATGTAGATCTATTTATTCATGCATGTATCCAAACATTACTAATCAACTGTTTTATTTAGTTTCATAATAATGCATTTGAAAATATCAGTGAATAAATGAAAAACAGATTAAACCTATTAAAGAAAAGGGGTAGCAATGAATATTTTACTAAACAGAAAAAACTACTAATTCTTTTGTTACTATTAAAACAGAAGACAAAATAGAATTTGATTGCTAAATCCCAGATGAAGTCTCCCAGATGAGAGACAATTGCATAGGTTACAATGGTCCCAGAGACTGTGGTAAAAAATTGTGATTAATTCAAACTATTGTTTTCCTCTCTTTTCTCTGCATTGGATGACTAAATTCCATCTGGCAATTAAAAACATAAAAAAAGACACAATGGGTCTGGTTCTTGGAGTCAAACATAAAAAGTTGTCAAGTGGCTGTGATTGTTATGGTATTATTCAAATAACACAAACTGAGGATTGTATTCTACTAATTTTTCCCTGTAGCCTTTGCAGTACTTAAACAATCAAACACCCCAAACAGTCATCACAAACTTTAAAACACTCACACCTTAGATGTTATGTTTCCTGTTTGCTCCTGAGGCTGTTGTACCTCTAGTTAGGCTTCCTTTGGAATTATGGTATTTAGACACTCAACAGCACAATCAACAAAAACAAAAGCAGAAACTCATGAGGAAACACAGGACGAGAAAGTCTGGGATGTAATATACACATTGAGCACTCTGCATGAGACTTTAGAATGACTGATGCACCAGGAACTGCAGTGCTCAGCTACAGTCTGCAGAGACTTGGAAAGTTGTCTCTTCTTGGCTTCTCATTCTTCTTCTGTCTAGAAAGAGAAAACTGCACAAATAACTGAAGAATAAGAAGAGATCCTAAAGATCCCAAACCTCTGAAGTAAGGAACGTTAAGATTTCAGGAGTGCAGTTTGCATCTTTGTCCCAAGCAGTGTTGGACTTTATAATATATTTATCATCTCAATATGTTTCTGTAATATAATGACTCCCATCAGATTCTGATATGGTAAGTATTTATATAAAGCAGAAAGGACAGTTTAATTTATCTGTCATTCCACGTACTAACAAAAATGTTTCTATGTCATGCATAGTTGTACATAATGTAATCTAATTAAAATCTGCAGTTTTGCCAGCACCTTGAGCATATTCCTAATCTGCAGAAAATGCCACTTGGTCTTCTGGCAAAATAAATCATTCAGAGACAATATTACAAATGGTAAGACAATTATAAAACATGATCTCTGAGAAACAATCAGTTTTGTTTAGATGAAATGACTAGGAAGAAGACAATAATAGCTTTGCAATAAATCCAATGTCTTCATAAAGCCAAGAGTGAAAACTAGCTCTTGTGTGCTGTGTGTGCTTCATTGAAGTAGGGTTAACTTGAGAGACATGACTTCTCTATATTCAGAAGTCTGAATCTAGTGAATTCTGGCATTACTGGGCAACCAAAACATGATTTTAACTCCTTCACTATGCCTATATCTGTTACTTAACACAAGAAATGGTTCAAAATTACCATGAGACATAATGACATCAGTAAAATGTTAGGGAACATGATAGACATTAACAAAAATACACCCTACCCAGATTTAATCCTTCTCAAAGTAACTTGGATGACCATCAAACATAAAAATTGCAAACAATTTGGAAATAAGTAAATAGGCTAGGTTCCTCTTACAAAGAAAAAGTAGATAGCTACTATGAAGAGTGGACAATATATTTGTCAACTTAAGTAAAAATTTGTACTTGCAGCAGATACCAATCTACGTATCTGTATTATCTATATCTGTATCTATATCTATATCTATATCTATCTGTATCTACCTATATTATCTGTATTACCTATGTTTAGATCTATATCTACCTATAGTATGCATATCTATGTATAGATATGCATAATATATACATTTCAAGATAATTTTAAAAGTTTTGAAAATAATTTTGAAAAGCATTTGTGATTAAAATGTAAAAATAAGGTAAAAAGAGTTTAAACTCATTCCAGTAGAGAACTTGTGTTCATTTCAGGATTTACATCCTTTTCCTTTTAAACTCTATCTCTCACTGCCTCTCAGCTTAAGTTTGATGAGTAAGATTTTACTTCTAGCAGATTTAGTAATGTACTTTGAAGTAAAATATAAATTTAGACACAGGAGTTTTTTTGTGTTTTTTTTTTCTTTTTTTGTTGTTGTTGTTGTTGTTGTGTTGTTGTTTCTTCTTTTTTTCCACAATAATATTAAATGCTGTATTAACACAGTTTTCTTCTAGTTTTTATTTTGACTGTCTGGTTCTTCCCTATTTTATTGTGTGATTACAGTTTTAAGAGGATCTTTATTTCTTAAAATTCTAACTGAAATGTGCTACTTTGAGATCTAAATTTCTCTAGATTCTATTGCTTCCCACCTGAGATCTAGGGAGGCATTCTGTGATGCTCATATAATGAAGAGTTTTATCACTGTGCTGTTTTCTCATTACCACTGTTGTTGGCACTTCTAGGTGAAAATAAATTTGATGGTAACAATACAAATACATGTAAGTCCAGTTCTGCCTGATTCACAAGGTTTCATCCTGGGCCTCAAGTATCGTTCTGTGTCTACCCTACTACAACAGTTTTTATTTAGGAATCATCAACAGTTCAGTATACACATTTTTCTTTTCATTACTATAAACTAAAGTTTAACTAAAACAATTTTAGCCAATACTTACTTGTCTGCTGGACAAATGCTATCACAGCTATCAAAGTCAGGTCAGACCAATAAAAAGTCAATGGCCTTTTGCTATTATTGAGAGAAATAATATTTCCTATGCTGTATGATGCCAGAACAGGAGATTAAATTGGAAAAAGTTTTCATGCTACACTCCTTGTTATTCGCAGTTTTTCAAATTACTCAAATATACTTTTTATATGCATAAATTGGGTGAAGATGGAGAAAAATATGTTATTAAATTTGGACTTGGGAGCCTTCAACAACAAAAAGGAGAGTGAAAAATGAAAGAATATTATCAAGAAAGATCTATTATTTTTTTTAAAGACAAACACTATAATCAAATTAGAAATGAATGACTAAGCCTTGGCATAAAATTGATGCTGTATTGTTTCTAGGAAGCAGGAATTGCCATATTTTGAATTATCTATAATCCCTGGTTTTGTCCTTTAATATTATGTATACTTCCAAAAGCCTTAATATTTCTCTTATTTTTAAATTTCTTTTACATTTTTCTATTATTATTAATGAAAACCGAAGTCTTATACAATACACTTATGTTGTTTACAAAATATATGTTTCATTTTTCTCTCTCTTAAATATTCAGGTATATCTGTAGAGAATGCATGTAAGCATAACACTAAGAGCATGTAATATGAAAGTAAGTCTTTTCAGTATTGTAGTTATTTTTTAGACAAAAGCAGTATTTGTGAATTTGTGCTGGGAACAAAATGTAATTTATATGCATTTTGACATTCAATTTTCCATCTGAAAACCAGTCAATAGGTACTTTAAGTTTCTGATTTTTTTTATGATGCCACATAATATCAATGAGTGTGGTGTTTCTCCTTGCACATCAATCACTTTGGAAATGCATAAGCATATATTTCTATATGGGCTACAGTTTTGTTAGTTATCATTAAACAATTTCAATTACAGAATTTAACATATGAGGGAAGAGAACATCAACATCGTTGCAGGTAGTGGTGGCCTTAAGAACATTAACAAAGGATCAACATTAATAATGTTTCTTCCTTACCCCAAGACAAAATAAACATATTTGGTTTATTTATTGAATGTTCAGTGTCTGAGGTAGCTTTCATATTAAGGAAAAGAGAAAGGGCACAGAAGAATTATTAAGTTTAAAAGCCGCTTCATCAAATGCACAATCAATAATTTTCCCAGTGAGAGCCTATCATAAAAGCAAAACAGGGAAAAAAAATCACAGATTCCATTTCCATGTCTTAGTTTCTTCCCAGAGCAAGGGTGCTCTCTATATCCCTTCCAAATTCCTTATTTTTCCCCTTTTTTAAAATATAATCAATGTGTTAGGAAGAAAGAGATGGAAGAGAATTATAATCACAAAGTAAAAATTAAATCATACTATGTCACAATGTGATGTCATATTAGCATAATTATACTATTGCTCTGCACATACTATTATAATTTCAAGGCTATGTTAAAGTATCAATCCCAAAGAATAAATCTTAAAACAAGCTTTGAACCTATTTATTGAAGCAAATGTATATCCTAGTTCATGAGGTTAACATCAGATATTTTTGCTCCTAACTTGAAAACAGGTATAAGATACAATGCTATTCTTACCCTTATTCAGCTTTCACAGAATGGGAGATTTTTTTGACCTGATTCTAGTAAGATTAGATAAGGTTCAGTCTGTGATAGAAAAGAGAAAAAAAATGCTGTACTACATTTTAATTAAATTTGAAAGGTTTAGTTATATTGAATCTGGTTTAGTAGGGAGAAATATTTCTTAAACCTTTAGAAAATTTCAGAAAACGATTGGATTTATTTTATTAATTTTATTTGTCTACTTTTCTGTCTTACAGGAACAGATAGTACAGACACAGATATGTCCCACATGTTTAATTTTCTATATTTTATCCTCTTTAAATGTAGCTACAACACAAGCTGTTCTATAGCACCACAATGTTAAAATCACAATAATTTACTTGGAACAAGTTGCTGAAGATAATTATTTTGCTGAAGTTCATAAAGAAAGAAGTAAGCGAGTTACACATTGCTACATGTTTGTGAATTATTTAATTTTTGTACCTGAATTTTCAATGGTGACCTTTTTGAGATATGGAATAGAATTTCTGCTTACAAGAACTGTCAGACTAATGGCAATAGAAGCACATATTATGTGGCAGCAGTGTCAAATCCTTGACTCCTCTGTTCTAAGGAACCTCACCTCTACTAGAGATTGCTCAGTGAAGTGAGATCATTTTATGTTCATAACCATTCCTGTTTAGGGTTTTTTATATTTTTTTATTTTATTTTTTCCAGCCTGCTGATCATTGTTCTAAATCATCTCTCCTGTGAAAATATTAATGCTACATATTAGGAGGGCAGTGGATCAAAACTGCCCATTGAGGACCTATGATCCTCCCATAAAATGATAAAAAGCACCATGAAAGTTAATGCTGGAATTGTATGTGAGCTGATAGCATGCATAATGAAAAAACTCATAGCTAACACTTCTATCCAAACTGTTTAATATGATTCTTATTAAAACAGACACTACAGAATTACACTAAGAATTTCATAATATATCTTAGTGCCAAATTTAAGATGATACTGTTAGATTCTAACAGAGAAAACATAGAAATTAGAAATGAAGAAATTTTCATGGTATTTTCCTAAAATGTTTCTCTTTTATTATGCAAATGTGGGCAGGCATAAAGAACTCCAGAATTTCATTGAGTCATATGGCAAATGATATCAAGAAAAGATTATAAAATTTACAATGCTTTGAAGACTTAGAATTTTTGCTTTATCCAACAGCTAGTAGATTGTCAGTATTCCAAACCAAAGTTTTACTATTCTGCTAGTGCCAGAAAAGGAGCAGGAATGGTTTAGGTTATGAAACCAGACAGAGGAGAGAAACCTAAATGAAGAGGTCAAATACACGATTAAATCAATATACACCTGGGCAAACACAAAACTCTTCTCCCTACCCTCTCCCCTTTCTAGTAAACATCCATCATTTGAGGGAAGAAAAAATAAATAAAAGAGGTAGGGCATTGTAGACCACCAACTGGTTCAGGTGAGCTAAAAAACCCAGTAAAATATTCCTGAGTTAGGGTTTAAAGAATAAGTAAAGAGCATAGAAAAGTGTAAAGGTGGTGCAGTAGAACTGCACATAGAAGTTTGTATGGAATTTGAAAAATGTCTGTGTAAAGAAGTGTATACAGTTTGATCCACACCATTTAAAAAAAAAAAAAAAGAAAAAATCACTAATATTACAGGTTGTTTCATTAGGGAAAGAATATTGAAGGCAAAGTTTGCCCTGGACATGGAGAGCAGAAGAAAATTGATTTAATAATGTAGTAATAACTAGTAAGCAAAAAAGCTTAGATGTGTGGAGATGGTTCATATGGGATTGATGTGTGAAAAGTCTAGGAGGGATAGAAACACTTCTGCTTCAGTGCATGCACCAGTCATTAAGTACTTGGAGGAAGACAGTTCTTCTATGAACAGATTATTTTATGTTTTTTTATAAGGACTGAAAAATGGCAGATATCAAAAATAAAGGAAGGCTGGACAAAACTGATCTGACATTATGGAACCCTATTTAATCTTTTGATAGACAATGTTGATAAAATTGAAAGCACTTTTTGATAAATAAATTATTGGAGAAATATTATTAATTTTAAAAAAATATATTTTTCTTCTTCTATTTCACCCTAGGGGGATGATTTAACACAGTAGTAGCAACTTGGGTAAATACATTTATTTAATGATAAAAAAGAGACTGTGCAAGAATCAGAATAATTATTTTCTCGAATAGCTCTGATATTCTCTGATATTCTATTACCTGACTATTCTAGTCAGGTAACGATATAGAAAATTATGTTCAACTAACTCTTTTCCAGGTCACTGGTGTTAGAACTCAACAGAAGAAAACACTGGTGTTTTCAACAGAAGAAAAAATCCCTAGAATAGACACAGAATATAAGCAATGGGCCTCTTTTCCTCAGGAAACTGATCTGCAACATTGAAAAAGCAGCTATTAAGGAGAAAGATGTAGATGTAAAACAGAGGAACATGTCTTTGAAAACATCTACACTCAGTAACCCACTTCCTGCTCTCATTTGTTAGTAAAATATCCAGGACCTCAGCCTAGTTTAATCCATGAGATTTGAACTCCCCACTGGTATTAAAAAATTCTGATATTTATAGTCAATCTACAGCAAGTTTCATTCTAACCCACATAATCTGCAGCAAAACAAATAAACAAACAAAAATATAATAAAAACCATCAACCAGATATTTCAATCAAACAATGTGTCCAGTGTGCATCACAGGTTTGCTTTAATATCAGACATGTGTTCAACTATTAAATAAAAAGGTACATAATATGATGGAAGTTTTGTAATGTTGGCAGTACTGAGTTTCTGTTGAGGCAGCTATGGCTTTTTTCCCCTATCAAGCAATCTCCAAAGCATAAGTTCTACTTAAATGAAAACTATAGCAAACTTTCTTGGTTAATGAGATTCCATGTTAATCCCCCATGCTGCAAATCAATTATTTAAAGCCTTTCACAGCTAATGAATCATATAGTACTTTCTGATTAATGCCAACAAGCTAGTTGTAATGCAGCGAAGCAAACACTCTTAACCACCCTGTTTTAAGACTACTTCTCTGTGGCTAAAGAAGAAATGACATAAAATATTCTAAAATAAAGTATTTTTGCATAAGAACTCAAACTGCAGCAGAGACCATTACTATACTATTGTCATGCTTACTAGTTAAAGACTAAGAGCCATTATATGTTAATTGCAAATTCTGCAATGCAATAGTCAACTATCAATGCTTAGCATTTTTCAGAAAAACATTTTCTACAGAAACATCTATTATACTGACTGCTTCTCACTAGATGTTGATGAAATTAAGTACTGGTACTATAGTAGAAAGATTAAGTGTTCTGGATATTTTATTAATTTAAGTAATATAAGTATGTTGTTTCTCAGCTTATCTGTGATGCATTGTGATTGATATTTTGCAATGGCATTGAGTGAGATTTTCTCAATAAATGCATGTAACAATGGTATGTTATTGAGGAAAGAAGTTTGGGAAAATAAGGAAAAAAGATAATATGGTAAATTACTAGCATCCAGGAAAAAAAAAAAAGTGATAAAATTTGTCATTTCAAAGAAAAGCATTTAGCTACTGTTCTGGTTTTAGCTAGGGAAGAGGTACATTTCTTCCCTGTGGTTTTTATGGGACTATGTTGTGGGTTTGAGACCAGAACCGTGTTAATAACATAGAGTGCAGACCCCTTTGTGGGATACCTGGTACACCTGTAATCAATTGCCCTAGGGGTGGTAACAGAGCCCCAACAATTGCTATGGACTGATACAGAGGACACGGGACCAGGATGAAGGTCCTGAACACCTGCAATATATTGATGACATTTTTATGGGGGTTTCATGCTTTATCCTGAGCCAGTAATCAAGCACAACACAGCTGTTTGCTGGCTTCCCCACCAAAAAGATTGAGGAGAAAATTGGAAGGGTAAAAGCTAGGGAACTCATGGATTGAGAGAAAGACAATTTAATAGGGACATCAAACAAAGAAACCAAGGAATCAGTTCATTGCTTCCCATGGGTAGATGTTCAACTACCCCCAGGAAAACAGGGCCCCATCACACACAATGGTTACTTGAGAAGACCAATGCCATCACTCCAAATGTCCCTCTCTTTCTCCTTCATCCCCCCTTTATACACTGAGGATGATGTCTCATGGTCTGGAATATCCCTTGGGTCAGTTTGGGTCACCGGTCCTGGCTGTGTCTCCTCCCAACCTCCCATGCACACCCAACTTCCTTGCCAGCCCAAGTGCAGACAGCAGAAAAAGGCCTTGGCTCTCTGTAAGCCCTGTTCAGCAAGAACAAAATTATCACTACATTATCAACCCTATGTTCAGAACAAATACAAAACACAGCCCCATACCAGTCACTGTGAAGAAAATTACTCCAGTCAAAACCAGAACATGGGGTAATGCAGATGCGTATGGGAAAAGAACAACTCAGATTTTTCTGGAAGCTAGTTTTGCCATAAAACAATTTAAAGTCAGAGGCCTTGGATTCTAGAAGATCCCACTGTGACCTCTTCAGGGACCTACACAGGAGGAGAGCAGGGGAACACCCTAGAGGTGAGGTGTCCAGGACAGCTGGTCAGTACTTCAGGACCACTTTCTCCTGGCTCAAGTGTACAGACATGCTTGAGCAGGAAGGTTAAATTAGATGACTTCCACTAATCCCCTCCAATCTTGCCCAATCTGTGATTCTGTCACCTTAGAGAGATCAGCTTTTATGAATAAAGCAAGATGGGCATAATTACATTGTAATGGTTGTAATCAATATAACAGCTATATCTCTACTAACTTACAAAAAGGAAACACAACATTACCAAGAACTTGACAGTTCTGGGGTGTCCACTGTAAAAGGGGAGTCGAGTTGGAGAGGATTCTTTCTCATAGATTTCTCAGACAGATAAAGCACAAACGCAGCAATACTTTTTATTTGAGAACCGTTTATTGAAAAGGAAGATAAGTATTCCTATCAAGGGCGGATAGAAAAGGGAGTAAAGAAGGGAAAAGAGAGAGACAAACAGAACGTCAGGACCCCGCGGTACCTCAGGCGCGCTGTCCGCGGCAGCTCGGCGGGGGGAGCGTGCGCGCCGCGAGCTGCGCGGAGTCTGCGCGGCCCCAGGGCGCGCCGGGCGCCATTTCCGAGCAGCAGCGGCTGCGTGTCCCTCCTGCCGGCCCAGAACAGAACAGGCCGCCCTGGCCATGGGCGCGATGTCTGAGCAGCAGCGGCTGCATTTCCCTCCTGCCGGCCCAGAACAGAACAGGCCGCCCGGGCCACGGGCGCGATGTCCGAGCAGCAGCGGCTGCATTTCCCTCCTGCCGGCCCAGAACAGAACAGGCCGCCCGGGCCATGGGCGTGATGTCCGAGCAGCAGCGGCTGCATTTCCCTCCTGCCGGCCCAGAACAGGCTGCCGTGGCAGCTGCCCCGGGGGAGTGGCGAGCAGGGCAGGACAGGGCCTGACAGGGACGGCAGCCAGGGAAGAAGCAGGACCGCAGGGAGAAAAAGGCCAGGGGGAAGGAGGGGACCAAGCTGAGCCTCCAAGCGCGCCCCCGCTCCCTCCAAGGAGGCCAAACAAAATGACCCCGGCCTGTGGCAGTGCATTCACTGTTTTTTTGTGCTAAAGCTCCTCCCACAGCCCGGTTCCCTGGGCATCTTGCCCCGGGCGCAGGGGATCTGCCCCGCCGGCAGGGGGGTCGCTGGCAGCCCGGCCGCGGCCGCTCTCTCTGCCCCGCTCGGCTGCCAGGCGGAGCCCGCCGGGGACAGCGCTCCCAGCACGGGCACAGCCCCTGCAGCCATCCTGCACCGCATGGGCTACACGTGCTGCGGCATAAAGAAAAATCAGATTGGTCCCCCATCATAAGGGTATGTTAACAAAAGTTCATAGTATCTGAATGACCAACCGTTGATTTGATTTCAATCTTGACGTATTGACTTTTTTTTTTTTTCATTTTATTTTCAGGGAATGTGTTTTGCAAAGAAAGAAATGATATAATAAATGATAGCAGTTCCTGAAAGTCACATGGAAAAGAAGTTTCATGTACCCCTTCAAATCACTGAAACATGATATTGCACATAATAGTCTAAGAAAAATAGTCATAGAGGAAAACAAAAACAAAACAAAAAAACCCCAAACAAATCCCAAAAAACCTCAACAGCAACCACCAAAAAACCAGAATAAAAGGGAAACAGGATAAATACTAGAGCTTTGTGTAATGTTGGACGCTTGGAGTTACCAGTCTGTGAGTTTTGTCTTTAATTGATTTTGGAGAAATAAAAACAAATCAAGGTATTAGACATACATAGATCGCAGTATAGCCAGCAATAATGATTTATTCATGATGAATACTCAGCTGAGGTAAAGTATGAAGAATAGGAAACTATGAAAATAAAATATTGATTACAGGGCATTTTTATTTTCCTAAAAAATATTTTTGTATTTTTACATGATTAGAGAACATCTTCATTTTTTAATATGAGATATTTTTGTATTTTAAAACAAACAGATGCAAATACATACAGAAATTGAATATCTTTTAGTGATAATAATGGGGAATCTTGTACTTAATTAAAAAATATTTAAGAGATTTTGGCTGAATTTTGTGCAACTTTATCTTTGTTCAAAGAAGGACCTAAAAGAGAGTATAGTAAATGAAAACTCTTCCCAAAATATATCTTAGGCAGATAGCTAAGAAATAGTCAATGAATTCCTTAGAAAGGATCTCCCAGATACCTGAGCTCAGTTCTAGATGTGCACTAATTCATTATTTCCTGTGACTATTCAGGAGTAAGGCAAGCAAGATCATTATGCTTTTAGCAAATTTGTAATTGTTTTGTGCATGCATGTCAGTAGTAGGTATTTGAACCTTATTGCTTTTTTCCTTAGTAAAGGACAAATAAAACCAGTAGTGATTCCTTCATCTTTTGCAGAGTTGACAATGTTTAGCAAATGTCAAAGAAGACTTGGGTAAACTTAATCACCACAGCACAAAGGAATTAATCTCCCATGATAGTTTAATCTCTTATGATGTTAAGATCTGTAGGACATTCAGTCTGGGGCTACTTCTGTCTCTGGAGCCAGCAACTGCGTAACTGTGGGATGAGAAGAATGGTAAGCAAGGTGGAGGAGCACCAGTCTGGTGTCTAGTACTACTCCCATATGGAAGTTAACAGCTTGGCTGTGATATCTGCACCAAAGGATTATTTTTGTCTTTCAACAAATTGTTCTGGAGATTCAAAAAGAGAAACAGTGCAGGAAAATACAGAAAAGATAGTCTGTAAGAGGTCTGCACATTAGCTGTGTCACTCCTGAGAAAAACACAGTATTACCTCCTAAATAGCCCAAAGACTGCAACAGGGAAAAAAAAATAAAAAGTACAAATAAAATATTACGAAAAACATTAAGCATTTTAATGAAAAAAATTGAAAATATTAAAAGCACGTTTTTCAGTGATACTTGTCCTCACATTATTTTACTAGTATTTTAAAGTTTTCTCTCTAGTTATAACAGTCTTTGAAAAAAAAAGACTAAATCTAATTGCTTTTTTGAAAGATATCTCTCTTTTTTGCATAGTCAGAAAAATATTGTAAATCAATTATTTAAATATTATCAAAATAATAATAATGGCAGGGGGCCTTTTGGGTGCTATTCACAAAGGGACTTAAAATGAACTGAGATATTCAGTTTGCTAAAATTTACGAGTTAATGTAAAAAAGAATTCCTTCCATCCCCTTTAAAATCACTTACTGTGCATTTGACCTTCTGAAGAAATCTATTATTACAGAACCAACATTAGTGTGAGGATAATGATTACTATTGCAGTTAGTGTAGCTCAGCAAGATAGCAAATAATTAAAACTTCACTAGTGGGTAAAATAAAATGAGCTTGATTCCTTCTATGACCACACAGGAAACAAGGTGTTTTCTCTTCTGCAGTGAATATGGTATGCATAAAACCATACCATAACACAACCTTTTAGAGGATTCTGACTTTTTTACCCTGACAAATTTTTTATAGCTCCAAAGATCCTAGCATTTTTAAAAACGAGTTATTCCTATGAGAGTGAATATTCTAAAGTATTTCTAGATGGTGATGGTGTGGGAGGCTTGACATTTTGAAGTTTCTACTGACCAGGCAGTAATTTTCAAAAAACTTGTTAAAAGAATTTAAACTACTAGATTGAAGGACTGAGAAGGAATCCACCAAAAAAGTTACTGAAATGTAAGCTTAAATGGGGTGAACATAGAGCTAGAAACTCCTTAAGACCTGTTTTCCTCTAGGATTTAATACTGACTTGCCATATTGTATAAAAAATGTGATAGGTCTGTTGTAAGGAACAGCTCCTACAGGGTGACTTTTCTGGAACTGTCAAGATCTGTGTTTTGATGAATATAACTGGGACAGTTTCTTAACATCATGTGAAGGTTTAACATGATCCTTGTGCTTTACTTCCTCTATTTATTTATTAAATTTATCTGACTGGCGGAAGAGACAGATCATAAAACAAGTCAAAAAATCAAAATAAAGTCATGTGACTACTTTGTGTGAATGATAAATTATTTCCATGCAATTCAAATGTTCTTGCTGCTATTTTTGCTCAACACTCACTTATTATGAGCATTCAGATGAAGATGTGAAATAAATTAAAACTATTACTTTTTTATATGGAATCATGTGTACCTCTGTGTGTGGGGGCCATAAAGGAGAGGAAGGCTTAAACAGTGTAATTGTTTGTACATCCTTGGGATGCTTTTTAGTAATTAAGTACTGCACTCATACTAACAGATGTGCTTATGAAAATTCTCATTACCTCTAGAAGGTATTGTTATTCTCTTTTTATAAGTATGAAAGTGAAGCCAATTAACCTATTTTTGCTCTAAAAAGTCTTGAAATGTTTATTGAGGATTGCCCTGAAATAAAAATATTGCCTAGCAGCTTTTAAGAAAATTGGCTTATGGTGAAAGCTGCTCAGCAATGAGTTATTACAAATTTGGCTTTGCTGCTGAGATCTGGATTCTTCCTTTCTTTCTTCATAGCATCAGAGTGTGTATTTCCAAGATAAGTACAGCCTTGCTTGATCACATATGTGGTGTGATTTCAGAAACCTATGTCAACTTGATTAATTCTCTAAATTGATCATATTCTGAAGAACTAGTGATTCCATTTTGATTTTTTTTCGGTAAAAATTAGAATATACTCAAGTTCAAATTAAAAGGGACATTTGCAATGCAGTAAAGCTTAGCATACATCTAAAAGTGCAGTCAGGCAGCATTACTTCACAAAGATAAAATACATTAGGGCATATGCACTGTGACTGAATGATTGAGACACTTTAGAGAAACACAGATCTGTTAGGATTTGCAGACATAAAATGAGGCCATAAATAAAACCTCTGAAGAAATATTTGCTGTTAATAAAAGCTAAAATCAATAGCACAGAGTTAGTAGTTAGAGGGTGTATGTTAATGTCTGTAGTTCTATCTGTGTCACTTACCCTGCAACCACAAGAGCTATTGAACTGTAAAATGTATGGATTGAAATTTCTTTTGAGGACAGCATTAGAATTATAGAGTCCCAAGTACAACTACTGTAAATCCATGTGCACCTTATCAAAAAGAAAAAAAAATATCGAGGGAACTATTACATGTTTATTTGTTGTTTTTATAGAATTATACAAGTTTTCATTTTCATGATTGAATTTATCTTTTAAAATTCACCTCTGCAAAAGAATGGTATGGAAAGTTTAGAATCATTTAACTCCCCTGCACAATATCTCTTTTGTGAACTGATCTGTAAATGCTCCATTGCACTCTGCATATTGTAATAGGGTAGGCAGATTCAGGCATCCTATATCCTTACATAGTAATGAGAAGACTGGTTTTACCAGTACATTCTAAGATTAGATTTCACAATTAAAAATACCTACCATCTATATCTGCAAGAGAGTTTAGAGGAAACCAAGAAGGAAGAGAGGCTTTCCTTTTATAATCAGTGCAGAAATCCAGATCTACTGAAACAATGAGTGGAATTACATGTTCTTAGGTAAGTATGTAGGTTTGTCTCTTAAAATTAATTGGATTCAACTATTCAAGTCAGAGTATATCTGAGCACGAGTATATTAAGTATGGAAAATGAAATTCATTATGTTAATGTATCAATGGTATGTTCACCCTGCTCAGTGCTGTTCCATGCCAGTTATGCTGATGTAAGTAGCAGTATTTCCATGTTTTTACAATATTCTCTTTGTCTAACACACTGCTTTCCCACTCATATGCTTGCTTGCTTCTCTTGAGACAGGCAGGATACCTTTCTGCAGCCTCACTTTGCACCATGAAGACTTAACAAAAAAAAGACCTTTTAGTATGGTGTAAGCCAGCAGTGTTGATCACAGGATAGTTTCTTTTGGTAAAGGATTTTTGTTTTGCTCCATAAAACAGACTCTATTCTGCAAATCAACTGCCAAATATGGATGACCAAATATATACCAGAGAGACATCTCCTCACTGACAGCTTCATTAATTTCAATCGAGTTACTCTGAGAGATTAATTTGACTCATTAAATCAAAACTAAGTTCTCACTAAAATTAGTTGTAGCCCTCCTGCTTATCTAAGAAGCCTTAAATATCTAAACTATTATTAGATCAGATAAATTAATTAATATGCTTGAAAAAGTGTCAGTCAAAACATGAAGAATATTCTGTATTTCCACCTTTCTGGCTGATTGCAATAGCTCCAGCTGAGCATGATTATCTCTAGATTAAAAAAGCAACAGCTAAATGTAATGACAGAATTATAGAATCACTTAGGTTGGAAAAGACCTTCAAGATCATCAAATCCTGCTGTACATTTACAAACAATGAATATTAAGGACTCTGTGAGAAGACGATGCAATGGAATATTTTTCCTCAGTATTTTGTAGAGTGGCACAAGCCTGTGTATTGCTATTTTATGATACAAAACTATTTTTCTTTGTGTTGTAATGGAGGGCAAAAGCATCTAATGGAATTTAAAAGAGAGATTTAACAAGAGACTGAGATTACATATTATTGTTCTTATTATTATTACATCATTTCTTTATTAAAGTACTCTAAAGAGCAGTAGAAGTAGAAGTAAAAATTATATCCATGAGACCAGTCAAGTTAATATGTGAGTAATTTGTGTGGACAATCTGGATGAGGAACTGGGCAGAGAGCGATGCTATAGAGTTCACACGTACTCCAAGTTTGTGCTGGCACTTAGATGCACATTCTTTAAAGCCAACTTAAGACAACTTTTCCTGAGTATAAGTACCCATATGGATATGTGTTTATTAGCATCTACATAAAAACATATATGCAGATGTCTTCTTTACAAATTGGTTTTTAAAGAAAGGCAGTATCTTCTCTAAGCTTTTTGTATCACAGTGGTTCTGCCCTTCTATTGATTGCAACAAAATTTGGCCAGGACACGTTTGGTTGAGTTGATCCTGAAATCTAAAGCAAGCTGAGGTATTTTCATTAAAATCCATCTATGAAATGCAAACTTCTCCATTCAATTTAAACTGGACTTTTAATCCTTTAGGTACTGAGCAATCTTATTACTTGCTGCAAGTCTTAGTGCGTGGATGTTAGGGAGCATGATGGATATTTATTTGACAGTCATATTTTATTCATGACACATAACAGAATGTATGTGGCTAATGGGCAGGAAATAATCACTCTTTTGCTGAATGCATGCATTTAGGTGTTTTATGAAGCTGCTCGAAATCAGATAATTCCCAGAAGAAATCTGCTAGTTCTGCTGGTGAAATACATTACCTAGTTTCAGTGGATAATTCAAACTTTTTTGCCCATTACTAGCTATGATACTAAAAACTTTGTAAGAAATTATAATCTGATAATCTGCTTCTCTGAGTTACCTGGCAAAAAAATTAAAAAGGTTGTATAGTTGGTTAAATAAACAACTCATGAGCTTTCAGAAAAGCTTCTTCTGTACTCACAAAAATTATGAATATAAATTGAGACCAAGCGCTTAACAGTGGATCAAACAATGTGTGAAATTAATAAAACTGTTCATATTACATATTGTTTAATAAATTAGCAGTTGAATAGAGGAAAATATTCATAAACCACCAGTAAATCATTAGACAACTTTCTTTTTGTGGTCATAAGTGTAACTGTATTTGACTGAGTTAGAGAAAATCAACAGAAAACATCTTTAATTCAGTTTTACAACAAAAGTTATTGAAATTTCATAAAACACATTTTCTAGATGTCTGGTTAATATTACTATTCTCCTATTCTAATAATGAAATGAGACTGGTTTAATTATTTTGTTAAATTGATTTAAATTTTAATTAATTGCAAAGTAATCATTGCCTTTATTGTATTTTGTTATTTCAAAAGGTAAACTGAAATACATGTCTTCTGTTTTATCTACTTATATTTTCTTAATCATATTTCTTCAAATGAAGAGCCCTCTGAAAACTAGATATGTCATCAAGAACTTTAAATAAAGTGATTGATCTTTAGCTCTCTAAAACAAGACTGTTTTAACACTCGGGGGAAAAAAAAGCAGATACTTTAAATAAATGATACTCACACAAAAGTACACACATAAACAAACAAATGCTTAAGGATTACAAAGGGTACTTTTCAGTAATTACACACTCAAAACTATTTACTCGTCTCCTCTTAAGCATTGGGTAATTGGTTTTGAGGAAGGTGAAAACATAGATTCTGGTAACACCTAGATTAAGAAAAGTCATATTAGAATATAAAACTTCCTTAAAAAGCTTATTCTAAAAGATTGAAAATGACCTCGCTGTAAAAGAAATGCCGGTGAAGCCCATGCAGCCTGACTCTGCAAGGCATAACTTAGAGAGCAAAGCAAAGCAAGGAACACCTTTCTGCTGCTGAAGCAAAAGTAAGGAAGGATAAAGAATTTTGAAGTAAAAAATTACACCCAAATGGATTTCTTGAATTAAGAAAATAAAGACTGGAAGAATACGAGTGCATTTTACATAAGCAATTGTTAGAGATAAATAATCTTACAATCTAAAAAGAGTTACTTGTTTACATATAAATAAATTATTACTATGTATAAATGTTATCTTCAGTTAAGGCCATGAAATTGTGGGCCATGCATACTTGATGATCTTTGATTATCAGGCATCTCCCAAACTGATACATTAAAAACTTTTTTCACTTTTTTTTTAAAATCTAAAATTGATCCAGGTAGATAGGGATATATGAAAATGAAATAAACAAACTCTGAGTAGTTTCAAATTATATTTTTAGGCACTTTTCCAGGTTTTCTGTAATATTATAAAAAGAAACTTCCAAATAAAGGTCAATCCCTACTTCTTTTTTTTTATTATTATTTGTTTTACAAATTACAGCTGTAATTTTTCAATTAAACATTGTAATCAAAAGTTTTCTATGAGTTTTTACTGAAGATGTGCAGGATCTTTGAATATTATGGACAAAGTTGGAAACTCATCACTGCACGACTAAGACAGTATCAAAAGCCTTTTTCAAAAATGCGAAACTAAGGGAAAAAATTGTGTCTGGAATATTCTTAGTAGTCTTAAATAATATTAAAAAGAAACAGTTGTTATTTGCAACATAGTATTCAGGCAAGCTCAAAGTTACCTTCAATTTGGATTTTGTTATTTTTTGGAAGTTCTTTTTATAGTGTGGAAATTTCTGGTAACTTGAAATAATAAAAAATGAAAATAAAAAAACTCTAATAAAAATAAACTTCTCAACATATTTTAATTTTTTTTTCTTGGAATTTATTGTTAAAAAGGGAAAATAGAAATTCATTTTTAGAAGTAACTTTTCATGTAAAACAACCCCACATTTTGAAGGAAAATTCCAACCTATTCTTTAGAGTTCTCAGAATGATATTGGAAGAGGATTGCTTTTGTTGCTATGTATTCTACTTTATTACAAGCTTAATGCTATAGAGACCAAGAATTTAATGAACATATGATCATATTTCCTTGATTTTAATGACATTTGCTACTAGTTCAGTTTTATACTTTTCAATTTGCTTTTTTTTCTGTCTGCTATGGTCTTGTCTTTTCTGTCCAAAAATAAGGAAGACATAATTGGACTTTGCTTCTCCATTCACTGAGAATGCACAGATTCTAGTGGATTATACTGTGTCTCCCAATATGTTTTCATCTTTTCCAGGATCTTACCTGCTGGCCTCAGCAATAAGAAATAACACACCAATTAAACAGGACTAGAGTAGGGGAAGAGGGAGTATATCATTAAGCAGTTGTCAACTAGGGTTTGAATGAATAAGATAAAAAGAGATAAAGAAATTCAACTCCATATTCCAGGAGGTTCCAGTTATATGCTCCTAGACTCTTGCATCTAAAGAAGGAAGAGGACTTTACAAAACTTGTTTTATTAAAAAGACCAATGTGTTAATCCTCCAAAGTTTGAGGTTTGAGTGCAGTTCAAAAACATTTACTGAGCCTACAAAGAGTGGAATGCAAATTTCACAAAATATTTCTTTTACGTTTCTTGCTTGTTTTTGATGTTTCTCATGTCCAAGTTCATCTGAGAACCAGAAGAGTGAATATACATATTTTGTCTTTCTGAGTAGTATGAACACCACTGACCTTTCTGTGTGTGAAGATTTCTCAGAAGTGTAGATGGCAAATGATTCAAAACCTGCATGAGTAGCAGGGTATGGCAGTCTAAAGCAAGACTGCATGATTCCTCTGGGGGGCCATTTATATTGCACATATATATATATATTATGATCATATATACATAAATATATATGTCACATTCCATGGTTGCTAAGGTTTTATAAGAACTGTCAGCTGATTCTCTTTGCGTAATGGTATTTGCTATGGCTCACATTTCAGACCGTTGTTAATAAGTAGATTAAATTGTTGAAGTGATTAATTGTTGTTTTAATTTGCTCAATTATGTTATTTTTTAGAAAAAATGCTTTCATATAGATTAGTTTCAGTACTCCTTTCTTTTTCACTGTTTTACTGAAATGAAACTTTCTACAGAACCAGCCTAAACCAGATGATGTAGAATCTTCATCTTGTAATTAGGGATGGATGAAGCTCAGAAATCTTTGGGTTTTGTATAATCTTTCCAAAGTTAAGATGCTTAGCATGTGTTTTTATTAAGTTATCTGGCTGAGGTGATGCTTTTGCAAGGAACATTTGCTCTTATCAGTATTCAGATACTTTGTATACATTGATTAGTTACTCTTTATTAATGAAAGGATTCTCTAAAGTAAAAAAATTATAAAAAGATATATGAGGTAAAATTCAAATATCAGAAACAGTTTGGGAAGGAATTCAGCAAAGTAATATTTCCCATGGTAGGTGTTCTGCCCATTTTGCTGCTTAACATTTGATCTTCTCTTTTCTCCATCTTGAGAATTGAGAAAGAAAAGTATTTGCACGACCCTTCTGCACAAGGTGAACTTTAGTATTTTCACTAAAATGAAAAAGTCTCTTTTTCTCTTTCTTCTTCTTCCAAAAATTGCAAAGATATGACTAAAAGTGGATATGTACGTTTTGTGGCAGATAGAGGCTTACCTCATCACCTAGGTTATCCAACCATTTTGATCCTTGTAGATCAGACATATTGCTGTGCATATGACTTTGAAACTATAGCTATTAACTTCTGGTGTAATAAGACAGGACTCTATTTGCAATTTCATCTCATCTAGAACTACTACTGACAAGAGAAAATAACTGAGGTGCTTAACAGTCCTTCTAATATACTATACCTGCTATTCATGTTATATTGAAACAGAGCTCTCTGGCAATCTCTTGAAGGCTTTATTTTGCTTGCCATTTTCTTTAAAGTATATTTCAAGTTCACTGAATTTACACACATTATAAATTTAAAAAAGAAGAGTGTTTCCTTGTCCATAGTGTCAAAATTTCCAGTTGTAATAAAACTCAATTGCTCTGAATAAAATTCTTTCATTATATCTGATTTATGGACATAAGCACTGTAGCATGAGAGGTACATTTGTTAGGTGCATTTAGGCATCGTGGGTATTTCTTGTCTAGTAATAGTTCATCAGCTTGTACTGCAGCATGCTTACATGAAAGTCTTTTCTCAGTCTTACAAGGAGATCCAGTGTTTTAGATTTTTATTTTCCATACAGTTAACAGAGTAACAGTGTGTATATTTATTTTCTCTAATTTTTGTTTTTGGCAGAAATACTTTTGTCAGGGCTATTCACTCATGATTAAAAAAACCTAAGTGGACTTTCTAAAAACTGAATGAGTAAGATTGGGAAAGTGTTTGGTTTGGTAGTTTTTTTGGTGGGGCTTGGGGTTTTTTTTTGAAAGTCCATGTTTTCTTTTCTTTTTGCTCTTGAAACCTTCTAAGTACTTTGCTCTATTACCATGGTTTTAAAGGACAGAAAAATAAGACAGTGAAAAATTTTTGAAGTCAGATATTATGGACAGCATTTCTGTGTGCCTTTGTGTACCTCTGTGTGTTATGGCTTTCTTTTAATGTACTTGGTAGAAGAAAATGTATGCATGAGAAATTGATGTATAATCACTAATTACACCTTGTTTAAACTTGTGATTGATAACATTCTGTACAATATCTGGAAAAAATTCTTAAATTCCACATTGTCTTGCAAGTTTGTATGTTCTGGGATGAACAGGAACAGCTTCCTGATTGCCATATAATTTATTTACCATTGTAAATCACAACCTTCAAGTAAAGTTACAATATTTTGTCTACCTTGTATTGTATTTGGTTTTTTAATCAATTGTGTATCTTAATATGTATTTATGCAGATACTTTTGAATTTCTATTATTTTTTTCAAATGAATAAAGATCTCAGTTATATAAAAATAATGGTTCACTTTTACACATTTTGACACTTTCATTTAAAAGTAAATTGGAATTCAACTATAAATATATATTATAGTTTTTATTTTAGAGAATCCTTTCATTATTAAGGAATAATGACTTAATGTATATGAAATGTCTGAATACTGATAGAGCCTATATGTTGCTTGTAAAAACATCAGCCCAGCCAGATAACTTCATAAAACCACATCTATAATTAGGCAAAAGAGAAGTTTGATAAATATTATAAAATATCTCAAACACGCTAGGAAAAGATACATCTAAACAAGTTTTTCAGAGAAAACAACTTGATTTATAGTAGAGGAACCACATGTCAATTAACAGGTCTATTAAACTGTGTATAGTGTTTCTGATGTTTTGGATCTCTTCTGATGACACCTTGTGTTTACTATGACAGTGGAGAAGTCTTTCCTCTATGTGACCACTGCTTGCTAGTAACTCAACAATTTGAGGTGAAAGAAATGCATTCTGCTCAAAGGAAAAAATAAGTATTTAGAATTTCTAGGTCTTTTGGTGTATTTTATGATAATCCTCATTGTGTCCCCTGAAATTATGCAGGTCTCTAAAAAAATCCAAATTAAAATGTCAACAGATACGTGGAATGAGAAAATGAAAGAAGGAGATAGTTTAGTATCTCAGAGGTAAAATATGCAGTAACAATGCCACATGCAGGTTAGAAACCCCAACATGAATAGCTGCCAACCTAAAGATACTTTACCAATTAAAAGGAAATATAAAGTGTTTGATGGAAATAGGGCAAAGAAGGGTAACCTGTTTTCCTTATGGAGATTAAAAAATGGTAAAAGAGACAGAATGGAGAAAAAAATCTCTGAGACCATGCCCATGTGCAATTAGAAACAAAAACAGTCAGTAGAGACCTGAAAATGAATATTGAATGCAGCACACATACCCATAATAAGTAATAATCATAATAATCATAATCATAGTGATAATAAAAAACAATATATGAAAAAGAAAGAAACAATAAGTAGTTTTATACCTAGTTTTATATAAAACTTTTGAATTTGAGACCTTCTTTTTTCTAAGAATTTGTGCCAATTTGTTCTTTCCCATGGAATCTTTGCCATTTCATCTCAGAAAAGCAACATTATGAAATAAAATGCACCATAGAATTAAGTACTCTGAAGCAGTTATAGAAAAAATTTTAATCGGTGAAAGCTTTAATTTTAGAGGAAGTTGATGTGAAAGAGTCTGAGGTAGATCCTTAAAGATCATTTAAAATTAAAAGAATGAGTCTTAAGATTTTTGGCTTTGAAGAAAAACACATATGTCATCTAAGTTTATAATTTCCCTTGTGATGTTCACAGTTGCAGTATGTCTGTTTGCTTATTTAGTGCTTTTTATTTTCATTCTTATTCTTTTAATTTAAGGAAAGTAAGTATAAAATGAGTGGAGCTGCAGAAGTAGGGTGAAAGATCAAGAGAATAGGGTCATGTATAACATTGTGGCTCTTAGATTCTAATTGTGTAATAGCTAAACTATGTCTATATAACAGTTAAAACTCTTCTGATGTAAAACATTATGATGTTCTCCACTTCTTTTGCCTACTTATCTTCAACCTCATTATTTTTAATGTGTAATGTGGCTTTGTTTTTATTAAAAAATATTTTCAACCTGCAAATTACACCTTTCTTTTAGAATATTGTGTGCCCCTGCTTCCTTTGAGATGAGAGGCGCAGCCAGCCAGAGAAGAATAGCACTCTGTTTAAGAGAGAAGTGAGGAGAGAAGGTCACAGGTCATATTTTATACTGTGTTATATGATGTCGGATTCAGCATCTGAGCAGTACAGATCTGAATAGATAGTCTGAGAAAACTCAGTCCTTTTTATACTTTCAATGTATAAAAATAATTATGCATATAATTTATATTCATGTTCTTTATAGATATTCCTTTACATCTAAAGATTTCCTTAATATATTTAAAATAATAGACATTTGAAAAAACGTTATTTAATAATACATTATTCATTAACAGCAAAGCATATCTGCCTTATCCATATCTTCTGCCTAAGATTAACACCTGTTTTGTAACACATTGCTTTTTAGTTTGCTGTCAATACTATAGGTTTATTGCACAAGGTAAACTCAGCAGTCAGACCCTGTCTGGAATTTGAGTAATACCAGGAAATCCTTAAAAGCTGCACCTAATCTTTCATACATATTTAAATACTGAAATATTATGTTATGTCTGGGCCTTTAACTTGCATTCATTTCAGAAGATTACATAGTGTCTGGCCACATAAAAACCTGAAATCTATTTTAATATAAAATAAATAACTTTCATTTCAATTAGTAGCTGTAATTCAATTAATTAGTATTAGCAAACTATTTTAATTTGGTCATAGACATGTGTAAGCATAAAATATAATTCTTTTACTGATTTCTTACCATAAATATATTTTTTTTTCCTGAGCTGACCAATTTTTTTCTTCAACGACTTTATAGAAGCCCCCTTGAGAGGCATTAGATGTTTAAATAGGATATTAGCTGACAACCAACCTGAAAAGTAGAAGACATGATTCCTAATCAGCAGAAAGTCCAGTGATTTATTGCTGTTGATTAGTTTGAGATTCTCATTTGTCTTCAAGGACCTGGAAAGCCAGTCAAAGGCTTCTGGGAAATAATAGACTTTTAAAAACTTCAGTAGCTGCTAACCAAGAGCTCACCAATTGATCACTAAACCACAGGTTCATGAGATCATATGGGACATTTCAACTGCTTTACAACTGAAGTACTCTGGACTAGTGCAGTAAAATTATGTTTTAAAAACTGTTAAGGAGTTCATAGAATGGAGCACCATTCCTATGAGGAAAGGATGAGGATTGGGTTTGTTCACCTAGAAAAAAGAAGGCTTATGGGGAACCTAAGTGTGGCCTTTCCACACCTGAAGGGAACTTTCAGAAAATAAGAGACAAGACTATTAACAAGAGCATGTAGTGACAGGGCAAGAGGGAATTGGTTCAAATTGAAAGAGAATAGGTATAGATTAGATATTAGGGAAAAAATTCATTACTGTTGAGGGTGGTTAGGCAGTGGAACAGGTTGCCCAGAGAAGTGAATGCTCCATCACAGAAATGTTCAAGGCCAGGTCAGATGGAGCTCTGAGCAACTTGGTCTAGTGGAGTGTGTCCCTGTCCATGTTTAAAAATAGGAGTATTTGTGGATTCTACTTCATGATTCTTAATTAAAATGCCTATATAGTCAGAGATATTAAGTTGGATATGAAATTTAGCCCAATCTATAATAAGGAGAGACCTCAAATGCCAAAAATATTTGGGTCATTTTCAAATAGTACCTTTGGTGTTGTACCCCAAACAGCAATAGCAGATGGGTAATATAAAATCCACAGATCAGTTCAGTGACAAGTACAAAGGAGTGTTTTCTGTTTCAGCTGTGAGAGTGCTTCATGTCAGTTTTGGATACCCGGTTATGTTGGAGGTTAACAGTTATTTTAATGTGCATCTGTAAATGAAAATTCCCTAAATGGGAATGTAATCAGACTTTTTTTCTTTATTAAACAAGTCAGAGAGAGTTATAGATTAATTTTTGTCTTTCAGCTTGAGGCTGAAGTGACAAGGATGGTTGGGTCAGTCTTCTATCAAAGAAGTGGTTTTGATCCCTATGCTATCTTACCTTCTACTCCTCCTCCTTCCTTTCTCTTGCCCTAGTTCTGACAGTACATTTTCTTTCTCTTCTTTATACCATTACTGTTTAACTCATCAACTCAGAAGAATGATGTTCATTGTGAGGGGAGAGGGAGGAGAAAGGTGTTAGTTTGAACTAGTTCATGGAAGAGATCTGTGCTCCAGTTTTACAACATAAATGACTCTTATAAGGGCACAGTAAAGTTAGAGGCATGACATGGAAGAAAATGCTGATTTTTTGAATGAAAGTATAACATTGGAACAGTGTGGCCTAGCATTTAACCAGCTTTTCAGGTTATACTCTAGTAAAAGCACTACTTTTAGTTCTAAATACTCATCTTGTGTATATATCCAAAGAAGGGAAATGAAGTCTAAAGCACAAATTTATGAAAAATACCTGAGTAAACAGGAGTTGTCCTGCCTGGAGAATAGGAGGCTGAGGGAAGACCTTATCACTCTCTACAACTACCTGAAAGGAGGTAGCAGAGAGGTGGATGTGGTCTCTTCTCCCAAATAAGGGTTGATAGGACAAGAGGCAATGGCCTCAAGCAATGTTTAAATTGGATACTAAGAAAACATCCAAGGACTCTTTTCCTCACTGAAAGGGTCATCAGACATTGGAAGGGCTGCCCAGGAAAGTGGTGGAGTCATTCCTGAAGGTGTTTAAAAGATGTGTAGATGTGGTACTTAAGGACATGTTTTAGTGTTAGGCTTGGCACTGCTAGATTAATAGATGGACTCAATGGTCTTAGAGGCCATTTCCAACCAAAATGATTCTATGATTCTATTATCAAATGGTTTGTTTGCACAATATTGAATGCAGGGTATTATGGAAGACCAAGCTAAGCCCTTAGCCAGTGCAAAAAATGGAATATCTGCATTGAATTAAATATGTGCTGACATAGATCTGATGGAATACTGACATGATTAATCAACTTGTTGAATACTTTTGTCCTAAGAGACAGAGGACCAGAAGTTCCAAGAATATTATATTATCATTTTTATTTTAAAGCAGGTTGCCACATTTGAGGAGAAAAGTATTATTAAATTGCAGAATAACCCAGAACAGGGAAGTAAATTGGTCATGGCATCCCTCCATGGGGGAAGGCTCTGAATGGACTCATGATTTAGTAGATTTTAAAGTATCAGAGTAAGAAATCAGTTCTGAGTTATATTTCTTTATGAAGACAGGTTTCATTACCTCAGTTTCTCACTAAACTACTCAGAGAAATATTGTAATGTTATAATTTGTTGTTTTATGTCTTGAGTTTCTCTATAAAGTTTACATAATGACAACAGTTGCACATAATGACAACAGGAAGGAAAAGCCTCAAGAATGAGGGAAATCTAGGTTGCTTTTAATCTAAAATGTGAGATTTTTTTTATTTTTGAGGTTGCATATGGAGTTTATTCAGCCTTAAGTGTTAATCAGTAATATCAGTAATCTGTGAAAGTAAATGCAGGAAATAAATGAAAATTAGTAAACTAAAGCTGAAAGAAATGCATTCTTTTCATTTATGGAAAAAGAACCTATTTTGTGGCAAACTATTCAGGTTGCTGTTATATGGTCTCCTACAGATGTCAAATCTCCATAAGTGAGACAGGATTTTGAAAAAGCATATAGTTTGTCACCAGATAAAAAAGGGCATATAAACTGAGGCTTTGGAGAAATATATTACTGGAGACTAGGTACAAGCAGAAATACATAAACACTGTAAACATAGAAGCTATTTTCTTGTTCCTGTGGTGATACATTTTACAAAGTGCTTTCATTATTGTACAGCAATTCTGTATGACATTTGCTTCTGGAATGCTTTCTCCTGTGGCTGATGCTTTTCTTTACCTGTTTATTTTTTGCCTGTAAATAGCAAAATTTAGAATACTGACATAATTTAGAGAGTAATGAATTATGCTTACTTTCAGTTTATGGTTAAGCTAGTATTGGAAATAAAAGTCCCCTTGCATAATAAGCAGCCTTTTGCTAGACAGATTCATGTTAAATGTCTATTGCTTGAATACATTGCACTTGGTGAAACTAAAAATCTTCTTCCATAAGAAATAGGATAGTCAGTCTCCTTATCATAAGAGGTTCAGTGACTTCAGATTGTGGCTAGAACACATGCTATAACCCTGTATGTAAAGAAATCCTGTGAATGCAATACTGCATGTTCAAATAAGTATTAAAACACAGCTATCTGGCACATTTCCTGCTCAATTTTTATGGAAATCACAATACACCCATGCACTCAGATATTAAACAGGTTATATTTTTCAGTTTACTCCAGAAGAGATTATAGATTTGAGCTAATATATATGCAATAGTTAAGGTCCATGGTTTCAAACAGGACTCTACCATATCATCAGCAAATATCCACTTCCAATGGATCGTGCTTTGAACATGTGAGTCTAACTACTGTTCAAACACTCTTCTGGTTCATGCAGGACCTAGATCTCTAGTTGCTGCAGAAAGCAATTCCAGGCATGAGCACCACAAATAATTTCAAGTGCTCAGGGAATACCCTGGCCAAAAGCTACTGGATTGGATGACTGCAGAACAGATATTTTGAGTCACAGCCATGTATTTCAGTATCCAAAGATCCCAAACATCTTTAGATTCTATCATGAGTCCCAACAAAGAACTTAGACTGTGCTTTTCAAGTAACTGCCACAGACATTGCTATTAGTAAATAGCATTTGAAAAATAGAAATATGTGTTGATATAGCAGAGGGCACCTGCATCTGGAGAAATAGAATTACTTTAAGCAGCTTTTAACACCAGCTTGTTTTGAACTTCAACATTGAGAATAACAGTCTATTATAATTCTCTAAGCTTTTTTTTTTTTTTGCCCAGTGGCCCTGTAAAAATAGAATTTCCATTCTTTTTTTTACATAACAGAAGGTTCATGCTAACTGAATCTTTTGTGCAAGGCCCTATTTATGACCTGTTAAAATTGTTATCAACTGCTTCTGAGAGCTCACAGTGTGAGGAGAGTTCAGTATCTGCTGCCTTTTCTGATGATGCAAAATTTTATCTGGGGATAACAACAAAGGTCTTGAAAATATGAGCATGGGTTGAAAGCAGAAGCCCCAGAACAATAAAAATTCACTGACAGTTGATTACTGATCACTGAGAAAACATGGCCTTGAGAGCTGGGTGAAGACAGGTTTTGCTTTAAGAAAAGGGGCAGCAGCTGAGCAAAGTTTAAAAAGAGCAAAGCAGTTGCATGCCATGGCCTGGGAAAACAATCCTGCCTCAGTGCTGCAGAGTGCAAAGTCTAGAGGGAGGGGAGGCCATGGGTTAGCAATTCTCTAGAAACATGACTGTCTTACAAAAGGAAAAGATACCAGATTTGAGGATCTTGGTGAGAGAAAAAATCCAACTACTGCTTTTCTGTCTTCTCTTATCAACAAGCTCTGTAAGCTGATTATCCTGATAGCTAAGATTTTATAAAGGACTAGCTTTACGCGTTGTTGCATACTCACAGCTAACATAGGATTGTATAAAAGTGGTGCCCCCAGGAGAACAAATCTGACACCCCCACCACTGGGAAGTCCAGGGTGAAGAAGGAGCAGTGGGCTGCCAGTCGATCCACAGGTGATTACTATCTTCTGCCTCATCTCACTCTCTCCCTGTCCCCCCTGCCCTTTTTCTACTTGTTTCTATCTCTCTACCTCACATTTACTGTTAAAAAAAAATCCGTATTATTGATTTCAGCATATGTTCTCATCTGCACCATAATTCGGGCAGAGGCACCTCTCACTAATCTGGTCATAAAAACAGTGTCACCTAGAAGAAGTTATCACCTTTATGTTCCAAGCTGACATGTTGGCTGCCACAGGACTTGCCCTTAGCCACATAATTAGTAACCTCTGCTTTAGCTCCATAGAATTTGATTCCCCTTTCTGAGGTAATTTTCACAAAAGAATCTGTTGATTCTTATCCATCAGGTATTGCATATTGTGGACATTATTACCTGCTTAATATCTTACTTCTTGGGTGTAATATCCATACTAACTTTGACTATCCTTCACTAAATTTGTATTCCTGAATAAATTAAACTTTATAATACCTATCTTTACATGTCTCACTTCAGTAAGGAGCTGGTTTTGCTTTCAGTGATTAGTGAAAACGATGTCAGAACTATTAATCATTTTCTGTGTCCAAGCTCTGTACCTATTACAGTCTCTATTATCTGTACCATGTGCACATTTCTTGTTTTCTCTAGCAGTCCTTATGTTCTGTGGCAAACTATGTTATTGACATCTTTTTGTAATAGTAGACCTCAGACGAATCTATTGTGAAGAATAAAATGTGAAGTAAATAACACAATCACAGACATTTCCTTATATATTATTACCTAGGATGAAGTCTCAAGAAAATTTTTTACTGCATGAATTTGCCACCACTTCATAGTTAACATCAAGAAAAATATGCTGTCTTGCCAATTTCTGTTACCGTGTATGCTTTATAATGACTGAAGGAAAATGTAGTCCAGCTAAATATATTGAAACGGACGTGCCTATTAAAAAAAGAAAGCCTATTCTGCATCAGGTAAGATGCAATAACAGCTTCTTTTCAAGTACTTTCATTTTTAAAAAGGATATATTAACCATTTGCCAAAGTTGAATTTACTTACACAATTCCCGAGTCTTTCTAAATAAATCTTTTTAAAAATAATTCAAGTGGCAAAAAATAAACAAAGATATGAAGTACCAAGGAAAGAGGACATAGCCAGCTTTTATTGTACTGAAAAACTGTTATTTTGTATTAATAAAGATAGTCTTTTAGCAGTCTAAAAAGTAAGAATTAATTCCTCCCATTTCTTTACTTCAGAAATGCTGAAAAACCATATTCAAAAAGCTTTAGTCTTTATTTCTGTGTTCCTTATTTTCTAAAGGACTGACATTATTGTTAGGAACTTCATTCTGCTTCATTTGTTAGGTGAAATATAAGCAGTTAAATTGTGTTTCCTTTCAATGAAAGAATAACCTTAAAAAGTTGTCTGCATTATTCTGGAAATATGTTCTACACTAAGCCCAAAGTCAGCAATATAAATATATTATTATATAATACATTCTATAATATACCAGCCCAGTCAGATATGAAGCAGATTTACACACCTTGTGTTATACTCCTAGTGAACATACTGATTAGGGTTGGTTCCCACCTGGAGTGTTGGACATACAGAAGAGACAAGTATCTCCAGGTGCAGGGGAGAGGGTGAATTTTTTGACCTGTATAGTTTTTCCAGCATGGGATTATTCATTCTTTTGGAGGAAAAAAAAAAACAGAACAACAATGGCTCTGATAAAATTCTGGAAAAAGAATAAATGTTATATTGTGATGCTTGTGAATTGCCGCTGTTGAACTGAATCAGAGAAAAAGCTTCTTTAAGCATATGTATAAAATAAACTTTAAGACTCTTCTCTTGAGCTGTATACAATATAGACTCAGCTTATGCAGGGGAAAGGTACATAGTATGGTCTGTTCATTTCAGTCTTCATATTCTTATATTGTGATCTTTTCTCTTTATGTGCTGCATTAGCAGAGAGAATTCCGGCTGAGTGATAGAAACCTATCATTTTCAAGTCAGCAAGGCAAAATTCAGTGCAATTGGTCCTTGGGATGCCTGACTTGTCTTTTTCAGTGAGCAATTTCATTAAAAAATCAGGTGGTGTGGAAAATCTTTATTAATAACTTTTTGTGATCATTCACATAAATTAAGATCTGGACATATTTTGTTCATTTGGAGCAAGATCTGCCCACAAAAATTTTTTCTTAGATCAGGCATTGCACATTTGTAGAGACATCTACTAATGCATTTTGGGGAGGAAAAAGTTGACATTTAAAGAGGTAGGGAAGAGCTAACAACAGTGGAGATGGTTCAGGAAGCTGTGATTTGCTAGCCAGTGCTATGTAAGGGTCCACAGCATTTCACAGGAAAAACGGTGCCCTCTGTCAGATCACACATCTTCTGTCCTCAATATGGCTAGACACAGTCCTGTGGGATTGACAAATGATAGTCCTGAGAGATAAAAATGACTGAAATGACTGTCTAAGTTAGAGCAGACAAAAAAGGATGAATACATGAGATATGCTTGTCTAATGGGATACCTAAATTGCTTAAATTTATATCAGCAGTTCTTCCAAAGCACCAGAATAGTAGAGGTGAGGAAGGCAGACTGCTGCTTGCAGGAGATTTCACAGAATAGAGAAGAGTAAGTGAACTAATTTTTTTAAAAGTGCTGTTCTAAGATGTTATCTGTGCACTTCTCAAGGGAAAATGCAGCCCTAATTACTCTCTCTTACTTTTAGTGGCAATGTCACCATGTCTTGATTACGGGCAATATCATTGTACTAAGTCATAGTAGCCAGCTTGGTAGCAGCTGTACTGAATAAAGTATTAAAGAGTAATTTGTAATCAATTACTTCCATGTAATCAGCATTATATACCTCTAATGTTGCTTTCCAGGTCCAGCAATCAGCAGCTGGTAGTGGATTGGTTTCTTAGGAAACCAATAGAAAGGAAAGCCTGTAGACCAGCTTTTAGCCTCTGTTAAGCCAGTGAATTTTTATCTATAATATTTATTGGGTTGTACAATTCATAAAATCAAGGCATATGACAACCAGATCTGTTTTATTTATGTATGCTGAAAAATTTTGCTGCTGTTAACAGTTTCGTTTCAAACTTCAAGCAATGTGCTATTTCAATATTTAATAATGATTTTTAAAATAACTTTGAAAACAATTAGAAACAAATTGTTATAACTTTTAGGTATAGATATTTCTGCGGAAAAAAAATTCTCTCAAAAATTTAGTTTAATCTCAATCAAAATGATTAATGAACAATCTGTATGTGAAGAGAAAATGTAAAAACTGATGTGAAGTTTAGTAACAAAACAGAGTCCATCAAAAATATAAAAGAGTATCTTATGCCAGCTCATTTGTGTTGTTCATTTTGGTACAATTTCATTTGAAACCACTTTATGTATTAGCTTGTCCAGCTATTGTCTTCTTTTATTGAGAGAGGTTGTCTCTAGGGCTAATTTGGCTACTTTGATTGTGAGGTCACTGATGAGACAGAAGTGAGTGTTATCAATTTGTGTGACTTACCAGAATCAGAAAGGTTGAAACAGGGGCTGTGATTACACAGCTGTGAACTGGCCTTATTAGCAAAATTGAACAAAAGAAGAAAATGGAGTCACTCTATCTCCTTCTAGCTCTTCTGAATCTGCTCTTTGAAGTATATAAAATATGAAGACATTAATATAGATCTCAGCATCTATAATTACTTTTGTAGTGTTCACATAAAAGCAGCACTGCATGGCTGCTCTCACTTCTTCCCTACTGAATATAATCTGGCTTCCCCTTTCTCCACGCCCCCATTTATCTCCCTCCCCACAGCAGGCAAAGTCCAGCTGTGCATATGTCCTCTGGAACCACTTGCCCACGATTCTGTAAGGCAAGAGAAACAACATCCTCATCTCATGAGGCAACTAGAGCAAATTGCATTCCAAAGCTGAATATGAACTAAAGGTATCAGTGCAATAAAGCAGATATTGTACTTATTGGTGTAAGTAAAGAGGAAAGGGTCCAATGGTTCATGGGTGGCTTTTACTCACCTGCTTTACTTCCCTCCCATAGTTCAAAATGGGATTAGGTGGCACATATCATAATTCAGTTATTCTAGACCCTTTAAGCACTGGGATGTGTCCACACTGTGGTCTCAAAGTATTGAATGACATTACATTCTGAGCATCACAAAAACACGGGTATGTTTTAATCAGACAGACACTACAGACATGAAGAGTTTGTATATATGTCCACAGAAAGAAGAAATTTTTGTCCAGATTAATGTCTTGATAAAAACAAGGAACACAAAAGCTGGCTGAGCAGTAATGAGATTTTATTTGGGCTGTAACTATTGACCAAACTCATCCGTCTTTTTTTTTAACATATTAATATAATTCAACTTGTTTGGCTATGTTTGTGACAAAGGGGATTATGCTGAACCCTTGCCAATATGTTCATAATAACTGGCTGCTCTGATTCAGAAAGGAGCTAAATTATTCCTGTAACTGTGTCTCCCCAAGGATCACCCATTTCAATATATCTTCTTCAAATGGTTTCTCTTTGTTACACAACTTGTAGAAATTTCCTTTATTTAAGACCTTTACCATGTATATGGTTGAAACTCCTTGACAATGAGAGCATATTTTAGACATATAAGAACAACTCTTGTTTCATTTTCCCAGGAAATATAATTAAAAATAAATATTCTCCTATGGTCTCACTTTTGTCAGTAATACAAAAAGAAAAAAAATATAGTTTTTTTTTTTAATCTACTTTGTCTGGAAGAAAATTGTCCCATATGTAATTCCAGCCCCATTCTAAAGTTACAAACCTGTGAACTGTCAGGGTGATTGATGCCTTGTGAAGGTTGACTTAGAACAGAGATTAGACAGAGTTAAAAAATAAAGTAGGTATTTATTAGAAGGCCTCAATGGATACACCTTGGTCAGTACAAGAGCCCAGCCAGGGATCAAGATGAACCCAAAATGGTCACAAAATTGATGACCGGTCATGGGCTCTCACACTTTTGTAAGTTTTGGTCCATTAGCACATTGGTGTTAATTGTCCAATTATAGCTTTAGTTTATGAAGTCCCATCCTTCTTGTTTTCTCTCTTCAGTCCACCATTGTTTATGCTCTTGGTCCTTAGCTAGAGAAGGAATTGTTTTGTCTACCTACTCTGTGAAGAGAGCTTACTATCCCCTGATATCAAAGCTCAGAATACACACTAAAGCAGTATAGAATCTAAAAAATATAAAAGCTAAAACTTGAAGCATCATGATGGGGAAAAAAATCTCTGTTAGAGGTGAGAAGTCAGGATCATGAAACAGGAAACGTTATAGAAGCACTGTCAAACCCAAGGTCCTGCATGATCATGCATGCCCCAGCAGAGTTGCAGGTTGATTGCAGCCATGAGACCAAGAACATCTCCAAGACACCCTCTGGCCTTAGTGCATGTCACCACCTGCTTCAAAGTCAAGGAGCAAAGTATGGCTTCAGTTACAAGTACTGGAGTATTTAGTCCACTTTTTTTTTTTGCTCTTCTCAGTTCTGTCTTTTGCTCCTTCCACTCATCTCTCATCCAATAATGAAGTAGAGGTTTATTAACTAACAGTTTTCCTTGTGTGTTCCGTACCCTTTTCCACCTATAGTGGCTAAAATTCAAAATTCCTAATACCTTTACTTTGAGATCAAAGTGTGTCACTGTCGTATTTTCTGGAAAAATCCCTTCACCAGGATTTCTTCCCCTGGGAAGCTGAGAAGCCTCAGAAAAAAATGAAAACAATAATTCCCTGATCCACTTCTCCTGTTTTGCTGCTTTGGAATGTGGTCAGAGATTGTTGATCCAACATGTGAATTGTTTTTACTTAATGACCAATCACAGCCAGCGGTTTCAAGCCTACGAAGAGTCACGAGTTTTTAATTAGTGTCTTGTTAAGCCTTCTGTAAGTATCCTTTCTCTATTCTTTAGTATGGTTTTAGTATAGTATTCTAGAATAGAATAGAATAGAATAGAATAGAATAGAATAGAAGAATAGAAGAATAGTCTTCTAGGAAGATGGAGTCAGATTCATCATTTCCTTCCTACCACAGGGGACCCCGAAAATACCACAAAAGTGGAGGAAAAAACCCAACTATTTACATTTATGAATTGCAAAATCATTCTCTTTTTTGAGATTATCCTGATTATTTTCTAAATCAAAATATTACTGGAATCGAAAGTGAATAGTGAAATTTCGTTTTCCAATGAAGAGGTTTTTAGTTTCCAAACAGTTCAAGTTTCAACATAATATATTTTTTTTCTCATTTGCACACTGAGCAGCTTCTTGGAAGCACAGGAAACATTTTTAAGAGCAGGTTAATTTTTCTAAAATATTGTATGCACCTTACATAGGGTAGACCTTGCCATAAATCTACTGTTTTCAGTGTAACATGGAATTTACAAATTTTGCGTTTATTATTTACAGAATAATATATTCTGTAGTCATTTGTCATTCATACATATATGGCTCTTGTTTCCATTTAAAATTCTGTTTATAACAAAATATTTATTATCTACTTGTTTCACATTTTAGTAATTTTTCTGAAGTGGAGATTTTAAAAACTGAAATTTCTTCACATGCTAAGTGTTGTAAGTTAATTAATATTTTGAAATTCACCAACATAATGTGTGTCTTGGATAAACTATTTGCAAATAATGACGTGTTGATATTGCTTTTTGGTTTACAGACCATATACCACTTATTTTAACAATAGCAGAGCTAAAAAGTACAAAACTGCCACTGTGAATTTTCTTTGTAATATCAGTTTCATTATTTTTAAGACCATGGTAGGTCTACTAGTTTCTTACAGATATTATAATCAGTAAAACTCCCACCAATAACTTCAGTTACAGACTTTCAATGCTTTGTGCCTTTGGCTGAAGAAGCCTGATAGTTAAGCAAGCTCAAATAGTCAGCTAGACTGTGATGTGAGAACTGGTCCAGTAAAAGCAGTAATTACAGGAACAAACAGTACCCTTCATGTAGAATATCTTCTTTTCCCTGACATTGCTGCTGCTGCTGCTATTTTGAAGGAAATTTACATATTCAATCTTCATATTTCTATGAGTGAATTTCCTTGAACAAAAGGTGATTAAACATTAAAATCATTATAATCAAATGTTTGCCTAATCACCAAATGAATTGGTATTTTTTAATTTAAATTTTGTAAATCTATAAAACACTTAAAATGAAACATTTTACTATTTTTTCTTTACATCTTTATATAAAGCCATATTTGAAACTTCATGTACACAAGGATGAGTATTTCCTTAGAACTAGAGTGAAAATTTGAATAAAACCCCACATTTTCTGATGAATATGCACAAAAAAGTTGCAATCACAAATTGTTCCCTCTGAAACTAAAACCAAAACCCCCAACTACATGGAAAGTGATGAGTAGTGTTCTATTTCCAGCTGCTCACTGTATTTCTGGTAGCAGTCTATCAGAAACACTCTTATCAGTATTATAAAGCTGTAGTGTACATAATTAGACCCTTAATCAGTCCTTAGTGATACAATATGCATACAATATGCAGTGTCCACCATTTCTAGCTTTGTGCTCATATGGCAGAAAGAAATATCTCTGTAACTACTATATGCTCTGATGGAGGTCATAATTGGTTTGGAATCCTTCTCCAACTTCATTTCACTAACAATCTTTCACTAGACTTCATTTAATCCTAAGGATACTAGAAGCATGCTGAATTTATAACTTCTCTGACATAAAAAATAAGCATTTGTCAGTCTAATATTTGGAATTCAACCATGATTCATTAAAGGTAAATAAGAAAGCTTATTTCTATATTTCAGTTCCTCTGTTATGAATTCTGCAACAGGTAGGATTGTGAAGATTCAGAGCTGAGCAAATAGCATCTCATGTTCTGCATGCCCACTATGCAGTCAGTGGTAAAGGTACAGTCTGATTAGCACTGGCCTACTGTTTGGCTTCCAACAGTCAAAGAAGCAAGGTGGCACGATAAAAAGAAATGGACATCCAGATATTCCTTTAAAACTCCTCTGAAGACACTGGGAAGTTCTTACCAACTCAGAAAAGTGAAAAATCCGAAGTGCTTCCAGCCTGCACATATTCTGCACCTCTTACTACAGATAATTTGCCCAAATCAGCTGAATGTGCTCTCCTTAGAGGCTGTGGAGCATCTGCAGAGCAGCATTGTACAGATTTGAATACTAGATGCACAACTTGCCTTGAAGGTCCACATACTCTCCCAGAGCATCTGTGTAATGCGAAATGTGATTAGGCCCTAATTTACATTATTCTCTTCATTTGATGTATTGTATTTCAGGAACTCATTATTCTTTATCCTCTTCCTTTCTTCCCTGAATACATTCCATTTCATCTTCTGGTGAGACATCTGTGCTTAATTAATTACTGCAGAGCTAATAAAAAGAGTCTGTAGACAATTTAATATTTTTGCGTTCAATAGATCCAGTATACACCAAGATAATTTGCCTCAGAGAAAGCAAGACTTTCACTGCTTAGGCCCTAAATATATATATCAGCATTTTATATTCTGTTGCATAATGTTAATATGCACTGACATGTGGAGGAACTCCAGATAAGCAATACTTGGTAGTGACAATTAATGACAATTGGGCTTCAGGGTTTTTTTTGATTGTTTTCTCCCCTTCCTTTCCTCTGACAAATAGAGTAGTCTTTTTTGATTAATTTGCAGTTAGTAGCAATGTTAACTGGAAAATGCCGGCTTTATGAAATGGAGTTTCATAAACACAGTTGGACTTCTTAGTGAAATTCTGAAGCAAGTATAAAAAATTTTATTGTTACATATTTGTAGCACTTTAAATAGGAACAATGGTTCCCTCCCCTTTGTCTTGTCCAAACATAAAATAGCAATAAATAATAAATTTGTTTATAACTTTTCCTTTTTTTTATTAAATATTAAATTTACCTGGTTTTTCTCAAAGTCAGTTTTGCCATGCCTAAAAAATGGCACCCATGTAGCCAAAAAACAAGAACAAAAAATTAAAAGCAAGAAAATCTTCCTTATGATAAAACACTCTGAGCAGCATTCAAAAAGCGAAGTTCTGATATTCAACTGGTTTTTCATAGGATTTGTGTTTGGCCTTAGACTTAAGGACAGACCAAAAGATAAAATTCAAAAGACAAGGTAAGTTTTTTGGGGATCTAAGACATATATTAGGCATGTAAATAGTCAGTAGATGGCCATGTTAATCAGCCAGTCTGGTGTCCTAAAATCACACAAATGTCCTCTAGATGGGACATCTCATGGTTCTTGTGTCATAGGTTTTGTAGATGTCTCAGAAAAAAATAAAATGCAGATGTCTCAGATAGCGGCATTGCAAATGTCATTAAGAATTTATGATTAAGCAAATAAATTTCAGCCCAGATATTTAATCACAAAACTGATCCTGAAAAACTTTGTGAAGGGGTATAGAACTTTTTCATGACTTAAATGGCTTGACATAATAAAACTCTCTTCTGTTTGTGTTATTTAATATCTGTTTATTAATATTCTCATTTCTAAGCCCAGATAGATTCTAGAAGAAAAATATTTTTCACCTAAATTTTGAGAAATTTAATAAAATCAATTTATCTAGCATGCTGATATTCAGCCAGATCTATTGTTCTGTGCAAAACCAGAATCATTACTATGGCTATTGTTTAAAATACAGAGGAGAAGATGGCTCTATTTATGCATGGTTGCAATAAAAGGTTAAATTAATTCCTTTGCATTCAACTATCCAGAATTATTTGCATATTTTCCCAATTATCAGGAACTAAAGCACAGGACTCTATCCTCCTGTTTAATTATATTTATTATGAACTAGCTGTTCTTTCTCTCGCAAACATATATTGACATGTACACATATGGAGACCCCTTCCTCTGAGAACTCCCTTAAATGTAATCTGTTCTTACATATTGGTAAAAGATTCTGTGTCCATGTTTCAAAATCAAAAATTGTTCCTTTTCAATTTTTGAGTGAAGTGAAGCAGTTGTTTGCCTTGGAGGCAAGATTCTCTGGTGCAGTTTCTAAACAGAATTAGGCAGTTTCTTTAAGGACGAATCAAAACACTTCACCAAAGAGCTAAAGCACAGACCACCTTATTTCCACATTTCTGACTGCAAGACTTGGAACAAAAAGCTTTTCAAAACTTACTTCTGTTAGTGTGTCTTTCCTGTTTACTTTTTAAGCTGTTTGAATACAGTCATCTCCTTGCTGTTTATCTAGAAGGTGCAATATACAGCAAACTTGTGTTTACTTTGGACTGCTAGGCACTTCTCTAATATAAATGCAAATAATAATATTAGAACTAAGAGGTGGTGTGTAATTCAATGCTTTAAAGTCAAGTAGTGCTTCTCAAAGTCTTCCCTGAACAGAATGCTATTCCATTTTAAATGTGCAGCTTGCCTTTATCGAATTCTAATTTTCATCCAAGAATTCTTTGTAGAAAATAAGAAACCTTAGAATTTACGAGGCAAGATTTAACCTCTTCCCAAAGGAAAAAAAAACAAAAAAACCCCAAAACCCAAACAACTGCACACACAAACAAACAGTCCAAAAAAACCCCATGTAAGCATTTTAAAAGATATATTATTCTGTGTATAGGCAAGTGCTTTGGAGTAAGCTCAAAAGATACATTTTATCAATAAAGCAACTTGGCCGAAGGAACATCCAGGTACTTAGGTAACCACAGTAAGGAAAATCCTTGCCTCAGTCAGAAAGAGAACTTCTCTTTCAATACTTACAGGAAGAGAGAAAAAACTAGCCAGTTTGATGAGGAGACATGAAGAAACATTTTTCTGCACTGCCAAACATTAATCACCTTCTATCACTTCAGTCAAGTTGTCTCTTTCCTAGGAAGCTTCAGAGATCTGGAATCTCATACCTCAATGCTTCAAAAGCTTGACCTCTTAATCTGAGAAACTCGACTCACCGCATCTCAGCAGAGGATCCAAAGAGGTAAAGGAAGAAAACTGAGAACTGTATCAGTGGTGGACTAGACTTGTGAGTATTACCTGCATTAGAATTGGACAGCTATCATGCTTCTGAAATGAAGGCACTAAAAGAAGTTGGGCAGTGGGCACAAATAAAAAATATTTTGTTTGTAGAAACCCTCCACACTTCAATCCCCCCAAAACCCCTGGCAATAAAGATAGGACCCTGTTAATTTTTACATGTGATGATTTTATTATTTAAAATTACTTAAACTAAAAGTACAGAAAAATTATGGCATGTAATATCATATAAATACTATCTATTTGAAGAATCTTTTCCTAGTTAACCTGATGCAGCAACTCCCCTTAACATTCATAACAGGCTCAAGCTAATACTACTCCTAAATAATATTACCTGGAGTTTTGAAGGAAGTTCAAAAGGTGATAACCTTGGACATTACTTCAGGACATGATTAATAAAACAGCTGAATTTTACTCAAAAACTGAGGTGTTTTACAATTGATATTGCAAGAGTTAGGCTTAAAATTTCTCATTAGAAATACTGTCTTTTATTGTGAAACACTTCACTAAGAATTCCTCTTTAAATGCCAGGACATTGTGGCATCACAAAGCCTACAATAATTTGCTATTTATAAAAGTCTTGAAGACACGAATAAAATAGCTTTCAATGTTCCAGTGAGACAGAGATGATAAAGATCCATTTTTATATGAATTTAAGCAAAGTAGTTTCTTCAGGACCCCTAAAAAGATGAATAGGAGAAGAGAGAAAAAACAGTTGTTCCTGAATTTTCCCTTTACAGTTCTTCTAGACAGAATGTTTTTCTCAGATGTTATACAGCAATGTCAAATAATATGGAGATATCACAGTGTCTATACAGCCCCTGGAAGTTTTGAAATACTTGAGAAAATGATAAAAGTAATAATATGTACAATTTTACACTTCAACAATTCAACAAGTAAAGAAAGGACACTATTAATAAAAATAAGCATTTTGACAAATAATAGAAGTAAAATACCATAAACTTAAAGACAGAGCTCTTCTTAACAACCTTACTATATGTAGTAAGTATAACTCATTATTAATCTACTATAATAACTATAACTCATTATTAATCTTATTTATACTGCACAGAATGGATTAACTTAGTGTTTAAGTTGTTTATCTGAACAGGTATATAAACCAACAACCTACAGTTCATATCACCATCTGCATGTAATCATAGTGCCTTAGATTGCTAAAAGCGCTTCTAATTGATCACTTTTAACTTTCCTCCATGTCATTTAAGCCCTTCAGTCCCCTCAGAAAATGTTTTTCACAAGGAAACAGGAGTTACTGGGCATAATTGCAACATCTTGTCCTCCAGGAAATGCTTTCTGTAGCCTCAGGAAGGGTGCAGTCATGGAAATGAAGGGTCAGTCTTTACACACCACTTAAGCTCCTCAGAAGGGCCATGAAGATACTAGAAAAGTTTGGTTTCTTAGTTGAAGATGAAATTTAGGACTTCTCCACTGTCTCTTCTCTCACTACCTACTCCTTCTAACATGTGTCCAGAAGGTTTCTGTGCTGTTATCTGCAGGATGTAACATCTGTTGATTTTGTGGCTACTCTCCAAGATGGAAAAACCTCACAGGATAGTGAACAAGTAACATCATGGATTTGAGTCAGGAATCTCTTAAAATAGTAACCAAATAGTAACCAAAATCCAAAATTTTCATGTAAAATGAAGCAGTTTAGTAGCTTTTTTTTTGTTGTTTGTTTTATAATTTTCAAATTATTGTATTCTTCTCCCATTACCATATGTAATGGAATCCAGATAAATAAGATAGCTTACTTTAAATACCATTACCATAAGTAATGTGCTTTAAGTGTTCCTTAACTACATAGTGTGTTTTGATCAAACAAAATCTGTCCAAAAGTAATTCCAAATGTAATTCCAAATGTAATTCCAAATGCTTCTGTGCAGGAATAAATTTTCCTTAATCAGAAAAAAAAAATGTATGAAAGGGAGATTAGTGATAAATCTTTCATTTTCTCTGTCCAGTCTTTCTTTATGAACCATATTTTTTGAAGTTGGTTTTCCTACAACATCCTATTGCCTATTCATATGACTAAGAATTTTTGCATATGCTGTTTCCAAGAATATTTTCCAAACTATGTTACTGCAGTAAAACAACAACTAAATAAACTATTTAGTGCAATACATGTTACTATATTCTAACCAGTAGAGACTGGGAACGACCTGGAAATGTCAAACATATTTTTAAGTCTGGAATGAGTGAGCATTAGCTTTCAAGATGATCAGAAGTCAGGAATAGTAGAACTCGGTTTTGCCTCTCTCTGTCAGTTCTCCCCTTGCCAGACTGGTTAGGCTAAACTATAAAAGAGTGTGATTTAAAGTCTTGCTGTCTCACAAACAAAACCATCAAACCTGAACTGAATAAATGGCCAGATACAATAGATATTACATTCAATTTTTAAAGCATAACAGGAGATATGATATTAAAGGTCAAATAAGAACATCAGAAACTAAACCAGACAGGGAATAGGGTTCAGAAACAGATAGGGAACAGTGTTCTACTAAACAAACTTGCTGCCATATGATGGACTGAGACTGTGCACACAGGGAGTTATTGCCTTTAAATTGACATGAACTACTGGCATGTCTAAAAGTTGTGAAACAGTAAATATTTTATATTAATATTTAAATTAAAAAAATGCCAAAAAGCATTTTCATGGACTAGGGTGGCTAACAAACACGTTCAAGTTTTAAAAGCATTCTTGTTCTGAATTTATATGTCTTTGTTGGCCACCATGTTGTGATTTAATGAAAATTTGTGTTTTACGTTCCAGGTAATTACATTCTGAGCCAGCTATGTCATCATCAGTTTTTTGGCTCTCACTCGGTAAACAAAGTCAGGATTTTTGGTGAAGAAAATGGTGGGGGTTTTGTCTAACATTCCTGAAAGTAATAAATGAATGAATAAATAAATTAATAAATAAATGCATACATACATATGTAAAGGGAACTATTTTAAACAAAGAAAAAAAAACCCAAAACACCTTTAAAAGAGCTTTTATTTAAAAACTCAATGAAGTCTACTTTCAAGCAGAAATCAAGTTAAGAATATGCCAGTCACAGACATGAATATATGAGGTAATTATGAGAAAGTAAAAGAAGGTCATAATAAGTATTTTTCAGTATTAAGCATATCTCTCTAAACAGTTGCAACAGCATTAATGATATGTAAAAAGATTTAGCTTCCTTAGTTTAAAAGAAGTTTTCCTCCCTTAAGGATTATAAATTTAGAAGTTAAATTATATAATAAACTTATATAGTTCTATAATTCTGGACAAGCATGCTCTATTGAGAATTTGTTATTGCATTCCCTGATCAAAATATTTTATTATTGATGCCAAAAAAGGGAAAGTCTAATAATGAAATAGGTTTGATGTAAAATGAACATCATAATTTTAATTTGCTTCATTCATGTGGGAGGTGTTCAAATAGTAGGATGGAGGGATCTGCATAATCATCTTAGTATATCAAAGTATGGTATGTTGAAGAACTAGGACAATTATACCAATTTCAAGAGGAAAAAACAAATCTTTTCCAGACCGTTTTCATTTTAAAAAGAACCTGGTATAGCAGGTGCTTCATACTTATTGAATTATTTAATGTAAATTAATAGAACTTTAGTTTCGAAGTTTTAAAGTTTCTTGCCTTCTTAGAGAGAATTCACACAACAAATTCAACAAAAATATTAATAACATTATTCCTGCCATTGTTATGAATTTTTGTTCATTTAGATCTAATGGTTATACACGTACATTGATATCTCTCAGATGCAAACCACACTAAAGTCGTATCTTCTTTTATTGGTAGGAAATAGGCCATTTCATGCCTCACCAATTTATGGAAATGCTACACACAAAGAAGAAATTAATACAGAGGTAACAAAAAACTGGCTGGAATATCACATCGTAACTCAGCACACATTCCAAAACTCCTCTTTCTTTCTTCTTACTCAGTTTCAAACTTACTGGCATCTTCAAATCAATTTATTGGTTAGGCCTAAGTATCTTAGAACTCAACTTTCATGCCATTCAACAGTGTAACACCTTTGAGTATTAGGAAAAAATCAGTGACATTTCCTATTTCTGAATTGGACTCCTTCCTTTAAAATATACTGAGATTAGTGTCAAGATGCACTCCCTTTTAGAAGATTTTAAGGAAAAGCAGACCCATTCTAATCCTGCAGAAATAATGATTAAATTTGGCAAATTATTCCAGGAAAATAATTGAAAAATTCTTTCTGTGACAGTATTTTTTTTAAATTGAAAGAGACAGAAGAAAAAGATTTTACTTCTGATCTCCAGACATAAATATTCTACAGATTGCCTGTAAATTATCTATATGAGCTGTACCATCGAAGAATGGTTCAGCCTTCAGCATTCTTAATGCATTATTCATATGAAGATTTTAAATTTTTAGGGATACACATCTCCTTTAGCATGTTACACTGCAGCATTACAGTCAGCTTCAGAAAGAAGCATTACTGAGCTCAATAGCTATTTAAAGTCTTGGGTAATCCAGATTTTTTTAATCACAATTGACTCTAGGTCTCAATCATACCTTGCAATGAAATGTCTGATTTTCATCTTTACAACACAAGAGGTCATTTCTTTTCTGACTTCACATGTAATATTTTCTGCTTGTTCTTATCTTAGAGGTTTTTCGATTTGAGAAGAATATGGAGTGGCATCCATTCAAGTAACACCCACAGAAGTTACAAAAGACTTCTCGCAGTTTTTGCTACTTATGTGATTTAGAGCTTGTGTAAGGACCACTTAAATATGAACTGAAAGAAAGCCTGATAAATTGTGCAGAATTATGTATATTTATTTTCATAGGAAAAATTACTCTCAAGTAGCCACTGATAATTTTGATCTGCCTTGCTAACAACTTTAAGTGTACACTTCTGTATGCTTTCTACAAAATAAATAAAACTAGATCTTGAACTAGTACTGAAGAGATTTGACTAAATCACAGTGATATTTACAGACCCCCACTAAGATCAAGACTATATTTTGCTAGGTGGTTGTACAAATGCACTTTTTAAAAGACTAAGCTAGGACTGAAGAACAGAGGGGTGAAAAATGTGAAAAAATGCAATGACTTGTCCAAAAACACACTTATAAAACTTAAGATTGGTAGATAGCCCTAATACTATGCCACATAGTTAGATTTCCTAATCTTATGATTGCCTCAGGCAGAGAAGCCATACTACACAAGACATATCCTAAGTTTGTTCTCTCTCACGCCCTTTTTGCAAGCATATAATGCTCATTGCTAGACACAGAGCATTTAGCTAAATGGGCCTTTGTCCTGGCCCATTATGGCCATTTGATGATTAATGATTCATAGTTAATTTTCTTCAAAATACAAACTATGAAATTGAGCAAGTTTCTGCAGTTTGCTCCAAAATCTGTCTATTTCTACATGTTTCTTCTTGTCTAAGCTTGGTCTGTGGTAGGTCAAGAATCCCTTTCCCTATGGACTGCTAATCTCTCCATACAATATTAATATTAATTAATTTAATTTAAAGTGTGATACATACCTTACAGAAACATCAACAATTCTCTGGGCAACTATCATTTGTATTTGCTATTTTCACAGTCATAATGAAGAAATAAGTAAGAGAAATAGATATTAGATGCTTTGTTGTGTACAGAAAACTAGCCAGCAGTAAATATTGGCATAAAGTTTTCCTAGCAATACTACTTACCAGCTAGACTGGGAGGCATTTGCCACAAAAACTGTTCAGTCATAGTTCATCAGATTGAAAACCTATGCAGCACACAGTTTCAGTTTCTAACCTGGACTACTGTACCTCCTAGATATCCAAAGCCAACCCCACAGAGCTTAAATATTCAGCACGGATGGCTGAGAGATCCTTAGGAATGTCAAATGAAACCTGAGACTAGCCAAGATTTTTCTTCTTACCACAGCAGAGGGATATTCACCAGTAATCACATCTCCAAGACCAACTCGGCAACTTGCTAATGCTTTCTGCCTCATTGTGTCTGAAACCTCACAGGGTTGACTCTGACAGTAGTCAGTAAGCCAGTGAAGTCAAACCTGGGTTAATTATGCAATGGTTTTCCTGTTCCCCATCTCTTGGAGAATTATGTTGCCTAATATAGAAATCATTTTCACTTTATCTTGCATACTTTAACTAAACGCCTCTCTAGTGTAGAGATATGAATCTGCATCACCTCTTATTTAAAGCTATGAGCAAACCCACCATCTGTCCCAAATGAAGGAATATATCAGTCAGTCTCCAAATATTAGTATAGAAAACAAAAAATACAAAAATATAAAAAAAACCCCACCTCAATATTAATAATGATTAACAACGTTTCCTACTGTGAGAACAGGAATGTTTAATTAAAGTTGTATCAACCTAAGAAGGTCAGCATTCCAGTAATTTTATGCTAACTGCTTCTTTACACCATGAAGCCAATAAACATGAGCTTTTGAAACATGTGCACAATTCAGTAGATGCTGAGCTTCTGAACAGCAGAAAGATCAAACACCAATAGCCAAAATATTTGCATATTATATCTTTTGGTGAATGTTTATTAGGTTCTCCATAGCTTTCAACATAGTCCTATAAAGTGTTTGACAGACTCAATGAGAACTTTTGAACTATGGAAACACCACATTTTAACAAAATACTGAATTCAGTTTTCTGAAGAACATTTTTTTTTCTGGAAGGAGTTGGCTCAATGGATATGCATCACATGAGACCACTGGGGAAAAATGTTGCTAAAATTTAGGCAGCTGTCTTTGTTATCAGGCCTTAATTTTTAAATTAAACACCTGGAACAAATGTGAAATATTTGAATGTCTGAATCAATTAGGATCCAGTCTAAACAGATAATATGGTAACTTTTATTTATTCTATTGATATGGAAAAATCCAGGAATTCAAGCAGATTCCCCAGAGGTACAGTTTGCTTCTCTTTTTGAATGATGCTCCTTGATTAGATAGTTTTTTTTTTATTATTATTACATATACATTTACAGGTCATCTCGAATCCAAACTGTTATTAGTTTCTGGTATTTTTGACAACAGTTTTCCTTCTTTCACTCAATCTTCTCACACACTTATTAATTTCTCTTGCATTAGTTTGCTATATGGAGGAGATCCATTTCTGTCATCAAAAGTTTTATCTGCCAAGAAAAGCTTAGAAGTGTGTCAGCTCTTTTTAATAGTGTCCCATTATTATTTGTATTGAGCTGAAATGCAATTTAAACCATCAGAGAAGATAGCATTTAAAATGGGTTCCACAGATGACATGACTAGTCAACCAACTGGTTTTAATTAGTTAACTCCTTTAAGGGGAAGAAAAATCCTGCAGGTGAATTTTCAGAATTAATTCTAAACCATTTAAAGACATTGCACATATTTTCACATATCCCCTTCTGTGTATAAACTAGTAATTATTAAATCATATGGTAAACATGAAGTTTGATGATTCTGCTAAAAATTAATTGGAGGAAAAGGAATAAGTAAGATTATTAGACTGAACTCGTCCCCTGCACATCCTCATGATCATTAACTCTAACATAAGGGGAACATAATTAATTTCATGGGTGAGAAGGAAACAAAAGGCCAGTAGCACCCTTCTTGATATCCAGGAATCATATTCTGACAATTCCTTGTAGTCAGTTACATATTTGTTGCAGTTCCTTGTTTCTGCTTTTCCATTCCTGGATTCTTTCTGCTTAATACTTGACACTTCTGGGTTTAAAAATCAAGCAAACAAGTATCCTTTCTACCTTGACGGATCTTTCAGCATTTTAGCTACAGCATGAACTGAGGATGTCCAAGTGCAAATTTTGAAATAATGGTTTCTGGTGTTCAAGAACATTCAGATAACTTTACTAGCATAGAGTACCTTTTAATAAACTACTTGTGCCTGTAGAATCTCTCTTGTGTGGAAGAGCTTCCATAAGAAGGCTTTGTAACAGCACCTATGATACCATCTTTTGGTTGTTATAGAAAAACTGATGGAGAAAATAATGTGAAACTGTATATTAGACTTCATTCGCGCAGGATTGATTTTTGCTGGAAGGTTAATGCTACTCTCTGCATAATAAACACTTTAAACATTAGTTTGTAGCTTTAAGATGCTAGAGACAATATTAGAGACTAAAAAGTACCCTACCTTGGTGATTCTATTTTTAGTACTTTGCGCAGAAAAAAAAATACATAGTGTAATTTTTAGTTTATTCTTCTCATCTATGTATCGATCACATTAGTTGGCAATACAGCTTTAAAAGCTTAATTTTGATCTGCAGTTTTATGATTAAGTAAGAAAATTCTGTAAAACATTTACAATATCCCTCTCATACAACTGCTGCTCCAATGCATTACTCCTGTCATAACTACCACATCTATGAAAATTTGCACCTCAGTATCCACATTGTAAGCAGGATCTTGTTGGCATGTGCATTTTCATTGAAGTATATGTGTATCTGTGCAACCATAGCAAAATCCTTGCTCCAAAATATTCCCTCTAATTCATATCAATTTTGTGATTTTTCTGCATTTGAGACCAGTGGAGTATTCCTTTTTTGACAAATCAATTTATTTTGCACTTCTCAAACTTCATGAAAAAATAACTTGCATTAATAAAAAATTCTATTATTTCCCCTTCTATTTCTCCTTCTATTGCATTTTATATATGTGCAAATATCTTTATATGAAAGTGCATTATGGGCTTTCCTGAAGTTTGTCCAAATGATATACAAATTATCCTCCCATTTTAATGAATTTGGATATTTTAAATATTTTTTTTTAATTCACAGGTTCAGAGAAAAAAAAAAAAGAAATCATATGAGATAAAAAGAATAAATATGTCTTGTCCAAAACTCTTTTTACTTCTTTAGATTGAAACATATGGCTTATTAAATTTTTATGAGTTCCTTGCTTACCCTTTTAGAAAATATCTACTGTTTCATACAACTGCTTCTTTTTCAAAATTTTATAACTAGAATATCTTCCAACATCATCATGTTTGTAGAAAATCAACTTTTTTAACAAAGAAATATTTCCTTTCACACTAATCTGATAATCAGTGAAGCAGAGTACATAACTACTGAAATAAAGGAAGTAAAATAAAAATCTAATTTGATGTACCCTCTTGCAGTATGATCAGAGTTAATTCTGTCTCATTTTAGCAAACATTTTATCTTCCTACAATACATCAGATCTTATTAAAGACCTCATTATTAGTACTTAAATGTACAAATACATGAAACAAAAATTCAGCAATTAAAAGAATAGCTTTTATCTTTTTCAGAATAATTCTGTTTGTAAGAACTGCATTTTGACACACTTGAATTACTGTGGCCAATGTGTCTTCATCAATATTGCTTACCTTTTGTTAACTAGGCTGGAAAAGAGGTAAACTGCAAACTTTCAGCTCTGAAAAATGGAAGACCTTGCTGAGCTATTGGGAATTCTTTCATGGCAAATGTGAGGGTCAGACTTTTCTTTTTGATAATTTCTGTTTCCATCTAATTGCATAAGAAAAGTTTCTGTATTGTCTCCAAAAAATGGAAAGATTTTAATGAAAAAATACACATTTTTTCTGAACTATTGTTGAGAAATACATAAATAAGTACAAAAGACAGACCTGATTCCTTGAAAGTCCTTGAAATCAATCATATATTTTGTCCCTATTCTTGGTATTTTGAATGGGGTAATACATAAAGGAACACAAATTCACATTAAATAACAACAAAACAATGAAATAGATACAATTGTTGAATAATAAAGAATACAAATGTGAGCAAGCTTATCTTTAAACAAACTATTCAATGGACAAAAGAATCAATAAAGCTGCATAAGGAAGCTCTACAGAGCTATCATATTATGCTTCTGCTTTAACAGTAATTTTTAACACATTTTAGATCAACTAAACATACAGTATATCATAATATTCTAAGTTTCCAAGATATAGAATTTTGAAATGCATTAGTGGCCCCAAAAGTATTTTGTGGTCTGCCTGTTTTTCAGTGATGCAGCAATTGAACAGTGCCATTCATGGTATCACCTCAGCCATGGCCAAAGGGTTTATTTACAGCCCTATGCTTTTCTTTTTTTTTTTTTTCTTTTTTTCATTTTCCATGTATGCTATTTTCTGCTTTGCCACTGAAACAGTTAATTACCATTTCAAAAGTAGCACAGAGTAATTTGGCTGTTGCCATGGTTTAACCCCAGCTGGTGACTGAGCACCCACAGCTACTCACTCACTCCACCACCCTTTCACTTAGAGAAAAGTATTTCTCTTGGATCTTCCCAGGACTATGCACAACTTTGCTACTGTTCACTCGTCTCCAACAGATGCTTGTGGTTACCACACAGGTTACATTTCAGTCAGAGAGAGATATCCATTTGTGTGACTTAAATATTGCTGGAGATGCCTCTACATGGCAGAAAATATACTTACATATGATCATGTAAGGAGCAGTAATTTTCCAGTCACTTGAATTTTTACCAGGTGTCTGCAGCCTCTGCCATTTTTATTAAGAAAGGGAGTCTGACTGCCTCACTGTCTGTTGGTTTTTTTAATCCATAAAAGGCCTTTGTACTTTTTAATATAACACAGATATTCTTCAACATTTTTGCATTCAGGTCTCTAATTTTCACTCTCTATTTCACTCAAAGTTTCCTTGTGCTACAAAAGAAAAACAGCTCAGAGAATAATCTAATACTTCTCCTTATGAGCATGAGACCTTCACATCTGCTGTCAATCTAGAATATCTTGATACATTTATATCTTGGGTTATCAATTTATTATGGATAGCAAACCTTTATTTTTTAAATATCCATGTTGTTTATTGGCATAGTTAGGATTAAAGGTTCATGGGGATAGTAAGTGAGATCCACACACTGAGAAACTTGTATATCTGCTTTAATATATTTTACTACCAATATAATAAAAATGTTTTTTCATTCAGGACTCTTCATGATGTCAGACACTAGCAATATTCAGTAATTTCTATAGTATGAACTGGGCTATTTGTCTCTGAGGAAGAAGAATGTAATGCTTGTCTGTTATTTCCATCATTGTGCTTAGCTGGGAAAATCCGTAGCATCACAAAAAAACAAACAGCATTCATGTACAGGTTTTTAATCAATATTTTAACCGTGAAGAATAGAATTTTCCTTTCTTACTATAGAGATGTTTTGTAGACTCCAGACTAAATTCAGCTGTCTTGCCTCGTACTAAGCAAGAGAAGAAAGAAAAAAAAACTTAGTCTTTCAATGTGAGTTTCATCTGGAAATGAAGTTGTTCTGTTCTTTATGAAGAAACAGACTGATTTATATGCAGACAGTTTCTAGTGCCTATGGACTATGAAGTGGTATGAACCCTCAAAGATTTGTGTGAGATAAATGGGCCAACAGAGTTTCTATCTGTAGAACAAAAGTTCATTTAGAGTTGTCACTTATTCATATCTAATGCAGCAAGTTAAGACCATCAGAAGAGAGTCCTATCATTATCACTGAAGTGTCATAGGAATGGGCCCATTTTTCTCCTCTGATGGCAGGTAAATCAAATGCAGATAAATGCAGATAAATTAAACTTTTCTACTCCAAAACCACTTTTAAGCAGCATATTTAAATGTTCTTCTGACCTGCACAGAGTTCAGCTAATCCTAAGCATAAGGACTGATATATAGTACTTGATCTAGAGTTTAAACTCAAGTAGTGTGTTTCAAATTATATTCCAAAACTTTTTCTTGGAGTCTGTAACAACTTTTTTTCATTTGTCTGTGGTGTTAATATGTAGTTTAGAGTGTGTTAGTTCCACTGAAGAAAGGAATTTCACGAATGTTACTGATCTTTTGCATATAATATCAAGGTAATTGTAACCTTGAAATCACTATTTTACTAAAACAATAAATTTCATTCATGCAGGTGCAGGGGGACTTTCAGTTTCAACTAACCTTGGGAAAAAATCCAGTTAAGGAAATGCAGAAGTTTAAACCCAATTCATTCATGCTGATCCAAAATAAAGTACTCTTCAGCCTGACCCTGAGGACTCTGGAGAACTTCAGACCTGGGATTGCAGGACTCCTTGCTTTGGTTCAAGGACTTTATCAAAGTGATTTTCTGAATCAGGCTTGAGCCAGAGTGTGAACGGATCTGTACACATCCCTGGACTCAATCCTACACCATAATAATGGTAGGTAAACTGGCTCAAAAGGTGGATATTTTGCATGCATTCTTAAAATTGCTATCCCCAAGAAGATAATGTTTAATTTCTTTGGTATTATTTTCTCAATCAGATAAACAACCTGCACAGTTTTTGCACACATAACTCTATTTTCTGCTGGTTTTGTTCTTGAAGTAGTCTAAATTCTTTAGTAAAGAAAAAAAAAAAGTGCAATGTAGAGAAATACACTGATATTTAAACCAGCACAGACTGTTCTAACTCAGCACCAGGTGCAGCAAGGTTCATGAGAGCTGGCATGGCATTACATTAAGTATATGCTTTTAGGAAAAAATATGGAAAATGCTATATTCCAGCATATAACCATACTAATTCCATTTTACTATATCTTAGAGAAATTAATTTTCACTAACATACTGAAGCACACATCTTCTAGATATCTTTAAGTGTAACTTTGGCTAGTTTATTCATAGTGCAGATAATCAAGGATTGTTGATTTCCCTGCTCTGTTCTGGATTTTACTCATTTCTAGTGTATTTTTTGAGTGATTTTATTTCCAGTGACTATATGTTGCACGCAGCACAATAACAAAATATTTTCATGTTTCTTTTAATTTTTATTTTTATGCATTGTTAATTTAAATAAATTCAGTCAGTTGTTCAGGAAACCGTTTCCTTTAAGAAAGAGGGGTGCAAAAAAGTTATTTAATAACTATGTATATATCAAATATTCAACATTTTCAATGTTCTAAATGCTTCAAATATTTTTTTCAAAATCAGAAAGTTCTTTATCTTTTGTAGTAATGAGAGATTTTAAGCCATGCAATACAATGTTTAAATTAAAAACAAGATAACAAACAAAGAATTAGGTGTAAGTGTAATACCAGTCACTTTTTCTTTTTATAAGTCTGACCAGGTTCTTCTGGAAGTCAACACATAAGAAAGAACACGTTAAAAAGCAGTACAAAAAATGAGAAAAGCACAGCAATAACACAAACAATCTTTTGCCAATGGTAGTAGTTTTTGCTTAGACCTTTGCTCCTGGGAACAGGGCAATGTGCATTGTAATAGCAGTGACTCCAAGACAGAATAGATGTAGTAATGTCAGGCTCTTAAATACTTTTTTCCCCTCTGCACTTTTAGATACAGAATCACAGCAGTTTATGTAGTGGGCTGACCTTGACAGGCTGCCAGTTACCCACCCAGTTGTTTCTCCTATTCCTCAAATGGATGGCGGGGAAAATAAGACAGAGAAAATTGTAAATCAAGCTAAAGACTAAACTATGGGGAGACTGGTCTACTTTATTGCCAATTAAAACCAGACTCGATGGTGAGAAGCAAAAGATGAAACCAAAAGCATATTTCCCCCTCTCTGCCTTCTTCCCAGACTGAACTTCACTCCTGTGTCTTCCACCTCCCTCCTCCCAGATGGTTCAGGGGGATGGGGAATTTGTAAGCACTGCATAAAAATTAATCTTTGCTACTGCTGCTCGTCCTTCTCACACTCTTGGCCTGCTGCATTTCAGGCACTCTCCCATGGGATACAGCAGTTCCTTCAGTACTGCTCCACTGTGGGTTTTTCCATAGTCCATTGGAAACAGACTGCTTTGGCAGAGGCCCTCCACAGGCTCCATGCCTGCAAAAGCACCTGAGCTCTCCATGGCCTGCAGCTTCCTTCAGGGCACATCTACTCTGTTCCACTGTGGGACCCTCCACAGCATGAATATCTGCTCCAGCATGGTCCTCCTTGGACTGCTGCAGCAGAAGCTTCCTTCAACGTGCTGTTCTTCAAGGACTTTGGGGAGAACCTGCTCAGGCTCCTGGGGTGCCTCCTGCCCCTCCTTCTTCCCTGACTGAGGTGCTGCCTCTGCTGCATCCCCTTCTTTCTCTTCCACAGAGGGTGGGTTCTGGCATTTTCTGGCCTTACTTAAACATGTGTGCACAGAGGTGCCACCGACTCAGCTAAGGGGCTCATCTGCACCTTGCATGTGTTTGCTGGAGCTGGCTGGAAGTTGCTGGAACCAGGGCAACCCCTGGCCTCTCCTCAGAGGCTGCCCTGCAGCACACAGCACACCAACAGCCTCCTCCCACTGCTTACACTCAGAAACAGTAAGCAGTATAAAGAGCTCTTGGACAACTAACACTAACACTTTTTAAATAAACAGAATGTAGACAAAGAGAGAAAAGTAGCAAAGAGAAAAAGAAACACAAAAAAAGAAGGGAAAGCGCAAGGAAAGTTTTGTTTTTCAGTTATTTTTGGAAACTTCAGAAAACCAGTAAGGGTACCAGTTAGAAACGAAATTAAAAATTAAATTGAAATATAATAATAGGTTGTGTTGAAATATATTGCAGAAGAAAAGGCAAAGGGAGGTTTTTGCTACCCTTGGGCTACAGCACACGTTGGGCACACTGGCTCTGGCCGTGTTAGTGCTGCTTACAAGAGCTGGGACTTGGTGCTGCAGCAAGCAGTCTTGTGGAAAGGACAAAGGGAAGGTGAAAAATCTCACATCTCAGGAAGCCATTTAACAAAATGACAATTGTCACAGTTTAATTTAGCTTTTTTTATCTTTTCTTTTTTTCCTAAGTGTCTTATATGGAAGCTGTTATACATTAGTTTAGGCAGAGATGGGAAAGGCAGCTGTGATAATAGAGCTGCTGTTACTTCGTGCATTGGTTCTGTTCTTCTAAAGGGTGAAAAAGACTTGTTCTGTTGCTGAATTAGGCTTGCTTTCAAAATTATTTCTGTTCCTCATTCCTGATTATTACAAGCTATTTTAGATACAAAATGATGCAAAGCAATGGGGGAAGTTTCTTTCCTCTCCCACAAGTGACACAAATATGGGACTGAGAGACCCACACATATGTATGACTACACTTCCACATTGTTTCAACTTTATGAATGTCTACCAAATACTTTAGAAGAATTTGTACATCCCAATTAAAATGAAATGAAAATAAAGAATAAGAGAAGCCAAGAATTTTGGCACATGCAGTTAGGAGGGCAGACTCCCATTCCCCGACTGCAGCCTCAGTGAGGCAGGATTGCTGCAGGGTGGCATAAAGGCAAATTGTTTGTGAACTTAGCTTTCCTGAGAGAATGTTTATTAAGACAAGTTTGGCTCACACTGGCTGAATTATGCTTGGATTTATATAATTATAAGTTAATGAGGCTGCAATATAATTAAACTACAATAAGAGAAAATAATCCTTCTCTCTGCTGTGTTCAAATCAATAGGGTTTTGATTAGAAAAATCTTCACTTTTTAGACTGTCATGCTTCAGCTCTGTTTTCAGTGTGTGTCTTGAGTTACTTAACAGACTCTCAAAATAGATTTCAGATTTTGGCTCCAAGTGATTTCTCATGACTTTTTTGCTGAGTTCCCTGAACTCTGAGGATATGTCAGGTGAGAGTGGAGTAACAGGGGTTTCAGTATCCTTTTTTTGTACTTATCTGTGTTTAGCTACAACACAGTGACTTGGGTCACTCACATCACAAGCAAGAGTGGATGTTCCATTGGACTGCAGTTGGCTTAAAGTTAACAAATGTGACAAAAATCCTCAGCATATATAACTGTAATTGGGTTGTTGGTGTTTTGGTACAAACGTAATATAAACAAAACAATTTAGCACGGAAACAATGCAGGGAAATAGATTGTCTTTTTAAAGAATATGATAATTTTTCAATCCAGACATCTAATTAAAATAGGATTGATATTTTGTAGGAAGGAAAAAAGAAAGGGAATTATCACCTAAGTGATCTAACACATTTTTTTTCCTTTACTCTAGTGCCTAAACCTTTCTTTTCAAAACAAGATTGAACCAGAACACTGATTTAAGTTTGGGTTATAAATTTCCTTTTCAATAATTAAAACATTGCCCACAGAATACAAAGATGCTGGCTCTTTTATATCTTGTAGGTTTAAAGAAGAATTATATAGCAGAAGATTTTTTTTTAACTTAAGAAAAAGACGCAATCTACCTTTTGCTTAAGTTATAAGAAAGGAATGGTGATCCTCAGGATCTTCAATATTAATAGAGCCATATGTATGATGTGACAGTTGGTCTTTTGTAATACAAGCCAACACACTACAATGGCAGATAATACCATGTTTAGCAGCTTTGCCTCTGGTTTGCTTTTGGAACAATGCTTGACAATTCCATTGGAGACAATAAAATAGTTGTTGGCACATTTTAATTACTATATAAGGGCACACACATTTCATGGCACTTCAGGGGGTAAAGAAGCCATCAATTACTCTGCTCAGCTTGAGTTTGTTTAAACAAATGATTTTCTATTTCTGGATATATAAACTATACGCTTTCAGTACTTTGTGCTATTTTCTTCCAGAAGCTTTTCATTTGGGTTATAAAATATCCTGGCCTGGTCATATATATTAAAAATCAATGTTACAAAGGATAAGGTGATTATAGGCACCCTACAAGTGCTTTGGAAACAAACTCACATTTGTAGAAATCTCTGTGCCACTATTCATTGAGCAGAGCAATATGTTTAACACTGAACCCCTCAGGCATATTAAGTGTTTAGTGGCTGAACAAAAACACAATTTTGGCTCGGGGTCTTAAAGCTCCCCCTACTGATTCAGTTCAGTTTCAATATGGTACAATTATAAATAAATATATAAGCTAAGTATGGAAATAATGAAAATAGGATGTAAATATGACACAGAGTTCTTCAAACTGACTGTCTGCAACAGTTTTTTTTTTTTACAAATTCATGAAACTCAGAGATTATGCTTTACTTAGACACAAATGTAACACAGATCTCTAACTTATGTTAAAAATACAATTTGTCAGTTATGAGAGAATAAGGAGGAAGAAGTTCCCTGGTAGTAAGTAGTTCAAGGGTTGACATTTTTGCAACTTCTTTAGGATCTCCCTCTCTAGTTTGGATTAATGAGTTAAATTAAATATCAACTGTACTATTAACATTTATATATGTAATTATTTATAATCAGTGCCTGTGAAGGATAAATCATGCCATCTTTTGTGGCCAGAATTGCTTGTCCTGGATATTGCAATACTTGCCTTACATTTATGAATATGTGTTTCATTGAAAGAACCTCATCATGTGTATTATGGAATGCTACTTTGATTTTAAGAAGGGGTAATATTGCACACTTGACAACTACTGGGAATATCAAACATATGGGCCCTGGAAAATTCAAGGTTTGTAGAGAAAGTACTTATAATTATAGGTCTTTTTATAGTACTTTTTATAGGTCTGCTATCCTGCCCCAACACCCCACCCTCCAGGTCCACGCCCCACCTCAAAAAAAAAAAAAGAAAAAATGCGCATAAAACCTCTGGGCTAATAGACTGACTTATGAAAAGTCTTAATATGAATTGGAGGAGTTAAGAGTAAATTCATACCAAAGTAAAGGTGCGTAATGACCACCAGGAGTAAGTTTAAAATAAATTAAACACTCACCACAATGACAGTGCTTAACTCAATTGTATCTCTAGCTTTCCACTCAACTCCTAGTCTACCCACAAAACAGGCATCATATTTTAATGAAATTTAAATATATTAGAAGATTCATCATGGTAGGCCAAATTTTCTGTTGAGAAAAGAATGTTTGAACTTGAATTTTCTCTTTGTTTTTTCAAATATCAGAATGATGGACACAGAAATATTATTGTCAGAATACAATGAGTGTCTGACTGGGATCAAGTGGAGCACAACATGGGACTATGTTTGACCTGAATACACACAAACATTTCATTATGATTGTTTTATCTCTGCTGGTGCTCACTAGGACATCAATTCTTCTTCACTTTTTCTAACTCCCTAACCTATACAGATTTTTTCCTGACAATCCTTTATTCTTTTTCTGGCATGACCTCTGTATCTGTTCATACCATTATCCTTTTTACACTCATTCACTTTCTTTTGTCTCTTGCATGTATTTCTCATGCATAGCAGATTATTTCAATCGTACGTTGAATAGTATTAACATTGAGAGATTGTTGTACCTCTCAGGCCCTGTTGACTTTAGGCTGCCATTCTGGGAAAAAAGTGCAAAAAAAAACTCCACAAAAAACTGGTGATTTTAATGGCAATAAAATCCCCAAAACTTTATTAAAATATTGCAAATAGATTGTAGTAAGGAATCAGACACAGTCTGCAGATGGGGACTGGCTATCTTTTGTGTAATGAATAGAAATGCAGAACTTGTTTTGAGCTATTTTTACCAAAAGAAAACAGTCACAGTTCATGTATGGGGAGGATAGTGTCATATAGTGGCTAAATAACTGTGCAAATTTGTTATTTGATAAACTCCCAAATAATTTCAAATGTCTTTGCTGGAATTTCTGTATTTAGTTACTCTTTTTACAATATTTATTATGCTTCTTACAATATCTTATGATGCTGCCAGTGAGAAGTGCTATGTCAAAATGCCTGATTTACAGAATATGAGCTGAGGCCTACAGATGATGGTCTTGTTCACAATCCCTAGGGAAACTGGTAGGAATGACAGGAAATTGTAAATTTTACATCCTTATTCTAAGTTTTATTCCCAGAACTTAAACACTGAAAAAATAGGGGTGAGAAATATGTCCAGAGTTAGTAAGAAAAATCTGAATTCACTCATGGGTCCCTGACCTCTTGCATGTCTATTCAGTGAATTTACTGATTTATCTTTCTTGTGCTAATCCTACTATATTTGCTGTCTTGTTCAGTCTCTTTATGATCCTGTTCTTTACCAAAAATACCCCAAAACTCCAAACCAAAAAACCCCACATCTATTTTTGTTCAAACTCTTCATTTTCTGTCCTTATTTACAAATAGAATTTGAAACCATTTGAGAATACATTTTTCATCCTGGCAAAATTTTGAAGAGACAGTCAGTCATTTTTAATCATGTAGACATTTAAACTGTTGGTTCCTGTACCCTTTGTAGTTTCTAGGTTCTTCAAATTTTTTTTATTCCTAAAATGATCTCAAAAATTATTGCATCTGTTGAGACAAGAATTACCTATATACTAAAACAAGCAAGATAAAATGCTCACAAAAAGGTCCCAACACCCCTAATAGTTCAGACATTACAGCTTTGAGAGATGAGCCTGACTGTCAGAATGATCTGATCAACAAGACTGATGACTAAATTTCTAACTCTAGTCACTAAATCTAGTAAAGGATCAAGCTGTCAGTAAATATCATGTTGAGTCCTTGGACACAAGTCCTAGACTATATTCTTCTGTATTATTCTGCATTAAGGAAGGATTGAAATTAAATTAATAAAATCTCTGTAAGGGCAAGGTCTTTGCTTTGATTTCTCTCTACAAGTGAACTGCTTTGTGCTGTATGCAGTACCCTTAAAAGAAAGGCAGTAAAAATTACCAGTCTCGGCAAGCACATTACCAAATTTAAGTGGTGTAAATCTCAATCAAATAAGGCTGATTTGTGATCAAAATGTATTTTACCCAACTTTTTATTAAAAAGGAAACCTACAAACTAATATAGAAGGCAAGGTTTGGTAAAGGAGGTGCTTCATAGTGACAAAAGCATTATGAGAATATGCTTTTCCATCTTCAACCAAAGCTAATCTGAGTTCCCTTGCTCCAACACTTGTATTTGTTGCAGTCACAGTGAATACATTTGTCCCTCCCTGATTTCTACACATGTGTAGCAGTTTAGTTGGGAGGTAGCTGACTTGCCTGAAAACAGTCCCATAAGGAAAGGGATTAATTTTCAGCCAGAAGAGCTGAACAAAACATTCCTCAATGTTTGTGAGTGCCACAGCTAGCACTAATAACTGAGCTGTGCAGGCCTCAGCTGCAAAGGGTCAAACAGCTGGAGTGTGTAATTGTGTCTGAGCCAGTAAAGACAGACTTTGGTTTTTTCCCTGTCTTCAGTTAAATAGTTATAGATTGTCCATTCAGGTCAATCAAGGATTGATATCTAGTATTAAAAAAGAGACAATTCCATCTTCACAGATATTAATAGTGGCCACTGTATATCTTCTAGTACAAAAGAATCTAGTTCAGTAGGATTTAAATTGTCCAGACCCTCTGAAGCACTCAAATGCAATTTATTTAAAATGTAGATGCTACAATACAAGAGTTCTCACTTGAGATATAACCTCAGAAACAAGGAATATAGAAAGACAAAAATCCTGTTCTAATAATATAAAATATACAAAATTGGTCTGATGGACGGAGGAACTGGGGACTTTTGACAATTCTGTCTTAATACTGCTTTACTTTTATTTTTTCAACTGTGTCTTTTATTAAAACAAGCAAACAACATAGTGATTTGTGTTGGCTGCTATGAATGGACACTTATTTTTCCTAAATTCTAAACTGTCTTCAGCTCAGGATGACTTTGTAAATGCCAACAAGGTTTTCTTAACTAAAGACACTAAAAAATGCACACAGTGAGAAATTGGATACATCAGCCAATGACAGCTGTCAAAAGAGGGAATAAAGTGCTTCCCAGACAGAGACTGTCTGGACCAAGTGAAGGGCTGCAGTGACAAAAGTCAGAAAATTAAAAACTCTGTTATAATAATTAGAAGTGACCAGGATGAATTTCTCCATGCAACCAGAGAAACAGAAATGTACTTGAACTCAGAGGGTTGTCTGACATTCTTGCAAGACCTTGGGAATTTATTGTGTATCATTTCTTAAAGCAGTGGCTGGATTGCATAACCATCCACAAAACATTTCTACAATGTGTGACTTTATGTAGTGTACATCCGATCATGATGGATTGCGCTGTATATGTATCAGTTTATGGGTTTGGTCTGTGTGTTAGCTTATGGCTTTAGAGAATTTTTTGAATATTAGTGAAATAAATCCAATATGACTTAGCTTTTCAGAACTGCCTAGTGGCAGTTTAGAAAAAAAATATATCTTCTTTTGATGTAGTATACAATTTGTTAATCAGTACCTGTTCTAAAAGTTATTAATGGAATAACTACTTACAGTCAGTCTTGAATTATAATTTTATTGTGTTTCTGTGCTGAAAATAGTGTGCCACAGCTGCTAGGAGTTTACTCATTTTAACCCATCAACTGTAAAATTTATATGATTATAAAACATTAATTGTATAAGAAAAAACCCCTGGTTGTTAATAAAAATGAGAGATGATTTATGGGATTGTGCCAGCCCAGTCTCGCATTGATCTAATTTAAATTATCAGAGAGAAGCTCAGGGTTGGTAATATAAAACTGTAAACTCAAAATCCTAAATCTTCCTTTTGGACAATATTTTTTTTCTTTTCTCCTTACTCTGTTTATTCTGAGAAGAAAACCAAAAAAACCCATGACATGGATTAACTACAGAATTATATGGGGAAGTTAATTTTGGTATACAATTTCAAAATTTTCCCATTTTCTTCCGCTGAATTCATCAGCTGAATTCTAGCAGCAAACATAAATAAAGGGATCATGCTGTTTACCAGCATTTGTACAAAGTTACGCCAGGGCTGGTTTAAGTCAGCTAGCTTAATGGTCCATAATATCCCTACATAATCCTAAAACTTGTGAGATTTAAAACATAGGCAGGCTACACCAGAGAAAGAGAAGTGTCTGCTTCTATCTCCATAAGGAATTAGTAATAAGAATATTTAGTAATTAATTCATTAGTGTCTTCTTAGGACTCCAAGTCAGCAGAAGTAAAAAGAGGAAAATCACTTACAGCTGATAGTAAAGTCTAAAGATGTCCCTTTTTGATATGGAAGCACAAAGTCCACTAAGCTTTACAGGTATCTTCTATGAAGTATGGTGGGCTAAATCACTTCAATTTCATGACATTGAAACCCCCTCATCCCAACTCCTTGAGTCTGGAGCTCTGGCCCTGCAGAAATCTCATGTTATTAATATCCTTTAGAAGCAATTGTGAGAATCCACAAATTTTCCATTTTGAGAAAATGGAAAAAAATAAAACTACAATTTTAAATTGTATAACTAAAAAATTACAATTAAAAATTTAAAAGAAACAAACAAACATACAAAAAACTTCAGAAAATTCAAATCAAATCAGAATATTACCCTGCCCCCAAAAGAATCCCAACAAACAGACAAAAAACCCCACCAAAAAAAATTAAGTGCAGTTGCTTAGACCACAAAGTAGTAAACTAATAAACATTCACATTTAATCCCACTGACTTCAACAATATGAAGAATATTGAGCTGGAATTATTTTTGTTTCAGTCAGTAATTTAAGGAGTAGACATGTAGTTGAGGGTCTTCAAAGGAGCAGAGGTATATCTTGTTTGTGACAAAACTGTCTCTTAGAAGAGCAGCAGTAGAAATGCACTGGGGAAGGCCACTTGCAAGTGAATGGGAGAAGTATGAGGACAAGTCTGGAGGTAAGGGGAGCAGGTATGAAAATTATATGGCACTAACAGAAGGGGGTCAGAAGTCTCTACACATCTGAGTATCACATAACCAAGTGAGATGTCAGTACTTGTCTCACATGTCTCCTCTGTATTATCCTAAGGGTAAACCCTGTGGTCCACACAAACAATTTCTAGTGTACATCTCCGTCACCATGTGTTTCTAAAGGAGAAAAGCTCTACTCCCAGGTGATCTTAGCTGTCATGTTTTGAATTCTAGGAAAATACTGCCAGCCTATCAAAGTGAAAAATTTTGTTCTTGCACATTTTAAACACCTTTTAAAATCTTTAAATTGGAGTGAAGGGGTTTGGGGCAGAGTAGCTAAGCTAATCTATGCATTTATACTCTTGTTCTGTGTTTCAAAGGTAATTGTAATGAACTGCTTCAAGCAAATATTACAGGTTGTTTTTCTGCTGAGAGAAGTCAAATGAAATGACCTTTTTTTCATCTGCTATTCTTCTCAGCTTTTGAAGTTACTTCTTTTTGAAGAGATGATCCATTTATCAGTCATATCTGTGAGAAAGTCATAAATTTATCTTATAAAACTTCCAGCAATTTGCTTTGAGGTGTACTTTGCAGACTGCAGTTGCATTTTGTTCTTATTAAATAAATTAATGAACACTTTAAAAAGTGAAAGGCTTAGAAAAGTTATCATAAGAATTATTGACTCCCTGTAGCCAAAAGCAGATGTTAAGAGAGGGCATATTTTAAAATGTATATTTTTTACCCAGCTTTGGTTATTGATCTTTACTAGATTGACTCTAATTTATGTCAAATGTGTGGGGCATCAAAAGTTGGCAATAAAAAATCATTAAACTGAATTGCTAGGCCAGCAATTTGGAGTGAGGAGACAGAAAAGTTGATGGCAACTGCTGAAGCAAGATTATTACCTAAAGGTTTCTCTAGCAATGGGAGCCATAGGGATGTGAGCATGTATCATATCAATACTGGAGCTGATAAAGTCCATCTATTTTTAAATATATACATAATCAGAATTAATGCAATCCCCTAGTATGAATTATATGCTCCTCTTCCTTCAGAAGAACTGTTGCTTAATATCTAATTCAAAATTAATAATGCAGCAGGAATGGATTCATTATCTCTTGTGTCAAAAATCATTCGTGATAAGTAAGATAAGGAGAGAGAAAAAGCATGAATAAAAAAGAAGAGTTTCAGTGACCAAATTACTCCTGCCTTCATCAATCTCAGAGAATAAAATTTTTATCCTCTCTAGTAACTGATTGGTAAGATAGCATAGGGAGAATATGTGGAAAAGTTCCTATGTCTTCCCCATCAGTATATTCTTAAAGTACATGAAGAGTGAAGGAAGAAATAATGTGTAAGATTAAATAAAGCAAATTCCAATACACTTTTTTTTCCCATTGGCATTAGAAACACATTAGAAAAAATTTATTCTTCACTTACTCATATTATCATAGAATAATTTGGGTTGAAAGAAACAAGCTCACATTATTGTGCCATGTTAACCCCCAACTCCTTTTCCTCAGGGCTGCTCTCAATCTATTCTCTGGCCAGCTTGTATTTGTGCTTGGGGTTGCCCTGTCCCAGCTGCAGGACCTCGCACTTGGCCTTGTAGAACTTCATGAGGTCTGCGCAGACCCAGCTCCCAAGCCTGTCGAGGTCCCTGTTGTTCTTATTAGATTTCTAGAGTCCATACCTCTTGGGTGTATCCACATGGCTGCAGATCTTTGCTGACTCCTTCTTCTGCACGCTGTCTTCTCTTCAGGTCAGGGCTCCTCCAAGGCTCTCCCTGACTGGCTCTCCCGCCCCCTTTTATCCCGGTCATCTTCATCGGTTACAGCTGCAGCCCAATTAAGGACATCGCAGCTGCAGCCCATTGAGGGCAACTGGGACCTCCGGGGCAAAGCCTCTATACACATATTTAAGTACATTTCCTCTACTATAGGTCCCTTTGGATGTCACCCTTTCCTTTCAGCATGTAGACTGCACCACACAGTTTGATGCTGGCAAACTTGCTGGGGCTGCACTACATCCCACAGTCCACGTTGCTGGCAAAGATGTTAAGGAGCCCTAGTCCCAACACCAGCCCTAAGGAATGCCACTCATCAGTCATCTCCATTGACCACAACTCAACCATCCAGCCTCTTCCTTATCTCCCAAATCATCCATCCATAAAACCTATGTCACTGCAGTCTAAGGACAAGGATGTCATGCAGAATCATGTCAAATGCTTTGCACAAGTCCAGGTGGGTAACTTCAGTTACTCTTCCTTCCTCCACCAATGGTGTTACCATATTGCAGAAGGCCCCAGTTGAAGTTCTTCTGAATATCACCAATCATTTCCTCATTTTCTCTGTCTCTTAGCACAGTTTCCAGAAGGATCTGCTCCATAATCTTGGTGGCCGCTGAGGTGATACTGACTGGCCTCTAGTTCTCAAGTAATTCTTTTTTCCCATTTTTAAATTCTGAATTAACTGTTCCTATTCAGTATCGAGACCGCCTTTTATTAAAAAGGAAAAAAAAATACTGTGAAACCAAAAGAAAATATATTTTACAATCACTATAACAAAGATTGATATCAGGGTGTTGATCTAAAAAAAAAATTGTTATTAACTTGTAGATGGCTGACATAGGCATCTATTTGATTTTGAAATAATTTCTAAATAGACTTTGATACTGGAAATAAATAGAGATTTTTAAATTTACAATGAATATTAAATTTGTAAATATGTTAAAAGCAAGGAAGAATTACCATGTTTCTGTGCATAAAAAGAATACAATTCTTTATTATCATTGTTGTACCTTATTTGTATTACAATAGAATTTGGAGATTTCATGCAATTATTTTGGCAGAATGTAGCACTAAACCTGAATAAGATCAATTTTCCTGTTTGAAAAATACCTGTAAATCAAAGTGGAAAAATCCTTACTGCCATCTCTATCAAGCTAAGACATTTCAAAAATATTGCTAGTGTTTTTAATGGAGACAGAGACACAGGAATGGTGAAACACTAGGAATCTCACTTGAAATGTTATAATTTAGTTTTGATTTAATGTTCAGATTTAGACCACTGTTAATCTTAATAATGTTCTTATTTAGACCACTGTTATAATTTCAACATTCTGTGTCCTTCACACGTATCTTAGCCCGGGGTCCACAAACTCCTGGGTTATGCTCCTCTCTGATCTTTTACAAAAATTATCTCCCCATGGAACCAATACTCCTTTTCTTCAGAACTGGTGAGGCTAATTAGTTTTAGACTATGGCATAAAGATAACAGAATGATCATGGAAATCAGCAGCACTATCAGGCATGGAAACCTTGCATGTTGGCGCAATTTACTTCTGACTGCCTCTTGGATAGCTGAGCTTATTGGGTCTTGTTTTGTTGTTTGATGGAGACAGATGCTTTCAGTTTTTTGGCTAATAGTTCATTAACATGTAAGAATCCAGATCTACCTAAGACACATGGGTGCTGTAAAAACTGCTGTAAAAGCATGAAATATAGATTGAAATGTATATTGTCTATACCTAGTTTTTATATCTTAAGTATTGGAGAGGTCAGGTGCACCTAAAAATAATTGCTCAGAGTGGCAGTAAAACTTCAGTGCAGAGCTCTGGGTTCACATGACTGGTGTACATGTAAATAATGACTATTACTGTGACAAACTACACAGAAGATGTCTAATAATATCTTTCTAAATATTAGAAACTGAAGCAGTTTACTACCTTTGAAATGCAAAGGTGAAAAGAGAAAATGAGAAAAACCTGCAGCATGAGAATCTGAAACAAGGTCAGTCATTACTTTTGTCTTACTGTCTTGATGCTGAAAGATACTGACCAAGGAACACTCAGGTTTGTCTGGCTGAGATGAACTGGGCAATCCAGGTCACAGGACATCTTTAGCTGCTTTATCTTTTCTTTTAGTGGCAGTAACTAGTTACCTTGCTTGCAACTTTGGCAGTTCTATCATGGATTTGTAAACTTCACTGACGTCCAGGACCACTTCCAGGTCATCCTTTCTCATTGGAGACATAGAAGACAGGATGGACTTGCAATTTATAAGACTAACAGTTCAGAATGTGTTGAAGTTTTTCAATGAGGTAGCAAAAAGAAAACCAAGAACAGGGAAACAACAGCACAAAGGAGAAATAAGTATTTTGATTATTTTTAAGTTCTATAGTATTTTTTAATATCAGGAAAAAATAATACTTAACCTCACAAAAGAATCATAAAAAAAAACTCTGGTCATACAATAAACTTCTAGACAATGTGCTTGTGGATACTGAAAAACAAAGCATAACTCGATGCAAAAATGTGAAAAAATTATAGTTTTGTGTTACATTTACACAGACACAATAGAAAAATGCAACTAGAAAAATTATAATTCCTGTTAGTTACTATTACTATGTTATTGGCTGAAAAAACATCTCTTATTCAAAACTCATGCTTTAAAAGCTGTAAAACTTTGAAAAAAAATTATGTAGGTAGTAAAATTCTGCCCTGAATGTTGTCTCTGCATATTTATTTTACCATCCTATCTAGATTATTCCTCTCATCTGTTTTTCCTACTGCCCCAAAAGTACCGTAAGAAAAATGCATTATTTAAATAGAACTCTTAAAATAAGTTTTCATGATACACTTCTTAAAATATTAGAAAACCAATCATTATAAAATCTCTCTGCCTATATATCAGTGCTTATATATCAATATATTAAAGGCATGTGATTATTTTTTACCTTATTGCATCTCATTTGCAATAAAAAAGGTCTGTGCAATTTAAACATTTAAGTTGTTTACACCATTTAAACATTTGAATGTCCAAAAAAGGCTGGCACAAGTACCCATAAATAGAATACTTGAAGCAGATATATGTAAAATAATAACACACCACCTTTTTTCCTGCACATTTTTTTCACTGCTCGTAGGTATAGATCTGTGTGCTTTACAAGGAAGACAATGTTTTACCTAAAGGACTTTGGCATATGCAAATCAAGCATTGAAATTCATAACTTCTAGGTACCTCACCTCCAGAGTACAATGCAGAACCATTTTTGAGATATAGAAAATCCTAATATAAGCATAGTCATGTTGATTGATGCAGTATGCTGTGAAAATATCCTCATTTTGAGATTTACATGCCTTTTGCCAGTTAGGAACTCCAGACAGTAAACTCCTCAAATAGAAATTCTGCGTCATGGTGAATTAAAGAATCATTATATGAAGCACTGTATTCCAGATTATCTCATTGACTTCTGCTGTGACATCTCTATCAAACAGTACTTTGCCACAAGTAGGTTTATATAAAAATAGTTGGTTTCTCCAGACTTCTGTGTTCAGGGTTGAGAATTTAATAAAAAATAACATTTATAGTCAGAACATGAGTTAGATTTTCACATCTAAAATCAGATTAAACATTTTTAGAGTTTTGGATTCAGCTTGGAATTGTAATTAAAAGTAAATATTCAAGAGAGAAAATTAAGTAAAAATTATCCTTATGCTCTGGTTTCAAATCATTAAATTATAGAGTAGAGCAACATCCTTTCCATCACCACCCCACCACCCACTCCTGCTTTGAATACCTCATCAAGTTCAATTGATAATTCTCCTGTAAATAATTTCTTATATTTCAGGCTCTTCTGACTAGGAAAGTTCTTTGCCTGGATTGTTTCATAAAGAAGAAATGTAGTATTTCTGTAACTGACTAGCATCTTAAAAACAGTACATTTTGCTGAACAAAAGAGACCAACACTATATTTAGAAGTTATTTTTGAGCCTTCAAAACTTTTATATGAGGCTCTTGAAATTATTATTATTAAGACATAATGACTGTGAAAGTTAAAACTTCTTGTTACAAGATATCTTCATAAAAACAATTGAAACTGCATGACAGTCTTCTACATGATGATTTACCCCTAAGAAGTCAGTGATAGCTATGTTATATATATTAGGTTAATACGAAATTGGCTATAAAATATTTCAGTGAGAGAAAATTTGGGTTTTATGTTGTATAAGAAATTAGCAAGAATAAAAAGTGGCTGAAGTAGCCTACTAACATTTGCATTGCACTGTTCCAATGTCACAAATGCCCAGTCACCATCACTTCACCTGCTTGTGTGATGTGTTTCTCCTGAGTCCATGCAGCTGAAGCTGCTGACCCAAGAAATTTGCGAGAAATTTGATTTTCAGTGGTAGTGTTAGATAATCTGAAAGATATTCCTAAATCTTTTCTTATCTTCCTTGTTTATAATAAAATTTTTGTAAACATCTGCAAAATGGACAAAAATATTTTGCATATTTGTTTGCAAATACCGTTTTTCTTTTTTTTTATCTGTAAACATACTTTTCCCAAACAATTGATTCAGGTAAAAGCTTCATAAAGGTAACACACAGTTTGAGATAGAAGAGCTGTGCACTTTTTTGAGAAGATACCTTCATCTAGTTATGCCACTCAACCAGAAGTGGCTGCTATTCCTTATTTTAGTAGAATTACATTTACTGGTACTTTTACTGACATCACAAAACCAGAAATCCAAAAGATATTGTTTTGAGATTTCCCTTCATTTATCTACCCAAATAAAGGTATTTTAGCTCCCTGAAGTAAAGATAACTGTTCCCACAAAGTTTTGAGAATATTTTTACTAAACATGACAATATCTCATTGTACGCAGGCAGTTTGTATATTCCGAGTTGTCAGCTTTGAAAAGAAATTGAAAAAATAACCTTCAATGTGTTTGGTTTTTTCCTCAGCAAAAAAGTGTGTATCTTGTTACATGTCCATTGCTTCCTGCTGGTGTGTGGGACCTGCCCTGGCTGCCAGCCTGGGGGAATCCCTGTGCTCGTAGCCCCACTGGCCGCAGGGAGACATCCTGCTGCCCTGCAATTTAGATCCTGCTAAATTAACTCTCAGCAAAGCTTAGCTCTGCCTTTTGGTTTTTGAATTGGAAAAGAAAAATTAAGTTTGTTTTTGTTGTTTTGTTTTGGGTTTTGGTTTGTGTTTTTTTTTTAGGATTCACTCATCCAGAAGGATAAAATTTCAAAATGAATTGGGAAATTCCAGGGGAAAATAGAACAGAAAATACATTAACATATTGATGAGGAGAAACAGAAAAGGAAACAGAGAGGTTAGAGAAGATTCACTGGTCTTTTCATTAAAAACACTGAGTGTTTGGAGACAGGTAATACAATACATCAAATAAAATATAGTAAATTTTAATATGCCTCAGTGGTTCTTTTTTGACCTATCAAGATTTTTGGCAAATTCTTTTTATGTTTTGGGAAATAGTTACTGTTTAAGCCTTTCTATTTTAGCTCTATAATGTGTTTTGCCTTGGTCACATGGTGGATAGATTTCATCCTGCTTTTCATCACATTCTTCCATCCCATTTAAGCAATCTTCACACTTCTATCTAGAGAGACAGAGCTGGATGCACATAAAAATGCTATTCTTCATTTTCATTTCCCTATTCCACATTTTTCAGTATGCTTAAAAAAGGATTAGTAAATCCCTGGCTACTTAGAATTTCTCAGATGTCACTGTGGCTTATACCATTTCTCCTCAGCACAGCCATCTGACAAAGTGAAAAGAGCACAAATTTTTCTGAAAAAATAATTTAGTTTTTCTGGTCACATCTATGATGAGCCATATTCCCATGTTTTATATTCAAAATCAGATCTTGAGTTAAGTAAATGGGAGTAAAGTGATTTACAGAAATTTAAGAGCTGACTCATGGAGTTACTTTTTCACATGCTCTATGAATCTATATTTAAATCTTGATTTCAAAAACCTACTAAGTAGTATATATTTAGTGGAGTTGATAGTTTTCAATAGAAACCCTCGCTGTAACAAAAAATGCCCAACAAACACCATACTCTGACCCAAAATAGCAAATTTTCATATGGTTATCTAATTTTTATCAAATTTTCTTTTATTTACCTTTAATTCATGGATAGAATATTTTCATTATTATTTGATTTTTTTTCTTTTTAAGTGTATGTTCTTAACAGAACAGAAAGTAGTCAGCCAAAAATTCCCCAAATCTGTGAAAATTACATCTCAGAATCTGGATCATTAATGCAGCAATAGTGATGATACATATGCTGTGGATTGGAGTAGGTTCTAAAATGAGTGTTTATAAAAGACTGCATCAATAAATAAAGGTACATGAAAGAGGTCTTTGACTGTGCCTGTGTAATTTTTTGTGTTCCTGGATGTAATAGTGTACTTTCTGTTACTATGAACCATCTTACAACAACACTAATGAATATATAACTTAATTGGTTTCTGGTATTGCTTATAGCAACAACATTTAAAAGGCTCATTTTTAAGAGAACACTAATTTAACTTATTTCATAATATATTGATCAGTACTATAATAATTTCAGGATTTGAGATTAGCTCAGTTGATTAGACCATGGTGCTAAAGGCCAGGTCTCAGGTTCAGTCCCTGTACAGGCCACTGACTTGAGAGCTGGAGTCAATGGTCCTTGTGGGTCCCTTCCAACTCAGAATGTTCTGTGATTCTTTGACTCGGTCATATGCACTATGTGTTTACTGGGATGACTCCATTGATTTAAAATACTTACTTTAGGAAAGACTCTGACCTGTGGACAGATCAGCCTAAAGATTGTGTCATATAAAAGTGCTTCAGCTTGCTTGAGAGCTATAAGTCTCCTCTTGAAGTAGTATGTGTAGTTGGACAAGAGATATTCTTACTAAAGATATTACCAGTACCTGACCTTTGCTTAGTGTGTTTCTTAAAATTAGGGCCAACAATGAGAATGGTTTTTATTTCTTCCTACTTACAGAATATACCTTAGCAACTGGGTCATGGTTTTAAAGTATTTCAACAATAATACCCATCTGAAAGCTCAAGTACAATTAAATGGAAAGAAAGATTTGAATTCCAGTGTGTAAGTAAGAAAGAGTAACTTTTCATAGAGATTATACAGCTAATCCCTTATTAAAGTCACTTTAATTCAGCTCATTCAACTGACGCAGGTGAATGAAAACAACTTGAAACAAATCTCAAAGCAAACTGGATGCCAAGCATATCAACATTTGACACTTTTTTTCCCCTTTTTGTCCTAGAAAGGACCAATCTAAAAATGAGGAAATTTTGTAACACTATGGAATTTAAATTATTCAATTATTAAAACTGAAGATATATTGAGAAGGATGCTCAATTAAAATTTGCTTCTAACCTTAGTAGTATAGCTGTTCATATTTTGTCTTCCTTGATTCAAAATTTTTAAAAAATGAGACATTTCAAAATATTTCTATTCTGGTTCTCAGACAAGAATTTCTCATCTTCTCAAGAATAGATACAACAGGAAAGTTTGAAGACTCAGAAAAATATATTAAATATCTCTATTTAATGCTTATAATGTTCTTGATAAGCTGATTGATAGTTCAGAGCACAGACTATAATCATAACATTGTATGGTAGGCAGGATTATTCTCACAGCTGGAGTAACAATGCTGATATGTGCAGAGCAGGAAAAGAAGAAAGGGAAGAGATTAAAAAGTAAGACTAAATAACAAAAGCAACTAAATATCATAGTGGTAACATCTAATTGTGATGGAGGGCAGTAAGTGATGGAGTGGACAGATGCTGCAATTTAGTTGGATATACTTGTGGTTATTCCAAGATGCTGTAAGTCAGCTAATTTAGATTCTCCACTGTCACATTACTAAGATGCGAGCACAAAAAGGACATGGTTTGATGATGTCTTTAGGCTGGATTTATCCTGGTTAACTCTCCTTTATTTACAGTGTTCTGATGAGGTATGTTTCCATAGCAATTCAGTAATTCTTAGGAATATTGACTTACATCTTCATCTACTTATGAAGAGTGCAGCCAATACTAAATGAATTTCCCTAAGCAAGGAAAAAAGTACAAAAATGTTCAAGGGCCCATATGTGATCTGCCACTCTTAAAATCTTAAATAAGAAACAAAAATTGAAAGTGGAAAAAAATTATGTTACTACAGTGCACCAAAACCAGAGGGTCAATATAGAATCAGCAGTTCATTACCTATCCACAGGAATTGGGAGAAATACTCGTGTCATGACATAGATGGCTGAACATAATGAACCTAGGCTGAAACCAGAGGACTTAGTAACCCATTCATAGCATTGTGTAAAAGCAGCTATATTTTCTCTAGAATCAACTGAGGTCCAGAAATGGTTTATGCAAAATCATACAGGTCCCAGGCTCACAAACTCTACCAGGTCAAATTGGCTTTGCACAGTATTAGCCTGGATACTTCTGAGCTCTGCTTCCTGGTATGTAGACTGTGTGCTTGTATTTACATAAGCTAGATCTTTCCACTATACATAGCATTCTAATAACTCTAAAAATGATTGGTTAGGTAAACAAAACATTTTTATCTCTTATGAAAAACTATTCTCCCTAATTCCATGGATTATAGTAAAACATCCTGTGCACTGATAATGGCTTATTGCAACATAACTTTTTAACAATATCTCTCACAACAAGTGAAAGGACATAAATAATTTTATTACTATTATGAACTTTCACTTGTGCTATTTTTATTCACAATGTATCAGTTTACCATTGCCATGTGTGAGCCAAAGCATGAAGATACTACAGAAAATTCAGCCTCTGCAACAGAGATTGCCACGAGGGGCATATTGAAAGTAGCACTGATGAGTCAGTGCTAGGCATAAGCTGGGTAATACAAGGTAATCAGGTGGTGTTTGGTCTAACAGAACAAAAAACGTGGGAAAAGAGGACATGGTGAATGCAGAGACCAAGAAAAAGGATATTTTATATGAAAATATCCCAAGAGTTTACATTTACCAAATCAGAAGAGCACTATGACATGCTGAGGTGTGAGACAGTGGGAATTTGAACAAGAGCTGATTTGTACACACAAACATCAAGGAGATGAGATATGGATCATTTTTTTATGAAGCTATCCTTGCATGTCTGTATAAATATAAAACAAAAATGCAAACCTTTACCATATGGTACATCATTATATGCTTGCTGTGTTATGTTTAACACAAACCTAGTCCTTAGCTTGTAAATAGTAATTTTCATCTCAATGTAAGGTTTCTTAATATGCTTGGTAATGTTTTATTATGCAGGCTAAATTTATGTTCTAGTTATGTCTAAATGCTAACATTATCCAAGTGACATCCAAAATAGCCAAAGAACGCACTTTGTTGAATATGGAAAAAAGTTAATTTTGATTGCAAACGGTGGACTCACAGATATCTCGAATTTTGTGGCATTTATCTAGTTCAGGATAAGAAAGCTTGAGAGTTACTGAATATCATTATCTTAAAACAGAACCTGCTCAGGGAAAAAGTGTCATAGATCATGTACAGGTTAAGAGGTAAAATAATTAGTGTAGGAGGAAATCTGTTGCCATCAGAAACTGGAAAATTATGTCATTTACATGAAGAATTTTGTTCCCATAGTGTTAGATTCCAAATTTGATCTAAAATTAGAAGGCTCTTTCAGGTGAGAAGTATTGTTAAAAGATACTTTAAGTCACTAAAGTAAACTAAAACAGTTTGGTTTTGTCTTATCTACAGCAGATGTATGGTGAAGGAGAGCATGGACTGAAATTTTACCAGGCTAAAAAAATAACTTTTTAATTAGTCTGCAACATTTTAAATGCCTGGTGTTGAAGAAGCAGGCATTTTTGCTTCTTCACTTTCTCATGATTGCAAGTCTATCCTTACTCTTTTTTTTTTTTTTAATTGCTTTTTCCCTCAGATGACTGTTAATAGAAATATTTTTTCCCCAGGTTACCACCATCTGATGGAAAAAAACTTTTCATATGAAAACTGCAGCATGTCTAGAGACAAGCTCTACTTGGGAACAAGCTACTTTGTACTGAATAGATGAAGTTTTGTTAAAATGAAATTATATGTGCATAGTGTGTTAAAAGCACAAGAGGCAAAAAGCCCAGGGATTTGCATCATGCAAAATAGACCCTTCTGTGAATATGGACTGATGAGCAAATATAAATGCTGATATTCAATCAACATAACCAAAATCTGCTTGTCTGTGAGCCAGCCAAGTGAGCTGCCAGAAACTAGCAGGTGAGCTGGCAGAAAACTAATTTTTCTTCAAAAGACAATTTTAATACTTTTTATAAACTGCATTATAGATATCTCGAGACACATATATATCCCCTTGTGCATAAATCACATTAGCAAAAAAAATGAGATGTGTTTCTATTCAAGAAATTGAATTTATAGTAAGGAATAGGTATATAATGTTCTGATGTTCAGTTTGCTGAGCATTTCTGGGCTATCGATTTCAGAAAACTATGCACCTTCATCTTTAAACAATAAGAAGTCTACTTATTCTGTGTTTATACATTATATTTAGGGATATTAGCAGATGACAAATATCAGGCTAGATTACTCCATTTCTAAAATTTAGATTTGAGAGCACAACAAATATGTTACTGATGTTGAAATATATAAAACACTGCTCATGATATGTAGCTCCTTCTAGTGACAGGTGTCTGCCCATGGCAGAGGGATTGGAACTACATGACAAGTCTTCTCCAACCCTATCTCCAACTCTATGATCCTATGATCCTGTGACTTTCATATCTTTGTATTTATGTATGTGTGTGTTTATATTTCTATATAACTTAGCAGTGTAATTCAAAAATTATTTATGAAATATTAGAATCTGTATCCTCATTTCGAGAACATACAGCGCTTAATCAACCTTTTAACCAAACTGTCAGATCAGGAAACATTATTGAACAAAGGTAGATATAATGAATTAAAAAAGATTAATGAATTAGAAGAGAATGATTTCATAAATTCTAACATGACTATTCATTAATGTGTGTATATCAGTTGGTATGTCATTATTTTCGTATTTACAGGAAGAGGTTTTACATGAAATAGAACATATCTCTGAGAAACATCATAAAATAAAGCAAATCTAGGGCCATGGTAAACTGTATAGATCTGTTTCATGCTTATGACACAGACATGCTGAGCAACACTGGCATAAACTCTGCCAAAAATATTTATGATACTGAGCTGCTGTGAAAAATGTTTTGAAAGAAAAAAATGTTCCAAGGAAAATAAATATGGAAAAAGAATAGGCAGAAACATGCATGTGATGGGGTTTTTTTAATGAAAAAACCCCATCAGCTCCTGTGTTTTAAACAGAGAGAAAAACTACCTAAAATTACATTATTGGGTTCAAACAAAATTTTAAACTACTGTCTTTGGTTTCTATTTAAAATTGTTAGTGTTTTGGTATCAGTTTTAACATCAGGAGCTTGAGGAAAGATTATAAACCTATGAAGATGATAACAGAATCACCTAAATTTTTAGGTTCTTAGAATGGGAGAAATTGAAGTAAATGATTCCTATTTACTAAGGAGTTTGAGAAATCTTGTTTGGTGAGACAGAAAATATTAATCAAGTAAGCTTTCTAAGATGTCAGAGAACCAAAGCACCTTAAAAACAAATTGGAACCCTTTTATTCCCTTTGAAATTTGCTTAGAGGGGGAGACTGAATATCTTGTAAAAGTGTGCATTTTCTTAAAGCTTTCCTGTATTGTAAATCATGACCTAAGGATAAACTTAAACTTTGTGGGAATTGTTGATGAAGCACTGCCATCTTTTGGTTGTACAAATACGGAATATGGAGGAAGGATATAATTGTCATTGAAATAAGGACATAGGCTGAAGTTATGAAAGTATTACTTTATCATTGGTCTACTTTGCTTTTCTAGATAATTGGCTGCAATTGTCCCCTTATATTCTTCAGTATATCCTAATTTCACCATCCTATCAACCTAAGTAATATCACAAAATGTCATGAAGATATTGTTGGTTTTAACAGAAAATTGACAGCCTAGGTTTAAGGGGTTTTCTGTACTTTTTTTTAAATTGCTCTTGTCTTTACTTTTTTTCTCAAAATAGATTAGCAAGGTAAATTTTATTACAAACTAGACAAATTTTGAAACTATGGAATATAATAAATACTAATGTAGATAACAATTATTGTGTGTAAGAATTATCTAAGATCTAGTTGTTGACACTAAAATCATCTGTGTTTTATATTAAAAGAAATAATACAATTTGTTCTCCATTCCTTAAGTTATAAATCTAATACTGATATTCTAAGATTCAGTGCTATCATAACATTCTGTTTCTTGAAGAAGGAATTTTGCCACTTACCTATTTAACAGTTTGCAGAGAACACACAGTTTTAAGTAAACAGTATAGCAATACAACAGAATACTTTTTTTGCATGTGGAATTAGTTGACATATTTAATAATTTAGTAGAAATGTGAAAAAATTCAGTATATGCTTTAAACATGTAAGCCCAAAATGATTCTGTTTTAAAATATATAATCCATTTATATCCAATCTTGCTGTCAGATTTTACCTCTTTTTAAGTGCAATATTAGTGTCATAAGCTAATATAAGCAAATTTCAAGAAGAATAAGTAAGATTTTCACATGAATATTAATACTTTACCTCTCAAAAATTACATTAAAAACTTACGTCCCACTAAAGTATTGCTAAATTAACAATTAAAGGTCTACAGTTATCAACTGCTTCACCTCAAATGCAAATGAATTAAAATTTCTGCTTGTAAGAAATCATATCTTTATGCAGTACTTTCAAGCTTAATTTGAGCAGAAAGAGATGGGAATTCTGCCATATGCCTAAGACTTATGATGTGACATTTCTCCTGTTAACTCAAATATGGGCAAAAGTGTGAAGTGCAAAATATGCTTGCACTGCTAAGGACTGACTATCAGCACACTTGTCAGAAAATTCAGTCAACATGTAACATTTGGAAGGTCAGAGGCCTGTGATATGGAAATCAAATAATTATCTAATACTAAAGGAAAGATGAGCATCTTTGAAGGTGTTTTTTAAATTAAGACAAGATGTGCTTCTGCACATCTGCTGCCTGAGATAGTGATAAAAAAGCCAATATCAACATTTGGCAGGTTAGAACAATTGTTACCTCATTTCAGACTGGTACCACTGGTACAGAAAGCTGCAGGTGAGACCAATAGTAGCTGATAGAAGAGTCTCCAAAAGTCTGTGTTCTGAGCAGAACAGGCATTTCTGGGCATGGCTCATTCTCCCTTCTTGTGGTCAAGCATATTTCTGGTATAACTCCATCCTCTCACCTAGTTCAAGTGATCTCCTCCATTCTTGCTCTACAGCCTGCTCACATTGACACCATCAGGTTCCTGTATGAGGCACTGCACGGGCTCCAGACCAGGGAGCCAACTGCATTCCTGCCACCACTGCACAGGAGCAGAGCTTGCAGGGAACCACGGCTCAGAGGCAACTCCCTGTGTGGAGTAATTTGACACAACACTGAGCACATGGCACCAAGAGGCAGAGATTTCTTCCGCAAACCCGATTGAAGCAAGTCATGTCCACCCCACTGGTAAGACTACAGCATTTGGAAATCTTTGAATTAAAAAAAATATATTTTCAGAATTTTGTTTAGATATAAACAGGAAAAGATTATATTTATGAAGGACATAGCCTTTCTGAAAAAAAACTAGATAGATCCTCTTCCATATTTCCTCTAGATGACTGGAAAGAATACGAGGTGGTATGAATATGTTTTCATTGCACAGAAGGATTGGAAGGTTCCAGTCACTAAAAATGTCATGCAGAAAAAATCTGAAAAATGGAGACTAAATTTCAGGGGTTAAATGAAGGCTGAGCAATATCAAATATTCTGAATAAATGAATAACAGACAAGTCACATTTCAGTTTCTAGATATTATTCTGTCAGAGTAAAAAAATTAGGTAGTCTATATACACAGAGGATACTTTGCCATTAAGTGTTGCAGATTTTAATACTGAAATTGCTACGATCTATCATTTGTTCTTTAAATTGTTCCATATTGTTGTCTTCTTTTTCCCTTTTTTTTTTTTTCTTTTACTGAAGGGATACCCACTATTTACCAGAGAATCGAGTTTTTATAAACGTTTGTGAGAATTTAATGTGGAAAAAATGTTAGACTGAAGTTCTAGGGGATATGAATACATGAGGAAATTACAAATGAGGAGTTTAATTAGGAAAAAAAAGTGGGAACACCTGCACACTTTCAGTTCTTTGCAGGCTGATTTATTTCCTTCTCAATATGCACACACAATTCTCACTAACAAAACTGGAGTAACACCCATATATTTAGTAAAAAAATAGCTATGAGTATTTCTGTCACTTCCCTAGGTATCATCACCATTTCAGTCAATTTTTGCATGACAGGCACATAATGAGACTGCTAATAAATCTTCTCTTTTTCATTTATACCTGAATTTATAAGTGAGCAGTCACTTAGGAATACACTTCTAGGTCCTGGTTACCAGTGGAGAGTTGGCCCAAGTTTCCACATAAAAACACCTGCATGAATATTTCCAAATGCTAATATATGCACACCAGTATTGAAATTGATTGGTTGTATGCATCACAGGATATCACTGTTTTATCATGAAAGAAGTTTATACCAGGAAAAATAATCTTATTTTTTTATATTTAGAAGACAGAAGTGAGAAATAAAAAGGGTATTAAATACACTTCTAAAACCTCTAGCTCCCAGAAAATGAGAATCCATATTTGCTTATCTTGAAAGTCTTTCCCTAAGCATTTTTTGTTGGCCACTGCATGGACAGGCTGCTGTGCCAGATAAATCTTTAGTTTGTCTCAGCATGATCATCTTTTATGTATGCATAGGAAGTTCTGTGTAGTTACACTTGAAGGGAGAGCAGAGAGTCAAGATCTTAAAAATTTGCTTCCTAAATCTTAGGAGTTGAATTTAACTCTAGTGCATTGGTCTTCTTCAGTAAGAACATTTTCTTTAATAAAACTGCTTGAAGTTTCCAATTATATGGATGAGCTACTTCTCAGCACAGAATGGGCAGTACACTCTTTTATAAAGGCATTGAAATTCTTATATGAAAGCAAAAACCTTATGAAACTGAATACTGAAACTGTCATGGCAATATTAAAGAGTGCACAAGGAAGCATGCAAATGTCAGTGGTTTGCTCACTACCATAAGGGAACAATTTTCTTCCCTTATTTTTCTCTCATGCATTTTTATGTTTCCAGAGTATCTCTGAGAAATTTTAACTTAACTGTTATGTACCTTATTTTCTTCTTTCAAATCCTCATCTTAGACAGGTTAAAGTCAAAGAAAGGGCTTCCATTGGCCCCAGATGGCTTGCAGTATGGTTTACAATGAACAACATCATCACCTAACAGGAAAATTAGTGCAAAATTTCAGACGTTCACCTTGCTCATTTAAAATATAGAGCTCATTTGATGACTTTCCTAATGATTCCTAACTTGTGATGCTGCAAAAAGTTTTCATGCTCTCCCCAAAGTGATGGACCATGATGATATGTAGCAAAAAATTATTTGATTGCTCTGAAAAAAATGAAAATGCCACCAAAAAACAAATATAAAAGTCTCTGTTCTGCAAAATATGATAGGATCAGTAAGCTCATAAATAAATAGGTAAAGTTTTTTGTGGAGTATGTTATAAACTAGAGAAAAGAAGGCTTTTAAGGAAGTTTGACAGGAAATACAGATAATATTAGTTACTTAATGAGACTGGCTAAGTAAAAGAGCTTTCATATGCATATAGAAAAGCATAATTTCTCTGTAAGAAAAAGTGGGCATTAATTTTTTTAGATAAAATTAAAATAAAATTTGGGCAAAACAAATGTCCATAAATGAAAGTTTGTTTCATAAATTTGGGTCAGGAATATATTAATTGGAGAAGTGTGGTCATTTTGCTTTTCCAATCCATTTTGATTCTTTACAATTCTTTTAATTATTTGGTCAAGGGGTTCTGGGTGTAGCCAATGTCTCTGTAATTCTACTTTAAAAGAAAAATGGGATGTTTTTATTTATTTAAAGAAATTATTTATGTATTTAAAGAAAAGTAGATAACCACCAACATTACTTTTAAACAGAAAGAATGAGTCAATTTGTAAATGCATGTCTTTCCACAAAAAACTTTGAGACAGAAGTAAAGCCCAGAAAGGTAAACTCCAGATAGTATGCTCCAGAGACTGGAAAATGCACTTTCCAAGTTTTCAGTAATCCAGATGTCTGAGATGATGTTCTATTATCATCAAATATTTAAAAAAAAAAAAAATTCTAAATATGTGAGAATGCAAAAAAGGGTCTAGATACCATGGAGTTGTGCAGAATAATCTGAAGAAAGTCAATCCTCCTTGTACCTGGTATCTTATGTGAACTGGCACTTCCAAATCCTTTTGCAAATTTCTCTAGGGTTACTTCTCTGAAGCAGAAGCAATTTCTGGAGGTTCTGTAGTAGCCCTTTGCAACTGTAAATAGTAAGCATTCAACCACTTTATTGTGTTTGAAATATTCGACCCAATTCAGGAACTGCTAGTGTGCTGGGAATGGTATATAGTAGCTCTGGGTTCTGTTTTGTTTTGTTTTCCTTCTCAGTAAAAGAAAACAACTCATCAGCACTTAGGCACTTTTTGTTTATTGGAAATGTGACAGCTTTGGGAAGAAATAACTGAGTAAAATAAAGTTAATGCTATTGTATGCACTTGCACTTTTGGAAACACAGTTTTGCTGCTTCTTCACAAAAACACTGTGAAAAGAATGTTCTACATAATTACTGGCATTGATTACATATTCACACCTTTGAACACCTTAAGGGAAAATAAGTTGAAAGAAAAGCATTCTGAATTTGAAGTGGATATGTAGTCAAGAGTGAAAATAAAAGTGAAGCAGACATTTGCCTAGTAGGTAGTTTTCAGAAAAAAAAATCTACTTAGCCTTCTATGAAACAGATGGGATATTTGTCTCTCTCTGAAGTAAGAAAATGCATCTGCTTTATTCATCCCTTCTTCTTCTAGGCATATAAAACATGCCTGTGTGATAGGGAAGCTGTGAAATAGAAGGTGAATAAGTTCAGAAATACAGAGTAAGAAATACACAGTCAAATTGGTATAGTCCTTTTGATTTCCACACAGATTTATGCATTAAAAGTTGATGGGTGGTTTAACCTGTCACACTCTGCTCTGGTTGCCAGTGTCATGTACCTTCTGTAATCTTCCAGCTGCCATTACAGAGCTACCTCACTTGTGCATCTTGGGAAGAAATTTGAGTTTTCAAAAAATCTTTGGTTGATTTAAACATCTGTGTTCAAAAAGGCAGGAAATGACCGGCCTCTCCACTGAATAAAGTATTCATGTTCAGAATGAATGACAGACTCCTTTTACAACTCCCTGTGGGATTTACAGCTCTGCTGTTAGAAAAGTGATTCTTCACAGTGAGATATCAGAGATCTCTTGTGTATGAGTATTCAAGGGTAGTACTCATGTCATGAAGGATTCAGACCTTATCACTGCATACAACACCAGAACAAATTAAACAAGGTGTTTTAGCTTCTGTTTTCCAGGGTTTCAAATGAAGATTGACATTCTGGAAGCAGTGCTTTACTGAAACACAAATTCTTGAAATCAGTTTGGGGATAACAGATTAATTATAAAAAACTTATTTTATGAAGGAAAGAAGTGATTTTACTTATACATATATACAGTGATCAGAAGATTTCTGACTTCTGTGGACATTTCAATCTGCTTAAGTGCATAAATCATAAACTGTCAAATTAACATTTGCCAAACATTTTTAAGAATTCTGTACTAATTATTTTATATGTTCTGATGCTATTTCTATATACATATCTATCTACTAAGATATTTATTAAAATGATTGAAGCATTCTCTGATTGTAATATTCTAGAACTGAGAAGGCTATTGTGAAATTACTGCATCTAAATCTGAGACCTTCCTTCTGAAACGAGGTACAAGCATCCTCACAATGACTATGGGCAAGAAAAAATTTTGCAGTCTGCACTCATTTTTTTGGAGCAAAGTTGTCCTAGGAAGACACATCATTTTATTAGAAGTGCATTACACCACAGCTACAATGGTGTTATTGTGACTCAACAGAGTTGTGTCACAATCAGATGCTAATTAGAAGAAACTAACTTTTTGGTGTAATTTGTATTCTACAAATACACCAAAACCAAGCACAAGCAGACCAAATCAGAAAACACAACTGTTTCTTGAGTTTCTTGCTTTCCTCCTACTTCTATTAAAACCAGAAAAATTCAGAAGAATTGGAAGTAAATGACTAATTAGTTTAGAAATGTTTTTCTATGTCAGCTGTTTTTACCAGGATGGCATGGAAATTATGCTGGAAAACTCTTTATTATGTTAACATACATGTTTAAATACATTTTAAGTTACCATATTTGTGATAACAAGTTAAATTCAGAGGGCAGATACTGGAGAATATATGAAATATTAATCCTAAAAAACCCAGAACACTTTTAAAAGTGAATGTTATTATAAAGAGAAGCTGAAATCTCTACACCTGTAAACTCATTAACACATATCAGCACAATGGAACAAGAAATTTTATCTGACAGGTATGGAAAAATTGAATAACAATACAACAGAAGAAAACAAACCTCTTACAAATGGCTGTTCAATTGAATCTAAAAAGCATCTGAATTATCTGCTTTCCTTGTAGACCTTTCATGGCATGTTATTAATAGTAGATAGTCTTGGAACCTTAGAAATTACTTATTCAGTGATGGTTACAGCTCTGACTTAGACTTTTTAAAGAAGCATATTATAGAAATAATAAAACTACAGGCCCATACTTTATCTACATAAGATTAACTATGCAAATTGTTATCCAAATGCATACACAACAGAGCAGTCATTAACATTAATCTGGATACATATGTATATGAGTTCACTAGTGGCTATGTCGTGCACTCTTTGCTTACAAGATATATATTCATATATACAAAATTCTGCAAAATAAAGTTCAAGGAAGGGCAGCTTTATACAGTTTATGGCAAGTGGGAAAACAATCTAAGATAAAGCTGCACTTGAATGCTCTCCTTTTTTTTTTTTTTGTTCTTTTGAAAAATACCAATCACTCAAAATAATACTTTTGTGAATATGCATTTTTTTCATTTCATGTTTCCTTAGATTATGGGGATTGACTGACTGAATTCTGCAGATCTTCCTACAACAGGATAATGTGTTCTAAGAATACTTTTTTTCTCTGTGGCACATTGAATTAACACCTATTTAAGTAAATGGAAAAATGAAAAGCTGCACCTTCTACTTGAATATTAGGACACTAACAGGAAATGTGGATAATCATGCTTCTTTCCAAAAAAAAAAAAAAAAAAAAAAAGCCCTTTGAATGAGACAAACCAGCTGGAAGGCTAAAATACTAACTATTGAGCCATTTGCTGCTTGGGGCTTTCCTCTTGATGGGAAAGACTTTGATAGTGAGAAATCACATTCTCTGATGTAATGTATAGTTCTAACAAAGAATAAACTGCAAAAGGTATTGAATTTGCTCAGTAAAGATAGGCCAATAATTTTTCATAGAGGTGTATTTCCAGCCCAGAGGCTGGCATTGTTACCACCTGTGAAGGGCATCAGAAAAGAACCTGAACAGAAAGGCAGAGGACATCCCAAAAAGTACCAGGATTGCAGCTTTGGTAGAAAGCCAAGAGTTTTTTGGTTTTTTTTTTTTTTTGTTTTTGTTTTGTTTTGTTTTTTGGTTGTCTTTTCTTTTTTTTTTTTTTTGGTGGGGGTGTCACTGTTGAAAAAGAACTGGCTGAAATCATGTTTCAGCTTTTGAATGAGAAAATTTCCTCTCATTGTTTGCCCTTTTCCAGGATCAGAAAAAAGGCATTTTTAGATCCTTTGTAAATTGATAGAACTGCAGCCAAAATTTGTGGATGCATATGATTAAACTCTATCTTGAAAGAAATAATTCAGTAAGACCATTAGTAGTGACAGGAATACTGGTCTCGGGCAGAAAACATAAAGAGAATTATTTGGAAGGAAAGCATAGTAAAATAACAAGAAGAAAGTAATGAAATACCATGGAATATTTCCTTTCTAATGAGTCAACAATCAGTCTAGTATTTCTAGAAGTAGGCCTAAGATAATGTATAATTTTCATTCTTTTAATCTCTGCCATTTTTTTGGCTTTTATAGATATATATGCAATTTTGAATGATCTACATCTACCTTTCTAATGCACTCCTTCCCTTTCTTCTTCCTCCTTACCTTGTACTCCTCTTCCAGTCCCCATCCAGGGTAGCTTCAAATTAAAAGAAGTTTCATCAACCAGCAACACGAAAATATCCATAAAAATAGGAAAAGGGGAATCAAGACAGAATACAAAAATAATTACAATCAATGCAGACACATACAGACTATGTGGTGGAATTAAAAATCCCCAAAAGAAAAACTGATCAGAAAATACTCCTTTCCAGTTATGCCTTGATGTCAGTTAGGTTGTGTTTTATTTCCTTGCACTAAATTTTATTTCATTTTTGGGGCTATAAACCCTTTGGAAAACAAATCCTTCTTGGTCATTTTAAAATTACTCTGATCAGTTATGTAAAAAGCCATTTTTTTGCAACAGTTGGAATGGAATTCTCGTGGATAGAATAAACTGTGTGTCACTATTTTATTTTTATAATTTCTACAGAGAAAAAGTACCACCTTGAAAAAGAAATATAAATTCATATAAATCTCAATGAAGTTTATACAAGTCTACAAAAATTTATTAAGCAGTATTTTTAGTATCATTAATTCTGAAAGCTCTTTTTACATAATTCTCTTCCTACTACTACTACTGATTATAGCAATTCAGATCTATTTGCTTAGAAGGCTGGAGGATCTCTCCTATCAAGACAGGCTAAGAGCATTCAGATTGTCCATGCTGCAGAAGAGGAGGCTCCAGGGAATCCTTGTAGCACCTTCCAGTAGTAAAAGGGCCTACAAGAAAGCTGGAGAAGGTTTTTATGCAGAAGGGTGTAGGGATAGGACAAGAGGGAATGGCTGTAAACTGGAAGAGGCTTTGTTGAGGTGTGATATGAAGAAATTCTTCAGTCTCAGTGTGGTGAGGCTCTGGAACAAGTTGCCCAGAGAAATGATAGATGCCACATCCAGTGCTGGAAGAGTTCAAGGCCAGGTTGGATGGGGCTTAGAGTAACCTGATCTAGTGGAAGGTGCTCCTGCCTATGGCATGAGATTAGAACTATTTGATCTTTAAGGTCTCTTCCAGCTCAAATGATTCTATTGTTCTGTGATTCTATGATGATACTGGGATTTTTTGCATAAGTCATATAACTATGGAGTTTTTTTATCAACAAAATGAAGATAAAAGTTAAGGCATGACCAGCTGGCTGTCTGAATGCAAGCTTTTAAAATGTTGGTTATAGTACAACTGGTATCATTTAGACATCAAATAATTAAATTACCTGATGAGTACAGTATAAATGCCTAGCCTAAATACATTTAAGATAGTTCAAGTATCTACAGTATATGGTAGATAGTTCAAGTATATACAGTCTAATTCTGTAACTAAAAATACTTTTTGAAAACTTTTGTTTTAATCCAAAGGTCAAGCTTAGAGAAAGCTGTATTTCTTTCCTAAGAAAATAAAATACTGCTAAGAAGTGAGAGAAAGAAGTATATTTAAAATATAAGAGAGGTTCTCATTGCTATCAGAAAGATCAGTGTCAGACCACAGAAACAGGGAGCCAAACTGCACTTGAACAAAGCCATTAAATTACAGAGTGTGAGAGGAGCAGCTATTGAGATAGCATATGGTATATAGGAGTAAACTGTTCTCTACATGTACATACAACTGAATCCAAGATTGTTGGTACCCCTTGCAAAAATTTTGCTCTATGGATAGTATGTTAGCCACCATAGGAAAAGCACTAGAGGGTGAATCTGAGAAAGTTAAAATGAGAGAAGTGCAAAATTCCTTCTCCAACAACGATCAATCAAAAAGAAATCAAAGAGTTCTGGTTTCTGTGTGTACAATGTTACATAAACTAGTTAAAATTTAGTGTATGATCCCTTCAGCATATTTTTAAAGCATTCTTCATCACAGACTGAGAAGTCTCTTTTAGAGGCACTTGTAGAGAATTTTTTAAATTGGCCAGCAGAAAGCATCCAACAGAGACAAGGCTGCCACAGCTCCATGCCCTCCAGGTAAGGCTGAGCCTGCATTGCCAATAACACATTTTCTGTCTGGGAACAAGGGCTATATCTCCACAAAAAGTAGCACGGATGCCGTGGGCAGGGGTTTGGCCCTGGCTGTGATGGCCATTGCAGATTGCCCGGGAGCCTCTGCCCCTGGCTGCCAGCAGGACGGGAACGCCCTCAGCCACGCTGACGCTGCGCTGGTCCCCAGCTGCTGTTCACCAGCCACACTGAGTAACAGGCACTGAGATGTTGGCCCAGCAGCCAACAGTGACACATTCTGGGAAACTTCTCATGGGCATAGTTTGTCTTCACAATGTGGAACTTAAATCTTTTGCTGCAGCAACAAAGAGAATTTCCTAAGAAGTGATGAAATACAAGCAAACAGAAAAAAAATCCAGCTGTGAATTTTTTTTTTTTTTGTAAAAGATATTGTGCTTCTGTGCTGTGAGAATCTTTAGGTGACCTTTTACCAGCTTCAGAGGTAGAACTGCAGAAAAAGAAAAGTCTTACCATAGAAAACTAAGCTAATTCAGCATGTAGGGGTTATGAGGAGCTGAGCAGAAGAATTAGCTAAGCAAGGGACATGGTGTGCTCTTAAAGTAAAATTTCAGCACATCTTAACAGAATTAACTGATTATTCTAATGTTGTTCATGACAGGTCGTGGGATCTTATGACAAGAGAATGAAGGCTGAATTAAATTTAATTATTCGATTAATATTAATTATATCTGGCTGCCATGAGTGCACAGAAGTTCACAGTGTAGGCTAGAACTCTTACTGATATTACCCATATGATGGCTGCACCTACTGTGTTTTTCTTCATTGGTATCTTAAAAATAAATAGTTCTTTATGAAATGAAGTTACTGACATAAAAGGATAGGGAAAATCAGAAGACTAAAGGAAAAATTGCTAAATGTGCTTCCTTTACAAAGCTAATACATACATTTAAGTGAAAAAATTTCTTCCAGAAAAATGTTATCAGTCACAAGAACTATGAAGACTAAGAAACTTGAAACTGATAACTTGCTGGTGGCAAAATTGGATGTATAAATGGTATAAATTATATAAAAATAATAAATACCCTTTATCCACCTAGGGTAACTAGGGGTAATTGGGAAATGGCCCCAGTCAGTCTCCCCTGACCCCTTTCTAGGATGAACACTCCCCCCTTACACATATCCCTCCCTGTCCCTGTGTTCAGAGGCTGGAGTTAAGCCCAGATCTGAATGTCACATCCCTGCCTGAACCCTGCCATGGGTGTCCCCCAGCTCAGTCCTGCTCCTGCCCCCCCTGCTGTGCTGACTCTGCTCCCCAGATGATTCCTGACCTCGCTCATCACCTCCCTTTGTCCAGTGCTGGTTGTGCGCGGCTGTGGCCGCCCTGCTCTGCTCTGCTGCTCTCTCAGGGTGGCACAGCCCTGCCTGCCCTGGGCCACCACCCCACCCTCACACTCCTCCCTGTCTTTTATAACTTTCCTAGATGAGTCCAGTCCCTTAAGTTCCTATACTGGATGTGGCTGGTGACAACATTTCTGAACAAAGCTGTTTTTATTCTGAGAGAAAAAAAAGTCTCCATTAAGTGTCAATAGTAAGTAATAACCAAACACTCTCTTGCAGCTGTGCAATAGCTTTACTTACATGACAAAAATTACCTTGATGTCTAATTTTGTGATTAGGAAGAACTTGAAAATACTGGTTAAAACAGAAGTCCCTCCTGTTCAGATGCTATCTCTGTTATTTTAGGGGGCACCTGTTTCATGAGAAAGCATATTTGGATGATGTCATGTGTTTCAACAGAGTGCTGAAATTGAGATAATATCTGAAAAAAGAGTTTCATTCTGCAGATGATATTAGTTTGGGTTAATTTGAATATACTGTCTGGAACTCATTTATACTTCTGGTCTGTACAACATCCTATAGATGATATAGAGATAGACTATAGTGATAGACTTCTTCAATTCATGAGCATGTGATGAAGTGCTTGTTCTGCAAGCTTTCAACCTTCCTGTCTGAAATATTTATTTCACTGAATACAGTCTAATTCAACTACTGCAGAAAATTATAAATAGTCAAAATCTATTCACTTATGGTAGATTACTCTTTTTTTATTCACTTCTCTAGTAGCCTTCATCTACTACTTTGCCCTACTATTTCAGTCTCATTTGCTTCAAAACAATTCCATATTTCTTATCACACTTCCTTGACTTTCTCAGAATCCTATTATGAGACCCATTATAGTGCATCTATTACATGAAGTAGTCGTAACTTTGAGAGATGTTTTCAGATGGTTACCTACAGTAATTTCAAGATTTCCTTTCTGAGTGATAACTTCTTAAGATCTCCCCATCTCCCCATGTGGCTTTCATATATTTTAGCTCTACAGTTCAGATTATTTCATGGTCTCCCATCATGATATTTCTTTAGTCTCTTGATAATTATGTCTCTAAATATTTTGTGTAAACTACTATCAAAATCAAAATAAATTTGTAGGGTGCTCTATGGCCTGGGAAACAATGCAATTTCTAGAAGAGATGAAGAGTTGTGGGTTAGGTTTGCAGGTGTACCACATTTTTCTCAAGTAATTAACCTACTACAAAAGACTAATTTATATTGTTCACTAGTTTCACCAAACCTGTGTTGAAATTTAACCATTAAAATGTAAACTTGGAAAGTCTTAACATTTGAAAAAACTTATTCTGCTGAAAGAAACAAGTTATATTCCTTTGGTATATTTCTGTGAATTGAAATATCAGTATGACAGGTGCTAGGAGTATCTTAAGCATCTGCTTATATTTGTCACAACTTTATAGCATCAAAATAATCCCATGGAATTTGGTTGGAGAAAAAAAAATTAGTAATTTCAAAGGATAAATATAACAAATATAATAAACATAACTGCTGAATACATTTATTGATTTTCTACAGCAACAGCAATACAAGAGACAATGGCTTGATGCAGGAGTGGTTTAAAATCAATGCTAACCTAAGTAAGTTAAATCTGCTTTATCTTCAAAAGCTCTGGACTAGAATCTAGTTTCTGCAAAGCAAATGAGATGAAAATGTCCTTAGAAAAATCCCATACTTACAGGTTGTACTGCTTATATTAGACCAAGAAATAGCTGATATTAATCCTAGAAAAACAATGAGGCATTTTTCAATACCAAAAAACCCCACCCAGCAAATGCCAGGTTAATTTAGATGTAAACATGGGAACTACGTTTTGTGTTTTAAAGGCAACATAATATAGTGGCATTACATGTGAATTTCAGCCTTTTTAATCTAATAACATCTGATAAATTCTACTTTATTGTTCTCACTCTCTCAAGACAGTCATGATGGAAACATTTTACTATTTTTTCCATGTAAGATCATCAGGTCCAACCATTAGATTAGCACTGCCAAGCCTGCCACTAAACCATGTCTCTAAGTGCCACATCTACACATCTTTTAAATACCTTCAGGACTCAACCAGTTCCCTGGACAGCCTGTTCCAATGCTTGACTGCCCTTTCAATAAGGCAATTGTCCCTCCCTTGGCCCAACTCAAGGCTACTCTCTCTTGTTCTATCTCTTGCTCCTAGGGAGAAGACACCAATCACCACCTCACTAGAACTTACTTTCAGGTGCTGTAGAGGAGATAAAGTCCCCTGAGCCTCCTTTTCTTCAGGCTGAACAACCTCAGCTCCCTCAGCTGCTGTTTGTAAGATTTGTGCTCCGACCTTTCCCCAGCTCCCTTCTCTGGATCCACTCCAGCCCCTCAATGTCTTTCTTGTGCTGGGGAGCCCAAAATCCTGAACAAAGGATTTAAGGTGTGGCCTCAACAATGCCAAGTACAGGGGGGAAACCACTGCCCTGGTCCTGCTGGGCACATTATTTTTGATACAGGTCAGATGCCACTGGCCTTCTTGGCCACCCGGGCACACACTGGTTCATATTCAGCAGCTGTGGATAAGCACCCCCAGCTCCTTTTCCAACAGACATCTTTCTAGCCACTCATAATTGTAGTTAATTTTACTTGCATGTATCTTGTGGACAGCTATAAATTTAAAAGTTGAGTTATATTGATTAATATTATTTTTAAAATCCCATATAATTATCCAAAAAGAGTCAAATAATTCAAGGAAATTAATATATTTAAAAGCATGATTACTCTTACACTGTTAGGAATGATAGCATAAGATATTTATAATCAGCAAAATTTTGTAAAATATCATGATTCTGATTAACAAACTTATGCATAGAATTAGTCAGGTTTTTTTATTCATTTTACCAGATTTTTGAACACAGGGGCAACACTTACTTTTCTGACTAAATAGTAAAAATCATCCTGCTAAATATTTCCAGTTTTTTATCATTTGTATTTGCAAACCACATACAACATTTTTGTCTATCACAACCCCAATAAACAATAAAGTGAAATAATAAAGTTTTTCGGTTCAAAATAATTATCTTCTTTTTGTATAATATTTGTGTACAGTGTGTGTGCAGAAAAGAAAAAGCAGGCAGAGAAATTCCATTACAGAAGCAATCCCTGGAAAGGGAAGACTGATGGTTCTAAATATTCTTGTCTATTAAGAATAATGTTAAAATGTGGAGTCTCTTGTTTGGAAATTTATTAAGGAAGTAAAATTGATTCAGGATATATTTCTCCTAGAAATTGCTAATTAGTATACTCTCTTGGAATAATTGAAAGAACTATTGAATTTGTGCAATGCCTTACTAACATTGAAGAAAATTAATATATTTCATATTTTGAGAAAAGTTAAGAAGAGACAAAATTTTAACTTCATATTCTAATTACACATCATTACTTTCACAACACATGTTAGATTTGCCTAAATTTCTGATGCACTTTTCTAATGGGTGTTACCTCTTGCAGGTCTCAGAATATCAGGTAATCCTGATTACTAAAGTGGAGGGAATTTTAACGAGTGAACAGATAGCAACTTTAGTCCTTTTTTTTTCTGAAATAAATTTATGACTGTCATCTCATTTGCAACTTAGGTGTCAGAAGTGATGTGCTTTACTCTGTAGTTTTCTCAACCTTGCTACTCACAAGACGATACTCTTATAGTCTAAGCTGTTTTAATGTATAATTCAAGGAAGCGTGTGGTTGGCAAGAGTTCTTATCCTGGATTTTTAGTGTCTTCTTTCCTATATTTACACTCTTAGTGACAGTACCTACTTGCTTTGAGTTTTGAAGTCATGAGGTTAAAGTCTTAAGGTGACATTTCCAAAGTCACATGTTCTAGGATTGCATTTAAAAGTTTTTCTTTAAAGTGATGTTTTTTACCTCCTGAACCAAGACTGAGAACAAAATTGGACTTAGAGAAGTCCCTGAAAGTTTCTCTAAGTAATAAAACCTTCTATCCTTACACTTTGCAGGATGAAGTACCACATTCTTTGTAATGAAAGCACAAACACCTCTATGGCTTTTCATTTGTACAGTTTTGAAAGAGCTGGTAGATTCAGAATCGTGGCTGTATTGGGGTTTTTCTGCACTATTCCCTTCAGTCCCTTCAGAAATTACCACCTGAATGTTTTACATAACATATAAAAATTTTTATGAGTACGTGCATCACAGAAGACAGGAAGAAAGAATTTTGTTAAATCATACAAGAATGTGATGTTATTTAGAATCCTACTATAATCTCAGTAGTAACTTTATTGCATGAGATCCTCAGTAAACATGAAGTTGTTCTAATCTGCAGTTTTGTTCTAATCTGCTCACTCAAAACTCACTAGCATTTTCCACTATTACTTACAGAGAAATGATCTATTTTTATCCTTTCTTGAGCTTGACATCATGAATGGATTTAAAATTCAAGTAGGTCTGAATCACAAAATATCCTGGGTTGGAGGAGACCCACAAGGATCACCGGGTCCAACTCCTGTCCCTCTATTTTACCATCCTCACACCAACAGTGAGCAAGAGTGTTGTCCAAATATTTCTTGAATTGTCAGTGATGATGTGATCACTTCCCTGGGGAGCCTGTTCCAGTGCCCAATATCCCTCTGGGCGAAGAATCTTTTGCTAATATCCAACCCAAACCTCCCCTGACACAGCTTCAGGCATTCCCTCGGGTCTTGTCAATGGTAACCACAGAGCAGAGATCAGTGCCTGCCCCTCCTCTTCCCCTCATGAGGAAGTTGTAACTGCAATGAGAACTCCCTTCAATCTCCTCTTCCCCAGTGACCTCAGCTGCTCCTCATATGACTTCCCCTCAAGGCCCTTCAGCATTTTCATTGGGCTCCTTTAGATATATAAGAGATTTATACACTTTTTGTATTGTCGTGCCCAAAACTGCCCCCAGCACTCAAGGTGAGGCTGCCCCAGCTCACAGCAGAACAAGATAATCCCCTTCCTTGCCCAGCTGGTGATGCTGATGCCCCCCAGGACAGGGTTGTCCCTCCTGGCTGCCAGGGCACTGCTGATTCATGTTCAACTTTCCATTGACCAGTACCCCAAGGTCTCTTTTTGTGGCACTGCTTGCCAGCATCTCATTCCCCAGTCTGAACATGCATCCAGGGCTGTCCCATCCCCAGTGCAGAATCCAGCACTTTTCCTTGTTGATCTTCATATTGTTGGTGATTGCTCAGCTCTCTGATTTGCTGAGGACTCTCTGCAGGCCTCCCTGACTTTAAAGGAGTCAACAACTCATCCCAGTTTTGTATCATCTGCAAACTTTCTCAGTCCTTCCCATTCCTGTGCCCAAGGCATTTATGAAGATTTTAAAGAGCATAGGGCCAAGGATGGAGCCCTGTGGAACCCCACTAGTGACAGGTCACCACTCTGATGTCACCCCATTCATTGTAACCTTTTGTCCCTGACGTGTGAGCCAGCTGCTCTCCCATCACATGATGTGTTTATCCAGCTGTGTGCTGGACATTTTTTCCAGAAGTGTTCTATGAGAGATAGTAATGATTGGTTCAATATTGACTTTTCACAAGCATGAATATTCCTCTAAAAGAATTGCAGCTATGAAATATGGTTTGCATTTTGCAAAATTTGTAACATTTAAGATGCAAAACCACAAAATTCTTGTCGTTTCACTATCATAAGTCTAGTGCACAGGTCTTGAAGACAGCTCATTTACACTGCACTTGTAATGGGTTGAGAGAAAAACATAACCATTTTCTAGTATGTGTTATGAGACAAAAATTTTCTAAGAAAGAATTTCACTTGTAGTGAAATATTTATGCCTTCTTGTTTTGTAAACAATTAAATAATTTTTTGTCTTATATGGGAAAATTAATTGAGATTTCAGTCAGATGTTTCTTATGTGGATCTGTATGTATACATTACTATTAAGTATAAAATAATCAGTATTTTCATCTCTCATCAATATGTAAAGAGAAAGGAAATCCTGCACACACATTCCTCTGATGTCATGCACATTGCTTATATGATTTAGACTGGGTAATCTAGATAGAATACCTCTGGAGTCTGTATTTCAGAAAAAGTAAAGAAATTTTGGACAGTGTACAGAAAACAAATTAACATGAGAATGGAAGAGGGCATGACCTATAGATATAAAAGTTTAGATCACAAAAACCCTCTAATATTCTTCCATTGTGGTGAAATGAAGTCCTGATTATACTAGGGTGAGAAAAACATTCTGAGAAATTACATAATTACCAATTGATTAATGAGAGAAAGTACTTGGCAATCTTCAAAATATCTTGGAAGTACCTAGGGAGATTTTTTAATTCTTTCAGTAACAGATTCCACCCACAGGTCTTTGCTTTCTGCCTTCTCATCCATCCACTCATCATCTGTTCTTTTGTTGAGAGTCAGAAAGAATTTGTTCTAGGAACTGATACTTTGAAATTTAAGGATCTTTAACAGTTTGGGGTTTTTATTACTAAATAACCTCATTGTTTTTTATCCCAAGTACACAGTACCAGAGCAAGCACCCAAAGGACTAGGAAGTGCATGGCAACTGAGTGTAGAGACTTCTCACTGATAGAATTGTATCTATCTTTTAAAAGAACTTAAGAATCTGCCTCTGTTTCAGAACAAAACAAAAAGAACCTTTTTTTTTTTTGATTGCTAGACTTCTGTGAACAGAAACATCTTTCTGCTCATAACTCAAAAAAAAAAAAAAATTTAATGGTCAGCATCCAGAAACATTGTTTTCAAATGGAAACTTGAAAAATTTGACAAGATTGAATAAAGTCTGAAATTAGAGTAAAATCAAATATCAGGGATTGATCTCAAATTAATAGAAGGGTTTATAGATGAAACTGCAGCTAGTGACAAACCACATGATTTAAATATAAAAATCAATTTGTTACAAAAATATTAATAAAATCAAGAAGTTCTGTAAAGGAAACTTCACATTTTATTCTTAGATGGCACTTAAAATTCTTCTCAACATCAGGAAATGCTAAATTATCTGAAGCGGTTGCCAACAGCACAATATCAAAAGCCAGCTACTCTAAAGGTTAAAACAAACACTAATCTATCTTTCATATTCCTAACTCTACAGCACACAGGCAGTTATTCCCTTATTTCTAGCTACACTAATGCTGATTTTATTTCCCTAAATTCCAAAAATATACTGAAATTCTTATCAAAAATCAGACTACTTTTAAAGAGCTGCCTTTGTTTTATTATGATCTGATTAATCTGAAAAGAGCACAGAATATTGGTGAAGCATACCAGTCAGAATCCCCTGGAAAAATTGAGACATCCACCTTTGAAACTGCCATACTTTAATTTACTTATTGATCTTTCTGTCATTTTTTTATGCAAACAGAAGTTAAGAAAACATTGAGAATCAGCCTTTCTGGAGTTTTCCATCTGTTTAAAATCAATATCTTTTTGCTGCAAGGCACAAAGTACATTATATAAATGTTTTTTAGAAACACTGGGAAAACAGTAGTACAATATAATAACTCTATATTTATAATATAAAATATTTTAGCACAAATTATAATATATTAGCACTGAAAAGCAAAAATATTAACAGCAGAGGGTACTGTACAATGGCTGTGAAAAATCTCTCAAGAATTCAAGTCACTGTTCTTTGGCTGGTTTTGTACCAAGAATATACCCAACCAAAGTAGCAGTTAATTTTAAAAATAATCACAATTTTCATGTGTATATATAACAATAAAAAAGGTGACTTGAATCTTTTAGGAAAAGCTAGGCCTGTGTATTTTGTCTGTCTCTTCAAGCATTCTTTGCTATTACAAAGCATGCTGACAAGCTATAATTTAGCAAAACAAGCCATGTCATTCTTTGTATAAAGAGAAGAAGAAGAAGATAAAAAAGAAGGATGGAGACTTAATTGCCTGTAAAAGTTACAAGAAGCATATGGCTGCTATGCAAATTGTGCCAGTCCTCTCAATGGAAGACCTGGAGCATAATTCCAGAAGAAGAACATCTATCCATATGAGAATTTGGGGAAGGAGGGTTTATAATAGTACTCTATAAAAGAAAATTTTGAGAAAAGAAGGTGAATGAGTCAAAATGTTCTTCTAATACAAGAAATGGCCTTTATTAAGTTTGACTTGGTTTGTGTAATTTGATAAAAAGTAATTTGATGATTCAGTCTAACTTTGAATTATGGTGTAATAAAGTAATTTTCTTGGGGTTTTGGGGTTTTTGTTCTGGTTTGGTTTTTTTTTTTTGTTTGTTTTTCGTTTGTTTTTTTTAATACAGTTCATTTGGGAGTCAAGAAGGGATAAATATGTTCACATGTTTTCTCTTGCATTTACTTTATATAGAAATTGGTTGCTGCTATTGCAGTGTTCTGAAAAATCTCTTTCATTCTTTTATGTCTGATTCTCTCTTTCAATTTCACCTTGACTGACATATTTATTTAATTCCTTTTGCTATCATGAATCGTTTAGTTAGTTGTTAGGTTTTTTCATCTAGTTGTTTGTTCTCTTTTTCTAGTTGTGATTCACAAGAGACACTGCTTCAGTTTAACATCTCAGCATTACGTTTGTCCTTTTCATTGATTTTGCATTTTTTAGTTTGCAGCTTCAAAACCACTTAATAAAATCTTAACTCAAAGTCTAAACTCGAAAAAGTGGTGAGTCATTTCAGTAAAAAAAGGGAAAGATGTGCAAAATACAGTTTTTCTGAGTATGGAGACACAAAAGAAATTGAATGGCAAATATTCGCAATGACAGCAGGTGAGAGAAATAGCACCAGAAAAAGATGATCTGAAGTGATGTGGTCCAAATAGTAATGACAATATGTGTGACAATATCTTATAGATCAAAGTTTTATTGAGGCAGTAGGAAACATGAGCAGCAACATTCCCATATGGCAGCTCAGTCCCTGACAGCTGAGGGTCATGAGGGATTCCACACCTCCGGTGAACTGCCAGGGGCACTTGGTGGTTGGGGTATCACAACAGCCAATAAAGCAGCAACAACATTGAAGAGATGCAAATATGTGAGTGTTTGGAGATGGAAAAGCTAGATGGAAGAGTGATTTTACCTTTTCTTGATTGGTATGATTGCTCCTATATTTGTCACTTTGAAGTCTTTGTATTCTCACTATGTCCAACTGAAGATGTCACTGCAATGTCTATAACTGATCATTAAAGAACATTGGGCCCTGCCCAGGATGCATTCATATCCTTCATCTGTTTGACACTAACACTACAAACAACCTACTATATCAAGACTGTTGATACAGATGTTTAGTCCATGACTGTAAAAGCCTGGAAATGATGGTGAAATTGGGATAAAAGATGTTCAAAACCAATATTGTCTCGGTCAGAACTCTTTGAGATGGAACATTTTGATGTAATTCTCCAGTAACTAGAACAGTGAGTCTGAGACTATGTGTTATTGTGATAAGAATAGAAGAGTCACCTGGTCATTGTCCCTTATGGTTTTCAAAATATGTTCCTTTACATGGTTTTGTTTTCAATCCATACTGTGTGAATATGTCATATTTTTTTTTCAAGTTCTGTCCCTAAAGAGGTATTTTTGACTTCAACTTTACTAGTTCATTCCAAATGAAATGCTGCCATTTTTTTCTACTAATAACACAAATTTATGAAAAAGTTCAAATAATGATAATATTGATATCAAATTGAATTTTTTTCCTAGACAGTGAAAATGCTGAGAAGGATATCAGGTGAGCATATAATTTATTTCTAATGATTTTGGGTTTTTTAGAAGATTGGTGAAATATCCTGGTCATAAAAAAAAGAAAACATTCTGCTTGCTAGTCAGCTCCAAGTATCAGATAGTTCCTTGAGCAATACTGAAGGAAAGTGTTTTTCTTGGGGGAAAGCCACATGTCATCACCTCAGCATTAGGGATGACACTTGATTTCAGACATCAGTCATATCAGTGTCAACACCTGTGAGATCTCTTTGGGAAACATTGCAGATCAAAACATTAGCATTCATTAGTTTTACATATCAAACAGCTGCTCTCAGAGTGAAAGTGGAAAAAGGAAGTAGAGGAAAATTAAAAAAAAAAACAAAACCCAAAACTAAACTATAAAATGATGTATTGCCATTTTGAAAATGCTACCAGAGACCAAAACTTGTCATAATGACTGTTAATGAGATCATGTACTGAGAGAGAATATAAAAAGAGGCTGAGATGAGATTGTAATAATAATTATAAAGGGGTTACATTAGAACATGTTTAAACAATGCAAGGAATGATCAATGAATTAAGTATCATTCAAGACTAGTAAGATGAGCAAAGGTGAGTCCCAAATGATAGCACAGACTATCTAACAAGATCTGATAATTAATAATGACAACTGTGACAGAAGTTTCTACTTTTAATAAATAAATCTTATCAGAGACTTAGTTAAGAGGTTGTTTGCAGAGCAATTTCTCTGTCTTCCTGTGTCAAGACTGTTGCAAGATATGGTATTGATCAAAAGCTAAATACAGCGGATGAAATAAAATTTTAGTGATTAATCAATTAATAAAATTTAGTTATTAATAAATTGCTTCATAGGCCAGCAATCATAAAACAGGTAAAGAAGACTTTTGTTATACTTTTTAATACAGTGTTATCTAATCATATGTTCTTTATTACATTCTTAGTGGAATCAATGGTCAGCAATGAAATTCCTTAGGCTTGCTTTCTGAAAGAAGGCCAAAAACAAAAATAAAACAAAGTTTGAAAATCCTGCTGTGGCTTTTGGTTTGATCCTTGTTCAAGATTTGATCTTTGAATAATATTTTGAGAATTTACCATTATTCTAATTTTTCCTTCTTTGGATTCTTCATGTCATATATTTTACTCTCTACAGGTGTTACAACTTATGTATAGATCAACTTTTATCTGCCTTACTGTATTGAGAAAGTATTATTAAATAACATTTATTGGCTCTTCATCTAGTGTACCAGTATTTGAAGACAGGTTTTTCTGGACCAAGATGACAAAAATACTGTTTTCTTACTGCTCTTCCAGATATTAAACTATTCTCTGCTTAGAAATCCTGAAGCATATACATTCAGAGACACTAGAAGGGAAATAACCACATTAATCTATCTTTCAGCATAGGCACAACAGTATGCAGCAGCTGATACTCATGATAACAACATGCATGGAATAGGTAATTTCAGTCCATTTGGGAATAAACTGCAGATGACAGGTGAACTCTGCATAAAGTTGGGGAAAGATTCCTGGCTTTTTGAGATCAGGACTCTCAGGCATTTTATTTCAGCAATTTTTAGATCATACCTTTTTCGCAGTAATATTCTTTTTCCAGAAGCCTCAGATTCATTTAACAAAATTTACATACTTCCTTCAACTTTTAGAAGCCAGTGCTGCATCCCCAAGTGGCTTGGCTATTTTTTCCTAGTAATGAGGTTGCTTTGATATTTCACTACCTGTTTTAGTGTTCTTGCAGTTGTTCTAGTATTTGTTCTTGCACTGTCTAGTGTTTTGAACAGCATTACTCAGACATTGACATTGATTATCTTAATTTGTATTTTTTTAATATTATGTTACACCTGGCTCAGTAACATATTCCTAGAAAAATTCATTACTGAGAATGGAGTTTTTCTCCTCTCAGTCCATATAGCAGTTATTGCTTGTGTCTTTTAAAACATCACTGACACCTGATTTTGTGAAACCACTGCATACATGTTCCATTTCCACGTTGCTTGGACTGGATTTTACTTGATAATAGATGACAAAAATAGGTAGATGGACTTATTTGTGATTTGTTTTGATGAAGTAAATTCTGGTCTACAATTGAAATCTTGATTTCTTTAGATTCAGAGAAATTATTCAACAGCTTCAGTAGAGAGTTCTTTTCCATATGTATCTAGCATGGAAGACATTTGACTGATATCTGCATTTTCTTCTTTCAGCCTTACCAAATGCCTGTAACTGTAGAATCTCCTCTGTTTATCAGACCTTAGAGATGCATATCCTGACAGAGGTTCAATGTCTTCAGCTTCAAACTCTCCTGAAGCAGCAGGGACTTATGAACACTCAGCATAAGATTACCTCTGGAACAATTAAAAGAAAAAGAGAAAAATAAATCTTTGAATGCATTGAAAAATGTTGTCAGAAAATACAGTGAACTATTTTTGATTTGTACCCGCTTCAGGTCTAAATGTGTTCTAGCTTCTTACACATTACTTGAATTTGACTAATTCTAATTTTTTTATTGCTAAATGACAATATAGCAATGAGTTTGTACCATAGAAAAAGTAAATTAATTTCCTTAACTTCTACTTTGCAGTTAAAGGGAATCTTGAGTTACCTTTTTCAAAATTTGATACTGACAAACCTGAAGATGTCCAAAGGACTTTTCAACTCATCAAGTGTAATGGCCAAGAAAATAAATTTATTTACAGTACTCACACTTCTCTCCAGACACAGTAGTGGTAGACAGGACTACAGTCCTTTTGTAGAGTATGGAATTAGGTTTCAATCTGAAATCAATAACATGTCATATGGGGTCACTGCTTGGTAATCCCTAGACAGTCTTTCTGATAGATCTGAGTACAAGAGAGCTTCATAAACTTTATCTGGTGATAATGAATTGACTTAAAACTGAAGAACTGATGAGGTATTGTGAGCTATAACATTTGAAAAACTATCTTTAGTAGATATTCCTGTACTCTCTGAGAGGCCTTTTGTTACACTTGTATGGTTTCCATAGAGTGCTTATGGTTATTTGATTTGTTACTTAAAAAAAGATGATCTGGTTTTACAAGAATAAATAAGAGTAAACAAAATAAGAAAAGAAAAAAAATAAAATATAGCTAGAGTTCCTACTGGTTGCCCATTAAACGATCACAAATTATTTTAATAATAATTTCCTATAATTAAGCTGTATTGAAATATTAAATTCATAATTTTAATGTGATTTTGCTCTTACAGTCATTCTGAGACTTTCCTCCTGTTACTGTGAAACAACCTGAAAAAATGCTGGAACAAAATTTTCTTCCAGTATATACAATATAGTTTAATAATTTTATTCTCTAGAGATATCAGCATATCTCAAAAAATGCTGGCCTATTCTCCTTTTTAATATTACCATCTACTTTTCCTTGCCTTCTAACAGAGTTCAATACTCCCTGACTAGGTTTTTTAGATATTCCATGCATGGATGATATAATACTTAATATCAAATTTTCTTGTTAAAGATAGTTGATTTTACAGAAGATTTCTGATTTAGCAGTAATGCAAAATATTCTACATAATGCAATACAAATAGGAGAGGTTTTTTGGTAAGCTACAGCAATTGCAATACACAGTTCAATCACATTACCAATGTGGTCCATATTAGCTCTCTATAGTCATATCTCTATGTTTATATTAGTCACATAGTTCATAGCTGTCTCTATAATATGCTCAGTGTAGTGATGTTGGGTGTGTCCTGTGCTGGTTTTGAATGGCATAGAGTTAATTTTTTATATGCTCCAATCTCCACCCCTAGTCTGCTTAGGTCAAGTTATAGGAATTAACTAATGAACTCCTCCCCTTCCTCCTAATCTGTCTAGCAAACAAGGGGTTCCTGCTATAGTCATTCATAAAATATGCAGTTCAAATCCCAGCTTACATGATCAAGGAATTTCCATAATAACCTGCATCACTGTTCCTTTTGAATCAGAACTTAAAACATTACAAAGAACTCCTCCCCTTGCCCCTGCTCTGAATTGGATTTATTGAACAGTGTACCATAGGGAGACCTACATATGAGCCAGTCATTTTGGGGCTATACCTGCTGCAGCACAGACTGGTCCACAGCCACAGTTTCACTGGGATCCCCGTGTTCCAGCATGGCCTTGCTCATGGGCCACAACACCTTTAGGGATACACCTGCTCCTGCATGGCCCTACCCACAGCAACAGTCCTGTAAGCTGTGACCCTGCTCCAACACATCCCTACCCACAGCTGGAATCCCTCTGCAGGTATTCCTGCTCTGTCTTGGGCTTATTCATGGTCTCATGCTTTGAGGTGTTCCAGCATGACCTCATTCTCAACCACTGGTGCTTCAAGGTGAACTTGCTGCATCCTGGACTTCTCCACAGCTACAGATGCTTTGTGATATACCTTCTTCTGCTGCAGTATGGACTTATCCTTGGGCCACAGGATAAAAGGCATACACCTTCTGTGGCACATGATAACCTCAGCACAGGTGCTTTTAGATATACCTGCCCTGGTGTGGACTTAGCCATGGCCACAGATGCTTTTTAGGGTGTCCTGCTCACACATGAGGTCACCTATAGGTCACAGCCCCTTGAATTCACACTGAAGGTCCAGCCTGCTTTCTACAGGCACACAGAAATAGCAGCAGAGGACAAAAGAAGCACCATAGTAATAGCAAGGCAAGCAAGCTCAGTGTCAAGCATAGAAACCAGGCAATTCATAGCTGAGCAGCAATAACAGCTATGAATTAGATCTAGGATTTTCCAGTCAAATCTGTCATTATCTCAAACACTTTGAGTCCCATGTTGGGTGTGAAAAAGGACTGTAATGGTTTAATCCCAGCCAGCAACCAAGTACCATGCAGCTGCTTGCTCCCTTTTCCACAGCAAAATATGTGAGAAAATCTGAAAAATAAAAGAGAGAGACCTTATGCATAGAGATAAAAACAGTTTAATAAGCAAAGCAAAAGTTGCAAGTGCAAGCAAAGCAAAATATGGAATTCATTCACCACTTTCTGTGGACTGGCAGATGCTCAGTTCTCTCCAGGAAAGCAGGGCTCTCTTATGCTTAGTGATGGCTTGGGAAGAAAACATCATCACTCTAAACACCTTAAACACATCACTCTTCCTCTCCCAGCTCTTTAGTGCTGATCATGATGTCATAGGGCATGGAATTTCCCTGTGGTCAGTTTGGATCTGCTGTTCTGACTGTGTCTCCTCCCAGTTTTTTGTGTATCCCCAGCCCCCTTGCTGCTGAGGTGGGGTGAGATGCAGAAAAGCCTTGACTCTGTGTCAGCACTGCTCAATAGTAACAAAAACATCCCTGTGTTATCAGCACTGCTTTCAGAACAAATGCAAAACATTGTCACATGCTAGCTACTTGAAGAAAATTGCCTCTACTCCAGACTAAATGAGCACACACATACTTTCCCATTTTCACATTTTCTAATCTTTATCACTAATCTCCAATTATGCAACCTCTAGAAATCCTAATGTAATATTTTGCAAATAATTGAATGAATTAAGATGCAGCTGAAGCATTAAGCAGTCATGTCTCCTATGAAAACAAGTTTGATCAAATAAAATTGACTACATTTTGATCCATCTTTCTTTTAAATGTTCAACTACATGTGTATTTTTATAAATAAGTGTTTAAAAGTGCTTCCTAAATCATTAGTTGGTAATCATACAAAAGTGACAGTTACTGTATAAATCTATGAGTTTATCAGCTTGAGGTGAAACAGATAAATTATTATAATAAACTTATTAACTGTATACCATAGAACAAGTAATTAGGCACATATTCAATATCTTTCTCAACTATTTATTATCAAAGAACAGATTCTTAATTTTAATTATTCCCAGAAAAATGTTCACAGATGAAGCTGACAAGATAGTTATATTTTTCAGTCATAATTCCTGTAATCCCTGAGAGAAGTAGCATCCGTTCTGTAGATTTCAAAGGAAGTTACTTTGTGCCACCAATTTATTTGAGTTTATGGGCTCTAGACATAAATTAAATGTTCTAAAGTAGACATAAAATTAAAGAAAGAATTTTTTAAAAGAGATTAAAATATTAAAATTATTTGTAAGAATAATAATTATGTTTTGCTTAATACTGAAAAAATTATGCCTAGCAGTATTTTCACTTTATAAAACACTAACAATGAATCATTTGGCCTAGGCCAAAGATCTTTACCTATATAGTATCAAGTATGTATGCATAACAAGTTGCTACCATAAAACATCAACAAAAATGAGAGTAAAATATAAGAAGAAAGTATAAGCTGTTTGGCTACAGTTTCTCATGTGGAAGTCAACCTATCTATGTGCAATTTCAGTGAATTGTCCTAATGCTCAGCAGCTTCATATCTCTATCTTTTATCTCTCTTTTTTTTTTTTTTTTTTGTATGTTTACTAAGTTTGGGGTCTTTTTTGGTGTTCATTTTGTTAATGAAGCCATTTGTACATGATTAATTTTCTTGAAATTTAGTACCATGAAGGCCAGAAAAGCTTAAAACTGAGATTTTCAACAGCTCCTTTCTCCTTTTTATCTCCTGATCTTAGAAAATACATTGTTATGCTAAGGTATGCTTTGGTTAATGATGCAGTACATATTACCTTGCTTAGCTTTTCTATTAGGTCACTCTTTTCACAGATCTACCAAAAATTTACTCATATTTCATCTTATTCATATTTCATACTTCATCTTAATGAGTCAATCTGATAACTACTAAAATTTCTCATTGTTCTGATGCCACTAATTACTAAAGTGCTACTAAGCAAAACTAAATGTTAGATACAGATTGTAGTGAAACAATAGTACTAGATATTGTTTGCAATAAATTATGAGGTTTAGAGAATGAAGAATATGCTAAGATCTAAACTGCAAATTAATAATACCTAATATACTTATTCCTTCACATATCATTCTTTGTAATTACAATGGGTGATTTTAAAATTGCTACAGTATTAATTAGCTGAAGGCATTGCATAAACTTTGCATAGCTTTAGCTCATGAAAAGTATAAAACTGAGAATCTAGTCATTAAACCAAAAATAATAAGGGAGGCTTTCAGAGGGACTAATTCTCTTTAATATTATGTCCAAATAACCAGCTAAGTCATCCTAACCTAAAAAGCCAGACAAGTACCTGCTGGCAGTTTTGCTGGGTCAACATGGCCCTCACAATCATAAAAATATAAAATTTATGTGAGGTTTCTTTCTCTGAGTTTGGCAATAATATTAATTCTTATGCTTCTGTTCTTGTGCAATGTCAAAATTATTAATATGTGCATTGTGAAGGGTTCCAGCTTAAGCAGCTACTGTTTGAGTGCTTTGTCAATAAGAAAGAATAAACAATCAAACAAAACTCTTTCACAAAAATCTTTATTGATTCTACTGAATTTATTCTCTTCTGGAGATTAAGGTATTTCAACTACAAGGTATTAATGGTACTATGTGCTTTTGAAAAATCATAGAATCAGGAAATTACCACAGGTTGTCCAATATCACTGTATCTCTGTATTTGCATACAGATATATACATGTACTAAATTTTGAGTTGTTAGAAGCCTGTTTTGCATTTACATTTTAGAATACATGATAGAATGGAAATGACAATCTGAATTTCCATCTTCAGAAAGAAGACTGCAAGCTAAACATCTACAAATGACTTACATATACTTGTCTGCCCAATGAAGCTTAATTTAATGATTTTTTTTTTTGCAATATGTCATTAATGGAACTGTAGCTGTAGTACTCCTCCTGTGCTTGATTTTGACAGGCACACAGTGTGTTTCAGGGGACATTTAATGATATTTGTCATGCAACTCATACTCAAAATGGTGGGACACACATTCAAAGTGGATAATGATTTTTAACAATTATTAGGGAAGAACTAAAAATTTGGGAATAGAACTATAGTTTGAAACAGAATTGAAGGGTCAAAAAGGTCAATAATGTATAAAAATAATATCTTTTCCAGTTTGCTTAATGAGGAACAAATATACAGTAGAGTTATATTTAAATTTGGGGTGTTGTTTTATCATAACACCACAAAATTATTTTATTTTCTTTACTAACAGCAGTTTACTTGTCCAAGCTTTCTTGTTTCTGAAAACTAACTGTCATTGCACAAATAGGTGGAGGTAAAAGAGTGAAATAGCAAGCTGAGCTGACAGCACAAATGGTCTTGGACTCACTGTTACTGAACACTGGAGACCTGAGGTCTATCACCAGTATTTTCCCAGAAATGCTGTTCAAAGTTCAGATAGATAATACACCATTTAAATTGTTACAGCTATATAAAAACATTGACTGCAACTTTAATCCTTTTCCAATAACTTTAATGTGTGCTTCAGTAGATTTCTTTAAAATAAAAATAAATAAAACTTAGAAACACAAATAAAATTGTCATTATAAGAGTATAGTGCTTTAAAAAATCCCCAGAATATTATGCATTTAAATTGTGAGCAATTAATTGAAAAATGAAGAATTAAGAGTATCCGTGGAGAAGAACTACGGACAAGCCTAAAGCAAGAACCATAGCTTGGTTAAAAACTAGGTTAATGAGGAAATCAACATTGAATAGCACAGTATGACCTTTGTGGGAAAGGTGTATCTTGCCCTGTGTGCTGCACACTCGTCAGGAAGCACATATGTTATTCCACCTTATATGAGCTTTGAGGAAAGAGTGTGGAAAGATGATAGCACAGTGGCTGAGTTCATGGACACATTTCTTTGGTAATCTTTTGCTTTGTTAAAAGAAAAGTTTTGAGTTTTACAAGGCCAGAAAATATGCCCAAGTTCAGAAAAAAAAAAAAGTTACAATATACATCAGTAAAAATACAAAAGTTTAATATTAAATGTATTGGAACTTTGTGAATATGTTATGAACTTTCTCAAACTGATACATTGTGTAATTAAAACAAAATGGAATTGTGTCTTATCTTAAACCTCAACATTCAACTACTCCTGGTAATACTGTGTGTGATAGCCATTTACAAAGTAATCAATTTTTTCTCATCCTGGGGTAAAAAAATTTAATTTGCTGCCTTATTAAGTTGTAAAATGTGTAAGTACTCTCACTATACTTTGCCTGAAGGTTCAAATATTTGTAGAAAACTTTGTATGTGTACTCAAGGACACATACATACACATTTCCAGAATTTGTATTTTGACTTTAAATGAGCAGATTTTTAAATTTAGTATTTCTGCTAAAACAGTATATCAGTGATAATACACAGGTGTCTTGCAAAAAAAACCAAAAAACCACAAAAACCCCACAAAACCTTCAAATATTATTTTAATACATTGTGTATAAGCCTGCATTTCTGTTTTTGTTAGCTGAGTTGTTTTCATAAATAAATAGTTTTCAGTAGTTTTCAGTTATATATATATTTCCTGATAATATTGAAGTAGTATGAAAAGGGTAATTGTCATTGTGTTTTATCTGTAATAGAATATACCTATTATTGGATGTCTTGGTTTGAAAAGACAGGTGTCTGCTGAGGAAGGCAGGAGCCTCCCCTGAAATGGAAAATACAAACCCCCCTCCCTTCAAATTATTATAATTTTGACATTAATGGGCTCATGCAAAGATATGGGAGTAGGAATATAAGTTCTTTATTTGGGAAAAATAAAAACAAACAAAAAAATGCAGTAATAAAAAATAACATTGACAGAGTCAGAATATGACTTGACACCCTGTGGGTCAGGGTGTTGGCAGCAGTCCCACTCAATGGTGGCTGCAATGCTCCTGGAGTGACAGATATGGTTCTGTTGGAGCAGTGATCCTGTAGAAGGGTGGCGTTTTCCTGTGGGAATCCAGTGGTAGTGTAGATGGGCCTGGTCATCCTCTGGGAATCCAGTGGGAAAAGGCTGTCTCGGGTGTTCCAAAGCTCAGATTGCATCCAGGTAGGAATGCTTGGCCACTCCCCCTGGGTGTCATCTCCCAGTGGGATGGTGTAATTTTATCAGCCATGCAGTGACACTCAGTGGCCCATTAAGAGAAGATATTTCCTGCTGGGAGGATGGGTCGTGGAAGAGATAAAGAAAACTGTCCCACCTGGCTTTAACAGGTGGCTCAATTAATGAAGATAGCTGCCCCACCTCTAACAGAAGACAATAGAACACACACCCCCTTTTGCAACCTAAGACATTGGATAATGCAAATTTACCAAGTTTAATATGGAATTTTTTGTTATTTAATAGAACTATATATTTTTATTAAAATATTTACTTGTGATTCCTAAATGTTTTCTTTGTAACTAGCTTGGATATTATAATCAGGGGTTGAGGGCTGTCAACTGTCTTAGGCTTGTTGATGGAACTATTATGACACTAATTTCTATTTTATAACATGATGTATATAATAGATCTCATTTTATAACGTGATCTATTTTAAAACACTGGTGTAATTATTCTAACCTAGAATTCAAAAAATAGAATTATAACATACTCATCTTCTGCACTCTACTAGAATCCTTCAACTGAAATTAAGTCTATCATGGAGATTCTAATAATGTTCAAGCAATATGGTACTGTATGGTGCAATTATAGAATGTATATTCAGTAATAATAGTACTCTTGGTGCATCAGACTTTCAATTTTCCATGTCAATGATCTCTTTTTTCATTAATGGAAAAATAAATCTGCCCACCCGCAAAAGCAAAACCAACAAAAAACCAAAACTAAAACCAATCAATCAAACAAAAAACACTCAAAAATCCCCAAAGTAAACCACACACCCCTTATTCCTTTAGAAGCCAATAACATTTAAACATTTATTTACCTTTTTTATGTATTCACTTATTGCTACTTTCACAGAAAGAGAATAGCAATATTTGTCTAGACCAACATTTGAATAATAGACTCTTGACACTTGAATAAGAGGCACTTGACTTGTATAACTGCTGGCAGACTATAAAACAGATTTAGACTTTGATCTTTTATGTATTTAAGCACATGCTTAGTCCATTAATTTCATTTGCGCTATGTCTGCAAGACAACACCATAAAATTTAATTGCTCCTTATCCAGCTTTAAGAATAGTAAATTTTCTTCTGTCCTATGCATTCTTTAAGTCTATTAGGTCTATCCTTACGGAAAGTGGATCACTTTTATTCTTGCAGCAAACAAAGTGATTCTTGCTACATCAAAGAATATTACCCAAAATGTAAATAGTAGGAATCTTTTTAATCTTTTTTTCATGGGAAGCATTGAATTGTGATACTCTGTCTTTGAACAAGGTTATTATCCAGTTATGTCCCCTCCCATGTCAGGGATATTGGACTAAATGATTTTTAGACATCCCTTCCAACCCAAATCTTTCTATGATTTTATCATAAATAGTACAAGCAATTAAAAAAAGATAAAGATTTCTTTTTCTTGTGGCTAGAGAGAGAGGAAAACCAGCAAAATTTCAGGATGCAGAATCCTCATGTGAAAACCTATCAGGGTAATTAGTGTTGCTGCCAACAAAATACCTGTCCTGGTTAGAAAGCACTTCCTGTTCCTCATTAACCAAATGACTCTAAGGTTATACATCATAACCCTGACAGTAAAGCCACTTCCATGGTTAATTGCTTCAATAAATACATAATTAATGGCTGGTAGCGCGTTTATGAATCTGCATAGAAATAATACTGTAGCAACACGGACAGACTGCCTTGCTAGGCAGGATGTAGTTACTTAGTACAATATATATTGTTAGGTCTTTGTTTTTGTTGTTCTTCTTAACTACATTAAATAAACTATTATTTCCTTTATATATTAAAGAATTTAGCCCTTCTAGGAACTACAAGAATGCTTTGTAACAACCTTAAAAATTTTTATTCTAAACACAAAGGATTAAGGTATGACCACCAAAAGAAATTAACAAAACAAGCATGTTATTGAATTGTTGCAAAGCATTGTAATCATGGCATATAGTATCATTTATAGTTTGATGAGTCCGTGTTTATGTTTTGTTTGTTTGTTTGTTTTGCTTTTTCTCCTGAATGTTGCAACAGTATTGTCTGGGAAAAAATATTATAGCATTAGGTTTTCTTAATTTATTTTCTTTTATATTTTATTCTGAATTTCATTTCCTCTTTCTTCTGTTAACTCTATTAAGGAAGCGGTACTGAAGAAGTAAAAAAATGGGTTGTTTCTTGAATTAAGGAAGTTTTGCAAATGGTTTAATGCAAGTGGGATTTATGCAAGATAAAATGTGTGGAATAATTTTACCTGTTGTTATTATTTAAGATCTCTCTCTGTGTGTTACAGCTGGTTGAAGACAGGAGAAATATGCATATTTTCAACTTATTTTATGTGTCCAATTATCCTTTACTCTAAAAAGTCTTCTTCATGAGTGGTACACATTAGCTGCTATCAGCCAGCTTTGTACTTCTAGAAAGAGTTTAATAACAAATTCTGATAAATTAATTTCCATCTTTTATAAACATATAAACCAATCTGTTCCTTAATGAAAACCTCAAATTTACTGAAAGCTGAAATACCAAATCACATAAAATAAAACTGCTCATGTTCTAATACTGAAATATTATACATTAATGTTGAACATTAAATTAAAATTAACATTTTAGGGTGATGGGGAACCTACCATTAAGATAGAGAGCTTACAGTATCAGATTTAATTAGAAGGTCTAAACTGAGAAAAACTTCAAATACAAGAATTCAAATACATGATTTCTTGTTCATGGTTTAGTACTTTCAGCTATCAGCATAAGAAAAAAAATAATCTGGTGTGATCTCTGGTATAAAAATTCACAAAAAAAAATGTTTTAGTAGTATATTTTCTTCGAGATTAAAATTTTTGGTTGAATTAAAATGATTCTCTCAAGGCTCACCTAATCTGAAATTGAAGATTAAAAATTGTGGAAAACATCACATTATTACTCGCATTGTTAGAATGCTTAATTATGCTAATTTTTAATAGCATCTTTATTTTGAGTGGGAATTTGTGTCATTTTCATATCCTAACAAAAAATTCTAAATCAAATAAAAGAGACCACAAATTGAACTATAAAAAATTGACTGACATCAACTCACCCTTAAATCTCTTATTGATAAATAGAGACCAAACTGTTAAAGTTCTTAGAAGCAGTGTGATCTTTTCAGAATTTGAATATTTATTGACAGCTATTTCTGGATACTTTGTAAGTGTAGTTTTTTGTTTGGTTTTTTTTAAGATTAAACAAAATAATTGAGAGTTTCCCATACTAAGTAACATCTAAGCTATCTAATATATGTATACTATAACATAGTAAGATAAGGTCTGTCACTTTTAAAGCTTTTAAAGACAAAAATAAGTCAGAAGAAAAGGCCATAGTAAGAGAGAGAAAAACAAAGTTCCCGATGTAGTAGGTCAGAGAGTTTTAACGTGAAGGACTTTCCTTTTTTTTGAGCAAGGGAGATGGGAGATTCTGCTATCTATGGAAGAGGCTAACAGCTAGAAATTGGGAATCTAATAGGATGGCTCTAGGTGAGATAACTGCTAGAACAAGTGTACTGCGGCTGTAGTTTGATTAGACACAGTAACAACCTTATTGGCTCAAGAATACCAAGGGTACCAGATAAAATCTATAAGCAATCAGAAAAAAACCTACTCCTGGCTTTGTCAAACTGCTGTAGCAGAGGCTTGCAGAGGGGAAGCCGTATGAGGAGCAGCTAAGGTCTCTTGGTCTGTTCAGCCTGGAGACTGAGGGGAGAACTCATTGCAGTTACAACTTCCTCATGAGGGGAAGAGGAGGGGCAGGCACTGATCTCTGCTCTGTGGTGACAGTGACAGGACCCAAGGGAATGGCCTGAAGCTGTGGCAGGGGAGGTTTGGGTTAGATATAAGGAAAAGGTTTTTCACCCAGAGGGTGGTTAGGCACTTGAACAGGCTCCCCAGGGAAGTGGTCACAACACAACTGACAGAGCTCAAGAAAAGTTTGGACATTGTCTCAGACACGTGGTGTGACTCTTGGGGGTGTCCTGTGCTGAGCCATGAATCAGACTGGATGATTCTTGTGGGTATCTTTCAACTGAGGATATTTTGTGATTCTGTGAATTCTGTTTATTCAAGGAGTTATTGATCTTGGGCAAGACTTGGTCCATTGGACCTTGTACCTACATCTTGAAAAGTCTATATGTTAGCATGAGTGAATGCAATAATACCTCTATCTATATAAATAATACTTTATGGGAAATGTGCTGGAATACCCTGGATGTATATTATACCTGGATACAGTTCCCAGATATGCTGAGCTGGATATGCTTTAGTGGACATCAGGAAAAAGATAACAGTATTGGGATATTCTGAAGCCATTATTATAATTTTCTAATAGTTTCTAATTTCCTGGAAGTAGTTGCACTTACCAATAATGTTACAGTCAACACTTAGAAGATGCAGTGTGCTCTGGCAAATAATGTTTTGCCAGTACTGAAACAGGACTTAAATTTTATTATGCCATGACAGAACAGGGTGACTGTTTCACCCACGCCTGCTTTGGTCTGAGCTGATTTTCACCTGTTTTCAGAACTGGCTGGTGTCCAGGTGATCACTGCCACACTTCATCTATAAGGTCTGTGAATGCATCCTGTGGTCAAGCCTGACCAAGTGAGGAAGTCACTACACAACAAAGAATTGTCCTTTATATCAATTCATTTAGGGTGAGCTGTTGCGCAACTACTAAAAAATCTGGGAACCAGTTGGAAAATAACAGACTTACAGTCCACTTGGGACACAGAAAAATACACCCAAATGGACTCTATTGTTGAGAAAGAAAACAAAAACATCATGGTTTCCCCACCAAACAGCTCAGATCATCGAATACTTCTCTACTCTTTTCCTGAGAAAAATCATTCACTTTATCATGCAGAGGAACATTGGAAGCCATAACATAATACCATAGAAGGTGGATTGAATAACTTCTTTTATAGGCATTCTAAGTGGCAATTAACAAGGATTTTCTTCTGCTTTTTGGGGGCCATTGAGTATTAGTATTGTTGTAACTAGACAATATATCTGCTGTGTTTTGATTAGATTGTTAAGAATAGCCTAATTGTAAATCTTTCCCTCCATACATATGTCATATTCCTTTTGCCCATAATAAGAATCTGAGAATGATACAGTAGAAATGTTCATTTTGCGGTGTATGACACCATGAAGTATTTCATCAGAGATATACAGAAACAGACTTCTTCTAGGCTGAAATAGTACAGTTCTGCAACAATTTCAATATGCTGCTCATTTTAGTTCTTTTCATGAACCAAGTCACCTTGTGGAACTTGCAGTCAGTCAATGTATCTGGCAGTGCAGCAGGTACCATTAGGAAATTCCATTAAAATGACTGACAACAAAAATATTATATCCAAGCTAAGGGCAGACTGCTGACATATGAGCTTAATTAATATTAAAGCAAAAATATAGTTTATTCCCAGACTTCCTCTGCTAAACCCAAAATATCATCTATAAAATTCTAATATCACTGCTATGTCTGTGTAAGTAGAAGGCTCCTGACAAGCAAACCAGATACAGCTGCTTTCTGTGAAATCCATTTACCTTGAAAGCAGAATGCAGGAGCAGCAGGGATCTTCAACCCAAACTCTAGTTTTCCAGGTATTACTACTAGCAGTAGCAACAGGAAAAGCAAGCAGCCATCTAAAAGCCTACTGGAATACAGAGTGTCATCTGCAAGGTCCATGCCTACATCAAGTGCTTGATATTTGATCATGCTAAGCCAGCAGTGATTCTGGTAAACTGGGCATGTAACTGTACTTTGAATGACTTTCACAGATCAGCATGTATAGACATGGTCTCCAAGCAGAAATGTTGTCATAGTGGTTCCACCAGACGATCTAGATATTCAGATCATTGTCCAAACTAACCTTAGCAACATAACAAAATTATGACCTTATTTTGTACTCTGTAAGCTGAAGGGATAAGCTTACTCTGTAAACTGAAGGGCACTGAGGAATTAAGAAAATAACTTAGAACTTTAAGAGAAAAATAAAGTGTGAAGGTAAAACCAGCTATGAGAATATAAAGACTGCTTTGCATTGAAAGGCAGAAGGGATCTAACAAAAGGGGTTTTAAATAGTGGGTGTGCTGGAGATAAAGAGAGACCTTACACACTTACATTGACAAAAGCAGGAGACGGCAAATGTCTTAAAATGAAAAGTGTCTCAAGATAGCAAAAAAGATGTCTACATCCAGTGTAGATTCCATCAGAAGAAACTTTAGCCTCAAGCAAGCAACTGCTGATTAGGTGATTGATTAGCTGTAGGTGATTGAGAAGTTAACCAGAAGGTTATCTGTGGAAGAAAGGCATTGGGACAGTCACTGGCTTGAGACAAGAAATTAAATTATGTAGAAATGATAAAAAAATTGCCAAAAAACATGAATTATCCTCATCAGGTCCTCACTTAGAGGAAATAATGGGAAAATCTTTATTTGTAATAATCAACCACTCTGCCAATCAGCTTCTATGAAAAATGCTATTCTGTTCTTATTTATTTTCACCCCTTGCTGTATCTCAGATTCACAGAATGGTTAAGGGTGGTGAGGTACTGGAACAGGTTGGCTACACAAGATGTGTCTGCCCTATGCATGGATGTGTGTAAGACCAGGTTGGGTGGGGATTTGAACAAACTGGTCTAGTAGAAAGTGCCCCTCTCCATAGCAGGGGTTTGGAACTAGATGATTTTTTAATCTGCTTCCTAACCCAAAGCATTTTCCTGAGAAAATTTTACATTGTAAGAATGGAGAACATTCCTTGCTTAACCACAGGTCCAGCATTTTAACGAGCTGTTATTCACTGCTATTATGCATGCAGGCAGTATTCAAACTAGTTCTGTGTGCAAAAGCTCTCCTCCAATTTTAGATATAAATGTACATATTGATTTATACTTAATGAAATACTAAATATAGAAAATACTATGAGAACTATGAGTAAATTATTCAGAGTAAATTTGACAAACTTGTATAAAATAAATAATGTGTTGTAATTTGTGGAGACACAGTTGAACTTAATTTATTCAGAAAATGACTGAGTAATCTTTTATGAATGTTAATATTTTCTACATTGATATCACACATAAATTGCAGATCCTATAAACATTTTACAAAATGGTAATGGCCATTCTTAATATTACTAAACAATCATAGATTGACAACTTTAATGAAAGGCATAGGGAACAAAATAATTCCTGAGAGATATATTTTACATGAAACAGGATTCAAAATGCCCTGACATAATTACAAAATGCCCAAGGCAATGTGTTAGGCCATGTGTTGACACAGTTACCATTTTGGGGGATTTTTTTTACTAGAATGGGAAGTGGCAAATGCCCAGACAGGGTTAGTAGAATGGTCAGTGAGATGTAAGAGGTGTGTATGTGAATGCTCTGAAGAAATGGTCATGCTATGGCAGGGGCTGGACTTCAAAAAGAATGAAAAATCTCTGCTATAAACTAAAACAGCCACTAGAGAACTTCATTTTCCCCCATTTTTTCTGTCTTTTGGCATTTGTGATAAGCTTTAAGAGAGGAGAAAACATTTTTAACTACTCTAAGCAGACCAAAAAAGAAATAAATCTGATCTGAAAGATCTGCTATATAAAGGTGTCCTACTCTGGATTAAAAGCCTGTTTCACATATTAGCTTTGGGATAGAAACTAAACTGTGGAGAGATTAAACAGAGTCATATTTGTATCACTCTGGTCAACAGTGAGAACAAATCCCATTAGAGAATTTAATTTAGAATTTATTTATTATTTAATGCTGGGGATAGATCAGACGAATCTTTTTTAACAAGATAATAAAAGAAGAGTTAGTTAAAAACTAGGAAAGAAAAAGAGGGTAACATTCATCCCACATATTAGATGTTTACTTTAAGTAGAGTTAGAATTCTACATAACATTATGGTAAGAGTAAGAAATCAAATGGAAGAGAGTAACTGAAAAATGCAGAAATAATTCTATCTCAAGTAGACCCTGAACTGATTAATTGGTCAACAAGATATGATTAAGTGAAGCAGCATCATGCAAAATTCCACTGTTCTTGTCCTGCTGTGGATGTGCACTTTTGACCATTATTCTGGTCTCAGTAGGTCCCTGGCTTTACCTGCTAGAGTTAGTCCATGAGTTTGTTCCACAATACTTCTACTTTTACATAGGCTAGAAGGTAAGAATTGTAATATGTAACATACAGGTAGGTCTATAAGCTTGATACCATAGAGCCTAAATTAGAGCTAGAAATTCACAGCACAGTAAAAAAAAAACCCAAAACCAGAACAATAGTTCTCTATGTAAAGAAGGCTTTAATATCAGTTCAATTATCATAACTGAGCATTCATCCATAAATCAGCACTGAAGTCTACTCTCAATTGGCTTTCAAATCATGATGGAAGTCCAATGCTATGTATTTTATGGCACTCTACTATAGTTGGAATATTTGTCCAAGTAGATACTAAAGCCAGAGATGTGTCAAATTTATGTCCCCATGAATAGTAGTGTATTTTACAGCACTCAAACAGCCATCAGTATGTCAGTTTTAAATGTGGGCATGACTGAGTATAGATGCTTATAATTCTCTAAGCCTAGGAAAAAAGTAGGAGTCTAGGATTTTAAACACTTCCACAGCTTGTCTGTTTACAAGGTATGCTTTTGTTTATGTTTACTTCAGATTTTTTTCTGTGAGCCTGAAGTCCAACCATAAAATGCCCTGTGCTCATAACAAATTTGTTTGAAAATATTTGGAAATTTCAAGCTAACTGATGCAACTTTGCTGACATCAAAAGTTCATTAATTTACTGTTTCAATTTCATGTAAGTTTGGGTTCAGACGAGTACCAATTTTTAACTGTGAAAGTTTGGCTTACCAATATCTTTCTATTTGGCTTAGAAAATCAGGGTTTCATTCAAGCAAAATGACTCTCAGACACAGTTGTCTTTTCTCCAGGTGGTCATACATTCAGGTAATATGATATGTCAGAACATTTTTTTCTCATTTAGAATTGTTTTTTTATATGACCATGTCCTATTCACCTAGCAAAATTATTTACTTTGTACAGTAATTTCTACAATCTAATAAACAAGCTAAACATACTGTGTCAAGTAACTTGCCTACATACTTGTCATTAAACAGATGCTAAAATGTTTTCTAGCTCTTACCATAAGTGATTACATAAGGGAAGAACCATTTTTTTCTCAGACACATTGTCTGTAAGATTTCCCTGACACATGCTCTCTGTGCAACACGATTTGAGTTTGAAAGATGATCAAACCTCAAACCAAGGTATCCTGCTTTTCTAACACGCAGTGCAAGCTTTTTTAAACTCGTCATATATTACCACACTACTGAAAGAAGATCCTTACTGGTACCTGCCTTAGATCCTTGTCTTGATTTGTAACGTGTTCTGAGTTCTTGGCACTAAAACTGGCTTAGTGTAAGGATGCCTAGTCATTTAATGTAACCTCTTTTATGTCAGTGCACATATGCTTGGCTTCTGATTAAATATATTTTGAATGTGTATTTCTTTTCCATGACACTTTTCACTTGAAATATTAGGCAGCTGCTTATTTCATTTGGAGGTACTACAATTGACTTAATATTAGCATATTTATAGGAGTGAAAGAGTAGTTTTTACTTCCTGTGTCTTAGAGTGATATCAACAATCCAATCTTTTCAGAAACATAATTTTCATTTTTAAATCCTGATATTCAGTTATTTAATCTGGATCTGACCCTCTCTTAGTATTCCAAGATTTCCTTAATTTCCTAAAACAAATTTAGGACATAAGTTACATATATTCTGATTTTTTTTTTTTCTGACAACCCTGTGAATAAAATGTTGTAATGTTTCAGAAGTTTAAAGAATATGTTTCCATAATGGAATTTGGGCAAAGGTTTATGCAGAGAATGTAAGAAGGAAATCGATCAAGATAAAAAGCTTCAAAATATTATGGTAAAAGGAAAAAGCCTAGTTCATTTGAAGTTTGCACACCTAAAGAAACTTTCTTTGGAGTTTACTTATTACAAATAAAGGCCATTTATTACTGTAGCAAAGTGACTATTATGAGTCAAATCAAGAACTTTTCTTATATGAATTGAAATGTTTTATTCTATAACAGGTAAAGGCTATTAAGTATATGAAAAACAATAACAAAGTCACAAGTTTTGGACAAATCCTAACAATCTAGATGTAACTCCAATTCACTTCAGTTACAAGTTGAAAGTATGAAGGAATTTGCTAGTACAGAACTCATCAATGTCAGAATTGGCTATAACAGACACTACATTCTAAAAGAAGTACAGATATTGCAGAAAAGACTTCAGGAAATCTTAATTTAAAAACAAAACTAATCCAAACAATTCACACTAGCATGAGTTGTTACATAAGAGCTCACACTTTGTCATATTTTATTAATTAAACTTTATAAACCATCTGTGCAATGTTCTTTGCTAACATAAAGTAAAATAAACATAATTATTTATATGTTGGTTCATAGTGTTTGTGTGCATTTTTAGTACAAAAGGAAAACATTAATATATAATATGGGAATAGAGATATTGTAGCTATAAAGATCAAATAGGTAAGCTAAAATTTTTTAATAGATGAATGGATTGATAGAAAAGCGCTGTTTAAAAACAGTCCAAAGCACCTCATCAATTTTCAATAATTTAATTCCAACTTAAGTCACATTCTGTGACAGCCATTTTGAAGAGAATTACAAAGACTCTTTATCGAAATTAGAACATGAGGAAGACAACTGGAGAAAATGCTGAATCTTGATAAATACAGCTAAAATTATCTACACATACAGAATAAATTAGTTGTAATAATGTTTCTTGCTTAAAAAGTTTTCAGTCTGCAGTGAAATATCTCAGTTTTTCCCTACATGTCAAGTTCATTACTTATTAAAAGTTTAGGTGATGATTACAGCTATTAAATTAAAGCTGTTAAATGGAGTCTCCACCTGGTGCTGCATATGAGACTTGAGCTTCAGTGGCTCCATCAGCTCTTGGATGTTGGAGCTCTTTCCTTATTGTGTCTTCAGCATCCTTGAGACATCCTTGCCACAGAACAGCCTGCTTCTGGATGCTCACACAGTTTGGGCTGCTCCCAGACAACATCCAGTCCCAAATTTCCAGTTATTTTCTTCTAATGTTAATAGCACTGTTGTTCAGTCAGTTTCAAAAAATATCAGCTTGGGTAACAGTTTAACCACAGTCCAAACCAAGACTAATTTTCAGCAATATTGTTCCACCACTGTAAGACAGTGATATTCAAAATCTTAACTTGCATTAAGGCAGACAGAAAGGTCCATGGCATGGAGCTGGCTAAGTGGTTTATGGAAGTTGTGGATGGAGCTGGCTAAGTGGATGGAAGTTGTGTAAGTTTTAGACCCAGACAGAGAAGTTGTGGATGTCAGGTGCGCAAGATTCACTTTTCCACCTGGAGTAAGATACCTCCCTCATTCTGGACATTCTGCTTTCACCTCCCTGTCTGAGTGCACCTTAGCTGTTCTCTACATGCCTTTGTCCTCAGTACTATGAGAGTCTGTGATGTCAAAGTGGCAGATTTTTTCTGATGACACTGTTCCTGCCTTTTCAGAAGTCACTGTTAGCTGAACATGTTTACCACCAAGAGAGGGATGAACTTTCTTATAAAGATGATTGGCAATATCCATGAACTAACAGACAACTTATTCTAAGGTAAATTTGTATTTTGAAAACGTTGGTCACACCACAGTCAACCATCTATTATAGAATAAATAATTACTTAATTAATTACTGTTCTCCTAATATACATCCCATTTTTTATGATAAATATATGCAAGCAATGTAAGCATTTTAGAACTTTTGGAATTGCATACATACAACTGACTAATTAATTACATAACCAGTGAACAGAAGTGAAGATATAAATTATCATATTTTATCTTTTATTCATGCAAAAGAGAAAGAAATTTCATCTTTACTTTTCTTATTTTAAATACTTATGAAAAAAATTTAAAAGGAAGCAAAGAAACTAAGGAGAAAGAGGCAATGGAGCTTCTGTTATTACCCAGCAAGAAACATGTACAGACACAATAGAGGCAAAGTTATTGTACAGAGGCAAGTTAGTTCAGAATCACCTTTTGGCTGTCTGAATATTTAAGAATTCCCTGGGAGTGGTATGAATTCTAATAGTGGGAGATTGAACTGATGTTATTTCACCAGAGAAAGAAGACATTGTAGAAGTTTAAGCTTCAGTTTTATGCTCAAAATTTTCTTATGGATAAAGGAGGAAGAAAGAAACATATAAAGACAAGAATTTAATAATCTTGAAAAAGTAATGATTTAAGAATTAATTCTACAATCATTAAAACTTACTGATTAAAACCTAATGATTGTAGAATTATTATTAGTCAAGATGCAGCTGTTAAAACAAAAAAAAAAAAACAAAAAAAAAAAAAACAAAGGAAAGAACACCACTCTTACAGACAAAATATCATTAATAATGCCACAGTTAAAATATGCTGTAAAATGTCTATGTCTTTATCTGGTGTTGTGGTCAATCTTCCCCAGCCCTTCTGAGGTCAAGAAAAACAAGGCACATCACCAGGCACATCAAGACAAGTTCAAACAGAGCAAGCCTGGCAAATCTTCATCCTGAGGCCTCAGGCCTCTGGCCTGTAACAGGCAGTGTCAATATTCATAAATAAATGAAACACAATACACACAAAATAAATACAACATGCTTGGGAATAGAATGGCAGTTTTAAAACATGCATGTAGAAGATGAACTGTTCAGCTTCCTCAGGATATTTTCCCTGCTATGGCTCTTCTTAGAAAGTAAAGAATGCAAACCCTCTCCTGCTCCCTCTTTTTTAAGGAATAAACAGTTTGTGAAAAAAAATAACAACCAGAAACATTCAGCACAAGTGTGCCTTAATATCATGTATCACTGAGGATTATATAACTTTTTGTCTTCTGATTCAGTAACAGATCTAGCCAAATCTCCAATAATATTGACAGTGTTTGGTTTTGTTTTTCTCAATTAAAGTCAAGTTTTTTTCAGCTTCTAATTTTTGTAATTAATACATCAATATGAAATTCAACAGAAAACCAAACATATTCTTGCCAAGCAACTAACAACAGTCTATTATGTGTTTTATATGTTTTAGAGAACAAAACCATGTTTTGAATTCCCTAAAAAATGTATTTTTAATTACAATGCTCATTATAAAATTGAATGTATCTTACTGGACTATTTTTCTATGGTTACCTACATCTTCATATTATCTTAACTTCAGGGAAATAACCCTGAATAAGACTTGAAAATCACTTCCAATCTTGTCCTAATTCCAGGGTCAGTGAAACTATTGTATTTTTGTTAACTTTGATCTGCTTTGGAAAAACCTTACTGCTTCCCAAAACATTAATTCAGAAATACTTTTAAAAAGAAGGTGTGGGGAAACCACAAAATTAAGAATAAAACCAAAACCCATCAAGCAATATTTTCTTAATTTCTCAGAAAACATAAGATCAGAATTCTCTGACAATTATCAAAGGGACTAATTATTTTAGAGATCACTTTTAGTTTTGAGTCTGCCCACAAGACCAATTGACTTCTTTGTCATCTTAACCTGCCCCATGATTACCTTTTTTTATTGATTTCCAAATGAAAACGCATCCTTTTTTTGAAGAAGAAATAAAAGGAATGAAGAAAACAACAGTTCCTTTCTCTGTAACTTCTTCAGAAACACTGATAAGATTCAATGCTGAATGAATATTTTAGGTAGCTTTTATAAGCTACGGCATGCATTTCCATTAGAGCAGATGTTGAATTTTAATCTACTCATTAAAAAATGCAGGAAATTGCAGAAGAAAATTGTCAGTAATGTTTCCACCTCATGCTTGTATAAGATTTTTGTAGGAATCATCCTCAAATATAAAGCAGACCTTAAAAAAGAAACTTATAAAAAAAGCTTCAATTATCATACTAATGAAATAAAAGCACATGCAAGAGTTTTACCTGAGCATTGATGTCTGTTAAAGTTTTCTTGACAAAGATAAATGGAATGGCTGGATATTTCTTTCTATTGTTTTATTTATTTAGCTTCTATATGGGTATTCTGAAAAGTTTGGTATTTTATGTTCCTTAAGTGACAAAAACAACAACCCTTCTACATCAAAAAAGAGTTGTATTCATTGCAAAATATAAATTATGACCCTACTTAACATTGAAATTGCATTCTAAGAAAATTCTTTTTTTTCCTCAGTAATCTTCACAGTTTTAATTTTTAGTAGGGAATTATAATAAAATATTTTTTCTTTTTTTATTTATGTATCATCACTATCAATTGATATGATACTATTATCTCAAAGATATAAAAAAAATCAGTAGAATTCAACTTATTTTACAGTTTTTCAAGTAAGTTTTACAATTTTCAATTGAAGTTAAGGAAATAATGTCCCTGAATCTTTGTTTCAAGATGGCATACTGCATATTTCCTGTGAGTTGCAGAGAATGATCAAAGAAAGAAAATTTAAATAATTTCAGTAATAGTCCTAATGAAGTTTGTACCAAAATACAATGAAGAAGAAAACCAACCTTTGGACAAACAGCATCATGTCAGCTGGACCACAGCAGAAAGTGCTATGTGTAGTATTTCTTGAACACTCCCAGGGATGGGTACTGCACCACTTGCCTGAGCAGTCTGTTCCTATGTCATTCCAATTACAGTAACGAAATTTTTCCTAATGTCAAACTTCAATCTCTCCTTGTGCAGTTTGAAGCCATTTCCTCCTCTCATATTGCTGTGCAGCTTTGCAGCAAAACTAGCATTTCCACTTTTAAATCTGGTCAAGGATGTGAAGTGAAACAAAAACAAAGCATGTAAGGTGTGTCTTTATAAAATTTTGAATATTTTTACTTAAATATCAATATAACCTTTTGTCTGTTAGAAGCTCTTCACATCTGTGTCTCTTTTCAATGTCTTTGGTTAACTTCAACTTGCCAGCCTTAGTAAGAGTTTCTTCATTGTTCTATTGCAACCTGGTTTAAAGAGGAAGAATAAATAAGTAGCAACTTGTTTTACACAGCATGCATATATTCTAACTGTAAATGGTAATCCTGTGCTACATGTGAAAAGAGTAGGTGGACTTTGCTGGCTATAGTTATTTTTGTTAAATACATAACATTGGAATATAATTTCAACATTCCATGCCTGAAGCATAAACCTACAATCATAAGAATTTAATAAACTGTATTTCAGTTTCTGTACAGTAAACTTAAGTTAGACACTGTTCATTTTCTTAATGATATCTCACAAACATGGCATTTACATCATACTCTTTTTTTCCTGGACTAAACATTGAATTTATTGCTCAGGAAATAAACTAATGAATGATCATTTACCAAGGTATTTTATATACCATAAATTTGTGTTCTCTCTCATATAGAAATCAATACTGTATATAAAATCCCTCAATATATTCTCTTTTAATTACGTGTTTTTAAATACCAACTATTTAATTTAGATATTTTGCTTTTATATTTGAAGTAAAAAACAAACGTTATAATTTTCAGGAAATCAGTGATAGTTTAACAAATTAATACTAGTTATTATTTGGAAAAAAAAGGAAATATAAACCAATCCAAAATGGCTTTATTTTGATTTTGATAACAAACCATCCTTAGTCACAAGGCTACAGCATTAAAACAATTCGAAGATTTATTAAATAATCAGTGCTAATTTAAATAAATTCAGTTGAGTCTTACATCCAGACAAAGTGGGGGAGAAGTAAAATAAGGGAATAAACAGTATGGAGGAAGAAAAATCTTACCCCAGCAAGTGATAATTCCACCTATTACATATTGTTGAGACCCTCAATTTGCATCATCTATTGTGAAGCGCTTTCTACAGTGGCTTTTAAAGAGCTGAACCTTTGGAGATGAATGTGAAGCTGTGACTTGGACAAACATTCTGTGATGAAGGCTGTATGGAACTTGTTTCTTTGCTTTTTGTTGTTTTTTTTTTACTGCTGATGGGCTTCTCACTGCTTAACTGTGACATATGAAAACGTACTCCTGGATATTTAAAAATTTTCCTAAGAATCAGAGGGGAAATGCTTTCAATTATTTTTCACAGATTTTATGAAAGAGGTATCATGTGCCAGCTACCTGGGAGAGTCTGTGGTTGGGAAGGTCAAATTGTTTTCAGAGACACCAGACATCCAAACAGTGAAATATTTATCTCACTTTGCCTCTGATTTCCTCCTGTCCTGTTCTGAACATTTATATTCTTGTAATAATTTCTAGGTTTTTTTATTTTAATTAGGTACTTTTAGGAATTTAAATATTTAATATGCTGGCAGATGTTGTACATGGTAGGAGCTGCTTCAAATATATAAATCACTACTGCTCATTGTATGGTCATCCAGTTGCTTTCAGAAGAGCTCTGTGTTAAAATCTTTCTAAAATAGTGCTGGTTTTGTCCCAAAGTGCCTTCATGCTTTGACCTAAACTGTTTTATGATCTAATCTTGTTATTTTTTCTGTCCCATCACAAAGGTTAAAATTGTTGACTATGAATAGAGAATTATTTTAAGGTAAAGGAGAAAAGCTAAGACGTGAGGGTTTTTTTCTTCTTGTCACTTCTTTCATATGCCCCTGAACACACTCTAAACAGGATAAATAGAGTTTTATGGACCATACCAACATTTAGGGATGTTTGTCTTGAAACCTTGACTAAGCCTACTATGTGGAAAATATGATTGTGGGTTTTTTTCTAAAATGTCTAAAATATTCCTTTTCCTATTTTTATTCTTTACCTTTGTATATAAGTAATGAATACCGGTGAACAATTTGTAGCTAAGAAAATGGTTTATTACAGAATAGGTTTTGTGCAAGACACATTACCTTTTGTTAAGCTTGAGTGCCACCAGGATATTTTTGAAAAATCTCTTTGTGTAACTCATTGCTGAGCAAGAGTAAAATGACATGCAATTTCATCTGGCTTGGGGAAATACACAACACCTAAAAGTTAAAAACTTTGCAATATATATGCTTATTCATCATCACTGCAGTAGGGCAGTTCTTGTTTTTCATAAACGTTATTCCCAATGCTGTGTTTGGGATAAAACAAGGGTTTGGGAATTACAGCAATTAAAAATCTTAGCACTTTTACATGTTTACACACTTTTTAAAATTATTCCAATATACTAATTGGATATTATTCTAATATTGTAATAGAGTTAGAGTGAACTACTCATAAATTATCCATGACATTGATCTAACATATTTGCTCTTTTGTAGCAGTGATAGTATTTTGCATCTTATTTACATATGTACATGAAAATGCCAATCACTATGCATGTTTGTTACACAAACTGAATCTTCTCATAAATATGAATAAATATGTTTTCAAATTTACTACGGGAAAAGTCTTACTAAGTCAGACATACTTTCTTAGTAGATTTCATATCTTACACTTTCTTTAGGGCAATTAATCTGATTGAAATATTTCTTGTTTCGTGGTTCTTCTTTGGAGGGGATACATTACATCAAAGGCTGATAAAATTTTGCATATACTGATGCTGTGCATTTAAAAATAGAACACCTTCCTTAACTCAGTGCATAGATTTAAGTCAATCAGAAAAGTAATACCTATACAATAGATTGAACATCTTAGGGCTGGACAACCATTGTTTGAGAATTGTCATAGTACTTCTAAAAATTTTAACCCTTGGTTGTTGTTATATCTGAGAATTTAAAATACAAGATTGGATGGTTTTTTGTATTAACATGGAAGGTATCTCCCAGAAATCCTGTTATTGCTTCTTAAATTCAGCCTCGGATTAAGATGCCACATCCGTTCTTCAGTGCCAGTTACTGAAACAGAGTTCTTGAACTTAAAGGAAGGGAGGCCATGTCTACCAGTTTTGGACAGCCACAGAAGCTTTGAGATTTGATAATATATAAGATCATGTTTTTCCCTTAGCTATCTGAAATCTGTTAAATAGGATGTGAATAGAGCTAATTTTCAGCTTTTAATAGTGAAGATTATTTTAAAAAGCTTAAATAAGTAAGCTGGTCTCAGTTTTATCTATTTGTCACTAGCCCAAGAAAATGCACTTGGTAATAAATAGGTAGCTGAGGAAGTCCCATGCTGTAGGGAAAGCAATGATCAAGTAGGACCCTTTCTGAAAAACTTGGAAAGAATTTTTACTTACATTATTAGGATATGTAAAGCAAACTTATTTTCAAAGCTTCCAGCTAGAGAAATGAACACTCTTTCTTTTTACTATTTGATGTCAGTTCTTATTAGTTCTAAACATATTGAACAGTGATTTAGTATTTAGTGTGTTTATCCAGATTATGCTGTTATCTCTGTTTGGTGCTTTGCATAAGTGTTTTTACTTTAATCTCTGGTGTAAAGACTATGTGGTGTTTCAGATGCCAGTAGGGGCTAAATGCCATTCTTGGAAAGATATGCTTTTGAACTGGCAAGGAGACCATAATTGGCACTGAGAGTAAGTAGTTTTTATGTCAAGGTTGTCAAACCTATTTTGCTGCTAGCTCTTGGCCTGAATTCTACTTAATGCCAGATGGTATTGTTTTTTAAATGTTCTTGAATAGAGCAGATCATTAATTCCCCCTGGATTTTCTCAGACACCTTATATGATGAATTTTCCTGCCCACATGCTTTTGCAGTATGTGGTAGTGTGCGTTATTTATTCCTTTTTATTGTGCAGAAATCATGATTCATTCACATACTCTATATAAGCTGTGCAACATAAATACATGTTCTCCATCTTTTTTTGAGGTGAACGTTGCATTTTTCAACATTTACAGGCATAGTTGGCATTATTTGGACACCCAAAAGTGCACCTAATTGTCTTGGTTGTTGCTTGCTGGTATAAAATACTCCTTTGGTTCTGTGGATAGGCAGTTGCCTTGCCATGTGAGAGAGCTGGCACACACAGGGTGGCTGTTTTCAAGTCCCTTCAACCCAGGCCACTTGAGACTGATTCTCCAGTGCTCCACATGTTGTACATTTGCACACCGTGTGCTTGATACCAGATTGCACTAACCAATTCCCAGGCTTGGGTGAAAAGAAGTCTTTGTTAGAAATGGTAGAAATCAGAAGCAATGTTTCCTTTGCCAAGAAAGCATGTAGTTCATATTAATAAGAGGGCCCCATGAGGTTGCCAAGGTAGGCATTGAATTACTTGTCACTGCTGGAGGAGTTTTAATGATTAAAATCTGCTTTCTCTTTTCCACTAAGAATTTGTGAAGTAGAAATGGAAATTACTCTGTCCTTCTCTTGTGGGGGAACCAACCAAAGAAGCTGTTTCATTATACCCAGTTAAAATAATATACCTAGCACCAATTCTAAATTTTTAGTCCAGTTTCTGTTAAGGGTGTTACACTTTATAAAACATAAGGAAACCAGAGGTTGCAGGTTCAAAATTAAGACACTGGATATCACTGAGTTTGTGTACACATCACTTTCTGGCTTTTGACTTACAGTTTCTGTTCAATACCTCATGATGTCTGTTTGAAATACAAAAAACTCTACCAAAGGTACTTGTCAACAGTCTTGAGATCACAGTGACATAAGAACAGCTGTTTATTAGCAGTTTTTTGTCAAGTGAAATTTAGAGGAAAGAATCTGAGCATCTTGTGAAAGATAAAAAGTCTTGTAGAATTTTGGGATTTTGTTTTTAGGTTTAAAATAAACATTTCAGCAGCACCTCAGAGTTTAGCTAGAGTTTACCCCAAGAAGGCAGAATTTTGAACAGGTCAGAGTACCTCTAAGAATATGCTCTGCCATAACAATACTGTCACACACTCAGTAAACAGTCTTTAATGTTTCAGGAGAGAGAGAGAGAGAGAGACTTAGAAAGCAGCTTCACCTTCATTCAATTTTCTCCTTCAGACTCTTGTGTCAGGTAGGCAGCAACAGCCTTCAGAAAGGTTTTTCTCAGCTGTTCTTCAGAAATAAAACTGTGATTGGTTTCTTCCTGGAAATTTAATCTTTCTGAGCTGTACATTTTAAAATACATTTCAAATTTTAAATATGGTGTCAGTTCTGTGGCACGGTCAGTGAACATTGGACAGTAAAATGTTAAAACTTTGTTGCTTTGAAGTGTGTGATGCAGAAGGGGAAAAAAACCCCAGTCAGCTCTGAAGCATGGGTGGTATCAGTTTTGGACTGTTGCCATACTGAGTTCCACTATGTTGGTTCCAATTTAGGAGACAGATGAGTTCCTCTCATTTTTTCAACCTCAGTGTCTGTATTGAATACCTCACATAAAATTGACAGCATGCACAATTTCATTTGTGCTTCTACAGGCTGGTTTTAGTTTGGCCATATCATTAAAGTCACGGAAAAACCTCCAAGGTTCTTTTCAATATAGTTTCATAACAGAGGACACTGATATTTTATTTTCAAATATCATGGTATTTTGACAGGCAACTGTAAGAAAATCATACATGTGGGTATTTTGCTACTATCTAGCTAAGTTTATTATTTCAGTATTCCATTTCATCCCATCACATTTAGGCTTGGTATACCAGTGAGAATCCTATTGTTTACAGTGAATATAAATTTAGCATCTATTATTCCTGGAGGAATTTTTTGTTTGTTTATTAAATTCTTTATGAAAGGCATTAGGACTTAAACAAAAGAGTATTCTTTTGCTACTATTAAGCTAGGACTGCATTTACAAGCAAATATCTTTTGATTTCTGACTGTGTAGAATCATGTTGCATTTGAATTCTATTAATTAAAAGCAAATAAACAAAAAAACTGAAGCCCCTGAAGGACTTAAAAAAGTTTTCTTTGATTGAAAAAACCTTTTACTAAAGCAGAAGCAGAATAGTCATACATTTAAATTGTAAATGAAAAATCATATTATAATGTTTCTTGTGGACATCCATTTCAATCTCTAATAACATAAGCAGCTGAAATAGCCAACTGTCATCCCAGCATTTCCAGCTACTCAGTCATGAGCTGTTTTGCATACAGATACACAGAATCTCTCACACAAATCCATTCCAGGATTTCCAAAGTTGCTAGCCATTTTTGTTCTTTCATGAGACTATAGTTTAGAAAATGTTGCTGTCGACTTCTCTTTATCAGGCAAAAGCATAATGATTCAAAAAGAGTAGATGGTTTACCCATGATAAATTTCTTTTTATCTCAGTCAAGTAAAAAAGTACTTTGAAATAAGAAAAAATGGATTTGGAAAATAGTGTCACAAATTTAGAATGTTTCTAAGATTTGTTATTCATGGTAGCAGTTTTTGTACACTAGACTATCAGCCCAAAAGATTACCACTAAAAGCTTCACAACTGGGGCCTTATTTGATGTCCTGGCAATGCAGCTGAGGGGAGGATGGTGGAAATGGCAGGGTTGCTGCTAAAAACAACACTCTAGCTGTCTGGGAGATAAAAAGGGACAAAATGTGTGGTTTGCTATTGACTTCTGGAGAGTAACCCCTTATTTTATCCTTTCAGGCAGCTGGAGCTGATGTTTTCCCTTCCCCTGTCACTGTATGTGCCCCATTACTAGTTCATCTTTAGCATTAACCCTAAGATTCACCTTTTAAGATCGCTTGTCCAGAATAATAGCCTACAATTATGTGTCCAAGCTCTGCATTGAAACATCAAGGAAACATCATAATGCCTACTTTTGAAACTTTCCTTGAAATAACTTTACGACTATTTTCTTGAAATAACTTTTATAACTATTAGCTTATCCAGCAAAATCAGCTGTTGAGACAATGTGTAAGTTATTGCTGTTGTAGGAGTACAAGAATGTGAAGAAATATGAAAGAGTAATTAAAGTAAGCACTGAGATAGATGCCATTAAGACTTGAGATCACCAATGATTTTAAATAGTTGCAGTTTGATTATCTTGGAATACTTCACTCCTTAATTATATATTATTTCATGCAAACCTGAAAAGTCATTCCCTTTTTCATACACTTGAAATATATTTGGGTTTTATTAGTTCTGCTTGGGAAAACATATTCTTCTTCTAGGAATCCAGTCTTTATTCTACTAACACTGACCAACAGGCTAACATAGAAGAAATATATTTACTCTGGTATAATAAAATACCAAACTCCTTCAAAAAATATAATTATTATTTTTTAATTTTAATACTTTATGTGAAACATGTTAAACAGATTTAATAAACCAATAATTCTAAATAATACATTCGTATTCTTAATGTTGTTGATAAATAATACAGAACATCAAAGAGATTTGGTAATGTATCATTTTAATGTATTCTTGTAATGGAAGCTCTTATTCACTAGCATTATTTTTGTACCATGTCTTGTTCTTTCAATAGCTGTCATTTAAACATGAAAGGTTCTTGTACTACATTGCCTTAGGATATAGTTTTCTAAATAAATGATATCTAGTCTACAGAGGTGAAGTATGGGGTAAATGGGGGTAAAATGCTTATGGAATACTGCCAAATTAAAATGGCAGTAGATAAAATCTGCATTAGTACAGGATAAATTTAAAATACAATACAACTGTTCATGATTTAAAAATTAAATTTGAAATTCAGAATTTTGGATATTAAGACAATTTTAAATTTTGTTTAGTTAAATGTTTTTTAGCAGTCTTCTTTACCCCTTTTTTAGCAGAACTGAAGTTATTCCAAAATCACTACTGCAAGGTTCAGATTTTTGTGCTGGTTTTGGCTGGGGCAGTAACTATTATTCACAGTGGCTGTGTTTTGGATTTTGGTTGAACACAGGGCTGATCATATGGAGATGATTTTGTTATTACTGAGCAGGTTTTACACAGAGCCAAAGTCTTTGCGCTTTTAATACTGCCTCACTAGCGAGGAAGTTGGGTGTGCACGGGAGGCTGGGAGGAGACACAGCCAGGACAGGTGACCCAAACTGACCCAAGGGATATTCCAGACCATGAGACATCATCCTCAGTGTATAAAGGGGGGGGGAGAAGGCAGAAGAGGGGGACATTTGGAGAGATGACATTGGTCTTCTTCCAAGAAGGAACTGTTACACAGGAAGGGGCCCTGCTCTCCTGGGGATGGCTGAACACCAACCATGTCTGTCATGGAAGTAGTGAATGAACTCCTTGTTTTGCTTTGCTTGTGTATGTGGCATTTGCTTTTCCTATTAAACTGTCTGTATCTTAGCCCAGGAGTTTTCCAACTTTCTCATACTTAAGAAAGTCGGAAGATACACAAGTTTAAACGATCTGCAAATTGGATGGCGAGGGTTATAAGTACAGTAAAATTAGGAAATTACTATTTTTTCCTAACTTTTTTTATTTTATGAGCAATCATGAAAAGGCTTAAAATCAGTTCCAGTCAGAGTGAAGGTCCATCTGAATACAATTTTTTCATCCCTTCTTAGATAAATATGCTGAAGCATATTTCTTGGAAAGAATAAAAAGAAAAGACACATTACTGAATTTAAAAGGGAACATGATGACAACTGGGCTTATTTAAATGGCTGTATAAACTCCAGATTATTTATTTGGGGAAAACTTTCTAATAAAGACAAAGATTAATAATGGAATTTGCACACCAACTGAAGCCATAACAAAACAAATCACTGGGAACAGCTGCCTTATGGCCTGAAAGCCTTCAATTAGAGCTCCTCTGTGAGATATCAGAGACCCAGATTTACATTGCTTTCCTAAATAATTAAAAATGGAATGGCACTTGAACTACTAGGTAAAATTCATTCTTTTTGGAATTAGCAAAATATTCAAGACATAATATTAGGGCTTGAGGATCACTATAAAGAGTTATAGGTGTCCCATGACTGTGTTCAATGTAAATGTAGACATGAGCTGCCTTTTAAAGGAGAGTAATAGGAAGCATGGAGAAAATAAACTTGACCTTTTAAATTTAATAGCATAGACACAAAGAATGAAGTAGGATGATACAGTAAGGTGTCCTCATAGTTCTTGAGAGACTTTGTATACATATTCTGGCAGGTAAACTGTAAATTAACAACAAATCCATGTGTTTCCTGTTGGTTACTGTGGTTTTTTTTTTTTTTCTATGCCAATTTACCAGTGGTCTATATACAGTTTCAATATTTACTGCTTTAAATAGCAGTAAAAATAGCTTTAAAATAAAACTGCTTATATGACAAGATTTACACTTTTTAAAATTTAAATTATTTTGATGAAAAACCTTAAACACTGTAGACCATTCATTTTCAATTCAGAAATTAAAATTTGCCTGTTTTCCCATCTTATTTAATTTAAATCAACATATGTGGAAGAGATTTTACAGTGACTTCTCTGAGCCAGAGAGAAGTTTGATAAGAGAATCCATGTTTACCCCTGAAAGAATTTCCTACCAAGGTCATTGACATAGAAACCAAGAAAAGAGAGAAGGACAAATAAGAGAAGCCTGCAACTCTCTATTCCAATTAGCACTTTGTTTGTCTCTTCTGACAAATGATTAATGTGTAAACTTGGGAGTTTTTTAAGAATGTATAAAAACCATGCATGCTAGAATAAAAATGGTTTAATGCCTTCTGAAAATGGAATGTTGCTTTGTATTGACTCCATCTCAACTATGACCATCTCAAATACAACAAACATAATTTAGGAAGTAAGAGGAAATTAATAGCAAAGAAATAATTTCTTCATCTCTCAAGGCTTTCAGCAACTTTCTAGTTTGTCTACGTCTTAATTTTGAATTGTCACTTTTTTCCTCTTGAAAGATCTAAGGTCACCATAATATTTGACAATCTCAAAACTGTTTATACAGAAACTTTTTCTGAGAGGATTATTGCCTCTCATTGTTATTTAAACTTATTCCATGACGCTTTTTTACAAATCACTATGGCACTTTATTTCTTCTGCTGACTTCATTCTTCAGTCTTATTTTGTTCATGTTCACATTTTAGCTGTCTTCTCAGTATGGATTTGTATTTCTCTGTCTTCTGACAGGCAACATGAATTAGTTAGGACTATCTCTTTAGATGCTAATTAACCACTTGCCTTGATGATGACATGATTGACAGTTCCTTATTTGCCTGTATTCATCCATCACTCATACTCTATTCTTCTATTTTCTTCAAGTTTGTTGTTTTATAAAGTTTGCACTCTAGACAAAATACAGAGTGATTTGTATAAAACCAACATGCCACTGCAAAAACATAACATTACTCTGATCATAAAACAGCAGTAAAGCCTGAAAGCCTGTAACTCACCCAACTAGGTATGTTTGTATGGGAAAAACAAAAAATTAGTTTTAGAAGGATACAATGTGAATAGAGATTATCTGGAGTATTACTGTAAAATTTTGAATTATAATAGATGTAAACATGGTACAAGCCACATATCATTGGTGATATAAAAGAAAGAATTAATGGCAATTATTCATGCCATGTACAAACATAGGAAAAATGAATATTTCATATAAACCTACAGAAAAGCATATTTCTAAATGTGAATAGACTGAGATGAAAAGTTGGCAGCTTTTCAAGCAACAATGGTTAATATAAATTCACTGGGGTATTTATTGAAATTTCTTTGGTTTTTAAGGAAAATGAGCCATTAGAAAGAAGGAAATAAATTTGTGAACAGGTACACCTGAGCATGGGCAAAGAAGAAATTATGGGTTCAAATTCTTGTTGGGTCATTTATCAAGAACTTAATGATATATACTCATGACATACAGAGTTACCTCTTTGTGTGATTGTAACATAAAGGAGACTTGCATTTTTGAACACAATAATACTAACTGCCAGAAGCATGTAAACAAAACAAAAAATTAAATCATATCATAACAAAAAGTAAAAGTCATATCATATTCTACCTGTGTTTTTGCAATTATACTGAATTAATTTACTCAAACTAATGTTTCCTTGGATGTAATTATTTTCACTTTGAATCAGGAGACTGAGAAGTTACTAACCTTTTAGACTCAAGTCTATTTTTTTTTATTTTCCATTTGTTTTTCCCTTTCTAGTTCTTGTGAATGTCTGTTGAATTAATGAAATAAAATACTTAAGATGTAATAACATATAAAAATTTGGGTGTTTTTTAAATACCCTACTATTGGTATTATTTCTGCTTTTGTCTTGTTCTCATTACATAGAAAATAATGAACAAAATCTAATTATCCTTATATTTCTCTGATTCTCTCCCAAATGCATAAATAACAAATTATAAACGTCATGCTGTTTACTCACTAATACAACATAACAAACACACTTACAGTCCTCTCAAACCCCAGTGATTTTAGAATTTGTGACAATGATGTTGTTAGTCATTAACCAATAATTTAATCTTAGTTTTTCAGTGTGAGATGGTAGACCATAGAAAACCAATGAGTAATTTCTGGATCTAATCCATTTTTAGAACTATTATTGAGCTGTCCAGACTTGAAGTAATATTTATCTAATCAACTGTGAAGCAATTTCCAGTGCTTATTCCCAGATTCTGTTTTAATGAGAGACTTCAAATGTTGTTTATGTAGCATAGGAGGACTGCTAAGAGAGGACAATATTGTTCCTGTAAGAGTATATGCAGTTAAACATTAATAATTCTAAAAAGACTCATATAACAAGAGTTCAAAAAGTCAGTACAGTAGACTTTGCAAATCACTAAGAAATTCAGTCATCCTTTAGGAATAGCTGATTTTTAAAAAGCTAATTTTCATTTTCTTTTGAAAAAGTTCAACTATTTTTCCAGCTCCAGAAAACATTTATTTTTCCTCCCACCTGCTAAGTCATCTTGGTCTATCTAGTAATAACTACTTGTAATGGAACACTAAGAAAACCCATATTTATTTAATAAAGACTAAACTTACTCATATTTAGAAAGAGCAGTACTAATTAGGTACTGCTAGTTAGGTGATATATGGTTATAGACTTAAAAGTCATTTTAGGACTGAAGAAAAATAAAAGAAGAAAAAAAATTTCTGTCTTTTGTAAGATTTTTAGGTAACTTTGCAATGCCTGAGAACATATTTCTGTATGCAGTGAAAGAGATATTGAGTTCTAAAACAACTCTCAACCAAGCAAACAAACCCAACCCCCAATATTTCAATGAGACATATCAGCTTGCTTTATTTTGGCAAGGAAGAACAATGCATGTTTTCTTGGTGATAAATAAATCATGTTATTTATTCAACTATAGAATTAGTGACCAACTGACTTTGCTTAAGCTTTGAATAGAAGTGGTCACTGAAAGGACTACCCTAGCTGCCCACAACAGCTTGATGTATGGAAAACTAAGATATTTGAAGACATGCCTAGGAAAAAGGTAAAAATCAAAGTTGAAGAGTTAGTGTCTCAATTGCCACTTCTTTAATATGAGAAGGCTCTGCATTCTTGGCTACTTGTAAAAAAATAGTGGATAAAAGTAGATTTGCTGCAGAGAATTAATCTTAATTGTTTGTCCTCTCATGGCCAAATATTTGTGCTGGCATTCCACCATGTGAATGAATTACAGCTTAATATTCAAACAGCACTGTGACCTATGCTCCTAGCCTGTCTTTTTCAGTGGCGTGAAGTTATCATGCCTTAAACATATCAATGGCTTAAAAAGTTGTTATAATTTTTGTTTTTAATGCATATACACAGGAATGCAATCCCACAGAGGTTTAATGCACTGATACAGTTAAGCTTGTTCTTCCTCTTACCTTGATTTTAGACATTTTAAGAAGTCCTGGACAATTTAAAAGTGCTTCCAATCCTGAGTGAGTTGCATACTATGCTGTATTAAATGTTTTCATTGATTGGTTTCAGCTACAGTTACAATGCTTAAAATATCTAATTAAACAGTAACTATTACTATAACTATTACAGACTATTTCTGTGCTCTTTGCATTGCAAATATTTTTTATCTTCTTGCAATAATGATTTCTTAGTCTCTATAAGTAAAGTGAACACAGGACAGAATATTGTGTAATTTTCATGAAGATGAATATACTGCTTTATAACCTCTTTTCAGTGCAATGTAGCTGACACTGAAAAATTAATAATAATAATAATAATAATAATAATAATAATAATAATAATAATAATAATAATAATAATAAATATATAATATAAAATATGTATTCTGTAATTATTTTAACTGCTGATTGCATTCTATTTCTCAAAGAGTACATCCCAGCATATGTGTTTCATTAATTACTAATCACAGTTAAAGCAGCAGATACTTTCATGCCTGTCATGAGCTAAAACTGGGGTAGATTATGATGGTAATTATGAACTACAGTATTTGCAAGGATGTTTAAATCTTGCATAGTATATATTTTTTTTTTTATTATCCTAAATTTCATATCAGGCTATAAATTTGCTTCATATCCTTTTTTTGGAAACACATGTTGCAATTTACTAGAAGAATATAATGCGAAATGAAATGGACAAGCACAGTGTACTGTGTTGAATCAAGGTCAGCTTTCAGCAGAATCCACAAATGCTTTCTACTTCAAAACCAAATTTAATTTCCTAACTACAGCTGTTTTATTTCCAGAGCTGTTCATAAACTTCTTGCAAGATTTTGCTTCATTTTTTTATACTAGAAAAAGAAAATGTGTTGTTCACTTTAGAGACAGAACTGTGAACTTTTGTTAATGTCTCTTTCTAAAAACTTCTCTAGGTGGGGACAGATCACAGAAATTTATAGCTTAAAAAATTCAGAAGATACAGTCAGAATAGAAGAGGGAGCAGCAATAGCTGGAGGGTAACCAACAGGGAAAAGGAAAATAGGTATGTAATTTCATAAAATGTCAGATACAGACAAACGCGGCTGGACAGAAAAGAATAATACAAGCACAAAGTATCTATTACTAAAAAAATATTCACTTGCTTGTATTCCTTATATTTTCCTCATGCATCTTTGCCACTTCTCATGCAGATTCCATGCCTATTACTGTATTTTCTGCTGCTATGTCACATTCATATTTTTCATTACTTTATCTTTCTGTTTCTTACTTTTCATATATTCTCCTGTACTCGTTAGCTTTTTCACCATTTTAGCTGAGCTTTCAACAGATATTCTTTTCACTCTCAGAATTATCCCAGAATCTAATACCACTCTACTCCACATCTTGTTATCAAACCTCGTGTCATACAAAAGGTCTGTATTCAATTTGCTTCCAGAAACTCTAGATGTTGGATATTGGAGACATTGAAATTGAATAGCTCTGAACTTCAACTTTTAATTTGGACCTTTTTTTTCTGTGTTATCTTGGCTATGTCATATTTTGTTGTTGTTGCTGTGAAAAATGGGATATTTATCATATGCAATAATCTGAACAGCAGAAATTAAACGTGAATTAAACGTCCCCTCTTTTATATAAAAGAGGGGATCCCAGAAGACACCAAGCTCAGCATCAGCCAACACTTGTCCCTAGCAAGGCAAAGGTTAGGGCTTTCCTGGCTGCATTAGGAGTGTGTCAGTAGGTCAAGAAAAATGATTACTGCTTTTCTGTTCAGTGAGAAGGAACAGAATTCTGTTCTGTTGAATTCAGTGAGACACATCTGAAGTTCTGGGTCTAGATCTTGACTTTCCAGTACAAGAGAGATATGGGGACACTGGAGAGATTTCAAAAAAGGGCCGCAAATATATCCAAGCACAGCATTTTTGATTGGAACTCATATACTTAGTTTTCACTTCAAATACAGATCCTCCTGTTATTTCTTCTACTTTAATTATACCTACATGTGATGATTACAACTAGTTACTCTAAAATTTATGTCATCATTTCACGATAAGGAAGGAGTCTAGATTCAGGATGAAGGCTAATGTAGCAAAGATGACATTATGTTGCTTAGCAGCAGAGTTTGAAGTAGGTTTTAACATTGAAAGCACAAAGTTTTGCAATTTCATGAGGCAAGAGTATGGACACATAATCTGTTTCAAGATCTCTGTTTTCATATTAATTTTGTGTATTAATGGAGTGAGATCCTGCTCTCTGAGAATTTTTTTCTCCCATGACCCATAGGTCATGGCTTTCATATCCTCAGAAAATGGAGATCAAAAGAATCAGAATATTTATATAGGTCAGGCACCAGCTTTCCTCAGAAGTGTGAAACCAATCATTTGTTCTGCAGGTGGCAGCAATAGGGACTGATCTATCTAAAGTATTGGGCCATTCAAGGAATCAATCGCCAAAGAGTTTTTTGACAGACAGAACACGTTCACATGAAAATGAAATGTTCACATAAAAAATTTTGATACTGATTAATTTGTTAGAAAAGATCTTATCAGAAAATTTTCAACAATTTTAAATTCCTTTAGGCATTGGGACTATGTCTTCAGTATTCATGAGGCTTTTTTATAGTTTGGGTGAAACCCAAGACATGAGCTTGGCTCCAAGAGAGATTAAGAAATCAAATTCAAATCAACAAAAAAAATTTAAAAACTGTTTCATATTGGATTGGAATAAAGAAAATAAAAATAACAATTAGTACTCCATTCACAAATAAATTCTCATATTACTTACATATAATATAATAGAATGTAATAGATACGTATAATATATAGATAATGTATCTTAATGATGAGAATTTTCAATTAATTTAAAACCACTGTGGAAGTGTGAAAAACGCTAATTAAAATATTATTTATGCTGCTTATTAAAGATTTTTTTTCCCAGACATCAGGTCATAATAGCAAAGGTCTCATCACAGCCTCAGTACTGAACAGGAACATCAGAATTAACACGTTTATTATTATCCAAGCACTAGTACATGCTGTTCCATTACAAATACATGTAGAAAGGCTTAATTGACTGCCAGGTGCCCATCAAGCTGATTTGTTACTCCCCCTACTCAAGAGAACATGGAGAGAATATATGACAAAAGGCTCAAGGATTAAGATAAAGAGAGGGAGATCACTTATCTAATATCATCATGGGCAAAATAGACTTGACTTAAAGAAATTAGTGTCCTTTATTGTCAATTAACAGCAGTGTAGGATATGGAGACATAAAAACAAAACTAAAACCACCTTTTCCCCTATAGCTTCTCCTTTCCAGGCTCAACTTTACTCCCAACTCTTCTACATTTCCTCCCCAAGCAGTTTGGTGGATGGGGGATGGGGGTTGCAGCCAGGTCATAAAAATTTGTCCATACCACTCCTTCTTCCCCATGCTCTTGCTCTGCTCCACTGTGTGGTTCTTTATTAAATATATTATTGAAGAGATGCCACCAGTGCCACTAATGGGCTCAGCACTGGCCAGCAGAAGGTCTGTCTTACAGTTGACTGGAAGTGGCTCTGTTGGGCTTGGGGGCAGCTCCTGATTTCCCCTATCACAAGCCATCCCTGCAGCCTCTGCCATCAAAATTTTGCCATGTAAACTCAATATGTCTTCTTACTCAGGACAGTTCCCAGCATAATGTTTTGATCTATAACAAAAGCTCACAGGTTCTGCTGGAAGATTTGAACTGGAATATTTATAAAAATGGTATTTTTCTTATTATTTTCACTGGAAGCAAGCTGGATAAGACATGTTTGTTTCCTCTGCCTTTACCTTACCCAGAAAGATCTGTGAATTGTTGGTGAGAGGTGAATGAATGCAAGATTTTTATTGGCTAAATAAACTATACATGTCGCATTCATATGCAGAGGTTTTTACCAAATATAGCTGCTGCTGCTTGCTTGTGGTTCTAACTTTTCTGAATTTTTGACTACAAATGGAAATTATCTATATTCAGCATTAATATTCTCAAGTAGTTTCAATAGTTCAGTGAGGATAAATAGTATCTGGAACATGTCCAAATTGAGAGCAGTAGCTGGTAATTCTCTTACTTATAATTGAAGGTATGTAAATTATTAAGAGGGAAAATGTTTGCAAACACATCTTGGATTTTTATAATGAATTTTGCTCTTCCTGAATACTCTATTATCATACTTGCCATATGTGAAAAGTATCACTAGAATAGAAAGCTGTTTCTTTTGCCAAATTTATTCATGAAACAAGATTCTCGAGTTTGGTAGCCTCTATATGCCAGACAAATAGATCTCTTTTTTAAAAATTTGTTCTGTTTTTACAATGAAAAATTGTATATTTCTTTACTAAAACTCTTTTTGCTCTTTTTCAGAACAGGTCAGAATGTATATCTACTTTCATTTCTGTTTCTCAGAAGAATTGATAAAAGATGTAGTTTCACTTAAAACAATTTGTTTGGGCTTTGTTTGTTGTATAAATTGCACTTAGATGAATGGAACGGTTCAGTGACTCTTAGGTTTTGAGAAAATGCAATTTAAATGTATGTAAGAAAATAATTTCTGTTATCCTTTTCACTATGTGCATGTCAGTGCTTTGCAGATCAGAGCACTGGAGTAGTAGCATTTTCTCTTAGGTTCTATAAACTGGTACAAAAGAATTGCAAAGTTGAGAATTATGTTTAGACTTTTTGCAATGTGTTTAATAATACATGGTAATAACGTGCTTCAATATGCATAGATTGCAGTAAGCATAAACTTTGCAAGAAAGCCAGTGACACTTCATGCTCTTTTTTACATTCATAAGCAACATATTTCTTCAAGATATGATATAGCAATAATTTCAAAGCAAGAAGTCTTTTGCATACAACAGATAAGAGGTTATTGCAAGCAGGCATCTAAATATACTATATATATACTAAATATACTATATACCATATCCCATTTTCTTATTACTAAAGATTTTACATACCTAACTATGCAAATCCATGAGAACCAAATGTATAAAATCCTATACTTCCAAAATACATTCTACTAAGGAGGAGCAGACATGATTTGACATTATCCTCCAATTCAAAATTGAACTAAAATCTACAATTCTTTTTTTTTTCCTCCTTCAGGCATATTTAAAAGGTTATTATGCCCAAATTATTGTTAATAATAATATTTCTACAAGCCAACCTCATTTGAATTATTTTTGCTACCAAATAAGCCAGAATATCTTGAGAAGTATATCTATCTGAGTAATGGAAGTCCAAATTTACTTGGTGAAAAGAAATATTATTTCATCTTTTCTGTTGCTGATGTTTCAGTGGAGAACTGAGAAAGGATAAATGCTGCAAAATTCAATAGAAAATTTTAATGGGAATTGATAATCTCATACTATTTTAAATGCATAGAAAGGAGTACTCAGCAGTAACCCAAAATGTTTAGTGTCATTACAAATAAATTTATGAAATTTTCTGCTTTCAAGAGATTTTGAAACAGGCAACCACTGCACCTGTTGCCATTCCTGGGCTCATTAAGATGACAGAATTTTCTACCATAGCTTTAGATACATTGCCTTCATTATGCTTCAAATGCAATATTTTATAGCACTATATATGACTATATATTTGTGGGGTGGTGCAGCAAAAATGGTGGAATCTACAGATGATACAGGTCTCAAAAACAGATAAACAGATTTCTATCCAAGGGTGAAAATTCATCCTTAAAACCCATAGATACTCTTAATGAAATTTGATTTCTTTCAAATCTCATAACTTGTTCTAACCTGCCCTAAAACCTGGAGATACTTTTGAAGTGTAAGAATGTTATTTTGAAAAATAATCAAGGTTTCATTAGCTTAAGCAGTGATTTTGAAACATCTGTTTAGAAAATGATATCAGCATCTTCATCTTTTTGAGTATTATATGATTTTCATTCTTCCTGAAGCTCCATCAGGACTCAGTTTAGTCACAGATGAAGAGGAAGCGATCTCTTGGATTTGTTTGTGGAAGATTTATTTCAACATAGCCATTCATAATGGAGAAAAAGTTTCCATGTAGTCCCGTAAAGAGGGGAGAAAATGAATGTATGATTGCAATCATGTGTGTAAATCAATTTAAGAAGAATTTTACAAACATGCATAGAAATTAATTTGATTTTATAATAATGAAACATGCTTCTTGATTACAATTAAAATTTTATATTTGTATTTTACACAGCTGTAGCTGCAACCTCTTCATGACCATGCCTAAGACTTTTGGCCATTAGTCTGCAGTACAAATATGATTTATAAGTGATTATTCCAACCTTAGTGCTAGAGACAGTGTGGAAACGGAGATGTTGGTGTTCAGAAACACATAATCAGGAAAATGATTATATGTCAGTGCTTTTATTAAGAGCTCTGGGTGTCAGGGGTATTCAACCCAAATCTGACTCTGACCATACATTCAGGATGAACATGTTTTTATATTATATCATTATATAACTTTCATGTTTATTATTAAAATTATATTGTTCTATTATATACATAGATTTCAGCCAAGCATGGCTGAAATCCTTGTGGCTCCCCCTTAAATTTCTAACATAGTTTCTCATGATTCTTCTTATGATTATACAATAATTATATTTAATTACTAAACAATCATCACATCTAACAATTATATCATTTATCATACTGCTTATGCAGGTGCAATGATTTGGCAAAACACAAAGCCTAATATTTTCAGAGTCTATCTTTAACATTTTCCAGGGCCCCACTATCAGAGACATATTCACTATTCCTGTTAAAATAGTGCTGTGGGGAACAAAAATAAATTGAGAGGAAAAGAAGAGAGTACATAGGCAATGGCCAGATAAGGAGATTTTTGTGACACTGTATCTAGGTCATCGCCCCAGACCTACATTTTTATTCAAAAATATCTAATACAAATGCAGGAAAATTATTTGAAGAACTGTAATTGGAAAACTCCTTCCAAGTTCAACATCTCAACCAGCTCACTGCATTCTTATTCTGGCTTTATCTTGCTCTCCTTTTCCCTTTTTGGTTAGTAAGTCTTGATTGTCTTCTCTGTGATCATATAGTTTGATAGTGGAGAAAAAAAAGATGGACTAGATGAGAAAAAGATGAGAAAAGGGGGATAATTAAGAAAAAGGAATTGCCAGACAAGTAAAAAAAGTCTACTTTAAACACCAGAGGCTGAGAACAACTTTATATTTGTCTTTCTGCCTTACTGTTTGCTAACAATTTTCTAATCACTAGACAATCATCTGCTAGCAACTGAAACATTACCTTTACACAGAAATTTTAAAAGAGAAAAGGTAGCAATCTCTTTCTCTACAAAAAGTATTATTATTAGCCTGTGGGTAATTTTGGAACAATTTCCCACTACTTCCAGAGGTTTTGAGAAGTTTTAGAACTGATTGTCTCTCAAAACCAAAACTGCTTCTAACCATCCTTTTAGACTGCTCAAAACTACTAGACATCACTTTAAGTTATGTCCCGTGCAGGTTACGTCAGGCTCCCTTCGGAAGTGCTCATTCCACTTGCATTCTTACCCAAAGCTGAGAGCCCTTCATCTGACTGGCTTTCAGTGACACCTAGACTTTGCCTACACGGACCTGAGGAGACAGAACTGATCTTAAGCATCAAAGTTGGCCTTGAAAGTCACACAGTCACAGCTGTTTCATATTTTGTTCATGAGGCTTTGTGCAAGGCTTGTCTGTTGCATTATTTACCAGCAGAAGCCCTGTGTTCCCAAACACTGCCTGGTTCTTAAATCTTACAGGTAGTTTCCTCTTTCTCACTTGCTCTCTTAAATGATGTTGCAGAACTACAGAAGCAGGCAGGGCTATTAAAACTCCAAATAAGCCTTGGTGCCCAATGTTTTTCTTAGACCATGGAACCTTAATAATATTCTGGGGTTTTTTTTAATATATATAAATAAAATGGGGGGATTAATAAAATCTATTTAAAATGTGAACCTAATTTGTAAATTAAAACATCTTGAAGGAATATATTGCCTATAGATCTGATTATGTTTAACTGAAAAAAGATTTTTACAATTAATAAAATATAATTCACTCTACCTGGAAGAAGAAGTATGCAGAAGTATACCTCTGTATAAAGCTGTGCTGCCATAAGGAAATATAATATTCTTTTACATACTAATGTAACTAAAAAATTAAAATTGAAATTTCCAAAATTTCAATTAAGAAAAAATAGTAAATATGGGAGAACACAGACAATATGTGAAAGCTTTAAGTTCAAACCATGTTGAAAATTGTTTGCGTTTACCTACTTGATTTTCTTGCTGTCTCGACCTCATTTCAGTATTTCACAGTCATTCACACAATCTAAATAAAATATATTACAGAGCTGTCAATCTTTTTGAACTCTCAGTTTATGTCCTTTCTATGCAAAACTGTTTCTGCTGAAACATTGTCAGTGCCACCTATGACTCATCAAAGTTGTCATTTAACAACATGTAGATTTTCTATATTTTGCCTTGGGACACTATTTTGCAATTAAAACCTGTGGCTAGGAAAAATGCAAAGGAGACAGACTATGACCTGAGAAGATATAAAACAAATAAGAACTGGATTCCAGTCCTGGAGATGTAGAAAAATTTACCATGAGCATCACTCTTTTCTGCAGACCTGGCCAATGCCTCTTGTAGTCCACTTATTTCCCATTCCCCATGGGAGGACTGGCATTACTGATTTTAGGACCCAAAACCACACTGGTAAGAGAAAATAACACCAAGAGAAATGGATAAATGGTTTTGGGTTTTTTTGCTTGACAGACATAAGTGTTTTATTAATGCAGTTCCTCTTTTAGGCCAGATGCTGAGTGGAAATATTACCTTAACTGGACTAGAGATAAATGTGAAATTTTCTGTTCAGTTTCCTAAAGTTTTAATTAAGTTGAAAATTGTATTCTCAATTTTCATATTGTCTTTTATCCACATTAATATTCTCTATATGTATATGCGTTTTATTGATATGCATGTGTATACATCATTGTAATATTTATCCATCTTTCTTTAGGAATCTGCTGTTGGTTTACCTTTAAATATGATGTTAGAAACTCAAGCTCTTCCCTATTGTTCTGCTTCTAACACACCCCTCATCCATCATCATTTTTAATGTGTTTCATCTGCTTTCACAAATCCTTCCATGGCAGGTGTTCATAAATCTGTTTGCTCCCAGGATATATTCTTACCCCCTAAGCTTATTAACTCGTAGTCCCTATTTCCTAAACTTACGAGCTAACAGATTTTCCTTCCCTCACAGAAATCCATTTGCTTCAGCAATATGTATGCTTTTTTCTCCTGTGCTGAGGTAGAAATTCCCTGTTTCAGACAGATAATCTCGTAAATGTCTCTCAGGGAGCAACAAAGAAGGAAGGCAAACCAGTTTATTTCCACAGCGGTGGATAGCAAGAATGGGGAATAATAATGAAGTAGTTCTTGTATTACTTGAAATTTAAGTTACCTGATTAGCTGGGTTTGGAATATAGTAGAAAGGCCTTCTATAGCATTTCTGAACTATCCAATCCTATGCATAGAAACAAAGCACCATTCCTCTTGCTCATATAAAAGCTGCCCACTGTTTTTTAGATACAATATGTACCAGGGAAGGAGTAGATAGTGGTCTTAATCTGTGTTCTTTGAAAGTAAACTGATGATTGCAAGGATGGCTCAGTCAATATCTTGAAGATCAGTTTCAGATTTTCTGAAGTGAAAGTTTTGTAATGATATTTTTTTTTCCTAAAGGTGTGATTTTGACAATGCTTTTCAATGAATGAGAAGAAAATAAGAATGTTAGTTCTCTAACTGGGGGAAAGGGGGACAAGAAAAAAACAAAGGGAACAGGAGTTAGCTTGAGACAGTCCAAGGAGACAGGAATCTGGATTCAGGTGACATCACATGCTCATGATTATTGTACTAGACCTTGGTTTAGGGCACAACAGATCGGCAGCTATACCTTGCAAGATATAGAACGCTTGCAACATTGTTGGACACTTGAAAGGATATTTGAATAAAAATGAAAACAGGAAAATACAAAGCTAAAATTGAATAATCAGTCTACTCCCCCCATCAAAGGGGTGTGTGTGGTGTGTTCTTTAATCTCATTTACCTTACACTGTCACTGAAAGAGAGATCTTTCTGCAGATATTTTTAATATAAAGAGCAATGATACTATAGGAGGGAGAATGGAAGAGAAGTGACATGATTTGTATTGGGGTATGCCATCCTTGTGTGCTAGGAAGCAAGTTATTTTAGTATCTTACTTGTTTCAGAATGTAGGCCTATTAGATACTAAAAACGGTAATATTACCCTTTAAAAAATCATTCATTATATGGTATGAAGTCTTGGAAGGGAGTCTAGGAAGAAAGAAGTATGCATTCCAATTTAAATAAGGTACTGTATTGTGATACTTACAAGAAAAGCACAGAAAAAATCAGTTTTAATGAGCCCTTATACTATATAAGGAGAAGAAAGCAGACAGATATATTTTTGAAATAAACTGTTAAACCAATTAGAGACAGCAGAGAAAAGACAGATTTGTTGCCTAAAATGATCACTGCAAGAGGTGGAAACATAAGGCATAGAAAAAAGTTCATCTTGCTAACCTCTTTACTGTTTTCTTTTCCAAAATTCACATGTTCAATACAGATCCATGGCACTGCTGTGGATGATAAATAATAGTAAAGTTCATATAGCTGTCCTTTACACCCATGATTATTCATTTGTTTACAAAGAAAACCAGAAGATAGAATTAAACATTTGGCATAACAGAGCTGGGAACTCTATTGTATGATGACAGGTAGCAGATAAAAGGGAAAATGTGAGGAAGCAATGGAGGGCAAGATAAAAGTACAGTAATTTTGACTGGAATAAAATTGTACATGTAACATAAATTTCATTTAATTAAAGGAATTTAAGATTTCAACAGTTATTATATCTGACTTATAGCAGGATTCTAAATAATCATCAGTTTCCTTCTCCAGCTAAGACATCTTTATACTTTTTAAATGTTTCATTTTAAATGTTTCATTTAATATTATAAAAACTGTATTACCGTGAATATAAAGATGATTTCAAAGTGAGATAATTTAGCTCTGTAATTTCAAAGCCATAAACATTAGAGGTATTTTGTCATTAGATTTGTTTTCTTCCAAAACTTAAGTAATAGAAAAATCAGTACAGTTCTGTGAAGCATTTAGATTTTACCAGAATTTCATTTTATCTGAGTAAAATGTGTCTGACAAGATTTTTCTGTGCACTTCTGTGAACACGTATTTTCTGAAAGCATTATTTTGAAAGATTCAAAGAAATAGTTCAGCACTTCACCTTACCAGTGGAACCATAACTAGCCTGCATTAAAAAAGCTAATATTCTAGTAGATGAATAAAAGAAAAAATCGAAATCAGTTAAGCTTCCTCACAGAAGAGCATCAAATTCTGAACAGCCAGGAGTAAAAACGGTATAAAGGATCTGTGAATATAAAATGCAACACCCCTAACAAGGTCAGAAATAACCCAGAGTTAAATTTAAGAGGAAAAAATCTCCCTAGGCTTGTATTAAAAGCAAAAATGCTGTCTTTCTGCATAGCTAGTAGCAGTGATATACAGCTATAGGGTAAGTGTGAAGTATTCTAATCAGAGACATATCAGTTTCTGACCTTGAAATCGAGTATCTGAATGAGTCAAACAAATAAAAGTGAGGTTAGATAAAAACTATATGAAGACAGGTAGCTAAAATAGATTATTTTAGCAAAGCTAGTGATTCTAGCTAGTAATTCTGCATGTAGGAGTCTTAACTTGACCATCCTGGAATTTTCTACCTATACTGTAGCCAAACTCCTTATCTGAAGTATTTTTTGGTCCCTCATTTTGGGAGAGGTAAAACATTTTTTTTTCACGCATAGCTGTGAATTTTGGAACCTGCAGTTAAGGAAACCTCCCAGTTTGGCCATTTACAGGACTCAGGCAGTCACACTCCCAGTGCCAGAGACTTTAACTGCTGGGACCAAAGCCCCTTTGCAGCAGGCAGCTTCAGTGAGCCAACGAGTGCCTGGCTTGTCTCCCTACACACTTCACTCACATGCACTCACACCACATTTCCTACCTGTTTGACCCCAGTTTTCCTTTGGCACAATCTTATATATCTCATTCCACAAAGCAATTTATTCACGGCACAAGCTGGTCCTACCAAGAAAGGATCCTGGCTGGGCCACAGGTCCCCCTGCCCTTTGCCATGCCAAAGGTCAGCAGCTCAAGGCCTCTTTGCTCAGGGTCCTGCCACCCAGAGCCCCATGTGCAGCTCCCCTGCAGCAGCAGACCACGCTACTGGCACTGGCTGTATTCCTCAGCACCTGTCTCCATCCCAGCTCATGAATATCAACAGGTTCAGAAAAACTAAACTAACTGGTGGACAAATCCATTGACTGATAATGAAAAGATTAGGTATAGGAAATAACTTGCAAAGAACTTTGATCCAGCATCTGGAGGATTCCATGAAGAATGATCTGCAGAAGGAGGCCGGATTTAATTGCTCTTCCTAAATGCCACCTCTTGCACTTCTCTGAAATACGCATAATGCACCCTCTGTCTGCAGGAGGGAATACAACTGATATAGATCATTGATCTGACCAAATTAGGGTAGTTAACTTTCAAAATTCTTAAGCATTGGTAAAACTGGAAAATGTATTCATCACTTATTCACAATAGGACATCATAGAGGTTTCTCACTAATTGGCATTTAAGTTCAAAGCACAATTAAAGAAAATAAGTTCAGAATAAATATAAAATCTATTTCCCCATTAATAATTCAAGCAGCATTGAAAATCAGATGTAGACTACAAATATTAAAAGCTAAATGCAAAATTAATATATTTAATATTTCCAACAGCAGATTTACTAAGATTGCCATTAAATACCATTACTGTGTAATCCAAGGCAAATGCTTGGGTTTAAAAAGCTGCTAGGTACAAGGCTTTTCTCTCTGCCCAAGCTGTGGTTTCAGAGTTCCTCATATCTGACACAACAGTTTAAGTGCAGTATGGCAGCAGAGATTCTCCCACTGCCCCAGTCACTTCCTTGGAGAAACGTAGTTTGCATAAACAAAACACAGCATTCAGTCTCAGCTGATATACAGAGTACCAAATAACAACACATTTTCTTAAATATTCCTGTTGTAGTGCAGCTTTTTGGATTTTTATTACTCAATGTCTCTCTTGTTTTTGTGGCATTTCCAGAGGATTCCAATATCCAAGATACTTGCCAGTTAAAGGAAGTGCTTTTCTCCATACTTAGCCCATGACCTAGGCTGCCTGGTTGGTTCCAGTAGAAATCCTGTGGAACAATTCATTTGTGCACCATGCCAGTGTTTAAGTCCTTGCTGGAGGCAAGCTGAGGACAGCACACACAACTCCCCACTTGCTCCAGGGGGAATTGAATCATATTTTTGATCTGCAGAAAACTTCAGCTATTTTTTAAGGTAAATTTTTTCAAGTTATATATATTTTCTTAAAAGTTCAAAAAGACATAGCCACAGTAAGGGGTAAGAATTGAAGGTTAAAGTCTTACATATGATTTCTTAACTTCTCATTCTTGTGATTTAAATATAATGTTATTTATAAATTTAAGAGCCTTGTTAACTCATCTTTTTAACCTTCGTTGCCTCACACATCCATATTTCTAAACTCATACCATGCTATAAAAACCATCATCTAGCAACCAACAGGTTTTTCTCTTATTCTAGCTTTACCCTTTAGTAATTACATATTTTAATTTCAGATATGTATTTCTGATTGAGAAAAATTGTATTTGTCACTTGATGTAAAAAGTGAATCCCATAAAACAGATATATTTATGCATAGGCTATCTTGCTTATGAGATATACATATAATATTTGTATTTCTGGATTAAAATAATGGTTCAGAATGGCTATATTGAGATTTTGGCAATTTGACTTCTGTGTTTCAGTTATTGAAATGCTGTCATTTGCATATGAAAATTCCTCAAGACAAATTTTGTTGTAACTCATCTCAAAGAACACATTGCAGTGGCATATTCCATGATCTTCACTTTTTGAAAGTACTTGTGATGAATGAGGGCAATAATGAATAATTTTTCACACTTTTTTGAAGGAGTTTAAGTAATTGCAATCTTATTTAAGTTACTATGATTCTATTGATCCTAGGTATTTTTTATTCTTCATACATATAGTGTTTGAACACTTACAATATTTATTCTTGAAGTACTTGTGAGATACAGAAGTGCTACTGATATCATTTTAAAAATGAGAAGAGCAAGACAGAAAGGTGATGTGTGGAACATGAAAGTTATTTAAGTGGTCTTGAAAATCTCTGTGTAAAGGATTCAGTCATGTATGCAGTACAAGACTGCAGAAAAAAAATTTAGTTTCAGAGTTTGAAAGCTGGATCTTATATCCTAACTGCTGAAGTATTTTTCCAAATAAAGTAGTAGATATATAGGAGCAATCTTTTAAGGAGTCACAGCTTCTTCTGAACACCTTTCACAAGCAAAGTCTTGTGAATAAAGAGTCAAAGTCAGCAAACAATATCAGGGAGCTTTAAGTCTGTGTTCTGGTTTAAGGCAAATTTTGGCAGGAAACTTTTGAAATGTTCTTCTCTGAAAAAGAGATTTCAGCGACCTCTCCCCAGCCAGTTTGGGAGAATAATCTCCTTGGAGAAAAGCGGAAAAAACTATTCATTTAACAAGCAAAATACTCACAAACATGAAAAAAATGAATATTATTTAACAGTGAAACCTCTTGCTGTTCTGAGGAGGAGGCAATTTCAGAAAGTCCTCATCGTGAGGCATAGCTCAGCTGGCTCGGTCTCTTTTCAGTCCCTCCTGTGTGGGAAAATGCCATGTCCTGGGCTCTGGTGGGCCACAGGTGTCAGCTCCTGGTTTTTCCAGGTTTTTGGTCCAAAGCAAGGCTGATCATTTCTAAGAAAAAGGAAAGCCACAGTCCAGGGAACTTCTCTGCCTCAGCTAGTTAAAAAAATGAGCCAAAAGCAAAGGAGAGCTCTGTCCTGCTGTCTGTGCTGCAGACAGCCCAGTCCATGAGAAGGAAAGTCTAAGCTCTTATCTCTATGCTTTGAATACAACCACCTCAGACATTCCACCACTTTTCCCTCTCCCCTGCTTTGCTCTCAGATCTAGTTTTAAAGGTGCAGAACTTATTTCTGGGCTAAACAGACAGATGGGGATAGAAGTAGGATACAGCATCATAAAGACACCCCAGGACAGTCTGCAAAAAGGAACAGGTGTCACTCAGTTAAGTATATAAAATAAGTGTTCTGAATGAACACACATTTTGTATATGAATAAAGATAAGGCTGTACAGCATATTTTAGTTTTAAAAATCTCTAAATAGCAATATTTTGTCAACCTTAAATCTACTGTTACCATAATGTATTTGTAGAATAAATTAACCACTTAAAGAGTTAATCAATTCACATGATTCAGAATCTTTTTTCATAGGCTTATTTGCTCCCACAGAGTTTTTGGATTGGATAAAAACAGATAAAACTTTTTAGGAAAATAATAATGATTTTTTTTCTAATTATGTCATTTTAATAGGGAAAGGACATCCCCTTGGATACTATTTAAGTTTGTATCACTTATCTTATGTTCCAAAGGACTGAATCCCTCTTTATAGTTCAGTAAGCAGAAAGCCATTCCTTACTTACAGTTTTCTATATAATCCCATTGACATATACTTGTTAAAATATTAACTGTGAAGTATTTAGGCCAGATTTAAATGCAGTCATAAGTAAGGGGATTTCCATAATACTGGGCAGTGATGGCAGCTTTGAAATGCCAGCATCATTTTTCACAATTGAAAGCATAGTGCCTTTGCAAAGAATCATTTATTAATACCAAACCACTGTTTCAATAAAGCATTAGAATTTCCTGCAAAGAATAGCCCTTGGGCAGCATTCTGAAGTAATAGTGAATTGCTATTCTAATCCACAATGGAACATTTTAATAAGTGTGATAAATGACTCACAAAGGGCTTCAGATTTCAACATCGGTAGAATTAGAATCAGGCAAAGGCTGGGTCTGGGTGATAGATGTAGAGGATTTTTGTGGTAAACAGTTTGCAATGTCAGGACAATACCAGCTTATTGAACTTCCAGAGACTAAATTCCTGTCCATTTGTCATCTTGTTGCTAGCAGACATAGATATACATAGAGTAATAGACTTACATTCTTTATTAGCTGATACTATCTTGTAACTCCTGGACCACTTTAAAGAGATCAGAAAATGAAACATTCAACTAGAAAGAAGTGAAAAAAAATCAAAAGACTATATAAAGCCATAATTTTTATTCTTGGAAATATTTTTATATTGTAAGCACAAATCTAGAACAATTCCTGGTACTACTGATAATACTCCCACTAAGTCACTCTGCTTTATACAATGCTTTCGAACTTCTCTGAAATTATTCTTTTGTTTGTTTTCAAACAAAAAAGAGAAATTATATGGTTACATTATTAATTGGTTTTAGAATTAGAAACAGTTTTAATATTTCATGCTGAAAAAATAAGATATTATATATTTTATATTTTATATATAATATATAAAAAATATTTCTGAAATCAGAAATAATTTTGCTGTTTTTCTGTAGTTTTCCCTCTCGCATCATATCAGTACTAGAGGTAATAATATTACGATTTTAGAATATATGAAAGGCAAGAGAATGAAAAACAAGAAGATGCTTATCTTTGACTAGAATGGTATTGTGATTGAATTTTACTAGGCTAAGTCATACATTAAAAATAGATCCATGTCACATAATTTTTTGTGTTAAAATGGACTTTTGATATGTAATTTGTATGTTACACATGCACAAATTTATATGTGTACATTTACTCACACATCTGTTGGTGCCCACCAGAGCAAATGGACTCATGAAAGGAGTTAAGACTGGAAGCAGGATGAGCTGTTGAGACCACGGCCTGTTTGTCTTTGTGGTCTTTAGGAACATGTGCCTGACAAAAAACTACATCAAGGCCCTGAACTTTAGAAGAATGAAATTCCAGCTGTTTAAAGAATGAATAGATGAGATACCCTGGGAAACTGTCCTTAGGGGCAGTTGAGCTGACCAAAAATATCCGTTATTTAAGGACAATTCTCTTAGAGCACAAGAACTCTCCATCCTGGTCTGTAGGAGATGAAGCAGTACAGCCTGGAAATTGACATGGATAAGCAAGGACCTGCTCCTCAAAATGATGAGTAAGAAGGAAATACACAGCCAGTGGAAGCAGGGACATGTGGCCTGGGAGGAGTACAGTGGATTTGTAGGGTTGTGATCAGGAAAGTTACAGTACTGATGGAATGGGACTTGGTAAGGGGTGTGAGAAATAACAAAAGGAGTCATAGAATTTCCTAAGTTGGAAGGGACCCACAAGGATCACCATGTCCAGCTCCAGGCCTTGCACAGGACAGCCCCAAGAATCACACCATGTGCCTGGGAGCATAGTCCAAATCCTTCTTGAACTCTCGCAGACTTAGGTTCATGGCCATGGGTCATGGGAAGGGATTCTCTAAGTAAGTAAGTCAGAAAAGAAAGGCCAAAGAGAGTGTACAAATAAGGGACAACTGGTGAAATAAGGAAGAACTGGTGAAAACACATGAAGAGCACTGAGACATTTAAGTTCTTGACTTCAGTCTTCACTGGCAGTCAGGCTTCCCATGTTTCTGAAGTCCCTGAACCTCTAGGTAGGGGTTGGAAGAGCAAAGTCCCTCCCACTGTAATTGAGGAGGTTTGAGAACTGAAGGAACCAAATAGCCACCAACACACACAGGAAAGCAGGAAATACCCCTTCTATTTTAAAAAATTGGAAAAAGGAAGGTCTGGGATCTATAGGGTGGTGAGCATCATTGTGCCTGGGAAGATCATAGAACAGATCCTTATGTAAGCAGTGTTAAGAAACATGCAAGACAAAGAGGTGATTTGAGACATTCAGCTCAATTTTACCAAGGGCAAGTAATTTCTCACTAATTTGGTTGCCTTCTATGATGAGTGACTGCAATGGTTGATGAGGGAAGATCAGTCAGTGTTATCTATATGGATTTCTGTAAGGTCTTTGACATGCTCCCATATGACATCCTTAGCTCCAAATTGGGAAGACATGGATTTGAAGGGTGGACCATTCAGTGGATAAGGAATTGTTTGGAGGGACACAGCCAGAGAGCTCTGGTGAGTGGTTCTTTATCCACATGGAGGCCAATGATGAGTGGTACCCATCAGGGCTCCACTTGGGGATGATGCTCTTTGATACACTTATCAATGATATAGACAGCACAATTGAGTACTCCCTCAACAAATTTGCAGATGGCACAAAACTGAGCAGCACACTAACCCAACCTAAGTTCTTCCAGAAGTAAGCTGAAGTTAGTTTATCTGTTATATCATGCAAATGTAATTATGACAAATGAGATTGTATAAACTTGAAATTCTACAATACAAAAATGTATCCTATACATCTATTAAAATAATTTAATTGGGGGTTTTATTGGTAGACTATTGAAAATAGAGTAAATATGTGTAAAGTGAAGATATCATTATTAAGGATAAAAATATATGTCATCTTTGCATCATAGCATCAAATTCAGTATAGTTCTAAATGAGAAATATCTAAACCCAGAAATATCTAATATAAATTTAAATAAAACATACTCAGCAGTACATCAGAACAGTTCTTCCCATTTGTGTGAGCAACAGAATATGACTGATATCTGCTTTTGCTTTTTTTCTATGTTTGCAAGGTATCTTTTCAATGACAGAGCCTCAATTTTTTTAAAAAAAGTAAATATAAATCTGACAGAACATATGTAGTACAGCAAGGAAAGTACTCTTGTTGCTGTGTCATCATCTTAATTCAGAGTCACAATGTCAAATTTCAGTTTGTTGTTGGTGCTATTCTGCTATGATTGACACAGATTTCTCTCAGTAGTATACACTTTACTATGTACTTATGAAATGTGTGGTTTGTTACTCCAAATCACATCATTGGGATTGTTCTATCAGAATTCTTAGCTCAGATGTAATGCTTTGAAATTTGGCTTTTTTCCTAGTTGTACTTTCTGCTGACCAAAAATACTTTGGGATTTAATTTTAATCCTGCTCACATGACAATTTCAGCTAAATGTGTTTCATCTAGACCAGTTTATCTGTACCTCATGTACTGACATGCATTTATAACTTGACTGAAGAGATCTGATCCTCAGATTTTAAAGCTGTTTTTCTGATATTTAAATGTCTGTATCCAAGAGATTTTTTAAAGGTGCAGACTTCTGCTGGCAGTTCTGTGCCCTTGGCAAATCAACAGGTTTCTGTTAAAATGCTTACATTCTCCATGGGGTTTTTAATAATGCTTTATATCTTCCAGTATTTACTGAAAAATTGTACTAAATAAGATTTTTCTTGCATAAAAATTGATAAAGGGGGTCCTATGTCTTGTACAAGTGTGGCAGGATTTTATAGCCTCTGGGAGGCTACCATTTTCAAAATCATAGATCAGGCTGCTCAGAAACCCATCCAGACTTTTTTTGAACACTTCTAGGAATGGGGCAACCACAACATCTCTGGGCAACCTGCTTCTGTGTCTTATCCATCACAATAAAGAATTTATTTCTGATATCTAATCTAAACATCCCTGAGTTTAAAGTCATAACCCCCTGTCCTATCAGTACATGCCATTGCACACAGTCCCTCCCCAGCTTTCTTACAGGTCCCTGCCAGGTATCAGAAGACTGCTATAAGCTCCCTGAAGACTTCTCCAGGCTGAACAATCCCAACTCCTTCAGTTTGTCTTCACAGGAGAGGTGCTCCAGCCATCTGATCATCTTTGTACCCTGCCTCAGGACTCGCTCCAATGTCTCCATGTGTTTCTTATGCTGGGAGTCACAGGATGGAACACAGTACCTCATGTAGGATCTCTTGACAATGGAGTAGCAGGCAGAATCACTTGCCTTAAACTTCTGATCATGAATCTTTGGATGTTGCCTGGGATACAGCTGGCTTTCTGGGCTGAAAAAGCACATTACCAGAGGTGCTGAGTTTCTTGGCAACCAACCATTGTGGTTAGAGGAGGAAGGGTTCCAATTTGTGTGTAACCAAACTGTGTATCCTGCAACCATCTGCATTATTCCTGAGGAACTATTAGTGGTGGGTCATTTGCAACAGCTGCCCAGTGCACACCACAACCCTCAGGCAGACTGAGTGTTACATGAGATAAGGAAAAAGAGGTAATCCTGTGAGGCAGGGTAATGTTTATTTTTCTTCCCACCAATGACTCAGCCCTGATGATTCTCTCCAGGGAAGCAGCAGAACAGTCCCAGCCATCCTGAGGGGGTCATCTCTGCTAATAGGCCATAATGAGCTGAATAGGTACTAGCAGGATAGCTGGCTGCAATGATCATCAAGGACCCCAAAAATATCCTATGGCTCATTGGACTACATCATCCCACTTTGAAACTCCCTGCCCTAGAGGAAGTACTGAACATCCCTGCCCGTATATAGTCCGGATATTTCGCAGTTTGGGATCATCACCACCACCACTGGACATCCAGAAGAGGACCAGACCTTCCACAGTACCACTGCTTTTGACTGCAGCTGCCACTTTGACCGCACTGCAACCACTGCCTAGTCAGACTGTGACCATCATCATGGCTGACAGGGGCCAGGTTGTACTCTGGCTTTGTGGTTGTAAGCTAGTTTTTCTCTATCTTTGCATTTATTGTAATCTTTCTATTAAATTGCAACTCCAACTTGTAGTCTCTTGCAAGGAATTTGTGTGAGGGTTAATTTCTCCCTCTCGTTCACTTTCAAACCAGTACACCAACACACCCAAGTCCTTTTCCTCAGGGCTAGTTTCAATCCATTCCACAACCAGCCTGTATTTTTGATTGGGATTGCTTCAAACCAGATGCAGGACCTTGCACTTGGCCCTGCTGATCTTCAGGACATTCACACAGGCCCAGATCTCAAGTCTGTCAAGGTACCTCTGAATGACATCCCTTGCTTTCTAGCATGTCTACAACACCACACAACTTGGTGTTGTCAGCAAACCAGCTAAGTGTGCATTCAATCCAACTGCCCATGTTGCTGAAAAAAGTGTTGAACAGTGCTGTTCCCAATAGTGTTGCCTCACACAGGTCTCTGCTTGGATATCACATAGTTGACCACAACTCTTTGAGTGTGACCATCCAGCCAATTCCTTATCCAACAAGTCTGTCCTTCAAAACCATGTCTCTCTAGTTTAAAGACAAGGATGTCATGCAAGACAGTGTCAAATGCTTTGCACAAGCCCAGGAAAATGACATCCCTCTTCTACATGTGTTTGCATAAAGACATCTGAGTTTCTTCTGCAGTGAAGCCAACTTCCTGGCTGGAGTGGCAAGCACCCCTTCAGGTGATGCAGCCTTTCAGGTGGTCTCCTGTTGGCCTGCAGTCCCTTTCCAGGCTCTGGAATCTCTTACTGGCATTGGCATTAAACTGTTGGGAGTGGAATGGATTGAGGTTCCCCTGCTCATGCAAGTTTAGTTTCAAATTCTCACAGTCAAAACAGATGATGAAACACACATAGCTTAAATTAATATCACCAAACGTCTTGGTAAACTCAAAGCTTCCAACATTTGGAATATCTTTTAACTTTTGGACATGTCACTGAAAATTACAATGATGTTGTTAAAGATATTATTTTTGGCTTGTCAAAAAACTGAGTTTTTGATTATTATTAAATTGAGGGATTTTTAAGTTTGCTAATGGAATGTTCCTTTGATGACAAAACCAACAGTTTCTAATATAGTGTTGGCAGATGTTTATTCAAGGGGAAAAGAAAAAATGGCATTACATTTTCAGTTTTCTGCAACCACAGACAGGTTATTGGTGAGAAATTATTTATAATAACTTAAGGGAATTAGAGACTGTACAAAATAATAGGTAGTAAGGAATGGATTTCACATCAGCAATGCATCCATGATTTATTCAGTGCAATTCTACTGTAGAAAGGTATAATGAAAAGAGAAGTTACTTCTGCTGTTTATTTGATTTATTTGGTTTATTTGATTTATTTTCCTTTATGAAGAAAATTAGTTTCTTATTACTCTCTTGGCATGTAAGATTAATTGATAGTAATTTAAATTATATTTCAAATATGTAATGGTCAGAATGGACAGAAAAAAATAATATAAAACTCAAAATGGACAACATTAGTAATTTCTTTCTTTTAATATTGCCTCAAATATGTTTTTCATGTTTCTCCTGTTTCTTGAAATAAGGAACACATACAAATATTCTAAGGGTGGGTGACAAGAGGATAGGGCTAGACTCTTTTCAGTGGTGCCCAGCAACAGGACAGTGGGCAAGGGACAAAAACTGAAATACAGGAAGTTCCATCTGAACATGACAAAAAAGCTTCTTTATGTTGGGGATGACAGAGCATTGAACAGGCTGCCCAGAAAGATTGTGAAGTCTCCTTCTCTGGAGACATTCAAAACCTGCCTGGCTGAAATCCTTTGTGACCTTTTCTAGGTGAACTTGCTTTAGCAGGGGAGTTGGACTACATGATCTTCAGAGGTCCCAATCCCAAAAATTCTATGATTTTGTTAATTTATCAGCCTAAGTGTTTATTCCAAGAAGTTATGGTATGTTGATAAATTTTCTAGGGTACTGCCAAGCAAAAATTAATAAAACTACATAAATCTCAAAACATTTCTGACTGACCCAGTGATATTTGTTGATCATATACTGTTTGATCTTTTCTGTCTTGTGGTTTATGCAAAAGCGAGAACTTCCCATCATCACATGGACACCTGGAGCTTAAATCATTATGGAATAACAGGTATTCATCAGGTTTTTTTTCTCTCTTTTTAAATTTATTTTTTTAGAAGTCTTCCATTAATTTCTGTTGTCCTCACAAAATGGCAAAGAAATACAGTTAAAGATCTATAAAGGTTGAAATTTACCTAGCATGGAATCCAAAGATAAAAATTCTGTCATCATAGAAACATAGAAGTGTTTGGATTAGATTAGACCTTTAAAAATCATCTAGCTCCAACTCCTCTGCCTTCAGTAGGGACACTTTCCACTAGACCAGATTGCTCAGAGCCCCATCCAATCTGATTTTGAACACTTACAAGGATTTGAACACTTACACAACTCCTCTAGGCAATCTATTACAATGTCTCATCCCCTTCACAGTAGATAATGTCTTACATACAGTCTAAATCTCTCCTCTTTTATTTTAAAGCCATTATCCCTTTTCATATCACTACAGGCCTTTGTAAAAACTGTCTCTCCATCCTTCTTGTAACCAATAAGCCTTTCCCAGAGCCTTCTCTTCTTCAGGATGAACAACACCAGTTCCCTCAGCCTATCTTCATAGGATAGGTGCTACAGCCTTCTGGTAAATTCTGTAGCTGTTCTCTCTATCTACTGTAAGAGGTTCATGCCTTTCCTGTACTGAGGACTGCAGAGCTGGACATGGTACTCCAGTTGGAGTCTCACAAGAGTAAGGAAAAGGGAAAATAAACTCCCTCAATCTGCTGGTCACCCTTCTCTATGTACAGCCTGGGATACTACTAGCCTTCTGGCCCACAAGTGCAGATTCCTGGGTCATATCTAATTATTTTACCTTGTTAAATTGATCACGAATTTTGAAATTATTATATGAGCTTGCAGTTAATACAGTTTCTTGCATTATTTACTTTCATTGCTCTTTGATACAGAATTCATAGTTTTACCATGTGTCTTGGTAGAACAACTGGAAGGAAGTTTTGTGACATATAAGTTGATTTGACTTACTAAACTAAAATATTTGAGTTCAATGAACAATTTCACATGTTCAGAACATAATCTAAATTTATTTTTGAGGAGAACTCTTTTCTGTGTAGTCTTCAAGCCATTTAAAAATTACACATTTAATAAACAATAAGGTTGGAAGCCAAGCCATATATCCTAGTGAAATAGTGTAAAGTTAAAGACATGGCTGAGAAAATCAATGAAAATCCATTTTAAAAATTCTGAATCTTTTATATTCTTAGACATGTTCAGGTGAACATAAAGTAGCTGCAATGATATTAAATTGGATATTTTACAGTCACTCTCTGAAAATAAAAATTACTACTTTGTGAACGTGAGTATAATGTTTAGTTCTATATATCTTTCTTCCCTACTGCAGTGTACATTCCTCTTTAAAGATATTCAGGTTATCAGTAAATGGATTTGAAAGTAATTGATATCAGTTACCAGCAGACTCAACTCACCATATATTTATGCTTTCCTTGGCTTTCTCCTTGGCTCCTTGGTGGCATGACTCCCTGGAGTATTGTCTGACTTCTTCCTTTTATGTATTCATTCTTTTTCCCAAAAGACAAATTCTGAAGCTAAAGAAGAAAAGTCAGGCTGGCTACAGAAGCATGAGGTCTTTCCAAATTCTTCCCTGAAGTAGCATGTTCCCATAAGACTCATGCAGCAGGCTGTGTCTGGTTCCTAATTCCATCCTGCTCCCTCCATCACTCTCTGAAGAAATAATGCTGCAACTACTAGATATAACATGGAAGAACAGCATCACAGAAGCCACAGAAATATGTAACATTGCAGAAAAAGTGGGAATCTAAACTGTTTCTTAGGGCATTGTTCAGGCCTTTTAGGAATCTATTTCACCTCACCTGAGTACCAAGTTCAGAAAAATGGCTTGAAATGAGGGCATCCACCAGCAAACATTTTAAGTATCTTTTACCTAGATCTTTTTTTTCCTCACTTGCAGATGTATTCAATTCTGTATGTAGTCCAATTATTAAAATAAGACTTCTCAAACACTTCTAATGAATATTAGTGACAGAATCTTGACCTTTGAGAGGACTTGAATGAAAGTATTATTTGTATCATTAACATCCAGATGTTAATTTCCTTGCCTATAATTATCAAAGAGCCTGTGTCTGCGTAAGTCTTTGATCTACAGAGAGAACTTTTATATTTTATGTAATATCTATGTCTGTATATAGGTGTATACACACCATTAGGAAATCAAAGAAATTTGAGACACAAAAGGAAAATCTCTGGCTATCACTATCAGCTGTCAAAAGAAATTTTTATAATTATTTTTGTCACTTTTATTTATGTACCTATTTTTTATTATTATGACAAAAATAGATACCTGAAAATATATTATATAATTAAAGAGTGAAGGTTTGCATCTATTAATAATAAGCTTCCCTTTATTTCCCTCTACTGTGTCCCTTGAAAATATGGAATGCAATGATCCCATATTGCCAATGTAAGTTTGAAAGCAAGATTCAGCTTTTCTTATTTGCAGCAACTGTATTATCTGTTGTCTCAAAAAAAATTAATAGATAAAAATATAACATGCATAAATGCAATTGCCACAATGTTGGGGCCTTTAAACAGCTTTAACTATCTGAAGGGAATGAAAGTGCAGTAGGTACCTAAAGGACTATAGCATTTAGAAAATCACGCTCTGTAATTTTATTAAAGACAGACATAGGTTACTTGTTTGTGTTTCAAATGCAAACTCCAAAATAAAAATTCAGCATCCATCTATTGGGACATAAAAATTCAAAAGGACACTCTTTATTAAAAAAAAAGAAAGGTCTATTTTCCCTTAATTCATGAGAAAGAAATCTAGAGTAGAGCACACAGCAACTGTTAATTCAGAAAGTTCTTGCTGCTGATATGATTCTAACCCAGGTGAATATTAAATGAAATCATGAAGCAGTGGAAAGGATGAGCATGTTAAAAGGGCTGTGACAGAAACCAAGAGAGACTGATGATGCAATTACCCTTCTTCTAGGCCATGCAATACTAATGTGCTAAGGCCCTGCATAGTTCAACAGTAAGGATGAAGAGGCTAACAATAATTCTCCATTAAAGTGGGTTTTCTTCATGCTGGTAAAATACACTGTGTCTCATTGATTAGAATGCCAAGAAAGCTCTACATTGTGTCATGCTGTTTGCAAAAGAAAATGTTAAGAGAGGTATTCAAATACTATTTAATGAGAAGTGAGAAAACTAAAGCATTGAGGATAAAAGAATTGAGCAAATGTTAAGTTTAACACCACCAATATGTTACTAGCAACTATAATGTACTGAATATTTATGGAAGCAGTAGATTAGTAAGGCTCTTTGAAAATCCCTCCATTGTTCCTTACAGAAAAAATTCACATTTAGCATCTGTCTTCCTCTCTAATAATATTTGACTTAGTGGGTATTTTTCATTTAAGAGGTAATGTTTTCTCAATTCGCCATTCACTTCCTGTGCTCTTTATAATCTCTTATGATTTCTAAAACTGAAGTCTCTGTTTGAGCTGATCCAGAATGTACTGTGCTGGCTGACTAGAGAAATTAATGTAGGTTGAATTGTATTTTTCCTGGTTTATTTTGATGAAACTGAGTACAGAGTTAAATCTGTAGTCCTTGCTATGGAGTAAGCTTGGCCCTATGTCATATATGGTTTTCACAGTTATTGTAAAACAGTTACAGTCTTAAGCTGAACCAAGGGAAGTTTCAGTTAGATGTCAGGAAACATATTTTTCACTGAAAGAGTGATGGGGCACTGGAATCATCTGCCCAGGGTAGTGGTGGAGTCTGTCCCTGGATGTGTTTAAAAAAAAAAACTGTGTGTGGCACTCAGCACCATGGGCTAGTTGCTGAGGATGTGTTAGTTTAGGTCATAGGTTGGACTTGGTGATCTAAAAGGTCTTTTCCAACCTAGTTAATTCTGTGATTCTGTGAATCAGAATTGGTTTTATTTTGCATGAAAATCTATATTGCTCTATAAGGAGCTGTCATGGTTTCACCCCAACCATTAACCAAGCTGCAACTAGGAGTTTTCACAGACCAATCTTAAAGCCCAGGCAGTCACTTGCTCACTCCCCCCCTCTGAGAACAGGGAAATAATTGGAAGGCTAAAAGAGAATGCATGGTTTGTGATGGGGAAAATTTAATAGGTAAAGAAAACAAACACAAACAAAGCAGAACAAGGAATTCATTCACCACTTCCCATGGGCAGGCAGGTGTTCAGCCATCTCCAGAAAAGTAAGGTTCTGTCATGCAAAATGGTGACTTGGGAAGACAAATTCTATTGCTCTGAACATCCTCATCTTTTTACTTCTTTTTCCAGTTTTACATATGAATACAATGTCATATGGTCCCTTTGGTCAGCTGGGGTCAGCTCCCTCCCAGATTCTTGTGCACCCTTAGTCTACTCTCCAGTGGGATGGGATGAGAAGCAATAAGTCCTTGAATCTGTGCAAGCACAGTTCAGCAATGGCTAAAACATCCCTGAGTTATCTACACTGTTTTCAGTACAAATCCAAAATACAGCTCCATATCAGAAATTTTGAAGAGGATTATTTCAATCCCAGCCAAAACTGTCACTACTATCCTTTCTTACAATAAACTTTGGAGAGGTTTTCATTATTTGAATAAAAGTTTAATGAATTGAGTGGGGTTTTCTTTCTAAAGGTGATGCTACCATGCCTTGATTTATCAATGCATCAGTCTTCAAATTCAACACTGGGTGGCTTTTTTTTTTACACTGTTGTCACAAACCTTCTGACAAAATAAATATCTACCAGTTTTGGACAAGTACTTTTGAATGACCTGCAGTTCATCTTCAAGTGAGAAGAGATTTTGTCATTCAAGACGAGCAAGACCATAGCTCTGAAGGTTATAGTGATTTCCTTTCTGCACTTGTGTTCACTGTTAAGTATAATACTTTTTCTTATCTTGCTGTAATGACTTCTGGGTTCTTATATTTATTGTGTTTTATGGAAAAGAATTTTTTTACACTGAGAAAAACCAATATTTAATAATGTGTGGTACTGAAATTGAATACTGTAATACTGGATCAAAATGCAAAATGCAAAAGGCATCTAAATCCTACATGCTAATGTAGCTTACTGTAAAGTAGATTTACAGTTTTAATTGACCAAATATTATTACCTTCTAATATTTCTTTGGCAGTCTAGAATTGAGTTTGGTCTCATTCCAGTTTTAATATTTATTTACACTTATTTCTTCAAAGCTGGGAATTGTAGGTGTTGATCTGAGATTTTCTCCATAAATTAAAATACAGAGTCCAAAACATAAACAATTATTTTGCTTATAAATACAGCAGAATCTACCCATATCATCAACAATCTGAAAAAATAGAGAAAAAAGTGGCAGGGGAGGCTGGGGTGGGACTGAGAAATGTGCCCAGAACATTAATAAAACCAAGCTTCTGTAGATCAAAGCTATCTAATAATACTCTTCACTGGCCTACCTGAAATGAAGCCTATTAAAAACTGTCATGACTAGTGACAGTCAATGTATTTTCAGCTTCAGTAAGTACAAACCATGAGATGATTAAGGCTGTACAGCTTGTCTTTCACACAGTTGTGATAAAGACATGTGCTTTGGAAATATGCGCACATTTTACTGTACTGCACTTCTAAATATCTACATGGATGTATTCAATTTTCAGCATCAGCTGCCATTTTTGCAAACACTTTTTTACAGATAGTGAAAATAATTGTCTGGATTGTTGCCTTTTTTGTTATAAATATCATTAGCCAATCAGCAGAGCTCAGTTGTCTTGGGTTGTCCCTGAAAAATGTTTGAATTACCTTGTTCCTCCAGAATCAGCTGTTTTAAACACATGCTGACAATCTTTGTTATGACTCTATAGAATCCTTTGATTGAAGGAAAGAAGGACCTGTTCATTTTCTCTACAGTCAAGCAGAAGGAGACAGATCCTCAGTTATTCATACACAAAAAATATTATGGAAAATTATTAACTACTCATACTTTGGATCAGTGTCCTCAGGTCTAGCTTTTCACCATATTATTTCATTCCTGTGTTGCTCAAAGGCAAACTGAATATTTTCCTCAGCAAAAAAAAAAAAAAAGGAACTAGGGTGAGTATTCATCTGTGGAAGAAATGAGGAAAAAAATCTGTGCTGGATTTCTCCTCATTTCAGAAGGCATAACCCAAAGCTTCCATAACCTTAAATTCTGTGTCTGAAGCCCATATGGTTTACTTTAGTCACTACAAGAACCTCCAAAGTTAAATCTGGTGGTCTGAGGATCTATGAGTGAAGTAAACCTTGGATCTGGTAAATATCTATGTAAAATGTGTGTTTTACTGACAAATTTTAGATTTTTAGCAAGCAAAATGTGGAATAGCAAGGGACACGACATAGATTTCAAACAAAATGGCAAGAACAAAAAAGTGACAGGCAAGTGCTTGGAAGACAGGAGCCAGCCAACAACTGCCATTTGCCATAGCTGTGTGTTCTAGGTGAAGCTGCACAAAGCCTTTGAGACCTTCCCCCTGCAAGATCAGATCTGACATTGTGTATAAGTATTCTTGGATTACTCAGGCAAATACTTAGAAGGAAAAACCATTGGACACTGGAAAGCTGTTTAAAATAAAAAAAAAAAAATCCCAAAGTACTTCATATTAGAATGTGCCTCCAGCATGGTGCAGGAACATAGCTTATATGGTTGGAAGGGATCTGAGAAAGAAAAAGGGAAAGATTTAACCCTGTTTACACTGATTAATGCACCAAGCAGTTTCTGCTCTCCAAGAGATGAACATCATTAGGAATAATGCTTGCACAGGCTCCTTACTTGTCCATATTCCCCACAAAGACAAGGATGTATAGGTTTCTCCGGAGGAGCATCCTGTGCTTTTTGCATTGCCTAGCTGGTGGGATTTTTCTTGATTTTGAGCAGAAGTAACAGTGGTTGGGAAGTAATTAAATATCAAAGAGTAATACAATCCCCAATTAATGTCTTTGTGTGGTAGTTTGTACTGCCTAGAGGGAATACTGTAGTTATAGACTGTGGAAGACCAGAGGGCTTAGAGGATGGTATTGCTCACCTCAGCAACAATCAGACCTGAAAGGTGCATGCCTTCCATGATCATCACTTCAGATAGAGTCACAAACTCCACTGAGAAATGGTGGTACTCTCCAAAGCCCAAAGAAGATTCTGAAGTTCATTTGCAGGCACTAATTATTTACACAGGCCTGCAGGCCTGCAAATGTTTAATTTACTCAGTTTTCAGGTGTCCAGCAGATGACTACCAATATTGATTCAGTTTGAAATTTCAGTGATTAGGAAGACTAGTTCAAGCCATATTTCAGGGTTCATGGCCATTTACGAAATAGTTATGAAATCTAAACAATAAATGATAAAATTATCCAAATCATTACTCTCTTTATGTACAGCCACTATGATCAGCTGGCTGCCCTCTCCATGATCATGGCCTGAGGTCACAAGGATTTTTTAGTAAAAACTCTTTTTGCAAAACTTAGATGAAGGTCTTTTGCTTCTTAAAGTAATTATTGCAAGCCTGAACACATGCATGGAACCCTAATTTTCTCTAAATAAATTATTAAACATAAATTGTTGGTATTTAACTACTAAATTCATATGAGACAGAAAAAAAAAGGAAAATTCTTCCCAATTTTCATATATGGGGCTCTTCCAAAAACGTTCTCAAAATCAGGCTGAAACAGAATAATTTATGCTAAGTAGGCCAAGGTCTGCACCTAGTGGGATGGTGGCTTCCCACCAGCAGGTGCTCCTCTCCTTCTGTCAAATCAATTATTCAAAGAGGAGAAAAGAGACTGGAGCCTCAATACTGGACAGTTTACTCTTGGGAGAAGTAGGATAAGACACTTCTACCACACCAGCTCGACCTCTTCCATTCTGTCTGGCATGAAGAAAGGTTCCATGAATGCAAGCACTGCAGAGCTTTTTGCAGATCTCTTTGCTTTACCAGATAAGGTAAATATCTACAGTTTGGCCATTGCAGCAATGCTCACTGAATGAAAAGAGTTTTTTTTTTTTCTTTTTAGGAAGAGCAAAAAGGAGTGGTGAAATTGTGCTAATGTAGTCACTGTTTTAGCTTGAAACAGAACAGTTGGACTGAGAGGAATGTGGTAAAAAAGTTCATTGTTTATTCCTGATGATGATGATGATTTAGGGGAAAAAAATTGTTTCAAAAATCTTTTGAAATATGAGACTATAGGAATATGAGCAAGTGTCAATCATGTGAGTTTGCACAAGAACAAAAGAAAATCCCTGACGTAAACTCAATAACATGGTCTTGGAATAAACTGCTTTTTGATATAGAATAAGGAGGATATAAGGATGTAGAAAGTAATTATTGTACAGCTATAACTTTTTTTTCCCCTGTAGATACTACTCATTATTGAAATTGTTCACATATATTTGTCTACCACATCTGTGATATAAATTGTAGAAGATAATTTATATTATGAATTATAAGTTCTTTTTACAGCTCGTTTTAGTGTAACCTAAGCAAACCAAGGATAGAACAAAACAACTAGTGCAATGGCTTATTTCAGCATAAGTACTCCATAAAAAAACCTGGAATAATATATTAACAAAGAAGCTACTTGGGGATGAATCCATCAATTCCTTAAGTTGCTTATTTTTTTGAATTATTACGCTGCAGTAATATCCTCAGATAGTTTTATAATATTTTATTGTTCTGAATTCAAAGAAATTAGATACCCTTGAAACAGATGTTGTTCTACATCTTGTAGTCTCACCACACAGAAGTGGTTTAACTTTGTCATCTCAGTTTCAAGACCTGGAAAACTTGTTATAATAATAGCAGTAGCAAAAATAATGGAAAAATAATTATTCTTGTTATTAATAACAATATTTTATATGGATGTAAGTATTAGTGCTACAATGCAAAACATAGATGGTACATCTCTTTTTACATAACTTCATTTTCCACACAATTTAGAAGAACCTTAAATGATTTTTATGTTATAATCCATTATTTAAATTTTATAATCAATTTAGTAACACAATAATTAATAAATTACATTTTTAAGCATTCAGTACTTTATAAGAAAAACCTCATGAACTACCATATTGTTTTTCTTAAGGAAATTAAAAATAGCATCGATCAGAATAGATCAGAACAGAAAGGCCAGCTCCACCAGCAGAACAGATAAGACAGACAGCAGTGCCTGCTGTGGGCTGAGGTGACTGTGGCACAGGAGTGAACTGTCCCTGTCTGGAGGAGCCACACTTAGGGCCCTGCCAGACAAAGTCACAGCCTGCCCAAGTAACTGAACCAAACATTTGACCCAAGGATCCAAAGGTGGCTCCTGACTCATTTGTATGTAAACACATCTGCATGTCAAACATCGAATCTGAATGTACTCAAGGAAAAACCATTTTCCTTCTTTACTTGCTATGGCAGAGAAAGAAAACATAAGAACTTTTCTGTCACACTCCTAAACTCAAATGACAGTTGCTATCAGCATCAAAAATATCTACTACAAACTTTAAAATGTTGCAATACCTTCACACTTATCTCACTTATCATTTGAGACTCTTTTATTTATTTTTTGTTAGCTGACAGGCCCTAGGCAGTACAGAACTTGTGTCTTCCCTAACTCAGAGGCATACCCAGTAAGTCTGATATATTATTTTTTTCAAAATAAAATCAACAGAGCCAGAAGAAACAATAAAACAAGAGCCAGAGTTGCAGGGAAAATGCAGACAGAAAAAAATTAAATTTAGTTCCAGAACTAGAATGGGGAAATCAAATAGGTTCAAAAAATTGTTTACAAACACCAGAAAATGCAATTATTAATTTTTGTAAAGAATTGGACTAATTTTATTCTTGAGAGTACATACATAATCAGGTGGTTAATTTCCACAGTGAGAATCTGATATGATGTATGTAGTGCTTACCCAGGCCTGAGACAGTGTAGTGGGGAAACAAAAAATGTGGTAGATGATGGATTGCAGAGGTCAGTTTCTTATGTTGAAAGCAGGTGTCGAATTCCTATTGATTTAGTACAGTTACCCTTGGAATAAACTGCTGTTCCACATCAGAACCTTAATCTTTATATTAAACACATATACTTATTAAGAAAAACCTGAGGTACTCACAATAACTCTCACTGGAGTTCATAGAATAATTTTGGTCATTGATTGAAGTATCATTCATTTCACCTAGATCTCTGCAATTAACCCCCAGAGCTGACCTGAAAAAGTTGTGGTCAGTGGCTCTGTGTCCAGCTGGGGGCCAGTAACGTGTGGTGTCCTCAGGGCTCTGTCTTGGGACTGGTGCTCTTCAATATCTTCATCAATGACAGAGTGAGATGGAGTAGACCCCCAGCAAGATTTCAGGTGGCACAAGCTGAGCGGTGCGGTTGACTCAACAGAAGGAAGGGATGTCATCCAGAGGGGCCTGGACAAACCGGAGAAGGGGGTCTATGACAACCTCATGAAGTTTAAAAAGTTGAAGTGCAGGATGCTGCATCTGGATTGGGGCAATTCCAGACATAAGGATAGACTGTAAGAAGAAGTCACTGAGAGGCAGCATTGCTGAGCAGGACTTGAGGATGTGATAAGCATTTGAAAATTCAGCATCTTTTATAGAAATAGCCATAGCTGTACTTTCTTTCTCCTGGCAAGTCTTTTTAAAGACTCTGCAATTTGGTATTTCCTTCTGATTTAAAAAATTCCTCCAAGTATCTTCAACAGGCTTATTATTTTCTACTTGTAAATGCTGTCATCTTTATCTGAGACATGGAGTCACTTAGCAATTTACCTGATAAGATTGTATATTTGTAGATATATTTGAACTCAATTTTCAGTGAAAATAAATTACTAACTGCCATGAAACAGATTCAATATATTCAGTAATCTTTTTCCACTGGAGTTCTTCCTCAGATTACATACAGTTCAAATTAATTATTGGATCTTGATTGCTTAAACAAAAACTTTGGAAATTTCAAGGTCCATTCTTAACTTGCTTTCTAATTAATGACTAGTAAATGATGCTAGCAGGCAGGATACCTGTAACAGAACAGGTGGTTGTGAATACAGAAATAAAACCCAACTAATCATTACTACTGATAATTTTTCAGAGGCAGGAAAAATTAGATTGTCTTCATAGTTCCAGGTTTAGTTTGCAGCTAAAAAAATAAATAAAAAGTATTTAATGAAACAGGTAGGAAAATTACATTCAAAAAATAAATTTTCTACTTGCAAATATTTTTCAGCTTAGTCACGTGAAGCTTACTGTATTCTATTTTAAAATATTCTGGATAGCAATACCTTTGAAAGTCTGCAAAATTTTTCTTACAATGTGGAAAAAAATAATTCCAAATGTAAAAAGGATCATCTTTAGTTTTTCAAGTGTTCATATTGTGAAATTTGAACTACCAAAAAACATAAGAAAACAATGAATACTAAATAGTTTATTTCTCTAAACATTTTAGAAGACATTCTGCATGAAAAGCTTCACACTATAATCAGATTATTTTTGTCAAGTTTTATCTGAAAATTATAAAAGAGTCATGTAGAACCATAGATGTTATCTCCTTTGTTAATAAATATAGTTCACAAATTCTGTGAAGAACCAGAAAAATGTTGAAAGTAGAAAAGTTCACCTGGCTGACCTCACACTTGGTTATAAAAAAGAGGAACCTTGCAAGCCATGGGAAATCCCTTTCAAAAGTTTTTATGTCCCTAGGAAATATAAATAAATAAATAAACACATACATACGTAAATAAATAAAATAATAAGAACAGACTTTATCTCCTCTGGTCAGGTCTACAGGCAATTCATAAACCAGCAAGCTTAATGAAGTATATAATTAGTAGATAGTGAAAACTTTTCTCTAACACTTTTGTTTTTCTGTGTTAGAAATTGGGAATTTTTTTTTATTTGCAAAACTTATCTACAACTGTTTTCACTTTGGTTGACCTCTGGCCTGTTTGCCAATCACTCAGCAAATACAGTTATAATTTATGTATTATTTTGGAAATATACATTTTTATGTTCAAGACATTTTTTTTCTGCAAAATTCAGTTCTAATATTGTTTTCTATTTAATTTAAACAAGTTAGTAGATTGGATCCTTTTTTTCTTAATGCAATCAATAAAACAATCCATCCATTAATTTTACACTAATGCTTCCAGTTTGGTTGCAATATATGTCAAGAAATATATGGAAATAGACAATTGGCATTTTTATACAAGTAAGATTTTTTTTTCTTTGAAAAAAAACATGAAAAGTGTTTCTAAATCATGTGGTTTTATTATTTTCTCTATTTCTAGCTAAATACCATGGCAGATATACTGCCATTACGTTTTAACATATCTACCTGTCCTTCAGCATTTTTCTACCCAAAAAGTTGAATTTCAGTGATTTCTGATGTTCCTGATTTTTCTGTGTTTCTGTAAAAGATACCTCTTGTCTTCAGGACAAGTTGATTTATAATCCTCTAATACTGTAAGAAATACTGCTATGCATGAAATGCTATGCAATATTTGGTTGAAATTCAGCATAAAAAAACATCATCACAGATGACTCAGAAAAACAAGTTAAATAGAAAAGATACTGCTTTCAAGTGGAAGATGAAATAATAAAAGTGGTGTCCAGTAGAAATAAGTGATCTTCTTACTACTGGAAACTATAAATAAATTAATTATTTTCAGGCAATCTGATAATCAATCTATTTTCTACATATATGTACTTCTCTCTTAAATGAAAGAATAGGAATTTACTGACAACTTGACAGAAGTGTGACAGGCGATTTATTTGGGAATTAACAAAAGAAAAATAAAAGAAAACAAAAAGAATTGAAAGAAGTGCACCTCAGCTGTTGTTATCTGCTACAGCCATTCCTGGAATCGTTTAGCCAAAATGCACATGGTTGGTAGGCTACCACCTGCACTAATTGACCACTTCATTGGAATGTAATTGTTATGAAGCATTACTGTAGTCAAGGATTTGTACAATCAGATCAATGTGCTCTTGTGGCAACTGAACATTTGAGTTATGCTAGCAAACTTTTATAAGTGTTGTGAAACTGTGCAGTGAACACCAATGGAGAAAGTGAGAACAAAAGAAAGTCTTTTACTCATAAGCCAGCTGTATTTTTTTTGTTTTTAAAGGCCAATCAATGACAGCATGAACTTTTTTGATACTGAGAAACAGCAATAAATTCCTTTCACCATACATGGTGGAACAGGTACACTGCTGGATGAGGTTCAAGTCCAAAAATCGTAACAAGTGACTTTCTTTTTAAAATCACTGTGTTTATCTTGGCAGAAATCAAGTTTATATGTCAGTCCACTAAAATGTCAAGAATAATTTCTTGTTAAACCTCACTCAGAAAGAATTTTTATTAAAATCCTTCATGCTTAAAACTTTTCTGATGTAGAAGTTCAAATATTGTTCATAGTGAGATTTCTAAAGTCTAAGTCATACTATGATCAATTTTTAATCAAGATAGGTAAACCTTTGAAGAAAAGAATCAAACCAGCTTATAATATTTGCACATTTGGCCAAGTCCTAGAGTGATTACAAACCTACTGAGATTGACTGAGTAAAGGATGAGAGAAAATTGAGCAAAAATTTAATATAATAAATATAGATATATTTTTATTTTTGTTCTGGATTCTCATGAAGGAAAAGTGCTAAAATTATTTCATATATTGACAGATATGGTGGCTGAATTTATAGTGAGATTTATCCTGATATAAAGGATAATGAAACTCCAGAAGGGAAAGGAGGTTGGGAAAGAGACAAGGACTCTTCAGGCACATTGTAACTATGGAGACTGCTAAATCTAAAGCTAGTGCTTTGGGAACAAAAAAATTCACAGCAATCACTGTCCTAAGGGGTAAATCTCCTGTCTCTACATCACATAGACAAGTTACTCAGGCAAAGTAATAAGGATTTTTAATTACTGAAACTAATTAGAGTTTACTTGCACCTCCCCTTAGAACTAAATCTAAAATACTTAAATTTATCAATTCCAATGTCTTTTTCTGATTGATGGAATGAGTTATAATGTAATTAGCATAAATGCTAAGCCAGACAGTATTTTTACTAAAGCTGGTATTGAATTTGGATACTTATGTTAGCTGATTCTTAGTTCTAAAACTCTTCAGTTTTCAAAAATACAGCAATAGGGAATTTTTGGTTTTGGATTACATATCATATTGGATTATCGTAAAAAAGGCTTAAATGTGGCACAGTGAATAAAAAAAAACCTTGCATAATGTCAGAAACTTGAAGAATGTTTTACTCATTAAATGGAATGAAAAAACCCAACTCTTACCATGGTGAAAAAAATAGAATAATACAAGACACATTTGTGGGGCACTATTCTAGCTAATTATGCTGCCACTTATAATTAGAAGAATTAACATGGCAATTAAAAGTTTGTGGCTGGTGCTCTGTATTTTTTACACAACACTAGACAGGAAATTGCCTTGTCAATTACAATTATTAAGGTATTAACACAATGTTCTAAGGTCACAAATGCTTTAGCACAGTAGAGTAAAGTAGACACATGTGGTTATAATGTTAAGATATTACTTATTGTTTAGATCTAGGTTATTTACATTTTTAACTGCTTGTAAACTGAATTGGGTTTGTGACAAACAGGATGTTTTGATTAAGTGACATTACATGTTATGATATGCATGCTAGTGAAAAGAGGTATACAAAGAATGACAGCTATCTTCTTATTTCAACTAACTGAAATATACTCCCAAGAGAGCCCATGCTTGCACAGGTACCTTAGCTTATGCCCTACTTTGACTGGAAATGGGAACTGAAATGCTCCTATAACCTCTCTACTTATGTAAAATCACAATTTAGATTCCAGACTGATGTCTTCTCACTTTCATGACATTCACTTTCACACTTAAATACAGGAAGTCGATGGTAACGTCGTGACTCTTGCTGATGGAAGATTGACTCAGTCTCAGTTTTGATGTTTTGTGTGTAAGATGTTCCCCAACTTCTACTAATCAAAACTGGGCTTCTATTTGAGGTCATGAAACAAATGTAGCAAATGTGTGTCAGAAATGGATACACTGAACATTGCCTGGATGGATACACCAAACATTCAACAAGAGGTTTGGAATCTGCATTCTGATGACTTGTTTTCTGCACTCATTTTGAGGTTTGGATTTGTTTCTTTTCACTGTGTTTAAATAATTTATAGAAAAGCCGCATCCAACTCCTTGATTATTTAGACTGTTACTAAACTATGTAAGCTATTATTCAAACTAATTCTATTTTCTGGGTGTTGTAAAAAATTCAAGGATCTTGGGGATAAACTACCTCCAGGAGATAGGGTATGGAGTTCTGCTGGATGAAAACAAGGTCAGTTTCTCCACTGACAAGAGCTGCTGTGAAGGGAGCTGGAAGCCAGGGCCAACTTCTCCTTTCCTTGGGAGCTGCATTTAAGCTGGGATAGTACTCCTGGTCCCCAACTGTGCTACAGTGGAACAGAACTGTTCCTGGTTTGCCTCCCTGACTGTGACTGTGACTCTCTGGTTTAACTTCCTGGCTTGCTTTCACTTTCATTTGCCTCTTCACTGCAGCCTTATTGGGTGAACTCTGGACTGTGTCTGATCTGATCCCTGCTCCTGAACCTGGTCCTAACCCAGACCTGCTGCCCAGTATCCCTGCTTCTTGTTGGTGCAGCCATTGCTCCTTCCTACCTTGCTACCATGCTCAGCTCCCAGTTTATCTTCTTACTTTATCAGACAACTCTCACTTCTCTTGGCCCTTTTGTCCTGTGCTCTCAATCCTCTAAATAGGAGCATCAATTTGTCAAACAGCTTTACATCATGAAGGCACCCTGAGAAAATCTGTAATTTGCAAATATCTGTGGGAGGTTCATAACGCAGGGGAGTAATTTTTCATTTCTCACCAGGGTAAGTGATCACCCCTCCATTTCTATGTGCTTACATCACTGTTGTGCTGTTCTTGCTCATGCTCACATTCCCTGCTCTGTGATCTGTACTTTTTGTCCCCTCAAGTTCCAGGTCCTCATACTTGCCTGTTCATATAGTTCAATTTCTAATTTATAGGGTTTTTTTCTTGTAAATAGAGTTATGTAGGGAATGAAGATTTGAATTCCAGTTTCTGAGTGCCACAAAGGAACATAATTGCTTCTTGAATTTATCCCAAATAACCTTTGTGTTAACATACAACCTCTAGTAATATCTCAGTTAAAAAAATGAACTCCATCTCTCTGTAAATTAATTTTCTCTAGTAATTGTGGTAGTCTTGGGGCAATTTAATTGATCTAAGAGAGAGAGGAACAATAAATTGGGAGTGCCTTCTTTTTTTTTAGAAAATTTGCTTGAACTTCTGTACTTTAATCAAGCAGGACTGGAATTAAAGAAAGAATTAGTGAAAAAATACAAAATATTGAATAGAAACAAACTCACATTAATTTGATAAAAAGAAAAGAGGAACTTCTCAGGCCAGTCATCTATTTTAAAATATTCATAACTCATCCAATAGGCCATCAGAACTAGAGCTTGAGCTCTGGTGTATATAATAATGTAACATACATATACTGCTTAATGTCTTTTTCTTTCCCACCAGCAATAGGAGCCTTCTATGATGTAACCAGTTAATATCCAGTTTTACCAGTCATGTATGAAAGCAGAGAACATTTGTTCTCAGATCACAGAATTTCTTCATATAAAGGAACAAAGAAAAAGACAAAGTGCCACCAACACAGCAAACTCAAGAATATCTGTGTTTCCCAGATCCTTTGAGTACTGTGGTTCTTTCATTCACTCAAGGACAGTAAAGCTTATTATTGTTCTCTTAGGTTCAATCAAAATATTTCAAAGACGATAATTCAGTGGGAGTGAGGCAAAAGGACCTGTCTGCATACCTATTTATTATGCAGAGCTGTGGTGTCATGACTGCTTTATTTGATCAGCTGTATCTTAGAGTGAAAACTTGAAGATAAATCCCAAAAATGGCCTAGGTAAGGGGGACTGAGAATCCTCACTTTTACATCTAGTTCTTAAAGAATTGTGCTAGGTTTCCACACCCACTTGATGAAGAGATACAGGTGCTTCAGAATTAGGTTAAAAAGAGCCAACATCTGACCCAACTTCAAACTGCAAGCCTGTAACGTTGCCCAGTGGTAGCCAACAGCAACAGGAACAATGAAGCCAAATTAATTGAACTGCAAAGCTTTAATCACCTCACAAACTCTTTTGTTGAAGGTTTTTTGTTGGGTTTTTTTTTTATTTTTTTCATGAGCTAGAACAGATTCTGAAATTGAAGTCCCAGGGCAGTCTGAGATAGAATTGAACCAAATAGACATTTTCAGCTATCACTTCAGAAGAGAAATATAGCTCAAAGTTTCTAAAGTTGTGTATTTAATATTGTTAGCCCTAAAATTTTTTTCTGACAATTAATGAACATTATAGGATTTTTCTTGTCTTTCTTGATAGATTAGTTTTCCATCCCTCATAAGAGGAATAATTAATCTCTACTTTTTTGCCTTTCATTCCTTACTCTTTCAGTGTGTTGGGATTAAGAAGGCAAGAAATTTAGGGAAGAATAAAGGAACCATGCCAAAGTGCAAGAAGTCATGTGATGACATATGAAGATAATTCATACTGGGATCAGAGATATGTTTTTTCTTCAAGTTTTTAAAATTTTAAAAGTTCTGTTTTATTGATTGTAATGGGAGGGCTCAATTTCTCTTCTGTCCTGTCAGATTCCTAATGCACTTAAAAACTCTAATTCTTTAAAGTTATATTAATCAATTGCTTATGTATAATTTCAATTTACATCATTATCTCTACTTTATTTTCTGAAATTTGAAGAGGAATCTGTAGTTTACATACAAGATAAATTGAAAACACACTATCTATGCTATGTCAGCTATATAAAAATTTCTGTAGTTTTCACTATAATATTTAAGATGCACTTTTTATGTCAGAAGATTAATTTACAAAAAATTGTCAGGGATAAAAAAAAGAGAATATTATATATTACTGGAAGTCTCTGGAGGAAGAAATAAAATCTTCATAAAAATATCTAAATTTTTCTCTAGTATTTACTTTATATGACTCAGTTGATCTTCTACTTCTCATAATTAAGATTAAAATTACACTAAATAAGAAGCATGTAAGTCTTTCCCAACTCAGGATATTCTATAATTCTATGATGCTATGAGGCTGATCAGTTTACTTTGAAGATTGGAGGCTAATTTTGTGGGTATATATTCTCTACAGAGTTTATTTTGTTATAAATATTAAAAAAAATATTGTTCATTTCTGTCTCAGTTAAAAGGAAGCCAATCTTTATCTAATCATTGATTTTAATTGCGCCTTTAGTTAAAATATATTTTAGTTGTTTCACTTTTCCCTTTTGTCCCACTAAATAATTAATCAGAAGAGTGAAAGATTAAAGTTTTCATATAATTCAGCATCTACATCTGTACCTATTGCTACATAAGTATTCCTTATTCAAAATTTTTTGAGAATATTGTTCCCAGTTAAAAGAATGATGAATTTTTAAAATGATAATGTAATATGAAATAAGACTCCTATGTATTATACAACAATAAAACTATGATGAAAAATGAAAAGAATATGATTTTCAAGCTTGTAGAACTATAACTAATTAAAGAAACTGATTAAACTTCTATGCAGGATGAATAAAAACAGTGTAAAGTGACTACCTAAGAATGTAAAATATAATTCTTGGCAATTATGTTTTATTAGTATTTTTGTATACAAGAAACTATCACTCTTTTTAATTAATTGGTACTTTTCCATGACATTGAAGAATTAAAGAAATAATTTAACGTTCTGAATTTATATTAAATGGCACATCAGAGAATGTTTCCAAAGCTATTTTGTTATATTCTGCTATTCAAAGATGAAGAGTCTTTAAGCAATTCTAAACCTTTGAATTCTAGTTCTGCAACTGCTTGCATGAGTTTAGCTTTACCGATTTTGCACTTCAATGATATGCCTCTGAGGTTAATCAAAGGAAAAGATTTGAAACTATAAACCCACATTATGTACAGGTGGAATTATAATTTATTCCATGGTAAGCATGTAAGTGATAGAAAAAGGAAAAATAAACTTTCAAATGAGTTGGACATTAAATTTTAAATTTTAATTCACCATCCTTGTTGATGAGAAAATGATGAGCAAGATCAAGATGTACAAGAGCAAAGACCTGTGTATAATTCACCTTTTTGTACATTAACTTCAGTAGTGTGTAGAAAAAGTATGCTGTTGAGAATATAGGATAGGTTTTAAGTCTTTCCTGCCTTGATTATATTCTTTCATTAGCCATAGAATAAAGCTGGAGATTTTTGGAGGACCCACATTCCATAGCAAATCCATAGTATAGATAATGGTTCCACTGTGCCTGAGCCATGTTTACTTTATAATAAAGTTTACACTTTAGTGCTCTTTACCTGTCTAATTTCTCTTGCTTTATGAACATCACATTTAGAATAGGATCTTGAGCAGCAGATATGCAACTATCCTAAACTCTTTTCTTTTTTGTATTCTTTTTTCTTTGTTTAAAGATCCCAATTCCCATTATCAAAGACAATGTTATTATATACAATATATACATAATTGTAGTATAAAATACCACAATCAGATAGCTCTGTTCTAGAGTAATTCAGTGTGCTTAGTCCCCATGATCTGTTTTGGGAAGAGTTCCTATTAATTATTAGAACAAGGTTATTAGAACAAGTCTACAGATTCATTTGTATTATGCAGCTGATTTTCAAATGAGGTATCATTTATGTAAATGCTCAATGAGGAGCTAGTATTAGGAAGCTTAAAACTGGTGTGTCAGGTGATAAAGGCCTTAATGTAAGAAAGACTTAAGACTGTATGTAAGTGATTTGTGCTGTGTAATACTTAAAGTAATACTGCTTTGTACCTCTGGAAAAAAAAAAGAGTGAGATGTGAACTAGAAATGTCTTGATTTTGTACGTACTGTCTTGGTTATGCAATATTTTGTCTAAATGTGAAATGAATTATTATGCTACACTCTGTAACATTTTTTTGTATCTATTCTGATAGACAAAACAAAAGTTAAAGTGCAATAGAAAAATATGAGCACAAAAGAAAAGTTGCATAGGATTACTAAAATTAATTTACAACTGTCAGTTTTTAACTTATCCAATATAGGTATTAAAAACTTCAGCATAGATAGGGCATGTGTGCAAAGAAGTTGTTACTGCTAAAGCTTCATCTTTACAGCAAAAGACAGCAGCAATAACAGTAATGTGTTTTGCAAGTATATACAAACAGAAACTCTGATGAAAATTGAAATTGTCAAAACTCCTGATTTTCAGAGAAATTTCATACTAATTTTTGGTGTAGATCTGGAAAGAGATAAGAAAGTAGATTTCCAGTGAAATTTTATTGCGACTCTATGACACTACTTTTAAAATTTAAACAAACTTTTTTTTGAAAACATGAACATAAATCTATTTGAAATTTATATTTAATGTTTGGAATCAAAAAAGCATAGACCTTACTTAGAGGTATGAAATGATGGCGATAAAACTAGGGAATTTTTTTTCCCAAAATACACTCGTTATTTGATTTCATTGAACTTTGGATGAGTTCTCACTGAAGCTCTGATCAGTATTTGTAGGCACGTGCTTAACATCTAAGAAGTGGTCATGTATTATACCAGGAGCACTCTAGTAGTACTGTAGTAGTACTGGGAGTACTGGGGTCAGTCAACAGAAGCTCCATGCAGAAGATACTCCTTTTGAGACATTTTATGAATATGAATACTCAAGAAGCCTAATGGCCCCAGCAGAATCAGGAGGGTAAAGATAGAGATGAATGTCATCAAAATAATAGTGATGAATTAGTCTATTTCATTGGAAGATGGAAGTCAATGATAGATGGATGATAGGAATCAGTTTTGTGAACAGCTAATCTCTCATGGAAAGCAGATCTATAAGACAGATAGGCTATAATTTATAGGTAATTTTAGGCCTAAAGTCTCCTATATATTCTCTGAGACCTGAAATAAGACCTACATGAATAAAATTAAAGACAAAGTTCTGAATATAGAAAAAAAATAGGTTTTAGAAAATTTTAAATATATCATTGCCTAGTAAATTCATTGAAAAAAATTAATAACATTTATATATTTACAACCCACAATAAAGTATGTGCCATTCCTTATTGGTGAATAAGAGTTAACCCTCTTGGTAAAAGTGGGTGCATATATGTCAATCTCATTTTGCAAAAGCAGTGACCTATGAATAGATATTTATGCGAGATGAAGCTTTCATCTCCTTCTTTTGACAACATAGCACACTGGCAACTGTATTTAAATGCTGTACTGCATTTTAATCCAAAGATGTTATTAAAAATGTCTGCAAGACATGATAGAAATAGAGTAAAAAAGTTCCTCACCCATTGCATGAAAACGTATCTGATTCTAACCATACATGGAATCTCTTTGCTATCACCATTTTACAAATAGTATTATTGAGACAATGTCACTATTTCAAAATAATTCATGTGCTTACAATATATCTTTATCACAAATGAACTAAATCCACTAAATAACCTTTCATATAAAATTGAAGATTATTTAAGTCTAATAAAAGGATTTCTGGGATTTACAGCAATATTTATTTAAGTACATTTAAAGTTACAAAAATAAGATCAGTTTACATGTGCAATGCTTTTAGACAGCAACAATATGAATTCAGGTGTCTATTAATGCAGAACAGTCATATTTTTAACCACTTTCCCTATTTTAATTACTGTCAACTATTAATGCATGAATATTAATGCATGACTGTGACAACTCTACATGAATACAGAATTCTGAAAATATTTTTTCCAGTCCTTCATGGCATGAACTAGGACTCAGCTTCTTGGAATGTCCACACAATAGCATGCAGTCAGCTACACAATCTCTCAACAAGCTAATTTGTGTTTCAGAAGTACTGTAGCCATGATGATGCATGGCATGGTATGTTATAGGCTCAAAGTGGTGAAAAAGATTAGGAGTATCTTCATTCAGTGTGTGCTTTGCAGATGATATATGTAAGGAAGAGCTTTTCTAAGCTGAACAAAAGTATCTGAGAAGACCAAGGGCATGACCTTGCTTCGGCTGTGGATACAAAGCTTGCTATGTTTTGTAGGAAACACTAACCTGGTAATATGGCCAGAGTGCACATTATAATATGTTCAGAGTACTGCCTTTCTGTCAGGTTCTCACACTCCCTTCTCATGAAATTAAGGTAACAGAAGACATAGCTTCTGTTATGTGAAAGGAACTATTTCACATTCCCTCACTTTAGTTCTATCACTTTAATATAAAGATGTCATATTTACCTATTTGGCCAATTTAGAGAAAGGTGAGGAGAGCCTCTCTACTTCTTGGACAAATTTGAGCTTTTAGAGAGAAACATTGAAGTCTTATGAAGTCAAGTTGAATTTATTGCTGTCTGCTGTACAGTATATGGGCATGAAGTGTGTGCTAGCTTTGAATTTCCTGCCAAAGAGCACAAATCATCTCATGAATAGGCATTGTTACACATTGATAATATATGTTGGTAAATATCATAAATCAAAAGTAAATATTTACAGAAACAGAAACTCAGTCTATCACTTTTTATTCATTTGGTTATTGGTTTTTTGGGGATTTTTTGTTAATGAAACATGTTCCTTTAATTCTGAAGAATGTAGTTTAGTTTAATTCATTTTTTGCAACTAAAGTTCTTTTAAAAAAAACAAAAGTTAACAGTCTTCACATTAGCAATTGAACTGCTTAAGTATATTTTCAATTACTCCAAATTTCTCTTTTTTCATAGGAAATTGACTGTGAGAGTACTGGGACTATACAAATTCTGACCATGACTGCAAGTTTTTAAAAGAATGATCCTAAAGGGTTTTACTATACTTGCTCAGGGAGAGACAAGAGGATAATTTATAGTTTTGTTCACCCTGTAATGGATAGCCTTACGTGATGTGCCCATCTGAAAACCAGAGATTATTAAATGATTGGGAAATTTTCTATAACTAGAAGCTGAAAACTTCCAGCCATCACTTTAAATTTAGTATATGAATCATACTCCTATATCTGTGACTTTGCAGTTCTTTGTGAGTTTCTGCTAGGATATATTGATAGAAGGTAGGATTAATTATACTGCATGACCAAAATAATTAAGAAGAAAATAAAGAAAAATATTTAATTTTACAACAGTTTAGTAATCTGTTTTCTGCTATGTAGAGTGTAAAGGACAAGGACAGGTAATATGTTCATTGCCTGTAGGATGTGCAAGTCTCTTGTGCCATTCACCTGTGACCTTTCTGGCTGAGAGATAATAGAGCTTCAGACTCAAAGAGCACCTTCCAGCTAAAAAAATAAAGGTTAGATAATCTTCAGAGTTCAAAATGGGTTAACATTTCTTTTGTTTAATCTATTGTCTTTAAAAATGATTTGAATAACAAGTGGGACAGTTAACAATAAGAAGTGCTGATCTTAAACTATTTTCTTACTGTAAGAAATAGGGGGAAATAAATCTCCAAGAGGACTGATATATAATTAAGACAATGCACATCCTTCCAACTTCACTTTTTCCCTGTAGCTAAACACCATCTACTCTTGGTGTTCAGTGTTGTGCAGTGGATAAAGATAATATCACTCATTACAGAATTACTGTTTTAAAAATGTGTCCCAAAGGTAGATTTTTTACTTTGCTTTATTCAACATAAAACGTACACAAGAATGGTGTATTCTACAAACTCTTACCAATGATTCATTTTAACAGTTTGCTGTCATGTGAAAGAGTTTTACAAGAGCTATATTTATCTAACAGCTCAGCTAAAGCTGGCTTGTTAAAAATGCTGTTGTTTGATTCAAGATATATATTTTAGTTCTCTGTTCTAGTTCACTGGATGGATTTGTCATGCCACTAGTTTGTAAATTTGAACCTCCCTTTTTTCTGGTTTATTTTTACTTGTTTATTTGAATTATTTGCCATATAGGAGGAGAAAATCCTAGAGGAGAAACATATAATAACTTCAGGATCACAGGAATTATATCAGAAGATGTTCATAGTAGGTTTTAATAACTGAAATTAAAAATTTAAACACTCTTAAATATAAATCACCTTATTTCCAAAGTGTAGTTCTCCACTAAGTGCCATGCCCAGTTGTTTCTTGAACACTTCCAAAGATGATGATTCCAACACTTCCCTGAGAAGTCCATTTCAATTCTTAACCATCCTTTCAGTGAAAAAAAGTTTTACGATGTCCAGTCTGAACCTGGGAACTGAAGGTTCCCAGTCTGAACCTTCCTTCAAGATAAAAGCTTGAAGCCCTTTTATCTTGTCCTGTCACTAGTGACCTGGGAGAAGAGTCTGGTCCCCACCTGGCTACCACCTCCTTTCTGGTAGTTTTAGAGCACAATAAAAAGCCTGAGCCTCGTTTTCTCCAGGATAAACACCCCCAGCTTCATGGCCCTTCTTTGAAGCCACTCCAGCACCTCACCGTCTGTTTTGGGGTGAGGAGCCCAGAGATGGACACAGGACTTGAGGTGCAGCCTCACCAGTGCTGAATACAGGGGGAATAATGACTGCCCTGGTCCAGCTGGCCACACCACCAGGATGCCATTGACCTTCTTGGCCAACAGTGGTGGCTCGTGTTCAGCCACCTGTTAACCAATAACCCCAGGTTCTTTTCTGTTTGGCTCCTTTCCAGCCACTCTTCTCTCTTCAAGAGAATGGCAGAATGATGAATCTTTCCCTGGTGTCATATTCACAGTATATTTGTGACACTTGTGTGAATTATCAGAAGTTGATAGAAATTTGTCTTCACTTTGCCTCATCTTCTGCAAGGCTGTAATGTAGGAGGAGGATCTTTTAGTACAGCTTTCTCTGTACTAGCTAGATGTAAAACCAGATGAGATATTGTTTCTATAGGCTAATTTTTAACTATGATCCCGGGCATCCATCCATAATTCAAATATTAACACTTCCGAAATGCTCTAACACTTGATTAGCAAATATTCCCACATGACTCCCATGGTCATGAACTTAAAGTCTGGGTCAAATGCCCTTATCAATGCATTGTGTGCATTTCTCATTCACAAAAATCTCATTGGCATCTTCAGGGTAATCTAGTTTTATTCTGGCCTAGACCAGGAAAACATATAAAATATTAACCAACTGCTGGTAAGATCATAAGGCTGATTCCCCAATAGCTGTAATCAAGAATGTATTTCACACTCAAGCAAAAACTAACTCAACAAAAAGTTTGAGTTTATTTGTTTTTTGTGAGTTTTTTTGCTAGTAAGAATATATTTCCAGGTCTAATTTATTGACAAAAGTTTTTGCACAGTCTTAGCATCTTTCCATATACAACAATTTGCTGGAACCAATACTGCATGAGATAATTCATTAGGGACAGATGATGCATATTTACTAGCTCAGCATATCCTCAGTGAAGATGTTAGACTACTAGATGTATACAATTCTTTTGTTCTTCTTTCTCAGCAGTTATCCTCACTGATACAGTCAGTGTTTCATCTCAGCATGAAATAACATTAGATAACATTGCATTTTGAGGAAGCAGAAAAAACAAGAGCTCACAAATGGGAGTGAATTAGAAATGCTCTTGCAGTAGGGGCCCTGGAGTTATAAATGAGAAACTGATGCATGTACTTAGGAAGGGACTTTACATAAAATCTTTCTTCTGCTGTAAATTTCCTATTCTTTAGCATATTCTGCTTCTGAAAAGCATTTTTTGACAAGTGCTAAAGCAGAATTTCCATACATTATCTAGGCTTTCCTAATCAGGTTACTTTTTTTTGGTAGTATTTTTTTAGGTTTTTTGGTAAAAAGTGCCTGTCCAGAGGACATTTCAGTAATATTTATTTTCTGAAAAATTGACAGAATCTTTGCAGTGTTTTTCCTGTATAAACAATCTATATATACAGGAAAAGTTAATGTGATTAAGACTTAAAACAAAACAGACCAAAGGAACAGGATAAATCTTACCTGACTTTAAACATCTGGTAAAATAACATCACATTTAACTAATCAGGAACTTTTTTCATTATTAATCAAGGATTTTAGCTTTTGATTCATTTAATCAATTTTGGACACATATAGTACAGTCTGCTAAATTGCATCATCAGCCATACTTGTAGTATTATATTATCTTTAAAAGCAAATTACATGATAAAATTGTGTCAACTTTTACACTAGGTCAGATGAATTCAACACATATATTCTGTTAATAACTGCTACAAAACTGCAAAGTTTTTTTTAAAAAATAAATTATGTATTTCCAGACAGTTATAATTTCTGACTTAGGTTCATTCACTCTATGGCCACAGATGTCCAGTGGAATTTTTTTTTCCAGATAGCTAAAAAATCTTAAGCTTAGTAATAATGTACAGGAGACACTATAGATACATTATATATGCACAAATTTTGTGTCTGTGACTAAGTCCTGATAAACAGATACTGGTATCACATAATCACTACAAAGTATTAAATAATTATTCACTTTTTTCATTAGATAACACTGTTCTGTATAAATATATAAAATCATATATAGAATCATATAATCATTAATGTTGGAAAAGACTCTAAGAAACCCACCCATTTAGCTAGCACCACCATATGCTCACCATAAAACTATGAGTAGCACATGCCATTTACACATGCACCTATCTTCTATACACTTCCAGGAATGGTAATTTCACATTTTCCAATTTACATTTTCCATATTACATTTTCAAGTGTAATATAGAAAATCAAACCAAAAAACTCCATGCAAGAGGAAATAGTTGCTTAGCAATCATGAATAAGTATCCTGCCCTAAATGGCATGGAATCATAGAATCGTGGAACATCTCAGGTTGGATGGGACTCATAAGGAGCATCAAGTCCAACTCCCTGCTCTGCCTAAAACCATATGACTAAGAGCATTCTCCAGATACTCCTTGAATTCTGCTTGGTGCTCTGGCCACTTCCCTGGATGGCTTCTTCCAATGACCAACCAAACTCTCAGTGAAAAATCTTTTCCTAATATCTAGCTTAAACTTCCTCTAACACAAATTCATTCTTTTACCTCATGTGCTCTCACTGGTCACCAAGAGAGGAGATCAGCATCTGCCAGCTGCTAATAAGCTGATCACTCAAGGAGCTGTAGACTCTGATGAGGTCACTGCAGCAGCTTTATAGCATTTGTGAGCACAGCATTTATTCCTTCTTAGCCCTAGATATTAAATTTAAAATAATGACACTTTTTGGGCACTCTCATAGAAGTAGTCCGTAAATTGTTTTCAAATGTATCTAATAGCTGGTTTGATAGGTACTGTATTGTACAAAAAAAAAAAAAAAAAAAAAAAAATCACATTTAAAAATATACCAGGAAAAGAAAACAACCACCATGCCTTAAAACATCCTTCTTCTGTCTCACTTTATCCACTGCTTAAAACTTCTTTTATTAGTCCTAAGGATCAGATTAATTCTTCATTTGCACCCATGTAATACAAATGTCTGCACATAGTCAAGCAGTATGTATATTTCTATACCTGGGTTTTACTATAAATATTAAAGACAGCTTGATTTTTTTCACAAGTAGTCAGACTTTTTTAGGAATGACATTGTCTACTATCTTGTGAATACTTATGAACATCCTCCCACAAAATTCCCCCATTTTTCCTGTATAACCAGTCCCCATGCCCTCTAACAATCAGGCAGAGAGATTTTTTTTTACCCTCAACAGATTAATAAATAAATAAATTTCCTTTGCCCATCTCCAGCTTGCATAACATCAACATAACAGTGAAACAACTAAAAGTCATTAAATTATATCTTTATTTTTCAGGAAACATAACAGCTGAAATTCCTGCTTTGTGAATTTTGGCACTGACCTTCGCAGAGTGAAGGTTCTGTTACCCAGTATTTTGTTAATGCAGTTTCTGGAATATACATGCTCAAAGAATACAGTGCTCTATTAACAATAGTTCATCCTTCTCTTTGCTTCCTGATGCTAAGTGGGTTGCAGGAAAAGCTGAGACCAGGGTATTTGGTTTTGCAATAGATGTATGTAATGGTGTGCAGAAGTGCAATCAGATTCATAACTACTTTTCAACTGGCTTAGGGCTCCAAAGGACGATTTCAGAGACTGCTGAAGCCCTAAATTGCCACAGAAAGACCTGATTATTCTTATTTTTTTCCTCACAGAACAAACAAGAATGGATTCTTTTGCAAAAAATTGTTCTAGTCCTACAATTTCAGTGACATTTTGAAAAGAGATGCTATCTGATGATGCTTTGCAGTTTCATAATATCTTTTACTAAGTGTCACATATTTTTACAGTCATGGTAACAACAGTTTCAGATTACATTTAAGTCTTTTATAATTGGAATCTTTGAACATTGAATAAACATTTTATAAGGCAAAGTATAATGTTTTATTATGAAAATCAAATTATTAAAATAGCAGAGTCGAACAGCAGAATTACTAAAATAACAGAGAAGAAACTGCAAACTCATTCCTTTGCCTCAATATGTTCTATTAACTCACAATTCTGTTTTAAGAATGGAATTATGTTCTCATGTGGATGACTTTTTGTTGCTTAAATACTTCTGTGTGGCTCATTGTTTGATATTGTTCCTGGAGATAATTCATTGTCTCAAAGTATGCTTTTAGCAATCAATACTAAGAGTGACAGAACCTTGAAGAGTATAACACAGAATAATTACTTTCATGAGATGTTTAATAGTAATGCTTTACAGAATTGAGATGACTCATTGAGCTGAAGCCACATCCTTCAATTATGATAGTGCTTTATTTTTCAGCAAAAGCTTTCAAGAATGCCAGTATCTGTAATTCAATGACTCTAAACTTAGCTGAGACGCACTATGAAAAGCAAATCCTAGAGCTAGTGAGCTCTGTGAGGCCTTTTCTGCTGGCCTCTTCACACAAAAGCTGTCTCCTGAGGACTGTTTCTATGAGACATTTGTCTTCCAATGCTGTTTCATGGTTTGTACGACAGGAAAGCTATGTGGACCAGAAATACTTAAACATCAGAGTTTCTCCTACATCCTGACAAAAAATGCCGTAATTTACTGTAGATCATGCACTTGGACTACCATGCAGTTTGAAACAATGTCTCTTTTTTGTAGATTTGTTGTGTCTTTTCAAACACACAGAGCACTGCTGATACAGCATCAATATCTAGAAAGTTGCACATTTTTCTGGAGGTGATATTTTACCCCACAAACTTCTATATGCAACCATTTCTCTGCTCCCTATTTCTCTAAACATCAATTTATTAGCATAAAACAAAACAAAACTCACTGAATTCCTTTTGTTTCTGGTTTCTAGAAAGATCCTAAGAATCTCTAGTATTGAAATACAAATGAATATGAATTTCTAGCTATATAAATTCTGTCATTGCTATTGTAAAGGCAGGAAGTTCTTTTATAATTCTGCTTACTGCAGCACACACAAATTCTAGAATTGGAGGTAGAATTCCTGATTTCACAATTTCCTCAGAAGTTTGGGCTTTGAATCATTATGAGCTTAGTTATGATATTGCAAGATTTTTCAGATCTTGGATTAAGATTTAGTAACTGTCCTGGAGGCCATTCTGGTTAGTTTAATTTCTTAGCCTAATCTGCACTTGTGTTCTAAATGTGCTTCCACAATATAAAAATGTTGTGAGGTTTTCTCTAGAATAATGTATCTATGCATTGAATAATTTTATGCATTAAGTTTTGGAATCTTACTTGTTTAAATACTATGTCTCTATATTAGAAAAACCCTTGACAAAAGGTTTTTAAACTAAATTGAATGCTTAGCAGAAAATTTTCATTCTTGCCCATGGAAGCAAAAGTTAAGAAAACAGTCTTGCCAAAGAATTACATTCCAACTAAAGAATCTGTAGAAGATTTCTGGAAGCATTTTTGAATGAGAGAGAAAACCTCTTGGGAGTTAATTTAACTTACAGTAGTAATAAGCAGAGCTTAATTTCATTCTGTTAAGTTTCTAAACTTCATAATAATATTTGGATTGTAGTGTATAAATTAATTTTTAATAGTTCCCTGATTCTCAGAGTTGTTATGGAATAAAAAAGTCAATTGCAGTAACATTAGACTCCCCTCATACCATGGAACAGAACAATTCAGGACTAAGGGATAGATGTTGAAGTGCCCCTGTAAAAACTGCATTATTAATCTTGTATAGTGATTTGAGAGAAACAGATTCTACTAATATAATCAGAAAAAAGTATGCCTGAACTTTGCAGATCTGCCACTTGCAAACTGCTGTACCTCTTAAATGATCTGAGTCTTTCATAAACAAGTTAGTTTTCTAAAAAATTAAAATTTTCTGCTCAATAAAAGAAATGTTTCTCCAATAAATCAATATATTATATATACATGCAAAAAAATTTGTACAAGGCTCCAATTCTCAGTCTGGTCCACTCTAAGGATATTAGCAATTGCTGGAGATATTCCAGAGGAGTTCTAACAGAGTGGTACTGGTATTCTGAGCAAACGTCGCACACACAAATTCACAAGGCAAATAGGAATGAGCCCACCTTCAAGAAGAAAAAAATTATATGTAGAGTGCAAAAAAATTGTAATATGCCTTCAATCTTTGAAGCAAATTACTTATTCCTTGATCACTCTAAAGCCGTTTTTCTTCTAGTGGGGCCATGGAAATTCATACATTACCAGTGACATAACAAGGCTAGACAATCAGATATTTTTCTGATCTTGAAGGGTTTCAACAAGTTTTTCTGCCTACAAAGATGAAATTAATAATAATTGTATTATTTATTGGTACATTATCAGTTTGTATATATCACTCCATGACACCATTAAGGAAACTATAGATTTGTTACTTAGAGAACCAGTTAAAATACAAAGATGCTGAATTTAAAAGAAAAAAGAAAATCTACCAATGGTTACACTGATTATTTTAAGTTTCTGTTCTGATTTCTGTGTGAATCAATTAACTATATAGTTTTCAAGGTATGGCCCACACACCTGCTAGTGTGAGAAAGTGAGATTTTCTAGAATGAAGTACTGCATAAGATCAGTATTGTAGTAGGGTTAGGAGACTATAGATTATTGAAAGAAGACTATTTAATGTAGTGTACCAAATGCAATTGACAAAAAAAGTAAATTAGTAAAAATCGATTTGACTTTTGAGTATTAAAGAAATTGGATTTTGAAAGAACGATAAATGAAAAAGAAAATAAGAAGCTGTTTGATATAATGCAGAGTAAAGCTTGGAAGAATCATTTATTGGGAGTTATTTGCAATTTGTTAGGAGTAATTTGCATCAGTTTATTGATCAAACAAGCTGAAGAGAATAAGGGAATTAAACTTCTGTCTAGTGAATAATATTTGAAATGTCTGTTGAAATAGCTTAAAAAATTCTAAAGTAGGTCAAAACTTGATGCAGAAAGCCCTATATTAGCAACAAACTGTCTTCTTTCATGCCCATAAAGTCAATTTACTGGTTGATGGAATGATAAAAAAATCTTACGTTACATTTTACCCCTTAAAAAGACATCTAAAAATTGCTTGTATTTAATTGCTGCATTTTATTTGTAATGTAACAAAGCAAGAACATGTGGAACAACACAGTAAATGAGACTGTTTTCCTCCCTTGTAAACAAGTGTTCAAATGGCATGTGAATTCAAGCAAATTTTGTGGCTTTATCCTAATTTTTGGTGCTCATTTTTTCTTATTACATAATTATGACAATCTGGCTTGATTAGCAGGCATTGTTCTTGAAAAACTCGGGACCAGAAGAACAAAGACGTTGAAAGCCAAGCCTGCAAGCTCAGAGTGGGAAGCAAGGGGAAGTGGGCTGCACAGCACATGTAAGTCAGCTTTATTAAAGCAGGTGTCTCTTTTAGAATCCAGACTGTCATATAACCAACACAAGTCTGAAAATATATGCCATATGCTTTCTCAGGGCTGGCTTTAGGCAATGGCCATTACAAATACTATTACTAGCACTCATGTCATTCTATCAGCAGAAATGAAATCTGAGAGCTTTATCGACCAAAAAAAAAAGTATTTTTCATGTGGTTTCATAAATGCTCTTTCAATATAAAATCAAAATACCTAGAAACTACTATGGGCATGGAGAATTCTGATACTTTGTGTTTTTTTAGACGTCAATTACAAACGAAGATATTGTTCCTCAGTGATAAAATACACATGTTATGCCAAAGAAATGCCAGTAAAATCATGCATCAAACATTACCCCATTTGGAGACATTAGTTCCACGTCATTCCTGATAAATAGCCTTGACAAAGGTGGAAGTGCTAATTAGAACTGAAGTTTGAATTTCTGTGTTGGAAAGTCAGATATAAAGGTTTCTTGAGAACAATTCATCTCATATAGCAATACTTAAAAAGTTTAGATGGGCCGTTTCTAAGAGAGGGTTTTGATTTAAAAAAATGTCTTTCCCATAATGGAATCATTACTTTGAAATATGAACATCCTTGTAATAATAAAATCCCAGTAATAGAGACTGTTTCAAAAATCTTTTACCTAAATAATAAAACTGATATAAAAACAATGAACATAATGTTTTATGATCAGAGATTGTTCAGTGAATCTTATATCAAAAAATATAAATGGATTTTTTGATGAAATTTCACTTTAGCTGATCTGGAGCAGACATAGAGTGATAGTAACAAAGTATAACTGAATTTGAAAACTGATGAAAACAATATTTGTACACCATTAATTCCACTACTATAAAAAATGACTACTAAGGTACTACACAGCCTCTTAGTAATTAGATTTTTGGCTGTGGATCTTAGTGATGAGAACTACAATTCAAATTTTAAAAGCAGAATTCCACAAATAGTTGGTTGTTCATAGTGCCACATATTTCCCCTTTTCAAAAAAGTGTGACACATATAGGAAGCCATGACCAACTTACCAAATAATCAACTGAACTTTTGAAAAAAAAATATAGAAATTCACAGCCTGTTTTGACAATGAGTTGTATCTAAATGTCATAATGTTTTGCCTAAAAGCAAAGAAGATTAAGGAGAATGTTCATGTTTTAAACAGGTCTTTAACCAAGGTGCCAGTAATGGTTAGGCCCATATTGAACTAGAAGCAGTGGTCTACATCAAAGTACTTTGCCACAGTAGATAGCTCCTGCAGACCTGCCTCCCATGTATAGAAGAGGAGAGCCTGCACTTGTGGCAGGAATGCTGGCTGTCAAAACCTACTTCCTCATTTGTCCATGACGTTTCAAGCCTTCACTGAGACATTTCAAAAACTAATTCCATGAATAGTTTCAATAAATTTGGCTTAGATAGTTAAACCTTTCTGATCACTGTGTTTGCCACCAAAAAAAATAAAAAAAAGTTTTAGGAGTTATTTAAGATGTCTTTTGTGTTCATGACATCATAATTATTTTCAGTCATGCAGGTTGTTTGCATAAACAAAGGGTAGGTGACAAAGAAATGCTAAATATGTGCAATAAGGCTTCCTCTTAAAAATTCCATTTTAAACATGATAAATACAAATACAATTGTCAGTGCAAATCCAATGTAAAAGAACTTTATTTTCTCAGTTTCTCAGACTTGTTATCATTATTTGAACTTTAGGGATGTGATTTATATATGTGATCTTTGTGTCACTGTATATGCTCAGAGTAAAATCTCTAAGTAGCTCATCTGCCACTTGATTCAACTTTAATATCAGGCAGGTACACAGTGGTAAAAACATGAAAAGTACAAGATAAAAAATGGTAAAAGATCTTTTGGCCTCTTCTTCTTTATATTTTTCTTTTGTTGTACGCTAAATCACCACCTCCGTGTGTTATAGTTTGACTTATTTTCTTTGTGATCACAGAAAAACTGTTGCCTCTTCCTCTTAAAATAATTAAAATTTCACTTTATTGTGCTGCTATCAAAATCCAAGCTCTTATGCAGCTGCAAATATTTCTGCTCTCTCAAGGAAAGAACACCTTGTATATTGTATGTTCCCATTCTGTCACTTAAATGGATTAAAAGATTCAGATTACACACAAATAAGATTAAAATACAATTTCATTTCTTATAGTATTTGCTTTGGTATTAGAATCAGAGAACATTACAAAGGCCATTAAAATGAATAGTTAGAGTCATACAAGTTCAGCCTGTAAAAGTAGGAGGGGCTGTTAACTAGAGACTATGGCCTTGGAGGCTTTCTAAATATCCAGATGTTAAACCAGTGATACAAAGGAAAGTGTCTATTCAATTTCCTAATAACATTTAGAACGATCTTCCCATTCTCTGTTGGTATCTGTATAATAAACATATATTTGAAATTATTTTTACATACTTGAAAATCCACTTCCACTTTTAGAAACCACTTTTAGTTCATTTTTTGCTATAATATGATTAAAGTAGGTAAACCATACATAAATTCAAAATATTTCATATTTCAAAGTACCATAATTTTCCTGCAAGTGGACCATGAGCCAGCTAGGAAACAGGGGACATATCAAAGATCATTATAACAGCTATGGGTGGTGGGATTGCCTTGTGATCTTCTGATAAACACAGGGAATACTGCAAATGTACAGAGATGTTTTCTATAGGATTCTTGGAACGCACTCCCTCCACCAAAAACAAGATGTAAAGATCAGGGAATTGATAAAGCAAACATTCACCCTCCCACAGATTCCTAGATGTTTTCCTTAAGGCCAAGATAAGATTTACATATCTCCTTGAAACACTATATTAGTATTTCACTTTTAAAATAAAAATAATTATTTCACATTTTCAAACAATGACATTGATAATTGGAAAAAAAAAAAAAGAAGTTGATCTGTTATTTGTGCATTTTCAATTGTGAGCAGATGCCTAAGGGTATCTGTCAAGCTGAATAGAGAGGAACAGCATGGGCTTTAAACATTCTGATTAATGCTTAAGAATTTTAAAGCAGAACAAAAATAAAAGTATTTTTACAATGGATATTCAATTGCTTTTTTTCTCTAATTTTGTAATTTAAAAAAGTGTGATCTTTTCATGCAAGAATGGATTTTCCTCATTAGCAGGTGTGTGGAGACCATACCTTGGTTTCTGTAACTACATACAATAGCTACATGTTGAATGCAGGATAGCATAAGGAGTGATAAAGAATTTTCATAGTCCTACTGAGGGCAATATTTTCCAATCTCACTGTCTGCACATTGTGTAACAAATTGGTTATAAATTTGTGGTAAGATTACTCCAACAAAACCTAACTCATTTCTGTGTAAAGCAATGTACTTTGCTTGAGGATCTTCTGGATAACATCTCCCTGGCACAGAAATTTCAGCCTTTTACCTTCACCCAAAGTGAATGTTGACAATATTTCAACGATTTTGATACTGTGTGCTAGGGGTTTGTTTGTCTCTGTTCCAGGTGAATGGAGATGTTCCTGTTCACTTTCAAATGTGACATGTCTTATCATCACTAATGGTGAATACCTCATAAATCAGCAACTATTGTAGAAGAACAGCATTCAGGCATTTCTTTCACACATTCAGTAAGGACAAGCCAAAACTATGAAAAATATTGATTTGATAGGAAACACTGTTGAATAGTAGCCAAAAAACGAGCTTATAAAGGATGATAGAAAACAGTTTGAAAACAGCATTTAATGAAACCTGCACAAAACATATGATTTCATCTGTATCTCTAGTTTTTAGAAAAAGGTAAAGAAATAATTTTTTTTTAAAAAGGTAAAGAAATAATTTTAAAATATTCTGTGCTTGATTGACGCTGTTTCTGCTATTTCTACTTTGTCTTTTTGGTCTCACATCTGACAGATATTACGGACTAATTTTCATATTGGAAGAAAAAAAAATTGTTTTGGTTTTCAGTGAATTGAGGTGTCTGAAGAGTACTTGGGAAAATCTAGGATTCTAGGAAGACCTAGAAGCAAGAGTACATAATATTTCAGATAAGACAGCTAAATTTAAATTATGCTACAGCTTCTGCTTACTTCCCAATATCCTCCTCAGTCACAGGCTACTTTCAGGTACTCAGTCTACAGATGATACTTGAGTTTTCATGGATGGCTGCAAATGTAGCTTTTGCTGTCTCCAAGAAACACAGAAAGATGAAGGTTTTAATAGTTATTTTTAGGGAAGAAAAATTGTTATTTTCTATTGTTCTATTCATCACCATATTGTTGATGATGCAGACATATCTGCACATGTGTTTGTCCTTAAGTAGTATCTGCTATTACTTATGGACACATTGCTATGACATATTTACATGTCATGTGGTAAGCATGGTTAGTAGTAGAGGACAGCATGCTCTGTCTTTACTAGAGGCCTACTTCAAAATAACTTAAATAATGAGATTTCCAGAAAAAATTAGTGTTTGCCTAAAAAGTCAGAAAGTAGAACTGACCAAAAGTCTCCAATCTCTATTCTGAAGCAAAAGAACCCAACTAATCAATCAAGAAAAAAAGATACTTATTTATTTTAATTACAAAATAACTCCACAAAGTTGAGGATTAAGATCTGCAGCTTCCAGAGAAAAACATAATTCCTTCAAGGAGAGAGGTACAAAGGAACGAAACTGCCACAGTAAAAAATGCAGAGAAATGAAATATTAGAAAAATTCCATTTTAGCACTAACTAGAATAAGTGAGATGAAACTATATTAACAGGCAAGTTATTTTTCTTAATTAGAAATAAAAAGCCCAACAAAAAAGCCAATCAACAAACCAAAACACAGACACACACATACTCCCCAAAAAACCCCCAAAACAACAAACAAACAAAACAAACAAAAAACCAACAAACAAAAAAAAGCCTTTGAAAAAATCTAATGTTTTCAATAAGGAAGAAGTATATGATTTGGCCTTTTTTGAAATTATTTGCAGTTACTATGATTAATCTCTTCTAGAAGCCTTTAAAATATAATCTGTGTGTATAACTTGTGTACTATTTCATTATCAAAATGTCAATATGTGTCTGTAAAACCTGGTAAAAATTTATGTGAAAGTAAAAAAAAGAATCATGACACCCAATTTTGAAAATCTACCTGAAAATCCTGGTATGAAACTTAGGAACTGCAGACATACCCATCCTTGAGTTATTGCTTTTTTTTCCTGTTCCTCAAAAGAGTCCTAAGAACATGCTTTCTTTCAGAAGACATTCTCATACCCCCTGTGCCTACATTTGAGGAGTGAAAACATCTTTTAACATATACCTCTGACAGTTCTTTAACTCAGCTGGCACTTCTCCATCCAAAAGCAGGCATATCATCCTCATCCTTTTCTTCTGTCTCCCTATCTGTTCCTTACACTGAAATGCATAAGTAATGGGGTGAGGTACAGGAAAAAAAGGAGATTTGTCACTGTGAAAAAAAAAAATTTCTCTTCTTGTCATCCTCTAAATAATAACATAATCTGCAATAAATATATATCACTCACTGGAGGTCTGCTATAAAAGGCAATTGTTCTGCAATACCATCAGGTGAAATTCACTACTCATCTGTATTTCTTTCTGTTTATGTCAAAGTTGCAACATTCTATTCTCTCTTAATCTTTTACATAAAGTGAAAAAGGGTTTACAGACTATTTATTTACCTCATAATGGCAATCACACAGAAACATGCTAATAATGGAATCAAGATTATCTGCATCCCTTTTTGTCAATGTTGTATTACATTTTTTAGGTCTATGACATGAGGATATACTTTTTTCTATCCTCCAAATCCTTGCTTCATTCAGTCTAGATGCAGACAATTCTTGTTAATGATCAGTTTTCTCTCTTTTAGTCTTTGTCTTGTTTAATAGCCTGTACCCAGACTTATTCACTGAAGATTATTCAAATCCTGCCCTGAAGAGAGAATTATTTATTTCTTCCTTTTTTTTTTTTTAACAGTGATCAACCCTGCAGTACTGAATGCTTCACAAACATTTACAAAATATGATGATCAAAGTTATGGAATGTGTTCCATACTGGGAATGATAGATAAGCTGGGATCCATGAGCTGTAAAGAGAAAAACCAAGGACAAGAAGCTAAAAATTTGCAAATCATTAATGTCTTGGCAAAAATCTATAGGGAAAGATAGTTTACTCTTTCTTTATGTACCAGAAGTAAAGGATAACAAATGAAACTGATAAAAGTGAGGTTCAAAACCACACCCACTTTTTTACGATAAAGACAAGAATTTGTACCTGGAGGATGTTGGAGACACATTTATTTATTATATATATGTGGAAATTCTTGAACTTAAGCTAGTAGGGCTCTGGGAAAAAGTTAAAGTGGATCATGTATATTTTCCACATTCTTACTTTTTCACAGAATTGCAGAATGGTTTAGGTTGGAAAGGACCTTGAAATCATCTAGTTCCAACCCCAATGCCATGGGCAGGAACACCTTTCACTAAACCAGGTTGCTCAGAGCTTCATTTAACCTGGCCTTGAATATGTCTTTTTAATTAAACACATGCTTATTTATTCTGGTTGAATTGCTATTTAGAGCTAGGTGTGCCTTCAGTGTAACCCATTCAGACCATTTTTCTTATTAATTAACAATCAGTTGAGTGGGTATGACTCTTATAACTTTGTTGTTGTTGTTGTTGATTTTGTACTTGTAAGGAAATGAGATACAGAAGAATATAAATTTTTAGTCAAGGCATTAATATAAAAGTTTGATCCTGATTAGTTCAGGGAGGTGATCTAGATGATCACTTGGGGATCTTTCCAAACTTATGTTTTATGCCTAAGGTATTAAAGACAGAGAGGTTCATTTATTTTTAAAAATATCATGATACACTGATGTTGGAGGAAACTGTTCCAACCATACCAACAAGGTTTTAACAGCCTTGCATATTTTAATTAGCAGAGATACTTAAAATATTTCAAATGTAATATTCCCTTACTCAGAATGTTAATCTGGGTATTTTGGAGCTTTCTCTAGACCAATACAGCATCTATTTCTCTTTTCCAGCTTGGAAAAAAAAGGGTAAGCTATCTTTTATATATAATCTGCCATCCAAACTGGTGTTTGTTTAGTTTCAACCATGAGGATGCTACTTCATTTTAGAACTAGATTTTTAGCAATTTTAAATCCAGTCATCTCAAACCACCTCCTGTATGCAAGACACCTGCTGAAAGCACAAGGAAGACATTGCACTGCCTTCTGTACAAAAAAAGAGTTCAGTTAGAAATCAGATAGTTGTATAAATATTTTCAAGTTCTAGTTGCATTTTCAATTGTATTTTCAAGTTCTTTTCTTTATAAATATGGCATTTTCTGAGCCTAAGTGAGATTTCCTTCATTTCAGTGGATCTGTCCTTCAGTTCTTAGTACAAAGTGTTATATTTCTTACAGAAATTTCTAAGAATTTATAATTTAATATGTTAAATATGAATATCAGTTTGTTGTAGTGTGTTTTTATATTTTGTAATACTCTAAAGTAGTTTTGTTTTGTATTCCCATATTTTTCCCAAATGGTTTATCCCAAACTGTACCCCCCTCCCTTTACCTGTGTTATCCCTTTCCCGGGATGAGATCTCCAAACCCCCACCCTGGCTCTCTGTCAATCACTCAGCCTCCCATCCCCTCCATCCGGAAGTTTCGGTCCAGGTCGTCGAGTGATTAGCCAGAGGCCAGGGGTCAGCCCCCCAAGCCCTGCCCCATACGCTGTTTTATATGTCTATCCCCCCAGCACCCATCCCTTAGAGTTACTTATTGGTTGGTAAAATGTTATCTACTTTTGGTTTCCACCTCCCTTTAAATGTGACCTTGGCACATCTCCCGGGGCTCTCTGAGGTGAGGAGAGGCCCCCTGAGGTGCAGCAGCTCCTTTGGGATCCTAATAAAACCTTGGATTAACCAAGAGTCGGCCCTTTCTCTTCTACCGATGTCTCTGGTGTCTCTTGTGCTGCACAGGCGCCCAGCCCAGGTGCCCTCAGCACCCTCGGGGCACACACAGAGAGTGTCTGCCCCCAGCCCAGGTGCCCTCAGTACCCTCGGGGCACACACAGAGAGTGTCTCCCCCCAGCCCAGGTGCCCTCAGCACCCTCGGGGCACACACAGAGAGTGTCTCCCCGCCAGCCCAGGTGCCCTCAGTACCCTCGGGGCACACACAGACAGTGTCTCCCTGCCAGCCCAGGTGCCCTCAGCACCCTCGGGGCACACACAGAGAGTGTCTCCCTGCGGGCCCAGGTGCCCTCAGTACCCTCGGGGCACACACAGAGAGTGTCTCCCCCCAGCCCAGGTGCCCTCAGTACCCTCGGGGCACACACAGAGAGTGTCTCCCCCCAGCCCAGGTGCCCTCAGTACCCTCGGGGCACACACAGACAGTGTCTCCCCCCAGCCCAGGTGCCCTCAGTACCCTCGGGGCACACATAGACAGTGTCTCCCCCCAGCCCAGGTGCCCTCAGTACCCTCGGGGCACACACAGACAGTGTCTCCCCCCAGCCCAGGTGCCCTCAGCACCCTCGGGGCACACACAGACAGTGTCTCCCTGCCAGCCCAGGTGCCCTCAGCACCCTCGGGGCACACACAGACAGTGTCTCCCTGCCAGCCCAGGTGCCCTCAGCACCCTCGGGGCACACACAGACAGTGTCTCCCTGCCAGCCCAGGTGCCCTCAGCACCCTCGGGGCACACACAGAGAGTGTCTCCCTGCCAGCCCAGGTGCCCTCAGCACCCTCGGGGCACACACAGACAGTGTCTCCCCGCTGTCGGCCGTGTCGGGGCTGCCCCCCGGTGTCTGCTGACTCGGGACTGGCCCAGGGTTCCTGAGAGGCTCGCAGAGAAACAGAGACATCAGTTCCTCTTTAGCTTCTGAAGATTGATTCAGTTCCTTATTTCTCCTAAAAAGTTACAAGTTTCCTTACTCTGTGAGGCACTCACACATATAGTGTTGGATTGTGTGGCAAATACTACACCAATAGTTTTTAAATTAAGTCTGTAGATATAAGATTTCCTTTTAAGCCCCCTGCAAAATGTGTAAGAAATATTGTTGCTTCTTGATGCTTCAGCAATCACAGAATAACTTGGATTTTCCGTGGTAAAAATCAAAGCTCCTGCACATTCATCATTGAACAATGGAGATCAGAGGCCAATTGAAGCAAATCCAATACTATTGTGAGATTATTTTACAGAGAGAAGAAATGGGTTAATGTAGGAAAACCTATGTGTGACCATTGGAGTTTTCAGTGTTAATTCCATAAACATCTATATGACAGAGAGACACATAATTCTACCAGTAGCTGGTACAGTAGTGAGTTCAGTACTTTTATCACTGTTTCATTGTTAACATCCTGAGCATTTTCATTTTATGGACAAGTATTACTAAACCAAGCAGCTCAGGAATGTTATCATGTAAAAAGAAAAGTAATTTGAAAGAAAATATAGTTGTGTTATCTAGGGCACAGATAAATATGATTTACTACAGACAGTGCCACTTACTGACTTGAAGTGTTAAGGCATTTTGGAAGCACTAATAACATACTTACAGAAGAACTGTGCATTGCCTGTAAACTTCTAAAATACGTTTTTTAATTCATCAATATTTTTACTCCTTTAAAATGACTTAGACTTTTACAGGGTCATTTCATTGACAGTAATATTGTACCTGCTCTCTTCAAGTGTTTCACAAATTCTTTAGGTTTAACTACAATGCTTACCTTTTGTTATGCAACATTTAATAATCACATATTTTGGATTTGACAAATTTCACAGATTGCTGCCATGCAGATTTCTAGCCTTCCTTGATTCCCTTCAAGACTCAGAGTGTTATCAATTTCTCATTTAGTTTACATCCCTTCACTGTGTCCTTAAAAACAGTTGTTGAGTATCATGAGTTGGCTAAAAGCATTGTTCGTAAAAATCCATGCTTATCAATAATGTTGAGAATAAAATTTTGGCAAAAACTAAAAGATTCAATGGTGATGCCTTAAGTTTTAACTTTTGTATTTTCCAGATTCTGTACTGCATTAGTATATAACTCTGAACTTCATATAAAGTGTTAGCAAGTTCTCTTCACACTTTAGTTAGACAAAACAATCCTTTTCCAGCCTGAGAACCAAGGACACCATTAAACCGTTACAGCTTCAGGCCCAAAAAGCGTAAACAATGGCGAACTGAAGAAAGCAATTTGGGAGGATGGGGCTTCATAAGCTAAAGCTGTAATTGAAAAATTAACCCCAAAATGTAAATGGACCAAAACTTATAAAAGTGTGAAAACTCAGGACCAGGCATCCACCCTGGGTGAAGCCTCGGCTGGGCTCTTGTACTGCCCAAGATGTGTCCTTTGAAGGACACATCTACTTTATTCCTTAACTCTGTCTAGCCTCTGTTCTAGATAGCCTCTCAAGGCATCAGTGGTAAAGATGATGTCTTGTTATTAGCTTTATCAGAACTATAAAATAAATTCAGCTGGTTACATCAAAGAAGATTCTTATAACAGTGTGATGAACTTGTTTTATTTCTCTCCTCACCTCTTAACAAAATATGCCTAATAATCAGCTCACAAATTCAAGCTGCACTTGCTGTTCTTCAGTCTAAAATCTGTTATCACTTCTTTCAGGTTTTCTCATGAGGACAGAAACCCCACCAACAAATGTGAAATCTTTTCATCATCCAAATTAAAATAGTATTTTGATTTCTCTTATTAAGATCACATAATTAGACATCAATTCACAGGAGAGACATAGACTCTTCTTTCTACACATATGCTGTCTTCTTCTATTTTTCTACTTCCTTTCTTCTCTTTTGGGGTGAACTGCTCCTTTTTAATGTAATGAAGTCAACTACCATTCTGTATTTATAGTAAAATGTCCTTAAAATTGAAATTTTGTTGAGAAAGAGTATTTTTCCAGACTGCTAAGGTAAATTAAGTATTAAGTATTTATGTTATCTTTCCAAATAAAATGGCACATAATTGGAAAATAAAATTGTATATTGATTATGATAAGAAGCCTATGAAATACTAAACCTGGATGAGGGGAGGAGAAGGGGAAGAAACACGGAGAAAAGGATTTAAAGGTTTTTGGTGCACATTTTCCTTCTGAACCCAGGTAAGAGCTGGGAGCCAAGTAGGTATCTGCTTGCACAACAAACATCCTAAACACTTCTGCTAGTCTCATGATTCACTGTTACTTCAGGGCTCCTTGAATATTCATATATAAACCATCAACACATCATTTTATTCTCACAAGTGACACTGCTAATGGCATAGCTTCAGAATGAAAAAAAAAGCACTAGGGGGAAAAATTACCATATTTTACAATAGTTAGCATGACACTCAGGAACTTAATTTTACTGGCAGTAACTGATCCAGCTATAGACAGCTAAGTCAGCAGTGATCCTAGACTGAGAAGAGACAGCACAGCTGAGGTAGTGTAAAAGTCAACTTTCTGCTTTGTTAGCCATGTTTAGGAGAATAACCACATAAATAAAAAATATTTTGGAAATAAATGCTCAGTTCAAGGCCAGAGTTCTGTCAGGGAAAGGCCAATGGAAATTATCCAAAGGGAAAGGTAATATTCCTAGGATGGTATAGGGAGTCTGCTTAACCAGAATACATGTTTTGCACATATGTCTTTGTTCAGAGATATGACATTAGTATCTATCCAATATGAATTTCTGTTCACATGAGATGTTGACTTTTCCATGTACTTTGGCATATTTTGCCAGCTAACCATTTTATAGCCCTAAAGAAATTATCATATATTTTAACTGGAAAAATAACATACACATATATCATGCTACTATTTGGTTTGTTGCTTTTTTTATTTTTAACTGATGTGTATGTTTTGTGTATTTCCTCAGCTTTTAATTTTTTTTATAATTTTATTTTTAAGTCTTTAAAATGGAATTTTTGAAGAAAAGTATTCATACAAAAACTTTCTATATTACTGATACTTGCTATCTTACAAATATTCTATAATACTAAACTTCTCCTCATTCTTTTATCCCCTACTCATCCAGTTTTGGTCTCCCTTGCTTTCTGCACAATCTGGTGCAAAAACCTTCTCTTCTGCTTTTTTTGGCATCTGAAACAACATACCTCTACTTCTCCTTTTAATTTAATGTGAAATCTCAGCTGAAATCTGATCTTTCTTCCCATGTTTATGCCTCCAAGTTTCAGTCCCCTGCTGCTGTAGTTTGATTTGTAGTTTTATAACATGTAAAGCACAATTGCTTATTTTAAACTGAAAAAGCTAGAAAGAGTTATTTAATATTTTTCTTTTTAGAAGAGGTTTCCTTTATTTTAATTAGAACTTTCTTTTTACAGGGAAACCCACTTATCTTGTACTGTTGGTTTCTTGCATGTATATGCAAATGAAAACTCAACTATGTTTCTTTCAGACATATAGTAATTATGCTTGAATGAGGGTAATAGAAAACTAACTTCTTCTCATGAAAAAATTTTACTTTCATAGGATTTTTTTCAGTTATAGTTTTCCTAATTTGGGTTGATTTAAAACTCAGCTATGAATATGAAAATGCACAGTGGCTAACATGGGGAGAAATTCCTCATCTGAATTCTTTGCTTTTAACTGGAGGATAAAGTGTTCTCATCCTCATTTTTCTCATGTCCTTGACATCTGTGATAGCGCTGTAGAGAATGGGAGATAACTCCTGTATGGTATTTAGACCACCAATCTGCTGTAATAAAGTGATTTGGCTGCTACAGTTCTTGGACTTCTCTGTCGCTGCCTTCTTTCAGAAAAACAGTTTCAATTGCTGACTTTTTTTTTTATGTCAGGAAACTCTTTGTCAGACTCGCTTTACTAGAGACAACAAACATCTCCACATTCCTTGGTTAAACTATATACTGTCAGTTCATATAATTAACTGAGTTTACTGGTTTTCTGAAGTTTTTAGAAATAATCTTTGTCTAAAGAGGAAAACATCCATTGTGTTCATGAAATTCACAGACATTTATGCATGGGTTCCAAAGCTCCAGCTAAGTGATTCAGGGCTAAATATAATAATTTTTTTATGCCAGCTTTTAATTGAGTAATGGTGTGTGAAACTCATGTGGCACAGTGGGAAGCATACAAAAAAGAATCTGAAAGAGCATAATGACTGCAGAACATCATGCATTTGAAACTGGGGAGATGTAAGAAAAATCTAAGTCTTGTCAGTCACATAACATGAAGTAATGGGATTATGCAAAAAATGTGGTTAATAATGCTTCACTATAAATGCACCAGACCACAGTGTGAAACATGTGCCCTAAACTATGATATTTTATTTAGAAAAATGATATTATTATTTAAAAAATGATTAAACAGTCATGTAGTAATCCTCTTATAGAACAAAATCTAAATGTGCAGAGTATGTGTTTTCTATTTCCAGGGTGTCAGCTACATTATTTTTCAAAGTTTGCTTTATTTGTTTTATCAAAAATAGTTATTTTATATTTTCCACAATTAGTAACTAAAATTGTTGCTAAGACTCTGAAAAGCTATGACAACAATGCCCAAGTAGGGTCTGTTCATACTTACAAGTGCTTGGACATGTGACAGTAGTTGCAAGGATGTTTTTAGAGCTTCCCAGGTATCCTGGTGTTAAGATGTAAGCAGATCTACATCCTTTCTATCCTTAGAGAAAATAGAGACAAGTTGGATGATTTTTCTGAGACTTCACCGCTGTATGGTCAATCAAGCAATGTTCTATTTCCTTCATCTTGGACTTCTTTTGTGACCATCAGGTTATATCTTTCTACACTGTCAGCTGGATTCAACTCCCTGTTTTTCTTCAGAGAGTTCCAGTCTGAAAATTTTCCACAACTGTTAATTTGCTCGCAGGCTTGGGTCCAGGTAAGCTGGAAGCAGAGATGTGTACAGTTTTTTGCCAACACACTTAGCCTGAAGACTTTCTGGATACAGTCTTAATCTATTTCTTTATTTACTTAAATTCTCAGCTTGAAATCTATGAACAATACTCCACAGGTATAACTTTTAGATTCCCAAATCCTACAGTTCTGAATATTGTATGTATAATAGCAAATGACTTCCTGTGCAGTCTGTAGTATCAAGCCATCCTTTTACTGCAGGAGGTCACTGCTGCAATAGCAGGTCCTTCCTTGAAGAGATATCACTTCAGCACTCTGCCTTGCAGATCTATTTCTAAATAAAGATGATCATGAATGAATTGCCAGCTGGTCAAGGAAGGCTATTGTTGCACACTTCTCTGCACTGGTGCATCCTCGCTTTGAATATTGTGTGCAGTTTGGGGCACTGCTTTATAAAAAAAACCATGAAACTATTAGAGAGCATCTAAAAGAGAACTATGAAGCCAGTGAAGAGTCCAGAGGGGAAGATGCATGAGAAGTGGCTCAGTTTGCTTGGTGTGGTCAGCCTGGAGAAGAGGAGATTGAGGCAAGACCTCACTGCAAGCTTCAATTTTCTCACAAGGACAAGAGGAGGGGGAGGTACTGGTCTCTTTGGTGACCAGTGACAGGACCCAATGGAATGGTATGAAGCTGTGTCAGAAGAAATTTAAGTTGGATTACAGAGAAAGATTCCTCACCCAGAGAGAGGTTGGGCACTGAAACAGGCTCTCCAGGGCAGTGGTCATGGCAGCAAGCCATACAGAGGTCAAGAAGCATTTGAACAACAGTGCCAGGCACATGGTGTGACTCTTGGGGCTGCCCTGCTCAGAGACAGAAGCTGAAATTTGCTGACCCTAGTTGGTCTCTTCCAACTCAGAATATTCTGTGATTCTATGAAAACTGGAGGAAAAGTGAGAAAGGATGTCACTAAATCAGCTCTTCCACATAAGAACAACTTATGTGGAAAAATTATAAGGCTGGAGCTATATAATTCACAAGATAATATAATCCACAGAGGGTGGTTTCTCAGGCTTATAAAACTGAGAGAAACTATATATTCAAATGAGAAATATTTTATAAACCTGTTAAACCAGATAAACCAATTATGCATTTGAATACTGATTTGTGTTGTCATATGGAATGGGTCCCACAAAACTGACACAAGTCTCCTCAACACCTTAGAAGGGTAACCCAGAAAATGTAATCTCTAATCCAAAGAGGTGAGGGCTCTCAATCTGAAGAAGTCACCTTGGGAGTCTTCCCAATTTAAGGTGGATAAAACCCCCCTGACTGCAGATCCTCTACAGTGCTGCATCTAGGTCTGCATCCCAGAACAGGAAAGACATAAACCTGTTGGAGCAAGTCCAGAGGAAGCCACCAAGGTGATTAGAGGGATGGAGTACCTCTCCTATGTGGAAAGCGAATTGGCTATGTGAGAGAATTGGGTATGTTCAGGCTGGAAAAGAGAAAGATTTGTGGTGCCCTAATTGTGGCCTTCCAGTACCTGAAAGGAACCAATAGAAGAGAAACTATTAACCAGAGCATGTAGGACAAGGGGGAATGGCTTTAAACTCAAAGAGGTTTAGGTTTAGGCACTGGAACAGGTTTGTCAGAGAAGTTACAGTTGCCCTTCCCTATCCATGGAAGCATTTAAGGCCATGTTGAACTGGGCTCTGGTCTACTGGAAGATGTTCCTGTCCAAGGCAGGGATTCTGGAACTAGATGGTCTTTAAGGTGCCTTCTGTGGTCAGATATGTTCACACTAAGCCTCTTTGGCTGAGGGATCTGAACTTCTGCCACACAATGGCCGCCACGCAGATGTGATGGTGGTTGGCCTACACAGGGTCTGGTCAGCATTGACAAGGCTAAGGTCAGTTGCAGGTCAACCACTGAAGGGGCTCATTTCCTCCTTGAGCAAACATGCCTGCCTTTCTTGAGAAAAGCATCAAAGCTGTGTAAAAACAGGATTCTAGAAAACCAAAAAGGGATGCTAAAACATAGACTGTGTTGCAGAAGTCCCTGATTTAGCAGAGATTTGATATGGAGAAAAGAGTGCTGTAACAAACTGGTATACATCAAAGAAAATTAATTTTAACTGAAACATATCTTTGTACAATCTGGGGAAGTAGTTTTAGTTCTCACCATGCCCCTTTCTCTATTAGGCGATACTGCCATGCCAGCAATTGATAAGTTTGGGGATATCCTCAACAGATATTTTATGATTTTTATACCCTTCAGTTATACTAGAAAATAAAAAGGAAAAGGATTTGTCTCCAAATGTTGATTATTTCAGTGAACAAATGTTGGAACATTCCATAATTATAGAAGGAAAAGCAGTCAGAGATGATAAGGAGTAATTTAACCCAGCATAAACTGTCTCTGGCAGTGCTAGACATGGGGGAGTAAATGAGATAAATTACCTGTATGGCTTACTGTCTTACTTCTCTACAAGGATATGTTATATGTGGGGATATACTGAAATATAACAGGAGAAAAAATATCAAGTGTTTGATAAAAGTTTTAATTGGTTTTGCAAATCTTTTATATGAGCTTGGCCCAGCTTCAAATAAGGTAATTAAGCAATGTGGTCCCCTGTTTATAATGAGCTAGAGTAGACTGTAAATTTTGGGCAGTAAGTTTAAGTCTCTAGAAAATAACACTGGAAAGTGCAAAAGCATATAATGTATACAGGGAAAAAAAGTCAAGTCAAACAACAGATGCAGAATTTAAGATAATGTATCTAGCTACAAAACCCAGTATGAAATCTTTGAAGTTTTTATACTTGTAATTTAATGAAGAAGCAAAATTACGTTCTTTTCCTTCACACGCCTCTTCTAACATTTCTTGTCCTTGTAATATTTAATTCATATGTTTGTGCCAAAAATTTCAGTGACTTCACCTTCAATTGTCTGTCCTCCTTCTACCCTTCAGATGAATGCAGTACTTGCAGTTATGAGCTTTCTCCTGAGGTTTTTCATAAAAGGTCTCCCAAGATGAAAAAGGCATTTCTGGCTTGGTATTTGGTATTTTTATCTGAAAAGTTGTGTAATTGCAAAAATGAAACTTTTCAACAAGATCAGGCAAACAAACATAAAGTTTTGCACTGAAATGAGACCTACAGAAGTTTAGATCTCTTACTTGAAAAAATAGCTGTATACCAGCTGAATTTTCTGAAACAAGAGTCAAGTCATAAACCCCCAATTTTTTAATGATTTTATTATAAAAATGAAAATTGAAATTAATGTTTCAATTTGCCATTAAGGTAAGTATAAAAACAATGATGTAAAAAATTTTATTCTGAATAGACAAAAGAGAGAGGGGAAAGAAAAACCCCATGCAATATTTTGCTCATTTTATCAGTAGGAAACTGAGATGCAATTAGTCTAAGTGCATAATGTGTTTGCACAGAAAGTCTGTTGTAGCAGAAACAGTTATATTAAGCCAGACCACCAACACCTGGCTTTTACCTGCCACAGAAAAAAAAAAGATACTGTAAAATAATATCTATCTTTTGAAAACATGAAAGATACAGGCTACAACACAAATACAGACTCAAAATATTTCAGCTTCTCTACAAAAAACCACCCCAAGAGTCTGAAGCACCTTAGAAATAATAATGGTCTTTCAGGTTCTTTAGGATTTATGAGACACTAGAGTTGCCTCCAGGTAGTTTACTTGACTGACTACTCCTAAAATTCTCAATGATTGCTGAAAAAACAGACAACTCATGCTGTACACCCACACAGATGACCAAAGGCTTTCTGCAATTCATTTTCTTTTTTTGCTTTGTGCCGCACTTAGGTTACATCTCCCCAGAAAACATTATTTATTTCATGGGCATCATCATCTCTGTTTCCCAAGCATGGATATTTCATTTCAAGGCAGCATGAAAGATATAGCTTTTCAATTTATCCTGATTTTATAAATACAATAACACAGTACTCTGTTTCTGATTAACATTAATAAAATATCAGCTTCAGACTCTGAGGGCTTCTAAATCTTCACTCCATTAAGGGACCCTGGCAGTGCTTCCTTTTTTTTTTTTCTTTTGGCAATTTTTCAATATGCTAGGGAGGTGAAAGAGAGACTCCCTATCTCAGATACATCCTGTTTCTCACTAGTTCCTTCTCCTCTGGGTCTCTTAAATGAAGCCTTACTGAGTTCACAGTAATCTCCTTCCATCTCCTTTGTACACACTCCCATCCTGAACGGACTGGGGAGGATGGCTATTTTTGAAGCTTCTGTGAGCACTGACATACATGAAAAAGATGACAAAGAGAGAGGGAGAAAAAGAGACTGGCACGTGTAACTGGAATGGAGACACGAAGATACAAAAGGGCACACTGAGAAGAATAAGAGGGCTAGTTACAGTTAGAACTGTTCAGTGGCAATAAAAACTTGTAAAAGAAGACTTATGTCAGGCATAACCTCTGAGAAACACACTATTTATTTCATCCTTCTCACAAGTTTTTTCTTTCATGCTCATAATTCTTTTATGTAGACTGTGGTGTGTAATGTAAATGTCTGAGTGGATTAGAGATTTTTTAAGAGAAAACTGAACTCTGAAAAAATCTGCTATTGCAGGGTGTTCTGTCATACAATTTGTGATGGTTGTGATTGACAGCTAGCAAGAGGTAGCTTTTGAAGCTTCTTCCTAATGTGTTTATCTTCCCTTTTCATCCTGTCCTACTGGTATTCTTCTAGACTTTTCACAAAAGATATTTTATGTATAGTTCGTCAATTTTAGGTACTTCAGGTTAAAAAACCATTGATCAACAGCCTGTGTCTACACTGGAGTACTAATTATTTGAGATCCACCTTTATAGTTGCTTCTTTTAAAAACCTCTTCCTTAACAAGTACCCTCAATTTCACTATATAAAATACAGGAAACACAGGCCCAGCCTTCTGAAATACATAAATAAATCAATGGACACAGGGAGTAAGATGGGTCTTAACAGACCCTTAGGTCAATTAAGAGTCCTAAGGATCTTTTCTTTATGTCCAAAGCGCCTTCCTTTCTTGGTTCAATTAGATGCTATTTCCAGTTAGAATAGCACATTTAACATGGAATTCTCTGTAGCAAGCCCAGAGCCTACAAGAGCACCCGGGCGTTCAGAAGCCTCAGATAGGGAAACATCAAGTCATGGTGACTGGACCTTAGAAGCCCCTCTTCTGCCCTTGGATCCTTGCTTATCTCTCTGTAAGACTATTGGTCACTTTCCTTTAACCCTTGCTATTGGACAATTTCTGAAACCCCCATTCCCTATATAAAGAGCTGCTTTTGCCCAGCAGAAGAGCTGTCACTGGGAACCTTCACAGAAGAATCAATAAAGATGCTCATGTGGAACCCCACACAGCGCTTCTCCTCTCTTCCCCTGGGTCTGCCTGCCTAGGCACCTGGCAAGCTGAAGGGCTGAAATCACAATGAGCTGATAATCACTAGCGAGCTGATATCACCTAAGCTTGCTAAGGTGGCCTGCAGCTAAAAACTGGAACCTGGGAGCTCAGACAGTCAGTTCTGAACAGGACTGTGCTATCCAGGCCCTGTGCAGCCTGCTGGGGACACCCCGAAGCCCAGCAAAAAGCTGCAATAGTTCTCCCTGTTAGATATGTGAGGTGCTTCATTCATAAAATGTAGTGACCATATTCAAAACTGCTCTCTGTTAATGCCATAGCATTTATCCAGGATGTGAAATCCCAAAACGTAACTGTGGTCACTAAAACAAATCCAAATATTAGACCTTGCCCTCTCCAGCAAGACATTGCTTGTTTGTGTCATGAGAGAAATATAACACAGACCTGTCTTCATCATTACCTACTGTTCACATTAAGTCTGTTCTCTTACTATATAGCAAGAATAAGTATTTTGACTTCTATTGATCAATTCTAGCAGATACTTCAGATCCATATGGACTAAATAAAAAATCCAAAGCTGTCTGAGAATTCCATGAAAAGCAGGCCCTCATCTAATTACAGCGATTCTAATCCACTCTTAAAAATAAAAAAAAAAAAAACCAAAATAAAATGTCAAAGTATAAATTTTCCCAGTTCCCATTCTTATGTTATTGATTCTGAAAGACAGCTGAGTATGCATGTAAGTTATCATACACCAGCTCAATTTAGTTCTTCCAGTAAGTTTCAAAATATATGTTCTTGTGCTTAGTGCTGTAGAGTATGTTCTAAATAAGCAGAAGGTGTATAAACCTTAGTGCAGAAAGGAGAAAATAGAAATACATGTACATGATATCTTAAAAAATATATATCCCTAAAAACTTTCTCCACGTCAATGAAACATTGCATTGTGCATCGCTTTCTAGCTGTGCTGGCTGAGCCTGGCTCACTCAACAGACTTCATAAGGATTTCTCCAGCTAAGGGCCTTTTCCTATAATTCCCTGGTTTCATGATATTGGAAGGAACTTTAAAATACTTTCTTTAAAGAAGATATTACTTATAATTTTATTCACTTGTATTTTCTAAAATATTTTGATTTTTCCATTTTGTTTTTATGCTGTCCACACACAAGATTTCCAATAGAGAACCCAAGGTATACATTGCTTAGGTATTGAGAAGAAACAGCAATATTTAAAACCTGTAAACATGACTCCAACACAATATTTTTGTACTTTGTTTGATAGGAAAAGTGAAGTAACGGAGTCTTTTTCACATGAAAACCTAATTTCCTTAAAACTTATAATTTGATTAATATGGTAGGATAGGTTGAGCAGTCTATCAACTTTTACATTTTAGAAGATGCCTTAAGAAAGAAACATACAGAACTTTATTTTTTGTGAAGACTGAGTTTTTGAAACTTAGAAATGTTCCTTATGAGATCAGGTAGATAAGCTATTGAAAAAAATAGGACAAATCCCACTTACATACACTTGACATTAGGCATTTGCTTTTTAAAATTACACTGAGATTCAGTTTTCAAGGATCAAGGGGACACTACTCTGGATTTTTTCATAATCAAAAAAAAAAAAAAACAAACAAAAAGCAAGAAAATTGCAGCTTCCAAGGGAAGCAACAGCTGGGAATCTTTGGTAGTTTCAGGGAAGTTTTATTCCTGATACCTACTACAGGTTTAGGAGGGATTGATTACACCAGGAAGTGTTTATTTGGCTCAATCACACACACCTAGCTGCTGTAGTTGCCAGTCTCTAGATCTGATTAGCAATGAGGCCAAGCACAAATTAACATATACAGATACACGTCACAGAGCAACAACAGCCACACAGACCAACACGGACAGAGAACAATGCCTTTACCTGCATCAGTATCTGCAGAATCAACATGAGCTGCAGGACAGAATCACCTTGTTTCTTCTGTTTACCTAGTCTGTAGTCTGCTGGTTGTTGTAAACATGTACACATACACACACCCCTTTTAGGAATAGACCTCAACAGGAGGAAGGAAACTTTGCAGTGATCGGGTGTAGAACTCAGTCATGCAAGTGTACTGGCCACCATCTTGCTTACATTCTAACAGTCCCTTCTAACCCCACTTACCTCCATTTTCCCATGCTCCTTCCCCATTTACCTCTGTCTCTCTGTTTCTTCGTCCTTATCTTCTCCCAGATAATAAAACACAAAGCAGTTAATACTTTCTTCCTATTGGTTACAGTTTTCTTCCTTCTGTATCCAAATTTGCTATTTCTGATAAAGTTACCTACATATTTCATGTATAGATGGTATTTCTGATATGTTTGCCTGGGTGCTGTGTGAATCCAAAATTAACTCCTCTAATTATCTGTAATACTTGACCCACTGTAATCTCAGCAATCCAGCCATGCCTTATCCTTGTGGAATTTTTCTTATACTGAAAACTGGTTTTTGGAGCTTCTCACTCTCATTTGTTTTGTCCAGAAATAGCTCCTCCCATGTTCAGTAATTTCTTAGGTTCCATTCGGTCATCTGTCTTAAGAACATGAGCATAACCTCTCTGCAAACCTTAACAACACAAAAGTCTCCTTACACCATATTTTTTCTCTCGTGTATGTATAATTCCAGACACAATGTGCCTTGTAATTTACCCCAAATACTATGAGAATAATTTCAATCTTTTACACATTCACCTTTTTCAAGTGCTCTATTTCTAACATTTTCCAAGAAAAGCTACAGCTCAATTTCTACAATTACTGCCATTAAAAAAAAAGACACTTTTTCTACTTTTGAAAAAACTTTTTATTTAAAGTTGTCAATCAGATATATCTACCACTAAATCACTACCATTATAAATAATTTTTAAAATCTTTCTCAGGTTTTTAAGACTGATGGCTGTCACAGCCAGGCTTCAAATAGCAGTTAAAATTAGACTTAATCCACTAACACATTTCTTATTCCATGCCACATCATATTACCTCTAACAACAATGTCCTTTTCCCTTGCTGTTCTGTGAAACATAACTCATGACAGTGGAGCCAGCTACCCCAGTTGTTTCCTGCATATATATTGCATGCATTAGCATTTCAGGATTGTGAGTTATACTGTAACTGTCTTACCGTGCTGAAAGAAATCTTGTTGGAATTCAAAAGGGTAAGATTTATAGGTCTAGATTTGGAGAGCATAATACAGTTTATCCAGTTGTCACATTGCAAACTAGAGAAGGAAGCACCTTTTGAACTATTACTGTAATGAGGCTAAACTAAAAAACAGCTGATGTCAATGAAGACTGATGTTCTGACCATATTTTTGCTCTTTTTAAGAAGACATGCAAAAGGAGGCTGTAGGCAAAAATAGGCTGAGGGCAAATGGGACCTGCATTGAACATCTGTGCTTGCTTTTTTTTTTTTTCCCTGTTACTAAAAAGAATGTTAAGCTGGTGATTTTAAATGATTTAAACTTGACAGCGTTAGGTCTAATAATAGCAAGCCAAACAACATCTGGTGAGGAGCAAATGAAATTATTTGGTATAACACTAAAAAAATCTGCAAGTGCAACAAGGGAACTTTTTTTATGTCTCAAAAGGACATGTTGAGCCATCATTTTTCATGAATAATTTGACAAGATGGGGTGTGGATTTCTCATGAAATTTCTATTATATAACTAACTGAGTTGTCTTTTTTTTTTCATTAGAAAGCTTATCAGAAAGGCAGATATTATGCCTCCTCAAATAGTCTCACTCTTTTGTGGAGATAATTGTTTTCTTAATGTTATGCTCATTTTTGTTTTATCCCTTTTTTGTTACTTTTCTCTATGCTCAATGTGAATGTCATATTGAAAAATTATGAAGATACACCTGGGAGTATCAGAAAAATTAAGATTTGGGTACAAACCACAGATTACTCAGAAGAAGTTGCAGAAAACTCAACCAAATATGAGGGTAAAGTTCTGAAAGTCGTTAGTAATGTTAAAGGTGCACTTCATTGGTATTTTCATGTTACCTATTTCAGCTACTTGCTCAAAGACCTGTTTATAACCTCAGTTCTTCTACCGTAAGTTTAATCTATAAATCAAATATTCCCAAATTTTTTCTATATAGAATTTATCATCATAAATCAGTCCAAAATCTAGAGATAAAATTCCAATAAATCTAGAGAAAATCAGAAGTAGAGCAACTATGCATGTATGTATAACATTTCAAGCCTTTTTGTACAAAATTCTTAATATGTACAAACTCTTCTAAACACTCTATTTTTCTCCATAGGCAGAAGCCCAAATTAACACTATACCATCTAAAAGTTACTCACTGGAATTTAAACAAAAACAAAAAGAGTTTCAGGACATTCATCCACACATGAATACTTTTTTCACTGCTCTGACAGGATCTTAAACCAAAATTATTTATCAAAGATAGTTTAAATTCTTTTCCTAACTACCTCCTCCATTTCATCATATTGAGATGAGGTTTTTTAATTGGTTGATTCTGTATGTATGTATATGCGTATATTTAATTGGAATGTAAAGATATTAGAGGCGAACACAAAATCTGAGCTTGAAAACCATAAAAATACATAATTGTTTTTATTAAATCAAACATTATTGTGGTTCTGAATATGTCTGACAGATCTTAAAGATTGCTTGAAATAATTTTTGTATTTTGCACATTTTATTACACTTAGCAAGCATAGCTAATTGGCATGACTAAAGTACATGAATAACAATGTGGCTTAAAACTACAAAAGAAAAGGAAATTATGTTTATTTCTTATAAATAAATTATTAACTACTATGTATTATTTATATTACACAAATTTAAGCAATGTATAATACATGAGGATAAATTTACTATATTTGGAACAAAATTAACTGAGCTGTCTCATAGGACCTTTATTAATATTGCAAAATTGGTATTATACTCCTGTATAATTGATTTTTAAAGACTAATTTGCATATGTTTTCCTAAATCACATCTCTTAAACTAGAAAACATTACATATCATGTGCTAGGTTGATAAGTACCAAGACAAAGGTGTGTAGTGAAGCATGAGACAAAGTTCCTTAAAATTCTTGGAAATTGGGTTAACTTTACACAAAATATGAAATGCCATTTTTTTCTGTAAGAAAACTCGTAACAAGTTATTTAAATCTTCTGAAGAAAACGCTGCCTAACCCTAAACCGTAATATGTCTCTATGATCTATATATTCTATTCAAATTGCAATAATGAACTGTTAAGGAAATTACAGATATTTGAAATCCTCATATTGGAAGTAAAACCCCCATATTACTATTCATGTAGTTCCTGAAGACCGTGACAGAAGCTGTGATGAGATTTAGGTTCTAGGAGTTAGAATATTTTCTTAGGAAAGTAATGGTAGATGTATTATCTTTGAGAGAGATTTTGAGATCCAAATGGTTTCTCAGGTGCTCCTATAAGACTAGGAAAGGGCGTGAACAATTTCTGTAGTGGAGGACAATGACCAATCCTTCTTCTATCTATCCTTTAGTATTTTAAAATGGTAAGGAATCAATTATTGGAAGGTACCTCTATTGAAAGTGAGATAATAATGAAACTTCCCTCTCATTATAAGAGGCAAAATATTTTTTCATTAGCAAAGACAACTGTTGTCTTCTTTAATCTAAATAGTCATCCAAATCTATATAAATAAATGTTAAAGATGCATTTTAATAATTCTTTTTGTACATTCCAGTTTGAGTACTCTTTTGAAACAGTTCCATACAGTGTAGGAACAAATATTTATAGTTCAGGAATTTTATAGCTTCAGATTAGTTTTCATTCCTTTTGCTCTGGAAAAAAGCTGCCTCTGGATTCATGTCAATTTAGTTTCACAGAAACTTTTGGAGCAAAGTTGTCTCCTGTATCACATCAGTTCATCCCATGGAAATGCTAGACATTATAATGCTCTAATACTGTGAAAATATACTATTGTTTTCCTCAGATGTGTTAGTACTATTTAAGGCAAACTAATTAGAAATTTTCATGGTCATTTAGAGGTGTAGATATAAAGGAAAAAGAAGAAAAAATATTGCTAGACAATAATCCTAGGTCTTGCATTTTAACTCCCTACCAATGAATTCCATCAGAAAAGATCTTATTGTGACACCAGCTGCTGCAGTATTTGGCACCAGAATGTGAGTCAGTTATAGAATGGAATACAGCCTCATAGGTTCTTGGCTGCCATAGTGTCAAAGCTTAGTGCCTTTTCTTTAAATCAAAACTATTAGGGTATTTTGTGTTCAATATTGTAACCAGCTGAGAATCTTTACATGAGTGGGCATTTTAAAACGTCTCTTGTCCACTGGGAAGTGATTAAAGCCCTGTGATTTCTACACTTGCTTTCGTTATCTCAAATGTCACAGTGATTGATGACAAGACATCTTTTCTTCTGTAATGTTTTGGACTTTGTTGCTTGCCTTAGAGCAGATAATGTAGCCACAGCAAAATGTGAAATGACAAATAAATAATTTGTCTTGTTTTCTCTCCCAAGTTGCAGCTAGAATAGTCAGGATACACTTGTTCACTTACCTCACAACGGCTTTTGATAACATTTTGGTGAGTGACACCAGACATGTGCAACACATAATCAAAAAACTGGAGGAGAAATCTGCATTCCTCCTGGAAATACAAGGCATTTTGTTGCCTTAATAGTAAATTTCATGAAAAAAGCAAGTTAAAAAACTCAAACCAAAGAAAACAAAGCACACTGAAAAAATATTTATCATTTTTCTTTGAAACCTTCTTTTTCAAGAATCTTGATTAATCCAAAACATTCTGGTCTACCAGTAAAAGGATTTTTATATGGTTTACGCTTTATTTTCTTTTTTTTGTGGAAAAATATCTGAGGTACCAAAGCCATTACCTTGCTTTACAACAGATATAGGTGCTCAGGTACCAAGTGTTAAACACCTGAGCACCAATGCTACACCTGTCTACACCAAACTTACCCTCTAAGTTTGGTGTAGACAGGCAGTTAATGGCTGCCAGATATGAAGAACTTCTTTATTTTCCCAATATCTCTATCAGCCCAATACTGATCCCCTAATCTCAGACATGAAATAGTGAGAACTAGATAAGATCATGAGAAGGATAACAGGAAAAATAAAAGCTTTTATTGGCTTAAATACAGGGAATAATTAAATATGCAAGAATGTTTTAGACTGAAAAGCACATGACTGTAAAGAGATATGTATACATGTATAAAATCATGGAATGCCTGAGCAAAGATGAATACAGAACAATTTTTATTTGTTTCTTCAAAATAAAAAATAAAGTAACAAAAGTGTAATAGTAGGTATCACATTTGAAACATATAAAGACAGATGCATAGTTTAACTGTTGAAATTTTTGCATCATACAAAGAATATGAGTTGCCAGCAAGTTTTAGGAAAAAAAGTGTATAAAGTGCACCAAGCCCTATAAAACATATCAGTACAAATACAGACACCTACGTTTGAATTAGTTGGAATACCTTTACAATCAGAAAGAAGAAAAAGGTATTTTTAGGATATAAGTTATATAATTCTGAAACACCCCAACTCCATTGCCCATTCACCCAGAAACACCCAGTCCCTACTTGGCCTCATCTATAGTTCAGACCTGTGCTTAGCTCTGTCTTCTGCCAATTCTGATGGACTGGAGTTTTCTAAATGAACCTCAAACTGTCCCTGATACCTTGAAATTTTTGTGATGAAACTGTCAATGGGAGTTGCAGCTACCACCATCCATGCTATGCTTATCCCACACAGAGGCTGTAGGACCATTGCAGCTGGGGAGGGCACTGCCCTGCCCTGCTCTTGCTGCTCCCTAACAGAAGGTCAAAATAGATCTTAAGAATATCTTTTTTCTTTTTCCCCCCCCCAAGATTCAGATGATGATGCCTTACATTGGGAAAATGCAATGTTTTCTTTAACCTCATCCAACATGCTTGACTGGAAATCTGGTGATGTTCCTTTCCAGACACAAGCAAGATATCAATCTAAACAGACTCTTGGTCTAAACTGGTACATTCTTGTACTCTTCAATGAGCAGAAACTCCCTAATATAATACTTTGTGGTGCATTCTTCAACGATGTCTACAATGATAATAAAATAGGTAATAATTTTGTTTCTGTAATATAAGAACTAAGAGCAGAAATACTATTAGAGAGAATAATTCATTTTCTGTGCCCACTGAACAAAATATTCTTTGGCCATTTAGAAATAACCATTTTTAATCCTTTAATTTCACTGCAAATCGTACATGTTGGTCTCAATTGCATTTGTTCTCTTTTCTACTATAAGGAAATGGCAGGGTGTCTATTTAACAAAAAAAAAAAAAAAATAGCACTGTAAATACCAAATAGTCTGTTAACCAAAATTTCTCTTCTTTTAAATGACCTACTTTGTAATTGCAATTTCTGTATCAATCAATGGCACGAGGTTAACTAGCAGGAAGAACTGTCCTTGTGAAACAGATCCATGAAACAGAATACTAAGTGATAAGATGCAGGCAACTTCCAGTTGAGTGGGAGAATAAGAAGTGTAGATAGGGTGTCAGTCTTTGCAAAGAAAAGAACAAAATCTCATGTCTTAGATTGATGGGATAAAAGACCTTGTATAACAGAGAAACAAAGTTCTCTATGTAAAACTGAAAGTTACTTATATACTGTGTGTCAATCAGACCATTCTTCATAGCTGACAGTTTCTAAAGGAATTAGGAAAAAAAATTCTAATGTCACAGACAGAGGCTAAGAGCAAAATGTTTCTCTTCAGATTTTTCATCCTCAATAGAATTCTGATAGGCTTGACTGATCCTTCTGAACATAGAAGTTTGACTTGGTCACCTACCAACACAGAAAAATCCTTTGATTCATATTATATGACTTTACTTGCAAAAGTCAAGGTATTGAACAAACAGTTCTATGGTTCCATTATAAGAAATTATATGAAGAAAGGATTAGTGGTCTTGACAAAAAGAACAAGAAAAATTCTATATTGGGCTAAAAAAACCCCTTGTATGCTTAAGGTACATAAATGCATTTTGGATAAAATTCTGCTGGTAAGAGAAAGGATGAGATTAGAGCTGGTGCCTCTGTTTCTGTGGATAAAGAGACAGTTCATATTCCCAGATTTAATGAACAGTTTCATAAAATTTTATTTAAAACTTGTTGAATATGAAAATGAAATATCAGGTTAAGCATGAGACCATGAGCTCAGCAGTTTAGGAAATATCATTATCTTCCTGGATTATCCAGGAATGTGGAAATATTTGTATAATACTAACTAGTTATTACATTATTGTTTGTCTCAGTAGGTATAAAAAAAAAGACATTCAGGTACTCTTTTTTTGCTAATAATCACAAGAATTGTTGATATAATGCAATTTTCCACTGAATGAAAATAATCTTGTAAAAATAAATTTATTCTTATAGTCTAAGAATGTATATGACAGGCATATTTCTCAAATAAATAAGTATTCACTAGTATAAAAGAATTAGTTAACTATCAAGTATCATAAGGGACACTCAATTAATTATGTGGTCATTTTTCCCTTTAAAATGCGTGCCTTCTTGATTCCTATGGGATTTTTTGCATATATAAATTTGACACAGTCTCCCACATAACAACTCTTCAGGGAGAAAAATCCTTTGATTTGTGCCTTTTGAATGGCAACTTCAAGTGGGAGAATGTTCAAAATACCCTGTATCTCTCTCTGCATTCCTTGGAGGTCAAAGGGTTTTGCTTCCTTTGGAGAATGTTTGCAATTTCAGAGTTGCTGAAATAATTTCTGTTGACCCCAGGCTTGTATTACATGAAAAGAAGATATTTTTAAAGGACATAAAATTATAATAAAAACATGCAACTAAATAAAATTTTAAAAAGACAACAAACAAATGGTGTACTAAATAAGTTTGTTTTTATTCATTGTGTTTTGTGCTTCTTTAGATTATTGATTCTATTTTCTTAAGTTGTTATGCCACCTTTTCTCTGAATGGTTTTCTAATATTACTAACTTCCTTCTCTTGACATAGTAAGACATCTCTATATACAATTTAAATAACGGAACATTTAAGTTTTCACCTGGTTCCTATGGAAACCTTTCTTGTTCATCCTTTCCAGAAAGAAAATGTGAGGGCAACTAGTCCTTGAAAAATATTTGCACCAAAAAATTCTCACTTCTGCTGTTTCAGTCTGCATATCATTGAAACCTTAGTAAACACCTAGCCAATGTCAAACCCTAATCCCTCTTTTTCCATTCTAGTATCATCCTGTCACTGCACAAAGGTACCTAGAGTTTTTATATTTTTTTTTCTGTATGTAAAATTCTTACAGATAATTAATGAGTTTTTTCTTTCCAATCCATTCTTAGGTTCAGCTAAACTCTGAGGGTCTTGGTTATGATTTCAAAATAGATTCCAGGAAATTGAGATATGCAAGTCTATTGTGCTGCATTTTGTAATGTAAACAATAGATTTTTATACTTAATTTTAATTTATCTATTTAATTGATATTAATAGTTGGCAGATACCAGGATCATTGCCACAAAATTAGCAACTTTTCAATTTAAAATATTTACCCTTCTGCATCTCTTATACTATTCTCATAGAAATTTGTTTAGAGGACTTCCAGCATATCTTTGGTGCAATATAATAGATAAGAATTTTGTCATTTGTTTAAAAAAGCCAAATTTTGATCCCTGTTGTTTTTTTGCTGCCATGTTCAAATAGACTTACCAAGAGTTGCCAAATGCACACAATGATGTCCACTTTCTGCTTCTCTTTTGTCAGTTGATGTGCTTATTACAAGACCAAATGATTATCCTGTGAGCTGCGATTTCTAATTCTCCCTGCAGAATTTTTTTAAATGTCCAATACTTAAATAAAGACTGCTGAGGAAATTTTCAGGCACAGGGAAAAGTACTTAGACAAGGAGGTAAGAACAATATCTGCAGTACTGTAATTTATATCTAACATCGTTTTTCATCAGTCAGAAAGGGATAGAGGGCAGGCTGATCCCTTTTGTATTGCAATGGACAAGCAATTGTCATCAACTTAAACTTCACTAGAAGCACTGAATACTTAATACTTTCTTTGGAAATAGTTGAATCCCTAGTGTTCATAATTTGGCTTTCTGTCACAATAAGAAAAAAGAGAAAGTATTTTTTATTAAACAGAATTTTTTTTGGTAAGAAAAATTTAATTTTGTCTGTTAATAAATAATCACCTGGAAAAGAAGCATGGAGTCACAAATAAACAGAAAGAAGGTCTTACAAATAATAAATGTAAAACAACAAAAGAAGAAACAAGAAGGCAACTTAGAAGATATATAAATAGAGAAAATTATGAATTGTCAAAAAAAAGACAACAGCTAGTTTAAAATGCATAATGGAAATCAGCTCAAGAGACAGCCATATATATACAATTCAAATTTATAAAATTTATTCCAAATTGTGATGCATATAGATGAATAACTCAGAGCGCCATTCTTGGAAAGATGTGAGATAATGTGCTCCTTGTCCTTTAAGAAGGATCTAGTTATTAACAAGATTTCTAAACTCATTTTTTTGAACTAGCACTATATGAATCTTTATCCTTGCCTTGTGCATCTAAGTGAAGACAGCATCCTGAAATTCAGGTAATGGGGAATGAAAATAATCATGTGGAAGTATGAGTTCCATATTTTCCTAATCAGGAAACACATTAAAATGTCATACAATGCAAAATAAAGGATTCTGAAAAATCCTACATAAATTTCAGTAAGGACAAAACTATCTAATATAGCTTTTAATATTTTACATAAAATTCTATACCTTAAAATTTTGATTTTTCATTTTCTATAATACATATAAAATTTATGACAAGTGCCAGGAACAATATTGATAGGGTCTGTCAAGGGTATTTGAGAAGCTGAGTAATAGTAAAACAGAAGAAAAAAGTATTATAATAGCTAAGATACTTACCTAGCCATAATGAAAACCTCCCCTAGTATTAACTAATATTTATTTCTTTCTGTGATTTAATTTGATTGCATGTAACAAAAGTATCTGGCATAATTTTAGGTTTAATGGAAATTTCCAGTAGAAGAACTGAAAATTTCTTCCTGTCAAGCTGTTTTCTAGAAGTATATTTGACATTAGGAGGATCCAGAATATTTAGATGTAAATCTGGTAAAAAATAGCTAAATCGCACACATTGAACTTCCTTCAAAATCCCAGAAATTTGCACTGAGTTTCATTCAAAATTCACAAAATTCATTAATAATGTGAAATACAGGAACTAATGATCTAGTACTAGAACTGTTTGACCTGAAAAAGATATCATTATGCAGAACAAGGAAATATTTGATTTCCAAATGAAAAACAATTATGAAAAATATTATGGAGACAAAATACTTAACAATAGACCCATTTTATTACTGCAACTTAATTTTCCTATAAATACTATTAAGTATTATTTGATAATTTTTTTTCATCCATATAATTAAGACAGGTCTTATAACTAATGACAGATGTGTGAGATGGCAGTGGCATATGTCTCCAATGAGAAACTAACAAAGACACATTTGAAGAGAGGAACTCAGAGCTCAAATAGTGGTAAAACTGAATGCATAACAAATTATTCCTTCACCACTCAAGGATACAGACTCTACATGTGTTTGCAAAGAAGTCTAATGAGCAGTGAAAATTATAACATATTGTGAATCTTCAGCACTGAAGCATTGATTTATAAAGACAATAAAACACACACCAAAAAAAATGCTATTGTTTGTTAATTATTTTTTTTTTTTATGGTTACCAACAAATTCAGAACTGAGTGCAAGTGAACATGATGTTTCTTCTATTAGAAGAGTAAAGTTCAGCTGATGTCTCACAGGACTCCCTGACCTGAGGGAAGTTGTTGTTATCTCAGTTAATTGAATTCTTTGGTGGGAATCCAACTAATTAGTCTTCTATTTCCTCACCAAAAGAAAAGCAGCTCTTCTATCAGTGGATAAGAAATAGGGGGCAATGGAGGTGAGAGGATGGAACACATAAAAGTGGTAGAATAATCTGAAAGTCTTCATCTTTCCCTCAAAAAGCCAAACCAAACAAACAAAAACCAAAATAAAACAAAACAAAACAAAATAAAACAAAACAAAGCAGAAGCCCCCCAAGAAGAAAAAACAAACAAAAAAAGACAACAACAACAACAACAAAAAAACCCCACCAAACCCAAACCACAAAAAACTGAGTAATCTGAGTGCTCCAAGTTAATTGAAATTTGCAGCTTGTTTTAACAATCAAATACAGACCTGCAAAAGATAGTATATACAAAACTATAACTTTGGTTCAAATGTCTAATAGCATTGATAACCTAGGAAGGATGCTGCACACAACTGTCAAGTTAGACTCCTTCACGGATGATTGGGGAGGCTCTTTGTGCTATCATTTCTTTATACATTAAATGTCATCGATAAAATATAGATTGATTGTCTTGGAATAGACTATGCTTAATAAAGGAGGATCCTGTGCAGAACAATCTGACTATCAGTCCACTTAACAGAAGCTTAGCATGCTGAAGAACATCTTGCATTGTTTGGATTCAATCCATCATTAAACAAAAATGAGAAAAAGACTGAGATACACAAATGTGCAAATGCCACATGGATGGATATATTAAGGAATCTGTAACCATCTGGACTCAATATGGAACCTAAAATACACCCATTTATCAAATTACAATTCCCATGCAACATATCACATCAGTATTTTAGAGCTGATTAAAAGTAAATTGTTTAGAATTTATCAAACTGAGTAGAGAAGCAATTTGTATATTTTTGTTATGTACCATATATTCTTCAAGGTTTATTTTATCCTCTATTAGAAAGATGCTGCAATGAATGCCCTGGTCCTGCAGAGTCTTGTACATGTGTTTTAATGGATTCAGGCATTAGTCTTAACAACATTAATAGGATTGTTCAATCAATGAAATAAAACTTGTGCATGAATATTTATGACATTTAAGTTTGAAAAAGAAGCATTTTAACACTGAACTCTGTCTGAAAGGATAACTCAAAGAACATGGAGATATCAGAGGCAAGCCCAGAACTTGTCAGTTACCGTTTGAATTTTAAGATATGTAACATAATGAGATAACTTTGCCTAACTTCTGAAACTAGGGGACTGGAATGAGCCATCTATGTATCTATTCCTCATGTCTCCACCTCCTCACTGGGGTTGATTTTGCAGGTTTAAATTAGTCTTATTTAAACTTATTGAATTAGTTAACTAATTGATTAGATTATGTTCAAGATATAATTTCATTATAATTTGTGCTTTACCAAATAGATACTGAATAATGCTTTTAACCCAGTCTACATAAAAGTGTATTTTATAATGGAAGTGTATCACACTTGCAATAAAGGTTTAGTTGTACAACATAATCCATGGGAAAAATGTCTAAAGCAACATTTTGAAAAGAGAGTTACATAAGCAAAAACAAAGTTTGAGAAGAAGAGAGTGAAAACCTTTAATTGTTTATAAAGTTTTAAAATTGAAACAGATTTCTAGCAATCTGCATATCAGAGTTCCACATAGAGCAATTTCTGTATCATAATTAGATGCAGAAATATAAATGTCAAAGTACAAACTCAGTAAAGTTGAAAAAGATTAAAATAATTTATTTTTAAAATGTTTTTAGAAAATGAGGCTCTCAGACTTCTTCACATAGTTTAAAAAGGTGAAGTGAAGGGTACAAGAAAAGTTGAAACGACTTGGACAGCTGTTTAAAGTAAATTATTAACAACAATATAAAAAGAGGACACTGTGTAAAAACTTCCTAGAAGTAAAAATATATCTAATGACAGCAATAATGTGTAAGTCATAGTCTCATCTACATAGTAATGATGTAAGGATGAAATTTGTTCCAGGAAATGTGCTAATGGCAGGGAGGAGCAGTTAGCTGTTATTCTGAAGCAAGCTTTGATTCATATGAAAACATATATTCCTCTCATTACAGGGCTGTAAAGAAAGAGAGATTTTAATCTAGATTAGCTAGACTTTCTTCTGTGGAACTTTATATTGAAAAAGATTTTCATTATAATTTTGAACAAGGCTACAATTTTCTCTAGTAATACAAAACCCTCAGTGCCAGTCAAGTACTGTACTTAGAGAGTATATATTGACTGTCAGCTTTTAAACCAATAGTAAATTGCCCAAGGAACTACTAAGACATCAAATCTCATTGGAATGCATCAAGTCTCATTGTTAAGAATGCCAACTAGGGACTCCAAAGGGTTACATTGTTCTTACTGTTTAACAAGAATAAGAAAGCACTGACATAGCACTATTACACAAACTAAGTTTTCTGAATTAATTTTTTTTCCTTTTCAGCTTCTCAGCTCCAGTGGTCACTTCTCCTTTAAAATGTTTTTCATGCCTTTAACCACTGTCACCAGTAGTAATAGTTCTCTAACGGAATAAGTAGCTGGACAAGTAATTTAGATGAATATTTTCTCTGCATAATCAAATAGCTGGCAATAAAATGGAGCATATTTTACTCCCAAATACAACAATATGAACCAAAGTTAAGTCCTTGCTCTTAGGTTATCATTGGTCACCTGTTACTAGTGGGGTTCCGTAGGGCTCTATTCTCGGCCCTGTGCTCTTCAACATCTTTGTAAATGATCTGGATGCAGGACTGGAAGGGATACTAAGCAAGTTTTATGATATTACTAAATTGGGAGTAGCTGTTGACTCCCTTGAAAGCAGAGAGGTCCTGTAGAGAGACCTTGACAAATTACATGTCTGAGCAATCAGGAACTGTATGATGTTTAACAAAGACAAGTGCCTGATCCTGCACCTGGAATGGGGCATTCCTGGATGCCTGTATAGATTGGGTGGTGATATGCTGGAAAGCAGTGCTGTGGAAAGGGACCACAGCATCAGTGGGTCCTCACTGATGGCAAATTGAATGTGTCCTGGCAGCAAGGAGGACCAGATGTGTTCTGGGGTGCATCAGGCACAGCATTGCCCGCTGGGCAAGGGGGCAGATTGTCCCACTCTGCTCTGCACTGGGGCAGCCTCACCTTGAGTGCTGGGGGCAGTTCTGGGCCCTACATTATAAGAAGGATATAAAGTTACTAGAGTGCATCCAAAAGAGGTTTTTGAATGTAGTGAAGGGTTTTGAGGGGAAACCATATAAGTAGCATCTGGTTTGTTCAGCCTGGAGAAGAGGACACTGAAGCAAGGTCCTATTCCAGTCTACAGTTTCCTCACAGAGGGAGGTGGGGGGGCAGATGCTGATCTCTTTTCTATTGAGACCAGTGATAGGACCTGAGGGAACTGCATGAAGTTCTCTCAGGGGAAGTTTAGATTATATATTAGGAAAAAGTTCTTCACCTGGAGGGTGGTTGAGCACTGGAACAGGTTCCCCAGGGAAGTGGCCACAGCATCAATCTTGACAGAGTTCAAGAAAGATTTGGGAAATGCGCTCAGGCATATCCTGTGATTTTTGGGGTTGTCCTGTGCTGAGACAGGAACAGGACTTGATGATTCTAGTGGCTGCCCTCCAGTTCAGGATATTCTACAATCTTATTAGTCTATGGCTTTTTTTCCCATTGATTTCCACTGACATGTTGGCATTCTGTGGTGTCAACAGAGTAAAGATCATAAATGCTTATGCACAAAATTCTGAGCTGAAATTTTCAGTCAGATTTATCAGGCTGTGAACAACAAAGAACAACAAATATTTTGAGCATTTATTTTATTAAGTCTATCACTATTTATTAATATTTTTCATAAAAGTCAACTTATTAATTTTGGTTTAATAGAGAGGCACAGAGAAACATATTCAGGTTAGAGTGGGATCCAATATTCTGAGAAAGAAATTGACAGATCTGCTCCTGAGGAAACAAGAGTGGAAGTGAAAACATCAGTCTTAGGTAGAGGTAGCAGTGGTCTACCTCTGAGCTTTTTAGTCCTATAACACACATGACCCTTTTCCAGATTTCAGTTAACTAACTTCTTTCAAAACTGATGGACATATGTTATGAATTCAGTCCAAAGAGGAGGGGGTATAATTTTCTTCCTAATCCCCTTATATTCTCTTTCATCAGTTCCTTTGCATTTCAGTGATTACCCTGCTTGTATAAAGAGACAGGTTCAATTACCTTCTTTATCTCAGAGGATCAGGATCTGTCTCTTCCATTATAATGACCTATCCATAAAGTTATATGTATTTTGGAAAAACCTCAATTTTTTTTTTTTTTTAGAAATCGCTTCATTCTGTATGGAATATCTCTTTATTAATTGACCCCTAAAGAAAAAGAAGAATTGAGGCTTTATACCTCTGAAATTGGCACTCACTAGTGCGTAGAGATGTGTTTTTTCTCATTTCTTTTTTTCACAAATACAGAATATTTATATTCAATATATACTTAACTTTATTTTCTTCCATAAATTCAGTTTGTGAGCTCAACCACAACATTTTCCAAATGTGCAAATAATATGCTATTGACAATTTGTGTATGAAATGTGTTTCTTCCTTATTTTTTCTTTTATTTTCCAACAGTAAATATTATGTGATACAACTCTAATGACCAAATTATCATATCAAAGAAAACCACTGTGGCAAAAGGCCCTGATAGGTATCTTTTCCAACTGCATGGGAGAAGTCAGACTTTAAAGAACACCCTCATCCCAAATTGCTTTTTGTTCCCCTCAGGGATTTGAAAATTCACATTATAGAACAATGTAGAAAACTTGACACAATTTTTAAAGATTTTTAGTTTGATGACCAGACTGTTCAGAAATAATATATTTTTTGTTCTCTCTAAAACAAACACTTTTCAAATATTTACTTAATCTGGTGAAAAAAAGTATCTCCAAAATTTGTTTGGCAAGGCTGTCTCTTGACACAAATAAGACAATGACAGAGGTGCTCTTGAGACCTTGATAGAGAAAGGAGGGTAGTTATGAAATTCTTATGGATTAATCCAATCTGTTCAATAGTTCTTTTTTTCTTTTATTATTGTAAAGAATGTGACATATTCATTGAATGTCAGAGGCTACTGGGAAATTTTGAGGGACATAGTGAACACTTTGTAGGAATTTCATGCCATCTTCCTCTACTTGCTCAGTGACTTTCCATTCTCTTCATCAGCTTTCTATTCTCTTAAAATTTTGGGTACTTCTGTGTCCTGTTTGTTTCACTATTGCATGGTATTGCCATGGCTAGCAATATGGGAAAGACATTGAACTGAATTTGTGCAGCCTCAGGACTTGGGCTTGTTTGTTTTCTCTTACCTTTTCTTGACCTACCTTGGTGACATGGTTTAGATATAAGTGCAGCTTTTGTAACTAACTGGGAGACTATGACTAATTTGTTTATCTTTGTTTGTAATTAGCATGATTTTTAAAATCTACAGGGAAAAGTAGACCTGGTGGGATAGCACAGGCCTTGAGAAGTGGAGACAGAGAATGGTCCTAGAAGAGCATTGCCTCGTGAGGACAGGGGACAGAAGGCCCTGGAACAAGAGACTCACAGCTAACAACTCATCATGTTTCAGTTAAAGAATATCAAACATACAGCTACACTGGTTCTTGGCTAAACACCAGTAAAAGCCACCATATAAAGTACAGCTGGGTGCAGTGGGAAGCTCTAGACCAACACAAGGTGTAAAAGTATGTCAGCAGACCTTTAAAAATGAGCATGAGTAGATAAAGGAGGAAGAAGTTATCAACTCTATACACTAATGCTGTATTATCTCCAGTGAAGAACATCAAAGGCTGAAACCCAACCATAATGTCCCTACCACCATGGGAATGAAAGCACCAGCCTTAAGACCTGGAAACAGAAGGTGAAGAGCAAGCCCACCACCAGGCAATAGAGTAGAAGCTTGGAAGTGCACATATAACAGTTCTACCTCTGTTAGCACTGAAAGATTTTCTGCATAAAAGTGTTGTTTCTTTCCTGCTGTCATGGTTTAGGAATGCTACTCTCCCGTTTATTGTTCCCACTGAGACTCTAAACCATGTGCCACTTGCTCACTTCCTCCTCACCTTCTTCATGCCCACTGCATCGAGATGGAGAGGAGAAGTGGAGTCAAGGAAGGTAAAGATCACAGGTTGAGACAAAAACAATTTACTGGAAACAGCAATGAGACAAGAATACAAACAGTAGCAGCAACAATACTAAAGACAGAGTGTACAAGAGGCAAATCATTCCCACAGAAACTCCCCAAGAACAGGCAATACCTGACCTCTCCTTCAGCCCCTCTACACCAACCTAGAAGCCAGCTCTTCCTGCATCCTTAAAAAATTATGTGAGTTCATGTAGAATAACCTCTGGGTCCTAACCACAGCCCTCCTGACTACTGCAAAAATTAACCCTGTCCTGGCCACAACAAGAACACACAATAATTAGATTCAGACTAAGTTGGTGAGACTGCTAATATTTCACTTATACCATCAATAAATTCCTAGCCTTAAATACATATCCTTTGATTGTTCCTTAAAACTATTAGTTTTGATGTTTTGCATCTAGACATAGGTAAGGAAACAAAATTTATTACAGTCATTGCCATACAGGTAGTGTGTGACTCCCCTGCACTGGAAGAAGATATGCATGAAGAGGCTGCATTGACTTAAACCTGCAGTGAATTTGTCCCACAGAATATGTTTAAATTATTTCTGCTGAAAATTTTTTTAATGAACTATTCATAAAATATTATGAACAACTTTCATAATTGCCTAGAATTTCTGTTGAAAAAATGTACATCAGTAGAGTCAAAGCACTGCATGGACTTTCCCAGTCTGTTAATATCTGTAAGAATTATTGCCTAGAGTGATACTAAAAAGAAAGAGAAGCTAGATAGAGGATTTAAAAACCTGTCTAAAGGGTGAGGAAGAATTTATATTATTATTCTGTATTTTTCTTTGTCTTTTTCATTTCTGTATATGTTTTTCTGCCTGTGTTTTTTTTTTTTTTTGCAATAAGTGCTGCAGGAATAAAAATGAGATGATGCACATGAGGGTTCAGTCCAATAAAATTGTGAAGAGATCATAATTTGTTCTACTCATTTCTGTTTCCTACTAAAAGAAACAAGGTATTACTGTCAAAATAAATGTTATTTCATTTAATAGACTAAAAGGTCAAACACATCTCTGCATTTCTGCAGCTCACAGTACTGGCTGTTAGCACAAAATATTAAGATAAGAGTAATCAGAATAATTACCAAAATCTTCATAGTTTTCCCTGAGGCACTGGTATCTAATAAGATTTAGGCTGCTAGAGTTCCACCCACTCTACCTACCTACCTACTCTGCAGCAATAACAGATAAATGAAAGCCGGATCAAGACTGCATTGAAATCATTACTTTAGGTAAATGTTTAAATCTTTTCAGGGTAAAGTATAGTCTGTGGAAGACTGTACATGTTTACAAGTGCAATAAGACATAAATCATAAGTACTGATCTTCTTCTGAAACTCCATTGACCAATAAGGAGAATTCCATTAGGATATTTGGAGAAGTAAGTGATCATTCCATTCTGATCTTAATATCTCTCTCTCTTTCTCTTTCTCCCTTCCCCCTTCCCCTCCTTCCCATTTGTATTCTTTGGTGCCTCTTAGACATTAAGGCAAAACAAAAGGCAGTAACATACAGCTTACCATATAATTGATGGTCAACAAGCTAGATGTTCTTTCCATCAGAAAATAAAATTTCCAACATTTTTCTATATTTTTTTTAATGACCAAACCGTTCCATCTGAACATTAATATTCACACTTACATGTGAAGATAAATGTATTTTTCACGACTACACTTAGGGATCCTTAAAAGTTACCCTGTTGTAATGTCAACCTAAAACTTAAGAGCATCAAATTAAACATTGCAGTTGGTTAGGCTTAGTTCCAGTTGTCATCAGATTATGAAAACAAATCCAAAATTTCTCAAACCAATGAAGTAGAGATTGTATTCTCTTTCTTGATTTTGATGTTGAGAAAAAGGTATGATTTCAGTTATTCTCATACCCAACATCACACATGAATACCTGGTTCATACATCCAGGAAAGGTATCATGGAATTCTATTTGAAGGTAATGTTAGAAACAAACTTAAAAACATAGTTACAGGGGTCTTTCAGTGCTATCTGAAAGTTTAAGGTTTTTTTCTGTTTGCATATGATTCCTGAGAAAAATCAAATTACTAATATCATCATAATGATACATACCTGAATATACGTTGAAGGAAAAAAAAATACTTATTGTAGGATTAAAATAAAAATAAAATTTTACTTAAATCCATGTTTCCAAAATGTGTTCTCAAATGTATGTTCCCTCATGGGACATGAACAGTAGCACAGAAGATTCCAAGAGGGAGCTCCAATGTTCTTCACAGCTTAATCTTTTACTATAAAAATAAAGGCAAACTGAAAGGATGATGTGCTTGCAAAAGAAGCTTTTGAAATTCAAATGATAAAGTGCTACCTAGAGAGACATTTGCCCGAGAATGCAAAGGGCCAGATGCCACAGTTCTGAGCCATGAAATGTCCAGATTATTTCATGTGATGCAGAAACTGAGATTTTACAGTTTAGCATTATTAACCACTTCACTCATTTTCAAAGCATATAGTAAAACAAAAGGATTCTACAATGTCTTGGAAAGATTATTTCTCACAGTGTTTGTTTTGGTGGGGAGGAGGCATGTAAAAGTAGAGGAGGAACTTGTGAACATGTACAAATAAAGACATATAAGCTTGAAACACAGCAAGATGGTGCTACAGTGAGGGCTTTATTGGCTCCCCTAACTGTAAGCAGAGATAGAAATACTTTTTTTTGGGAAAATGTTAAGATAGGTAGATGGATTTCAACAAGAGTGAGGTATAATATAAGAGGAAATAAAAATTGACTAAATATCTCTCTACCCCAGTAATGATGGAAATATTTGGAAAAAATATGAAAACTTTTTAAATTGTCTAAATTGAAATAAAAGCAACAAAAAACCTACAGGCTTTTCAATTAAAAATATGAACATATTAATGAGCCATCTAAATAAAAGCTGAGCAGTGACTCTAGTGCCAGCTTGGGCTTTCTGTAGAGAGAATTTTGCTGTTTGTGCTATTAAATACAGACACCAACAAATAGCTGTGCTATTCTCTTTCAATGGAAAGTACTATAAAAGCGATAGAGATAACTGAGCTGCCAAACAAACAGCCAAGATGCTTTCATCTACTTACAAGTTAAATATTCAAATACAGGTAAATTTGCATAATTACTTACTTATGAACTTATGTCTTCATCCATTTCTGTCAAATATCCTGGACTTCAAAACTGATCACTTTGCCTGTTGTATGGTATTTCTTTTCATCTACTTAACTGGATTTACTTGTTCCTCCAGTCTCACTATTCCTTATTTTATGCACTGAAAACAAATATTTGGTCTGCAACATAAAGAATATTGATTCAGAGTTTCAAAGAAAATTAAGAACAATTTCAGACAAAGCTAACAGAGCAGACAGAATTGGATGTAGTCTGTTATAGGCAACTAAAACACTAAAACCAGGATGAAGAGGCAGATGAAGAATTCCATAGGTGGCTGGCTAATATTTTCTTGTTCTTGTGAAAAGGTTTAACCTGCCAGATGCCTGATGGCCTCTTAACACAGCAGAGAGTAGACAGTCTAAGTGGTTCCTGAAGTGTTTGGAAGAAAACTTCCTGACACAGCTGCTGAGAGAGCTTACTGGGGGCAGTGCCCAGCTAGATCTACGGTTTATGAATAGGAAAGGGCTGGTGGAAGATATTGTGGTGAAATGCCAACTTAGACACAGTGACCAAGAAATGATATTTTTTATTCTTGATGGAGTAAGGAAGGCAGTCAACAAAATCTTTACCTTGGACTTCCAGAGGGCACACTTTGGCCTGTTCAGGAGAATCCCTTGGGAGACCGTACTTAATAAAAAAAGGAGTCCAGCAAATCCGGACAGAGTTTAAGAAGAAAATCTTAGAGGTTCAGGAATAGACCTTCTTTATGTGTCAAAAGACAAGTGTCAGGGAAGAAGACCAAGCTGGTTGAACAAGGAGGTTTTGTTGGAAGTCAGGGGAAAAAAAAGACAGTTTATGACCTTTGCAAAATAGGGCAGCAACAGTACAAATATGTTGGTAGGTTACATAGAGAGAAACACAGAAAAGCAAAAGCACAGCTAGAATTCTATCTTGGCACTATGATAAAAGATGATAAAATGTGTTTTTATAAGTACATTAACAACAAAAAGAAGGGCAAAAAAAATCTTCATTCTTTATTGGACTCAGGGGGAAGCATTGTAACCAAGGATGTTGAAAAGACTTAGGCACTTAATGCCTTCTTTGCCTAAGTCTTTAACAGAAAGACACGCTATTCTCAGGGCAACCAGATGCCTGAGCTGTTAGACAGGGAGAGACAGCAGAATAGATCCACTGCAATCCAGGTGAAAGTGGTTAATGACCTGCTGGGTCATTTAGACACTCACAAGCCTATGGGGCCAAATGGGAATCACTTGAGGCTACTGAGGGACCTGGTGCAAGAGTTGCCAAGCTGTACTTCATTACTTATCACACAGCACCTACAAGACAACCCAGTGAATCAGGTCAAGCCATCATGGATTTAGGAAAGCCAGATCTTAATTCACCAACCTGATATCCCTCTATGACCAGGTGACCCACATATTTCCAGATGTCACCAAGTTGGTTGGGATTGTTGATCTGCTGGGGGGTAGGAGGGCACTGCAGAAGGACCTGGACAGACTGCATTGATGGACCAAGACCAGTTGTATGAAGTTCAGTAATACAAAATATTTTGTCCTGTGCTTCAGCCACAAAAAAACCTGCAGAGCTACAGGCTGGGCAAAGAGTGGCTGGAAAGGGGCCTAGCAGGGATTGCTGGTCAACAGCCACCTCAACCACATGAGCCACCACATACCCAGGTGCACAAGAAGGACAGTGGCATCCTCGCTTGTATCAATGACAATGTGGCCTGCAGGAATAGGTAAATTATTGTCACTCTGTACTTGACTCTGATGAGGTCACACCACAAGTCCTGTGTACAGCTCTGGGCCCCTCACTACAAGAAAGGCATTGAGTGGCTTAAGCATGTCCCCAGTAGGGCAACAAGGCCGGTGAAGGCTCTAAAGAGTAAGTCATATGTGGAGCAGCTGAAGGAGCTGGGGGTGTTTAGCCCGGAGAAAAGGAGGCTCAAGAGAAACCTTATCACTCTCTACAAGTACTAGAAAGGAGGTTCTAGCCAGGTGGGGGTCAGTCTCTCTCAGTAGTGACAAGACAAGAGGAAATGGCCTCAAGCTGCACCAGAAGAGGTTCAGATTGAATACCAGGAAGAATTTCTTCACAGAAAGGGTGGTCAAGCATTGGAAAAAGCTGTCCAGAGAAATGGTGGAGTGACCATCATTGAAAGTTTTCAAAAAAATTGGATGTGGCACTTAAATGAAACCATCTTGTTGTGGTTTAGTTGACAAACTGGTGTTGGTTCAAAGGCTGGACTTGATGATATTGGGGTGTTATACCCCAATAATGTTAATAATTTTATGATTCTTTGACTCAGAGGAACTTTATCAAACCATGAAGACAGGAAAGAGCCATTTCTAAATAGACTCTGTACAGAAAACACTTATTTGCATCTGATACTGAAAAGTCTGTAACATATTGAAATACATGTAAGTAGAATTTGTTTTTCCTAAATTTCTCTGTCACGTAGTTCTCTACATGAAAACAGTCACTATGCTCCAATTATAATCTCTGGAGAGTTAATCAATAGAGTTTGTGCAGGCTTTGATGCAATTTATTTGATTAAATTGCAGGGATCTATAATAAAATGACCTGAATTACTTGTATTTTCCTTTGATTTTAGTTACTAGATTTCCAGAAACTGTAAAAGAACAGGCACTGAGGCTCATTGCATTTGTCTATAGTTATATAAAATGAAACTCTCCTGAGGATGGATGGATGGATGGATAGCTAGCTAGCTAGGTAGCTAGACAGATAGATAGACACACACACACACACATAAAAATTATGCATGACTATACAAAAGAAAGTTCAAGAACAGTGTGAGTTGGCATAGCCATCTTAGTCCAGCTTACTCTGAGAAATAGGTAAAAGAGAAAAAGTCATCATGGTACACATTTCAGTACAGTGTATTAAGCAGAATACATTCCTAGATTACTGATTAGCTTGTAGTATGGTATAGAATGTATTTATTACTTTCGTTAATCAATATGTGAAAGTTAAGATGAAAATATCTATCTCCAAACTGCATGTCTTTATGTCAATTCTCATTTTAACATGCGTAGCCTGCTGGTGATTTTTCTTAATGCCTTTTTAAGGTATGGAAGCAATAGCTTCATGAATTCAGGGGTCTATTTTTTCTACCATTTTGACATGGTGTTTAGTTGCTAAAATGATGGTACAAAACTGTGTTGAATATTCTTAGTTAAATCTCAGATTCTTTCTTGTACTGTACGAGGTCAATGCAGTTGAGGGTTTTTTTAATAAAAGTGAAATAATTAATGGAAGAACTAATAATGGGTTGACCTTTTTCACATGTTCAGAAAGTAATTGGGCAGATAGAAAAGCTCATGACTTTTTAAAAAGTTGATTTCATTATTTTTATTATATTTAGAAAATAGCAGATGTTGTGGTCTTTTAATTTACCTTCTGGGTAATCAGGCTTTAGTATTACTGGCCTCAAGCTTTGCTCTTAATAATATGATTAGGCTTCTAAAAGTGTAAATTGATCTTTCTGCACACTGAAATTATCTCAGAACATAAGACTTGAGGAGATGCACTAGCTTCAAGATGAAGAAAAATGTGAGGTTGGCAATAGAGCTATGGAGTTAGGATCTATGGGATTTCAACGGCTTAACCTGACTGCTTTAACCTACTGATATGAGAATTGACACAGGCTCTGAAGTCTCAGAGTTTTACAGAAACAGAAATTGTGCTGTGCTAAACATTTCAGTGAGGAGAATTTGGTGATGTTTTCCTAGAACTGGTGTTCACAAATCTTGGACTTCTTAATAATCCTATGAAGAAAATTCAGAATAACATGAAAAAGATGATTGTTCAGAATATGGCAAATTTGGAAAGGGGTGGGGGGAGAAGGCTATTTTAGCACAAGAGGGTGGGAGGCCCACTGTTTAAGGTAGATGGTTTCATTTTAATACTGAATTTACTTCTTTCAAATTATTTGACATTACACAGTATTTTCATTTATAAGAGTGATACTGGAGTATACTGAAATCACACTAAAAGTAAAAATTACACTTGGTAGATCATACCAGATCTAATATAAATGTGATGCTTAGTAGAGATCTCTATAATATGCTCTCTGTCATGATGCTGGATGTACCCTGTCTCAACAAAGAAATGCATGGCTTGAAGCAAGCTCAAGCCTATTGCTCTCTTCCAATTCTTCTTGTTGATTGTTTTTTATCGAAACAATTTAGAATAAAAAATCTACACAACCAGGTGTTCCCATCAACTAATGTAGCTATCCATATATAGTAAAGGACACCCTGTAGTTCCCTTTGTGTTAGTCTGTCCTTCTTTGCATCAGGAGTAGTCACTTCACTCATTCTTCCCTAAGTTTCATAAGCATGCTGCCCTTGCCATCATCTCTGAATTTGCTCTCGTTACAGCTGATTGGTCACAAATAGCCATAGAACCCAATAGGGAACAGATGAAATCAATGAATCACTGCTCTTCCTTTTTTTAAGGATAGTGGCACCAGTCTGCACTCTGTATTATATACTATTTTTTAAAAGTACTAACTTATATTAGTGCTTTGAATACTATAAAATATATTTAAATGAAAGCCATGAGACTTGCAAAAGAGGAGGTGCTTTAGCAGCTAAGTGATTCTTCTTCAGACATTCTGTTTGAGTACAATACCTACAGACTGCCTGAAGCATGCTTATGCACTTTAATCACTTACTGAATGTCAGTCTTACTGGCTTTTCTGAGAATGTCACAAATTAGCAGGTTTCTAAGTCAGCCAGACACGTGAAATGCAACATCTGAATCTGCAAGTCTTCTACCAATTCTGGAAATGTTAGTGAGCTCTGACATTAGCCTTTTTTGGAATAAGAGCTTCAAGAATGTAATGTTTGAAATATAGTAAACTCAGATTTTTTAAGTAAGGAATATAACTAAAAAAGGGTCTTACAACACTCTTCATTTTCCCCTCTGTTTTCTTGGGGTAGTCCTATTGTATTCCAGCAAACTTCAGTGATTAGTAGTGCCTAGGAGCACCAGTTTGGTTCCTGCCTTTAGAGGTTTCTTATCTCTCTGTGAAGTAAAATGGTGAGTTATATTCATTGGATGGAGAATCTTAATAAAGATAATTTGAATGGTAAAAATATAAATTAGAAACTAATTTAATTTCCATGTATGCAATTATGAGTACTTACCACACTTTTTAAGCTTCTTTAGTATATATCATACAAAATTTAGTTTTTAAAACAGAACATATGTAACACTCATCTAAAATTTATTTCTGTGAAAGAGGGAGTTATTACTAATCCAGCAGAGATCAAAACAGGCTTATCGATTGACTTTTCAACATATGCGCCTACCAGTTTTCACTCCCAGCTCCTCCAAGAAACATGATAGTTTGATATATGTATTTAGGAATCATGTAATGATACTGCTCTGACTAAAAGCTTAATTTCAAAATTATCATCTTGAGAAACTTGTAAATAATTGCCATCATTCATTTAGCAGATGAGGAAATACTACTAGAACAATACTTTTGTATAAAAATTAATGCTTATTGAAATAAATTACTAAGAAATATATAGGACAGGAAAATAATAAGTTGCAGATTTACTCATTTTTCCTCTCTCCTTATTTAAAGCACTGTCACTTGTCAGAAAGATTCATCAAAAAGAATTAAGGATTTTGTTCACTCATTCATCCCCCCAAAAAAGGAAATACTTTTTTTCCTAACCAGTCCTAGAACATTCACTGTCAACAGCTTTTTCCTATGCATTGCACAGAAGATTTGCAAGCTTAAAATGGGATTCCCTACTCAAACAGGAACTCAACCAAGTTGGATGGTACTGAAATGTCAAGTGGCACAAATGGCTGGCTCACAGAGATAAGCATTAGTATGTGGCCAACTGCACCTGTTTATTCATTTTGGATTCCCAGTGGGCTAATTGTGTACTATTGCTAAGGAATCAAGAAACTTATTGCATTTTTTTTTTCTTCTGATGCTGCGCAGGATTTTACTGCAGACTGAGTACTGTATTTTCAATGTAGAGTACCCCTCCCAGGGTATTTTCCAGTGTTTCTTTTATTAGCATAAATAATTAAAAACTTGCAGTACATGAAAAAAATTATTCATCATCTCACTGTTTAGGGAACCTATAGGAAATGTGAGTCTTTCCTTCAATGTATGCACGCATTTTTCTTCTCCCAAAGCCCCACAGTGTCTTTGTGACTAAAGCTAAGCAGTCTTCAGGCACTTTATTTTCAGAATTCATTTTAGTCATATTTTAGCTTTAGGAAGAATTTTACCCTCCTTATTAGATTAGCCTTGTGGAGTAAAGGTATTTCAAAATTTGTTCATCAGTGAAGGAAGACTGTGAAGTTTGGTTTAAAAACTTTATTTTACCAAGTTAGAAATTACCCAGTGTACATAATCATTTGAAAGCATTACAGTTGTAGTGGGATTCCTGAAATGTGGTGTACGGAAATTATGTCTGTTTCAGACATTTAAGCTACTCTTGCCTTTCTGGCAATTTGGCCACTACTCATGGGGCTGGGATGGGATTGGGAACTGCAGATGTAAACATGCCAGCTGCAGACCCGGAGGTCTGTATTTCCACAGTACATATTCTTCACAGAAAATGAGACAACACCTGAGGAAACAACAACAGTCAAAGTGGAAAAGGTCTTGTGCTTTTCATGTGCTTGATGGATAAAAATGGAGAGCAAGAAGATGGTATATTTGTATCAAATAGCATGATTCTGTTCTGGATAAATGACTGCCAGAAAAAATATCACGTCCACCTAATATAGTGAGAGTTGAATTAACTTACCAGCTATCACTACTCTCTTATCATTCATTTTGTGGTATTTACAATGATAATGTTGTCAATGCACAAGGAAAAAATAAAATCAAATCCAACCATATGGTTTGGAAATAAAATCCCTATTAGGTTTGCATCCTCTAACTCTGCAGTTCTGACAGAAATACTAGAGTTGAGGTTTTTTTATAGTCATTAAAATGAGCAGATTTTCTTCATGATACACTTAATAGAGAGTTCTGTAGACTAAGGAGCCATTAACACACATTAATTCTGAAAGAAATTAACCATTTAATTTGTCACTTCCCTTAATAAGAAATTTGTGTGGGGACCCTTGAATAACGATCCTGCATTATTTCTCACAATCAGTATAAAAATGACAATGTCAGAATGTGAAAAACAGATACTACATCAACATTTTGCTGCCAAAACATACATGGTTCAAAGCCTTATACCAAACTATTTCCTAATATGGCAATCAGCCCACACACCTGGGATCTTCATTCCTGGAAACTCCTCAACCAACCACCAGTATAATCAAGAAACATGCACTCGTAGAATAATTTAGCATGGAAAAGACCTTTAAAATTATTGAGTCCAACCACAAATCTAACATGGACAAGTCCACCAATAAGTCATGTCCCCAAGTGCCATATCTCTAAGACGTTTCAAAATCTCCAACAATGGTGGAGATAGACCACTTTCCTTGGCAACATGTTCCAATGCTTGATAACACTTTCAGTAATATTTTTTCCTAATATCCAATTTAATCCTCTCCTAGATAAACTTGAGGACATTTCTTCTCATCCTAGATGCTTCATGCCTATCCAATATTGATATTCATAAACCACAGAGTGTTATAAGGTAAATATCCCCTTAAATCTTTTATTACAATTACAATGGTCTTGATTCCTTTAGGTGTTAAAGAAAAAGAAATCAGAGAAAATTTAAAAAATAACAATAATAATTTTTAAAAAATGCAATGAACTTTCACTGATGAAAGTAATAATCAATGTGGTACCCAAGAGAATAAGCTGACTGACTGGGGAGAAAGTATTTACAAGAACATTGTCTCAGTTTAGGGACAAATTTATGAGAAAACATTCTGGAATTAATGTTGTCTCCTTTATAAGGCTTCCAAGAATCCCTTTCCACCAGAAGTGGATACTAGTGAAAGTGAAAAAAACCCTGACAGTTTTTTGACAAACAGAATGCCCACAAGCCATGGGAAAAAGGTAAATAAGTGTTAGATATTAAATTGCCAGACCTTACCTCCTCACACACACTGGAACAAAAACCCAAAATGCCAGGTAAAAAAAAATATTTCTGGCTCACACCACATAGAAGAAGATGGTGCAGGCTTTTCTCTCAGGGAGAAAAAACAAACAGGAGATTCATGCAGCAGCTCAGGCAAAGAGATGAAAACCTGTGGACTCCCAGCAATGGTTCACTCTCCAGAGCAGATGAAGCAGATGGGCCAGAGCCTCTGGCATACCTTCTCTCCCTGGCTCAGCCTTCCTGAGGCATGGGGCTGAGACAAAGCGGCCCCTCTCCCACCAATCCTGACCAACCCCTCTCCCATAGGTCCTGTTTTCCTTGATCTTGGACTAAACTAAAGCTGTCCAGCTAACCTCAAAACGTAGCCAAAGGATTGCTGCTGCATCTTCTCCAAAGCCAGGGAAGGGGAAAACTTCTTGCCTGGATTACCAAAGCCAGGGAAGGGGAAAACTTCTTGCCTGGACTAACAACAACCAAGCTAGCCAAGCCAAAAGCCCAAACCATACTGCACCCTCAGACACCTGGGGAGTGAGGCCTTGAAAAAGCCCAAGGCTCCCCCTTCCCCTGGACACACCTTAAAGATACTGCAACCCTTTTGGGCATACAGCAGAGGATCAGGGACTAGACTATCACCATAAATTATCCCAAGACAAACATGTAAGACAAGGGTGAATGAGGAAATGGTTTTAAACTGATAGAGAGTAGGTTTAGAGCAGATATTAGGAAGAAAAGCTTCACTTCTGTGGGTGGTGAGGCACTCAAACATTGCCCAGGGATGCTGTGGATGCCCTGTCCCTGGTAATGTTCAAGGCCAGGTTGGCTGGGCCTAGTGGAAGTTGTCCCTGCCCATGGCAGGGCAGCTGGCTCTTGATGATCTGTAAGGTCCCTTCCAACACAGGCCCTTCTATGATTCTATGATTACAAGAAGACTTTTTATCTTCCAGCTGTGGGACTACAGTTGTTAGCAGGCATCTCTTCAAAGGTACTTTTTCCAAGGGCAACCACCTCATAGTATAAAACTTTTGTTCACTCTGATGTGGTCATTAATTCAGAGATTCAAGTCATTTAACACTAAGTAAAAGAGACTAGGTCATAAAATCTGAAGCAACAAAAATCATAAAAATTTAGCGAGAACAAATTTTTAGCACATTATAGTGAAATAAAGACTAAAGAAGAAAAACTTAGAGGCAGACCAGAACAAAAAGAGATATAAAGCAATCTGATATTTGCAATAGCTCTATTTCAAGCATGATGTTCTCTTTAGGACAGAGATGCTGTTCAACAATGTTGGAAAAGAGGAAGCACATAAATGTTGGATGCACTAAAATCGAAAGTATGTTAGAAGTTGCATTTCATCTTTATTGCATGGGCAGTGATGTAGAAGACATGATTCACTGAGTAAAAATAAGTGGCAGAGATGAAGATGTCCTTGAAAATGCCCTTAGTATTCTAACTGACCTTTTCTCTCTAGGAAATAATATGGTTTATGAAACATTTGTCTTCAGCCAGGGAAGACAAAAGGAAATGAAAAGCTGACCAGCTTTCCTGCCAGATCATACCAACTGGCATGCATATTGAGTGTATTGAGCTGGATCTTTCAATCAAAATGTAAATCGTGTGTCATTACTTATTATCTAGGCTCTGAGCAAGCTTTCTGCAAGCCAAAACTCATGGCTGACAGATTTTTGAACACTAAATGAGTTGTGATACCGGCAGAGATACAGACTCAACACAGGAAAACTGATGTGCAATTTATTAGCATACCAAAAGGAAATGAGACCATATTCCAAGGAAGCCAAGCCTCATAAAATTGTGTGGATATTGAGATATTTACAGAGGCTGAAGCAGGTAACCTACATTGGAAGAGACATTCCTCTTATAAAGCTTTGATAGTAGTAAACACAAAAAAAAACCCAAACAAACAATCTAACAAACCTTTATGGAGTTCATCCTATCTGTGATCAAAATCAAAATAATTTATGAGTATAGATGAAATGCCATCATGAATTTGAAAAAATTCAAGTCATTTGATCAAGGAGTATGATAGCAAATTATACAGATTCAAAGGAAACAAAATACATTATGAAAATCTTTGGGAAATACAAAAGATATAAAAGTAGAAAGTAAGAGATAGAACCAATGAGAAATAGATAGAGTCAATAAATACATTAGTTGAGATATGGTTTTTCAACAAAAGACTCCACAGAAATTAAAAGAAAAAAAGAAAATGTAAAATCCAGAACATGATATATGAAAGCAGATTTAAAATTTCAGGAAGATGGAGGTTGAAAACACACAGGATGCACAGGAGAAAATGGAATTGTTTTCATAAAAACAGGAAACATAAAGGTCTGACAGACTAGAATGTAAGAAAGGATGTATTGTCAAAAATAGTTCAGAAAATGAAACACATAACATACTGCTGGTAAAAATCTGAATATGCTTTAATAGTAAAGACAAGGAAATACGTACAGCCTAACCTGCTATTTTGAATATTTCAACGATTTCACAAAAAAAGACAACATGATTTATAAGGAAGAGAGAAATTAGCAAAGAAGTTGACAGAATTCTGAAAAGTTCAAAGGAACAAATTAGTTTGCTAGAATTATTAAAATCCTTTCAGTAAACAGAGGAAGCTGGCCAGCTGGGACATGACATGGTTCCTTTGTCTATGGAAAGTACCTCAGTGCAGAGTAGCAAAGATGTCCACAGAACATTTTTTAGAAATAAAATTCACAGGTTTATGACACAGATATAATAACATAATAATATGTTCTGATAAGTCAAGCATTCACATCAGAAATAAAACATGTTGCATCTCATTTATGTCATCTCATTTTCCATGGTAGAGCCCAACAGACCCTGGGATCCCTCTTGGCCTCCTCGTGTCCCAGACTCCAGGGCCACATCTCCAGCACTGTGAGCCTCATTCCCTGCACTGCTGTGAAACAGAAGTCTCCTTGAGCCGGGTCTCAAAAGCTCTTGGAGATCTATTTCATATACAAGATGGCTCAGCTACCTTAGAAGGCATAAAATCAGCAGGATGGCTTCTGTGGCAGTGTTGGAAACACAAAGGTTTTAGTAAAAGGCAAAATAACAAACTCCAGGTGCAAGAGGCCCTCCTGCCCCTGGTAAAACACCTCACAAAAGCGATTAGTTTCTTTGTTCTCTTCTTTTTTTACTAAATTGCCCAGGCAGGACTTTTTGGATACTGTCCAATTAGCTATCCTTCAGTTTGAGGTGAAGTCCCCCGGGTCCTATGAGATGCCTTTTTCACCAAATAGAAGAGAGAAACTTCTGGGCTTATTTCCTTTTTAAGGGGACAAAGGATAATTTCATCACTCCATCAACAGGGGGCACATTCCAACAGTGCTGCAGAGCCTGGGCTCCCCTGGCCGTGGGCACGGCTGCACTGGGGCTACCCACAGCTCCACATTCCAGCCCAGCCCTGGCTGGCCCCGGCCCGGGGAGGTGCCCGAGGATGGGGCTGAGGAGCCCGGCTGGCCCTGGCCCGGGGAGAAGCCCGAGGATGGGGCTGAGGTGCCCGGCTGGCCCCGGCCCGGGGAGAAGCCCGAGGATGGGGCTGAGGTGCCTGGCTGGCTCCAGCCCTGGGGAAATGCCCCGAGGATGGGGCTGAGGAGCCCGGCTGGCCGTGGTTGCGGTAGTGGGAGAGGCCAGGCAGTGAGGCCCAGTCCTGCTGCCCTAGAGGGCCCCTTCTAGTCCTGTTCCCTGGCCCCAGGGAGCTGCCAGCTGGCCAGGACAGTCAGTTGTGCAGTACAAATTCAGTGTGCTAGTCTCTCATTACCCTTGCCAAGTTTTCCTGTTATGACCCTACATCTACATCACTGAGCCAACAAAGCTAACAGCGTTGGCTTAAAAAGAGACACTCATGTGGTGCATGCTCCTTGGTTTGCTTACTTAATCTATTTCCACGCTACTGTGAATACAAATTTTTTTTCCTGCAAATCTATCGCTTGAACAATGACTTAATTTTTACTAAACTTTCCCAAAATAAGATAATGTGATTATTCCCATTTCACAACCTAGACATGCAGAAAAATCACAGTGAAAAGCACACTCTCATCTTGTGTCTCTGAATTCCTTTCCTAGCCTAATACCACTGAGTACACATTTTAAATCTCCTACTGATTCCAGTTAGAGCCCAGAAAACTAGAAAGTTTTGATTGTTATGTCTTGGTATCTCAAATTCAATAGTTAAAAATGTTACCACTATTGTGTTATAAAACTTAGCAAAGAGAAAAACTGAATGCAATAAATCATAAGAAAGCAGCAGATCAAATTCAAGTCCTCAGATAATGATTCCCTTAAATCAATAAGGAGAATGTCAGTAGACAGGACATTTAGAAGAAGTATATTAATGAAACTGAAAAATGTGACATGGCACAAGTAGTATGTGAGCTCTAGCATCTTTCTTCTGTTAAAATAGTGCATCTTTAACAAGGTAAACAGTGCTTTTTGTTTATAGCTAATCATATAGAGTGATTTTTAAACGCTTTGTGACAGGGTCTCCTATTTCCTGGGAACAATGCAAAGTTTCTCAGCTTTAACTACAATCTTAAATATATCTCTAACCAGTAGAATAATGGTTTTCCTCACTTTTTCCAACGTCCCTGCAGAAGGACTCCAAACATCTGATTCAGGTCAACCAAGGCGACACTGTCACCCAGCCTGGCATCTCTACAGAAGTGTCAGGTATGTTTCAGTCACTCATATTCTGTAGAGGGACTTCTGTGAAAAGACAAACAGCCAATTTTGTGGTCTTAAGAGAGGAAGTGATTGTAGCTGGGTATTCTACAAGACCAGCTTGCTTTGAAGTGGTGAGCAAGGAGCACTTAGTCATAGCTGCTTTGAGACAAAGTATTTTCATTCATATCAAAAAAAGATGACCAATAGCATTTTTCTGTCATATCGTAAACCAAAAGTAGCTGTGTTGAAATACCTGAACAGAATCCTCAGTGAAACAGACAGAACTTCCTCTCAAAACACAGACAAACCAAAATCAAAGTCTTAAAAAAGGTAGAATTAATGGAATATGAGTATAGGGAAATGCCCAAATTGGGAACATGCTGATTTTTCTCTAATCTTCCTAAAATGCTCTGTGATTCAACACGGAAGATTTTAGGGGTTGATGTGGGGTTGATTTTATTTAACAATTAAGTTAGTACATTTTCAAAATACTTGTTTTATTTGCATAAATAATCAAAATGTATTTTGCTTTAGAAAAGCATTTGGCTAGACTTAAATCATAGAAATTGGGCACTTTATTCAGAGAAGAAGTTTGGAAAGCCTCGTTTGTGGTTTGTCTGTAGTTTCAGAGAACATCTGCAGAAAACATATCTTCTGTGGTGTTATGCTGTTCATCAGAATTGTCCTTAGAAACTACATTTGTTAAGTTTTATAAACTCAGTTGGTGTGATTTTTGGTTTGAAATAAATGTTCAAGCATCTAACAAGGGTGAATGTGTCTGTGATGTGAGGGATAGGAACAAAACTACCTCCTAAATACCTATCTATTGCTTAGGGCATGGAATTGTAATACACAGTCTCCTCAGGTTTCTTCCAGCCGGAATTATTCTATGATCCTATGATGTGCAATAAGAAGTTGGGGCAGAGATTTATGGTGACAGTGGAAAGCTGAAGATTCTGGAGATAAAGGCAAGATATGGCTCAATCATGAAAATGTCTCATTTGAGCTCTGAATCTCTTAATTTATTAGCAGAGTGAGAAGTATGGTGAACATGCACACACTCTTATGTTCTAGTTTATGCTTGTCTGTAATTTCAGGATGCAGCATACCTTAATAATAGCACTTAAAACCAACAAGTGTCTGGATGGTTGCTTAGTATCTTTTTTAGAGTGAGCTGCAATTTTTTGTTCTTTCCTGTTAAAAGAGGCAGATTCTGAACACTGAAATGTAGTCTCCAGGCAACCATCCAGCTCTTGAATGGCTGGCTAGACACCACTTGAATTATCTCTCTGTGTGTAGCAGTTAACAAACAACTGTCTGATGTAAGTCATGGATTGAAATTACAGCAGTGAAAGAGGCATAGATTTTCTGGTTGAAACTAAATGGTTCCATCTTGACCTGTGTTAACATTATCCAGGATAACATGTGCTGATAAAAAACATGGTGGAAGGAGTCTTACACGGTATTCTGTTTACAAATTCATATAAGTTTTAATGCAAAACTTATTAAGTTCTAAATATGGAAACTGTTTAGAACTGCACATGCACATGTGAGGGTATATCATCTGCATAGGATATAAATATACATGTATGTGTATACATTTATGCATAGCTACAGATATAATTCTATGGGTAAATAAATCAAAACAGTAGAATATAACTTATGGCAGCAAGAATCCAATGTATAACTCTGGCATTTATTTTTCACATGCTACATCATAAGGTCTGTGAAACTAGTCCAGCAGATAATCAATTCATATTACCATTTAAAAATTACCTATTATAGACCTTTCAAAGCATGACATATTTAATACCCCTAATCCCTACTTATTCATCTCGGGGTTTGTGTTTTCATGTACAAATTATTACTGAATCTCAAGTAGAGAAATACTAATGGAGTAGTCCTAGGTTCAAGGCAAAATCTGTTAATGTACCCATATCTAAATTTAATTTTGTATATGTCAAAGCTTTTTTTTTCAGAGAGTCTCTTTGCTACCTTTTTTCTGGTTTTAGGTATTTACTTCCATTTATTTTATTTTTTGTGTCCACAATATAATTGGAGCCTTTTTAAAATCTGAAATTAGGACAAGAATAGTTAAAAAGCAACATATTCATAAGTATTCATTACAAGTACATGTCACAAGTAAGCAGTCATACATAAGTACATATGGTACTTATATACTGTTGAAATAATGATGTCACACAAAAAACTTGTGTTTGCTTTCATAATAAGTGTTTGATTTTCTCATTCACTTTGCCAATTTGTTTCAAAGGAACTAATCTAAAGGAAAATGTATTTTCTCTAAGTATTTTTGTTTATATCTAGTACCTTAAGACTAAGATATCTAAGAATCCTTTTGACTGTTTTCTATAATAAATGATAAACTTTATTATAGAAATAAATCTCTGCAGACCTAGCTGTAAAAAAAATAAAAATAATAATAAAAAAAAGAGCAAAATACTTCTGGGAGAAGTGACTTACTTAATCATCTGTTCTTTCTAAAATAGAATATAGGGACTTTGTAAAATAGAATGTAGCTTTCACATCATAGTTCAGAAAAAATATATGTTAAAGTTACTGAACTACAATTCAGTCTGTTTCTCATGCAAATGCCATTAAAATGTACAGAAAAGGTTACTGAGACCTTAAAAATGGCTGAGGATTCAAGACAAGCTCCAAGAGATATCAACAAGATCACAATAGTTCTTCTGTTCAGCATAGCAAGAAACAGAAATTATCTTACTCAAGTATCAAGGACTCACAGAGAAACCTCCTAAGTCATGGAGAAAAGGCGTAAAGCTGTCTTTGGAGTTCTGGTTCACTTTCTCCAGGTACCTATTATGAAGGAAAAATTCTCCATATAGATCACAGTATGTTGATCCTGTGAACACTTCTGCTTGCTAAAAGATGCTCCAAGCCCTATACCTATTTTATCTTCTGATCTCTTGGGTTTGATGTCATGTGAAAGTAGTCTCCTTCCAAAATTATGACTACACATGTTCCCCTACATTGGAGTAACTTAGTGTTAGACTGTAGTTTGTGCTGTCAAAACTTGTGTGTGTGAGCAGATGCCAGACTTCCAGAGAGTTGATGCACAAAGGGAAAGTGCTAGAGCTCCAACTGTCAACACCTCTATTTGTGAGCAGATGCCAGGTCTCGGCAGAGTTACAACACAATGGAAAAATGCTTCAACTGTCAACACCCTATATGGGAACAGATGCTGGGTTTTGGCAGAGTTAAATTTAAGAGAGAAATACAGCATTAGCACCAAGCTTGCAAGGGAAGTCTGGGCTGTGCCAGAATTTCTATCAAAGAATGAAATCGCCTAGGATCTCTCCACTGACCACTGCCTCAGCTCATACATTGAGAATAGATGTCAGAAGTGTTTATATATTTGTTACCCACCTCCAAAATTTTATCTTAATGGAAGTTGGGAAAGCAACCAAATCAAATCAAAACAGACAGATCCAAATAGTTGTCTGTTTTCCTACTGTTGTATTTAATCTGTGATAGCAAGGTGTTGTTAAATAATCAACATCTATCATTGTAGTTTATAATGGTGAGAAGGATATGTTTCATTAGAAAGGCTAAAAGAAAAAATTCTACAGTCACGCAGAAGGTTTCACAAATGAGTGATTTAGATGGCTCAAACATCAACAAAAGTATCAGCAAAACTACCTATATTGAAATATGATATTATAAAAGTGTGACAACAGAGTTTGATTACAATGTTCACTGTATTACTTCACAGATAATGTAAAAATGACAAAAAAACAAGTGAGAATCAAATTTATCAGGACAAAATCAAAGTTATCAATAGAGAATATTAGCACAATATAAGGGTCTATGTGATGTCAGTCACTGACCAAAGATCCACAGTTCATAAGAGGAGTTTCCATCAATGAGCAACCTTGAGAGGCGTCCCAGCTCAGGAGACATCTCCCAGCTCAGATGCAGCCAGCTCCTGAGCAGGAAGAGCTCAAACAAAGCTTGCTTAGGCTGTCGTATTTATGGAATAAAGTGATTAGCTTGTAGTTAAATTACATGCAATGAGAGAGGTATGCATGAGACTCCTTAGTTTTGTTCCTTGATAAATGAGCCTTGGAAAACCATTCATATGTCAGTCACGTGGCTGGTGCTCCAAGCTCACTGTGTGACTGTTTCTTCATGGGTTTTCAGAGAACAGATTGGAGTTAGATATGTGCTTCACCCAATACTGGCTTAGGCTCTATCTCTTTCGGAGATGGTACAGAATTACTACTAGGTTGATTAATGACTTGACTATATCCATCACAGAGGGACCTGCTTCTGTAAGTACCTTTATATCCTTGTGTGTAGCTGCAACCACATATTTTGGGGATACTAGTGCAGCTAAGCAACAGAAGGATTTTTGTACAGTTTGATTCAGAATGGAATATATAGAAATATAAGAATAGTATTTTTAGGTTCATTCCAAGTGACGATAAAGTGAGGAGAATTTTAATGTGCTGTTAGAGACCTCTGTAACTTAGGTCCACTGAAAATCTATAGAACTGAAGAATCAATAGAATAGTTTGGGTTAGAAGGGACCTTGAAAGGTCATTTAGTCCAACTCCCTGCCATGAGCAGGGACATCTTCAAATAGATCAGCTTGCTTAGAGCACCATCCAAACTGACCTTGAAGATTTGCAGGGGTGAAGCATCTACCACATCTCTGGGCAACTTTTTCTAGTGTTTCATAGCTCTCATTATGAAAAACTTCTTCCTTATGCATAATCTTAATAAAACCTCCTACAGTTAAAAATCATTACCTTTTATCTTGTGACAACAGGTACTGCTAGAAAATCTGTCCCCATATTTCCTATAGGCCCCCTTAAGTAATGAAAGGCTGCAATAATACCTTCCCAGAGCCTTCTTTTCTCCCGGCTGAACAACCCTTGACTATCTCAGCCTTTCCTCACAGGAGAGGCGTTCCATTCTTCTTATCATTTTACGGCTGTCCTCGAGACTCACTCCAGCATGCCTACATCCTTCCTGTCCTGATTTGAGCACAGTACTCCATGTGAGGTCTCACAAGAGTGGAGTAGAGGGGCAGAACCACCTCCTTTGACCAATACAAAAAGCTCTCAAGAAATAATAAAAAAAATATAATATTATTAGTTTTAGAGATATAATTACTTACTACTTACATGTTTAAATGAGTTTTCTAAAAGAAGATTATAATATTTTTTTCTATCTTGGAATGTGCAAAGAAGTACTTGAAGACAGGATGGCATTTAAAACCTGATGTGGATTGTTTCTCTATATGTCAACTCAGTGTTATGTTAGGGTTTGAGTATGGTTACATGTATTGGTTACATGGTTCCATCATTATAATTTATCATATAATCATTATGTAATTACAATAATTCTTCTTTCTTTCTTGTCAATATAGATAAGGAGTTAAAATTAATTTGACTTAGAATGAAGAATAACCCTCCCAGAGATGTATTCCAAGACATTGTTTAGGAGAACCAGATCCTTCCATTTTTACCATACAGTAAGGTGTGATAGAAATAACGCTGTATGGTGTCTATGGTACAGTTGGTTTAATACCTACAAATCACTGACATAATTAGGAGTAGCCAGTGACTTAGGAAATTGAAGAATAAGTAAACTGTTGTTCAGTGTATGTAGGAAGCAGGTGAAACCATGGCATTGTCCAAATGCAAAGTGGATAAACTTGCATTTATTCTGAAGTACACCAGTTATATCAATGTGTCTTATGCCAGTGTCAGGTCAGAGCACAATGAGGAAACTTTAACTGGATGCATACTGTATAAACACTGCTTATTAATTGCTGACCTTAAGCAACAGGAGCTAACATAGACTAATTCTTCAGTTACTCATAACTTTCTGAAAATATCATTTGTCAGTCTGAAGTAGTCTAAATTTATCTCCATTTTCTTTTACTGATGAATAATGAAAAACAGAATGTTACACAATTTTCTGTGTCTTTCTTTTCAGGTTGCAGCTAATTAATATAATCAAGCCATTTAGGATGGGAATGCCAAAGGTAATAGACAGGATAAAGGTATTGTAAAAAGGATAGAAAACTCTTTTAGAGATGTAATAATAGATAAAAATTATTTAAAATTATATACTGATTTATTTCCTATATTCAACCTAGAACTCTCAAAGGTCACCTAGAGAAACCAAAGTTATAGACTTATTAAAAATAGGTTAGGCATGTCTAAAACTTGGTTTCATGCAAGAAAGTTTTTTTTGTAAAATTTCTTATTAATAGAGCACCTTGGACCTTAATTTGCAGAAAGGTTTAGAACATTTAGAATCACTTGCTATTTAGTGGGACATGAGATATGACTGAGTAATATTTGCGTAACTCACAAATGAAAATATGAAGAAATTACTAAATACTTTAATTCAATAATGAGTATATTACTGCCAAAGGCTGACTGTTCTAACTTCTGAAAAAAATCAGATCCTAGCCTGATTAGAGATATTCAACAAATGAAAAATCACTTGCTAAAAATTCTGTTACTTCATCTAGCAATCCTATTACTAAAGCTGGGGAACTTAACAACTCTCTGCCTGCACAGGGCACCAGATGTACTCCAGTTTAATTATATGCTTTTAGCTGTGCTGTTGAGAAGCTGTCTCCTGCTTCAATTATCTTTGCTAGGTGCAGTTCTACTATATATATATTTAAAAAAAAATAGGATAGACCTAAAGTATTCCAGATACTAAACCAGAAAGATAGGAAAATATTCAGACACTTAATACTTTACAGTATACCAATTTTCATTTGCATACAGCAATATGCTTGTCCGAACACCCAGCACAATTTCATCATTAACCATACTATAAATGTTTGAACTTTTATTACCACACTCAGCATTCTGTGAATCAATCTCTGTTGAATCAGCTACATGAAATTTATAAATGTTTAACAGATTACATGTAAAGATTATTAAGGCACAACATAGCTGCCAGGTCAATATCTAATCTAATTAAAAGTTAATCTAAAGTTATGTAAAAATGCAAGGTTAGCATTACAAATTGTCTTGCTTTACAGTATTTCTGTAAAGAGGGGGAAGAGAAAAGAAAAAAAGAATTGTAAAAATCTCACATAACCTTTTCTACAAAATTTCAGCTCAAATGTTTTCCAAGGAGTTTTGCAGATAATTAACAGTCCATGTGAAGGAAAAAAACAATCTGTATTGTATGCAGATGATAGTTCATATTTCACAAGTACTTGTTTTCTGAGGTATCTAATTAATCATAACTGCATTCCTGTTAAGTGAATTGGCATTATTATCAACATATGACAGATAAAGAAAGATGGAAAGATGGATAGATGGAAGCTGTTGGAATGCAAGCCTCTCTGAGTTCCTCAGAGAGGGAGATGAATTAAGAAGGGGTTGAATTAAAACCTTTGGAGAAACTAACATATATTAAGCCACATAGATATGAAGTAGAAGTGTAGGTTTAAATTTTAAGCAAATAGAAGTGTAAGTTATAGTTTTAAGTAAGTTTTAGTTTAAATTTTAGGTTTTAAGTAGAAATGCATTCTAAGTGCCTTAAGAAATTGCATTAACTAACAAAGGCCCTAGTTAAAAGTTCAGCAACTTAGCCCGAGTCATAACAAAAACATAGCAAAACCTTTCCACTAGAACAGATAGAATTATTCACGTAAAAGAGATAAAATTACACTTGTAAATAGATAGAACTATGCATATAAATAGATAAACTTATTCATGTAAATTTTAAGTAAGAAAACAGAACATTTGCGTAAATAGATAATATTATATACATAGGTTTTTTAGGTAAGAACTGACACTACTTTCGTACTACTTTCGCACAACAGAGTCAAGTTCAGATTGGTTTAGAAAGAATGTTTTAGAATCATGTTTTTTGCTAATTGGATGTTGTACAAATGAAAAGTCCTGTAGTGTGGTACAAGGATCATCATCATCATCATCTTCAACATCAGCTTCATCGTCATCATCATCATTATCATCAACCACCCCAGCATCAACACATCAGCAACCATGAGAAGAAGAAGAAGAAAACAGAAAAAGAAAAGAAGAAGAAAAGAAAGAAGAAAGAAGAAAAGAAAGAAAGGCAGTGGTCCCTGCTGCTGCTGCTTGGAACATCAGACACTATTACTTCTGCTGCTGCCTGGTATGTCAGACTGCCTGAGAACAACTGCTGCTGCTGCTGCTGCTGCCGCTCGTGCATGGAACCTGGGACTCTGTAGCAGAAAGCAGCCTTGCAGCTGCTGCTCCAGCTTGGGACTTAATGCCAGAAAGCTTTTGCATAGATGTTAACACCTTGAACTGTTTGCCCTCAAGACAGATGTATTCATGCAATAAACAGCCTTATAACAACCAACAACTGCTCATGTCTCTTTGAAGACCCTAGACCCACTAAAAGTGTGACAGCAAGCAACGTGTCACCAGATGACAGGTGATTTAGCCAACATCTTACAAGAATTTTGCAGCAAACCAGCAACTAAAACCATGTAACTGCTTTGTGCCTTTTGCTTTGTGCTTTTGAATTCCAAACAGCTCTCTGTGGCAAAACAACTTGGTTTCAACACTGTGGTGGAGACTATTTCTGCTGCATTTCTCAGAATCCTAGTCATCTTTTTTTCAGTTCTATCAAATTTGATTCTCTCTTTATACTTATGACACAGGTAAATTTCGATAATAGATATATTTTTTCCACCATGAAAAAAATATCATGATGCAGATGGGAAAGAGATTGACACAACAGGTATCGTTTCAGGTCAGATATTTTCATGATCCTGACTATATACAGAGTAGCCTGCTGTTCACCTTCAGGCTTCTTGCTACAATTAATTTTTCTAGGATATGTTGTTACGTTATATTGATACATAATACTTCTAAAATTATATAAGGCTGAATTAGGTTGATTTTAAATGAATTTATAAAGCTTAATTGGTGTGGAGACTGACACAAAGAGTCCTACTGAAGGCATATCTGTATAACCAGATCAGACAGGATATGAATTCTTTTAAAGCCATAAAAGTTCCCTTGTTAAAGAACAAAATACAATGGACCCTCTCATTTCCGTTTCATCAGTTCTGTGGCTTATAAGAAAATCTCACTGAAGTGAGGAACTCCACTTCAGTTGCATCTTATATCACTTCAGAACCTGAGTAGGCTGTTTGAAAATCTACAGTAAGTCACTTCCAATTTTCTCTTTTTTGGCCACACAGACATGTGCACTTAAACCAGCCCCAACAGTCAATAGGATTTGCATGTGAACCACTGCATTGGGTTTGTCTTAAAATGTCTGCATTTCTGTGATGGTTTTTTGCTGTTTTTTTTCTCCCACTGTCCTTTACCCAATACCAGGGAGAAAACAGTACATGAATTTACTTGCTTATTTCTGATTTTCTATCATGTTTTTTTTTTATCTGCTAAATAATGACCTGTGCAGGTCAATGTTCTGGAAACACACTGCAAGTGTAAGATAAAAAGTTTTCACCAGATTTAACCCTACTAAATTGTGATAACCATTGTGAAAATTCTCCATTTTCTTGCAGTAAATTGAAAAAAAAAATTTCTGGCCCTCTATCAGTGAAAAAAAACCACAAAACCCAAAAAACTGAAAGCATCATAAAATGCCAACTTTTTTATTATCTCATGATAGTTTCAGCTGAAAAATACTTTCAGCTGTTTACCAAAAGCTGTATTTTATACCTTATCTCTCTCTTTATCAAGTCAAGCCTTGTACTATTGCTTGCCCACCAGGACTATAGATAATCAGGTTTTAGGCTCAGCTGTGAACATTCTCCCTACTAAAGTTAGACTAGATTTAAAGGAATCTTTTTTTTTCCTTCCTATCAGTTCTGCCCTGGTGTCAGGCATTGCTCTCTGTAGAAATTATGACTAACATCTATATTCTGGCAAGAGAATGAAGAGTGTTTCAAGAAACTAGAATCTCTTTAATGAAATGAACTGTCTCTTGGTCATGTTTGTCTAATTAATGCTTTTCTCTCATAAGGACAAACATGTTCCTGTATAAATTCCCATATAATACACTAAATGTAAATATAAGGAGGGTGGGGTTTTTTTGTTGTTAGTGATGTGGGTTTTTTTCCCAAAATATTGAATAAATCGTGGAAAACTTGAGCATAAAGATATTTCAAAGATTTTCAAGAAAGAGAGGATAGATACATCCCTGACTGAAATATCAAAGCCTGAATGTAATTTGTAGATCAAGAAGATTGAAATTTACCATTTACCAGGCAGTAATAGAGATGACTCAGAACAAGGCTTCAGATGGCTGGAAGCCTTGTTCTTTTTCCTCAATTCTCACTACTAATGTCTTTCAGAAGAGGAATATTTGATTCACACTTTGGACTGACTCATAAGTTTGAATCTTGCTTCCATTTCACATTCTTAAAGACACTCAAACACTGATTTGATGATCCCTACATAGGCCTGTAATGTGACAATGAATGTAAGAGAAGTTCTCAAAAGCTATAGCTGCATATTAATGTAAACACAATATGAAGAACATAGTAATGAAATGACAAAATGGATTTGTTCTCAGTTATTGAATAAACTGTAGCCAAATTGTGCATTCATGAATGTCTCTATGGGGTTGTGGAAACAGATCAAGTGTAACATGAAAGAAATGTGGGTCAGTATTAGCCATTAAGGCAAGGCTTAGTAACAGGGCCTGAGGGTGCTTGTGTGGAAGGAGGACATGAGCCTCCCTGTGCCAGTCAGAGCAGGTTCTAGGTGACTGTAAAAAGGATGGAGACAGCCCATCATGCCTCAAACCTTCAATCAGCCAGAGGAGCACACTCTGCCTCTGATCAGATGCTTGAGGAAAGGTGGCAGCTGCTAGAGGCAGGAGACAACAGAAAAGAAAAAAGGTGAGAGGAGGTTGGGGAGGAATTTCAAAAAAGGAGCTGTGAGGAGGCAAGAAAAGAGAACTTTTGAATGAATGAGGAATGCTCTGAGAAACTGCAGGCCATGGAGGACACATGTGAGATCAAAGACACCCCAAAAAGACCTATGGCTTGTGAAGGACACATGCTGAGGCAGGAGAACAGTAAGAAGCAAGGAACAGAAATAAACTACTGTACACTGACTACGGGATCACCAAGGGCCTGGAAGGGACTGGGTGTCATGTGTGATGAAAAGATAGGGAATTAAATTGAGCAAGCAGGAGAGAAATGCTGGACTGAAGCAGAGCCTGGGGAATGAGTAGAAAAGTAGTCTAAGTATTGGTTTAATTAATTTCCCTTGTTAATACCTGAATCAGTAATTAAAATTACATGTTAATTCACAGTGAATTAAACTACGTGATGTTCCTCAAGTCAAGGCTGCTTTGCTCATGAAAAGGTCATATGTGTAAATTTTCATTTTCAGTGTACCTAATACACAAATAAATGAATGCACACTTAGCAATTAATGTACACACAACATAGCTATCCTGTCCTCCCCATTAATGCATATCGGTTACTGCTGTGGTCTAACCCCAGCCAGAAACTGAGCCCCACACAGCTGCTCACTCATTCCCCCCAACAATGGGAGGGGAGAGAGAAGCAGAAAAGTCAGAATACTGCTGGATTGAGATGTAGAGAGTTTAAGAGGGAAAGCAAAAGCTTCATGCAGGCAAAGCAAAACAAGGAATTAATTAATGATTCCCTATGGGCAGACAGGTGTTCAGCCATCCCCAGGAAAGTAGGAGTCCGTCACATGAATGTTGACTTGGGAAGGCAAATGCCATTGCTCTGAGTGTCTCTTTCCTTCTACCCCCAGATTTATATGGTGAACTTGAAGTCATATGGTATGGAATATCTCTTAGGTCATTGCGAATCAGGTGTCCTGTCTATGTCCCAACAAACTTCTTGTGTACCCCACGCCTGCCTGCTGGTGGGGTGGGATGAGAAGCAAAGGCCTTGACTCTGTGTCAGAGCTGCTCAGCAACAGTTGAAGCCTCCCTGTACTATCAGTATAGGGTTAGGCACAAATCCAAAGTACATCCCCATACCAGCTCTGCAAAGAAAGCTATCCCAGCATAACCACCACACTTACCTTAGTATTTTCTTCTTCTATCAGGTCTCATAATCAAGTCTTTTAATCCTTCTCTTGCAGGTTTTTCCTGATAAGCAGGATGAATGCTCAGTTCCTTGACATTTACAAGTTCACATGTAAGCATTTTCTGTCTGGAAACCTTGGATATTCCATTTTTTTTAATAAACTCATAACACTTCATCATTGAAATTAAATAGAAATATGACCCCCAAAAAGTTTAAATTTTTTCAGACTTTAGAGTAGCTGGAAAAATACCAGGAAGGAAAAAAATCTGAAGGGCAGAAGATTTTACTATATAATGTCATCTCATTCCAGTTGTATGAGAAAGGAAAGGTAAAATAATTATCCCACTCTCAGAACTTACTATCTCCTCTGCTTATGCATGTTAGTCTAAAACATTATTATATTATCACCATGATATTTATTGTTTTTTGATTAAGTGTTGACTGCATGCTAAATATAGGAGCATTATTTTGGTACTTGAAATGTTTTTATTGCATGCAAGGAATGTGCATTCCAGAGTGATTAGCTAATTAAAGTAAGTGAGATGGAAGTTGAAATCAAAGTCTCAAATGAACTACTGGGTTTGTTTGTATACAAATACAGTTTTTGAAGGTGAGAGAACCTGAAGAACTGCACTTGAGAACAATGAAATTGCATAATTTCTGTTAATATCACACTTGACACAACTTGTTAATATTTGTAAATATTAAAAGATTTCCTACATTTTAATAAAAATAATTCTGATTCAGTCATCTTGTAGTTCTCATAAACTGTTACTTCTTTTTCCTAAAAAAGAAAGAAGATGCTTTAAATATAGTGAGATTCATCCTTTATAGCTTTTATAGAGCTAAAATTAAGTAAAAAACTGAACAAGTGTTTTAGGCTTCCTTTTTATTTGGTGGTGATAAATAAATATGTATCAGGTTTTATTTAACTCTGCAACAGACATCTAAAACAGGTCAAATGATCAGTTTTATAGGATTCTATTGATCTTTGTGACTGCAGAGGAAATCTAGAGTATTAGTATGAAGAAAGCACGTGGATTGCATCTTGTTTTGCAATATTGGCTTAATAATAATTCCTTTAGAAAACTAAAAAAAGATATTTGCTTTTCAGATTTGCTGCCAGTTCAGACACCTCCAAATATAGAGCATTCTGTAACAAAATTAGTATAAAAAGAAGCATTTTTTTTTTCTGTTAGCCTAATCATCCAACAGCATAAAGTAAACCTTTTTCTTTCTCTTTACATGTTTAACAGCACAACAGCTGAGGAATACAAAGAAGCCTTTGAATAATTTTTATTAATTGTTCTGTGTTTCAAATAAAGCTGAATGAAAGTGTTTTATTATATTTTAGTTTAGTAAAACAACAATTTACACTTGTCTTTTTTTTATTATTATTATTCAGGTAGGATTAAGACTATTTTGCAGAATAGTAATGCAGGAATGGGAAAGTGAAATGTCTTCTGAGCTGTTAGTGAATTACAGATTGCCAGTCTTCTTCAAGCCATAATCACAAAAATTTCACATCTGCTTTGAATTTATTGCTAGTTAAAAAACAAGTCCTTGTTATTTTGAAGTATAGTATCAATATTTAATATAGCATTTCCCATCAAGAAACAGCCCCAAATAGGGCAGGGAATAGTGCAGAACTGCATAACAGAGTCAGCAAGTGCAGCCTCATTTCCTCTGTGTGAAAGTTATCACCATAAGCCCTTTGCCAGCTTTCTTCTTCCTCTATTATATCTACTCTCTGGTGGATGTCATATTAGAGATTGCAGCCAAAACTCCCTCCATTCTTCACCTATTGGTGCATGAAGGAATCTGTGACAGATGCTGCAGCATCATGCAGTATTCAGAGACCAATGTATTAATTTAATAAATGTTTTTGCAGCTTTATGGCCTTGCCAAAGATTGCATTCTCAGTTAAACTGAAGGATAAATATTGCCTCCTACAGGAACTGAAGCTGGTGTTCAATACAGTGATGCCAGATGGTTTTTGTGGTATATATACAATGAAACAACAACTAAAAAGAAAAAAGAAGAAATTTCTGTCTTTAATGGGATTAACAGTATTAAAAAAATTACAGCAATTCTACCTAACACAGTAGTTAGTAACTGTGGGGAAAAAAAACATTTCAAGCTTATAGAATGATCCCTCTTGTCTCACAGAGTGAAGTGTCATCTGAAAACTGAAACTATGGAACCAATAATCAACTTTAAACATAAAATTTGATAAATTTTTTTCAGATTTCAGAATACTTTTCATGAGAAAAATGAGTTATAATTTCAGAAGACTGAAAAATACATCTGTTGGTAGTAAATAAAAATGGAACTTCTCTTGTTTATCTTTCTTCCAAATAAATAACAGTGGGTTTTTGCAGAGACTTGATTTACTGGAATTCGATTTCATGATTCTATGACCAAATTCAGGTGCTCACACTTGTTGGGATGGTCACTATGAATCACCAGATAAGATCCTTAGAAAAGGAGCAACATCTGGAAGAAAAGTCTTAGTAAATGTCACTTCTCTATTGAAAGTCATAAAAACACTTGAGATCCTGAGGCAAGCTAAGGAACAGTACTTTTGAGAATTATAGGAGCATACACAAAAATCACTGAAGAATATTTTCGTAACAATTTAAGTGGCTAGAACTTAGTGATAGGTGTTGCACAAACACAGGCAGGAAAATACAATTTCACCAGCTTTTTTGCTTTTTTTAACAACGATGAAGCTGTATGCTTGGGATCCTTTAGTGATGCTCTTTTTAACACATAGATTTACTCAAATGCAAATGCATGCTATATATAATGTTGAGTCAGCTGGGGTCGTTTGTGGAAAAGGAAAAGTTGCAAGCCTGAATGCTCTATTTTATTCCATAGAATTCAGAAAATGAGAACTTATATTTTTAGCCAGTATTGTGTCTTGTACTGAATGTGCTTCCAATTGGAACAAATAAAAGGATCTATGAAAATGAATTATTACAAATTCAAGACTAAGTCTGTAGATAAGTAATCTGCAATTTGGAATTTAGTTCTGTGTGTGCTGGTTTTTTTTTTAAATTATAGAAATTCATGGGTTAATTTTGAATGAATTTGTTTATTCAAGTAAATAGATATCAATGACCTTATTTATTTTATTTATTTGGCCTTAACAGATTGAAGTGATGATAATTTTAGGTTTTCCAAGTAAGAAAGTCACATAAGTAACAAATATTTATAAACTACTGTATAGATATAATACAGTAAGTCATAAATGTAAGAGAAAAAAAAAATCTTAAAATAAAGAAGTAGAACATAAATTGGTTTTAATCTAAATGATACAGATTTAAACAAAAGCTATACTATTTATATAATCGAAACACAAAAACAGGAGTAATTCTTATTTAGCACAGCACAATTTTTATTCTAACAAATGCAAATTTCCAGGGGAAATCAATTTCTCTTTTTATATTAAATAAATTTTCTCCAAGTCATAGGCAAATGTTTTTAAATCCATCAGAATTTGTATAAAGTTTTGTACTTGAAAATTATAGACTTCTTTCATATTTAATGGTGAAGAAAAAAAAATGAAGAAAATGTAAAAACCCAACAGCATGAAAACCAAATAAAACTAAATTTTTAGGGTATTTATAGAACTCAATCTTCCACTTCATACTAGTTCACTATCAAAATACAGAACTAGTACAGCAGAATTAAGGTTCATTATGTCCCCTGCCCCTTCTTCACTTTATTTAGAACCAAAGTGACTCCATTAACATTTTGTCCAGGTTTCCTAACCGTACACAATCTCCTCTTCTTACTCTAGAACTAACAGATGTAGGCACAGAGATGCACTAAGTGGAAACAAATCACTCCTAAGACCCCAACAAAATGAATGATAAAGCCAAGAACAGAACAGAGACTCCTGAAACCTTTACCATTGGTCTAATCAATAACAGATTTTTTTCTCGTATTTTACAGTTTCTGTCAGGTTATATTTTCTGGCCTTTCTTTTATAAACAAATAAAATAAAAAAAGGATAATGACAAACAAACGAGAAACCCAAAACCCAAACAAACCAAAAAAGAGAGATGTTCCAAAGTCTTTTTCATTGGAATTTTATTGTGATGTTAGTACAGAGTGAACATACGCAGAGTATAAAAATGGTAACTTATTCTTTACAGATCACTGAAAGTAAATACCATACCTTATCCTTTTCTTAGATATACACACTTTCCACTTGAACATTTAACTGTGCTACAAGTCATAGTTCTTTTAGAAAGAAAGTCTCCAGACAGTTTTATATTAAAATAAATTGTCTGCATTGATATACTTGGTGTCAGTTCAGTGACTAATTGTGAATTTAAAAGGCTCATGTTAAAATTCAAGCATCCTGTCTCTACATCTGATTAGTCCATGCCAAGGGGCAATGAGCAGTCAGTGGGAAAAAATACTGCTCCATTAAACAGTATCTCTGTGCTTCCAAAGCCATTTTTTTCTGACAAGCAATCTTTAGAATCTGACTAATTTTATTCTTGAGAAGATAAGTTTTGATTATTGTAAATGATCAGGTGTTCTCTTTTTTTTTTTTTTTTTTTTTGTTTTGATCTTCTCACTTTACGGTTCAACACTGTCCAAAGACACACACTGATACACTGAGCTGGCCAAGAAAAAGCAGTCTAAAATAAGGACTATTCAATACTGAGTCTTTGAATAAATTGTGTTTCAAATTTGTAAGCCTGACAGTCATATGCTTATGTCTGTTGCTCTCTCTGTCTAACCTCCTAGATAAAAAGATTTTAGAGACCTGAATAATAACATCAGAAATAGAGTCTTTGCAAACTGCATAGTGAAATGCAGAGATAGTTTAATGATGTTACAAATGTTGGGTTTGGTTTCTGGCTTTTTGTTTTTGTTTTTTAAGCTTTTAAATTTTAAGCTATGGCTAACAAACTGTATTTTTAGTTCAAACAACTCTTACATGTGAAAAGATAAATTGATTCTGATTGATACAGAGCATGACTATGTGTCATGTCATGGTGTATCAATCCCAGAGAGTCAAAAACCTGTGTCTTCTGTGTTTCAAGATGAATAGCCACTGTGATAGCTCAGTCTGAGGTTTCTTTACAAACTTCTTACATTCAGGCATATTTGCCAAATCAAATGAAGACTGTTTCCTTTGACAATGCTTCAAGAGGAATATGCAAAAATTTGAGTCAGTTAGAATACTCTTTCTGAACATTTAGATCAGTGCTTGCTCTTTTCATACTCTGTATGGCTGGACATATTTTTCTGATTCTTGTGTATTTTGACACATATCAGTTTTTCTCAAATTCCCATCAACCACAACATTTCACCAGACTTTCATGGTCAATTGTTACTCTAATTTATATATACTATTTGTAGTGTCTTTATATGTATTTTCAAAGAGGAATAAAGGAAGTTAACAGGATGAGCACATGGTGGATTGACCCTGACTGTATTACTGGGTGCCCACCAAAGCTACTCTATCACTCCTTCTCCTCAACTGGAAAGATGAGAGAAAATACAATGGAAGACTCAAGGAAGCCTGAAGGTTGAGATAATGATAGGGTGAGATCACTCACCAAATACCATCACAGGCAAAATCAGCATGACCTAAATTTAATTTATTACCAATTAAGATCAGAGTTGGGTAATGAGAAATTAAAATTCAGTTTTAAAAACATTCAATGATACTAGGAATATTTTGGAAGTGACAGAGCACTTTATTTTTTATAGGTCCTTCTTCAACACATTTCTTCCTGTATCTTCAATATTAAGTTTTATTATGCTTTCTGACATTCTGTAAAAAAATTGTTTTTATTCACTTGTGTATGATTTGGTTAACATAAGTGATCAGGTATTGAAGGCAGTGGACAGATGATATGATGCTATGTAGGCTATTTAAAAGATTTAACAGACTTTTTTAATGTCAATCTTTTCACTTTGATGAATATTAGAAGACTGCAAAAAAAAAATTCTCCTTATCTTGTGTAATCTATTCTTCTTACTGTCTTAAATGTAGTTCTATAAGTAGAAATGTTCCTACTGATTTAGGTTGGGAAGGTTCAAGTCTTAGATTATATTTTTTGAGAGATCAAGTTATCTGTTTATAATTTTTTGGGTAGTAAATTTTATAATTTTTAAACTTTTTGTGACAGAGACAGTGTCCATATATCTATGTACAAAATTTTGTGCAACAGAACTTAAACTTTTGTTCAGTTTTCAGAGCAATACATTTTGTACTGTACTTTTAATAAATGTCATGTCTAAGCTGTATTACCTGTGTGATTTTTTCCTACTTAATCTAAGCCAAAGTAATTTTTAAGAGATTAAGCGAGAATGTCAGAAAACCTAGGAGTTATTAATAAAGGAAATAGGAAGAGTCTGTTTATATTAGAACATACCCTACCCTACCTAGTTTTATTCTGGTTAATAATAATGAAGATAGAAATCAGATACCAAGTCCTTCTGTTGCTGGATCAGAAAGAGACAGAGGCAAGAGCTGTTTCAAAAACCATGCTGAGAGTTGCTATGAATGTCTGCAAAAAAAAAAATTAAAAAGACACTTCCCAGAGGCAGCAATTAGTAAGATTAATAAAGACTTAAAAAGTGTAAAGAAATAATAAGGTGGAGGTTTGAAGAACCTAAACATAAGAGATCATGCTATTTGAATTCTCCTCTTATCCCAAGATATGTTTAAATGAAAGTATAATGCTTATTATGAAGACCACCACCAACAAAAGGTTCTAGGAGAAAAGGAAACACAAAGGTATGCCCTTATTCCTCTACTTTTGAATGGCCAAAAAGATAACAAAAATTTGTGTTACCATCATAGCAAGTACAATAGTACCAGATATAGGTACTGAGATTTACCAATAAAATAGATTTTTTCATTCCTTAAAGTTTTTAAAAGATTCGATAATGCATTAAAAGGTTGACATGTTACTCAGGATTTACAAAACATTTATCAGAGAAATATTTTGGAATTATATTCCTAATTTTATAGAACAAATGTGGTCTGAAGAGATAAAATTGAAACTTATTTAACATTTTCAGGATGCCTTCTGTAGATAATTTCTGAATGGTTGAAGTAAGTTAATATATTTGTCTTTGGAAACCTAATGTAAGTGAGCAAAAAAATGTTAAAACTAGCAACTGAACTTAAAACCTGTATATATATTCTTTGAATAGTTAATCTAATTGTAGTCTATTTTATGATATGCAGATTCAGGAAAAAAGGAAAAGAGTAGTTGTGGATGCTGAAATATGTACTTATCTAGAGGCCTTTTAAGCAGGAACATAGAGAAAAAAATTGTAAACCTATGACAAAACAATTTTTCAGGTAATAGAAATTTTATAAATTTTCAGAGAAATCAATGTTGTTCATTACATAATTGTAATGAAGGATTGCAATTTCTTGTCTTGTATAAAGGAGAGTATTTCAAAAGCAAATTTCCACATAGAGATAGGATTTTAAAAAGTTAATATTATGTTTAGTGTAACAGTCTTACTTCAAGTATATTTTTTACTTTTCCTTTTTACTTTATAACATCTGTATTTCATAACTGTACCTAAATGGTTAACCTAGACCTACCTTCATTGTAAAATAATTATTTATTTTGTCAGAACCCATGTTTACCCGTAATAATTGCTTCCTTGATTGAAAAGATTATGCTAATTGAAAATGTTAATATGTGTGCATTTAATGTACATATAAAATATATCGAAATATATTAGTCTTTCACAGTGTTTAAACACATAGCTTTGAATACCCTTAACAGTTTTTAGCTGACCAGGTCACTTTAATTTTTTTTGTTTCCCCTCAGTATTCCTAAGCAAGTCCTTTCTTCAATGTCTCCCCTATTACTTCAGGGAACAAACACGTAGGGTTATTGACTGTGTCTTGGAGCAGGGCAAATACATAAAACCCAATTAATTCCTAATAAATAAAACATAAAATGTCTCTTCACAGTTCACACTTTTGAGACCTGACCAAAAAAAAAAAAAGTCCAGTACATCACAAAACAGAAGCAGAGCAATGAGTTGTCACTCCAGGTACTGATAAAATCTGTAGCCCTTCTCCACTCCACTAGTCAAGATACGTGTCAATCTTAGTGTGAGCACAGGAGGTACAATTTTGTGCTGTCATTCAACTTTTCATTCCTTTCTTAATTACAAACCCATAACTTCCCAACCATATTTTTTGTTTCTGATTTCTGGATATTTTGTGCAATAAATTCTGTTTAAAAATATAAGGGGAGTAAAGAGACAAAAGAATTTCCTCACACTGAGCAGGTATAGTTCAGCACAGACTATTCCACTCTAAATACTGACCCTCTGTAAAGGCACAAAATGAAAAACCTATTGGTGAGACAGGAAGACTGACAAGGCAGCTCTCCTTGGACAGAGAAAAAGAAAGGTTAGCAGAATTGTATTTTCTTCTTCCAAATTTTAAGTGAAGATTCTTTTTTCCCTTCTCCTCTTGCTTTTGTCAACTGTGAAGAAGCATGATTTCTAAGCCTAGTAGACTAATGGATTTCCAAAGGCAACGCAATATCAAACTATGTTTCTGTCTTTTATTGGTGGATGTGTTTACCTTCCCTAATAAAATTCACTGCAAACATTGTTACAGACTGAGACAAGAGAAACTCTTCACTGGATTTACCTATTTGTGCTTTCTTTTGGGTATGTAGAAAAGATGGGGAGTTTGGAAATAGATGGATTGCACAATTGGCACATAAACACTCTTTGAAGGTTATAGTTGCCTTAGGACTGAATTTATACTGCAGGCCAAAATAGCAAATTCTCAGTCCAAGATGTGACAGAGAGCAAAAAACCTTGGGCACCAAGACTAATTAGTGGCAACAACTTCTTTAAAATAAAGAACTACATATATCTAGTCCTAAAATCCATCCCATAAATTCTGATACACCCCATAGCTGATTCACAGCTGCTTTTATTTTCAAGTCACAACTCCTGCATTTGCAGTGCATTTATACAAAAACAATCATACAAATTATTCAAGATTAGCATTCTAGTATGCTTCTTTTTCAAATTTATTTCCACTTTCTGAGATACTGTGTTTGGGGGTGTGAGTGGGGGTGTATGTGTGTCCCCATTTTCTAGTAGACTAGAAAACAGAATATAAATATACTCCATTCAGTATTTTATTACAGCTATTCAGTGGCACATCTTTTTCACTGAAAATACACCAAAATATATTTTGTTTGTAGTACAGTCATCACAATAATTGGATAGTTCCTTTAAGTTCCAGTAAGACTTATGAAAATACATGTTGTGGTGTAACCCCAGCCAGCAACTAAGTACCACACAACCACTCTGTAACTTCCTGCTGGTGAGAAGAGGGGAGAGAATCAGAAGGATAAAAGTGAGGAAACTTTTGGGTTGAGATAAAAACAGATTAAAAGGTAAAGCAAAAGCTGCACATGGAAGAAAAGCAAAATAAGGAATTGGCAAGCAAAACAAGGAATTCATTCACCACTTCCCACATTCAGACAGGTGTTCAGCCATTTCCAGGAAAGCAGGGCTCCATCACATGTAATGGTGACCTGGGAAGACAAACACCATCATTCTGAGCATGTCAGCCTTAATTCTTTTGCACCCAGCATTATGTACAGAGCACATCATATGGTACAGAATATCCCTAGGGGCATTTGGGATTAGTTGTCCTGTCTGTGTCCCCTCCTAATTTCTTTGCATGACTTGTCTCCTCACTGGTATCACGGCATGTGAAGCAGAAAATGGGTTGACTCAGTGTCAGTGCTGTTCAGAAATAATGAAAGCACCCCTGTGTCATCAGCACTGTTTTCAGCACAAATCCAAAAACAGCCCCATACCAGCTACTGTGAAGAACATTATTGCTATCCCAGCCAAAGCCACAGTACAATGTTTGCACAACCTGTCAGGAATTGCACAGAGATACACGTTTCTGAATGCCACAGCAAAAGTTATAGGAATGTGAATTTGCTGAGAGTTTTTTTATTTTAAACACATGGAAGAATAACCAATTTTAAAGCAATATTGAACTTACTAACCAGAAAAAAAAACCCACACAAACAAAACAAAAAAAACACCCCACCCACAACTTAAAATTTTATTTAAGTCAAATAATGGCTTACAGGTTCTAAGTGTTTTCTGACGTAAAAGAAAATAATGTAGTTTGAAAGCTTTGTGGGACTTTAATTTCTAAAATTCTTTTAGAAAATGAATGTATATTTCTGGCTCAACCACTAGAATTTCTAAGTATTCGTATTATAATACATATTTTAAAAAAATAGTCATTAAAAGCTCTTGTTCTTGAAACACAGTAGTTTCTTCAAGAAAATATGAAAATAGATAAATATAGATTAATATATTACCAGCAAAGAGTAAAACCTAAACCTGGTGTTCTTTCCAAGCTGATAGATAATGAGACTGTTCAATTCTTCTATTCAAATTAATGTACATCAGACCTGTTGAAATCTGCTCTTATCCTGTTAACACAAAGAGAAGATATTTTGAAATGGGCTCACAGTATATGTAAAGAGCAAAGTTATGTGTGCCAATGGGAAAAGAGCAAAGTAAGTTCAAATTTTCTAAGGCATAATACAATTTTATTATGATGATTTAAATTGGTTTTGTCTTTATTATTTGTGTTGTTCCTTTTAATACTTCATAACTCCAGCATTTTTATGAAAGAAGATTCAGAAATACATTTCTTCATGACATTCTCACATTGTAGGAAAAATTTTTTTATAATAGTTTTAAACAACTGATATTTAGGCATTTTAACTTGGAAATCAAATTCCCACTGCAGATCTGAAGTCTCAGCTTCCTGACTACCATCACAAAGCAGAATGAGTCTCTGCCCAAAGAAATCTTATTTAAGCAGATGCTGCCAGAACATCAGAAATGCAAAGCTTCTTGCCAACTCCGCTTCAGGATTCAGGTTCCCTGCATATCCTAAAAAGAAACCCTCTCTCCATGGAGTATCCTGGCTAAAGATAGACCTGGTAGGTGATGAGGTATCCAGTTTCATGGCAGATAGTTGACATTTTCAGACTGCCAGAGAGATAGGCTTGTTGGCAAGAAACCTTATCTTGGGAAATCTGCCTGGTTTCTGACAAGGATTCAAAAAACTCAACACCTTCCTGCAAAATTTCACAATTTTATTCATAAGTATTCAAATTAAAGGATATCTAAAAATAAGCCCCACCCCCACAAGGATATGTTCTTTTAGAAAGCTTCCTAAACATGACTTTGTCAAGGCTACCACTCTGAACTGTATCCTTAACGTTGACTCAATTAAGTAACTTTACTGAGGTTATCTTACTTCATAGATATATCTCAAAATTTGCATTACCAATTAAAATATCATTTAACCAGCATTATCCTTTAACCAGGTCTCTGATAATAACTTGCAACTTTTTTAGTTTTTAGGGAAGGCTAACAGTTCAGGCTTTTTGTGTTTTTCTTATTACTTCTTTGGAAAATTACATGGGACTGTTCAATCATTATAAGTATGTAATCAAGCCATCAACATAATAAAATGCCTTTTTAATTAATTAAACTTTCCCACTACTTTACACATTAGACTATGTGGATACTATTAACAGCTCTCCAAACATATATCTCATATTTTGGTGGAGAAGTCTGGAATTATTAAAAAAAAAAAAAAAAACAACAAAACCACTGTGTAGATATCACACTTCTCTCAAAGTAACAGGCAAAATAATTCTACAATACTGTCTAGATTTTCCAAACAAGATAAAAGTCAAAACTGAAGATCTTCCCATGTTGGAAGAAAATGCTTCCCAGTTTTACAGCAGATGTACTTATATCAGGTAGAAGCAGGTGAACTTTTGAATTGGAGAAGTCTGAACCAAGAAAACCTATAGGTAGAGTTTTAAACACTTTCTAAAAAAAATTAGCTGTGCTGATCCTGGTAATTTCCTCTTCATCTCTGATTTTGTGAGCCTTTAAGACTTGATCCCTTCCTAGTGCTAGATGAATTTAACATTATTTTAAGAAAATGTATTGGCGTTGGCACGTTTCAAATGCTCCTAGACCATCAGATGTAATGAAATACTCATAATTTTACTAAACCCTCAAACTTTTAAGATCAAAGACTAAAAACACTATATAAGCTACATATCTAACTCAAAAGAGGAAATGTGTGTCATGTCATGTTAGAGGTAACCTGCTTCTAGATGATTTATGTGTCCCTTACATTGAAGAAATTAATTTGAAATTATGACTTTAGCCTTTGTGCAGAATATATGATATAGGAAACTTATCAGAGTATGGAGTTTCTATAGAGTGGAAAATCTATGATTTTTATCAGGACCTTTATGTGCACTAATTAATTTATTTAATCTAAAGCTTTATTTCAGCTTAGCCACATGTTGAGCAGAGACTGTATTAAAATTACAGAGTAAATTATTCATCTGATGATCTCTCCTCTTTGAAACACTGTATTCAATGCTGTTTCCAAAATAAGTTGCTGAAATATGCTCTATGATAATTTATAATGCTACTGCTTGTTTTCCTGACTCTGGCCTTCAACTTCACCTCACAATCTCAATCCCATCTTGAGTTACAAAAGACTTTTCTGATACTGTTTCTGTCAATGATAATTGACAGAAAAAACCCAATAATTGTAATTTGACCCATTCTTCAGTTTGTTTGTTTATTTTTTGGACAGGTTTTATTTTCTACTTTTCCACTAAAGAATGATTGTGTAAAATATTGATGTAGTTTATTGAATCTTCTTGGATGCCAGTCACTCACCAAAGCTTTCTTTGGAGAGATGAGAGAAAATACAAGACAAGTCCTGCCAGGAGACCTTCTTCTGTTGAACTTCTCTCCCCATTGGTCTGCCAGAACCCATGGGACTGCTCCAGCACAGTTTCCCCATAGATGCACAGCCTCCTCTCAGGCACCCTCCTGCTCCAGTGTGCATCTCCTCCACAGGCTTCAGGTGGATCTCAGCATCCCCGTGCTCCTCCACGGGCTGCAGGGGCACAGCTGCCTCACCACAGTCTGCACCATGGGCTGCAAGGGAATCTCAGCTCCAGTTTTGTCTTTGCCATAGTTCATGAACTCTGTTACTACATGTTTGTCTTGGGTGCAATTTAATCTTCATTTAAAGTGACCATAGGGATAAAATGGTAAAAAACTTTACAAAAAACATTATAATAATTCTGTGTATTCATTCAGTCAAGTATTTCAGTGAAGGTAAATATTGCGGACTTCTGCATGTAAAAAAGGACCTTGGAATTTTATTTGTGTGCTGGGAGGTGATCCTTACCAGCTAAAGAGAAACAAACAAACAAAAGGCTTATATCTACTACCAATAAGAAACTGAATGTCTTTGATCATATAGAATTTTTTTATAAACTATATTTGTAATTCTGCACATTTGCCATTTAATACTTGGCTGAAGTAGTAGCACTATATGTTGTATATTCTTATTTTAAAATCTGAATTCTTTATTTGGAATCCAAATGGTCTCATGCTGGAGCAGAGTGAAAGAAAAAGACATCAGAGGTAAATTGTAACCTTTTCTTCCTCAAGTGCTCTGGATGCAGAATCAAAGAATCAGAGAAATGTTTGGGTTGGAAGGGACATTAAATTCATCTAGTTCCAAGCCCCCATGATGAACAGGGACATCTTCCACTAGACCACACTGCTCAAAACCCCATCCAGCCTGGCCTTGAGCACTTCCAGGGATGGGGCATCCACAGCTGCTCAGTGCAACCTGTCCCATTGCCTCACCACCCTCACAGTAAAGAAATTATTCCATATGCTTAACCTAGTATGCTTAGAACCAAGGTTCTGGTTTTGGAAACTAGAGTAATAAATTGTGTAAAGCACTAAATTTTGGTATTTATTTTACAAATTTTGGCGGTAGCATGTGGACAAGCCAGCATTGTTCACATGGAAATTTGACATAAACAAAAATCAAATGCCATCATTTTATCACATTTTAGTAAATAATTGTTTTTATAATATACAAATGATAAGACAATTAGAAAAGTTTATTTTCTTTAAAAATACAGCAGCTCAAGATTTGTCTGTGAGTGTCAAACACAGGATTGCTAAATATAAAAACAATTTGTTTCAGAACACTTTTGGAGGTGGTAAATTTAACTAGCTTATCAAAAGACATTTAATTAATGTTAATACCTCAGTTGGTGTCATTCTGGTGTTGCTCTAAGATGTAATGAAGGAAATACAAAGTCTTGACTGAAGAACAGTTGCAGGCTTGGTTAATATTTAGAATCACCAGGATAAAGTCTCTGTAACAGTATTATGTCTCTACCATTGTGTACATTATGTATTGTGTGATTTATGTGTGTGACTGGAAATGTAATTTACAGTTCTTTGTTAAAAAATGGAACCGATTAAAAATATATATATGTATGTATATATATATATATATATATACACACATACACACATATATATGTGCAAACATTTGAATGGTGAAAGTGCTTCTTTTAGGGCATCATTTATTGAAAGAGAACAGAAAAAGCTGAATGTAGCATTTCTGTGTTTCTCCTGAAAAAATGCAAAAGTATCTAATTTTTGCCTCTTTGCATGTAAAGGTTATTCTTTCAGCCCACTTCTTTTAGTTAGACAAGGCAAGCCAGTCAGTTTCCTGTCCATTCTTGTAAGTTTAAGTTTGAATTTAAGGCAATCTTTCAGCTTTATGAACTGAATATTCAGCTTTATGAACATATCAACTATATGATACATTTGATTTTGGAGGATATAGGCATGTGTCTTAATATTAATGTTCTAGAATACCCTTCTTGATGCATTCCAGGGTTTATGCTTTTACATTCTACAGTTTGTATCTTGACAACATTGCAATGAAGCATCCTTGAATAAGTAGAAATATTTTTTATTAATGCTGTTCATTTTTGGATTTACACTCTGTATGAGAAAAATAATTTGTAGATATTGGGAAAGTCATTATGAAATGAGACTGTTGTGCATGTAAAACTCAGTAGCTCTTTCAACATGCTACTAAAATTATGAAACTGTTTTAGGCTGAATTTTTCTCCTAGTAAATAATACTGAAATAGGAATTCTGTAAATACTTAGAGAAAGCCTTTCTTTTTCTTTTTTCTTTTTTTTCTTTAAACAGTAGTAATTGCAAAGCAAATGAGATGTTACATTATCATATTGTAGGAATAAAGATCTTTTGGAGCATCTGGCTTCTCAAAAGCTGAGAATAGGGTAATTTAGGAGGTCAAACTATTAAAAAAACAGAGTAAGAAAAAGCAACCCAGAAAGGGTGATGGGTTATCTGCTTCTTTTATACTATACCTATTTATGTAGCACAGTAATTTAAATCTACATGCATTTAATAATCTTAAAAAGACTAGTTTTTAAAGCAATAATATTAGAATGGAAATAACATCTGAAATGAATGTTATTGCTGTTTACTGCAATTAACTGCGTAGCAGTTGATTATTAGTAATAATATAAGAGCTAGTGCAGAGCTTCTGAAATGGTGTATGGAGTGTGTGTATATATATCTGTCTGAGCGTGGGACAAGGGGACAAACTAAACATTTCTCTGAGCAGAGCTGGTCATTCGGTGATTCATAAACCATGGAAACTTAGAGGCAATTAGATACAGAAGGGATGGTGGACCTTCTTATTCTTGTTAATGTTTTGAAGTTATAACAGTTCCAATAATGTTTTAAAGAAATAGCTCAAGGAAATATGAAAAAATTAGGAAAACTTTCAAATGTCCCCATATCAAACACAAATGCAAGAATTTGTTCGTCTAAAATTTCTCTGAATGGTTTCAAGTAGTGAGAAGAACATTGGAAAATAATTTTTTTCTCAGTTCTTGGAAAATTCACTCTCTTTTAGAGCATTCAGTGAGCTTTGAATGTGTAATTATAGTAGGTCCTTCTTCAAATGGATCAATCTAAAAAATATATCTTATTTTTCAACTGCATTAGATGTTATTCTCCCATTTGAAAAACCAAAAGATTTTTATTCTTTTTATTATATTGTCGTATTGTTTTTTCTGTGTTTTTTTTTTTTTTAACTAGGAAGTATCTTTATTTTTTCACATCTTTGGACACTTTCCAATACTTTCATTAGTTTTAAAATATTGTGGCACTGTATGCTTTAATAAGCTGTTCTTTGGAGGTGTTAAACAGTTGCAGCTCTTAGTGATTTTTGCTAAAGAAAGAATATTGTAAAAGTATATCTAATGTATTCTTTCTGTCATTGTTTTGGGAGGGAAAACAGCTGTGAAGACAGTTAAATTACTCTTCATATATAAAAGCCTTATTATGAAAGAAGTACTGAATGGTTTTAAGGCTTTCTAATATACCAGTGAGTATGATGACTGAGTTTTATGGACCTTTATGAGAGTTTTAAATTTCCATGTCACATCCATTTTGGAGGCATGCTTTTGCATACCAAAAGTTTCAAGATTTGAGGCTTCTTGGTCCCTTTTTTTGATGTTTCTTCGTTATGCCAAAAACAGGAAAGCAGAAAAGCCTTTTCAATGTAATATGAGCAAGTCACACAGTAACTTCTCTCCAAAATTTAATCTTGTAAATATTAAACTTTTACTCTGATATGCTTTCTCCATGAAGTTCTCTCCTCCCTAACACATTTCACAGACTGTACTTTTTTAATTCATGCAGATTCAGGGACCTCCAGGGTAAACTGCAGCTTGCTCTTTGTAACCATGACATTGTTCTACCATTCCATGATTCTATGAAATACAAGTTCCTATTGAGAGGAAAAGGAATGGAGAGGAGAAACAGAATAATCTGTGACTTCATTCATGTCATAAAACATGCAATAAAATAGTGTCGTTGAGACTGCAGGAGAAACAGAAACTTTCCCACAACATCTTTTAAGTGTTAGAGAATAAAGCATTACTTTGTTCTGGCCAGCACGTGTAAAGGAAATAATTCCACCCACAAATGCCCATGTTGTGCAGTGGAAATCATTCCATCACATATGGCTCTTTACCAAACTTTTCTCATGTTTATACATAAAACAGCCAAAGAAATTCTCATTCATTGGTTCTCTATTACACAGTTCTTAGTATTCGATCTCCTATTGGTTATTGATCCCTTCACCATCGATGCTGATTTTGTCCTCATTCTTTGGTTCTCTTATTGATCTTTTCCAAGACCAGGGTCTCTGCACCAGAGGGTTTGTTATCCTCTGTTTATCTCCTCTGTATCTTCTGGCTACTCACAATCTGATGTTAAACTCTCAGAGTATTGGAATCTTCTTTTTGTTGATTGAGGCTCATCAAGCCTCACCCAGGGAAACTCAAATGCTCAATAAACAGTCTTTAGAAAAGAAACTTCAATTCCCCATCCCCTGGACAAAGGCAAACTTAGCAAGGACTGAAGTTAAAAAATTTTAAAATTGTATCATTTCCAACAATAGTATATTAAATATGCTTTAAAGACATCTTAGTGAGAAAAGATTGCAAAATTTTAAGAAACCTGCTATAAATAGCAATTCTTCCCAAAGGGATTGCCATTTAACACATGGTACTTTATAAACAGATGAAACAAACAAACAGTTTAGAGTGAGGTGCAGGGCAGTGTGTTCAGAGGTTTTATGGCCAGCTATAGAAGTCACAATATAGTTATTTTTGCCAATGTCAGGTTGTAGTTCATCAGTAGTTTGTTTCAATTTTTACCTTCTCAAATACTGAATTTTATAGCAATGTACAGCTTACAACTTCATAAAACATGTAGATGAAGTAGAAAGTTATTAAGGTCTCTTTAAATATATGTAAATATCTGTTCACAAGGTACTTATAGTTCAGGAAGGGCAGTTAAACTATAGAAAAGGAATGCCTGAAGCAACTTAAATTCAGAATAGTTTTTGAAACAAAAGTTGGAAACCCTGCTTAATGTTAAAACAGACAGAATTGTAAAATAGGATCTAATTGGTTAATTAATACTGTATAAATAATCATCTCTGAGGGTCTCTTTTTGTTTTTTTTCCTGAAAGAGTCCTGCACAAATTAAAATTGCTCCCCCATTATCCGAATCTCATCTCCTTTCAAGGCAGAGTAAAGGTAAAAATTCTTACTGAGTCCTTAGGGTTCAATTCACCTGAAAAGTAGTTGTGACCTTCTGTACTGAGCAAGTCTATAAAAAAACAGCAGGTGGTGTCTCTGTGGCAGTTTGACCTATCCAGATGCAAGGTTATTTGACATGCAAAGTGCACTTTTGTTATATCGATGAGGGCAATCTCATCCTTCAGAGGGGAAAGGGAAATGACAACTGTGTTGTAGGTCACTGAAGGAACAGAAGTTTTACAGATGTTCTTTAAGGAAACTTCATTGAATTATTTAATAGAATAAATGGAACCAAGAGCATGTCCACAAAAAAAAAATATACTGCCTTAGTTTATAAAGATTCTAGCTCCAACAAAGGAATCAGTATCTTTTTAGTTTAGTCACCACTTCCTTAAGTTTACTGGGCAGGAAGCCCAGGTTCCCAATCACTGGAAGTTCCTGACACATAAATCTGGACAAAGGGACAGAGAGACTTTCAGGAGCTTTATATAAAATATTTTTTCTTCTGAGCTGGCAGTCTGGTAGATCTTTTTGAATGATATCCAGTAGCTTTGTTCTAACAAAACTGTACACTTCTCCCCTGAGTGTTTGTTTGAGCCATTATCTTCAGAAAAGAAGGGCAAGACCAACAAGCCTGTCTGCAGTGTAAGAATAGGAGACAGGTCTGTTTCATGGGAAAGAGTAGAGTGGAAAATTTCTAATAGACAAGTAGGAGTTGGTATTCATAAGAAAGGAGGAATTATTTCTCTAGTAGGGAGGGAATTCTTGAAGAAGCTTGATAATAAGCTAGTGTTTGTCTTCTACAGATCTGTGGTTATTGCCCTTGTGCTGTCAAAGCACCAATTAACCTGTGGGAATTTGATCGTGTATTTTCACGTTGCAGCTGAGGAGATAATAAAGAAGTGTATAAAACCAAATAAGAATATCTGCTAAACTGTGTTTATAGTTTGATTATGTATATTGCCTCTATATTTTTTTTACCTTTATTGATAAAACAATAATAGGCAAAGATCTTTAAAGAAGTTTATATTTTTTCTGTTTCCATCAGTGATAATTGCTTCAATAACCATGGTAAACCATTCCAATCCTATGATCAGCTGTAATGTAAAATATAAGGGGTTATTGATCAGAATAATTCTAAGAACCCGTTACCAAAAATGTATTTCTAAATAATGTCTTAGTTGCTTCAGACACAAATCACATTCTGCATGAATGAATTTATATTTAACAATAATTGTGTATTCTATAATCTATTTTCTATAGAACAAAATATTACAGAAGTTATTTAGCCCATTATTTTTCTTACTGTGTTTTTGTTTGTTTTATTTCTATAGAGAATAAAGTAAAAACATAAAAAGATTAATTGTCAGGATGTGAAAATAAAACATACTGGCATTTCCAAGTGGAGTCACTCTATTGAGAAAGTAAAATATTTTGATATTTTCAAAATATTACCCTAATTTTTAAAGGAGGTCAGCTGAAATTATTTACTGAGTTTATCTTATTTCTTAGACAAGTCCAATTAACTTCTGGCTCAGTAGCTTTGTTTCTTATGAGACAATTAATACAATTTTAAACTAAAACCCCCCAGATATAAGTATATATTTATTCAATTATTAAATCAATTATTAAATCATAGCAAATTTTTCATATTTTTATCACTTCAAAAGTACAGAACCTCAGAATCATGGGTAAGATTGGGAAGGACCACAGTGGGTCATCTGGTCCAACCTCCCTGCTCAAGCAGGGCCATCCTAGAGCACATGACACAGGATTGTGTCCAGATGGTTCTCAAATATCTCCACTGATGGACACTCTACAAAGTCTCTGGGGAACCTGTTCCAGGTGTGGTCACTGCACAGTAAAGCTCTTCCTTATATTCTGGTGGAACTTCCTGTGCATCAGTTTCTGCCCACTGCCTCTGGTCCTGTTGCTTGGCAGCATGGAGCAGAGCCTGGCTCCATCCTCCTGCCACCCTCCCTTGGGGTACTGACAGACATTGATGAGCTCCCCTCCCAGTTGTGTCTTCTCAAGGCTGAACAGGCCCAGCTCCCTCAGCCTGTCCTTGTAACAGAGATGTTCCAATCCCTTAATCATCTTTGTCACCCTCCTCTGGGCCTGTTCCAGGAGCTCCATGTCTCTCTTGTACTGAGGAGCCCAGAACTGGACACAGAACTCCAGATGAGCTTCGCCAGGGCTGAGCAGAGGGGCAGGATCACCTCCCTCAGCCTGTTGGCAATGCTCTCCCTAATGGAAATAGACCATTACAATAACTATAATTGTGGCTACAATGTCTCCCTGGTTAAAATTTAAACAATGATTTTATTATCTTACTTTAAAATGTCAGAATTAGCAAAATGTTTTATTCCTAGATATTAATAACATTTAGCAGAGAAAAATAAATGGGAATGTTAATAGGATTGAAAACTTAATATTTGTTAGCATATTAAATTATTTTAATATAATGCTTATTTTTTAAAAAAGCTTATAGGAAGATTTATTTAATGTAGTGTGAATCATTCCCATACTTGTAAAATGTAGAGCACATGCATCATTATGGACCAAAATGTGAAGTACTAGGCTCACCATAAAACAGTAGAGTACTGCACAGCACAGGTTGAGCTTGACATATGAAATGTAGGCTCCTTTTGTAACTTGATGATTGTTTCTATTTTTAGTAAATAGAATTTAAGCACCTGCTTTGCTCCCTCATAATTTCAACATCTGTGGAAGGTTTCTTGTGCTTTATCATTCAGTTAGAGGCACTAGTGACAGTCTCTGACTGCTTCATTTATCACTGTACATTTTGTTCTGCATTTGGAACTGATTGTTTCAGAGATGCAGCCTACTTTGAGTTCAGTAGGCAATTTTTGGCATTGTCTGAAATGCCTTGCTTCATGCTAAAAATAAGATCTTTTTGTAAGATATTTATCAAGGTCTAAGAAATAAAACAGTTTGGAGTAGGCTTCAGCCTCTAAATTCAGATACATGTCCTTTTTCAACAGAGACTGTAAGCCCTACATAGTGTTTCTCTAAGGAGCACCTCAGTTGTTTGAACTGTAGTGGTTAATTTGCAACAGAAGTCAGAATTTTTAAATTGCAAAGGAGAAACATGCAGTACAGCACTGACTGTTGATAAAATTCCTAATATGCTCCCTCTTCATAAAAATAAATTATTTCTTATAACTTAATTGACTTTGTCATCTTTTTAAACTTCTCCAGAGAATGCTTTTAAACCTTGAAATTTTGCCTGCAGGCTGCTACAGAAACTGTTCTTTGTATATCACATACCACAGAAAAATATATAATTTTTTTTGAAATGTATAATGCTGCATTTTGTGCTGAGGTGAACATTTAGTGATATCACACCAATAATGGTTCAAAGTGGGAGAATTTTACAGCTTGGAAGGTTTTGGATATGGGAATTTAAATTCATTAACCTTGAAGAAATCTATTTTAAATTCTGTCATTAATTTCACAAGCCAGTCATTATAATTTTCAATGCTATGAAAAACCTTTTCAGCTGGGTATTAGAAGGTTGTTTTCCCTGGGAAAAAAAGATGGATCCATCTTACTGCCTTTCCTTGAGCCCTGGTTTTGTAAAAAATTGTATGTTTATGATGCATTTGGTGTTTGCGTGGTCTGAAAGTTAGTTTGCCAGTTTGAACAGCAAACAAATACAAATACAAATACAATACAAACAAATACAAATATACATTAAAGGGGGAGGATGTAAGACTCTTTTTAATGTTAAACTTCTCTGTCCCATTTTTAATTATATACAGTACTTAAAAACATGAGTAATATTTTTATCTTTGATGGCAGTTAACTGTTGATTTCTTAGGCTTTAGGTTTGCACTAGTGATATTTACTAGGGAAACTTCAAAGTTGTGTTGATTTTTTCTTGAATAAGTTTTCTTTCATTAACAGCTCATTATCAAGCTATTGTAGAGACAGTTTCTCTGTGTGATGTATGATTTCCTAAAAAATTAATGACATGATAAAAATTCCAGTAACAGGAACTTGAACTAAATTTGTTTAAGTCAGGAACAGGAAGAGTAGCTTGAACATCTTTCCATATACTGTCATTTTCCTGATGTCAGAGTGGTTAGATTATGGATAAAGAACTAAGTTAATTCTGGGGTTCATTAGTATACAAACTTTAGAACCAGCTGCAAGTGTCAATGAATGGTAGTGAGTTCAAATTAAAATGGAACTGCTTGATTTAACGTCTAGGCAAACATTTATTTTTAGAATAAAGGTCAAATTATAGAAGAGCTGTAATTTTCTTTAATTAATCTTTAATCCAAAGCACCAGACTTTGTGTTCTGGAAGCAAAAAGAAACAATAAAGTGGCTTTTATAGTGGAAGAATTAGGTGTTAAAGATAAAATACTTCAGTACTTTTTGAGAAGTCTGTAGTGTCCTACAAACATTGGAAAAGACCAAATAAAAGTTAAAAGACAAATTTCCCTTTTTTCCCCCCAGCCTTTTTTGTCCCATAATTCTGTATGGGACATGATATGGTATAGTCCACCCCTTAGAGCAAAATAATATTTAAGTGATAAAGGAATTTTAGAAAAAAAAAAATTCTTTCCAAAACTGTTATTGGAAGAATGAGATTAGTTCCCAAGAAAAAAAATGTTTTGTAACCTTGATCACTCTAATTTACCTGGGTTATCTTCCAAGAATCACAAAGTTTGATTTTCTGTCCATGAATGAGCTCAAAACCTTCTACATTGGAGAGGCAAACATTAAGGAAAAAAATACAGGCAAAAAAAATCCGGGTCAGATATTTTTTTCCTGAAACTTTACAAAACTATAGCAAATTTAACATGTTGCCCCAAAAGCTGTTGTGTATTTTGCCTGCCAACAGGCACATAAAAATTCTCAAGTATAAGCTCTGAAGTAACAGGATAATAAACACTTAAAACTTCAATACTCAAAAGATGCTTAATATTAAAAAACACTTACCTGAAAAAAACCCAAAACTTGAAAAAAAGTAGAAATATGAGTAATTCTGAAACAGGGTTGTTTCAATCATATTACAGTATTAACAGAAAACTTCTGAATCTGTTGAATTCTTGTTACAAATTAAGTTTTGGTTTTGTTCTGATGCTTGATTTATATTGTATCCACTATGATAAATTTTATTAAGATTTATACTTAAAAGAGTATTTTCATTTTCTTTCAGATATTTCCTCAGCAGTTTTTTCATTCTTTTCTGCATTCACGGTTTAATTTAGATACACCCATTATCTCTCTTTTTATTATTCTTTCTCTTGTATCTCAGTAGCCTAACTGAAAATTCTTCTGTATTCAGGTTATTGCAGCTGCACTCTATGATTAGTTTCATTTATTACAGTGCAAACATCCTGGAGCTTTGACTTTTTTTCTGTAAATTGAAGTACAACATATATGAATCATATACCTGGTGGGGTTTGTTGTGTCTTGTTTGGAAGCTATGATCAAACAATTTTTCACTGATAGGCTTATTTGTTCTAGCAGTTTCCTTCACATTTAATGCGAATTTAACAAAGAGCTAGAGGAAAAGTTTGTTAGAAAGCTTAGATGTAAACTGCCTTTGAATTTCCCTGATCTCCCTTGTATATAAATGTACACACATTCAGGAAGCAAAAAATAAGAATTTATTGACCGTATGAAACCCAAGAAGTAACTGTGACATTTTGGCATGTGGAAACTAAAAAAACCATCTTCTCCTTTCGGTGTGTTACCAGAGTGGTCAACAAACTTGCTTTACCCTATACTAAATTTCTAAAAAGAGAGAAAATTGTGGGCTTGTGAGACAGCAGTTAGCCTTAAAATGATGTTTAAAACATTTAATAAATCCATATATTTTTAAAATAATTATAGTTTTCATGTATAACGTTCTTCAAGACTTTTTGTATTTTTTTTTTCTGATTGGTAGCATTATGCCATTTCGATTCATGAAAATTGCTCATGGAAAGATTTAGTCTTTGTCCTTTTTTCAACTAAATATAGGGTGCTCACCTATTTTGTATCATTGATTTCTTTCATTCCAAGGAGATAAAACAAGTCACTTGCCAAGTCTGTAAAACCAGCAGTCCTTCAGAAGGATTCTATATTTTACTTTGCTCAGTTTAAAAGTAACACACCAAAAAAGCCTACAAGATCTACCAAACCAATCTTTATGTCAAACCATGATTTGTTTATCTTTATCTAGATGCAAGGGTGCAAAGCTTGAATATGCACAAATGAGAGAAAAGCCACACTCAAACCTGTAAGTTGACTGATTTTACTCTAGAGAAAGAGTGGGAGGAGTAAGACACAGACCTGCAGCTTCAGAACAGCTTCATTGCCCTGGTAGACTGGGAGAGAAGAAGGCTCCAGAACAGTGAGAGAGCAGCCAAGCATGAAATGCAAGTCAACATCAAAGGAAAGCAGCAGGCAGTGATAGCTGGAGACTCTTTCCCAAGGCAAATGGAGGCCCCCATCTGCCTGGCCGGTTTGCTCCCTGAGACTTGTTGCTTGCCATCATCCAGATGCCAGGTGATATGGAGAGGCTTATGAGATTTGTCCAGCCCTTGGATTATTTTCTGCTGCTGTTCATGCCCATGGGCACCAGTGGTACTGTGAAGGGAGTGTCAACCACATCAAGAGTTGTTTCACAGCTCTGGCTGTGAGACTGAAGGGCGTAAAAAGCCACACTGTTTCTCCTCAGTCCCAATGGTTAAAGAGAAAGGCTTGATTAAGAGCAAATGGGTACTGCAGATCAATCATTGGTTGCACAAGCTGTGTCATACAGAGATTTGGCTTTTATACCATGCTATCTCTTTTGAGGATTGAGTGCTGCTGAACAGGCCTAGTACTTAGGGTCAAAATGTGAAAGGAAGTAGCAGTAGAAGAAGAAGGAAAGAAATAGGGGCCCTATTCTTATATTTTGTCCTTTTAAAATGAAAAATTATTAATAATTTCCAGAACAGCAAGGATTTTCCTGTTTCATAAAAAAAAAAAATCCCAACAATAATAATTTTAGTACACAATTCAGTTTATATCTTTTCCCTTTTTTATTCCGTTTTTCACATATCTTATGTGGAGACCTAGTCTTCCAATAAATATCTTAACATTAGTGCATGTTATATGTTTTATAAAGATTCAGGGATAGTATCACAATTTGCCTTTGATGAACAATGAGAAAGTCATATGTATTGGTAATTAGTGAAGATTCTTTTTCTTGAGTATATGGTAATCATAACTGCCTAAGGCTGGATGGTGTGCTGATAATGACAGGAATGTCCTTTATACAAGAAGAGAAGAAAAGCACTACAGAGATGAGAAAGAATGCAGATTTAGAGAATTGTAATGACATGAAGGAAGGTGCATGTTTTCATCATTTGACAAGAGGATATATTCTTTTTTATCCTCATCTAACTCACTTTCTCTGCTAACCTGCCAAGGAAGGGTCCTTGAGGGGAGAGTCATTGCACTCCACTCAAGGCTGTATGGTTCAATTTGTAGTTTTTATTCAGGATATCATGATATTACCCTTTTCGTACATATTTAACATCCACAGTGCACCACCAATTTAAAAGTCTGTCCTCCTAGTTGTACCCCATTTAACATCCACAGTGCACCACCCATTTAAAAGTCTGTCCTCCTAGTTGTATCCCCTAAAGAAAAATCTCTCCACCAGACCTCTCAACAATGAAACCCCTTGTGAGCTTTCAGTTGCAAAGGCTCTGGCAGTGGTGTTTCAACATTATATTGAGGTTTAGAAGTGACTGAGGACAAGGAAGCAGTGGGTGTGAGGAGTTATCACAGAATTGATCTGGTGTAACCCTAGGATCTACATAAACTACAATATATATTCATAAAATTAGACAAATTCATTTAACAACTAAGGATAAATGGTTGTGTAAAATTGGCTGAGCCAACAGAATCAAAGTGATCACTGGTTTGACATCAGCAGTGACCCGTAACAAATGGAATACCTCAAGGGTCAAAACGAGGAAATGCTGGGGTTTTTAAGTGTTCAATATCTTAATGATCTGGATCTTAACATAGAATCTCTCTCAGCAAATGCATGATTACTATATAAGGGGAGTGGCTGATATACCAAATGTCAGAGCTAATGTCCTGAGGGACCTTTAAAAAGCTGACAGCTGAGCCAAAAGAAATCTATTAAATTTCAGCAAGGAGACTGTTCATCAGTACAGGTTTGTTTAACAAACAGCTAAATAACAATGTACCATGCACGTAGGTATGATTCTATCTTATCATCTCCTTGTCTCCAGTTACCAGAAATTTAGGGACTATGTCAACCAGCTGTGTAATCTTTATGTGAACCTCCTGGAAAAATTTGTAACAGACTTCCAGGAGAAGAACTGGCTCTGAAAAAAATAAGTCAACAACATCCTGAAGCTTTTGTTCTTTTTTCTTTTTTTTTCTTTTTTTTTTTTTTTGTTTGTTTTGATTTTAGTTTTGGGGGTTTTTTTTGGGATATATGATATCCCTACTGATGGCTTATATCCATTGCTATCACTGCTTAGAAGAGGCACTGGTCTAAGCTGGACTTGGGGGGAATTTCACAGAATTCTTATTAAATTGCAAATTCCTTCAGTAAATCTCTGATGCCAGCAGACTGATTCAAAGACCACTGAAATCAGCGTACAAGCAATTGGAGTGAATTATATTCCATATTAGCATCAATTCATTGTTTATATACATGGTCAGTAAATCTGTAGCAGTAGCAAAAAAATGTACATTTGTATGTACAAGGAGGAACATGATCAGTCATTTACTGAGGAATTATGATGTGAAATCAGAACAGTCAAATTACATCTATATGGTATCTCAAAAGTAGTGCAGTAAACATAGGACTTTTAGTGGAAATATTTCTTCTGAGTTCCTTATCTGAATAGGTTTTGGCCTTTTAGTTGCATGGTAGAAGTTATTATTCTAAAGAGATGAAGAAGGCTGCTGACTCATGTACACTGATCTATACCCACAAATTAATAAGGAAAGAAAATTTCCCAGTATATATCTAGTAATGTGTAAGCTATAGTTCGTGACAGGGAACTTGACACATTTTTTTCTCAAAATAACTTGGAAGTGACAGGAAGAAGTTAACAGAATGTTTCCAGTGTGACACTAACCGAAGGTGCTAATACATTGTATGAACAGGGCAATACTGAATATCTGTATAGTGGTTATATAATCTGCATATTTGTAGCATTGAATATGATGTATTATCTGTAGCTAATATGCAGGAAATATATTGCAAAATTAAGGGAGGGTTGTAGAAAGAAGCACAGAACTGAAGATTTACTCTTGAAGTACTAATAAAATTAGTGTAATCATTATGCAAAATTAATTTGTGGAAGCAAACCATGATTGTTATAGGCTACATTTGTTTTAAAAAATGTTTTGGCACAAAAAAAAATCTATTGGTAGGTAAATGTTGATGTTGGGTCTCATTTTATATCCATCATATCCTGTTGGAAGATTTCACTTCACATTAGTTTTAATTTGGTCTCCCATGTGGTAAGTCCCAACTGTAAATGTAATTCAAAGCTTTCAGAAGAGCTATCATATCATAAACCTTTGTTTCTTTCAGTGTGGGCTCTTTGGAGAATCTCTTTGAATGCCTCACATTCTATTTTCTCCTGTCTCATGAAGCTGATGACAGCAGATCAAGAGACATGTCTGTTGTCCCCACCACCATTGCCTATACAAATACTAATGTGCCAAATCTTTAAATCAGAGCCTGTGAAATTTTCAAGTGATGCAATGTGCCTGCTGTCTTCTCCATCTTCCCACTAAGTTTGACAGTACTCAGCACGAGGCACCCTAGACAGGCTGTGGGAGATTTAATTTGAAAGAGGGTCACAGGACACCCTCTTTCCTGGAACAGAGCAGATGGATGGAATAAGTAAGGTAACTTAAACTCAAATAAGAAACTGGTGCTTTCTTCCTGGGCTACAAAAACATCTGTGACATTTTGGTGGTGCTGTTCTGCTTTGCGGTAGATGCTGTTTGCCCCTGTGCCACTGGGTCCTGACACTGTCATCTGACAAGAATAAATGTATGAATGGTACAGGAAAAGGGTTAACATGACATTAAATTATTAAAAATCAGAAACAGAAGCAGAAATCTGGGAGAAAGATGTGATGGCCAAAATCATCATCATCATCATCATCATCATCATCATCATCATGTCAGCCAACATGATTCCCTAGAAACTAACTCTGGAAAATCTTGTCCGTATGGTCTAACTAAAGGGACAAACAATACACTCGGTGTGGTGCTAAGAATGAAAGAATCTTAGCAATTGCCACATTTTCCAGATCAAGCAATCCCCTCTCCTCCAGGAGATCTGAACACCTAAAGGAATTGTAAGGCTCTATAGTCTGAGACTGCATATTAATTAGTTGATCAGGTCAATCTGCACTTCTTCCTATTGTGGTTTTATCATTGTTACCTGGAAGCATGGTTTGGCAGCTCTATCACCACCATTGTCACTTATTTATTACGTCCTGCTCCTGAGTTTCCATCTGATCTCTATGTGGACCCCAAGCTCAGTTGTGTCCCTTCCCTCCATCTTCTCCTCTGCCTGAGTCCCTGCCTGGGTACTGGAGCAGTACAAGGGACTCAGGATGGCTTTTCTGGTCCAAGCTGCCTCCCTTTTCTGGAAGAATGGGGACAAATCAGCAGGGAGCACACATGTTGCAAAACCTCTTCATTAGAGAAGAGCAGAAGAATAAGCTTGTCGGTCCTTAAGTATCTTTGAAGACACAACACATTAATTTTCTGTCTAGTGTCATCTTTTCCACAGATCACTGCTACTGAAGAACACAGTTTCTGCAGATCATAAACCTGATCAGTTCCTGTGAGGGATGGTTGAAAATGAGCTCTGAATAAAATAGGTAGATGAGGAAGGATTAGTGGCACCTCAAAGACTTGAGTGCTGGAAGCATATACGAGAGCATTTGCTCTCTATATATCAAAGAAAAGCAGTTTTTGAAGTACATAGTTTTCGAAGTCCAGAGTTTTTGAAGACTCAAGTACACTTGCATGATAGATGAATTGCAATGAATATCAAATAGTTTTATATTCATTGAGTGCAGGCATTTATTGGTTTAATTTCCTCTGGAAGGGGGTGGGTGTGTGGATGGGGTGTGTGTGTGTGAATATGTGGTCTGAAGCAGCTTTAAGAACTAACTCAGCACATAATAAGTGAAGCAATTTTTTTCAAAAGCTCATTACTGCTCCCATCCAGACTGCAAATGTAGACATAGTCTTAGACAGGTAATTTGATTCTGGACATTTAATACTTGTCTTCTACTTCCAGTGTCTCTAGAATGTCCTTTTTACCCCATAGCTTTTCTATCTGCTGCTGTGAAAGCAATAAATGATGTTTGAGTTTGTGGCTTTTGTTGATTGCTTGTTTTTGTTGAAAGTGGTTAGACTTCATGCAGTCAGATCCTAATATCAGGCCTTCTGGAAATGTATAAAAAACATGATATCAGACTACCTTTGCAGAGAATAAACAAGTACTGTAGTTCTCCTGGAGACACATTATACCATTTAAGCTAGCTCATACCTCTAGTGTTCTGCTGTTTGATGCTTTACTGATTTATGGCAACTATAATTAAGCAACCTTTCAGCATTCAGTTAAAAATTTAAATTATTTCTGAAGAGAAAACAGAGAAACATTAAAAAATCCACAGAAAAAGAAAAAAAAAACCCTAAAGAACTCACTTTGCTATCTTTAACTTATTCAGGGAATTGTTATTTCGTTTGTTTTAATGTTGAGGATAAATAAGTTCTTCCTGCAGTGCAGTTCTGCCAGCATATGTACCTTTACTAAATGAAGGTGAGGTGAAAAGGAGTAATCAGAAATATGCAGGATTAAATTAAGTCTGCCTCTAGGCATGTTTATATATGCAAATTAAGCAATAGAATACTTTAAGGTCTTTTGTTAAGTGTTTTGGAAAACAAAACTTTCAGATTATTTTGTAAGGGTCAATTCTGAATGAGGCATTTGAGCACACAAGTTTAGTATATTTCCAAAACTCAAGAACACTTCTTTTATCATATTTCCTTCCAAAGAATGCATATCAATTTTTAACCATTGAAATATGACATGCAACAATGTAAATATTGTATCTTTATTTTGTATATTGAAAGAGCCAACACAACCTAGAATTTAGGCTGGACAGGGTGCTGGACCATCTTGTCTAGACTGTACTTTTGCCAAGAAAGTTTGGAGCAGATGATCTTTGAGGTCCCTTCCAACCTGGTATGTTACAGTTCAGTGCTTTGAATATTTTAAGTGTATTAATTTATTTTTACATTCTTGAATGATATGGTTCTCTGAAAACATATTTAAGAAGGGATGGAGAAAGCTGCCGTGCAACTGCAGTCAGAGAAGAGAGGAGTGAGAATATGGGAGAGAAACAGCCCTGCAGACATCAAGGCCAGTGAAAATGATGAGGGGGAGATGCTCTTGACACCAGATAAGAGTGGTGAAAACCATGGGGAAGCAGGTGAACCCCTCCAGCCCAAGTCCATGGGGAGCAGAGTTTCACCTGCAGCCCCTGGAGGACTCCACCTTGGAGCAGGGGAATATCCATGGGACACTGTGACCCCTGGGAAGCCTGAACTGGACCAGGTTCTGGGAAAGACCTGTGGACCTTTGGAGATAGGAGCCCAGGCTGGAGCAGATTTGCTGCCAGGACTTGTGATCCCATGGAACAGAGAAGTTTGTAAAGAACTGTAGCCTGTGGGAAGGATTTATATTGCAGAAGTTTGTGGAGGACTGTCTGGAGCAGAGGAAGTGTGAGAGGTCCTCTCTCCCTGAAGGGAAAGGAGTGGCAGAGACAAATGTGATGGGCTGATTGCAACTCCCATTACCCTGGCCCCTTGCACTGCAGAAAGGGATGATGTAGACAAAATCAAGAGTGAAAAAGACAGGCAGGGGGAAAGCATTTTAAGATTTGGACTCATTATCCTACTCTGATTTGGGTGGTAATAAATTAAACTAATTTTCCTAAGCTAAGCCTGTTTTGCCTGTGATGGTATTTGGTGAGTGCTGTCTCCCTGTCCTTGTGTATGCCCTTATGTCCAGCCAGGGTCAGACACCACACACTACTTTCTGAACCCAATCAAATTCTTCATACTTTGAGGGGAAGGGACAATATGAAAGTAAAGTAAGACAGTGCTATTAAAAAAAAAAATTTAAAGAATCACCTCAATTGAAAAAGTTTTAAAAGCTTTAGAGCTTTACAGTGACAGACCTCATAGGCCACACAGCCTGTGTGAAATTGGATTCCATGTGATTATTTCTGGGCAATAATTCAGAGCAAATAACATCAAGAAAGCCTTGCATAAATCCTGACAGAAAAAGTGGATTTAAATCAAACTAATAGGTTGCAAAACATATGAAATATGCTTTGTACTGTGCCTTGGAGACACATGGCCAAATCCATATTCAAAAAGTAAAAACAAACCAGAGTGATTTGAAGAATAAATCACTTGTCATCGTGATCTTTAAAAATGCCAGAATTTAATGCAAAAATATAATCCTAACATTTATTGCAGCAAAAATAAATGTCAACATATTAGACTTAACTGGCTAAGCCTTGTGGTAGCATTTCTACAAAGTGAAAGGAATATGACAAGTTGTATTTCACGTTTTTCAGAATAAGATTTGGTCTTCTTTATCATAAGCAGTAGATTTAAACACTTTATTTTAATTTACTTCACAGTATTGAGAAAAACATTGACTCAGATAAGAAGTAGAATACCATATACACTTTTCTCTGAAGCAATCAATCAACTTTAGGAGCTAAATATGTAATATGACAACACTAGAGTTTTGCAGTGGAATACAAAATGTAACATAAAATGTTTGTGACATTTAACAGACATTGCTTAGAAACATATCTGCTATATCTAGAACATCATAAAATTTATAGTTTGCTATTGGTTATAACAGGTATATCTTCACAAACATGTAATTACACATCATTATACAGAAGGACTATAACTGAGAGCATCTTTTGAGTGCTGCTAGGTACATATCCAGACACAATCACTGTTCTAATTCCTTCTCAAATCTCAATTTTGTGTAACACTTGTGTATTCTTCCTCTCCTTCCATTACTTATGATATTATCCTCTGCAAGCTGTGTTCCTACACATTACTAACATAAATGCACATAAAAACCATTGGAATCATGGGGACTAGCAGTTTTTAAAACTTGTGTTTGTAATAAATAATCCAGTGGCAGCAAAACAATCCTGTGTATGGCAGAGCTGTCAGAAGTCACTGATGTATCTCGCTGGTGTTGCTGCTCGTGCTGGTCTTGTTGGAACTCTCTGGAAAACCTAAATGATTTATCAGAGTAGATGAAAGAGGAAAACCTCTCTAGTGAGAGAAAAGAGAGCGCTGGAAATGCTATAAAGTGGTCTCTAGTAACATAGATAAGCCCATTAAAAGTGTCCAGAGTGACAATTGGTGCTTTTTACTAAAGCTAATAGGTGCAGGTAATAGAAATCCCCCAAACAGTGGGTTTTTTAGCAAGTAGGTTAAAAAGACTACCTTAGAGGAGAGGATGATCACATGACAAGATCAGAAGATCCAAGATTATTTTAAAAGACTTTTTTTTTTCCTAATATCAGACATAAGCATTTATCCCAATCTTTCTCTGCAATAAATGAAATTATTTTAGTTTTCACACGGTTGTCAAGCTTGCATAGGTTTGGTTAGTAAAAGGTATGAGCCAACAGATTTTTTATGGATTTGTCCAGGGAACTGGATACTTTTACTATCCTATATAGGGACTGAGGGAAGCATTCTCCTTCCTGGTACTCATAGGCAGAAAAGCTGGTACAAACTAAGTGCTAGATCTAATGGAAAGCTTTACAGGCTCTGCAAATACTTATTTTTGAGGAGACTCTCATATAGATCATCTCCCACACTGCTTTGGCAATTGGCATAGATCAACTTTTGCTCTCAGGCATTTTAATTAATTTCACTCCCTTGGAATGCAATTCTAAAATGGGTCCTATTTCAGAAACATTATATCCTTTTTTGTTTGTAGGGGGATTTAATACCTTGATAAGAAAATTCCTCCTTTTTATTCAGATAAAATACTATATGACATAAAAGTGTATGCTATATACTTCACATACCAGTAAAATGAGAAGTTGAATATTCTTTCATTTGAATGACAAAATGTACGATTACATATTTAACTATGAAGTACATGCTAAGAAAAGGAGTTGGATCATATATTGATTATTGCTTTTAAATTTGAAACTAGTTAGCATTTTTGATGATAGATAAGACTCACAATTGTTTAAGTATTACATGGCTTTGCATAAATAATAAAAATGACAAAAAATCTAATTACATACACTAAAATTATGCTGCAATCAAAGAGTGATAAGATAGCATAATATTATTTTTTAGAGGAAATCAAGATTCTCTTTCAGTGGAATCTTATTTCTGCCTAGATTTTACACCCTTTAACTTGCAGATACATAAAGGTGTTTATAGACACCAGAAACTGGTAGCCACTTAAAAATGTTTAAAAATTTCCACAGAAAAAAATTTATTGAGGTTTTGATATATCACAAACTACATATACTTCTGCTCATATAGTTTTGTAGGTTACATGAAAAATTCTCCTTATTTTCCTCTCCAAAAAATCCCCATTGTATTTTTATCTTCTCATAAAACATTCACTAAAGCAAATAGAATATTCAGGTAGCAATATTCTATTTTATATTTCCTGTACTTTGTAAAGGAGCTTTTTTTATTTTGATTTATGTTTCATTGCCCCCTGCTGTTTGATAAAGAACTTTTTTTTTAAAGAATCAACATCTCAGTGTACTTTCTTTACTAATGAAAAAGGAATTGGATTTGAAATCATCTCCTCTAGTTATGATCTCAGATTCAATATGTGCATTTGTTTTAACCTGAAGGACAGAAGCATTCAAATAGTGCAATCATTCAATTAAACTATTATGGAAATGCTGCAAAATGAAAAAAGTGCATTCAAGTGCCATTTCCTGTCTTACACAAAATAATGATAAGCTTTAATAGTATTTTCCTATACAGTGTTTTGTCCCTTTTTAGTTACTGTCTTGAGACACAGAATTCCTCATGTGAAAAAGGAGTTTTCCTTACATATGCAGATCTATTAGCCCCTACTCCTTGAGAGGGATTCTCTGGTGCTTGATGAGACTTTTCACTTAGATATTCTCATCACCTGTCTAACATAGTTCTTTTGATTTTAACAATTATTAACCTGAGAAAGCTGAAGACCTTAGTTCATTTTTTTTTCTGGAAGTTACACAGAAATTTTGTGCAAGCAATTCTTTTCCCATGGATAAGAATATCTAGAAGACTTCTCTAGTGGGATCTTAATATTACAGACCCAGATATGACAGATATTGACTGTGTCCACCAGCAAAAAATCTATGTCTGTGTACTCTGTGAATGGTTCCCTTCTTCAATTTATCTCATGCTATGGGAGCAATGGTTCTACCAAATGATTTTTTTTTTTTAATAAATGAGATATATAGGTAATGACAGCAATAGCTTGGTGCAAAAGGCTACCATAAGTCACAAAATCTCATCAATGTCATTAGAACTGTGGGAATATATTTAAAGTTGTGTGTTTACTTTAAAAACTGATTTTGGAAAAGTTACTTGGGCCTCTAACCCAAAGCCACAGATATTCTATAAGGCAGCTGAAGCCCATGCAGAAGAATAGTGACATTTGTACCACTGCCACTACACCTAAAGGGGACATCTACCAACATGAACCTGAAGACTCAGGTTTAAATCTGATTTATCCTCGCTGATGAGATAGACTGAATTAAAACCTCTGGTATCTGGCTGCACCAGACAGAGAGAGCATGACTTACCCACAACACCTTCTTTTAGTAATATGTCATTTTATTTCAGTTTGTCAGAGGCAAACTAAGAACACAGACAATTAATTAGCTCAGATGACTTGGATGACTTGATAATTTGTCTGAGCCCTGAGGCTTCTCATTAAATATCCACAGTTTATAATGTAGTACAGAGATGGAATACCCAAGCCAGATCAGAAGCTGTGTAGGTGTGTTACATCAGTATAAATGCTCAGCTCTATACAAGTTAATTTAGAATATTCCTTGCTTAAGGGAACATACAGCTACAGATAGAGCCACAAATGCATTTTTTTTTTCTGCTTCTCAGCTAATCAGAATCACAAGTCCTTTTTGTGCAAAATATTTATCTGCCCACATCACAGAAAAGTGGGGAACTAAGCTGATTGCCCAAAGAATTACTTCAAAATTTCCAAATGCCAGAAAGATTTACTTCAAAAAATATTTTTGTGTATTTTATTAAGGCTTTTGATACTGACCCTCAAAGTATCCTTCTGAACAAGTTGTCCAGCTGTGGGATGAGCCAGGTTAAAGGTGTGATGGTCAGGACTGAAGGACAAGGCTCAAAGGGCTGTAGTGGGTGGGGCTGCAGCGGGCTGGTGACCTGGCATTAGTGGTGCCCTGCAGAGGTCAGTTATAGGGACAGGTCTGCTCCTCGTAAAGGAGAAGTTGTAATAGAATCATTAAGTTGGAGAAGACCTTTAAGATCAACAGGTCCAACCAGTTGAATGTGTCTTGTAGTACAAGGAGTTGAGGGATGACATCATTGCTCTCTGTGTCTTCCCAGAGAGGAGAAGGGGAGGAGGAGGTGCTGAGCTCTGCTTCCTGGGACCCACGCATAGGACATTTGTGTATTGTCCAAAGCTGTAGCAGGGGAGTTTCAGACTGAATATTAGGAAGTATTTCTTCATTAAGAGGATGGGAAAACTTTGGATCAGGCTTACTAGAAAGGTTGCTGATGCCCCAAACTTGTCAGAGTTTAAAAAGCATTTGGATCCTTATAATATAATTTAACTTTTAGTCAGCCCTGAAATTATCAGGCAGCTGGACTAGATAATAACTGTATGTCCTTCCAACTGAAATATTCTGTTCTGTTATGTTCTATTCTGTTCTATTCAATTTTATTCTATTCTGCTCCAACTCACCCAGCCAGCATCTATGTTTTGTCTGCAAAAAGTGAAAAGGAGCTCAAGACAACAAAACAGAGAAAGTCTCTGAAGGAGAATGAGAAGATAAGTTCGAAGGAGAAAAAAAGAATGTTTAGGCTGGTGGAAGACTATAGCAATGTGCTTTCATGGAGGAAGGTACAAGGAAAAAAGCTTTGGAGAAATAGGAAGGCGACAACAGGAATTTGGGAGAGAAGACAAATGGATACAGAGGCATGTACATGCTCAACAGCAGAAAAAATAAACTGTAGTCCAAGGTCTAGCACTGGAATCTTTGATAATAGTATTATTATGAATTTATGAGTCTGTATCTTGTTCCTGTCGCAACACTCTCATCCACTCATACATATCCACATATTTCAGCTCTTTTTGCAGACATACCCCACTGGATCCAAACTTCTTATCCTTAAAATAGGAAATTGTGTATTTACTTCTCCAGAAATTCCTCCTACAGTCTTTATTCTGGTTAGGGTTGCTTTGTTTTTCTGAAACAGAGCACACACAATGTGTTGTAATATTTTCAATTTGTTTGTTATTTGTTATTTTGTGGGATCTCAGCACATCGTTCCCGATGTCCAGAGATGCCAGGAGAACCCTTGGGGGTCTCGAAAATCCTGGAATGTTGCCAAGAGTGTTTGGTGGCTTGATTTTGATCCATCCACAGAAGTAACAAGAGTTTGAGGACAAGAGAATCACTTTAGAGTAAAAGGTGTAAAAGAGACACATTTAGAGGGTGAGATATAGACTTTAAGGTTTTTGGTACAGGACGGTTATGGAGACAAGATGGAGGGATCAGGGCGTGTCTTGTCCTTCTTCTTTCTTCTTCTTGTCCTCCATTTCCTGTGATGATGTTGGCACTTGGGGATTGGTTTATGGTGAAGGTGCACTTGCTAACATGGGTGAAAAGCATTGGGAAATAAAGGTAAATATTGTATACGTAGATTTTAGTATAAAAAGACATGACCGCCCCGTGGGTGGTCAGAGAGTGCTTGTGACTGCTTGCAGATCAGACCTCTGTTGGGCAGACAGAAAATTTTGTAGATAAGAAATAATAAACAACCTGAAGATCGAAAAGCTGAAGAGTCCAGACTCGTCCTTTGAAACGCGTGCCACCCAAGAACCACTTTACCCGTGTCGGGGCAGAGACAGACAGCTGAACCCGACATTATTTGTTTAAAATATCTTGGTATTATTGCCAACTAAGAATTTATTTGCAGTCTTGTCCACAGCTGGAAATTGTTGATGGAAAAGCCTGAATGACAAATTATCATTGTTATTTATACAGAAAGTTTTAACATGTTACTACAAATCAATGGTGTTAATGCTTTTCTCTTAACATTCTGGCTGCAGCTTTATAGTTTTGATGTTTGTTGAATTTAAGTTTTGAGTTCTGGAATCCATTTATGCAATTATTTAGCAACATAGCTATTGGCTTTGAAACCTACCTCACTTCCAGCTTATTTATAAGTTTAAAATCAGCACCATGCTGCAAAGATCTATGTAAGATAGATCCTAAGTGCACATTTTCACATTTGGGATAATTTTCTAGTGAGTTCTCTTCCTCAGTGACACACTGCTCTGATTTTTCATCCCGATCATTACCTTCATTTATTTTGTAAATTTTTCACAACTCTTTGAAAAATGTATTCTGTCTGCTTTTCTTCCTAGATATTTGACAGTTTTCCCAAGAACTATATTATTAGGAAATGCCTTTTTGTGCCACTTTAACATCCCAATATTTTTATCACTTTAGCATCCCAATACTTTTCTTTGTTTCCCTTAAGGATCTGTGCCTCTTAAAAGAGTAGTCTGTTCTTTATATATGCATACTTCTTGTTTTTACTCATTCTAGATTATAGTACAAGTGTCAGAGATAATTTCCTTTGACCAATATATATATAAAATGAATTAGGTCGAATATGTTCCAAATCTGAGGCTAAGCTATGAAGAGGCTTGATGTCAGCTGTGGGTGCTATACAATACCATGAAGACTACTGATTTGTTCTGTAGATATGAGGAATTCTGTACCACAGCCTTTCTTTGATGCTAGTTGCAAATTTTACTATTCTTTAACAAAGTTGAATGAAATAGAAAATCTTCCTATTTTTTATAGAAATGGAGGAAGTAATCAGAAGAATTGCTTCTCTACAGGTTTTGTTTTTCTCAGTCATGTTCTTCTCTCTTGCAGTGCACCTGAGGTCTCGTAATCTTCCCTAACCATGCCAATTGTTCCAGCTTATTGGGTTGCTCATAGAAACAATAACAGAAGCTGTTTCCAGAATATAATTTGGCACAATATTTTATTATCAAAATAATTATGCAAGAATGCTTGTTATGTACTTATGAGGCATAAGGACATATCTGAAATATTTCTCAGCTTACATAACCTATTCTTCCCAAAGAAGAAACTACACACAAACAATCATACATAAATATGTAAAAAAAACATGATGATATACAATAATAATAAACGAATATAGATATTGTATATCTGCTATTTCAGGTTGCACTTTAGAGATTTTTTCTTTTCTATTATTTGCAATAGAAAAACCATTCTTCCCATTAAGACAAACAAAAAAAGTCATAATAAAGCAGATCACCATAGCAATATGTTTGACATGCTAGGTTAAGAATATGTTTGAGGCAAATCAGAACCAGTCCATGTAAATGTCTGCTAATTTAGATTCTTTGAGTAAAATTCATACATACCTGGATAAAATGGGGGAAAAAGCAAATTCACTTCTTATTATTGTTTTCTAAAAAGTCTGATCTAGGTCACAACCCTACTATTCTACATAAACTCCAAATAAACATTAAGAAATAATCTTGGTTTCAACAGGCCATGATGTAATCAATACAGGAAAGAAAACCAGAGAAAAATCATTCTTACTTGTGATGTTAGACAACAGTGGTTCACAGAAGTCTCACAGACAAGTGATAGAAATAGCATCTTACTTCCAAAAGGGATTCAAACTTGTAATAAGCTATAACTTTTACCCATGTAGAAGGAGAAAAATACCAGCCTTCCATACATACTAAGAGAAAATATATCACATGGTTTATTTTTTTTTCATACTTATCTGCAGATATTTTAGTTCTGTAAACAAGACTAGGCTCCATTTATAGAAGACAAACATCATTTTTTCAAAGGCAAGAGGGAATGACTTTGAACTGAAAGAAAGGAGGTTTAGATTAGCAATTAGGAAAAAATTCTTTACTGTGAGGGTAGGGAAGCATAGGAAGAGGTTCCCCAGAGAAGTGAATGCCCCATTCCTAGAGATGTTAAAGGCCAGGTTGGATGGAGCTCTGAGCAATGTGGTCTAGTAAAAGGTATCACTGCCCATGGCATGGTGGCTGGAACTAGATGATCTTTAATGTCCCTTCCAACTCAGGCCATTCTATGATTCTATGAATACTGACTTCTGCACATGCACCTTGTTATTGTTTTTTTTTCTTCTGCATGACAGCTATAGGGTTAGGAGAAGTATTAAGCTGCAATAAGCCAAGACACTGAAACAGTCTTGCCTCACATTACGTTGACTGAGAGAAGACTCCCTGTGCAGAGAGTGCTTCCACCAGATTATTATCAGCAGATAGCCCAGATGTTCAGATTTAACTCATAGAGTTTGATTTTAAACCATTCAGGTTGAAAGATGAAAGCCCATTTTACCTGGATTGTTGTTTACAGTCCTGCCTGCCTCTCTTTTGCAATATTTTCAGGATGAGAACAGATGTGTGGTAATAAAATTTGAACCGTACTGCTCTGGCAAGCTCAAGCATTGAGCCAAAAGCAAAAAAGTCTGTTCAGAAATCTTTTCTTCTTAAGTTTTGCATGAACATTTAAAGAGTTTCATCACAAAATCAGAGAATTCTCAGGTTTGAAAAGTACCTCTAGAAATCATCTAGTCCAATTCCCCAATAAGACAGGTTCATGTGTACTTGTTTGTTCAATTTATGTGTTTGATAGTAGACTTCATTAGAAATTTTTGTGGTTTTAATTTTGGATTAGGGTAAAAAGCTGATTGCCCTTTATCTATGGAAGATATACTAAATGTACAGCCATGCTATGTGTGCCAAAGCAAAAAGGAGCACTTGTGGATGCTTATATATTTATTTTCATATATACATCTGTATCTATGTATATATGTAAAATTTGTAGACACATATATACACATATTGCTATTTGCCTGTGTGCATAGACACCTGTAAAGTGAGAAAAAGATGGTTTCTGTACAAATGTTATAAAGAATATAATAAATATTAAGAAAGTAAGGCAGCTGCATACTGTTTCTCATTATCTTCACCATTCAATGCATAATTCTAATATGTATTTCTGCTCAGTGTCAAAGGTTTACCCTGAATGTAAAATTATTATATTATTCATGAGATTCTCCTTTAGCTTTGTACTATATGAGTTTCTGCCCTATCCTCTTTGCAAGCTGAAATACTTACTGCAGTTACAAAACTGCACAAGTCTTTGACAAACTCAGTCACAGTGAGAATTAGTCTTCATGATGGTCTCATTCCCATGCCTTTATTGATTCTTCCAGCTGTCAGTCACACAGATCATTGTCTCTACCCCATGGCTTTGTTTACTGTGTCTTATTCAGAAAGACCTTTTTTTTTAGGTGGAATTAACTATTCATCCAGAAAAATTTATCACAGCTACAAATTGCAAAAGTTCCATTTTAGGTGACTTGATTGGTCTTGAGGCCATGACAGATCTTTATCTTTCTATGTGATTTTAACTACTGGATCTTCCTGTTGATTGGTGAGTTGTTGATATACTTACTACACTCTCTGTGTAACATTCTAATTTGTGAAGGAAAACCTTTAGTACTTGGTCATGATGGCCTGTATACTGAAGTCTCATTTCACCTTAAATTTTCTCACTGTTACACCCTGATACAATTCCAGAGCACAAAGCCTGTGATATTTCCTTTCATTTATAAATGTGCTAGACTGATCCTGACCAGTAACCCAAGGTGGGTTGACCTTGGTTTAGAGTGCCAGGTACTCTGCAAGAATCTCTAGCAATCTCTCCACAAACAAGAAAGGGGAGAGAAAATATAACAAAAAACTCATGGCTTAAGACAATTATTAGGAGATCACTAAGCAATTACAGCCATGGGCAGGTTAGATTGTACTTGGGTGAATTTAGTTGAGTTTGTTACCACTTAATAAAAGAGTAGGATAATGAGAAGCAAGAACAGATCTAAAAACACCATCCCTCCCAGCTCAGCCTCACTTCTCCACCTTCTCCTCTCCGATGATGCAGGGGGACTGGGAATAGGGATTGTGATCAGTTTGCCATAAATCCTGCCAGGAGCCTGCTCCAGCAAGGGCTTTTCTTGGGTCTCAGCTTACTGTGAAGATTTTATAGCTTCATCCCAGCCAGACCCAACACAGTGAACAATAAGATACATGACTAAAAATGCTATGCTATTTTGGACACCCAGGCATTATGCTCCAGCCAAAAAAACTAATGCTTAGAGTGTTATTTAAAAATTATATAAATCATTATTAAATTAAATAAATGAGCAAGTCAAGCACTTACATTTAGAGTGATAGAATTTGCCATCATATTTTAAATCATGTTAAAAGCAAAGTTATTTTTCAAAAGTTTTCTGATAGGAAGAGATATTTAATTCTTTGAACTCCTGAAAATAAAGAAATAAATAATTTAAAAGCAAAAAACATCAACAGAAAATAAACCCAACCAAACACAAACTTTTCAGGGAAACTTTTGGTGTTTCAGCAAAGTTTTGGTGTTTTTTTCTTTCCTCAAAGTACTGGTTATTTTGTGACAGTCAAACAAAATAGATTTTGTAAAATACTAGAAGAAAATCACAGGTAGTATTAATGGTTTGTAATGATGTTACAGCGTGATCAATTTTCTTTTGCAAGTACTAGAAAATGTGAGGATTCACATCTTTCCTAAGTTGAAATTCACTAGAGATTTAAGAATGTATTCAAAACTGTAATTGCAGATGAAGTCTTCATATTCTAAAGCCAAGAGACGCCAATGACAAAGATGGCACCCAGCTATGCCAAAGAATATGAGAGAGGGAGAGACACAAAAATGCTGATAATGACCCAAAGAGTAAGGCTGAAGCATACTTGGTGATACATAAGAGCTGTATCTATTAGAATATGTATAATTTTCATGACTGAAAAGAGGCTATTAAAAATAGAATTACGAGAAATGCAACACTTTATGTTTTCAACATTAAAATTCATATGTTTTCACACTTTATAATGTTATGCAAATGGAGACTTACATGGAACAAATTTATGGACTATAAATCTATGCCATAAGGAATAGGTAAACAACATTTGAACAAACTTCCCTCCCCAAGATTAAGAGAATTGTAAAAAAAAACTTTTAATATCTGAATTTATGTTTAAGCACAGAAACTAAGTCAAGTGCTTCTGAAGTTTATAGTATTTTCCATTCACGAGCTTTCCTTCCAAGCAGAGAACATAGAGTGTATGTTAATGCTTGTCTGCACAAAATGTGTGTATGTACTGAGGGAGAAAAAGGACTTCTTATAGCAGGAATCTACATGGAAACTTCAGAATTAAGGGAAGCTTGTCTTTCCTTGCCTTTTTAATATTTTCAGTTGAAATGAGAGCTTTTCAGTGTTTTTCTCATCCTCTTTTCTTTGGCTCTATTTCTAAACTTTGAACTTGTCATAAGTGGTTCTCTTTTCGAGTAACTTGGAATACATGGGAGCATTTACATTAAATTTACACATAACCATTAGGAGGAATAAAAATATTCCTTCTTAGGCTTCTTCACATGCCTACATACAAGTACCAAGTCAAGTACTGACTCAAACTCTGTTCTATATGTGTTTACAAACAGAGGAGACTGAGGGGAAACCACATTGCAGTTACAACTTCCTCATAAGGGAAAGAGGAGGGACAGGCACTGATCTCATCTGCGTGGTGACCCAAGGGAATGGCCTGAATCTGTGTCAGGGGAGGTTTAGGGTGGATATCAGGAAAAGGGTCTTCACCCAGAGGATGGCTGGGCACTGGAAGAGGCTCCCCTGGAAGTGGTCACAGTACCAATCCTGACAGAGTTCAAGAAGTGTTGAACAATGCTCTCAGGCACACTGTGTAGCTCTTGGGGATGGAACCGTATTGGGCCAGGAGTTGGACTCAATGATCCTTGTGGGTCCCTTTCAGCTCTGTTAATTTTGGGATTCTGTGATTTGCAATCTGTAGTCCTGAAACAGTAATTTGCTGGTGTTAGGTCTAAAAGATAATAAAAGTAAGGAATCTCTCTCTAAATTTCTTTTATAGTGATACGTCAAACTTAAATCTTTAAAATTTTAAAGATATTTTTTCAAACTTAAATTTTCTTGATCCAACCATTGTTGACACTAATAGTAACAAAAGAAAATTTCTCAAAAATGCTTTATAAGGTTAGTAAAAAAAAATCAAAGAAACAATGAGAAACAATGAGCAAAATGCTTTATAAGGTTAGTAAAAAAAATCAAAGAAACAATGAGAAACAATGAACAAAAATCTGAGCATTTTCCTTTTTTTTTGCTGTTATTTGGTTGTTATTAAATTATTTTTTCATCCTATACTTGTTCTACTTGCTCTTTTATAACATTTCTTCTAAAGCACTTTCGGTAGCAAAATTTTTTGTGCTGGATTATATAGTCCTGAAGGCTTCCTACTCAGTTGCAGTAGCACCCATACATTCAGTAAGACTTCATGTAAAAAATTAAAACTGAGTGGAATTCTGTCCATATTCCTAATTTATGGAAAGAATTTCCAAATTTTGAACAACTGTTTATATAACATAGGAATCTTGATTTTTTAAAATGGATTTAAGGTCCAGAAAGTGCTAATTCATTTTTTACCACGGTATTTTTGAATGAAAAAATAATCAGCCAAAGCTATTGCTCTATTCATGAGAATAAATCAGTCTTTGCAACTGTCGCATAGAGAAACTTGTATTTACTGTGATACTCCCTCTGTACTCTGTACTTCCCTTGAGGTATAATCTGTGTTACATTGAAGAAGTGATTTTCCAGAGCCTTGAAACAGCTGAATTTAAACAGAAATCTTCTGATAAGAGCTAATTTGCAATTTAGATTAACCTGAAAAGAAAAAAAATCATTATTACTATTTAGGAAAAGCTAAATCTGAGACATTTCATTTTCTCTGGGTAGCTATTTTCTAGGGCAGCTTAGTGATAACTCTCATAAAAAAGAGTGCTTCCATCAAAGTGTTACAAAATTGGGTCGCTTCTCTAATTGCAGTGAAAACAATTAAGAATTTCACATTGTCTTTTATTAAGTATTTTATTGAGATACGGAGTTTTTGATCAGAAAAAAATCAGCACTTACGTTACTTGGATTACTACATGGAATTACATTATCTCAGAAATGCAGTATCACCACATTGTTTAGAATTGACAATGGCAGGTGGACTAGTTTTTAAGCATAGTTTTTCCTTAAAGGTATTTTTAAATTGACTTGCCAAGGCTAAAGTACGATACAGGACTTAAGGTCATGGTTGATAAACAGCTGACCATTTGATCTCTTTCTGGTGCTGTAACACTGGAGGCCAACACAATGTATTAATTAAATTTAAGACCCTTTTAATGAAAATAGCAAAGTAGGAATTTTGAGGCTGTATTATTTCTGTCATTAATGAGACCATTATGGGATATATGAGCTTGAGAAATTACGGAGTTTTTGCCATAACTTGAAATGAAGGAAACCATGTTTTATAGCAAGAAAGTAAGACTTTTCCTTTATGTGAATGACTTGATCAATGTCCACAAGAACCCACAAGAACCAGACTGCTGACAGCATAATCTAGAAGAACTGAACACGACAAACCCACTTGTGGATAAATAAATTGCCGCTGCATCAGCTCAGTAAGACCAAATGGTCTAATTACTGAAACAGCTTAAGTGGGAAGCAGTGAAGACTTAAAATTATATGTTATTTGAAGATCAGGACATATGTAGCTGGGGCACATATTATTAAAAGGGGAAAATGAAAAAATCCCTAAGTGTGTCAGATATCTGCATTATTCAGAAGGTCACTATTCAGCAACCATAGCAGATTTCTTCAGCCTTTAAAAATTTAATAATCCATATACTTTAATAGTCTTTGCATCACTAAACAAGGATTTTAATTTTTAGAAGTTTTCAAGGTTTGCAGTACTACAACACTTTAGGTTTTCTGGTGTTTTTGAAAAGAAAAATAAAAGTAGATGCTGGAAAAACTCCATGTGATGGCTTAATCATACATCTTGGATTTTCTGACACTTACTATGTCATTCTGCTTCATACCATAGCTGATACAAATAGGGTAGTCTTCTCCTAGGATTTATACACAGCTCCTCTTAATATAACACCATCTACTAGCATCATTTTACATTTTCCTATTAACTGTAATGTATGTTTGGTTTAATGCTTTTGAGTTCTTTATTTACTGATCCAGACAGAAAATATGTTACACAGCCATAATTTACTAGTCTTTAATGACAGCTTGTATGGTGTCACTTCACCATAGTGATATGTTTTTAGATTTGATTTTTACAAAGCATTTAATTGATTTGCTTTCATTAATGAATGAAGTCACTGTAATTGTCTACACATGAAAAGCAATCAAGACATTTTCATCTTTTTTTTTTCCAACACCACTCCATCCTGAAGGTTTCAAGTCATGTGTCACTCATCAGTCAAGTAGAAACAGCTGTTATCCAGAAAGAATTGGATTAAAATAAAGATAATGTCAAAAAGCAAGATTGTCCCATTATAAAGGTTCATAAAAAGTGTGGGACAGCCTTGCCAAGAAAAGCAGGGTATGTAAGATTAAAAAAAATTTAAAATCCAATCTGGCTACTGTCTTAAAAGACCATGAAAAATTGTTTTTCTTAATACATTAGCAACAAAAAGAAGGTTAAGGAAAATCTCCATCCTTTATTGGATATTGGATACAGGGGCAAACACAGCGAAAAAGGATGAGGAAAAGTAATGTAATGAGGTAGATGAGGAAAAGTAATGTAATGAGGTGATCAATGGTTTCTTTGCATGAGTCTTTAATAGTAAGACCAGTTCTTCTCTGGATGCCCTGAGCTGGAAAGCAGGGAAGAGGAGCACAATTAAGCCCACATAATCCAAGGGGAAATCAGTGACCTCCTACACGACAAGTTGAACACTCACAGGCTTATGGGGCTGGATGAGATGCACCTGAGGGTACAGAGGTATATATATCTGGCATAACTGCTCGCCAATCACTTACCAACAGTCCTGGCTATGCAGGGAAGTCCCAGTTGGCTGGGGGTCAGTAAATGTGAGGGCCAGCTACAAGGGGAGCCACAAGAAAGATGCAGGAAGGGCCTCTCAGCCTGACGTGAGTGCTGGGAAGGTCATGGAGCAGATCATCCTGAGGTGCTGTCACAGCATGTGTAGCACAGCCCTGGAATCAGGCCCAGCTAGCACAGGTATGTGAAAGGCAGCTCCTGCTTGATCAACCTGACCTCCTTCTATGACAAGGTGACCTGTTTAGTGGATGAAGAAACTCATCCTGTCTACTTAGACTTAAGCAAAGCCTTTGCCACAGTCACCCACAGCTCTGGCTCTGGACAACCTGGCTGCTTATGGCTCGGGACAGGGGACACTCCTCTGAGTTAGCCTTGGAATGAGTTGGAATACATGAGTTACATGAGTTCAAGAACAGGGATTTCATGAGTTCAAGAACAGGGATTTCTGCCTCAGCTGCTGGCTCAAGAGCAAGACATCTTCCTTTTCTCCTTTGTTTTTTAGCTGCTACATGACTTGTCAGCTAAAAAGTACCCCCAAGTTCCCTCTTCTGCAAGTATTTCACCAGAGCCTGACAGCAATGTCTCCTGACTTCAGTGAACTCTACCCTCCCTTTGGTCCTCCTTGGGTTGTGTGTGGGAGGTTGGGCATGCTGACCACCTTCTAGTCAGGGAGCAGCAGTCACATTATCCTCCTTAGCATACATTTTGTGTGGTGAGCTGGGCATAATGATCTCAATCTCCATCTGTTAAAATGGAATTTCACCCCCAGTCTTTTTCCCACAGGGTCTTTTTCCAACCTTAATGATTCTGATTCTATGATAGCTGCTCCTCTCCCTGGTATATTGTAAGTTGGTTATGTGATCCAACTGGTGTGGAAAATACTAAAAATGTTTTAAGGAAATATATTAGGTGAGCTGATGCTACATCTGGTCCTACTGCTCAGTTTGGTATTGTTTCATTGAGGTCAATATGGACTGATGCTGGCTCAGAGCACAGCTGAGTTAGATGTATAACAATCAATACACTTTTTGCTCTACTGCTTAGCTAGAAAGCTCTTAAGATAAAACCAGAACTGATTTTGCTGAGATTAATCTATGATCGTTTTCACTGTGACAAACAGGAAAAATCTGAGTTGTTGTACTAAGCAATTTTGGAATTTCATATCTAAAGAAATTTATTGTTGGATCAGTCTGAAATCCTTAATGAGGCAGTGCTCTAGAAGCGTCAACTGTTATTTTTATTTTCATATGGAATTACTGAAACTAATCAACAATACTTAAACCACTTACTATAAATGTCTGTTGTGGTTAAAGAAAACTAATGTTATTGGTCAATGGTCTTTAAACCTGCTGGAAGCTGTTAATTCCAGTTAATTAAAACAAAACAAACAAACAAAAAAAAGAAATTTTCTGACATTTGACTGTATGGAAAGCCATTACAATTTATTCTTGACTTAAGCACACATGATGCTTTCCTATATGTTGTGTATGGAAAAAAAAACAACACAGAAACATAACCGGTACTGCAAAGACTTGATGTGCTTAATGTAAATAAAGAATATAAAAGATGCTTTATTGCAATCTTTATTTAGAGGGACTTCAATATTATTGTCAAATGGATTAATTTCATCCCAGTATGTTTGGGATGAAGTCTCAAGTGAGCAAGGACAAATCAACATGTATTTCTTCATTGCATGCTGCCGTGGTTCTTACAGAGTCAGTATGAGCCTTCTTAGCAAACTCATTATGCTGTTATTCCTCTCTGGTGCAATGTCATTGACAATATGTTTTGGACTTTCACTATAATTTTCTTGGCACTCTAGAGAGCAAATGGCTTTAGAAAGCACTTCAGAACCTCATGTCAAAGTTCTTAGTTGATATAAATGTCTTTATGCTCCTTCAAAAAGAAAGAAAAACAAACCCCAGATTAAAAGAATCCATTCCAACCAAGTTAGATTAAACTGTTTTCAGAATTAAATATTTCTATACAAGTAATATCCTTTAAGCTTTAAAACGTATTAAGCTTTTAAATATTTGTAGACTATGGATTACAGTGTACTTATTCAGAATGAGGAAACAATGACTTATAAAATTGAGGTTTTTTTCTTAATATCAACTCTAGACTTCTATTAAATGCAGTGTGATATTTTACAGGTGGAATGGGGGTGGTGGAGCACAATGTAACTCCACCTCTGAAAATGTTAATACAGAAGTTTTCTAAAAATGCTAGACCAGAACCTTCATGGTGCTTTCTCTGAGCTCAGAATACATCTGTGACTTTTTGGTTGCATAGTTTTAACAATATTTCTTTTCTTGCTCTGTAGATTCTGGAGATTCATGTTATCCCAAGTTTCTATCCCATTCTAGCCATGTGTCCATTACCTTGCAAATGGATTAAGGCTTGGTTTGCACTTTAGTCCTGATATTTTACTCATTCATGCTGTATAAACATAGCATAATTTTCAACCATATATATGAGGTTTGTCTCAGGGTGCCATAAAGCACCCGAAGATTTTGTGACCAAAACCTTTAGAAGTATCTAAAAGTCTAGAAAGGTCTAAAATTTAGGGAAAGATCAATTATACTGTGCCAATCCACATCTCACCAGCAATCACATCCTATATTTTAGGAAATTCTGTTGGCTGTTGTTAAACAAATCAATCACATGGGCTTCTTTTTGTAAGTTTCTAAACTGTGTGGTGTGAAAAAATAGAGTTTATATGTTGATGTGGATGCATAAGACAAAGCTGAGAAGTGTGAAGGACTGTAGGCCACTTTTTCATTAAGGAGATGACATATGACATAATTATTGTCTTGGACATGCAATTTTTATGCAGTGTTACTTCTTTTGTCATTCATTGCTCATCTTAGCATCTAGTGAACTACCATCTATATGCAGAAGAAACCTATGAAGCTCTTTTTGGGGTATATACAGAAAATCTAGTGAGCTCCCTTGCACATGCAAGTGAGATTTCAGGACTGAAGGTAAGAAAACGAGTTTAAAGGACACTGAAATATTTAACTTTCAAACAAAACTTGAAAGCATATTTGTAGGTATTGCAGCCTTTCAGATGCACAGTTGTAGAACAGCTGAATTATTACAGGATGCCTCTGGATGACTGATTTAAAATCCCTCTTGAGACTGAACTAAAATTGACCGTGATATATAGTTGTTTGGGCTTGAGATAGGTAGGTGATTTGGAATATGGTACTGTTCATAAAATTGCCATCTAGGTCTGAGCTGTCTGCCACTTTGATAGTTTAATTATAAATCTATCACTTAAATCTTCCTGAAAGATGGGTTGTTGTTCAAGCAAATTCTGATTTAATCGAGCAATACAAGATGAGCTTCTATGGTTTATAAAGGAGAACAGACTGGACTGTTATAATGTGCCAAAGATGCTTTATTTTTCCCAAATTTGAAATGTAGAATGCTATCCAGCTTAAGAAAAATAAAAGTGCTATAGATCAGACTGCTTTTTAAAGGGCAGGTTAAACAGATATTGTATGATTTTTAAAATCTACATTTCCTTGGACTCATTTTAATTTTGCTGTATCTCAAAGGACTACAAAATAGGATAGTTCTACACCTAGTGATCTGGCATAATTTCAGCAAAAATTCTTGTAATTTCATTTTGATGAATATCACTTATTTAGAGTCAGGTTTTTTACATTTTTGCAAAACTAGGGCTCAGGATTTCTGTAAAAGTTTCAAAAGGACCTGAACTTCTTAAGGATTCATTTAATCATTTGTAGCTCATATTATCCTTTAAGGAAATCATTTCCTAAGTTAATGAAGTTACATTAGAACTTTGAACTGGTACTAATTAATATAGAAAAGACAATGCATGATAACCTGGATTTAGTTCAAGTCTGGTGGGTTTGTGAGTACTGTTTTATGAGAACTAGGTTACTGAAGAGAACATGCTTGGATAATGCATGCTGTTCAGTAGATATGACCACTGCCTCAAAAGTTGTGAATCTGGTCAAGGTGACTCAAGCAAAACAATACTGGGGAATTATTTACAACAATAAGAATATGTTTGTAGTGTTATATATATATATTTCTTTGACCATAACACTAATTATTTATCTGTATACGTGTATAATTATATATGTTTATATACATACACTTTGAATTTTCATTTCAATTACTTTTCTGAAGCCACACTTCCACAAAGCAATCTGTTAAGGGCCTACTTATAGACAGCTCTGCTGTTTGTTAGACTGCTGACAGCTCTGCTGTGTAATCTTCTGTGTGCCACACATGCTGTCATGTGCTTGGGAAGTGGTGTAATTGCCAGAATTCTGTTGGCTGAGAACTTTGATCCCAGCTTTTCATTACCGCCATCCATTTTCCCAGGTGCTTTCAAGGCTACAACTCCAAGTCTTCTAACATTCTTTTCATTTACTGGGTTTAACAGGCAAGCAGTTATCTGGAAATTTCACTGGGTCTCATATCCAGACCAAAACTTCTTAAGGTATTGGATTTTTTTGAGGAACTGAGGCAAGCCCTAAGAATCTCTGAAGTGTCAGTCGTCCAATACCATACTTTCAGTAACAATCAATATAAATTTTCTAGGACAGATCTTCACAGAATAAATTAGGTGAAGTTTTTCCCATGATCCTTTCCTAATTTCTAACAATTTCTGGATCAGACTTTTGGATCAGGAATAGCACTAACTTTTTTTGAGGGGGGTGTTAACTCCAGACAGCCTTCTTTTCTCATGGGGGGGACTAACTCCAGCCAGCAACTAAACCCCACACTGCTGGTCACTCACACATGGACCGACACACAGACTCCTGGGGAAATGGGGGCAAGAATCATAAAATAATACAATCATTAGGACTGGAAAATGCCTGTAAGATCATTGAGTTCAGCTACCAGCCTTGTTGACCCCCAACATGTTCACCATTGAATCCATCCCCAAGTGCCACATCCACATTTTTTAACTCTTCCAGAGATTGTGACTCCACCTCCAGAATCAGAAAAGTCAGAACACTCGTGGTTTGAGACAAAAGGTTTAAAAAGTAAAACAGAAACTGTTCAAGGAAGCAAAGCAAAACAAGGGATTTATACACAACTTCGTGTGGGCAGGCAGGTGTGTTCAGCCATCCCCAGGGAGCACAGCTCCATCACATGTAGCAGTGACTTTGGAAGACAAACACCATTACTCTAAAGATCTCCCCTTTTTTTTTTCTTCCCCCAGCTTTAAATGCTGCTCCTGCTGTCACATGGTGTGGAATATCCCTTGGGTCAGTGGGGTTTGCCTGTCCCATCTGCGTCCCTTTCCAGTTTGTTGTGTACCCGACTCCTCACTGGTGGGCTGGGCTGAGAGGCCAAAAGGGCCTTGACTCTGTGCAAGCAAGGTTCAACAATAATAAAATGCCAACGTTTCCAGCACAAAACAAAAACACAGCTCCATACCAGCTAGGAAGAAAATTAACATTTTCCCAGCCAAAACCAGTACAGAAAGAATATAGACCATCTAATATTAGGGGTTAATATTTATCACTATGAGTTCAATAGCACAATGAGGCATAAATTTCATCTTAGGAAAGCAAATTTTCTCAGGACAAATATTGTTTTTCTTAAAGACCCTTCGTGTGACCCTTTATTGTGTGCAGTTCTTGTAATGCCTTAAAGCTAGTAGAAAGGATAAAAATGTCCACTGTGTCTGTTTCATCTATGATGAAAAGCAGCAGCAAAAGCTAGGGAGCAATGAATTAATTTGCCACGCTTTCTGTGGCTCTATGCAATATTGTCTATACACATAACCTTTCAGCATGGTGATACTTTGGAAGAGAATGACATTTTCCATAAAAATAAGGACTTCATGATTTTAACAAATGCTATTAGCATGTTTTATGTCTTGAAAACACTTTATAAATGTCTATTTTTAGTAGTTTAAATTGAAAAAATCAGTTTTTACCAGCAGGAAGTACAAAAACTTGACTAAATGAAAAAGAAAACAAAAAAGAAACAAAAATACTAAAATAATTTCATTCTCTTTTCTACTGTTCCCCTTTCGTCCACAAAGGAAGAACTGTATTGATCATTGAAATTCTTCTCTCAAGAGATGCTTGAAATGACTGTGTCCTTGACAGCACTTGTCCTAATTTACTGTCTAATTAGGAGCCACATAACTATTACTTACTTGCTCTCTCCTATAGTACTTCTGGTGGTCAGGGGCTCAGGATATTACAATTCTTCATGACATAGAAATATGATAAAAAAAGAAAAATTACTTTTTAAAAAAGTACCAACAAAACCCCCAACTCTTGACTTCAGAGAAAACACACTGAAAAATAGGAGTGGGAATCTCAGGAAGCAACAAAACTTCAACCTAGCAAAGATATTTATATAGCTATGTAGCAAGATGCTGTGATCATGATGCTGCATTAACACAAACTAAAAAAAGACCCACTTCCATTGGAAAATTACCTTTTCAGAGTTTGTTTCAAGCCAAATACTGTCACACACTGTGCTGTGGATCCCTTGTATTGGTTTTACCAAATTTTGGAAGCTGGTAGGGGGTCTGTGGGAATGGCTTCTGTGAGAACATGCCAGAAACTTTCCCCCATGTCAAACAGTCAGCTCCAGCTGGCTCCAAAACAGACCCATCACTAGACAAAGCTGAGTCAATCTGTTGATAGCACCTTAGCAAAAACCTTGTTGAGGAAGGAGAAAAAATACTGTGCAACAGTAGCTGGGAGAGGAGTGAGATGTGAGAGAAACAGCTCTGCAGACACCGAGGTCAGAGGAGAAGGAGGGGGAGGAGGTGCTCCCAGCACTGGAGCAGAAGCTCCCCTGCAGCCTGCAGTGCAGATGAGATGATGAATCTTGTTCTCCTCAAGGCAGATTTGTCCCAAAGGAAGTTGTGACCCCATAGAGAGTCCCTGCTGGAACAGGCTCCTGGAATGAACTGTGACCCTGTGGGGACTTAAACTAACCTGAAGTCTTTTGTAAATGCAGGTCCGCTGATGAGGGGGAGAATGATGCATCTGACTCCATGTTCTCAGAAGGCTAATTTATTACTTTGTTATACTATATTATATTAAAGAATACTCTACTATACTGTACTAAAGAAAAGATACTTACTGAATGCTAAAGAGATAATAATGAAAACTTGTAACTCTTTCCAGAGCCCCGACACAGCTTGGCCCCAATTGGCCAATGAGTCAAAATAACTCACACCGGAGTCCAATCAGGCAATCACTTTGGATAAACAATCTGCAAACACATTCCACATGAGCAAAACACAGCAGAAGCAAATGAGATAAGAAATGTTTTCCTTTTCTCTGAGGCATCTCTTGCTGCCTTTCAGCTTCCCAGGAGAAAAACCCTGGGCAAAGGAACTTTTTCAGAGAATGTGAATGCCACAGGAGTCAAATTGTCTGAATTGCACCTTCCACTAGACCTGGTTTAGAGCCCCATCCAACCAGATCTTGGATGTTTCCAGGGATGGGGCATCTACCACTTCTTTGGGCAACACGTTCCAGTGTCTCACTACCCAATTTGACTTCGCTCTAGTTGCACTGAAGCAACTCTGACATTCCACACAGTCAAATCTCACTTTTTTTGACCTTTTCTTCCTTTATTTTTAACAAATTCTTGAATTCTATAAGCTTCATTGAATAGTTGTTGCTTTAATACCAAGCAAAATTAATATAACATTTTTGCAAAATGTCTGGCAGTCTGAAGCCTATGAATTCATTCTTCTAATGACAATAGATAGAATTCAGTTATATTGCATGCTCATCATGAATAGAAGGCCTTTAATAAGGATAAAAACATTAAAGCACATCTCAATACATAGGAAGACTTTCTTAATAATGTCTCTACATTATTACTTCAGTGTTCTTACCTTATAGTTTGAAATAGAAAGCTTTACCCTACTTCTCCTGTCTCATAAGCACCTTTTTCCTATTTAAATTGCACTTGAATAAAGGGATTTACAGGTTGTTAATTTGTCCCTTGACTTTTTTTTTTTAAGCTTCTTGATTCTCCCAGTAAAGAATGGCAGGGGTACAAATTGGCAGAGATTTGAGAATCTTCTTCCAAAAATTGGAGATTTTGCAATAAGAAAATACAATCAAATAACACCCTCAGGGCACGATGTTCAAAACTTCTTTCACAAGCATTATACATGAATTTACTCTTTAATTAAAAACTTGGAGTGTGAGAAGGAAATTACATGATTGGTAACATATGATGGAAATTAAACATGAGAAATTTTCTCTGGACCAATACTACTTATATATGAAAATCTGGTATTATAACCATTCCTTAGTCTGGATTCTGCAGCTGCAGGCTGATTAAAACTCAGCAGGAAGAGCTATAATAAACAAATACCACCTGCTGCAAGAACAGGTGTTTGTGTCTTCATTTAGAAACCAAAGTAAAACAGAAGATGCCAAGGGGCTGAAGTAGATCAGTATTTGGATTGACATAATTTGTTACTACTTGTCCTTGAACTTAAAAGCATATTATTTTGCTTTCAAGACTCCTTGATAGGGATTCAACACTAGTTTCTAGTAATTAAGCTCTTTGCCTTCTCTGTTCTGCTATCCATTCTCAATATTATGTGCATTCAGTGAAAGTATTTATTTCTCCATTCAGTGGTATATAGCATAATGTTTTTGACTAAGAATATTCTATGCACAAAAATAAGTAAAACCAGCATTTTATATTTTATTTAATTTCACTAATCTCATCAGTGTCTTATTTTACATTTTTAGTCCAAACAAATTAATATAGTCATTGGAATTTATAATAATTTATCTCTTCCTCAATGGATTTAATACATGTTTATAAAAGAAGATTTGCATTTATAAAAAAGTAAAAACCATTCTGTTTCTGATATTTATCTCAGTGACACTTCTGATGCAGAGAAAGCAGATGAGTATCTTTCCCAATAAATCTGAGTGTCCATTCAATGCGTCTTTCAGTGTGCAACTTCTCAGTGGTGACTTTCATATACAGAATTTTTTCTTCACTGTAATAGCAATTAAGAAATAATAATCAGAGTAACTGTCTAGATAAAAGCATAAATTGACATGCTATGTAGTTATTTGTGCAAACAAAATAGTAAAGCACATAGAAATTATTGTGATATACCTTTAGCTTAACCCAGAATCAATAGGAGTAGATGGATTGATCCTGTACCAGGAAAGTTACTTTCATGTTATAACAAGTCTCAAGGTACCTGGCAAAGAGATTTTACTTTTGTCTGTAGTTTACAGTGGATGACTTTAAGATAGTTCATGGTAGCAGATAAAACTTACAGCCAGCGGGCAGAGACCTCCAAGGTAACAAAGTTTTAGAGAGCTCCATTTTTTTTCTCTTTTGCAAGAGATTTTACACATAAATAAGTTCTGAAATCCCATAATACTTAAAGTGGATGTGAAGAGTTATTACTGGGAATACAAGCAATATCAGAAAGTCATTTAAAATCTGCACACTGCCAGAAGTGTGGATTATAAAACGGAGAAGCTGAGAACTGGAAAGCTTTTGGGAAGATTTAGCATATTTAAGATGTAAAAATTACTTTGCTGACTTATTTAGGGAGCCCGCATGGGTTGAACAGGAGCTGGAGCAGCATGCTGCCAAAGGTAGGATTACCTGGGGGTTTTGTATTTGTTTTTGAATTTCTGAAAGTCCAAATACTTGATAATCTTGGAAGTAAGTGATGTTTACATCATTCTTAAATCATTTTTCAATATCTTATAAGAGAGAGCAAAAAAAATCTGTTATTTCCTAAAATGGCCATAAGCACATTGACAACAAGGTGACTGCATCTCTTTTATGTAATTGAGTTTGGAGGATAAAACTTCTGTCTTTCAAGAAGAGAACACAAGTAAATCTCATTATTTCTGTAAAATTGACTTGCACTAATATTAAAAATGTCTGGAACTTTTTTAAAATCATGTTTGCTATATTAAATATAATGAAGTATTAAAATGAGATTTAATAGAGGTGAGAACACATTTTATAATAGAACTAAATATGACTTCTAATTCTGCTCTCAAAAGCCTAGACCTTAGTGTTACACATTTTTTTAGAATTTAATGACTAATATAATTAAATCAGTAATATAAATATTTTTTTTAACATAATTGGATACAAGTATGAATCAAAGAGCTGGGAAATAACTTAAATACATATTTTGAAAATTAGTAAAGAAGAAAAGATAATTTTTTGACATGGCTCTGATATAGATTATGGGATGTTACTAAATTGAGTGAATGTTCAAATATATATGGAAACATGCTATAATAGTGAACCTTTGGGAAGTCAAACTACATGTTGAGTTTAACAAAAAGAAAGTTAGGAGAAATCTCAATTAGCCTGTGCACTCATGAAAATAAAATAGATCTGACAACTATTCTGTGGGTAAAACCATAAAATAAATGGGTCACAGATATGAATGAAACTTTTAGTTTTAGGTGAAGATACCTATTGCCTGTCATAGTCCACTGGGTTTTTTATATATATAAAACTTTCAGAATTGCATGTAAATTTACGCAGAATGTGAGTTAGATCAGCACTTCCTCAACTTACAATCTATAGAACTTTGAAATAATTTGTTAGAAAACGAAATGCTATGAAATTGGAAAACTGTATAAATAAGTAGAGCAGTGAACCAACTACTCAAAACCATCAAGACCAAATGTTTGCACATATTGGGGATATTTCTGTTATAAAATCTGTAGTTTACTGCTGAGAAATAGTGCTGCATTTTCTTACTTCCCCTTCATTCAGAGAGAGGCTTAGAGAACTAATCTTATTTCTTCCATCAATATCACATGGAGCACCTATCACACCTCATTCCTATTATTTCCATTTTCTTTTACAATATATAAGCTAATGCATAACTGATATATAGCAGAGGTGGCCTTTGAGTCCTAGCAAAATAGAAGTATTGTACTTGGATATCTGTATAGAGGCTTTGCCCCAGAGGTCCCGGTTGTCCTTGATGGGCTGCAGATGTGATGTCCTTAATTGGGCTGCAGCTGTGACTAATGAAGATAACTGGGATAAAAGGGGGCAGGTTAGCCAGTCAGGGAGAGCCTCGAAGGAGCCCTGGACTGAGAAAGAACAACATGCAGAAGGAGGAGTCTGTGCTGTGAAGATCTGCAGCTGTAAGAATACACCAAGGAGGTATGGGACTTTAGAAACCTGATAACAGCAGTATGGGACTCTAGAAATAGAACAACAACACTGATATGCTAGCTTGTTTGGGTTTTTTTGCTAATGATCTTTTAAACATGAAAGCATTTGCTGTTGGCAAGTTTTCAAAACTTAGGTAGCCTAGAAGTTGCATACTTGTCACAACCAGGTACTGGGACACTTCACAAAGGATAAATAGACATGAAGTGATGTGGTGAGGGGAAAATAGACATGAAGTGATGTGGTGAGGGGAAAATAGACATGAAGTGATGTGGTGAAGGCTGCAGCCCCAAACTGAAGAACTGATCACAAACAATCAAAGGTTATCTTTGCCTACCTTGATTTTTGTTAACACATGTAATTTCTTATTTTACCTCATAGCTGACAGTTTTGGGACAAACCAGGGTGAACTCTTCTGCTTGATTTTATCTCTGGTGATGTAATTGAACTAGGCTATAAGGGTTTCTTATGAAACTAGCTGCATAAAAATATGCAACTACCCAGATGTGTAATTTATTGACTAGTTAGCTGGCTTATTTTCATTAGAAAAGCTGTAGCAAATTTCATTTCAAACATTGACATGGTATGAAGTCTACCCTACATTACTGCTCAAATAAAGAATTTCAGATCTGAATAGATTAGATCAAGATGAGCTGGAATACAAAGAAGTAATAGATACACATTTTAGGTTATGTAATTTTTGCTGACTTCACATATTTGTAACATATTTGGGGCTGAAAACTAGTGTGTGAGAGAAAGCCTGATGAAAACTATGACAACTACTAATTGCTGGATATAGAGCAAGAGTTTGGCCTCAGTCTACTTGGTTAGCAAGGGCAGTACCATCTTGTAGTGATGTTCTAGTTTATAATGTAAGAGACAGTTCCCTGATGTGGGGTGAGATCAACACACCACGTGTGGCCCTCGGACACCATGCTAAAGGCTGAGCCCAGCATGGAACAGTTCCACACAGACACCAGGCCACCAGAAAGGAATTCAGCAGTCAGCATGAGTGCCCTGAGCCCCTGGATCTGTACTGCCAGTCCAACCTGGACTAGAAGGGCAGGGGTGTGGCTGCAGGATGTGGTATGGGCTAAGTAGGATTGGCCTGTCTGCCTAGATATTGCTATCCATCACTATACTAAAAATTTTTAATAAATAAATACTAGATTATGTCAGAATGATAATGTGGCTCTGTTCTCAGAGGCACTGCAACCGATTACCTCATTACAAGAGTTAATTCCCCTTAAATAGAAAATGTTGTGGTGAAAGTGTTTTCTTGTCCAACTGTTTATGTGTCATGATTCTTCTCTTCAAGAGAATGTAGATAGAGGTTGAAAATAACCAGAAAACAAACAAAAAGCCCACAAAACTAATCAAATCCTGCTTCTGCACCAAAAAAAAATCAAACTCATTGTTTCAAAGAAAGTACTGAGATGTAGGCAGCAGACACAGAATTGTCTTTCAGAAAGAAGCATGTTTCCTCATTATTGCTACACAATTTATCAAAATCCTACAAAACTCTCTTAAATTCTTATTTTTACAGGACTGTGAGAGAGATGTACATGAAGGCCTAAGATGTTGCAACTTCAGGATTTTTTTGTTTAATTGTTAAATCATGAAAAGGATGGAGAGTGGTTCAGGGAATGCCTCTCCATTTCTCAACTTGGGGGTTTTTTCTGTATTTTGTAGTTCTGAAAGCTTTCATGTACTGGATTTATTTAAAAGAAAAAGCAATGAACCTATTTCAGAGCTTTCAAAAACCCACAGTGATAACTGAATTTCAGGCAAAGGTTTTCTGAAAGTCTTCAGATTCTTCAGATGTTCTGAAAAGTATTCTTTACATTCTTCTTTAACTGAGTTTATTAAATAGCTCTTAGTCACAAATTGTTCCCTATGACTTTGATGTGAAATGCACTGTTTATTTTGGAAATGCCTGCAGTGCTGCTGGTCTGTGATGTACATTCCATTAGTGGCTGTTCCCCGCCCCCAACAGTTGCTGTGAATTATTTGAGACAGAGCAAAAAGTAAGTTATTATTGCAGTATATGTTATTATTCAAGAAAGTGAATCCTGTTTTCCTGTCTTCCTATGGAAAGCAGACTTTGCCTGCTTCATTGGATTTAAAAGAAAAAAGTCAGGAAAGCTGCTAAAGCTCTGCAATGACCACATAGTATGCACATGAATCAAATTTAGAATCAATTTCTCAATTATTAATATTTCATTTTTTCAGAACTTGTGTTCATATTGATTTTTCTCTGTGGTTGCTTAAGCCCTACTCAATTCACCAGTGCCCACAGTGTGAATCTTTATACTCCTACACATTTCCTCTAAAGCTAATGAAGAAGTCCTGGATGTAGAAATCTGTATTAATCATTTTGTTTTAAAACTATTCAAACACACACTTCCACAGTCTACATGCTATGGATCTTTGAAGCCTTCAGTTTATGAGTCTAAGAATTCATTTCTTGAGAGATGTTTTCACCAAGTTTTTTTTAATGATTGAATACAGTGAATGGATAAGCAAACAGAAGGGTTCAAACCTTTGCTAGGAGATTCTGTTGCTTTGTAGTTCAGTACAGTAACCCCTGCCACATACTTATGTAAAAAAGTGGCTGAGATTAATTTAATTTTCTTCATACCAGCCCCTATGATGATGAACTTTGGACTTTTGGCTTAAACAGTGCTGGTAAAACTTCAATAATTTAGCTATTGCTAGGTAGTTCTTGCAAATGGGCTCTCCCCCCTACTCTGTCCTACTCCCCAGCCAAAATGAGCAAGGTGGCTCTGGCAAGGGATGGAAGGAGACACAGCTGGGACAGCTGGCCCAGGTTGGCATTCTGTACCAGGTGATGTCATGCTCTGGAATAAATGCTGAGGGAAAGGCCCAGAAAATGAACAGAGTACCTGTATAGGCATTTAAAATTGATTAATTTTAAATCTCTGAAATAATTTTTAAAATTAAATTTAGGCAAATTCTCTTGAAATATGTCCCCTTTCTTGCAATTTTATGGTTTTTTCCACAATCATTTTAGTCCTAATTTCCTACTTGAAATATTGATCTTAAAAGTATTCTATTTCATATTCACTCATTTGCCATAGTTTACAGAAAGGTTTTGAAAGTAATTCAAGAAGCAATTTCTCAAATGATCATTTTATGATATATAACTGAGATAAAAGATAAAGTTGAAAACCTTTTTCTTATCTTGTTGTCATTATATTGCAAAGGTTCCATATTCCTAGAGTTTTGTACCTCCTTGATGTTTCTTGTAGGCCGCTCCTCTGGGCATTGACTCCTTCTTCACAAAGCAGCCAACTGACTCCAGTTCTCCTCAACCAACCAATCCACTCTTTTATAACACTCTTCTCATTGGCTACAGCTGTGGCCTGTTAAAGTCAGGCCTGCTCCTAATCTTTAATAATTAACCCAGCTGCAACTCTTTAGGGGGTAAGATTACTTTCTATACGACATTTATTTACTTATATTCTATCCCTCTACATTATCTCTATTCTCAGAAGTCCTCAAGACAAAGATGGGTCTAAAAGAAAAGCATAACAACCTAGAAGTTGTGCTGGACAATGCCAGGCTTTTTACCTGCATGTCTGTCTTCTACAGGCCCTTATAAATGGTCAGTTATGGTGCCAAGTGGATGGTAATAGCTATTAAAGGCCTCATATAGAGAAATAGACATGATTTTTGAGAAATGAATCTTCATGTATGTTTATTCTAGTTCATTTTTTTTCTGAAGCAAAAAGTCATGATCAATCACCTGGAGATATTTTAAATTAATTATCATATTTAGAGATACAAGTTTTCTTTCAGGACAAAACAAACAAAAAACAATCTTGGATATTGGTGTATTGTGTATTGGCTGTATTGTATTCCCTATTTGTACACATTATTTTTGAAACAAATTACTGTTTTTCAAGGGAAATTTTTAAGATCAGGAAAGCAGAATTGCAAGATGTTAAAAATGATCCTTTACAACAAAATGGAAAACCATAACTAATGCATTAAAAGAGTAAAAAAAAATGAGGGTAAAATTGTTTACCAATTTTTCCTATATATTTTCTGAGAACTGAGGAAGTGCAGGACAGCCTCTGTGCAATAAGGAATGCTTTGACTGAAGCATAACATTGGAGGGGAGGAAAACATGATTTATTAAGCTTCCTTGTAGGACAAACCTACAGGGAAAACAGTAGACTAGACTGTTCTAACATAGTTATAGACAGTTGAAGAATGTCTTGAAGCTGCTGCTGCCAAAAATGCCTTTGAAAACCTTGTATCTCCAAAGCCTTTGGCCTAAATACTCCCATAAAGACTAGAACCTCCTGGAGTTCTATAAACCTGTCTGCATATGTGTGTGCCCCTTCATTCAGCTAGCAGGTGGTTTGATCCCCACCTGAGTCACAGAGACTCGGAGATCTCAGCCTTTTCATTGTCCCTTTTCTTTGTCAGTGATCAGCCAAGTAAAAATGTGAAGAGAGAGATAGATGGGGAGAAGTGTGGCTCAGGCAGAGTTATTACTCCCCATTAACCTTCATCTAGAGAATTTCAGATCACAGCAAGAGAACCATCTTCAGTTTAATGCTGACCTAGAATCCCTGTGTTAATAGCACTAAGAAGAGATAGGGGATTGAAACCTGTTTCCCAGAGCTCACAGGCCTATTTTTAAGTATTGAATACCTACCACAGTGTTGTTATTCTGGATACAAAGGGATGGATGAAATTCCCATTACAATCCTTGGAAAGTCTCCTAAATATTTCTGTGGATGTTAATGCATACCAATAGTACATACATCAAATTACACCAAAAGCAGTCTTCAATGGAGTACCAAATCTCCAACAAAGGGAAAATATTGGCACTTAAAAGTAAATTGTTTCCCACAAGCAGAATTTATTCATTAAAATTATCATCATTATGAAGAGGAAAAAATCTATTTACAGGACATAATTTCTCTATCTAGAACCATATTAAGCTTAACAGCATCACCATAGAATCACAGAATGGTTTGAGTTGGAAGAGGTCTTAAAGATCTTCTAATTTCCAGCCCTCTGCCATGAGGGGGGATGCCACCCATTAGATCAAATTGCCCGAGACCCACCAAACTGGGCTCTGAACACTTCCAGGGAAGGACCATTCACACTATCTCTGGGAAGCCTGTTCCAGCATCTCACCCCTCTCACATGAAAGAATTTCCTTCTAACACCATATATAAATATAGTTTCTTTTAGCTTAAAACCATTCCCCCTTGTCCACAGATTTAAAAATTAGTTTCAAAAATGTTCACTTTACACTAGGGATCATCATCTGGAAACTGAAGAGACAAAATGTCTGGGAAATTGTGTCATGAACTATAGGCTAACAACATGATGGGGTTATAAAAAGAACATCTATTTATCCTAGGCTATATCAGAATATTTCCTGTAGTCAAAATCTCTCTTTCTACATGATAAATCTATAAGAGCTTTCAGAGGTTATTTTCAGAAAATGTTTTCCAAGAGTAACTTCTGGTGCAACTATGTCTAGATTTCATTTAGTTTCACCGAATGGAATGTTATGCCAGCAAGGAGTCCGTGCTGCAAAGAAGGCTAACAGTATCCTGTTCTGCATGAGGAGTGCTCAGCAGAGCAGGGCTGGTGGGAGAGCAGCCCTGGGGAAATGCATCTGGAGTGCTGGGTCCAGGTCTGGACCAGACCACTAAGACACTGGAGGGGCTGGAACATCTCTCCCTGAGGGAAAGGCTGAGAGAAATGAAACGGTTTAGCCAGGAGAGGAGGTTGTGGTTGTATGAGTTCTATGATCTTAAATATAGACTCTTGTTCAGTGGTCTTTGGGCAAGAAGCTTTCCTGCTTTATTTTAAACAAATTTCTCAGCCTGGTTTATTTTAGAGTGTGTCACTTCATGGCCTCAGTTTATTAACTCTTGACTGCCTAGCTGGAAATTTAAACTGGCCCTAAAAGCATTTCTTGTGTTTGAAACTTTTAACTTCAATTTATTTTCTTGTTCTTTTAATGAATAAACCTTTTCATAAATCTAGCTACACATAATTCAGCTGCAGGCCATTTTCTTAATTTTATATTTTTCTGACAAAATTCACCTGATTAAGCAAAATCCATACTTTCATTGACTAAAATTCTCAAAATGTTGAGAACAAGCAACAAGCTTTCAAAGAAACATCTGTTCAGATTGAAATACCATTTTTTCTACCATTAAGCCTTTGCCTTAATGCTCTGCTATTTTTTGCTTTGTTCTTACTTTATTCATGAGAACTAAAAATATGCTATAAAGCAATTTAATATTATGTTTTGAACTCCAATTCCTTAAACAACTATTTCTACAAGTTTCTAACAGGATTTGCTATGTTTTCTGAACAAAAATAAAATTATGAAAAATAACTCATCTGTCTGAAATGAACTTCCAGCTAATTTTGTCATTTTCCTTTATAATAAACAGGGACAGAATGATACTCTGCAATAGTGCATTCTGTAATTTCTAGGCCTATAGCTATGAATGGTACTTGACACCTAAAAGTTATTCAATTTCTTATGTTTTTTACTTACATTCTTTTAATTTTTGTGTGAAGGGAAGAGATGCTGTGCTTTTTTCAAGGTTTCAAAGGCAGAGGAGTTTGATGGTATAAGGAAAACTTTTCAAGTTCTGATGTAGTGTCACTGTCAGGGCCTTGATTTTTTTCTTAGGCCTTTGATATAGAAAAAGTGCCTGTTCCATGATACTTTGGAGACCGAAACATTGTGGTGGTATGGGAGGGAATCAAAATACTGTGTTGAATAAGTAGAAATATTTTTGAGTAGTTTATCTGCTTAGTTTTCCTTTCATATGAGGAAGTAAAATATTTTGTGTGTTGATTAATTCATATTGCAGTTCTAGGGGAAAAAACAAGTTGTTCCATTAGCCTAACTTTTTGTACTTAGCAATAAGATTGTTTCTCCAAAGGGATTCCTGTAAAGGTACTTACCTACTGTGTCTGGCCTCTTTACACAAGTACAGTGCACATTTTTTCCACACAAAATTTCCTGTTGTGATGGTTTTTAGCCCAGATTTTCCTTTAGGAGAATGTCATGTTGAAATATACATAACTTTCAATCATTTTGCTGCTTCTAGTACCAGTTTTGTTATCAAATGCAGTCTTCAGTAAAAGGGTGGTTTTTTCCATAGGAAAATAGATATATTGTTCTTCTATAAAATTTTATGCAAGTCTACTAGTTGTTTATGCTTGTCTGCTTTATAAATTATGAGCTACATAATATCAAATAATTTGTCATCTATTGAGAACGAATACTGGGAAATCATGGAAACTAGAATTCTCTTTCAGTAAATGGTTTTAGAAAAGCCATTCTGGTATGAGATTGGGGATAGAAAACTATAAGTCTCTGTAGATAAATGTCTGTAAACTAATTTTTTTAAATTTCTTTTAAGTATTTATATACATTAAAAAGTAGCCTTACTGTGATAAAACAAACAAAAAAAATAACAAAAGGCCATCTATAAAGTTAGAAAGGAACAGCTGAAGTGGAACATTTACAGAAACACTGAAAAACCTCTTCCTGGTTGCTATTGATGCCTATTGCTACATCTAAGCCTAGCAAACATCTGTCTCTATACTGTGCAATTTCAAAGGTCCTAAAGAAGTTTGGTTTAGCATGTGTATATAGTCCTCTTAACTGTGTGAGTAGCTAGGCACATGTTGTTATAGGCCATTTGCTTCCTTTCACTCTTGAATGGAAGTGATTAGTCCAGTAATCATTTTAAAAACACAGTTGAAATGTTTTTTACTGCCTAGAGAATACACGTTTCTGAACTGCTTAGAGAACAGTCTTCAAAAAGAAATTCAGCTTAAATATAGATGATATTTCTGTATCTGGAATAGCAAAAATAGATTGAGAAGAAAAGGAATCTTTTCTTCAAGCCAGTGAAACAGAACCATATGACCTAGAGTTTAGGAAATCCTTTGTGATGGTGAAAATTTGCATTCTATTTATGGAACTGATAGCATGCTATTCACTCCCATTTTATCCTAACACTGTCCATGCATTATACAAGACATTATTTTAAATGAGTGTCAGAGTCAGAAGGGTACACTTAGACACATTTATTCTTTCTTTTACTCTATGAGTCCAGATTCTTTTCCTTATATAACACTGCAAAGCTTTACAGATAGAAAATGGAGAATGACTTTCTCTTATCCTATTCAAAAAGTCTATTTATTCTTCTGGCAATTATCCAGAAAAGTACACGTTTTGTGTTGGAATGCTCTTCAGCAGACACAAAAGCTTTAATCTGTATTTTTGTATAATACAATCATACAATAGGTTGTAAATACAGAAGTGTTCTAGACATACTCCTGTGTAGTCATCTGCTTCCATGAGGAACCCATGTGTGTAGAAATTAATTTCCTTGAGACTCGGTTTTCAGATTTCAGTTGTCTTAACATTCTTACAAATATTTTGACTTTACAGAGGCATAGTGCCTACCCTGGCTTGGGCTCTACTTTAAGGCCAGATTGCCAGCTCTAGATTGATTTAGATTTTCTTCTTTCTCTCTTCTTTTGAAGAAGATATATTTTCTACTTCTGGTAGTAGTGGCTTTACTATTACAAGCAGCATAAAAGCAAAATGATCAGCATTAGAATACCAGTCTCTAGACACCATGTCAATAACATTACCTTAGTAAGAAGTGTTAAAGTAGTGTTACTCCCACTTAGTCGACATAGTATTCACACAACAGCAATTGTGGTTTGTTCTGATTCTGAGATAGTTTCAGCTAAAGATTGAATACAACCAAGGATCTTTGAACATTTTCAGAACAGGTGTTTCAAACTGATCATGCTCCTACATATTTAGGCCTGAATATAGATCCTTATTTTGTTAGGTGTGCTTTACTGGAGGTTCTGTAGGATGGTTAATTTACCATTTTTCTTTTCAGAGGAGATATTAATTTACTTTTGTGTAGCACCACTCATGAAGAGGTGACTGGTAAATAAGAGTCTAAAGCTAACATAAATCAGAAGTTGAAATTGTGATACATGAAAAAAGCCTGCAGCTTGGCCACTGAACTTATGGGATTGTACCAGAAATGCAGAGGATTTTAGGGAATTTGTAAGTTTCATTTCCTTTAGATTTTATAGAACCAGCATGACCCAGGGAACTTTCCTCCAGTAATTGCTCTTAAATCACTTCATGAAATCACTACTCTTCTGTTCAACAATTGTAGGTCAGGACCTAGTTATTTCTGGAAGTCTGACAGGCTTTGAAATACAGTTTGCAGTATGTGAATCCAACATGAAGTGGGAGTGAATTACAAACTTCTGCAGTATCCCAAAGTACTAGAATTTTTTTTTTTTGTGAACATAGCATGATAATTACTCACCTGCAACTGTTGAAGTTCTTATTACTTCAGAGCTTGATCATGTGAGGCTGTATTTAATCTGGCTGAGATGGAGTTAATTTTCTCCACAGCAGCCTCATAGCTCTGTGCTGTGCATTGGAATTAGAAAGGTGTTGGTAACAGAGCAATGTTTTGGGTACTGCTGAGCAGTGTTCCCACAGCATCAGCGCTGTCTCTCCAACATTCCTCCTCCCACCAGTGGAGTCTGGGGGGACATCATTGACCCAAACTGACAAAAATGGATATTCCATACTATAAAACTTCTGCTCAGACACAAAAGCTAAGAAAAAAGAAGAGGAAGGAAATCATTCATTATTATGACATTTGTCTTTCAGAGCAACTGCTATGAGCACTAAGCCCTGCTTCCCTGGAAGGCCTGGACATTGTTTGATGATAGGAAACAGAGAATAAAATATATTGATTTTTTTCTTTGTTTTGTGCACTCAACTTTGCTTTTGCTTTACAGAACTGCCTTTATCTTGATCCACAAGTGTTTATTTTCATCTTATTTTCTTTTTCTTTGTCCTGTTGAGGATCAGAGTGCTAGAGCAGTGTGGTAGGAAACTAGCATTCAACCAAGGCCAAGCCATCACAGAACCACAGACAGCAGTTCTGAAATACAAGGTCAGAACTTTTGGTTGGAAAACTGCTAGGTACGTTAGCTATCCACAAGCTGATGTGATGGGTTGCACCTTAGAAAATGTGTTCTACAAATGTGTGAACTAGCAAGAATTCTGTAGTCTATCTTTGACTATTAAGAATAAAATACCAGGCAGGAACCAGTGTTAGCAAGAAATAACAAGCTTTGTTCAACATTTCAAGGCTTGAAGAACTTTTTCAGTTTTGTCTGTCCTAATCTTTGGCTATCTGAAGAAAATGAGCTTGTTTAACCATATCATTAGTTTACTAATTATTACTCAGTTTATTAATTATTACTCAATTTCTTAGTTTAAATTTATATTTATATAATCATGTCGTGTATTACTTCTATAGATGGTAGTAGAAAGTAATTATGCTATATAGAAGGAAATATTTATCACACTAACAGTTGTAGCTATATAAATACAGAAATCATGGAACAACAGCAGTCTTGAAAGGGACAAAGTGCAGTGGAAAAGGCTGCAGACATTGATATGATATAAGATATGTTATATTATATATGTTATTATATGATATGATAATATGAAAAGGAAGGCATAGGACTATAAAGGAAATCCCACAGCTATAAATAACTCATTAGTGGTCATTTAAAAAAAAGTAGATTTGATTGCTGGGCAAAAGCAATTTTTGGGATCAATAAAGAAAATTAAAATAAATACTTAGCATATGTAAAATTCTCCATTTTTTGGCTATAAAGTAGAATTTCAATCAAGAAAAGCAAAGTGCAAGGTCCTTAATACTATTTTTATTATTTTCTTCTTGTTATATAAAAACTAAATGTGAGCCAATAATCATTGACTAGTCTTAAGGTTTCAACAAAAAAATTGGCTTTGCGTATGGAAGTGTATTTCCTGTTTTTCTCAGTTCCTGCCAAACATTGCACTTAACTGATTTCAGTGGAGTTTTGTTGCTTTGTAGCAATTAGAAAAATGGCTTATGTTGTTGGAACTCTTCCAGTGTTTTCAATGTCAGGAGCTGATTTCCATTGTCAACAATTTAATGCATGCTTACAACTCAGCATCTTGGGATATTCTCTCTGAAAACAGAAAAAACAGTTTCCCGTCCCTTCAGCTTTTTCTTAAAGAAGAAATATGGTTCTTCATCACTGCATACTCAATTGGACAAATGTAAAATTGCTGTCCTCCAGTACACAGAGAGTATGTTACCATACTACTAACAGGCCACAGCCTTGCAGTAAGTATACAAAGGCCCAGAATTTTAACTGACCCTGCTTGCTTTCTCTGAACTTGACCTATCTGGAACAGTTGCTAAAAAGCTAATTATATATTATCTAATTTATTTCAGGTTTAGCTTAGCATAATTTTTTATTGCAACGCCTACTGTTACAATAACTTTTTTGTTTCTTGTAGTTAATGGCTACTAATTCTATTCTATTATTATTATTACTGAGAGATAGTAATAAGCAGTACTTATTCTAGAGAAAATTAATTATTTATTACTCTAGAGTAATGATGTAAGGATATACACCCTGAATGTCTGCACAAAAGATAAAAACAGAATCCCCAGGGCTATAAAGAAATCATCAGTGGTCAACTAATAGGCATTAAAGAAATGCTACCTTGGAAGATGGGAACCAGTTTTAGAGGTAAAAAAAGAAACAGACATATACCATAAAACACACAACTACATAGCAATCATAGACTATGGACTAGAAAAGGAGAGCTTTAGAGCATGTATGAACTTCAAAAGACAGTGGTGTGAGAGTGACATCAATCCCTTCTAGTAAAGAACTTGGAAATACAAATTACTTCTATTCTGCAGATGTTTATTGTGTTCTTCATTTATTTGGTTGTTTGGGATTGCTTTGGCTTGGGTTTTGCTGGATTTTTTCTTTTGTTCAACAAGAATGGAAAAGCGAGAATAATACCAAAGAAACAGGCAGATACTATTCAGTTATGTCAGTTTTAACTGTATCATGAAAGGGAATGACCAGTAACTGGATACACTGGTCCATAGTTGTTACTATCACTGTACTGATAAAAATTCTTCTTAGATTTTAGTTCTTCAATTAGAATATCAATAAATTCTTGGGCTTGCATACGTTTCTCTAGCCCACGTAAACTTTATGATGTAGTCAGTCTGGTACCAACCTTCAGGTTTGGTTCTAGTTTGGATACAACTATGTGTTGCACTACCTGCTGTCACATGAAGTTGTGCAAAAGCTGAGTTGATAATGGTATGAAGGGGAAAATAGAAGTGACAGAACTATATAGGGGATTTGGGTTATTTATTTCTGATTTCTTTCTCACAAACAGTTCCAGATTTGAATCTGCTGACACTTGTAACCTTTTCCTTATTATCATATATTCATAATAAAGTCTGTACAACATATTGCTATGGTAGAATGGTAAGTAATTTCCATAGTGACATCCATTGAAGCATGGGACATAAGAAATCTGTAGGATCTCAGTAATTAGAGACCTGTCAGTGTGACCTCACTGTCTAAGAAGACTATGCAACAGATTATCTTGACTGCAGTTCCACAACATGTACAGGACAACCAGGGAATCAGGCCCAGCCAGCAAGGGTTAAGTAAAGGTATGTCCTGCTAACCAACCTAATCTTTTTTTTATGACTGACCAGCCTAGTGGATGATGGAAAGGCTGTGGATGTCCTCTACCTGGACTTCAGTAAAACCTTTGTCTCCCACGGCATTCTCCTGGAAAAGCTAGCAGCCCATGGTTTGCAGAGGAGCTCTTTTTAAATGGGTAAAAGGCTGGCTGGATGGCTGTCCCAGAGAGTGGTGGTGAATGTGCTACATCCAGTTGGTGGCCAGCACTGCTGGGGTTTCCCAAGGCTCATTCGACACTGGAACCTGTTGTTTAATACCTTTATCAATGACCTGGATGAGGGGATCCAGTGCACCCTCAGTAAGTTCACAGACAGCTCTCTGTTGGGTGAGAGTGTTGGGTTGTGCAGAGGGTTCTCAACAGGCTGGATCAATGGGCCAAGGCTCATGAGGTTCAATAAGGTGAAGTGCCATGTCCTGCTCTTGAGTTACAGCAACCCTATGCATTACTAGAGGCTTGGGGAAGAGTAGTCTGAGAGCTTTTCAGTAGAAAAGGACCTGGGGATGCTGGTCAACAGCTGGCTGAACATTGGTCAGTGTGTGCCCAGGTGGGCAAGAAGACCAGTGGCATCCTAGCTTGTGTGAAAAAAGAGCAGCCATCAGAAATAGGGAACTGATTAGTGTCTCTTTAGTCAGCACTGATGAGGCCATATCTTCTATCTTGTGTCCAGTTCTGGGTCCCTCACTGCAAGAGGACATTGAGATGCTGTCGTGTGTCCAGAGAAGGGAAACAGATTTAGGGAAGGGTCAATGGAGTGAGTCATACAGGGATCAGCTGAGGGAGTTGGGGGTGTTTTGCCTGAAGAAAAGGAAGCTCAGGGGAGATGTCCTCACTTTCTACAACTGCCAGAAAGGAGACTGTAGCCATGTGGGGTTGGTTGGCCTCTTCTCTCAGGCAATTAGTGATGGTAGAAGAGGAAAAGCCACAAGCAGTGCCAAGGAAGGTTCAGGTTGTACATCTGGAAGAATTTCTTCACTGATGGGTTGTCAAGAATTAGAACAGGCTGCCCAGTAACACTTCTGGAAGTGTTAAAGAAACGACTACACCTGGCACTTAGTGTGTGGTTTAGTTGACATGGTGGTGTTTGGTCAAAGATCTTGGAGGTCTTTTCCAAATTTACTGATTCTATTAAAGAATAGATATTTATTTGGACCTGTAACAGCTGTTTAAAAGGCATTTAATCTTTCATATTATGTCACTGTATACTACTAATTCTAAGTTAGTCTAACATGTAGATGGTGCAAGATAAAGCTTTTAACACTTAGTATGTTCAGAAAATTATTTTCTTTTTATTTTCCACAGAGATAACATTTTCTGTAAAAGCAGAATAAGAAGAAACTACTTCAGAAAGTAAAATTATCACACAAATATATGTTGATAAATTACCTTCTATCTGTGAGTCTTTATTTTTGAGACAGTGCAAGCTGTGAAAGAAGTGTATCAACTTAGCCAAATGAGTGGTTTCTGAGTACTCATTCAACAGTAGATTTACATTAAATGCTGCACTACTCCATTGTATGTTAAAGTCTTGTCTTTGTTCAGAATTTTAGAATATTGAAAAGTTTAGAGATTTGTCTAAGCTTTGCCATAACTGACAACTTAGATGAAATAGAAGCGATAAACAGTTTTCATATGCAATGGACAGAACTGCTGAATACTGTATTTTTTCTGAGAACAGATTGGCAGCAGAATGAGAAAGGGACTAGAGGGATCTATACAATGCAGGCAGAGAAAAGACTCATGACTATAGAATATAATGAAAATACAAAACCTCTTTATTAGACCTTAAATGCATTGCACATATTAAAATTTTTCTTAAGTTACAATATCATTTTTCTAATCTTATTTAGAATATTTCTTAATAAATGAATTTGCTTACTTGAATGATATTATATCTATTCTTTAGTAAAATTTGAAGATACAGTACCAGCTACAAGAAGCAGTATAGTCATATTACTGAATTGTATGGTTCAAGATAATTACTGGGAGACACTTTAAGGGAATCCAGTGAAATGCCTGCTCTCTACCTCTGCTGTTATGGCATAATATCTTTTCTTGGACTGGTGCTCCATTGCCCAGATGCAGTAGTCTGGAAGCACTAGAATTTGTCATTGAATGCATGTTGAAGTTACAAGTTTGTTTTGTTTGAATCCTGTATAGTGATCATAAATACTGAACACAAGGTAAATATTGGCTTACCCTTTAATTATGGAAACAAGGAGGTGGGTGGAAGGAGAAGTGATTTGTTATTGTCCTGCTTAAATGTTGAAGTTTGTCCAACTTTATCCATTCCTTCTGTGCACGGCATTTGATTAGCATTGTGACTTCACAGTGTTCATTTTTGAAATATACTCTCTCTAAATATCACCTTAAGCATTGGATTGCATCGTTCTTCCACTTTGTTAGATATAAATTTTATGATCTAAAGACAGACACTGCTGGGAAGACTCCATCAGCTTCCATTTAACTGGGCTCAGAGATCATCTAATGTCACTTTAAATCTGGAAGGAAAGTAACTCAGGTGAGAAGGGAATCCTTAGCAATCTAGCCTTATAATGAGTAATACAGATTGAATACCTACATTATTAAAGGATATTGTACATATAAATGTTGGTTTATTGGCCTGTGAAAGAGTTAATTATTTTTTAGTTCTTGATTTAAGATGCAGCTTAAGTCTTTAGTAGGCTTATCAAGTTTGGAAATTTTTATTCTGGAAAGAGAAGATGCATAACACAGTGTTCATAAAATACTTCTGAGATTGACAGAATGTGTTGCAATGCAGTCTCTCACCTGAATGTCTAATAAGCACATCCTAAAAACGTCAAAATCTTACACTGAAGATCGGAATAGCTTCAGGCAACCCGCAGCATTTTGGGAAAAGCCATAGAGATAGAAATGGAAATAGCTGTATGCAATTAAAAAACACAAAATTAAATAATTAAATAGTAAACTTATTTAAATAATAAATGCATTATTTTGAATCACTTAAGTATCACAATTAAAAATTCTGTATTTATGTATTTATTTATTTTACTTATATAATACATTAAAGTTTCAGGAAAGCCTCTCTTTCAGAGATTAAAAAACAAACAACTACTACCAAAACCAAACAAACAAAAAAACCAAACCAACAATGCAGCAAAAATTACAACTTTGTATTTTTTTTTGTGAAAATATATGCTTACCAAAACCAGAGATTTCAAAGTGATGTTCCTTTTTTTTATCTCTCATACAGATGAGATATGGAAATATAGGCTAATGTGTTTTACCTTCTTGTATCTTGTCTTTTTCATGTTCTAAAAATACTGAAATAAAGGATCTGTTTTTGAGGCATTGAATTAAAGATAATTGGGGCCTTAAAAACTTTTGATAATAAGCAAAGGGGAACAAAAATGATCAAAAGATGTGAAAATCACCATCAAGCAACAAAAATAACTTGCACATTTAGTATTAAATATCAACAAGCATGCTAATGAGATTATAAATAATTCAATTATCTGTTGGAGAAACTTGAAAAACCTACAACAGCTGAAAAGCAATCTTACCTGATAATAATAAAAAAAAATAATATGAAATTGCAACAGTCATAGTGATGATGTTAAATTCCCACCACAAGTTCTTTATGTTTTGGGGTTTTTTTAGTACCTGTAGGATGAATAGATTTTAATTGGAGAAGAAAGGGGAAAGCAGACTGGAGTAAAACACTTACGTTATATATTGCTTCATTATAATTACTATATGTTTCATCCAAAACATAATATTTTTTAAAATTGTATAACATAATATTTACTGTTTCTTTACTATTTACTGTAATACTTGTTATATTTCTTGATTGACAAAGGCATTAGTATTTGATAGCCAGAAAGACAGTTCATGATGCAGATCAATAACTTGAAGAACTTCTTGTTGGAGGTGAGGTGTTTTTTATATATACATTTTATTATAAGAAAGGCAGCAATTTTTTAAGATGCAGATTTATTTACTACTTAACAATTTAAGAATTAGTTCATTATGGACAAAAACACAGCATTCTTGTAGGAGGATAAAATAACTGGGGCAAGCTCCATACCTGTTTTGAAGGTGGCTGTGATCATTTCAGCTGAACTTGTGCGTGTTGGCTGAAGGAAAGATGTAATGACTACAGCCATTACAGCCATTAGTAGTAAAAACCATGATGAGGTTTTTACTAGACACCAAAATTCAATTCATCATATATAGCTTAGGCTCAGAGCTCTCTCTCAAATTAATTTCTGGCAGGTTTAAAGGTCTAGAATGCCTAAAAATCTTTTCTACTTACATGAAGCCACCCTGTTTTCACATTTCAGTTTCAAAAGCCTGGGGAATGAGTCATTAGTCTCCTAGTACACCTGCCATTAACAAGGGGATAGCTGTATTCCTATTGATTCATACTGCTTCTTACTGCTTTAATTCAAAGCACATGTACACAATATATACCCATATGTCCCATTCTATTAATTACCATGGCAGGAATGAATCTCATCCACTTTTAGATACCAAAGAGTTCTTCAGTCCATATACAGTCCAAAGTCAACAAATCAGCCACCCTAGAGTATAACCCCCTAAAGTCAACAAATCACACCTTAGAGTATACTGTGGTGATGGTCTTGATTTGCCAACGCAGGTATACTGCTCTAAGTATTGCCAGCATTAGTTGTGTAGAGTCATCTATACAATGCTATCTGAAATTGCAGTTCAGTTTCAGTTGAGGACATAATGTGGATCCTATTCCACCTGAAATCAGTCCAAAACAACAACAAAAAAAACCCCACAAATTACTAATTTAGGAAGCTGATTCAAGCGTACCGAAAATTAGTCTGAAATGTTTGCTGGATAAGGAAGAGATTCATGTATATGTATGACTGTACTTAGACAAAAGGTTCTCTTATACATAGGAGTTTTTAAATGACAGTTAAAGGCACAAATCAGGTAATATTGATTTTTGGGAATAAAATATGCTTTTCTACTCACTGTGTTTCCAATTTTTTTTCAATTGAAATGTTTCATAATGAACCTTTGTCAATCCGTTAGGGATTTATGCAAATATAGGTCTTATTCAAAAAATCAGATTTTCACAACTTCTGTGTGTTTTTAATACGTTTGCAAACAACCTACTTAATAGTGAAATTAAAAGTATGATCCTTAATAAGCAAAAAAACACCTGATTCTTGTAGCTGTGAGGCACTGTCTTTTAGGCCTATATTTTTACATTGAGCAAGTAAGCAGAGTTACTCATAGAGCTCTCCTTCAAATTTTCAAGGTTTTTCAGCTTGTCTTCTCTTATTCTTTTTCCTTTGGCTTATGTGCATTTTCTCTTCTTTGTCTCACTTGCCATGAATAGCATATTTTGAGGTAAAAACTCTTAAGGAGACTGATCCAGGGGTCAGTGTGAGTTGGTAGTGAATTAAGATCAAATGCAATGTCAATGAGATACTTCAAAACAAAAAGCCAAGAAACTTATAAAGGAATGTCTTTTTTTATTCCCAGGTCTTCTATGGCATACTTATTAATGTGCATGATAATTAGTGGTGGGGGGGGGGAAGTCATTGTTGTCTGTCTATTGACTAATTAAGTACTTCATAGCTGCACTTTTAGATTAGCCTTAAGACTTTGAATTCAGTCTTTGAATGGCTGGAATACATAGAACTCTGGCATGCAACCAGCCCTCTTTGTAGCAAGGCTCTTTTATGTAAAAACAGCTGCAATTTCATTAAGTGTTTGGATGCAGCCAAGCAAGACAGAACAGTTAAGATGTAATGAAAAAGTGATAGAAATTATGATCTCCATTATAAAATAATCGCCCGGGAGAAGAAGATGTCTTCTGCTCCTGTGGTGACGTTCACTGCAATATCTGTATCTGAAAGCAGCAGAATTTCAGAATTAAATTGAGGTTACTCATTGTTTCCACAAGTGCTTGATGTTTTTTGAGGGCACAATGCAAAGAGACAGTAGCCTTAACTTCAAAGTACTGGTACTTTTGGAAATCACCAGGTCTTTGTTTGGTCAAACACAAAGAAAATGTGAGCTGCACAAACATTTTGCACAAATGCAGCAATGAATCCTCATAAAATTGAAGTTTAAAAAGTAGTTAATTACTTGCCATGACCTATGTCCAATAAATTTGCCTGTTCCCAACATTTTGTAATGATAAATTATTCAAAACTGTTTTTTTTCTATGACCTTATTATGTTACCATAAATTCCACCAAACAATATTTTTTATTTCAATTCATTATGTTGCATGTATATTTTCATCAATAAAAAAATGTTAGAATAGATGAACACCATATACTCCAGATGGTTCCTCCTACATAGATACTACATTCCTCCTACAAAGATACTGTGGAGATTCCATGTACTGTAAAATAGTCAAAATAAAGGCCTTTTACTGCAGTGAGAAGCCCTTGTTCATTACACTGAGCTGTAATAAGCAGGATTCCTTTGAAAATTTTCGTATTTTTTCTCCTTGATTATGATCAACTGATCAATTATGATCAACTGATCGTAATCTAAATAGGTCAAAATCTACTTCAGCAGAAATCAAGGTTTACATACTTTATTCTCAGAATCCAATTTCATTCTTACAAACCATCTTATGTTGCCCTCCATGATCTACAAAACAAATTGTTTTCAAATATTAAAGGTATAATCTACCCTTAATAGGCTGTGTAGACATCACATTTTATGTGTTATGCCATATTTACCCTGAGTATTTCCACTGTGGTGTCATGGACTGATAGCTCTTTAGCAGTTCCTGTACATTAAATTCAGTTCTAGGGCACTTCCTTGAGTTTAGTTTCATTTGAAAGGGAATTAAGTCTGCAGGATTCAAGGTTAATCCACAGCAAGCCCCAAAATTAAGTAAAAGGGATGACACAGAAATGCTACTCAAAAGCATTCTCCAGTTCTGAATTAAAACACTCACTAATGCACCATTTTATTTTGTGACTTTTATCTAAACAAATAGTGTAGGTTTGTATTTAGAGAGAATAAAGAAAGAAAGCACAATTTATTGAACGATGTGTCATCTAGGCCTCAGACTATTCTGCTACTGAGTAATGGTAAGATACCTACAATAAGAGCATAGTGAAACTTAAAATACACAAACTAATATATGATGATTTAGTTAAAACAGCAGATCATGTGTAGATGAGTAAGAATATTCATATTAATGAACTTAAGATGTATTTTAGGACTTTTTGAAGCAGTAGTTTCAAAGATGGCTTTTTTTCATTATGCTAAGGAATCTGTGAGTGCTTTTGAAAAGTATTTCCTATTCTGTTTTCTTATTACCTTTTGCTTTGATTTTAATGATAATGTCAGCTGACATCTGGTGTGGTTTCTTTTGAACATAAGTACAGAATTACAGCAATAATGTTTCCATAATCTTTCATAGGATGTACCTCATAGAATAGAATGATTTGACTTTCCACATGTATCAAGTCGGTATATTTAGCAAGAAAGGAGCTCATTCACCTTTCATTAGGGAAAATCCTGTATAATCAAGGTGAAAGTATCTCAAGTGTGCACCACTGTAGGGTGAAAATTCCATTTAATCTCTCCATAAAGTTTTCATATATATTTCCATGTGAGTTGTTATTAACTGTAGAGAACTTCTATGAGAATAAAAAATAAATATTAGATCTACTATTGTGATCTTGACATAATAACAATCCCACAAAAGTTCTTTCATTCCATTCAACACTTCAATGATATACAGTCAGGTACCCATTTGTCACGTTGTTTATGATTAATTGATTGGTCATTGTAATTCTTTGGTCTGTATCTTGTATCTTTCTATTTGAAAATAAGATAAAGTAACATAAACTAATGGCATGTTATAGAAAATAACATTCCCCTTCAGTATGCTGTACTGAAGATTCTACATAAATTACTGAAGCGCCTACTAAACATAAGTTATCTTTATATACTATGACAGAATCACAGAATGTTTTGGGTTGGAAGGGACCTCCAGAGGTCATCTTATTCAACTCCTTTGCTCATGCTGGGCCACCCAGATCAGGTTTCTGAGGAACATGTTGTGAGAGACTGGAAGGGTTGCTGGCTCAAGGCATTTAGGGTGCGTGTGTGAGGGGAAGGGGCAGGTCAGGCCTTGCCCTGGTAAGGCCATGCCCCATTCTGCCCACCCCACTCCCCAGGCCTGCATCCCAGCCTGGCAATGGCCGTCAATCCACAGTGTTCCACACCTGCCTCTGGAGCTCCCATTCTAGCCCCAGAGTGGCCAGATGAATGGAAGTCCCACCTGGGAGAAAGGCCCAGGAAAGCCAAAGTTTATTTAACCCATGACATGAGGCAAGTACATGAGGCAATGTTTTGACCTTAGCTCTTCTTGGAATTTCCATCAGCTAAACGCTGCCAGGAGTGGTCGCTATACTTGTTCTTTTTTATGTATTTCCTCTCTTTCTTCTTCTAGTCCCCTCTTCTCAGAGTTTTGAATAACTTAAAATCAGATGGGCTTGGAGTTTTCCCAGTTGAGATGGGCTAAGTTAGTGCTTTGTGAAATGTTTTATGTTGGCTGAATGCTGCTCAGAGCTTTTTGCCAAGGTTCTCTAATCTTCTGAAGTTGCCAGTAAAGTTTTTTATTGTTTTGACCTCTTGAGCATACCTTGTCAGTGTTTCTGTAGTGCATCTAATTCATAGTACATGAAAAAACAGTAAGCTCTTTTAAGAGACTCATAGAGCAAATTTTTGGGTTCTTACACATATCTAGACACCTTTTGCATTTCTCCAACAACAGCTTGTAGTTTAGTTTATCTGCCTGGACATTAAAGAAGATTTCTTTATGTCCAGGTAGAACATCCTGTATCTCATGTTTTGACCATTGCCTCCTGTTCTGTCACATGGTCTCTGTGTTCTTGTGGTGGGTCTGGCTGGGATGGAGTTGGCTTTTGCCATGGCAGCCCCTGTGGTGCTGATTTTTGCATTTCTATTAAACCAGTGTTGATAACTTACCAGTGTTTTGTCTGTGGCTGAATACTTAAGTGGACAGCATCAAGACTTCCACTTCAACCTCTCTCCAGCCTCTCTTTCCCACAAAAGCTAGAGGGATGGGTAAGAGGCTGGGAGGGGCAGCTGACCCAAACTGACCAAGGTGGTATTCCACACATTATATAATAGCCTACAACATAATCATAAAGGCTGAGGGAAAAGGGGAGGATACAGACACTTTGGTGGTTATGTTGTCTTCCCAAGAAGCTGCTAGTCATGCAGAAACCCTTCTTTCCTAACGAGGAGATGAGTGTCTTGGTGTTGATAGAAAATAGTGAATAAAATTATTTTTTATATTTGCTTCTATGTGCAGTTTTTGCTTTTCCTTTTAAATTCCTCTTCATCTCAATCCATCTGTTCCATCTTATTTTCTTCCTCTGCCCCATTAAAAAGGGGTAGCATTTATATGATCCTCTGAGCCTTCTCTTTTTAGGCTGAATTAAAGAAATTACACTAGTAATTTCTTGTGGTTTAAGATTAAAAAGATAAAACTTTCAGAAAGAATAAGCAAAGACTCTGACCTCAAACACTTTCTTCTTGAGAAAATTGAAATTGTCTTTCCCTTACGCAAGAGAATTTTTCTTTTTGCATATTATTTCATATACACACAATTGTTCTGTGCCTTCCCAAATACAGCACCTGTGTGACAATATCTAGAATTACTGTGTATTGCAGCAGTTTTTTCCAGCCCATATTCAGGAGAGTTATATTTTAAAAAATAAACCTTGAGAAATATTTGTTTTCTCAGTGCATTGAAATGGAAATCTAGTCAGAAAAACATCTTTAAAGCAATCTTCAGGAAAGACAGAGAACACATGGCCCCTGTACTTGTGTTAGGTGTCAAAGAAATAGGTTTAAACTAAATAAACTGAGCTGGACAAAGGGCATTTCAGGAAAAAGACTTGATTCCTGAGCTACTAATTTTACTTGTTTACTTTCAGCTTCTGTTTCAAAATTACTTAGGTTATGTGCTGGGATTGTAAGCTGGAGTGATCAAAAGGAAGTAGGTTACTACTTAAAATAAATTCTTAATGCTTGACACTGAAGTCAAATCAGAAAATTATATCTGTCTAAATGTTAGATGAATTTAGTAACTTCATATACCTGAACCTCATATTCAAAATTTAAAAACTGCTTGGAGGTTATAGTAGGCAAAAAATAAATTGTGAATAATGACAGGGACCAGGTAATTGTGTGTGAAAATGTTCAAAATTGGACTTCTGATTTCTCAAACAGTTGGTTTAGGCTGGCTATACATTTTGGGTGAAATGTGAGCTAAGGAAACAAATGCTGAATCCTTCAAATAACAAAAAAAAAAAAAAAAAAAAAAAAAAGAATTATTAATTAGAAGGCTGTTCATGTTCTTAGGATCTGCACATACACTATTTAGACAGAGACAACACTGATCTTAAAGTCCTGCAAAGGCAGTGAAGAGTGCTGTTGAAAAAAGGAGTCTGGGAAGTGGCAGCAGATCTGTGCAATCAGGAAGACTTGTCTGGATATATCCTGGAGCTTAACTAGTCACGCCTGGGACTGGTAAATGTAAACAGGTGCCACAACAGAAGCCAGTCTGACTTTTTGCCTGGCTGAAAACAGTAACAGTCTCTTCACTTGGGGAAGAGAAGAGTGGATCTAAGGAATATAACTCTAGATCCCATCTAGGAAGGTGAAGAGTCTAGTAGAATAGCCTAGTTACAGAAAGTACTGTCTTATAAATTCTGAAACTAACCTAGTACCCATATCCACTATGGTGTTTTTATTTTGTCCCACCTGAGAGAAGTCTAAAGTTTTGTTTTAAAAAGAAAAAAGGTTTAAAGTAAGAAAAAAAAAGGCTAAGCCATATATCATGGATCTTTAACAATTATGTCAAAGGTAGACTTTACTACTTGATGCATGAGTGGCTCCTCCTTACAGATTCTTTTCTAATACAGTTCCATTAAATTGCCAGAGAAAAAACCCACATTTTTGTACTGAGTTTAGGGACTAAACAAAGTGACTGTAAGGCTGATTCTTAGCTGGGATAGATACATGTATAGATTTATGAAACCATTCTAATTGTATCACTTTCATATTCCGCAATAATATTAATAAATAATTTTATTGATTTAAGATAATGGCACTCCTGTCTGCTGAGGAACTGATGGGGCATTGTCTTTGGTTACATCCAGTGGTTTAGGTGACTGATTAAAGTTTATTTTAGGGAAATGCTTTTTTTTTTCAGTAATTGAGTTCATCAACCTGTTACAATTAAGCTTTCAAATTAGAATGTGCAAAAGTTGCTGTTGATGACCTGGTGCACAAAACAATTCTAGACTATTCATTCCAAACAACAATATGACTTAACAAAGGAAAGCCTTACTAGATGTTTATGTTTGTGAATATAGAATATTCCTATTTGTTTATTTCTCTTCTTTCATAACTTCTTCTCCAAAGTAATATTTCCAATTGATGATTTTGCAAAATTTAATTCATGTTGTACTTTTTGAGAAATTGTGACTGGAATTTAGCCAGATATCTGACACAGACAGACACATACTGGACAAATAGGGAGTACTTTATCTCAGTACAGTTTTTGCAATCATAAAATGTCTATTAATGTCAAGCATACTAGTCTTGCCAAAAAGGACTTGTACAAATTCTTAGGAGGGAAAGTATAAAGGAAATACAAGAAGACAAGTAGGGCTGGGAGGAAAGAGGCACTCTCTAAAACTGCTGACTAAAAGCACTTTGTAAGGGAAAGGGCCAGAATTATGTTATAAAACAAACAAAGAGAAAATATAGCAGAACAGTTCAAAGAAAAATGCTCTGAAAGAATTTACTGCCTTGTGGCTAGAGGTGACATTGAAAGTAACATGGACACAAGTTGATTAAGCTGCTGTCAACGTATTTGGCCCCAGGAATCAGTTACTATTGATTTACAGCTTACAGTAAAGGAAAAATGCAGAAACTTACAAAAAGAGCTGTATTCAGTAAATTCTATTAGCATATTCACTGCAAAGGATGAAAAAAACAAGCTGGAATTAATCTAAAGAAAAACTCACATCAAAAGACTCTGTTAGAACCAAAAGTTCTTTTTGTGTTGCAAGCCCATGAGAAAAATGAAAACACAATAGATATTTTATATTATATTTTATTTTCTGCATCCTTAAAATAGTAGATATTTTAAAAACAGTATTTAGTATTTAGTATATGTATAGTATTAGTATTAAGTATTTAGTATTTAGTATATGAAATCAGTATTTTTCTAGAAATAAAATATGACTGTTTCGTTCATAAAACATTCACAGCATGTTTATTTAGACAATCTGAAATGCAAAACATGACCCCTCTTCCCTGAATAAGTGATTGGCTTCTCAACTGTTTAGACCCAAATATGAATAGAAGCTAGTCAGACCTGCAGAACGTGTTGTGCCTGTCACATGGGGAGCTATAGCTGCCAGGAGAATTGTCAAAGACTATCAAAAAGTACCTTGCAAAAAAAGATACAGATAGTGCTACTGCAGAAATACAAATGGAAATGCAGGAGTTATAAGCAGCCATAGGTCACCTAAAAGGGCTATCAGCTAAAATGAAAGTAAAATATAAAATATGGACAGCATAATCTATAATACCTGGACTTGATAAACTGATGCCTTAGAAAATTCAATTAGGTAAATTCTACAGACAATCACGAAATAATAATAATAATAATAATAATAATAATAATAATAATACCAGGTGGTTCTTTCCCACAAAATATTATATGAAAAAACACTTTTGCTCTGAAAGTATCTAAAGGTATCTTATTCCCACTTAAGCACACTGCTGAGATGAAACCCTACCTGTAGTTCAAATTTCTGTATCTAATTTTTTTAACAGCTATGGATAGCAGTACATTTTCTTCTTTCTCACAGTTTTTGCTGGTTGGGTGTTTGACCTGCAAATTAGGTAGTGAATCATTGCATAAGACATTCATTATTTTTATTAATTTTTTTTCTTTATCAAAATAGAGGTAATAAAAATAGGTTTGATGTTGAATTTATGTTGTGTTTCTTGATTGCTTAATGCAGTTTCTAATTTATAATCTTGCTACATTTTCTTTGTAGTCCAGCCCATTCAGAAGAAAAAAGGAAAACATGCACTTGTCTGTTCTTTTCTTGAAAACCAAAAAAATAGCTGAAGCAGCTGGATCTGCTAAAATGAGAAGCTGTAACAGATAGGGGTGGAACATCAGTCAGATATTTTTACATGTTTGAGACATACAAGCTCAAACTAGATACCATGAGCTATGAAAATTAATAAGGTGCTCAGGAGAATGGATAGTCCATCATGGAAAAGGGTAAAAATATTCATTTTGTGAAGCTAATAAATAATGTGTGAAAGAGGATATGGTAGCTACTCTGGGATACATGAGGAACAATATGGTTTTATTAAGCTTCAGAATAGTACTAAGGCAGCACTGTCTTATAAGATAAATAGTCCTTCCTGAAGTTTATCTGTCTACCCTTCACCTAGTATGACATGCCAGATAAGAATAAATGAGTATTTCTGAGGAGAGGTAGTGAGTGTACAAGATAGTAAGGTGGTTCCAAGTATCAGAATTGTAGTGACACTATCTTAGACCACACTGCTTTCTCAGTTACTAAAGTTGAACTACTTTGATAAATATAGCCTCCTAGAGAAGTGAAAGTGCTACATAACTCAATCATTTCACGATGCTCTGGAGATTTTAGGTAGTGTGAACTGAGGAGATTTTAGGTAGTGTGAATTGTGTGATCTCATCCACATATGCAATCCTTCTCCACATAACCAGCTGTCTGAAGTAACAAGTTGCTTTAACAGATTTACTAAATAACATGGTTACAAGTTTAGCAATCTGCTTGTTTGTTCCTGCAGGCTTGGTTCTCACTATTTGCTGGGAAATTTTTACTTCAGAAACTTGCAACAGTAGGAATGATTTTTCTCTTTCTGCAAACTCAGTGAATAGTTTCTGCTGAGCTTTGTAACTCTACAGAAATTTAACAGAACTTTCATCCACCATGCAAGTTTTCTTTTATGTGAAGACATTTTATTTTGGGGAATGTTAAAGTAACTTGATCTCACTCATCTTAGCAGAAAGTAATTGAGTGAAACACAAGCATATAAGAAAGTCAACTTTTTGCTAGAGGTAAGAAGGTAGCTTTCATTTAAGTGTTCTTACCTCTCTGAATAAGAACTTATAAAAAGCAGGAATATTATCTCAGTGAAATATTTCTGGATCATAAGATTTAACATTGCACCACCCTATTCAAAAATATGTTCACAATTTGTGTGTGTTACTTCTGAAGGCACAATGGCACATACAATTATAAAGATAAAACAGATAAATGAGCATTTAGATACCTGGAGGCTAAAGCAAAATAATTAACTTATCTACTGATAATAATACTATATTTTGTTCTCCATGAGTATTAAAAAATAGAATACTTTTTTTTTTTTTTCAAAAACAAGTGTATATTTCAAACCAAAAGGGAAACCAGAAAACTAGTGAAAATAAGAAATTACTTTCAGGTTAGGGAAAACAAATCTTTTAAATTTCCCTTTTAGTGTGCACTGGAGAGACAGAGACCATCTCCACTGAGGTCTGAATGCATATTCCTAAATTTGTTGTTTTCTATGGTTGCAAGGGAAAAGAGAGGTAGATGGAGTCCTGCTCTTTGTTTCTCTGTAAAGACTATGCAAAATGTTTCTTATGCAAGAGTATGTTTCTTATGCAAACTCACATCAATTCCTCTTTTTAAGAAATAAGTATTTTATTGAAATAAAACTGATCTTTTTAAATCACAAATAGTCATCAAAGACTGACTCTTTTTTAGTAAGTGATGCAGAATGACTTCTTTGTTTTTGGACATATAGCTACATTTGTTTTACCAGACCTAACTTATCAAAGAACCAGTCTGTTTCATATGATTGTCAATTTTCTTATCAATTAACTATATGGTTTTCTGTAGATAAGTTTTTGGTTATTGAGGCTCTTGATAAAAATTTTGAAACATGTTTGGCTTAGTAACTATCCTGGTAGCATGCTATTAGCGATTTTTTTAAAATCCATTGGCATCTTCTATAGACAGGTATTTCCTGAATTATTTTGCTTTGTCTGCTTTTTATTATATGTTGTTTGTCATCAGAGACTCATGGTTGCATCTTTCAGGCCCCGTGTTAAAAGCAGATCTTATGCCTTGAGACAGAGTTTGTTCTAAGACAGATCACTAAAAGCCAGTTGGTGGGATTTTCTGGAAATTATCAGATTGTTTGGACAAGAAGCATGAAACTAAGGATATCCTACTGTTTCCATCACATTTACCCTGGATTTTTTCATAGCTGGTCATACTCATTTTGAGCTATTTCATACTTGACGCTGAAACAAAATAAAAGGCTAGTTTACTATTACAACCAATGTGATGTGTAAGATCAGTTTTAAACTTATTAGAAAGTACATCAAACATACATAGAGATTAATAAACAATGTAATCAGAATATACGATATATTGAAAAATGCAATTTCTTGTGAGAAGGCATAGATGAAAGTTGTGTATTGGACTCTTGGCAGATGGTATTTCACTAGTAATAGCAGCAGCACTGACTTTAACAATAAATTTCTTATATAATATTTTGAATGTAAATTTACAGAGTAGCTTGTACAGGCAGTAGCAGATAATGTTATTTTTTTTTAATTAGCTTTTTGTTGTCATAACAAAGCTAAACTAAAGTTCAGTGGAAGCCTTTACCATTGCTTTCAGAGACTTTGGAAAAACACTAAGTGAGATATTAAAAGTAGTCAAATGGAAAAAAATATATTTAATGCAATGTCATGATTGTTTTAAGGAATATTGATAACATAAGACAAGGAATCATGGTGAAATAGAATGGGCAGGTCAGGCTAAAGAGTAGAAGACTTTCAGAACAGGAATTAACTCTGCAGAGGCAGCTCAAGTAATAAATAAAGCCAGAGAGGGAACGTAGAAATATGAAGAGGAATTTGGAAAGACATGCATTGAAAGTGTCAGGTTTTTTCATTTCTGATGATCTATAACATGGTGCAGAAAGACTGCAGAATATAAAATTTTATATTCCTGGGTGATCAGGAAGGTAGCGAGATTTTCAAATAGCATTACTGATAATTGAAATAATGCTTAAAGCCTGCAAGTCTATATTTTTCATCATACCTATATCACAGCTAGGGCAAATATAAGCAAGAAAGAAAACACAATTCCATAGTTTGAACCTGATCACTAAATAAAACACTTCCTTCATGCCAAAATAGTGCTTACTTCAAAATTAGTGCACTGCAGTTTAGACTTGCCCACAGTGTGTCAATATATGAAAGTCTGCCTTACTGCTTACTGGTGTCAGAAAAAAGCTCAATATTTATGAAGAAGTCGAGTACTTAGCATAAGAATGAAATCATTCTTTCCATCAGCAAAGATAATCTCTGAACAATTAGCAGATATTTTTAACTATATTATAATAAAATTATGGAATATATATTTTGTAACAAGCTGAATACGTAATATGCATATAATTTCAGGAAGAAATATGTTAAAGGAAAAACCAAATGTCTATGTGATAAGTTTTCTTGCTGGATTTCTATAATAAAACCTTAGATGGCTTTGCCATTGAAGAGATCTGACTCAGCAACAGTCTACTGTATGTCATGGTTTATATCTACAGATCTAATCAGAATGTGCATATTTAATAAAATATCAGAGTGACATGTCACTTACAAAGGGATGTAACCAGTAGGATCAGTACTTGGCTAGGTATCTCCTATCCAACATGCAGAAAAGCACTGACATTGATTTTTTAAATTCCTCTCTGTTTTAAGAGATGCTGATCATTTTCCCTTCAAATTTAAAAAAAAAGAAAAACACACAAAAATCTAGTTCAAACAAGAATATGCACAACGCTAACAGATCAATGTACATAGTTCTGGTAGATCAAGACATTTCAAGATAAAAACCATAGAGTCCATCTTAATATCTTAGAAATCCAATAACATGAAGCTTGGTGGTGCATTAACAATCTTGATTGGTCATGACACTGTTTCCTCCTTTATGTGGTAATTTTATTTTTACATGAAATGTTTTTTTATAAATGTTTATAAATGTTGTAGATCTGTATGAGAAAAGAGGTTGTAATTGAAGCATTATTCTATTCAATGTTAATCCTAGTGCTCTAAGGACCTTCCTGTGCAATTAGCATACATCCTCCATTGATACAACTGCAGACAGCAAAGAATAACTTTCACATTCATCTTAAAATAATAACTTTCACATTCATCTTAAAGAGCTGTAATGATGTAGAACTTACTTCAGATAGTCCTTTGGCTTGTGATAGTATTTCCTCCACAGTTTTTGATATTTTTCTAAAGCTCAATCAAAAAGTAGCTGAAAACGAAGCAAAATAAAGGGTCTTTTGTACTTGGCATTTCTTATTCCATATATATTTTTGTTGCTTTCCTTAAAAAATTATTCATTTCTCTTAATTTAAGATTACCTGTGTTGATAATCTATTTTATGTTAAAAGGTTCTGAATTCTTATTTAACCATAGTGGGGAAAATAAAAAGATATTTTAGAAATAATTAAGGGAAATAACAATCCCTCTAGGGCACATCCATGGCTCATATTAATTAATTTTAAAAGGCTAACGTTATATCTCCATCCTGATCTACTGAGAGGACAGAAAACAGTCATCCTTGCAACAGAGTCAAAGGGCAGTTGCTTAGGTGACAGCCTTATTTATTTGTGTTCAACGCATTATGAGCGATATCCCTACACTTAGCAAAGCAAATAATAGATAAAATTCTTCTTGGTTGAAGTTTATATCTTATGGTTTATATTTTTATATTTATTTATCTGGAAAATGTAAGCAAAACCTTTTATAAATCTCAGGCAAAATTCTGGTTTATTGTGCGTAACTGTCCTGTGAAAAATTATAAGAATCAAAAATGCTAAGGAAACGATATTCCTTCTGCTCAAACTAAAGAAACAGATTATTATCAAAGTTCTGAGAATTTAAAAAAACTATAGTTCATATATAACCTTTTTTGCATTAGGTCTTATTACTAGCGAGAACAATTTATAAATGGAGCTTCAAAATAAGTTTATTAGTTTTGGTTTTGAAATATGTGTTTCTGCATAAGAAGAATGCTGTTAGATGCTGCCCATTGTCTCATCTTGGAAAACTGCTTATCCCATAAATGTACATTTACTTCTGAAGTGGAATCATAGAACAAGTGACAGCATCATTCCCAGAATTTACTATTGAAGATTACTTTGCCAGTGTTGAAAACAGATATATGAGTGAAATGGCAGAGTAGTCTTAATAAGGAAAGTGACACATAGCATACACATATAAAATGATCCCAATTCCATTTTTCAGTGGACTTTTCCTGATGGAGAACATTCTTCTCCTCCCCTATCCCTTTCCACAGGAAACTGTTCTCCCGCAGCATCTGAGATGAGAACCAAAGTTTATAATCTGATGGAGAAGTAGAGGAATTTTTAACTTGCAGATCATCCATAAGTTATACTTTTTGTAAGTTACTCTTTTCACTGATAGCAAATGCAATTTAGTCTGTCTAGAGCTTTTATTTTTCTCAAAACTTGTATTAAATATTAAACCAATACAGCGGTATAGCAACTGTAAATGATTAAACCTACTACAGTAATTCAAATATCTTATTTTTTCCAGCTGAATAAAATCCTAACTCTAAAGACTGCTATAATGAATCATGATATATTAGCATTTCAAAACAACAATAATGACAGCAGTGAAAAATATTTCACAATTCACTTTTTTTGTAAAATCAGATATGGCTTTAATCTTTATTACAATGTCACCTGCTGCTGCCAATATGCTTAAACATCTTTCACAGTTTTCCATACCCTCAAAAATTTTTATTCTTATGCATATCACCTGTGAACATCATTCCCAGCTTCACAGGGGTGTGACATCCTGTGCAAAGCAGAAGGCATTTCCTTAGCCTGTTTACTTCTCATCTAAAGTTAATAAATATTCTCTAGAGATCTTGCAATTTTAACCCATTAGAAAATTCTGTTGAGTAGAGGAACATGCTTGCTGCTTTCAGTCCTTACTTAGAGCAATTAACTTTATGTAGAAACAACTGAAATATCTTAAACTTCGCCTCCTTTCAGCAATGAGTGGATTCATCTTAGAACAAAATTATTTGTTCTTATCATATCTCAAAGGCTGTAAAGTTTCACCACTCTTTTATGAAGCAGTTTTCAAATAAGTACTGTGTCTCCTTTTGTTTTCCCCTGCAGAATAATGTAAGGTAAATCGTTGTTTACAAAATAAAGAATTTCCAGTAATTAAAAAAAGGCAAAGAGGTATCAACTTAGGAAAATCTTTTCTTACTGCTCAGTTTGATCAACTGTAAAAATAGCTGCCAATTTCATAAGATGGGAAATAGTCTAGAGGAAGATGGATGTAGGATGATAAAGGAATAGAATGAAGATTCAGCAGCATAGATATAAATCACTAGATTAATTTCAGAATCTTTTCATGGTCTCTTGCATCTAATAAGAAATAAGGTATGTAGAATTAAATCCTAATTATAAACTTAAACAAATTTCTGATAAAATAAAGTTCAATTAAAAACTATGAATACATGAACTCATTTTATACTTCTGTGTTAACCATTAATTTAATGAAGGCACAGCATTATGCTTCTCATGATTTATATGACAAAAACATGTATCTGGACCATAGCTAGTATTTACACAAACACAGCCCTATTTTCCAGTGTAGTCAACTCCTAGTGGATCATGGAACAAGCCTTATCTGTCTTATTAATCTTTAACATGCAACTGGAAGTTGCATTTTCTTTCCAACCCTGACACGTAACAGCTTTTTTTGATTTATTTAGCAAGAGAGATTACTCTTTGTCATAAAATACACTTCAATTGCAAGTATATGAAATTAACTAGGACTCAAGGAACAACAACCAAGGATGGTTCTTTGTACATCCAACCCAGAGATGACTTGGAAGCTCAAACATAGAATAAAGACTCTCTGGATTTAGATATGCAGCTCCACCAAAAGCATTTCCTCTTCTCATCCTTTTTTACTGACATTTTAGTACTAAAATGCAAAGCAGATGGTCCTATTTGGTAGTTTTATATTTGTGAAATACAACCTTGTATCACTTAAAGTGTTCTGATACTCGCTGAGGTGAGTTTTCAGGATTCTTTTAGAGAAAATTGTCCATCATAATAATGTAAGAGTCAGTGAGCCCAGGATCAGATACATTGCTTAAAGGAACTAATTAATTAAGCAAGGTTGAATAGAACAGCATGAAACAGAAGAAATATAAAGTACCTTTTTTCCACCCTGTTTCTGCACCATGGTGACTAATGTTTATTAAGTCCCCACAGTGAGATGCTGAGAGATCTTTCCCAAGATCTCATGCTGTTTTAAAAGGAAACAATGGTTTGTGGTAAAATCAACTCGTGCTGAGCTACATTAACTGCACCATGTTATCAGTTGATAATGGTGTTATTAACACATTACCCACTGTGTATATTTGTGAATTAGGATATTTCCTTCTTAATGGAATTGAGCCATTGAAATGGCAACTATTAGGCATTTTGACACCATTTTGGAGAGGTTGAGAATCCAGCCCCATGTATTGGTTGAGGTTTTGGGGTTTCTTTGGGTTTTTTTTTGATCTTTACCCTTTAAACTTCAGGAAGTATGTTTACTTTTACTCCACTGTCTTGCTTTGAAAGAAAAATATAAAAATATGTTATGTTGGAGAGTGCACTGCAAATTCTGAACATTCAAAAAGGTCACCCACTAATACAACAGTAAGTAATGACTCTTACTTTGTGTTATGGAAAAGCTGTTGCTGAAGTATAGCAATTGGCTTTTCCTAGTTAGGTGGTACTGGCCAGACTCTGGAGTGTAGTAGAAAGTCAAGTTTCTTGTTCTTTAGAGAAGAGTTGGAGGTAAACATATTTCCTGTAAATTCAACATAATCAGTAAGTCTACCCAACTACACATTTGTTACACATGACCAAATAATACAAAATGTACTCTTCCTAAAAACAATGAGTCAAAACATGTTGCTGTGATTTTCATGCTTATTTGCTTCCTTCTGAAGCTAAGACCATGATGTGAATAATGATGTAATCATTATATAAATACAGGGAAGCAAATGGAAGCACAGTTATGTGATTAAAAATTACCTTTATTTGTACTTTCCTGTGTAAGGAAAAGTACATGCTGCTCAATTTGCAAACATTAGCAAAAACAAAGAAATAATTTTCATCTGTGACCATACCATAAAATTACAATAGGAGGCAAATTGAAACATTTTTTAATATTTGACAGGTAAAAATCCAAGGACTAGGATTCCAGACTAGGAAACCCTGAAAGAAAAGCATTTCTTCTATATTTCATGAGATAATGATATTTTAGCTCTCAGTCTATTTACATCTTCATAATTTTTCCTGAAAATATTTACAGCTGAAAGTAATTAAATAATTAATAGTCTTATTGAAACAGATAAGGATGCATTTTGCTAGAAGCTGTAAATTTTCAGGGTAATCAAAAGGTTGTGGTTTTTAAATTTTGTTGTGCAAAGAGGGTAAAGACTTAAAATCAAACAACAATATGTGTAGATATAAAGCAGTATTATGTAATCTATGTCATATCATAGAAGTTCTTCACATTTCAGTAACATAAACATACAACTATAAACCAAAAGTGTCTCAAATATGTAACTTAATCATTATCTTCTAAAGGTTTTGTGAAATAGCAGTAACTGATATTAAGAAAATATTGAATTATCTTTCTATTTCTATTATGCATATTCTCCAAGCTCTTGGGTTGCTTCTTCATCCTCTCTGACTAAGCTCCTAATTTGTATCATGGATGTAATAAATTTTTCTTTTGTCAGACCCATCTGTATTTATATTTGTTTTTTAAATTCAAGCTTCTGCTTTCTATATACTTGGATAGTAACAACCACAGTGCAATTCATCTCTACATAAGCTTCTAAATGCTTCTACAAAAAAAAAATCATGAGAGAATATATTTTTTCCACTGCAGAAAATTGCATCTAAAGGTCTTAAGTTTATCTGGAAGCTCCAAATCTCCTTGGATCTCCTGGACCATTGAAATGGAGAATGAAATGAAATTCCTATATATTTGCAAAAACTTTAGCTGAAGCCTTTTTGTTTCCCTTTCCCAAGCCAAAGGGGACTAGATTTTAACTGGTTTGGGTTATTTTTCCCCAGATTATACAATTTCAATGCAAGACAAGATCATCTTTCCTTCATGTATCTCTTTTTTTTTTTTTTTTTTTACCTAAAGACCTCTGCTGCAGACTATACAGTTCAGCCAATGCTTTGTTCTAAATACAACATTTCATCACATGATATTGATCATCGTAGGCAAACTTCTGTGTAGTTTTATAGCCCTTTTCTAACATATAGCCTAGCCCTTAAACTATCAAGGCTTTTACATTTTTTTCATTCTGTGTAGTGAAGTAGTCCCACCGAAATTCCACTAAGTATGAGAACATGTTTAGAGAAAATTCATAATGACTTCAATAGAAAAATATTTATATATATATTTGTACTGTATGTTTATTTGTCATATACATATATATAATTTATACTAAAAGTAGACCCAATGCTATAAGAGATTTCTAGTTTCTATAGCTTATATTTATTTGTTGCATAACATGCAATACAATATTTCTAGTGCTTTCAGAGATATTGCCATAGTATACACATCACCACAAAAACATGTGGCAACAATGTTCTTTCAGAGGAAGAATGCCCTAGGAAACATTGATGCTAAATCTGACCAAGGGAGAAAATACATTGTGCTAAATAGAGTCTTTCTTCTTGTTTATTTTTCCTCTTTATAATCAAAACAAATCAGTGGATATTTTATGCAGATAACACAAGCACTGAAGAATTTGCAGCAGATGATTTAGGTTAGTATCAGGCTGTACAAAATTGTTGTACCTGTGAGAGGCTGTGCATCTGTGAGTTTCAAGAAGCAATGTAATAATCCAGTGACTATTTCAGAATGAGCTGATGTCCCTCTCAGGTGTCCACACATTTAAGCTCTTGGAAAAGAGCTCTTTGCTCTGCACCACCTTGCCAAATGGATTTTAAATAGCATCTTTAGACACTGCTCTTATGACCATTCTTAGAATTCATAGACACTGAGTACTATATAGAATCTCTCAGTTAATGTTAAAAGTTGGGCAGATAATTCAGAGCTGGAATTAGAGTTAGGAAAATAGCCCAAAATAAGACAGTATCAAGGCTGACATTAATAAAAATATCTGATTACATCAATCAAAAATAGTTGAACTCAAGTGGCAATGATTTCACTAAATATATGTGACTTCCCAGCCTACCTCTGCTTATTCATACATTTTGGTAATGTGGAAAAAAATGTCATTTTTCATGCTAACAAATAAATGGAGTCCAAAGTAGCACAAGTGCAAGGATGGCAGTTTGCTGTACGTCCCTTACCCTGTATAGTTTCTTCTTGGAATGCTTTGTATGAAAATCCAGTGCCCACTCAGAAAGGTGGAACAGGAGTTACAGGAAGGTTTTTATTGCCATCCCTCTTTGCTTTTGTGTTTTCCTTTCCCTTTTTTCTCTACTCATATCTGGCAGGGACCTGGAATGATAAGACAGTGTTTTGTGCAAAACTATGCAATAATATTTTTAATAAGTAGGGTGGAAATTCTTTTGTTATAAAGTATTTATTTCTAAATACATTTATTTGCAATGAAGCAAAGAACAGGAAAAACATATTTGGTTTGCAATTGAAACAATATAGTATTGTTTTCTAAATGTATGATGCTAGTTAATTTCACTGCTACATTTCCTTATTAATTTATGCAGTTCATTAAGTTTAACTGGCATCTACAGAAAAAATGATCTTACAGTTTGATTTGCAGCAGGGGGAGATGTACTCATAACGAATATCTTGGTTGTGCTTTCCCCACATATTTTTAGCTAGGAAAACTGTATTCCTAGAGGGATGTCTTCTGAACAACATAAAAAAATTCTCTTTGCATTTCTATTAAAAGAAAAAAAACAGTGAAATTATTAAAAACAATTATGTGCTTTAAATTTTAAGTATTTAATAACATTTCTAGATGCGAGTTGTGCAATTTTCAATCTCTCTGGAAATGAAAACTAAATGTAATTGTTTTTATTACTATGATGCATACATCATAGTATCTCGGGGATTGAGGATTGATTGGAAGAAATGGCATCCACTTGAGTTAGAAGGCCAAGTGACTAAGTGAGGGAACTAAAAATTCCTCATATGGGCTAAGGAAAAACAACAACCAATGTGCAACTGTCAGAGTCAAAGTTTGTATTTAAAGAGATTGCTATAGATGAAAATTGTCACTTCCACTAATTTTCTTTCTTACCATACATTTTTCTTAAAATCACCTGAAAATTGACAGCTAAGGATTAGTTGTGTCTGTGTATATATTTCAATACGACTGCTAAAAACACGACCATGAGGGGGAAGTGTATCATGCAGCAACAAATGACAGCATTATCTTAATTGTATTGTTCACAATTGTATTATGAATGGTTAAATATACCTGTGTTTTACTAAAGCTTTTATGCATGCATAATCAAGGTAATAGTAGTTCAGCACAGCAATGCTTTCAGTAATAGGAGAAATCTGGCAAAATGAGCATTGTTTTGAGATTTAGAAACCATGGCAAATAATTCTTGTGTGAGAATTTCTCCAGAAGTATTGTGAAGGACACCACTTATAAAGTTGAAAAGAGTAAGCATTGGCAAAGCTAATATGCCGAGTCTAAATCAGGATCTTCTTTGTAGCTAAAGGGAAAAAACAGAGTAAATTAGGATATGACTTTCTTTTCAAATGAATAATCAAGTTTTTTGCTTTAGACATGAAAAAATCAGGAATATGACTGTCGAAGAAAGAGTTTGGCTTAGGTAAGTCAGGTGGAACTAGGTTTACTTAAAAGTCTGAGACATTTACATTGTTTTACAATGCATGTTTTGTCAGTATCAGAGACACTTGATGAGCAGCAGTCTCATGCTGATGAGTGCTACCCCTGAAAACCTCTGTGCAACTGGTGCTTGAATGAATGAGGAATCTGGTAATTCTAGGGCAGTTCTAGGCAGAAAGAGAAAATTCTCTAAAAGAGAAAAAGAAAAAATAGTCAAATTTTAATAGTGTGAACAAAACTCAAACAGCTATTATGCTTAATTCATTTATGTTGGTACACATACTCACAGTCCACATTTTCTAATTAGCGCAAAAAAACCTTATTAGCAAAGCTTCAGTTAGCAGCTGTTATATCTTAAGGAAAAAAACAAAAACCAAACAACAAAAAGCAACAGAACAAAAACCACCAAACCCCTATGAAAGCTAGACTTGTTCCTCGTTTGCCAGGTTCAGAGACAATGACCAACACCAGATGACTGCACCAGGTTGTTGGTGCCAAGGCAGGGGTGAGGCCAGGCCAGGACTTCAGCCCGCAGCTCAGGGTCCCAGCCTGGATAAAGGAGATAAGTGGCCCAGGCAGGCTGGTAAGGACCCAGGACTAGTCTCAGATGAAAGCAGTTGGCATGGACAGAAGACCAGTCTGAGTCTCCCTGCTGGTTGTCTGGGAGCCTCCACTGACTCCTCTGCTAGATTGTTCTTTCAAAGACAACACTGCACCATCTTTAGCTTGGCAATGAGCCTCAGCAGCCAAATCTACCAGAGCAAGGATGCTTTCATGGTCATTTCCCAATATTCTCAGAGACCCCAAGCCAATTCTTTTAGCGTAGCTTCTGAGGTGTTGTGATAAGCTCTTGGCATTCTCTCAGGATCCAAGGAATGAGATGTTAATTAAGGGGTTTTCTTCCTCCTCTTTGTCAGGAAAAACACATTCTTGAAAGTGACAGGTTTTTTCCTCACTCTAGGGTCTACTTGGGACCATTTTTGTCTGTTTTCCAACTGACTTTATCCTTTACTCTTTGTTTACTCTTGTGTAACTCTGTGTTACATGTGACTTTGGCAAATAGTGTCCAGTGCATATGTTGGATATGCTTGCTTCTTTCTGTTACCACAAAAATCTGTTTTTCTCAGCTTCTAAGTTTGTATTATTAACAGAGGAGCTGGTGATATACTTAATAAGTCTAATATGATATTGTGTACATACTCTAAAGGCCTCTGCTGTCACTCCAGTCCTGTACTCTTAGATGCTTCATGATTATTATAGGGGCATGAATCACACATTCTCCACAGAAAAACTAAGTGATGTTCCTATCCATGTAGAATTTTCTAACAAGATTGTAACACAGACTCATGTAAAGCCAAAGTAAACAAAAATTAATTAATAGACACTTGGTCATTAGATAATTGTTCTTTCAGCTTAACTGATTAAAACAAAGCTCCAAGCAGGTCAAGTCCAGAAAAGGTAAGCCTCACAGCCCAGCCTGAGGCTCTGCAAAGTTAGTAAAAACTCTTATTACCAATGCCAATACTGAGTTTGCATGCTACTTTTTTAACAAAAAATATGCATTTAAAAGTTAGCAGACTTGCTCATATTTTCCAAGTTTAGATATAATCATTTAACCTGTCATTTACCTTCTGGGAAGTTGGTGTCAAGGTAATAGTTTTAATAATTCTAGTTTTCTAGGACATGACTTTGGAACATGAAACCACCTAAAATCAAAACCTATAAATGTGAATGTAACAACTTACACAGTAAGTAGTGCATGTTGACTATGTTCCGTTTTTTTTGAAGTGTTTGTTCTTGTTGAAAACAGGACCAGAATGCAAGAAGATAAATGAATTATTAACATTGTTAAATAAAGATTAATTATGCAGTAATATGTCTATGATAGATTGGAAATAGGGAAATTCTACTTGTCTTGAAGTATTTCTGTGCTATATCTAGGACTTGTATGAATCATTAACATTGTTTGTTATTGATACCATCCATGAAGTGCATTTGTCTGATCTTTTAAACTTTTCAATATTTACTTTTAATAAATATGTCACTGACCCATAAAGGCTCCATAAAACCTTTCTCTGTATTTGTGATTCTGTTTAGGACTTAGTGTTCCACTGTATTGAAACAATAATGGAAAATCTTTAAAGCCAGTCATTGAATCCAAACCTACCTAAAAACAAGAGGGTACTCATTTCTATAAGCAACATAAAAATCATCCCTTTTGGTATAAGCAAATTCCTCTTTATAATTCATATAAATACAAAAACAAGTAAAAAGCATTCATTCTTTGCAGAACGTACTGAATAATAGAACTTGTATTAAGAATCATGTGTGGATTCAAAAGTTTTTAGCTTCAGAAGTTGGTGGATAAGAGAAAGTGTATTAATATGCATACAGCACTTCCAGCTCAGAAATCTCTGATCCAATGAGACTAAGAAAGTATCCAGAGGAAATATTGCTACATATTTTTATAGTCTTGTGCTTTCTTCTCTGTCTGTGCTTTTGGCTATTATCAGGGAAAAGGTTGGATTAGATGTACCTTTGAGCTAAACTACTATAGCCATCCTATTTTTCTGTATTACTTGCCACAAAGGTATGACTCATTTATAATCATATCTAGTTATTTGCCTGAAACTAAACAATGTGAGAATAAAGGGACTCTAAAACACACCATAAACACTTATGATGTTCCTTATCAAGTGACAGTTAACACTTGGCTTTTGAAAATCAGATCAACACAGTTTAAATTTAGATAAAATATAATTAACAGTCCTATAATCTACTAAATTAGAATCACTGCTGATATACTAATCATCCTGTCTCTGTGGGCCATCTGAAATTTTCTTCAGATGGAAGGCTCCAGATAGAAGATACAAGAGAATCTACAGAAGATGCAATGTGTCCTCCAGAAATAAGATCTAGTCCAAGAATTTTGCAAGCAGCTCTTGCCTTCATGCATCCAAAAGGTTTTTTTGACTGGGAAAGGAGATTATATGAAAAATCTGAGATAACACAAAGGTGGTAGCATACGTGATAAGTAAGAGTAACAGGGAGAGTTCACAAAAGGAAAAAAGAAATCATGCAAACTCACAAAAAAACTCACCAATCAAAGAAAAAGAACCAAAAAAGTTAAGACAACCAAGAAGTTGTCAAATTAAGGTTGAAGCTGTCACAATGGCAAGGTCATTGATAGACTAGGATGAAAAAGGATAAAACAAACTTAAGACATTAAAAGTAGCAGACAGAGTGAAGAATTAGTGCTAGAGTGGCATGGGCACACAAAAGAAGAAAGAATGACTGCAAAAAAGGAAGACGATGCAATTTAGTCATAAGGTTTTAGAAATAAAAAAAAGAGTCAGAAATTTGGGACCAAGAGTGGAGGCTAGAATTAACAATGAGAAGTGGAATGGTTGGGATGGACAGAATTAGATAAATTATTGTGGTGGTGATACTATAGAGCTACACTGTTGAAAAATATAATTTAGTTCAAATTGATTATTAATATTCAGTAAGAAAAATCATGTATGATCCAGGTGTTAAATCCTGTTCCAGGGAAAATCAAGGTTAAGGACTACAGAATTGCTATTTTAGTATAATTGTTGAATGCTATAGAACCTGGATTGGATTGTTTTTATGCATGTGTGAGAAAATAGCAATGTCAAGAAATTAAGGAAAATATGAATATCATAACATTCATAGAGGATTCATTAAATGTGGTGGCTCTTGAGATGCATAACTTTTCTTTCGTGCCTCATTGTGTATCCCATTAAGGAAGTGATGGCTGGAATTCATTTTGCAAATAGATAGGTAGCAATGGTCAATAAATTCCTTTCACTGCTTGACTGTGTATATGCATCTATGACATCATTAATATATAATTTTACAAGCAAATGATGGCAAACTCCAGAGGTTGTTCTTTTGTCTTTGTCTTCTTTTTCCCTGCTTTTCAAATGTGAAGTTTCGAAAGTGATTTTGTTCCAACATAATAGGATAGAAAGGAAACCATCATGTAACATCCAAAAATATTGGCTAATTTTCAAGACTGTGCTCCTAGCAGTATCCACCCAACACAGTGTAATGTTGCCTTAAAAATGTACCTTAAAAAGGTGTTCCTTAATGGGACTGCACTACTGCAGGTACAAAATTACCGTAGGTACATAGAGCACCTTGAAAATTTATATTACCTGATAATTTGAGTTATATTCATTCTGTCTACTCAACAAAAATGTGTTTAACCAAATAACAGTATGGATCTCATGTAGCAAAAGTGCCCAAGAATTCCATGTCCATGAAGGGTAAAAGTATTTTCTGGCAATTCATGTCACATATGTATCAATTTGTTTACCCAAAAAATGGAATGCATCTGCAATTTTAAGAAATGGGAATCCAGCTGTGCTAGGTTCACATTTAAATTAAAAATCTGTCAGCTCCTTTTCCCAATGATGTTACCCTGTTAATAGTAATTCTGTTTATTTCTGCAATATAGTTTAAACATAAATAGTTTTACATGCCTACATGTTTATGTTAAAACTTCTCTATTTTCAGGTAAAAACACAATCTAATTCTGGAATTATTTCCTTTACTTAATATTTTCTCAGTGTGGGTTTTTCTGTTCTTCATACTTCTTCATTTAATTTCATGAAAGAATTTTAAACACAATTATATAGAATATTGACTGATATATCAGTTCTAATAATGAAAATGATAAAACTCTTTTTTTTTCCCCCTTTTGAGGAAAAGTGCCCAAGTCCCATTCTCAAACTGAGATCCACCAGGTTTTACCTGCCACCTTCTCCCTTTTGACTTGAAAAAAATTATCTATGGTAGCTACAAACTGTATTTTTTGAATCTTTTATTTTTCCCTCCATTTTGTAATCTTCCCATTCCTCTCTTCATACAGCTCTACTAAGGACCATATATTTGTTATTGTTTAAGACAGAAAGCAGTGTTCAGAGTTGCCTGGCAGCAAGTTTGTAATATTCTCAGTAATTAGGTCGTGGGAGTTGGGAGACAGAAGAAATGGATCTTTGCAGCCCAGAGGGAAATCTGCTAGGGCCTGACTGATTCCAAAGTTTTGGCATGGAAAACTTGTCATTTGATGATTAGTTTCTGAACCTCTCTTATGTCAAATAGTGTTGTTTGTTTGTGAAACATGCTACAATGGTCTCTCCCCAAGGCTCACTGGAACAAACTATGTGGCAACAGAAAGTTGCTGGGAGTATCAGTAACTGCAGTCAAAATGATTTAATGGGTAACACAGTTTAGAAATTCTTTGCCTAACTGCATTTGTCCTGTTCATAGAAGTGGAGCAGAAGGCCTCTCATCAATACGTATATGTGTATACACACAACATATATATGTATATTTCATCATTATTTACAGTGTATTATATGCACAATAAATGTTGAGATATTTGTTTGAAAAATATAATAGATCTAGAAGCTGTACATATGTATTTTATAAATTTATATATTAATATAACCTTAGTGATCTTCCACACTAAGAAAGTTTCAATATTACAGACTTCAGAAAGACAAAAATACTTTAGGATTATTTCACAGGATTACTTGGGCAGAAATTGATAACTTGAATAGGACATCATTGAAAACTTCTTTGAAATTGCTGCACATTGCTACATAAAAGTAGGACATTATATAATAAATAAAGGCAACAAAAAAGCATTTTCATTGCTGGTATATTCTAAACCAGAACATTTTCAAGTAATTCAAAATATCATAAGACTTACAAACTTCTCCACATAATTTGAAGGACAAAGTTTATAAATTTAACTATACTGCAAATTCATTTGTATAATTTGCTTCTTTCAGATTAACGCAGTAGAAAGTTTTCAAAAATTCCTACACAGGGTTAGGTTTCATATTAATTAGCTGTAGTGTAAGGCAAAGATTCCTGAGTATGAGCATGGAATGATAGAACAAGCCATGAAAATACAGTGACAGTATGATAACCAAGGCTGAGTAAACTTGGATGCCATGTGTGAATAAGAAATAATTTCTACAGCACAATAAATTACAGGCTGGATTCTATCTTACAAGCTTATCTCATGCCACTCTGTTACTCTCTCAGCAATTGATTAAGGTCTGAGACAACATCTACCTGCATTAAGAATATGAATGATGATGTTAAAAGATGACAAAGACAATTAACTCCTGTGCCCAAATGAAAAAAAAAAATGTCATTAGGAGCTGGAGAACCTTTTTTAAGGTGCTAGGAAACCAACTAGAAAACAAAGTAAGAACAAACTGTGGCACTAGTGCACATTCTGTCACAGACCACTAAAAACAAGGGCAAAGGAGGAACAAGTAGATTTTGCCTGTTAATGCTCCCAGTAAAGGAAGTGATTCCTGCTAAGACCTTAATTCTGTGGTGTTGTATGGTTCATAAATAATAATGAAATACAATAGTGATCACAAGAAGGTGAAAGCTGAAAAGCTTTTATAAGTCATAGCAAAGAAAGATCGTGATATCTGAAAGCATCGTATGCCTTACCATATTTAAGGACTGATTTCAGAGATAAGAACCCTCATTGGCCTTCTAAAACAATAAGGAAATATCTCAATTGTTTTAAATTATCATAACTCTGTTGAAGTAATTGAGGAAATATTAGTTTATATCAGCACAGGTTATGTCACTTTATTCTATGTCAGTTCAGGACCATTATTAGGTAACTGACACTGCAGACGTAACAGCAGTACTAAAAAATATTAACTGAATTGATCTTATATCCTGATATTATCAAATTGAATTGAAGGAGAAGAAGAAATAAAGGAAAAAAAACCCATCCTTTGTGAAATCAAACAGTTATAGAGTCGTTAAGGTTGGAAAGAACCTCCAAGGTGGTTGAGTCCAAGGTCCATCAAGTGCCAGGTCCAGTCATTTCATGAATACTTCCAGGAATGGTGACTCCACCACTTCTCTGGTCAGCCTGCTACAATGCTTAACTACACATTCAATTAAGCAATTCTTCCTGATGTCCAACCTGACACAGCCTTGGTCAAGGCCAAGCCCATCAGCAATGGACATAGTGTCTGGACAAGAACACGTTTAAGAGTAAAAAAACTGCTGCAAAACAGCAGCTGGAGAGACGAGTGAGAATATGTGAGAGAAACATTTCTAAAGACATTGAGGTCAGTGAAAAAGGAGGAGCAGGAGGTGTTCCAAGCACTGGAGCTGAGCTTGCCCTTCAGCCTGTGGTGCAGCCCACGGTGAGACAGCTGTGCCCCTGCAGCCCATGGAGTCCCACCATGGAGCAGAGATCCACTTGCAGCCCCTGGAGGGCCCCATGCCAAGGCAGGGAAAAGCCTGAATGCAATTCTGACCCTGTGGGAAGCCTGCACTGGAGCAGGACCTCCAGCCTGGTGGAGCAGGTTTGATGGCAGCACTTGTGACCTCATGGGGGACCCACACTGGTCTGTTCCTGAAGGACTGCACCTGGTGGGAGGCATCCATGCTAAAGCAATAAATCAGGAACTGCAGCCTGTGGGGACAACTCACACTGGAGTAGTTCGTGGAAGATTGTCTGCTGTGGGAGGGAACCCTTATTGGAGCAGGAGAAGAGTTTGAGGAGTCTGGAGTCCTCCCCAGGAGGAGGAGTGGCAGCATGTGATGAACTAGCCAAAACCACTATTCTCCATCCCCCTGTGCTGCTGGGGAGAGAAAAAAGAGAATTAAAGTTAAGCTCTTAATTAAGGAGTGGATGGAAGGTGTTCTAAAATTTGATTTCATTTCTCATTACTTTACTCTGATTTGATTGGTAATAAATTCAAATTATTTCCTCAAGTTGAGTGTATTTTGCCCATGTCAATAACCAGTGAGTTATGTCTCCCTATCCTTAACCCATGACCCTGTCATATTTCCTTGTCCAGCTGAGGAGGACAGTGATAGACTAGATTAGGCAGGCAACAACATCCAGCCAATGTCAAACCACCACACCTGTTCAGAATATTTTGCTTGAATACCAAACAAATTTTCATGTAACATTAAAAAAGGCGACATCTGATAGGACTAGGAAGCAACTTTTGAATTTATGGGGTGACAGTTACCTTGGGCACAAAGAAAATGGTTTATTGCATAAACAAGATCATCAGAATTGTTGTGGAATAAACAGCCTATTTTAAGCACTTTTATATTTTAGCATTCTCAGGACATGGTGAACATTCAATTATGAGTTCATGTTTTTACCATCATTTTAATTAGATAACATCTGGGTGGATATTTTTCATATTCAGATGGATTTTCTTGCTGGTTCACTTATGAGTGAAGATTGATGCTATAAATTTTGAGACATATAGAAGAAAGTTTATTGTTCAGCCAGACTAAGATAAACTTTTGTATTAGACTACTGGTTATCAATTTCCTAATTGTCAGCAGTCTACTGTAAAGTGAAAAAGAAACCCACAGAGTTATACACTTTCATAACAGAGATAAAAATCAGAAAGTACCTAGCTGAAAACTTTGATGATTCTGTGTCACTGTCTGTGAAGTTTCCAGGTTTTTTTCTATTTCTGAGCTATTCTACTGATACATACCTGTTGAACAAGTAAAAAAAAATTCTAGTTTCACATCTTGTAGTAAAATTTCATATTAATATCTGGTTATACGTTTTACATTAACTTGTATTCTTCATAACTTTTCAAAGTTCCTTCATTAATACATACCCATTAAAGCATTAACCATTAAAATAAAAATAATCAAACAAGGTAACATCAGTATAGTAAGGAGGGCAAGGTGTCCTCAGCAGCAGAATTTCTACCATAGTACATTTTATTTCACAGCTAGTTCATCAATATTTATTCTGTTACCTAACATAGACTGGAATGATTTTGCATTAGTTTCTTAGCTGTTTCCAAGAGCTCTGGAAGAAGGTTATAAGGGAAAAATATATATGAAAGCAAAAACCAGAAAAGCAGAATAATTAGTAGATAAAATGTCTGTTGAAAAACGTTGACATTGTGATGTTTGCAATGCTAATATGTTTTGCTGAATTATCCTACAATTCACATGGCACATTTTCTCCTGTGTTATCATTTCCATAGTGATACTTCTAGGGTAACCACAATATACTTTAGGACTCAGTTGTTCAGGCAAAATTATTGTGAAAGACCTGTCAGAAGTAGTTCTGTCCTCCCTGACGTTTTCACCAGGAGTAGTATATAGGACCTGATTCCAGTTTACTCTAATTACTTTAAATATACAGGTTTTCACTGATTCTGTATTTTGAAATTATATTACTGTTCCTCAATTACATATGATAGACTAGGCAGGTGTGTTACAACCTAGATTTCACTAAGTCATTTCCTCATGATCCAATATCTCCTGAGTACTTACCTTGTAAGTTTTGCACCTTTCATACACAAATCTATGTTTCATAATATAATGCTGAAACATGGTTGATGACAGAATACCTGGTACTTTTATTTAATGATGTCCATTTTTAAACTAAGAAAAGTTAATTCCCAGTAAGCTCATGCATAACAAGAAACTTAAACAAGGGAGACATTTTAAAAAACTAATGTATTTCCCATGCAATTATTAATTCAAAATATTATTATTTATTTCAAACAATTTATTTTCAAGCTGTAAATTAAATTTTTATTGTCTTTAATTGATAAAAGAGTTCCAAATGGAATGCAAATGAGTATGGCTCTTATGAAAATGGATATGATTTAACCACACCAATGGCAGCAATTGTCATGAATATCATTTATCATCTGCCAGCATAATATACTATATACAAATTGTGAGGTGACACCCTGGCAAAGTTCTTTTTCAGATATAAACTAATGCATTACAAACTGTCAATCTAGGTCACAAAACTATACATTTGAAGACAAACGAGTCTAAAAGTATGCTGAGATATTTTTATTTTGAACAGTAGATTCCCTATACCTGATTCTGTTTATTAACTTGTTTTGTTTTAAACTCATTTTAATTTTAAACTCTATAATGGATAAAAAGTGTAATTTTAGATCCTTTTAAGTAATTATCAAAATCCCATTTATTTGCCAGAAGACAGAATATAAGTGAAGAAATACAAATATTTCTCATATGCTTATAGGTACCAATAGAAAAAACAAAGATTTTTAAATTAAATACTTAATTCTTCATTATTTTACAAATTAAATACCTTCTTTTTATTTTAATTATCAAATGGTATTGGCAAAATGAGCTACTCAAATAAAATATGCCCATGTTTTATAGTATGTGCAATAAGCACAATGCTTTTGTCACACTATTGACAATATTTAGCCTGTGCTACAAGTATAACTGCCACTACACTCACACCTTTAAAGTAATAAGTACTTGGAAGCAGAATTTTTTCCAACCTCAAAACTGGTATGAATATCCCACAGAATTTAACTTTTTTCTTTGTTATTCTTGAGGCATTCATTGAGGAAATATATTCTGTAGTCTTTTTCACACCATAATTATTTGTCATTCTAAGAGGCACTGAATTGTTTTAACACAATTTCTTTTAGCTTGTATTCCATTGCTGGTTCTATCTTCCATATATCCTTTATACCTGAAGAAGTAACTTTATAGGCTCCAAAGAATTTAAGGGACAATATTAACACTACAAGTATAAATTAAAGAGTAATAATGATATATTCTATGTTGTCATCTCTTCTGAGCACCAGTCACTATTTTGAGAGTGAAAATTGGTTTTGAATAGAGTAAAAGATTACCTTAGAACTGGACCCTCCTCACTAAGTGCAGGGCCTATTTACTTCCTTTTCTCTATTTATCCTTTTCCACCAAGGAAAAGCTTTAATGTCACTAACTCATAGGAAAAAACAACTATTAACAAACTTGACCTAGTGTTTTTCATGAGAGTAGATGTACAAAGCTAACTATTAAAATATGGTATCTACCTGTTACAACTTTTAATTTGGATACTCATGCCAATATAATGGACTTGTTTTCATAAGTTTTCATCAAAAACTATTGTACTGTCAAGTTTTCACAGAAAGTGAAAGTTCATCACCCTATTAGATGAAGTTTATATTACTTCCTCCCCATATTCCAGGCTGCATCAGCTCTGACAGTTAGCAGACTCCTGTCAGTGATCTTGTGTGTTTCATTCATGTTAGTGCCTGAATCAAGGTTATTGTCTTTTCTATAGCAATTTATATTGTTCCCATTTTTTTGCCTCATATTTCCAGTATTTTATTACTTGTAGCAAAAAAAACCTCCTAAGATTCTTTTATGTATTGTTGCCACTGCCTTACTTCTTCTAGCATATACCAGCAGATTTTTTTCTGTATAAGAATAAAGGAATAGATAAGCAAGACAGTGTTTACAATACCCAGCTATCTCATCTACTGACTAACCTAGTGATAGGTGAAGAAAAAATATTATTTGCACTGGCAGTTTCCTGGTGGTGAGTGAAAAGGAAATCTCCAGGTTGTTGGCAGGATTGGTCTGTTAACTCCCATGTGCAGGCAGCATGGCCAATGTGCCACAGGGTGAACCACAAAGTGATTTGTAGATCAGGGCAGACTCTCTGCAGTGTGTCCACCCTTCTTTAGTTCTAAAAAAACATATGCTTTTCTAGGTTTAGGAAAATTTAAAAGCCTAACTTTGCTCATGAATGTCAGAAGTAGAAGGAAAGCACAGAATAATTTGTTCTGTGAAAAAGAATCTCATTGACTATAAAATCTTTTATACTTCCTAAGAACATCCTTACCCAGGTTTGCTTAGGTTTCATCTGGAGTTCTGCTGTGGGGTTGCTTAGAACTAATCAAGTATAAAATGTTTTGAAAAAGGTTTATGATTCAAATGATAACAGGTAAACATTTAAAAATCCACAGAAAGTTTCTGACCAGCTTTATTCTTGAATGTCCAGTAGAGTTGATTTTTTTTCTCCAAGAGTTTTTAGCCATGCAAAATCTGCTGTTAGTGAGAAAGACACAAAAGCTAATGCCCTAAAACAATTGTTTTACTGGTTCATTATTAATTCCTACTTGATTGTCTGTTTAGGGTTAAAATTCAGGAATGGTGCTAACATTTTAGATCTACATTCATTTCACTTGGTGAAATGAGTGTAGAATTATGCTTGGGCACTGTCACCCTTCTTTCATTGATACTGATCTGGAAAGCAATTATTACTTTTTTCTAACCAGAGCATTTATTCGAAATTTTATCTTTACCTGCCCATGTGGTGTAAATGCATCTTGTTAATACATCTTGTATTTACATCTTGTTAATCAGTCTTCCTTAATTAGTCTTTCAAAATAATTTTATCATTTTTTATCTTTTTTTATACATCTATAGCTATGTTATCATGATTTCACATATCACCCTGGATCCCAAGAGATATGACAGTTTAGAACAGTTAATGGTCTGTTTCATAATTATCGGAAACTGAATACTGTGTGTGTTGGCACACTGCAATAAATTTAAATACCCAGAAGCTAGGAAGCCCATATGTTTGAGTTTTCTATTTAGAGGTGTATCCTGGTGGAATTTCTTACATTTCCTAATTTATCTCAAAGTTCTGATTTTATAGGTAGATTAGAAACAATGCATTTAAGTATGTCTCAACATATGTTCACTTCAAAACAGTTCACTTTTGTTTGGTCTTTACCCCTTCATCACTTTCCCTCTGTTGAGTTTGCAAAGAGGATAGCCCCTGAGTGTGGAGGATGTAGCACAGCTCTAACACACGTTTGTGAGTCTTGGAGGAGCCGGGCAATGAGCACACACAGCTGTGAGTCCATAGAAATGATTTGCACATAAGTCAAGTCAGATGCAGAGATTCAAGTTGCATTGCAAACCTGATGCTTGAAAACTTGAAACATTGGAGACTGTATTTGTTGTTTTGGCAAGACTTTGGGTCTGCTGACACAGGAGCAGCGAGGGAAGATGAATATGAGTAAATTATCTGAGACGGAGTTCGGTTTTCATCATGAAGTTTCCTCTGCCTGAGTAGTTGTAAAATGTTATTTTGGGGGACACAATAACAAAGCTCAGAAGTATACTAGTGCTGGTAAAAATGCTAGCTGCAATCACTGCATACCAAGGACAAAACCGTGTAAGTTTGCTAATTAGAAATCCAAGATGAGTGCTTCACATGTGAGGTAAGACTTCCTCCCCACAGAATTAACACTCTTATTCAGTTAAGTAGAAGGGAGATTTATTTGGACCTACATAGACAAAACAACTTCTGACTTTTAATGTCTTCATCACACATGTTCTGAAAGCAGGTTCAATGTAGTGTGTGAACTAGATAATGAGATATAGTGAGATTTTTATCCAAGAAATAAACAAAAGAACAAAGAAACTATTTAAAAAGTTAATGAATGTCACCTTATGTCTATATCTCTACCATGATTTATATTGTGTTAGAGAAAACAGACATGCAGGTCATGGAATATAAGTCTCTGTTCATACCATGCAAAGTAGTAAAAAATGCAAAGTATTAAATTTCATAAATATGTGCACATACCATATGAGAAAAAACCTACAGCTGTTATGAAATTCTTTGTTCTAGGAGATACTTTTCTCTATTACTTCCTCATTCTATTGTTTTAATGGATAAAATATTCTAATATTGTTTTATTCTAAATTAACATGTAATGTTGGTTAAGCTTATAATTAGTCTTCATTTTGCCATCAAAATTATAGCACAGTAAACTGACTAAAACTCACATTTTTACTACTTTTTTCTGTAATGAAGAGAAAAGCCTATGCTTAATCTGATTCAATTAAATCAAAACCAATATAAATAAGTGGGGAAAATACTCTATGATGCTAGAAAACAGCCTCCATGTAGTTTGATTTAACCAGTTTCTTAGTTCATTAGTACAGAGCTTTACATTCACTTTCTGTTTTATTTTATATGAGATAACATTTTTTTGTCCTAGCTGGTTCATATTAAGATTAAAGTCATTATGTCAGCTCTGTAAAGATGTAGGAAACTCAAAGGGTGTGTGAATCCCTGGGTTGCAGGGATATCTGATTTGGGTGAGAGTATTGGGTGAGTAATTTACTCACTAGTAAACAGAAACAAGAGATAGGAAAAGTAGTAAGTAAATACACATAATTAGTCAGGAGATAGCAGCAAGCATAACAAAGAGCTCCCATGCCACCAATGGCTGAGCTGCTGACACAGTCCCTCAAGTGTCCCCATGAAGAAGCTCAAACATAACTTTGTGAGTGATAGGAAGGGGATAGCTAGATTACCATGGGACTCATGGAAATGAATAAATTTTTCATGGGATATATCAGGGGCCTGGTGGATTATGCAAAATTTGGTAGGGGATGTTTTAAAATGAATTTGGAAATGTGCAAAACAACTGTGGGGTGCTTAGAGGAAAAAGCAAAAGTGGGGAAATGGAGGGAGAAATTTGGATCAGGGTGGAACAACAGAGAAGTGGGGACAGGGGAATAAAATATCACATTAAAGCAGGATGCTGACAGTAGATTTTTTTGGCCAAGCACTGTGCCAGTAATATTAAACTTAGAAGTTTTGTAAAAGTTGTTAAACTCTCTTCCTATTTTCTATGCGATTTAGCCCCTATTTTCTCCGTGGTTCAGTTCACCATTCTGTGTGTGGGTATGTGAACCTCAATGTGGACTCACTGGTATGTAGGAGATGACACCTGAACTGAGGCTGCAGGGGAATACCTGCTCTGGCACATGGAGCACATCCTTCTCTGACTCTGGTGCTCTCTCTGCTGCTTCTCACCCTCTCTGTTCTGTCTGCTTCTGCCTGTCTGGCATTTTCTGCCCTGTCTCAGACATGTTCCCCTGAGGTGCCATCAGCTTGTCCGAGAGGCTCAGCTGTGCCCTGTGCTGTGTCTGCTGGAATGGGCTGGAGCTGGCACGGGCAGTCGCAGCCTCTCCCCCGAGATGTCCCTCAGCTCCAGCTGCCAGCACCGTGCTACATATTGCCAGCAAACCTTCCTAGTTCATAGCAGGTAAATACAAATCTCAGTCCTGAATCAGATGCCTTGTGTATTGGAATAACTGAATGTGTAACACTTTTTAAGGAAAGCTGAAGCCTTTAACCAAGACATATCATGAAAGTGTCTAACATAATTTACATAGTGCTGTGTGAAGTATAGAGGCATTTCAAAGCAATATTTAAAAGGCTTATTCTGTGTTCAAATTTAAAAGATAATTCATGAGTAAAATAGTAACATTGCAAGATAGAAGTTATTTGCAAAGTACTATGCGATTTTATCCATAGGGACAAAGATGCTTTTACGTGCTCATGCTTGGGAGTTTCCAGTCAAGAAGAGATGTAGCTATGATCTCATTTCTCAAAAGTGAGAGCCCAACTGCTATTATCTTTCCCCTGGTAGTTTGGGACAAAATCAAAACAAGGAGATGCTCAGCATATCCTGCTCCAAGTTCCCCTTTCTCCCAAAAGGAATTCACATTATTGTGTACCTCATGTCCAAGATAAAATACTGAGATGTCATATGATAGAGGAAAGTATTTTGATGCCACAGACAAAGTATTTTAAAAGTCCTTTATGAATGGTTAAGTAGGCAGTATCTCTTTTTGAGCTAACTAAAAAGTGAAGGAGAAAGAAAGCATTTGTTTCTCAAAGGTAAGCACCTACCTGTAGCTCCAAATAAGACCCATGAGATTATAGCTCCAGGTACAAAGTGCTCTAGGATTTAGTTGCTGAGTTACTCCATAGAAACTGAAAGGTTTGTTTGGTTCATTTCCTTAAAAAAAAGAAAAAAAAAGAAGACAAAAACTAACAGAGACTACATTAGTGCACTTGTGCGACAATAAGGAAATCTGCCTCCTGTGTCTCAGCAGCCCCATCTGGGGCAGTGCCATGGGTGCCCACACATGTGGATAGGTCTTCTGGGCTTCTCTCCAATCTTTCTGTGCCACTGCATTGCCAAGAGAGGAAAGAGTGGAGAGCCTGTGATACAAGCAGGATTCATTTATCTCTAGAACAAGAAGGTAATTGAGCTTCTTTTACTCATTTCTATTTAAGTAGAACAACCTTCTTACCACAGCCCATGAGTGTGAAAAGTCAGTATTTTCAGTACTATGCTTTTGTACATTTTAAAGGATATTTTGGAATAGTTTTACATTTACTATGCAAGAATTTATTTTCTTTTCTCATTTATTTCTAACGAAGCTATCAAAAGAAAGGCTGTGACTTTTCCTTTTGAAGACAAGTTTGAGTAACATTGAATAATGTTAATAGGATATTATCTGTAAAGTAGTGTAAAATTAAACATTATGCAGAGTTGCCAAATTATATCAAAAAGTTCTTAAACCATTATTTTATGAGGTTTTAAAATTTACTTCTTCTTGGGTGATAGAGAGCAGTAGTGTAGAAAGGTTCACTCAGTACAAATTTTCTTTAACACTCATCAATATTCCACAAAGATAACAGAATTAACCAAAACTTTGAAGGAAGTCAACATGATAAAAAAGGAAGTTTCACACACCTGGTTAAGGAATGTGTTGATTGAAACAGAATGACTACAAAATACAGAAGAACATAGAATTTTCTTTTTTAATTCAATTGATAATTGATTAATATTTTTAACTGTGAATAAGAAAAGTGTATCTTCAATATTTTATTTATGTTTGCTACCTTTGAAATTATACAATTATGAAAATATTTATGTCATGAATATTAAAGCAGTAAGCAACCAAAAGCTAGTACCTCCTCTATCTTATAAATGTGGCTCTCATTAATGACACCTCATAAATAAATGATGAATTTTATGTTAAAAATTGTTATTTTCAGTCACTTAGTCAAAACTGAGTATTACATGTTACCAGAGATTTTCACGGTCCTTAAATGACTGCACTGCTGGGATGCATTACCCGTGACATTCACCTGTCTAATTATTCGCTGGAAATGTACACAAACAGTCAAAATATTCAGGTTTGGGCTTTAAATAAGCAGATTTTTTTTAATATTTCAGCCTAAAATTTGCAAGTTTTAATTTCTTAGCTGACATGCTTGATACAGTAAGTAACCCCAGACTGCAACGGTGTGATAGAGGAAAGTAAAAGGTAAGAGACAGGTAACGTAACATTTCTTTCCATTCCAAACCAGGGATCTTGACTGATATCTAAGGTTGTACTTCCAGAATTTATAAAATGGTTTGGAAGATCCTTATGACAGTGAATTTGAACATGGAATGTCAAATACATATAATTTTAAAATGTGAGGAAAATATATAAAGTCTGATGACTAAATATAACCTTTCAAAGGTGAACTAAAAAAGAAGCATATAAGTATGATAGTCTTGTCAGACTAAGTACCTCCCAGCCACCTACATTTAACACTTATAAACCTTATATATAAGATCAAAGCAGTTAATAAAAGAATATTCAACAAAATGATTAATGGAATGCCTACAAGTATAATAAAAGGTAATTTGAGAACCTTACAACAAACTTAAGATCTTTAAAGAAAATTTTAATCCTTCATTGAAATGACATTTATTTCCTTTTTCTGATGTCTCTAGGCAAATAATTAAATTTATTGTAATTTTGTTAAATAAACCATAGATAATAAAAAACACAGGAAAAAATTAAATTCTATTATAAGAAAGGAAAAATCCACAGCAAAGGCTAAAAAACATTCAGTTTAAATGTTTGTGTTTCATGGCTATCATTAGACTGGATGGACATCTGTCTTATTTTAGAAGACTACTGCAAATGTGCAGTTACTGAGTCCTTTTGTTTCTTGTTTTGTAATTTATCAGTCTTACTTATTTTTCTGTTTACTTCTGTTTTATACTTGAGATAATTTCAGCGTTATATCTTCTGTCTCAGGACATGTAGTGGCTTGGGCCAAGACTCTGCCCTGATACAAAGCCACATTCAATGCAGAAGTTTCCAGATGCACTGGAATTGCTGTTCATGTGTGCTATCCTGTGTGCTGCAACACCAATGTACAAGACCTGCTGTATAAAATTCCCCAAGAAAAGAAGCCGTGTGCTCCAGCCCTGCTGAAGTCAGTGACTTCAATGATTCACTTCAGTGGATGATTGCTCAAGACCCTGTCACTGTGAAACAAAGGAAATGTACACATATCTCTTTTTAAAAATCTATTACACAGAGTCAACAATATTTTATCTACATTCATTTCACTTTTTGTAAATTCCACATTTAAAAGTGAATCATAATACGGATTAGCTACATATTGATTTTAACTGAAGCTGAAAAAATTTGATGGAGTATCCACTCGGCAGTACTATACTAGACATACATGTCACAATCGGGCAAATATTTATCTGCAAATAAAAGTGCTCAGGAGAAAAGTTAGTAAGTGAGTTTTCAGTGTTTAACTCCTTTTTTAACAGAGATTTTCCTCCCCTTTCATTCCCCATAAATAGATTGTCAAAATTTAGAAATTAATGTTTTGCATTACAAATGTCTCTCTTTTCATCTTCCAGTTTTCTTTAGTTATAGCATAATTGCAATGTTCAAACAGCACAAAGAAATAAAATCTAGCTGAAAAAATGAGTAGCTAAATTGGAGGTAACAAGTTCCTCTCTAAAATAGGACAAAAAGCTGAATAGATAAATGGATAGATAGTGGATAAATTTGCCATTATTCAAGGATGGCTCCACCACAGGTTAAGTACTGTAGTATTTTCTCTTTATACTATTAACTTGTGTATTGCCAGCTCTTTATGATAATAAAACAGTCAGTTCTTTAATTTCATAATATGGTGATATTTATTATTATGCTTAATTTTCTATGAGTAGTGAGTCTAATTATCCAGATAATATATATATAGATCACTTGTGTATTTTACAGGTTCAAGCTATTTCTTGTTCTAGTATGTAGTATGTTTTATGATATAGCATATAATTATTATGTAGCCAATACAGAGCTGTAATAGTGACTGTGCTGCAGGTTGGGGAAGGTTGGGGAAGGTTGGGGAAGGTTGGGGAAGGCTATCCTCCCCATCTACTCTGCCCCAATGAGGCCACATCAGAAGGACTGTGTCCAGCTCTGAACTCCCCACTCCAAGAAAGACAAGGAACTACTGGAAAAGGTGATTTGTGGGACTGTAGCATCTCTCTCAAGAAAAAAGACTGAGAGAGCTGGGCTTGTTTAGCCTGAAGAGGAGACAATTGAGAGCAGATATTATCAATGCCAAGCAATATCTCGAGGGTGGGTGTGAAGAAGGTGGAGACAGACTCTTTTCATGGCACTCCTGCCCAGGGGCAAGACAAGGGGCAAGAGGCACAGACAGAAACACAGGAAGTTCTTCATTCCTCATATGAATATGAGGAAAAATGTCTTTATATTGAGGGAGTCAGAGCACTGGAACAGGCTGCCCATAGAGGTTGTGGAGTCTTTTCTGGAGATATTCAAAACAAACCTGAGTATGATTCCATACAATCTGCTCCAGGTGTACCTGCTTTACTGGGGGGTTGGATTAGATGATCTCCTGAGGCCACTTCCAGCTGCCACCATTCTGTCATTCTGTGATTCTGTGATAAATGTAGATCAAATTGTTGTCATCTGTAATTTATCAGACCTAGTGAGTCAATAACCTTGGGTACTGTAAAGCAAAAAATAGAAGAGTAGGATAATAACAGTTTTACTTAGATTTAAAAGCTACACATTTTAAAGGATTAGATGCTTCTAATCTAGCATTTTATACAGGGTATATATTTCTAAATTCCACTCTTTTGTGTAAAACTGTAACAAATTCTCTATTTCAGTTTCTTGTTCCAACTTTTAAATATTACTGAGCTCTTCAGCATCTACTTACCTGCTGTTCTAAAATATCTGGAGTCAGTCTTGCTGTCAAGACTGTTCATGCATTTTATATTAATGGCCACTGAACAAAACCAGAAATGACCCTGGGACTCCCAAAACTAGTGAATAATTAATTTATTTTAAATAACTAATTGAAATAAAAAGTGAGAATCAGCAGAATGGATTTGCTTTTACTTACAGAAAGGAAAATGTATAAGGAAAAAATAGAGAAAATGGTAATACTAATGTCAGTTGGAGTAAGATAGGGACATTTAAAAAACTATGCCCAGGAGACAGACTGCTGGGAGAGGAACAGCTCATAAAAGCATTTATTAAATTGAAAGTAAGAGCAAATATAGGTAATTAATCATTACAGGGCCAACAGAACTGTGAACATTGCATTTAGAAAAACATCATGACTGAAAATCATATTAAAGTGTATTTTGTGTCTATAAATAAAAGACAAGAACATCAATTTGCTACGATCTGTTATGAGGTATGAACAGATAATACAGATAAAACAGAATATATTTGAATCGGGACTGGTCTGAGGCAGTGTGGTGGATAGACTTTGGGTGGGCACCAGATGCACATCAAAATCTTCTGTCACCCACCTTCTCAGTAGGTTGTGGAGGAAGAAAATTGAAAATATAATAAACCCTCCTATTTCTAGTCCTAAATTAAATCAGTAAAGTGTTACATTAACTGGCATTACTGATTCTAGTTCCTAAATTAAGTATTTAACTGAATCTCTAATATTTCTCAATGCGAATGTTACTGATTAGCAAGATTTTTTGGGCTGATGCAACATTTTATTTTTAAGTTTCTTATGTACTACCAGCTGACAAACATTTGTTTGAGTTTCCCTTTTAAAAAGAACTTATAGAGAAATTACCATATTCTAAAATGTTATGGCTGCCTGACAATCAGCATAGGTGAATTCATTTTTTTCAAGACAAAAATATGACTAACTAATTCCAGGCTAGAATTAAGAAAATTATATGCTATAAGGTCAGATAAAAAAAAAAATTCTAGAAAGATATTAAGCAACATAATGTTTAGGTCTTCCATGTCTTTCCTCCTGATAACTTTTTAATTAGATGATCATCCTTATCAGATTTAAAATATTCACTGCGGAGGCTGCTCCTGCAGTACCCAGTGCAATAGACACTGAGTTTTTAATGCCATCAGGGTGCTTCCCCATGTAGAGAGCTGGGAATGCTGAGGAGTCTGTGAGCCAACATGTGCAAATCTTAGAAACTTAATTTGTTGCAAGCTGGCTTTGAGTGTCATGGGAGTCAGTGTGCTCTACACTTAAAGGTTTGACAACACCATTCCCCTGCACTGTCCCAGAATGGACTGGAAATGACAGCATGTTGTGGCAATCATGAAAATGCCAATTCTATTGAATAGTTTTTAGACCCAATTAAACTTAAAGTGTTTCCATAGTACCTCTTCAAAGCAGGAATAACTGTTAAAGTGTAAATTATATATTATACCGTTTCAATAGTTGTATTCTTAAATAAAGAATAACTTTCTGAGAAGAAATATGTGAAATTCATGTAGCAGGTTTAAACTATATTAAAAACCACAAAACCATGGCACTGCAATGGTTAACAAAATAAATTCTGATTTTTTAAATCCTGGTTTCCATTGAACAAAGGTTTCTCAAAATTCTCAATTGTGAAGGTTCATCAGAATGATAAATTGTTCACTGTTATGTCAGCATGGGGTATTATGCAAGGAAACACAATGTTCTTTTTTAATGGTGTGTAACAACAGGTTATCCCAAGAAATATGCATCATCAAGTCAAATAATTTTAAAAATTCATGGTTCACTGAAAGCAGCGGTTAAAAATATACCCATTTCCTTTTATAAAGTATAAAGAACTGAAGGAGTTTAATTTTAAAACACTAATTTTTTTCTTATCTTTCCCAATAGAAATTTTCTTCACTGGATTAGGAAATTCAGTATTTGATCTGTTTTGTATTCATATTTCACAGCTTTTTTTCATTAGTTTGGTCTGCTTTCTCTTTCAGGATTTCATGCTGATTAAAGAAAGCTCTCTTTGAGTATTTTTACACCCTATTGAGTCTGATTTTGGATGGTTTTGGAATCATTCACTCAAGAATATATTGACGCTTGTAATATGGACGGCTTAATATATCTATACCCATAGGGATATTCCATCGACCATACAAAATAAATCCCAAGCAGTTAATAAAGGAGTGTACATATAGAGACATATTTTCATGCAATTTCTTGTTCAATAATTTAATTTCAATAAATTTCTTAATTACCTCCTATGATGTAACCTGTTTGTTTTACAGTCTAGCTAAAAAAGAAGGGGAAGATAAGAAGTTTTAGTCAATGTTGATATTAATAGTTACCCTTCAAGGATTATCTAATACACTATAACTGTATCACTAGTCATGTTTCCTTTAAAAATTGTCACATATGTCTTTACATGTGAGCTCCATGTGTGTTTACCCTCCAAGAACAAAGAGCAGAGTTAGCAAAGCACTGAGCAGAAGCAAATGTATCAACCTTAGCATTATTTGCTAACATAGAGATTAGTGATAAGTGCTGTGTTAACAATTTTTCACACATATGTGGAGCATGGACTGAACACGACCCTGTCTGCCTATGAAATTTAACAGTTACTACCATTACATGTTATTGCTCTTTGGAAACTGTCCATCAGCCACAGACATCTGTTCTTTAAAGGAATGTAGCAGTAGGGCATGTTCATCAGTTACAAGGAGAAAAAGAAGAATGAACTTGATGATATTTGCTCATGAATTTCACAGATACTTGTTCACAGCAGAGGAGTAATAAGATTTCAGACTGCTGCTTGCTACTGTACATAACAGAGATTTTCTTGAATGTGTATTCTTCTACAAATATATTTTTTTCTTTCTATTCTCTTTGAATCTACTCTTTGTTCTCACAGAAAAGTCTTCCATCATCCTACTCAAATGGAAAGTCCGGTTTAAATAGTTTGGTCTTAATTACATTTACACTATGTGGCTCTTCATAACTCATTGTTCCTTAGTGTATAGCCTTCATTATGTAATGTACTTCTACAAAAAAAAGGATAAAATTAGAAAAACTAAGAGACAAAATGAGTTCTTTGTAGTGAAACGAAAAGATAAAAAGAATCTTTTATGAAGGTACTATAGAACAAAGTAAAATATATAGGTTAATTAATTCTGGGAAAGAGAACAAATTATGATTTAAACAAAGGAGGTTTAAGTAGAATTTGCTTCAGTCTTTGTGAATTTAATTGTGTCCACATTACAACACTTATCTTAGCACAGAAACAGGACTGTAGGGCAGAATATGAAAAGAAGACACTGAGGAAAACTTTAGTTCAAGTCTTCAGTGTTTGATGAACTGAGGAACTAAAGGAGTCCACCCTACTTTAAAAATGTTGAAGTAATCTGAACTTCTAATCATGACTATTTCATTCTGAAATTCACACTTAAAATTGGAAAGAGACAAAAAAATAGAAGACCAAAAGAAAAAAAAATAGAGCAGTGTTTTCTCTCTGTGGAGCAGAGCACTATTTAATTATTAAAAATTAAATTAATCAATACTATTAATAATAACTAGAAGTGGTAAAAAGCACCTCATATTGATCAATAGCATATCATATCAATCCAGTTTCTTTTTCTTTATGCTAATAGTGCAGTGAATAAGGGGAAAGAAAAGACTACAATATTTACCAAGGCCATAGTAAGATTTGAGGACTATATAACACACTCTTATGAGCAGCTTCACAAAGTATGGTTCACATTTTCCTGGTACAAAATTGGTGCACAGTTGGATGAAAACCTACGTTTAGTATTTAGTATTATTGATTCACTGTCTGTTGGAAGAATTTCAAGTGAGACACATTTTTCTATGACTGATTTTATTGAATATTTTAGTTCATTATTTAGATGTTGATATATAATAATGTGTACAGATGGTGTTAGATAGGAGGGGTTATGAGTGCTTTAGAAGATCAGAATTCAGTGTGATTTGATGAAAATGTAATAATGACCTGAAATTATCTATAAAAACAAAGTATAAGTGTCACAAATAAGAAGCAGAAATAAAACGTGTACAAATATGAAATTAAATTTTCTAGGAAATAATGCTGCTAAAAATAATGTATAGCTGCAGCAGGAGCAGAAATTAGACAAGATTTTATGTATTTATATTATGTATGCTGAGGGAAAAAAAGGCAGTTACATTCCAAGATTCACTTGGACTTAAAAAGTATTTTGCATCATATTAGGAGGATAACATTTCTGTTTGCATTTGGTCACTGGCACTGTACAAAAAGGAATTATTATTTATGTTGGGCATATCACATGTGTTCTAAATGAGCAAATGGGACTTGCGCTCTCATGCCTGGGACTGTCTGGAAGAAAGGAGGACGTACAAATTGAGATAAAAATGGGAGCATAAGAATAACCTTCCTAAATCATAGAATCATTAAAAAGTTTGACCTGGAAGGGACCTTAAAGATCATCAAGTTGCAACCCTTCTGCCAAGATCCATAACATCTTCCATTAGACCAAGTTTCTCAAAGCCCCATCCAGCCTGGCCTTGAACACTTTCAGGGATGAGACATCCAGTTTCTCTGGGCAACCTGTTTCAGTGTCCTACCAACCACACAGTAAAGATTTTATTTCTAATATATCATCTCAACTTGGTTTAAAGCCGTTCCCTCTTGTCCTATTCTTACATGCCCTTGTAAGAAGTCCCACTCCAGATTTCTTCCAGGCTTCCTTTAGGTACTGGAAGGCTTCAGATAGGTCACCCTGGATCCTTCACATCTCCAGTTTCAACAACCTCAGCTTTCTCAGCCTGATCTCACAGGAAACATGGCCTCTCCTTGTCTCTAATCAATTTGGTGACCATCCTCTGGACTTGCTCCAAAGATTGATGTCCTTCCTGTGCTTGGGACCCCAGAGCCGGGCACAGTACTGCAGGTGGGGTCTCACCTGAGAGGAGCAGAGGCAGAATCACTTCCCTTGCCTGCAGGTCACATTTGTTTTGAGGCAGCCAGGAACACAATTGGTTTTCTGGGCTGCATGAGCACATTGCCAGCTCATGTTCAGCCTCCCATCCATCCACCAGCCCCCTCAAGTCCTTCAAGGCAAGGCTGCTCTCAGTCTGTTTATTCCCCGGCTTGCATTGATATCAGGACTTACCCCCACCCAGGTCTTGGGTCTTGTGCTTGGCCTTGTTGCTGTAATGTAAGCTGTCCTTACAAAGGAGATATCTTTGCTGAAAGAGATACCAGCTTGCTAAATGAAAAAAAAAAAAAAAAAGTATTTCAGTTTGATAGAAAGAGGAAATGGTCTAATTGTAATGTTGGTCCAGAGTGCAGTAGGCTACATGACATTGCAGAGAAATCTTCCTAGACAGGACTTTAAGGGAAGATTAATTGGATGCTCTTAAGTTTGATAAAAAAAATATCACTTTAGTGAAGAGGGATTGACCACATGGTTTTTTGGGATCATCCCTAGAGGTGTCTTCTTCTAAATTTGTAATAAAATTATATTTACTCTTTTAGTGCTTCATAACACTTGGGAGGTTAAATAATTGCACAGTAACCATGTTGTGAGACCCTTAACTTTTATTAATGTGATATATAACTATATCTACCTACAGAAATATTCTTTGATATAAAAAAATAAAAATTGTTTCTTATATTAATTGTTAATTGTATTTTTCTCCCCCAAATGCTTTGGGATTGGTAGCTCTAAGTACTTTGGTACTTCTAATCCTTTGGTACTTCTATTTGTTTTGCAAAATTGTGTATTGTTGAAAGTTATTAGTTGATTTAGGGATAAAAGGTGAAAAAATAAACAAAAATTTTAACCTAGAAGTTAATTCAACACTCCTCATTTTGAAAACAAAAATTTCGGCTTACATCAATTATTTCCTGTCTTAATTTTGAATTGTGTTTTTTAAAAATTTATCTCACAAAAATGAATTCATATATTGTTATACAGAATCTAATTCCTGTTATTTAAGATAATATTCCTGTATTTTAGATAATTCTATTTTTTCATGGTTGTTTTATTATGTCCTACAAAAACAAAAATATTTGTAATCTGTTTATTTTTGATGCATTAACTACTCACTGATGAATAGGTAAATTATTTCAAAAAGAATACCTTCAGGAGTATACATTATTTCAATTTACCAATGATCAATACTGGAAATCACTAACAGACTATAAAATAATATGTTTTTTGGAATAGATGTATTTTGTTCCATTTACTGTTTTATTGTATTGTGGAGGCCAGACAGAGGCAGGAGGTACAATATTATAGGTGAGAGAACAAACCCCCTGACAGCACAGCTTTGACACTGTTGCTCATCACACTATCCACAGCTTATGTTAAATGAGTGACTAAAATGTTCCCAAGGGAACTCTGAACATTGCAGAGTTCCTTGGCAACCAAAAGTGCCTACAGAGAACCCTGCCCATCACATTTTATTGCCTTTCTCTTTTCATGTCATCTTGCTGCTCTAAAGCCCCAGTGTAGTGTTCTTCCTGCAGGGGCATTTTGCAGTTCACAGATAATACAGGGTATTTTGCACTTCATTGCTGTCTTCTCCCTCCCATTCCTGTCTTCTGCACTGTTGTAATTCACAGACTTGATATGGAATCTTCATCTTAATGTGACAAATACTGCTGAAAATGGAAAAGAGGGATTTTGTCTGCGTTGTTTTATTCTGTTATTGGTGGGAAAGTCTAAGACTAATTCCATACAAATGTCTAACTGTCATTTTGTACTTTTAATACCTTCAAAACTGTTCAGAACTTTGGGTGTTTGACTTGACAGACAGCTTTGTGATTCAGAACTTCAAAGATATTAATTTTATTGAAAATTAATTGCAAAGGTAGTTAGCTTTTGCCACAAATATTTTGCTCAACAAAACTTACATGATGGTTTAAAATATCTGAGTATCTAGTAGAGCACCCAAGAATTCTTATTCTGTGTGCTGAGCCTTAGCTCAGACCCCATCTAAGTCCCTCATACTGTGTTTTTTTTTTTCCTTTTCTTTCCATTTAGGGTGCATTTCAATAAACCAACCTGTGTTGAAAAGAATTGGAATTATATTTTGGAGGGTTATTTTCATGCAAAATTGTCTGAGTAATCTTTTATTAACAATATTATATCTAAATTGATTCACTGAGGCTTTTTCCTGAAACTTTGGGGTTTTTTTTATTTTTTTATTTCAGGCCGTAGTAAATCTTTTGACCTGTTTTATAAATATCTGAAAATAAAATTAATAAGATACATGAAAATACTGACAGATCATCAACTACAAGAACACCAGGGAACATGGCACAAATTACATCTTGATATGTTTTCCTACAAGAATGTATTTCTTCTGCTCTCTGCAGAAGAAAAGAATGTTCTTGTTTCTCTACATTGCTGAAATTGCAACATTAAAATATTTGAACATGTGAAAGGCCTCTTGAGCACAATCCCTTGTGAACAGTCTATGTAGCAGATGGTAAAACACCTAGATTGAATAAAGTATGTAGACTCCTGCCTCCAATTGAAGTCAGTGGTGAAACATAATTTTTACTTTTATGGAACAGTTCTTTTAGTATAAATCTAACAGTAAGAAAAGTTAATTAAAAAATTTCTTCTTTATGAACAGGATTATGAATAGGATTTGGAGAAGAAGCACATGTACACCATTTTTTTCCCACTGTAACAACTGCATAATGAATCAAGGTTGCTTGCTGCTTTGAAAAAGCTTTCCATCAGGCCATTTGAAACAGCAAGATAAGTTAAAAGCATCTGTAGTTGCACCTGTGTAGATATATAATTGTTTGTGTGTGTGTATATATTTAATGTGTTCATGTGTATTTACTTATGCTTACATTATAGAAAAGATACAAATACAGCATAAAAATTATTGTATGTTTTATCAATGTCATTTAACGTGATGTAACAGGATTATCATGGAAGTTGCTGAAACAATATTTCATATGTTCACTGATTGCAATTTTTTCAAAATGTTGTTAAAGAATCAGAGCTTACCTTTTTGTTTGGTTTTTTGTTTCTTTTTTTTAAATTCAGGTAGAGTTGAAGGCAGAAAAAATAGTGTTCAAAGAGCCCAATGAAATTTATGGGCACAGGACTACAGAAGTGGAATATATTCCAGGTCATTTGGTTTGGCTCTTTCATCCTTTTATATCACTATCACATAATACTATTTTCATAAAGTTCTTAAACTAAATAAGAACTATTTTTTTAGTTAAATAATCAGTACTCATTCATTTATTAATTCATCCCAGTACTGGAAAGTTTTTTCAGAATGTCTGACAATTTTTCATAATTTCTTATCACTTCTGTCCTAAAAACTTCATTTTCCCAGGAAATTAAATAATAATTGTGCAGATTGTTTGAAAGAAGCATGACAGAAAAGGTCTCCAAAACTTTTAAAAATTATGTAAATCTTTTTCTGTCTATCCTGGAGCCCTACTCTTGAAACCTCGCTCCTACATCATAGAATTGCAATTTCCTGCCAAACAGGTGCATCCTGCAAGAGCTGCAAAGTGAAACAATGATCAGGCAATAATCTTACACCTTCCCTTCATCTTCTGTTTCCAGCAGGTGAGTTACACAACGCAGTAAAAAATATTTTTTATTAATCTTGAGGATGGTTTCCCTTTTTTGCATTTGTATTTAATTTATTTATAATTGAATTTCAGGTAATTTTTATTAGTTTAGTTCTATGTCATACTGGTATTTCTTGATGTTCTGTTTTAATAATAGCACCTAATTTTGTCATTATCAGCTTTCATTGTTACAGTCTATTATCTCATTATAACTAATGAATCTATTAACCAAGTTTTATCCCAAGAATAATCTTTAGCAACTTAATCAGTAATCTCATCCAAGACTGAAAGTTCCTTTTCCAACACTATGCCTTTCTACTTCTTTTTTTATTGAGTTTGCATGTTAAAGATGTTTAGCCAGTATCTGTTACTTTACTTATATACTCATGGGTAACACCATTTCAGATACTGGATGAAAAATAAAATTATGTCTACTACATTCCAATGCCTAAAAATCAGCCAAAGAAAGAAAGCTGATATGTGAGTTTCCTTTAATCTGAGAAGGATTTTGTTCTGTCACTGTCACTTCAATAGCAAGTATATGTTTTGCACTATTACTGGGTAACCAGCCTATATGCTGTAATGTAGTCTGTTAAAAAAAAAAGAAAAAAACTTTTGATTTTTCCTAGTGAGCCTCCATTTTCGCAAAAAACAAACCAACACAAAAAAGAAGAAAAACCCCAAAATATCTCTCTTATATTGGTCTTAAAGCAATCTCTGTTACATTTTGTTTCTCTGTATACACATTCTACATTATACAGAAGCGAAATCTTTGGCATGTTTGTTGGTTAAAATTTATTATCTAATATTTTGAGGTTTACAGCAAACTTGAGCAAACAGGTAACAGAAGTTAGTTTTCTACAAATGTAGTAGAATATGAGTAGATAAATAAAATATCATTATCTGTAGTGGGATAGAACATAAGTAAGTAAAGGTAGTATAGAAAGTAATCTTACCCCCTAAAGAGTTGCAGCTGAGCCAATTACTAAGGATTAGGAGCAGGCCTGACTTTAGCAGGCCACAGCTGTAGCCAATGAGAAGAGTGTTATAAAAGAGTGGATTGGTTGGTTAATGGAAACTGGAGTAGCTTGGCTGCTGTGAGGACAAGGAAGAGTCAGTGCCTAGAGGAGTGGCCTACAAGAAAACATCAAGGAGGTACAAAACTAGCAATATGGAACCCTTGCAATGTAATGACAATAGAACTCTTGTGCTCGAGTGACAACAATTATCTGTTGCTCAGTTATATTTTCTCTGATCCTGACTGCTGAATATTTTTCTGCTGGTATGTGATTACTGATAGCTCTAGAACACCAAAACCTGAAACATCCTACCTGTTGTTTTTTTCTACAAGCTTTACTTCTTTATTGATAATTTGCCATCCTCTACAAAATAAAATAGGCAGGAATACGTTTGAATTTAGTATGTAAAAATGATAAAGTTTGGTGAGGTTATTTTAGTTTTGAGCAGAATCTTTTGGAACATTGGTGTTGAATATGTAAGGGACTGAAAAATAAATAAAGTTTCACTATTTATGTGAAGAAACCAACAAATAGATGATGTTTTACTAATAGTCAGAAGTGGTTGGAAAGAGAAATGTGTATATTAGAATGGGGGAAGGATTATTTTGATAATGAGGGAATTAATAAAAAGAGGACAAACCAGATAACAAAATCACTATAATAGTGTTTATTTATTCCTCAAAATCTTCATAAAAATCAGATTTATCTTTTTTCTTATCAAAAATCTGCTATAACAATTGTTTGTTGACATGTTGATTGCAAAATTTATTCCCTTAAATTACTCCCCATTTTCATTTTAAAACAACACTGTAGCAAGAGTTACATGATATTCATAATGCTTAATGAAAATATCAATTTATGAGGATATTTTCATTGATTTCTCCAAGTTTTTATGTTGAAAATATTTAACAGTAATCTAGTGACTAGAATTTAAATATACAGACAACTATTAAAATAAAAATATAAATATATAAAATATACACATAATATATATTGAATACATAAAAATATGTATTTTTTAAAATATTTTCAAGGAAGTGTTTCTTAATTGAGATAATATATGGCTTGAACTGCACCAAAGATCCAGAGTTTTTCACTTTGGGGGAAAAAACTTATTAGAAGCAGAATAGCTATCAGGAAATTCTGCAGCGAATAGCATTGTAGAGGTAAAGCTGCACGAATATTTTCTGGAAGTAAGTTGTTTTCTAGTAATTTTGGGGAGGCATCAGTCTTGCCAAGAAGGGATGAAAAAAAAGAGGAAACATTGGTAATTTGCAGGTTTTATTCTGATCTTTTCTTCTCTTGATAATAGCAAAACTTTAAAAAAAATATTTGAAAATCAGGACCTTTGATATTAGACGATTTGAAGTAGAAGCACAATTTAGAAATTATCACAGCATAAGTATCATAGCAATATACCTCTGTCTTCCTCAAAAGAATTTTAAGGAAGAGAGGCATAAGAAGCAGCTAATACTATGCATGTCTGTAAGTAGTGAAGATGCTCTTCTAAGGTGTCTTTCTGGCCATTATCATGTGGGAATTGCAAAGAATAGTAAGCACGGAGAAATTCCAATAGAGTATGACAATTCAGTCATATTTTGAAAAAATATATTTTGATTCCACTTTGCCTACACAAAAGCAGGATGATGATTTTACTGGAGTTTATTTTATGAGTCATGTGCTGAAGGATTCAGAATCTAGAGTCTTCTTAAATTAGAAATTCTACTATACTAGGTACCTAGTATATTAAGACCAATAATCTTTTTTACAATCCTTCACTGTGGAGATAATGAAGTAAAAACCTTATGAAACTCTAGTGGGTGAGTCACTACTGGGAAGTAAAGTGACTTCTATTCAAAGAGACTTCCTCAGGCATTTTCTTTTCATGACATGTCAGTATTTCTCAGCTCACATATGGTGTTAAATTAAGCTTAGCTGTTTATGTCTGCCTGGTTTGACTTTTTGACTCTCACTTTTCCATCAGAAGCAGTGGTTTTGCCCCAAAATGCTTAGATATTTTATAATATGTGTCTGATACAGAAGTTTTTTAACATCTTAGTTTAAAAATCACTTTCCCCTTTGATTTGATGGGTTGTGCTGAACTTTCTAACCTCAGTAAGAAAAATAAAGTGTAAAATAGGAAGATTTTAATATATTGCTCTTAGGTTAGGAGAATACGAACTTAGTACTTTCAAGTTTCGAAGACTCTGCCCATGGTTTGGATAAATAGGATCATTCACACATTTATTTATAATTCTAGTAATCTAGAATTTAAATTATAAAACACTTTAACATATAGAGCATTTGAAAAAATAATAGCATATTTTATTATATTCAAAATATTATTTCATTTTCTCATTTAAAATATGCCAAATATACTTATTGAAAATACTTAAACATGTAAGAGTTATCAATAATTAAGAAAATTGTTATGAATTTCAGACAGGGAATGATAGTTGTAAAAGCTGCATGTTTCAGAAGTTAGCAAGTTCTTCTACCGGTTCCCTCAAGAGCCACAGATGCAGCTTGTCAGGTCCCATGATCTTGTACACTTTTAGGTTCATGGCCTCAAATCTGATTTTCTCTTACAGTGGGTGATTCTTCCTTCTCCCTTCTGTGACTTTGGTGGTGTGGCTGGAACAATTGCCAGTGAAGAGTGAAGCAAAAAAATAATTCAGTACCTGAGCCTTCTCCATACCCTGGATAATCAGGTTTCCCTTTCCTGAGAGGGCCTGCATTTCCTATAGTCTTCCTTTTATCACTGACACCTATAGAAGCTTTTCTTGTTCCCCTTGGTGTCCATAGCCAGGTTTAATTCCCTCAAGGTTTTAGCTTTCCTGTCTACTTGGAAAACCTCTCTGTATTCCTCCAGGCTGTTTGTACTTCCTTCCAATCTCTGTAGCTTCCTTTTTGTGCTATGTTTTTCCAGGAGCTATGTGTTCACCCGTGCAGCCCTCTTTTTGTGCTCAATTTCTCTTTGATGGGATGCATCACTCATGAGTTCCTAGGAGGCAATCCTTGAATATAACCAGTTTTCTTGGGCCCCTGTTCCCTCCAGGACTCTATCCCATGGTACACTACCAAATGGAAGAGCCCAAATTCTGCTCTCCTGAAATCTGCAGTGAGTTGCTGTGTGCTCTCCTCACTGCCATAAGGACCTCAAACACCACCATTTCATGGTGACCAAGTCATTCTTGAGCTTCACATTCCCCACCAGTCCCTTCATGCTGGTGAGAGTCAGGCCTGGCATACCACCTCTCCTTGTTGGCTTCTCTATCACTCAGAGAAAAATGTTTTCATCACAGCATTCCAGGAACCTCCTGAAGTATTTATGCCCTTCTTTGTTTTCTTTTCAAGAGATACCAGTGTGCTTGAAGTCCCTTATGAGGACCAGGGCTTGTGAGCAGGCAGCTACTCTGATCTGTTTATAGAGGGCATCATCCACATGGTCCTCCTAGTCAGATGGCACAACACAAGAATGTAGTCTGCCCCTGCCCTCGTTTTAATCCTGATTCATAAACTCTAAGTCAGCTATTTTTTTAATTTCAGAATGTTGAGGGTAGCTCTATGGTTCTGAAATAATTCAACATATTTGTTAACTTTAGTGAAAATATTTTTTTTTAACTAGGAAAAATACTCATCATTCATAAGATACTTTTCCACAAGATATAGTACTAAGCAAGTATGGATAGGGCCAGCACACTCCCAAGACCAGCTACTCATGGTAATATTATGTTAAGAAAATAGTAGCTACAAATACATAGCCAAGATAGAATCTGATCCATAATTCTAAGGGAATGTTTGCTGGTTCCTTTTTTGGTTTCATGAGAGAGTTAAGTTGCTGTGCTACAAACTAATAGATGAAGAGATTGACTTGTGGTCACTTGGGTGTTACATGCTCAGTATGACAGATGTTCCCTCACAGGGCATTATCTCTGACAGTGTTGCAAGGAGCACTTCTGCTTAGATAAATAAAGTACAGTTGCTTTATTATCAGGATCATCTCTTAGGATTTAGGAAGTCTTCTCAAACCAAAGAGTTGATAGGTACATACCTGTCCAGAACTTCAACAGTGATTACAGGGTGTGTACTTGAAGTGTTGGAAATGTCCAAAAAGCTAATCTAGAAATAATGGATGAAGAGTCTATTCTTTAAAATCTAGTAAAAAGGAGAATTTTACCATATGTATTCACTTCTGCTTTGAGCATTTGGTTCATGGGTCAGAATGTCCACTTAGGCAAACCAGTAGGGGTGGTTCATTAATATGTGGAAGGTCAAGGTTGTCACATAGAAGAATCTCAGTGAGATGGGGGAATGAATCTACAGGTTCCTCGTGGATTTAGGAGACATGTGAATACCTTGCATCTGAGACAGAACAACTGCACTAATGCAGGGGTGCAGACTGGCTAAGGAAAGAGCTCTTCAGAAAAGGACCTATGAGTCCTGGTAGACTAGAAACTGAAAAGGTCAGCAATGCGTGCTTAAGAGAATTGCCTACTGGGCTGTGTTAACAAGAGCATAAACATCAGCTGAAGTGAACTGCTTATTCCTTCCACTCAGCATTCATGAGGTCAAATCTGAAGCACTGTCCAGTTTTGAGGCTCCCAGTAGAAAACACATAAACTGCAGTCCAGTGGAGTGCTATTAAGTTTGTCAGGAGTCTGGATCACATGTAATGTGGGAAGAAGCCAAAGGAGCTGATTTTTTTATCCTGTGAGGATAAAAATTAAAGGTGGATGAACTAATTACAGTGGTCCAAAAAGCTGGAACCAGGCACTTAAGTGCATGGCAAAAGGGCAAGGGATAATAGTAATAGGCTGCAGCAAGGGAAATCCTGATTGAAGGAAAAAGCACTTCAGAGTGATGGTGATGCAGGCTGTCCAAAGAGGCTGGAGAACCTTCCTCTTAGAGATTTTCAAAACTCAAATGGATATGACCATAAGAAAGCTGATCTTATTTTCAAATCAGCACTGCTTTGAGCATGAGGTCAAACTAGGTGTTGTCCAGAGAGACCTTCCAACATAAATGCCATTCTGTGATCAACATAAAAAGTAGCAGGTTCATCATCTTCCTTACAAGCGGTTTTGCAGCTCCCGGTTAGATACACCGATGGTAGTGTATGTGAAAAAATGTACGTGCATCTACTGTCTTTTAGACATTGCTCTTGATTAATATGTTGAACATCACAACTGGATCTTGAATAAAAAGTGCACCTATTTTTCTTTTTTCCTTTTTTTTAGCTAAGAAAAATATCAGTGTAATTCCCTTAGAAATAAATATAAGAATTGGATAGCAATGGATAAAAATAAAATGGTTAGGCTCCTCTACTAACAAGAATAATGTTGTTGTGTTGTGTTGCATGTGTTTAGATGTACCTTAAAAAGAGGGTTGGTACTTCTACAGCACTGTATAACTCGTAATAACCAAAATAGATATAGAGATGAACTGCACTGAATAATTAGTTCTGATACTAATCAAACATAATATAAATGTTATTTACTTATTTATTCTCTACCTCCTTAAGTTGACCTTACCAGGTATTACACAAATGTATTTCTCACTTAACAAGCAGCAGGAAGATCTTGAATATGCAACACAAAAGCAAATCAGTAAGAACACATAAAATAATGGAAAGCAGAGATATGTTGTAGAAAATAATTAGACTGATGGACTTCCACTGCTTAAAGGGAGAGGCTGTGATGGAAAGAGAGGTAGGAAAGAGACCTTCAAAAATTGTATCCAACTTAACAGAGACAGCTTTGACTAAGTGAGTAAAGAAATATGTTTTACAGGCACTAAATCTCATTTGTCCATTTGTGAGGAATGTAAAGCATTTCAGAGATACAGATTCTGATTGAATAGACACCATTAGAAAATAAACCATGTGTAATGAATAGATTCAATGGAATCAGGCAGATTGCTAGGTACCACATACTGAAAATGAGTTTTCAAACAAATGAAACTAGACAAATTCCAGCTATCAATTTAATTCTTGGTGTGTCTGTGTGACACATGCCATTAGGTCCATATAGGATGTTGGTACTCAAAATACTTAACTTCTTTTAGCTTCAGAATATTAATTTGTACCTATGACCTGTAGAGTAGAAACACAATAAAGTTCTGTATGCAATTCAACACTGGCATCATAGGAGCATTTTCTACAGAATTTTATCTCTGTGGTTTTTCACTCTCACATCAACATGGATCTTAAAATATCTGTGTCCCATACAATTTTCAAAAGACTTAAATGAACTCAAATGGAAAAGATCCTAACTTGAAAGTGATGGCACACTAAAGGTCTTTTGCAACAGACTGGTTAACCAGATTATTAGGAGAAAAAGCCCCAAAACTGTAGGAGAACATGTAACGGGAAGGAAATAATGTATCACCTTTCTCAAAGGCTCCATAAATACTAGTTAGAGCACTTTTTCTGACATTTTCCTATGTTACATTTCTAAGCATTCATGTGTAGCCTCAGTATCCAAGTACTGTCACAGCTGAGCATCCTGATGCAACTCTGATCAAAGTGGGCTTGTTCCTGAAATCCTGAATGCATATCGTGCTATATCTAAGAATTAAAAGTAAAATCCAAACAGATACACGGCAATGTAAAATGATAATGGGCTTAAAGATTATTTAATGGCTGATGCTCAGGAGAAGAGGAAAAGTTATATGTATTTTATTAGTTACTTAAAATAAATAGATTATTTAAAATGTCTTGGAATTGTAGCCATTTTAGTTTCAAAATATTATGTACCTTAAAAGAGAAAAGAATCTTTGCACGAAGTTTAACCTACATATTAGAGTATATTAATGGAAGAGGAATGAAAAATTCTAGAAAGAAACAGTCCTTCCTGCTGAAGTGCAGCCTATGAATTTTTTAAATGGTATTCTCTACTTTTTGTGACTGTCCAGATGACATTATTGTTAAATTGCTAAATCAACATGATTATTTGTCTATGATGTGTCCAAATTTATTTAGCTATGCTCCAATTATTTATATGACACTGATTGAAAATTTAACAATTACACAAAAATAATATGAAATTAAATTAGAGTTTGCTTACTTTCACCTTCAAACATTTGCTGTCTGACTAGGTCTACCTATACTGTGCTTTTCTTTGCCAATGAAATTATTTTTCAATCTGTAAATGGAATATTTCTTATTATCTAAGAAATATTGCCAAGTTGACATCCTTGCTTGATGTGAACAACTTGGAATGACTGGTAAATAGATTTGTTGCTTCAGGGGGAGATTATCACACATTTCATATTTTGGCATTTCTGGTCTATAGCTCATCTAAAAGGCAGCAGCTTAAATCTTTCTCATAGCCATCTGTTAGCTGTAACACTTCAGTTGCAATGTATAAAATTTTGTTTTGAATAAATTATTTTTTTATCATATGGATTATTTATAATTGCCTATTACCACTCCACCACTACTGCATCTTTCTGTATTTCAGTGACATCTACATTAAGATGCCATTAAATATTTTCTGCCTCTGCTCTCATGGAAATCACAGGATTGCCTTTTAGAATATGTTGTAACTTCCTGCCTGATGATGATTTTAAATTCTATCAGAGGTCTAGGCTTTGCTACAGCTTGTAAGTGATGCAAGAGTTGCAGAGCTTATTAGTACTATTTTTTACAAGAACTTCTACATCTTTTGGGGAAAAAGTAAATATATTTATGTATATTTCTGTTTGGGAGTTGTGACATCTCTCCTTTGGAGCTATCAATTCTGAAAAAAGTAGCACATATTCAGAAGTGCCTTTGAGATGCTGCATAGAATGGTAATATGATCTGAATTCTTCAGACTGATTGTCTTATGTAGGTTTCAAAATTCAGGAAGGGAATTTTAATTCCTATCAAGGTCAGTTGAATTTATGGAGCTAATCCATCATACTTTCTAACTGACAGTTTAACAAACACAGAAAAAAAATTAAAAATTCATGAACTGTTTATAGTCTTCTCTGAACTGTAGCAATACCATATATGCTCTATGGTATATTAAATTTGCATTATTTAGTATTTTCATTCTCTTTATTCCTTTACAAGCAATGTAATAAAATGCTAATTAAAACCCACATTTGTCACTGAGGAAACTCAAGATTTGTCTACAGTTTCGATGATTAATTAACTTCTGTATATCCTTAGGTAAGTTGTGCCTCCAGACATACTAATCATAGGTATAGATATGCACTTTCAGTCATGGGGTGCATTGGAGGGAATGTGTAGAAGACACTTCAGAAAAGAAAAAAAATAACTTTTCTGTCATTGAAGTAAGAGTCCTAGAAATAATACCTTGTTGATATTTTTAGTAGCCAAATAGAGGAACATTTGAGTATTCAGGGTGGAGTGACCCTTCACACCTGGTTATAAACCAGACCCAGTGTTCAAACCAGTCTGTGTCTGCATTCTGACTTTGGACTTGTTACGCTGGGGAGAAGAATGTAGACTGAGACAGGGTTATGATGTTTAATTGAGGTATTTATTGATATTTTACTTCTTTTATTTCTCCTGAGACTCTCTTTGGCATGTGTCCAGGTTTATCATCCTCTACTGCTCATTGGTTTCTTTATTAAGAAAATAAAATATTGTGCACTAACTAAACAGAAATATAATGCAGCTGTAGCAAAGAGGCAAGCTAAGCAGCATATAAAGAATGGCTCTCAGTGGGGATATTAAGGGCAGAGTAGAGATTGGTTTATATTTCTTCAGAAACTGGCTCTGTACTGTTCCATTTTGAGTTTTATGTTTTCTCTCGGGAAGTTATAACACTTGCAGTTAAGTACATGTGTGGTCTATAAAATAATCTTCAAACTAGATATTGATCAATCAGTCAATTCATGTAAAAAAAGGAAAAATATAAAAAATTGCTTTTATTTTACAATATTCATGACTTGGAAAATTTAGTTCAAAAAGTTTTGAAGTTCTTTCTTATTACATAAATAAAACAACTGCAAAAACATTTTGGTAGGGTTTTATTGCAATTCAGAGCCTAAGCAGGTATATTTTGCTATAAAATTCATTTGGCATTTTGTTTTTAATTGTCTATAGAGACTGAGAGTTTCTTGTGATTGTTCATTCACTTCCTACTTCTTGGGGGAGGAAGGAAAGTGATCCCTGAGAAAACAAAATATTGAGAAAAACAGTAAAGCAAAACCAAAACTATGTTATAAGTACTTCTGTGTGTGCTCCTGCTCTAAATTACAGACCTGACCAGCTAATACATTTTGTTCAGGTATTAATTGGAGTTAAAGGTAATAAAAAAACCCAGTTAAGGTCTTATATGTTGATTTGGAGAGAAGCTATTCTTTTTTAGATCCCATATGAAGAAAAAAATCTGTGGATTACTTAGACCACATTGCAAGTAGTCTTTCTTCTAATATGTCCAACATGGAGTTTGCATTGCTGATTTATACCTTGCACTAGTCTTCATCCAACGTCTCCAATCTCAGAATATTTTGATTTCCATCATTTTATAGAAGTAATGTAATGGTGAAATTTAATAAAGAAATTAAATTTTTCTTTAATTTAATTAAAGAAACTTTAATTAAAACTTTTTTAATTAAAGTTTTATCTTTTTCATGTTTTCCTGAGAAACAGAGGATAAAATTTTAAAATATATTATTATTTTGTCTTTTTTTTTGCCAAAAAAATCCCCACAAATAATTTACTAATAAGTTCAGTTTTCATGCATAAGTACCAGAAAATTTAAAATTCTCTTTAATGATGAGAACTCAAAAAATATACTTTAGCATCCATTTTAAAGTATTTTTATAAATTTTGGTAATCTATTTTTCAGCTCCTTGAATATAAGAATCTGTTATAAGCCTGTTTTCAGAATCTCATTGACCAGTGATAATCCTTCAAAAGAAATCTACACAGGAGGAACAAGAGAAATGTAGGTTTAGGTTTAGATTGCTACCTGAATCTGAAAACCTTGAGTTCCTCACTAGGAGACCCAGGAAAATATCTTTTTTTAATTTTGGAAATGGGGTAGTAAAATCTTAACTACAAGTATGTAGTGGATCATAAAGAACAAATTTGATTAAAAAATGACACTGAGATCAGGAACATAAAATCATATTGCCAATAATAGCACCATAAATGTGATGGGAGAGTCAGCAGGTGATGGATGCAAACAGAATAAATTTGTCACACAGAAAAATGTGCCATCATCACACTTATGTTATGCTCTTGTTAAAATAAAATTACCATGAACATTAAAAAAAAACCAAAAAATTTCCTTGTCTATTCCTTACCAAGTAACTCTTTTAGGTGTGACAACCATTTGTATAGAAAGTACTTCTGAAATGCTGTTGCTTTTACATGAATTTAGAAATATATCTTTAGATACATCTAATATACGTTTTTCTAATGTCTTTTTCTTTCTAATATACCTTGAGAAAGTCTGCATTTAGGAAAGAAGATATGATGTAATAGCTAATCCAGGAGATGTAGGTAAACAGGGTTTATTAATTCTATGATAATTAATTATAAAAGAGGAAATATTTTATATGACTAGCTTGTTTCAGAGGGAGAACTAACCTCACGCACAAAATATAGTCGGATTAAATAACCATTGTTCACAGGATATTTTCTCAGGACTCACTCCTGAAGAGCCAAAGCTATTTCTTTAGAAATAAATACCTGTATGTTTTATTTCTTTTGTGCCATGGACAAAACACTTCATTGTTTATATGTAAGTACTTAAATATTGATTTACTGGTAGTGCCATTAGTGCAACATTGGTGATGTGATGATCAGAAGGTTATGATCAGAAAGAAGGTTGGTCCATACAGACAAAACACAACTCTAGCTATTATTGCTTAGTCAAAATAATAGGAAAAGAAATTGGAATTTTTGTTTGCTTGCTTGCTTGATTATTTTAGATTTCATAGTGCTTTAGAATAGAATTTATTTTACAGTGAGAAAAATCGTTTGTCTCATGTCAAGATCAAAGTCTTTTATGGAGAATTAGGCTCCATTTGAATCAAAGCATAATGCATTTTGACATGAATAAAGTCTGTATTTGTAATCCTGCACTCAATCAAATTGACTAAAGCCACCACAGACAAAAGATTTTACTCAGTTTTCAACTAATAACAGCACAACTATTGTGAAAGTGATTCACCAGCATGTCTAACCCTTTTCTAGGCAGCAGGTACAGTCTAGTTATGAAAAGAGATGCCATACAACCCTCTACATTCTTGATGGCTTGATTCTACCCAAATTCTAATTAATAATCATGCAAACAAAAACCCAGGTAACACTGGACAAAACAACAGGCAGAGAAAATCTGATAATTTTTTTTTTGGAAATATTATTTATTAAAAAATACTAGTAAGATATGGACTTGCATCGACCCTTAAACACTCAGACTTATATCTTTAATTTAAATTGTTCTTTTTAATTTGAATACAATGATAAAGTTAGTCAAAGGAGCAATGTCAGCTGCAAAATCAGATTTTTGTTGAGATTTTTTTGTTATTTGTTATCAGTGGTAAAAATTACCTAGTTTAACTGAAAGTTAACTCTAAGTAAACCACGGCAGATCCTTCAACATTAATGAAGAGATGGAGGTATTTGTTGAAGATATATCTGCCTCAGATATATACAGTGAATGTACAGTTCTTGCACTTATACTGACAATAGGATTCATCTTATTGTAAGGTGACAAAAAAGAATTTGGATAACTAGAGTAGGCTAATCCTTAAGATCTCCTCACCAGAGGAGAGAGATAAATACATTGCACTTAGTTCCATGTGAAGACAGGTTTAAGGTAGGTTCACTTCCAGAACTGCCTCTCTGTCTTTACTGCCTACAGAGAGATTCCAGATGTGTAACTATGACTAGAGACTCAGCATTAAGTTCTGAGACAAAGGTCTCACCAGCCACTGCTTTAGATGAACGTGTCAGAATTTGACCTCAACTGATGGTCCTCCTGCATATAGATATGTATAAGCAATATGCATATTTATATATATTAAAATCTGTATATTTTTTAGAAATATATTGAATTCAGATCATTGAGAAATTGATAACAAGTGTTTAACTTTTTATTATTTTGACTTTCTCGGCTGCCTATCTCCCCTATGCCAACAAAGTCAACAAATTAAGTCAATGACAAACTCAATGACAATTTTCATTGCCCATCTTCTTCCTGGCAGGAGTGGTGTTTAATCCACTGACTTGCTGACAGCTTTTAGAGAAAAATGTAGAACTTTATTTCTAACAATAAGGTTTTTACTCTCCTTCAAAAATTCTGTTGAAGTTCCTATTTCAATCTTTTTTTTCAAAGTTCAAAGGTGGGCTTTAGACACCTTTTGAAACAATCCCTAAAAAGGATAACTGTAATCTTTTTTCCTACAGTTTTGTGTCAAGAAAAAGAAGAAAGGAGTTTTCCTGAAGCACGTTGATTTTATTTTCTTTCTTCATTATCTTTAATGTGGAAGAATTTCTGTGTGACTGAATGGGAATGAGGATCAGATCTGGGCAAAAGACCATCCTCAGGAGATGTTTCTTCAGAGACATTCCAAATTCAGTTGCAGTAAGAAGGATGAGGTGTTTAGTACATGCAATTGTATTAGGATGTATTCAGACATGAATCAGAGCTGTGTTCAGCAAAATATAAATAATGTAAAAAATCATCCACATCTTTTACTTAAAAATTACCTATTTTTTATCCTGTGGATCTTATGCAGGGCTCAGAACAAAGAGAAGAAACTGTGAGACAGAGGTGATGGATAGAGAACTTTAATTAGAATAAAATTTTCGCTAAACAAGGCTACAAATACTTTGCAATTCATTTTGCAACTTGCAGTTGGTATCAAAGTAGTTCACTAGAAAGAATTTATTAAAGGACAAAACTAGTGGATTTACTGATGTAAATCAAAGTAAAAATGTCAACAGCATAGAAAAAGTTCAGTTCCTCTCATGGATACAATGTCATGATTTCATTATTGGATTTAAGTGCTCAACCTCTCTCTAAAGGAAATTGCTTTAACTGACTATGTATTAGCTAAAATGATACAAAAAACTATTTCTTTGGTGCCTTTGCTTGTAATTTTTTTTGCTTATATTTTCAAACTTCTTAGATGTTACTGCTGAGAGCTTTCAGAATGCAAAAGAAAAGCAATGAAAAGGTTTGCAAAGTTAGTAGTAAAGATGCTCACTGTGCTAATATTATACAGTCCCCAGTGATCCCACCTTCTATCAGGAATTGTACCAAGAATCACTTTGTGAGAAAATATCATGAAATACATTTTTTTCATTGAGATTCTCAGTGTATTAGCTGATTGGAAAAGTAGCAGCAGTAGGTAGGAGTTTATAGCAGGAGTTAAAGAGCAATAGCTGCTTTAAAAGCTGCTGCTTTGATCCATGAAAAATGGATCCATTATTACCCTGAGAAGTACCCTTACTTTTTCTAGTATGCTTATGTGTCCAGAAGAAGAGTAACATGCTTGTGCATCTATAACGATTGCCTACACCACCTCAAATTGTGGGTCTTAAAACTGAAGAACAAATCTGTTGCAGATGAACTAAACCTTGAAATGTTATGATTTCTCTACAGATTAGTCAGATTTTAATAGACAGTGGAAACAACATATAAAAGTTTAAGGACCTATCTAGCAAGAAAATGGGCAATGTTAGACCTCAGTAATTCTCTTGTAAAAATTACCATTACCATTCAGGAATTTCTCTGTGAAGCCCTACCATCTCTTTAGAATGGTTTCATTGCTTGAAGGTCCCTCTGAAATAATTTGAACAATTATAAATTCAAACTGAGTTGAGCAGTATGTCCAAGACAGATTTTGGGTTTTAGTAAGGCAAGAAGATGCTGCTTGTAAAGATTTGACCATGGATGTAAAATGCTATTTGTGCTGACTCTGTTAGCCACAATAGAACAAGGAAACAGAAACATAGGGCAATGTGGGCAACAGAGTACTCAGTCTTGAGCTAAAAAATCAAGAATTCTTCTAGGGAGACTAATCATAGCTTATAACTCCTGACATATGATTTTATTTTTCACATATTGAATATTTTAATAAAACAGTTAAAAAAGAATATTTTAGTATTTCACATCTTTTCAAATCTACCTCCCTAGTTTTATCCTGGACTCATATACAGAACACAAACACACAAAGCATCAGTTTTTAATAAGAATAAACAGAATAATAGATAAGCAGTCACACAAAACTGTGGTGTTAGTCTGTCTCAGGATATGTTGACATAAATCATTAGCACTTTGTTTTTTAAGTTTGGCTTATTTGTTTATTTCTTTAATATTTTAGATTCCTAAAATCTACATATAACCTTCAAATAAATACAAAAATAAAGACTGGTTTTTACTTTCTTTTTTATCCTTGGTGATTTTCAGCCTTCTTACTTTCTTATAACACTCTGTCCCATCTTCCTCTTGAGGACAATGCCCTTTTGTTAACGATGGTTATATCCTAAGAGGACAAGCACTTCTGCAGATAGCAGTGGACCCTGACATATTACATCTGCTCACTCCAAGGGAACTGACTTCTCCTTTGTTTCCTTACTTATGCATTCCATCATCAACTTAATTAAAATTTGGAAAGTAGTGTTACAAGTACCTGTTCTAAGCTTCCCATTTCTCCCTTTTTTAGTAGCTGGGGATCCAAGACTCCAAGGATCAACTCAAATAAGACACAGCCTTGATTCACACAGGAAGAATTGTGAGAAAGTCAGCAGAGATATAAGAAAGATTACAGAGTTAGGATTGTTAAAATGGCATTATTTGGTGCAGAAGGATTCAGGAGAGAAAAAAACCTGTATAGAAGGTTAAAAATTGTTTAAAAAAGGAAGGGCAGTTGAGCTAGTGCAAAAATGATGACTGGGGTCAAGTTATCTGTGTTAACAGAGAGAGTGGATGGTGCCAGCTGAGCAATATTAAGTCTTGGTCTGGCGTTTGCAAAGGCTGATGGAGCAGCCTTTCTTTCTCTCAAAAGATGCCAGTCAGGGCAGCAAAGACAGCTTGGATACCTTAGCAGGGTGAAAAATCTATTAATCCTAAATCCAACAGTTTCCTAAAGCTTGGAGTAATTCTTGGAAGAGGAATGAACACTTGTGTTTTTATGATCTTTATGATCTTTACATGCTTTTTCTCCCAAGCTTTTAAAAGCCTTAAGTGTAAAGAAATTGCAGCATCTTCCAGTGAATACAACAGATCACATATAGTTATCCTACCATAAATATTGTGGCACTGAAATAGAGCAAATAGGTTCTAAAAAATACAGAAAATTTACTAGAAATTATTATGCTTAGGAGGTTGCTGGTTCTTTCTAGTCGATCCTAGGGTATTTTTTTGTGTTCATTTGCTTTGCTGATCCACCACAGTCTTTCATTTAACTAGATAGCCTTCCTCCTGCAATCACTAGGTTTTTCTGTCACATCTCTTTCTATATTAATTACTAGGCATATAGGTAGATTTACAGGGTTTCAGAAAAGCAAAAAATCCTAAATATTCCTTTACAGGATCAGTCTAGACCTGGAGGCATGTATAGAAACTATTAGAGGTTCAACTTTCAAAACCTGAAAGTCTTCAGCTGTTCCTATGGTAACCAATCAGATCACTGGATTGAGAGATACAGCTTGTTCTGAAAAGGGAAAGTTTTAAAACCAGGGATTTCATACCAGTTGAAGTTCTGAAATAGACTGCTATCACAAACAGTGGGCAAGTACTGTTTGTTATTTTCTTCTGCTTCTCCTATTGAGTTGGTTTTTTCTTTCTTTAGAGCTGTTGTGGCTTTGTGTGATTTGATCAAGTAGCCATGCTTTTGTACTGGATTGCTCAGCCTTTGGTCTGCATAAATAACACTCCACAGATAATTATATGAATTTCCTTATGTGGGTCTTTCAACAATTTTTAACCTGAAGGAAATAGTTTTAATAAGAAACAACTTTGCATATAGACTAAATATGTATCATTCAGCTGTATTATTGCAGCTTTTGTCTCCTCCATTGATACAATAAACTACTGCAAAATATTTCTCCACTGCAAACCTATTCAAATCCATAAACAAAGGTAAGAGGCTTATTTTTGTAAAAAAAAAAATCTATTTAAAACCGTAAAAGTATTTTTTAATACATAATTTATGATTAACAAAAATTATTATTAATTAAAATAAGATAATATTTTAGAAAGATCAGAAGGTTAATTTGTATTTTAAATACAGAAGACTCTATCTGTGAGTCTGGAATCAAATAGTCAGACTTGTTCCCCTCGTGTGTATGTGAGAGAGATAACATTCTCACCAGTATGGAACAGTCTTAAATGGTCCATATTTATCAAGGAAACAGAACTGTTAAATCACACTGTACAACAGCAAAGCACAAGAATAACTCAGTTATACTGAACAGGGGTTTTTTACTTCTTGCATATGACCTCACATTTCTGTGTTCTGGTAACATACTTCAAAAGGAGTATTCTGTCCATGAAAGACCACAAATTGCTCCCTCAACTTTCTTTTGTGCTGAGTGGCCTCACCAGATGTACCTATGGCTAGTAATTTTAGGTGAAATCCAAAAATGGACTTGGAAAAACACAAGTTGCCCTGAATGCTTATCCTGAGATATCTGATGAATTCAAATGGTTAGCAGGCAGATACAGTAAGCTCCTTCAGGGAAAATCAGTTGTCAGAAATGTAATGCATCTGTGCTAGGGACATATCCAGTTTAGTTAAGAATTAAGAGAAAATTAAGAGTAAACAAAGTTAGATTTTAAGAATATAGTCCATGTGCTCACTTCTCTCACTTCATTGGTCTCATTGCTCTCTTTGCACCATAGTTTTGATAATTTGAAATGAGCAGAGCTACATAGGTGTGAAACTGGGTTGAGATAAGAGAATCACTTGCCTAGAGCCCTTGTGTTTTTTCTGATTTCTTAAAAGGCAGGGCAGAAAAAAAATGGGTAGTTGTACTTTATTGGAAAATGGCCTGCTGTTTCTAAATAGTGACCTTGTAGACAGCTTCAGCACTTCTGTAAGAAATTCTGTTAAATGATTTTTTACATTTTTTAATTAATAATTGGAGTTTTTAAAATCCTGAATCATTGTATATATGGTAACTCAATCTAGGAAAAGAAAACAAAAATCAGAAATTAGAAAGCAGACTTTTTCCATCTATAACCAATTTGACAACTGATAAAAGCATATGCATATGAATATACAAAACAGAAACACTAATGAATATGCAGATTTTCTATTGGTACATTTTTCTATTCCTTACATGGCAGAAAAGGAAAAGGGAAGGCAGTATTGTAGAATCTCTTTAGTGCAAAAGATAATCTACTGGGTACTGGAATTATAATATAAGCAACCCTTTTGTGACTTTCTTTTGCTGCAGGTTTGTAATGGTCCAAGGCATTTTAATAATTAGTCTACAGGGAGCCTTAATAGACTAGGGCAACTCTTAATTAATTTAATCCCCAGTACATGAGTTGACCAGGAGACATCAAACCACATTTTAGCTTGAAGGGTATGTGAACTCAGAGGAAATCTCATTTTTTAGCTACTGTGGTGCTGCATTTTTTCCTTCTGGCATAGTATGGTTGTAGCTAAACACTTTGTGCCATTCTGTCCTGTGGCAACCAGAATCTTTTATTTTCAGTAGAATTAATAATAAATGAAGGTGGCAATTTCAGCATATTTTTTAAGGTGCAAAAATTGTCATAGGATGATGTTCATATGTGGTTAGAACAGTATGATTTTACTTAATTCTTTTGCCATTTCTCTATTGTTTATTTCTGATGCTTAAAAAACTCTAGACCTGTTTAAAATACATGAAAATATACTGATAATCTTTTTTAACTACAGTAGGTGTTAATTAGAAATATTCTGTACTTCCATGATTTGGTACTGAGGACAGTATTCAAGTACAGGATTATGCTCCAAACATGCTTTATATTTATAAGTATTCAGTTTGTACTTGAAATTCTATTCTTGCTTCTTATCAAGATTTGTGGCAAGTCTTAATAGCAGAAGAAAAAAAATAACTTCAGAGGCAGCCTTTCTCGTTTCATTTCTATGTTACTATTCACATATACAGTAATACTTTAATGAAGTGAGTGTTGCTTTAGGAATATAATCCTGAGGTACCTAAATCTGTATAAAACTAATGATTATCATTGAATTGCATGTAGTGACACTGTGGGCAGCCTAACAGTGATGAAAGAGAAAATGTCAGTATAATCACAAAGCAGCCATGTGAAAGACAAAGCTATTCTATAAGGTTCATATGCTTCTGAATAAACATTGTTAGCAACAGAATCTATTAAACACACCTATTTTTATTCTTTCAAGTGAATTGTTTTGGTGTTGGTATTTTTAGCATTTGCAGCTGATTTCCAACTAAATGTATGAAAGGTACATTTAAATTAAGTGATTTAAGAGAAAAATCACTGGGCAAAGAATTTTAATCTAAGCTGTGACATTAAGATACTGTTTAGCTCTTCAGGGATGCAATTTGTCTGTCCCAGTTGCTGAATGCTTTGGGGAACCCACTTTCCTTAATATGCATTCCATTAGAATCTTAATCAACATCTCTAATGTTACAAGTAAGTTCAAAAATAATTATAACCAGGTTAACCAAACCTTCAGTTGGACACTTACAGATCTCACTGTCAAGGAAAGGATACTAATTTAACAGTTGCACAGGACCTGAATCAATGAGAGAACAGAGAACATAAATGCTTTTGTGATATATAAAATTATAAAGTATTAGGATATTTCCTGAAAAGGGAATTTTTTTAGCATTATGGAAAGAATTAGCTATATCTATGTGTATTGCACAGTGAAGCATTATAAGAACTCAAAAATTATATCATTAGTAAAAATGCACACATATTTGTTCCTGCTATTAATGTCAAATTTAAATCACCTCATTAAAACACTTCCCTTCTATTTCAGTAATGTTGCATGTATTCAAAAGCACTGCATTTTATAGTGAATTCAATTTCTTATATTATTAATCCCCTTATACAAAGGAAAATTCAATCTCTTAAAAAATCTTGATGCAGTCAGTTTAATTTCCATAACTATAAATCTTTTATAACAAATGAGTTTTAATTAGTTGCTGTCCTTGGCCATGTACAAGAGGAAGGAATCATCTTTCAGTTAATCTATTGTTAGGTTATACTGAATTAAAAAGTCCCATATGCTTACGATGTTCAGAATACTGTCTTTCCAACTTAACAGACATTGACTCATAAATTTCTAATATTTTTCAAGTGTTTCCCTTTGTTGCTGTTTTAGAAGAGAGGCCATTATTTTTAACTGAATGGGCTGATGGAATAACACTAGAAAATAATTCCAAAATTGTCTCTAGATATACTCAGCTATAAACCGAATCGAAATCTCCAAACAAATATCCCTAGACTTAGTTTGCTTGAAACTTTTCAATTTTCCAATTTACTTTTATTTGGAGTATAAAATTAATGGGTGTTGGGTAGATATATGGTCCAACTGATGTCAGGAGTTCAGGAACAGGCTTGATTATTCCCCATCTTTACGTCATTTTATATTTCACCGTTCTAAATTTGTCTGCAGTTTCATGGAGTAATGTGGGTTGCAAGATACCTCAGGAAGTCGTCCAGTCCAGCCTTAGGCCCCAAAGAGGGTCAAGTTCTGTCAGGTCATTGTGCAGTCATTCTTGCAAACCTCCATGCACAGAGACTGCCCAACCTCCCCGGCTGGCTGGCTGTCTGTCCCATCCCTGGCAGTGTCCAGGGCCAGGCTGGATGGGCTTTGAGCACCCTGGTCTGGTTCAAGGTGTCCCTGACCATGGCTGAGGAGTTGGAAGATGATCTTTAAGAACCCTTCTGACCCAGGCTATTCTATGATTCTGATGAGGAAGTTTCTCCTTTCTCCCCAGTATTTATCTGAGATTTTATGTTTGGTTTTGTTGAGAGCACCAAGAAGGAAAGGGACAGGAAAGATATTACATGTAATTTATTTCTATGACATTGAGAGGAAAATAAAGGTTTTATAGTGACATTTCAAGAAGGAGGTGTTTCAAATGACCAGGAACAGAATGATTAAAAATTATCTAAAACTCTGTTTATCTAATGCTTCTTTTCACAGTTAGGGTCAATTTTTTAGTGGAGGAATCAAAGACTATGTTTGATTTTTAATATAATTATATTGAACTAATTAAGCAATGATAAAACAGGAGTCATATTATTTGAGTAGGTGATTGTTTGGCTTTTTTCTTCATGGAATTTCCAACAAGCTAGCTCAATTAGATAAGCTGCCTGTGAGCTAGAAAATGTAACATAATGTGCTACAACTACAATTTTTGTCAGGGTGGCAAGTGAGATACTGCATAATTAGAAAAGCAGCACAATTGTCACTCTTTCCTTAAAGGCAACAAGCTTTGTCTGCACAGTGCCAATGGGCCCCGTGCAAATACTTGGTTCACAGCCACATCATTACCACAAAAATGTGTCTGCATTACTGCAAAATGTGTCTGAGATGTGAAATAAGTAATGTTACAGGTTTTCTTCATATGTGAAGAAGTGAAAAAGGATTAGTTATGTAACTTGTATTAAAAATTATTCAAAAGCTGAGAATAATGTACCCTAGATTGGCATCTCTGCATTATTCATCTTACCTCCTCTCTTGATCCTGCACACATTAAGCATAAAGGAACATAGCAGAGCTGTGAATTTTATATATAAAGATCCCTAGGTGTCTGCAGTATATCTTCTCTGCTTGGACAGCATAAGTCACTTAAGAAACCAGGGCTCTCACCTATACACCTATAGTTAGTATTGGAATGTAGTGCTTATTTTCAAGAGATTTCAAGTTGGCAGTGCAACCTTGTGACAATGAGGATGAAGCCATATGGGGCTCTATTAACAAGAGTGTAGACAGATCTTCAAGAGATGTGGTTTTTCTTCTCTATTGTGCAGCTTGGAAGGCCATGCCTAGAGCACTGTTTGTTTTTTGGCTCTTCAGTGGAAAAAAAAAAATCACATCCTGGAGACAGTCCTTCAGAAGGTTAGAAAGATGATAAAAGGGACTGGGCTACATAACAAGTAAGAAGGTGTTAGGGGAGCTGGCTTAAGTAAAAAAGGTTAAGAGGGGATCTTCTTTGTCTCTTTGGTTACCTGGTGGGAGGTTACAGGGAGGAGAGGATCAGCTCCTTTTCAGAAGTACACAAAAATTGATTTTTTGAGCAATAGACAATCGCAAAAAAAAAGAAAATTCTGAGTAGGTATTTGGTGGAAAAAGATGACAGTGAAGGGATAAAATACTGAACCAGATTGTCCAGAGACATTAAGGAATATTTATCCTTGGAGATGATCAGAACTCAACTGGCAAATGCCCTGAACAAGCTGTTCTGACTTTTCAGTTGGCTCTGCTACAAGGCAAGACCACCTCACAGGATTCTCCTCCAACATTTATTTTTTTCCTGTGAATGGTTATTATAACTCCAAGATTAAATTATTCTATTTTTAGCTGTGGTTTTAGCTATTACTGACCCTTCCTGATCCATCTTAATAGGTTAGCAGTGAGGCTGCTGCACAAGTTAAAAGGTTACCCCAAGACTTACAAATCTACTGGTTTTACACAAGCTTATTTCATCTGTTGAGTCATCAAATAGTTAGCAAAAACTCTTTGAGGATGCAAAAGTCTTTTTCATGGAAATTTTAGATTAGATAGGTATGGACTAGGTGATGGAAAGTAATAGACCAAGGAGGGAACTCTAGTAGTAAGGTAGAAATAAAGCTAGGAATGGTTTGAATTGGTATACAGGAAATAGGAGAGCAGCTGGGCTTATTTAAGTAAGGGATAGTCTAAAGAGTGTGGAGAGAGCACTGGGAAGACTTACTACTGTTGTCATCTTATTGCAGGGGTTCCGTGCTGTTGTCTCCTATTGCAAAAGTTTCAGACCTTCTTGGTGTTTCTCGTGGGTATCTCCTCCGAGCACTGACTCTTTCTTCTTCACAAAGCAGCCAACTGATTCCAGTTCCCTTCCCAACCAGCCACCCCCACTCTTTTATAGCACTCTTCTTCTCATTGGTTACAGCTGTGGCCTGTTAAAGCCAGGCCTGTTCCTAATCTTTTATAATTGGCCCAGCTGCAACTCCTTAGTGGTAAGAGTACTTTCTACACTATCTTTATTTCCTTATATTCTATCCCCCTACATACTACCACCACTTAGGTGAAGGCACTGCAGGATGGGCTGACAGAGTTGAAGGGAGTCACAAAGAAAACTTGAGGAAAGTCTCACAAAGCGTAGCAGCAAGAAACCAGGTTGTGTACTGAGTGACACTGAACTGTGAATAAAACATCAAGGCATCCTACCCATTATCACCCTGCCACAGGCAGTTTTAGCTACAAGGGATTAAAAAATAGCACAACTGTGTTTTGAGAACTATGCTGACAAGAACAAATAGCAACTTCATGGAGATATTCTGGGTTAAATCATCTGAGCAGTTAAGTCTAAGGTTAAAAAATTGTTCAGGTCACAGGGTAACATGACCTAAAGAGACAATAACACAGAGTAAATCAATCAACATCCCATTTATGTAGAATTGTATTCATGTAGCATCTTTCTGTTGGTTAAATGCTGTGAAAAGGGAAAGATGATGTGGAAGAATCTTATAATACTGCTTAAAAAGGTGGTAGATGGCATCCAGGGTATATAAATTAATAGTAATGAGTATCAAGTAATGTACTAAATTAAAAATAGAACCATATAATGATTGGGGTTGGATCATCCTGTCCAAACTCCCTGACATAGGCAAGGATTCTTTCTACTAGACCAGGTTGCTCAAAGTGCCATCCTACCTGGCCTTGAACACTCCAAATGACATCCACTACTTCCCTGTGCTACCTGTTTTAGTATCTCACCACCCTCATGCAAAGAACTTCTTCCTAATGTCTAATCTAAATCTATCTCTTTGAGTTTAAAGCTATTCCCCCCATCCTACATCTATATGATCTTGTAAAAAAGTCCCTCTCCATCGTCCTTGGATGCCCCCTTTAGGTACTGGAAAGCTGCTCTTAGGTCTCCCTGACTCCTTCCCTTCTGCTGACTGAACAGCCTGTCAACATAGAAGAGGTGCTCAAGCCCTGTGTTCACCTTCTCTTAGTAGTGTCATTAAAATACACAAATAAATTGGGGGAAGTAAAAAAAGAACAAGGATTACCTAGTGGGAGGTTGCCTAGCAGAGTATTAGTCTCAGCTTTATTGTAAGGGTGGAAAACCTTATATTACTCATGTTATGTATGGACCACCCACCAAAAATTTTGATTATCTGAATCTTCACAATTAATGATTTAGATGCTTTGAGGCAATGGTAATTAAAAATGCATTCTTTTGTCCCGTAATTCATAGCACAGATAGAAAAATAAGGAAAGAAATCATTTACTTAGCTATAACTGGCATTGATGCAGTAATGAATATATTGCAACCCAAAAAAGAAAAAGCTACAAGTCTCAGCAGTCCATAAATCCACATGCAAAATTCCTTTTTTCACTATGTACAGCAAATCACCTGTTAGGAAGTAGCAGTTCTCATTATTACTCCAAGAGTTTTTGGGCATTAAACTATAGGAAGTTTGGCAGTGCTGATTCATTAAATAAGAGATCAATTTACTGCATTAAAATAGAGGCACGGGAACAAAGGATTGCATTGTGTGGAAAGAAGAGCAAATGGAAAAAATAGAAGAAAATTTGTTTTTTCTGATATAAGATGTATGAAGAAATTACATGCTATCTCCTGATATCAGTATTTGAGGTGAAAAAGTGTTTAATACATTGACTTAAAACATATACAGACCAAATTTTTTTAAAGTCAGTAATTATTTATGAAACATAATTTTGCTTTAAGTTTGCTTTAAAAATGTTAAATCATTCTGATTTTAAGCATGTATTTCAGGTAGAATCAATAATGATTAAGTACATTTGTATTGGCAAGAACATAGTTACAATTAAGCTATTATCAGATTTTCACTGTATGAAATTAAAAGAGAATGTCCTTATTTGTTTTTACCAATTTCTGTGCTTTACAGTGCACATATTAGACTAAACACCATCAATAATCACCTGCCATACTCTAATCATGTCTTTAATATAATCTTTGTTCTGTAATTAAAGGTTAATGTACTTGTACAGTTAGTAGTGGAATTGTGGAATTGAAGTATTTTATTCTTGCAGTATGATATTTGTCTTTACTCTGGAAGAAAAATTGTAGAAAAATATTTATATAAAAGAAAACATTACTTGGCAAATTTTGAAACATTTCAGCAAAATTCTTTAGCTAGTATTTTAGTTAGTTAGCAATTCACCAATATTCACCTTGATCTAATTGTGAAGTATATATATGCATTTTACTACTAGTAATAAGATTTAGATTGCTTTTATTTCTATTAGAACTATAGAAGCAATAAAGTTATAAGAAAATGAAAGTAGACTTTCTCCTCTCTCTTACCCAGTTAATGAAGCGATTTAATTAAAATGTCTTTAGTCAAAATCCTCTTCTCAGCCTATTGAGAGCTGAACATCTTCACTCCTCTTACACAGTTGCATCAGTTAACCTGGTGGTAGTGATCTGTTGGATGGAATAGAGTTTATTTCTCAGATTCAAAGAAATAAGAAATATTAACTGAGACAATAAATTAATCTAGTTTGTTCACTTTTGCTAATGAATGAGGTCTGTACAGCTTGGATCAAGACCAAGGTATTATGGGTGAGCTGGATTTTGGAATAATGGCCATATTAAAAAAATATTGAGGCAATAAAATGGAATTGCCATAACACTGTTAAACCTACACTTTAGGGCATATAGTGAAAGTAAAACAACTAGAAATTCAAAAGTCTGGTCTGTTACAGAGGATTCTATACTTCTACAGTCCTAGTGGTAATCTCCCAATTCATAGATCTCAGCTCTCTGATCCACCCTGATCCATTAACATAAAGGTATCAGATTAATTTTACTTTTCTTCAGGAGGATTATTCAGTGGGAAATGATATTTCTGTAGCTCCTCCCTATCTTTTCTACACTTAATAGCTTTTCTTCAGATTATAGTATTAATCATTTCCATAAAATCATAATGTCTATTATATTCTAAGTTATCTGAATTGCTGAAGAAAAGCAGACTGAGTTTAATATATATTGCTAAAGAAAAGAAAAACCTTCTCTTTCTGGAACAAAGTTTATGTTCTTCATACAATTTAATGCACTGTAAAGAAATAAATTCAAATAATTCTAGTGTTAAAAGAAATACTGTAAAGATGCTTATTTTAAATTATTTTATTTATAAATTGCATTTTAATTATTTTCAGCATTTTCTATGTCATGACTATTAGTATTTCAATATTTGGGGATTTGTCCCTCTAATTTAGCCATAAACCCAGCATACCTGTTAACAAAGCTATGTGGAATGTATTTGAATACAGGGGCACTGACATACTTGGTAATGTACTAAGTATATCAGTACAAGTGAATACTGCCCTGACCCCATCTCCTTCTGACAAAGCATGACCCTGGCAACATCCATGGCTCAGCAGAGCACATGTTTGCTCTTGGGTCATCTCACTGTGCAGGCAGAATGCTAAATTAGCATTGGTCCTTCCTAGTCCACAAGCAGATTTATGTCAGCTTCTTAATTTTTCATAAGTAGCTTATATTAATATTCTAGACTGTGAACATGTAAGGAATGAACAAGTATCCCATTCAGGATAGATTCAAATACCTATTCAGGATGGATTCAGGATGTCTTTACATTTGGAAAAACAAAATTTGTCATGTGGTCAAGGTAAAGAGCTAGGCCAGATACATCTTGAGGAGAATTAGTATCTCTCTTTATATAGGACATAACACCAGAAAATTCTATGGTTTGTTTTCAAAGTAACCAGAACCCCCTTAATGTCAAAACCACAGAATATGACCCCTGCAAATTAGCTCTTATGAACCTAAGTATATGTCATACAGCCTAGTTGTGCACTAAGACCAAACCAAAAGAGAAGTTCCAAGGGAATGAAAGACATGAGTTTGTGATACCTCCCATTTTATTCTTCCATTCTTCCTTGCTTTGTCCTTTTCTGAAAATGAAAAGTAAAAATTTTTTACCTCAAGAAGAAGATTCATTTGCTCTTCTATTTGTGCAGGGAGCTAGAGAAGAGGAACAGGTAGAAGGAAGAAAGTTTTACAGGATTGCGAGTGCCATCTTGTGAGTTTCTGTGAAAACAGAGAGGGCAATCTTGCAATATTTTAATTACTGTGTAAGACAGTCAAGAAAAAGTACTGGAAGAAAGAAAAAATAAGAGTAGGTCAAAGTTTCTTGGTAAAGTTTTGATTTTCAGAAGTACTGAGCCTTAATTTATCTTTTGAGATCAACATGAACTGTAGATCACTTACTTACTGTGAGTGATCCAAAGGTACATATACAAGATTTAGTACATAAAGACATTGTTTGCATCAAAGTTTCTATTAAAATTAACAAACAGATCTATTTGTGAGTCTGCTTTAGGTACTTAGATAAGAAACATGGCCTAAACACTATTTACTTCACTCTTATCTTATTAGAAAAAGATTGCCCTCCTTGTTGAGAATACTAGATTGTTATTATTTTATAGATATTATTTTAGTAATATTTTTTTTCTGTGGACTATTTCTGAAATTCCTGAAAATTCAAATATTCAGTCTTTCTGAACTCCATCAGCTTGAATCCCTATAAATACAGAAGAATTTCACTTTTACCTGCAACTACTTTATCAATTGACAAAGATCCTTCTAATATAATTTGTACCTAGGTTCTTATTGACTCCTGTTTTATTTCTAGATAACATATTTTAAACAGCCTTTGAAAATTTGCATTAATAAGAAAGATTCATAGCTCTAATAGGTTGTTAAAGAATAACACCTACAATGTTCCTCATTTTGTAAAGTGTTTTCTTTCTGAAAGGGGTGCTAGGTTAGGCATTTAAAAATGGATATGCCAATAGTCATTAATCCTTTAAGAAATCATGAAGGATCATGCCAATGAGTTTCTAATAAAAAATTTCCCATGGGTAAAATATAACTAGTGTTATAGCAAAATAGTGTCTGTGCCATGCAAGGCCATTTTATTTTGTCCTTTAATTCAAGTTGTCAAAACATGTAAAGGGGTAGTGGGATGCCAGGAGCAGATACAGGACCAAAGGCCTTTTTTTTACTTCATAACCTCTCATCTTCAGGTGACATCATAAATCCTTGTCACTGTCAGAAGGCTGCAGTGAGCAGTAACATTATTTCCCCAGCTACTGTAAAATACCAGCTGGTATCTTGCATAAACTGCACAGTGAATCATGGGAAAACTGCAATGTTATTTTACAATAGGGCTGTAAATAACCTGTGCCTTGATCATAAATCTGTATCACCAGCAACAGCCCGAATCAACAATAGCAACTTTGAAACTGAAAGGATCTTTCTCTTTGCCTGTAAAACTGTTCTTGTTATTCTGGTTTTGCCTAGTGTCTAGCAACTATATACTCACCTGCTCTGTGAAAATGAGCTTTGAATAAATATTTGAGATGTGTAATTTAAATACATGACGGCTTCTGTACTCAAGACTCACTATATTTTCTGATTCAAAAATGAATGTATGCAGGGCATCTTCCCATACTGGTCTTTTATTATTGCTTAAGTGGCTTCCAACAGTACAAAAGCAACAATCCACTGAGCTTTGATACAAAAGCAAAATATATCGATTTCTCAGGTGTGGGTCACAATTTATTGCTGATGTTACTCAGAGTGTCAGAGGAATTAAAAGAGACAAAAATCCAAATGGATGGTCATAGATAGAGCATGTGTGTTTTTTCTATGCATTGTATTATGGCTCACTAGGGCACTAGCAGTCATATTGCCTATCTTTATAATCCTGCCCAGATTGCCAGTACTGGAAAAATAATTACCTCTACACAAGATATGGTAACCAGGGGATATGACTTGCTCATATTTAGTATTCTGTTGTGTTTATTAAACACATATATAAAAAAATTTACACATTTTTAAGCAGGAGGAGTTTCAACTGTCTTGTTCAAAATTTTATATGTTTTTCAATGTGCTCCTCAGAAAGCTGTTAAGGGAGTTATTAGAGCAATACCTGCCACTTTCTTACTGTCATTCTATTCAGTATCCCTTAAATACTATAAAAAGTATCTACTAAAAATTCAGAACTGTGATAAAATTGGCATGTCACCTTCTTCTTTGCCCCTTTCCACCACTGTATATTTTATTCACTGTTGCTTCATCACTAGTTGTTCCAGAAAGAGTTAAATTTTAAAAAAGTACAGAGTTTTAAATTATTTCATGTTTCAATTTGCACATAAGGAGATACCGACTTTAAAGATTCATGCATGCTTTTACTGAGTGGTTATATATTTTTTCAATTTTTTTACTTTCAGATTTAGCAAAGCCCTGCCAGAAGACATTTAATGCTGTCATCGATATTCACTCTACTGTCAGGGATATTAAACTGAGAAGAAAGACCTGGCACACTGACTTCCTCTTGAAGCTTTGATAGCATGTTGGCTACAGCTTAGCAGTGTGAAGAATAGTGTTGCACTGCAAGCAAAACCGGGGAATTTTCTTCTTGTCAATTTAGAAAAGTTGTGAGGAAAGTCAGCTTTAGACCAGATAGGCTTTGCAGATTAGAAGGATTACAGGTTTTGTTTCATTTGCTAAGTAAAAATTTACCTCATTTCTTTTGTCAGCATTGACTATACTGTTACAGGGCACTGGACTTTTAAGAGTCTATTTTAGTTCCCAGAATCCCAAGGGCTCTTGTCCAATTTCATCCCTTTACCTATTCAGTAGTATTAATGAGAAAATGTGCAAAACATCTAATTTTAACATACTCAGTTGACAGCAATGAACCTGGAAGAAAGGAACTGATTTATAAGGAGTGTGTATATGTATAAGAGTTCTAAGTATTAGAAACTGTAAAGACAGCAGATTGAGACAGATGATTTCATCCCTCTATTCATCCCTGGGGAGCCCCCATCTGGAGTGCTGTGTCCAGTTCTGCAAGGGAGACTTGGATGCAAAGCAGTGAATCCAGTGTAGAACCAGAAAGGTGATTAAGGGGTAGGAGAAAGTGTCACATAAGGAGAGGCTGAGAGAGCTGGGACTCCAGCCTAGAGGAGACTCATGATGGTGTCTTCTGAGTGTGTATAAATACCTGATGAGAGAGGTCAAGGGAGACAGAAGCGGACTCTTCTCAGTGATGCCCAGTGAAGGAGCAAGAGGCGATAGGTATCAACTGAAACAAAGGAATTTTATTTAAATATTAAAAAATTAAAATAGCCCCAAGAGTGATTAAGTACTTGGGCAGGTTGTCAAGAGATGTTTGGGAGCCTCCATCCATGGAGATATTAAAAACTTAGGAGAATATGGCCCTAATCAATGTACTCTAGCACACCTTTGTGCAGAGGGGTTCAGGTAGATGATGTAGGTCCCCTTATGCTTCTGCCCTTTCTGCAATTCTTTGAAAAAGGGAGATGTTTGGGACTTGCTGAGTGACAGTTTAAAATTATTACTATTAATGTGGATTGTCTGTAAGTAAGAATGAATGAGTTTAAGTACTACAAATCAGCAGAAAGAAGTGTACCTTGATTTAAGGGTAGAGGGTAGAAATATTCCTTTAACAATTTGACACATTTCCTTGACAATTTGAAAGATAAGATTCTAAAATTCCAAGTAAATTGAGATGAAAAGTATGCTGGCTGTATCACCTAGCTAACCACTCAAAGATAGTTGAGAGTTACATTTAACCAGAAGCTGAAAGTCATAAAGATTATAACAATTAACCAGACAAGTAACCTCCAGAAATCATTTTTCCTTTACCTACTATCAAGTTTCAAATACATTTGGGGTTTTCACACATACTTCTCAATGCTCCCACTACCTCTCCAAACTTCACATTTCTATTAGACACTGGTTATTTTCTCTCTGATGATAAAATTTGTGACATCAGCCAGAAAGTTTCTCAATGTTTAGTTCCCCTGCTTGGAGTTCATGTGGGAAACTTCCAGAACACTCGAGTTGTGCCAATTGGTGACTAGGAAATGCTTCTTTCCATGCTGCATTGGGTAGGAGAGGTGGTCTTGATTCTCATCTGCTTTATTGCTATCTGTTCACTCATTTATACTGTTTAAGACACTGAATTCAAACTCTTTTTGTGGACTTTGAGTAACATTTAATAGCAAAAGCATTGCAGTCACTTGTTTGACTCTTTTCACTCTCAGTAGCCAAATGGCTGGCTAACATAAATTGCCATGGCTCCAGTCTTTTTCAGCAATCATAAAATATTGATCCTGAATTTTTTTACTGTTTTAAGGCAGAAGAAATTTTGCAAACTTAATATTTTATTTAAATAAGAACTGTGAACTGCAGCTGGAAACCCTAAAGTTTGCACTAGCTTTCTAATTCTGACTTTTAACTGAAAACTCTTAGAAATATGATGCAGCTTCCAGGCTTCTATGATAATATATGTCTTAGCAATTTTATCAGAATGTTAATAATGTTATATATAGAAGGCTTCAGAAACTGAGAGTAAATATGGGTATTAGTCATCCTTAGCAATTAGTTATATAGTCAAAAAGCTACAGAATTAAAATAATTTGTTAAATTAGTTACCTAATTGAGTTAATCTTAAAATGAAAGCTGTTAAAGTGTTTAGAAAGAACAACAGGTTTGTAATATCACAATCATACCAGAACACAGAGGATTCCCTCTTTTTTTTCTTCATTTTACCAGAAATAGGTGTGACATGGCCTGACTGGTCAAGGTCCTAAACAATCTGAGTTACATTTTGGGATTTGAGCAGAGTATATCCAGAGATTCCAGCATCATTATTTACTCTATTTAGTTTTGGCTAGTACTGAACACAAAGGATGACTGAGCAAAGAACGGGCAAGCTGTGCAACAACATGGTTTTTGCAGACACTTTTTATAGAGTTGGTTGTGGCAGTTAATGAGTTAATAACATTAAAAAATAGGGCTGTTTAGTTTGGGATTTTTTCAATGTATTTTTCATATCAATTTCATATAAATGACAAACAAATTCGTTTACAGGGTGGGGCTCAGGGGAGCCAGATTCAGAGTGGCAGAATTATTTTGGTAGGCATTTGCATTCTAAAGGGGCTATTCTATGGGCAACAGTATTTGGAGTTCATGCGTATGCAACAGAAATTGAAAGCTCAGAAAAAAGATAGACAGAAAAATTATTACCTTCTAGGGAGATAGTCTGAGCCACTATCTAATCAGGACATTTAAGTCGCAGCTGAACAAGCTGTTGGGAAAGTGGCAGAATTTACTCAGCTCTTATTCTACTACAGTGAGCTGAAATAGTTTGAAAGTATTTTTGATTTCTGTTAGGCTGAATTTTATAGGTAATATTTGAAGAAGATAACATGTACTATTTCTTAAATCTCTTGAAAAATTAATTTTGTCTTTAATGGACAAGAGAGAAATAGTGAAGAGTTTTATCATTACAAAGATATTTTTCTTCTATGTCTTCATAGAATCATTTCACTTGCATATATACACCATCACAACTGAGAAATCACAAACGTATATCTACAGACTGGAAAACAGGCCAAGAATTATGCTAAAAAATCTGCTTCTCTGCTAGGGGTTGGAAAGCAATAGGGAAACTGAAAATATAGAAGCCTAGGGTCTGGCTTAATTCAAATTAATACTGCCAAGGTTTAAATGCTTCCTCAGTTGATACCCACTCAGTTGTAGATACTCAACCACTCAACCATCTTCCCACAGGCACGTATATAAACTGGTGTTAGGTTGCAGAGTGAAAAGAGAGAGTTCCCTTCTAACTACTTTGTTCAGGCAAGGGCTTTCTCTCTGCTGTAGTAGGTCAGAGGGACAGTGATAATTAAGGAATGAAGAAGCTGGCATTACCCATAAAGGAAGCCAATCTACAGGAAAGAGATAGTAACAAATGGAAACTGTAGGACATCACTTATTTAGAAAGCATCTGAATGTTAAGATCAGTGAGATATAGCTCCTAGAGTTCAGACAGAACTCTTGTTTCTCTTGTTGTTTTAGAGACATGTCAAACTACAGAGGAAGGGAGAATGCAAGGACAATAGAAATTATAATCCAAATTGTTTATGTCAGCCTAAGCCGTGTTCAGTTATTGAATTTGTATAAGATCCCCACCAGGACATGAATAAACTCTAGATGGTACAAGTTTCCTGAGCACAAAAGATTCACACCCACGACCAGAGAGCTTGAAGTTTGTGCATGGACAAATATTCCTCCTGGTTTACAACCTGATAGTCTTTTCAATTAGATGCAGGAGTGCACTGAATGGGAGTGTGAGTCATATTTATTTTCCAATAAGTCATGAAAATAGCTTCAGTTCAACTGCAATGGTTCTATAAAAATATAAAAAGTTTTCAGCTATGGACAGATCATAACTTTTGGATTTCCATATACTTTCGGTGACATATATTTTGATCACAACAAACTCATTGGGCACAGAAACAGAAGCTGTTCACCCAAAAATTACAAACTGAGATCCAGAAAAGGGGCCAATTTTATGTATGGTGTTGAATTTTTCTTGCATACAGTGAAGCTGAAACTCCTTTGTTTGTTACCCCTCATCTCAAATCCCACAATACTTCATTGATGCATACTAAGAGATCTCATCCAGAACTAGACCTAGAGAGTGGATCTGTTCTTACGCCATGCTATGCTCAACACTTAATGATCCATAACTGACAGTGACTGAAAGCCACTGAAAGCAAAATGACTCAGTAGTGTGTGTGCACAGAATACTCCAGAGATGGCTACTGTAGGACATTGCTGGGGTTTTAATGCCAGGACATAAATAAATGTACAATTGCAATACAGTAATATTTAAAGGCAAAGGGAACGGGTGTCTAATTTGGCTTAGTTTCTGAACATTTAGCAACATCAAGCATTAATTTCTCCACATATATCTGAACAGATATTTTACTAGATGATGGTAATACAAATTATTTTTAAGGTAGTCTGATTCCTTTCATTATAAGGTTTTACTTTCTTTTGTTCCAAACATCAATAAACTTCATCTATCTGGGTATGTGTTTCTCCATTGCAAGTGATTGCTTCAGATTGATTTTCTTTGTGGTTTTTGTTTTTTGTTTCAGCTTTAATGTCACATAAAACAGCTCATTTATTTCTGAGAATTAAAGCAGAAAATAATATATTGTTTTCCAATGTTAAATAATTGTGAGACTTTTTTTAAAAACATCAAAAAACATCACATTTCGGAACAGTTACTTAGAAATTGGTTGGAAGGGGTCTTTGTTTAAAAGGTAGTGCCTTAGTCTTCTATATGAATATCTGATCTGCTAAAAATTTTCAAATCCAATGTTAATACATAACATAAAGATGATTAACAACACATATATCTTTGCTTATGTAAAACATTCTCTGTTCTAGTACAAAGGTGAACTTTTTAAATTTGAAGCTACAGGACATTACTAAATAGAAATTTTTTGATGTTATTCATCTGGAGATGTGACAGAAAGAAACTGACCAGTTCAAGTGAAATACAGTCCTGTAGAGACCAGAAAGTGTAAATAGGAGAATAGAGTGGAAATAAAAATGTAAAGTTAGCAGTGAAACAGGCAGCATGAGAAGAAAACTTCTGATCTTAACTTTCAACTTAAATCTGATCTTGAGTTTCAACAACTAATTGGTCATAGAGACTAAGGATAAAGGTGGGAAAATTGTGGAAAGCCAGAGATACTATTTTTTCACAGGTAACTTTCCATTTTGTATAAAACATACTGAACAGAAGACCCCTATGTTCTGCAAATAAAGTTATGCCTGATTGTCAATTCCCACACTTATCCTTAGACCATGAAGTAAAGCTGTCATGGTGAAGTCTCTTTTAAAGTATAAACCAAAGCAGACCAAAATAAGATTAAACCTGAAACTGTCTATAACTACCTGGATATTGTGAGATGGGGCATGGTAGAAAATACAAGGTTTCACTTGCAGTACCTAGGATGCAAAATGTCTAGGCACTAATAAAGGAGGAACATACTTTCTGTTCTCCAAGACAGTACACTGGCGCTAATTTCCACAGTACCTGCCACTGATAGACTTTACCAGCCCTGTTTTTATATGTATAGCTGAGCAAAACTGTGGGGAGCATTTAGGATTAAGTAAGAGTCAATAAGTGAAAAGTTTAATACAGCTAACATTCTCTAATTACTTGAATTAGCAGCATAGGTTAATACAACAATTCAGTCTGGGAGGAACCTGAAGAGTTTTCTAATCCGGCCTCCTGCTGAAACCAGGATCAGCTGATAGATCAGACCAGGCTATCCAGATGGGTCTGGAAAACTCTCAAGGATGGGTATTTCAGATCCTCTCTGGTTGTTCCAAGTGCTTGAATCTCCTAATACCAAAAATATTTGCTTTATATTCAAAATCGGATTTAAAATTATAACTTTTTTGTCATACTTTTAGACAATAGGTGATTAAAGAACAGAAACATTTTATAGAGATAAGTGACATCTGGAAAACAGGAAAGATTTCAAATGTCTCAGAAAAACAAATGTTTAAAAGCAGAAATCTAACACATTGGTCTCACATGTAGATATTATCTACCTAGATGACAGCTATACTGCCTATATTTAATCTCCAGCACACTATTTGCTATAGTAAGCAGTGATTCGAAACAAAAGGAGAGTATTTGGTGAGAAGGTACAAGGGAGGAAACGCATCCTAATATGTAAAATTTTGAAATTGGGAAAATGTTTCATGATGTATTAATAAAGATTATAGAAAACTTGGGCAGAATATAATTCCTTTTTGTGTGGAAGAGTATCCTGCCCCAATAAAAAACATATTGCACAAGGGAAGGAAATTCTTTTGGCCTCCGGGAGATGTAGGACTGAGATTGCTAGATTGAGAAGATTTGGATCATTAGCTTCAGTGGTATAAGGCTCAGTTCCTCATGGACAAGGACATCTGCTTTTAGCCCTGAGAATGACCTCAAGACTTTTTCAATGAAGAATGGTGCATTTAGTAGAACTTGGTGTTACCAACACTTACCTACAGATGTTATGGTTTTCTTCTTCTTCCTGTTAGGAATATCTCAAATTATGCCTTGCCATCTCCAACGTGTACTGGCCAACTGTGATGACACCCATGCTTTATCATAATGAACAGAAAGTAAAGTCCCTTAGGTTTCTAGAAATTGTTATAATTAGGATAGGTTTATACTTCTGATTCAGAAAAGTTAAACAGAAATTCATAAAATGGAAATTATTAATGGATTCAGTATTGCCATCTTACTGCTAATGGTTTAAATAAATTATTGGTATAGAGATTCCCTTAGCTGTTTAAAAATAGCACAAGTATCTCCAATTATTCCTGTTAAATGTTGCTCAGTGAATGAGAGTGAATCTTTGACCCTATTAATGCCTTGTTAGAAATGAGATGGATGTCTAGAATTTTGGAGATCATACAGTTCTATTACAGCAGCTATATAAGAGTACTTTGGCAGCAAGAGATATAGATTAATTAGAACCACTTAATGTTAGGAATTTTTACAGATGCTAAACAAAAACTTTGAAATACTCTTTGTATGTGTCTATATGTGGATGCACATATATGTCCATGAATATATCACAAGAGAGGTTTAAAGAATACCACACAAAACAAGATCAGGGAAGTCTATTCAGTATCAAGACAATACTAAAAGAGACTATTATTTGTAGTGTGTTGGAAATGAAATAATGGCCTCCTTGTTGAAGGACCTTATAACCTTGCTTCCAGGTGTTGTTTTTTACACTGTGCCTGAATTATTAAATGCCTAATTTTGTTAGCTTGGGTATAACCACAAAATCCCAGTGCAGGCCTGTGGCACAGGCAAGTTTTTTCACATTTCATATGCACTGTGGTAATTTGCAATAAAATATTATTTCCTAGATCCTGTGCAATTTTTGAGTTTGATTCTCCTAATATTCCAATTCTATCAGGCTATCACTCTCCAAGCTCTATCTTTTGAAGTGTAGGTTTGGTTGAAGCCACTTTCATGAAGAGATTTGATATATAGAGTTGTATCAAGCTGTGGGAAAAGCCAGATCTGTTTTGTAGCTGTTACTTTAGACTTTGAACTGCAGCTGTAACCTTGGTACTTTACATTTTGGAATCAGGGTTACAAAATCATTCATATCCTCATGCTTTTATGCCTGTCCTGTCCTGCTAGGGGATCCTTTAATTTATCCTTTAATAATTTAATAATGATATATGAATATACATATACATATTTAGGTGACTGAAGAGAATTACTAAATTCCTTGACAGGAGAAAAGAATAACTAATTTCTCTTGTTTATTTGGTTTTTTAATCCATTACCATTCCTGGTTATGACTATCAAATTCAGAGAGGAAAATATTCTTTCCGTGTTTGATATAACTGACACCTTAAATGTAGGAAAAGAATAAAAATATCTTGCACAGTATTGATGGACTCTCCCGGGAAATAAGGATATGTGACTTGCAGACTTGCAAAAGTTTTCTAACATTTTCTGTCTTCTCTCCACTCATGAATCCAGTTCCCAGGATGTTTAGGACTCCCAGGATTCACCTACATCACATGCTGGCATAGAAATCCCTCAGGAAGGATAAACTTTCTCTGCTGTAAAACCAAGTAGAAGGAATAGAACTATCCTGACTCCCAAGTCAGGAGTCCAAATTTTTCTATTTATGCATTATGCTACAAGTGTTGATCCCCAATTTGACCAGTGTGGAAAAATGCATGTCCTCAGATTTTAATAAATCTAGGCAAATCCTAGTTTCATATTTTGTCTTCTCCATAGTCATTTTAATGAGGATCACAAAAAATAGAGAGTATGAAGGAATTACTTTCCTGTTGGGTATTGTACAATTTTTGTGGAATTAACTGTGTTTCAAAGCAAGAATAACCTCCCAAGGAATATTAACTAGCTTTGTAAGTACAAACATTTTCAAACAGAGAAGTGCTTAGAAAGCATTTACTGGGTTCTTTTAGATGGGGCTTATTTCTTATTTTTTTAACTTATCTGGAATAAGGCAACATTCATTTATCTTCTGGACAGGTATAAAAAATATATCAAAAAGTTATCTGCAAAGGCTTACAAAATTTCGGTGCATCTGCATATTTCTACAGCACAGCAATTCAACAAGTAATTAATACTCTTGGCAAAGTAACTGGTTGAAGGGTTAATAGCTTCTGCTACTGAAAGAATATCTAATGGGGTTTTAAACTATAAGTGAAGAAACCTGTCACAAATTTCAGTACCCAATACTTTTCATCTTTTCATTACATTTTATGTACTTTTAACCATTACAGAATGATAGGAGGTTTTATTTTCTTAAGATATTAATATTTATGCATTTTCATTATTGCCAGAAAGCCAGCTTCTCAACGGTCAGATGAGGTTGTCTCCAAATTGTAGAACTACAACATTAGTTCATTTATTATTAATAGAGCTCATAAATACCCATGCCATCCAAAATAGCCTTAAACAATTTCACTTGAGCATGATCTGAATTATTTTTTCCCTAGGGAGTTCTATTTTCTGGTCTATAATTATGTGTCATCAACTGTGACTGGAAGAACTCTGCTCCACCCCATTTTTTACAATAAATGACAGATATTATAGCCTACAGCTAGTAAAATATTTGACTAACTAGAAAAAAAAAAAACAAGCAACATGGAGGGGTTATTATTTTGTACAAAAATATAACTAGATCACTAATAAACTTTTCTTAAGTCTGTTTTATATACAGTTTGAAAGACTGTTCTTGAAAGAGATGGAGTCCAGAAAAAGCCCACAACACATTTAAAGTCATTGCAGAGAAGAATGTAGTAAGTGACCCTTAAAAATATTTGAACAGTGAATTATACTAGCCTTTGTATATATGAATGAACAGATTTACAAATAGCTAGAGAAAGCATTATCTACAGCTGTATACTCTGCTCCTAATTTGGAGGTTTGCAATGAGAGCAAACTACAAACTCCTAGAAAGAAGGAAATCTTCACTGGGCTGTCTTCCTTAACGTACTGAACTCTGAAGTAAATATATTTCATCATCTTTTGTTGACTCACCAGCTTATGCATAAAGGAGACAGACCAAGGCAGGCCCCACAATTGGTTCAAGACTTTCTGCAACGTAAGTACATTACCATATTTGTGAGATTGTTGTACCATATTTCAGTCTCCTAAGATGTGATCCACTGGAGAAACTTCAGTTTAACCCCAAACCCAGACTCATAATTCTTACCCTATCTTGCTGCTTTAAAGTGACTGTCTTTGAAATTATGAGCTATGAATTAATAGTACAATGGATCATCCACATGGAATATTATCTAAGTATTTATTTATTTGGTATTTAAAAATATATACATTGTAGCTAAGACAGGAAGAAATGCTTGTCATTCACAGAAAAAATTAAGTCAGACAGGATGAAAATAAAAATGGCTAAGATTAGAGCTGAGGGGGTAAATATATCTTGACAAGGTGCTAAAAGGAATAGCACTGTGATGGGTTGATCTTGGCTGGATGCCTACTAAGGTGCTTTGTCACTCCCCACTTATCTGGACAGAGAGAGAAAATAAAATGGAAAACCCTTCATAGGTTGAAATATGTCAGTTTGCTAAAGCAAAGGTGAAAGGTCGTGGATGCACAAGCAGAGAGAAATAAAAAATTTATTCTCTCCTTCCCATCTGCAAGCCATGTTCTCCCACTTCCTGGGAAGCCGGGCTTCAGCATACAGAAGGCAAACTCTGTAAATGACAAACGCCACCCTTTCCTCATCCATTTCTTAGTTTTGTATCTGTACTCTGTCACATGGGATGGAATATCCCTTTGGTCAGTTCTGGTCACCTGGCCTGGCTGTGTCCCCTCCCAGGCTCTTGCCCACTCCCAGCCCTTGATGGGGAGGGGGAAAGGCTGAGACAGCTCTGCTGCTGTGCCAGCCCTGCCCAGCAGCACCCAAACCACTGTTGTGCTAGCAGCACCTTTCCAGCTGCCAATGCACAGCACAGCTCTGGGAGGGCTGCCGTGGCAAAAATTAACTTAATCCCAGCTAGACCTAGTACAACCGCATACAATACTGATAATTCTAAATAATATTTAAAATCAAATAGATTCCTGGAAGGAAAAGTGACAACAAGCTCAGGAGTGGAATAATGACTTTCAACCCTGCCATTGGAATAAATATATGAGCAGTTTTCTTACAGAGTCATCATGAAGCCGTTTTTAAAGTGCTTGGGATGGGTGTACATAGTCCCATGAAGTGGTAATTATAACAATACAGAGGAAGATAAATGTCCTTTTACAAGGGAATTTGACTTAATTTTGCTAATTTAACAATGAAAAATTGTTATATATACTTAAATTAAAAATAGTTGGCAGAAAATTTCTCCAAGTTGGAAAAGGATGCAGGTAAATTGCAAATGCCTTTAAAAACCCATGTTATTTTAGAATTCTTCCTGTGGCCCTGGTTCTATTGATGTTGATTTTTCTTTCAATGGTACTCTAGGATTTCTTAAGATGCATGTATTCTGAGGTGCAGAAATTAAATGTGTTCACTTTCTGATATTTTTAAATAAAATTAATTTTACATTAAAAAAGAAACAAGCTAACTAAATCCCAATTTGTGAAAGAACGACAAATGAATACGGCACTACTATAAAGAAAAGTAGATATAGGTTCTGTCTGATCATATTTTAAAAAAACCAAGATGCCATGCAGATGAAGGAGAAGGAGCTTGCTGGAGAAAAAATAACTGAAAAAGAGATTTACCTGACATTGACTGAAAATGCTGAGAAACCTCAAACAAAAATAAATAAATAGCTTCTTTTATTGAGATTTAAAAAAAAAGATAGTTGAGATAGTACACTCACAATCTGCAGACTCCTTTGTGCACAATTATATTTGTTACTGTATTTCCCTTGTAAAGCATTCAGTGACTAAATTTTAATTAAGAGAATCAATAACACTTTTATCTGTTTTTCTTTGGAAAGGATAAGATCTTAAAACTAAGATCTTAAAAATACTTGGATTAGACTTTAAAAAAATAACTGCATGTATATTTTTTTCATAGGATCATAGAATCATGGAACACCAGGTTGGAAGGAACCAAGGTTCATCTGCTTCAACCTTTCTTGGCAAAAGCATGGAGTAGGCAAGACAGTCCAGCCTCCTGTCCCACACAATCCTAGGTGTCCAATGTTGGGAAATCCAATGACTTCCCTGGGATGATTATTCCAATGGCTGATTGTTCCAATTCTGTAAATGTTTCTTCTTGTGACCTGTTAGAGTCTCCCTAGGTATAGCTCCTACCTCTTGTCTTTTCCATTTAACTCTTTGTAAAAAAGAGTCTCCATTTTCTCTGTAGCCACCCTTTAAATACTGGAACGAGGTCTCCCCTAAGCCTCCAGTTCTCAAGGCTGAACAAACCCAGCTCTCTCAGCCTTTCCTCACATGTCAGGCTGCCCAGTTCTTTGAACACCTCTGTGGCTTATTCTCTAGACCTCTCCAGTCTGTCCACATCCTTTACTGTACAGAGGGACCCAACCTGAACACAGTACTCCAGATGTGACCTGACTAGTGTTAAGTAGAGTGGGACAATGACTTCTTTATCCCTGCTGGTGATGCCCACATTGATGCAGCCCAGCATCCTGTTGCCTTTCCTTGATGCACTGTCCACTTATATGGAGCTGGTTTTCCATCAGGTCCTTCAGGTGCCTTTCCACAAAACTTTTCTCCAGCCAGGTTGATCACTACCTGTGTATCACTCCAGGATTATTTTATCCTATGTGAAGGACCTTACTGTGGGAGGATAGAATGCAAGAAAATAAGGATAGTGCAGAAGGTAGTCTCACTCCTGAGGAGTTGCAGCTGTACTAATTAACCAAAGATTAGGAACAGGCCTGCCCTTAACAGGCCACAGCTGTGTCTAATAAGGATGAGTGCCACAAAAGAGTGGGTTAGCTGGATGAGGGGGGAGTTGGTTTGCTGTGGTGTGGGGAAGAGAGAGTTAGTGCTGCGAGGAGCTGCCCATGAGACATCACCGAGAAGGTATGGGAGCTTTGCAGTAAGATGACAACACCTTACATTTGTTCATAAGGCCCACTTTTCCAACCTATCCTGGTCTTCTTACAGGGTGACTCTCCTTTCTGAAGTGTCCACTTTCCCATTCAATTTGTCAGCAAATTTCATCAGGGTACACTTGATCCCATCCAATATGAACAAGTTAAACACTCCAGGGCCCAATATTGACCCATGGGGGACAGCATTTGTGACAGGTTTGAAAAGCAGAAGTGTTCCAGCATACTGTGGATGCATCTGGTCAGTTTGCCACCCGGAGCACAGAACACTGGACGACAGTGCATCAGTTTCTTTAGGAAAAGGCTGTGGGAAACCACACTGAAGGTCTTGAAGGCAATGTATGCAATGCCCTATGTAGGCAATGTCCGGTGCCTGGCTGATGTGGGACATAGAAAGCAATCAGGTTTGTCAGGTGTAATTCACCCTTGGTGAATCTGTGTTGGCTTTTCCCAAACACATACTTCATCTGACTTGTGGCAGCCTGCAGGAGGTTTCATTATGTCACTTCTTCAGGGCCTGAAGTAAGACCATATATTTTAAAGATTTTATATTTTGCCTATATACCATGCTACGTTAATCTAACATCTTTATAGAAATGAAATAAGGCAGTATAACCCAAAACACAGCTGAGAATTAACTTCTGGAATCTGTTGGGTTTAGCCATTAGTAAAATAATTTTTCAGGTCACATTTTTCTTATGAAAACAGAGGCTCCTGGTAAATCTATTATCCGGTTTCTGTGTATGTTCTGTAACTGATAAGCTATCAATGAAGTCCTTTTATATGTAATATAAATTCTATATGTAATATAGAATGTTTATATGTAATAGAAATTCTATTAAAGATTTATTGAGATCATTAAGGATCATGTTAAATCATGCCATAGGAATTCAAGAAGAAAAAAATAATAGGCACTCCGAAGACATACACATACACGAAAATTAAAAATTGAATTAAGCTAGTTTCTACCTATTTATTTAAACATAGAAAAGACAGTTTAATAAAGCATGGTTTTCCTGGATAGGACAAGTAGCTGGAGTTAAAAGAGAAGTTTGCTTCTTAACTGCTGGGGTTTTGTAACTGAAAACCCAAATAAAACATGATTAATATATTTATAACTACAAAATAAAAAAGAACAACATGATGTGTACTACAAGTATCAGGACTGCAAAAAAGTAATTCACAATATAAAAATCATTGACTAGCTGCTTCTAAACAGATTTTCCTTTTGACTTCTTCATATAAACAGAACAGACAAAGTGTGTATGTCTTTTCCTGGATTTTGAAAAACGTTAACATTTTTTCAGTATTAGTTTGTCTTAAGGAGTTCTCAGCTATCAGTGTAATCCTAATGCTGTTTTCTCAGTTAAGCTAGCACAACTGTTTGCAGGTCTGGACTGTGAGATTCAGAAATCGATCCAGAGTAAAAATAAACCATTTTTCCTAGTTACTTTGAACAAAAAGAAGTGAGGATAAGGAACATCAGAAATGTAGGGACTGCCTGAGACAGCACAGGTGCTGAAAGGAGTGTTTATCATTCTATAGCCTTTCATGTTTCATTCTGCCACATACCTGCAAAAGCTTGAATTTAGAGGTAATTCAGTTGCAAATCCTCACTGACTGCAGTAAGGCTACATAGTATTCTTATTTTTTCCCTGTTCTAACTATTAACAGAGCATGAAGGAGGGCCTTAAAACAAATATGGGGGTATCTAATTTTAAAATCTTTTTAGTACAAATTTTATTTGGGCTGCATTCACTGAACATAATGAAAACTTCTCTAAATAGAAGGAGAGACAATAGAAACCCTGCAAAACTACAGATATTATGATAAAAAGAGCTGTCTCAGGGTTATGTACGGCAAACAGAACCTGACTATATTTTCAATGTATCTGTTTGTCTGTTTTTCCCAGAGCTACAAATAGGTCTTGAAATGATATCTTACACATTCTGAAGATTTTGACAAAGCATCTTCCTACTCTCAAGAAGTGTAATTATAACTCATACGGTATGAAATTGAGCATCAAAAATCCCTGAAGCAGAGCCCTGTGTCAGCCTTCCTTAATGCTAAATACATTCCAGACTGTGGTGATGTGACAAAGCTAGCTTGAATACAAGAAGTGCACACTTCAATATTTGGTAGTCTTTCAACATAAAACTGCTTAAAAAACCCCACAATAAAATTTTAAAGGTAGCATTTTTATGTGTTTTCTACTACATGGACACAACATTGGTAGCTGCACTCCAATGTCTCAAATAATCAGGAAAGGAATTAAGATTACTTTTTTCTATTTTCTAACGTGTAAATTTGGTGATTAAAAATACCTATTGCCTGAAATTTAATTTAACACAAAATAACACATGCTGTTCTCGTTGCATATTTTCAGCAAGGGATGCTAAACAGATTGCAGTAGTTTACTTGAAACTAAATCAGAGATCTCAAAGACAGCTTTACCAGTATATAGATGGCAATAAATAATGATTAGTAATCACAATAAAAGAATTAAAAATCCAGCAGGAGTGTATATATAAAAGAAATTTCCAAGCCTTATTGTTTTGAATTTCTCAGAAACTTGGTTTCAAAACACTTTGTGGAGGATTAAATTATTATCAGGCTTTGCCATAAGCAAAGTCAATAACAATTTTGACCTTGCTGACTGATCTGTGTGATTGCTTTTGAAAATCCCATATGATTATATTATAATTACAGTTTATCAAAGTAATATCTGAAATGCTTTTTTCTGAGTAAAATGAATATTGATGTTAAAAAATTAAAATAATTTTGTGACTAGAGAGGATATAGGGAAAATAGTGTCTCTTATTCAGCTAATATGCATAAAATACATTCTTTTTATTCCACCAATGTTTAAAATTTATTTAATAGTTCTTTTTTCAGGGTCAAGTCATATATGCCCTGACAACAGGTTTTTGGGGTTTTTTTATTATTTCTAGTATTCTTTATCCCCATAAATTGAGTTTTAATGTTGAAGAAAGAGATGAGAACACTTGACATTTTCATAGATTCAAAAGAAGTTCTGTCTGAGCCAACAGTGTGTGCTCAGGGTCCCACATGAGGCAAGCAAACACCAAAGCCTGGCAGTGATAAGCAGCACCAGTCCCAAAGGCAGTGCAAGTGTCTCCTTGAGGCTCCCTCTATGTCAGCCAGCACTGGTATTTAACCTGCACTGACTTTAGCATCTGAATTATGGTCCTGATGACTCCACTGTGCCAGGCAGCTACCCTGACTGCCTTGACTTTAGGTTCAACCAGGGTATAGAAACTTCCACTGGCCCTAGAATGGTTGCTGGAAACATCTGTGAGATCCTTCTGGAACTACCCTCCCTTAGAGCCACTTCTCCTGAGCCTCCCTGAACAGCTGGAGACTGTGTGGACAATCTGCATGAATGAGTCAGTCCCTCCCTCCCAGACCCACACGAGTGCTGGCTTGTCAGTGCTTTCATGCTTCCATTGATTCTTCTATCATGTATATATTCCTATTTTGTCATGTAGGAGAAATTTATCATTCATTATTAATAATTCAATCATGTCTTATAAATGGAAACATTTTTTGGAACTTAAAAAACTTAATACTCAGTATTAATTTTTTGTCTTATTTTATATTCTGCACTGCAAAGTATATCTCTATATTGCTTTGTGACACATTTCTCCTCAAACCCCTACATAATTGTAGTACTTAGTGTAACATAGAACACCATTGGAAAATATCTCTGTGTACATGAAACAGAAATCCATGCTGGAAAGTCTAATGTGTAATTTCCATTCTAAGAGATTTTTCAAAAGAAACATGATACTGAACAAAATATATTATTCATGGTGTCCAAGACCCAGCTGCAAATAATTGCAAAGTTTATGAATCTACTGTGTCTTTAAACTTATTTTTTTTCTAAAATCAATTTGGAATCATGAATTAAAAGCTCCACTTAATCTTTCAAAAATTTGTATTTTTAATTTTACTATTTTTCAGCATCTATTATTTTGCAGAGTGCTACCCAAATAAAAACTTGGAAGATTGTTAAACTACTTTTTAAAGTATGAGGAAGTTGGATGGGCATTATCTTTTTCTTCCTTTTTCTCCATTGAATGACCGAGGAGGGACCCTACAGCTCTTTACAACTACGTGGAAAGAGGTTGTAGCAAAGTGAAGGTTGGTGTCTTCTCCCAGGCAACCAGAGACAGGACAAGAGGACATGGCCTCAAGCTCTGCCAGGGGAGGTTTAGGCTGGACATCAGGAGGAATTTCATCACAGAAAGGGTTGTGCAATGTTGGAATGGGCTGACCAGGGAGCTGGAGGAGTCACCATGCCTGAAGGTGTTCAAGGAATGACTGGATGTGGCACCCAGTGGCATGGTCCAGTTGACAAGGTGGTGATGAGTCAAAAGTTGGATTTGAAGATCCCAGAGGTCTTTTCAAACCTAAGTGCTTCTGTGATTCTGTGGCCACAAATAGATTTCATAGGATGTGAAATCCTCATTACCCAACCTATTTAATTTTCTACAATTTTTAAAATTGCTATAATTTCAATTGATTGAATGTACTGTATAGAGTTAAATAAATTGGTTCTGACAATACTCACAAAAAAAATCAATATATATTGATTAGTAATGATTGTTACAAAAGTATATTGTATTTTGGTCTCTTTTACTTATGACTTTAAAAAAATAATTTTACACCTCTTTATACAGTGTTTCATAAAAAGGAGAAGGCAATTTTAACAAACTTTAAACCTGTTCAATCCTTCAATATTGTAAGCCAGAGGCTTGGAGCAGGCTACAGCAAAATACACTGGCCAGGATCAGCACTTACATTTAATTGGTTTGTCATGTTTCTACAGAGCAATAATTTAATTTGGAAATATTGTATTCATAGAGAACTGTACACTCAAATATCTTTCTGACTTATTTAATTGCCTAAGTAAGAGGAAAGTTAGAATGTTGGAAATTCCTGTTGCTTACTTGTATTGTAATGGAAAACTTTATTTTAATAAATATACAATTTCTTTTGTGAATAATCACTCAGATTAATAGTACTTCATTATATATTATATTCTCTCTGTGTTTCTTTTTATATATGTGAATAGGGACTGAATGATGTCATTATTTGGACCCTAGTCCATAACATAAGTCACATTCAGTGAATGGTAAATCCACCTGGATAATTTCCAACATCAAAAGGGGTAAAATATAATATTTATTCCCCTCAAAATATCTTCTTAGAAGGCCATATGTTAAGAATTGAATTCTAAAGCTAATATTGGGAAAACCAATTTTAAACTAATTTTGAATTTACCCTTATATTTGTTTATTTTATATTTATTAAAACAGGGAAAAGAGGGGAATCGTATTATGACATTACCTCTATCAAAATGATAATTTTGAAATATGTTGTTGAAAAGTGGGGGGTTGTAGATGAATATATTTTATACTCATTGGGTATGTGCTGTCGAGATTGAGTTCAAGCAATAATCATAAAAAGCACATCCAAAATTAGGCTGCGTTGGTATTACTTGGCCACTCTCAAGTGTCTGATTAATGCTAGAACCTGTTAAGATGGCAGGCTCTTCTAAGGGACTCCCCAAAGGGTGAGGCAGCTTAATGAATTGTTTTTCATTTTGATTTCACTCAGAAATAAGTTGTGAGTTCACTAAAAAGTGTAGGGTGGTCTCGGTTCACTGTAAGGAACTTGACATTCACAATTAAGGCAGAACAGATCTCATCCTGGTGGAGGTGTCACAGTACAGGTCAATGTCAGGTGCATAGTTTGACAAGGATTAATTGAGAGAAGTCAGAATGAAATTATGTCTGACTCTAAATGGGATGGAATGATAAGCACAGCTAACTACAACTGAATGTAAATAATATCACCCATTCCAGTGTCATTATTAGGAATTATTGATATATGTCATTTTTATATGTTTTATACAAAATAAGAAATACTTTGTAATTTTTTATATTTCTTTTTCGCTGCTCAAAATTGACCTTTTTTTTCATTTTGGACCATTCCATGCATCAAGAGTTCATCTTCTCCTCGTGATTAAGTCACCAAAAGAAAACCAAATTCATTTTACCCTCTCACAAATAGATAAAATTTTATTTTATTAGTGCAACAAAAACACCTTTAAAGGCATTGATGAATCCTTTCAACCAAATCAGGGTTATTGACCTTCAGATAAATTTGTCCAAGATTTTATCCATTCTGATAATCCTCCATTATTTAGCAACTAAAGGTTTTGATCAAAGATTTTTTTCCCATTTGCACACAAGTTAGCAAAAGTCAATTCCTCTCTCAGTGACCTTTAATGTGTTTGGACACTGAAAAAAAGTTATAAGTATAGGTAATGGGAAGGTTTTTCAAGAAACCTCAAGATCCAAGTCACCCAGAAAAAACCTTTTATGCTGAAGTATAAATAAATATATTAGAGAAGATATGCTGAAGTAATGATTGCATTTGCTACAGATTGTGACTTTCATTTAGCACAGTGAGAAAAAAAAAGCTTATTAAACTCTTTTACTGAAAACTTTTTTGCTGTAGTAAATGGAAAATACTCATTACACTCATTGTTGCACTAAATAGCCAAGTAGAATAATTCCTAAATTTTTTAATATTAAGGCTGTAATTTTTTAAAAAATATATTTTGAAAGTAACTGTAATTTCATAGTTATAAAATAATTTAAGCTGGAAAGGACTTCTAGGATAGTTGAGTCCAATCTTTAACCTACCACTTCAAAGTTGGCTACAAAGCTGCATCTGCAAGCACCGTGTCTACAGCACTCTTAATTACCTCCTGAAATGGTGACTCAATCTCTCCCCTTTGTAGCCTGTTGCAGTGCTTGACAAACTTTTCTGTGATTAAATTTTTCCTGATATCCAATCTAAATCTTTGTTGGCATGACTTTGAGGCCATTTCATCTTGCCCTGTAATTCATTACTTGGGAGAAGAGGCTGACCCCCACCTGTCCACAGCCTCCTTTCGGGTAACTGCAGAGAGTGAAAAGGTCTCCCCTGAGCTTCCTGCTCCCGGGGTTAAACAACCCCATTTCATCAGCCACGCCTCATAAGAGTTGTTATTAAGGCTGTTCACAGTCCCACTGCCCTTCTCTGGACACATTCCTGAAGGGAGTGACCCAGAACTGGACACACACTCGAGGTATGGCTTCACCAATGCCAAGCACAGGTGGAAGATCACTGTCCTGCTCTGCTGGCCACACTATTTCTGACACAGGCCAGGACGCCATTGGCCTTCTTGGCCACATGGGCACGCACGGGTTCATGTTCAGCCAGCTGTCAAGCAGCACCCCCACACAGCTTTCCAGCTACTCTCTCTCCCAAAGGCTGTAGCACTGCCTGCAGCTCTTCTGACCCACGTGCAGGATCCAGCACATCAGCTTAAACTCATCAAGCTGGTCTTGGTTTTCCTCCAAGAGGTTCAGATCCCTCTGCAGAGCCATCCTACCCCCATGCAGATGAGCAATCCCACCCAAACTGGTGTCATCTGCAAATTGGCTGAGGGTGCACTTGATGTCCTCATTCAGATCATTGATATAGATATTAAACAGGACTGGCCCCAGTAGTGAGTCCTGAGGAACACCAGCTGGATGGAACTCCCCTCACCCCCACTCTCTAGGCCAAGCCATCCAGCCAGTTTTTTACTCAGTGAACAGCTCACCCATCCAAGCCACAGGCAGCCAATTTCTCCAGGAAAATCTCTGTGGGAAGCAGTGTCAAAGGCTTTATTAATGGCAGACTGAACAGGTAGACAGACAGTCCACAACTGATTTAGGTAAGCTGTTCCTAACTGTAATATAAAGCTGTTCCAGATACACAACAAAAATCCCTCCTACTGCAACCAATTATTTTTGTTTTGTGTTTGGTGGCAGCATTGACAACAAATGATTGTTCTCCTTGCAACAATTTGTATATTGGAATATTGTTAACACATGACACCAAGGTTCTCTTTTCAAGACTAAATAAGGAAGGCTTTTAATATTTTTTATTCATTCTTTGAGAGTGGTCATATTTTCCACATCTATTAACCTTGTGTTGCTTCTATCTCATCCCCTCCTTTCCTTAGGACTTAAAACTGCATTCAGTAATCCTCTTAACGCTTCACAAATGCTGACTAGAGTGAAATAGTTACTCCGTATGTCTCAGGACTTACATATTTTAAATTATACTTTTTCTGCTGGTTTTGCAATATTGGTTAATGTTCCATTTGCAACCCATTGTAATCCTGAGCCCTTTTTCTGCAGTATATCTGCCTAGCAAGACATTCTGCATTTTACATTTTCCTTCCTAGGCAGTTTGCATGTCTTTGTTATATCCTATTTTATTGCTTTGTACCATTTCTTCAGTTTATCAAAATCTTGTTGAATATAATTCTACCTTCCAGAATTTCTATAACCTTCCTGGTTAATGTAATCCACAAATACTGGTCCTTTGATTGTAATAAAAATATTGCATAATGCTGCACTCCAGTTATTTCTTTCAGACTGTCAGTGAACAGATGCTAGATGTTTCTGCTAAGTGATTTAACTGATTTTACTGTAATTTCCAATGGGAACATATTACTATACTTCTGACAGTGTCATGTGGAATTGTCACATGTCAGCAAAGATGAAGTATGTAAATACTTCCCTGTTACTCTCTTAATTGCACTGCCATGAAATAGTATCAGATTGGCCTGTTGTGATTTGCAGCTCTTTTGTGATTTTAGTAACTCTTGTGTGGTTACTTTTAATCAACTTCAGATTTTCTAGGTGCTCAGAGAGAAAAATCACTGATTAATTATTTATTGTCTTAACATTCTAAGTGCAAGCTAGGGATGATACATAATATTCTTTTTCTTTTTAGTTTACGAGTTGTATTTTTCCATTAGACGTCCCCTCAGCCTTTATCTGTTCTGAAAAGTTCTCAAAGGTGACTGGTAATGGTTCAAAGAAGATTTCAGATCATAAATACTTTAGAGAAAAATGTTGTTAAGTTGTGGTGATCTAAGAACTTTTCTGTCTGTTAACCACTTCTGGCTTATAGTTCTAGCATTTAGTTGCTAATGTTAATTATTTTAAGCTTCTGGTCACAATTAACCTCTTTGGTGAAGAATGAAGGAAAAATACAGTGAAGATTTTGCACTTCTTTATGTCATCTGTTATTTGGTCCTCATTTCTTTTAAATAATAGAAATTTTATTTCTTTCATCTTTTCTTTATTTTAATGAATTTGAGGAACTTTTTCATATTTCCTTTTACCCAAGTTTCATATAGGGTGTACTTGTTCCTTGGCTTATTTTCTTTATAGTTATTTCTTTATTTCTTCTTTTTTGTTAGAGCAGCATAATACCCATACACAGGAACAGACTCTAAAACAGGTCAGACTGAGTCCTGTTAAAGACAGTAGCAATTGTCACCAGTGACTTACATGGAGAAGGAATTTTATCCTAAAAATGCAACTGTTTTACTAGATTAGATTTGGCTGGGATAAAGTTAATTTCCTTCACAGTAGTTTGTATTGGGCTATGTTTTGGATTTTGTGCAGAAAACACTGTTGATAATACAGGGATATTTCCACTACAGCTGCTTGCACAGAGCCTCTTCTGCTTCTCACTCCATAGCAGCAGCGAGGCTGGGAATGCACAAGAAGTTAAAGGGGACACAACTGGGACAGCTGATCCAAACTGACCCAAGGGATATTCTACACCACATATGCCCAGCATATAAAGCTAGGGAAAGAAGAGAGAGGCGAAGTGGTGACATTCAGAGTGATGTTTTTTGTCTTCCTAATTCACCCTTCTGTGTGGTAAGACCAGACTCTCCTGGAGATACCTGAACACCTGTCTGCCAATGGAAAGCAGTGAATTCCTTTTATTGTTTTCCTTGCCTGCACAACTTTTGCTTTACCTATTGCCTCAGCCCATGACTTCTCTCACATTTCCAACTCTCTTCCCCATTCACTGCACGGGAGTAACAAAGCCCCTGAGACCAGTTTAGTTGCCAGCAGGGGCTGAATCACAACAGCCCTTGGAGCAGGGAAGTGCCATGTATAGGGTCCCAATCACACCTCAGAAATGAAGGCAGCTGTGGAGGATTGACCATGGTTGGATGTCAGGTGCCCTCTAAAGCCACTCTATTATTGCTCTCCTCAACTGGACAGGGAAGAGAAAATAAAAAAAAAAAGGCTTGTAGGTCAAGATAAGGACAGGGAGAGATCACTCAGCAATTACTGTCATAGGAAAAAGAGACTCAACTCAGGTAAATTATTGCCAGTCAAAAACAGTAGAGTAATGAGAAATAAAACCAAATGTTTAAAGCATCATCCCCCCACCCTTCCCTTCTTCATAATCTCAACCTCACTCCTGATTTCTCTACCTCCTCCCCTACCAGCTCAGGGAATGAGGGTTGTGGTCAGTTCAACACATGCTGTTTCTGCCACTCCTTCCTCAACAGAGAGAGGATTCCTCATACTCTTCCCCTGCTCCAGTGTTGGGTCCTTCTCATAAAAGACAGTCCTTCACCAACTTCTTCCATGTGAATCCTTCTCACAGGCTACAGTTCTTCACAAACTCTTCCAGTGTTGGTCCCTTCCATGGGGTACAGCATTTCAGAAACCTGCTGCTCTGTCATGGATCCCCCAAGGGGTCACAAGTCCTGACAGCAAACCTCCTCCCATGTGGGCTCCTATTTCCAAGAGTCCACAGGTCCTGCCAAGAGCCTGGTCCAGTGTGGGCTTCCCACAGGGTCACAGCCTTCTCTGGGAATCCATGGGCTGTAGGTGGATCTCTGCTTTGCTATGGACCCACATGGGCTGCAGCAGCACAACTGCCTCACCGTGGTCTTCACCTCAGGTTGCAGAGGAATCTCTGCTCCAGTCTGAAGCACCTCCTTCCCTTTCTTCACTGACCTTGGTGTCTGCAGAGTTCTTGCTGTCCTGTCTTCCTCGTGTCATTCTTCTTACAGCTGTTCCACTGCAGTTTTTTATCTCTGCTAAGGTATGTTATCCCAGATGCTTTGGTCAGCAGTGGGTCCACCTTGAATCTGGCTGGCATTAGCACTGTTGAACATTGGGGAGCTTCTGGCAGCATCTCACAGCAGCCAACCCTGTAGACCCCCCACTACCAAACCTTGCCATGCGAACCCAATACAGCAGCACAGCCATGTTAGTGCAGCTCTCCACCTGTCTAATTAGGTTGCCTCTCAGTGGGAAACTGATTCATAGTTTGTCAGTGTCTCTGCATGAAGCTACTATATTTTACAAAACTTTTTAAAATTTATTAACAGAAATTTATTCACAGCTAATTAACTTTATTCAGAGCTAATCAACTTTATTCAGAGCTAATCTCTGAAAGCAGTGCCACTGAGTAACACATACTGAACACATTCAAAAATAACCACTTAGAGCCCTAAAAAACTTAATGCATATGATAAATACCCTTTATTATTACTTTCAGTCATGTTTTACTGCATGTAATTTTCAGATGATCTTTTTTTTTTCTTTTGAACACTATAAACATCAAGATCACTGCTTATGTCCCACAAAGCTGGTCTTTAACTTTTCTGTTCAGATCAACTCTTTTCCTATTCAAATATTTTAATACCTGAGTTTTCTTTTTGTTTGTGAAAGGAGTCAGGCATACATTGAACAAGACAGAGTTTAAACCATCCATGCTGCCTTAAGAGCACATTTTGTACAGGTCCAGTTTTCGGGAAGACTCATTGAGCAGTATCACATCTCTTGGCCCCCAACAATATGTTGATGGGAAAGAAATTTGCAATTTTATATACTACAAACCTGGAATTTGTGCCACATGATCAGCTAAGTTCCAATAAACCCTTCTGAGATGGCTATATTTAAATACAAACCTTTATTTATGTACCCTGATGCTACTGAGAAAGGAAGTATACATATGAAGTCCAGCTCCATAGCTGTTATAAATTTGTGAATCCCCAGTGGCTCCGAGAGAATTAAATATATTAATGACAGTTGTAATATTGCCCTAATAAGAATAAAAGTTGGACTTTACATTGATTACCCATGTCCTATAAGGAAACATGGACAGTTAACATTTACTGCTATAGTACAGCACTGCTGTAGAAAACACAGTACCCAAGAGTTAATATGATTATATAATAAAGTTTTCCCTCCAAAAATCTAATAATCCCAGGGCTTTGGTGCAACCATCATCTATTTATCTTTTCATTATATCTTTATCCTTATCAACCTACAAACAGCATCAGAATGCTATACATATACATGATGGATTATTGTTATTATGCTCGTGAAAATGGCAGGCATGAAGTATAAGAACAGAGTTCACCCAGCAAGTATGACATAAATTATGCATAAGTAGCTTTTAGTGTCGAGCACTTTGCAAAGTTCAGTAAGTGCATGTAACTGAAGTTAATCAGCCTATGTCACTGCAGGACTGCTTCTTTTAAGAGTGTATGTAAGATTTTTTCAACATACTTAAAAAGTGTATCATTTTAAGAAAGTATCTCATTTTAATTATGTAAGCAAAACACTTCTCTAAACATAGCAGGAGAAAGTTTACAGGATCATTGCAAGTCCTGAGAACCTAATTACAGCTGAAGTCTGATTTAAGATCTAATCTAAGATTTTATGACTTGAACTAATGGGGTTCAAGCGTTTGAGTATCATCCCCATCTGTTTTCCATACTGTTACTGTTAGATTGCACAGAAATCCTTATCATGCTTTCCCTCAGCTTGAATTTTGAGGATGTGCAACTTGGGACAGGGCATAGAACAAGGATTTTTTTTCCCTCCTTGAATCACTGTATCTGTGCATACTCACATTGCATTTGTACATGCTTCAGAATCTGTACACTACTAAAGTAGGAAGTGACAGGTTTGGTACTGCAAAGATGATGAGATCTGACCACTTCCCTCTTTAGTTGTACCAACTCCTTTAGTGTATGGTAGATATTATACATTAAATAATTATAATCAAACATTTCCCCAAGATAAAGATTCAGGAAAATGAAGGGAGTATGGGTTCATTATTTGTTGAAAAATGAATTGCACTACTCTTTTTTATAGTTTATTTGACTTTTCTTATCTTCTTTTAATATAATACTTGATAACATTTTATTATTGTTAATTCTTTAGCATATAAGCAGGTGAACTGGCTAAAGTAACAGCTTATAAATGAGATAATCTTCCTTGCAATCTTCATCGTGCTCAAAAGTGAAGGGGTTGCTCTAACACACACACAGGCATAGGCACGCCAGCACACACACACACACACACACACACACACACACACACACACACAGAGCCCAGTGGGATTCAAAGCACTCGATCTGGTGCAAAATCAGGAACTACAGAGGAAAGAATTTTCTCGTTTGAAGATTTGAAAGAACCATTCTAAGAGAAAAGGGAGGAGGCCTCTGATGTTAGGGATCTTGCCCCTTTCATGTTTCAAAAAGAGTAAAGGAAGTTCCTTTTTTATCAGCCTAAGGTAGAAAAGAAGTGGCTTTCCCAACTCTAAATATTTAAAGAAGCTCTCATAAAACTTGAAAAAAGGTTTGAGCTCTTTCTTTGTGGGACTAAATTCCTAAGGGTATAGGAAGACATACATTGATATTTACCTCTTATGATATTTTACTTCTTCTATAATAGATGGGACATTGGTATTATTTTCTATACTTCACAGTAGTTTGCTTTTATATACTCTCAAGGAATCTATACAGTGTAAATTCTAAATAGAAAGATTTTTATTTCTCTTTTCTGTGGGAACATAGATATAAAAAATAAAAGGTGAAAGGCTACTGAGATATATCCATGATATATATTTACTGGTAGATTTCACTGTTGACCTGAGACAGCCAAGGTAAGGCTCATCATGTAGCAGAGATCACAGAGCACGCCAGGTCACACGAGGGATTCCACTATTGGATTTGAATGGTTACAGAAATGGGGTGGAAGTAGCTGAATTTGAGGGCTAGCTTATCTTTGAGCTGAAATCCATCAAACTAAACGTCCCAGAGTTGAGCTTAAAGTCTTCTTTTTGTTGAAAATAAATCACTGAAAAATGAATCAGTTTGCAGTTCTTAAAAAGCATTTTAAAACATTATCATATGACCATTTAAAAGTTTCCTTCTTAGCAAACAAGATAGTTGCAGGATATTTTTAAAGATTATAATTTTCTAAATTTTGAAGGAAATCATTCTGTCTTGACTTGCATAGATATTCTCTTCATGTGAATGTCAATTATTCTCAGAACAGTCAATAATTGTAAAATAAGAGAGTTTATTGCTTGAATACTGAGGAATATTCTCTCTTGCTCCTAGATATTTAGTATAGCATTATTTATTTGCAGTACAAGGGTACCTAAGGCAGCAGAAAGTGTCAGACATCCATTGTACAAAGCAGTGCAGAAATACATGGGAGCACACCAGCCAATGTGCTGGTTCACAGGCCAGCTGACAGCCTCCAGAGCTTCAGGCACACATGACTATCAGCTCTGTCTGTGACACCCTTACATGCCTTAAGCAAGTGGTGAACTTTTAAGGTTGGCTCCTCAGCTGGCACAGCTGAGAAAATGGAAACAAAGCCATACTTTATTCCCCTGACTTTAGAATCAGCCAGGGGCAATCTAATCCATACTGCAATTTACAGCAGCCTGGCTGCCCAAGTTATTCTGCCAGCTGAGAAGCACCAGAGCCTAAGGTCATTCTCCACTTCTCCCAAAAGTGCCTGTATGCAAGGGCTAGAAAGTGAACAATATTAAGCATTGTTTTTGCTTTTTCAGCTGAAGTGTCTCAAAGCAGCTAGAACAGAATTGATGATTGTCCTGTTAATATTATGATTTATCTTAGTTTCAATATTGGAAAAGAGTAGCCTTTGAGAAACAAAAGGATGCTTTATTTTAATAATTGATTTATTTTTCCTATATGTGTAAATGTCAGTCTGTGGTAATTCCACATATGGATATTTGGGTTTTTTGTGAAGTGCAAACAAATTATTTAATTGGTTTTAAAAATCATATGCTGCAGCCATTTTGTCTCATATTTACAATATATTTTTATTGCTTGCTCCTGTGTGACAATTTGGAAATTTGATCTTATAACAGGAAATGATTTCTGGTTGATGGCTGAGAACTCTTAAAGAGTGCTTGCATCAGGGCACAATTTACATTTTAAATGAGGAATTTCTTTTTCCACTCTTTCAAATTACAGTGTTATCAAAAAATTCCAGAGAAATTTAAAGTAGAAATTCTTTCTGCTCCAAAAATATTCACTACTGTACTTTCAAAATGTTCAGAGGTAAAATAAGCTACCTTCTCAAAAATCTAACCACCCACAATCCCTTGTAGAGAGAAGAGTACATTTTGAATCAAGGTGATGCAGGTAAGTAGTGAATCACACATTTCAGGGGGTTGTCAAAAAGCTCTCTCAATGGATACATTAGAATGAAGGAGCCTCAGGCCAAGCCCAGAGCAGAAGGCAGACAGTGGAAATAGTGGATGAGATAATCTCTTGTTCATCTGATGAATATACTCTCCAGAGGATCCCTACTCCGCATGAGACAATCTACGCTGAAAAGACTGGAGAAACTTGTGAGATAGAAGTTTTAAAAATTTGTCTTAAATCTCCAGATTTGATTTACCAGCTGAAGCTAAGAGTTGCTAGCTCATTAACCTTTATGGCTTAAATAATCTACAGGCACAAATAATCTACAGGTTTGGCTGGGATAGGGTTAAATTTCTTTGTAGTATTTTGTAGGGGGCTATGCTGTGGGTTTGTGACCGTCCTGGTTGCAGGGAAGGGGAGGAGCTCAGTGCTGATGGAAATGGGGCTGATTACTCAGGGCTGGTTTATTTACTGCTGAGCAGCACTGACACAGAGCCAAGAACGTCTCTGCCCCCAGCCCCAACCACCAGTGAGGAGGAGGCTGGGGGTGCACAGTGAGCTGGGGGGACACAGCCAGCACAGCTGACCCCAGCTGACCCAAGGGGATATTCCTCCACACCCTGTGGCATCATGCTCAGCATGCACAGCTGGGGGGAGAAGGAGGAAATGGGGCTGTTTGGAGTGATGGTGTTTGTCTTCCCAATCACTGCTAGGCATGATGGAACCATGCTCTCCTGGAAGTGAAGAACGCCTCCCTTGCCATGGGTAGTGGTGAATTTATTCTTTGTTTTACTTTCCATGCATTCAGGTTTGCTTTACTTGTTAAACTAGCTTTATCTCAGCCCATGAGTTTATTTTTTACTTTTACTCTTCTGATTGTTCCCATATCCTACTGGACAATACTGAGCAAGAGGGTGTGTGGTGCTTAGCTGCCTACCAGGGTTAAACTACAACAGCCAAAAAATGAAAAACTCTGGAAAAGACCAGGAATAAGCTATTGAAATGTTGTTTAAATAAATATCCCCCAGAGCTAGATGAAAACTGAGCAGAATCCTTGCAGATAAAGCTTAAAATTCAAGACCTAAATCTAGAGGTAGGCTTCCAAAGACAATATTAGACCACCTGAGGATCAATTACATTGAAAGCATAAAAACATCAGCAGGGCAACTGATACTACACATTGAAGTGAATTGGAAAGACTTATGATACAACTGCAGGTATTCACTTGCAGTTATGAAGTGGAATACAATGTAAAAGGCCTTTGGCTGCAATTTTTCTTTCTTTATCCCACCCATGCTTTACTTCTCAAGTTAAATATCATGATCATTCTAATTTGGAGAAAGAGGAATTATTTTCTGCAAAATTTTGGTACAGAAAAGCTCCTGGAATTTCATTAGGGTTTCTTCTGTAAGCTGGAGTTCATCAGGATTCTGTGCTTAGAGCAATTCTTCAAAACTGAATCTTTAAAGACTGTAAAAAGGAAGAAGATGTCTAGAGGAGAATGTGTGAGGAGTAAATGTAGGTTGTTGTTGCCTTCTTTACTGTGTGAAAGTAAGTTATAGATAATGCTCTGTTATGAGGCAAGGCAGAAGGTTGTTGGTGCAAGTCTGGAAACGAGGATGCCCTGATATTACCACAACATCACCATAATTGCAAGTCTGTGATCTTCTTTTTTGCAAAAAAGTTTTGAATTAATTTATATAAATTTAAAATATTTTAATATATCTCTTTCCCCTTAGAATAAACAAAAATAAATTTCTGCCACCTACAATAAAAGTTACTAACAAAAAAACCAAGTTCGGTGAGTCAAAAAACTAAGTGAAAAGAAACTCTAGAGTTCTTGTTGAAAACTAGAGATCCAGCTTTCTTGCATCCCAAAATTGTTTGATTATCTTTAGGTGAATGCCAGTGTACTTGACACAGATTATGTTGGAGTACTAGTGGGCAATTTACAATATTTCCAGTGTAAAAACTTTATTTTCTGCAAGGAAAATACTACTGAATATTTCTAAGTAGAAAATGATACCACTCTAAAACGTCTCCTTTTCTTAAATATTCCCAGACTCTATACGTTATTAAAAAAAATATTTACTTCATATCACTGGGGACAAATGTGGTAAATTATCCTAAACCAATTAAATACAGGTATCTGCCTATATGGGTATAGAAAACAAGCATTACAGAAGTGTTCTTCCTATAATGAACCAAAAGGTGTTTTTTCAGTTGTTTTCTTCATTGAAGAAAATGATAGAAGAGCTAGAAGGCATATCAGAATATCAGTGTATTCAGATTCCTGTTGTTTCCCATACAAAGCTATTATCCAAACAGAAAATTCCTATATTCATATTCTCAAACACACATTTTACTCCTGTTCAGTTCTTGGCAGACCTGAGTAGGTTCTTGCATAATTTTCCAGGATGAATAAATCTCTGTGTTTAGGATGTTGTTAGGATGAACAATCTCAGTTTTGGCTGCTGTCAGTTGTGCTCTAAGACAGCAGAACCTCTGTGCTAAGCCAAAAGACATTCATTAAAATGAAAAGCACAAGCAAGCAGTCTCTACCAGCTGATGAAATGCTACACGATGATGATGGTGGTGATATACCTATGGTGAAATTAATCTTCCCTAGAATGTCTAATGATATCTAATACTAATCTAATACAGTTTTTTTATCATAGCAAATTGAATACAAAGTTAATATTTCTACTTGAGTGGTTTGGTTATAGCATCCATTATTGTACATTGTAAAACTAACAATGAGAAGGGTTTTGTAGGGAGCAGAATGTGAACCAAGTCCAGATTCTGAGAAATACCTAAGAGTCTCCGAGCAATGACAGCAGCCTCCAGAGCTGTTTGGTGTCTTTCAAAGGCTTACTATAAATAACTTATACAATGCTTTTACTGCTTCTGAATCCGGTTTCTGGGGCAATGCTGGAAGAATCTGAGATACCCTACTCTTAGCTGAATGATTGGGAAAGAATATTTTACCAGTTTGTCCAAGCTTGTTAAGTCCAGATCTTAGATCTCAGGATTTTCAGTCTTGACAGTGTTTCCTGCAGTAGTTTTCATGGGCTTGCTCGCATAGGAGAGGCCAACAACAGTACTTATAACACCTCAAACAACTTCAAATGTGCATGACAGGAAGATGAAAAAGTCAGGTGTTCATAGCCTACAATAAATAGCTGCAATAACAACACTGCACATCTTCATTTGTACAAACTCCAACTAATATTAATACAAAACTGAGCAGTTACTAGACATGTACTAGCCTAGACAGCAACAGCAGTTTGTTCCACTGCAAGTTCTTTCCAAATCATAACGACGCCATCAGGCAGTAAGAGCAAGATTTTTGCATAGCACAGAGAGTCTGGAGTCTCTGGTAATTAGCCCATAATTTCTGGTGTGTGACTACCAAAAAGGCTGCATTTGCAATAGTCAGCAAACTTCCCTTCAGTTTTGTACACTCTCTATGCTTGTTATTTCAAGAATCTTTAATTAAATTTTGTACTGCCACAAAAATATTCAAAATAATCTCTTTGAATGGTTGTCCCTCACCAATAGCTGGACTTCATTTAAAACAAGCTAATGTCACTTTGAAAGCAAATAAGTGTGTTGAGCAAGTTCCTGGTTTATAAGCTACTTCCAGTGATGGACTAAGTGGTACCCATTTAGAGTGTGGTAGAAGTGCTAGATTTCCTAATTTCAATGCAGAATATCTCTTAAGCAGAGGCCTACCCCATCTTTCTGATCCTCGACCAAGTACAAGCATTGATATCCATAAAATTGACATATTAATACAGGCTTCTTATATTCTGGAAAATACCACATGTATAGAAGGAAGGATCATCTGTTCATCCTAATGCTGAGGTACACAATACCTACCAGTCAGACCAAAAGCAATAAGTCAGTTCAAATCAAGATGCAAATATGTTCCTCCTCAAAGAAAAGAAAGAAAGAAAGAAAGAAAGAAAGAAAGAAAGAAAGAAAGAAAGAAAGAAAGAAAGAAAGAGAAAGAAAGAAAGACAGAAAGTTAGTTAGTTTACCTTTTCTTGTGTTATAACTCCCTAAGAATAAAAAGTTGAATCTTGCCCTTTACTTCACAGTACATACAGTGTGTTTGCTGTGTACAGAGAAGGAAGCATTCTTTCCTTGAGACCCTGTTCTTCATCTATCCTTTGAAGAGCTTAATTTAAACATGGGTTAGTGTATGAATGAGGGGAAAGAAAAACAAATTAGACAGATTTTTATTTTATTTTTCAGCTCTATGCCTTGCTTTCCTGTATGCCTCCATTAATATTGCAGGCACAGGTTTCCAGATTGCTTGCAGATTTAATATTTATTTTTCAAAGTTCTACTAGCTTATTAAAATTAAAAGAGAAAACAAAAATTAACACAGCATTGCTGCAACTAGGAGATAAGTTTTCCCTGATAATCAGAAGTGACCATCTTAATTTAATTAGGCTTTTCATTAGTTCCATGAAAACTGATTTTTTAGTCTCTGTTTTTATTTATTATCATGTACCTGTCCTTCCCTTTAATATACTACTTAGCTTTTTATTAATCTGACCTTTTTGTCTCTTAATATATCTTATTTTAGGCTTTAATTATTTGTAGAGTTTACATCTTGATGAGAATTATATCTGCACAGTTTTTACTATGTATATTTGCAAAAAGTCTGTAGGTTTTAAACATAAACAAATCTTTTAACTTTTGTAGAAACTGTCAATATCACACTTTTCTGGCTTTCATGTGGAGACTCAACAGTTCAAATAGTAAATAAATTTAGTTTTTAACATAATTAAAACATGCATCTTAATAAAAGTTACAAAGATTTTTAAGTCTCTTATGAACTCTACATTAGAACACATCTTTAGTTCAAGAGCCAAAGCAGTATTCAAAGGGTTGATGAAGGTGAAGAACTGAGCTGCATCTTCATTTTAAAGAGAAGTAAAACTCCTGTAAAGATCAAAATTTAAGGACACATTGGACCAGTGACTCCAGTGACTTCACTTGTTATCATCCTACATAACCTACAAGTAAATTAAGTGCTAAATATAATGAATTGGCATGCTAAAGGCCAGTTTTCTCCTAAGATCAAAAAGGGACAAGATGAATTACATGTTGAAGTTTACTTCCTTTCCTTGAAATAGGAAAAAAATGCACAAATATCTCAGGTCAAGGCAGAAAGCAAGATTTTGAATAAAACCTTACAGATGGTCATACATATTCCCAATATATTCCCATATATTTCCCCAATATGGCAAAACAATAACCACAGAGAGCTAAAGTGATTTTTGTGTTTGCACTTATTGTTCCATTGTAACGAATGGAGTATATTCCAAGTAAAAAAATTACATTTTGAGAAACAGGATATTAATGTATTTCTTCTTGAAACAAACTGAAATGCTCAAACTCATCTTGGCAGGGTCTAATGAAAAATGAGAATTACAGAGACAGAGTGTTATTTATACAGTGCATGTGTATAGATGTACATGTATGTAGATGCATGTGTATTGTATGTACAATATTTTGGACTTAAATCCTTTCATTACCAGTGGTTGTAATCATGTTGTTGTTCATGGGAGTATTCAGAGACAAACAAGAGGTGGTGAAAAATATTTTAAAGAAATGAAGTGACTGAAGCAATAGAAGGTATTTCACCCTGCTTTGATGAAATAATACCTCTTTTCAGGTCTCTTTCACTGAAGAACATAAACCAAAAAGTATCATGAATACTGCTCAAGTCTCATGGAAAAGTGTATTTAGTCAAACAAAACTGGCAACTGTGTTGAGACAGCAATTTTAGACTTCTCTAAGGTTTTGCAATTCTGTCACATGGCATTTTTAATTTTCTATAATGCAAGATTTTTAATCAAGAGGAAACACATTAGATGAATTAAAAAAGGTCTCATTGGCAGATATCAATGAGCAGGGCTGTCCAAGGAAGGTCTCCTGAGAGAGATTCCTGGTCCAACACTATTCAGTACATTCTTAGAAACAATCTAGATGATGAAATAAAATCTTAACTGATTAAATTTGCATATGACACAAAGATTAATGGGATACTGAAAAAAAGGAGGGCAGTTTACTGTTAGAATTTAATCTAAATCACTTGGTCAGATTGTCAGAATCCAACAAAACGCAGATACAAACTAATACACTTTGCAACAAGATCCACGGGTTATATTCTTATCAGCTAAGAATTCTTGTCCATAGAAAGCAGTAACTTACAAAATATCTGGAGGTCACCTTTTAAGGCTGCTTCACCACGAGCTCACAGAGCAGTGTTGTGGCAGGCATTATGGGAATGAAGGCCCTTGAGCACAATTTAACAACTTTAATCTTAAACAAAATATAATCATGATCACTAATAAAGGAATAGCTCTGAAAGGATGGTAAGGGAACAAATGAACATTTATGGCAAGATGTAAAATGTGTAAATATGTACATGTAAAATTAGAAAGTTTCAGAATAATTTTACAGTTCTTAAAATAGTCTGTTTATTCAAAAACAGTTTGTTCATTCAGTTACGATTATGATCTCTAGCAGCCTTTAGTCAGTGAATCACTGTGGAAAATTCACTGGAATCAACCATTTTATGGCTTTTTTCCTCTTTCATGGCTAAAGATATCTTTTTACTCATAACAAACAAAGCTATGTATATATCAGGCATACAAAATATATGATCAATGTTGTGCAAATCTCTTTATGAGTGTGCATATATATGGATAGAGATATATTTTTATGCATGCTCATATGCCTACACATCTTTTTATTATTACATTTTTTTACAAATGCAATATTTCTATAAATTTTTAAGTTAGAAAATATTTTATTTATATGTTCTAATACACAATCTGCAAATAGATCTCTTTTTTCTTTAAGCAGAATATAGAGTCAAGAATTCATTTCAGAGAGAACCACAAATGATGAATTAAACATCTTGTGAAACTTCAAGTCCTGTTTTTCATGCAGTATGTAGACAATTAAAATTAACAAAATTCCGTATTAAACCTACTCTCCTGACTTCACCATATTTCTGTAGTTTCACAGTCAATAATAAAACCAATTTTTTTCCTTCAATGTGAAATACCAGCAAAAAACATACCATTTTAAGATGAACATGAAAAAGCTCTGACCTGTTCTGCTCCTTTTAGGACCTTTTTGGTGATGAAAAAAGCACACTGTGGAATCTATGTCCTTTCCAGCAGCAAGTCCTGTGAAATGAATGCAGGATCTAGGCTGCAACATGGGAAAGAGGGAAGGAGATGTCATTCCACCCAATTTTATTATGGTTATATCAGTGTTTATATCAGAAAGACCACCAAGGAACTTGCCATGTCAGAGCCTAACATGTGATGCATTGAGCTGTATTAAAATAAGGCAGTAGAAATAGGCAACAGAAACCTGTTAACCAGAACTTAGGAATTTGCCAGAAATAATTCCTATCCACCTCTAGTATGTGCCACACTGTATATTTAAACTACATGTGCTAAGCATTACAGACTGCTATTAATTTAAAGAATATTTTACATTTAATTTGTAAGTCTTGTTGACATTTCTATTTTGGTTTAAATGGGGGAGATTGGGTATTTGATTTTATATTTTCTACGAGCACAATCTTTGAATAAGTGATTGAGAACATCTATGTAATACATTAATGAATTAATATATAAATTTACTTTCAAGAGTTTGACCAAAAATTGATATTTATGCCATGAGAGTGAAAAAATATTCAACAAAAAATTATGCATCACTCAAAGAGATGAAAGCTCTAAGGTTTTGTTTGAAAAATTTGTTTATTCAGAAAAAAAAGTATTATAACATCTTTTTTCTCTGGATATTGTGAAGATGTGTAAACAAGGACCTGATATCTCAGTTTAACCTTAACTTTCAGTTTGTGTGCCAGAGAAATCTATAATAAATAACATAAACTGCCAGGTTTACATTTCATCCACTTATGAGATTATTTTTTCTCTGGAAGGGTAGATGGGTAAATCAGATTAAAACCATACCTGACTGTCATCCAGTAAACTCACTCTTCCAGTTATGTAGTTCATTTTTCTCTTACCTCTTTGAATGAGTTTCAATGTCTAATAAAACTTTATTTACTGGGAGTGCCAAGAAATGAGTCAATAAATTTATTGAGCTAGATATGAAATAGAAATGTCAAAGATGAATAAATTTTAGCACAGTGTTTACTTTATAATTGTATTTTTTTCATGGAATTCAATTTCTCTGCAGACTCTGAAGCATAACAACAGCAGAAAATAAAGTCACAATACCCAAGATGAGAAAATGTAAAATAATAAACTTCTTTTCAGAGCAATAACTGAAAACATAAATGTTGTAAGTATTTAATAAAATACAGCATTTTCTGTATTACAGTCTAAATTCTAGTCTGTTCACCTCCATCTGTATATTCCTGGGAGAACTTTGTTTCTTTCTTTTAATTTTTATACCTAAATAATAATCTGGAATAGTCAGTTTGTCCCTGTATGGCCTGAGTTTCTGTGGTACTTTTCATTTGTATGGTACCATAGGCAGTAAGAGCCAAACCAGGAACATAAAGCCTTCAGCCCAAGCTACAAACAAAAGCATGTTTTATATTCTGCCATGAGAACTTTTATAGAATTTTTTGACTCTTGGCGACTTTGAAAAAACAATGGCTTCTGGGATACAAACTGATGTATTTTTAGTCCCTATTTTAACCACAAAACCTCCTACTTCATTCAATAGAAACTAATTATCAATTCAACTCTTCTCATCAGAGCTGTGGCCTGTTCCTTCATCAGATTTACTATATTACAACTGGAATTCTTCTGCACACTTACTGTACACTACCCACAACGAGCCCATGCTTTTCCAGACAGCTTGGATTCACATAGACAAGTCTCAAAATCTTCTTGGACAGCAGAAAAGATATGTATGAACCTTCATCACCAGTGTCTGCAGTACAGCTGCTGTCATTATAGTGAGGTCTAGACAGATTGGAGTTAGCAGCCAAGCAAACCTGTCACTTGCAATGTTTGAGTCCGTAGCCTTCACTGGACTTTGATGTTCTGAGTACTCAAGTCATCCAGCTAAAAATTAGTACAGGTTTTGCATTACACAAATCATGGAGACAACTACAGAGTAGACATATGATTTGTTACTGCTCAGTGCTTTTGACAGTTATAAGTCTCAGCAATCTTCATTACAGTGCCTGCATATTAAGTGCAAGTTAGGATTAATGAATTCTCAGCTGAAAAAAAAAGTCTCAACTTCAAAACGATAACTGTTTGACAGCTTCTAAATAGAGAATATCGAAAATACATTATCTAACTCTCCAGCTCTTTTTGTTTCTTTGGTCCAAAAATATAGACTATTAGAAAATGCAATAGGAGTATTTATATGTCTTTCTTACCAGCTCAATGAAATTCAGGTCTTGACTGAGCTTTGTAAGGGCAATAATTACAAAATTGTAGCTCACAAAAATATTTAGGCAAAGATTTTAAATCCATCACAGATAAAACAAAAGGAATAATTTGACATTTTTAGCTGAGATTCATCTACATCCACAGAGGTTATAGATAGATTCAGTACTGTAGTATCACTGACCAGCCTTATCCTGTTTTGCTACTCAGAATGAAGCCCATTTAGAAACAGCATAAAAAAAGCCATGACAATAAGCCTAACACAATTTAATTTCCAATTGCTTTAACAAAGAAAAGCCTACATCCTTCAAAGAGTGAGGGAAAATCACAGAATTCTTAGGAAAGGCTTCTTAAAGTACACCAAAAAATAAAGGTTGTTTTTTTTTTTTAATGTGAATATATGGTACAACAGAAGTACTGAAAGAAAATTATTGAAAACCATTGAGTAGTGTAAATTTTAAATGGCTGCAAAGGTATATTAGGACCCAGCTTTACTGCTGCTCAAATGTACCTATCAAGTTCTAGACTATTTCAGCTGAAAGCATGGCACAAAACAGTGTAAGATCCTTATCCAAATAGGAGGGCTTGTCTGTCAACTATCTGGATTCCTGCTTGATTCCACAGGTGAAGATATAAACAAACTTTAATAAACTGCCAGAAATTTATAACCTGCTTATTATGACAGTTTTTATAGTGTAGCTAATATTTTCATTTAATGGATAAATAGTCTTTTTTTTTCAAAAGCGCTTTAAGTCTACTCTTACAGTTTTCTCAACAATATAATAGTATATTATATGATATTAATTGCTTACAGACTATTTGCTCTTTGTGATTAACTGTTTCTGAACTGAGAGCAACTTTATTACAGTTAGCTTTAATCTCCTCTTGATCTTATTTTCCACATGCTCTACAGTACCTATAATCTTAAATCTTGGGTTCATTTGCAGTTTAATATTAGAATAATAACTTCAGATAACCAATACTGCTTCAGGCTTAGCGCTATATTGACCCTTTTACAGTCAATATTTAAACATTTCAACAATATTTTTATATTAATAAAATATTTTGGTTTCAAAAGTCAGTTACAGGGATGTAATCTTGCATTATATAAAAAAATTATTCCTCTTGAATACAGGGAAAACAAACACTGGTGCTATCTTGCTCAAAAATCCACACCTATGATTTCATCATCAATTTAGTCTCAAATATTTTTCTTTCTGATTCCTCTAATGGTTACATTCACAAATCCATCTCCAGGATATGTGCCATATAAAAAATCGTATGTTAATAGCCAGGGAAATTTCTAGTCCACAGTTTCTGCTTCTGGTGAGCTCTGGGCAATGGTCACCCATAATAACCTTTGCTGGTGGCTTTTTTCCTCTGTTCACTTATGCTGAGAGGCTTTAAAACTAGATAAAGAATTGTTATTTATTTTACTTCTGCTGTCCTTTTGCTACCAAATACAAAGGATAAATTCCATGTAGGAAAACTTCCCATTCTGAAGTGGGATTGGGGGTTATTTTAGGTGGTGGTGGTGGATAAAGTGTTGAAGGATTTGAATGCTCGTTTTTTTAGGCATGGCATGCTTTAAAAGCCTTGTAATTTAAATTTTAATTCACACTCCATTTGTGGAAATAGTAACGCTTCAACATTCGAAAGTATTGAAGATCAGACAGGTGTTTTAGTATAAGGACGTTACTATTATTAAATCCATGCTACCAGAACTCATTATGAAATCATGGTTCTGTAATCACACTCAGTTGTTAGTAGCCTGGTTATTTTTACTTGCATTTGACTAAGGCAGAATATCTCTGGGGTGCAACTTCCCTACTCAGCTCTGTGAAATGTTAGAACAAATAATACCAATTTCATAGTAGAATCGTTGCACAAGTGTTTCATTTTTCTATGAAGCAGAAATCTGTATTAGGTCAGAAATAATATCTGTAATGGCAGATTTTTAATACTATAAAATAAAAATTTAAAAGCAATGAGGTCATTTGAACATCTCATTTTTTGCACTCTGAAGAGCTTTTTAATAACTTTCTGACTGTTCAACCTATGATGCAATAATAAATGATATCTAAATTAGGTATTCGCTGGCTGATTAATAAATGCTGCACTTTTTGTGGAGCACTTTTTTGTAGGTGTGTGACACCATTATGCATCCATGAAAGGAAAAATAGCATTTGGAAATACATAATTAAAACAGTTGCAATTCCAGGCAAATGTTATGTTTCGGTGTAAATTAATCTTCTGCTACAGCAAATTACCAAAATTGGTCTAGGCACTTTAATGAAAGCAGAGTGTTAACAGGCAAATATAGAGTCTCCTTAATATCCAGTTCCCAAAATGTGCAATTACTAAAAAAAAACACTGAGAAGAAAACTATTAAATTAATCTTTCTAAACTATGAAACTATGAAAGCCCCTTTTTTGAGATAGGAAGCTCAGTGGTGACTTTTCACCAAAGTCATAAAGACATTTCTCCAATTTTATTGAGTCTGTTTTTACATTTTCATCAACAGGTATGCAACATGGGAAGTTATTTGGAATATGAAAGGCATTAGCTCTCTTGCTTTAGTTGCCTTATCCACTGCAAGTATAGGAGCCTGGATTCAATTTGACCCATTCTGATGCTGACAGATTATTATAGCTCTTGTCATCTGTGAGGTTCTCTCAAGTTCACCTCTTGAAAATTCACCTCTGAAATTCCTAAGAACAAAATGGGCAACATTATAGTCCGATAAAAAACACAGTAATTTCAATTCTCTGCATTTGAAAATGTGCAAGAACTCTATCTTTGATTACTAGGAAATATCCTGAAAGGTAGAATTTCCGATCTACTTGTAATTGGACAAAAGCAATATTACAAAGCCAGTTGAAATTCAGGTAAGTTCTCCAGCAGCTGAAATACAGGAACTGACTTAAGAAGAATGGATTTCCACCTTGCTGTGGTTTGTATGGTCTAGTTAAATATGTGTGTTCAGAAATAAATATGTATATTGAAGTTCTAAAGGTTTTTTTCAGCCTGCTAGAATTAAACAGCCTTCAGTATTTGTGAGGTGATGACCAGAAATATAGTAATTGACTAACTGAACTTGGACATTGAAAGGGAATGCACAAGAGGAGCCAGCAATAGCAGGTGATCCAGGAGGAATATAAAGCTACAGTCTGATTGTGCAGGGATGGGTTAGGAAATCAAAAGTCCACCTGGGACTGATCTGACAAGGTATGTGAAGGGGCACAAGGAAGGATTCTACAACTATATAAACAGTAAAAGGGAAGCTAATGTAAATGAGGAACCAATGCTGAATAGGGTCAGGGTCCTTCTGACAAAGGATGTGGAAAAGCTGGGTGCAAGTCCAGGAGGAAAGTCTGGTTTATCCTCAGTGGAGGGGAGCAAAGCAGGGAGAACATATAATCAATCTGCACATACATAAGTCCAAAGACCTGATGTGTTGCACCCAAAAGTGCTGAAGTCCAAACAGCATGTGAAGGGATAAGAGTTCTGAAATTAAAAAGAATAATGAAAATATTAGTCACTCTAAGTTGTTCTTCCAGTATTTAAATGTTGTCTTGGAGTTTTTGAACTCCTGAATGACAAACTAAGGTCAACACTTAACAAGCAAGAACACAAAAACAACTCCACAGACATTTGTTCTTACTTCATGGAAATGGAGGAAATTAATCCATTCTAATGATCAAATCAGCTCGACCAGGAGAGGCAGGTAAAGACTTTCTCAATTCTGATATCCATGGAAATGTGTAATATTCTCAGCTTGAAGACCTGAGCCCAGTTATTGCAAATCAACCAAGCTCTCACTTTTCTGTTATACTGACATCAGTTATATTGATATCAATATTGACTATATTTAGATTGCCATGAAAATAAAAAAATAAAAAGGTATCTATTCCACTGATTGGAGCTCAACAAATAATGGCATTTTAGCACAAATGATTTTGAGATAAATACTAAAGCTCTTAGCCACTTTATCTCTTAAGAAAAACAACTTTGGTCCATGTTTAACATACATTTGAATGAAACAGAACTTTAATCTACATTGATTGAAGGTGGCAGAGTGATTTTTCATTGTCAAAGCCAGGAAAGATTATGAATTTTTGTTAGTTTTGTTTTATAATTTTTTTTTAAGAAAATTAAAATATTTGAGAATTTAGTAGATTCCAGACAGCTATGATATATAGTTTGTATATCTATAATTTAAAAACTGAATTAAGGTTAAATAACTTCTCTTCAGTAATTTTCCTGGTTTGTATTGTTATATATTCAGCTATAGCTCCTGATGACACTTAAAATCCTTGAGTTATGTGTAATGGAACATCAAGTATAAAACCAACCTAAGCTGTGCCTTTTGCATTTCAACACGTTTTCTAGTCAGCATAACAAATGCAGAAAACAGGACTCATTAGTATTCCTGTCTATTAAAGGTCATCATAAAACACAAGCATTACATAGCCAAATATAATATTGAATTTAACTGCTTCTTAAATGGAAACTTTAAACACACTTAAGTTTTCTCTTATCATTTTTATTAATTTGTCCATATATCTACTCTAATATATCTCTGCCTCGTTGTGTGATGGTGTGCTCAGCCCCCCAGCCTGACCTTTATTTCACATGATTTTACTCAAGTGATAATCAGCAGAGGCAGTGATGGAGGTGTCTGCTCTGGTCACGATTGCTGCAACCAACTTGTAGGGGATTTGGGGGAGACAGATAAAAACACAGCAGCAAAGAGCTAATCTGAGCAATGTGCCTCCCCTAAACATGGTGCTGGTCAAGAGCCCAGTCAAGCCAGGCTGGGAAGAAATTAATTCTGTAGCTGGTATGCAAATGTGACTGAAGCAATTACCTTAGTCCATAGATAATGGACAGAGCCCATTGAGCTCTCCTGCACAGCAGTGGGCTGACAAATTCCTTCCCACAAGAGATTCTCATTACATTCTCATGCTAAATTTTGAAATGTTAGCTAAGCCATATAAAGAATTTATTGTCCATGCAGAATCCTTTAGATATAAAGCATTGATCAAGCTCTGGAAACAAGTCTGAATGCAAATACACCTAAACTCCCCCTTGAGAAGGACAAACAAGTTTTTAGAACACAAGGTGGCCCTTTCTGAACCTCATGACTCAAGAGGTCTCCCTGACAGTTTTATTTGACCCAGTTCTTTGTGCAGTAAATAATTTAGTGTACCTTGCCATAGAATCTTGTTAAACCAGTGTTTCACTTGCCATCAAACTTTGTTAAATCACTAATTTATATTAATAAATGTGTTGCTACTTCTATTTTACAAGTGAAGTGTATCCCTCCATCTGTAAAAATCTGTCACATAATTTGTGTTTACAAATAATGTGGAGAAATATGTGAATAGGTAAATATTAGCAAACTATCATGGCTTCTTATGGGAATTTTGTCCATGCAAACATGTTGAAATGTGCCCTGAGGCTTTCTGGAATTCAGACTTCTAGCCACCAGTGACTGCTTCAGCTGTTGTTGTTATACTTATGAATAAATATTCAACTTAAAAACAGTCAATTCTCCCTAATGTCTGGGCAAATATGTCCCCACGTTTTATGGGCTTGCACAGCATATAGCTTAGGTTAATTGGGCTCTGCTTTCAGATGTTTACTGCTGGAAAGTTAAGGGAAAATAACTTTGAAATCCTTTCTTACTCCAAAATTCACAATAGACTGAAATAGCTTTGGAGTTTTCAAAAATTTTCTAAGTAGCAAAGGCATGAGTGCTTTCTGTTGCGAGCTTCAAGATGAGGAAGCTCACAACAGAAAATTAGTTTCTTTTTCCATTTGGAACTTATCCTTCCCAGCCACTGTCTCAGGAAATTCAGAGACACACTGAATTTGAGTCTCATTGTCTCCAATTTTTTCTTAAACTCACTCTGCTTAACGTAGGGAGGAAGTAAAAAACAATGTGTGCATAGAGTAATTAACAGATTTTCTTTAAGTCATCCTTGGAAACCTTCAGCAAACTCTTCCTTCAGAGAAAGCAATTGTATGTTCTGACCTGGCAGTTTCTTTGAACCAAATAAAAGATTAAAAGAGGACATACTGTGAAAGAGATTACACTAACTGTGCTGTGCAGCTATTGCTGTTTTCTATTAGACAGCAAGGGCACTTACTTGATTACAGTTTTCTAAAAGCAAGATTTGTGTTTGCAAGCAAAATATCTAAAAAGGAAAGCAGCTTATGAAATTATTTATCAGTAATAACCAGCATCTGGAGCCAAAGGCTGAGAGAGACCTGGCCTCATTCAGCCACTTCCAATGCCTCTCTAACCAGAAAATCAATTAAGTGACTTTAAACTAACGCAGGCATATCTGCATAGCAGGACAGAATTTAGCCCAGAGGTATTGCTTTTCAGCCTCTAAGATGATGATCATCTGAGAGTTTGTCTGAGGGAGAGAGGTCAGCAACAGAGTGAGACAATCAGATGGTGGGCAGAAAAAAGGAAAAACAGTAACAATAGTAAGAATAAAAAATTTGATTTAACATGAGAACTGAGTGGGTAAGTAAGAGCTAAAAATTTTATTCTAATTTTGTTTTCATGGAACAGTGACTTTAGAAAAGAGACTATGAGAAAAATAATTTTAACTGTGTCTGAGTTTGTCTGTGTCTCAGACCATTAAACTGAAGTGTCTTCACTGTGAACTGAGGTGTGAACTGAGATAATTATACTAATTCTTCTGACTGGGAAAACTGACGGTAATGGGAGAAAAAGAGCAACTTTTAGAGGGCATAGAAGAAGCCAGGTGACACAAATCTTTTCCACCTAAAATGATGCTACAGTTTATAGCAATTCAAAGGTGTGGGAGAATAGTAAAAAAGAGAAAGAGGAATGTTGCACCTTCCCTGCCTTCCACTGCAATTGTACAGCTTGTCCTGTCCTATAAGCATCAGGAGGCATTTGAAAACCTTCTCAATATCTCTTCCTCCACTCTGTGTTTATTTCTATCCAGTACAGCTGGTCACAGTAACTAATCAGTTACATTAGTCTGCCCTGACAACTCTACTTTCCCTGTTTCTGATGCATTGCATTCAGTACAAAAATGCACAGGACAACAATGCACACCTGCCCAAAAATATCTTGAACCTATTACTTCAGGACTTAGCAAGGAAAGGGTTCAAAGGAGACCAGAGGGATGGAGGAATATAATGGCAATTCTGTGATTACTGTTATGATCAGAGACTGTTATTCCTTCTTTTTGCTACAACTTTCAGTTAGCAATAGTGCTGAAATAAATGGTTCCACATCTACCCATGCCTGTACATTTGCTATTAGCATTTGTAAGGCCATTGAAAGAAATTGGGTGATGGAATTAATTTGGAACACAAATTAAAGTTTTTTCAATACTTTTGTATTGCTTCCTTTATGATATTTTTTCATCAGTTTTCATTTCTTCACTGCTTTCAAAAGTGAATACTGTACTATATAAAGAAACTTATATATGATGCTTCCATAAAGTGTTATGGTGCTTGAGCTCCTCCAAAAGACCTCAGTCCTTCTTGTTATTGGCAGGAGAGCCATGAAGAACCACACCTTTTGTTCCTCCCAGTACTGGGCAAAAGGATAAATGGTGCCTAGACACTCATCAGTTGATATGATCACATATCAGCTCATATGCTTTGACCTTTCCTCAGCATCAGCAAGTTAATGTTTCCAGGTAGTGGAGAAGATGAGTACTCACCTCATACCTAAATCTGCCTCAGAAAACATCAGAGCTTTCCAGTCTTATTAACCAGAGAAAAATTTTCATGTTTTAGATTTTTTTAATCTAGGATTTATTCTCTTTTTTAGGACTTGGAAGAAGCCTCCTATTTGAAGAATGTGAGCGCAAGACCTGAAAAAAGTGAAGGCTCAAAGATCCTATTTTATTCTAAAAAAATTTCACAATCCAAGCCTTACAAGCCTTACTAGATTATTACATCTGAAAAATGTAAATGGATATATTTTAATATCAAATATTTATGTAATGCAATGGTGAGTTGCAAAAGCTGCAACCTTTACTTCAACAAATTATCCAACTAGTCAGAAAAAAATACCAGTTGATTTTTTTGCCATAGGCTAAATCACAATGAGAATTTTGTGCTCTGGAGTATGAGTCAAGTAAATCCACTGCATTATGCAGAGGTATGTATAGGGATGAAATGAGGGAAAGACTGGACAGTTCCTTTTCTGCTCCACATTCTGGAAGACTTTGTAACTCTTTGAAAACCTTCTTACACTGAGCAATTTGAATATGTCTTCCTTATGCTGCAGCCCAGAACAAAGAATGTTCTAATGTGCCTATTGCTGATTTCACCCTTTTGTAACACATCTGGGGCCTGGGAAGGTGAATGACAGAAACCATGGAGATAACAGTGATAACTGCTAATCAGCCCTAGATATAGAAAAAGTCAAAGTGATTTGCCCCAGGCTGCCTGATTAGCAAGGCCATTAGCAGCTTGTGCTGATGATCTACTTTACAATGTAATAGAGAAGACAATAACCCCATAGGAGGTGAGATCAGCACATCATGTGTGGGCCTGAGACTTAATATCAAAGGCTGAGACCAAGATGAAATCCTTTTGCACAGAGGCCAGGCCATCAGTCAGAACAAGGTCAAGGACACATCCAGCATATCCAGAGTGTTCTGTGAGCCTGGTCCTGCAGCCAGTCTAGCCCAGACCAGAGGGAAAGGGACCATAACTGGTGTATGATGTATAAGACATAAACACTACACTAGAATTTGCTCTCTGTCTGAGCCATCCTGCTCAATAAATTAATTTGCAATCCACTGAATGATGTAGTTCTCTACATGACATGGAGAGGTGTGATTCTCTATTTTTGGTTCCCTACCCAAATCCAAAAAGAAATTATTATTTTCATAAAAATCATAGGAGATATTGCTATCAAAACAATTTTCCCGAGGTGATTTTGTTCCCAGGTAAATTATTAGCTTGTCTGTTTCCATGGGTGAAAATACATATGTATGTAAGTACCACCTATCTGCAAAATGTGAATGAAATTACCTACGAAGGTAATATGTATTTTTCACTCAGTAATGTGATTTTTCTTTTATAGAGTCCTTGCAAATGTTGCTTTGCAGAAGACATTCCAGTAGATCTGCTTCTGCCCCCTAGAGCAAAAGAGTAGTGGTCATGGGCTAGAATGGCAGAAGAAGTTCAGGCAAGGAGCAGCCAAAGCTATATCTTATTCCCTAAGAATTTATCTCTTATTTCACATAATGACAACAAATTCACTAGTCATCAATCCCTCTTTTTAATTCATATTAACCATGTCAGCAGTCTATATTATCAAACACAGTTCTGTTGAGTCCAATCACCCTCCTTGTTTCCTTCCACCTTACACTTATCCACCATCCTCAAGGTTATCAAAGAGAGTCCTTCAGCCCTGGTAACATTCACAGCTGATTTATCTTCAGCTGCTACTCTGGCCTTTTCTTCTTAGGCTCATTGCCCTCACAAAACAGGGAGTCTAAGAGTACCACTCTAGTGTTGGGATTCCCATCCATGTGTCACACATTCATATTTACTGGCAGGGTCTTATGTATATCATTAAAATTATCATGCATATATATAACAACACTGCACATTTATCACATACCACCTATTTCAGGAAGAGAAGGTGACACTTTGAGAGAAATATTTTATTCTTGTCTTTATATAGCAATGCTCCTCCACTTACTGCAAGTGTAGCAGAGATGTCTGTGGTGTTGACACAGCAATACAAAAACTACATCTTTTGGTTAAGAGTTACTTTCACATTACAAGGGAAACCACACACATAATTTTGATTTTTTTAATTTATTTTATTATGTTAGGAAAAATCTTGCATTGTTTTATTTTAATGAGGTAGTTCTGACAGTTTTCACCTGAAATAGCTGAAAGTGAGGACTAGAACTAGTTTCAGCATAAAGCTATCTGCCAGGGAATTTTTCTTCAACACCTGGAATGCCTTTGATAATATCCCAGACCTTGTAAAAACTTTTTCCCTGCTGAAATGAAGGAGTAATAAAACCATTAAATAGTATAGAGGTTGACTAATCAAAATTCTGTTTGCTTCAAGATTCCTTAAGCTCAAAATGAGGCAGGAAATATTGTTGACCAAACATTACAGACAGAAGGAAGTGATCTGGCTTTTCCCTTTGCTGGCTTTGAGTCAATAAAGATAGCATTTAATTACATGTCACAAATGGAAACAAGAAGAAACTTAACTCTTTGGAATTGTCAAATTCATTACTCTGTGTTAATCATGTTTATTTTACATGGGATTTTTTGTAGATCCACCTGTCCTGTATGATATTTACTTTCTCAGTTACATTAATATCTATGGAATTACATTATGATAATTACAAACGAGAACACATTTTCAACAAAGACTCTGGTTGTCAGAACTTGCCACAGTCTTCTGTGTTTTGGAATAGGTATAACTGATGACTCAGAATTGCATGTAACCAAATCATCTGTCAGCTACAGACACACATTAATTACACTTGATCAGATGTCAGTTTTACACTCTACTGCTCTTTCTTTAGCCACCAGCAGCTTGGATTCAGACCTGTTCCCCCCCTACCCCATAAAAATCAATAAACTTACAGTTATTTAAGAGTAAATATAATCTTGGTTGCAGGCAGAAAAATTGACTGTGAAAATCTGAAGCAGTTAAATGAAAAAAAATCTTTTCAATTACACTGTTAACACTGGCAACTAAACAAAATTAAAATATTTGCTTTTGGCCATTTGAGTGTACCTGGGGTGTTTGGTATCACTGTTATAAAAAATAAGGATAGTAAATAATATCTATCAAATTTTTTGTGTACTTTTTATGATTTTTTTTTGATTTTTACTCTGTGCATTCTCCAAAAACCAATTTCAAGTCCAATCTATAGACCAGAAATTCCAGCACTGCCAGTGCGAGAACTGTCTCTTGAACAAAAATCTTATACAATGACTCATAGCTACCACTGACTTAGCTAGAGACAAAAAAGAATGGATTTCAATATTTCCAGATATTAAATTCACTAATACAGAACAGAATAAACCCCAAGGTAAGGTGTGGACTCTGGGATTTGCAGTGAAAATTATCACTGAAAAATATTGTTTATTTCATAGAATCCCATTGTTCCTCTGTTGGGATATAGAGGAACAGGAACAGGCCCTTGGTCTACAATCATTATATCTAATTTTATAGTTGGAGGACTGGCATTATCTCTGATATAATTTTACCATCAAAATTTTAAAACTAAAGCCTTAAGCAAGGAGTTTTGACTGTTACATTCTGATATTTTTCTATATTGGTCCTTTCCTCTATCTAGAGGAGTTTATAGACACAAAGTAATTCTTATTAAAACAAACAAACAAACAAACAAACAAACAAACAAAAAACCAACTAAACAAAACCACCAAAAATCCCAAACCTCAGTTTCTTTCTCTGCTTGCTATGTAATTCTGGGAAAATATGATGCAAGTCAATAGACATTGACAAGAGGTAGGTGAAAAAAGAGGCAAAATTGTCTTGCATAATTTTTTTTTTTCAATAAGTTAGACATAATATAAAATATTTAAAAGATCACAGTAACAAATTACAGTACCTTCAGGAATTGGTGTTTATACAATGATGGATATATCAGTGCAGTCCCTGTAGGAAGGGAACAGCAAGAAAAGGAATAAACAATTCTGAAGGTGTGTCATAGAGGAAAAAAGGGTAGGATTTACCTAATCTTTCACTGTCTAGAAGTTAAACATGTAGTCTAAGGCTTGACTTAACTCCTTTACGTGTTGGAAAGGAAGGAGATAGGCTTCTCTAAAGGACAATTTATCTTACTTTACTTAAATGTTGGTCTTAAGAATGGATGAATCACTCTAAGATCTCATCTCTTTTTATTTCTTCACTTTGAAGAAAAGGTTGGCATGAATGGCAAGCTTGGATTAGGCATCTAACTTTGAGGACTAAAGTAAGTCAATGGCATCTTACCTTTATTCAAGGCATAACTCTTATTCCAAGGGATACATGCATTAACTTGGTCTCCTAAAAGTGTAGTTTTCAAAGGTCTTTACTCTGCTACAGATAGGCCTCTACTGGATTTAAAGACTATAAATAACTACCAACCTCAACCTTGCAATTATTTTGGTCCAGAAGCACAAGGACTTTACACTCTTAACTCATGTATATACACTTAGTTCTTCCTAGATTCTACTGAGAATTAAGTTTTTGATTGGGACTCTTTGGTTTTACTGTATATTTGGACTATTAAATGGCCATGAAAAATTGGCCCTATATGGCTACAGAAAAACTGGATTGCAACATGATGTCAAATTTTTAGAGATACCTTTAGTTATTTTACTTAATGTGTTAAAAGATTATTTAAGTGAAAAAATTCATGTCAGCTAAACTTAGGTTCACTTTTTTCACTATGACAGTGCACCAGAACAGGTTACCCAGAGAAACTGTGGATGCCTCATCCCTGGAAATGTCCAAGACCAGGTTGGATGGGGCTTTGAGCAATCCAGTATGGTGAAAGCTGTCCCTTCCCATGGCAGAGGGGTTGAAACTAGCTGACATTCAAGATCTATTCCAACCCAAACCATTCTATAATTCTATGAATCTCTGATTCTACAAAGATGTCCCATTTCTTAGTACAAATTAGATATTAAAAAAAAAAAAAAAAACAAACAAAAAAACAACTAAAGAAAAACCCTTCTGGAAGGATTAATCAACCTGTATGGACTTTTGTGTTCCTTGGACTTTGGAATTTGATCTCATTCATTTAGAGCTAGAATATGTGTCTATACATCATACTGCTGAAAAAAGAACAGAAGCACTACAAGTATTCTTAAGCCAAAACAAGCTACTTTGAATACTTGCTATTCTTGAATTCCAGATTCACAGTATTTCATCATATTATGGTATATAATATATAGTTGTGTAACTTCAAGCACAATATCCTTTATGTAACATTGCCATCTTCAAAAACTACGAGTCTTTGAAACCAAGTCTTAGAAAAAGCAGGCATACAGAGTTGGTAAATATACTGTATTTCTTAGCAAGGAATGTCAAATTTCTCTCTTATTATCTACACAGAGAACATCAATCCACAAGCAACTGCATTGGAAAAAAACATGCATTTGAATTTATTACAGATGGATAGATTTCAGTCAAAATTAAAAGTGCATATTGCAAAAAAAGAGAAAGCAGTAAATGAAGAAAAAGTGCATTAGTGCATCTCATATATATATATATGTGTGTGTGTGTATGTATATATATATATATGCACAAAAGAAGGCAATTCAGTATCCTCATAAAACAGGTATATGGGGAAATAAATAATGAAGATTCCTAATACACTACAATACCAAAATCGTATTTTTTAGAAGACTTTAATTTATCATTTAAAGAGATGCTTCTGAGACTCTTTCCAGGAGCTACTCCCCAAATGCTAATGCTTACATGTCACATTCTTTTCTGAAATCTGTTAAAATAAGCTACCCACCCTTTCAACTTTGAAGAGTTAGCACATTTGGGGAAAAATTTATTGTTGCTTTATTGTTTTTGACATTTTCTTCACAGATTGTCCCACAGACACAACATCAAAGAGACTGCAGAAATGTCCTGCTCAAAGGAAAAGTAAAACTTAATAAAATAATTCTTTATTTCAGGAAAACAGTTATTGAAAGAGAAAAAAAGTGCATCCAATTGTTTTGCAATTGGAGATGATAATGACACAATTGAAAATGAAAAATGGTAAAACTACTAGATGCACAAGTTGAGATTCACTACATATTACCAAAACATTTTATTTCTGTCTACTGATTTTCTACATTCTGGGACAGTCTCTTAGTTTTTACAAAAGGAAAATTTTTTTACCTAAGATATGGCAATTAAATCAAGAAGAGAAATCTATTCTTTTGATCTTCAAAGCTACTTTTCTCATTTCTTTAATTACAAAGAAATTCACACACGGTAGGCTTTATTCAGTCACTTAAGAAGGGTTACTGATGGCTTGCTCATGTCTTTTGAGATGGGTGTCACTATCGAGGGCATATTACCAGTCCTGCAGCTGCTGAGAACAGTGGGTCCCCTAAAAGTCTTTAGTATCTGATGGCCTCATGGCACTGCCTTACATATTGTAATATTGCAGAGTTTCAAATGGTGCTTGACCTATATCGTTATTTTTGAGAAAGTGAATCAATATCTTTAGGAATGTTAGGTAGTTAGAATTTAAATATGAGTGTAAATTATGTGCCTTGATTAAGTCTATTGAAACTGTCCCTCAGTAAGTAACTAATAGTTGGAATAAAAGTCCTACTGGATGTGAGCATTAAATGAAAAAATACAGGTGATAGGTGTATCTTCTAATTTAAATAAGCAATTTGATGGACTTTAGAGAAACTTACATTTAATTTCATTTCATCTGATCTTAATTCTGTCTGATTTTGTACATCAAAATCACCAAGGCACACTTTACAACACAAACATATAATGCCAATCCGCAATTTAACAGGCTTGCTTACATTTTATGGCCAATGAAATATAACATTCACTACCCTCTGTAAAAACTTCCAGGACTGAATTATATTTTGGCATACTGAAACTCCCTTTCTTTCTCTTTCTCTTAGATTTTTTCTTCTGGAACCTTAATTTGACAATGTTAAACTATAATAAACTTAGCTCTTTAACAGAAAATCCTATACATTATTCTACATACCAAAATGTAGCTAAGACAGAGAAAAGGCAAGAAAAATCCTCTCAGAGAGCTGTTAAGTGATGCTACAGACTTTATTCCACATAATATAATAGATATTTCACCCTGAGGCTCATTCTGATAAAGTTTTTTGTCTCAGTAATAACCTCTATAATAAAGTCAGATCATATGGATGCAGTCTAATTAGTCCTCAGTTTTATTTCACGAGTCAGATTTGTTTCAGGTATTCAAAAATGTAGGCAAAGATGAACTCTCTGGCTGTATGGAAAGAAAGTAGAAAGGAATATTAAACAAAAGGCTTGAGAAAAAAACAGTGGGAGCCTGAGAATGTATGAAAGGGTCTATTGAGCTTCCAGGGATACTTAGAAACTTTCAAAGGTTCTGAAAAACTGAAGGCTTTGCTTGTATTGCTCTCTTTTCAGGATTATTTATTATTCTGTTTTAAGTATATTCTGTGTTATAAGTTACAGACACTGATTATTATCTCTAGGTTCCCTGGATTTTTAATTAAGTCAATACTTGCCTCAGAAACGTCACAGTGCCCATTACTATTAGACTGCCACTTACAAAGGTAAAATTTCTAGTTTTCTGTTAAATTGGGTTTATTCCAAGAACATCATGTTTATAATATAGCCAGTTGCCAGGTCACTGGTTTCTTCCTCAATGTCCAGGAAATTTGCAAGGGTGTAAGTATCACCAAAATTTCAATGCAAGAATCAAAACAAGCAGCAATATAGAATATTCCTTTTTTTCTCTTGAAAAGAAAGTAAAAATCCCCCTCTTTTATTTCTCCCCAGCCTGACTTGTATTGAGAGATGTTGAAAGTGAGTACTTAATTTGAGTATTATGAGTATTTTTTGACTACTTACTTTTTCTGGACATGGATAACAGTGTGCTGAGCTTATATTAAATAATAATTAGTATATTGATGACAATATTGTCTTCAATCAGTTATTTTTTTAAATTGTATTATTTTATCATATTATTTATCCACAACATTTCTACAACATTTAGGAGTCACTATCACATTGACATACTTCAAGTAGATATTTTTATATAGAAAAGTACATACATACACAGTTGACCTTCTTATGGAAAGAAAATAATTATGAAAATGTCTGTCTGAAAATCTCTAGACTTGATCTAATATTTCTAATAAAATATAAAACAGGAAAAACAAAAAGACCAACCAGAATCAAAAATGGGATTAATATTACTTTATGAAATAATTTCATATTTTCAATGGATAAAGATCACAGATAGGGTTCAAAAATTCAGAGAGGAAATACTTATGGAAAAATCATTGTATCAGGACTAAAAGGCCCTGTAGAATGCCCAGTCTGTAGAGACATCTTGAGCTTCTATCCTGTATGAAGGAATTTCTTAACATCACTGCGTAATGCAATTTTTTGTATTATTGAAGGCTGAAATGATCATCTGATTTACAGAGTCTGCATATTTCAAGCTAAAGACTCCAACCAGATTGCCATCCCTTTCTTCAAATGTTTCAGCTGTGACTTATTTTGAATATTCAAAATAATCATCAACTGTGTTCTACCAAAGCATAAAAAACAAGAAAAAAAAAAAAAAGGAAAAGAGAAGTAGAAAATATGTTTGTGTGCTCTCAGCAGAGAAAGCTGAGCGTGGAATGCTGTCACTTCCCTGTGGTACCATCCTCTAGCAATCATTTGAATTTGTTTTTCAACTTCTTAGCTGCACTCTCCCTTGCTTTCCTACCCAGAAGTGCTTGTCTCTGTCTGTGCCACCGGGCTCTGCTCAGCACACTGCAGAACTTGGATGCCATCCAGGGAAGAGCTGCAGAGTTTGCTCATGCCCTACCAGGGGGGAATCAAGATCTGGTGCATATGCAATGTGTCATCCAGTTTTCTCAGAACTTGTAAAAGATCCAGCTGTGCTCTTAATTTGATCAGGCCTCAGGCCTTCCACAGCACATCAGTTTTACTTGATTTATATTCCAGAGCCTACATTAGATTTCTAGGAATCAATGCAAGACAGATTCTTACCAAGGTCCTCACACTGAAAGAGAAAAGTAAGGGTCAAGAAAAGGTAATGGATATAATGCATTCTGTAAACATGTTTTCTGTATGTTTGTTTGGGAAAGAATTTTTCTTGCAGAGTATTTCACAACAAGAAGGATCAGAGAAAATAATTTTTCAACATTTATATTTTTAAATTTTTTTAAAAACATAGGAACAGACAAGAAATGACTATTTGGCTTCTTGGAAATTATTTTTTAATTGCTCTGAATATACAATATCCTTCCTTTTGTCCTGTTATTTTATAGTTACTATTATTACACTGAAATAATTCAGTTGTTTTCACCTTTTTTTCATATCTTGACAACATCTTCTCGAAAGCAAAACAAAACAAGAAAATCTGAAATCACAAAGGCAGCAAATTCAAATGGTCACTGCAGAAAATTTTTACTCAAATAGAAATGTTACTAGGAGTGGTGCAGTAAAGTGAAACAACAAATTATATGCATATACTGAAGGAGGATATTTTCAAAATTAAGAATCGGGTACAAAAATTATATCTGTTCAAAGGAAAAAGAGCACTTCATAAATTAAGCAAATAAAGGAATGTTTACTTTTCTTTAAAATGGTTTCAGAGGGTCAATTTTTTTCTAAGAAGTATAATTGAAGAATTGAGACACAGCTAATTAAGATATTTCTTATTATGTCTTTTGAACATTTCCTGTATGACCATTCAGGAGTCACAGTCCCACCACCTGAGGTTTTAACTCCTGGTACTGAAGTTCTGGATTGTTCCAGTGACCCGAGGGGACCCACCTGAGTGCCCACCTCACCACATTCACACAGTCAGACCAGGTTTTCCTACCAGCTCAACACCAGATTGATGTTCCCATAGCAGAGTCTCAGGCCTTTGGTTCCTTTAAGTAATTTGATCATGGAACAGAATAACCTCTCGAGCTGGTGTTTCTGAGGTGGGGCCCCTAACAAATGAAACACTGAGCTTTTGTACCCTCTCAGTCTAAGTGCATGAGAGTCTGCGGCAATTGGCTTCTGCGTCTCTGAGTGTCTGGCCACCAGGCTGGTGCCACAAATTCTCATGCTATTTGCAGTGCAAAGACTGGTGCCTGTTCACAGCCTCTGGCTCACACCTCCCAGAGCTCAACCTGCAACAGGCACTGTAGCATCACACTCAGCTACCGGCACTAAATGTATTCTTTGGTGTATTTTGTTGGTAATAGGAATTAATAATCAAATGAAACAACTGAAAGTCAGAGGGTTGGGGTTTATGTTTAGGTACACATGGGTTTGGTAGCACCCCTTAAGGAATACTGCAGAAAATGGATGTTGAGAGGTTTTATTAAATTATGTAAGCATAGCACCTTGTGACACAGAATCACAAAATCACACAATGGGCCAAGTTGGAAGGCATCACATTAGGTCATCTGATCCAACCTCCCTGCACAGGCAGGGCCATCCTAGAGCACATGGCACAGGATTGTGCCCAGATGGTTCTAGAATATCTCTGGTGAGGGAGACTCAAAAACTTTACTGATCAATCTGTTCCAGTGCAGGGACACTTGGACAATAAAGAATTTCTTTCTCATATTCAGTTGAAGCTTCCTGTGCATCAGTTTCTGCCCACTGCCTCTGGTCCTGTTGCTTGGCTCCACTGAGCAGAGCCTGGCTCCATCCTCCTGCCACCCTCCCTTGGGGTACTGACAGACATTGATGAGCTCCCCTCCCAGTTGTGTCTTCTCAAGGCTGAACAGGCCCAGCTCCCTCAGCCTGTCCTCACAACAGAGATGTTCCAATCCCTTCAGCATCTTTGTCACCCTCCTCTGGGCCTGTTCCAGGAGCTCCATGTCTCTCTTGTACTGAGGAGCCCAGAACTGGACACAGAACTCCAGATGAGCTTCACCAGGGCTGAGTAGAGGGGCAGGATCACCTCCCTCAGCCTGCTGGCAATGCTCTCCCTAATGCACCCCAGGGTACCACTGGCCCTCCTGGCCACAAGGGCACTGCTGGCTCATGGACACTTGGTGTCCACCAGGAGCCCCACATCCTTCTCTGCAGAGCTGCTCCCCAGCAGGTCAGCCCCCAGACTGTGCTGGTACATGGGAGTTTTTCCCCCCAGGTGAAGGATCATTTATCTGCCTTTGTTGAACTCCAGAGAGTTCTTCTCTGTCTATCTCTTTGACATCAAAATTCAACTATATTAAAACTTAAAAAACAGTGAAAGGATAATTGACTCCCTAAAGCTGTTAGCATATGTTTTAAATATAAGAAATAGTTAGTAATGCATGTATTTACAGTATTTACAATCCCTCAATAGCATAGATATGAGAAATTAAATACATTTTTTGTAAACATGTGAGAAGCAACTGGAAGAAACAACAAACTATAAGAGGAATATTAAAAATATTGATAAGGATCTTAACATTTGAGCACTTCAGCAGATTGATGGCAAATTTATTACAGTTTTATAGGGCAAAAACGTCTAAAAAAGTTCCAAATATTTTTAGCTTACTACCAAAACAGTGTGTTCCTTACAAAATTAAAAAATGTTAAAAAAGGATTTGTGAAAATGTGTAGATGACAGAATTATGCAAGTTTCTGAAATTTTGAATAGTCATTAGAATCCTACCTTTAATTTTATTATGCAGTGGCTGCATTTGTGGTTTTATTTTGGTTCAATATGGGACTTTCTCACTGTCATCCACCAGCACCAATATTGGATGTTTTAGTCATCGTTGACTACTCAGACATTCTGATTGAATCTGTAAAATAGTTTTGGTGGAAATTATGAAAAAAAATTCATACTTGTTTCATAGGAATAAAGATGAGGTAACCAATTTTTATCTCCTGATGCATTTTTGAGGAGTGTCTTAAAGAAAATAGGAGGCCAGATACAGTTTTTACTTTGTCCAATTGGATCTGAACCCAAATTTCCCAAGGAACAGAACTGATCCTATTTCTGTTTCTCCAGCTGTTGATTTTTCCCTTGGGGCATAATTAGGGTTTCCATATGCCCAGTTCCTACTTCATGCCATATGTGTTTCCTTTATATCTGTACTTGATATCTCGGCATTCTGATATTTAAAGAACCTTGAGCTCATTTGACAAAGTATCAAACAGGGGAAATAGGATTAAAGAAGAACTTCAGTTTAAAATTTTCCAACTTGTAATAGGAATCTAAATACTCTGTTCTCATTAAAGTTGTTGATGCAACTGTGTATGCAAATGATTAGAAGCTAAAATTAAATTATCTAAGACGAGAATCTTCCCTTTCCTTCCTTCATTCCCATCTCTGTCACTGAACTGGAAGTTCTACTATTTGTTCTATTCCTGTATGAAGAACTGTGTCTAGGAGAGATTTTGAGGCCAAATACTTTACAGAAAGTTGCAAAGTCATCAAAAATACATTGTTGTGTTAAATAATATTCTTTTAAACTGGAAAAATACTGAATATATCTACCCATAAATCAAAGTTCTCACTATTAATTAATGTTCAGGTAGTGATGGAAAAACCTTGAAGAATAACCACTTAGTACCAACAAGTATCATGGCCATTGTGTTTCAAGAAATATATTTCTTAGAATAAGTTTGGAAACCAAAGCAGGTAATCCAAGAATATTTCTGAAAATATGCTTAGTAAAATTTCTGATCACAAGACTTCTTTCATTTTTACTCTATACTTCATGTTGAATTGACTATGTGGCATTATTTACTTTATCTAACATGGTTTCAGTGGAAATATGTGAATAATATCCATTAATGCATTCGCAAGTACTTGCAGGCATTCTCATTTCCACTCACTTCAGAAATCATCTGTGTTGTAGGAAGTGCAAACTACCATCTCAGGATGATGAAGGAAATTTATGTCTCCTTTCTTCTTTTGTTTCAACAGAAGTATTTGGATGAAAAATATAGCATGTTGGAGGCCCTTCTGTGGTCTGAATTCAAGTATTATCCCTGACTCCTTATACAGTAAGAAGACAGCAAACTCAAGTACTTAAACCTCCCATTAGTTGTTGACACGGACAGAAGCAGGAAGACATACAAATATCCTATGGTTCTTTTGCTCTTGTTATGACTCAGTGAATCTCCTAGTTTTAAAAAAGAAAGAACATACTGGATTTCTTTAGTACAGTTCCAATAAAAGATTAGTACTACCTTTATAGTGTCAAAATAAAATGGCCAAAATCAATTCAAATGACTAAAATTTTTTATATTAAATGATCCATTTATATCCCCCCTTCTGTAGCTTCATACTGCTAAACAATGTCTTCAAGAAAAAGTAAGCAGTATTTTTATCACTTGATGCAGCTATTGGTGTAATTGATTTTATGCAGAAGGTGCTGAGATACTACATGAATGCATAGAGCCTCCGAGTATTTGGCAGTCATGACCTGTCCCAAAGGATAATGCTGTGTCTTGAAAAATGAGAAAGGCCAGTGCAAAATATTCACCTCTCCTGAGAATTTAGGACTCTGTTCCCTCCATGATGCACAACACATCAGAGTTTAAATGAGTTACAGCACTGATTCACTGCACATTAACACAACTTAAGTTCCCTGAGGTTCTTTCTCCATCTTTTGCAGAGTTCTGCAAAATGTGAGCTTCCATTAAACTAAGAAAGGGCTCTAATTTTTCTGCTTCTAAGGGCTTTCATTCTGCAAATAAGTGTACTCATATATTGTTTACTCTATTCCCAGATGGGTAGGAATAACAATTCCAACAACAGTGAAGATTTTACTTATTCATCTTAGTGTTGAACTGACAACAAACCTAGTTGAAAGCCAGCTTTACCAGCATATATTTCCAAACAGAGGAAGTTAAATAAAACAGAGGATGCTATTAACTTATACTATAATTCACATTATGAGAACAACTTTGTCTTAGTATCTTTCAGAAAACTGAATTGATAATATTTTTCTGAAAAAAATGGCTTATACTATTCTGTCAGTGTTTTAGAATCATAGAGCTATAGAATAATAGAATAGTTTGGAATGGACCAAAAATCTGGTTCCCATCCCCCTGACATAGGCAGACACTCTCCCAGATCAGATTGCCCCACCAAGCCTGGCTGTGAACACTCCCAGGGATGAGGCATCCATAACTTCTCTAGGAAAGCTATTCCAGTAACTCACCACCCTCACAGTGAAGAATATCTTTTTACTATCTAATCTATACCTACTTCCTTTCCATTTAAAACCATTCCTCCCTCATCCTATCACTACATTCCCATGTCAATGTCCATGTCAGTACTCTTAGGTAGGGACAGGCTGCTCTACTTCCTCTGACAGTTCCCACAGGACCACAGATGCATCTCATCAGCTCCCATGGACTTGTGCATCCTTGGGTTCTTTATGTGGTCTCAGACCTGATTTTATTCTACAGTGGGTAGTTCTTCATCCTCCCAGGCCCTACCTGTGCCTCCTGCAACTTGGACAGTGTGGCTGGAACACTTGCCACGGAAACCCAAGGCAAAAAATTATTGAGTCTCTCAGTCTTTTCCATATTCCAGGTCTCCCATTTCCTTCTGGGAGGGCCCTGAGAGACTGGAAGGATTGCTGGCTTGGAACACTTTGTGTGTGTGTGTGTGAGGGGAAGGGGCAGTCTGGGCGTTGCTCTGGTGAGGTGATGCCCTGCTCTGAACACCCCACACCCAGACCCGTACCCCAGCCTGACAGTGGCTGCTTATCCCTGGCACACTGGAGGCAATGCTCCAAACTCTACCTCTGGAGCCCAGTCTAGCCCCAGATGGGCCAAATGACCTGAGGGAAGGAAAGGCAAAGGGTACCCGATAGGCTTTCATATGATTATGGATTCAAACTTGTATACATTTTCCTACCTCTCCAGAGCAAAGCATGACATTACTGCACCAAAGGAAGCACATGCAGTAATGGTGAGTGTTGTGTAAAGCATGACTGTGCAGAGGAAAAGGATGTAGAACTATTGGCTGCCCCTGCAAGGAGGGAGAAAAAAGCCTGACAGAGGAGCACAGGTGGCAGCTGGAAAGTTCTCTCCAGCTGTAAACAAAGTGGTCAAATGAATAAATTCAAAAAATTAGGATTTGAACACCAATAAAGGGTTTGATAAAGCTGGAAAGGTATTTGATCTGAACCTGGGACTCTGACTGAAATAATACACTGAGGAGGTTGGAGAAACACAAGTTTTGTAATAATCAATAAATACATACTAAATTTTCATGTCCAAACAAACAAAACAAAACAAAACAAACAAAAAGAAACTAAAAAACAAAAAACAACAAAACCAAAACAACAAACCACACACACAGAAAAAAACCCAAAACCAAACAAACAAAGAAACCCCCACAAAATGAAGACATCCTCAGCACATCTCCAATGACAATAAAATCATACTCTTGCAGACTAAAGGCTTAAAATACACTCTACTGAAATCCATACAAAAATGTCTAGTGAATCTAAAGTTATCCAGTTCCTCTCAATAAATAAATTCAACAGGTAGGTTTCCTCATATTCTATTCCTTTGGAAATTTAGGACATTTTCTGTACTTGTTGGAATTATGGTATAAAGGATTTTTTACCTAAAGAGTTTGGGTATGCACACATACACGTGCATAGGGTCACACAATATTCATATGTATGACTGTGTATTCATGCTCACAATTAATGTTCACAGGAGTAATAATATTCATGGAAAAGGAAGATTCTTGTTCATATGTTTTAGTGCAGAGATTTGAATAACACTGGACTGCAGAAACACCCAATTTAAACAATGGTAATCTTTACTGGGGAACGGGTTTACAGGATTAGTTTTCAAAGCATGTGATACAATGACTCCAAACTATATAGTATACAAAAGGGGAATACACATTCCCAACAAGGTGTTGGGAAGGTGAGAGTACCAAGTCAGTGGTGGTGACTTTACTTATAGTTCATATCAAAGTACTATTGCTTTACTGTTATTATTTCCCAAATAAATTATACTTTTTGGCTATTATAGGTGTTTCATTTTTTTTCCCTCTATCTGGTTTTACATCTTTCCTTGTGGTAAAAGTCAGGAATGAACATTGATTAGTAGTGGGGAGAGGCTCCCTGAGCTGGGAAGAGATTGGAAAGGAAGAACCTAAAGAAACAAGGACGAGAATAGGACATGAGCTTGTGATGTTTTGTTCACTGAAAAACAGATCACCTGTATATTTAGACATGTTCACTATTGTTGCTAAGAGTATGCAGGAGAATAATTAGCCATGTATAATAATTATTTGACTGAAGAATTAAATTATTATTTGATGTAGTTCTCTACACAAGCTTATGGTGTAAGACGTGTCTTTTGTTAAATTTTGATGGGAAGCAGTACAGAGGTGTTAGAAGATATTGCTGCTTGAAGGATGAACAGTGATAATGATTTTATTCAGATCAAGTCTTTGATCAAAATATAAGTAAAACTTCTACCCCTATAATGCGCTTTTGAGGCTGATGTGTAATGGTTTTTCTTCACTGATACTTTAGATAATTCCTCTCACATGTATTTCTGTGTCATGCAGTGTACCTGTAGCTGCTGCTGATGGTCTTATGGAGACTCAGTACTTTAAACTCAAGGTCTAATGACCAAAACAGCTTCTAAAATTGAGCACTGTGTGATTATTCCAACTTGTGGAGAGATACTAGGGAATCTCCAGCTGTTTTGGGGCTTGTTAAAGTCACTGGTGCTCACACAGCCTGAATTTACAAGAGTTTATGCATTCCATTTAAAAGAGAACATTCTGATTTTAGCTGGAGTTAATTTGCTCGTCAAAGTAGCACAACTATGAGTTTTACTCATTTGGGATTCTTGTCATGAAGTTTCCTTCCACTTCAGATAGGTTGAATAAAGTGAATAATAGTTTCAGAAATTCAAGCCTTTAGAATATAATGTCAAAATTATCTCAAAAGTGTGAATTTTTATAGACTAGTGAAAAAACCTGCACAATCTCTGGGTTAAAACAAGAGGAAAAAAAATAAAAATAAACAAAAAACCCACTGAAACCCAAAACAAAGAACTTGACTATCAGTGTTCTTACAATCAGCTCCTTCTCCCTTGGGAGTTGTGCACAGAAAGTGTGCAGTGAAGAGTGAGACTAGCACAATAAAAGTAATATTAAAAAAATCCCTCATAACTGAATATCAGTGTTTTGATTTGTTTCATGTACATCTTGTCTGCAGTGTGACAAGGTAAATGTTGTAGCATAGCTAAAGTTTCTTGGTATGAAGAAAGACTCTAAGTATTTGAAACCAGGAAGATTTGAAGCACATTTAATTTTAGATAGAGCAAAGCTGAAACATTTAGTAGTTATGCTAGAGAGAAAATTAAATTCATACCCCAATGTATGAATTCCTTCAGTTTCTTCAAAATAGTCTTTGAGATCTGCTACTATCTAGTGATTCATTATGCTTCTCCTCATAGCTATTTCCAGAACACACATCAGTGCCTGACAATGTTTGAGTCTTTAGAGCTATGAAAAGGTAAAATATATAGAGATATATAGCTATAGACACAGCCATTTTGTTCCCCCAACTGTATCTAAAAAGAAGGGTTAAACTAAAACTGAAATTTGCATTTTATTTTAAGAACATATAGTTTAAAAACAGCTGACTGCTAGCATCAATGCCATGGAACAATGTTGATGCAAGTGCTTATATTTTTTGCTTTTCTCCAGGAAAGGAATACAAGCTGATTTAAAAACTGAAGGAGAGAAAGAAAAAGATGTTTTGAATTCATTTGTAAAACATATATCTTCTACAATAAATTACTGGATTGTTCTATACTTTTCCCTTTGTTTAAATTTTATGTTTCACAACCATGGCAGAAATGAGTGATTTTTATCAGGCTAACAGTTTCAGGGTTAAAGTATTTGGATGAGTTGAGTAGATCCCATAAAGATGGTAAGAAATAGCAGGTGGGAATGCATCGGGATGGGATACAACCACCATCAATACTTATAGTAGATAGCAATTCTTAATGGTGGAAATTCATATCTCTGAAAGTGATAAGGTTTTTGTATCAGTCAGGAAACTGCTTTTTGATGAGAAAATTACCATAAAGAACACTGGTATATTGTATACATGTTGTTGTTTCCAAAGGCAGGTTGGGGGTTAAAAAATTACTTGACAAAACATGAGGGTGACAATTACTATTACCTTTTTTATGAAGATTTAAAAAAAGTATTTTAATCGGCATTGCTGTATCTAATCAAGTATTTCTTTCTCATCCTTAATCATGCTTAGTCTATTTACAAATAAGTCAACTCTGCATCTGTTATATAGATGTTCAATGCACACTTCTCACATTGTAAATTTTGCATGATTATTCTTTGCGTAGGCAGTTTTAGTTGGAATAATGAACTCTGAAGATGGTCTTGTACAAAAGACTTGGATACTTTTCTGTTAGTTTTTCTTAATGTATATATATGAATTATATGTAAAGACAATTTTATTATTTAAAGGACCAGGATAAGGACATAAAAATTAAAAAAGTATTACAAACCTCACAAAGACTGCATGAGAACTATGGTAAAGGTGAAATCACTGATTTTACATAAGATCAGCAAATTGCTCTAGCAAAACTCACTGCTGTGCAAGCAGCCCTATCAAGAAGGGCACATGAAAGGTTGGTAGAAATTCTGTGCAGAATTTAGATTAGCTACTTTAGTGTACTAATATAAGTTTTAATATCTTCCTTAATAATAAAATTCATTTATATCCCAGATGTCAGGTTATTGGTCTCTTGGCCCCTTCGAGGAAGTAATTGAGCACCTGTATGGGGACAATGTGAATTGAGGAGTTCTGATTAGTTTTCTCTAGTTATAAATTATTTATCACCTCATTCCATTTTCCTCTTACACCTATTGGGACGTTTTCACAGTCTTGTTGCATAATAAGAAAGTGAACATCAGGATTCTATTTGCTATGGTTCACCCTCATGAGCCATTTAGCATTTTGTAATTCCACAGAAAAAGCTATCAGATCAGTGGAAATGAAGTGGGAGTTTTATAGATGTTTTCTGTTATATGATTTCTTTTTTAAAAAGGTAATGACTAACATATTTAAAAATGAGTGAATTGACTGGCAAATCTTAACCTGTGATGTTATAGAGGACATATACTGCTGAAAGAGCAAATATCTGTCCTACTTCCAAAATACATACATCATAAAATACATAGAAAATGCTTATATTTATTTATGTTGAAAGTGAATACCAAGTTTTACACAGCTTAATACATTTAAAGTGCACTTCTGCATTTTCCATTTTGGAAAATGGCTTTCTTAGAGGGGAATGTTATAAAACAGTAGTCTTTTCAATCGTGTGATTTTTCACACCCACTTTCTTCCATACACCTTTTATCTTAAAGGAATAGATCACAGTTTCTTTCCTTCCATCTGCAAGTGAGACAAGATGGTGATGTAAAATCTGTGAGTAAACATTTAGTCCTATGAATAGAAGATAGCCTTTTGTACTCATTGACTCCAGTCCATCAGTTTGGACTAGGAACTGTAGATTAGTGCCTTCTCAGACCTCTTATTTATCACATAAAATCTAGTAACGTAAAATATGGTGTCATGTATTTGGGTTTGCATATGAGAGATCAAACAGAAACCAAAACATCTATAATCAAGAACTTGTTAGTTGGAAAGGACTCAGTGGCTGCAACACTTGTTTGTAGCAGCACAGTTATGATCTACCACTCTGTTATGATTAAAGGCCAATACAACAGCATATAGTTTATTAAAAGACTTGAGGAAAGTTGTGAAGAGATCATAAGCTGAATACTTCCAAATATCCTTCCAAGAGTTCATGATGTAATTAAATATGACCAGAGGAAAGAAGTGGTAAAAAAATATCACCAACTTTGAGGCCTACTTCTGCAGCAGCTTTCCAAGGTGGGAAAGACACCAGATTCCCTGCAACTGCAAGTTAAAAGGTGGGGGATGAACGCCTCTGGTAGCAGAGAATTTGATCTGGGAGCCCTCTTAGCTCAATCTCCCTATCTTCCTTTAGCACTATTCCAATGAATTGCCATTGTTGCATGCTGGGAATACTGGATATGCCTAAATTCCTCACATGATTCCTGTCTCTTGGACTCAGCCCCTCCTTGTGTGACCTGGAGAAGGTTTCCCCTGGTTTCCCCCAAAGCTGGTTTCCCCCAAACTGGTTTCCTCCAAAGCACAGACTTGCTTGAGACCTAAGAAAGGCAGTTTAGCTTCATCTTGTGTCATGTGAGTTTCAGTCTAGTAATATTTAGGAAAAAAATAAAATACTTTAATTCTGCAAGCTGCAGTGAGTTGGAAAACTCACAATGACCTTAATAATTCGGCCAGGCTACGGCACAGTCTCATATGGTTATTATTGCTCTACTTTAAGGGAGGGAGGAACTCCTCATAGATTGAAGTTTCATCTAAAAAGAGTATATGAATGATAGTATGTTCCTCACCTCCTGAAGAGACAATGCCTCCCTGAGGCCTCACCACCCTCTTCTTTATGGCTCTTTATCAGAGTATTTGTAGGAGGCAGCATAGCACATATTGACATCCTTTTGGCTTAGCACATATTGACATCCTTTTGGCTTATTATAACTGATTTGAATAATTTGATGCTTTGAACAAAACTTTCCTCTTCTGTATTGCCAAAAATATGATATATATTCAGGGAAAAATAATAAATTCCTTGTTAAGAAGCTACCACATCCAGTTTTATGGACAAAGACTGAGTGGAAAGCGCTGATGATGTGTGATGTATTCAGTAACAGATCACTAGAAAAAAAGAACCAAATTGAATAATTCTATACCTAATTTAATTTGTCAGACCATAATAATCATATAGAGACAATGCTGCCCTCTGACTAATAAATAAATTTTCAACTGGTATAATAGGGATTGTGAACAAATGTCTGAAGGCAAAATTAAAACCCCAATTTGGATATTTCCTGAACCTGGGTAGCTGTTTGACTGTCCTATTCTTTCCATTATTCAATGGGAAAATAATTATTTTTGGTGGATTGCATAAGGAACCATCTCATTTGTTTTACAGGAAGAACAGACACACAATTTGCAACATCAAAAGGCAGCTATTCAGAGGGAAAACAGCAGGTCAAAGCTTCACTTAATGCACTGCAATACAGCCAGGTAGATAAAATTTGACACACATAGTATTTTTCAGTACTCCTGTTTTTCATTACATCAAATTTAGGTTTACGATCTAATAAAATTCCAGGCAGGAACTGTAAATTCTGAAAGAAAAGGAGATTCAGGTAATTTCTAAAGAACAAGCCAGAAAATGTTTTGTTTTAAGAAATTACTGAATACTATTACTACATCCAAAAAGGTAAATGCTTCTACTTTGTAGATTGAGTTCACAAAATGCATCTGGAAGGAAAAATGTTGAGTAGTAGAGGGATTCACTGTGAGATGAAGATAGCTGAAGACTGATGAAATAAAGGTATTAGTTATGTATTTATATGAATGGTTTACTCAAAGTGTTTAGATAATGCTAGTCCTCATTCTAACACTAGAAATTAACTTAGCATTCAAATGGAATTTAATGATAATTGAGAAATGCTGTTGAAAGATATATTCCAAAAGCTTTTTTCTGGTGGGGATTATGTGGATTATGTGGAGGTTGTTTGTTGTGGGGGTTTTTCTTTTTTTTTTTTTTTTTTTTTTTTTTTTTAATGCAAGTAAAATTTGGATTATGAGGCAATTTTGATTATAAAAAGGATTGTTTAAATTATTTAAATTGATTGATTCTTAAACAATATAATTCAATTCAATAGTCTACTCAGATTTTTTTTCTCACAGATGGTTACTGAGCCCCATTAGACTAGAAAAACCACCTTATTTTTTTTGTGTTTTGTTTTTCAACTAACCAGCCAAGAAAGAAAATGCATCTGCTTTCCATTTTTATCCAATTTTGACTGCTTCCAATACTGAACTAGTTTCTTATGGCAACTGCATGCCAAACTGTCTGGAGCACCTTGAGAAAAAAAAAAAGTGTTTTTTTTTTTCCTCAGGAAAACCCAAAACCTCTCATAAAAAGATATGTAATAATTTCTGTTCTAGAATGAAATGCATTATCATGAATTGTGCTCACAAGCATGAACTGAGCCATAACTATGGCTCCCATGGTATGGCACTGAGTATAGGATTGCCACTGAGATAACCTTCATCCTGTGCAGATGACATGCCTCTCATATCTGCAGTCAGATCAGGATCAATTATGTTCATCCCTTTGTGTTCTTTCCATTCAAAGGAAACAAAGGTGAACAAAAATATTTTTCTAGTTACTGTCAACATTTTCCTTTCTCGTTTCCCAATTTTAAAGAAAAACTTCTTGCTATTTTCTGCATATTTTGGACTTGTTTCATTGGGGTTTTTCACTCTAACACTTCAGTTTGACCATTAAACTGATAAATGATAATTTTAATCAACTCCATTCAGCCACATCCACTGCATCCCGAAATTAGAGTGGACCTGAGTCATCCAATGGTGAAGACAATATTGGCAGAGAACTGATTCCTCAGTACATTAATTCCATCTGTTAAATCATTCTATAATATATTGGGTGGACTCAATGATCTCCGAGGTCTTTTCCAACATAAATGAATCTGTGAATCTCTGATTCTGTGATATGAATGTGCTGCTACTTTTTACAACCGTGGGTCCATAAAATAGGTTAGTAGATTCATGGCTCATATACAGTTCTAACTCTAAGTAAAGAAGGCAAGGATCTAGTTCTAAAACTCTAATTTCTTATGTGGGTTTTGTTTTGTTGGTTTTTTTTACTTATTTTCACCATATTCTTCTAGTCTGCCATATTTCAGATTAAAAGTGCAGACTACATTAAATTTCTTTCATTGGTTCTCTTTGTGCAGACTATAATTATGTGGACCACCATAAGAAATACTTTTTTTCCAAAGGATTGCCCTGAGAATTACTTTCAGTGTTGTGGTTATTGCTCCGAGTAGCAAACATTCTGTGTAGAAGGAGACTTCTTGGATTCAAATTGCTTATTTGTCAGACTGTGCTATAAAAAAGCATGAAAAGAATTTTTTTATAAAAGCATTCCACTCTTCATAAAAAACATATTTAACAGCAATTAAAAATCTGATATCTCTCTATGCCCTCAGAGAGCAGATGAATAGGATCACTAGAGAAATATTAGATGCTTTACTAGTTTCATATTTTAATTAACATTGATTAAAACAACACTTTCTATAAACCAAAACAGTATTAGCCTCACAGGATATAGTAAAAAAAAAATTAAAATAAATTGTTGCATTACAATAGCTATGAAAAATTACAATAGTTTATCATAGAATTGGGCAATGTTAAAAATTCACTTTATTTCTCAACTGATGATTTCTCCTTGCTCTGTTCTTCCTGATCCATTTGTTTTTTCTGTGACTTCTTATCCTAAGTAAGGTAAATTTTGGAATTATATTACAACTTGAACCAAAAGACTTCTGTATAAATCTGGGTTTTTTCCCTCCTTATGGTCTGTGCTATGAGTTTACATTAAAGTAGTAATGGATGAGGAAAAAGCTATAGTTAAGGATGGTTGCCTAAACAATAATTGATGTGTAATTTGCTTTCTCTCTTTAGATAAAATTATTTTGTTTTCAAGGAAAATATTCATAACATTTATTTTATTTAAACTTAACTGGTGAAGTTAGGAATAAAAGACTGGTAATGAAAAGCTGAACATTGAAATATTTCAAATTTAGATTTTGAAATAATGTATCATTTTGATTTTTTCCAAAATTAAATTATCAACATAACTATTAAAAATAAACAAAAAAATAGACAAGGAAGTTTAAGTCCTAATGAAAAAAGAATGGTTTCAGGTGAAATTTTATTTTGAAGAGTGATCCAGAAATTCTAAGGAATTCTAAGGAATCTACATTTGTGTTTCAGTTCCCATCATGAGTGTAGTTTCAAAGCAACTTTCCTGAGCACCCCAATGTTAAGAGTATGCTCTGTTTAACATTAGATAAGAGACCTCGTGGCCTTCACATTGATTTCCTTCCAAAAACCCTAAGCCAGAAGGCAAACATTAGAGTGTACCTGAGGTATCAGAAAACCTAATAAACCTTTGAACCACAGAAATACTGGAAGGCAGGCACCCACAAATAGAGTAAATATTGTACACCCAGCACCCTAAGGATGCATCTCCTAGTGCCACACTTTTTGCTGATGCAGACAGCAGCTTTGAGCTCTTATCTTAAGAAGATGAAATGGAAGGAGAGCAAATACAAGTGATATCTAAACAAAGGTTAGAGAGGAATTCTACCCAGAGGCTGATGCCTTCTCCTTCCCCAAAAAAATATTGGGCACTCATGGAAATGGTAAATCCTGAAAGAAAATAATGGAAGAAAAACAACACAACACTAGCTTCCAGAATTAGTATTCCTCAAAAAGAGCAAATAAAAATGATCCTTGATAAGATAACCAGAGGACTATGCTCGAGTTCAATATACCAAGTCCTTAAGTAACATGAATTTTGGAATAGCAACTTTTTTTTGACTGAAAATTGTAATCCATTTAAACAAAGGGCAGTAGTCACTCAAAAGATGTAGAAAATGCTATAATGTGGGCAAATAAAAAACCCACAAGAAACCCCCAAAACACCTTAAGGTGTGTTGCCCTTAGAAAACAACTGAGAACTAATTTTGTTCCACTGTGTAAGTAGCTACACAGGAAGAAAATACATACCATTACAGGTGTAATCTGGAGGGGAAGGCATGCTAAAAAATTATGTATTGAAGCAAAACTTAACTATATTCAGGTAAGAAATAAAGCACACAGATTTAACAGTATGTCTAATTAACTACTGGAACAAATCATTAAAGACATTGAAGATTTTCTGTCTCCTTATATCTATAAAGTACAACTTTTAAATGCTCCACTGTGTTGTCCTTTGGGATGATTGATGCCTCTTTCCTGTACTTTGTCAAAACTGTGAACTATTTTGTTTCATTTCAGTATAAATAGATCACGTATGATGTGTGAAACTTGGCGAACAAATTCAGTACATTCTTAGGCAATTCTTTTCAATTTTGAGCTTGTATGTATACGTCTAGTTCTACCCTCAGTAGGAGTTTTTCCAAAAGTTATTTTAAAAAAATAATTCTGCACAGCTTTTTGAGAGATATATAACTATGGAACTAAGAAAAAAGGAGTACCAGAAACACAGTTTAAGCCTTAAGATTTGTTGGCTTGTGTGGACAAAAACTCTTGAGTTCTACATTGATGAAGTGGGAAGATTAAACATATGTTTTACTTGCTACCATATTTATTTGCATATGCTGCCTTCTAGATGATCATATGGTCCTTTTACCTTTTGGCAAGATGACATATTCCAAAGAAATATGACAATGTGATCAAAGTTTGTAAAATGTAACTATCCCATATTATGCTTTCTTCATCTGTTTATTGTATAGAACTGCAAAAATTATTCACAGATAGTTAAATACATTGCAATTAGTTTTCCGGTGATGTCAGTTCAGGCACATTCATGTGGATTTTATAGTATGTCAAGCCCCAGATTTACAACTGGAATGGGATCCTTTGAAACAATATTTTTGTTCCAGAATATAGACTAACCAGTATCTTTAGACCTGTGCCTTTAGTAAGATAATCATTTTCCAAGCCTTCTGGCTTTAAATTAAAAAAGAGATTGGGAATGGTCAACTAGGACCCAAGACAACTGAAAGGAGCCAACTAACTCTTGTGCTGTCAGCTTCAGCAGGGAAGGAAGGGAACTAACTCAGTCTGGCATTAGCAGAAGACATGTTCCCTAGTTATCCATGCATGTAAACATAATAATAGCTCTTTTAATAAATTGCACTATGTTCTCAGCAATGTGTTCAATTCACTCAAGACAGTGAGTATTACATTTGCCAAGTAAAATGAACAATTCATATTTTCATTTTTCAGTTTGATTTGCTTTTGTATAAATGAGAAAATTAAAATAGCCTTTCTGAGAAAACCCTCTGTGTCTCTTTTCTATTATTATATCTTCCTGAAAAAGGGCAATTGCACTAGATCATAAAACACAATCCCACAAAGAGCATAAGTTAAAGACACACTAGGGCTCATTTTTATATAGATTGGTTTGTCACTAGATCAAAACCATAACATAATGACTGCCGTAGCCAGATCAAGGATTCATTTAGGCCACCAAACGAATTATCTCTGTCTGTTAGGTAACTATTTGATGTTCTCTTGTTCCAGGAGAGACTGTGGAAGGCTAGTGCAATTTACTTTTCCTTGGCCCTCAGAAAATAACAGAAATCTGTCCTTCTGCTCCCTGCTATCTCTATTGAAACATTAAGAGCATGGGTCTTTCTTTAACGTTGTGGGTTCCCCTCTCCTTTTATGACAGTTGTCCCATGTTATTAGTTTTATCAACCTTCTATCAGTCTTTTCAAGTTTTTTGTTGCCCTATTTTTAGGCTTTGAACAATAATCACATTTACACAGAGACATAAAGATACTTTCTATTTAATTTTCTATTCTACTCCTAATAAACTGTAAAATTTGGGGCTTTTTTTTTTTTTGCTTTTGAGACAACACTCTCACAGCACTATCATAACACCAAGATTTCGCTTCTGACAAGTCTATTCAGAGTTCATAAAATTAGGTAAAAACAAGAATATGAGTTGCTGTTGTTGAGGGTTTGAGGTGAAATATTCAATAAAACTAAATATAGATTATTCACTAAGATTCCTGCACACAGTTAACAGAGAAAGTCTATTTCAGAGATGATTCAAGTCAGAAGCCTGAATAGGCTGCTTTCCTTTTTCTTAAGCAATGTTATTGCTTAAGACACAAATCTGGCTTAATAATGGGCCTGCCTGAAGCTGTCTTATTTTTAAGGAATGATAATTTACAAAACATATTTTGTTGAGAAAGAATCCTATTGAATGAATGAGCAATGAAGCCCCAGCCATATACTTAACTTCTTTTGAACATTTTCTCTAAATATTGTTACTAATATGTAGATGTAGTTCTGCTGGTTCTGAAGGACAGGAAGCTTTCCCATTCACACGGCTGCCTGAGGAATGGAGTGTTCAGGTGACACCATGAAGCTCTGCAGAGGGCTTCTGAGCCCCCACCACAGCTGGACTGAGCCCACTCTGAACTACAGGGTCAATTTGTTGCTTTCATCAAGGGGTGTAATGTATCAGTAATGAGTTGTGTCAAGCAACTTACTTCACAGCTGAGAAAAGGGATATTCTGAAATCTATTATTTGTTATTCTCAGGTTCTCCTATGAAAATAAGTTGTCTCAGCTAAGTGGAAAACAAAACATAAAACAAATTTGGTAATTTTCATTTTTTGGAAGGTTTCAAAGCTATCTATCCTCTACTGTCAATAAAAATATGAATCAATATGCTGAAGTAGCTGGGCATGAGACAAATGCTTGATGCTGTATCAGATTTGAAAATTCATAAAGCTACTTTGCTGCTTATGGATACAGCTTATGTCCTCTCTGATTTCTTGAGGGATATTTTTGAGTTTTTTTATTTTTTTTTAAAGTATTATTCAAATCACTATGATTTAAAGAAATAAGAAATTTGAAATAAAAGCAATCTTTAGTGGAAGACATTGGTTTAAAAAACAAAACTGGCAATGAACTGCCAGAACTCTTATCACTGGAGTGGTACAAAATAATGCAAAATTTCATGTGCTCTGTTTCAGCAACCAGACTATGCATTTAAATGCATTAGACCAGAACAGACAATGATAAATTAATATAATGATACCTATACATACTAATTTCTAAAAGAACAGCCGAACAAATAATGGCCTTTGTGACAATAATATTATATAGATTTTGCTTAGAGGAAGAAAATCTTAGCTGTGCCTTGAACAACATTTTTTTCAGTTCTGTTTAGGTGACCACAATAACATTATGCCACAAATAGAGTGGTCTCTGACTGTCAATAAAACAGAACCTGAAATGGCTCCTAAACAACCCCCCAGATTCTGTGATAAAATAGCAACATTTTGATAAGAATTAGAAGGGATAATTTTATTCTTTTCTTCATGACTGCCACAAATTTGGTTTATATGTGCCTTTTCATTCTGGAAACATTTTTATCAATAGCAAATTTCTCAGATTCCCATGGAAGATAAACAAATCCAAAGACTACTTAAAAAAATGTTTCTAAGGTCAACTACAGCTAGAAATGAATGTGCACTCTGTTTCTGTTTCTTCTCTCTGTAATAATTCAGAGTAAATTATAATGTATTACGCTGTAAGTCCATAACCTTAGAAAATAAGAGCCCAGTTGGTGCTTGACTTACAAGAACAAAACAAGCTTACAGAGCACAGGTCTGTGTTGTTTGGCAAGTAGTCAATAAAACTGTACCTTATGAATTTCTTTCCTAAAGGTTCTAATCAAAACAATTTATTTCAGGCATGTAAACTCTGCTGTTCAGACTTCAGCTACTGTCAGTGCACGATATCAGCATCCGCAGGAGCTTCAGCCATGTTAAACTGAGTCCCAGAGCTCCCCCATCTGTCTCAGTAACAGACAGATTTCCTGCTGGATCAATGCAGTGTGTCAGCTACAGTAAAAGAGATGTGGCTTTTTTCCAGCGTTTACTAGCTTTTACAATAACTACTTGAATAGCTGAAGTCTTCCCCATTCCGAGGACTATATTTCAGACACTTATACAATGGAAAATAATTAAAAGCATTATTCCACGTGAGTAAACTACAATGAGGAAGGAATGCAAACTAAAAGCCCAACTACACAGAAAGAATTTTGACAGAAAATTGTGGGCAAATATTTAGCAAATTAGAAATCCTTAAAGTGAATGTATGCAGTCACAGGGAATTGATTTTTGCTGTTAATCTCTTCTTGGTATGTGTCTGAACTATGCTTATTTAGGGCTGAAACACAGTATATAAACATGTATAGGTTGGCTATTTTTCTTGAACCTTATGGTCATTTTATTTTAGAACACTAACTGAATGCCTTTTTCATGCTGGAGATAAGACTCAGATAGCATATATTATAAATTTCCTGATCTCTGAAGTTACATTTTGATGCATCTTCCTTGATAAAACCAGCAAGCAGATTCCAGTCTCAGCAACTTTTTTTTTTTCTAAAAACAAAAGGAAGTATATATCCTGTTTTTCTGAAGACCCCCTAAGGGAAACATACTCAAAGAAAATGAAGTCTCCTATTTTAGATTCTTGTTGTGCAAACACAGTGGGTTTCCACCTGCCCCAACACGCTGTCAAGCTTCAGAGGATGATATCACTTCTCCAAATGAGTGCAGTTCTGATTTCTCCCAGATTAACAGCAAATATCTTTCAGGTGAGATAACTTTTATTGAAGATTAAAGGGAAAAACAAACAAAGTAAAACATAAAGTACATATGGAAGAACACCTAATATATGGCTTTTGATATCACCAATTGTGACAGCCTAGCTCCCAACTCATGGCTCTGCTCTTCCAACAGGGTTCACTTCACTCTTAAAGGGTACTCAAAAAAAGAAAATAGCTTCCTTCCTCTTTCATATTGACTGGTTTTTTCTAGTTAATCTCCTGCTGATGAATAAACAAGAACCATATTATTGTTGGACACCAATTGTTTTCACAGGAACATGTAGAAAAGGTTTTTAACTAGTTATGTGGTGGACTTAAAAATAACATTACTAATGAAATTACTCAATTATTTGATGTTTTGGGATCAAATCCCTTTGTTAGGGACACAGCAATCATGAATTGGTAAAAATATGTGCAAGGGTTTGTAGATTTCAAGCACAGGAATATTTTTTATAGGAATATCATACTAATGAGGCAAATAAGTACTCATGTCTGGTCTTCTAAGGTAGTCACTAAGATCAGAGGGTACTTGTGTACTTACAAATCTTTTTCAATCCTTTTCAAATTGTTTTATTCAATTAAATTAGTTCCATTCTTTCAGAACAGACAGACTGATGTATGATATTGATCCACTGTTCTTTGGTTCTTGCAGTGCCTTGCTTTGGCCATCACTATCCAGCTGTGCACCCTGTGTCAGAACTGACAAGGACTGGTGCTACCCATGTCACCAGGAACCCGCCAGAAAGCAAGCATGTATTGACCTTCCCACTTCATCTCTTCTAACTGTACTTTATCCTCATTTGAATTTTTTCTGGAGCAGGAAAGATGTTGTAGAACTGCAACAGGGTTAATTAAGGAAATGTATATGTAATTATTTAACAATTTTATTGAAAATGTGCTTTATTAATTTTCCTGTATTAATGAAATCAGATTTTTTTTCAAAAAATATGCAGTTGTGTATTGAGGGCATAATAGTGTATTTTAATAATTAGAGGTAACTTGAAACTAGTCAAAAATGTTAGTGTAGTCAACATGAATCAGTTTAACACATCCACATTATCTCATAAGCAACCCTGAGAAAGGCTACCTTTATTTTATTTCTGACTTATGGAACAATTCACACTTCAAATTTGTGCTAAAGAGACAATTTCAAGTATAGAATCATTATGACTTCACTGAAAAAGCTACCTGGGCTTATATGTTATTTAATACTGGTTTTTTACATTAAAAAATGTAAAAATCTCTGTCTAAAGTTGTTTCAGCAAGTCACATCATTATACTTCAGTTTCTTTCCAGACTCTTCTTTCAGAAGGTGCTCTTTGCTTCATATAATGCAAGTGATCGTGATATGTTAAGCTCAGGTTTGATGAAGAGATGTCCATTATTTCAAATGGATTAAGAAGAAAACAGACAAGTAAAAATATTAGTAGGAATGCTATGCAATAAATGAAGTTGTTCCTCTACATCTCAGGTACAACTGAGGTGAATATTGCTATGCCACAAAATCACAGCATCATCGCATAATTCAAATTAGGAAGGGACTCTAGAGGCCATTTAGTGCAAACCCCTGTCCAAAACAAGTCCAGCTAGATCATGTCTAGGCAGTCCTAGAGTTTGCCAATTTCAGTGATAAGGGAATAAGAAATACCCCAGTCTGTACAAGCAATACAAATTTTAGATAAATGTATGCTTACGTAAGCCAAAAACCCCAACATTATATTCTGTTATTTTTAAACAGAAGCAAGCAGATAAAATTTATTCCAAATTTAGGAACATATGTTATTTGGCAAAATCTATAGAAAAATATAAAGTAGCTATTTATTGCTCTTGTTTAATTCATTTAAAAAATAGATTTATCTTTGAGATGCCTAAAGAAAGAAAGTATTAAAGTAAGAAAAGCCCCAAAACAGGTTGGATGACTCTAAACTGAGACAGCTAATGGTGACAAGCACTCATTTGGGGTAGTAGGGAAGGGCCAGAGTAAGAGACATGAGAGTTTTCCTAAACCTTCATGAGATATATATTCACTTTACCATACCATAGTGTATTTATTTTGTTAATGCTGGAACTGTGGCAGAAAACAAAAATTACGATCTGGGATTTTGAAAGGTTATTTCCACCTTGGCACCTAGTTGAAGCAAGTTTCAAGGGTAAAACCAATTGAAATTGAGGACAGGACAGCTATACTAAATGTATCTCAAAAGGTTTATTTTAAACTAGCTCTAGTCAAATCTTATCTAATATCTGTTAGCAATTTCAGGCTCACTCGGTACTCTGCTTGGAAGTGCAGTTGAGTTTCATTTGAAGGGAATTCATCTTGTGTGCTCTGAAAATGCTCTGCAGTGCAAACAGAGGGGTAGCACATGGGAACAACACTTTTTCTTTAAAAAATCATTCCTCTTATATCTAAAACCATGATATAGGAGGATCAAAAGAATCAGAATTACAAATATGGCTTATTATATGGAGAATTAGCAATCTAAATTTCTTCTAGATCTGGGAGGGCAGCCTTAGAAAACCATTTAAATCTTAGCATCTGTATTTCCTCTTATGTTGGCACCTAAACTCAGTATCTGGTTTGGAGTGCCAGCCAGTGCTGTGCAGGTCTCAGCAGGGTCCTTATCCCAGCACTCATTGGCCTTCTCAGATCCAAAATCTCAGTGTGATCTGATTCCACCACTGATGTAACTTCCACGTTAGAAACTGACACCATGAGTGGTCTCATTCAAAATTCCAGGGGTGTCATTTAATAAAGCAACTGACATGTTAAAACTGAGAAGATCTTTAAACCTGAGATCCTTTCTTACTGATACTTTAGGATGGCCATTGTTTATCAAAGTTTTCACTGGATTTAATCAATTTACTACATCTCTTTTATAAGGAGAGACTAGATGCAGCCTTTCTGTTGAAGTTTGGGCTGTTGTTTGCCTATGTTGTGGTTTCTATAAAATCAAACTATTTTTAATATATTCAATGAATGTATTGTATTTAATATTAGACTATAACTTTCAAATTTTGCAAAAAGACATGTCTGATATTAAGAGCAGTATTATGATACCTATGCCAAAGATGTTTGCATTGATTGCATGATGCAAAATACAGGAATTAGTTTAGACAATATATTTTCCCTCTGGGTGAGCATCTAAATCAGAAAATTATACAGACAATGGCTATTATTCTTCTGCAAGGTAGGATAACATTAATAAGAGACAGATGAAGACTCTCTATTGATCTCAAAAAGAAATGAAAAACCAAACCAGCCCAAAACCTTAATCAAACTCAGTGATTCTTCCTGAAGGATTAGTGGACATAAAACATTTCTTTTAGAACAGGAGCACATAGCTACTTTTCCTGTCCCATGACTGGCCACTCTCAACTACTGTTCAATTAATTGAGAGAGGTCAAAGAAAAACCATCTCTTGTCCTGTATGTAGACCGTAAGTTAAACTTTCTCTGCTAAAAAAAACCCCAACCAAACAAACAAAAAGAAAAAACAACACAAACAAACAAACAAAACCAAAAACCCCTCAAAAAACCACCCAATAACACCAAAGAAAGGAAACAATTATCTATCATAGCTAAAAGATAGACACTGGTACAGGGAAAATACCTGGTTTTCCCCACTGCATTTCTTTTTCACTAGTTTATTGATTCTGCTACCTTTCTTGTTGTTTTGCCTCCTGTTCTGAGGTATCTGATTTCTTTTATCCCTATTTAGCAGAACTGGGCAGAATTTTGGACTGTAAACCTAGAGAAAATATGATAGTGGCTGGCATATTGATGTTCATCATTACAATCTAAAAATCCTTTTATTAAACCAAATTTAACTTTCATTCTTCAGTATAAAATTTAGTGAATCTAAATAACAAACAGTACACATCTCCCTCTCTCAATTTTTTCCTATTCTTCTTATTTCTATTGATAAAAACACAGTAAATCACCTTATTTTCCACATTTTACCCCAGAAATTTCTTTGTAGTGGAATGCTATACAGCTGAGAGTCAACATCAAAGTAATGCTCTCTGCCTTGTACTGTAAGAGTTTCACATTGTAAGTTCATTAGTTAATAAAAAAAGAGTGTCTAGTAAAATTGAGCTTAAGAATTATAACTGCTTCATTAAATCAGTCTTTGTCATTGCAAAAAAGTGGCCTTGTAAACCCTGTAGGATTAAACATCAGATCTCTCCCAAACACTTTGTCCTTCCTGCCACGGTAGTAACCCCTTAATTCCATGGAGAAACATGGATATTCAATGTGTTGGCTCATACACACAGGAATAAGACAGTCTTTACTGCCAGCTCTGCAGCCTTTCCAGAAACAGGGAAGCAGACCTCATGATGTGCATGTATAATAGTCTTTAAACTGAAACATTTCCTCTCTGATGCACTGTATGTGCAGATACGCTGAACTGTTCACTGCTACTCGTGTGCTCGAATGGGAACATTTGCAAATCAGTCACAGAAAAAATGGATGATTTTTTCTTACCCCTACACTTTTAATGTAGCTGTGCTTTGTTCAGTGATGTAGAACTCTCTCAATCTCTTCCCAAACTCCCCAACCCATTTATATATATGGGATATATATATATGCATACATTTTGGACATTTTTGCCATCATTAATCTGAAAAATCTGTAAGGCTGGCATGTAGGAAGCAGTGGGAAAATTTTCCTCTTATATTACCATCTTCTTGTCAATAGAGGCTTTGTTTTTTTTGACAGAAAGAGTACCATTTACACAATAAATCTGTAGGTAACCAAGAAGAGAAAATCTGTTTTTGTTTTTCACAAATAGGTAGCAAAGCTGTTTTCCATCTGATTCTTCATTTTGGTTGTACTGTCTTGTAAGGGTTACAAGTCCTGGACCTATATTGCCACCTTCCCTCACCTTCCCTTGTAGTTCCAGAGACAGGACAGCTTGCAAAAGAGCTTCATTTTGCATTGCTGCAGTGTGCTGAATCCTGTGAAAGGTTTCCAAGCAGTTTTTCAAATCCATTATGATTGTATCAGGTTTTATACACTTTATAGTTGGGAATAGAATTAGACTTAATGATATATAGAACATTTTATATATATATATATATATAAATATATATATATATATGCATGTATCTGTGTGCGTATGAAGACACAAAGGAAGGCAGAAGGATAGAAATAAAAATAGTTATCAAAAAATAATATAATCCCATGATATTACTGCACAAATAACCTGCTCAGAAAGCCACCTAAGGTACAAAATGTTAATTATCAGTAGAAATCCAGTTAAAAAGGTGTAACACTTCCCATCCATCCTTGAGACTACAGGTCATTCCTTTGTCATTACATGCTTCTTTAATTGCTCATATTATTAGTTGACAGAACCCGTTAACCCTAGTAAGGTTAAATTCTTTTATTTAAAGGCAGAAAAGAAAAGGAGGACAGCAAAACAGGGTAGAGATGTAAAATTAGTCACAGTCATGAAAGGATGCTTGCAATAGGGGCATTAGCCATTTGGAAACTCAAACCTTTGGAAGTCACTTGGCTGGGAAATTAAAACAAAAGGAAAAACAGACCCTCTCCTTGATCTTTAAAGCAGAGAGAATCTCAGAATTTTCTTCCATCTTGCTACTTGGAATGCAAGAAGTGAAAGAAGCAGGCTCGTTTCTTATCTGGCATGAACTAAATGACCAGCAGTGAAATAATGTAAAAATAACTGTGTTTTTACAAGTCAAAATTCCTTTTGGAAACTGATCTGGTAGTCTATTTGTTTAAGGATAAAACAGCTAGCTGGAGTCAGTGATTTGTTGGACTGAAAAATCTCATCTCCAGGATTCTTCTTTGACTTCTTTGCTTTACTAAGTGTTCTTGGACAGCTCCAAGGAACATTGTCCTGAACAGAAAAGCTTACTTTATTCTCAAGTTGCAATTATTTTCCCCAAATCTCAGATGGCTCTGACACAGCTCATTAACATGTCATGCCTACCAGTTTCATTCTTTCACCCAGTCCTACCTCTTCCTTCCCTGAGGAGCTTTTCTGCTCAGCTCAGCTCAGCTCAGCACAATACTTGCCAGCTCACTATGGGTCTTTCACACCACGAGTGCTGTGAGAACGTTTTGCTGTGGCTGTGTGAGTGAAGCTTTGCACATGTGCCTTTTCTTTCCGTGCTAATTGCTCAGATACAGAGGACTAGCAACTCCATCACAGAAGACTCTGGATTAAGGTTGATTTAGGTCACTGAGTAGCAGTGATGGGATATACACTCTTCAGAAGCCCTCCACAGCTTCCTGATGTGTTGTGTTTAATAAAGAGTAGTAATTAACCATGACCAACCTTGTAATAATTAACATGATATTGTTAGGGAGACTATAACTTCAGGTATCTCTCTATGTGAACACCAATGTAAACCATAAAAAAGGAAATTAAAAATATGATGAAAAATTTAGCCACAATGACCATCATAAAATTTATTATGAAATTACCAATCTTCCATAGAAATTAAGTTTGAAGCAAATTGACTTTGTTGATGCACTGAAATTTCAATTCATAGCAATCGTTGTTCGAATTGTTTTGCAAATGTAGGTAATATTTTTAAAGCAGATCTCTCCTATGTTAAGCCTGCTTAGCTTTCACATTTGAAGTTTATCTGTTTAGATGTTGACCTTGATTGCTCTGTTCTCTTTTTGGGTTTAGGTTAGTTACTCCTCCTAAAAGAAGGAAAATTCTATGATTTTTATCAGAACTAACTGGATAGATACCTACAAAAAAAATAGCATGGGAGGTTTTGATTTGGGATTCAAAACCTCAAAACCTTTTACTTTTTTTATTCATTTTTCCCCTAAGTCTTGTTTTTTACTTCCTCTTCCAGTTTTGGTAATGATAAGCACTGCTCTTCAAAGTAAAAGCTTCCCTATAAAGGAAATCTATAGGTGTTATTTTTCAACATCACATCTATTCACTCATTGACTCCAATAACTATTCCATCCAAGTGTCCATTAATGGCCTGCTCACCTTGGAAGAAAAAGTATTCTTTTTAAAACTTTTGTTTACTCCATTTCAAAAGTAGAATTAGAAGGAAAAAAAAAAAATCAATCCTAATGAGATATAGCAGGAAAGAGAATTAACAAAGAAGTGTGCCTACAGTGGTATTCTAGGCCTTTTTCTAACATAGACATGTCCAATGCCTAGCAAAGGGCAATGCAGAGGCCTAAAAGAGCAGTTCTGATTTTGAACGTACATAGTACCAAAGAATATCAGAATTATTTACTGGGACTACTTCAGCTGTTCTATTTCACTGAGAGTATTCACATACAACCTGCTTTCAGCTGCCTGGTCTTGCTCTTCCTAATTTATTAAGTGCCTTCCTTGTTAGTACATGTGGGTCTGCTTATTATTCTGCCTGGTGGGGGTACAATGGGAAATTCAATTTCTGAGTTTAGCTATGCCAAATATATATCTGACATTGATTTACTGGAATTTTTTTGTAAACCTAGTTTGACATTGTCTGTGTTCCCAAAGAGAAGAAAAATCACTGACATTTAGAAATTGTTCCCTGTTACAAGATAATGTTCTTTCTCATCAGAAAAAATAAACAAGACACAGGATGTCAAACAGATCTTTCAAAATGCCACTCAGAATTTTCATTTCAATTTTACTTATTCCTATCTTGAAACTAAATATTAGCCCCACTGAAATCAGCATTGAACTCCCTTTTTATAAGGTCTGTCACAAAACAGCTTGTGGGTGGTTTATGCCTCTTAAAGTCTTTTCCAAATATCTGCCTCACCAAGTGCTGTTATGTTGTCACAGAGGCTCTCTGAGACTGACCACAGTTGACTATGTACTTCTATTCAGAGAAAAAGATTTAAAATCTTCTCTTGTAATGTCTTTCTCAAAACACATGATCTGCAGAATGTGCTCATTAACCACAGACCCAAGAAGTCAGATTTACTTACTATCTGTAAACTTTCAGAAATAGCACTGCAGTAAAAAAGAAAATCCAATATGTTCATTTATATAGCTTTTCAAAGGGATATAATGAAATTACTTCATTGGAGCCTACAAGGATTGACAAAAAGCATCTTTGCAAGTAGCTGGTTAATTTGTTCAGCTAGCAAAAGCAACTGCTGAAAACTGAAGCCAATCAAGTTCTGAGAGGAAGACATTTTCTTTAAAATAAGGAAGCAATGATATTGCAACAATTTTGCTCAGAGACTGTTTTCTTCTTTGAAGCCTTGCTAAAGAGGCAGCAAGTCCAAGCTTGTCTGATTTTTTCAAGTTTATCTGCTCGTTATAGATGGATAATGAGATGATTGGCTCTCACAACTAAGGGATAACTATTGTGTGAATATTAAGAAAAGCTTTGGTGATGTATAGTTATATTATTGTAGTTTAGAAGTCCTCTGTTCTCCCATAGTTCCCTTCCATCCTTCCCCCCATGTATTGTTGCCATCAGACAGGCTGGGTTGTCTAGGGCAGGTACAAGGAAGGCTGCACATGTGTTCCTTGGCATGGGGCAGCTGGGAATGGAAAAGCTTGGGGGTGCTCAGGGGTGTGGCATGGCAACACCTGACTCCAATCAAGCTACAAGAAAGCAGCCTCCACCAATAAATGGCAAAGAAGAGCTGACTCACAGACTTTGGGAGGGGCCAGGCCTGGCTGATGTAACCCCCAGGGGTATAAAAGAGTGAGCACCCATCTTGAAGAGCAACCAGAAACGTGGTATCCACAGGGGGTAGTTCTGAACTCTGTGAATTTTTCCTTATAATAGTATAGTCCTTTTGTTGTATTTTTATCAAGGTTTAATAAACCTTTTTAAATGTTCAAAGTGAGCAGTTTTTTCCTACATGCTGGTTAGTAAAAACTATTGTTTCTTCCCAGAATCCCTGCTGCATTTGTGTTTATATTCGGGTGTCTTTCTTACATGTACACTACATTTCATTGTAATAAAGACAACTTCTTTTCATAAACCATTGAGTGAAGCACTGTGAACTTGGTAAGGATTATCAAACCATGATCTTAAGTGTCTCCCTGAGCTTGATTTCTGTCAATCGCCTATTTAAAAAAAATTTAAAAATTAAAAACAATTGAACAAGTCAGCCAAAAATGTCTTCATAGTAAGAAAAACAAGAATGGGACAATCTATGTGAGAAACTGATTTCCTAGTCTATCATAAAAAGGTTATATGGAGGTGTTTTTTCCTAAAGTAGCTTTCGTTAGGAAAATCATTGTATGCTAGACAGCTCATGGCCTGTGTCTCCATTCTTTGTGAAATAAGATCTATAAAGCCTAAGGAAGTTCAGATTTCAAAAAAATGCACACCGTGCTCCTTATATTTTTAAAATTTAAAATTTAATTTTTATAAAATCACAGTATTTTGCAATTTCTTTAGAAATAACAAATAAAGAAAAATTTTCTATGAGGTGTCTTCATGTCCTTCAAATGTTACACATTTGTATAAAAATAATTGAAAATGAAAATTAGCTCATACTCTCCTTGTGTTCTATTGTAGTTTTCAAACACCTCACTTTTTAAGGTGGGAAATAAAACCCAACATTCAAAATTTGAAGTTCAAATTTCTAAATGTCTCACAAGTGCAGATGAAGAAAACCAAGAACCTATATGGAGCACCTTCTATTCTCCCAGGAATGGAAGTAGTGAAGTTGATACTACTGTAATACCAGTAAACTGGAATTTGAGGTCTCGGTTCTGCTGTTCCAAAGCTGCTCCTGAAGCAAGGGCTTACCGACACCTAAACAGCAGCAGCAGCAGGCCAGATGCAGTTCTGTTGAACTCTTGCATATCAAAATTGCAGAAAAGACACTACATCATCAACTGCCAAGCCACTTAGAAGCCAATGGTGGAGACAATGTGGAAGGGATGTGTCATTGCCTCTGCATTCAGCACCATCAACAGTGTCCATCAATATAGGAGTGAGTGGGAGTTTGTGGGATCTCAGCACATCGTTCCCGATGTCCAGAGATGCCAGGAGAACCCTTGGGGGTCTCGAAAACCCTGGAATGTTGCCAAGAGTGCTTGGTGGCTTGATTTTGATCCATCCACAGAAGTAACAAGAGTCTGAGGACAAGAGAATCACTTTAGAGTAAAAGGTGTAAAAGAGACACATTTAGAGGGTGAGATATAGACTTTAAGGTTTTTGGTACAGGGGGGTTATGGAGACAAGATGGAGAGATCGGGGCGTGTCTTGTCCTTCTTCTTTCTTCTTCTTGTCCTCCATCTCCTGTGATGATGTTGGCACTTAGAGATTGGTTTCTGGTGAAGGTGCACTTGCCAACATGGGCGAAAAGCATTGGGAAATAAAGGTAAATATTGTATACGTAGGTTTTAGTATAAAAAGACATGACCGCCCCGTGGGTGGTCAGAGAGTGCCTGTGACTGCTTGCAGATCAGACCTCTGTTGGGCAGACAGAAAAATTTTGTAGATAAGAAATAATAAACAACCTGAAGACCGAAAGCTGAAGAGTCCAGACTCGTCCTTTGCATCGCGTGCCACCCAAGAACCACTCTACCCGTGTCGGGGCAGAGACAGACAGCCGGACCCGACAGGAGTTCACCTGCAAACATGAAAAATTATTCCTAATTCAGTATATAGCTAAGGCTGGCAGAGTTGTGAGTAAAAGGGAAGGCCACAAAGCACTGAACTTTCTTCATATTTTCCAGAGTTTAAATTGTACCCACAAAACACTGAACTATGGCTCTAGTTTACATCCTAATTTGAATACAAACTCTGATACTACTCTTGTGACTCAAGGCCCCTGGAACCAAAGGAATCATTGTCTTCGGTTTCTTCCACAGTTTTGGCAGACCTGCATGGAGACCCTTTCGGGGGAAATATTAGTATTAATATTAGATTAGAATGGATCACAGTGGCTGAGGTTAAAGTGAGGTTTGCATTTAAAATTATGGATTTCTTGGAAGAAGATGTCTTCATCCTGCTAATTGTCTGAAACCAGAATAGGATGTGTGGGCAACCTCTCACTGGGTTTTTGCCAGGGAATGACTACTAAGAATGGAGACAGACTTGGTTTAAGAACAGATGTGCACAGACACAACTGCATGAAAAGTGTCAGTTCATCATTATGCAATAGCCAGAACTCAAAACTGTTAAGGAGTAGCTCAGGATTTGCTCCACCATGAGCCACTGATGCTATAGTTAGTATTGACAGTACAATTACATTTTATCTTAGGAGAATAGGTTTATTGCCAAATTATCAAAGGCTAAATTAAGGACTGTTGTTTGACATTACATCAACTTTATTGTGGACTATATTTTGGCTGTGACAGTAGGTTACTATTAAAAATATTTTAAAGGTTAGAAACAGCATACATTTTAGCACAAAGACCCACATTTACTGCTATGTTCTGCAAAGCCCACAAAACTAATCTGGACATTCAAGTCACAAGAAATAGTTTAGTATTTAGAGGCTACGGATAGGGTCACAGCTGGACTAGACAAAAGTTGGGTATAGAGATCTAGTCATCAAGAGAAAGAGGGTTTGCTACATTTCCAAATTCTGTGAGGCCTATGAGGATATTGAAAGATAACTGCTTCAAATCAAAAAATCAAAAATTTATGAATCACCACCTTACAGCTCAGTACAGAAATAAAATTAGGTTTAGAGCTATTTGTGATTGAAGAGTTCAGATTAATGTCCTCACAGGGCTCAACATGCATGAGTAAATACATCCCACTATAATATGTCATATTGCTTTTTCTTAGAATTTTTCTGGCATGTATATTATGTTTCTGTAAAAAATTGTAAATATAGCACAAGAAAAACCTCACTGTTATGAATTTTCCTGTAGAAGTCCATAGTAAATCAACTGCACCAGAGCTGATGGAAAAAAATGTCTCTCAGAATAGGAAAAAGAATTCAGAATAAATTAATTCAACATATGTTAAATATGTCTCACAGTTTGATTACTGAGTTCATTTAACACATATTTCTGAGATCAACTTGGCTTTCTTCTTTGCTTTGCAATTTTGTTTTACAAATTTTGTGCTTGACACTTTATGTAAGATGGGAATCACACTTCAAGACTTACAGTAATACCAGTGTAAATTGGGCATAGAAGCACAGAGCAAAATGGTATATCTGGATATATACTGATGCCCCTGAGATGAAAATATATCCCACTTTCTTGGACAGAATTATGAAAAAGAATGAGCTGAGAATAACCTAGGGTACATACAACCGTCTGCTCTTCGGAACACATTCTTCCCAAATCCTATATACTGACAGATCCACTAAACAACTGTTTTCCAGTGACATCACTAGAAATATTTGCTTTCTCTTTTTTTGGCAGGTCTTTTCCTTTTTATTTTCATCTAGGTGTATATTATCTAGGTGTTTTTGAGATAGAAAATGAGATTATACCGAACATTATATTACCAGTTAACAGTTTTGAATATTTAAATGGAAGCTATCCACTTGTCTATGACCTTCCAAGTTTAAAATAACCTTAGTATGTGCTTGAGACTTAGTGTTGTTTGCACATATTCAGTACTGTGATTCTGAAATGAAATTTTCATGAATTTCACCACTGTTGTTTGTTTAAAGAGTAATTAAAATTCATTAAAGGCTCCTTAATATTATTTTCTTGCTTAAAGCTACTTTTTCATTTAAATTGATGAAGGAAACCAATAAATAAAATGTTTAGACACATAACATATATGATGTCTAGTCAAGGCAAACAGTTCAAATTTAACAAGTAGGAGGAAATATAATTGTCAAAGTGGCTTAAAAATTCAAATGGCTTATATATTTGCAGCCACTGGCTTTGTAGGCATAAACATTCATGCAATGAAGGTTTCAATTCACTATACAAACTGAAAACAGCACTCTACAGAATGCATTATCAAGTGTAAACAATTACATAGAAGACTAAGAACCAAGCATGTGTCATGGTGTCAGAACCCAGGACATTCCTCTGGCTGCCCTGGAGGACTCGAGACCCTTTGATTTTAACCCATGGAAAAAATTACCATCTTTGTGTGAAGATTTACAAGCCACAAGAGTTTGAGTAGAATGATAGTTAATTTGTCACAGGGTGAAAGAGTAGAATTTTGGGGATTTAGAATGGGGGTTCAAGAGGCAAGATGGAGGAATCTGGGCACATCCTGTCCTACTTCTTCTTCTTGTCGTTCATCTTCTGCTGTGATAATGACACTTCTGGATTGGTTTAGAGTAGAGACAGACTGTCTAACATAGGTGATAGGGATTGGAAAATTATTGTAAATAAAGTACACGTAGTTCTTAGTAAAAAACTAACACTCACCCCAGGGGCACTCGGTGTGTGCTGCAAACCGACCTGCCAGACAGACCTCAGTGGGTCAGAGAAAGAATGTTATAGGTATGAGAAAATAAACAACCTTGAAAACCAGAGCTGAGGAACCTCAACTTCTTCTTCGGTCGTGGGGCTGAGATAAAAAGACTTTCTAATACCTGGGGAGCCATTTCAATCACAGAAAACCCAAGATCATGGTGTGTCAGTGCCTCAGTGCCAGCCTAGAAGAGGCCCTGGTGCCAAGGACGATGGCACTAGATACAGTTCTGTCTGTACTAGTCAACACAAGAGAAGAGTATGTCACAGTAAATTTTTTTTTCAAACTTGTTCTTCCTCAACGTCCATTACAATTTAACCCTGTACAAGCCACAATTTTTAGAATTTGTTTTTTCATGCTTAAATTAATATAAATTGAAGTAAAGAAGTCCTAGCAAAAATATTACATTGTACTTGTAACATATCCAGAAACATTGAAATTCTTTCTAGAGCTGAGAATATACATTTGATCTTTTTTTTCTTTGCTTACATTGTCTGAACCAAACAAATTGGTTGTGATAGTTTACCTCATGTACTGAAATAACACTGGTTATTTGTAATTGAGCACAGAACTCAAATTGTGATGTTTCAGGTTTCAAACTGGATAGGTGTATGTCACAAAGAGGGAGAAATATTAAAAACTGATGCCATTACTGATATACTGGAGGTTAGGCTCTGAATAGGATTTCTTAAATGTAACTCTTTTACTTGAACATATTTTTCATATGTGATTTTTCTTGGGAGAAAGAAAAATTAAAGATTTACCATGAAATTCAATTATTCTTTACTCTTAATATATGAATCCAAAGTTTTCTTGCATGCAGCATTTTCCTAATTATTTTGAACAGAGTTAGAACACTTTTTGGACTAAGATTACACAATTCTTATGTTCTAAAGGGTTCAAAATATTTTTTAAGAACCTCAATCCCGTTTTGCCTAATACATTCATGCATACCACTGAAATATTCTAAATGGATTACTTTTTTTGAGATGCAATAATTGCAGGTTAAGAAGCAGGTCTGCTTTTGAAGAAAGATGAACCAGAATTTCCTCTGTGATCCTAGATTCTCAGAAAAATATAGGAGACTATGCACTTAATTTTTCTCTGGAAATATTACAATAACAAATGAATAGAAAAGATGAAAAATATAGTGCAAAAAAGACCTATGTCTTATCATAATGAAATTATTTCTGGATTTTTTTTTAATTTTTAGTTCAAGAAAAAGTTAAAAAGTACTTTGCAAGAGTGCGAAGCCACCCATGACTCTCCCATAAACTCATGAATGAACCCCAAAATCTCCTTAGTGATTTAAAAAAGCTGATAAAAAAATTATAACCCTTTTTCTCCCTATACATATAGCTAGCACTGGTGATTATTCCTAGCTTTTGATACAGTGAAAGTCCTATGGTGGCTCTTTGAATCCTTGTTTGTTTTCTTGTGTCCCAAGTTATTCCTCATATCCTAAGGGGAAGAATATTAAATGACGCCCTGGTTAAGACAAATGTAACAAGGCACAATTTATTCCTACCAGCTAGAATAGATAATAGAGTAACAAATTTTATAAAGACAGATGGATAAACAAAAGGGAAAAAAATCACATTTAATTTGATTATGTCAAGATTACCTCATAAGAATATCTCTCTCAAACAGCTGATTTGCCACCTGCTCCTTACAAGATGGCAGTCATAATTCCATGCTTCGTGCTGCATTTCTATTTGGAGATTCTGATAAAAGCACCCATCCATGAGAAATAATGTCCTTTCTTCCACAGAACACATTTCAGGACCGGGCCCTCAGGGACTATCCTCAGATATTCATCGTGGACAAGCCCGTTAACTCAGTTAACCTGTTCTCCATTCAGTTTTTCTGTAGAGTTCAGGAATTTTTAATGTCTTGTCCCAAAGCTGATTTTATCCACTTTTATCCAGGAGTTACTCTGGCTGCACTTAGATATGTATCCGTCTTCTTCAGATATAGAAATGATACTGTCTAGTTTTGATAAGATATCCCATGATTTACTAAACGATCCACTGATTCAACAGAGACTAAAACTCTTCCTGACGGAGTCCAGAATGCATCTCCACTTCCATGAGTTTACTTCAGATGAATTAATGACTTCAGCTAGCCAAGGCCAATGTCAGCTTCCTCACTAAGAGCTTTTGGGAAGTGAGATAGAAACAGGAGTTTTAATCACTTTTTCCATAGGAGCCTTGTTTAGTCAGCAGCTCTGCAGCTTGATCCTGAGCTGCACCACAGCTGGAATGTTTACATCTGAACCTGGTACTTGACCTCCTTAATCCAGACCTGGACATGACTTCCTGATGTGACTTTGACGCATCACAATAGACTTGCTGAATTACTACTGGCCTCAGGCTGGCCCTGATACCTCTTTCCAGACTTAAGTCTGCAGGGGCAGACTTTCCTTATTCAGCATGCTGACACCTTGCAGGTGAGCCAACTACTCCAGCTGCCTTGATGCTATCCTCACTTCCTTTGGGGCACAGCCTTCCCTGGGAGTCCCTGCCGTGCCACTCCCTACAGTGACTGAATAGCATGTTTTACTGTGGATTGTGTCAGGACATTTTTGTCCACATGGATCTGTGAGCTATTACCTTTGATGAAAACTTCAGATGAAAGTGGTTCAACGCTACTTAACTACGACCAGGCTTTGGCTCTCCATCTTTGTGGTTTCCGTGTGTTTGAAATGACTGCTTCTCAATGCTTTCCCTACAACCACAAGCAGTGCTGTGTTCTCCAGCCCATCCTCTAAGCACCAACTGGGGCTGGGTCCCTAAATGTCTGTGCATCTGGACCCCAGTTCCTTCATCAAGGCAGCCTTACTCCCTGTTGGATGCAAGTGTCAGACAAACACATAGATAAGCATGTCCTGTACCTTTAGGTAGGAGAATATGTACTATTCCTTTTAATACAGCAACTGGCATTAAGTTTATCCCAGCTTTCCATATCTGAACATTTTAAACAGACAAAGGAGAGATGTTACAGGCCATGTTCACAAGAAGATGTTAGTCTAGATTTGCATCTAACCTCAGAGATGTACATAATGCTATTCATGTTAGCCTGAGGACAGCATGGCACAGGAGTAGGGAGAAGTACAATGACACAGTAGGGAATAGCATAGATTAAAATAGGAAATGAGAGAAGAATTTTCAAAAATTATGGAACTAGCAAAATGCATAAAAATAAGAATGCTAGAAATATAAGCCATTTTCATGAAGGAAAAATATATTAACCCAGAAAAGCTTGATAATCTGGAAGAGCTGCAAGGGGACAGTTTAATAATTTATTATTACAAAGCAGAGTTCAGCTTCGCAGTCTTCTCTGCAGTTAGTGAGTGCTAGTGTGCTTCATCAAGTTCAAGGATGAAGGATGTGATTGTAATTTCAGATTTTTCATGAAGTCCTCTAGTAACATCTCTTTCTAATTAAACTGTTTATAATATATTAAAAAATGCTTAAAATAACTCTACTTTTGACTATCGGTGCACACTTAGGAGACAGTAAAATGAAATTTTAAAAATGTATGTACATGAGAAGGCAAAATAGGAAGAGATACTATTATATCCTACCTTATAATAGCTCCATCATAGTTCCTAACAATTGCTACAGAAAAAATCTGTATTTTCCCACCTTTTATTTCTTCTATATTTTAACAATATTTCCCAAAATTTCTCTGTCCTACTTTTTTCCCTAAAGCAGCTTTATGGAGCTGAGGCCAAGATCTGTGCTTCTATTCCTGCTCTGCTACATACACTTAAATACATGCCTCTAAATGAGTGAAGAAATCTACTTATTCAAGGATCATATCCATGCTGCCAATTCCGAGTTCAAATAAAGTCACTGATGAATCAGATACTTGATTTTCTACCCTGACTTCTAGAGAAAGACTACAATTTCCTGCTGCAAACCACTTTATGGGTCCTTAGATACATCTATGAACATTTCTCAGAGGAATTCTCTTTGTTACCAGTAGTTCTTCTTCTTCAAATTAAATATATCTCAAAGAGATCTGCAGGCCTCAGCTGTATAAGCAGCTAAAAGTTCTACTTTATATTTATATTTAGACAATTCCTATTTTAATGACTTTCTGCTGGAAATTCACCCTCACGGCTCTCAAGGAAATTTGAATTTTAAGAAATAACGTTCCTTGGTTCATTAAAGTTGAGCAGGAAGGACTTTTCACTGCTTTTTTTTTTTTCCTCAAGAAGTTATATAAATGACTAGGGGATGGTTTGGACTAGAGATCCCTAGAGGATTTTCTTGCCAAAGAGCAGCTCCTCAAGGACATCACATTAGACCTGCCTACCTGTGTGCAACATATTTGTCACTTTTAATGATAGGGGATCACAAAAGGGCATTATGCAAGTCATATATTTCCTGAAAACACTTGCATACTGTGTGCATCACCAGGTTTTATGGCATGCACTCAGGACATTGTAATTCCTTTTCTGACTGCTGGCAGCTCTACGTCTGCTGCTGGACTGGGGAGAGCCTAAGCACGGGTGAGACTTGGCCTTAGGCCATCTCAGTATCCCCAAACTTTGCAGGCAATTAAACAGGAAACAACATGGATATTGCTTATCTGCACAGCATAGGAAGGAAGTTGTAGTTAAATGCAACTTCTTCTGCTCTCAAGCAGCATGCAGTACCATTTAAAATCTGATTTAGAATGGCAGATTCTTTTTGTCTTCCAAAGGCAAAAAAAATGATGAACAAAAAGTAGGTGTAGTCTGAGTATAATTACCAGGACATAAGCTATGTATGTTTTTTTTTTCTGTATGGTTCTTCAAAACAAAGCTTAAAAATGAAAAAAGCTGAAATAGTAGGAATAGCTCTTTGAAGATTACTTTTATATATGCCTCAGAAAAATATAAAATGGAAGATAAATAAAAATAACTCACTGCAACACAGTATAAAATCTGACACTTCAAAACAGTAGGTTCTTTTATCCCCAGGGAGATAAACAGAAGAGTTGAAAACTACATTAAGAGTACTTTATGGTATAGTCTTAACATCTAGGAAAGAAGTTTGGCTGTCTGCCACTACCTTCTGAATTAGACAAGCAACTTAGAGCAAGAAAATTCATGCTTATTCAGCAGCACTTTAGGGATGTTCTTCTTTAATATTTTAGCTTGCAATGAAAGTTTTCTTCAAGATGTTAATAAAGTCAGATGTGATTTTAAAACTTTTGAGTAGAAAACAAAATTGATGTATAGTTTCTTTTCAGTTCAGACTAGTTTCTCATTTCCTATGTACCACATCTTGTATCTCAGGTTCCACCTTTCAGATTTTGAATGTGAATTCCAAACACATTTCAGCCTAAATTTCTACAGATTTTATGAAAATTCTCATTTGGTAACTGGATGAGAGATGCATAAAATATTTCCTTTGAGGTAAAGGCTTTAGCATGGTTGTACTGCACTACTATTCTTGTTATTCTTGTTGTCATTCTTTTGGTTTTTATTCTTGTTGTTGTATAATAATAAATGCATGAGCATATGCAAAAGAAAGATGTTATAATCTCCACAGCAACTGAAAATATTAAAGCTTCTTCAGTGTAGGTGAATGCAAATAGAAAGCACAGAATCAATTATACAAAAGTTAACAATTTGCATTGCTCATGAAAAGACTTGCATATATGTAAATTTCCTTGGAACTACATTTTCAGGTTTTTTCAGTTTTTTTTCCATTTTTACATGAATTCATAAATTGCACGATGAGATTTGAAAGTCAATGCAGAGGCAAGAAGGTAAAGTGAAGGTTATGTCTTCATACAAGTTACACAAATGTTGGCTCTGTGGAATAGGAGAATTTAAAAAAAACTTTAAATGAGCTGGCCCAGGCACCACAACTTGTGCAGACACAGGGTCCCAGAACACACTGCAGGTTTACTTGCTCTCATTCCCTCTGTATGCCACTGTAAATTAGGAGTCATGCTAGAAACTGAATGAGCATAAAATTTGTATGTAAACAGCAAACACAAACACATCTACCATGATCCATGAAGAATTTTAGAGCCTTTGAAATGGCTACCATCCAAGTAAAATTTACAAGCAAGGTAACCCAGGCTGTTTATCCTCATTCCCTAACATAAGGTTTTATCCAGTTATGACAAAGGACACAAGCACTCTCACTAATTTGCTCCTCCATGTTACAAACAAAGCCTGTGAGATAATAGTAAATGACTGCTCCCACTATGTTAGCATTCCTGTATGAAAGAGAGGTTGATTACTGTTAGTGCCTATAATTACCCAAAGAGGGAAGAGACTTCAGTATGTAATATGCCTTTCTTGTACAAATATAAACTCCACACCCTACGGTGTAATGGATGTCTGTAAGAATGTCTGGTTATTTAAAACATCTTTTTTCTTTTGTTGTTTCCATCTTTTTCTCTTTTTTGTGTGTGTGGTGGATAGCTGTCCATTTTATCCATCTGCAGGTGTTTTTTTTTAATGGGTTTATTGCTGTTGCAAGGACAGAGCTGAGTGGGCTGCAGCATAATTGCAGATGGGAAGCACACTGTGAAAAAGCTGATGTTTTAAATGTCAAGTCAATTTTAAGGGGAAAATGGCCCAGAAAAAATATAGATCTGTGATTTAGGGACACTATTTTTAAACAGCTGATTGCTGGTAACTGAAGTAATGTTCTAACTTCAAGCAATTATGAAGTAATCCTATGATTTTGAAATTCAAATTGGTACCTTTTAAGGGAGAGTCAACTTTTCTTTTTAATATTGCCAGATGACTGACTTAAGAAACTATGAAAAATATTTTAGTAAATCATAATTTTAATGGAATTATATTTTATTTAATTCCATTAAACCTTGCAAAAAGCTTTGTTACTTTCTTCATACTTACATACTAACTTAAATTACTTGGTTCTACTTTGTAAGAATGTTTAAATTGAATTTGAGCTGTAAACATATAAAACCAGATAAATTCTTAACACAGTTTTAAGTTTTTCCACCTGTGTTAGTTAAATTTAATTATTGTTTTTCCCATTGCATGTACTAAATTTTTTTTGTATCTTTTTGTCAGATTTTTCAAGATTTTTTTAACTGGACCTTATTTACCATGTATTATCCAAAACTACATTGCATATAAAAGTAATTAATTTGTAGTGTTTTTATAAAAATCTTTTAAAAAACTACTATTATAACATCAAATCACTTCCTAGATATACAAATGCATTTCCACAAAGACCCTTGAAATTAGGTTGCACTAGTTTTTCCCTTTCTTGGGCTTTTAAGTAGAGATGTAAACCAAAATTATGAAAAAAATTGCTAGTTTTGTTTGTCAAGTGTGCAAAAGAATGAACTTGGTTTTCATCTCTCTAAGCATTTTAATACATTAAGATTCATTCAAAACACAAGTTCAATTAATTTCAAATGAAATGAAAGAACCAAGAAATTCTGAAAATATGGCTTCAAGTTGCTTCTCTATGGTAAAGGAAAAGCATTGCAAATATTGTCAGACAGAACTTTGTTCAGAAGAGAATTACAAGACAGGAAAATAATATACATCTCCGTAGTTTTGTTTTTTCTTACTTTAATCCTAAGAACTTTACCTCAATTTCTCTCTGATTTCAACATAAATGCTTACAATTTCTGCAACCATAATCACTGAATATAGCAGGGACCCTAAATTTCTGGTGAGGTCTTAAGAATCACTCTGCATGTGTATGAGCAGGTGAATTTATATTATAATATTATAGAATTGTTTAAAATTCTAAAAATCCTATATTTCACCTCTTTTATTTTTTTTGTTTTAATTGTATGGTAAAATTCGCATTATAGTTATTGAATTGCAAAATTTATTTACAGAAGTAGTTGTTGTTCCTGATTTCTATGGAAATACATTTAAGATAGTGATATTTGAAGCCATCTGTTGTTTCTAGACTTCATGTCTCTGATTTTAGACAAGCTGGATGCACACATAGGCTTGGTTTATGCACATTTATGCAGCGTTAGACGCTGATGATAGAGTAGGAGTGGCAGAAGAATAAAATGTGCCATTGTCAACTTCCTTGCCTGGGTTTGCTCTCCACTCCAGGCTGTCAGGAGCCATGGAGCCTCCCTGGGGACAGGCTGGGCAGGCTTGTGGTGGATCTGGAAAGCAGCATCCTACCTCCTCCTGCATCAGAAACCCCAGGATGGCAGCTGGGGTGGATCTCCCAATGGGCTGGAATGGAAAAATTACTCTTGCATGGAACAATTTCTCCTATACCTTCTTTTCTTGTTTAAGAAGTTTCTCAATGTGTCTGCATTTATTCAACAGAAGTTGTTTTCAGCCCTGTGCAGATGTTTTGTGTTCAGCTAAATAGAAGTTTTGAACACAGGATACCAAGTTTGCAAACTGCAAAAGATCGGCTGGTCAGAAACAGAAAACAGATGTTGCACATGTTCTTAGAGCTGCTTTTGAAATAATGATAACATGTACAAATCAGAGGAAATCTAGCTTATGTCTGTGCACTCTGGAATATTTAGGGGAATTAAAATATATACAATTAAAATCAGGAACAATTTAATAACATTTACTAGCTAAGTAGTAATTTCCTTTCCAAATAGCCCAAAGCATTTATGTATTTCTGTCTAGTAATGAAATCCTAGTATTTGTTAGATGAAATGTGTCATCTGATCTGCCACAGCCCAATAAACCAGTTTGCACAAAAAGAAATGGAGAAACATTTCTTCCTTTGCAAGGTCAAAAGTTTGCAACTGTAGAATGTAAAAGGAAAATGTAAATTGGGATCTGGCCAGGACTAGCGCATAAACATTTCTTTTCTGCTGAAAAATTTCACAGAATCTCTTTCCTGGCTAGGAGTGGTCTCAGTGTAGTACCCTCAGTGCCCATTTGAATGACACACTTAGAATAACAAATGTCTAAACAATGCACTGCAATGGGTAAAACATGGGTTTTTTTTCTTTTAATGCAAGTATCAAAAATATTACAAAAGCACTTAATTTACTTTGATTTTACATCACAATTTTTATGCACAATAAGGAAAACTTGTCTACAGGTTCCTTGTGTTTCACTGATTCCTTTTAAAGTTATGTATGTTAAAGTTGTAAAAGTTATGTACTTTTGCAAGTGCTTTCATTTCAGAACCAAGATTTTCTTTGGAAACCGATGTATTTCTAAACAGTCTATGTCTCGAAATAATTTGAAAGTCTGGAAAGCAATTCTGAAGGATATAACTTTACAGTCATTGCAAAAGAACTCATTGATTTCTCAGTTTTAAAAATCCTTTTTTATATCTATCCTTTTGTAAGGACATGTCATTTGAAGTATATTGTCTCAGAGCACTTTTCCATAGTTATCCTTCACCAGTTTGAACTGGTAGAAGTTTAACAAATTATTTTGAAGCTTAGAGAATTAATTCTGCCTTCTCTGCAGTTGTTATGAGATAGATACTATTCAAAATATCACTTTCTATTACACTCCAGTTTTGAAGTTTATTTCTTTAAACTTGATCTTTGAAAAAAGTAAGAAACACTGCATATTTTACAGTGTGCTTTGGACAATACATGACATTGACATAGAATACCATCACATTTCAAGTGGTTTTTGTGTTTAATTTTTAAATGATTATCAGTAAATACTGCAAAGTTGCATACTATAATTTCCTATCTAAAACATGTGAACAATTACTATTTCTGAGGGGAATTCACAAATAAACTAGAAAACCTATTTCACATAAACTAAAAAATTTAAACTTATGTGAGAGGGCAAACACATTTTGTCCAGAATCTTTTTCAAACTCCACTTCTTCTTTTGGCCTAGTTTGAATTTAAGTAAAAAAAAAAAAAAAAGGTGCTACTGATGTCATGAGAAAAAGAAGGAGAAAACAAAACAAAAGCACTCTTGCTCTTCATTGACTAGCTTTTCTTTTTACAGATGTAGTTAAGGAAGAATACCATAATATTTCCAGCAGCCAAATGTTCTGCAAGCCTAAAGGTCTTTCCCCTATGACCCCTATGGCAGCTGAAGAAAAGGAACAGCTATGAGGCACTTGTGCTCAAAAATTCACTACCAAATTTGTTTCTAAGGAAACTGTACTAAATAAAGTTTGACACTCTTTCATCAGGGCTACTGTATCAGTCTGTCCTGGGGAGACAAATTTAGTTTCACATTTTTCATTCCATCAGGATGGTAATAGCAGCAGTTTAGAGTCATTTTAACATCCTCTCTATGTCACTTTTCACTGAGTTCTTAAAACTGCTTTGGGGATTATTTTTTCTTTGTCTACTGGTGGTTAATTTCCTTTAATCCCAAATCTTTCAACCCCTGAAACACGACAGATGTACAGAATTAGCCTCACTTTTTAAATTATTCCTCACACCTTCATGTTCTGTCGCTGTGTATATTTCACAAAAATAGGTTCTCTTCCAGAAGCATACATTTCCACATTTCACACCCTTTATACATATGAAAGTGCTCAGAGCCTAACCTTTCTATAAGTGCAATTTCAGTGCACCTGGTATTGACACAATGGGTTCAGTTCATTTGCTCCTTGCTGACTCCTTGTTGACAGGAAGTCAACATCCATTTGAATTGCTTTAGGATATCCTGCCTGATGTCCATCTGTAAGTGCAGAGTGGCACACATCTCCTGTAGGCTCTTTGTCAGATATGTCAGCCACATTTAAATCTCTCAGGTCATCTCAGATGGCACCAGACACCTTTGTTTACAAGGCAGAATCAAACACTGCACTTCAGCACATCATTTTTCTGTGGGACCTGTTTAAAGTTAAACACAGCTGCGGGGCACCTCTGAATATGGAAGGTATCCCTGCACTGCTGGAGTCTGTTCAGTAAAGCCCCTGATTTGTTCCCTCACAAATGGTAAAATGAGCCCCTAAATAGCCACTTGAAACTTTTTCCAGGTAATACAACAAACATTGTTCTCCTAAATTTACAATGCAGCAACAAAATATACAAACCACATGTCAGAAAAAGCATTCAAAAATAAGAAATGAGATTGCATGGTCTAATAAACAGGAGTACACTATGCAGAAATGGTGATTGGTTTTGTTCATTACAATATGACAGTACAAGTAAGTAGATAGGTATTCTGCTTTTAGAAGTTCTCTCATTTTCTGTAATTGCTAAGAGAGTGGCGTTCTCTATTGTTTTTCTTTTGGCACTTTAGTTGGGTTTTTTTTCTTTTTTTCTTTTTTAAAATTTTTTGGGGTTTTTTTGGTTTGGATTTTTTTGGGGTTTTTTGGGGGTTTTTGGTTTTTTTTTTTTTTTTTTTTGGTTTTTCTTGATCTTTTTTGTTCTTTTTTGGTTTTTTGTTTGTTTGTTGTTTGGGTTTTTTTGTTTTTTAATTCGTTGCTTTACTGCCTTGACGGTGGAGAAGGCTTGCTCCAAACTGGAAAAAAAAACCTTCAAGTGTATTTCACTCACACGTTGTCTTCAAAGAATTATTTATTCCTGTACACATGTTGGTCTCACTTTGTAGTGAAGGAAATGCCAATAATTTTCAATGAGAATGGGGCAATACCACCTCAGAATTCCTAACTTTGCTAATGCAGACTTCTAAAGGTCTTCACACGAGCAGCAGCACTAAATACTTGGTATGCTGATGACCTAAATATATTTGATTTACACCAGCAGTTAGAAACTCCTGCTCCTTTGTTCTGCAGAAAAACTTTCAGGGAGCGCCTGTTGACATTTTCACCAGGCAGTCCTAATGAGTCAGAAACACAGGAGAAAATGAAATAAAAATACAAGGGGAAAAAAAAAATAGAAAAAAGAATATTTTCCTCTGTAGATAATTTACAAGAAGCGCATGTTTCGGCTTCCTGGAAGGATAGCTCAGGCAATAAAAAGATAAGGCTTTGCAGAAACTGATTCTTGTCTAAAAAATTTTAGATGGGCAGCATATTTATGTAGAAGTTTAAGTCATACTATATTTTAAATGGGAAAACCGAAGCCTAAAAATTAAAATGAGAGTCCAGCTTTACCAAATGAGTCTGTAGTAGGATCTTGCTAACTCTCCTCCACAGTAAGGGGGCAGTGAGTGACAGGCTGTTTGTACTTTACTGCCAGCCAGAATTGAACCATGACATAGGACAACAGGTGCTTTTCAAAGCTATACATTTAGACTATAGACATACATAAAGAACTGTATACCTGTATTTCAGTGCTGTTTTGCTTATACAGTGTCCTACAGTATCCTGTATCACATGTTTTGTTTGTTCATCCAAATGAGAAAGCCTCAGAATTTTAGTGCAGTAATTTTATATTTCATCATTTCTAGGAGATTTAAATGTTCTGAAGTGCAGAAAAAAGCTTTCTATTCATTTGCCCTTTTGGCACGATTTTATAGTATTTCTAATATTTGCAGTAGGCTACATCAGACAAATCACTGTGCTTGTCTAATTATCACCTTTAGGATTTTAATTTTATTTTCCCCAGATGTCCTAGGAAAACTGTTTAGCTTATTAAGGACTGCAGTAAGAGCTTCACAGACTTCATCTTTACAAAAAAGAGAAAAGATGTGAAGCACTTATGTAATTATCTTATTCTCAAAAATCAAAAGCAACCACTGATTTAAAATTATTACAGTTTTTTTCTCAGATTCCTACTCTGACATGTGCCTGTAATACAATTATTAATTACACATATGATTAATACATTGTTTTATTATAATTCTTGTTTACTTGTCTCCATTTCACTGCTTCCTTCCTTTCTCTTTATCTCAATTTCATAAAACATTCTCCTTGAGTTTTTTTCTTTTCACTATGTTTTATTTAGAAACTATTTTTCCCATTTTCCCATTTACTTATGTGCTTCTCTTCTTCTTGTTAGTTGGGATCTACTTTTCATATTGTCCCCCACAGGATTTGCACTGGAAAAGAGGAATGGTTTGAGGAGGAAGGAATGACAGAGAGAAACGACCATGAGCTGACCATAATCCTCTCTCCCTGCACCACCTGATTCCTTGCTGAAAAGACCATCAGGACAGTGGCAACAGTAAGGGGGGAGGACAGGAGACTGGGGTGAAGGACTGAAGATGGGACTGGGAAAAGGGAGAGAACAGGAAAAGACTTAATGTTTGTCTTTTTGTTTCCCATTACCCAAATCTAGAACTAAATATTTATTTTAATTGACAATAAATATAGTCAATTTTCCTGAAGCCAATTCTGCTTTTCTTGCAATGCTAAGTTGCAATAGATCTCCCTCCCCATTTTTGTCCCAACCCCTGAGATTCCTGCTCTCCCTGTTTTCTCCACTATTACTGTCTTCGTTCCCAGAGGTGGGTGGAGGGCAGCTGAGTGGGAGCTTGGCTGTTAGCCAAGACTAAGCAACCACACCAAAATTAGATCAAGGTGTGCATAAGTTCTTTTTTTGCACCCTGCAGAAGAAATCCTTCTAAACCTTCATCTCAGTTACAATCTTCAAGCTCAAGGGCTATCCTTCACTATCTCTAAAAAAATCTGGTGGAAATACCTTTACTGTAAATGTTTGACCTGATCAAAATTCAAAATTATATTTATTTCAACTTCCTATTCTTTTTCTCCTTTCTGCCTTCTTCCTTTTCTGCCACAGTCTCTTGTCATTTAGCTTTTTTCTCCTTCTCTCTCTCCTCATTTTTCTGTGCCTTCAGTACCATAAAGGAATTAAATTTTATCCTCATGTACCATTATGGTCAATACTTTAGTCATATGCAATAAATTGCATTTTTTAACAATGCATGTCACTGAATCTCCATTAGGGTTACTGCATCTATGATATTAAGGAGCAACTAAGATCTGGTACAGAATTCCTCATGGTACTTAATGGAGCCATTCTCTTTTTATGTGATCAACTGATAAATTAAATTGTTGTGTTCAGACTGAGGGCCTCTGAATAGTAAATACCCACTGGTTTGGTTGTTTTTATTATCTCATTATGCAATTTAATAAAATCAATGTTATTGGTTTTTTCATGTCTAGGTTATTGTAGCTAACTTAAGGCATAGTTCTTTAGATCTTTTTAAAGTAATAACAAAAAATGAAGACTAACCTTTGCTGATGACCATAGTAGTTTTTTTCCTTCCATTTTTCCCTTGTGAGATATGCTGCAACATATGAAATTATTCATTTCTACTATTAATACAGCAAACACAAGAGAATGTAACACATATTTACATAGAACATCAGATGCACTTTTAGAGATTACTGGAACAGATGACATTTTGTTGTCAATGACATTACCTGAATTGGCTGTGTCATTGCACGAACAGCATGGTTTGAGCATGCATTGGCATAACGTACTGCCAATTCTCAGAACAGCAGTTTTCATAAACTCCAATTAGAGATGACAATGCCAAATAATCATAAATCTTGATGAAGATTGGGAGACAATGATTTGTGTTCTAACAGCAGTATGACAAAAAAATTACAATTAGTATTCATCGAATTCCATGGAAATGAGCCACAAATCTTTTGAAGAGCAATAAATCTAAACAAAGGTGCCTGTCTCAGGTGATTTGAAAGAAACACAGGGTCCTACAAAATGAAATTTGTCATGAATCCATCAAAGGATCATTTTCTGGGCCTGTAATTATTCAGGATAGATTTTTGTAATAAAGATACATTTCAATCATTTTTCTTTATTCTTTCATGATTTTTGGTTTTCATTGTGTTATGTTTGTAACATCAATTTGTTTAGTCCTGAGATCTCGCTATAGAAAAATGTAAGCAGTTACCTCTAAGGAATAATAAACTGAAACACAGTTGGCATAAACACATTTGGTACTGACACCCAAATGAGTAGTGTGTGGGCAGCAGTTTAAACACCAGCTTGCAAAGCAAAATGGCAGTATAACAGACCAGAAAGGTGATCATCTTTCTCCATATGGCTCTGCTGAGACCACACATACAGCCCTGAATACTGAAACTTCCTGGGTGTTTCAGAGTGAGGGTGATACGACTAATTGTGTCTCTATTTTTAGACATATTCATTGATATAACATAAGGTATTCTGGAACCTTTCATGAGATATGCTCTTCTTTATTTCTGTCACTGACATTCCACAGTATTATTCTTGTGTTTGTGTTTCTGAGTGGTTATTTTTAATATTCCACTGAAGAATATATAGTGAACATGTGTCAAAACAGTTCAAGCATTGTTTTCTTTTAGAAATTAACAAATTATTTTAGGAAATATATTTTTAATTAAAATAACATCTAAAATTGAAACAGAATTCATATAAAGCTTTTCACAAAACAAAAGTCTCTCTATCCTTTGTCCAGCATCAAAATATAAAGGTCTCACTTCTATCAATATTTTTCTCTAAGCACTACACTTTCCAAAATAAGAGGAAATCAGGGAGAGTAATTTGTCTATAGCATTCTTTACTTTCAGAGTTCCAGAGCTGGATTTAGTATGTATGTAAATAATTTTGAGGTTTTTTGACCTAACTACAGTTGCTGTAAGTTTTCTTCCTAATGTAAGGTTATTAAAATGGAAGAGTGAACTAAGCCCTGTTCTGTTCTTTTCTGTTCTGATCTACTTGTATTCTCTCCTAGTATAATTTAGTTTCTATTCCTTTCTCAGGACAAGAGTATGTATGGTCACCACTTTAGAATCTTATCAACTCCTTGATCACTTGTTTGTGCCAGGGTGCTTTGTACCATGAGAACAAAATAAGAAGCCACACTTCTAGGTAACCTCTAATAATAATAATATTAAAGATAATTAAAGTAATAGTGTTGATATTATAGCATTATCTAAAAAACTAGTGAAATAAAACAGGCTTCTGAATTTTAGATTTCACTTGAAATAGTTTAACTAGAGTCTAGTCACTTAACCAGGTAGAATGGATCTATACTTCTATCAGGAAGTGTAATTTCCTATTGAGTCCGGACATATTTTAGTCTAGCACTCATTCCATTATTCATTCCTGCTCTTATTGGTACTTCACATTATCACTAACAATTCATTTATTTAGAATCGCTGGCTTTTTTGGGGATTTTGTTTTGGTTTTTGTTTTGTTATGTTTTTTGGGGGTTTTTTGTTGTGGTTGTTGTTTTGTTCTGTTTTTTTGTTTTTGTTTTTCTTTACTTTTTTATGTTAGTTAAAAAAAAAATACTTACTTTTAGAAATAATTCCCTATAAGATATATGAGTCTGTCTTTTCTAGTTGTAAGGAAATCATCATGATGATGATTTATCATCAAAATGCCATTATTAGTCCTTATTTGCCTATTATTAAGAAATAAATTGAAATTTGATGCACCCCTCTTTAATGTTAGTAGAAAATATAAAAATAAAAGCTGCTGTTTGCAAATGGAACACATGGCTAGCATCTGTCTCAACCATCCAGTGTTGTGCAAATCTACTACGTGGATGAAGTGATGCCAGCAAGCGGCTCGGAGGACATTGACTCAGGACACAAATTTATGTAAATGAATCCTGTACTTGATCAGTCAATATCAAGATCCAAAGAAGAACTCTCCAAAGACCTAGGGCATGCAAATAACTTGTCCAGCTTTTATGAAAATTTTATTGGAAAGGAAGTACTAAATTAGAAAATGTCATTATATAGTGCAAATGACATAATTTGACAAGGATGTAAGAAAGTGGTAGCAAGTGTCCACCATTCAGTACCCTTTGAACTAGACCAGATCATCATCTAGTTACTAAATATAAAGTTCGATGCTTTTGTAAAGAGAATGACATTGTAGAAGCATTGAAGTACCACATAATACATAAATTCAAATTTATGACTAAGATATCTTTTGGTTATGCCTGAGGTTTTTCTACAGCTGCCCTGACACAAAGGCACAAGCGCGCACAAGGTCAATGTTGTAGTACAGAAATCCCTGAAGGAACAATTTCAGTTGTATAATTGTATAATGTATGCAGGACAAGAAGAGATCCACATGCTAGATATTTGTAAAATTAGGTCGACCCATGCAACATGGAAAGAACTCTAAACCTCTGTTATGGTAAATCAAAACTGTGTCTGGGCTGAGATAGAAAGGTAGAATCATGAGCACCAGCAGCAGCTTTGTAACTCAGTGGTCATCCTTGTGAGTCTGCTTATTACCAAAACACAGCTACACAAACATAAAGCAAATTAAACACAGACACAGACAAACACAATTAAATTAGCTCAGGCTATGAGTGACCCAGGCAAGTCCTGAAACCTTCACTGCCACATCAATGCAAGTTTATGGATTTCTGTTAGCAAGTCAAAATCATACATACCAAGTTAAACAAAGAACAGTATTTTAGCAAGACAGAGAATAATCAAACAGATTCTTCACTGAGACTGTAGTCAATCACTGGAGCAAGCTTCCCATGAAGTGGTCAAGCCTGTCAGTATTCCAGCAGTGTCTGGACTACACTCTTAGTCATATGATTTAATTTAAAGTAGTCCTGCAAGGAGCAGGGAGTTCCCTGATGATGCCAATGAGTCACTTCCAAATTAAAATATTTGATAAATCTATGAAAATAATTTTAATTAGAAAATTGGAAATTTTTACTGTTCTGTTCAATATTTTAAGCTCTTCATTGGGAAGCAAATCTTTCCGGTATTAAAACACCAGCTAAAGCAGATAATTTAAGGCATCATTCCTCTTCTTTCATCTCCTATGAAGTAAAGCTGAATACCTCTTCTTTTGTTACCTAACATCCTGTTCCTCTTCTTCTGCTTAGGGTTGCTCAGACCATTTTCTTTTCGACAGAATATTGTTTTTCCTTAGGTAACATTTCACACTAGAAGCTCTTTAGTTTTGCTCTCTGTCATTTGTCTGCATTTGCTCATTCAGAAATGATACTTACTACAATTGGTTGTAATGGGTTCACATGATTTTTGAAAGGGCAGAAATAGCTAGACTATCTACACTTGGACAAAAATTTAGCAATTAGCAACAAAACTAATATGTTGGTTGTTGTCAGTATCTCCATTATGGCATATATTTGATTGTACCAACAATGGGCTTACCTGAGGATTAGAGGCAGGCAAGCAAAAAAATTGATTTGAAATATTACTCATGGTTATGCTGTGGATGGTGATGCAATGATTACAATATTGGGCAAACAGCCAAAACACTATGTTCCTTTCCTTGGTCAGGTATTTTATAATAAATATATTCCAGTTAATTCAATATAATTTTTTTCCTATAAATCTGAAGGTTTATGTCTCTACTACCAGTAAGTGCAGCAACATCAAAGATATCTAATCTTTAATTTGGTAATTGTTGCAAGAGAAGTAAACTAAATTATCTAGAACTGATTGAAAGGATCTCTACATTACATAAATTACTGAAATATTAAAAAAAAATATTACTTAAATATTACTTTTCTTTCTTATCTGTTCTACATCATTCTTTTTAAGAGTATTATTATTTCATCATGCATATGTTATTTTGGGTAGGACTGATGTCTTCTGCCTTAGTAGAAATGATAAGTAACAACAGCACGGAAAGGATTCAAAAATTAGCTGGTGGTTTTCATCATTTTGAAGGCTAGATACACTTTGTAAGACATAACATTTCATCCAGTGATTTCCATGGTATTTCTGAGATTTAAAGCCTGACTTCAAACACTTCAAATAGTACCTTTTAAAAGAGACACATACTTTGAATTAAACATTTTGAGTAACACCAAGCCCATCATACAAGATTTGTTCCAGAAACTAATTCTGTGTGCTAAAAAGTTTGACTTTATTTGGTAAATCTGTCTAACTATAATTCTTAAACTGTGGATTTTTTATTGTTGCACTTATGTACCATCATAATATAAATGGACTGTGATTAGACATTACTAAATTCCTGTTAATTATTTGAATAAATTCAATATCTCAAGTTTCCCAGAATTCATGTGTTTGGATAGTTCCTTTTTTTTACATCCCCCATTTTTCCGCATTCTCTAGGAAGTCTGGGACACAATGCACTATTCCGTTAATGGCCTTACTACAATGAACAAAGCAGAGGTTTTACTATTTAACAGCAGTGTAAATGTTTCTAATTTCCTGCCTTATTTATTATTTTCCTGTTCAGATTTTAAAGTACCTCAAAATTTCATCATGGTATTGGAATGAAAAATCACATTCAGTTATTGCTCTCCTTGATACAGCTTGCCATTCCATGATCTCATTCTTTTTTTTTTTTTTTCATTCTTTAATCCCAGGAGCAATTTGTCTTTTCTCCAATTATTTCAGTTTATTGAATGGTGCTGATTGTTCCACTAGCCCTTAGTGATTGATCTGTTCACATTGTTATGCTTCATTTTGCTATTTGCTCAGTTAGATAAACAACTCCTTAATATATAGGTAGTGCTAGTTGCTGCTCAAGGTGAAGGAACAGGATGCTCTCTCAGTTCTGAAGATGGTGGTTTTGGAATATACTGACAGACAATGGAGATGTTGTTTATTCTGGAACTGAAGAATATAAGCCCCACAGATATTCCCCTTTGGATATATGCAGGCATGAATGACCCTAAAATATTGAAGGCAAGCATGGAATTAGACATTTTCAATTTTATGTCAATTCTCCTACAGATATATTTTTAAATTTTTTTTTCTTTAAAAATTGCATAAGCCAAAAAAATTACAGGAATTTTTTTAATATCAAAACTCATTGTATTCACAAGCTGATGTGGAAGTATCATGCTTATGAAGTATTTATAGACATGTTTTATTTATAGAATGCTCTGACAGTTATATCATGCAGAGCACTGGAAAAAATGGCAAGGAATTTTTATATTTTATAAAAATGTAGCCCTTAAGAAAAAGTCATTATGCCTTTCTAAAATTGATAAAGAACATAATAAACTCTAGCACCTGCTCATTTTCTAAAAGAAACATCAATTCATCTCAATATTATCTATTTGTACAAGTGAGAAATATGTGTGTGGAGGACATGAGACAATCCTAACTACGTTGAACAGATGCTTCATACTTCAGTGTTTTAAATTATGTATGATGCATGAATGTTTCTTTTCATTAATGTGCAAATTGGGAATGAAATTTTGCACAAGTTTTGTGTGTCCTGCCTCCCAAGGAATATGGCCAATTAAAATGTGGGGGTTTTTTATCCATATTAAAAAAAAAACTATGCATTGGATACTGTTCATTAGAATGTCAGCGCTTTCAGTAGATCACACTTTCCCACACAGCAGATACTTTTAATGTGGCCATTCCTAATTTCTGTCTGAAATGTTGCTGCCTACTCACTTATAACCTAGGGCAAGATTTAGTTTTCTAGAGCATCAACATCAAGTTCCCTTCTTTCCTCCAATTTTAAAATCTGAGCCCATTAAAGATCTGTTCCCGAGCAGGAAAAAGAGAAATAACAACAAAGCAAACAAACAAAAAAACCCAAAGAAACAAAACAAACAACAAAAAAAAACCCCTCCCCACTAATTTTGCTAAATGCAGCTCTTCTGAGCAACATTCACAAAGGATGATAAAATTTCATCCTGTGGCCTTGAAGGTTAGTGTTAACAGCCTCTGTCAGTAACAGATCATTCACACCTGCAGTTGCTATCATCTAAGTAATTAAAATATGACAAGAGGTCCAATTATTATGAAGTTATCACGCATATTTTCAGCTAAGAGAACATTTCAGCATGTAGGCAGACATTTTTTTAAATGATTAAATTGTTAGTTTGTGAAAGGGAAAACAGTTACCAAAAGCCAGTTCTTATCAACAAGAAAACCTTTAACACTAGTTAAACATTATTTCACAGCTCTTTACCATTGCAAATTTTTGTAAAATTTAGTGGCATCTCCATCCTAAAAAATGTTGAAGGCATGCCTCACGGTGACAGTTCTATTTTCACTGAAACTGTAATTATGAAATGAGAACTACTAAATAATTGCTGTTTCGGTCAGCAGATATTTTCTCATTTATGGTGAAAGTTTAGTACCTACCTATATCCAGTCATGTACTCATTTCTGGAAAATATCTTTGATGTAATGGCTGTTCTCTAACATAGGTTTTATTCTTGGGAAGAATAAAATATAATCATTTTCATTTAAATTTATTGCAAGCTGACAAAACTTGTTACAATATTTTAATTGAATTTAATCTTAAAGATCTTGCAGAAAAATAATTATTAAAAGCATTTTTTTCTTAGCATCAGTAGTTCCCATAACAATATGTAATACCAATATATTTCAGGACTAGAATTTTGAGAAGTCACAGGTACTGATCTCAAGACTGCAGTGACACAGGTAAGGTCCCCGATTCCATTTAGGAAAGTTTGGGCAACTCCTACTTTGTGAATCCTTCTCATTTGTTGAATGTTGGAGACACTGAAATCCCAGGCATGGTTAATTCCTAGAAATTTTTCTGTGTACAACCCAGCACAGTCATAGGCACCAAAAGAGTTTTCTAGCAACAGAGATTGTATTTTTTTATCTATCAATTATTTACATATTTGCTTAAACAAAATATATGCTGACAGTTACTTAAATGTTTGTTTAAATACAGAAGGACATATACAAACCCATCTCATTCAAGAATCTCACTCCTCCAAGAATTTAATTTTTCTTCCTATGATTTTTTTGGCTTGTATATGTATATGGGAGAGAATAAAGAATTTTATCTGTGAATTCATAAAATCTGGTGTCAGCTGGGTTAGAGTTAATTTCCTTCACAGTGGCAGGTATGGGGCTATGTTTTGTATTTCTGCTGAACACAAACTATTTTTATGAACTGTACCATCCAGAAAAAAAATTTGGCCTGGAAAAGGGTCTTTTAATACACAGACATTTTTTATAGGGAAAACAATTTTCTATACTAAAATTCAGCAAATCATTTCAGTTTTGAACACAATTTGCTTAATTTTTGGACTACACTAAAACTGAGCATTCATGCATATTGGAAATGAAGATGGCAAGCATGACATCAGGCTGAAGCACTGCACAGCATGCTTTATCTAAAAGAGTAGACAGAACTTACACTCACTTTGTGTAATCAGCAGTCCAGGATGTCCTGTAAAGGTCATGTAAGTACAAGTGGACAAAAAGCAGGCACTTCCAAAATACAGTTATGAAAATGTGAAATTAGAGATAAGGCAGCAGGCTGATGGGCTTTAACTTGTCACATACAATAGCTGCAGCCAGCTAAGACTAAGACATGTCATGCTGAAACTTCCTCTGAAAATAACACCTTTGTTTCTCTAAATTTTACACTAGTTGATAGATGTTCCAGAGGTACAAGAGTAAAAACATTTATTTTGGATGCAGGACTGTATGTTAGCAAATTTTGATAGCAGACATAAACAAAATGTGTTCTTAGACATTTTATTGAAGACTTCAATAAGAAAGTGTTATAGGAGCTTTTCTTAAAAAAATAAAAAATGGAGGTTGAAACATTGAATTGGACTTGAACCTATATCCAATGCAAACATCCTAAAAATTGAGAAGGTAGGAAGATTTGTGGGTTTTAGATCTATTTTGCTTTCTGTACAGTGATCTGGTTACATCTTTCCTATAAAGCTGACTGGAGCAGTCCAATCAAGTAAACAGGCAGTCTGTGCTAAATCTGCCATTCCCAGTGAAACTTGTAGTGCACTGGGTACCTCAGCTCTTATTGCTGTTAATGCCCTCATTAGGTGAGCTGTGAGCATGATGGAGAACGCTGATGGTCTCCAGTTCCAGACATTTTATGCATTTCAAATGCTTGGCAGAACCTGAGTAAGAGTTCTTATGATCTAAATTTTAAAATTGATTGGAAATGAAAACATTCATTCACAAAGTATTTTGGGACCTAACAACATATGTATTTAAATAGGACTGAGTCATTATATATTTCAGGCATATTCTTCAGATTTTTTTCTTATTAGGGTAGCTAAATATTTGAGAAATAAACACCTCTTGCTTAATTTGGCCCTCTTCACTAAGCCTTTATTTCTGACCATTGCTAAATAGGCCTGAGGTTAAATGTCTCTTTAAACCAGGCTTCAACATATTTTTTTCAGGGATTTGAATTACTTCTATTAAATACTAGCATCTACATCTTAATCTACAATTCAGTGTTCTCAATTTTTTTTTCTATTAATATATAATCTTTGAGCTAATAAATCAATATTTTAATAGATTTTATTATACATATCTAATCTCCAAGATTTGAGCAAATTTATGAGAAATTACTATGGTTCATTTATAAAAGGAACATCCATGCAGGGCACTCAGTTTTTCAGCACAGCTCCTCAGAAAGTGCATTCTTTATAATAACTACTTTAATGATTTTATATATTTACAGTAGTGTCATGAGATTTTATGGTTAGGAAATGCACAAAGAGTTTATAAAATTTTTGGGGAGGAGATTTGAACACAGAGATTCCCCAAATACTGTAAGAAGCTGTTGTGGAAAGATGAAATAAGAAAAGCATGCAGTGAAAACATCTGGCCTAAGTGTAAGGAAGAACTCCGAAAAATTCCCTGAAGGACTTCTGTGCTGGCTTACAGACTTCCAGTTAAAGTATGGACTGTGACGAAATACACACACAAAAAAATTTTACTCAAAAATCTCTGCAGAAAACATAGTATGGTAACATAAAATAGGTAAGTTGATTAATCTTATTTTGTTTTGATGAATATCTCTTCAGAGAGAAAAAATACCTCTCATGTCCAGTGCATTCATCCTACAACTCTCCAGACCATAACCAAACGTACAAATTTGGCAAAGACATTAAATTCAAGTAAATCATGAATATACAACCTGTTATTTGCAAAGGAACTTTGTCATAAATTCATTTTGAGACAGCCTTCAAAGATGACTAGAAACTTAATGTAGGTTTGAGGTCATTCTAGTTCAAGATGATACATTTGAGATAATTTGCTTTATCTCCTTGTAACACGCGCTTCTTTTCCAGAACATGCTAATGGTGCTGTAATTTTAATCCTGCAGATGTTCAAATTTACCTCTATGTAAAGGGTTCAGCAAAAGAATAATGCACTTGAATCAAGTTTTATGTGTCATTTAAAAGGTTTTTATGCTATTTCTCAGAACAATATTCACTCTTTTTCTGTGTGTTCTGGTTAGTGTGTATATTCATAATTGCTATGGGTAATTGCAGTGATTAAAATATTCATTAAAACAAAGGCTACTTAGGCCTTTAACATAAAATGGTGAGTTTAAGTAATTTTTTTTCTTAGGAGTCCTATATTCTTGCAATGACATTCTTTTTTATTCCGGTATGCAACAGAACTATGCTCTTCACAAGATTGTTCTTTCCTCTTTTTCTATGTTTCGATTTCTTCAACTTGACATGAGCCTCCTTGCAGAATACTGCAGAGTGGAAGTGTTAGAATGAAATTTGACACATGGCATCACATAGTAAGTGTCTTCATGAGCATCAGGCACTTGAAAGCTTTATCCTCCTAGAAATGCTGAGTTTTATCACGAGAACAATTATCTGCAACATGGCAACTTTGAGGTGGTTACATGACCTGAAGCTTGCTCTCCTAAAGATTTCTTTCTATTGCGTTTCATCATAATCAAGTTTTACAAAAAAAGTGATCCATGGAACAAAAGCCAAAATTCACAAGTATGAAATTCATGCATGTGAAGAAAAGGAAAAGGCATATTTCAACTTCAACTACAGCTCTGTTTATACATGTCAGTGAGGTTAACTGAACACTTGATGCGATTACAGCTAAGACGAGGTTAATTTTTCCAGTAGGTGGGAGCAAGTGTGGCTAAAGCCCAGATGTTATTCTACATCATCTCACATCATCACCAGAGGCAGTGCAAAAGGGAATCTTCCCTTCCAAGGAGAAGGGGTTGGTTCCTTCCAGTCAGGCAAGCGTGGTGGACAGAACAGTGTGGCAGTGCTGGTTCGGGTGGTATGGTGGCAGCTGGGTCAAGCACCACGCTCTCTATTTCATACAGCTTTGTTATTAATATTGTTGCTGTTGCTGTTTGTTTTCTTATCTCAATGTCTGCAGTAAATTTTTTTATCACAGTCTATGATCTCTGTCTTTTGTGCCTCCAATTCTCTCCAATGCACTGCAGCAGGGAGGGGAAGGGAAAGGGAGGGTGGGGAGCAAGCACCATGTGATTTGGAAAGTCTTAGTGGGAGCACTGAGGGAAACCATTCTTAAACCACAACAAATGTAAAAGTCAGAAAGTAATTTCTGAATTGCATTTCTAAAGCCAGAAGGCAAAGATTTAATTAAAATAACTTCTAATTCGGTGTCACATTTTAGTATGGAAATTCTTTAACCTAATAGTATTCAAATCTTTTTTTGATTCAAATTTTTACTGAGTTTTCACGCCTCATCTTTATCAACACAGACTTTCAGTCTATCTGCTAGTTAGGTAGAGCTATAGTATAAGATAGAATGAAACATATATATCAGGAAAAAGATTTATTGCTATGATACCAGAGAAGGTGTAATTTGCACATAAAAGGAAAAAATAAGGGAAGGTTAATGTTACTTACTGTTTGTTTTCTTTTTGAATGCCCAGGGAGAGTGGATTTTCAGAAGCTCTTCACCATTTATGTCGGTTGTAATCTGACTGTGTAAATAGTAAAGTAGCTCAGACAAAGACATAAAACAGCTGTGTTACTTGAGTAAGAGAAGAGCAATTTATTAACTGTAACATCATGCTTCAAGGGAATCTTTTTTTATATGAAAGACTTAAACATACTCAACGTGTGTAACAAAATAGTTTTAATAGAGAAGTGGGAAACATCCTTAAAGGACATAGGAAAAAGCACAACAAAAAGAAATATAGGTCGGGAAGTGTGCTAGGTGTGGCCATTTAAATTCAACTGAAAGGGTAGGTATGATTTTCTTATAACAATGTGGAACTTCCTACTCATTCCATCTGATGAAAGTAAAAGTAAACATATAGATAAGAAATAGGCAGCCAGCTACACTAATCAAGACTTTTTTGGCTTAATTCAAGCCTTGGTTTAACTGAAGAAATGTTTGGCCCATCAAGGGATAATGGTGGCAGCTGCAATGGCAGTCTGTGAATAGCAATGCTTTTACTTTTTAACGTGGCTTCCAGTTTTACTGCAATTTTTTTTTGCTCTTCTACAATAAAAGAACATTTCTCCTCCATTTCAAGAACCAAATCACCATGTCCACTTACCTCAGAAGTCATGGCATCCTCTAGGGGGATAGAATATAAGTAAATAAAGGTAGTATAGAAAAGAGTTGCAGCTGGGTTAGTTATTAAATATTAGGAGCAGGCCTGATTTTAACAGGCCACAGTTGCAGCCAATCAGAAGAGTGATATAAAAGAGTGGAGTGGTTGGTTAAGGGGAACTAGAGTCAGTTGGCTGCTGTGAGAAAAAGGAAGAGTCAGTGCCTAGAGGAGCTGCCTATGAGAAACATCAAGGAGGTATGTATCTCAAGCAATATGGAGCCCTTGCAATATAATGACAATAGAACTCTTGCAATATGATAAGAGTATCCCAGCAATAAAGATATAAAGGAGCACATAAAGTGACTCTGTACCATGAACAGACACCATACTTGCTCCCTTTGCTACAAAGAAATATTCCTGGATACCTCTGTATGACTTTATTTGTATATTAAGACCAGACGGACAGAGGACAGACTTTTTACATATATTAGAGAATTTTACTCTCAGTAGAATGTTCTGCAAGAAACAAATGCTATTAAAATAAAAATGTGCAGCATACAGCCTTACTTTTAAGAATGATTGTTTCTGCAGCTCCAACTTTCTGCTTATTTTCAATCAGCTTACACAGACAACAATAGCAGCAATAGTATGGGACAGAAGTTAAACTGTAACCCAAGCAAAAAAGAAGTATAAAACAGAAGCATGTTTAATCACCTAAGAAGAAGGAAAGTTAATGCTTAAAATATCTTGTGAATAATGAGAAAATTATATACAAGTATGTCTTACTATACTGATCGTAACTGATTCACTGAGATACCAGGTCACTAAGGGAACTTGGGGCAAAGGCCAAGAAAAGATAATTAGGAAGAAGGAGAGTATTGGCAAAAATATATTCCAGACTCAGAAAGTGCAGAATCAGGCCAGGCTGGAGAGTGAACGGGAGTCTGACAATATGAAAAAAACGCTACCCTGAAACAAAAGACTTTCAACATTACAGGTCAGAGTTAAAAAAAAAAAAAAAAAAAAAAAGGAAATCTTGGCTTTACAGTGATTGCCAACACAGTGTATTGACAAGATGGAAGAAATGCAATGGATTCTACAATCTTGCAAGAGTTTGCAAATCCTCAAAATGTGTGTGAAGCAGGGATTATGAAAATAGGTTATGCTTTGAGTGCACTCAGCAAGCATAAGCCAAAGGGACTGTGAATGTACTTATAAATCATTAGGGATTTCCATAGCAATCCTTGCAGAAGGTTAGTAGTACAGTGTGCTTAACATCACTCTTGTTGTTTTACAGTGTAAGCTTGCAATATTTCCTTTTATAATTGTAATGTGACTTTTAAGCAGGCTGAATCCAATTAAAAAGCATGTATTTAATGACCTGTCTTTCTCTCAGACTAAGCAAAATAAATAGAATTTGAAATGTTGTTTAGAAACTCAAGAAATCAATAAAATGAAGTAAAAGAAAGATAAAAATAAAATTATTAGCACAGTCCAGGAGAAAAATCACGTACAAAGATAGTAAAACTGGAATATTTTGTATGTCATATGTACTGAAAAAAGACGGAGGAAGGATGTGGAAAATTGCTCTTAGAATTTGCATCAACTTTATAGTGACTCAGGGCAACAGTCATTTTAGTGGGATTTGACAGAGGTGTAAAATGTAAGGTGCAGATGGTAATTATTCTGCTCTACTTGGCACTGGTGAGGTTTCAGTTGGAATGCTGCTTTTTTGGTCACTGAACTATAAGAAAAATTGTAGACAAAATTGGAATCCAGAATATGGTGATAGGAATATTTAGAAGCTTTGAAAATTATCCACAAAGCAAACACAACCCCAAAAAACTGGCTTAATTTGGTCTTAAAAGGATTGATAAAAAAAAGATAACAGCCTTCAGGTATTTTAAAGGAAGTATATCTTTGTTCACAGAGAGCATACAGAGAATAGCATGCTTGAAGGACAAAGGTGTTCTGACAAGGCATTCAATATGTCCAAAAAAATATTTCACATGGGTCAAAAATGTTTAAGTCTGTTGATAAGATATTTAACAGGACAATAAAAGAAGCTGTGATTCCACATGTCTACCATTATACCTGTACATCAGTTCTAATGAGAGGCTTGAAATTCAAAGTGAGGGAAGGTTCAAAAAGATCCATGTCTGTCTCCAACAGTGTTCCTCCAGGCTATATCAATATTTCACTTCCATTGCTAGTAAGGCGAAAATAGAGAACTAATGACTATAAAGTGATATTGGCATGAATGTTACTCTGGTCTTATCTTCTGATCTGTGGCAAGAGCATTTTGCTTTTTTTAAATAACAATAAAACAAGATTCGTACATAAATTCCAGTGCTATTCACCATCAGATTGTCTTTGAACTTCTTTCTTAGCTTCTTAATTTTAACCAAAATTCCAAGATTTTGCAAATGGTTTTCATAACCAGTCATTCTGTGGTTCATTACACTAATGAAAGCCACAGTGAAATATTTGCTTCAGCTTTTTACATGACTATAGAGTGCCAATATCTTTCAACCACAATGTTTGAAAGGTCTGAGATGTTTCAAAGCAATTTCAAAGCTATTTTCTCTTTCAACGTAGAATTGAAGCTTATGCATAAAGCTAGTTTTTTTTCAGCTGTTTTATAAACCATTGCACTTTTTTCTTGCTCTACTAGATCAAGTTTATTAAGTCACAAAAAACCACCCAAGATGTAAGTAACCTGTTAAGCAGGGTTTCACTTTCACACAATGTTTTAATAAAACATTAATGTGATAGTTTTAATAAAAGTTCAGGAAAGTGACTTGCATTTCTGAACACTTCAGAAAAATTGACAAGTATTTTTGATAGCTAATTCTTATTAGAATGCAAAGCAAACCACCATGTTCACAACCAGATCATCACAGAAAGTTGAAAATATGTGTAATTTTATCTGTCAAGCTTTGATAAGGCCAATTTCTTTTCATGTCCACATTCAAAACACTTTTTATGGGAAGTCTGTTGTTTTCTGGTTGCCTGTGGGTGGATTTGTTTGTGAATACAACAAAGCTCTTCGGCAATATTAGTGACCATCTTTTTAATACAGAAAGACTCCTTTTCACTGACTCCTAGTCCATATAATTTTTCTGTGCAAAAATTATCAACATTGTACATAAACATATCTATATCTGCAGGACAAGGGTGACAAAACTAACAACTTCCAACAGTTCACATGCTAATTCTTATTTAAAATAATGTAGAAAATTATTGGCAGTTAAACCTTTCTAGTGTCATCTAGCTGCAAAGTAAAATAGAGATTATTTTAACTGTAACTAAAGTCAATGTGTTTTTGGCCAGGTCTTGAATATATTTTATATTTGCATTATTTGCAAGATCAATTAATTTAGCTTGCTTGAATGCAGTTCTTCATCCACCATACGAATTTCCTCTTTTCTCTTGCAAGGTAGTTTCTGGTTTCCTGTGCTTTTCTGATTTTTTTTTCTAATATTCATAATTTGGTAGCTCATACAAAGAGATAATTTGAGCACATCTGTAGTCACAGGAGCAGCCGAATGGAAAATTTTATTTCCTGTTTTCATTTTTTTCCAGTTAATTTATGCTTGAAGGGATTTTCCCTATTGACTTTGAAATGAAGGTGCCTTCTTTCAAGGTGGTGTCAAAGATTAAATGGTTTCATTTTTTCATTAGCAAATACTTTGTAACACAGCTTTGAAATTATTGTTCATCAGTTGACACAGTCTAAGTAAATCCCATTTAAACATAATTTGGTCTATATGAGCTAGTTTTCTTTTAGAGCTCTCATACCATTCATCCTTTTGCTTTTAATGATAATAGAATTTAAAACATTATTTCAGTTTTTTTTTCTTTTCCTGATTAGTACTTACTGCTAAGAGTTCAGTACTTACTGCTAAAATATAGTAAAAGTGAATTTCTTTTCCTGCACTGCTCCTTTCTTTAGGCATAGGCCCACTGTTAATCACAAGCTGCACCAGCACAGTTTCTGGTAGCTAAGCTACTGGACGTGACTTAAATTTGACAGCCTCGCTATCATAAGAGGAAATTTATAATTATATATTGGAATAAAAGGAATTTTTTCCACTGCCATTATGTCATTGGTGCCAGAAAAATAAAAAAATAAATAGCTGAAGGTGTAGAAAATTATGGCTATGGACGCTTTGGTTCTAAGCAATTCCTTAACTGCTGCTCTTACCTGGAGCAAAATAGTTGTCTAGGCTCAAAGCTGAGGCAAGTGTGACAAAAGAAGGGACTCCTTCTCTCATCATTACTGGAATTGAGCTGTTCCACTGACTTACCCCTCATTTATCCCACCAGCTGACTTTTTCTTAAACCAAAAATTAACAATATCTCTTCTGAACCGTAGAGGCACATAAAGGGTCATTTTAAAAATTGCAGGAGATACTTACACAAATCTTAGATGTGATTGAACAGCAAAAGTATAGAACACCTTGTACAGTTTTAGATACTTAAATTTCTGTTGATCTTCTACATATTCCTAAGAAATAAGCCACGGATTTTCTAGATTAGTTGACAACAATTTGAAAACTACAGGACTGTATGAACCTTTAATGTACCCTCCATGTCTATTGTTTTATAACCCTATTTTTAATGTTCCCCTAAGTTAATTTTACTGGAGAATGTTATAGCAAAAAAATGTGACTGCCTGCAAATCAAAACTGGTTTTACATTATATGATGGTTTTAATATAGTAATGTCTAAGAATAAGCTGTAGATTACTCCACACAATTCAAATGATATGCCATGGAATATGGGCTTAGACATAAAACCTACATAGTATGGAACACTGGAAATCAACATCAAAATACTAAACATATATTGAAAGCCTTCAGGGTGAAGTAGTAAAGTAGGTTTTATCATTAACTTGCAGGAAGAGTACCAAAGAATCACTGATTGACACCTACAGAAATTTTATTTAACAGACTTTAGAGATCAAGAATACCTGTAATGTGAGAATTGTGTTGGCTGGACTGGAAATTTACAGATGTTTGAAAACACAACTGAAGACAAACAGAAGTGTATTATAATGTGGAGTGCCAGAAGCTGCCACACACATGATTTATAGTCAGAATGAGGCCCAGTATCAATATTGCCATATGAAGGTGCCCAGCTGCCTTATGAAATGGCTACCAAAAAAACCACATAAAAAGGAGAAACAGAGGGTGCTGAGTGGCTGTATTTTGTGCCACTCATTTTTCTTGTGTTTTAGCTTTCTGTCCCTTTTGTATGCATGACCACTTTTTAAACTTTTTTCCTATTGTTAAATAGTTCTTATCTCAACACATAAGTTTCTTTTTTTTTTTTTTCCTGATTCTCTATCCTGACCCACCAGGGTAGGGAATAAGCAAGCAAGGCAGCTGCATGGTACTTAGTTGCCAGTTGGGGTTAAGCCACAACAGTGCTTCAGTTTCCAAGAAGCAGGAAAAATGTCTCTGGGTAATGGCAATATCACATCTGTTGCTATATATTCTTATAGCAATCCATAAAAATAATACACTTTGTATTCTGCAAGTAGCTGTCATTCCACAATATAGCAGAAATCCATTAAATATTTCTATGATTAATATACATAACATAAATCATAGCTACACAGTCAATTATATAGTTTCTTCCATGGAAGAAACTCTTATGTGGGACTAACACTTTCTTCTGCACTTCTAATTCATAGATTAGCAAAATACTGTTAAAAAATTCAGTAATTACTATTTGTAGAAAATAAGCTCTGATTTCTTAGGACTTCTCAGTACAAAAAAAAATTTGAAAAAATTTATTACCAAATTATTTATGTGTGAAGATGTCATTGCAAGCATCAAACTATGTGAAATCCCAGGCACCATATCTGGTCATACATATATATGTTTACCTATACATACATACAAAATGGGGCAGACAAAACAATGTATGTATATATATATTATTATTGTGTACCTCATGTATACATTTTTACACCTAAATTTGTATTTTTTTTTATTTTGTCTGTTAAATAAGAAAAAATAAGGGAATTAAATTATTTTTATCTGAAAATTCTAGCTTACTTCTCTATGCCATGCAATGTACAGACATTTGATTCCACTATGTCTGTGGCACCCAGAATATTTTCCATTCACTACAAAATATCCACCCTTACAGTTTTTCATAAAATAGAGGTCAAGCAGAAATTGGAACCTATCAAGTCATAAGATAGTTGTACTTGCATGGTGGCAACTTGGAGAATTCTTACTTCAGTGGTTTAAGAAACATTATTTATATACTGTAGAGAGTAATAGGTATGTCCCATCTCTAAGAAGGAGGCACAGTGAGGAAGGTGCCTTAAATTTCATGGGTTAGGACATATGAGGAGTAATGGAGAAGAGGAAATGGCAGGAAGATGGAATTTTGCCACTGGTTAACCAAAACACAATGGAATTTTTATTTTCTTGGGACTCATCCCTTATCATTTCAGGTCTGTGCTCTACTATTCTTCATACTGTGCTCTGTTTCTCAAGGCATCTGGTATCATACAAGACATATATTTCTCTTGGCTGCATCAATATTTTACAGTTATAAATATCCAATTTTATATAGAATAACTGCTTTATCTTTACGAATCTATGGTTGGACCATAAAAAGAGAGATAAAAGAAAAATAAATTAGCTGTGAACCTTGTAAATTAGATAAATGGATTTCACAGAGAAATCAAGTAAAACAAAGCTACAGGCAGGTCAAGAGAAACTCAGAGCAAGTTTGACAAGTCTCAGCCCTAAAATAGCTGAAATATCAGTAAAAAGTTTATAGTCCATTTCTAGGAATGACAATATGGCCCTGGATTCTGCAACGCAGAATTTTGTTCTACTCTCTGCTTGTTTATTTCTGTTTCTACCCATTTGCCAAGTCTGTTTTATCTGATCCTTTTTCTCATGAATCATACATTGAGTAGGGGTAGCAATTTGCAGAAAGAATGTCATAGTGTATAAATATTTGTTTTTATCAACAAAGCTTATGTGTGTAACAATGTCAATCCAACATTCATTATGTTTGGTAGCACACTTCTAAAGCTATGTGCCATATGTTCCTTTCCATTAAAAGGCAGGGAAATTCCACTAATCCAATGCAAATCAGAGTAGGGTATAATCATAGCAGCCTGCAAAAGGAAGGAAGTGACACCAGGTGAGAAGCGATTGCCATGAATATGTTGTATCTGAACCAGAACTCATCCCATGGTAATAGCTCCTGGTGGTTTATCTAAAGAAGAAAATGTGAATAGCTGGAGAAGGGAAAAAGGCATAAAATAACACTTAGGGGGCCAAAGTCTTTTTGCTAGTTTTGCTGACAGAATTGGAAATACAGGGAAAGGTAGAAAGTCTGAGATTTTTTAAAGGTTGAGCAAAAAATACAGGAAATTCTTTTGTTTATTTCCTCACAGCTCATTTCTTGATTACATTTCCTGCTATGGGGTCCTTCAGCTGTAGATCAGCTAGAGTGGGATTCCAAGAAGATTCCACACAGCATTTCTTAGTCTGGACTCAAATTATTAAAAAACTCAATTTGACTTTGAAGTACAGAAATTTGCATGTGCTTTCACTGAAATTTTCTTGAAAACAATAAAATGTATTTTACCTGTAATTAATCACTTTATTAGAAGTTTTAAGTGCTAACTTCATAAAGTAGATACTTAAAGGGTATTCCTAATATACAATTTTATTATATGTACTTTAGTTCCATTTTTTTCTTATGTTGTTTTTGTGGCCATTGAGAAGGTCATTCCTCTCTATCATGTTTTCCATTTTCAGTCATACCTTATCTCATTTTTGTCTTATCTAGACTCAACAAATGAAATTCTTCCTTTCATTCTTATAAATCAAATCTTTCCATACTTCCTACGCTACTATAGGCTATTTTTTGTTGCTGCATTGGCAATATCTTAAATTAAATGACATTTTATAAAAAGTGTCATTTATGCTCAAAACAATAAAATAATATCTTCCTGCTATCTTATATAAGATTGCCTTTCTCCAAGATATTTCATATCATGAAGAATATGTGTAGTTTCACAGGAAAACCTGCTCAGTTAATATGATTTAAATCAAATTTACAGATCCATCTGCTCCTATGTGCTGAAAGACAAGCTGATGGGGAAGCAGGCCAGCCTGGCTGAACAGAGATTTAACTGGAACTCAGGTTTAAAAAAAGGAGAGTTTCTGATGTGTGAAAGAAGAGGCAGGATGACTCAGGAGAACTCAGGAGGGCTCACAAAGGTGTTGTGAGGTTGTGCAGGGAAAAACTTACAAGGGTAAAAGCCCAACTAGAATTTAACCTGGTACTGCTATAAAAGATAATAAAATGTTACTGTAATTAGATTCAAAACCAAAAGGGGGCTCAGAACAATCTCCATTCTTTATGGAATGGGGAAGGAAATGTTGTGACAGATGAGGAAGAGGCTGAGGTACTCAGTGCCTTCATGGCCTCATCCTTTAATACTAGGACTAGTTGTCATCAAGGTAACCAGCACTATTATCTGGAAGACAGGGAGCAGGGTGGAGTCCCTGTTACCTAGGAGGGAGTGCTGGGCCACCTGCTACACCACTTAGACATACACAAGTCCCTAGGGTCAGATGGGATGCAGCAAGGGTGCTGAGGAGCTGGTGCACATGCTCAGAGCCACTTTCAATGGCCAGAAGGAGAATGATGGGAACTACAGGCTTATCAGCATCATCCTCAGTGTTGGGGAAGGTCATGGAGCAGAACCCCTTGAATGCCATCACAGAACACACACGGGTAAACCAGGGCATCAGGCCCAGCCAGCATGGGTTTATGAAAGACAGGTTCCTTTTGATCAACCTGGTCTGCTTCTATGACAGTGACCCACTTAGCAGACAAGAGAAAGGCTGTGGATATTGTTTACCTGGACTTTGGTAATGCCTTTGACACTGTTTCCCATAGCATTCTCCTGGAAAAACTGGCTGCTCGTGGCTTGGATGTGTGCAGTGGCTAAAAAATTATCTGGGTGTGCAGGCCCAGCTAGTGGTGGTAAATGGAGTTAAATCCTGTTGGTGGCCAGTTGCCAGTGGTGTTCCTCGTGGACTTGTACTGGGCCAGGTCATGTCTAATATCTTAATCAATGATATGGATGAGGGAATTGAATGTACCCTCAGATGGTAGATGACACCAAATTGGCTGGAATTGTTGATCTGCTGGAGGGTTAGAAGGTTCTACAGAGGGATCAGGACAGGCTGGATCAGTGGACTGAGGCCGAGTGTGTGAGCTGCAATACAGCAAAGTGCCAGCCCTGCACTTTGGTCACACAACCCCAGGCATCTCTACAGGCAGAGTGATCAGAAAGCTGATCAGAGGAAAAGGACCTGGGGGTGCTGGCTGTCAGACAGCTGAACCTGGGCAGAGGCCACAATGACCCAGAGAGACGCTGACAGCACCAAAACGTGTTCCTATGCTCCTCTGGTTTTCACCCTTTCTCTTGACACTACTAAACATTTTTCTGGTTCTACTTGACTTCTTTTTGAATTTTCTTAGCTGATTCCTTCATTATTTATGAAGTCCCCTGATAACCCCTTGTTAGTGTATCATTATGTCATAGTAGTTTATAGCTTCTCTTTTAGCATTTTCACTTTTGGCAAAAACCATAAGAACAGAATGCTTTGGCTGCAGTATACAAATGCAATCTGTAGATTTGCATTCCCATTGTATCATCTATTGTTTTCCAGGCCACTTTAACAAGGAGGGAGGATGAGCCAGCAGCATCAACACTATGAGCTGCTGCTCCATAGGTGGCTCATGGTCGTTTTGAGGCTTGTTTTTCTCCAGCTCATACTCTTAATTTTATTTTTGTTGAAGTATTGCTCTTTTTAGTACTCTTATTATTTTTTGTTTTAATTTTACACTAGACCTTTAGTTTGTCAAGGTCATTGTGCATTTTGATCAAGCCCTGCTTCTTGCCTTGGCATATGAAGTGACACAGCTAGCCTAGTGTCATCCACAAATTTTATACAGAGGCTCCAAAGTACCCTCTCCGAAATGCCCAACTCAATCAGGAAATGTTGAAAAAGAAACAAATTTTCAACCAAAAGTATATAATTCTCCTATCAGTTTTACTTCTAGCTCTTATTTCCATAGTTTCAGGCAATTAACAGACAATTCTTTAACCAGTTTCTATATTTGCATCCATGCAGTTTTTCACAGAACTCTTTTATTTAATACATTAAATTGCTTCAATGATACTTTTGCAAACAATGTATAAAAGAATTTTTACTGAAATAACTAACTGATTATAAAGTGCATATTTTGTTTGGCCTCTAACTGTACCAGTGCATGAATTAGAACAGACTTTTTCACTAGCTGAAGATCTCATTATTTCTCAAATATTTTTCCATTAATCAGGATGTGCAATTGACGCTGATATGAAAGTAGAGATTGGGTCTCATTAAAGCTCTTGCTAAAAAATATTGGAAGAGTTTAATTATTTTCATTTAAGTTCTCTGAATAACAAAATCTCTCCAGATCATATTTCTCTTTAAAATTTCAAACTCTGAGAAATGAACCTGCTGTAATTTTTAGCCCTAATTAGTAGTTGGGGGATATTTTGGTGTGTTTCTGGTTCAGATATATTTCTTTAGCTATAAAACAGACTTAATATTTTTGTTTGCCTACATGTATGTGGAAACCTACAAAATATTTGAGTAAATATAAAAGAGTTACTGATTCTATAAAATTAGCATCAGTATTGTGTTATCATTCAAACTACCATTTGTTATTCTGATGTTCAAATTCCATAATAAGAATGGAGCTGAACAATAAATTGAAGCTTTTACTAATCATCTGTTACCTACACTATGAACTAGATATAAATCTTCTTTTTTTTAAATAAGGCTTTTCAAACATACATAAATAAAAAAATAATAAGATTGTAATGTATTTCACTTGTAGCTGAATGCAGTACAAGAAAAAATAGATAAAGATACAGCAAATCACCTAAGACTAGAAAAATAGATAGTCCAAAACTGGGATAGCACTTTTCTGAATCAAACTAAATAGTGATGTATATACACCTTCATATCTCTAACTGGCATTTCATTTGTTTCAGTGGGATATGGATACAATTGCTATTCATAAAATAATATAAATAATAGAGTACATAAGGCTAGTTTTTTAAAAATCCTGTGTATAATTTAATATTTAAGTTTATTTATCTTTGCAATCAGGTTGTGTTAACATCTATTTTTATATACTTTATAATTGTTTCTTTGTATAGCTTTCATTTTTAAATATTAGGTATAGTATTGAGAAGAATAACACAAAAGAAGAAACATAAACCCAGTTTGCACTAGAAGTCATGTAAGAACAAGAGCTGAATGATAAGTTATTGTATACCATGAATTAGTCTAGGTGAGTAGTAAAAATTTGTAACGAAATTTCCCGTTCAAAGCATTTATTACCTGAGATTTTCAGAAACCAGATGATGTAAAAACATTTCTTTTTTAGTTTAACTCAATTTTTTATTTATTGATATTTTAAAATCTCATTGTTAATTATTTCATCTCCAAGAAATTTCAACCCGTACAATGATTGTACTTTGAGCTGTGATTTGCACTGAACCTATAGAAAGCATTATATTCAATGCAAGTTTAATTAGTTGAACTGCATAAGGGCAGAAAGAGTCAGAAACATTGCCACTGAATGAATCTAAGAGTCATCCACTGAGATACTTCACTTGTGAAAAAGAGTTTACACAAGTAAACTCTTGTGTAAGAGTTTCAGTATATAAACTGGGGGAGCTGCTGCTAAGGTGGGACAGGGATGGGTTTGGCATTGGTCAGCAGTTGGGGAGCAACTCTGTTGTTTACCACTTGTTTTTCTTGTGTTTTGTCTTTCTCTCTCTTTCTTCTTCTTATCTTTTCATTTGTTCCAATTATTAAACTCTGCTTATCTCACGTCACAAGTTATACTTTTTATTCTCCTCCCAAACCCACTGGTGTTCTTGGTAAGTGAGCAAGAATCTGCATGCTGCTTAGTTGCCAGCTGAGCTTAAATCACAACGGGAACCTACTTTCTAAAATACCCAAATACTCAAATCAGTCAACTCATAATTTCTTTTGATATTTCCTATTGATTTGGAAAAGGATTTATCAGCTTTTCCCATTCAACACATTTTAATTTTGGACTGTAAAAAAAAGATAACATCTCCTCGCTTTTGTCTTCAACAAACCATGCCCCTCAAACTGCTTAAAATTCTCTCCTTCTGGTATTTCTTGCATGAGAAAAATTAGGTTCTTGGAAAGTATTTGCTTTAAAGAATAACACACATTGTTTCAGGGAGTGACATGAGGAGGTGCAGAAAAGACATAAGTTTGGGAATGTTATTTAGGCCACGTGACAAAAACAAGACTGTTTTGTAAATAAACCTAAAGCATTTTAAAAAGTAGTACTTCAAAAGATAGATGGTGCTTCAAATTTAATATAGGAACTGTGTTAAGAACATCAGATTGACATAAAGATCATTGTTTTGGAAGTGCCTCTTATTGTATTGTAAATGAGAACTAAAAAAATTCTATTCTGCTTTCAAAAATGATGAGTTTTTCCTAAACTTGGTGAACTGAGAGTTGAGTGTGCCACTGGCCTTGGTGAAATACTTGAACTACTGTTTGAAAGGGAAGAGGAAATAAGTCCTTACTGACAGAGAAAGTGTTAAAATTTATCAGAACTTTGAGGGTAAACTTTTGAAGACTTTTATTAAATAAATTATTTTCACTAGTTCCAGGTTATGTTGTCCTTGTCAAACTTATTGTAAATAGATCATTTTCTTCTTTCAGAGGAAACTGGAAAAGTTCTTCAAACTTTCTCCCTTTCCCTTAACTTGCTTTTGCATATGCTTAAAAGGTACATGCAGCAGAAAGCAAGAGACTGAAGAGATACCAGGAAACAGCAATGGGTTTTTTTGTTTCAATGAGAAATGTCATGAATATTTCCTGAATTTTTTTCATGTTGAAATATGTACTAAATCATTAATTGTACATTCTTGTTTCTTTATGGCAAATTACCCAATGGTGTAACAGACTGCAAATTGCACTATGTATTTGCAACACATACCAAATGTTACTAAACTGAGAATTAGATTGAGAATAATAAACTGAGATGTAGATCATTGCAAAGAAATAAACTGTGAGAACCCAACCTCTGATTTCCCATTTACCCTACAAAATAATGTTTAAAAATTGGCTGAATATATCTATCTGAAACAAAATTTCTAACATGTGTAAGAAAGAGGGTTGAGGAAAGAATAAATTTAATTATTAACTGTGCATTTTGAAAACTAGCCCAAAGTTTGGTATTGAACAGATTTTGGGTTAACCTCCCAGTCATGTTGGATTTTTTTGCAATAGTCTTCAAATAATAACAAGTGATTGCCAGTCAAACATTTTCAGTAGTTACTGGCCTTTGATTTGTTTGGGGTTTTTTTGTTTAACCTCAGGTAGAAACCAAATAATCAACATGTGAACATATTAGCCTTTTTTTATTGTGAACAGTTTTAAAAATACCCTTGTTACACTGATAATCTTCACATGAATAAATATAATGAAAACAACAAGGGATTTTGGAAATAGGTTTCGTATTAGACATTTTGGACCACATTGAATGTTAACTAATTTTGTGTCCCACCCTATTACTTTGGGAGTTGAGTCACCTATGGTTGATTTTAAATTGTTCCTTGTGCTATGGACACTCTTCTGTCAGGTGAGTATAATTTCCTTTTTCCAGAACTTTGGCAACACTTAGTAAATGTTAGGCATCTGGAGAGGAAGTAGAAAAAAAATTAGTGCTGAAATGACCAGGAATAATTGAGTAAATTTGGCATACCACTGCAGAATAATTTCCCAGAAGGAGCACCTTGAGAAAAATTCTCTTGTCAAGGTACTTATTTTCCTGCTTCCAGTCATACACATGAAAATTCAGTTCCTTGGCATCCTGAAAACCTTGAAGTACTGTTTAATGTTTTTGTTCTTCACCTCTCTTCACTCATTCCTTTCCAACTGCTCTGAAGTGTAGGACGTGGCTTGCAGTGTCCTTGTAACAATTTATGCTAAACTCCAAAATTTAAATATCTGTTCATAGGTACTCAATGAGGTATTTTTCTCCTATTTTTCTATCTGTCCACCACATGGCATATGTGATTGTATATTTCCCTTTTATGCACACAAATTAATAAATGTTCATTTATTAAGGCTGATAATTCAGAGGTTTCATATTGAATGTGTAGATTTAACAGATTAAATTATTGTAATCTGGATACACTCATGGGAGAAGAGAATTTGGAGGTCTTTAGTTCACCTTTAGTCTCTCTCTTAATTTTCTACTATTGTACATGTACTTTTTGAGGAATAGAAGTGAGAGTGTCTGTCACTGCTCAGCAGTCATGACTCCACTCTATTTTGGCAGTCCTTCAGTCCATCCAGTTCTGGTTTTGCCCAGCAGTACAGAGGGAAGACTACCCTCTTCCAAATCACATTTGGGATGCATCAGATCTTGAAGACATTTTTCTCAGCACAGGTGTACCCAGAAATGTTTAAATCTTAAAAAGCTTTCCCTTACAAACAATTAAAACTGCATAGATTGGCAGTTTGCTTGAAAGAACTCCCAGACTGAGTGCATAGAATAACGCAGAAAAGAAATCTTGGAGCAAAATAGATATCCACTGTCAGCAAATGGTAGTAGAAAGGAAAATGTTTCAGTTGAAATTCGGATCACTTATTGCTGTCTATGTCAAAACCAATTATTTGAACTTCATTCTGTAGTGGATAGCTGGCACAAATGGTTTTGTAACAATATAATGTACTAATGTGCTGAGCAAAAAGTCCACTTTTAAGGCAGATAGATAGTGTAGCCAAGATAATTGCAGTTACCTAATTGATGCCCTGGTGTACATATGCTTTCCATCCAAAATTTATATGACGATACTCTTAGGCACCACCATTACAGGCACCACCATACAATTCATTGTACAGGATCACAATCAAAAAGAAAGAACTGAAAATAAAAAACACCTGTCTTATCAAAGTACTGTTATGAAGAACAGATGTAGAAGGTTCTCTCTATTAGAGATCTTTGCCACTACAATGAATTTGTAAAGGGATATGTAAGAGTGTTTTCTTAATCTCTCAGCACACTTTAGATTTAAAGGCAATAAGTAAAATAATTTACCCTGTACATAAATAAAGCTAAAATTATAAAGTTTCTGTCAGCAATAGAAGATGATTAGTATCTTCAGATGTTTTGATTATACTATCCTCCCACTCTGAACTTTATTAGAAGTCTACTGTACAAAACGAACCATCATAGACACGACCAGCAAGAACTATAGAAGTGAACTGACAAATATTTGATAAAGATGCAAAATGTCAAAAATATACTCATCATTTATAAAGATACATATTTCCCTATATTTCCAACAGCTTGCTATCCTTCTCCCTATATTTTCTTTGATCTTGGTGAGTACAAAATAACTAATCTTAAAACCATGAAGTTTAAATGTCTAATAATTTAAATATGGACTTAAACAAGAGGTAACTTTATGGCCTCTCTTGGGAGAAAATTTTAGTTACTATTAGCAATCACTCATAAAAAAGTAGACATATATCATATGTCTTTCATGCTGAACTCAAATGAAAGTGCTGTTTAGTACATTGATTAAAGCATCTAACTCAATTAGAGCTCAGAGTATAAGCGACAACAGAAGACAATAAGAACTGTGACAGTTGGATGTTACAGAAAAAAAGTATTTTAACAGATATGGTGTGCTGGTCACAGCTGTAGTAGAGTTAATTTTCTCCACATTGGCAGGTATGTAGCTGTGTTTTGGGTTTGAGCTGAACACAGGGCTGATAATATGGAGATGCTTTTGTTCTTGCTGAGCAGGATTTACACAGAGCCAAGGCCTTTTCTGCTTTTTGTACTGCTGTGCTGGCAAGGAATTTGGGGGTACATGGGAGGTTGGGAGGAGACACAGCCGGGACAGGTGACCCAAACTGACCAAAGGGACCATGACCAGACCATGTAACATCATGCTCAGTGTATAAAGTGGAGGGAAGAGGAAGGAGGAGACATTTGTTCTTTGTCTCCCCAAGTCACTGTTACTTGTGACAGAGCCCTGCTCTTCCAGGGATGGTTGAGCACTTGGCTAGCCATGGGAAGCAGTGAAATAATGCCTTGTTTTGCTTTGCTTATGTCTGTGTGATTTGTACTTTCCCTATTAAACTGTCTTTATCTCAACCCACAAGTTTTTTATCTTTTACTCTTTTGATTTTCCCCCTAATCTCACTGGTGAGGGAGCGAGTGAGCAGCTGTGTGGGGCTTGGCTGCTGACTGGGTTTAAACCATGGCATATAGGAACAGAAAAGATGTATTTTATGAATTTCTATGGTGATTCATTAATAGAGGAAGTAGAACGGTAGACACTAGTTTAAATCTGATTGTGTGGTAAGACAGGAGCTAGCAATTTTCCAGTAAATGTTTCTGCTGCAGGAATGTAGCATGGATAAAATTGCAAGCAAATAAAAAGAGACATGGATAGCACTTTACAATAGAGAAGCTAGAGTCATTGTATCAAAGTGCCATGGATCTCCCATGGTGGGTAACAGCACTATAAGCAAAGCATTAAAATGTGTTATACATTTAGGAATGTTATATGTTTGGAACAGATTTTATTGTCATTAAACAAAAATACAGCACTGGATTTGGGACAGAGATATACAACAGTCCAATAGACTGTCCTTTGAAGAAAGGGTATGGCCATTTCTATTCTTAAGGTTTCTTGGATTAGATACACAGCAAAGTGGGAATAGAGATGGCCAGTCTCAAACATAATGCACACAAATCTATATCAGCATCACAAAAAATTACAAAGAAAGTAGATGATACAACTGGAGTTGTTTTCTACCAGTTTTATGTCTCTCTCAGTGAAACAACTACCAAGACAAAAAACCATCAAGTGTGAGAAGCCACAGTGTAACTACATTGTGAGGCAGAGGAAAATCAAGTATTTCTGTTCCATGATTGCCAGCAGAAAACAGGATTTTTGTGATGCCTCCATGTTCTTCATACGTGGGTAACTATAGGTCTGTGACGCACTACAAGAATAGATTTAGAAAAGTTATTAGGAATAGTCGTGTATATAAGAGCAATAAGAATTAGAATAGAATTCTAGAATTAGAATTCTGGGAATAAGAATTAAATGGAAGATTTTTTTTAAAAAATATAAAATTAAAATAAAACTACTTTCCACAAAACTTTTCTTTTAGAGAATATAATAGAATCATATAATGCTTTGGGTTGGAGGGGACCTTAAGGATCATATTGTTCTAACCTCCCTGATACTTTTCACTAGACCAAGTTGCTCAGATATGTGGAAGTTTAGTTTGCACTTGGTTTTGATATAAGAATAGATGATAGAGAACATCTTACAAACGTGTTTGTAATGTACCATAACATTTTCTTTACGCACACTTGAACACAGAGGTGTAATAAAGCCATTTGAAACAGTCTTGTGACACACACACACACAGATAAACTAGAATTGCAGTGGCTCTCCTAGTCCACATACCTCATGATAAAAACATTGCTCATGATGCATTACTCTGTATTTAAAAAATTTTTAGAGTAAAAAGGAGCAAGAGGTATATACTTGAGTCCTAAATAGTTCATCTTTGATTAAAAATGTTTACTAGGACTGTGTTTTATAAATACACATTAGGGGAGCTCGTGGTAGAAAGGGTTGTGGTCTCAGTGCTGCCTGCTGCTGCTGACCTATAGTTACATAGGCAAGAAAACCTTAGCACATCATTAGGAAAGATGGATGAGCAGAAACTCTTTCCCATATAGTTTCAAGGTACGGGTGACTATCAGCAACAAAATAAGTCATAGGAATATTTTGAAATAATTGAATCTGAAGACTTATTTATAGAAATGAATCAGATCAGCAAAATCACATGATTTTGATCTTTCTGAATTATATGACATTTTTTTAAATTCAGGCAATGCTCAATTATAACCTGTAGCAATTCCAAATAAACAGTATAAAGAAGGAATATAGATATGGTCTTTGCTTTAAGCCTGATGAAAATATATGCTTAAAGATATTGCCTCAATATGTCTTATAGAATGATTTTAAAATTTCTGAAACTTTATATTCTTTACTTTCCCCAAATTTTAGGTTCTTTTTTATCTTTAAATTCTACATAATTAATATGTTAATTCTGATATTATTCTTCCATTGATATTTTGGATAACTTTTTGTAGGTATAAATGGATTCAAACTTAAATCCTAGACTAGAAAACCTAAACTCAGTAGGCAATATTTTTATGTTAATAAAAAAAACACTCCAAACAACATCAAAAATACTTAACCAGGGCTGTCCTAAATTTCTTTAAAAGTGAATTAAAGCTCTATTTACTCAGGAAATTTTGCAAAAGTGGCTGCAATTATAAATGCAGTTACTTAAAACAGACAAAGGGATTGAGTCCACCCTCATCAAGTTTGCAGACAGCTCCAAGCTGAGGGTGCAGTTGACACACCTGAAGGAGGGGATGCCACCCAGAGGAAGCTGGACAAGCTCAAGAATCGAGCCCATGTGAGTCTCATGCAGTTTAACAGGACCAAGCATAAGGTGCTGCACCTGAGCCAGGACCATCTCTGGCATCAACGCAGGCTGAGGGATGAACAGATGAGGAGCAGCCCTGTCGAGAAGGACTTGGGGTCACAGGTGGGTGAGAGGCTGGACATGACCTGGCCAGGTGCACTCACAGCCCAGAGAGCCAAATGTGTCCTGGGCTGTGTCTGACCACCATGGGCAGCAGGGCCAGGAGGGGATTCTGCTTCTCTGCTCTGCTCTCCTGAGACCTCACTGGAGTAACTGCATCCAGCTCTGGGGTCCTCAGCACAGGAAGGAGATGGACACATTGGAGTAAATCCCGAGGAGTGCCACAAAGCTGATAGAGGGATAGAGCACCTCTCCTACAAAGACAGGCTGAGAAAGTTGGGGTTGTTCAGCCTGAAGAAGGCTCTGATGAGATCTTATAGCAGCCTTTCAGTACCAAAAGAGGGGCTACAGAAAAGCTGGGGAGGCCTTTGACTAAGGCAAGTAGCAGTAGGCTATGGAATAGTGGCTTTAAACTGAAAGAGAGTAGGTTTAGATTTACGTGATTTCTGTGAGGATGGTGAGGCACTGGAACATGTTCCCCAAAGAAATTGGGGATTCCCTATCCCTGAAGGCTGTGTTCTGCCTCTGTAACTCACACTGAGTGGAAAACTTTTCCTTTTGGTTTGCTAACCATAAAATCTGTAACAACCATGAAATGAAAACTTGCATTTGATGGACATGTACAATGACTAATTCACAATCTGTTTTAATGGCATATAAACTGTGGATTCATGACACAGGAATTTTACAGTTATACATCTGAATGCAAAACAAGATAGATAGTTTATTTGGTTTTTTTTATTTAGATAATGTTAATTCTCTTTTGTGTTTAAAAGGTCCAAAAGAAAATTTCTCCTTTTTATATAATGCAGAGAGAAAGGACAATATAATGCTCTTGTTTGATATTATTATGGATGAATCTGTATAACTATAGGCTTAAAGCTGTCAGTCCTACACTAATGAGACAAAAGTCTGTTTGCAATGAAATGCTGTTAAAAGCGAAATAAATGTGCAATGGTCTTTTAGCTCTAATTGTATTGTGCTGACATTTGGTATAATTATATGCAGTTGAGTATTGTTTTCATGCCACTCTAAGAAATTCTGGAGTAAATTGAGGTAGCTATCTGTTTTCAGATGAGTTTGATCACTTTATTTTACCCCAGTCTCAGAATTTATTTAGAGAGGTCTGAAACCCTGTATTTATCATAATCTGCTTCATTTGTTCAGTCCCCATGTGGCAATTCCAATTAGAATTTTATCAAAGTCATCCTTACAGCAATAATGATAATCCTTTAGCATCTATCTGGATTAGGTCTCTGTTTTATTCTACTAATGAATACTCTAGAGGGGTCCGGGCAATTTTACAGAACAAATTAACCTTAGAGCATAGCCATTTAAAGTATTCATTATACTGGACACCTGCAAAGTGTACTGGGCTTAAATGCAATTTAATAGACCCTTCTAGGCCTGTTTTAAAGTATCCTGAAGAGAGTATGAATAAGATGATATTTAAATTATGATGGTTAGAATGGTTTTTTTTTTTCTAGCATTTTCAATAAATATCAGAAGTCCTATGTATGAAACATCACTTTTGGAATACATCAAATATCATCATGTAATTGCAGCTTTTGAAATCTAAAATGAAAAGTTTCAAAACACTGAAATCTGAAATGAATGTCTGTTCAATTCCACCTTTGTGTATAGCATGCTCAAAAATGAATGTCCTACATGTGATACATTTTGTTTCTAGTTCAAATACTCCTATTATTGCAAAAATTCATGAACTGTAATTCTTAAATAGGATATAATGGAAAGGGATTGGGGAAGAGAGGGCAAAAGAGCAGAGGGAAATGGAAAAGCTAATTGGTATTCTCTGTTTTCAACTGTTCATATCCCCAAGACTACCCCTTTTATTTTTTTTAATTTAAAGTCAGAGTCTCTTTGTTATCTCATCACACTACAATTATAACATCCAGTGCCAAGGACCAGAATGACTCATCTGTGTTGTTCATCAGTCTAAACATTGCCACTAGAACTAAATGCAAGCTCAATCTCAACACATCAGACATTGCTTGCATGAGTATTGTTATCATACTAATTCAATAAGCAAATAATTTGGTCTTTACTAATGGCTATGAGAGTTAAATAAATAGCCTTTATATTTTAATATATTAAGTCAATTTCTGAAAGCATGAACATCTTTTCTATACATGGCCAAATTTTTTTAATTCCATATTATAAATCTTGCTGGCAACACTACGTTACAGGAAAACTTGTGGTGTCATCGACTAGAATGAAACAGAAAATGCAAAAAAAAAAAAAAAAAAAAAAAAAAAAAAAGCATTCAGCTTTGCATATTTGCTTTTTCTAAATTTTTTTTTTAATTTACTTTGGAGCAGAAAATCTTAAGCAAAAACAGAAGTATATGCTTACTATGTGGAAGTATATGTGTAAAATCAAGCCAATAAATGTTTTCTTCACTGAAATCCCAAATAACCTACAGTGGTAGAAGACAGTGACAAAACTGAAAGCACAGGTTAGGCTAGATTTTCCAAATTCAGAAGGCACTGGTGGAAAAACAGCAGAGTTCCAGGATCGAGAATTTTGGAAAAAAACTTATACAGTTATCCTAATCTCTGCTGGCAATTTTGCTTAGGCCTGAAAAATCCTACTGTCATCTCAAAAAGGTTTTTTTTTCACTCTTAACAAATCCTCAAACTTTGGTTTAGATAAACAATATAAATTTTCCCCATGTTATCTTTTGCTTTTTTTAATAAGCTACATATTTGTAAGTATATTTTAGCTATTCATGGATATCTATTAATCCGTTTCTAGTATTTACAGTGTTTTTTCCAATGTCTTCTAAAAGATTATTTGCATCCTCTCTGCTGCTGAAGTAATGAAACAGTTTATACAACTTTCATTCACAGTGATACAGCAGCCGCTATTCTGCAAAGTACTGTACTGAAATCTGTCACTAAGAAAATCTGAGTTGCAGTCAAGATTACAGTTATTTGTAAGTATTTTGGGTTTTTGACTAATGTGATATATTTGTTAAGTCCTAATAAGAACACAGCTGAGTTAGCTCAGGTACTGTGACATGTAAATGAAGATGTGATAGCTGTGTAGACATGACAGAGGAGGGATTTAGAGCGGGTTTAGAGGAAAAAAGAGCCACATAACTCAGTGACATAACTTGAAATTTAATTTCTAAGCAGCATGGGTTTAGCAGGTGAATATCAATGCCTATTATAAAGCTGCTAGTACAAGATTTCTATGCTATGGCACTCAACCTGACAAGGGTCATGTCTCCCCAGCCCACATAAACAGCTCTTACTAATCAATATATTGGAGTCCTGGAGACTATTCTGGCCCATAGCTGTTGCCCATGCCCAGAGCCCTTTTCCCTCCACCCATGAAGGTTATTGTCTCAACAGTATATTTCTTTAAAATTAGATAATTAGACTAAGTCACGGATGATATTGCTAGTTTTAGAACTCAAGGCAAATTTCTTTGGCTTTCTCTATATTTAAAACCAATTAGTGCTTGTTTTCAAAGTTATTATCACCTTTCTGGTTTCCTATTCCAGATGTGCTAAAAAGATGTTAAGTCCTTGCTTCAATGCTATCTCAGTTCATATCAGAGTGCTTTAGAGTTAAAAATCAGCAGATGATGTGTGGGTATCTTGGCCTCATTTTATTACATTAAAGTTCTGGAAGTTTTTAGTTCATAACAATCCATAACAAAGATATAATCAAAAGTGAAAAGCAACCAAACCCACCTTTATAGCACAGTTGGTCTATATATCTTCTGCAATAGAGATAGTTTCATGCACATACAGAGAGGAATATGTGAAGTCAACACAGCTGTGAGTTCCTTCTCTTTCTAGGAAAATTACTAAGACTTTGTTCTACTTGAGCATAGAGGCTGCTGTGTCAAGGCCTTATCATCATGCCACAAGAGAGAGTAAATTAGAAAATTTTAGCTAAGATTAGACATAATATTTGAATTTGTTCAGGCTAGGTTGTACTCCTGTTGACTGTTTTTAATTTTTATTTTATTAAAACTATCATCATTTCCATGTTTTTTTGACCAAACCATCTTTCCTATTTTTTTCAGTCAGAAACTATTTTTAAAATCCTAAAAACTCAAAAACCTCCTTTCACAGCTGCAGATAATACCTTATGTATTAAATTCTGTGAAAATGTTGTACAAATATGACTGACAGCATTCTAAAGATGTTAAATATCCACGTTCTGATTTTCTGACAAGTATCCAATTAGAGGGAAGCCAGGTACCATATCTTCCTTGGTTCTGATCTTAGCACACTCTAGAAGCCTACTTAAGTAACTAATGTAATAGCTACAACAGCAGTACAAAATTAAGCATATCTTCTTTTTCTTGCACATTTTGTTTTCTTTCTCTTTGCACCAAGTGTTGCTTCTTTTATTTTCTGCAAGTTTCATTAGATTTTTATCCTTATGATTTTTTTCCTGAAGGTGAACAGATTCCACCACCCGATAATTTCTTAGTGATACTTTTATGGAATATAATGGCTTTAACCAATATTAGAACTTGTCCAATTCCCACTGTTTCTCTAGGTGGCAAATAGGTTCTTTGTTTTCCTTCTGATTTTAAACAACTTACTCATTGTCTCTGGGCTGTGCCTTGACCATAAATCTTTGTGCAGCATACAGGAAAAAAAAAAAAAAAAGGACTTATATGCTGTGGCCTGTTTTCAGCAAAAGTGTAGCTTTCAACTGGGGGACTCTGAGTGTAGAATTCATTGTGTAAATGTATGTGGTATTTTCTTGGGGTCCCCTGTGGCAGGAAGGAAATGATGAATCTGACTCCATGTTCTTAGAAGGCTAATTTATTATTTTATGGTATTACATTATATTAAAGAATACTATACTAAAACTATACTAAAGAATAGAGAAAGGATACTTACAGAAGGCTTAACAAGATACTAATGAAAAACCCGTGACTCTCTCCAGAGTCGCAACACAGCCTGACCATGACTGGTCATTAAGTAAAAACAATTCACATGTTGGATAAACAATCTCCAACCACATTCCAAAACACAGGAGAAGCAAATGAGATAATATTATTTTCCTTTTTCTCTGAGGCTTCTCAGCTTCCCAGGAGAGAAATCCTGGGCAAAGAGGATTTTTCAGAAAATATGACAGTGACAAATGTAGACTGCGTTAAATGTTCTAGGACATCTGAAATGAGGTCAGTAGGTATGACACAACACCTACAGGATAACCATACCTTAGTAAGGTAACAGGTGAAGGACTAATGGATCTGAAACCTTCGAGGTTGCAGTAGTTACCTATGTTTAGGCAGCTGACTCCCACACTCCAATGATTTAAAAAGTGCTTGACAGCTGTTCTGATTTGTAAATAATCTTGAATAATAATTTCTTAGTATTTTGACCAGACTTTTATTTCATTTTTATTTTTCTTTAATTAAGGAAATAATATAAAGTATAAAAAACACAGAAAATGTACCTTTGTTTAGAGCATGCTGGAACAGTATTTCTTTCAAGTTTTACACCTTCAGTTTTCTTAAATGTTCTGGCAGGTATACCACTAAGATCCTCTGTCACTGCATTTCATCAGAGACTTATTAAATAATCCCATCTGCCTGAAGCAATAACTACTACAGGAATAAAGCGATTATCTATTGTTACCTGATTTATACTTTCTCTAAATCTAATGAATTTAAATACACTTTACTTCGTGTAAAATATCACCATAACATTAAGAAGCCATCATTTAAATATGTTCATACAATATCTACAATTCAAACTAATATGTTTTGTGATATAAAAACTGGCCATTTAATGCAGCATGAAAAAGCAATTTGAATGAAAATGAGAAAAAAATAAAAGTATTTTAAAATTACTTGCAAGTAGAGGTTGTAGGTAACAAATGAGAACGTGCTGCTGGTCTAAAAGCTGTTTCACATTGTGCATATATAAGGCCCTAAAGCACACAAAAAAACACCATTAAAATCATATAGCAAAAATAGGCAATTTGATTGGAACTTGAAGCCTACAATACTGAGAAGTCTAGGTTCTCAGAAATTTCACAAGACAGTTGTCATTTCAGTCACTTGCAACTGCATGAGAGTTGAGTTTATTCTGTCATTGGATTGCAAGCTCATTCCAGAGGCCAGTTTGAAAATCCAACATTTTTTTTAAATTTTTCTTGCCTTGTGGTAGCGAAAAATGAGTACAGAGTGCTTGGTTCTGCTCACATGATTTCCTGGTTTACACATGAGATGGGTCCAGCTCCACCCATATTTTCCTACTTGCTTCTGCACACGCATTTTTTGATCCAGCAAGCGTCACTATGTATTTGTCCAAAGATGACTTTTAGGAGGAGCAGTGAAAAGTACATGTCCATATCCCTAGGTTGTGGAGTGGAAAAGTGTAATCACACCGCAGAAGTGTACATGAAGTGCAGTACTAATGCATGTTTGGCAGTGTCCGTGTGAGAGAGACAAGGAATCCATCTCTGACCTCGGTATGACAAGAGTGAGATGGGGCAGAAAACTGGTCATTATTTTGCACTACTTTCATTCTTGTTCTATATGAATGAATAACTTCAAGTTTTGAAAACAATGTTCAGTATTGTGAATCAGTATCAGTGAATGAACATATAATACTAAATATATTTCATTAAAATTAAATTTAATACATTTAATACTAAAGAGCTACTTAGTTAACCAGGAACTCTATTCAACAGCAACTGTTGATCACAAACTGTTGTGATCAAATCCAGTAAATTAAATATGTGCACAAAATATTTGCTAAGCACAAATGCAAAAGGAATGCAAGAGGCTTTTTCTTCACGTAACTGAATGCTACAGATGAACTCAGGATTAAAAGCTGTAGGTGTCAGTAAATTGTCTAGCTCACACATCAAAATACATCAGAAAATTTACTAAACACTCCTGGGACAGTACTCTGGAAAACACTGTAGAAGAAAGACTGGAAAGTTAATACCAGTACCAAAATCCCTATTTTTTATTCCAGGGATAAGGAGCTTGCCTCTGACCTGCCCCACTTTAGCATACTTATTAGACTACTACTGTCACAGACATCTTTTATAAAAAATCCTTTCCTTAGGATTTTTCCTCCTGAGAAGCTGAGAGGCCTCAGGAACAAAATGTAAGCAATGGTTATCTCCTGTTGTGGAATGCAACAGGTGGATCTGTGATTGGCCCATGTTGGTTGTTTCTGGTTAATGGCCAATCACAGCCCAGCTGGCTCGGACAGGGAGTCCGAGACACAAGCCTTTGTTATCATTCTTTTCTATTCTATTCTTAGCTAGCCTTCTGATGAAATCCTTTCTTCTATTCTTTTAGTATAGTTTTAATGTAATATAGATCATAAAATAATAAATCAAGCCTTCTGAAACATGGAGTCAGATCCTCATCTCTTCCCTCATCCAAAAACCCCTGTGAACACCGTCACATACTACTATAGTAACGAACACACCCCAAAAAACAAAAAACCCCACTATGTATAATGGCTTCAGAAGCTAAGATTAAAAAAATAAGGAAGAGGTGAATGGTATTAGTGACCTGGCTCAGTATTTTACAGGAAGATTTTCAGATCCTGACATCATTTACAATAGAATAGTCTACACAGATAACAAATCAACTTAAAGTTGATTTGTTATCTATGTAGCCTATTCTACTGTTCATTCTGAAGACAAATCTTTGGGTGACTCATAAAGTCCAAGAGATTTGACATGTCTGTCTGTCTCTATTTTAGTGAAAAAATTTCATCTCTATCTTAATTTGGGCTGAGACATTCTGACTATTTGTTTTAATGCTGATTGAAGGGCTACACAGGAGTAGTCCACAGCAGGGTAAAAAAGAAAATGTTCAGAACAAATTACACAACACTGTGTTGCTTTTCTGCATCTACCTATGAAACTTTTACTTAGTAGCCTCTCCAACATTTTTCCAGGAGATTTATAATTGCATTTCAATGAATGCTCTAAGCAATGCCTGAAAACAATAATTTACATTTTCTTACCACTGACTTTGGGGTTTGGTTTTGGTTAATTCTTCCTTATCAGCTGATGCACTCTTGAAGTCAGAATAACATTTTTGACCAAAACAAAAACAATTTCAAAGCTATTTAATAAACAAGAGAACTTTGTCAATCCTAGAGAGAGCAACAAACCATATATTTGAGAAGAGCTTAATATTTAAGGAAAACAGTCTACCAACTATCAATCCTATGAAATATTATTTATTTGGTGCACATTCCATTCTCAGAAAATAAATGGTATTCGAAAGATAAAGCTGATAAATGCTTTATTTATAAGATAACATTTTGACTTTCAGCAGCTGCTTTTCATATATTGTCCTCTGAAGCTGGTGAAAACAGTAATGTTACAGCATAAATAAAATCTTTTAAACCTGTAGAGAAGTTGAAATAGCATTTTTTCTGCTTAACAATGGGACACGTGATAATATTACTTGCAGAAAATGAACTGCAACTGCAGTTGAATTTCAGATGCCAATCTTCTCCACAAAAGGGAGAGTAGGGAAAAAACTCAATATGTATTTTCATTGTATGCATAGAAAAACAGACAAGAGGAGCCAGGATGAGACAGTTAAAATTACACATTGAAAAATATGCATTATTTTCACAATCATATTTTCCAGTAAACCCTGGATTAAACTAGTCTGGCACTGCAAGAAGCTAATATTTAGTGCCAGCATCTGCAGCTGTCTCAGTCCAGCATAACTGCGGTTTCTGTTCCTTTTAAGTTTCATGTGCATTAATATTAGGTGCTTTACAGTTTCTTTTTTCTGCTTTCCTCAAATCATCATCTTTTTGCTCACTTGACTGCACACATTGTGGCTTGGCATGGCCAATTGCAGTTGACATTTCCAGTCGCCCAGGGTTAGCCCAATATTAATTAAAACATCGTTCTAGACTATTGTCATTTTTCTTCATCATTGTAATTGATTTTATGCTATTTTTAAAATTCTGCTTCTTTCAGATAGAAATAAATCCTAATCTTACATTCCTAAGCAGAAATAGCAGGTTGAATTAGCAATCTTAGTGCCACTTAATGAAGTCCTAACATTAATCTTCCCTCTCCAGTTCCATTTTCAAAACACCTAAAGCTAACATCTATACAGAAATAGCTTTGGCAAATCTAAGTCTGATTAAAATCCTAGCTGATCATTCAGTGCACTCAGAAGACACCTGGAATGGCCATTATTTCTCACAAGCTCATGGGTCTCATTACCAACCAATATATACTTCCAATAAAATTCCCATGTTAAGGAGTAGATTTACTGTGAAAAGCCACTTCTCAAAGATTGTACATTCAGAAACACCCTACTAATTCCCGAGCCATATCAGATCAAGGTCATACTTGCTTATCTTCACGAGAATAATTAGAATTAATTGCTTATTGCCTCAATTACAACACCAAACCACCCGAGAGCAAGTATTGGCACTTATTCCATCTGGTACCTTCGTCCCTTAACTGTTCCTGCATGGAAACAGGGGAGATGTTTCTACATGTGTCAGTGATGCCATGATTTGAAGTGAGTGAACCAAATCCTCCTAACTTTATATCAGTACAGTACATTTTTAGTGAAAATCCATTATCTTATAAAACAAATATGTCTGACAGGTTTAGATGGGCCCAAAAGTCAAGGCAGACTACTGCACCGTTGTCCAGATTTCAACAGGTAAGCATGTATTGCTTTTTGTGTTCAGAGTAACTGAAAATCTCTTGGGGAATGAAACCCTAGAGCCTCTAAGCTCATAACATCATTCCTGCAGCAAAAACAGAATTTAAATTCTTTTTTTTTCATGTCTCTTTTTACAGAAGGTAAAAGAAGATAGTATGTGACTTAGGACCACTGAGCCTTTAGAATATACTTTATTTCACCCTCAAAAAATGTATGAGTTTGTTCAAATATATTTATATGTACAGATATTCTTGTACCCATGTACTTACAAAGTGCAGGCACTGGCAACATGGAATTTGCTAGCTTGCAAATAAAAGATTCACTAGTATCACCAAATAATCAGAAGGGAATTTTTGACCCTTGTTTTGAGTAATTAATCCCTACAGGGCTGGAACTCTCTGAAAAATCTCCACTTTAGCAGTTTACATTATCATTTCCTCAAGCATCAGTATCTCAGAAAGGCTTCAGGTGTGAGTACTTTGCAGTACTCATCTTCAAACTAGGTTATCATGGGCTATGTTTGTGAATAAGCTGTAGAAAGATCCCATGTACATTGTTTAGTAGAGAACATAAATTTGTTTAAAAATGGTTTAGTTCAAGCTACCCAATTTTGCCATTATCAATTTTCATAATGTAAATGGAGAGAAGATGTCTGACTGCAAACCACTTTTCCTGCAAGAAAGATATTCTCAGTTTCTAATCACAAAATCTTACAAAAATTGTTTTCCTGTAAAGTTCTCACTGAAACATCTTCACCTAGCATTTCTCTGTTATATAGCTCAGCTGGAAATGGTTATTATTTAGAACTGCTAGTATTACTTTAGCAATCATCTAATGTGCTAGCCCTCTCTACAGATTTTTCACCTAATCTCATGTGCTCAACAAGCTATGTTTTTTCTCCTAGTTCTAATAAATTTTGCTATATTTCACACACAACAAAACACAAAAATTCTTATTTTAATATCAGCTTTTTACAGTACTACTACAGATTATGTGCTTTTCCTTTTAAGCTGTTTTTTTTTTCCTAAACTAGCAATAATGGTACTAATTACTAATGGTACTTTTTTCTTTTTCCTAATGAATGATTAGTTTCTTAAAAGTTCAATTATTTTCATAAATACAAGTAAATAACTTTTATTATTTCTCCCGATTCTAAATTTGTATATGCCTAATAGTTAGTAGTTACCCTTGGAAATGTAAAACTTTTTAATAGATATCATTAATTAAAACTAATTAGTTTTATTACCTGACAGTGATGTTTTCAATTTCTAGTACAAAAATGAGTTTGCATGCATTCTGGTTGCCATGACAACAGTATGTGTTAGTTGTTCTCCATCAGAACATTCTCAGTGCTTTTCATCATTTTGCAGCTAAAGTTTATTTGATAGTAAGGGTCAGAATTTAAAATTTTGTAGTTCTTTAACTTGGTTTTGAAGACACTATTTTTTATAACCTCTTGGGAAGATGTAGTTTGATGGGAAGAACCTACTGAAAGATGGAGACAATTTATGACACACAAAGCCTAAACAGAAATTTTGTGTTCTGAAACAATTGAGTTCTAGTAATCTTGCATAATTATAGCTGTATCTTTTAAATTGTGGCAAAAGAGGCATGCTCACTGTCCTACTCCTTTTAATAAGATTTGTGGGAGAAGTTAGACCTCAAACATGGTAATGATCTTAATTGAAGCAACCAGAACAGAACATTACATTGGCACCAAGAGAAGAGCTCATATAAATTCGACCAAAAAAAGAAAAAATAATGAAAAACTGCCATGCGTGTCTTTAACTTAGAGATTTAATGTCATACATAATTTAAAAGGATTTAACAAATTAAATTTAAAAATATAAAAGGTTTTACTTTCAGTTGTACTTAGTCTGTACTCGAAAAGCCAGATTTAGATGTGTTGATTGTATTGGTGTTAAGAAATTTTAGAATCAAGAAGTAGATACACAAAAGTGTTGACATGGTAGCATTAGAAATTGTACAGAATATGCTTCATGCTGAAGGGTAAATATTAAATATATTACATGCAAGTTTTAGGCAGCACATTACATTAGGGATTTACAACAGATTCCATCTTGAACTGGTCAACAGAAAATGAGAAATCAGAGTGGACCCAAAACCCTACACATTTCAGGGTCTATAAATTTAATTCTGAGATATAAGAAGAGGTAATTTTCAGATTAGTATTGCATCTCAAGATCCCCTTCTCAGATTAGATGTGCAGCCTTTTCTTTCTGTAAAATGAGAAGATACTTTTTAATTCTGTTGGTGGTTGTGCCAGTCTTTTTATGTATTATGTCAGAGATACAAGACCAGTGAGTGATACAAGAAGTAAAAAAACTTCATTCTGTACAATCATCAAATTTTGAGAACTTTTAGCCATTTTTCTCAAATCCTTGAAGAGGATTTAGCCTACTCATAGTGTCTTCCCTGTGCGGCTGAACTCTGCCATCCTGGGATACACTTCAAGACTTAAGGGACCAGAAAGAGGAAAGTATGGAGATGAAAGAATCTAGGGATCTGAGGCTTGCCAGAATGGATCCTCTGGCTCCAGCTCTGTCAAGGAGTACTACAAGAAAGATGCAGAGGGACTTTTTACAAGGACATGTAGTGATTGGACAAGGGGTAATAGCTTAAAACTGAAAGAGGGTAGATTTAGATGAGACATTAGGTTGAAATCCTTCACTGAGGGTGGTGAGACCCTGAAAAATATTGCTCAGAAAAGCTTTTGATGCCCTATCCCTAAAAGTATCCAAGGTCAGGTTGGATGGTATTTTGAGCAACCTGATGTAGTGGACAGTATTCCTGCCTATGGAACTAGATGACCTTTAAGGTCCCATTCAGTTCAAACCATTCTGAGATTCTATGATTTCATGCATTTCCTTTAATAACTGCTTAATGTCAATGGCATTATCTGAAACTTCTGTTCTCATGGATAGTTTCCACAAGAAACTATCATAATATGTTTTTTACTGTTACTAGGAACCAGATTAAAAATATCAGAATTAATTTTTAGCAAGAACAATAACAAATATAAGTACAGAATACAAATACTATAAAAAGAGAAAGAAAAGGAACACACCTTGCTTTTCATCAGGATGGAGAGTTGCTTTGTCAACAAGCAGTACTGCAGTCTCTACTGGCGTGGAAGTATATTCCCCTGTTCATAGGGATCCTCTATTAGAACTGACAAGCTATTTTTAGACTCCTAAATCTAATCCATATTGAACATGTTAGTTACATACTGTTTGTACACTCACATACCATGTTTTACAACTCAATTCTACTGAAGGTAAGAAACTCCCTATAATCTAATTAGGACTCCTTCATTTTTCTCCAAGATTACCTTCTTCATCTCACTACAGCTATGCAGCAGTTGTGGCATTCTGTTGCAACATTCTGTTGATGCAACATTCAAGGCAAATTTATTAAATAATCTCAGGGTAATATATCTGAGTAGCAAAAACTTATCTGAGGTGTTATAGATCTATACGCAACACCTGTTGTTAGTGAATATGTCATTTCCATCATATGCTTATTTAAAGGTGGAATTACAGAAAACTTGTTACTGTGGTACAATCAGTCTTGATGTGTGAGTGCAGTTGAACTAAATTATTCCCTCACAGAAGTGGAACTGTTGCTATTAGCTGAACTAGACCTACAAATGTGGAGGCACTTCACATTTTAGTTAAAAGAATTACAACAAAACGTTTTAGGCAATTAATTTTTTACTCTCATTCTACATCACCAAGATTTCCACAATTTAAAAACCATTTGTTGGCATGGAAACATCAGCTTAATTAAATATGGATTAAACTAATTAACCTAAAACATATCATACTATAGACTTTGATTTAGAATACGTTAAAGGAAACAGAACATTTTTCATAATTTCATGTCTTTTATCTACTGAAAATGTTTTGCTTTCATGAGAATTTACATGCTTGTTCTTGAGGCTATCTCCAGAAGGTAAGGATACCGTTGACAACTAATGTTAAAAATCCTTGTTTCAACAATGGTGGACCCTGTGTGTATACACATTGTCTATCCTTCATGACAGTTGCTTTATAATTGTCTGTCAGACACCACCGTGGGCCCAGCTACAAATTTTATTTCAGATTTGATGTGCAGACACACCAGAAATTGATTGGATTAAATATAAAATGAAGATACAAAATAGCAAAAAGATCCATATTTTGTGTCAATTGGTTAGATTGCAAGATGACAGAAGAAATCAATTAAGTATTTAGCTAAAAACCTTGCCTGGAAAAAGAAGATTTGAAGATTCAGTTTCTTTCCTGTAACTGGCTTCTTCCCCTAGAATCGCATCATTGCTGTATGGTCTTCTACACATATTAAGGTTAATAAGCAGTTGTTTCTCATGTACAATTTCCTTTTTGAATGGCTTTGAAGTAGTAGTAGTAGTCACAGTTTTCAAAGGAAATAATAATTTCATTCAGTGTCTGACATTACATCAGTGATTACATCAGCATTACTGCATAGATCTACAAATATCACTAAGTGAAATTCTGGCTAGATTCTTAGTTACTGACTATTGACTTCAATAGGAAGGTCAACTCTTCAATAGGAAGGTCAACTCTTAAAGCAGTCTCCAGGCTTCATGAAAATAGGCTCTCTTTTTGCAAGGGCAGAGAATAATGACATGGAGGTCAGGCTGAGAGATAGAAGTACAGGATCCGTCTTTTGAGTTTCCTTGTTTTTACACAATTTAAATTGAAATTAGAGTGTATTTGAAGATATTTTTCTGCCATGAAGCAACAGTTCCTCATAATAGAAATCTTGTAGTTCACCAAGCAGCTGCTGCTTCATTCAAATGCAGAGTTTAGGTAATGTCAAAATGTGGTATCTATGGTATGTAGCACGACTATAAATGTGGAGTAAAAAACCCAACTATCCCAATGCTGCTTGAATTCTTGGATTTTACTCCTCAGTTCTTCTTACTCTTCTTATTCTCAGCTGAGGGCTGAGGGAGCTAGAAGGCTGAAACTCCATTTAAAAAATATAAATATTGCAGTGTTCTCTTGGGTGGTTATAGATGCTTGTCCTGAAACGCTGGGGTTTCATTTCTTGTAGGATGTGAAAGATCTATTTTATCGAGCAGCTCAGTGTCAACCTTGCCATTCAGCCTTTAGTATGGCACATAGTGAATGCTGCTATGCCTGGCAGGTGGCCTGAGGCTTCCCTGTCAACATTTTTGTCATGCACTGCAGGAACAGTAAAACCATTCATAGAATTCTGTGAACTCCAAACACTTTACTATTGCTCTGAGTTTGCACTTAAAATATAAATATCAGTGACCTTTCAGACTTTATAGTTCAAAAAAATTATTTTTATCTTAAAAATATCTCATTTGCGTTACTGGTTGGTGAAGTGACATTCCTGCTCAAAGCAATTTAATGCTGGTTTCCTCATTGCTGGAATAAGTTTGTTGGCTAAAGCATCATAACAATAGGGTCAAAAGTAATATACAAGTTCAGAGCCATAGCATAAGAATTTGATGTAGAAACATATAGGCAAATCCAATGTGCCTGAGTCTTAGGGTTGTTCAAATGAGACTTCCAACAGGCAGAGAAAATCTCTCTATACTAAAAAGGTAGCAGGGTGAAAAACATTCTAGACACTTAAGAGTGATTTTATCTTCCATGCTCAGGTCAAATTTGTATTATGGCCCACTGAGGAAATACTGAAAGCTTCTGAGTTTCTATTTTGAAAAGAAGTTCCAAATTTTAAAAAATACTAGATGAGACTCAGTTCTAAATCTCTTGAGATATAGGGCAAAATATTGATACCTATATGACCTGAAACCATTACTGTGATTCTCAGAGAAATTTATAGAACCTGAAGTAAAAAAAGAGTTTAAGCTTCTAAGGTTATAGACAGTAACTTAGTGAGGTTTCACAAGCTTCTTGAGCACCTGGTATTTAATTCCCAAATGGAGGTGCCTAAATTCTGTATCACACCAGCACATTTTATAATATGACTTAAGCTTTTATATCTCAGAGACCCATGATAAAATAGCTGAAAAAAAAATTATATACTAAACCCTTTCTTTCAAATACAGCATGAACCATTTAGGAGAAAAAATGCCAAAACTGATACTAATTGTGAAAGGGAAGCATTAAGGACACGGTAATGCTTTGTCCACCATCTATATCCTCCACAACCAACTATATATTTTTTAAATGTCACTGCAGACACTTACGTCTCTCTGTATATTTCTAAGATTTTGTCCCTCAGGGTAAGAAAAGAATTGGTTTATTTTCTGGTCTGAGAGGTATCTGATAAATAGTTAAATATCTGTTACTTTCACTACAATATGTTCCCCGAGGTAATGGGGACCAAAATTTCACGAACAAAATTTATGTCTGTGTAACCAGCTGCTTCTGCAGGTGGTTTGATTCTAAGCCATACTTTTCTGTGGCATAGGACCAAGCAGTTTCCTTCATGCAGACCTTTCCTTTCCTTACCAACCAACTTGGAATAAAATTTCATAATTACTGAAGTAGAAATGGCATAAATGAAGAGTACATGCAGAAAAAAAGGAAAAGTACCCTATTTTGGCTAGGTTTTTACCATTTCAGAAGCCTCAAGATTTGGCAGAAACAAAAATACCTTTCTTTTTTAATTAAATAATTGATTTCATTTCACTCATAAATTCTTATTCAATAAGGAAAATTGGAATCCCTAACCATAATGTCTATATTCACTTTATGATTCAAGAAGGTTTCAACTTTTTACAGGTAGACCCACTTTTATATGCCATGTTGAAAAGATACCTGTCATGTTTTTGACTTTAGAGAAGAACTGAAATTACCATGGGGATAAAGTACATTCTGTCCAAGATGCAGAGCACATCTTATTTTGAATCAGATAGGCAGGCAAGCAGATATGTAGAGAGACTGTGCTAGAACCAGAATATGAGTGATGAAATGTGTTACCATAAAGACAAGCAAGATGCAATTTACTACCATATAGAGCATATTGCAATGTTCCTTTAAGTTCTCACAGCTTTTAAGGTCTTTGTAAGAAGATATTACTGGTTTCAATAGTGCTCTTATCAGCTCACTGCAAGAACTCTTTCCTCGGGTTTTTGCTCAACGTCTGCCAAAAAAAAGGCCAGAACTCCTAGTCTCATTTACATCAAAATAATTCTTATTGGAAAGATATTTTCCTTCAATTAAATATACTGAAAATCTTGAGGTGGGAAAAAAGGCACAGTTACTGTAAGTGCACAATAAAAAAATTTTGTCTAGAGAGAAGTGTTCCATACTTAACAGAAAAAAATGGGAAGGATCATGTCTCCTCCAGATATGTTCCTTTAATTTTTTCTTTCAGTACTCAGCATTTGGGCACAATATCTTATTTGGGAAAGATGGACATTTAATTCAGTTATTACCAAAGTTGGTAATAGTCCTTTGACAAAACATTTCTCCTAGAAAATAAATTGACATTTATAAATGAAAACGTAAGGTGGAGGTTAATGTTCCCACTCTTTGAAAATTTAAAAAAATCTTCCAAGAATATTATTTCACAGATTAAGTAAAACCACATGCATATGAAGGAACAGACTCTGATTGCCATGAAGAATCAAACTTTCAGAGCAACCCATGACAGTATAATTTAATTCTGAGTCACTTAGCTACAGACAGGAAACAGGAGACAACAAACTTACAACTACATTACTAATTGGTAGAATCTGGTAAAAATCTGGATATAATGCACATTGCTCTTTTTGAGGTGAATGATTTGCAAAGACAATCAGGACAAGAAGACACAATTTTACCAGAAGCCCATTACCAAATGTCAAAGAAAACTTTATATTTCTTCTGTGGCTGACAATGTTCTGGCTTTTGATGAAAAGGCTGCATTTCCTACTGCAGTCTGCCTCTAATAAAATTTCATTGTGCTGAAGAAAGAGAAACCAGTTTAGAGTCTTTCTAAGGGTTCAGACTATTTTTAAAATAAGTTTAAACACAATGCTGGACATGGAATTGTTTTTTTGTCAGCTTGCTTTCTTCTTTGCTTCTTCAACAATAACTCCAGAATTTGTTGCATGCCTATGCCCATAATTTTCATACACACTCATATTTTTGAGGAAGAAAATGAAATGAAGAAAGAAATACCCTAAGGCAAGTGTAAAAGATCACAAATTGGCTTTGTTATTTGCTGACTTATATCTGACCCTTATACTCTCATTCTGACTTCACCAAAATTTTTCATTGTTTAGACTTCAGTAGCATTATACAAAATTCCTAAAGATTTGAGAAAAAAAAAAATTTTGTCTTTTCAAGGAATATTAAAAGAAGAACTTGCTGTAAAAAAGTGAGAATTGTATGCTCCAAAAATTGGAATCATATACTTTTCACAAGAAGTACTTATTTCTATTAAGCATTTATGTTATCAAAATTGCTGAGGTTTTATTATACAAAGAAGGACAGGTAGATATTTGTGTTTCTCCCATGATGTAGTTCTCAGGTTACTGAAATTAATAAGCAGTAACTTTCAAAAAGATAAAAATATGTCTCTACAGTTCGCTATAAAGATTTAGTGTTAAAAAATAGTCAGTATGATATCTATGCAGTGTTTTGGCAATATACACTATGTAGGCTGGAGTTCAAAGGCACATCTGTTTTTCATGTCTCCTTGAACATTTACATTCTGCTACTGATTTTTGCTAAGTAGTTAATAACTGTAAAGTAGCACTACAGTCACATATGCTTTTTTCCTACCTATTTGAGCTTTCAATGGAAAAATTACTCATATGCAGGAATAAGTATTGAGGAACTGAGACTATATCTACATTATCAAGTTGTTTTCCATGAAAGGGACAGTTCTGCAAAGTGACACAACAAAATTACCTTATGTTTTGGAGTATTCTTATTTTCTAGTTGGGCCAGGAGGCCAAAATGTTTAAAACAAAATGCTCAAAACAACTTAAAATGCTTAAAACATTTTTCCTCAAAATACTTAAAGCAACTTTTTTTTTTGGCCAATTGCTATGCAGCCTAATGATGAAGAACAAAGAAGCATCTTAACATTGTTGATGTATGGACAAGTGAATAACACATAAAATCAGCAAGATTATCTTCCAACAACTCTTTTGGGAGCCAATGCAGAATTTCTTGCATATGCCACCATGCAAAACCCTAAGTCAGAGAAAGAGATGTATGCTGATGTTTATGGCACACAATCATTACGACCTGGGCCCATAAGGTGAGCATAACCAAGATTCTTGTTAATAGAATTCCCTTGTGACAGACTGGAGTGAAATGAATGATTGGTATTTATATATATATATTTATATTAGAGAAATTTGGTTGCAATGGAAAGCAGGTATGTAGCTCTGTTTAATATTGTCTATAGTAATATAGCAATATTAAAGTGTAAAAAATATTACTTAGAAAAATGTAGAAAGGAAAAGAAAGAAAGAGAGAGAAAAGATAGGAGTAAAAATATATGACCACCTGTAGATCTTTCACTGAGACTTGATTGTTGCAATTTAATCATCTCTTGGTCAAAGTAATGATCTTCATCTGTCAGGGGTGAGTGATGAAGCCCAAAAAATACACTCAGACTCAGTGGTAACACCCAGGAATCTCCTCTGGGAGGGGGAGCTCTCAGTCCTCTGGTGGAAGGCCCCAGAAATGAGTCATGGGGCACTTTGGGGCTCATTGATGGTTTATGATCCCTTCTCAGCTGCTCCTCAGCACAGCTGAGGCAGTAATGCCTCATCAGACCCTCTCAGAGGAGCGGAGGAGGAGGGGGAAGAGGGGAGAGAGGGGGCAGTTTTACAACTGAATGAGTTCTGTAGGGGAGAGCAATCAGCATGATGAGAAACACCAATTTGCCTGGCTTGGTAGTTCACCTCCTCTATGCTGTGCAGACTGGTGATCACACACACCCAAAAACTCACCTACTCCCTTGAGGGGCACAAACCTGGCCTCAGCAAGGCACTCTAGCACCTCCACAAAGAGGCAAATGTTTTGAGTCATTGATCACTAATAGTCCAGCCTCTCACAAGTCACCATCTCTGAAACTTGCTCTGTCAATTCCATGTCTCTGCACTGCCATGTGGATGACTTCCATACCATCTGAAAGACAGAAAGGGAACAGTCCTCACACAATGTTGAATACAATAGTAACCTTAATAGTTTCATGTCACTGGGATTTACTAGATATAAGCAAAATTCATGCGAGTTTTCTGCGTTCAGCACCGTGCGTCAGTCTCATTCTTGCCTTTCATGATATGCTTTCTGCAGTTACCAAAATTTTTGAAAAATATTCTACTTAAGCTATTAGTGTACCTTTAAAACCACAAATAGATGAGATAATTAACTTGCCTGCCATGTCTACAATGTTTTTAATTCAGTTTGTTCAAGATAGCTTCTTTTTAATTAGTTCTTGGCAGACACTGCAACTTTGATAGTAATTCTAAGCCATATTCCCATGAAGTATTTCAGCAAGATTCTATATCTTAAAGCTGCAATATAAAATGTGCAGTAAAAATTGTCTCGGTTCTGCAAAACCATCTCTGGTGGCTAATCCCCCAAAAATGAGGATCATTTGTATGTGCAGAATTATGCAGGATCATGCTTGTAATTGTCAGTAGGAATTTCAGGCACTGAGATGCTTTGCTACATTATTTCTTCAGTTCTAGCCACAACCCACAGCAGAAAATATGAAGTGCAATACTCAGTGTGCATCATTTAATTTGTTTTGTTGTTGGTTTTGTTTGGATTTGTTTGGTTTTTTTGTTTTATTTTGGTTTAGTTTGGATTTTGGTGATTGGTTTTTTCTTTGGTTTTGGGTTTTGTTTGGTTTTGGTTTTCATTTGTTTTCTTTGTTGTTGGGGGGTTTTTGCTGTTGTTTTGGGGTAGCTTTTTTGTTTTGTTTTGTTTTGCTGTGGTTGTTGTTTGTAGGAGGCAAGCATACTACCAGCATTTACCCTGGAATTTTTTCTGCTCTCCAACACCAAGATCAAATAAGTTTTAGCATAAATGCTTACTTTTGCTTGTCAGAATCCTAGGTCTGTATTTTTAACAGTATTGCTTTTGTATTTATGTACCGTAATAAAACAGGAGCCAATTCATAATGAATGTCAAGAGAAAGCACAGAAGATTTCTACACCCTAACCCAGCTCTGAGTTACAGACTGCTTAGAAAGGAATTTTCAAGAGCTAAAATAGAATGGTAAGCTGCACAGAGCAGAATAAAACATCGGCCTGTATGAACTACTGTGTTCTTTAGGCAGTGATGAAATATCACTGTTCAGCTGGGATTTGATTATGACTTCGTTTAAAGCATTTCTATACTGAATTAGTGGACTTTAAAAAGGCCTTCTCATTGTGCAGACAATTTCTACATTACTGGGCAAACCCACAAGAGTATGAGACACTGAGAAGGCTGATTCATTTTGCAAATGTTTTGGTTTTTACTAGTGGTATCCCCTGCCTCTTCAACCAGAAAAAGAGAAAGATAACAATTCATGGTTTCATTTATTTAAATTCCATTTCATAGCCAGACAATAAAATATGATAGCTAATGGAGGCTTTCACCTCTGTGGTTATACTTAGTGTAAAAAAAGCCTAAAAAGTAGGCTTGAGTTACACCTGGATAAAAACATTCCTGTCTTTCAGGAGCGTGTATACATGCAATTTTTCCAGTTTTCTGGCATGGATAAATGCTTTCCTGTATGCTTCAAGTCTTATGTTAATGAAAATACACTAATTTGCTAGTAAACATAAATCAAAATAACTAACAGTCATTTTGTACTTCTACTGCAGTGAAAATGGACTGTCATTGGTCCTTTTTCTTTTCTCATTATTTGATAGCCTTTTCACTACAGAACCAATAATACAAAGAGTTATTGTTAGCTGTAGCATTGATCTTAGCAGAGGATGTTTATATCAATGAAACTTGCCAAGTTCCATCAGTTTGTTTCAGTGTTTTCATTCTATTTGTATGACCCAATTTTAGTTCATTGATGATAACATGCTTTGATTTAAACTCACTTTGATGTCAAGTCAGTTTGATTCAAAAATCCTGTTGTATTTAACTCATTTCAGTTTTCCTGATGTGATGTTCTTGTACATCAGTAAGTAAAGATTATTTTTACATTTTTCTGAACTAGCAGAGAATGCTTACCTATAAGATTACCAAACCAAAAATTATAACATTTTTATCTAGCCATTTCTTTCTCAATGAGGAGTAATAAGCTTGTACTCTCCCTTGAAATTTCCAAACAATTTTAACCTCAGTCTTGACTTACCAAACATATTCTTTAGTTCTCACTTTCATTTTAATACATTTCAACACTGTCTCCTGACAAGATGCCATATTATTTAGACACGCATTTCTTAACAAACAGAAGGAGAACATGCAAACATTATGTGCCAAGAATGTATGTCAGCATCCTGAAAACTGCCAAGTTTCATCGATGATGATTTGCCTTCTTGATTATTTTGACAAGACTATCCATCGCAATAACCTTGCCACTATTTTTTCACTTTCTTAGATATCCTTAAAACCATCCCCTAGTATTTTCAAATAAATTTCAAACTCTCTTCTGTCTTCTACTGGCAAAAATACGTGCAGCCTCAGGCTCTAGGATTGGTAGTGAATTAGATAAAGAGAATTTTAGTGCTGCAAGTGTTAGCTGTAACCTTTTTGTCTGAAAATAATCAAAACAATTTCTCAGGAAGAAAATATTCTGCATTAAAAGTCATGTTAGACACAGTCAATAATAATTTTTAATTTTTTCTAATGTATATAACATATTAAAGGTTCTAATTTAATAGAAAATGCAATTCAACATAATATGAGGGATATAAAACATTTAGAATATATAAAATCCTGCTAAAGTTAGTATGTTCTAGAAAAAATGATAAGGCATATCCTTGACTTTAAATCAGAACTAGTGTGGGGTTTTTAACATCAAAAAATTTTTAATCTTATTTTTTAACAGCTCAGAGTTTCATTTCTGGTCTGGGATAAGATAGTCTATGTTTAGATCAAATATTTGATATCCATTATTATGGTTGTGGTACAGAAACAGCTGGAAATTAAGCTACAAGTGGTTGCAGCCACTTCCCTTTCTCCACACTCCTCCCATGAGAAAGGGACAAAGAGGCAGAGATAATAAGTTGAGATGACAATTTACTCAAAAAAACAGAAATAAATTGAGGAAAACAAACAATAACAGCAACAATACTAATAGCAACAGTGTATAAGAGAGGGTGATTAAATTCCAAAAATGCTTGAGGAAGACCTGACCAAGTCAATGCTACCACAGCCAGTGACACAGAGCTTCCCGAGAGAAAGGAGAAAATGGCAGGCACTACTGCAGCTGTTTTCCCCTGAGCTGGAGACAACAACAAACATTGGTGGACAAATCGTTTGCACCATGCTCCTCCCCAGACTTGAAACAGAACAATATTGGACAAAGCCTGCAAGTTTGACCATGTTGCCCCACCTCCCTGTGGCTTTGTTCCCCTGGAAAAAGGAACAAAAATGGTGTACATTCCACTGTGCATTTCTGATTTTCTTCCTTACAAAGCCACGTCCCTGAGAAATTATATGAAGGGTATAAAATAACCTAAATGTGCCCTCATGGCTCCAGGATCAATCCCTCTCAGAGTAAGAGTGAGAAAACAACTCTGTTCTAGATGAAACTAGGACAGTTATGGAGCCAGTTCACTTAAAACATAAGTTCATGGGCATTTTAGAGGGAATCAAAAATTGAAGGCCTTACAAATCACAATCCTCACTGGATATATATCAGGAGATTTTATATTCAAAAGTGGCTACTCTCATATAATCTGACAGCTTTTGTTATGGAATTTTAGGACTGCTTCAAAAGCAATTGCTGGGGTTGAACTAAAATTACACATTTTATAAAATCTACCCCACTAAGACACTTTTTATGATAAAATTAACCCATTACCCCTAAAGGTACCTCTCAGTGTTTTATACATCTTCCTAGTTTTTCTACCTATAGGACCTCATTCTCCAGTTTTTTACTGATTTTGAACAAACTGGTTTTTTTCAAGTTTTTTTCCCTACAAGGTATGTAAATAATTCAGTTGCATAGATATAGCCTTCTACTTACCTTCAAGATGTTTTATATATTCCCTATGGAACACAGTCCAAGGCACAGTGTTATTTCAGAGGGCATAATCTGTCACAGATCCTGTGACATCTCTGTCAGCTCTGTGTAGATCTCTTGAACATCCTCAAATATCTCAAGGAAATGATTGACTCCTTGTATATAGTGATAAAAGCATGCCTTAACCCCCAAAGAAATAGTATTTTCTTAACAAGCTAAATACTTCAAGGTTTTGAAGTCTTCATTAGAAGGAATATTTTTCAATATTCTAATAATTCTTGTTGACCTTTGATACATAAAGTCCCAGTTGGTACATTTCTTCAAGTTCCAATCAATATGGTCTACTTTTCTAGTGCAAACTCTGTATTTTGACTCATATTGTTTGTACCTTTTAATCAATAAAGACGGTTTGTCACCATCAAGAATGTCGAATACCATTCACAGAATATTCTGAGTTGGAAGGGACCCAGGAGCATCATCAAGTTTAACTCTTATGTGAGTGGCCCATACAGGGATCAAACCTGCAACTTTGTCAGCCAGCTGAGTTAGTTTCATAGGCTTGTTCAAGCTGGTTAAATAATGTATTTTTTGCTTCATATTAATTTGCGTTTTTGATGGTGATTTCTTCAGGCTTAAATAATGGCATTAAGGTAAACATTTTAACTGGTTTAACCTTTGAGCCTTGCACTACAATTCCTTGTTTCTTGAAATGTGGTTGCAACCTTGATCATAGGTAAATGTGCTGTTCATTCTACCTCCAAAGCTGAAATGATTGTCAAGGCATAACACGAGTTATAAGACAAAATCTTTCATCAAGGCTCAGTGCCCAGGATAATGTTTGTTTCTAGACTTATCTGTGTAATGCGTTTGTTGTGCTAGTAGTCTCCCTTTGAAGGTTTAAATGAATGTGTTAACATGCAATGAATTTAGAGTGTGTGATTGCCACTTATATATTTTTCAGTGTCAATTTGTAGGGGAAAAAATCAATGTAGTAGTACTTCACTTACTATTTTAAGTGTGAAATTTTAGAATTGAACTCATTAATTAAAGCATGAATATTAGTATATTTTTAAGCAGAGATTCAAATTATACTATGCTGTGTTTTAAATATTACATGCTTACAATATATTGTATGAAAATATATTTAGGTAATTTTTATTTAAAGTGTAAAAAATCCTTTTTTTTTCTAATTAGGTATTGCTGCAAAAGCATTTTCTTCCAGGATTCAAGCTCAGAGGGCACATCACCTGAAAAAAAGTCCTATGACCTGCTTCAAAACACTCCAAAGCTTCTTGCTGAAACCTGTAGTTAAATTCACCTTCCACTTTAGTTAATGAAGAAATATTAATGCAGCAAAGCACCGAGAAACCATTTAATCTAAAGAAGGATATTGGTACAGACGCTCCAATTCCTCTCTGTCCTCCATCGATACAGGATAATACAGTACATTCAGGATTCCACTATCCTTAGCATAACTCCACTGGCATTAGTGGATTTCTAGCAGTGGAGCAGCAGCCTACAGTAAATCTGTGCAACTGGGGAATTAGTTACATGTATTGACCATTTGTTTGTGCTGCTGTTTCAGCTGATAATCATTAGTTGTATGAGTGATCTGAATATAGTTTTGTGTTGTTAACTCTGCCACTCTTATTTGATAGTTTGTTTTTGATCTGTAGGATTTAAGATATGGCTGTGTATTGACCACTTACCATCCTGATTAAAAAAACTTGTAGCATTATTTGATATGTCTGTCAAGTGAATTGATTTCCCTTTATTGCTTTTCTTCCTAAGTTGCCAGCTTCACTGTGAACACAAACCAATTTTTATACTTCCTTTATGTGTTTTTTGACAACATGATTTTCCTTTTTTTCTGAAATTTCCCTCAATGTAGCATTTGGCTTAATGAGTTTCTAGAGTAGGAGGAACTGAGTTCCCCTAAACCTCACCAGGAAAGAACACACTAATATATAAAGTTAGGAACTCTGAAAAAAATCTACAAATCACAGCTGAGACTAAAGTCGACTAAACCTCGGGATTTTTTCTGGAATTAAGACTTTTTCTAGAATGAAAAAAAACCAGAAATAATTGTGCAAACCTTTAATTGGTGGTCAACCAATGAGAAACATCTAGTTTGTGTACACGTAGGGTATAGCGACACCCAGAGGAAAAAAAAGCAAAGCCAGATTTTCAAAATCCTGCAGCCAAATTCTCTGAATTATGAAAAATGAAATAGTAGTGGTGAAACATAAAATAAAAAAAAGCGTTATAAAATTACTGATCCAAGGGGGAAAATTAGGACATGTACTTTTCTCCCTATCAGTGCAGGGCTGTTCCTTAATAGCCTTTCTTAACAATTCTGCTGCAATCAGGAAACATAATGGTTGTCAATTTGACAGAAACCATTGCCGCTTAGCTTCAAGACATAAAAAGCTATGGCAGAAATTTCAAACTTGTATGATTACTTATGCTTAAGGAGAAACCCACCTTAGAATATTAGCAGTAAAAGTCATTAAAGTCTTACAATTGTATCAGACTCTTTCAGTAAGGACAACAGTTCACTTGCCTATTAGAAGTTAATCATGTTATTATTGAGAAATTTTTTTGACCTAAAATCTATAACCAGAATGACTGGAATTCTTTATATAATATATTTCTCACTATCAAAAAGTTATGTTCCTGAAAAAAAGTAAAAGAATTAAGATTATTCACTTCAAACATGTTTTTTTGAATGTATAGGAAATGAAAAACTAAAATATTGCAGTGAAACTGCAGAAAGTTTATAATTCTGCATCTCTAAGCTTGGATCATATTTCACACATATTTCTTACAAGCCCAGCTTTCAGTGTGCATAAATGCTGATTCTGTTTCAATTCTTGCAGCTTGAATGTAGAAAAGCATGTCATTTGGGTAGCAAATATCAACATTTCTTCTCTCCAGTTCTTCAAGGAAACAAATGGATAAACACAAGCAGCAGAAATTAGTCAAGCAAGTGATCTATTAACCTAATGGATATAGAATGGAGAGCTCATGTACTGCAGTTTAAATCTCTGGGGTAAAGCTCTTTGCAGCTCTAATTTACCAATTTGTTAAATTTCAAACACCACTAAGAAACATTACAGCCAATTAGTTCCAGTAAGACTATAAGGCTGTATATTTAAATGCCCCACTTATACTGCTGTCCTGATAAACTGAAATATCTCTCATGTCTTTCCAGACTGTTCCATTGTAGCAGTTGAGCATAAAAATCTCATTTGGGACAAAAGTGAAAAGTCCTTAAAAATTAAATTAAATTCATTCAATTAGCTAAAGAAATGTCTAAACCAACTATTAGTAAGAAAATTTTTATTTACTTTGTTTCTGTCAAATTGGAACTTTAAAGGGACTTCAAACTATCAAAACTGCTTTTATTTGAATTTAAATGGCTGCTCTAATTTAACTTTGCATTTATTTATTTATTTCTTTGTTTATGTTCATGCATGCAGAAATATGAGTTTCATATGAATCTGGAAAAAAGAATTAAAAAAAATAAACAGCATGGGGTTTCTTAAGGACTATAAAGTTACCAAGTCACAGTGAGGCTCTTATGACTGTTATGTATATTCTTCTGTCTAATATTCTATTCTCTGGAATTTTAAATTTTAACAATCAGTAGTCTTGCCCTTTTTTGAAGTTTTTAAGATGTATTTATGTCTTTGGCCCTCTGAAATATACCTTACCATGTTGTACCTCAAGAGCTTTACATTTCAAATGAAAGCATGACATAGATATACTCAACATACCAAATGAGAGCATGACAGAGAGGCTTGGCAGAAAAAGAAGATGATGAAAGCATATTAAAATAAATAAATCAGGTTTTTTTATGACTCTGACCCCAAAAATTACTTGCAGTCACATACTTGAATATATTTCCTCTTTGTTACTACAGTCAAAGGTATTATATTCTGATCCCAGCCAAGCATGGATTTTCATCCATATTTTACATTTTGACTATATTAGTATCACTTACCGTAAAACATAGGTTACATACTGTATATATCTATATAATATGTATGTATGTGCATTTACCAAAAATGTATATTATAAAAATTTATATCTATTTTTAGGGGGATAGAATATAAGAAAATAAAGATAGTATAGAAAATAATCTTCCCTCTAGAAGAGTTGCAGCTGGGCTAATTGTTAAAGATTAGGAGCAGGCCTGACTTTAACAGGCCACAGCTGCAGCCAAAAAGAAGAAGAGAGTTATAAAAGAGTGGATTGGTTGGTTGAGGGGAGCTGGAGTCAGTTGGCTGCTGTGAGAAGGAAGAGTCAGTGCCTGGAGGAGCTGCCTATGAGAAACATCAAGGAGGTACGAAACCCTTGTAATAAGGAGACAACAGTATGGAACTTTTGCAATATAATGGCAAGATCTCTTAATAGATGTACATGCAAACAAACAAATGCACATACATATATGTATGTATATATTGAGCCATACCTTCAAATGAGGTATCACTACTTGCAAGTATGGTTAGAGAATTTAAAGGTTAAAACCTGCATCTTCAGGAACATCTAGGATACTGGTTACACTTGATTTGAAATCTTCAAAAGTTACCTTTCCAAACTGCTTGATGGATTTGAGATGCTGTTTTGCACAAGATGATTAATTTTTTCAACTCTTTCTCAGGAATTTTGTTTGATATAAAATCAAAGCAATTTCTAAAAGTCCATCCTGACAATTGCCAACTGTTGGAGTTTCTTTACATTAGACCACAGCTTTTAAAAGATGCCTATATGATCCCGTTCCAAAACACAAACAAAAAAAAGCTAGAGAGAGGTAATTAATGTTTTCTTTTTCCAGAGATTCCTTAGTTGAACCATTTTCTCAGGTCCACGTTCATACAGACTAAGAGGGAGACAATAAAGAAAGATTAGGATGAAGGAGAAGTCTTCTGCTTTGTGATGCCATCAGAGTCCTTGAAGAGAGAAAAAAATTAACACCCAAGAACAGACCTAAAATTTGTGTATCTAACAAGCATGTTCAGTGCAACAACTGCATTTCACATCTAAGTAGAATAGAGAGATTAATTTAGTTTTGCCTTTTCTGCTCTTGGACAATCATTCCATAATCTGGATCCATTGTTCTCATAAGAACTGTGATAATTTATATATTCTCACCTAGCTGATCAAGGGAAGCCAGTTGATGCAATCTTTTTGGATTTCAGTACAGCTTTTGATACTGTTGCTCACAGGATCCTTCTGGACAAAATGTCCCACACAGCTGGATAAGAACATCATGGTGTGAAGGGTGAGCAGCTGGCCATGGGTCAGGGACAAAGGGTTACAGTGAATGGGGTGACATCAGAGTGGTGACCTATCACTAGGGGGGCTCCACATCCCTGCTCCATCCTCAGCCCTGTGCTCTTCAATGACTTTATAATTGGGACTGGAAGAGACTGAGCAAGTTTGCAGATGAAGCAAAGCTGGGAGGAGCTGTTCTCCCTCAAAGGTAGGGAGGTCCTGCAGAGAGACCTCAACAAATCAGAGGGTTGGTGAGCAATCACCAACCATGTGAAGCTCAACAAGAGAAAGTGCCAGATTCTGTACCTGGGATGGGATAACTCCAGGTGTATGTGCAGACTGGGGAATGAGATGCTGGAAAACAGGGCAGCAGAAAGGGATGTGAGGGTTCTGATCAATGGAAAATTGAACATGAGTCAGCAGTGTCCTGGCAGCCAGGAGGGCCAGTGCTGTCCTGGGGGGCATCAGGCACAGCATGGCCAGCTGGGCAAGGGAGGGGATTGTCCTGCTCTGTTCTGAGCTGGGGCAGCCTCACCTTGGGTCCTGTGCGCAGTTTTGGGCACCACAATGTAAGAAAGGTGTTAAACTAGAGAGTGTCCAGACAAGGCCAAGATGATGAAGGGCCCTAGGGGAAGCCATATGAGGAGCAGCTGAGGTCCCTTGGTCTGCTCACTCTGGAGAAGAGGAGACTGAGTGGAGGCCCCGTTGCAGTTACAACTTCCTCATAAGGAGAAGAGGAGAGGCAGGAACTGATCTCTTTTGCGTGGTGACCAGTGACCCAAGGGAATGGCCTGAAGTTATGTCAGAGGAGGTTTAGACTAGGTGTTAAAATAAGGTTCTTCACCCAGAGGAAGGTTGGGCACTGGAACAAGGTCCCCACGGAAGTGGTCACAGCACCAAGTCTGACAGAGTTCAAAAAGTGTTTGGAATATACTGCCAGGCACATGGTGTGACTCTTGGGAATGGTATGCACAGGACCAGGAGTTGGACTCAGTGACCAAGGACCATGGCCAGGCACAGACCAGGCTGCAGCGGGGTGGGTCTGCTGCTCCAGCAGAGCCAAGCACTGCTGCCTCAGCAAAGTCAGACTCTGTGGGCAGGGGATTGTCAGGTTAGTGCTGAGCTTTAGGGTGTGCTGCATGAATCAGCTGCAGTTATTTCTTTTCTACAGACAGTAGCTTGATCTGAAGCATTATATAGTGCAAGTGATATACAGGTTGTTACCAGAGTATATAAATCCTTTTTTGACCTGGAAAACTTATTCACCTTAAACATAAAAAACCCTAACTAATTTTTTATCTCCAGATAACATACTTACGAAAAACAGTAACTGATAATCATAATACAAATTTCCAATACTCAATTTTTTAATCTTGAGAAATTTGGTTCTCAGTTTATTTTAAAATTTACAGAATTATCCTTGGTTCCTTTGATCTTTCCAACAATGCATGAAGGCAGTGCTTTGCTCCAAATCAAAGAACAAAGCAAGCAGTAGCATCTGATTCTGTAACCACTGATTCCTACCTGCAGAAGAGAGGAAAGAGCTTCCTCTGACAGAGCTTGTTTGCAACTCAGGCTCAGATAGACTGGGGACTATGCCTGCCTGATGCAATTACATGCCAGCTGACAGTAGTTACATGCATATCTTGTAACTGAAAAAAGAAGCTTATGGGTTATTTTTATCTCTTCTCATCTTTCATCCCTCTTTTCTTATTTCTTCATTTAAAAGAGAAATTTTACTTGATGGTCAAAACCCCTGTAGGTAAGGTGACTGGTTAATGGTGGAAATAATAATGAAGGGAGGTGAGTTGCCATCAAAGAGGAAAGCATTGTGATGATAGGGGCTGGTCTGCTGGAAAGCAGCTCTGCAGAGAAGTACCTGGGGATCCAAGTGGCAACAAGTTCCATGAGCCAGCAGTGTGCCCTTGTGGCCAAGAAGGCCAGTGAGATCCTGGGGTGCATTTGGAAGGGTATCCAGCAGGTTTGGAAGGTTATCCTCCCTGCCTACCCTGCTCTGCCCTGGTGAGCTGGCATCTGGAGCTCTGTGATCAGTTTTGGGTTCACTAGTTCGAGAAAGACAAGGATCTGCTGGAAAGGGTCCAGTGCAGTGGTATGAAATGGTTAGGGGACTGGAGCATCTCTCTTAGTAGGAAAGACTAAGAGAGGTGGGCTTGTCTTGCCTGGAGAAGAGACAACTGAGGAGGCATTTTATCAATATGTACAAATCTCTTAAGGGCAAGTTACAAGTGGATGGGGCCAGACTGTTTTCAGTGGTGTACAATAGCAAGATAAAAGCCAACAGGCACAAATGGAAACACAAGAAGTTCCATCTGAATGGGAGGGAAAGCTCCTTTACTTTGAAGGCCACCCTATGATATCTGCTCTAGGTGTACCTACCTTAGTAGAGGAGCTGGACTAAATCGCTAAAAAGAAATAAATCACTATTCTGTGATTCTGTGGTAAGGAGAAGTGAAATAGTCTCTAAAATTTGTACCAGTTGCTCTTTTACGTGCAATGTTGAGATTATCAAATTTTGAGGAAAAATTCCAATTTAGTGACTTCTTTCTTAGCAGAAAGAAGTCACTAAATGTTTCAATTATTCAAGAGAAACAATTATAAGAAATCTTTCTGGGCCATTTTCAATATAATAAAAGGAGACAGATTGTTTCAGATGTGACTAGTAAAAGAGTTAATCATGAAGAACAAATAACATATTTGGAGGAGATCATAAGATGCACTAAACAGAATTCTGTAAAACATGGCTTATCTTAAGTTATCCAAGCATTTCGATTTTTTTTTTTTAATCTGAAAATATATTCAAAGACTATTGAGAAGGTGTAGGTTTAGTTTTTGGTTTTGTTTGTTTGATTGGGGGTTTTTTTGTGAACTTGCATGTTTAGGATAATCTTAAAAAATTTATTTGAAAAATCATTGATAATATCCTCAGGGTCTTTTTGATTTTCAGTTTTTCAGCCTTCTAACTTTGATGTTCAGTATGATAAATGGTTAGATTAACAAAGTGTTCATGAATGAGTAACTGACAAAACATTACAGTAATTAGGTGCTTGGTACTACGTATGGAATTTTTTTGTTTGGCCTTTATTGTGGACATTAAATGTGTGCTCAAAGAGGAAATAAATGCTATGAGTTTATGTGCAGGCATAATATAAACTAGCCATTACAAAAATCCATAGCTGCAAGCAAAGAATTATAGAAAACCATTAACAAAAAACAGTGCTCTGTAATAGAGTTGTAGCTTAGATATAAATTGAACTTAATGGTGTCACGTTATCCTGGTGTTGCTTTATCTCCATGACAGATGAATTGGGAATTCTCCTTTTCAGTCTTCTTTTTTCCATAGTAAGAAAACCTTGTTCTTACAATTTTTATGCCCAGGTCACTTCTACAAAACTTTAATCATTGCTATTACTGTGTTGTCTTCTGTTTAGTTTGTCTTAATGCTTCCTGTAGTGTGCTGGTCAAAGCTAAACACGCTATTCTCACTGTTATCATAGTACCACATGGCAGGACTCAACAATCAATCTCTGCATCTTGTATGACACTGGTGTTAAAATCATCTCAGAATTATACATTTATTTCCTACAAGAGTATCACTAATTTTCTGATCATTTAAAAAAAATTCTATTTGAATGTTAGTGAAATATTCCTTATATACAAATATTCCTTATTTTATATTCGTATGTGTGGTATTTGCAAGCAAAGTGGAGCTGTTTGCTCTGCCCTTATTCCATTTCAAAGTCTTTATTTCAAACTCTTTCTCTGATTTATGAAGATCATTCTGTCCTTTCAAGTGTTTTGAAAATCTCATGTTTTGTATCATCCATCTACTTTGTACTTTTATGCTCAATGCCATCAACTAAGCCTTTCATAAAAATACCAAATCATGCTAGTTCAGATTTCTGTGATCTATGGCATTTATAATGAAATTTGGCAACACAGTAATAACTATGGGTCTTTGTGCAGGCTTGGGGTTTTGTCTCGTTTTGCTTGAAATACAGTTTAAAATATAACACTAATTTAAAGAAAGCAGAGATTTACCTTATGCATGGTATTGCTCTACAGAGAATTCATTCTGTAAGGAAAAGGCTTTGCTTACACACACCAGGAAATATCTTAGCTATATATTAATGCAAGGGTCTCAGAATGATCCCTTGGCAATAATGGATTATGCAGTAGTGAAAAGGAAGCATTTCTCACATACTATAAGCATTAGATATTCCATATAATGTGCTAAAAAGATTTATCTTGAATTTATGATTCCAGAACCCATCATAATGCTACAGCTTATAAATTTGAACTAGGAAAGAGAGCAACTAGTAATGGAATGCATTTAGAACATGATAGGTAGAAAATTAACCTTATTCTACTATTAAGTTGGTCATAATCAATAGCTTTCACAAATACCATAAAATGTCTCTGATTTTCAATCTACATTTCCTTAAAATTAACATCTAGAATAAATTGCTTTTTTATTACTATTATTGTGAGGCACCCTCTCCTTGGAATTACTGTTAAGGTCACATACAATGAAATTATATCTTTAAGTACAAAATTATTTTGATAAGGAATGTAAAAGCCTGGAGATACTGGCTTCAGATAAGCCAGCATTTTAAATATATTTGACATACCAGTAAATTGTCTGGATAGTTCAGAAACTGCAAGTGCTAGGGAAGTATTTCATAGCTCAAATTTATGGCCTTTTTTCTTGTTGAAATAGAATTAATGACAATCCTTTAGATCAGATACACATTGTTAATTTCACAAAGAGGCTAATAGTTTCTTCATTTATGAAAATAGGTTGCTTTAGTACGCACAGCCTGAGCCTTATTTTACACCCACAGGTTCTCAGGATCCATTCTCTTTCACTCAACTTTAGACCTTTTTTTCAATGAAAGACACCAGAACTACATCAATTAAAGAGTAATTTAAATATATATGCGCACAATAGAGAGAGAAAAGGAGAGAAGAATCAACTGTGAACAGAATGGAGTCTTTTCATCAGGAAAATACAATACATTATTTCTTATAGGATAAAATTCACTTTACCCTGAAAACCCAAGTAATCATTGTGTGAGAGAAAATGTGTGAATGGGATGAAAAGATAAAAATCAGACACTTCTCAAAGTAAGCTAGGGTAGGGGGCTGTAGCAGAACTTCCCTGTGATGACTGTAACAACTAATCCAACAGAGGAATTAGGGCATCGTTCATACCATGGCATTTTGAGAGCTTGTTGCATTTCCCTAGGTTTTATTGCATGGGTTTTTGGCAGATCTGCTCAGACCACCTAGGCTGCTTTTCTTCACAACTTAGGCATGAGATATCATAATCTATCTCTTTTGCTCTGGGCCCCCTACTACTTCTTTGAGCCATGATTACAACACCATTACACTAGTACATATTACAAAGGGTTTCAAAATTTTTAAGTTATGTTTCTCTCTACCCAGTTATAAAACTAGAAGTTCACGTTAGACTAGATTTTGAGAGATCTGAAGGTATTCTCAAGAAATTGGGAATCTCTTTCAAATTAGAAAAATTTGATTGTGATCCTATATAAATACATACATTCTGTATGATATACAAGATGACATTGGTAAATGTGCTAATCTATAAGCCAAATTTTGTTTTGGGATTATGAAAAGGAAGTCTAACTTTCTCATGTCTCATTTTGTCATGGCCTTTTTATATAGATGGAAATATCACAGTTATTCAGCCAAATGCTCTTTTCATGTTTTACCTATTAATTCCTGTCAATAAATTTATATTGTTAATAATAATGGAATTTGGTCCATTAGGACAAATCAGGCAACCTTCTGAAAAGGAGTTTAATCACCAGATGAATATGGTACATAATGGATGTTTGTGAAGAATCAGTCTTATAACAAATACTGAAAGCTCTTCCACTCATTGCTCCAGTTCTAAGTTTTTTCTCAATTTTCTTTTTGCTTCCTCAAACATGCAATTGTGAAGAAATCAGTAGTACACAGCTACCAGGCGTCATCTAGGCAAGGCAGCTCCATGTTTTCTTGATCCTTAGAGCTTTTGATATGTATCTGCTAGTGAGTATGTGTAATTCTTATGAATACATTTAAAGTCAAGTTCAGTTTCTTTCTTGTAATCTCAGGAAACACTTTTGAGAAGTGTTTGAATGTAAGTGTTCAAAACCTGTCTTGGTTTTGGGAGAAAAGACAGCAAAGTTTTAAGAAAGGTAAGTGGCTGATTTTTCTTTTGTGTGTTCAGAAGATTTTGATTTGGTTTTGAGAGCACTTCTATGTTCTATGTCTCTATATTTCAGAAACCATGCATGTCAAAACCCAGGCTTTTGGCCAGTGTGAATTGTACTATAACTTGTAGACACATATTGGCCAATGAGTGTTCAATCCCTGTATGCTCAATTGTTCCTTTTCTGGTATGAATTAAATACATTACAAAGACATAATAATGATTTTCTAAAGTTTATATTTAATGAGTAGGTTGGATTGGTTTTCAAGTTTTAGTCTCAAAAGGACACAAACTGCTGTGAATTTACCACAAAGGATTTGATAAATACCTGGCAGGATATGTCAGAAATAAGAATACAAAGTCAAGCAGGAACTGTAATGTGAAGTTGCATGTGTTATCTAAGCAGACATTTCTTTATTAAACAACCAATGATACATTAGACAGTGTCTCTGTCATGAGACTGAAATAAATAAAAATCTAAAATATCTTATTTCTCACCAAAAATATCCTGAGAAGTACAGATGCAATAGGTGACACTGATAGCCCTCTACCAGTTACTATGTTGAGAACCTGCTGCAGGAGGGCTGTCCACGACTTTGAGGTGACACACAGGACTTCAGTAATTTCTGTGCCTTCCAATATCCAAAATCATTCTATAGTGGAAGGACCCGAGTCTCTGGAAGGTATTTCCTGCAAAATCCATTGCACTTCAAAGAGCATCTGAAATGAAAATGATGTGTACAGCCAAATATACTACTATTTGCTACTTATGTGCATTTATATTTATTTTAGCTGTTAGCACTTTGAAAATTCTGGCCCATTATTCATTGTTCTTTAATGTACCACATCCTGTCTTTCCAGACTTAAGATCTACTATATAGGTTTGCTGATTCATTGGTTTCCATGCATGGAAATGTTGGTTTGCTGGCTTGCTTGTTGTTGATGGGATTGAAAGGATCTATAGGATGAGCTGCTTCTACAAAATCCTTCCAAACATAGATGGAATAATTTGCTCTCAGGTTCTATGCTGTGAAAATGCTAATGAAGTTAGATTTTATGGTAGTAGTGAACTAAAGAGAATTGTTGAAACTTGGCCTTAATCATTCAGGACACTAGCTAATATAGAGAAGGGTAGTTCAGAGGTTTAGGCAAATTCCCTGTGAGAATTCAATGCAGGAAATTTTCTCACGTGATAGCCCTCAATGTACTTTTTTTCATTAACTTTGTACAGACAGCTATGCAACGCCCAAAAGGTATTTGACAGTCTAATTTGGAACCATAAATGCTGCTACCATGTGACTAATTTTCTTCACCTACTGATTATGTCTGGCACAGCATACTTCAAAAAGTCACAGTGCATGCAAATAACATGACAGAATAACAGTACTTACAGTATTGTGCTTACTTTGATTAATTATGGTGTAACTAACTGGAAAAAATTATCAGCAAATGCAGCAAAAGGACACTGCTGTTGTAATAAAGAGAATCTAAACTGAATCAGCAAACAAGATACATTACTATTGTCCTTATTACACAGAAAAATGCTTCTTTTAGTTGAACTATATAAAAAAGCTTTGACATTTGATTGTATTTTTTTTGTTAGCACTTATTAGGGTTTTATACTTTTCTTTGATGAAAGATCAGCACCAGGTGCATACTGAGAGAAAGAAAAGAAAAAGTATTAGCTATAACACCTAACATTTTTTTCACTAATTGTAGATAATTGCAGATTTTTTGGTCCCTGTGATTTTCATTTTTCTTCATTATAGGGACAAACCCTGGGGATCATTGAAATAAAATAGAAGCAATACCACTGAGCATTCCCAGCATTATATACAGCATATCCACTGATCTGACACACAGAATAATGAATGCCAATATACATCATGTAACTGAATAATTATACAAGCAATAGGATTTAAGATTTAATTCATTCATTTATGCCATTGCTGAAAAATAAGTATCATACATATCACACACATTCTGTGTCACATGGTTTCTCATAATATTAGAGTTACTACTCAAGTGCTTTTCAACACATTCTATAGTTTAAGCATACAGTCAAGAGGCCCAGGAAAAGGAAGCAATAAGTGAAACAAAGAGTGGCATGTAAGAGAAAAACTGAAAAACTCACATACCAAAAAGCTTCATGTAGCTAAATTTCTATCTGGATATTTAATAATATCAGTAAATGCAATATCTTTCTTTCTAAATGTCAACTGCTGCTGAACAGAAATGCTGAAAAAATTCAAAGAATAATGATAAAAATAGTTAAGGATAATGCCATAAATTAATTTGTACATATTTTTGTGTTATTAATACTAGCTGTAATGTGAGGGTTTGTTTTGGTTAGATTTTCTAATCAGATAACTCTTTTTTGAAGAGAGAATGGAAGAATGTGCTCTCTTTTAAAGACTGAGTTCTGTTAGTGTTTCTCTACAATGCAGACAAAGGCATTTCTTGCTCTGTTAGTTAAGGCTGAGAATGAACCAGCAGTTTGGAAGGCAAAAAAAACTTCTTTACAGCAAACATCTTAGACCTAGTGTATAAAAGCTCCTCATCTTCCAGAATATCATTTGACAGGATAAAAATGTTTTGCTGCTCCTGGGACAATAGTTCTAAATATTTTATGATTTTAACTATTCTACATACAGCTGAAAGTAATAATTTTTTCTATGGCATGGAGTGTACCTAACAACACCATGGTAAACATAATCTTTGTTACAAAACTGATAATTTGAAGTTCATTGAGATATGAGGGGAAAGTTTCAGATAACAAATTCATACAAAGTAAACTTCAGCACTGTAAAAGTGTGTTTAACTCTTCTCAAATTCCCTGCTGATTTTATGACCATCTTTTGAAGAAGGAATGATACTTGATGGTGGCTGCAGTGGCAGATTGTACTGTTTTATGACAGTTTTGACACTTACAGAAGTAGCTTTCTCTACAGTTCCAAGAGTTCATCCCACACTAAAATCCAGCTCTTTCAATAGCTCTAACAGTATTTCTTGCAGCTATCCTTGTATTGTTACATAAGTTCTTTAATACAATAACTGTACAAGGACTCTCAGATATTCCCAGTGAACAAACATCTCCTGAGATCATTATTGTTGTCTGAAAAAGCATAAGATCTGTTCCAGCCTTTTACTTTAAAGAGTAATAGATCGAGATTTTTTACTCAAGAAAGAAAGCAACTTTTTCAGAATTCACCTTTCTCCTTCTATATATTTTATCCTTATGCTTGTACATTTCAATCAATCAATTAGATCTGAAAACACAGCTATTCAAAGTTATCACATTGCTGACTTGGGGGGTATGGTTTAGGGTTGATTATGATTGTGCTGGGTTGACAGTTGGGCTAGATGACCTTTAAGGTCTCTTACAACATTGATGATTCTGTTATTGTGGGAATAAAGTATATGCAAAATTTCCAATATCAATAAAATATACATCCCTGTCAGCATAACAAGAGGAAAAATCCTTCATTTAAGTCCAAATCAGGAGATAAGTTTAACTGTGTGTACACTAGGTGGCTACTCTGGCATATTTTAATATGATTTATAGATGAGGTCACTTCTATTCATATTCCTATACACTATCTCTATGTGTCAGCTGTCCTCAGAAACGCCTAAAGACAGCAGTGTCCCTGAAGTTTCTTATGATCCTAAAATTCCACCTCCATATGTACTTTCTGGTGCTTAGAATCTAATTTGGCCTGAAGATCATCAGAAGTCATAAAAAGGCATTTTACCTCCTGTCTTCTTTTAACAGGGTCTGATCTGATGAAAATGCTCAGAGAATATCTCAATTTAGAGCTAATAAAAATATACTATATTCTTTAAACTTGTGATTCTTGTTTCTTCCAAGTATTTTAGCTTCAGAAGGTTTCTGTAGAGTTTAAAATATGTCATTTCAGTCTCTGTGTCTGAGAGTTTCAAAAAAATGTCCAGTTATTCAGTATGTCCGACTGCAAACCTCAAAATGAAATAAATTCAGAGCAACAATGACTCAAATTTATAACTTAGTGTATTCTTTTGGGATATACAGGTTCAGTCTTTTCACAAACCATAGTGAATTCAAGTCCTGAAGAAGAATAAGAATTTAAGCAATGCTCTGTCTTTGGGGGAGGGTTATGTGCTTCTTAGTTGGCCCCTACTGATTTTATCATGGTTTTAAGCATCTAATTTCTACAAGCAGATCAGTCTGGATAAGTGCTTAATCTAGATGCTGATTAGCTAGTTTGAAGCACCATGACATTATGAAAGAGCTATCATAAATGCGGGGGACTTTTAGTATTAATCTTCAGGGAATAAATGAAAAGGTGGTGTTAAGAACCAATGTCAATGTTGACATGGGATTTGCTTTCATTTTGTTTTCTCATCATCATTAATGTTTCTGGGGTTCCTTCTTATTTAAGAACCTTAATAAAATATAGCATTTTTAATAATTCATGACACAGGGCATGCAGTGGAACAAATTCTAAAATAGAATGCAATCATACTGTACTGAGTTGAATGCAGTAAATTGTCCCTTTACATGTAATGAGAGATGAACAGTGAGAGGGAATCACAGAATGGGTCAGGTTGGAAAGAACTGCAGTGGGTCATTTGTTCCTACCTCCTTGCTCAAGCAAGGTCATTCTAGAACACATTGCACGGAATTGTGTCCAGATAGTTCTTGAATATCTCCAGAACAGAGATTCCACTGCTTCTCTGGGCAGCCTGTTCCAGTTCCTGGTCATTCATGCAGTAAAGAAATTCTTCTGCATATTTAGGTGGAACCGTCAGTCAGTCCATCGGTTTCTGTCCATTGCTTCTCATCCTGTTGGTAAGCACCACCGAGCAGAGCCTGGCTCCATCCTCTTGGAACCCTCCTTTCAGACCTAGATAGACATTGATGAGGTCCTCTCTCTGTCATCTCTTCTTGAAACTGAACAGGTTCCCTCAGTCTTTGCTTGTGAGACATGCTCCAGAGGCTAAACTGTGTTTGTTGCCCTCTGCTGGAACTGGACACAACACTTGCATTTCAGGCAGTTCTCCTCTCCCCAGCTCTCCAATCCATGGAAGTCCTTCAGAGGCCTCTGAGGCACAACACTCTGGGTTATTGGCCACTCCTCCCAGCTTTATGTTGTCAGTAAACTCGCTGAGGAGGGATCTGGACCTTCATTGGAGACATTTATTAACATGTTACACAGCACTTGGCCCAGTATTGAACCTTGCAGGGCACCACTAATGACAGGTCCTGCACAAGACCCTGTGTCACTTCTTATGACCCTCTGTGATCTGCTGTTCAGCTGGATGTGAATGTCAGAGGAAACCAGAAAGAATATTCAAAATAAAGAAAAATATCCAAAGTAAAAATAATTTGTGACCTTGAATCTTAATTAGGTATTTTCTTGGAGGGAGTGCCAGTCATTTTTTCACAGAGGCAAAAGACAGTTAAAAAAATAAACAAAAAAAACTGTGATTTAGAAAGGCATTTATGAGCTTTTTTTTATCCTGGGTTGGTTTTATCAAATATGATATTGAAATCTTTTACTAATCAAACTTAAGTCAAAGACATTTTTAACACAGTTTACTGGATATTGTCCTAAAACAAGCAGCACAGACTCCTCTTTAGTTGATATAAATTGAACATTGATGCAAATTGCACATAATTTATATTGTTTTCCTTTTATTCCATGTCAGCTTCTTAGGTTTGATGAATCTCATAGTGGTTTTTTTGTTTGTTTTCACAAGAAACCCTAAATCCCCAACACCCAGAGATACAGGACCTCTGTCCCATTAACATTAGGTCCTATAAATAACTGTTAGATGTTCAAACAGTCACACAAAAGAAGCAACAGGGTTGTTTCAAGTTAGTATCTGCAATTATATTTATATTTTATATAGAATTTTCCAGACTTCTACCTATCTGTCTTATATTCATGAAAAACTTTTCACTCTGATAAAAGCAGAGAAAGGAGGAGGGAAGAGAAGAGGCAGAAAAGTAAGTATTACTGCCTTCTATAATACCTCAAAATTGCCTGCTGAATTAGTTAAGATTGGTTCAAAATCAGATTTCAAAAACTGAAGTTATATCTGATCTCTCTGACACACCCTATTCATACAGCATTTATGCAACACTTACAAGGTTACTGTCATTGAACATTTGAACAAAATCTCATTTTGTCCTGACAGATTTCTGTTCAACAGATAATAGATGGCAATGTGCCCTCCTAGCCATACGGTTTTGTAAGCCTAATTACTTTCTGCCTCATCTCATCTTGCACAATCAGTACTATTACATTCATTCTGAGAACTGATTTGCTATTCCTTTTATTTGTACCTAGAATTTGGTCTGGGAAACAAGCTCAGCTTCTTGTATCCTGTGCCAGCTTCAGAGGTTATGAATACATATCTCTGCATGTCCATTCCAGAGTCCACCCAAAAATCTCACAGAAATCAAAACTGTAGGGATTACACCATTCCACATAGGAAGAGAAATTATATTCTTATTTCTGGACTACAGGAGAAGTGCTGTAAAAACAACAGCTTTTTAAAATGAAAGATGGAAGTTGCAAATGTGTCTATGCAGCAACTAAAAAGATGTTGACGGACACTAAATTATGACTTCAGATTCAGATTACTCAGTTATCACTGCAGATACACAGAATACTTCTGGTTATCTAATTCTTTCATTGAAGTACCCTCCTGTAAAGAGCAAGTTTGCTACTGTGCAGAGCAATATGAGTATTTTAATGATTAAAGATAACTCCTGGCTCTATGTTATACCATATTCCATTTCTGTATGGTAAACTAGTTTCTACAAACTTCTTGGGTCTGTTTTGTGGATTAAATATTAATTTTGAAACTGCTGAAACTGAGGCTTTATTCATTTAGCCACACATTTTTTGAGACTCTAGGGTAAGGAAGGTATCTGCATGGGGTGACATATATTACAATGCCCGTAGGAAACTTATGCATTTTTGAGGTTGAATCTGGGGATGAGAGAGTTTTCATGTTGTCAAATGGTATTAGGCATCTATATATGACCAACTGACTCAAGTCCTTAGTGTTGAATAATATTTTAATGCTCTTTCATCCTCTGCAAAACAGTCAGTTAGAAATCCTGTTATTCTGAAGGATTAATTTAGAGTAAGTCTTTGCTTAGTAGTAGTTCATGATGAACAACTGTTATTTTACTTCTAACATGAATAAACTATTCCACGTATAATGTATGATCTATATATAGTCTTATTAAAATCTTATCTATCTTTACATTGAGTAAATATGGAAATGCTGTTTCTGACTGTTAAATTAGTTGAAATAAACTGACTACGCTTTGAATAATTGAACTATATGGTTGTAATGAAGAAAAAATGAGATGACACTTCCTTTCATTTTATATTTGGGGCTTATATGTGGACTTCTTCCTTGACTACAAGGAAACAAGAGTTCACAAGATTGTCCAGAGACCTCTGTCTAGATAAAACATTGGCCTTGACACTAAGTGAGGACACTACCTGTTGCAGAAAGTATTTTCCATCAAGCTTAACCATATAGAAGTTTCAGAACCATTTTGTCTGGGACCAATGATTCAAGTTATAGTTAGACTGAGCTCCTGTGATTCACTTGACTGGTTTATGTTGAATATAACAAAGAAGAAATTCAATGCTTTGAAGGGGTATGTAGCATATACAGTTTCTCATCATTATGAATATATGCTCTCACCATTATTTGATCAATTCAGGTCCTGTAGACATCTTTTAGTGTGGAGTATGAAATACCCTCAGACGGAAAGGTCCTCTGTTTTCAGTATGGAATTCATATTTCATATGTAATTCAGCACCACACACTCAGAAGGAAAAAACCAGAGATGTCTCTGTAAAGTATAAGCCTGAGTAAATACCACCTTTCCAAAATGATGACAAGTGCTTAACTCTAATTACATACATTTCTAATGCATTTTTTTATCTGCTGAAAACCCTGGTGCAGGTTTTTTATTTTTTTGCTTATTGTAAGTCTTTGGCTGAACTTTTCTCCTTTCTACAGTGTGATAACTTCAAACTTATCCTCAGTGCCTTGCTGATATCATTTCTGACCCAACTGCATCCTGCTGAATTGCATGAGGCCCTGCAAAGTAGCTTTTATGTTTTAAGGTACAACTACCATAATCTTCTAAACTATCTGATAAAATTTTAATCTCTCTGCCCTCCTTTTTAGAAGACAGCCAAGGAAAGATGCGTTGACAGCATCTTATTTTATTTACTTCTCACAAATCCCTATGTCTGCCATGTTTAATCGTTTATCTTCTTCCTCCAGTTTTCCTTCCCCCTCCCTCTCACTTTAATCTTTCTTTCCATTTGGCTTACTGTGGCTGAAGTCCAGCTTTATTCTAATTATTGTGCAGACTATATTCCTTTATCTAAATACACTCTTTGTTTCCTGAAATGCTCCTGTACTTTATCATTATATTCTCTCAATGTCATCACTACTTGTGCTTTTCCTGTCGATTATTTGATCATTGATGACAGAAAGGATGAGCTGCAGTTTATTAGATTTATTCTGTGGGGCTTGTTGCTAGGTGGTACCCCTTAGCCACTGCTATAAATACTTAATAATCTTAAGATTAAATTTCCTTGTTACTTTACAAGGAACAGTGTAAGGTTTAACAGTGTAAGGTACCTGAACTTTGATGATTTAAAGTGCATTAGAAAACTATTTGGATTAAGGGAGAATTCTGATTGGCTACAAGATTATTGCTAAGGGATGGATTAATTTGTATGAAGCACACGATTCTGCACTGCTGTTCAGTATTTCAAACTGCAAAACTCATCTTATTCCAACAGTTTGACATACCTTTTTCCGACTGGAACTGTTAGGAGAGAAAAAACACAACTAAGCAAGCTATTTAGTAATCCTGAGGTAACATTCTAGAAGGATTGAAAGTTTGAGGCTCTGCTGGGTTGTATGATTGTCCTATGCTAATCACATTCCTTATGCTGCTTAATATAAAAAGTTTATCCAACTAAACCTTTCTGTTTAATGTTTATCCTACTAAAATTAATTATTTAACTCGTGCATGATCTTGAAAAAAATTCCCATGTGAAATACAGTTCCATGAGTATACTATGGTTGTTGTTATAAATAAGTCTGCAAAAAGTCATTTTAGTTTCTGAATATATTTGTAATTATGAAGAGAGTTATCTGCTTTCAAACAAGATTTTAACTAGAAACTGGAATAAGAATGGAAAGTTTTCATTTGCTGTCATTTTTATCAGTGAAGAGAAGTTCAAACATATTTTCCTTAGGCTTGTGCTTTCATTTAGGTTAAATCATTATTTTATAACCCTGTCAGTATATAGGAATCATAAACTAAGCCTATTTTAAGACTAATTTTGTTGCTATAGGAAAATAAAGTGGCCTTTTAATCTAAATTATAAGTGGGCCTCATGACTCTTGCTTCATCAAGACCCCTCATTTCAAAGATTTTTTTCTTCCTGTTACTTTGTATTCTGTTCTTGTTTAGTCCACTTCAGGGTTTTTGAAATATTACTGAAATGAGTTTGAGCCACCGAAGAATTAGGCAGTTATTACACCAACTGATAATTTAGGTAGGATGTATAGCTTTACAAAAGTAATTTCTGAATGCTTAATCCTTATTAGGGGTGCAAATGTAGATAAAATTACAGAAAAAAACCCCAGTCATATAATTGAAAAATGTAGAAAGAAATTAAACTGGAAATAAATGTGTAAATTAATGAAATTCAAATCTTAGTATCACTTAACAATTCAATGAGCCAAAATATATGGGAGGAGCATGCACGATGAAGAAAAACATCTTCCCAAAATGAAGACAATCTAGAAAAAACAAAGCATGAGATCAAAATATCTCCATAATTTTATTTTGGTTTATTAAAGAGAGGGACAATAATTTATTTTATTATAGTGCATAAGTATTTCCATGCAGGAGAAATAACTGTTAAGGTGCTCTTAAACAAGGTGATCAATACAACTGATATAAAAGCCAGAAACATTCAAATAAGAAACCTAGGATAATTCTTTAAAATTCACAAAAAATTCTATCTCTAGAAAAGTTTACTAAGAGTGTTGAATTTTCAGTCACTTGAAGATTTTCTATGCTTTTGCACCATTTATTAGTCTCCATGCAATGTAAGTGAGTAATATGCAAAGGCCTTTCTTAATGTAAAGGTCAGACAAAATGATCCAGTCATCATAGGCACACACACATATGTATATGTGCATATATATAAAAATGTGGTCAGGAGTGACTTTAAAAAATTCCCCCATCACAGTGAAGAAAGTAATTAGATAAATACCAGCCCAACCCCCAAAAACTTAAAGTAACTAAACACAACAACAACAACAAAATGCAAATGGTATAAGGCCAAAACTCAGCAAAAAAGTATTCTTTTGCTCAGCACTTAATATTTTCTGTCAAGGATTAGAATCCCATTCTACTGAAAATAATAAAAAGAAATAAAACTGGTTTATATTCTAAACTGGCAAAACACAACCACTGTCTTAACAGGGTCTGCAGGATAAGATAAAGTTGCTGTCCAGGCAGGCATGTGTAGGTAAATTAGGTGTGACAATGGCCCAGCCATCACATGTGGTCATCAGTCTAATCAGCAGCAACAGAACATTTATTCATAGGACTATTTTGGTACATATTTTCTCTTACATTTAAGACAGTTTAATTAATCGCATTTGTCTATATCCCATTGCATGAAAAACAAAAGTCATGGTCATGCCTACTAATTATTTTCAAACTTACTAATGTAAATTAAAATTCACTAATCAAAGGACAATCTTGATTTCTACCAATATATCTCACTCTGTCATTACTGTAATATTTCAGTGAAAGAAATCAGCTGATTACCAATACTTCCCTAGATTTGCTGACCATAAGTTTAACATTACAAACCCTAAATTCTGAAGGGCCAATTCAGTAACCAACCTTTTCATTTACTATTCATATTTTCACTACAGAATATGAATGGCAACTTCAAAGCCATCTCTTCATTATGCCAAAATATTTCACCTAAACTATACAACATAATTTAATAACATTCAGCTTGTGGTAGGATAAAGTTTTCACCAAGTTGCATGAGAGAAAACACAGAAAACTTCTGACCATCATTTTCATAAAATAACACCAATGGTAACTGCTAATCTGAACAGATTTATAGTAGCTAAGCAGCGTGAAGGATAAGTATAAAACTAAAAATAAGTATAATAATATTCATTAATGTTTTGAGAATTGCAGTTTTATTTCTCTATAGTAATTATACCATAAGTTGACAACCTTCTGGAGTTTTGTTTCAGGGTTTACTTGGCAAAGAAGAGAGTTATAACCTCATAAACAGGCAGGAAGCCATTACCATTCTTAGCCCATTACCAAACCCATTACATGCTTAAGGGGAAATTCCAGACAGAAAGCCAACTAGTATTTTCAGCTTTTACCCACTTCATAAACCAGTATACCCACTCAGTAGGTTACCATTTTCCTCAAAATTTTTACTCATGAGCGATGATAAAAGCCTGTTAATTGCTGGCATTCATGGTGTGATATCAGTGTAAGACTGAAGATTACGTTTGTTCATTTGAGTAGAATTGTGTAAGCCTGAAGAAAATAATCTCTTTCTAATTTCCTCATGTTTATTGTGATTTATCAATATGCATCCACAGGCAGTGTCCAATTCCAGCGAAGTTAGAAGTAATTCAAAAGGCCTTAGATTTATTAGTGAAACCATAAACTGAACCTCTGAAGGACACAGTGGTGATTTGAGTACACATTTTTATTTTAAATAATAATAATCTAAACCTGCTGCAGTTATTTCAGATACCATGTTTATTGATTTATTGTTTCTGAAAAAAATGGTGAATACTTTTTTAATATATAAGGCTTTAGTTTTTAATAAGTAGGGTGTTAAGACACCAGAAAAATATATATAAAGAATAAAATACATTCTGTTACCAGACATTTATTCATATAAGAAAAAAAAAATCCTGGATGAACTGTATCTACTATCAAAAAACTCCACAATTTACTGAGTGCTATATTCAACACACTATTTAGTAAAAAAATTTATGGTATATAATTAAAATATGTATCACTTTTTTCAGAGCCAGAGGCATTGGTATTCATATTTTCAGATTATATTAACATGGTCTTTTTCATTATAGTGTATTTGTAGAAAATAATCACAGATTTAAATTTTTATTCCTCTATGTAGAAGATCACATTAGCTTTGTATTGGGGAGTTTGACTTATCTTCCTGGTTTTATGTTAAAATATTATCAAGGCATTAGCACTAAGGATGTATTTAGAGTAACATAACACAGCATAACATAACATGGAGAAGTAATCTATGTTCCTTTTTCATGAATTCTTGACTGAATCCTTATAAGTGATATTTCTAGAACTGACAGACAAGATAGGTGTTATAGGCTTCTTCTGATGAAACATATCTTATTTCTCAGAACTCTTGACAATCTTGGAAGTTAATATTTCATCCACTGAAATGGCTTTTTAGGAAAATCTGTGTCACATTATCTCTTTAAAAACCCAGAAAAGCATGTGTATGGTGAAGCAATCTCACACCCAGTTCTTGTACCTCAGGTGGAAAGAGCATTCAGCCTGCTTCTGGTTCCCTTTTCCCTCTCTCTTTTCAAGCATGAATAATCAGCATGAAATAGGGGATTTACCTTTCATTCTTAACATGTGCATTTTCCCATCCACTCAGAGATTAGCCAAAATATAAAAAGCACAAAAAAAAAGCATTGGAAAACTGCTGAGGAAATAGTCATAAACATTTGGAAATATTCCCTCCCACACTTCACTGTCTGAAAACACCTTTGGAAACTTATATTCTAGGTCACCCCCTCAACATAGAAAAGTAGTATGAAATCTAAAAATTATACACTTTAAGACTATTAAAAGAAGTACCACACAATAATAGATTTTATAATGACACTATTAAAAATTATTTCTTTCATGGACGGAAACCATCTTATGTGTTGCTGACTACAAATTTAATATAATAAAATTTATTTTCATATATTTTTCATGTTAAATAGTGTCATTAACATCCATAGGGCAACCTCAGTGGATAAGGTAAGCTAGATTTGTCCCCAGTCTATTTTCTACTCTGTCTCATTTAAATGCAAACATCTTTGAAGATTTTGTATAACCACTTCAAAAATTTAAACAGAACCTCAAGAGAGGTTGTGTAATTTTCAGTTCACTGAACCAGAGAATAGTCTCTCAAAGCTGTTTCAGTGTTGTCATTACTTCCACCTACAAAAGAAACAGCAATGACTCAAAGTTGGAAACAAGAATAAATAAGCAAATACCTTCATAACAGATAGCTTTCAGAAACTGCCTATTCAACATTTTTCTTGAAAGTTTTGCCTGTTGCAGATAACTGGAACTTTAATTTTAGTATCTGAAATACCCTGAGTGTATTTCAATATATTTCATCACTTTGATAAAGTAATAATCAGACAACTTAATTTCAGCCCTAAACTTTCCTGTTGAAAAACCAATCATAATAAACAATTTACTGAACACCATAAATTTAAATTAGGACCAAAGTGCACTTTCCAAACCTAAATAAATTAATGACGTACTGAATGAAACAGTAGGTTTGATGACTCCTTGTGTGCATGATTTCAAATAGGAATACAAATAGACATTTTTTCCTTAGAGAATAAGGTCTTCTGAATCTCTGTCTTACTGACCTGAAGGCTGCACACATCCTGAAGGATGGTTTCATGAAAATTACATTAAAGATACATTAAAAACTTATGTTTCATGAAAATTGTGCTTTGACCACAAATTACTAACAAGCTGCTGTTATATTTGACTAAATCAAATTTGGGACATCTTATTTTCTGTAAACAAGAAATCTTTGGAAGTAATCTATGCAAGGAAAAAATACTAGCACTTTGAATTATAAATTCTGTAGAAGTCTGAAAATGTTCTACTTTTTATAGCTGTGTGCACATTGTGAACGAGGGTGATTCCATACACTAATTCAAAGTAAGTAGCCATATCTCTGTATCAAATTACAAAGGCACAGAATATGATGAGTTGGAAGTATCCCACATGATGCCATGGATACTTGCATATATATATATTTATATATAATATGTGAGTGTGTATGCTCACATAATAAATGCTGCTTATGTTATATGGAAATTGTGAGCAATTTTAAGGGCTATTCATGTTAGTAAATTCAGTGGAAATTAATTGCATTCATTACATTAACAAATGCAGCAATAAAATTAAGAATTTTGACAGTTCTCATATTATCTTTTAGGAAGGTTTTTCCTAGAAATTAGGTTCCCTTTGTTAGAAATTGTTACTAATAATCACAGTATATCTGAAATGCTTTACTAATATTTCTATGAGTCACATAGAATCCTGTTATAAAAACCTTAGATACATGATAGTAATCGTTATACAGCCAAACTAAAATCTTTGAAGTATTAAAAGATCAGTAAGATGAGGGAAATTGTTAGCTTGATAGACTTGACCAGCAGGGCTGAAGGAGTCAGGTTTGTTCAGTGTGAAGAAGCAACTTTGGGAGGATCTAAGAGCAACCTCACAGCACCTGTGGGGATGTCATTGGGAATATAAAGGCTTTTCACTTTGGTGCATGAAAGGAGAATAAGAGACAACAGTGTAAGTTAAATGAAGAGTAATTATGAGAGGATACTAAGGAAAAAAAATCTAATATTTAGTATTGAAGGTGATTTCCAAATAATGTAGGCACTTCTTTTCTTTCTGTTTTTGAGGCATGAACAAAGTGAGAAAACCAGGTTATACCTACCTGATGATGCTTTGGGCAGAGAATTGGATGAGTGATCTCTCAAGGACCTTTTAAAACATATACTGCAACTTTTCTGCTCCACAAATTCATGCATCTGTCAGTGAAATTAAAAATTTAATTTTTGTAATCAAAATCATAGAGCATGTAAGTGGTTCATGATTCCTTTCTTTTAAGGTAATTTTGAGAGCAAGTATAATGACTTCTTATCATCTCATTATATGTAGGTATTTTAGGTCACCTTTTTCCTCATGTGTTAAGTCCTTTATTACTAAGTTTTAATTTAATTTTATTATGTCATTCTAATATTTAAAATATTTATCCACGTCTTTTCATTACTTTTCCCATTGCTATGCAGAAGATGTTTAAATAAAGATTCTCTTAAAGTAATGGGTTGAGGCAAGAAGTTTTCAACATGGGCTACCAGTGAAGATACATTATTGTCTCTTTTAGAAGTGCTGCCATGCAAATACTCATACTGGAAAGGGAGTAAATGGTGAAATGGAAAATTTTGCTAGTGAGTCAAAACAAAATTTTAAAAAATGAACATTGGCTGAAAATCATTGCACAAATTTGTTTTGTAGTAATGGTTATTCAGTAAGGCAGGAACGGAATATTTTCAGTAGATTGAAAACAATGCAGATTGGCAAAAAGATGACTGCTACCTCTACCCTATCAGGTAAATCATCTGGTTCTACTCAGCAAAAACATCTTACATTATTATAAGCTGCTCTATAAAAATATCAGATTCATGTCAATAGCAATGAAAAAGAGAGGAAGAATGTTAAGTATTATTAGCAAAAGAATTTAGAAACCCACAATATCTGATTACATTGTTGTATAAACCCATGGTACATGCATATCTTGAGTGCTTCATGCTGTTCTAATCATCCTATCTCAGAAAGGTACAGCCTGTGAAAGTAAAAAGAAAGATGACAAGCAAGATCAAAGAAATGGAACAGTTTTCATAGCAGGAAATACTTAATAAACTAGAACTATTCAGCCTGCAAAACAGGCAGCAGGAGATAGATGTGGTAACGTTGCTCAGCATTGCGAAGGCTATGAAAAAATGGATCAAGGAGCAATTATTCACTCTCTATCAGTGCCCAGGAAATAAGAACATCCAATAATGTTATCAGGCCAAAGGAAGTACATTTCCACGCAGAATAAAATTAAGTTTTAGATCACTTCATTGTCAAGAGCTGTGGAAACCAGGAGTATAAGGAGGTTCAATATGTGATTAAGCAATTGTGAAAAGTCTATCAAGCTCCATCCAATACAAGAAAACACATGCACATATCAATGTTTCTTTTCAAATACAAAACCCAATAATATTAATTCAGCACTGGAAAACTCAGTATTATTGCTCTTGTTGTGTGGGCTTTGAATCACTTTGATTATTTATAGTAGTTCAAAATTAGAACATAGATTTTAGATAGTGATTTTAAGTTTTTGATTGCATTCAGCTCTTTCTCATTTCAGTACTCAAGGTTTCAAAGCTTGCAAAATTGCAAAGGCAAAAAATAACCTGAATTACAAATCCAATAATGCAAAAACTAGAGAACACTTAATGAAACAAGGAGGAAGTAGATTTAAAACAGATGTAAGCACTTATTTATTTCTTGAAATTTAATCCACAGAAAATTTGGGAAACAGAACCTGCAGATTCAGAAAGGGATTAGAAAAACTGGTGAATAAGAGAAAAAAATGGCTACTAGTTTTGGGTGTATGCTGCAGCATTCCTCATAAACAAATTATGGACATGAAGAGAATGCAAGGGAAGTGAAAGCTGTGGGCAGCATCTTCTATTGCTGTGTTGGCAACAGAAAATTCTGTTGAAAGTACTAATGACTTGACTTGGCAAGATATTTCTAATGTTGTTACTACAAGTGGAACACTTCAGGCCTTCAGGCTAAAGTGTCTTTTTTTTTTTTTTTTTTTTTTTTTTTACAATGAAGAGCATTTTATGGTAAATGGCTGGTATGAAATCATCCAGAGTAAGAGATAACCTAGAAACCAGACCACAGAGTTATCCCAGAATTGAAAGGGATCTTGGCCTAGAATCCAGTGGTTTTTCAGCAGTGATCCAGAAAACTGTATCTAAAATATTCTACTATAATTTTTTTTCTGACAGAGTGACTATGGCAAAATAATTTAGAAATTTTGTGTGATTTTGTGTTATTTTAGTGCAGGATCCATGCAGTATTCTCTTTTCCCACTCTTTACCTCTCTCTTGCATGCTCGATTTTGCCTAGGAGGAGTAGAATCAAATACGGAATATTCATAGAAACAAGATAAAACATTTGTCCAGAGAAGGACCCTCATGAAAGGTCTACAAAATGTATCTTAGGAAGAGTGGCTATGGGAACTGAGTTTGTTTAGTCTGGAAAAGAGGAGGCTCGGGGTGGACCTCATCACTCACTATTGAAAAAAATTATAATGAGTTGGCAGCAGTCTTTCTGCCATGCCTGCAGTGAGAGAAGAAAAAATGGAGTTAAGATGAGGCAGGAAATTCAGATTACATATAAGAACGATATTTTTCACTGTTAGAGTGCTCAGGCACTGGAATAAGTTACCCAGGGAGGTGGTGAAGTCCATATCCCTGGAGGTGTTCAAGAGGAATTTGGATCTGGGTGATGTGATTTAGTGTTTACAGAGGCAGTGCTGGGTGGATAGTTGGACTGGGTGATCTTGAAGGTCTCTTCCAACTTAATGATTCTATGATTCTACTTGACACATCCCAAAAGAGCACACACAATCTCATGTATCTGTCCTGGTGCTTGTGGTAGAGTTCAGAGGAATTTTATTACATAGAATAATAGAAAGCCAGAATGACAAATTTTAGTTCCTCTCTTGTCACTAAGTCATTTCTGAGACAAGTTTATCTAACTTATTCTGAAAGATTGCCTATTCTACATTTCCTTATAAAATCATTATTAAGTTCTTAGTAAACAATAAAAGTTAAACAAGTTGTTCAGATAGACAGTATTTAGGCTGTATTAAGTGTTTCATAATATTCTTTGCATAATTTTCTTTCTTACCGGTAGATCTGTCAAAAAGCATAGCACATAACAGGCAATCAACAGTCTTCATGTTAGGACTAATTTTGAAGCATTCCAGAGTGTACCTGTGTACAACTGTGTGATGGATGTGCAGAAGTGCATTTGAGGTGATCCAATCTGTTGTACTTTGCTGGTTTGTCTTGTAGGGAATTACAGCATTGGTTTTTCTCTCTCTTTCTTTCTCTCTCTTTCTTTCTCTCTCTTTCTCTCTCTCTCTCTTTCTCTCTCTCTCTCTCTTTGTCTCCTCTCTAACAAGGATGTGCTCAATAAGTTGGGTTGAGATTGCCCCTGGTTTTGATGTTATTGTTGGGATGATGAAAATCTTTATGACTCAATAGTGTTGCAGCTTTTTCTAAGCTACCTCTCAGGGGTCCTCTATCAGCAGAGGCTGTTTCCATGCCTAGATTCTAAGCGTCAGGAAATTTGTGTTCAATGTTTCTACCACTTTATCTATATGTTAAGACTGCAGGGTGTAAGAACTTCTGTAGGAATATTGGCAGCACTTAGTCTGAACACTTGGATGTTTGGTGTTTCCCATGAACAAATGGATGTGGAAGATATATTACTTCTGATTATCTATATCTGGAAGCAATATAGATCGTTTTAGCTCCAATCTCTGTTTGCATGTCTAACTACCAGCCTTGGATAAAAGGAAGAAGTGTGTTGGGAGCTCTTTGTCTTGTCTCGCAGGGCTTCATGTGATTAGCAGCAATTTGAGAGATGGATTAAAACGCCAGTGAAGCTTGAGCTGTCTTTGCACTATGAAGAGTTTAATTTAATTGCTTGGAGATGCTGAAACATCATCAAAAGGAGGAAAGAGTTTTGAAATGAATTTACAGGATTCTGAAAAGATCTGTGAAAAATTTCACCAGAAATTTATTCCTCTACTTCTTCAGAGAACAAATACAGGAGATCTTGAATGTCTAGCCTATCATATTTTCAGTTAATGTGTTTACTTACCTGCCTTAGAAGGACCCTGAGAGGTGGCTTCTAAATTTCCATAAAATGTAGCACTCCATAATAATACACAGAATGTTTAGTGTGATTTAAGTAATAAGTCTTGAGGAGATCAGTTTATTGCTTCAAAAGGATCATGTCTGCTTGGCTGCTGCCTGATCTTGTCCTCTCAGAGGAACAGCAGCAAGCTCATTGCAGTATATCATGGATATAGCCTCTGTAAAACTAGGCAGCTTCCTAGATAATGATAATCCAGCTTTTTATATACTTCATTGGAGTGTTTAAGTACTTTTTCTTCTCCCACGGTTTTAGTGAGGAGTTTAATTTTGCCTAACCAATGAAGTTCTGAATGGATAACCCACGTTTTGTATAACAAGAGTGACTAAACTGTAGTCAAAGCATCATGTGTATTACTAGTAGGACATGTTATATGTGAATAAAGGAGAACTAATTTCATCATCTTTGATCTTGGATATTACAAGCATACATTATGTTATACTGTGTTCTTTGGTCCAACTCTTCAGATTTATATTGCGTTGTGTTGCAAAGTGTTTTGGTTTTTTTTATTTTCTGTTGAAAAAGAAAGAGTTTTAAAGGTTTGTGTTCAGTGCTTTGGGGATGAATGTGCTTTAAAAATGTTCCATGGTCAGAATAATAATTGTGAAATTTTTCTCCTCCATTCAAAAACAATCAGGCTAATTCATTTGATGATGTATTCATACATACATTTGTATATATTTAATAAAATGCATTGATCCTTTGACAAGACTGAATTATTTATTTAATGGAAGGATGACACCTTTTTTATTTTTTCCACATCTGCGTGCTCTTCATTACTCTTAGAAGTCATTCAAGAAAAATGATTGTGAGCTTAAAATGGAAAAGTCAAAAACCAAGCAAACAGTAAGATCCCAAGTACACACTGTTTGTCACATTTAAAATTTTATTGGTTTGCATTTATTTCTAAAATAACATTTCTAGGTATCTCCAATATAAGGAGATTAAAAAGCTTGGACTCGCTTGTAATCTTGTCTTGAAGCTCACTCTAATGTTTTGCTCTGAGGCTTTATGATTTGTCTCTATAATGATTCTCCTGCAGCAGGTGTGGCAGTCTGAGCAGGCTGCTGTCTCGATTCTGGAAGCTGTCATATCCCCTGGTTGAGGCAGGCAGCTCCTTACTGCAACGTGGCCAGGAGCACCACCTTCAGATAGTGGTATGCTACTGTCATCAAACTTTTTTCAAGGGTTGCCAGGCATAGAAGACTGTCATCCATCTGATAGTTGCTTGAGATTCTGAGTCCATGTTTTATAACTGTTGTTTTTACTAGATATTTCTGGCAGTACAGAGAGAGGGTGAGGAATGAGCCACTCTCTAAACCAGAATGCCTGCATGTACACATTGAGAAAGGATATACCATCCATTAATGCTGAACTTCACAGATCTGACTTTAGTGTCTGCTCCTCTGTGCATCTCTTCTGTGATTTGGGGAAGTTCCTGGCCCTCTTTCCTGTGTTGTCCATCTGGTATTCAGAAATAATAAGCTGTTACCTGAAAGGAAGAGCAACTCTACTAATATCTTAGGGACAAAAGGGTGAGTGGGAACTGAGAGCTTCCTCCATAGGCAACAACCTAGAGAAATTGAGCAGCATCCATCCAGCATGGCCTGTCCACAGTCCTGAACTAATTGGCAAAAAAATTGAGCAGATGAGCACAGCAAGAAAAACACAAGACTGACAGCTCATATATTGCAGTGCTAAGTGCTTTAATGAATCCCCCCCCCAACAAAAGCAATGCCTGTAAATAGCATATATTTTGCTTTATTAGCACAAAAACATAAATACAGATGTGAGGGTTTAGATTCAAAACTTGAATTTCAAACTTGAATTATTCCATCAACTGTGAGAGATTAAGAAAACTCTAGGTTTGAATTTTTCTTCCTTTTTGTTTTCCTATGGGCCAAAAGGGGAAAATCAAGCATAGGCATGTTGCTCTATCTACTTTCCTGCTAAGAAACTTTGAAAGGAATCACAAGTATTTCTACTTCAGCAAAATGCTGTGAAGAATGTAGCAAATTAAAAACATAATGTTTACCTTGTACTTGTTTGTCACTCTTTTACACCTGAGGTAAAGGATGTTTCCCAAAATTTGCCAAAAAAGGAAGGACAAGGGGAAATTTGAGTTTTGGTGGCTGTATCTGAAGCCTTGATGTGTCTCTGCAAATGTAAGGTCTGTGCTTTCATGATTGAATAGAAGAACATTGAGATTTATATTATTTACTTCAAAACTATATTTGCTACATCAAATGTAGTAAACTCATAAGCCAAAGGTGGGGAAAAATTACCTTGTACTTTTGCTGAGGAATTTCCTAAAGGAGACCTTTCTTTCTCAATTCATGTGTTTCTAACTGTCTAATCTTTTAACCGTCATAAGAGAGAGACAGTGATTTCTAACATACAAAATTTGTGATTGTTTCTGGTTTTCTAACCTCTATTTTGTATCAGCTTTTAAGCCTGGACAGAATGCTTGTTGGGGGTGATGGGGTAGATGGGACAGAGACACAATGAGAGAGTGAAGGCAGAAGAAACAGAACTGAAGTGTCAAAGCCCAGTTATGTGTCAGGTTGGAGGTAAAAAGCTAGGAAGTCTCAGAAATATTTAGCCCAATATCATATTCCTGGGGCCAGTTCACTATGGTACGCCCATGTACAAGCCTTCCAGGTCTGTAGGGATTTGTAACTGAGCAGTCTCCTCTTGGGAGGAGAAACTGGATTAGTAATGCTGGTTTACCAATGGAAAGGGGAAAGATGTTTTCAAGTAGCTAGAAGGGTAGACTGAACTTCTAGTTATGAAATAGAATAGCAGCTTGGCAGCAGTTTCTCTCTGTCTTAGGTTTTAGGGCAGTTTTGGGATTCTCGCTGACTGAAGTTAGTATGTCACAGGTGTTACTAAAATTCCTCCTCTTTTTCTCTCCCTTCTCTCCTTTAATCAATAATGACCCCAGAGAGACAATTTTTGTTGTTTTCAGTTGTCCTGTTGTGGACTAAATTAGAATCTTGTGATATATTTAGGGCTGTCAAGAAAAATTATACCTCTGCAAGTGTACAAGATGCCTGCAGTGCAAAAGAAAGGTGTGCCATCAAGGGAATTGATGGTCTCCAGATAAGCAGTTTTGCAAGCTCTGTGCAGGACCTACAAGCCAGTCGTGGACTGGTCTCTTCTTTATTTGAGGGGTTTGCAGTAAAAGCATTAAAGGAAACAGTTTTATTCCCTCTAATAACGTGGTTTGTTTAAAGAGAGGCATGCACTTGCTTTAAGAGGAGGCTTCACTGCAATGCATGTGAGTGGACAGGTAATTGTTCAGTTTTAGCTAAACAGATGTATTTTTTATCTTAGAAGCCTGCATTGTCTGAAATCATAGGCACTGGCAAAGATATTGAATTTGTTGGACACAACATTGCATTGACAATTTTCTCCAGACTGAAGACTTTAGAAAGCAACACAAAATATGATGTTAAAGGGCTTGTTTTATTGAGAAATACATCTTTCTGTAGATTATTTGTCTGCACACACTAGGCATCTTACATATGTATTTCAAGTTGGACGCCCAGTTGTGAGATGCAGTGTCAAGTGTTTTTTGAAATCTTGGTGGCAAGATGGGTGAAAGTTTTGGTTGCCAGCTTCTAAAACAAGGGGTTTGTGGTGTAGAAGGTAGGGAAGAATTATGGCTTCCAGTGCAAAGTTGCCAAATACTCTCTTAGAAAGCTGCTCCCAGTGTGTCTTCTTAGAACAAAGACTCTGAATTTGAAAAATACCAGGGTGTGATACTAGGCATGTGTAGGAAATAGCCCTGCTTCTCTGCAAGCTGCTGGTGTAATAATTACTCCTCCCTTCTGCTTCAGCAGCATGATGATAGCTAGCAGCCTGCAATAAAGATGCTAGGGGAGGTACATACATGAAAATGTGAGTAACCACGCTCTTAGTTTTGTATCTTTAGCTGGAATGATTCCAAAATGTGATTTCTGGTTTTACCTGATCTACCACAATAGTCTTTCAGATAGTGATTTGACAGTGGCATTTATTAAATGTGAAAATAGTGACATTGGATGTCATAAATTTACAGGACTAGCAGTCTTTGATCAGAGTGATTGTTTTGGCAGAGAACAAAAATAGCATGTATAGATAACATTGAAACTGCACATTTGTACTGTTACAGACAAGTTTCTGCACTCAAGCAGTGCCAGCACACTTCATACGTTGCCAAGTGATCTTCTCAGATTGGATTTAGGTCCTGAAATATTTGAGATGGTTTCTGAGTGGTCTTGGAAGCAGCTGTAGGGAATGTGTAAGTATGTGTCCTCCTTTCACTAGGTTTAAAGTGCTTACATCCAGAGGGATCAGGGTTACTTGCCTCTGATAAAGGGGAATGGTTACACTAAATCCCCACTGCTATGTCAGCTATGAAACAGAAGATTTTTGCAAGATTCTTATATGAAAGACATAACTAGATGATTCCTCTGGTGCCACCCTAAGGAATAAATTAAATCTGTGAAAGTGACACTTCAGTCCCTTGTGGAATTGCATAGTTTTGTAAAAGGTTTGGATGCAGCTTCTGGGAAACTGAACTATCACATGCTATGAGAGGCTAAAGCAGAGCAAAGTAGCTGATGACTGTTGGATGAGAATGAATTTATTTTTTTCTGTGCACTGAAGTTCAGTAGCAGGTAATTATCCTATCAATTGTGTTCACCCTTGCTATGATTAGATATTTAAAGTAAACTGGCAGATATCTGTAAGATGCTGCCTTGATTTGGTGTGTCATACTGACATATGATATATGATCAACTCTAAATTTAATATTAGGAATTCTTTGTCTTGGAAAATATTTCTCATATTGTTTACAGTTTCATCTTACGGTTTCATTTATATCTGAATCCCACAATTTCAAAGGGTCTATCTGTAGATGGTGCACAGCAGTTTAAGGTTTTAAAATCTCTGGGCTTTGATTCAATATTATGTTTTCAAATAGAATTATGGCTTCCATAATGTATGTAGTAAGAGAAAAGAGATGTCCTACAGGAGAAAATGCAGGTTTCACCAATTTTTTTCAAAAGGAGATTGTGTTTATGTTGTCAGCCATGATGCTATGCGTCAGTTTTATGCAGCAGAAGAATAAGTGGGAATGGAATTGGAGAATTGAAACAAATGTGGATGACAGAAAGTAAGGTCTCTCCAACCTTCCCATTCTGAATAATACAGGAAAAATACCCCAGGAAAAGAAAGGAGAAAACTGCAGTGCACAAAGTGCAAACACAGATTTCTTGATGCTTTTGTGTGAGCAAACAGCTGTTTTTCTTTATTCTCATTACCTGCCAGAAATCAAACAACAAATAAGCAGATGATTTTTTTCCATCATTTCAAGAATCGAAGTGTCCAAATTCAAAGTTCTAAAACTCCAGCCAAAATTTGCAGCTAGTGTTCAAACACAGGCATGCTCAGTTATACCTTTCTCTGTCACCATTAGTGGTCTTTCAGAATACTGCACAAGGTTATGTTTATCCATAGCATTTTGTCAGACAGCACTGTAATATATGGTATTGCATGGCTGTTATGTAAGAATTGGCATTCAGATTTGTGTTTGTGTTGCTAAGTTTAGGTATTCAATATATTTTTCAATAGATGAGTTGCAGGATCAGCTGAGTTATTCTCTTCATATGACCTCAACAAAAATATTTTCAGAAATTGGAGTTAAATAACACATGACTTTGTATAAGACCTCTACAAGGTCATTGTGTGCTCTTCTCAGTGAGAGAAAACATAGTGAGAACAAATATGATGAAAGTGATCCAAGTGACAAATGATATGTGAAGTTCAGAAAGCAGAAATCAGTGTTCCAGAAACTAAAGTTTTCTGAGGAGACCAGAAGTACTTTAGAAAGCAGTTTAGGATGTAGATAAGATGTGCTCTTGGTGTCTAGAATGGTGAGATGAGCACTAGACAGTAAATCTTGGTTTGGTAAGAAAAAAAGGAAGGAAAACAAGCAAACAAAGAAACAAAGGAACCCCACTCCCCCTCCCAAGCTACAAGAAAATGCCTAATAAATCTAGTAGTTGAACTATGGTGTCCTTTCTCTCACAAAGTAACAGCTCTTCATGGGAGTTGTTCTATTGGTTTTTAGCTGTTTTCCTTATAAGGATGTGTTCAATATGACCTGGAAAAAGCAATTTGGTCCATAACAGGATTTCTTTTTCTGTTGTGTATTGTTCTCCTTTCATTGTACATTACAGATGTGCCTAAAGCCACACTCAGGATAACTTCTGTGAATCACTTCTCTCTTGGGTGAAATTCAATAAAACAGAAAATAGCAGAAAAGAATGGTTTAAATTCAAAAGAAGTTGTACAAGATCTTAAGAGTAAGGAAGCAACTGAGAAACTTTGTGATGGTTGGCTGCTCTTCAGTTTCAAGAGTGATCCTCAGGTGGGTGGAATGTTTCTATTGCTGATGCAGTGGGCTTTTATAAATTTAATCTTGGAAAACTAAACCATGCTAAATATTGAGTTTTCCTGTGTAATGTATTGTGAATAAAGAGGTATTCAAACCAATTAGCCCTGGGTTGCATTTTCTTAATGCAAAGCTGTGCAATTTCACACTATGATTGTGTTTCAAGTATTGCTTGTGAAGGCTCTATGTACCCTCTTCTAAGTCTCTGTTTATGCAAGAGCATATTTGAAATCTTGATTGTAGTCATAGTAAAACTCTGCAGTGGGTAGCTTTGAAGAGCAGGGAAGAAGAGGAAATGATTTTGGGTAAAGGCATGTATATACCTAAAGACTAGTTGCATTAGAAACTCTGCCACTAGGTTTAGCTGATTTACAAACACTATGCCCACAGAGCAAGTTGGTGTTATGCATTTTTAGAGCTCTTCACACAATTTTAATCCAAAATTATAAAATGCACAACACGTGCATTAGTAGTAATGCATCTGGCTGCATCTATATGTGCTTGTTTGCTTGGTTTTTTCTCAACAATTTATACCAATTAGTCTCCACATCAGGCAAGTTTCCAAGTCCCAGGGTATGTTTTTTGCTTGTGCAAACCATAGAACTGCTCTCTATGACAACCATGAAGAAGTAGGAAAAGGATGCATATGTCAAATATCAGAAAAAACAAGGAATTCTGTAAGCAATGAAAACATATTTCTGCTTGCCTTCCCCAAAGCTCCTTTTACATTTGCTAAGTCACTTCTCACTTGACTGTTACTGAAGAATACTCAGAAATGCTTAACAAAAGTGTCTTTAAGCACTCAAACTCAACCTGGAAATGAGTGTTAATTAAAAGCACTTTAAAAAATTGCTCCGTTCAACAAAAGCATTTCCTTTGACATGTTATAGCCCTTGATACTGAAAAACACACGGAGAAATGACAGAGACACTTCAATTAGCTCTGAAACCTTTCTCAAATAGTTAGAATGAGGGTATTGGTTTATAGATTTGTAACACATAGTTTAATGTCAGAAGCACAACTTTGAACTCAAAAAAATGACAAACAATTTTGCGCTAATGTGTAAACAGTGCACTGATGTGTAAACAGTGCAAGTGATGCAGGGTTTAAATATTCAGGGGGTTAATTTTTTTTTATTTTTTAAACCATTTTCTATTTCCATTTCCTACATTATCTGAACTTACAAAGTGGGGTATAGTTTGCTGTTGTGGTCATAAAAGACATGGCTGCTACAATCTTATTTATATATTCAAACTTTATGTGCATTTATACTACAAGTGGAGGATCTTAATGCAATTTCAGATTTAGTTTCATTTTATTTCTCCATCAAATTACTACTATAGCAAAAGAAAGTGGAATACAAGCCAACTAAATTACTAAATTAAAATGTCTTTTCTGTTTCATTTTACAGTGGTAAAAGTAGCGCTTTTGTCTTTCTTCTTTTTTGTGTTGTGAGAGGAATGATTTTCAATCAAAGAGATGAACTAATATTTGAGAAAATTAGTTTTCTCACATAAGGCTTGGTCTCTAAGGGGTTAACAGTTTCTTGACATTGTCAAAAAGAATATTTGAGGCAGACTTGATTAGGCTGAGGAGAGCATTAACTACACTGCTTCTTGTCCTGGGAGTCTGAGCCAAACAAGTTAGAGAACTTCTCCCAGGATAAATAAAAAAGCTTGCAAAACACTGAGCAGACACCTTCAAGGAAACCATTTCCCCTTTCTCCTGCCTCAAGCAGGATGATGTCAAACCTCTCATGAAGATGTCAGACCTTCCTTCTATGCTGGCATATCATGAAAATCTGCTCTAATGAAGCAAATTTTTCTGGAAAGAAAAGGGTTCTCCCAAAGTAACCCATTTCTTTAAAGGGTAAATAAGGTCTACATCACCCCTCCCACATGAGTTTTCACACTGAGGGCAGCTGTTCAATGTTGCCAGTGGTCTTCCCCAGAGCTTACTGGTACTCCTGGGGGTGTGTGCACTGGGTTACTCACTTTCTCATGTGCCACCCTGTCTTCTTTTGGAATAGATATTTTACAAAACAGTAAAATAGAGATTCTCTTCCCTTTCTGTTTTGTAGTCACAGGGCAAATGTAGGGACAAATATATTAGGCAATTTCAATACACAACCCAACTAGGCAACACTTACTTCAAATAGCTTCAAAATTTTCAGCATAGTGCACCCCTTCTACTTGAAGAGTCATTATTAGACATCCTCAAAGTAAGAGGTGAATAAAACAGTGAACAGTTTTAGTTGATTTCTTTTTTTATTTTAGTTTTTGACTGGCTTATTACCTTACTGGGCCGATTGGCCCAGCAGGTGTTACCACATGTCGTTCCTGAGGAGACTTCCTGCTGGCAAATTGGTTTGAAATCAAGAATTGCATTTATAATCTTGACAATAATAACTATGAGAAACATGCTTGTGAAGGCTGGATGAAAGGCAGATCATCTTTTCTTCCAAAGTTTAGGCATAAGAATTTTCAAACTATGTTCTCTCTTATTTTTAGCAAAGAACTTTTGATGCACAATAAAAAAGCCAAATTTAAGCCTTAGATACATTTTAACTATTGAATATGTACATAAATTTGATAAATCAGATAGTCAGAATCATAGTTTTAAGTCTTGAGTAAACACTATGAAACTCTGTTATGTACATCACTATAGCAGAGGAGGATTGAGATACCAGTCATTCTATGGATTTTGAAATTAACCTGTTTCTTGTGGTCTTTTTTAATTGGTTATATAAACATTACACTTGTAACTAAGCTTTTTTTTTTCTCTATATATATAATTTTTAGTCAACACCTTTCACCACCATGTATTCAGGTGAAATTCCTTCTGAAATAAAAAAAAAATTCTTGAGCCTGTGCAGGAAGTTTGAGTAGTTACTGCAAAATAAACTACATTTACCTTAAAACAGGAATTTCAGTTAATTTCAGTGAACTGTCAGTGAGCTGTTCCAGTTTAAAGCCTTCAGTTTCTTGGAACAAGTAGCGCCTGTAAATCCCAGACAAGGCACTTTCCATTAGTAAAGAGGAAGGAAAAGCTGTGTGGTTTGGTCTGCTCTCTGATCACATCCAGATGGGCATAATAATCTTTTCAGTAGGATTAATTTTCCCTTACTTTGAGTGTGCACAGTCTAACTACCTTAAGCTACTTACAGGATATGGGATGGCATCCTTTTGCCTAAACATGCAGTTGACAGTGTGGTTGCTAACTCAGATGCAGAAAATTTTATTTAATGCAAAAACTCCACCCTTATGGACCATTTTCAGTTTCTACCAGTTCTGTTAATCTGAGCCAATGTAAAGCAGACAATGTAGCCAGAATTTCTGCTAATTCCTTTCTTTTCCATTGTCACTATGCTACTATGCAAGCAACGGGTCATAACAGAGGCACTTATCCTTTAGTTTGAAAAATTAGATTCAAATTTCTTTTTGACCTTTATGGGCAGATAGCTCAAAATTATGTTTCCATATCTACAAATGCAAAGATGAACAGAATTTCAAAACCAGTATGGTACTTGCTTCTCCTACTGCCTTGAGCAACAGTGTTTCTTAGTTTTAAAGCAAGGTTACCTCTGTATGTACTGAACCTTTCCTTTTCTACTGGAGCCATTATCATAACAGTCTACCAGGAGCCACAACCACTTGACTGAAACTGTGCATAAGTATTTACATAGAAGTGCTGTCAATCTCATAGGTACTGATATATATAATAAACCTTTCTTAGTATTGAAAGGAAATGAGAGGGCAATCTTGACATTAAGGATGGAAAAGTACAAAGAAACAGGCACTGGGAAAAAAATTTCCTCTTATATGCTGGTGACAACATGATGGGCTTTGAAGGAAACAATCATGATCAAACTGTTAAGTGAGATTAAGACAGACAATATACAGTGATAGCAAAATAGACTGAGAATATGGAATTAAATAAGCAGTGCAAGAAAAAGAGGGGAAATTTTAAGTTTTGGTTTTATTCCCTTAAAATCTGGTTTACACATAGTAGTCTAGGCCTTCATCTGATAGGTGAACAGTTCTGCAGAATACAAGTTTGCAATATGAAGATTCAGCCCCATTGATTACCCACATAGTATATTTCACATGCTTCATTTAATATGCTGCTCTAAAACAGTTCTCAAATTGTGTAGGCAAGTTAAAGTGCTCAGCAGAATCCATTGCAAAAAGCCAAAATTGCACACATGAATTGGCAGGAACTCAAATAGATCTATATATGTTCTTATCAGCTTTCCAGACGCTGCATTTATGTAATTGAAATACTAAAACTAAAAGATCGATGTGTTTTAAACTCCTCTGCAATGCACTGTTGAAAACAAAATCCAAAAATGAGATCAGGTATGGTTAGATATTACAACAGATACTGTGAAGAACTAGAATGTCCCCACAGATTTCTTTGTGAATGAGATTTGCTTAAAGCAAACTAGATTTGAGGGGACAAAGCTTGCTGTTGACTGTACTCATTGAACAGAGCTCTACAGGAGGGCAAGATTAGGCCCCTGACTGCACCAGTGCCATCCTCCTCCATCTCTTTTCTGCCCCCCTTCCACACATCTTATTCCCTTTGGGCCCATAGCTGCATTTGAGCTCAGATTCTGTTCCTTGGCCCTTGTTTAACTGCACTGTAAGTGTGCTGTGTCCAAGCTTGTCTTGGTCTGACTCTGACTCAGCACTACTGACCCACTTGGTAATCAGTGAGCCTTTGGCTGACACAGAGTATGGCCACCAGACCGACTCTGCTCTTCATGGCTGGGACATCCCCCTGCCTTGCAGTCACCCTTGACTCTCACCTTCACTTGTGAATACTCCAATTGCTCCTTGAAATAAACACCACAATAACTTGATTTGTAATAAGTACACTGAAAGGGAAAATACATGTTATCCAGATTTTAGCTGTATTTTACTGACAAGCTGGTCAGAGTGTTCTGAAAAAAAAAACCAAACCAAACAAAAACAAACAAACAAAAACTACAGGGCTAAATCTTCAGTTTTGGAGGAATAGACACAATACCTTTAGTCAGTACTGAATTGTAAGACGTACCTATTACACTGGCCCAAAATCACCCAAAATAGGATTGCACTCTGCCAGAGGCAAAATGGGTTCAGCCATGGCAGAAAAATGACTGGGAAGCTGTTTCTGTGCCCTTTAGGAGCCAGGGCTGGATCCCTGATGGAATAACTATGTGCCATTTACTCTGGGGAGGCAGTCAGCCCTGAGGTTTTACTGGGTTACCTCTGCAAGCAGCCTAGCTGGGGGTGTCTGTAGAGAGCCTAGGTTAAGGCAGCTCTAAAGAAACAGCTCTTTACATGCAATTGTCCAGAGATCCTATTCTCTTTTGCTTATGAGAGACAGAGTGCTAAAATTTTAGCACACCATGACAACTACATGTAAGAAAGTGTCTAATGTTATTTAGTCATCAACTTATCACTCACTTACAGCCAGGAGGGAAAGACTAAATTAAGTGGGAAAACACTGAGGCATCATAGGTAGTAAGAGTTTTACCCAATGGTTGAAAATCCAGTTTTCCAAAGTGTTCACTCATCATTCTCCCCCATCACTAATTAAAATTGGAATATTTTTCAACTCTGGACTTAGAATATATGAATAAAATAAGTGTTAGTTTTCTTTTTCTAAACAAGGTTATATTCCTCCCATCTTTCCAGAATCTTCAGAGTATTAGTCCAGTAAGACTATTTAAGATGTGAAACAAAGTCCCCAAATCAATTAAATTTGAGACTTTATGTAGTCCAACAAGTTGGCAAAAGGGTATTTCAAGAGAACTGAATATTTTCTTTTATTTTATCAAACAGATAAAATTCTATTTTCTCAATAACAGATATCGAAATACAAGGAACAAGAAGTTAGTAGCAGAGACAGATTTCATACTGGCCAAGCTATTTCACCTGCCTTTACTGGGAGTACTTTGCTAGACATTAGCAAACAAGAAGTTTTATTTCATAGGACAAGTTGCACACCTTGCAGAAATCCTTGTAACATGTCCTCTGACCCCCCCAGGCCCACATGTCAGATTTGTGCACAGCACATGAGGTCTTCCTAAATGAATTCCTACTCATGCAGACAGTGTTTTGCTCAACACTCCAAAGCAGACAGTGAAGAACTGGCTTCGGGAGCAAAGCTGGCACAAGGAGGCCCGTGCAATCAGCTCACTTACATGCCTGCTTTGACAGATCAGCCCTGGCATGAGCACTGCCTTGCCTAGCTGAATTGGCTCCAAGCCAAATGCAGTGATAGCTAGAAAATAAATAGTATAGGAGGTGAATGTACTGCCAAGGTGCTGAGCAGTCTTCACTGCCCTTTGACATCCAGCATCTTTGGAAAAGGTGACCTCCAAATAGAAAAGAAGGGGAAGAAAAAAGAAGCAATATTTACTCTTCCTGGTAAATAAAGATAATGGAACACAGATGTGTCATATGCCTGTGCAAACAGTAATTTGAACAGAATAAAGCAGGGCTTAAATTTAGCTGCTTTTTATTGGAAATGCCTTATGTTTATTATGACTATTTATAATAAAATTTAATTTAATTGAACAATTAGAACCTGTTTTTAATTTGTCTTTATCCTCGGAATGACTTGATATAATTTTCATTAATGTTTTGTTTGCAAACAGTAAATATTTGAACTTCATTTGACTCTGCTCTGTTCCAAGTTCATTTTTCCTCTGTTCTTGTTTGGTTACAAACAAGTCACATTAAAATCTGGAAACCAAAGTAACTAAATGGGCTCAAAGTTTCCTACTAACAGAACCTGAAGTCAGAGTCTCTTCTCTTCAGGTACATCAGAATTCAGGATCAGGTAATTAACCAATCTTTCACATTACTTTTGACTTCAACATTTTCGATTTAATCACATTGATTTTGATCCCAAACCTACCAAGACTGCACTCATGCTTAAGCACGAGAAAGCAGTGATTTTCAGCTTTGGCCCTGACTCAGCATTTTTTTTGCTATTCTGCAAGTATTTTGACTTCTTACAAGCAGAAATAGAATCACACTGTGTTCTGATGTGATTTTATTGCCAAGAAACATTAAAGTGACAACTGCATCTCATTTCAGCTACTCCTCAAAATCATCTGAGGACTTCGTCAAATTTATTACATAGTGAACTACAGGAATTCAAATGGATTTTTTTGCTAGGACTCAGACATCACTAAGTTAATGTGGTACAATGAGTTACTATTCCTTAGCTGTTCTATGTCATAAACAGTTAATGAGAAAGTTGAAGTTGGTGTATTTTAACCCCTGATTACAATGGCTTGACAGAGCATGGACAGCCCTGTTATAAATGTAACAGATGTCTGTAGTAGTATGTGGCAATAACTTTATTACATTGTGGTAAACCATGAGGGTTGATTGAATGTAAATAACTTTTGGAGGCAGCACTATGGGAGAATTGTGGATCCAAAGCATCTCTATTGAGTCTTACAGTAAAAAGGCTATATTAAAATCCTTCTTTAGTTCTCTAGAAAGTAATCCATTTTGTGTTAGGAAAGATGTTTGGGTGAGCTGGTAAGGACATAGAAGCAGCATGCACTTTCCTGTTCTCCAAGATACTATTACCCTTCTCAGAACTTGAAGATGGGGAATGATGGTATGCAAACCTGCACAAGTGACAATTACTTTCAGCTAAAATTCACTCATGATGGAAATAAGGCTGTTAATCTCAACAGAAGATATTTGTTAGGGTTTTAAAGTAATTGAATACTAAGCAGTCCTCTTAGAATTAGGACTATCAAGAATCTGAAAAGGGAAACATCAAAAGTCACAATATGATGACATTTATCTCAGATTTCTTAATTTTCTTCTCCTCATCAGTGGTTTGTTTTTTTTTTTTTTTTCTCACTGTTTACTCTCTTTAGCATACATAGGTCACACAGTAAAAATTATAATCCTCTGAATGCAAACACAGGTGACTAACAGCTAAAAAACAGCATGTGAGACAAATCTTTGGATGCATTTCACATTTGCATGCAGTGATTATGAGCTATATATTTACTATTATTGCTTAAAATCTCAGAATCTGCCAATTTCTCTATATTGTGGCTTTTTCCATTACTTTTTAGTTCATAACAATTCCATGCTAATATTCCCACGTGAAGAATTTTTTTGTTTATTTTTTCTGTACCCATTTCCTATGGTGAAAAATAGGAAATAGCCCATAAGTCACTTATAAATCTGGTTGGAATTAGGAAGTGGGTGGTAAGCAGCACAGATAAGATACAACTGTATGAGAAAGATTTGTTCTAACAAGCATCACAAAGTATTTGTGTTGCACACACAGGTCCATTATTTGAAGCTATCCAGTGACTACCTATATAAATCTTCTATGGCTAATTTTTTCTCTAGACCGAATAAAATCCTGATGCTGCTAAAGTCCTCCAGGTCTTCCCACAGGGATTTCTCAATTTCTGAGCTGTTATTCCTATTCTGCTCTCTCCTCTGAGCTATAATACAGCAGTCTTCACAAAACTGCTGAAGATTCTTGGGCATTGTGTATTTGGTCTTTGCTACCACTGGATGTCTGTGTCTGGCTCAGGTGAGAGTCAGAGAGAGAACCTACTGGGCTCATTTTGGTTGCCCATTGTATTTTGAATCTGAAGTCCAAGTACCAAGCCATAAGAAAATTTTCTTGATCATATATTCCTCTGATGCAGTGGTTGCCAGTTAGACCTTCTACTTTTTTTATTGATGGTAAATCCATCCTGCATTCCTCTAAGTTTACTGCTTAAAGCGGGGTCTTGAAGGATATACAAGAATGAATTAATGGATTAACACTGATAATTCAGAAAAAGAGGAGCAGTTATGCTTATTTTTCTTCTTATGAACATAAAATCCTACACAATTCAAAAGCTAAAGACCAAACACTAAATAAAATCTTAGATTTCTAGCCATTTTCTTGGGATAGAAAAAAAAAAAACATACTCATAAAACTGGTGATTGCTCCACAATAACACCATTTTCCCTACTTTTCATCTGCCCCTCCAATTTATGTCATCAATTGGATTAAGGGGCCCTCATTGTTTGGTATAATGGTCTTTTTGACTTCTTCTTCCAGGATTTAATCCAAGTATTTATATCTGTATTCCAAACATCATTCCCTTTCTTGAGTGCAATATGAAGCAAGAAAAAAAATTGTTTACAAAATCCCTTCCTCTCTTTATTCATTTCCTGCCACTTTTGATTACAAATATGTTTTACCTGAGGCTTAAAAAAAACAAAGCAAAGTGCAATCACAGAGTCCCTGTGTACAAGACCCATACAGAAGATTTCAAAATCTAAAAGGATATCCAAACCAAATATGTGCTCTGAATATGAAAAATCCCTAAGTTGGGATTTCTTCTCACAAAGTATTAGACAGTTTAGCTGATAGTTGAATCATAGGTATTTACTTAATCTTTTCAAACCCAATTTTCAAAATATGTAGGAGCTACAGATAAAGTTTATGAGTGTAGTGGAATAATTCTGTATAAATTCTAAGATTTTTAATTATACTGGCTGTTTTGGATTCACAGATTATTTGTGAAGAAACCAGAATTTTGTGAGCATGTTTGTCATCAAAACCAGTGTGACAGTATTGCATGCAAATTTTTAGTGCCTTGAAAGCCTCTGAAATTTTTCCAGTTCCAGATTTTGTGGATCCTTATTCAAGTTTGAAACCAACCACTTATGTTGCACACACTAGGTTTTCTTTCCTATCTGGAGCCACATATACAGGGTAGCTTGAAGAACATAAACAGCTCCAGTGTGAAGAGATGAAAGGCCATGACTGGGGAAGGGCAGTAAAGCTACTCAGTCCCTTTGGTCATGCAATGGGTGTGGGACCAAATATATGAGGCATGAACACCACTTTAGACATAAAGAGAATAATAAGTGTGTTGGTATTTATTGTTAGTATTTAGTAAGACAGCAATGTAATCATCTCTTCTTTCTTCTGTAGAACCGGTATAACAAACAAAATATTATGTAAAGATTACTAAAAAGAGTAATGTGAGATAAAAGTGCAATTCAAGGGCAAGAATGCTTATCCATGTACTCAAAAAGTTTAAAATTTGTTCATAGGGTGACTAATTTCAAACAGTTCATTACTTTAAAATAATATTTCCCAATGTTGTAAATACTTAGAATTAAAGGTCCTCTCTGCTAGTAGTAGTTTTACAGCAGAAGTAGATGGGTTTAAAAGTTCCTGGCATTCTGTTATTTAATTTCTTCCCATTGGTAATCTTGCCAGATTTTCAGACGTTCAAAAATGTCAGAAAGAATGGCACAAAGGAAATAACCTGTATTCAAGACCACTGGCCCATTTCATTCAGTATCATGTTTCTAATAGTGGGCTATGTCAGATGTTCCAACAGATGACAAAAATAAGCAACTCATATTTATGCCCACATTGCCAAAGCCATTTGGATGCCTAAATCATATTGATATTAACCTTTGTGAGTTTAAGCTCTAAGGAATAAAGTGCCTTGAGCATCTCAGATGACTTGACATAGCAACAGAATAAAACAGAAGTTTATCCTTAACCTCTGGCAACGACTACTTGGCTTATTCACTGGAGCATTAGGGATAATGCTTTTTCTGAGTTCATTTGTGAATTACCTGATCTACCATGTACAAGACTTATATCCTTTGCTCCTCTGCACAAGAAAATATAAATAGGGTACTGGCATACCCATACCCACTGCCTAGTTGCTGTCTTTGTGCAGATGTTATGTACTCTCAAGTGCCTAATAAAGTATGATGTTATTGAAACCATTCTTTGATAAATTTGGTTGAAATTGGCCAAAACCTTCAGAAATTACAAGAAGGGACTATACTTTTCCATAATTCTCTCCCACACAGGGTTGTGTACTTGCCATCAAGACTTTAGGCTTTATAAAACTGAAATTAAGATAGATATCTTCAGTGCTTCAAGCAGTGAGAGAGCATATTTCTGATAGTGGATTTGCACACAACATGAACAAAGGCTCTAAATCAAAACCATGAGCTGAATGCCAGAGAATACTGCTGTTTTGCCTTCTTACATGTTCTTCTGAGAGATAATAATAATCTTAAGCCATTTTTTATTAGAAAGACTCAGATCCATTTTGCCAGTTTTCTCAGTCTAGCCTCACAGTCCCTATATACAAAAAATTAACTTGTTATAAATTGCAAGCCCAGTTCCCATTACTGAAAAAATGAGAAAATACCCTACATTCATCTTTGGTTAAGTATATGGAACTCATCAGCTCTGGTGATTTTCACTACACCATAGGGCTATTACTTGTAGTCAACTGTCACACACTTATCTGCATGTGGATTTTGGATGCTGGCAATGGAGTATGTTATAAAATTTATGGTTTTGTATACTGTGGTTTATCAGTCTGCATGATAAAGGAAGTTAGCCTCCAAGGAAGCAGAAAAAGACTTGTAGTGAATGTTTGAGCAGCACGAAAGAAAATATAAATAAAAAGAGACGTTTAAAATACTAATCCTTCCTTCAAGAATTCTAGAAAGACCATCAGAGGAAGGAAAACAGCTTTCATATTATACTTAGTAATCAGAGAGGCTCTCTTAATATCAGGAATAGAGAAGCTGTGTGTGAAATCAAGGGGCTCCACGAGAAAATAGGAGATCTCTGGTAAAGACCAGTTACACAGTTCCGATTCCACATGAGCTGCCAAAAGTCTGATTTCAGGTAAAAAATTTACTAAAAATGGATTTTTCTCCTGTACAGTTCTCTCCAGGAAAACTGTAAAAGGCACCACATTTCCTTGTCATTTACAGTTCTTCACGGGATTCTTTCAGCACTGGGAACACATGCCTTTGTGTGTTTATGGTTTGTAATTTTTTTTTCTTATTCTACTATTTTTGGTTTTGTTGTTTCTTTTTGCTGTCTTTTTCATATTGGTGTGGTGGGGAGGCATTGGCTGTTAATAATGTTGTGTGTTGTTTTGTTGGGGTATTTTTTATGATTGTCTTTTTTTCTTTGTCCTTTCTACTCTGCTTGTCTCACCTCTTCTTCTTCATTAACATCATTCCTTCAAGAAATTAGTATTGGGCTCAGACTTGTGGTTGTTAATAGGACTTGCAGGAAGAAATTGAGTATTTGAAATTCTTTATCCATCCTTTGCCTATACATACTGCCTAGAGACTCAGACAATTAGAAGATAGATAAATATTTTCAAGATAACCAGTGATAATTAGGGAATTCCTTTTAGTATCAAGTAGGAGGAAACAAAAGATGCCTCAGATTTCCCTACCTGGCTAGATTTTTCTGATTTTGGTTGTCTATTTTCCAGTTAAAGAAATAAGGAATATTTTTATTATTGTTGTGCTCCAGATAGATATTTTTTCTAAGTCTTCAAATGCTATTTACTTTTGTATTGAGAATTTCTCTCCCCAAAAGTGTAGTCTATGAGCAGTTTTCTCTAAAGGTGTAATAAATGTCTCGGCAAGTCACTTTCCTGTCAGTCAGAGGCAGCACAACTTTCAGTGATTCACAGTGGTTATTTTCATGAAAAGTGCTGTCAGAAAATGCTCATACTTTGTAAAGTGGTTACAGATTTGAAACAGAAAGCTTACATCAAACTCAACTATTTTTTGTCAAGTCATTTAATATATAAATTAACTAATTAATCCAGCCAGCACCTAGCTACGATTCAACCAAATATAAACTACTTATAATGGTTCTACACACACAAGTATGTATACCTGCTGATGGCAGCACAGTCAGTAGAGGATGTTTAAATTAGATCATAACTATTGATATAATTTTTTGGCAACAGACACAGTCAATTGCTGCAGTTCCAATCTCCTTTGATTACAAAGGGATATAAAACAGGACTGACCCTTGTCTACAATACTAAATGTATTTATTAGTAACACAGTATTCATGTCTGCTATTTAGAGAAATGAAAATGCCTATTTTCCCTGAAAACAACATACGTTTTATCTTCCTTTGGGTATATTTTCATTATTATTGCTTATTAGATCTCCTCCTTTTAATTTGAACATTTATTGATAAATAGAACAACTGATCAAAAGGAAAAAAGCTTAATTGGAACTAGTCTGGAAAAAAATAACTTTAAGCTGTTAACATAGGAAAAAAAGTCCTGATTTTCTTAACTATCTATCTGGAAAGGTCCTTTTTGCAAAGCTGGAATTGAAGCTTGGTGCTCAGACCAAACACTTTAAATGTCCAGAACTGGATCAACATCAATAGAAGGAATAATGAAAAATATTTTACTTAGCAGCATAGCAGGTTTCTTCCAGGAAAAATATGTGCCAAAATCCTACATCACTTAAAGGATTTTGCATTTATATCCTCATATATACAGGATGAGGACACAGCTGGTGCAAACTGGATTAGGTCCCTGAATTCCAGGACTGCTAAGTCAAGTATTCTTTTTTGTGAATAATTCCTTCATTTCTGTCCTGATGGACTAAGGTACAATCAGAAAAGAGATTCTGGGGAAAAAAATCTAAAATACCTTTCAACGTATCTCCTCCTTAGAAGAAGAAAAAAAAAAGCTTGATTTCATATTAAGGATTAGTTCTAATTTGAGACAAGTTGTTTCACTATGTGTTCCTGACATACTTTCTGTCTCCACAGCACTGAAAGTCAAAGTAATTCACTGTAAGCTTGCAGTGGGTTGACACTGGCTGATGTCAGGTGCCCACCAAAGCCACTCTGTCACTGCCCTCCTCAGATACAGAGTGGAGAGAAAATACAACAAAAGGCTTTTGGGTCAAGATAAGGATAAAGAGAGATCACTCACCACAGGCAGAACAGACTTGACCTGGCGAAATTAATTGATTTTATTATCAATCACATCAGAGCAGAGTAATGAGAAGTAAAACCAAATCTTAAAAATACCTTTCTCTCACTCTTCTCTCCTTCTCAGGCTTAAATGTATTCCTGAATCCTACCTCCTCCCCACAATGATCCTGAATCCTACCTCCTCCCCACAATGATGCAGGTGGGTGGGAGATGGGTGTTACCATAGTTCATGACACTGTCTCTGCTGCTACTTTCTCCTCAGAAGCAGGACTCCCCACGGTCTTCCACTGCTCCAGCATGGGGTCCATTCCAGCAAGGTCAGTCCTCCATATGTTTCTCCAATGTGAGTCCTTCCTACAGGCTACAGTCCTGGACAAAATGCTGCAGCCTTCCTCAGGGTGCAGTTCTTCAGGAACCAGCTGCTCTGGTGTGGATCCTCCATGGCTCACAAGTCCTGCCAGCAAATCTGCTTGGGTGTGGGCTTTACTCTGCATGGGTCCACAGGTCCTGCCAGGAACCTGCTCCAGCATGGTTTTCCCTGGTGGTCCCAGCCTCCTTTGGGCATCCACCTGCTCAAGCATGTAGTTGCAGGCGGATCTCTGTTCCACACTTGGGCTGCAGAGGGACAGCCTGCCTCACCACAATCTTCAAGGTATATAAAATGAATCATAGAATTAAAGAACCATAGAATGGTCTGGGTTGTGAGGGAACTAAAAGGGCATGGCAGAGTGGCAACCCAGTAGACCAGGTTTCTCAGGATGTAATCCATCCTTCCCTTGAACTCCATGGATAGGGCATCCACAACTTCTCTTGGAAACCTGTTCAGGGCCTCACTACCCTAACAGTAAGGAATTTTCCCCAATATCCATTCTAAATGTTTTATCTTGCCATTTAAAGCCATTATCACTTGTCCTGTGATGCCCTTGCAAAAAAGTCCTCTCCAGCTCTCTTGAAACCCTCTTTAGGTACTGGAAGGCTGCTCCAAAGTCTCCTCAGAGCTTTTTCTTCTCTGGGCTGAACAACTTCAACTTTTTCATTGTCTTTGCAGAAAAGGAGCTCCAGCCCTCTAATCATCTTCATGGCACTTCTCTGGACTCAGTCCAACAGGTCCACATCTTTCTTGTGTTGGGCACTCCAGAGATGGATGCAATATTCCAGGTGAATTCTTATGAGAACAGAGGGACAGGGAGAATCACCTCCCTCGACCTGCTGGCCACACTGCTTTGGGTGAGGCCCAGGGTGCAGTTGCCCTCCTGCACTGCAATTTCCAGCTCATGTCCAGTCTCTCACCCAGACAGCACCCCCAAGTCCTTCTTGGCAGGGCTGCTCTCAATTAGTTCTTCTCTCCATCTATGCTCATATCTAGGATCACCATGACTCAGGTGCAGCACTTTGCCCTTGGACTTGTTGAAATTCACATCCTCATTGGCCCATTTCTCAAGCTTGTCCAGGTCTCTCTAGATAGCAACCTGTCCTCTTGTGTCAAGTGCAGCACTCAGTTACACATCAGCTGCAAACCTGCTGGGAGTGCACTAGATCTCACTGCCTATGTCATTGAAAAGGAGATTGAAGAGCCCCAGTTCCTAGACATAGGTCTGAGGGACACTACTTGTCTCATGTCTCCACTTGGACATCAAACCATTGACTGCAACTCTGAGAGTGTCCACACAGCCAACTCCTTATCCACTGAATAGTCCATCTTCCAAATCCATGCATCTTCAACCTGGAAATAAGAATGTCATATGGAACCATGCCAAAGACCTTACTGAAGTCTAGGTGAATGACATCAATTTGTCTTCCTTTGTTGACTGTTAAAGCCACTCCATCACATAAGAGTAAAAAGAACATTAAAAGTTGGGGTGGGTAATTTCTATTATAGAGAACCTAGTTATATATATTGACTTCTCAAGGACAAGCACAATATACTTTGATTTGATGTATTTACAAATGGTAAAAGACTATTTGCCAGTCTTTGTCCTGCACCATTTGAAAGTAAGAATCCAAGAAGAAGAAAAACACACATTTTTCATAGTCAAAATACTAGCTTTGAGTGGGGAAAGTGGCTGCTGAAGAATAAGGTGATATGTTGCATGATGTATGAGTGTCTTAAACAACAAAAGATTCCTTAACAGTCTTTCCAGGCTTTGGATCAAGACAAAGAGCATATAATATATTTTTTATTTTCCTTTTTTCTCCTTTGTGCAGGCATTTAGACATGATGAAAGAAAGAAACTTGATATCAGTGACTTGAGTAAGCCATTGTGTGGGTAGTTAAGAAAAGTTTTTCATTTCATTTCTGTAGAACTTTTTTTCTCTTCTCTATCAAACTGAGGCATTTAGTTTTCTATGTTCAAAGTGGGCAGCTACAAAATAGTGTATTGTTATTTCTTTTACAGAGTATTGTAATAATATAGATCAAAAAGATTTCACTTTTATGAGGTAAAACATGGGAGAAAATCAGAAAAAAATGTCCTGTACATATACATGTGAGGAAGGAGCCTATGGAGATGACTGAGGAGGGGAATGACAGAATACAAGAAAGACATTGGGTCGAGGGCAAGATCAAACTATACATATCAGAGCAGTATTAGACCAGGTGTAAGTTATTTTGAAAATCCCACTGCTGACTTTTTTTTTCTTTTCTTTTCCCCTGGAATCTAGAGAGACTCAATGCACTGAGCAGATTTTTAACCACCAAAGTGACTAGCTGACCATTTCTCCAAGATCCAGGTAAAAGCTGGAGTATCCCTCCTACCCTTGGGTGTTGTCTTTCCCTGACTGTAGGCTGAACTCACCTTTGGGCTGCCAGCATCAGAAGAAACACCCAGGGCCCCCTGGTGCATCAGGTGAATGCATGGCACAAAGTGTCTGCCCAGGCCATCTCAGAACAGATCTCCTGAGTGGTGCATCAGGGACTGTGTTGCCATTTCTGCCTCGTGCCTCCAGACTTGTCAGGGTGTCAGTGAAAACAATGAAAAACCAAACCACATTTTCTGACACTATGAAGACCAAAGGAAAGCAGTCAGAAAATTGGAGCTTCTCAGACCATGAGGAGAAATTGAAAAATTCTCAGCTTTTAGATACTGGGCTTTTGTGATACAAGCCAGTTTGGGTGTAAACAGCAGATTTGTACACCTGCCAATCTTGAACTAAATCATACCCAACGTTATATTTTGTTACTAGATGATATTCTAAACATTTATTTTAGTATTAAGGTTCCTTTAAAACATAGTCTGATGCCTAGTCTTTTGCTAGTCCTACTTTTACTGAAATCTAGAGCAAGTATTATAGGCAATTTATGAGGAAGGAACACAAAAAATAATGTGTTATTATGTGTTCACTTATATGATTCTCCTTGTCACACAATTACAGCATTTTTGGGGTCATTTACAAACAGTTTACTCCCAGATGTTACCAATACCACAGGGAAGTGGACTATTTTTTAGTAATACCTTTCCCAAATACCAGTCCCAGTTTTGGAATGGAGTATTGACATTAGCCAGTAGGATTCTTTTAACAAAGTAGAATTCCGTACAGGGAGTACGCCTGTGTCCAGCTCACCAGCACTTTGATTCACAGCTTCCTCAAGCCTTCCAGCCAATTAAGGAAGATGTAAAAGGCTAATCAACCTTAATTTGTGATCTTGTTTAGTATCAGGAAAAAATATATTATTATTTTCTTCCTTTTTCTCCTCTTCAACAGCAGAATATGAGCTTTCCAGAAGAATTAAAGACATGTCTTGCTAACATACTGGCCCTGTATGACATTTCCAAGAAAACACAGTCTGTGGGTTGAGCTAGAATGATTCTGGCAGCTAGTGTATACAATTCAGCAGCAGTCACCATCCAAGAATAGGCAGGGCTGCTGTGTCCTGGGGTCTTGGAGTTGGCATGCTGCCACACTCACTCCTTTCCAAACAGATAAAAGCTTATACTGATGCTTCTGCCATCCTCTCTATCTATATACGTACCCCCCACATATTTTTCTTATTTAGTTACATAAAAATGCCAGGATTTGACATATTCATACACACTCACACCACTTTATGCAGCCACTCCTAACCTGTAATTGAAAGTTATCTAAAACCTGCGAACAGGCCCTATTTTCAACCTCCATTTCAGCTATGGCATAGCCAAAGTGCATGTTTTACTAATCTGTGTTTTTTACACCCTGCAAACAGGTTTGGCAATGCCTTTTGAATGCTTTTCTGAACATGATTTCCTCTCTTGTAACCTTCACCTGTACTCACTGCTTAGGTTTACAACCAGGCTCTGGACACCTCCTTGGTTTTTTGACAAGTTGCAGGAGTAGCAAAAAATTTCAAGCCTCTGGCTTAAAAATGAAATGTCAGTCCACAAAGTTGCTGGTAGGGAGAGCTGGTGACAGAAAACCCCAGGTTGTGAGTGAAAGCAGCCTTGTACTTTGACAACTGCAGACTCCAGCCTATTAATTATATTGACCTTAACATCAAAGCATTTTTGGGTAAGAGAGTTAACAGCAACAACACTGTAAACTTACTGCTTTTGGAATTATTGTAGCAGTTTATATAAATGATCAACTTAAAAAAAATAATAAAAACAAAACCAAGAAGATACATTAATTTCTTCATTCATTTGTTCACTCATTCACAGTAGCTAGCATTTCTTCCCCTTGCCCTCATCACAGCTACCAATTTCCCATGAAGACAGAAGGTACATGGCAGACTTTGTTATAAACAGAACATATCTATGAGTTGATTAGAGCCTTTGCATTAGATGTAAGTACCAGCCTACTTCTTGAAGGGTTCTGTGTGCTACAGCTGCACCCACCTGCACTGGCTGCTTACTGCAGGGCTTCAATTGTGTAAAGCTGTGTGGTAGGAAAGTGATTCAGGAGAGACACAGATCATCATTTATTAGAACACTTTTTATTAATTTTGTGATTTAACCCCAGCCAACAACCCATACAGCTGCTCCCTCACTCCCCTAGCAGGAGGATCAAGGAGAGAATTGGAAGGGTAAAAGCTGGAAAACTCATGGGCTCAGATTAAGAGAGTTTAATAGGGAATGCAAAAGTTGTGCACACAAGCAAAGCAAAGCAAAGCAAAGCAAGAAATTCACTCCCTATGAGCATGCAGGTGTTCAACCATCCCTAGGAGAGCAGGGCCCCTTCACAGCAACTTGGGAAGACAAATTCCATCTCTCCAAATATCCCTCCCTTCCTCCTTCTTCCCCGCACTTTATACACTAAGCATGATGTCACATGGTCTGGAATATCTCTTTGGTCAGTTTGGGTTGCCTGTCCTGGCTGTGTCTCCTCCCAACCTCCCATGCCCCCCCAGTCCTTTTGCCAGCATGGCAGTACAAAAAGCAGGAGACCTTGGCTCTGTGTAAGACCTGCTCAGCAATAACCAAAATATCTCTGTATTATGAGCCCTCTGTTCAGCACATATCCAAAATACAGCCCCAGGCCACACACTATAAAGAAAATTAACTCTATCCCAACCAAAACCAGTGCAATTAACTATTTCTCTATTAAGATTTTATTATTAACAGCAGATAAGTATTGTCATGGTTAACTCAATTACGTCATCACACAAACTCATATGTATGCAGCTGCAGTAACAGCTGGAAAGTCAGCTCTTTGCCAAGAAGGGAAGCCATACTGATTTGCCAATGTGTGATTGAACTCCTCCTTATCTGGACAAAGGAGAGAAAATGTGATAACAAAGCTTGTGGGTCAAGATATGGACAGGGAAATATCACTCACTCATTACTATCATGGGAAAAACACGTTATAAACATATATTTAATATATTACCAATCAAATCAAAATAGAAAAATGAAAACTAAAAACTAATTCTTAAAACCACTTTGCCCTCAGTCCTGGTTTCATCCTAGGCACAACTTCACTCCTGATGTTTTTTACCTCCTTCCCCCAGCTGCACAGGTGGATAGGAAACAAGAATTACAGTCAAGTTGTCTGTGTTGCTTCTTCCTCCTCACACTCCTTCCTGGCTCCAGCCAGGGGACCCTCCCATGGGAAATGATTCTCCATGAATGTCTCCACAGGCTGGGCTCTCCATGAACTGCTCCAGTGTACATCCCTCCCACAGGGTGCAGTCCTTTTGGAACAGGCTGCTGCAGCCTGAGGCCCCCACAGGGTCACAAGTGCTGCCAGAAAATCTGATTCAGTGTGGGCTTCACCCTGCATGTGTCCAAAGGTCCTGCCAGAAGCCTGATCCAACACAGGCTTCCCACAGGGTAACAGCTTCCTTTAAGCATCCCCCTGCTCTGGCATGGAGTCCTACACAGGCTGCAGGTGGCTGGATCTCTGTACACCCATGGGCCTCCATGGGCTGCAGGGGCACGGCTGCTTCACCACAGTCTTCACCATGGGGTGCAGGGGAATCTCTGCTCTGGTGCCTGGAGCACCTCCTGCCTCCCTTTTTCACTGACTGCTGTCTGCAGAGCTCTTTCTCTCACACTTTTTCTCTTTTCTCTCTCCTGGCAGCTTTTTCTCCTCTCCTATATGCATTATCCCAGAGATACCACTGCCATCACTGATGGGCTCAGCCTTGGCCAGTGGCAGGTCTGTTTTGGAGCCAGCAGCTTTGATTCTGTTGGACATGGCAAAAACATCTGGCAAAAAACATAATGGCAAAAAAACTTCTCAGAGGGAGAAATCCTGTATCCCTGTTATCAAAATCTTGCCACTCACATCCAAAATACTATCCTTTGGTAGGGGTAATACAACTGTAAAGCTGACTCAAATTTTGTTGTTTCAGATGTATATAGAAAATTCTGCAGTCTTGCTTGTGACCTGAGTTATCCAATCTGTTGTTGGTGCTAGTGTGTGGGAGTGGCCCCAGATTGACACTTGGTGTCCTGAGTTAAAGAGTTCTTGTAGATTCAGCAGAACCACTGCACTCTAAAACTTCTCTGTTCTGGTGGTACATTCAAGCAACTGCTCCCAGCAAATGCTTTCACTCTAATTGTCCTGCTATTTTCTGGTAAGTACTTCTGCATTCATACCTGTAGATTGCTTGTGAGTCTTATTCACAACCTCTCATACAGAAACGGGCCTTTGTGACATGTCTAAGCTAAGACACTTCTGAGAACACACTGTGCAATACTTCCACTTAGCGTACATTATTAAAAAGATTTCACAGCTTTTTCCAGTTTCCTGGCATATTCAGCTTCAGACACCTAAAACCCTTAAAAACCAAGGATAACCACCTATTAGAAGCAAGAAGATCTGCAAGATTAGGCTGCTTTTATTTCCTCCTCAACAGTCCTCAGTGCCCAGTGCTCTATGTAACAAAATCCACATGTTATTCTGGGCAAAGTCTTGGTAATGATGGGTCCCAGCTACTTTGTTCTCAGAAGCAGTGATGTATATTATTTTAAATCCAACCTAATCTTACTATTATAAAAGACTAGATACTATCTTCTTTAGTAAGTATGCAAAGTGTTGGGTACCCATTTCAGATGAGAAAATAACTGCACTGTGGTAAAAGTGCTGTATGCTGAAACTTGAACTGAAGGTCTCTCTATTGGTCACTTCATGGTCTGATGGAGACCATAATTTTGAAAGATGATGATCCTTTTTACTTTCTGAAATTCTACTCATAGAGATTGTGTGTGATGCAGTTTAATTCCTGACACTAGCTTCTTCATTCTCCATTCAGTATTCTCACACTGTGCTGTATCACTTCACAGAAACTGTCAAACAGCACAGCTGGAGTTAATAAACTGAGGAAGGATGCCCATTACCAGTTACAGACATCCCTGTTGTTTGATGCTTTCAGTATTTCATTATCTCTGCATCAGCACTGGTACTCCTGCAACTGAAAAGCCATCAAAATAACACAGCTTGAAATGATAAATGAAAGCAACAGAACAACTGCAGCACAGAGCATGCACTTCTGTGGGCTTTTCTAGGTGAACAGATATTTGTATCTGTGCTGTGGCAGTTTTTTACTAGCACAGCAAAGGTTTATCCAGATGTACTCATTGGCTTAAAGCCACTGGACTCATTTTACATAGCCAATTTTCTATGACTACTAGGATACCTAAGAAATTATATTTGATTGCTCTTCCTGAGAAATAAATTTTAGAAAGGTACAAGGTTTCTTTTTTTTTTTTCTCTTTCATTAAGAGCAAGAGGAAAATACAGTGAGATCCAGGAAAAGAACATGTTGCCACAAATAGTTTTACTGCAAAATTATTGTCAATTGGTTGGAATAAGTCAAATTAATTCACTGCTGAACTGAGGTTAGGTATGTGACTCAAGAAGGTACTAAATTCTCAATGAAGAGTTAACATAATGGATCAGAATTCTCTGACCCAGTTTAACAATTAGCTGGAGGTGGCGTCATGTGAAATTTAAATGTACACTCCAGAGCAGGGAGTTCTTTCATCCTTTTCACAAAATTTCACATGAATTCTTTCTTCCCTAATAAACATGGCTAAATTTAAAACAGGAATGTATATTTCATTTTATTGTTATAAGCATTATCTGTTTAGTGCCAACAGCATATTTCCAGAAACTAAAAGTGTATTTCTCTCACCATTTTCCAGACCTGCAATGCATTCATATAGATACTGTATATAATTAAACATGTAAAGCAGAGGACTGAAATTGGTAATTAGCCCTCAAGATTTTGTAGTAGTGTCTGGGAATTAAGCCACACAGTTCCCATTATATTCAGAGAAATCATTCAACTAAAATTCTTTCACTGCTTAGGAAAACAGGGGCCAGCTTCTAAAGCATTCTTAGTCATGGGGGTGTAATTTGCATTTTTTGATTTTGTGTGTTTAATATCTTTCTATTATATAGCTTTGTGCTTCAATCTGTATGTTTTTTCTATATAAATTAGAAGCTATTGTAATTTCAGGTGTCCATCCTTGAAGAGATGATTCATCACAGTCCTTCACTGATAAATAGAAAAAAAAAAGCAAAAACAAACACAACAAAAAAAGGACAAAAAACCCACCACTTTAAAATAAATGCAAAGTGCAAAACAAGGAGACAGACATACCCCCCAGGCCAAAGACTCCACCATTCTGATATAAAAACCCTCTGTTCTCTTATTAGTATAGGTAAATATTTTCTTTTGGTGTATTTTGTTATATACCAAGTGCAGCTTGATATATAGCAGCGAGTAAGATGGTTTTTCAGTATTGTGGTTCAACACCAGCCAGCAGCTAAGCCCTAGACAGCTGCTTGCTCACTCCCCTGGTGGGAACGGGGAGAGAATCAGAAAAGTAAAAGTGAGGAAACACATGGGCTGAGATAAAGGCAGGCTTAAAGGACAAGCAAAAGCTTTGTGCAAGAGCTAAGTAAAACAATGAATTTATTCACCCCTTCCCATGGGCAGGGAGGTGTTCAGCCACACCTGGTAAAGCAGGGCTCCATCATGCCTAGCAGTGATTGGGAAGACAAATACCATCACTTCAAACATCCCCATTTCCTCCTTCTCCCCCCAGCTGTACATTCTGACCATGATGCCACAGGGTGTGGAATATCCCTTGGGTCAGCTGGGGTCAGCTGTGCTGGCTGTGTCCCCCCCAGCTCACTGTGCACCCCCAGCCTCCTCACTGGTGGGGTGGGGTGAGAAGAAAAGGCCCTGACTCTGTGTCAGTGCTGCTCAGCACCTGGTAAAATATCCCTTTGTTATCAAAACACAAACCCAAAACATAGCCCCATAACAGCTAATATGAAGAAAATGAACTGTGCATCAGTCAAATTCTGCTCATCTAGCTTTGGATGCCCATTAATACAAAGATAGGGAATTTCAGAAATTCTCAGAGCTTCATGAAGATTCAACTTGCTTTGACATTTTTTGAGCAGTGTCATGCATTTCCATTACAGAGAAAGAAATGATAATTTAAAAGTATGAGGGGAAGAAAAGAATATTTCTTCTCACAATTTTGCATTTGGGCACATGCAATATATGCATTCAGGGTCTAACTAAAAAAAAAATTCCTATAATTGTTTTGGTTTTTTTTAAATTTTTCTTTCGCTAACAGATCCTTTGACCATATGTATATAATATACCTGGCATATGATAACACAGTGAGTAGCTAAGCCTAAGTATACAGATATGGTCGTGACTCTACCCTAATTTAGCTGCTTTTTTAAATTTTATTTTATTTTAAATACTGGAAAAGAAATGACTATTGTTTGGTTTGACACTCAAATACTGTTCTGAACTTGGGAAAAACACTTGGGATTATTGCAAGTAACCAACTCTTGTCTTCCTGATCAAATGCACGTGAACAAATTAGCTATATAGCTCCAGACACTTTTATTCATATTTTATTTGTCTGCTCAGGTGTTGAATATACATTTGAAAATCTTGTTTTTCAATAAAGGTTTGATAGAAATTTCAGTGTTACCAGTTGCATATTTCTTATAAAGAAAAAAAGGAAAGGGAGGGGGGAAGGAAGGAAGGAAGGAAGGAAGGAAGGAAGGAAGGAAGGAAGGAAGGAAGGAAGGAAGGAAGGAAGGAAGGAAGGAAGGAAGGAAGGAAGGAAGGAAGGAAGGAAGGAAGGAAGGAAGGAAGGAAGGAAGGAAGGAAATCCTTTCAGTCCATAGTCAGAATTCCAGAACCAGAAAAAAGACTATGCCCTTAGTCACACTGACAAGTACTTCTTTCCCACTGACAAATAATTGGTTCTTCAGGTTTCCCTATTGGAAAGTCAATGAACTGACTCGTGAGACTGACTGCAAGCTGCACACAGACACCTTTTATTTTCTCTTTTCCAAAGTTATTTTGAGGTAATTATTTTCTTGTACCTGAACTGGTTGCTGAAGTACTTTTTCTTTCCCTACTCTACCCTCAGTCTTTTTTTTTTTTTTTTGTTAATCCCCTGCAGGTATTTAGAATTAGCTTTCATGTTGTGCCTTAGTCCTACTTTCCCCAGGCTTTGCAAATTCTCTTTCTTAATAAACATTTTTTTTATCATTTTTGTTATCCTTTTTTGGAGTCTTTCCAATTCAGCAAAATCTTTTTTGTATTATGGAGCCCAAAACAGTGTAAAGCACTCAAATACAGTTTCACCAATTCTGCACTGAGATAAAAAATTAATTACCTGCCCCCCTTCTCCTGACCTAATTCCTCTCATTATACTGTACATGCTCAATATGGTATTTGCCATTCTGCAGCATGTCACTCTGTATTCTTCTGCAGAGTTTATGGTTTGCTCTGAGTGTTTTTTTTCCTGTAGCCATGGAAATTTCTAAATTAGTCTTTCTCCATGTTACACATTAGAGTCTTTCACACTTCACATTTAGCATGATAAAAGGTCAATTTTGCAGTATTTAGACCCTGAGCACAGTAGGGCATATTGGGGTCTTTGCTATATTCTAAGGCTGCAAAAAACAGAAGAAATGGTATAGTTGGCTGCAGCAAATTCTTCCAACCCTACCATTATGCTGCAAATGCAAATCTCTCTTTTCTGTTAGAACATATTGCCAGAGCTATTTTGAAGAATTACCTGTGTTTTCCTAAGAAGTGGGGCTATAACTTATTTTTTTTATTATTATTTCAATATCTACACTGGCCTACTTAGCTATATTTATCATGCCATCAATTCACATTCTGTTTTCCTGCATTCTAGTAGTTATTCTTACTTCCTCACCTCCATTTTTATTTTATTTTTTCTTAATTGAAACAAGGAATTTTTTTGCAGAAAATGCCTTTTAATCACATGGATTACATCACCTTGGTCAAGAAAACAGAGTGACTGGCACTGTACTCAGGGAATATAAGTATCCTTCTTTCTTCCTTTACCAGCTAGGCAGACAGACCTTAGGCAGCAGTATGAATGCTTTCTATTCCTATGCTGTTACTCATACAGCCTCCAGGACCATAACCAACATGCAAAGATCTTTTGTATGCACAGCATTGTGTAGCAGACAAAACTTTTCGTTTGTCCAGTTAAGGAAAAATCAAATGTTTGGCTTAATAGCAGTGATGAACTTGACCCAATAACTTGACTCAAGCATCAGATAAAGGGAAACATGATTAAAATATTTCTACATAGATCTTTCATCACTGTTTTGTAATCTCTAGTTAACACATTCTAGTCACATGTGTTAGCAGTACAAAAGTGTCTAAATAGGTACATAGATTTAATTTTGGATAGGAAAATAAACCCAAACAGTGTCACAGTCATTCCTATAATGCAGAATTTGTTGCCTAAAATGCAGTTTATTTTACAACTTCATAGTGTACAATGCAAACTGCAAAGAGTGCCTGATGAATAGCATTGTATCAGAAATGGTGGGATGTTTAACCTGTAAAAGGTGCACAGTCACATCATTCCATTAGACCTGACAGATACCCAGCGACAAGCACTGCGGACAGGTACCAGGAGACATTACAGCCTACCAGTTTTATTAGTTCAGTTTTGTATTGATGCTGTTGCTCTTGGCCTTACAGACATATCTCAAGTAACACAGGCTTCTAAAAGGTTGGTGAATGGCCTCAGCTCTCAGTTATCTAGGCTTTATTGCTCTTTAGTCAACAGAAAGAGAGAAGCATCTCCCAAGGGGCAACTCATTTTTTCATACACCCTTACATTATTGTTGATTAAATATTTCTGAGAAGCAATTTTCTCTGATGATTCAAGGGGAAAAAATAGATAGGCTAATTTGAACCAGTTGACTAACTTTTAGAGAGTGAAAGGGACGTGCAGTGAGTGACACCAAGAGTCACTCCAGAGAGCAGTGTGAGCTGCTGCTGTGGGACTGGAATTCTGCTGTCTTACATCTGCTTAAGCCATGGAAAATATTGCATGATTTACCCTTGGTTGGGTGATGGCTGAGCTGTGTTTAACAATGTGACCACTACCAATTACAGAAGTGAATCTGAGCAGCTGATGACCCTGGCAGAACTGCTGCTGAGCTCTGATTAGTCAGCAGACACCTACAGCAATTCAAGCAATTATGGCTGAAGATCAGCTCTGCATTCCAGGGTCAGCCTCTCCAGCCACAGCTAAGTCGTCTGTCACTGATGAAGCCAGGGAAACTAAAACTCATCTGCAGTCTTCTGATCAGCAAAGTGCTCTTATTCACATCAGTTTTCTTCTGATGTGGTACTTTGTCACTTTGAAATCTTAGCACCAATGGACAGTGATATTACTTCTTGCCTGTAATGAAGCACTAAGTCAGGATGATGTTGCTGTGAGTGCTTTCTCAATACAGAATGGAATATTTGCATAGATTAGCCTGCTAGCTGATGGTCCTTGACTGCTTTAATTTCAAACACACTACTTCCCATTGAAATACCATACAGGTTTGTTTATTTATTTATTACTTTGCATCACTAGAAGATGCACAAATTCTTTGAACAGACTCCCGAGGCAATTTATTTCTTTCCAGATGAAAAATTCTGTCCTTCTTTGTTAGGAGGCAAGTGTATTTTGAACAATATAGGGGTATCTGAAAGCAGTAGAAATTATGAAAGAACAAACACTATTTTTTGACATTGCTGTTGACTGACCTTGTGATACTGTTACTACTGTTTTAGGTTTTTAAAGTTCTGTGATAAGGTACCTGCAAGATAACAAGTATAACCTGTTCTTCATAACACATCTGGTAAAATGAGGAATGACTGGACACATGCAGACCTAAGGTTGACCTCTTGATTTCTACTATTCAGTAAGATAAACTGGAACAAGAAAGAGTTAGCATTCAATGCTTAAAATCCCAAAGGTTTTCTAAGTGAAACAGAGGCATAGAGCTTCAATCTCCAAAAATTATTTGGAATTTCATAGATGAAGTTAAAATACCTCCCAGCTTCTACTTGGTGTATATCTTTTTGATTATAGAGATTATAGACACAACTATTTAAATATATAGCAATAATAACGTACATATATAAATGAATGCATGAAATAAACTTTATGAGCCAGAATCACTACTAATCACTGTTTAATCTTGTCACTATGAGTAGTTATACTAATACCAGTGAGTTTTTCAGACTCTTTGAAAAATTTCCAGTACCCCCACTCTAATCTTTCAAGTCGTCTCAGATAGAAGATATTTTACCCAATTTTCTTAGTCTATAAAGGTTCAGAGAATCAAAAAATCTAAAATCAGGAAAAATAAAATTTGTCATTAGTCCAAATTTCTGCCAGAACAGAATACATCTCCATACTACATTTACAATCATATTAAATTATTTCATTATTTTATTGATTTGCTAGGTAATTTTCAATAAGCCTTCTCTTTCTCTTTTTTATATGGCCTTGTTTGGCATTGCTCCCTCAAATATTCATAGACTTGTCATTATAAGTCTTTGTAAACTTTATTTGGTGAAGATGATGTCTGTTTAACTCTTTTAATGATTTTTTTTTTCCCAGAACTTAGTGCCTGAAGTTCTCCAATCAATTACCATATTATAAAATTCTCCTTCCTTTCTATCAGGCAAGAAATTTAGTCAGAAATAACCTGGAGTGAAAGTGTCATTTCACATCTTTACCTGCTGAAATCTGGTATTACATAGAACAGAATCTGTTTCCTCCAGAGTGACAGAAATAAATAAAAAATATTATGTACAACATCTGCATGATGATATTTAAAGTTATGTTCCTCAAAAGGAAAGATATTTTACCTTTTACATAATTTACCAAGCTTTATTTTGTTACCTTCTGCTGGTATGTTCATGAAGTTGTTCAATGAGATTTGGACAGCACTAGGATATGTGGATCATTAGTAACACTACTGTGAAAGTAAAAATAATCTCATCAGAGATTAATCATAATGAAAGATAATGCCATTATTTATCTTTCAAGCTCTCATTCTACTCATTGCTATATATACCACATTTCTTGAAAAATATCTCAAATTCACCCTAGATTTAATAGATTAGATCTTTACTGAAGTCAGAAGAACTAAACAGTACCTATTATGCTCACTGCATTAACCCTACCTTCTGTAGAAAACAGTTGAATTTTCTTTGATAGCAAGTTAATTTAACACGATTTCTTGCTTACAAACTCTTGCTGCTTGCAATCTTCCTCAAGGTGCTGAAGGATTTATTGAAGTATTTCTCCGATCTCATATATAGTACTTAAGAGAGTTATAAAAACAAGTTCAAAGATGACATTTGATAGTTCTATTTCTGATGTTAAGCATTTATACAATTTGGCCATGCTGATTGCTTCATGTATATAACATTTAAAAGAGGTATTCTTTGTGATGATTTCATTTCTTATACATTTTTCAGTATTACCTGAATTTACTATCCTCTACTAGAATTTTTACTTTCCTTCTCAAAAAAAAAAAAACCCAAAAACAAAAACAAGTGTATGAAATATATTTACAAAAAAAAAATTTGCACTCAAAACTCCAGCTAGTGACAGTTCATCTCTCTGAAGCACAGCTATAGACTATGGGAACTGTGTAGAAGTCCAGTGTCAGAGACTATGTATTAAACTTAAATTTACTGGAAACTAAAAGAAGAGAGAAAAAAAATCAATGTTCAATATTTAGAGACTAAGAAAATTCCAATCATGTTCTCAGACCCAGCCAAAGGGAATAACTAGGTGTGTTGATCATCCCTCCCAAGTCTATCAGGCAACAGTGTTTTAGAAACAATTTTATTCAATAACTATATACAGGGGAAAGAGATACAGAAATAAAGCAAAAGTAATATAATATGATCTCAGTTTTAACTGAAGTTATAATGTATTTAACATCTGACATAGCACAATAAAGGAAGAATCTTTTAGAGATTGTGTACTTAAGTTCAGTTATAGCTTTCAAGTCTGTTTTATACTTTTTCTGAGTGTTTCCTCCCTTCTGTGTGATCCAGTTTGACCATACAAAAAACCAATTTGACCACAGATGTCAACATACAACATCAAAGTTAGATTCTACTGCTTCACAACAGTGTAATAAAGTGTTGGGGAATTAAGATGGTAGTAGGTGGCAGTAACAGATATTGATACAAGGCTTTACAATTCAAAATGTCTGTTTGAGCACTATAGAAATCTTCTCAGTATGATATTTCAGCATCTCAGATTTCTGGTGCTTTATTAGCTCCTGTAAAAGATTCCTAAAGAAAGCACCATGAGAGAATGCCTACAGTATGAAAATGCTTTGTAGATTCAGGTTCCTGGCCCCTGGCACTCACCATCATTAATAGCACCAATTTTTCACTGAATTGAGAAATTCAAACTGCAATTAATCCTTTTCTTCACATTCAATTAATAGTTCAGGTGTGCAGAGACTTCTTTATAAATTTCAAGTCAGTGGTGATGAGTAAATATAGTTTTATCTTTAGGATTTGAGTTATATCCAAAAATGTAAAGCAGTTCAAAATCAAACAGAATCAAAATCCTTTATTCCATCCATGTCAGCCTGTATTATTCCCTAACTCAGTATTTCAAATGTGAGCCATATCCATTTTGAAGAGTCACATTGTGTGATGGTACTGTATGTAACACAATATGATAAATGTAATAGGCATGAAGCATCAAAGAAATAGTGAATCTGCTGAAAGTTGATACAATTTTCATTTGACAATAAATGCGATGAATTTTAACCTGTTACTATGAGACTTATTGATATTTTCATATTATTAATGTGATGAAAAATGAATTACATTGTTATGTGCATATGAGTACAATTATAATGTGACTCAGTTCCAGTGGGAATGATGAAATTTCCTAAAAATAATCATGTAATTTCCTTTTCTTCCTGTGCTGTCTGTCCCTTCCCTGTCAGTGTGCCATTATGTTACAAGAACTTCAGGTGCTTGAGTTCAAATAAGCAGAAACAAATTAATGAAACTTCACCACAGTATGGGATTTGAAGCTATTTATTATGGGTCCACTGAATTATTAAGTAACTCATCTGTCTACTACCTGGGAAAGGACCTTTTGATTAAAATATATATTGAAATATGGTTTTAGTAAATTTTAATTCATAAATACTTACAAATCACATTGGTGACTTACAATTATAAATCTGTTTTATGTTCATATATATGTTAGGTCTGCATCATCAAAATATTTAATTTAAATAAATGTGTTTATATTGTGAGGATATGAGTTTGTATAACACACAAAATGTAAAGGTTTGTATGTGTTTTTATAGGCACATGTAATACACACACACACACACACACACACACACACACACACACACATATAGATATGTATATATGCAGAAAAGAGAGGGAGAAAGATGAGATGACTATTAATATGGCCACAATCTTATTAACATAGTGTGGATGGGTATTTTTAAGTCAGATGGTATCTAACCCTTCAGCAAACTGCTAAGTAGGAACAACAGGTCCTGTTTTGCATGAGTGTGGGCATGAATACTGTTGGATAGCTGGGAAAAAATAATTAACTCCTGCATCTGTTTCTTAGTAGTCATTGAGCAACAGCAGTGAAAATGAACTGTAAAGAATCTGTGTTGATGATCATATTTTCCCTAGGTAGTCCTGGCTACACCTAACTAGTCAGGGACATAAAAATAAATAGAAGCCTGATGTGGTTCTTCAGAAATGCAGATTTTAAACATCTATAAACAAGGGATGATAAGGCTACTAAGAGTAGAAAAATTATTTTGAAACTAACACTCAGATCAATTCATGTCCAAATGCTACCCTGCCCACTGAAGTCCTGTTTAAGCAATTTTGTACTCTTAGATTTTTATAGACATCTTTATTTAGTAGACCATTATGCTTCAATGCAATCTAGGAAATTTCTGATAGTATTAGACAAAGTTCATTAAAACACTATAGTTGCTTCATCGGTAAATATTGCCAAAACCACTTTGGGCTTTGGTAATTTCTCTATTGAGCTAGTTAGGATGATCTGATAGATTTACTTCTTTGAATTTTCAGAATGACAAAAACTCACATTTTATTCTTCCTGTTCAAGAGTTAGCAAATTATTTTTCAATTTTACTCCCTCTTTCTTATTTTCATTTTGCTTGGTATTTTGGTTTGGTTTGGTTTGGGTTTTAGTAGTAAAACAAGAATGCAGCAACATCTAAGTTTGCAGCTTCATCAATATTCAAAGCAATTTTGGTGTCTTGGCTAAAAGAGTAGAAAAAGTAGAGCCATTTCACCCTATCAAGGCAGGAATGGGATTTCCTGATAATTAACTTCCCTACAGAACAGAAATGATACTGAGGACAAAAGACAGAATCTGCACAACTTTGTTGGTGATGTATTTTTTACAGAGTAAATTTAACTGACCTCTGTCAATACATTTTACTGTCACAGTTTTGTAAGACATCTTTAGCCTTTAGAATGGCAAATATGCCTTTTCTCTCTCACTCTCCCTGTCATATTTCCCTGTACAGCTTGAGCATTCTTCTCTGAGATTGAACTGAAAGCAGGGACACACACCCATGCAGCCCAAAGTCTACTGAAACATGTTATCCTACTATGTTAGAGAAACACCTGGCAAGAAAATCTACTGCTAACAGGAGTAATTCATCTTTGGAGTCAACTGAGTCATTGTGAGGAACATATTTAATGATTGCTCTCTGCCCTGCAGCAGTTACATTTTTATTTCAGGGTACAATTCACTATGTTGTTTATTCTGCATACAGCCTCAAGCCATCTAAGGCTCTCAGATCAGGAACAGAGCTAGTATTGAACTCTCTAGGACAGAAAACCTTTTTCAATACAAGACTGTGATTACTATTTGACCTATTTCACTTTGTTTTGAGAGGTTGTATGAAATATGCTCATTAGAGGAACATGAATTTGGCTTTTTTTGATAGTTCCACAGTCAGCTTAAATCGAGCTAAATCAGGCAGCTATTAGAAAGGGTAATTCTGTCCACAATTACCCTCACCTTCTCACCAGGGCTTCCTTGCTATTTTCTTGCATTAACTTTGCTTATTTTGATCTATGGTATGAATCATATGCATGAAAAACCCAAACAACTGCTGGGCTATATAACCACTCTAGCTGTCTGTCATGATTTAATATCAAGCAGCAACCAAGCCCCATGCCGTTGCCTGCACCAGCAGGATCAAGGAGGAAGTCAGAAGGGAAAAAGCCAGAAAACTCATGGGTTGAGATAAAGACAGTTTAATAGGGAAAGTAAAAGCAGTGCACACAAAGTCAAACAAGAAATTAATTCACTGCTTTCCATAGGCAGACAGGTGTTCAGCCATCTCCAGGAAAGCAGGGCTCATTCACATGTAACGCTAACTTGGGAAGACAAACACCCCAAATGCCCCGCTCTTCCTCCTTCTTTCCCCACTTTATACACTGACCATGATGTTACATGGTCTGGAATATCCCTTGGGTCAGTTTGGGTTGCCTGTCCTGGCTGTGTCTCCTCTCAGCCTCCCACGTACCACAATTTCTTTGTCAGCACAGCAGTGCAAAATGCAGAAGAGGCCTTGGCTCTGTGTAAGCCCTGCTCAGCAAGAGCAAAAACATCTCTACATTATCAACCCTGTGTTCAGCTCAAGTCTAACACACAGCCACATACCAGCCACTGTGAAGAAAATAAACTCCACCCCAGCCAAACCAGCACACTGTAAGAAAATAGAAGCAGAACATGTAAATAGGTATGAGAAGGAAAATTGACCTAAGGGTGCATTTTTCACTAAGCATAATCCTGTTCAAAAGTGATCTCCTACCCACAGTTTTTTCCAGTGCCTGGTTATTATCAGATATAACACGTAAGGAACTGCAGAGCAAGCTAGATCAGAAAGTTCAGTCTAACAAACAGACACAAAGATTTAAGAAGGGCAGGATCATATGAAGAAGGGTAACAAGAAGGAGAGCAAAACCACCTGTGTTAGGTCCTCAATTATATTAGATTGAACATTACACAAAACTTCCCCCTTTGATCAGTCTAACTTGATTGTGAAGCCTCAAGGCTAAAAGTTTGATTATGTTCTGATTCAAAGCAGCTTTGAATTAAAGTCAGCTATGAAGACAGCAGTTCTAATGGATTTAATTTATTTCCTATTAACACAATTTGCAGTGAGCACCAACAGAAGGTGTCATTCAAGTCATCAGTGATACATAGAGTCTCAGATGATAGCAAGTAATAGATGCATTAGAGAAATGTGATGTAGGTAGAGGTGGAATAATGCCTTCTGACCCATGTTTCCAAAAGGTGATAATTTGGTCTCTGTTGGTCAACACAGCCTTAAATTATGGAGTATGAGATTTTTCCTAGCATTTTTACAGACACTGAGATGTGATGACAATGAGTTTTGAAGTTAATTTACTGCCTTTTAGGAAATGTCTCCTATTTCTGAGATATAGTGCATAGAGAACAAATGTTCCTGATCTCCTGTTTTTTTTACTACTTGGGAATTTTTTGTGCTTTTACCATATAAACACCCTTGTAATTGTAGAAATTTCTCCCAATTCTACTAATAGGTGAGATTTCCCCCATATTCCCTTTTCATCTTTCATCAGTGATGAAATACTTTTCTTGAAATGGAATGAATAGTGTTACCCAGAGTATTTAGGACCAAAATATAGCACTGACTTTCTAGAAGGCATTACTTTATTTCCTTATTTACAGATCCATATGAATCATCAGGATTTAAAGCATTTTAAATGTAAATGCAGATTCAGTGAAGGGGTTTTTTTTGAAGCATCTACAGGAAAAACTCATCCAGCTCCAATTAGGCTCTCTACATAGACTTGTACTTTATAAGCATAATTTCGGATTTGGAATTGCACTTTAGATTTGGATTTTGGTTGGCAAGCAAACAATTTGTAATATCTGGTAAAGTTCTGTGGCAGTGCTGGCAAGTACTGAGAGTTGAACTCTGAAGTTAATGCCATTTATTTATAATAGAAACCCCATTCAATATAGCCCAGGCTTCAAACAGGATATTCAGTGCAGCTAGAAAAAAAGTTTCAAATTATGTAGCACATACACCATGTAATACATGGAAATTATATGCATTCTTCCAGTGCTGGATGTAAAAATCAATCCTTTTGTCAAGTGCTTCTATTGTAGACTGCCATGTTGGAGACCTACATTCAAACAAAGGACTCAGAGGGTTGGGCACTTAGCTTCCAGCGAGAGGAGCCTTCTGTCATTCAATAACTCTCCTGGTCGCAGACGACAAACGAGCTGCTGTAGATAAGACACTTCAGACAAGCTTCTGAAAACCCTTTTGATAAAGTCTCACATCTGAGGTTAATGACAATAGCTAAGGTGTGGGAGTCATGTAATAAGCGTAAATCTGACTTGGAAAATTAAAAACAAAGAGCATGAAACAAAGAAAAAAGTAACACTAGTTTGAAGAGAATGGCATTATAGTCAGAAGGAGTAAATAATGAGGAACAATGCAGTATGATACATGAGAACTTAGATGATTTAAATACTAAAAGATGAAAGCTAGTTCAAAGCAGCTAAATAGAGAGCAGTGACAGGTTCCTAGGGAAAAAAAGGATATCAAACAATTGGGTGTGTCATTAAATATAAGAAATCAAAAGGTAAAAAGAGTCTAAAAGATAATTCTGTGTGCAGCATTAAATATGAACGATAAGTAATAAGATGAGAAAAGAAAAATCTATGTCTAACATTAAAAACAAAGGAACATTACCAACTATGCCTAAGTAGGGCAAAAAGGAGTCAGGTACAATTTATTAATATAAACAAAATCTAGAAGAAACAGACTAACTAAGAAGTAAGCAAAGGAAAAGGAATCCACTTTCGGGTTAAAAATCTAGCAGGTTATTCAATCCTAGGAAATAGGAGTGTTAAATACTTCTTGCTGTACAGTTAAAAGCTCTTCTAGGCTGTAGCTTTTGCTCACTGTGACCAGAGCTGAGCTAAACTATCACCACTGTGAGCTCAAAAGCCATGCCTAGGGCTTGCCTAGCCCACATCCTTATCTACAGGAGACATTTGAGGCCCAGATGATAATTCTGTAAGAAAAGTCAAAGCAAGAGAGACTGGATTTGGAAAAAATACTTGAGGCATCAAAAGTTACAGATTAGAAGCACCCCAGAATCTCATAATGAGGTCTCAGAAATACTCGTGAAACTCTGGACCCTAATTGATGTTAGCAGAAACCTTGGTGCTATGAATTCTTAAGGATGAAGTCCATTAATAGTAAATCCCATCAGTGTTAAATCCCACTGCTCCTGTTATTCCTAATTATAACATCAAGAAGTTGATGTTTTATTTTTCTCCTTTGTCAACATGTATAGTCTTCTTACTTCATTAAAAGAATGACCTTATCATAGCTGGACATTCTTCTAAGGTTTTGAGCCCATGCTAGTTTGTCCATAATAAATATTTTGTGATATAACTTATTACCATAAAAATTCACTCAAGAGTTAATTTTTGTCATAAATCATGGGTAATTAAGAAAAATGAGGTTGCTTTTAGTTTTTTTAATTTAAAAGTTGGAATTTTTCTTGGTTTTCTCACTTTTCTATTTCTAAATTTAAAAATTTAAACATGCAAAAGTGGAGAAATTCTGGATGGAATAATTGAACTAACTGAACTGACTGTAATAACAGTAACTGCATGAAATACTACTAAAAGGACAGTGTAGCTCAGAAACTGTTCCATTTTGTGGAGGCAGAAGGATTCACTGCAGATTTAGTGTGGCAATTTAGTTCAGTGCAGCCAGCTCTGTGAGACTCCTGGTGCCCATCTTTTAGCATGGTTGGTCCAGATTGCTGTGCCAGGTTAAGATGCTCTATGCCTACACTGATCATTCATCCATGGGTGTCCTGTGAGGCACACTGCTAATTGCTGGATTGTAGCTTGCCCCAGTCAAGAGTGTGGGAATATTATAAATTCTAACCGGAAAGAATATATTAATTGTTTACAGCAGGCTAGGCAATATGCTTTTCTCCACAAGGAAAACAAACAAACAAAAAAAACTAAAAAAAAAGAAAAGTGGAACAATTTCTCTAAAGTTAAAAAGTAAACAAAATTCCCTCTACCGCCCCTCTCCCCCTGGAATAGCCTTTCAGACTTCTTTAACTGCTAAAAATGAAATTCCAGTGTTACAAAAATGAAGAATTAGAATTTTCAGGGTGGGTCTAGGGAGATCACTTCTGGTTTGTTTTTGGAGGCTTTTTAATCTGAAAAGCTTGTAAGTCAATAAAAATAAACTTGCTATAGAAAAATGTTTAATAACCTCACCAAAGGTCAGTTCTAACCAGGTCAAAACTTTAAAATTAAAGTCTTGAATGAGGATGAGAGAAACAGACAACATATCATGCAGAAACACAAGATAAAGAATATCGAGTTGTTAAAGTGTCTAGGAGTACTGATGCTGATCCCACCTCCATCTTCCAATGTAGATGAAGGAGAATGGTAGTTGGTCACCAATTTCATCTTGTATTAGCTTGGATCAACCAATTTACAACAGCTCCTTGACAATGGAGGACTGGCTTACTATGGAAAGGAGGGAGAAGCTCTTAGACTAAAAGTAAGACTTTTTTTAAAAAAAAGATCATTTTTGCTACATTATGTAGTGAATGAGGAGCAGAAGATGGGCAAAGACTAAAAAGCAAAAGTTCACAAGGTCAGACTTTCTAGGACAATTGTGAGAGACATAGATATCTGACATCTTTACATTTTTTGCCATTTTAGTTCTTTTACAGGTCTGTAATCTGTTAAGAGTTCAGTAGAAGGGGTCCAATAAACATATTGCATAATGAGCAACAGCACAACAGACATTTTAGACATGAGAATAAGGGCTTTGTGGGATAAAAACAAAACAGGTGGTGTAATACCGGAATGCAAGAAGAGAGAACACTTTTTTGATCAGACATGGAGTATACCAGACTTTTATCTCTGGGCTATCTGTACCTATGTATGGGTAGCACAGACCAGAATGCTTCAAAGTGAGGACATCTTTAGTTATCAGCAGAACAGGTGCTGGAACCTATGTGTGTATCTATGCTAGCAAACTGAACTTTGCAATGCTATTTGTTAGCATGGTGCCTGACACAGATTTTTGTCTTTGCCAATTGCACATTCTATTGAATACATATGCTTCATTTATATTATCAAAGCATGTTTACAAACCTGTAGTAGCTGTCATGTCATTAAAACCAGATTGACCTCATTATGGGTCACAAGGCCAGCTATGTTATTGTAGCTTGCCTATACAGGTCTCGCAGAACTGAATTTTCTTTACCTGGTCACCTTAGTGGTACAAAATGTCAGAAGATTCTTTTATAAAAGAAGATTCTTTTATACCTGGAATCTTCTCTTCTTTTTGTAGTTATAACAATGGCATAACTGACTCACAACATTCATCTGTAATAATTTAGTTTAGGAAAAATCTTTTTAATGTCCTGTTTCCTTCGGTATTCATGTCTCAAAAGCACAAAGATGTTGAGGACCAATACCTGCATGTGTTTCATTTCATACATTATGAGAAAAACTTTGCATTCTGAAATCTGAGTAAACTTCCCACAAGAAGCAATTGTAATTCCAGATCTCTATATATTCCCTAAGTTGTATTTAAAATCCCTTTAAAAGACTACTACTACTTTGGCATTTCAGTACATTTCATCTTCATTATTTACATAACAATTTCATTATTTCAGTTGTTACCAGTTTTTCTACTCTCAGCAAAAATTTACTGCTTACCCTCCTCATCCTTCTAATTTTTCTTAGTTTTTCTAAAATTATGCAATTGTTCTACAGCATAAGAAATGCTGTGCTGATTTTTTATTTCTGAACATTACATACTGTCTCATTTCTAACAATAACTTTTGTATTTTGAGAGATGATTTTTTTTTCCTTATAGGTAAACAGAGCTGATAATTATGCACAGTCCTGCCCAATGTCTGTTCTAAAGTTAAATCAATCATTATATTCCCTCCACACAAATATCAAACCTCTCTCACTTCAAAGGAGGTAATTTTTAATATTATAAATCTACAGCTTCTGATGTAAAAATCCAGATGTGATTTAACATTTTAGGAAAATCTGAAGAGCTCTAGACCCAGCATTTTCACAGAGAAGCATATAATATTCCTTGTTCATAAAATGATTCTGTGTCCCACTGTTTCTCTTTCATATCTAAGTTCAGCTTATTAATTTGACAACAATTTTTATACAATATGTATAACCTCTTCAGTATGATGCATGACAACATTTTGAGAGATCAGGAGGGAATGAGAATGAGCAAAAAGATATCCCAAGATCTTTTAATGAATAAGAATTATGTGGAACTCTCAAGATTTCACATGCTTTTCCAGGTATAGGGAACTGGAGAGCAGCAGAGTGGAAAGCAGCCTGGGGCTCCTGGCCAGTGGAAAGCTGAACATGAGCCAGCAGTGCCCTGGCAGCCAGGAGGGCTGAGCATGTCCTGGGGGGCATCAGGCACAGCATGGCCAGCTGGCCAAGGGAGGGGATTGTCCTGCTCTGCTCTGGGCTGGGGTGGCCTCATCTTGAATACTGTGTGCAGTTTTGGGCACTGCAATATAAGATATTAAGGTATCAGAGAGTGTTCAAAAGAGAGCAATAAAAATGGTGGAAGAGCCTTGAGGGGAAACCATATGAGGAGCAGAGGACATCACTTGGTCTGTTCACTCTGGAGGAGACTGAGAGGAGACCTCATTGCAGTTACAATTTCCTTGTAGGGGGAAGAGAAGGGGTAGGTACTGTTCTCTTCTCTGTGATCAGAAACAGGACCAAAGAGAATGGCATGAATCTGTATCAGGGAGGTTAGGTTGGATATCAGGAAAAGTTTCTTCACCCAGAGAGAGGTCAGACACTGGAACAAGTTCCCTAGGGAAGTGGTCACAGCATCAAGCCTGACAGAGTTGAGACTATGCTGTCCTGCACAGGACCAGGAGCTGGACTCAATGATCCTAATGGCCCCCTTCTGACTCAGCTTATTCTGTGAGTGTATGCTAAACAGTTCATTTGCATACTTGGAAAAGTGAGTATCTCACATTTTAAATTAATTCTGTCTTTTAGGCATGTATTTAGTGAATTTTTTTGTTCCTCACTTCCTTTTTCTCAACTGAACTATGGGAAGATCTTCACCACAAAATCACAGAATGTCTGAAGTGGGAAGGCACCTGTGGAAATCACATAGTCCAGCTCCCAGATTAAGGTATGGTTAGTTAGAGTGGGTTGATCAGGTCTGGGTCCAGTTGGGTTTAAAGTATCTCAAAGAATGAACAGTTCATAGGCTTTCTGGGTAACCTGCACCAGTGTCTTACCCTCTCACAGTAAATATGTTTTCCTGATGTTTAAAATAAATTGTCTGTATCTCAGTTTGTGGTTGTTGCCTCTTGTCCTTTCCATGGCTACTACTGAGAAAAGTTGGCATGAAAAAGTCACGCCAACATGTGCACATTTATACTGCTCCCCCAGGGCATTCTCTTCTGGCAGAACAGTCATAGCTCTCTCTACCTCTCCTCATACAACAGACACTCCCATTCCTTGATGACATTTCTGATCCTTTGCTGGGCTAGATCCAGAATGCCCATTTCTCTCTTACAAAGAAGACAGCATTTCAAACGTGCCTCAGCAGCGTTTATTAGAGGAGAAGGGTGACATCCCTTGGGCAGCTGGTAGCCCTCCTACCTATGTGTCCCAGGACACTGCTGGCCTTCAGTGCAGCAAGGACACTAAGGTTAAAATATCTAAAGATATCTACTGTCTGAATAACCATCATACAGACAGGAGACTGGGGCTGATGTCTTTTAAGTATTCTTAGCTATAGATGACTGACTGATTTCAATGACAAACAGGCACTTAGATATTTCAGAGAATGTGAACTAGCAGACATTTGTTTATCATCAGGCAGAAAGTTACAGCAAAGAAGAAAAACGGGTCAGATCTCTAAAAATCCCTATTCCTAGACTTGTGTTCCTATTTTACTAGATATATGTCACATTAATATAATAGATTTCAAGCTACTGACATTATAATAGATATCTAAAGCTGACATTAATTCAGATGTACTTTTAATCTTGGTAAATCTGAAAGCAGAGGTATGATCAATTCCAAATGAAATAAAATACAAAGAAAAACAAAACCACTGTTTTTCTAGCAAACTATTTACATTGAGAGCTATGCAGCAGCAGGAGCTTTGACCAAGGAAACACAAAATATAAAAGCTGTCACCTCCTCAAACATTTTTCTTTCATCTTGATTTCACAGAATAAACTACATATGATTAAGGTAATACCTTTTTTATTAACTTGTAAGAATACCACTTTCAGAAACATTGCTTGTATGAAGAAATCTGGACAAAATTAAAAGGTGGCACTACAAACATTGCAGTGAGAAAAATAATTAGCAAATTTTTGTGCTGCTTTATCTAAAGGAAGGTACAATAAAGTGGCAGAAAAAAAGCAGTAAATTATAACTTGCATGTATTAGAAATCCCTTCTCTATATTGATCACAGTGTTAATATAGTAGTGAATTTTTATATTTACTTGTAGAAAAGATCATTGTTAGCATAATTTGCAAATATCAGAAGAGTCATTAGAATGATATGGCTACTCTAAGGAAGCATTCATATGTTACTCAAAGCAAAATAAATTGCTATAGAAATATTCATATGCTATAGTGAGTTTTTATAGTGAGGATTGATTTCTTTGTTTCTAAAATCTCATTGTCTGTACATGCAAGAAATATATATGTAGTATGTATATGTAAGATTATATATGCTTAACAATAGTTGCAGGATTGCAAGCAATTTATACCATTGCAATTTTTGTCCAAGGACTTGATCCACTGAGGATTTGATCTTCAACTCCCAGTGGAGAAGGCATTTTTCCCAAAGGAGAACACTGTGTTGAGACAACAAGATGCAAAGTCATGAACAATTCTTATATTTGAAAGAAAACAATTTCAGAAGTTACAACCTGAAGGATAAGTAATTCAAATATCATATTGTCGTGACTTTAACTCAAGTAAGCAAATTCAAGATTCAGCAGCTTTTGTAAACCTACATCCCATCCAGGGGTCTCAGGTGACTTGGGTGTGCTATTGGAAGTACATAAGTATAAAATAAACATCACATCCGGTTGTTGTGATTATACATGCAACAAATTAAAGGGAGAGGTGAAACAAATTAGAAGGAAAAGGTGAGAAGCAAGGGTCAGTAACAGTCAGGAGACCAGATGAGTTTTGTAACCTGAACAGCAGTAAAAGAAGGAAAGTAATACGGGTCCCATTTATATTATTTGCTACCTCTTTCATATTTCCCTCCCTCCTGAAGGAAGCACTGTCCACCTCACCTCTTCAGTCTCTGGAAATGGGTGGCAGTGCTGCAGTTCCATGGGAGATGGCAGGACAGTGTTTTCAGCCCTCTCTGCCCCTTGATCTTTTCTACTCCACTACAAATTCAGCCAGCTGGAGTACACCAGTTTTTGTGTAACTTTGGTTTGGGATATGAGAGATAATTAGATGAAAGAGGCACTAGGAATACTCAGGTGACAAGAAGATTTCCAATACCTGCAGTGGCAAAGCTCAGCTGGAGCTACTCAGGTTCATTTTCCAGCTGAATGTATTAGTCTTGCATGTCAATGATGAGCAGCTGCCTCCCTCTGAGAGATCCTCCTTTAAGAGACTGCTAAAAGTCTTAAAGCTGAATCCACTACTAAGCTATTAATTAGTTTGGTCCAAAATATTAGTCTGTCTTAATTAAGCCAATTCCATACGGACTATATGGACCAAAATACGTTTGCTAACAGAATTCCAGCCTAAATGGAAGCATTTATATCTAGGAGTATGATATTAATGAGACTCATTTAATGAAGGTGGTGATTTTCTCAGAAGATAAAGAATGACGGAAAGATACCCAATACCTAGAAACATATTCTTGTATGTTTCTTTTTTTTTAATTATGTGATCTTAGCTGTGAAAATGTTTTTCAAACATTTTTACCAATATGAGCCACTAACATTTATCTATTGTGCTGTGATAGAAAACTGGGATTTATTAATACTGTGCTCACTCAATCTTTCTCACAAAATTTTCCCCTTATGAAGTAAAGATGTAGATAGGTAGGATGTTTTCTGATTGTCTGTATTTCCACTGTGGGAACCAGAGTTCCTGGTATATTACTACCACTAAAAAGTGATTGGCAAAAATCAGTACAAAATAACAATTTTCTCTCCAGCAAAAGTGGGGCAGTGAAATGGCACAGAATTTGCAGGGCGCTGACTCTCCATCTTTCTGTGTATTTTCTGATAAATAATAGAAAGTTCATGGGTACCTTCAGAGTACCCATCCAGGGCAGGAGCATAGCCAAAATCCATTTCATTTGGGTGAAAATCTTCTGAATAGGATTTTCAGTTCTTCTGACAGACTGAGGAGGCTGCATTAGTTCACAGTCTGAACTGATCCTCCATCTGAACATTTTCCTTACCTGAGAGAACACAATTACATTTATGACTTATCAAGTTCTTGTTTTCTTAAGCAAAGCAGTTCATTTGAGAAAAACAGAGAAGAAATTTTCATTTTGAAAGGAATGTTTTTAAAATCTTTGAAAATTCCCCTTTGTTCAATTGAAAATTAATCAAACAACCCTTGAGATACTATTAAAATCAAACACAATGGTGCTATGCACCTGATTATTATGATATACATACTGTTTTAATAAGATACTTCCCATTTTCTTTTTTTTTTGTGTTTTGTTTAGTTCCAAAAAGAAATACACACATTTATAGTGTCAGCATGGGTTCTAATTTAAGATGATCTTGCAAGCACAAATTGTAAGCAAACAAGAAAAAGAAGTCTTTCTAACCAAAACCTATGGACTTATGTGCAGAAATATATTCAAAATGAAACTGGAAACCACTGGGAAGCAGGTTTAACATATCCTCTCTCTTCAGTCCTTGTAGATTTTAGGAAGAATACACATTACTCTTTGGGACTGCCTGACCCAAACAATTTCCATCATTGTTCATCCTGGAGGAATATTCTGATCCATTGCATTAGCTGTTAAAATTGCTCACCTACATTGCAGACAACTCTGCACAACAGTTATGAAATAGCACAATTTTGTGTGACAATACTGGTCATATCAAATCTCTAAAGGATAAACTGCAGAATATTTCTCATTTCCTAAAGCAAAAAGAAAAGAAAGAATAATAATATTTAAAGGTATTCTCATTCTCTCATTCATCAAATTTGCAATGAAAACTATCTTTGGAAAAAAAGATTTTTTTGATTCACAGTAAAGGAGAAAAAATCACTAGCTCTGCTAATATGAAATAATTTTTGAAAGAATTACTGAAAGGAAAAGGCTATGCACTTGAAATTTCCAGCCAAAATGAATGGAATGGAGAGAGGAATCACAGATTGGTATAAAAGGGGAATGAAAATAAATTAATAATGAGGACTATATAGATTTATCTGAAAATAGTCATTTTTCAATATATAAACTGTCTTACTATTAAACAGTAAGAGAATCTAAAAATTACATAAATATGTGGCTATCATAAAGGAAGTATTACAGTATATTATGGTGATGAGGTATCCTCCATTTTTCCTGCTTCCTTGATATGTTTTTGTCTTTTTCGTGATAGATGAAGAAAAAGGCAGACAAACAGATGATTTTTTTCACTGTTTCTTGCTGCTGATGCTCAAGTGAATGTTTTTCAAAAGAATGTAACTTTATTTCAGAGAGGACATACCAGTAGAAAGATGTAAAGACAAAAGCAAGGAGGTTTGTTAGAAGTGGATTCCTCTCCATTTCCAGAAAATATCATTCATATTCTGTGTGTTCTGGCATCTAATTGTAAATGTCTATGAAGTAGTTAGGAAGAGGCATTTTTATAGAACCCATGGAATGTTTTTTCTCTTGAAAATCATGGGCTAATTTTTTTTGTCTCTAAGCTCTGTGCTGTGTTCAGATTCAGTGACATAGTTCTTATATCATTTGTTTCCACTGGGCAATGTCCAGAGCAGTGTTTTTCTTCTGTCTTTTTCTTTTTTCTAATTATTTTCCTCTTTCTCTGGTTGTTTAAGACTTAAGTTATATCATCATTTATTTTTAGATTTTAAGTGACTGGTTCCAGGACTGTTATCTCTGTATGAAGCTTGTCATGTACATAGCACAGCAGGACACCAACTAAGTAAGTTTCCAAATACTGTAAGTAAAAATTCAAGAAAAACCCATTTTGGAATAAAAATACACATATACACACTGCAGCTAGTCAACCCTGTTTCCCAGTCATTTTTGAAAATAAGAATTAACCACTTCTTAAAATAAAACAGCTTTGAAGATTACAATAAAGTATACCACTGACTGTCATTAAGCAACATTTGCAGTAATTAACATCCAACATAGTTACATATTTAGCTTTTCCCACTATTTCCATAACAACAAACAGTGTATTTCTAGAGAGTGAAGAAAAGCACTGGAAAACCATCACCTACGTACATGATAAGAAGCTCAGGGGCACAGTTTTGTTCTTTCCTCCTACTACTCCCCTGGAAAATTGACTTTGATACATAAGCACAAGGATTTTGCTGGTTGAGAACTTAATGATAAGGATGTAGCAACAGGTCTTTGACACTGGCCAAAACAATACATTCTATCACTAATTAGTTCACTATTGCAGGAGTAGCCTTTGGATTTGTGTCCAACTAATATCTCTCTTACATCCATATTAATAAATATTATAACTTTGGCGTAATTTTTTTCTTTTTTTTTTTCTTAAATTTCATGCTTTATTTGCATACTTCTCCACAAGTATGCAGCCTTCACAAGGGCTGCATACTTGATGGCTGAGCTACATCTTTAATTGTGACTGATGCTTCAGAATGCACACCTTTATTCTTGACTTGATAAAGGTTTGTAAATTTCAGATAAGAATATTCACTGCATATATTTAAGACAATAGATTTTACCTGTATGGAGTGAAACATATTTTCTGATGAAAATTCATGAGATGAAATGTCACCTTCAGAAAGCTTGTGAAAAACGACCCGCAGTGTGAATCTTTCTGTCAGAATTCAAGTTTACATTGTCCCACAGGTGTACCCAGCCCATTTCCAGTGACAAGGAATGTACAGTGATATGTGTACCTTTCCTGAACCTATTACGTGCTGCATCTCTGCACTGGCTTTTTTTCTGCTGGGAATAAGGGCTTGGAGCACAGAGAACAGTGAAGTGCCTGGATACTGTATTTGTTACTTTAAAAATACGTATTTGTAGCTTCTGTATGATATCTGAGTTCATGATTTTAAGTGCTGCTTCTCAGAAATATGAAATTCCTGAGGTTCTGTTTGTGGCAATGTCTAAAAAGAATTTTTATTTTATTTTAGAGCACACCAACTCTTAAAATGGAGATTAGGTTTTTATTCCAATGGCATCTGTATTGATGCACTTGGTTTCATATATTAATGACAAAAAAATTGGAGATGTTGCAGGAGAACAGACAATAAAACACAACAGACACGTCACCTTGGTAGGTTTGTTTGGGAATTCGAAATGCAGAAATGCTGTGGAGTTTGCTAGACCTTTTGCTTCTGATGGCCTTTGAATTACTTTGTTCATGTCAGATCATGAAAGGACATAAATGCTGGAATTTTGAATGTTCACATTTGTTTTTCCATTTCTTTCATGAAAAAAGGACTGATTTTTGAGATAGAAAGCAACATTAAGAACTTTATTGGTTCTTTATCTGTCTCGTATAAAAAAGTATCAATTACCTTATAATGGTATTTCTTTTCAGAACAAAACAGTATTTCTTATAGAAGAACAAAGGTTATTCTGGTATTCCAACTTTCTTGGAACTGCTGTTTGCAGTATAGATTTGCCTGCAACAGTTCAGTCAAACAGCTAGCACTGCTCTTTCTTGAAAGGTATGAGTTGAGCAGTTGCCATTACATCAAGGCTTTATATTTCATAACGCTTTATCTACGATAGTCTCATAATTTATTGTCTTATTATTAGGTCAGATTCCATTATCTTTATTATTATTTTCATTGGAAAACAGTGGACTGAAGGATCCATCATGTGGCCAGCTGTTATTGTTAAAACAATTTTCTTGTGATATCATAGGGAGAACATTCTGGATGGGATGTTACCAATTGTTTCCATATGCTATTGTTATTTCTGGAGATGCACACACACACACATGCAGAAATGCATGCACACAGACAAGATCAATAAATTCAAAACAGTCTTGACTAATAAAGTGTTCCAATAAAGATGGATCTCCTAGCTGTGACTCAAAAGAGCCTTTTAATTTGAACGTTTCATTTTAACACATATAGTAGGAAATTGAAAATGGAACTGTGTGTTACAAAAACTGGTGTTTATCACTGTTTATGGTGGAAGGATGCAAAGATCCCATGCAGTGTATCAGCCTGACTGTACTGCACACAGCCAGGTCCATGGAAAAAAGAACTTGTTATAAAACAGAAACTCTATTTCTATTCTATGAGTGAATAGAAATAATATGGTAGCAGTAACAAAACCAAGCAATAGCATGTGCAATGGCATAGCAGGGTCATTATGAGTCACTGTTACTCTTGCTGACTCTAGATATAAATCAACAATCATTTAGAGTAAAACATGAATGCAGACAAAGGGAGACAGATCCCCTAGAGACTATAGATTTTTCTGTTCAGACTGGTGGAGTTTGGCAGTTTTATCAGCTCTTCCCTTTAAAGTAGGGTTGCTTCAAGTGGTGAGACCAAGTCCACTGGCTGCAGTTCAGCTGCACACCAGGTGATTAGGCCAGAGTGGGAAAATGTCTGTAGCACAGAGGAGTCCAAGAAGGGAATACAAATGCACTGGAAAATATGTGAGCTGATTCCTTTGGGTTTCTTCCCATCTTCAATGAGGAATGCATGGTAAGTTTTGGGAATCCTTGCCCTTTCCACTGCTTTCTCAGTGCTCCTTTCTTAAAGTCCAAGAAAGTCTATAATAGGAATCTGGGCCTGGAAAGAGAAGTAGTAATGTTCTAACTTGAAATGCTTTGTAGTTTGTTAGTTTGGAGTTTTTTATGATAGACATCTATTTTTTAATTTTTACAATGTTGCTGTATTTTGCAGATGAACACAGAAGAAACAAAACTGATTTTTTCATCACTATACACATGCAAACACACTCAACACTATACACACACAAAAACACACTCATGTGAGTGTGCATTTACAATACACACATATAAATGTATCTAATACCATAGATAAGGAAATTAAGATGTGGTTTCCTAAATCAAATACTTAATTTTGTGATATCTGACAATTATTCTAAGAAACATTCTCAGTACATATTCTTCTGCAGAATTCTTCAGCAAATGCTATGATTTACCATAGCAAGCATTCAAAAAAAGCAGGAGATAAATTAATTGCTGCCAATTTTACTGTATGCAATGATAATAGCCTTACTCCACTTGAAGACTGCCTTCCTCCCCTGATAAAATCATGTGGCTTTATTCAGTAAAAATCCTTATTTCTGCATTCCTTTAACAGGAAACTTCTCAACAGAAAAGGAAAGTCTATCTTAAACATATTCCGTATGTGTGGATTTCAGCATATTTGTATTCCTACAGACTCATGTGATGGATTCTTTTATTTTATTTGAAACCTTTTCCTTAAAGCAAGCATTTGTATTTTTAACTTTAGGTAAGGTTCTAAACATTAGCATTTGTGTGCATTTCATTCAGCCTACCTCATCATTTTCTTGTTTCATGCCCAGGGCTTAGCAGTTGGAGTTTAAAAACAGCCAGCTTTAATGTCTATGACTGACATGTAATTTCTGCTTACTTTAAAGCTTTTTTTTTGCTAACTTTGCCTTTTTTAAAATTCTTTCCTGTCCAAAATCACAAAGCTACATAAGCTCTTTTGTGGCTTAATAAATATTGTCAGTTTTTTAAAGCTCAGTGTGCTGTGTATTCTTCTTCAAAGATAGTTATTAAGCATATAAAAAGAAGCTTGTTAAATTTGTAGATTCATTTTTTTATTATTCCTACTTCTTATATTTAAATGAGGAAAGATAATCCATTAAAGAGGTTGAACTGTCAAAAACACTGCCATATCTATAATTAAGTATAACCTTCCTGGGTTTAAATAACATTATCAACAAAAGCCTCTACATTTGAAATTAAATGCTCTACCTTCCATTAACATTATTGTTTTTCTAGGAAACTCAGAGATGTGAATGCAAAGGAGGTATTTAGCTCACAGCTATGACATATCTCCCGTTTTTAAAAGTAAACAACAACGAGAGGCATTCCATTTTGGAATATATATGCCTTAGATTACATGTATAATGACAAGCATATATCTTAGTTCTGCAGAATTATTACTGAGAATGGGAGTTAAAGACCCAGCAGCACATCTATGCACTCAACTTTGCTTCTCATTTTGTGATCAAGAAAACAATTCTGAAAGATACAGTGGAAGCAGTATTCCATGTCATAGATCTTAAAAAGAATCTTATCATTACAGCTGGAGAGATTTGCCTCACTCCCAAAAGTTTGTTCTTTTTTTAAGAAAAATGTTTCTCTTAGCACTTTAGAAGTTTCTGTAAAATAGAAGACACACATAACTGAATTATTTATTGCATAGATTTTACCATTATTCATTTGGAGTGTCTGGCAGAGCTCATTCATTATTTGCAATGTATCTGAGTTTTAGATTAATATGAACATGATTTTAATGAATTTGTTATAATTTTTCCTGCCATGACAATTACCACCTCACTGCATGACAGAATGTCATGCTGCTGAGACATACACATCTCAAGGCAAACAAAATCCAAAAGCCGGCACCTGTGAGCTTCATAACTCATCCTTCCCACACTGCAGATAGTTGATAATGGATCTTCATGGGGTAACCTAAAACTATTTGATTTGAGGACTTCATACATCCTTTCTTCTCTTTCTTCTCTTTCCTACACAATCCATTTGCTTAGTATATGTCTGTAGTTTTGGGGTTTTTTCCTATTTGTAAACTATTTCAAATAGAGTAAAAGTCACTAATATTGGCTTATATTATGACTGATAAGGGATCATTTAATCCGAAAATTTGCGACAAAATATTTCAAACAAGAAAATGATGGAGGACAAAAAATAAATTAGTTGTAAACTATTTCAACTGAGACTGGAAAAGAAAATTATTAGAAAACACTCACTGTCTATCAAGATTTTCCTCAAAGCCCATCATGCCTTCACTGAGTGTTTAAATGAGGTTGTTCAAGTCAGAGAAATAGTGATGCAAGACCTGCTAACACAGTAAATTGCCCCTTCCAATTTGAATTTCCCTTACTGCATGAGGAGTTCCATGTCCTTTCTGATTTACTTACTATCTTAAAAGAAAGAGTGGAAATGAACCTTCAGAAATTTAATTTTCATTTTATGTTTAAGTCCAGTTAAAATGTATTTCATGGGCAGTACCATGCACTTGTCTGACTAGATATCCTTTGAAATTCTTGTTCTGTGTTGTTCTTTGCTTTTCTTTTAAAGTAGCTGTAGGGCTTATAATGGTGTATATTGAGAACATTTTGTTTATTTGTTAGAATACGGTAGAATACAGTGCTATAAGTTGTTGGTGTAAAAAAACAATTTCCATAGGCCTTTATACTATCAGTATAGTTAATATATCGTATTCATGTCAAATTGTAGCAAATTCTGAATTAAAATAACAATGTTCAGGGGTAGGGAAAAATAAACAATTTAATTTAAAGTCAGTCTTAAATTATAAAATTACCAAACCATCTACTAAAACACTAAATATTTAATACTTAATTCTAAATACTAAAACACCATCAAATATACTTCTCACGACTTGAAGAGCCCAGCTGCCTGTCTCAAACGCTGTCAAGGCCACAGAAGGATCTTGTCACAAGATAAGCCACCACAGCAGGTATTTGAGATAAGCACAGAAGGGAGGCATCTGCAACAGAAAGGCACTAATTCCAGGCCTGGCAGAGGCAATTTGCTTAGCATATCCTGCTTAAAGCATCCCGACAAAAATTCCCTCTGTGACAAACTGTGGGAAAGGAAGCAATTCTCCAGACATATATCATCCCAAGTTATGGGAATCTGTGACCACCCCATGGATACCAAAACCTGGGCTATAAAGGTGGTACCCACAGAAGAATGGCTCTGGAACTCCCATGACTGAGAAATCCAGGGTGAAGAAGGACCAAGGGACACTGCTGGACACACAGATGTTCTTCTGCTTGGTCTCCTCTCCCCTAGCCCCCTTTCCTATTTCTTTCTATTGGTCTGCCTCACACTCATTGTTAAATAAAATCCATGTTATTGACTGTGGCATATGGTCTGTCTGCACTTAGTTTGGGCAGAGGCATCTCTCACTAATCGGATTGTAACGCAACTGAAAATAAAATATGTTTTAAAATCCAGGAAAAACCTTCAAACTCACACTTCAGAGCACATCTTCATACTACAAACTGAGAAAGTATGGGAAGAGCTTTTTTCCTTACTACACTGATTCATCACTTCTAAGGCAACTGCCACTGTGACTTTTTTATCTAGATTGAGAATTTAAGCTGCTTGTACAGCTCTTAATAACCTGTTTAACTGGCTTTTTGGCAGCAACATTAAACTCAGGCACAATGCTGCTCTCTCCATCCTGCAAAGGCGAATAGGATGGTTCATCTTTAGGCACATGCATAATAATACATACTCTAGGCTGTTCATGCAGATGAAGATAAAATCATCTACAATTTTGTTTGTATATTTGGATTGTAAAAGCATACAGAAAACTTTCCTCTGTGAATTCCAATGCTCTGATTTAGGGAAAAAAAAATAGACTGGTATGTTATTGCTGTACAAAACCTTTCACAAGCACACAGTTGGGTGAGGGCACATGTACATGTGCGTTTCAGATGAAGGTCAGCCTGCCAAAGCACCTTGCTCTCAAGGATCTTCTGCACCCATCCAGCAGTCAGGTTTATCTAGTACATCTAACTTGACTCTGAAGTTTTGATAATGATCTCTAAAGTCCTGAATAATTAGTCTTGATCATTTGATATAACATTCCTTTTTCTTTCAAGGTTACAATTTAAATATATTGAGACTCTTTTGCTCATGTTTTTAAGTGACTTTTCCCAAACTGATAGCATGCTAGCTAAAAAAAAATGAACTTATTCCTTACTACAAGTTTTGAAACTCTACTGATAAGGAGCTTGCAAGTATTTTGAAAAGTCAAGATAAGCTGGAAAACAGAAATACAAATATAGATGTTGCAATCTTCAAAAAAGGTTATGAAAACAGCTTCTGTCAGTTACTAGTCAGTAGCAGAATGGCTGTATAACTAATCCCACAGCATGACCTACAGCATGAGGCAGGAAAATCACAGCACATCAAAACGAATAAGACCAAATATAATAAGAAGCTCTGATTTCACACAGTAAAATTATTTATGGAGAAGTCAAACATATTGTACTGAAGATTTTTTATGCAGCGTATTCCTAAGAATTGGACACTTCTTATGTTTCAAAAAAGAAAAAATATGTTGTGATTAGTCTTTGATGGACAAAATTTTTTTTAAAAATTGATGAATGATGGATGAAGTCCCGGACAAAAACCTGATGCAGCTTTGAGTAAGGGAGAAGGCTCCACCTTTTTCTCATTTCCCAGTGTCTGTACTTCAGCCTGTTCTAAAATATTCCTTTGGAAAAAACAAAGAAAAATACTTCACTTACTATATTGCATTAATAATGTAATCCTAGCAAAACTAGATCTTTTTCCCTCCACTAAAATGCAAGGGATAACTACTACTTATTCATGCAATGAAGATGAAATCAAATAAATAATGCCTGTTATTGCTCTCCCAAAAAATAAAACAGTTTTAATATCTGGTGTTAGAGTTCCTGCTGTGTTTCTCTGAGGCTTTTTCATAGCAGAAAATGAACAAAACTCTATTATGGAATCAAAGTAAATAACATCCCAGATATTACTTGTTGTCCCCCCAAAACAAGAAGTTATTGTAGCACAAAATAATACAATTTATTTTAAATAACAGAAGATATAAGTGAAGGAGAAGTGGAATAAAGTTCAGTGACCTTTTCCCACAATTTTCATCATTCTTCTGATTTATGGTAAAGATCAATGGTAAACCACATGTGGTTTAGTTACATCCTCTGAAATTGTTTGAATCTGTAGGAGATAAATAAAATAAAATATCAAGCTCAGAACTGTGAAGTATTCACTTTGTCTAAAGATCATTTCCATATCTAATCAGACTGCAGGGATTATTTTTAAAATGTCATGGATTTTTCAGACTGAAAAGTTTTTCACATTAGAATGTCTTCCCTTTTAGAGTGAAAAATCTGTTGTTTTCTATTCTTCAGCTTATCTCCTATAACTTGATTTATTATTCAGCATTAGCTGCCAAAGCAGTACAAGGGCTTTATTTGGAAGGGAGCTGAGTATGGATGTGACAAGTTTCCTGTTCCCGTTGTTTTGCCTGAAGTCCTGAAAAGTTCCAATTTCTTCTCTGTGCATTGGCTCTTGAGGCACACATGGACAGGAAGAAAAGCCCTTGTATCTACTGAGAACATAGAAATGAAACACATTTGAAAAAGCCATCAAACTTCCACTGACAGGATGAGCCTTACAGGTTATTCTAAGTGGGAATTGTTTAATTTCTGAGGAAGTGCTTCTCTTTCCCTCTTTTTCAAATAAGGAAAGGAAATTTTTCTAATATGTTAATGGAAAATGTCTGGAAGCCAACTGTAATGGTCAATTTCTCAAATTTTGACTTTCAGAAAGTGAGGAAGGGGGTAAATAGCTATTACATTCCTGAGTCCCTATAAATTAATTACCATAAAATCATATAACCTTTGTTTAAATTATACTCTAAGTAATTTCAATCTGAGCATTAGTGGCTTTAAGAATTAACTATTTATGTGCTGGTTTTCATCCTCTATGGTTTGATAACAAACTTTATGGTTTCCAAATGTATGTAACAGAAAGAGGGAAGATGAGAGTAACAAGTCATTCGTGAACAGAAGTGTGATGCTTTTGTCCTCATCAATAATGGGCCCCTGTTGATATTTTAAGCAATGATTTAATTGGTGAAATGAAGCATTTGAAACATAAGAAAATGGTAATTCTAATGAAACATGCCAACATGAAAATGCTAATGAACATGCAAACAAAACAGTCTAGGAAATTTCAAGGTTAGATTCATATTTGCCCTTGTGTTCAAGTGTCTTCAATCTGAAATTATCCAAGGCTTTAAGCTTTCAAGCTCTTCGTTTTCTGTCCAGCTTTAGAAGTATCCAAAATTTTGTTGCATCTGGAACCTGCAAAGGTTTTTTTATTTATTTTTTTCCCATAAGAAAAGTTGTCTGCATTAAAACATTTAATGGAATTTATCAACTGCTCTAGCCTATAAAACCCAAGTGTGTGTTCTTTTATTAGAGAATCATAAATGTTGATACCATTCACCTACAGAATAATATGAAAGCAATAAACTGCAGTTATTCTTTCCCCTTTCAGCTATTTCCAGGAGACCATAATAAACAGAAAAACAGCATTAGTAAGTTCTAATACCCTGCTTTATTTTTTTATTCAAATCAAATTTATCTTAATATAGAAATATTTAATTTACCTTTTTTTTTTTTCCCAGCTACATTGAGTGAAGAAAAATTTTTTGAACTAGACCTCTCATGAGTTCCCCAGAATTAGTTTAAGAAATGGGAAGCTGAATAAAAGTGAGGGTTTCTCCCATTCACTGTATTTTTAATATGCAATTCTTCTCAAACTGTCTGAAGAATGATCTATCAAATTGAATAGCTGATTCACTTTGAACATTTAGCTCCAAAAGATAGATGACATTTTTTTCATTAGTTTAAAATTTAAATGCTACAGTATCTGTCACAATAATAACAGAATCTGACAGTGCAGATCATATGGGTATTCCACACAGCAGAGGTAATGTGTTCTTTGGAAGATAAAATGACAATTTGTTCAAATCATAGATTTTTAAGTTTTAGACAAACAAGGTAGCTCTCACTCTATGTAAGTCATTCTTTTAGAATAATTTCTTTGATAACAATACTATGGCAGGATCCAGACCACCCATATTTTGTCTCTGTGGGAATTTAACAGACTGTAGATGTCCAGGAATACCATCAGGAAAACCTGCTCCACAGTACTGTTTACCTCAGAGACACAGAAGCCTCTCTAGGGGCTGCTCTAAGCAGCCCTTGAGTTCCCATGATCTCTAAAGATCAGCTTTAGCCTGAAATCCCCCTCTGTCAGCAAAGGAAGGCCCCTGGTCCTTCATCCTCATCCAGAGGGTCCAGCATGATATGAATGCTAAATACCTTCACCTCCTTCTTAGAGACAGGGTGGTGCTCAATGCAAAGCCCAGCAGTCATAACTATGTTATTTTTTAAAAGCCCCAACATATTGATGGAAGAAGAGCAAGGTGGTTTTTCCTTTGAATAACAAGTAAAAGGAAGGTCAGGCTGCCAGGAACTGTAAGATCTATTGTTTCTGCCTGAAGGACCTTAACTATAACTCCTATTTCCACTTGCTGCCTCATCAAATTATTATTATTACTATTGCGTAGCCAGGAGCACAAAAATCCCTGAGACAGTATTAAAAACAAAAATAAAAGGGTTTTTTTCTCCATTTTCTAGAATTTAAGACATTTGGTTATTAAATTCTGACAGGCTGATTAGCTCTACTGCTGTACCTTAATGCAGCATATTCCCTCTGCAACCTGAGCTGAAATCTGTGTGTAACATTTGCATCCATTTTCAAAGGCTGTCTTGTTTGGACACACCCAAACATAAAGTCCTCATTTCCTGTTCTTCCAAAATTATGAATGTTCTCCATCCAACTATGTCTTTAAAAACAAAATGAAAAAATAAACTAAATTTATATTATTTATATTCTTGAAACTGCTAAAGGAGAGAAGAATAAAGGTTTTTGCAGAATAAACTCAAATCTCTGTTCTTGTTATTTTTTTCATAGGACTTACACTGTTTGTGTCAGTATGCACTGTGAGCAGTGACACAAATGTCCAAGGACACACTCTCAGGTAAAGAACCATTTTCCTAGCATGAGCAAATTTAATCACAGATCAATCTAAGACTAATCAATAGTATTTCTGACAAAATTTAACTATTACAAAAGAGACACAAACCCAGGAACTTTTGGGAAGGAAATACAACCAGCTGACTCATGTTTGCTTTTTCAGAAACCTCTGAGATCATCTCTTAAAGCCTTTAAATTCAGAGCAGCCACCACCCTTTTCTTTTTGTGCAAGATCTAAGTGGGTGTTTGCAACCATTCTTATTTCTATTTCAACCTTCATAAGGAAAGGCCACTCTAAAAAGCTATTTTCATGTCACAGTTTTTGCCTCCTATCCAAGCTTTTAGAGTAAGGAGCTAAAATCCAAAAACAATAGGATCCCTGAATATCAGAATAGTAATTTCTTTCAGATTCTAACCTATTTCTTTATTCCAAATTTTTTGTATGAAAAACAAACCTTCACCTATGTTGGCTCTTCAGTTTCAGAGTTATGAAAGTAATTAATTACAGATAATGATTGAATACTTTATTAATGCACCATTTGAATATCTGGTATTGCATAGATAATATTTTGAACTCTTTTAAAAACCAATTCCACCAAAAAAATTTAAAAAGAGGAATAAAATTGCATCTTGGGCCTTTCTCGGGCAATATCTTTGGAAGTTTTCAAGCAAGTTGTCTAATAAAGGAAGGATATTATAAGGTTTATAAGAAAAGAGCTTTTTTCTTTACATTGGCAGTTTATCAGTCAGCAATTACTGTAGAAAACCTGTTAGGGTTTCCATACTCTGTACTCTCATATCAAAAATCTCCATGTCTGCAAACTAATATTTTTCGAATAATTTTAAAATAAAAATCTCATTTGGTTGTTCTTCTTCCTGCTGCATCTGTCACATCTACCCCCAGGTAGATACCTTGTGCTTGGTAAGAGCCAGGTGTGACTGTGAAGGGTTCTTCTCTGAAGGTCTGCACCATTTCATCCACAAACAAAATGGTACCCATGGCAGCTCTTAGTGCAAATATGCAAGGGCAACTTCTGATTCAACTGCGATTGAAATTAAATAAAACCTTGAATTTCAACAGAGGATTTCTCTAGTTACCTGGGAGTTTTGAAAAACTGTACTATGCTGCATCAGAGTCTCTGGTTGCTTGCTACTAATTTAATTTGGACTTGTGCTATTTCAAATTTCCAGAAAAAAACAATTGCTCTACTTAAATCAAAATATCTTCCCCAGCTGGACATTTTTCCCTGACATTTTGCTAAATTTATTTCTAATAAATTTGTGGTCATGAGCCAAATGGTTGATACCACTCTTTTTTTAAAAATGCATATGATTGTCAGGAAATAATTTTTACTTCACAGCAGGGTATTTTATGGGTACGAAATAAGCCCCTGCTGTGCTCTAAAATTCACAGGGTGAGAGTCTCAGCTCCTGTAAGCCCAGATGTACTTTTGAAAATGATGGATCTGTACTATCTTAAATTACTTACAGATCTATCCCAATACAACAAAGACAGAGAAATCTTCAAGGAAGCTGTACTTGCCAACTCTGTTTGAAAGACTTTTCCAAATATTTATAAATACTTCTTTTCTTTGCTTTCCAGCTAAGACTGGCATGTGACTTTAATCAATTGGACTTCAGTAAACTTCACACCTCTGTTCTGTAGTGGTCTGTTAAGCTGTTAAGACTTGTGAAGCTTTGTAGGTTTTCAGATAGGCTGTTTTTGCTGACAGCAGCTGTTTCCAGTGTGCAGTAGCTCCATATAAAGGAATAACTCAGGCCTGAGGGATTTAAGCAGACGAGTAGATTTTAATAATGCTGTGCACAGTCTTAAAGAGACTTGAATTGTTTAAATATGAACACGGCTTTAATATTTAGCAAAGGGTCCAAATATTTCCATGGCTAATGTTACACAACACCCTACAGGAGGTTTTGGTGATCTAAATTGCCCTCTAGATCCCTTAATCACTTGAATGGGAGGAATTGTCCATGTTTAGACAATCTAAACAACTAGATAGTAGTGCAGAGGACATCTAAGCCAAACCTTACTCTATGCAGAAGAAAAGGGAATGGGTGGTATCCTGCTCTTGTCTGGGCTTAAAAATAAATGAGACTGAGATTCACAGTCCAATATTGCTCCATTATTTAGAAACCAGTCTTGACAGCAGCAAGAACCCTTTTTTTTAATTATTTTTTATTTTTTCACTTATTTCATTGTACCTTTGGGTGTCCCTCCAGGATGTAAACAATGTCTATTCTAGTCCCCCATCAGTTTCAGAGGGGATCTCAAAATATCGACTCAAATACCCCAGGAAAGATGTTCTGTCCACAAAATCAAAAAGCAGTTCTGTCCACAAAATCAAAAAGGCCTATTTGAAAAGCAGTAACTCACATGACAGGGAGATTTTTCTCAACCTGTGTAGCTGAGACTGTATCACCAGTTAGAAAGGATTTATAAGGATATCTAAAGCAGAAAGGCTAGAGAAGGATATATAAGCCAAGCAGTTCAGCAGATGTGCAAGAGAAAATTGAATATTTCCAGACATTAAGCTGTTCTCAGACAGGAAGAGGGAACAAGGTTCTATTGTTCTTTTGGGGATGGCTTATTTATCCTTCTGCAATAAGAATCAATAAATAAAATCACAAGTGGTCCAGAACTTGGGATTCCTTGTCCCCCGGGAATATCAAACACTCAGAGTAGGTTTCTAATCTTACAACTCCATTTTATGTCCAAAAGATAGGTCTCTGGAGCTGCATTAGCAAACTGCTCAGGTCTTGGAGATGAGCTGTAGGGCTGACTTTATTTACTGTATGGACAAATGTATGTATGGACAAAGAGCAATCTTCCCAAAAATGCCAGTGAAATGCTCAGGAAACAGCGTGGACTGAGGACTGCTCCTAGCAGAGGAAATTTTCCCAGTATGAATGATGGCAACCTTGTTTTGGAGAGTGATTTGGACAGCATTTATTGACATTAGTATAACCTGAGTCATATAAGTTTTAAGGAGGAAAAGGAGTTCTGTGTCATCACTTTCTATGTCAAAGTGCATAAAGTAAGGTTGTGGAGGTAGTGGTAATGCACACAGTCATCTAATTTTCACATAAATTATCCTCCAATTACATAAGTGTCTCAAAAGTACCCAGCATTGTGTCTCAAAAGCACATTTATGAGCCTACAATTAATAAAACTTCTTCAGTAGGAAAGTGAAGACTTTTATACGCCCTGTTATAAAGTGTCTGTGGTTTAAAAGTTTTCATGAATTATGACCTTATTCTCAAAATATTTTAAAACTGTATGCCCATCCAATAAGTTTTCCTAGTAAGCACATTTTTATACATATTTTACAGATAATAAGTTCAGCTTGAATTTTTCTGGTACTGTTCTGAAAATACAAGTAGTCATGCAGGTCATGATCTCTGGGTTTAATTAGGTGACCATACTGAAAACATTTTATAAAAAGATGTAGATAAATAAAACAAGGTCAAAACACTAAGTCATTTTCCAGAGGAGAAATGTCCTCTGTGTAATTTTTGCTAGCAAGGCACTAAGGTTACAATAACTTTTACCAAAAGGAGTTACAACAGAAGACTATGATATGGAAAAAAGATCTTACAAATGTGGTATACAATTCTAAAGAGAAAAATCTAAATTGCTTGTAATTTGGCTATCTGGAAATGTTTGTCTATGATTTATCTTTTTGTTGCAGCTGGAATCAACGGTGAAGGTAAATTGCTGAAGAAGCAGTTTACTAACCTAGTTTATTCCCATTAGACAACACTGCCTTCTAATGAGTAATGGGAAAACAAGTATCATTTTTTATGCATGATGTATCCATTTATGTAGCCTATATAAATCCAAAAATATATATTTTCATCTATGAATACTGTACAGCCAGTTTCATTTTAATTTTTTTAAAAGCTTCTATGTTTAAAATAAGTGTAACTGATAGTTTTTATAGTAAATCCTTGAAATATGGCCTAAATTTACTAAACCTCACATTAAAATACCCTCTTTAAAAATTAAATTTCATGCTTTCTTTGTTGGAAAGTCTTAAGCAAACACCTCATCATGCAAAATATTGCAAAATTTTCTATTAAGCTAGCAAGTGAAAAAAGGAGAAGCAGAAAGCTCAGAATGAACTGTCCCTTGGAACAACTTGGCTTTTGCAATTGTTCAAAAGTTTGAGGACTTTCTAAACCAGAAACTGTGCCTCTGCCTTGTTTACCAGCTACATGTGTACTATCCTCCCTAAATCTGTCTAATCTTTTTCCTAATATAATTTCCTTTTGACATTCACAATATCCCAGCATAGTGAGTTCTACAATTTCAACACTAGAGATAAAAATTGTACAGAAATGTGCACAACTTGTTAAATATGAAAACTTTTTTTTTTTATTTAGAAGTACAAGAACAGTCCAGAAGGTCTACACAAGGCTTAGTGCACATGTTCACTTTCTGTGATAAAGGACAGGATGCTCAGACAAGGCCTGGGAAAGGAAAGCAGAACAGAGAGACCAACAGTAAATATTTAGATATAGAGGGTGATCTGGAAAAAGATAAAATCTTGTAGGATGATTCAAAAGCTTTACTTGCATTTAAAGAGACTTGTTGAACCAGTCTGTCAAGCAGGCTGTCTAAATGTCCTTGTCATAATTCCAGCCTGGAGGCTGGAATATCGCCCACAGGGCATGTGTTTGCACCTCTTACCTCCCCCCAGGCTCTTACACAAGAGACTTATGTAAAGATTTAAGGGAAAGTCTGTTTATGCTCTTTTTCATACCATTCTTTTTCACAAGTGAGAATATTTTGTTACACAAGATAGAGTTACAGAGCTGGGTGATAGCAGGATGAGGAATGTAACAGCAAAATATGGGCTGTTGAGAATGGTTCAGCTGAGATCCAATAAATGCAGGCAATGAATAGAGTATATGTCAGAAGGCTGCCAAAAATGGCAGAATTTTAGAGAGGAAAGGTCTGTCTCACACAATCTGCCTAGGGGACATGTCAAGCAGCAAAAAAATTGTGAAGCAACGGGCAGTGTGATAAGTTCACGTGGCTTCTTCTGTTCTAAAATAGAATGGTGTTCCCTGAGAGATAAATGCATAATTCAGAAGCCATTTCAGGTCTTGGCCAAGGCTGGACTTGAGGATGCTTATAGAAGTCTGCACAGAGAAGTAACCATTTCATTGTTAGTGGCTTGCATTTGCAGAAGGCATTAATGGCAGTTAGGGAGGTTTTTTAGCATTGCTAATTTCAAAGTGGCACTTTTTGAAAAGGAGATGTGGGAGCTATCGTGTACTTGAGCCCTTTTAGTGAGGGTATGGGAAGGTGTCAAAGCAAAAGGGAGAAAAAAAACTTTTTCATCCCCGCATGTAGAGAAGGCAAAAGAAAACTGAAATTGGAGACTGAATCAGAAAATACCAATGCACTATGCTACCTCTTCATTTGGTTTTCAGGCCAAAAATAATCTGAGATACAGATCCTGAGATGCAATTGAAAAATAGAAAAGCATTGTGGTTTACAATGGTAAGCTTAATTGTAGACAATAAAATGAAGATGTAAAGCAGATGGTGAGCAATATTCAGTGGGGAGGTCAAATTTTTGCAGATACTAACATTTTAGGGTTTGTTAGTATTTAATATACATGTTAAGAAAACAGCTGAGTGGTGGAGCTTATAGACATTATAAGGAAAAATATTTTGCACACTGTGTAAAATCCACAATGTTGAAAGTTTAGTTCAGTCTTCTGAACTGTACAACTGTTGTTTCTTCTAGATATTTTGCACCTTATCTCGAGTTTTCTTCAGCTTGTTTACTGAATTTTCAGTCTGCTTGCTCAGGAGATTCTTAAGCCAGAGCAAGCAGACTAAAAATTCTGTAAATAAACTGAAGAAAATGCAAGATAAGGGCTAGTGTGTTCAAAAAGAAAGACAAGCTGCAAATACCTTGGCAAGGAATTAACTCTTCACAATATCTACACACATGCACAATATGCTGTGTGCATGTGTGCTTCCATCATGTGCATTAAGCAGATTTTATGCACAGTGGCAGGTGTGGTTTGTCCTACATACCACGCATAGCAGTGCATCAGCCACTCACTGTTTCCCATTTAATTAATTGGGAAAGACATAAGTAAACTGCTGACAAAGACACAATATCACAGACAGGCTTAGTGGCCTGCCACTGTATTCAATTGATTTAAAAATAATACAACTAGCTGAGAAGAGAGAGAAAAATCTGTGTAATTTTGAACCCATTTATTCTCATATATGTACAAACATAATAACATCCTCATAAAATCAGAAAAAGAAAATACAGATAGACTTGTAGAGGAATACATTTTAAATGTTCTGTTACTATTCTTTTAGAAGGTTCATTCACTGAAATTGGTTTTTGTGAGGTCTTAAGGAATAAAAAGCTCCCTCATGCACTGCTTTCAATTCTCTCTTCATCTGTAAAAACAAGCCACGTAGTGGTTTAATTTACTGTTGATCACTGGGGAGAAAAAAAAAGGAATGCAAAATTTAAATGACATTCACACACAAAGTTAATAGCTTTTATCACTCTCAGAAGGCAAGTGTAGAGGAAGTATTACTTCATGTAATATACGACCTGGTTTCAGCTTTATTGTCTTTAATACTTAAAGCACTGCTGCAAATGGGCAAGGACTTAAGACACAGAGTTGTCTTACCAAAGCAATAGCTGAGGGTCTTACAGTGTACTGGATTTCACTATTATCATGGAGTTACTTAGTACTTTGCATTCATAGATTGCAAATTCCTAAGCTGAATGACTTACCAACATAACATCCAACAAGGAAAAAGTGCAGAAAAGTTGGGAGTGAGGCTGGGAGTTAGGAATCTTAAACATTGAAAGTCTCACAAAAGGTAGGGGACTGATATCCGGAGTCCTAGTCTACTGTACCTACTTATGCATTGCTTCCTTCAAGGGAAAAAGGAAAAGAAAACAAACAAAAAAACCCCAAAAATCGACCAAACAAAAAAAAAACCAGCAAGCTGAAGTAACAGACAGACGTGAAATAAAATAAAACCTTTACAGTTCTATCCCAACCTGACTGAAAACACAAAAAAGAGGGTGTTTTTTTTCTTTTTTTACATTTCAATTCCTATCAAGGTAAAACCTGGGCAATTACTTGTCAGAGTTCATGAACAGTGCAAGAAGTTGCACAGGTGAAAGACCCATGCTAGAGTACAGTTTATCTCCATAATTAGAGCATTTTTTCTGTGAGTTAAGAGGATTTTAAATCCTTCTGAGTCATCAAATGCAGGAGTTTGGCTTTGGTCAGCTCTAGAAAGAAGATAAGGAAAAGTTACTAATAAAATCTAGCTGTTATCTGTTACTTATAATGGGTCTCAGTCAGAACAGGTATTTAATTTTTGATCTAACAAAGAAATAAAGTCTAGCAGAGTAATTTCACTCAGTTAATAAATTTCTGCTTTTTAAATTTCGTTTTTGGAGTAACCCCATGAGATAAAACAATAACAGCTATGACGATCATTAATATTTTTTGAAACACTTGTGCAGTAGCTTCTTCTATTAATGCATTTTACTTAGAAAGAGAACTATCTAGTATCTGCCAGCATAAATTCTATCTAGGTATTCATAGTTTCTCATGCATATGGTACTATTTTTTTTTTACTTCTGTTGTGTGTTCCAGAAGGTAGGTTTTGCCTTAAATTAAACGTTTCACTCAGTTTCGTTGAACTGTAAATATAAGTCTGCAGCTAAACTAACTTGATTTCAGGGAGGTTTTTCCTTCGTCATCATCTCAGGATAGAAGATGCCATTAATACAATGGGACCATAGCAGATATCCAGTAATGCTGTTACCAATTGGCTAGGTCAGCAGGATGTTTTCAGCATTTTTATGGCACAGCAAACATGGGAGAGATCCCTTTCTGTCAGACCAAATCAGCTGCATAATGCAAAGAACAGCAGTAAGAACACACAAAGCACCAGCAGAGTTAATGCTGCTATCAATATGCTTTTCAGTTTTCCCATCAAACTGCACACAGTTCCCTCCATATACAAAAATATCTTCCCCTGTTTTCATTTATTATTGTAGGAAATAAAAAATAATTTTCCAGCTGATGCCTTCCTCTAGTAAAAAAAAATTATCTCTTAGCAAATGATGAGTAGTAGGACGTTGTCATTAATATCAGCTGAATCAATTAAAATCCAGTGAATATCAGATGTAGTAGTGACAATGTGTGAATAGCAAATACAGTTGATTGTTACTTATACCATATAGTGCTTATTTATATATGTTTCTATAAAACAGCCTCATCAGAGTATGACCCAAAAGAATAAATTTATGCCTTCCAGCCCATCAGCACCATCTACTGTGACTTGACATAACAACAGTCTTTGCCAAAATAAGCACAAGTTTCAGTCAGGTTTTTTTCTTTACATTTGTCTTTCTTGGGATTTCCTTTTTTTCCTACTTATACAGCCTATCAAAAAACGTTTTTCAGAAATTTGACATTTCTGAAAATTTTTCTGAAAATGTGACTCTTTCTTCTTCAGAAGAAATCAACCTGCAGACCTCAACTGCTTGAATAATTGTTGAGTTTTGAAAATGTGTAAGGTGAAAACATATGTTTAGTTTTTCTTGCTTCTAACTGCCAAAGTGGAGGGAAATAACAGAAAGAATAAAATTTTAAAAATTAAATTCAGCATAAACTAAGTCCCTAGAATCCATTCTTGAAAATGAAACTATAGCCCTCTCATGCCTGGTCAGTATTCAATGGGACAGATCTGGCAGAATTTCATGAGGTTATCAAGTAGATGCCAGACATTCAACAAAATCCTCCCACACAATGCATTTATAATTTTGCTCCTAAGGCAGAGAGTTTTCTTTATAGCCAAAATACCATCAGGAAAGAAGTTTAAACTATTTGATAAAGGCTACAGATTTGCTATCTGTCATCATATCTAATTTTAGCTATATAACTTTCTCTTTTGTCTGCTTCCTTTCTTCCTTTAATTCAAAGACACATGAATCTGCAAATCTCTCTGCAGATTTGTGTTAGACTAATGGACTCACTGCCTTAAAAAGCCTTCAGTTAAATCTCATCATTTTATTCAGATTCATTCTGGCACAAAACCAATGGCTGCAGTGACTGTTCTGACTCCAGAATAGTACTTGGGCAAATGAAAGGGAACAAGCTCTCTGACAGGTTTCAACAGGGCCTGTCCCACTCTTGGTTACACAGTGCATGACATTTATAAGCTCATGATAAGAAAAAGAGACACTGTGATGAAACTAAACAAAAATTAGTTATGAGGAAAAAAGGATCTTACTCTTTCTCATAGAAACTGATGCAAATCCTAAATTTCCCTCTTTAATTCTCTCCAAAATTAATACTCTGGCACAAGTGCCATTGGTCCCTCAGACAACCTTGTCAATCAGCTTATTTGTGCCATTTACGAAAGACATGCTTACACATGCTTGCCTTCATGGGTGTAATAAATTTTATATGCTTTATTTTCCAGACATTAAATCATTTAAAACTGATTTGCCATACCTGGTACATAAGACATAGATTTAAAAAAAAAAAAAAGATGTTAATTAATGAAGTATAGAAAGAAATAAGGTCCTCAGCATGCTGCATGTAACAGAACAGCAACCTTCCAGAGAGAAGGGAACGAAAAACCCCTCAATTGTAAATTTGCCATGTTCCTTCCTTTTCCCTCTCATTCAGGGATAAGGTGATTTCTAAAACTCTTTCCTTACTTTTCTTTTAGTGATTTGAAATGACAAATTTCTAACATTTTGTGTCTTGCTGTGTGCCATTCTGGGTTATAGAATGACTACTTCTTTCTCAGGCAGGCAGGCAAATCCAGGAGAACTCAGGAAACAGAAATACATAATTGCATCCTTCAAATATATAAGCAAAACAAACTAATATTTTATATGACCTCTTCATTCTTAAAAGCCATATATTTATTTTTGTTACAATCACAAAGTATTGGTGCAGGAACATTTTCTTTTCAGTATGTCCTTCACATTCTCCCCTGCAGTCTCTTGATACTTAATATATTCTTTTCTTTTAGCTTCCAACTCCTCTTTTACCTGTCCATCAACTCTCCATTCCATAGATCCAAGCATGCTTTTCAGTCTTTTTTGCTTTTTTTTTCCTAGACAAAAGGAGGTTGTGTTTTTGATTCTTTTCACTGCAGTAAGAGGAGATGGAACTTTAATAGCTTTAATAAAAATTCTCTTCTGTACTCCAATGTTAAGTTACCCTTTCCACATACTGTATTTTGCTGTGTAAAAATTATTCTCTACTAAAGGTAAAGTTTTCCTACTTCAGTAATTGATTACATTTTTAATATTCACTAGTTCGTTCATATTGGACATTTTCAGTGTAGCACAGACATTAAATTACCATTATGAGGCAGGAGTTTAAATGAGCTAGTCATAGTCTTGAGATTAAGGACATTCACACAATACAAACTCAGAACACAATAGTGCAACACTTACTCAAGCACTGACTGTTTTACATAGCTAAAAATGGCAAGCATAAATGTATTCATATTACATTTATACTAAATCTTTTATAATACTGAATTTGTGGTATATATTATGAACAAAAGCTCAAATCATTGTCTATTTTGAAATCAGTGGACTTATCACAATACCTTTAATTCAATGGATTATGTCTAATTTAACACACTGTGGGATAATATTTTAAGCAAGACTACAGGTAGTGAGGTGGGCAGGATCTGGAGCAGGTAATGCTTTAAAAAGCATTAGCCTTTTAAAAACTGACAGAGGGTTGATTTTCATTCAGGTAGTCTCTGATGAGTTTAAATACTAAATTCTAAAAATGTTATCATGTGATGTCATGAAGGAAGAGTCTTTCAATATTTGAAAGAATCACTCAGTCAGCACTGGTTGAGCAATAAAATAAAAAAGATTTGTCAGCATTAGTTCATGGATTAAAATACCTCAGATATAATTGACAAAGGCATTTGAAGTGACAGCTGATATGTAAAAGCTTCAGACAAGAATGCTCAAAGATATCATTCAGCTTCTGTGCAAGAAATTACTAAGCAGACTAAGGACTCTTCAATCTGAAAAAAGATATTAATTACGATACAGATTGAAGAGAATATAGAGTATGGTATATGCTGACAGCTGACTTTCATGAGCTGACTGGATAGGTTGTTCCCCAGCTTGTACAATAAAAGAGCTATGAAGAATCAAAGAAAGGTAGCAGATTCAACAATAATAACAAAAATAACAATTAAAACTAAAACTAATAATTCATACAGCAGGTAGCCTAGGAGATTGTTGTCAAAGGTTCTTATTTGTGCTGGAAGTCTATATGAGATCCAGGGGGAAAAAATCAAAGAAAAAATCCAATGGGAAATAATAAATATTTCAAAGTCCCCTGTGTTGCAAAGTGGAAACAGAAAAATAGAAGGAAGATATTCTTTTCCAGGAATCCTCTTACAGACATTCTTGGAAAGGGTAAGGATTAAAGATAGCTGTGAGAAATGAGAGACTTGAAATTGTGCTGAAAATTTGAATGTTCACAAAACTCAAAATAATAACGCAAGGTCTTGCATTAATCTTGGGTGTGATGCATTCCTGGTGTTCTTATGTTCAAAATCTGAGTCCTTTATTTCTCCCTGATGTTTTGGGGATTGTTTTATCTCTTTTACCACCAGCTTTTATCTGCTGTCGAGAGATCTGTTAGGTGCAGCCAAGTTCGTTTAAGCTTTCACTGCAGATAGAATTGACTCACGTGAATTCTTGAAAGCCAAACACATACCCTTGTGCCCCAATCAGATTCTACATGAATGATTACCTATCTTGTAATACATGCTTTGGTTTAAAGTATTAAAGTGATTTAGTATTAATGAAAAGTGATAACTTTTGAGTAATTGATCATGAACATACAACCTTGGGTCACTTAATACCTTATTACTGGTTTTCATAAGTCAGTATTGCTGAACTTCATGTTTGGAAATGGGGCCAGTTACAATTAAATGAGACTAATTTCAGATTAGCAAAGATTTCTGGTGTTTGTTTTTTTTTTTTTTAATGTAGTGAAAAAGAATGTCTTCTTGTAGGATAAGACTTTATATATACATGTAAGCTTGTTTTGATGTTCCTGCAACTATATAAAGTAAATTATATTGAAATATGCCTTGCTTTTCCCAGATTCACTATACTGGGTTTGTGACTATGAGGTTCAGAGATGTCCATAAGTGAAAGTAAAGGCATATCCCAAGATCCTTCTAGTTGTACTACAGGGCACTCATTCCAGAAAGCAGTGAACCAATTTTTTTGCCATGTCCCTGGGAAGGTTGTTCCTGTGAATGGCTGCTATCACCACAAAAAAAAATTATTTCTTATGTCAAGATGAAACCTCTCCAGTGCAAATTATATCTGCTGCCCCTTATCATCCCCATCTGGCTCTTCCAAAGAGCCTCCATTCTCTTTGTAGCCACCATTTAGGTACTGGATACTGTGAGGAGAATCCCCATTGAGCCTTTTCTTCTCCAGTCAGAAAAGGTCTAACTCTTTCAGCCTTTCCTCACAGGGCAGATTTCCAAATCTTTGATCATCTTCATGGTCCTTCTTTGGATTCTCTTGTTTTCTCCCTGTCTTTCTTGGATTGTGGGGACCAGCCCTGCACACATTTCTCCAGATGTAGCCCAACCAGCACTGGGTAGAGTGGAATGACCATGTCTGTAGCTCTGCTAGCAGTGCTCCAGGGTCTGATCTGCCTTTGTCACTGGAGCAGAGCTCTGCTGACTGCTGCCCAGCTCATTGCCCACCAGGGCTCCCAGGTTCCTTTCAGCAAAGCTGCTCCCCAGCCACACAAAGCTGAGCCAGTACTGGGCTATTTGTCCTCGGTGCAGGACCCTGCTCTTGTCTTTGCTAAACTTCTTGCTGCTGCTTCTAGCCCACTCTACCAGCCTGTCCAGGTCTCTAAGAGGGCTGTCTCTTCAGACACATTGTCATGGATTGAGGCTGGCCAGATGCCAGGCACCCACAGAAGCTGGTCACTCACTCCCTGCCGCAACCAGACAGAGCAGAGAAAATGTAATGAATGGTTCATGGGTAGAGATAAGGACAGAGAGAGTTCACTCATCAAATATCATCAAGGGCAAAGCAAGCTCAACATAGAGATAGGAAGTGAATTTATTACTAAGAAAATCAGAGCAGGATAATGATTCAAAACACCTTTTTACACCCCTGTCCTTTCCAGCTCTACCTCCTCCCCCAGTGGTGCAAGGAGGCAGGGGATGGGGGTTATGGTCAGTTCATCACCTGTGGTTTCTCCCACATCTCAGGGAGAGGAGTTGCTCCCCTTCTGCACTGTGGGGTCTCTCCCATGGAACACAGCTCTCCGTGAACTTCTCCAGCACGAGTCCACTCTCACAAGCAGCAGCTGCCTGTGAACTGCTGCAATGTGAGTCCCTCCCACAGGCAACAGTCCCCCTCAAGCTGCTGCCAACGTGGGTCCCTCTTTCACAGGGTGCAGTCCTTCAGGGACAGGCTGTTCCAGTCTGGAAGCAGCGCTTCTCTCTCCATGGGTCTCCCACAAGACCACAGCCTCCTCCAGGCATCCACCCGCTCCAGCATGTGCAGCTCCCCATGGGCTGTGGGTGGATCTCTGCATCCCCTGTGGATCCGTGGGCTGCAGGGACACAGCTGCCTCACCATGGGCTGCAGAGGAATCTTGGCTCTGGTGCCTGGAGCACCTTCTCCCCCTCCTCCTCCACTGACCTTGGTGTCTGCAGAGTTGTTTCTCTCATGTGTTGTCACTCCAGTCTTCTCTGGTTGAAATTAAAACTGCGTAACAACTTTCTGTTTGATTTCTTCTTAAATATGTGATCACAGAGCATTACCACCATTTCTAATTGGCCCAGACTTGGCCATCAGCACATCCATCTGTTGGAGCCATGAGGGATTGGCTCTGCCAGACATGGTAGAAGCTTCCTGAACCTTCTCAAAGAATCCACTCCTGTAGCTCCCTGCTGCAAAAACCATTCCATGCAAAACCAATACCCACATCCACCTTACCACCCCGTGTGGTGTTATCAGCAAACTTGGTAAGGGTGCTTCCAATCCCATCATACAAATTATTTATGAAGATGTTGAACAGCAAGGGGCCCTGGGGACCCCTTGGCGCTAGGCTGCCAGCCTGGGGAAAAACCCATTCTTTGAGTGCAGCCTGACAGCCAATTTCCTGTCCACCTTGCAGACTGCCTATCCAGTATCACCTCATTTTTACCAGGAGAAGGTTGTGGGAAACAATGGCAGATGCTTTACTAAAGTCCAGGTAAAGAACATCTACAGTTCTCAGTTCTCCTCTTCAAACAGATTTTTTTTTTTTTTCATTTGCGCTAGGTAAATCCATCCTGGTTTTTCCCAATCATCTGCTTCGTTTGTTTTTCAACAGTTTCCAAGAGGACTCACTATTATTTTTCCAGGGACTTAGGTAATACTAATGTGCCTGTATATTCCTCAGTACTCTTCTTGTAAGTGGGTATGACTTCTACTTTCTTCCATTCATCAGTGATATCCCCTGGACAGAGTTTGGAACTAGACATTTAATGTCCTTTCCAAATCATTCCATAATTGTGTGATCCTATGAAATGGTCTGTGCTACAACAAAGTTACAGCTGTTTATACAATGTAAAGCACATATATCACTAAACAGTAGAGTAGGAAGGAAATGCATCTGTCAGTCTTTATCTGATGAGTTTATTGCACATTAGACTGCAGATTTTTGCAAGTGATAGGCAGTGAGCTAAGTGAAGAGCTTCAAAGAATACCTGATAAAATTACAAAGTCATTCCAGAAACTTTCAAACCTAAGAACCTTCACAGCAGGAAAGTAATCAAAGCATGTATGCCCCCTGTAAGCCTGATCTACTGACACTCAGCTGGGTTATAGTATTCCATTTCACCACAAAATTTCAAGGTCTTAAAAGCTGTAATTAAGCGGATAATTACAAGTATTGTGTAACCAGAAGAAACATGGGGTCTTGTGAGCATGCCAAAATTCCAGTGGAAGCTGACTTCACTGTATTTCTGCAAAATGATTATTTACACATTTGCAGTATATAACTACTTACAGTTAAATGTAGTAGTAAATACCTTCAGAAGTTACAGGCTGTGGCAATTATACTGCATACACGGCCAGTCAACAAGGACAAAAAAATAACTTCAGTAACCATCTGAGCAAATATTTTGGTTTACTTTTGTTCACTATGCTCTAAGAATTCATTCATCTGTCTCTTAGAAAATTAAATAAAGAGCTGCAGTGAGTAATGTACTTGTGGATACCAAGTCTTAACAGTTGAAAATACTAAAACACTATGATGCACACATTGGAGCACATCTAATATAATATCACATATTTCATATCGTCTTTTTCCATTCTACATTATATTCTGCCATCATTCTACTCAAGCAATGATGGAGAATATTGCTTGTATCACAAAAGAAAAAGCTACAAAAAAATGAAACAAACATCATAAAGTCTATTGCAGATACTCTTCCACCATGAAAGATTTTAGGTTTTTTCCTAAGGAACGACAAGAAAACATTTGATAAATTTTACTGTGTTCAACTAGAAGAACTTTATTCTCTCTCATCTTTTACAAAGTATTTCTGTACCACATTTATTCAGGAATATCTTGGAAAAGAAATTGAAAGCTTCACAAAATGTGTGGCTTATGGAAAAGTTCAATTTATAATGCATACTTGGGGAAAAAAACCTGGATATTAATAGTAAAATTGTGGGTGACATTTTATTTGGAAGTACAAAAGTTCTGCAAACTTCTGCCTGGAAAAGAAACAAACACCTAGTACCAGTCAAGCAATTGTAATTCTTAATTGCATTGTAGAATTTTTTCATGTCGTTCTGCTTAGGCTTAATAGAACTCATTTAGCTGTAGTTTCAACTTTCATCTTCTAGCAAATTTAGTTTGTACCCATTAATTATGACAATCATTGAAGAAATACAGCCATTAACAATGCCAAAATCCCAATACATGTATATGAACAAGCTTGGGATGTGACACTAATTGTTATGAAAGATTTAACACAATCCTCTCTTGAATCCATGAAAATTATTACCTCAAAATATTGTTACTGGAAAAAGACTTTTATAGCTACTTTCACCAAGTGAGCAGTAGGAGACCAAACTATTTCAAAACAGGTTAAGGAGTTGTAATAATTACTGAACAGCTATTATCTCACAAACTGGGAGAAACTTTCCCCAGGGTAATTTCCTTCTTACACTATGAACTTTGAAATTGGAGCTGGGCTTGAAAAAATTGGGTAAAACTAATGCAACTGATATAAGCATCAAAGTTTAGTTCATTAGATCTAGATTTAAGAGAAAAATACAGAACAGTTTACAATGGCCTACATATTTATTTTTCATTACATAAATGCAAAATAGCTGCAAGCATGCCTAACCTAAGATGGTGACAGGCAGTATTTGATAGTGAAAAAGAAGATGAAAGGGCAAAAAGAAACCCTGTGGCAGACAGTGTATTTTTATTCATATGTATTGGCATAAGAAACAGATGTTAAAAGAGGTTAATTCAATATTTATATCAACCTCCAGGAGCAGCAAAACAGTAGAACTGATAGTCACTAAAAGGAGAAGAGCTTTAAAACCAGCTAAAGCCAGACTGAAAGTTTTACCTTAGTCAAGACAGCACCTAGTGGTCAGATATATAGCACCAAACTGTCAGACTAGGCTTCCTAGAGTAGATATGAGATGTAAGAGAGAGAAAAGCAACAACTACCCAGAGACAACATATATCATGTGAAAAGCCATGATATTCAAATCAATAAGAGAGAACACCAAGCAAGATGCAAGAAATCCTGTAAATTAATAAGCATTTATCTTGGCAATTTCTCCCTACACTTGTTCAGGTAAACGAATTCCTAAGGATGGTGCTCATTTTGTATTGTAGTGAATAGAAGTCCCTCCATGACCTCTACTAGAGGATGTAGACCTCTAGTTCAGGCACAGCAATCACAGAATCATAGAACTGTTTATGTTGGAAAAGACCTTTTAGATCATCCAGTCATTATCCCAGCACTGACAAGTCTGCCACTGAATCATGTCCAAAAGTTCCACACCTACATATCTTTTAGACATCACCAGGCATGGTGATTCCATCACTTCCTTGGGCAGCCTGGTCCACTGCTTGACACCTCTTTTCATACAGAAATTTTTCTTAATATCCAATCTAAACCACCTCTGGCACTGTTTGAGGCCATTTCCTCTTGTCCCATTTCTTGCTACTTGGGAGGAGAGACTGAGACCATGATACTACAACATCCTTTCAGGTAGTTCTAAAGGCAAATGAGGTCTTCCCTCAGCCTCCTTTACTCCAGACCACATAATGGAAAAGAAAACATAAGCTGAAAGGACATGAAGCCATGTGAAGGTAGTAGAAGGTTAGTACTCAGTGATTTAGGTGTCAGAAATGAGACTCTCCCTGTCATATATTCAGATAAACACTGTGGTTATCAGTCTTACAGAATGTTGAAGAAAAGCCTGTCAGGCTGAAGCAGTGATTAGGAAGCCAGCTTCTACCTAATTAAAGCGATACTATGCAAAAGATAGGTAGTTTTGTACCAACTACTTCTGTGGATGGACAAATTTTCAAATATCATTATGTGATTATTCCTCACTTTATTATCAAAACCATCCTCAAGATTGGGTCATTGTTAATTTACAAGCAGCAGGAAGGCATTCCAGGGCTTTCAAGTTACCAGTGAAATAGCTGGTGAACACAGGTTTCTCAGGAACTAGGAAATTATGAATACTAGGCTGTTTTATATAATTCTACAAGGGCCTGGTTCAGGTTCCATTAAAATTAATGGAAAGCTGTCCACACCTTTCAGAAGTGCAATGAATCACTGGGAAGTGCTGTCCTGCCTAATAACTATTTTGATCTTCACAGTCAACACCCATTTATGTAGGTTTTTAGATGTCATTGATACTAGTGCATATATACTAATTTCAGCTTGTCTAGTTAATTCTAAATGGAAAGAAAAATACAATTAAATTGCACATTCAACTTCAAATAAAAATGTTTCATTATATTATTAAATCCAACTAGCTTCAATTACTTCAGCTTAATAACTTTCAACTTAGACTAAAGAATTTTTTAAAATACTTTTTCAAAGAGGATACTAGCTATCATGAAAGGTACCAGGTATCAAGCCTTAGTTTTGGGTAAATAATTCATTAAGAGAAGATTTCATGGAAACAATCTGAAATGCTTCATTAACCAGAAGAATTCTTACCTCACATACCTACCACTCTCTAGTTCATACCTTATGACCATGCAGGCCAGTTAAAATCCCCATGGAAGAAACTAAAGGTACTAAAGAAAATAAAACATTTAGTGACATTCAAACAAAAATTCCACTTTAAATAAATGCCTTGAGTGAATTATATTTTATTGTGTGTTAAACTGACAGATGGTTAAGAATTTTATAATCTATAAAGAATAATTTCTTTTCATCTGACCTCATTGGCTGGGTCTGTGGTGCTAGGCTAGCTCTGTGGATCAGTTCATGACAAGATACTCAGAATCAGACTGCAGTTCCATTCACCTTTTCTTGCTGGTGAAGCTGATTTAAGAAGCCTCTGATGCATTGCCATCATCCCACACATCAGTTACAATCTGCCACCAGTTCAATTGTCCAGGTATTGCTACTTATTACCACAGTGAATACATATAAATATATACAGTATTTATATATTATCATTACATTTCTATATGTCATTTACATTTACATAATTTTATGTTATGTAAATAGCATATAGAAATGTAATTGTGTGTATGTTTGTGTCTATATGTTATAAAAATATTGTATGCCAAGTAAGAGCCATGATCTTGGTTTAAGAAAAAAAGAACAGAATGGGGAGGGAGAGGGATGTGAGAGGAATGAATAGCAGAGAAAAACAGAGAATTTCTCCTGCTATCTGTTAGAAAGACAAGGTATGTGAAACCTTGTATGCCTCTACATTACCTAGCTGTTGATAAACTTAACTTGACAACTAACCCAGATATAGGAAGAGAATTTAGGGCCCAGCCCCAGGAAAGAATATACTATAGCAGGAGCAGTCACTCTCAGACCCTTTTTAATCTTTCCCCAGTGCTGAATCTTTCTCTCATTTCCACAATCATTTTATATATAAACTCCATTCTTGTTGAACTACTTCCCATACCTTTTCCTTAGATTTAACAAACAATTTTTAGGGATTTTGAGCCATTATACCTAGAGTGCATTAGCATTGCAGAACCCAAAGTAGAAGAACAATATTTGAACTCTTCATTAACAACCTGTAGTACCTTTACAGGACTTACCTAGCCTGTGCTACCATGCCCAAACTGTGCCAGGGAGCTGAGTTAACTCATTTGCAATACCAGTTAAGTCAGAGAAACAATATTGTTTTTTGATCTAATGGTTAGAGTAGCATATCTTTTTGAACCACTCAGTCAATCCTGATATCATTTATTTGGAATAACATCAATATGATAACCTAATATTCCTCCTGGATATCTATCCATATAAATAAACCTCTTCATGGAAACACCCTACAGCTAGATCAGAACACAGTCAGATTCTCTAGTTTCAGAGTGAACGAATGGCTGTTGCCTTATGGAAGGGAGAGTATTTCTAATGGATAAATCAAGAACATTTTGACAGAAATTATCTGCTTGTTGTGTGCAGCTGTTCCATGTAAGTTTCCAGATGAATAAAACTTGGGTGCTATTTTTGTAGACTCAGTATGATCTGTAAGGTGACAGGAAACAATTTGCATACCTTTAATATGCAACAACAGATTAAATCCCCGTGAGCTTTCAGAAAACATTATTGGGGCTAATGTGTTATTGTTAATGATCCCATGGCTCACCATATGTCCAGACAGTAAAGTAAGCTAATGCATTTTTGTTTTTTTCAACTTCAATTCCTTCATAAACCAAGCTGATAATGGTACTAACACAAAAGAATGAAACTACAGAGGAGAACACACTTAGTTTTGTTCCAGGGTTATCAGTATTCAGACTGCGTTACATTTGTTAGTATACACAAAATTTACTTCCTGACAGTAGCTGTTTGTATAAATTCTGACCTCGATTGACCCACATGAATATGCTAGAAGGTGACATTGGAGATTGCTCATTTCCTATAACAACAGGACATGGGATTAATAAATCGTCAAATACTGTGTAATATATTCAATTAAATTTTCACAAGTAGCAAAGAAAATAAAAAAAGCCCAACCATGCTGAATGAAGGAAAATGTGGAAGACAAACACAAACGAATAATGATGAATATACCCAGTAGCCACTTCACAGTAATTTCTGAGCAGTAGCAAATGTCACACAGTTTTTGTTCTAGAAACAATAACTTCAGAGAAAAAGTCTAGAGACAAAATTTGACTCATTTCCACTAGTACAAAGACAGAAGAACACCAGTGTCAGTGGAATTATCCTAGAAACACCTTGGGTACACCTGAGCTCAATATCTAAGTTCAGAAAACGAAAAATATAGAAAACATATTTTAGAAAATGTTTGGATTACTTATTTGGTTTTGGACTTCTGTGTTCTGTATTTTCAGATCATTTTTTTTTTTCTTATTTTCCCTTATTTCATAATTCAGAAAGTAAGGGTATATATGTACATGTGAGCAGGCCCACAACCAGTCATATGCATACAAAAGTTAGTTGTGAATATTCCAAAGGAAAAATGGCAACTTCAGAAAAGCAATCACTGTTTTATACCTTGAAAATCACAACTAGAAATTCCTCAGAGCTGTTTTGGAAAAACATGTGAATTTTAAAATGTTAAATATTTCTGTTAAAGTGAATTAAGGCAACTATTAAAATTTTATTTTTACTTTGCCTGAATGTTCTATTGATATAAACAAAATAAAAAATAATTCTTTCTGGCCTGAGTAAACTAAAACCTCTTCTGGGGTTACAGAAAACCCCAACAATTTATAGGTATTTGTACAATATCACCATGCAGTTAAGTTTATAACTAATTATTCCGCTCATGGTCTAGTTGCCCATTTTGCCTTCCTGACAACCCAAACCACTGAGACACACCATAAAAACATTAAATGAATATGGTTTTCACTGTAGTGAAGCAGTTAGGAGGTCATGTAAAGAGGTATCCATCTCTCCTGATAGCCTTAGGTAGTTGTCCTGCTCTTTACAGCTGTTGGGCAGCACCTCAAAGCTGAGACTGGTGTTAAACTGGAGAGTTATTCCTCTGCTTAATTCTACTGTAACCATGAATAGTTTCATTTAGCCCTTTCATAGCTTTTGCTGGAAGAAAATACTCACATTTTCAGGCATCTTTATTACAGAAGGAGATAATTTTAAAGCTGAGCAAGGAAGTCTGCTTAGATAAAACTCTGCACAGCTCCATTCAGAGCAAACAGCTGGAAGCTTAGGCTTCAATATTGCACTGACATAAAGTCAAGAAGCTTTCTTTCAGTCAGGCATTGCTCTGACAAGAGGGACATCTCACAGTAGTTTCACAGCTGTTGGTGCCTGCTTTCCAGCTGAGATCATGGCTCAAGGTGTGAGTGTTTTTTTCTTCTGTTCCCTACCCCAGCAAAGTTAAATTGCATAGCTAGTACAAGGAACAGTCACCACAAAAGGGTTGCTACTGTCTTTCAGTTCAAATAAATCAAATGTGGATGAATTTTGCATGTTAGCAGGGGTGCTATGTATGAGTTTGGGATGAGAAGGCAGTTCTTAACCATCAAGACTTACAAAATATTTTTCATGAGAAGATAGACTGATCTTGAATACCAGGCTTGTTTGCCAAACTCCATCTTATTTTCTCAGGATTTTTCTCTCTAGTTTTAAACAGCAATTTTTATAAAAGGAGGGGGAAATAGTGTAATAGGAATGAGGAAGTCTTTTCTACAGCATCCATAAATGCAACAATTATAAGTTCATCTTCAGTCAACTACTTCTCAGCCAAGAAGGAAAACATTACTGGTTTTACCCATTACCCAGCAAGTGATCCTACCCATTTCAAATATTATGACTAACAACTTTTTGTTTCATATGGAGCTTTCCTTACACCTTTTCCTTACACTGCTTTCCTTTTGGAAAAGAGTTTAAAGAGATACTACTATACAATTATTTTAATTAAAATTTTTTAGAAAAGTAGGCCATTCACAAATTTAATCACAATATTAAGATAGCTTTAAAACTCTGTAATAATTATCTCTTTAGGAGGATCTCATCACACAGGCCCTTTATTGGGCCATCTGCTTTGTCCAATAACATTCATTACAGTCTGGGAATGCTCATGCCTTCTAAATTTATGCAAAATGCCATTATGGCTAGTACAGAGTCTTCAAGAGATGCAGAAAAATACATAGAGATTTAATAGTCAAAAAGCCTCTGTAATGACTAAAGCACCACAAGAAATATATTACTCCACACCTGTCAATAAGCAGTTTTGCATTCCTGTGCATTCGGGAATGCAAACTATAACTAAACTAGAAATATCATTCCTCATTTTCACAATTAGTTATAGATCTTATTTATTTTATTTTCTCTCCATATGATTAGTTTTTTATTCACAAGGCTGGAGTCTACATTTGTTCATTTCATGCACTGCAGCATGTCATGGCGTCAGTTTACACTATTTTTAGTTCACACACACTTTAAATTATATATTTTGTTCTGACTCAGAGGTGATTTATGGCCATATCTTCTTTTTCCACTCCTTATCAGACAATATGGATAATACAGATATGTCAGTTTGTTTGAATTTATGCCCAACACTACCTTCTACAGCTTCTTGTTTTAATACCATATACCAGTGGGCAGGGTACTATGCCTAATCCAAATGTGTATGGAAGAGCTACTTGTCATCTCAGCAGCTTTTCTCCTGCTGTTCATGCAAACTTCTTCTTGCTCACTTCAACACTTTATTACACATTTCTGCCATCAACGACAGCAAATCACTCTATTTATAATTCAGATATTCAAAAAAAAAAAAAAGAGTGAGCACAACTAGAGGACTGAGCATTCAGGTTTAATAGACTTTCATTGCTTATCTGGTACTCAGATTGCAGAATCCTCAGAATGAAAGGCAGGGTGTAGGAAATGTATTTTTCTTCCTCTTGGTACAGCTCTGGCATAGTCTAATTTATGATAGCTGGAGATAAATTCAGAACATTTAAGCTTTTTTATTTAGGTCTCTAGTGTTAGCTCACAATCTGGTTACTACTTTTCACTCACAGTGAACATAATTTTGGTTTATTTTTATTTCTCCTCTTCTCAGCTTTTGCAGAATGCTGATGTGTGTATTTACTTACAGATACCATCTTGAGACTGACAAAGTTATCTTTAAGAAACTTTTTAATAATTATTTTCATTATTATTTTCCTTTTAAAATCTTCGTAATCATTAATCATGTTGAATATCAGATTTAAATTCTAATGGATTTGGCAATGTATTTGTAGTGCTGTATTCTTTTTAAGCTTAATGTTTATATTGTATATTTGAGTACATTTTATAAACCCATATATGGACTTTTGAAACAAAGTTTATGATTTGTTGATGAAATGTATCCATGACCTGGAACTCTACAGTGGATCTTCTTCAGTTTTGTGATAGAGTCTGCAAGACTATGTATATAAACATGTATTTTTTCAGTAGATTTCATTGATATGTCTATCACAATCTCATGTCATAATGAATGGACTAGGTTTCCTCCTCTATTTGTAGAATGTCCAAGAAAAGCAAAAGTTTTGCTGTAAAATCAGAAGTTTGATCTTTTTGCTGAAAGTTTGATCATTTAAATGGAAGCGCAGCTCCTGGTTCCACACTTTACTAAACCCATATCAAAAACAAACAAACAAAACCACAAAAAGCTGGAAAAGGAGTGATAGCAAATCTTTGTTCAAGAACAGAAAAAAATGGCTTTTGTAATTTATCTTTTATTTCCACAAAAAAGAAATATTTTATTGTTCTCTAAACTTTGATATTTCTACATTTAAGTATTCTGGAACTTTCCATGGCAAAATTATTTTTTCATTATTGTAAGAACCAAAGCATGCCTTTAATTATCTGAATTTCCAGCTGAAAAAAAGTACTTTATATTGAGTTCTAGGAAATATCAGAGTTATTTAAAGAAAACCATTTCAGTGATTTCTCTTCCTATATTTTTATGAAGCTCTATCAGGAACAAAATTCAAAAGGTCTAAGATGCCAAATTTTGTAACTGCAATGCTGTAGTTTCTTACAGGAATATTTATGATCCTTCTAAAGGAATATGGGTCTGAAATGTCACAAAATACGATTCAAAAAATTAATTGTCTATTTCTCATGTTGCATTTATTCAGTTACTTTTACAGCTTTGCCTGAGAGAATGTTTTTATTTACTTTTAAAATCTGATTGCTTTGTTCACACTAAATATATTGAGTATGATCTGTGCTCATCTCTTGGTGGTGCTAAATATTTAATGCTTTTTCTTAGAACAATTATTAGTTTCTCATTAATCAATGCTTTTAAATATCTGTCTTCATTATAACACTTAAGAACTTTACAGCATGAGCTGCTTTTTCCCTGACTGTCTCACAAATCTGTGTCTCAATTATCTCATGCTGACAACATGCTCTGTTCCCTTCAACTTCTATAGAAATTGGAAATACTCAGAAGCTCAGAAAAGATATCTAGAAAACTGTAAAATCGAGCCCAGCTTCCTCCTGCTCATGAGATGCTCTTGTATAAATCACTCAGTACACCCTCTTTGGCAGTACACATTTTATTTGGCTCTCTCTTCTGGTGATAAAAGATGGGACACAAAAACTAACAGAAAGAAGGTGCGATGAAAAGGGAAATTTGCTTCTCAAGGAGCTCTCCATGGTAGCATACATGCGCATTTAGATGCATCAATATGGTGCAACCCTAGTTTTCCAGTCTGATTCCTGTCATGTTTCCATTTAGATTTAAGAGCTACATTGATCTAAAAATAGAAAATGTAAATCCTTCTTACACTGAAAATTAATAATTTCCCCTTTTTTTTATTCCTAATTTAAATATACATAGATACCTTTTAAGGCTTCCAGAATTTCCTGGAATTTCCTGAAAGACACACACTAAAAATATTTCAGGGGCAAATATAAGGGGTTTCATTACCACATAAAAACATTAATTTCTCTTCACCTCTTTTCACTTTTTTTTCTGAAATCATATTATGTATCTTCTGATTCCCTTTCTGAATACATTTTTATTCATTCAAGGTTTCTTTTTTTCCTTCACCCAGAACTGTGTGTCTTGAAACTTTTAAACAGCTTTGCAGTTCAGGAGATAATTATTGCTTCTATTTAACACACAGAAAACAAAAAAATGAAAATGTGCTTACCTGAAGCCACCAGAGAGTGGTTCCAGGACATGAAAAGCCATCTCTTAATTTGAAGTCTAACCTCCTAACTAAAAGATGATTTCTCAATTGGTTCATGATTTAGCGTTAAGGGAATACATTCAAAGCACAATAGATGATTCCAGTATCTAAATGAGCTCTAAGTGTGTCTATATTTTATCTTGGCAAGGGTGCATACCTTCAAACCCCAGCATCCATACAGGTTGTTTACAAGTAAGTTTTCCTCGGATTTCCCACTTCCTTTAGTAGATCTCCCACCCAAAGGACTGGATCCACATAAGGATGCTCACTGCTGCTCAGGCAGATATTCACCTCATAGTGTCATGAATGCTTCAAAGACCCACAAATTCAAATTTTTTGAGTGTTTTTATTTATTCCTGATCAACATGTGCAGAGTAGCTCTGATGGACTTAGTTCATGTACTTTCTTCAGCTGGTTCCCCTTCTGCCAAGTCCAGCTGTTAGACTCAGTCAAAACATGTTTCAAAAAGGCTTCCCCTCCTAATTTAAATAATCATCATTCTCTTCAGATCTGGTTTTTAGAAATATATTAGATTGTTGGCCTATATTTACTGTGCCGTTACCATCAGAAAACTCTTCCTATGTTTATTTACAACAAATTTTCAGACTGGTCACTTTATTTGAAAGTTAAATCTATTACATTTATAACTTCAAAATAAAATTTTAAATATTTAAATTATTCTTTGATTTCTTTTTGTCCCTTTTTTCCCAAATTTACTCATCAATTTTGCACCCCAACACTAGCATAATATGTTGTTATCGGTCTCAGAAATCCTGTGTGTATAATATTATTCTCCTACCTTTATTGACTACTCTTTTTCTTATTTCTGGTTAGTCTTTAGATCAAAAGAAAAGTGTCATTATAATGAAAAAATAAAATTATATTTTTTATTATATGTTTTTGAATGGTTAAAATTAGAGGGTTATCTATGTTTAGAGAAAGAGACTCCTACAAACAGCATAAACTATTATGCTTTTTTTTGCAGCAGTATAATGCAATACACATTTCTCTCTAATATTCTAAGAAACTATCTGCATTTTGATATTTGTCACTCTGAATTATTCCACATCACATAGGCTTTTTCTAAGAATGATGCTACATAAATGACCATAATTTGCTGTATCAGTTTGAAATAGAGTTCACTTGCTGGCACGGGAAAAAAAAATCACACCTATAGCGAAACATCTTTTAGAGATTTATTCTCAAATTTGCCTTCAAATATAATTATTAAGTAGAGCTCTATCTCCAAATGGGCAATCCATACAACAGGATCTGCAGTCTAGCTGAGAAGCTGACAGTGAATTCTTAAATGCATTACTGCAATGTGTTGCCTTTCTTGTCTTTGCTGTAGTTGCAGTTTTGCAGCCACACTCAATGTAAATTGATGAGTTTCATATAAGATATTATAAAAATGCCCATTCTGATGTTTGGACTGCTGGCCAAGCGATTCCTTCCAGTTCAGCATCACTCATGTAATGTTCTTTCTCTTATGAATTTCTATTTTTATGAGTTTTTGAAGGAAACTTGCCTGGAAAATGCAATATGGGGCTGCTCAAACAAGTCTCATAACACTGGGAGTTTTGATTTGATCAGAGGTGTTCATGCTGATACAAAAGAACTTGGCATGGTCTTCTCAGCACAATGCCCCATCAGCTTTTGTTGTGTAGGCAGAAAAACTATGGGGAAAAGAAAACTGAGTTTTCAAGATATTAGCTGCTTCTTTCACTCACCAGACAAAAAAAGCTTTGAACAAAACCACCCATGTATAAAATGCCCACTTGCCTAACAACCAAAACACAAATAAAAATATAATAGAAAGGTTTAATCAACAGCTTTTATCCTCCTTATAAATGCATATGATTGCTATGTGATTATTTTCACATACAGACTGCTTAGAATTATAATTAAGGCTGAGAAATGAAAATAATATAGCAGAATAAAATCCTGCAAACCTGCAGGCAAACTACTTGCCAGTTTTAAGTATCCCCGAAGAAAGAATAGTATACAATACAAAATGATAAAGAGAGGACATGAGAAACACCCTGAAAAGCAGTATTTCATTCTGCTAGGCACTGACTGCAGACATAACCCCTAATCAAACACTTTGGAGGGGTGCAGCAACAGGGTGAGAGAAAGCAGAAAATTCCTTCACAGAAGACTATATGGCTGAAATCACCACTAAATAAATTCTGAGAGTACTGAGAGAAAGGAGCTTCATGTTACAAACCTCCCTCATTCTTGGTCCAGTTCAAAGATAAAGTTTAAAGGTAGTTCATGTCACACAGAAGCAGCTTGGTGGTTGATAGCAAGGCTAACTGACCCAGTGACAGAGTTTGACGGTGGCCAGAGTGGAGGCACATGGAAGCTCAAGCACAGGGCAAGCACAAAAGCCATTTTGGCCAAACATCCTTTCAGTATCCAGCAAAGGTGCCTTTGTCTACTCCTTTTTGACTCTGGGTTAACAGCTAACAAGTGAAATACCTAGGTGTTATCCATTGCTCTTCAGGGCAGTAAGGGCAATGGCTTTCTGCCACACTGAGAACAGATTTTATCCCTAACATAGAATTTTGAAGGCATAAAAGGAGAAACAATGGTTCAAACAGTAATAAAAATGAAGAGTAGTCAAGAGGCCATTCAGAGACCAAGCAGAACAACAAAGGTGTCAGAAACAGGTGTGGATCAGAGAACTAGGAACACAGCTGGATAAAGCCCAGCAGCTCCTGTGAAAAGAGATGCTCTCACTAAGGCAAGGCATTGAAGGAATTCAGCTCACAACATGCCCATGGTGACCTGAGTGAACCATGGGCTGGAGGAGAAGAAAAGCACATTCTTTCCAATACTCAGCCAACAAGGATCACCATATCAGCTTCTGCTCTATCAGAGTCTTTGAACAATCCTGACTAATACTGAATGCTTTGCCCATTCCCAAACTGTGATACAATATTATACAATGGTGTTCTAATGGTTTTCTAACTTCAAATGCAATTTTTGGTTCATCAGTAAGATTAATTTTAAAAATAAAAAATGCAAAACAGTCAGATGTATGGGAGGGAGAATGGTCATTGTCATGAGGGATTGGCAAGTGAAACACATTTTTTATTCATTTATTTCATAGACAGTAAGAAAGCCTGGCACTATTCATTTGAATCCGTGATGATTTCAAAGGCAGAACTTATACTTCTAAACTCTGAAATTCCCGATTTTTTTAAAATCATTATATTATTATCCCCAGAATAGCTTCTGAATTGAGTATTGTTCTTTAAAGGAGAAAGAAGTAAAAAAAAATCCGGACCTGACTAGAAGGCCAAATAGCAGACTTTGAAAAGTTTCCCTCTTGTTTTACTGAGCTTTAGAAAATTTCTTTATTGTATAAGCACTTTACTATTCAAATATTTTTAAATATTTTAAAAATTATTATATACCTACGCTACTTCTAAAATGAAAGCACATCCAAGGTAAAACAGAGTGAAAGTTAAGTGGGAAGCAGTACACAGCCACATGGAAAAGAAAATTTATTTCTAGAAAACTGAAATATATTCCAAATTTTATTCATTCTCTCTCTTTTATTCTCTCCTCAGCAAGGAAATGGAAATGGACAATAATGTCTTCATTCTCAATATTTCTCAGAATGACAATACAAAACCACAAAGAGAGTGAGCTTATTGAAAGTAGAATTGTCAACTTCAGAAAAAGGATCAATCAAATCAATAATGTGTAAATCTGACCTTCTAGGAATCTTGAGAGATTAGATCTGATAATTATATCTCAGGCCATCCCTTTTATGGCTTGCAAATGTTATTTGAAACTACTGAGATATTTCTTCACCATAGCAGCGTTAGACAGCAGCAATCCCTCTTTTCAAGTAGTTGAAGGAAAAAAAAAAAAAAGTGAAATTACTGGTTTTGTATAGATGGAAAACTATAGATTTGCACAAACTGAGACATAAATTAAACACACCAGCACATTCCCTGAGGCAGAGTTTTTTGGCATATTTCTCTGCCTTAAACAACTGCAATGCTTAACATTTAGGAAAGCTAGACCTAGTCAATATTTATTACACATTTCAGATTTAAAACACATAAAAAATAAAGCTTTAATTTACCAGTGCCCAGAAAACAAATGAACTCTGTTTCTACCATCATAATATCTGCAGCAAACATTTGAACTGAAGTTACCACCCCCACCATCTACACAAAAGGTAGATTTAGAGTAAAAGAACCAATAAACACTCCTTTTTTTCCCCCCAGCCTTTAAGGTAGACCCAAAATGAATTTTTTATCGTTATTTTTCTTCTGAGAAACCAAAGAATTTGTTATTTTTTGTTGCCTAAGATCCAGTCTCATAATCTCAGTTTATTGGATATATGGAAAAAAGGAATTCACAAGCAAAACAAAGTTTTTTGCTACAAAACTGGCTCATAATAGTGGAAAATACAGTGTTAAAACAGTCTCTTTTCCTTACTTTTCACACTTTCAACTACAGCTGATCTCTTGGCTCCTTTGCTGTCAAATAAATTGCAGGAAAGCCTTACAAGCATGGTAATGAATGTTAAGGTGAGCATTGTGTGATCCTGAGTGATACTTGCCAGTTCTGCAGCAGCAGGGTATGGATGTCTGGATGAAAACAGGTTAGGAGTCAGAAAGCCAAGATTTACTCCTTTCTCTGAATTCCCTGAAATGAAAGCAGAGAGATGAAGGCTGAGATGTCCCCATTCTTTCACAGAACTTCCAATGTAATTCTGACCTATGTCTGATCATGCAGAAAACAGTGAGAGAAAATAAACAGTTTTGGAATTTCTATTAGTAACTCTAGTTTATTTAAAATTTCATGTTCTCTTTAGAGAGCTATTATTTTAATTACAGTTTTGGCCAAGAAAATCTAGAAAGTTTGTGGGCAAGATACTTTCAAACATGCCATTCCCATCTGTTTCCAGTAGGCAAACCAAATCTGTTTCCAGTCAAGGCAAAATAGAAACACAGCAGAATATTCATTAAGGTTTCTACTTTAAAGAATTTTTTTTAATTTAATACAATCTTATATATTTTTAATATAGTATATTTTGAAATATTATGTAATAAAAGTTTCTTAAATAATTCAATTTTCTTTTTAGTTGCCCAAGTTTCCTAGGTGTTTTTCTAGAAGTTTGCTATTCTTAACTACTTATTGCTTAGATTTCCTTTCAAGGAAAACTTCAAGTGGCATATAATTATAATATAGTATAAAAACACCTACATAACCACATGTTTAAAGAAACACATCCAAAATAAAAAAGCAGGCATATGGAAAGAGAATATTGTCTGAAGTTTCTTGCATCACTGTATAATTTGGAAATGCTTACAATCAATGTATGGAAAACCTAAATTTGACATTAAGCCAGTGTTTGGATTGTTTGGATTTTTGTGTTCAGAGATGGACAGTTCAATGACAAAGGACATTGCATTTGATAAAAATTACATAAATAATAAGCTGTTTTAAGCATTACATCTAAAAGTTCCCAAGTGTGTCTGAGGATGAACTGGGCTATTTGGATCATTTTAACAAAGGGAAGCCTCAGGGAAAAAAAAGATATATTAATTATGTATCAAAAAGAGTGGCTTTTTCTTCAGTTTTGTGCATTTTAACTGAGAATGTCCATTAAAAAGATCAACAATCAGGTATAAAAAGAACAACAATCAGGTCTGTCATTGGATACAGGACAAGAATGTTAAAGAGCAGGATCAGTTGCAGTTTCCCCTATTGTGCTGCAAAGTAGAAAACATCTACTTTGAAGCATTGGAAGTGGGATCTTTTCCTCTTAAAAATGAAATGTGAAAAAATAAAGTGCTCTGATACCTATTAAAGATACATGGAAAGAAGTTTTGGCAGGTGCTGTTAATATGTGCTTCTTCCCCTTAGTCTGAAAGTTAATCAGAACACATTAAAAACAAATAATTATTTTTTTAAAACTCATATTTCTTGTTTTATCCTCAATAAGCATGTAGGTCTTCACATATGGCTGATTTATGGTGACAGTTTCACAGAAGGAATTGTCACTTGCTTCTGTTTAAATTGGGGTCTGGAAGGCAATGTGTAACAGCATTCCTGATAATTGGTTCTATTATGAAGCACTGTCATGGCAAATTTTCTGAACACAAACCACACTGCATAACACTACTTCCCAGGAAAAAAACCCACAACACTATCCTGCCTCAGCAACACAAATTTATATTCTAATTACATAGAGTAAATGCAATTATACCTCAAATAATGCAGGTGCCAAACCTGAAATTTGGAGTCTGTATTTTAAACAATACAGAGTTTCCACACAGTTTAAAACAAAGACATAAAATACTATGGTTTCAATTCTTCTCTAAGAGAAAGAAGAAAAGAATTCTTCTGTCTTTTCAAAGTGTACTAGACTGCTATATTTTTCTTTTTTAACTCACTCTCTAGCAGACCTTTGCTACTTCATTAAAACATTTTTCAACATGTCATATATATCTGTGGTGTAGCAAACTCTAGTTTATTCATGCTGAGTGGCTAACCTTTCTGAAAGCAATTTAGCAACATTTCTCCTTTCTTCTTTTAATAAAATCTCATCTGAATGGCTCTGAAGCAGAACTGGGCAAGAATTGACCTAAACATAAACCTTTTAAAGATTAGAAAAGAAAAACTTGGGGATTTATTTATTTGTCTTGGTTCTGGTACATCAGCTTTGCTTTGATTCTAATTTTCATGCTTTATTCTGTCATCCAGGTCCAGCTAGCACTAAAAAAAAAACTTTCCCTGTAAAATTGCTCTCATACTATTTCAAGTGAGAATGAAACTAAGTTTTCCAACGGCTATCACATACCATGATCTTAGAATATAACTATCTTAATTTATAATTACCTTCACACATACTGAGGTTCTCCTCCAAACCTTCAACTAAAATATCAATATCTTTATTTAGGATACAAAGCCTCTTTTCAAGGAATGTGTGATGGTTTGGACGGAATGAAAAATCAGCTAAAAAAATTCTGAAAGAAATTAAGAAAAAAGCAATTCAAACATTAATTACAAAAAGCAATATTTCAATTTGCATAATTTATTTGGACAAATCACATATTTCTTTCCCAACATTTAATCACTGTGTTTTGTTATTGCAGACAACATTTCATCATATTTAGTCAAAATTCTCAAGGTCTCAGGAGAATCCTTACAAAATAACCTGCCACATATGCTTGATTATTTATTACTAATCCTTCATATAAATAATGAAAAATCCTCAGGTTGGTCTTTTAAGAGTAGTCTATAGCCACAAATATGTATACAGAATTACTATAAGGTTTTTCAGTGTAAAATTCCCATTTGTCACTTTTCTCTTGGAGCTGAAGCTATGATGATTTAAATTGTAGATCAGCAAGTAATAAAAGGAGCTCACAGGAGTACCTGGGCAAAGTACTGGCTGGCCAGCAGTACAATCTTTTCCCCTCTGGAATTCCCAACTATGCTTCATACCAACCAGCTCTAGGGTAAGTTTAACGATAGAGCTGCCTCATTTTCTCAGCTGAAAAGGAAGAGATTTTCTGCCTGCCAGCCAGGATGTGCATTGGATTAAAACAGAGCATGAGGCTCATTTGACCACTGCATCACCTACAGAGAAGTTGAAAATTAAATGCTTAGCAAAAATAAAGAGAAAAAAAGTCAGAAAACTTAAGCTTTGAAATGTGAAGGCAGTTCAGACAACACACAATTTTAACCAAATGAAACTGATATAATATATAACAGTATAGGAATAAAGCACTACACCATCTACTCCATTAAAGTAGTGCTGCAATCAAAGATAGGATATTCCTGTTTCACCTTTCCCAGTCCCCCAGGTGTGCCAACCTGTCCTTTCCCCTCCCCCTTGCCTCCTTGCTCAATCTTATCACTCCAGCAGGGGCCTGGTGTGATTAACAGTTCAAAAGATGCCCCTCAGCCCTGAGGTCATTGGCTTATCCAAGTGTCATTGTCCCCTGAGCCTTCCCCCATTCCCACCTGGTTGGTGGCTCACCTGTCCCTTCCCTCCCCCTGAGCTTAAAAGACACGGGCACCATGCGGTTGGGATTCTGTGGAGCTGTTACAAGATTCAGACACCTGTGACTCTGGAATAAACTCTGCATTAAACCCTCTGCAGAATCCGTCTCCTTTTCCTCTTCACCTAGCCTGGAGCCTTTCCATCAGAGGTAAACTGAGTTTCTACCATGCCTGGATTTGTTCTGAGTGCCTGACTGCAACTCCCAGCCGGCCAAAGGTGTCTCTGAGGTGAAACACCACAGCTGCCGCCTTTGGCCCAGCAGCAAGGGTCAGAGCAGCCCAGGCACGTCCCACCTGGGAATATTGGGATTTTATTCCAATAGGATATATATACTTTCAAATCCACTTTCTTTGTAAAAGAAGAAGTGCTATTAAGTGATCATAATTTTTGCTTTATTCTGTCATTTCATTAAAATAACTTATGTTGCCAAGTTTTTATTTCTTAGGGATTCTTTTCATGACTTAGAATACAGTACACAAAGCTTTTGAATACAGTTTAAATCAGTACTTAATTCATTTTTTGAAGCAGAGAAAGATCCCAAATCAGTCAAGGTGAAATCATTTTAACTTCCCCTAACTGAAGGATTCTACTTCTTTGCTATACAGTCTGGTTTTAATCCTATCCACTATTCCCTAGACACCACATTTTTACTTATATCACAGTATTGCCAAGCACAAGTGTAACAGGCTGGCTAGGCTCCCTCCCCATGCTTTCCAGGTGGATTAAAATCCTCTAACTAGCCCCTCTGGTTTATTCCTTAACCATTGCCAGTTTCAAAAGAGTACATAGCCAGGCTAAATCCTCTGCATTTCTGCACATTGTCTTTCCCAGCGTGTCTCCCTTGACCTAGAGATTTAACTACTCTTTTCACTTTAGAGTCCCAAACACTTCCCTCAAAGGATCCCTCACAAAAACACACACCCCTCAAGCCTACTCAGAGGCCTAAATTAATTATGCTAATCAGACTACCCTGGCTAACCCAATTAAGTTTAATTAGCTGATGCCTTTCTTCCTAAACCACCTTGCCTTGGGGACATATTACCTCTGCTTTTAAGCTAGCTGCAGAAGACAATCTCCTCTTGCAAACTTGCCCCCTAGCAACAGACATTCAGCAGGGAGAGTCTCATGGCAATAAGCCCCTCACAAGCCTTAGTGAAGCTTCTTGTTTCTTGAATACTTAAAACTGGACCATATTCACATTGGAATTTGGGCTGTGAACAAAAGGAGCTTATTTAGAAAGTCTAGCTTCTATATGAAGCCAATACTGCCATTAATAATCATCCTTTCTTGGATTTTCCATGTCATTGGAGAGACATGGTAGTTCCCTGGTCATAGTCAACAGCTCTATCTTTAGACAGCAGTGCCACTGATCATCTACTACCCACCAGATCCTGAAACTTTCATTATTTCACCTATGTCTCCCTTCCATGTCACTGCAGGAAACCTCATCTGCTTATTTTACTAAACCTGCATGCAGCCATGCAGAAAATCCCCTCTGTGGCAGATTCTGGTTAAATTCTGTCCTGCGTGAAGTGAACCTACTTTCCCTCCCTGCTTTGTGAACTGAACAAAAAACTTTTGAGCTTCTGGTTCATCAAAAAAATAATTCTTTCCAAAATTCCCCTCAAAGAAAAGTCTAAATAAAAAAAAAAGTGAAAAATTTCTACCAATTGTAATTCCAAACCAGTGTTACCTCAGAAATACTGAAAAAATGCATTTTCTGAAAAATAGAGGTTTCTGGAGTTCTTCAGATAGCCAACAAAACTTAACATTCCTTTCCTACTATCTGTAAACTCTTCTCTAGATTATTTTTAGTGATAAATTAGTCAAGTATTTATTTCAAATCACAGGAAATTTAAAAGGAAACTAGCAGACCTCCTTCTTGAAGTACTTTTATTCTCATAACCATGGAATTGCAAAGTCAAAGGAGGAAGAAAAATAAAATGGTGGTACATGATAATCAAAGTATTTTTCTCCTAAATAGAAATCAGTGAAGAAGAGGGAACCAAAATTGCAAAATATGTTTAAATTTTGAAGCCTTTTTTTCTTTTAATTTTAAAAGTTGATATTATTTTATGCTGGCTATCAATTGTTTCTATTGTAAATAAAGTTCACTTGGTTCAACAGAAACTTTCAGTATAGCTCAAAGCTATTTGCCCAACAAAGTAAACTCTTCCCATTTTTACTCAACAAATATGGAAAATGCATTACTTTGACAATGATAATAAAACCTTAGCATTGTGTTTATTTCGTTTATCTTCAAGTTTAAAAGTAATTACTGTACTGAACAAACTCTTCTTTTCAAGTGCTACATGAAATGTTATTTTGAATAAATAGACTGTAGTTAAAATAAATACTGAAAGAGCCAGTATCATCTGATAAATTATGACCTAAGAAGATTTCATAAGTGATATAGAAATTGGGAACATCATTATCAAATATTTTAGCCCATTCAAAACTCTTTATTCTAAAAAATTTTTGATAACCAGAAGGGATTCCATTAATTATTCTAAGAAATATGATGCTCTGCAAAGAGTAATAATACAATTTACCTTCCTATTAAGTCATAACTTTGCCTCACTTTACTGCATCCTTAGCTTTCCACTGTACAATCAATGTAATCACAGGCATATATTGACTTACTCTAAATACTTCTAAATTTCAAGGAGTTTCAGGTTTTTATTTGTGCTTTTGTTTATGTGGGGTTTTTTAAAGGGTGTTTTGGTTTGGGTTTTTTTTTTAATATGCAATTGTAAAATCATCAATATTTTAGAAATATTTCTACTGATTTCAGTAAGACTTTCCACTAAGTGAGTATTGCAAGATTACCTTCTTGATTTTTCATTCCAACATGAATATGCTTTGCAAGTATGGCCTCTATATAAGCACAGTTCTTAACAGGCTTAAAATCCAAAATAATTTGTAGCAATTCTGTACTTTGCAGAATGCAAACTATTCCTATTTCTCCAATTAAATACATTAGCAGTATGCTCTTAAACAGAAATAGGAGTCTCTGACTGAAATAAGAAAGACCCTTATCAAGCTAAATGTTACATTTCCAATTATAACACTTGGGAAACAGTGATAGGGAAAAAATGCTGGCTGTTACACACCAGAAGAAACAAGTCAAAACTTACTTTCTTGGAGGTCTTCTTTTTTCCCTTATCTCAGCTCTACACCGTGGCACCTTCTGACCTATAATGTTGAACATGTTCAGGCTATTCAGCTGTTAGAATAAACTCCAGCAGCAAGTATGAAATGAATTTCCTATTGAAAACATGTTGATAAAATGTTGGCAGGTAGAAGTAGTGGCACATGATGGGGAGAAAATTACTTTGAAAATACCCAATCTAATGTTCATATTTGGAATTAAACAAGTAGTTGCCTGAAGTATTGGAATTAAACAAGTAGTTTCCCGTGTATTCAGGAAACTGCATATCTTGCAAATTGTAGGAAGATATGGATTCCTCAAGCCAAACAAGTCCTGTGGTGCATATGAAATACAGATAGCATGTTTCCAAAACTGTTTATTTGGAATATAACCATTATTACAACCAAATTCTGCTGTGAATTAGCTTCCTTCGCTCCACAGAGGTCAGGTCTGTAGCTTGCATTTAGTTCCTAAAAATTAGTTTAGTACTGAAAAGTGAAAGATTGAAATGCTGATGTAACACGAAAAAATAAATTCAGAAAACATACAGGCTACTCAATGATTTGTTGCTTCTTTAAGACTTAGACTGCTTAGCTCAGTACTGTATCTGCTTGAGAAAACCAATCAAATGTATGATTCCAGTACAGAGAATTTACATGCCCTACACTCATGTATAACAAACATGTTCAAGTGATAGGAGAGTTTCCTATGACACATGGTATTTTTATTGTTCCAAGGAGTGAATCTCTAAAAATTCTTCCTTAAACTGGCATTAATGTGAGTCTCTTTCAAAGCTTTAGACAAGTATCCTAAAGACACTAAAATAGCTTTCTAGATAATCTCCAAATCCTCTCCTTCTAAAGGTTTTATATGTGCTCCAAACTGAAAGGACACTTTGAATCATGCAATAAATCAAGGAATTATTGCAGTATGATAGGGACTCAAAAAAAGCAGATGGTACATATTTCTCTTGAAGGCAGAGGACATTAATGGAGAGGAATAAAACATAACAAAGAAGTAAAGTTCAGAGGAGACATTCATTTTCAAGTCCTACTCTTCACCTCATAGTTCATCTTGATCCCTCATGGGTGCTTCTGTTTTCTGTGATCTCATGTCACAGTCAAAAAATAGTGAGTTACAGAATGCAATTTAGAAGGATGGCATGGTATAGCAACAAATGATGTGTCAGGAGAGCTGCAAATGAAAAATATTGGTCTCTCTTCACTCAGTGTTGACTTCTGAAGATTTGTAGGAAGAAAAAGTAGCCCTCAAGACCTTGAAAGATCTGCAGGCATATCTTTGGAGAGAGAAAAAACCTTCTCTCCCATTGACAAGCTTCCCCAAACTGGATTTCTTTTCTGATGTCTTAACTTGGCAAGCAAGGGTCTGAAATAAATTGTCAAGCTCGCTGAAGACAAAATCCTGCTGTGATGCTCCAGTTTCAAAATTTGATATGCTACTGTGTTCATCTGTCTTTAGCCATCACTGCTAGTCTGTACTGGGATTTTCAACAGTAGTCTTTACCTGCTCTGATCTCTAATTATCTACAAGAGAGAAAGAATAGTAATTAATCTGGGTGAATATTTCTATTTCTCTGCTCTCACAACTCAGTAGGTTCTTTATTGATCTCTAAAACTTTTAAAAAGTAATCCTTCCTTGGTTTTAGAATCTTAAGGTCAAAAATTAATATTTTGTGGTGGTTTTAATAAAGGGGAATATGGTTGGTTGTCTCTAGTAGTAAGATGTTAGATAAAGCATAAACTAACAAAATATATCTCAAAATACATTAAAATTGCTGGGGAAACTTCTCTACATTGTGAATTGAGAAACAGAGCTCTCCACTCCCTGCTTTTTTTATGATATTCCACTGAAAAATGAATCATAGTGTAATTCTTCTTTTTTCACTTTGAGCACTATTTGTGCATGAAGCCTTAAATTACATGCATATATATGATTTAAATGCTTCTAACAAACAGTACCACCCTCTTTCTTCAACATACAGTTCTTAAGACCCCACTGCAAATGGTATCCACAGTTCCTCTCCTTCAGGATATTTTTTTAATAAATGATTGAAACACCTTTTATTCTCATAATTGATACAAGTTTAAAGCTAAGCATATTTGAGGATTAGTTGGTTTAATAATTATGCCAGTTTTATAAAGACAACAATACAAAGCTGTTGAGGTTTATATGTGGAATTATATTATTATCTTATGTTGTGCTTGCATTGGCAAGTAATTCAATGTGATAGAAACAGATCAGGAGAGAAAAAAATTGGCACGGAGGCCCTTAAATCTACATTATACAGTTCATTGCTGCACCTGCTTGCCCTTTTCCAATCAGAGGCTCTAACTCTGAGACATGCTTAACCTGGGAACACATTGTCTGAGAGCTGGGGTGCTTGCCCAAGGTTTTCAGGTTGCCATGCTACAGATAATAATCAGATAAAATCCTGAGAGCCTTAGCACTGTATAAGAAAACACTACCACTGAGGACATTGCTAACATACTTGCCACAGAGAGAAACAGCCCCTTTCAGGATGAAATTCACCCCAGTGTGAAACACCTGCCACAGAGGTACAGGCTGGAATTTACATCTCACTGTATAAACTATGGAAGTTCAATCAACTAGCCTAGCTATCTAATATCCTGAACAGCAAATTTAGGAAGCATACAATCAAATAGCTCCTCCTTTATCACTGTTTCATTTTTGTTTTAATTAGTGTTAAACCAGTTGCAAAATAATAGTGACAATGTTCATACTAACTGGTAAACAATGCTTATTTTAAAAAAAATAATTTTCTTTACAGGAAAAATTTAAGAATATGGAATGATAAATGACAAATAAAAATGAGGGGAGGGAAGGATAGTAAATCAAAGGGAAAGAGGAAAACAGAACACTGGGTGAGTGTGAAAAAGAATCTGTGTTAATCCAAAATGTTCTATTTAAACTCACATGCAACCTATTTTCATAAATTCATACAAATTTTTAGCTCTTTCATTTTTCATTTTATTTTAGGCAACTAAACATAATTAAATTCAAGTTTTATATTTTTTCATTTTCACATTTTCATTATATGTTTCCTTTTTCTTTTAAATTTTTTGTTGCATATAATTATTCATTTTACTTGACTAAATTTTCACATAATTTAATCCCTGTAAAACTTACTTTTATTATGTCTTGGAAAATTTTGTCCCACTTCTTTCAAAACACCAATTGTAAATTGTATATACACATACAGAGAGAGTTTTTCTTGTAGTTATAGAGACAATTTTATCTTCAGTCTTTTATACTCGAAGTAGTGTTGGAGGGGTGTTCATGCTCAATCTAATGTTAAAAAACCTGTACTTTGGTGAAAAAGGGTATACCATCCACATTTGATACCTGTTATTTTCAATAATAATGTGGTAGAAGTACTCATTACAGACTAGAAATAACTTACTCCAAGTTTGCCACGGTAGAGTTCACGCTGAGTCTTGAGATGCTGACAACAAAGAAAGCAAATACAACTGGCTCGTTTCCAGGAGATGGCATTCATCAAAATAGTATATTTCCAGGACTCAGTATTGTTTCTGCTCAATCTGCACTGCTCATTTCCCACCTCTGCAATAAATCTAATCTATTTGAGGAACACCTCTTCAACTTTCACATCATACTTTGGTTTCAGATGTCTTCCACGTGTTAGTGGAAATGTGCAAAGCTAGCTGAACTTGAGTTAAAGAGCTTTTCTATAGAAACATGGTTTTGTCAGCCAGACAAATGTTGTCTCTCACTTATTTTTCCAGATTCCAGCACAGTGTTTTGGTATTAAGCATGGGTCAGATATTTGAGTGTAAATCAGAAGATGCCTTCCAAATCCTAGCAGGTTTTATTCCCAGCTAAGGTAGTGATTTACGTTATCTTGGGACTTTTACAGTCTGTGTATTTTATTGTTCCCTTCTCAAGAAATAGTCAAAGTAACACTTCTTATATTTTTAATACTGTAATGAAATCATAAAATGGAAAATTCTAGTGAATTAGGCAGAAAGAATCTGAAACATTTTGGAATAACTAGAAAAATCTGCAAACATAACATTTTTTCAAGGAAAATGGGGATTTTCAAAATCATGGAAATTCTAATGTTTTAAACAACACCTACAAAAGCTGAGCTACCCAAAACATTTAACTGCTTGGAAAGCAATGACTTGTGCCCACATGCATAGTACAGCACTCCAGCTGACTTCACATTGCAGGACTGGATCAGCTTAAGCAGAACTACTCAAGGACTGATAATTGTATTTTCACCTTTAGTCTACTGAAAATGCTGGAATACATACACAAATGGTGGGCATGACAATGAAGGAATATTTTGGAAAAAAGGCTTTGCATAATTTTGAAAAAAATGTCTCATAACTTTTTAAATCACAAGCTCAAAAATCTTTTCACAAGGCTCATCTAACCCAACATATTCTGATTTGGAGATGTAGTCCATGTGATGGGGACAATTGCCACTACTGATTACTGTCTACATGCTGCCAGTGGCTACAGCCATGCCTGTCTTAGAAACAAGAGATGGTGGCATGTTTTGTATGAGGCACAGTCTAGCACTAATGTAGTTTCTATGGTTTTTAGCCTGACTTGTTACTGGTGTTATTTCACACAGAACAGGCATGCTTGGTGCAGATATTGTTCAGATCAGAAAAAAAATAAGTGTCTCTCATCTCCAATCTGCTATATGAAAAATATTCATGTAAGTTCATCTTGTAAAATTATTTTGCCTCATTACTATTTGTATCTTTACAATTAATTTTTATTTTTTGAACTTAAATGGCGAAGGTCCTAGAAGATATTCCACAAGGAATTTTTACAGGGATTTTCTTTATTTCCTTTTGTTTCACAGAAATATTAAGCTTGATGTATCGAAGGACCATATTTGCATTCCCTGAAGCTGTTCACATTACATCTGAAGCTGGGATTCTTGGGGATCTAGGCTTAGAAGACATCTAGTTTTCCTCCAAAAGCAGCGCAGTGAGAAAGGCATCTCTAAAAGCCAGCGCAACCTTCCTGTCTTAAATAACTGCTTTAGTCCTTGCAGAGGCATTTCTCTATGATTATTTAAAGGAGCCCAGGTGAACAACTTAAAGTAGGCCTCTAAGTTTTAGACAGGTAATAATGGGTAAGATGAGAAGGCCAAATTTTGTGACCTTTTATTTTGTGCTGTTAAATCTTATTACAATTCTCTTACTGTGGTCCTCAAGGTCTCTTAACTCTACACAATATTCAAGCGCTGCTTTGTATTTATAGTTCCTCTCACATTTATGCCATCTACAAATTTCATTAAAACATTTTTGCTTTTTGTGCCAGGGTCGTAAATGAATATATTAAATGACATCAGTTCTGAGCCAAACTTTGAGAAACTCCACTGGTAACCTACTTTCAGCCCAACACTTTGCTTTTCAAAATAGGTATTGCATATTCTTCTGGTTTCTTTAGCCAAAGCATAAGTGCAGTGTGAAAAACTCGCATTACTTTGAATCTTTCTAGGCTAGAAATATCAAAAAATGTATGAACATTCAAAATTAAATGTTGGAACACATGATTACTGAAAATTAGTAAAAGGGTATTTAAATGATCTATTCAAGGACTTCAGGAGTGTAATTCTACTGTCTACCCATGGGCACCTAGTGCCCTGCCCTCACCTGTGCCGTATGTTGTGTCTCCATATGGGCATAGAGGGTACCATAAGACATGTCAGATGGCACAGCTGCTCAGACAACTGATTTGGGCCCTTTGTTAATGTATGTTAATGTTAATCTTATGTAGGCAGCAAGGTTTTGGTACAAGGAGGGCTGCAAGTGTGGTTTCTGACAAGGACCTGCCCCATGCCAGACATGGCTGGGTCAGGCTCATTCCACAGAAGATCCACCACAGGCCATGGCTGAGCCCATCAAGGCAAACTAATCACATTTCTGTGAGAACATCTTCACCTAAAGTCAGAAAATGAGAGAGAAGGGAAAAAAGAAAGAGAGACAAGAGGAAACACCAAATTCAAAGGAGGAGGAGGTACTCTGGGGTGAAGAAAACATATGCACCTCTCTCCCAAAGATCAAGGCTCATGAAGGACCAATGCTGGAGGCTCTTGCCCACAGAAGTCCTGCTTCAGAGCAGATGCTTCTCATAAGGCTCTGTGGCCAGCAGATGAGCCCACACTGGAGCCAATATTACAGTAAATTACAATTTAGGGCCAGCGTGTTCATTACTAAATGGAAGGAAATCCTTCTCTGAGTCCCAGGACATTTGGTATATAAGATACACATGAAATAGACAAAGAAAAAAGTCTGTATCATCCCAACATAGAGCTGAATTGGTTTTTCTGAATATTTAACATGTATAAGCCAGACAGCCACCTACAATAATTGTATAGGCTCCCTACAGTCACTCCAAAGGCCTGGGGGAAGAGTCTGTGGTTTGACTTTCAGTGACTATGCAGGGAGTATAATGATTTGGCTAGACCTGATGCCTTTTTTTGGGTTTTTTTGACAACTAAATTTACCAGGTTATTGTGGACAATGACCATCAAAGTCCCATCTGAAATACATTTAAAATTTTATATTCCTACAATACAAAGAATATGCCTAAGTGAATAGATTACTGTACTCAGTATTACTTCAGTCTCTAAGTAGTGATACATTACACCTGCTGGCTTTACATCCACAATTTAGTGGAAATGAGTTATGATTTGCATCATTAACTGTGATTACAGCTTCAAATATAGACCTATAATGGTCAAATTCCCCATTTTCTGCTAGAAGAGAATTCAAAGCTAGGTGCTACAAAATAGATTATTTTTTCTTAGAATACGACTACTTTAGAGAATTAAATGGGGTATTTCAGGTTGTTGATCTATGTTTAGGCCAGCTGTGGCAGGAATACAAAATAGGCAAAGTGTTTCAGAGCACCTGTGCAATAAAAATACACTATGCAAAGACAGGTACTAGTCAAGAGGGATACATAAGAGAATCGAAATGAAGGTCTCTTCAGTAACCTCACAAAGGGGTATAAGTACCTCTTTGGGATAATTCATCACTTTCCCATTGTCGTGGTTTAACCTCAGTTGGCAGCAAAGTACCATACAGACACTTGCTTACATTCCACACTTCCACCCCTCCATGTTATAGAAAGGAAAATTTTTAAAAAATGTAAAACCCATGTTTTGGAACAAAAACAGTTAATAGATTAATAATAATAATAATAATGTAATGAAAAGAGAGCCAATAGAAAGAGACTGAGAAATAAAACCCAGTAAGGGCAAGAGATGCATGTTGCTCACAACCCCCTGACTGATGCCCTGCCTGTCCCTAAGCAGTGACTGGTGGCTCTCAGCAGTTTCTATACTGGGCATGATATTCTATGGTATGGAATATCCCTTTGGCCAGATTGGGTCAGCTATCCTAGCCATGCTACCTCCCATATTCTTTTGCACTCCCTCACCAGCAGAACATGAGACACAAGAAGTCCATGATTTAGAGCAAGTTACTTAGCAACAGTTAAAACATCAGTGTGTTATCGACATTATTCTCCTAGTAAATCCAAATCACAGAGCACTGTACCAGCTACTGTGAAGAAAATTAACTCTGTTCCGGCTGAAATCAGGACACCCATGATTAGTGAGATGCTGTCTAGAGAAAGAAAAAAAGATACATAAGGTTCAAATGTCTGAATGGGCACTTAGCTGAGGACACATAGCTGAGTTATTGCCATCTTTTTTAGGATGCACATCAAGTAAAGGAGAACAAACAAGCCCTACTTTTCACCATTGCTCACTCATTACAGCACACACCAGAAAATAGGATGTCTGGCATTTTCTGAGTGCAGTCCCAGTTTCACAGAAGAGTCATTTTGGGATCAAGTTGCTCCTCAGCACTGCTCATCTCAAGCATCACTCACTTGTTGAAGATAAGCCATGGTACAAGAAGGAATGGAAAATATCTTCATTAACCTTAAAGAGTCATGGGCAATGTATCACCCATGGTAGTATCACAGTTTTAAGGGTGACAGGTATTAATACACACTTCTGTACTAATTTTCTTCTGATATCACTGTATTTGCAGTCTTTTATCTGTTAACTCCTACTGTAGTGGCCCAAACATCCTGAGACTGCCACCACCCTTGCCACCTCTCCATTCAAGGCTTATAGCATTCTGGAGCTATTTTGCACGTGTATTTTGGACTAGGCAGGAGAAAAGCTCCCTTTTGCCTTCCCTGCCATCTCAGTCAGCAACTAGCAGCTCTCCCTGTTATCTACAGCAAAATAACAAAGTGAAATGATTGTTTACGTGCAGCTCGACTAGACAGACAGCAGACTCCGTGAAGGACTGGTTGAGGGAGACAAGTTGGTTGATATAGGATATTCATGCATGTGAATTTCAGAGTGGGTGATAAAAAAAAAATCAGTCCTAGAGCTTCCAGCAGCATATTCTACTAGAATCTTCCCTATGAAATGAAATCAATCAAAACTTGCCTTTAAGAATTCAGTGAGGCCAGATCAATTGTAAAGTGAGGAAATGCATCACTGAAAAGAGAGATAGCTTAGCTATTCTACATAGTTTCCCAGAACTCTATTGCCCTTTTTGGAAAATATTTAATATCAGGAAATGTGCTGATAACATGACTTTTTTTCCTCTTCACAGTAACACTATGCAAAATCTAAACTTTATAGGCCATTTCTAAGTCTTCATTCTCAGAGTATTTTCTCAATGACAATTGATTACTTTGGATTCTGGGACTTATTTGGATTCTTCTAATATCTAGCAACCCAAGGTATAGTCTTTTAAGTGTGGAAATTGACAAATTTCTTTTAAAAAGCCAAACATAACCCTCAAAACTAAAACAAACATTTCCTTTTTTTCAGTTATTTTTCCAGTGAAGGGAAATGGAAGTTCTTAATTCACTCTTATTCAAAATGAAAACATTCTTGAAATATCAAAATTTCTTCTAGAAGGGGTCTTCAGAGCTCTGCCTGAAAGTACCTTTCTGAATTCATTCAACCACAAAAGGAAACCTGTGATTCTTTTCAAGGGTTCTGAAAAGTTGTATTGTATTTTCACTTTAAAATGCACATTAAAGCATTACATGTGCTTCAATGTGCATTCTCAGCAACAAAAATGCTTTTAACCCTCAATTTTAAAAGCAGCTGCAGGGATTTGTTCCCCAGAGAAGACAGTCTTAAAAAGGCCAATGGAATTTCTAGGTTCCTGAGGGACCATGCTAGGCTTGTTCGGATTGTCTCTGGGGTCTTTCATACAGTTCAGCTGAGGAAAATGCAATTTGCTCCTTATGTTTGCTAATCATTCTTTTTTAACCAATTCAGCAAGTACAAATAGCAAAAAAAAAAGCAGACTAACCAGCCAACATAGGAAACATCTAGAGTGCACATACTCCCATTTTACAATTACACCTCCAAAAATTATACTGATCAGAATTTCCCCTGCATGTTTAAGGAAGTAAGGATTATAATTTTATTTTTTTTCCCTCAGAGATTAAACATTCACTCACTAGACTGAGTTAGGTTTCTCTATTCATCGCTCATGGGAAACGGCCAGAAGGACTTATGGGTTAGCTGAATCTATTGGGCACCCATGTCACCAATGTACCTCAATCAATAGCAAACTTCCAATTATGTTCTGTGCAACCATGAGAAGAGATTAAAAAAATCTATAGAAAAGTACTTAAAAATCTTCCCCCCCGCCCCAAGGATTTGGAATGCTACATTAATTGCTTTAGTACATAATCAAAGTTGGTATGAACACTGCTTTAGTTTCCATCTGTGAAATACAACACAAACTGCTCAATAGGAAGTTCTTGTGATTATGTATTTGGAGTGACAGAGAGAAGCCTCAACTAAAATTATAAAGCTATTTAAGGACATTGAGCATACACATTACCAAACATTACCCTGATACAATTATTTCTCACTTAAAGTAAATAAAATTGACAAGAGATGATTATTAAAGTGGTTAAATGAGTTACTAGCAAAGTTGGACATTCAGAGGCAGGAATAGAACAGAGATTGTCAGGTCTTGATCCAGCACCCAGATGTTTCTTCGGAATACTCTTTCTTTTTTTTTAACATTTTCTTCACTGGTCTGAAAAAGGCATTTGTAAAACTCTCATCAGAAAGCATTTTCACACTAAATTCTTACAGCCCTAGCATAGTTAGGGGGCAACAATAACTACAGTTAGAGGGCAACAATAACTACAGTTTAGCTTCACTTTTAGATAAGAGCAACAATAACTACAGTTTAGCTTCACTTTTAGATCAGATCAGCAAGAAAGCCAGAAGACACTCTTTAATTTATTCTTATCTCTAATATGGTCTATTCACCAGCATGCCATGGCTTTTACCCTCAGCTCCCAGCACAGCCTTTGCATATCCTAATATGAAAACACAAGTATAAATTTAACTATATTCCCATCTCAAAAAGGTGGAATATTCTTTTACTCTAAAACAGTAAAGCATAAGTAAAAATACAACATTGCATGGTTTTAAAATATGTTTTCTTCCTACCGAAGGCAGAGATTTCAACTAAATCTATTTTCATGGAAAGTAATAGTGAAAATTCTGAGTTGAGCAATAGCAATGCATTGGAATGATAATAATTGTAACTGGAATCAAAATTGTACAGAGTCAATTCCCTCTATAACTTGAAAAATATACTCTTTTCCTATGAATAAAAGTAAAAATGAAAATGTCTAAATCAATGACATAGTGACATGTCTTACTTCAGCTTTGCAAATGCTACTGTAGTCATTCTGGAATGCACTATTTCATAATCAGTCAATAAAAGCTGCATCACAACTTTCTTCTCCCCTAGTTATGCTTACATTATCTCTAACAGATTTTTGAATATAGCAACCTCCTCAAACTGCATGATTCAGTTTTATGGCACAGTCACTATGTCAGACTAATACTAAATACACTTTTTTTGTGTTCATGCCTACCACCTTGGACAAAAAATGAGAAAGAATGCCTAAAAATGTGAAATAGGTCAGCTTCAGACATTATTTCTATCAAAAAAAGAGAAAAATTACTAACTTTTCCTTTTGAAACATGCTATAAATCGTTAAGGAAAACTTGAAAGAGCACAGTAACTGAAGAAAGGTCCGTAGGACCAGAAAAAAATTTTCATTATATATTTACAATTCTATAAGAGATTACAAATCCACCAAACTGAATTACTAAGTACAAACTAAATTTAGTAATATATAACCATTAAATTATGCTGCTGTCATCATATGAAGATAAGCACTGCTAGTTCTTGGGGCTGAGTTGAAGCCATATTCTTGTTCTTAAATTCTGTTGTGGGAAAAGATGAGGATAATGAACTGACAATAAAAAGATACTGTGATATCTTTTTCCTAGGAAGGTTAGGAAAAGGACTTAGGAAATACTTTAAGAGATTTTGCATAAATCGAGATTTAGCTAACTTTTGCTAGAAAAAAATCATGTAAACAGAAGATCAAGACAGTCTAATCAAATTATTGGGAATATACCCACCTTATTGTATAGAGCCAGGGGAATTATAAACTTGTACAGTAGAAATGTGTTCTTTTTTCCCTTAAGAGGTTAACAGCATATGAAATTGCTGATAGAAACCAGAACTGAAATCTGAGTACCTGTCATCAGGTAGCACAGAACTTGTATGTGTTCAAAATACAGCTACAGATGGAAAAGTGTAGTAATGAGAAGGGATAGCTTGGAGATTATTACAACTTGATTATCCACGGCTGTGGACAAAGAGCAATGGAGTAACCAATTAAGCACATCCACAAGTGGAAAGGTACAGGAAGCCATCAACCCCTTGATCAAAATACCAAAATGTTACCCTGACTCCTTGGTGAAGACTGAAACTGTGATGAGGAGACATGACAGTTTACTGCTAGTGCCACAATTTTTGGAACAAATAACCAAAAAAGGAGGGTTTTGAAGCAATTTGTATTTTTCGTACAGCTCAACATTGTTTTAATGTTACTAAAATATGCATAAAGGATTTCCTATGGTGACTTTGTCAGCTCAGAGGGAAGTAGGAAGAAGTCTTAAAATTCGGAAGAAAACATGAAGACACTCTTAGTTAGATCAGCTAGGGGGGTAGGACCTCTTCATAAATTTCATTTATAAAACCATAGCCAATTCAATTGTTGTTATGATTTCATAAACACCAAATTTAAAATAGTTCTTCTAAAAAGAAATTGTTTTCCACAAATCTTGGAAAATGTGGACCATAGCATATAGAGAATTAATTTTAAAAACATTATTTATCCTTCACCTGTTGGAGCAGTGTGAGGAGGCACCAACTAGAGTATGAGAAGGTGCAAAAGAAGGGGAAGAATTATATAGAATGATCAAAGAGGATGTAATGAAACCACCTGAAATCAGTTTAAGAAAGCGAAAAAAGAAAAATAGAATCTTTAAAGACTTTGTTGTCAGGGAGTTCTAACAAGCAATAGAACAAAGAGAAGACAATAAAAGGTATTAATGTTGTAACTTGTGGCATTTGGAATGGGAAAATATTAGCACAGGAAATACCTACTAGGGAAAAAACATGATTTACTGAAGACAAGAAGAACCTGGAAAGCTGGATTCTAAACTAAATGTGAGTTGCTGTCATCTTGCAAGTGTGCAGACTTTAGATGCTTTAGTTATTCTTGCTCTGTTGACTTATATTGGGAACTTTATTAGGTTTAGACTACAAGTTCTCTTTTAACATGTGCTTATAGCATGCCTAACAAAACACAGCTTTAACCTCATCTCAAACTGTGCCTTTTTGTAGCACATGGAAATAATGAATACTCTTTTCAATTATTTTGCAGAGCAGAAACTTGATATAGTGAGATTTAGCGATTTTTAGGCTTCATATCTTTTAACATGAAAAGTCAGTTAAAGTATCACCAGTGCTGGAATTAATTAGTTTATTATAATTAGTGGCATAATCAGTTTATTAGTATTTTTTAGTTTAAATATAGACTGGATAGAACAGAGTTGATGAGACTAACATAGGAGTAGCTACAGAGTATAGGCTTCTACAGGCAGGGAAGATGATGTTTGACATTTCAAAGATTCTACATGAAAGAATACCACTAGCAACAGTCCTGGACAAAAGAGGGGTCCAGAAGAGCGATTTGATTTTTGTGGATCATCTTTTCCAAGATCAAGAGCACTTAATTTGAAATTGCAGAAAATCAAGCAAAGATGGCAGGAGGCCTGCTCAGATTAGCAAGAAGCTTCTGACTGAGCTCAGATATCAAAAGGAAGCATGCAAGAGGTAGAAGAAATCACCCAGAAATATAGAGCCATTGACTACTTGGTTGTACAGGCAACACACAGGAATGTGGTCATAAAAGTCAAAGCCCACCTGGAGCTAAAGCTGGAGAGGAATGTGAAGAGTAAAAACAAAGGCTTCTACAGATACATCAGCAGCAAAGAGAAGATGAGGGAAAATGTAGGCCCACTTCTCCATGGAGTAGGAGACCTGGTGTTGTGTTCTGTTAAGTTGGACTGTTCAGTTTCCCCTGATCTGTAATGGTTCTGCCCTGGTTCTCCCTCCCCTCCTGGTTACTGTCAGTTACCCCGACTCCTCCCCTGTTGTCTCAGTAACCAATGTATCCTTTCCTCAACCCCTCCCCAGTGCCCTGCCAGTCAATCTCCACTCCCACCTTTATTGCTAGAAACTTCCAGCTGTGGGGCTGAATGATTGGCTCAGGGACCAGGGCCCCTCCTTCGAATTGCTCCTATTGGTGTTTTCCCCATGTCAGTCCTTTGGATCTCACTCCCCAGTGTATCCTTATTGGTCCAGGGACTGGCTCCTCCCTTATATCCTTCACCCTTTAAAAGTTGCTGTAGTCCCTCCCTCCGGGTCTTCTCCTGCTGGTTCCCCTGGGATCCATTAAAGCCTGGATTAACTGCAGTTGGAGTCTGCCTTCTGTATTCTGCTGGTTGCAGCTCTGATACGGCCATGTCCCACACAAGGCAACGTCTACAGTTATAACGCTGGGCGTTGGCCTTGGGCACTGTGCTGAAGCTCGGCTATTGGGACAAGTGCCCCCTGTGCTGCTAGCGGTGCTGGCAAGCTAGCCGGATGTCCAAAGAGGACAACTCTCTTGCAGCTGCACTGCTGCAACCTGGTAAAAACGGACATGGAAAAAGCTGAGGTACTCCATGCTTTCTTTACCTCATTATGGGAACACTTGCCTACAAGACCTACAAGTGTCCCAGGGCCCTGAGAACAACAGGAAAATCTGGAGCAAGGAAAGTACCCTCTGGGAAGAAGCACTGAGGGAGTCAATCAACATCACTGTAAGGCCACTCCTGGTTGTCTTTGAAGGGCCATGCCAATGGGGAGAGGGAGGAGGGATCCCTGAGGACTTGCAGAAAGAAAATGTCACTCCTGTTTTGAAGAACAGAATGGACAAAAATTTGGAGAACCTCAAAGTGGTCACCTCAAAGCCTTGGAAAATGATGGAACAGCTAAATGTGGAAGCGACTTTTAGATATGAAGGACAGAAAAGTGACTGAGGTTCAGTCAACATGGCTTTATCAGGGTCCTGACTAGTGTGAAATAATTCATTCAGTGCTAAGGAAAGAACATCAGACCTTGTTTATCTTGACTTGAGTCTCCTATGAAATTCCCACAGACTAACTGGTGAAATATGTGCTTGATAAATGAACAGTGAGTTTAAAACTAGCTGTACTGCTAGGATAGAAGGTTTAGCACCAGAGAAGGAAGTCCAGCTGGAGGTCAGCCATTCATGATAAACCCAATGGGTCAGTACTGGGGCAACACTGTCTATTGTCTTAATTAATTATACAGCTGATAGGACAGAGTATAGCCTCAGTAATTATGTGCATTTCACAAGACTGTGAAGGGTACCTGATACACCAAAAAAAGCCATGCTGTCATTCAGAAGAACCTCAGGAAGCTGGAAGAGGAGTTGACAGAGATCTTATGAAATTCAGCGAAGGGAAGAACGCCATGGAAACATGCAGGGACCAGGTGACTGGAGGACAATGCTGATTGGCAGCTCACTGAACCTGAGTCAGCCATATGTCCTCAGAGCAAAGCACGCCTGGAGCTTCCTGCACTGTGTTAGGAGGAGTGTTGCCAAAAGCTCAAGGGACATGATCCTTCCACTGTACCCAGCACTGGTGAAGCCTTACCTGAAGTGCTGCATCTACTGTTGAGCTGCCCAGTACAAGGGAGAGATGGCAATACTGGAGAGAGTCCAGTGAGAGGCTACTAAGATGATATAGGGACTGGACTAATCAGCCTGTGAGGAAAAACAGAGAGAACTGTAACTGCTTAGCCTGCAAAACAGAAGGTTCAGGAATTTAATCAGTGTCTAGCAATACCAGACAGGAGGAAGTAAAGAAAGAGCCAGGCTTTCATTCATGCTACCCTGGGAATGGTCAAGAGTAAATAGCCACAAACTAAACACAGGAAATTCTATTTTATCATAAGAGAACATATTTTTACTCTGAGGCTGATTGAACATCAGAACAGATTGCCCAGAAAGGATTGGCAGTCCCCATCCCCAGAGATACTAAAAAACTGTCTGGATATGGCCTTGATCAACCAGCTCTAGGTGACTGCTTGGAGTGGGAGCATTGCAAAAGAAAATTTCCAGAGGCCCCTTCCAAACTCAGCAATTCTCTGATTCTGCATTTTATACAGCTATTACACTCTGGAGGGTAAGAAGCATAGAAAGACAGTTTTTCAGCTCCAATGCTTCCAATGATGTTAAGTAAATTTACATTTGATGAGGATCTGGCTAAGAGAGCTTTAGAGCATTAGATGGAGCAATTCTCATATAAGCAAAAGTGGCAAACAGCATAAGAAAATGAGACCGAGTCAAAGAGACTGCTGACATTTAAAGCGTGCTTCTCACAGCAAGCATTCAAATTTAAGGAAGGAAAAGTGAAATAGTGATTACCATTAGTGGGAATGGTGGGGAAACATAAAGGAGTGTTGGAGTAAGTCCATGCATGTGGAAAGATGCGAAGTACAGATATCGTACACTCCCTAACTTAGCAGAAATGCAAAATGTTTTAAAACAGAGAGCACAATACATCCAGAGAAACAGTCAGAATGCTGAAAGTAAGAAGCCAAAAGACAGTGAGACTTTAATGATAAGAAGGATAGGAGGGGTTCAGAGCCATTTCATCTAATAAGCTGTTGTTGGGTCTATCTTTGTTCCTAATTTGCTGTCCCTTTAACATTCATGGAGATAGCTGAATGCTCTGTTTCTTCAGTTAAGGATCCTGAGATACCACAGGACTGCAGGAGAAATTCAGGGAATGATGCTAACTCAATATGAATTTAGCTGCTGCATATATTCAAAGGAGACAGCTTCGTCCTTCCTGTATTCTTGCTGACCTATGGAAAAAGATTGTAAGTCCCTCCTGTCATTCATTTCTAAAGTTAGTATTGATACAAAACACTATGCAGTCAGCAAGTCAGTTGATAAAAATCACTTAAAAGTTAAAGCAGCTCACTGACAATTCTCCATCATCTATGTATTTCAAACAAGCTAATTATTTTATAAATTCTTCTAAAATCCTTTTCTTGAGATTCAATCGTTTTTCATTGTCAAATACATTAAATTTTATTTCTAACTCTGACACACATATATATAAAATAAAGCAATTCAGAAAGTATCAGAACATAAATTTATTTTAATCCTTTGACTTTGTTTCTCTTGATGAGCTAAGAATTTCAAGAGAATATAAAAACTCAACAAGGTAAGAGGTGATATCACTGGAGACAGTAATTTCCTTCCTTCGTGTAAGTAAACCATAAATAAAGCATCATGATAATAATTTGGTTTTCCCATTCTTGATTCTGTCTTCAGATAGGAAGAATGAGGTGAGACTGTTGGAATTAACTCAAATTAATTTTTCTTCTTGCTTAAAATGAGTGAGGTCTATGTACTAAAGCATTACCAACATAAAAAAAAAAAAAAGCAGTCTATCTTAATTTGACTTTCTGCAAAAAATTATTTACAACAATGATGCTGGATAGATAGTAGTTGATATTTCTCCCAGCATAAGTATCCCACTGAAATTTTCATAAATCTTGCTATTTTTTTTACCTATTAAAACACAAAGGTAGCTGAAGGCTCTGGGGAAGGTTTGATGTCATCCTTATAGTACAGCTAAAGGGAAAAAATGCAATCTGTGGGCGCTTTTAATATTTTCGTGTGCTTAAACTCTAAAATTACAGTAATAATTCTAATACAACTTACAGGAAATAGGAGAAACATATGAAAATATACTCTTTATCAACAGCTTTAGGTGAATCTCATTTTTCATTAGAATAGCTAAAATTTGACCTCTGAGTTCTTTTCAATTTACAGGGAAAAATTTTCTTTTTTTCATGAACTTTTACTTCATAAAGAAAGTAGACAAAACATCTGTTACTAATTATTATTTGTTCTTATCACAGTAACACTGAAAGGCTTTCACACAAATCAGAGGTTCCATTGTACTTTATGCTGGAAAATGCATTCAAGGAGACAGTCTCTGCTTCAAAGACTTTACAGACAAGGCAGAGTCATTCTTTCCTTTGAAGATTAGAGATGAGGTATTGTATCACAGAACAATCATTTCCTCTACATTATGCAAAAAGTCTTTAATACAGACAAGAATTAAATGTAGATATTCTACTGATAATCTTAATTCTTTGATTGTCCCTTCATTTTCAAGTACAAAATACTCCCTGGTTAGTGGGCCTAATCATAAAGGGTACCAGGAAGCTTTCTGGGCATACAAGTAAATCTTTTGTACCTGTTTAATCTATGATCAAAATAGAAAAACTTCTCCTAAGCTGGAGGAAGATAAAATTCATTTTAGAATTCTGATAACATGTGTAAAAACTTTATCTATTTCTTAACAATTCACACCATGCATGTTTGGATTTATGCTTTGTTAGGAATTAATTTTTGCACTATTTCTTCAGTGATGAGCCCCGTTCCACAAAAATCTGTGTTATTGATTTCCTAATAGACTGGATATCATTGCAAAATACTGATATAGTCTTTTCCTTTCCTGTATATAAGATGCCTTCAGTATGCATGAAATAATGAATAGATTACAAAAGATTTTAAATTGTCTATCGATCCTAGTGCAGTACACAGTAGCAACACAAAATTGATGAAAACTTAAGTGAAACTAAAATAAAGAAGATCCAGAGATTGAATAGTTTTAAAAGTCATAAAGTAAAATGAATGACAGAATGCTTTCTCCAACATATACTCCAAATGGCTGAACGAAAATATCTGAGCTGTCATTAATATTTATTTGAGGTCCCTTTTTTCACAATCCCTAATGCACTAGCAGTATCTGGGAAACAAATTATGGAGGAAATCTATTATTACATTTATCCAAAATCAAATGCAATATACTCTGCACCAAATATCAGTTGGTCAGGGCCATATCCAGGCAACTTTCAAATACTGCCAAGGAGGGTGATTCCACAACCTCCCTGGATAAACTGTTCAAGAGTTCTGTCACTCTCACAGTAAAAAACTGGTTTTCATGTTTAAGCAGGATTTTGTGTATTTCTGTTTGTGACCATTGCCTCATGTACCTTTGTGGGACAGAACTGAATAGAGCCTGACTGTGTCTTCTTCACACCCTCCCTTCAGACATTGATATGCAATGTCAAGATTCACCCTTCTGAAAGTGGTAGTCCTGCTGTAAGTGCTGAGGAGCAGGCAGTGTTCAGTACCTCAGCTTTTCCTGTGACAGCAGATGCCCTGCCCCACTCAGCAACAGACACATGTTTACCCTAGCCTTTCTTTTGATGATTATGTCACCTAAAGGTGTGTTTCTGAGTTTCTTCTCATTGGGTGTTTCACCTGATTCATTTTTTCTCATATGTGATGTTTAGTCTGAGAGTATCTCCTCTTCAATTTAACCTATGATTTTTTTCCAATATGGGCACAGTATCTCATAGGAAAAACACTTGGTATATTACCTTTTCAGGGTTCATTTACATTTTCATAAAAATTTGTAGTTTTATAAAGTTCTAACTGTACACTGACATTAAAAAGACTTCTCAAAACAAATCTCTTCAAGGCTGCTTGTTTTAATCTCTTCAAGGCTGCTTTCTCTGGTACATTCTGGGGTCCCAGATGAAATCATGTTAGTACATTTGTTGAAGTGAAGATGCTGTGTTAAACTATGTTCCTTCAGCTTTTTTGGCACGGCTGACTTCACTCAAAACTTTATCTTCTTCCTTAAGTTTTTTCTAGATAAAGTGAAGACATTCTGAAAACAGACTGCAGTAAGGCAACAAATAATCATAGGCACATTAGAATTTTTGACACAAAAATGGATTTGTTTCACATTGTTATTTCAAAAAAGTGCCTCCATTCCTTCTATTCAGTTTTTTTTTTTTAGCACCTTCATTTATTTTGAAGTCTGTTAGAAGAATTTACAGAGATAAATGTGGGTTTTATATATACAGATATATATATATACACACATATATAGTTCTAATGTAATACTTTAAAAAATTAATGAGTCATAAGAGAAGAGGTATGTCAAAAAACCCCAAACTTTAAATGAAGGTAAGAAGAGGATGGAATGAAATCTACAAGAGACATGAGTTTCATATGGAAATAATTAGGAAGAAAAAAGAAACATTACAGAAATCTCTACATTCTTGATGTTAATAATAGGTGGGACTTTAGAAGACAGCTGGAGTTATCCTAATAAATCTGGATTTTTCCTTTAAATTAATAGAAATGCATTTTACAGGAAAAAGATAAGTAGAAATACAAAGAATTTTCATTAAGACTCTTTTTCCCCACCAATTAAATATGTAGCAAAATTATATTAAACCATCTGCCTCATACTATTTTCTTCAAATATGAAAACATTTGAGAGTGGATCAGTTGGATATGTATCTCCTTATAACATAAATTAAGCCTACCACTTTTTTTTTTTTTTAATGAAAATCTCTCAAGATTTAAACAGTTACATTTACCTCGAATTATCCTTCCACTACTATTCACCATTGATTGTGGAGAATAATGTAATGCAGGTTCCCATGATGCCTCATTACCTTTCCCTGGACTCACTGTATTAACCTTGGTGAGCCACTGGTATCATCATCCTTTGGAAGCTTGCTAAACAGGAGCACAGCTCAGCATTTTCTCTGCAAAAGCAGGAGGCACTATTTAGCAATCACACTCAAGTCCTTCCACTATCTGCCATCTACCATTCTTATCTTCTCAGAAGAAATTGTTCACAGAAGGAATTGCAGGGAGTCCATCTCTGATTTCACTGTCCAATTATCAACATGTTGTTCAGGAACTTGATTAATCCATTTTTGAACCTACTTAGTATTATTTATCTCCAGGACCACTTGTGCCAACACATGCCACTAACTCACTAATCACTCTATAAGGCACTACTTTCTTTTACCTCCCTTAAGCTCTCATCCAGCTAGCTTCAGTGAGTTTATGCAGGTACTGGGGGATTTGATGAATAACAACAGCCTTATCTACTATCTTCATGACTTGGCCAATATTTATCATCTGCCCAGGCTTTTCTTCCCAGAATGGAAAGGCTCAGACAGTTTGCCAATGACACCAGTCTGTGTGGTGGAGTCTTCCCTGAGGGAAGAGATGCCAAGATGCCACCCAGATGGACCTTGACACACCTGAGAGGTGGGTCTGTGCAAATTTCTGCACTTGCATTGGGGCACTGCCAAGCAGAAATACAGGCTGGAAGATAGATGGATTGTGAGCAGACCTGAGATGAAAGAGGAAAATGGGGATGTCCCATCCCTGGAAGTGTTCAAGGCCAGGCTGGATGGGACCTGCCTAGTGGAAGGAGTCTGTGATCATTTCAGGGGGACTAAAACAAAATTATCTTTAAGGACCTTTCCAATGCAAATCGTTCTATGACTCCATGACAACTTTAATCTTTCAAAATGAGACAATGTTTCATTCCCATAATCACGAGAAGTTGATTTCTCTGCATCATTTTTGACTACATTATAGCCTTTCTGAGATGCAAGGAAAAGCACTGTATCAAGTGCATCAATGTTTTTCAGAGAAAAAAAAATCTTGTTTCTGGTTTAGTCTCAGAATGTTTTCTGATGATGCCAAATATTTTGTTTGTTCATGAGAACAAAGTGCACACTGAGTTGAAGATTTCAGAAAACTGCCAGAGAGCCCAAAATATTCCTCCTGAACTTTAACTTCCGCTTTCAAGTTCACTATTTTTAAAGTATAATTTATGTTCTATTACCTCCTATTTACTCACATAAATTATCATCTTGCATTTCTTTACTCAAAATTTGAGTTTACTTATGAGGTTTCTCACCATCAATGCCACATTTAACTGCCTGAAAGACCTCAGTATTATCTGCAAACTTGAATATTTAACATTACACATTCCCTGTCTCAAGGTCATCTGTGAAAATATTGAATAAAAATGCACACATCAATGATCTATGGGGATCCATACTCTTCTTCCCCCTGAAAAGAGATCTAAAATTCATCTGTGGCCTACCCTTCATCTTGCCATCCTGTTAAGCCATTAGTTTTTTTCCACAGTAATAGCAAATAACTTTCTTACATGGCCTTTAAATAGAAGCTTCTCAAGGATTTTAATTTCCAAATCCATACTCATTAGGTCTTCTGCCTCTCCTTTACCCACTTGCTTACTCACCCATGTTTCCTGGCACCTAACACAATGAGATTACACCTGTGCCACATCAAAATGTTATTCCATTTTGTAGATCACCATTTTGCAAGGAATGGGAGTCAGACTCACCCCGCAGTTCCAGGATTTCCTTTTAAGTCCTTTTTTTCTCAAATAAAAGTTGTGCTAGAAACCTGGCAGTCTTTGTCATAGTTTACACAAGTTCACCACAAACTCAGCAGTTTCCCACCTGAGCTCAAATTCATTGCTGAAGGCAGTACAATCCTAGTGACTTACCCACATTTATTTGACATCACGTCATCATTGGATAAAACATACTAAACTCATTTCTTTCAAAAAAGCTTATGGATTACTTGTTTTGTACTTTTTTTCTCCCTCGCTCCTTCCATTTAGGAATTCATCATGGAGACATAAGTTTATTATCTGTGGTGGAAAGCATTTTTGTTCACAAACATATGCAATGAAGTTCATAAAGTTTCAAACAAGTTGGTGAGTCTAAAGAGATAAGTAGTATTAAGATTTTTTTTCTTCAGTACAGGAGGAAATGAACGAGGATTCACACTGTCATATTAAAATAACCAAATCTCTAAGTGAAAAGAGAGATTTATTTTCCAGGTATGCTTTAAAAGGAAGCAGACACTATCACTGCATGCTCAGTAACCTGTAAGTCTGAGGAAGCTTAGCAGATCATACCCCTCAAAGGAGGAAGGCAGTAGGTGCCTAGTTTCTGGATCCCTGAGTTAGGGCTGAATTGCTGAACTACCAGGATTGAGATACTTCTGACAACTGCGGTTACAGTGATTTAAGCATCTGGACAACTTTAAGGTCAGGAACTGAAGTGCTTACAGATTACAGACCTGTCAAATATAAGAAAGAGCTCTGTGGGAGCTCTGGACCTCACAGGTTTAGACTAAGACTTCAAAATATGCTGTTCTTCCACTTCAAGAACTTGAGTTCTTTCTGAGATCCTGCCTTTGACAACTGTCAAAATTTGCTTTGAGTTTACCCAGCAATTACTCTCTTTTGATATAACCAAGTAGTTGTGAAAAAAATTATAAATCCCAGAATTATTTATGCATTACAATCCTAAAACTCAATGGGAATTATATTTGATGTTTTTGTATTGCTTAACTGTGCTTGCAATAGAATACTCAATAAAATGTATAGTATTGACCCCTACTGTCAGGTACTCTGATAAACTACATATGACTGTATCACACTCTGTCTATGTCAAATACATTCCTACAGCTTAAAAGCTGTTTTTTTCCAATGTTAGCCTCTGCCTAATGCCACTAGCAATACATATCTACTAGTCAAATAGTAAATACTCATGCACTTGTTGCACAATGTCTCAATTTTAATGTTAGCATACTTGAAAATAAGTAAAATTTAAAAATGCTTTTCATGTTTACGTAGTCTGAATATTTTGGTTTCCATTTCTCACAAATCTAAGGTAAAAGTTTCTGTCTGTATGCTTCTCTCCCTGTCTTTAAATTATTCCACAATACTTTCAAGTGTTTAAATCTGTTGACTATTCTCTAAACTGTCCTTTGCTAAGAAATCTCCTGGGAGTTATTGTAGTTTTTTCTGTTATATTCAAAGAAATTTGTGATGCAGTTCTTCTCATTTGTTTTGAAAATTTTGGAAATTTTCAATGGAATGTTAAGGACTTTTCTACTCTTCTTTAAAACAAAATAAATAGCAAGTTTACAAAAGGTATATTATGCATGTAAGACCTGTATACAAATGTTATATTTTATATGCATACACACTGTTTGTATGAGGAAAGTATTTCCTCATATATTCCCTTCTACACCCTTACTTGGTTATTGTTCCTCTGTATGTGGTCTGATTTTAAAATCAGAATTGTCCAGTAACTAATTGCTCAGGAATATTTTTGGCTTCTCATCATAATAAGAGCCTAATATAATTAACCCATTTTAACCTGATTAACTTGAGTACTATTGCAGAATGAATGAATAAATGATGATATTGTAATTTAAACACATAATAATAGTAATTATATTATTGCAAAAATTACTTATTAGCTCCTGCATTATAGCAAGATTTCTGACATTTGTTAAAGTTATTACTCACCCACCTCAGAAGAACAAACCAAATAATCAGTTACAGTTTGTTCATTAATTCAAAGTATTATAGAAACTTTTGAAACTCTTATGCACATCAGAAGAACCCACCAATTATTTGTTAATGAGTTCAGAATAGCAACCTGTCACTGCCAAACTTTGTTAACCCAGAACATTTGCCTACAAAAAGAACTCTAACTTGAAAGTGAACATCTATCACTTTAAATCCTTGTCTAATAAGACAAAAAGCGATAAATTCTTTTTTCTCCTCTTTTTGTAGAATGCAAATCTTGATTAAATTAATAGCAGACAAGCAGATAGTCTTTGAGTCCTAGGAACCATGACAGTTGTCCAGTCTTGCCCCTGATACTCACACACCATAGAATACTCCATTTTAATCCATATAAGCTCATATCTCCTTTTTTAGCTAGAATATCTCTTTTGGAAGACACCGGATTTATTTAAAGTTTTCAGGCAGTGAAGATCCACAGCTTCCCTAGATAAGATTTTGTAAAGATTAATTACTTTCACTTTTAAAAATATGTACTTTCCTTTTCAACCTTGAATTTATCTTGTTTTACCTTGAAATAAGATCCCTGCATCTCGTTATACTTTTGCAGCAAAATTAAAGAGCTGCATTCTGCAGTGTGCATCTTCTTTGTGAATGGGCTCATAGCTAGTGTTCAATAGGTTAACTGTATGTCACATGTATCCAGGGTTATAGCTTCAAAAATATGTACTCTACCCTCCATTTTAATATCCAAGAATAATTCTTTTATGATCATTTAAAATGTTGCTAGATCAGCATGACCTTCATATAACATTCAAATAGAGCACTTCAGTATTCTTAGGGGAAAAAAATAACTTAATATTCACTTTTGGGCATTGTTTGACCCTGAATCCTGAAGTACTTGACCCTAAAATATTGATCCAGTTTTTATCTACCTTCTTGTTGTATAGTTTCCATTCAATATATACTGACTGCTATATGAAAGGCCTGCATGAGCACACAGTTGACAAGACATTGGCACTAATTATTATCACACAGAGTTGAGAAATGGAGAATTGGATTGACTTTCTATCTCAGTGAGACAGGAAGAAATTCATCAAAGATTGTCCATTATCTCCGTAACTGTCAAAGGAGCTGCAGATTAGGTCAGGAGAGATCAAAGACACAGTGCTTTGCTTTCAGTATTCTCACATCCCTGTTCATATGCTGGGAGAAAAACAGCTTTTTGCACAGTTTTTATGAAGAAAAATAACAGTTAAAAAGTAATATTTTAAAACAAGTATTTTTTAAATACTGAAAATAGAGGAAGACCAGTAAATCAAAACCAGGTGGTGATGTGACCCAGCATCAACACCCTGCGTGGTCTGTGAGTTCCCTTCAGACTGGCTTTAACCTGGTCCCTGGGTGAAACACCACATCTATATTATGAAGCATCAAACGCTAGTTTCAACTTGTACTGTTATAAAGTGCATAATTAGAGCTCCCAATTTAATATCCTCTGTTGGACATCTGGCTTGTGTGTAACAAAACTTCCTTTGGAACCAAAACAATGTGTAACAACTGCAATTGATTGCAGGATTAATCTCAGAACTGAGGTACTGCTTCATGTAAAATGTTGGAGGTACATCCCTGGAATTACACCTGTTTAGATAACTAGTCAAAGACTAAGTGCCTCTAAAACAAAGTATGTAACTTAGAGAAACAGTGACAAAGAGGAAACTACTCCAATCTTTATTATCCCACTCACTGAAATAGATCATAACCCCATGTGTCCCATTTATATAAAGAAGAAGATCTGGTTGAAAATATGATGCCTATTCTAGCATCTAAAACCATCTACTCAGGCACTGACAGATCACAGAAGACCAGGAAGAATCTGGAAGGATATATATATATATGAATACAAAGGAATTTCTCAGCCTGATTTCAACAGCTGTCATTTAAGGTTCCAGATTTGAAATTCAGGAGATTTAGATCTCCTGAATGGTCTCCCTTCAAGTTGTATGATATATTCTAGACCTCTTGATTAAACTAGCTGTCAAGATATTCTACCTCAACAAAACACCTAAATATTCTAGCAACCCTGGACACAGCATACCATGAAGCCTTAAAAAACATGATTTGGGAGTGTTTAAGTCATTGCCCTTTTGTTAGCTATTTGCTGTAACAATATAAAAGTATCATAAATAACCATTACTGCCTAAAAATTCAGAAGTATACTACTATTTAAAAACATGTAAGGTGGCCTAAAAGTTAAGTCAGAAGACTGTGGTCATTCCCACTAGAAGATCCAAAATTCACCTCAAATAATCTATAGTCCTTGTGAATCAGCATTGTCTTTGCCTCATACAAAACAGTCCTTTGGAGCCAAAAGACCTAGGTTTAAAAGCACTGGGGTTTTCTGCTTCCTTTTATTCCCTTTATGATATGTCATCACGCTTTTATTGCCACTCTTCAGAAAAATATCACCAAGTTTAAAGGTCTAAACAGCATTCATTCCTGTTTGTTCTTTCCTATAAATCCTCTAGCCATATTTATACCAAAAGCAATTTGAAAACTTTTCCAGAGGGACTGCATAAAAGACGCAACCTATACAATGTTTTTATTCTCTTAGCTGATAATTTTATAATATTGAATTTTTTTTAACTTGGTTGATAACAATGTTCCTAGTTTATCTATTTGCAGAGACCGAGGGGTTCTATGTGTAAAGCTGAGCAGATACACAGCATAAAATATTTACTTTTTCTCAAATAGCTCATTCCATTTCACCATGGATGATTTTAAGCAAGGACTGTGACTAGAGAGATCTGTAATTTTAAGTAATGCATTCCTACCTTTGAGCTGCAAACTGACTTTCAGCTTCCTACATGGAGAAATAGAGATGCTGAAATTTTCACATAGAAGGGAATGCAACTGGCATTTTCCTGAATAGGGAATATGCACTACACAGTATAGTGTCAGAGCAGATTATATCCCATGAACACTACCTGTGAATTATAGTGGTATCCACCAGCACTGCTGTGGTCACAGGTCTGTCAGCTGTGCCAAGAGAGTTGTTGGTGCTAAGAGGTGTAGGGAGGCAGAGGTGTTGCAGATCAAACACTTACATGTATTGTTGCTGGAAATTTTTGTATACAGTCTCCGCTGGTTTTTTTATTCATCTCTCTCCTGTTCTGTTTGAAATAAGCTGTTGTCACATTCAAAGGCAATGTGATAAAGATGCAAGTTCACTTGGACATATGTGTTAGGTTATGTGGAAAAAAGGCTTTTCTGCCCACACACAGATGTGTGAGGCACAGGGTCAGGCAGGGGAAACTCAGTAACCTCATCACCTACACCTGCTCCCTGTCTCAACCTGGAGAGTTCCAGGGGAGCATCCCCCCAGTGAAGCTGGGTACGACACCCCTCAGACTGAGGGAGGTGCAGTGGGGAACTCAGCACATCACTCCGGATGTCCAGAGTTACCAAGAGAACCCTTGGGGGCTCAGAAATCCTGAAATGTTGCCAGGAGCGTCTGGTGGCTTGACTTCGATCCCTCTAGGGATGTGCCACCTGTTTGAGGACATGAGAGTCACTTGGGAATGAATGGTGCAGGAATGATGTATTTACAGGGTGAAATACAGATTTTAGGCTTTTGGTACAGGACAGTTATGGAGACAAGATGGAGGGATCAGGGCGTGTCTTGTCCTTCTTCTTTCTTCTTCTTGCCATCCATTTTCTGTGGTGATGTTGGCACTTGGGGATTGGTCCATGGTGAAGGCGCACTTGCTAATATGGGTGAAAGGTGTTGGGAAACAAAGGTAAATATGATGTACGTAGTTTTTAGTATAAAAAGACACAACCACCCCGTGGGTGGTCAGAGTGCCCTTGGCTGCCTTGCAGGTCACACCTCTGCTGGACAGAAAGAAAATTCTGTAGATAAGAAATAATAAACAATCTGAAGACCAAAAAACTGAAGAGTCCAGACTCGTCCTTTGAAGCGCAGGCTGCCCCAGAACCACCCTACACGTGTCTGGGCAGAGACAGACAGCCGACCAGACAGTGCAGGATTTTGTGATGGGATGAAGAGGAGGAATTTCTTGACATTACATAAGACTTATCATTAAAAATTTAAGGGAGGAGCCAAAGGAGGGGAAATGGAAGAATCAAAGTGTTTGATGGAATAAGCATGGGAAAATAAATGAATAAGGTGATATAAAAAGATGATCACATGTAAATATTTATATTTATATATCCATATTCCAGTTACACTGTTTGTCTGCCTGACCACAGCCTGTAACCACCACCACAGTCTGTCCTGTCTTCTTATTTAATCCCATTTCTACTTCTTTACCTTGGTGAGGGACCTGTGTGTTCTTGGGGTGGGAAGAATCTGAGTGCCAGCAAGGAGAGACAGACCATGGGTTGGAGAGAGAGTCAGACTCCAGGTCAAAGGGACTCTGTGTCTGGGGTGCCAGTAATTGCAGACACCAGACTGCACACACTGTGAGTGATTGTGTGTCACCAATCACTCACAAACCCCAGCAAATGTCAGACTGAACAAGTCAGGGAACGGGATGGCTTAGCAGCCACGTTTGGAAGTGGACTCCAGCTTGGGGTGCACCTGAGTGTGCAGCTCTCTGAGGGAGACAGCTACTGGAGGGACCCAGAGGTCAAGGCTGATTGCTAGAGACCACGGGGTCCAGAGACCAACTGAGAGAGAGAAAAAAGGAGAGTTTGTGTGAGTCATGCACAAGCCACTCACTGGGGAGACTGAATGTCTAAGACTGGCTACAGAAGGGCTCCACAGTGCAGGATCTGTGTGTCTCTGCATCTGTGTGTACAGACTGGGGGCTGGTACCAGCCTTGGAAGTTGTGTGCCCAGCTGCCAGAAACTAGAGAGCCTCACTGTCGTAGGGACTCACCTTGCAAATGTATATTTATTCCTATTAATGCATCTTCATCCTTATCAGGCAAGGGGGATAAGAGGAGGAGGTCACATGTGCTGGGATTTTTTTTGATGCTGAGTGTTTCTGTTCATTTTGATCTGTGTAGCTGAACATGTCTAAATATAAAAACACAGTTTGTGAATTCATGTGCATAGTTTGTGAACTATGCACATGCATGCATGTTCACCTCTAACAGGCCAGGAGATTCAGCAACACTAACCATACCTGGCTTCAGCAGGTGGACAGAGAATATGATTAGCAAAAATACTTTCTGCATATAAATTCCTCTTCCAAATAATATAAAAATAAGTATTAAGGATGCATAAATATCTTGTTACACAAATAATCATTAAATATTACACCAGTTACAAATTGTATTCTGTGGCACTTTCAATGTATCATATAGGAAGTGCATATAAATCCAAGGCAAAAATGAGTGGCTTTCAAGAGAGAAGTCTATTCCCTGAGTTATCCCCATTTAATTTGTACAGCAATGACCCTGTGGCTGGTATAGTCAACTGAATCAATATCATGCATATTTGAAATACAACAAAGATAAATAGATGGATAATGTTGAAAAGCTCAAAGATTTTAAAATTAGAAAGGGCCAAGTCCTGTTACTTCCATAAAGTTCTCTAGACCAGTATGTATATGAGACAGGCAGGATTTGGCTTACAGTCAGCATTAACATTCAAGTCTGATGAAATCAATAAAACTGCTGCATTACAATGTAAATGCATGGAAAACTGCAATAAAGACCCCTCTATACTGAAGCTTACTGCCATCACAGCAGAACTATAGGAAGTGATCATGTAAGCACTAAGTAACTTCATGCAAAGTATAACAGATATCTCTACATGGCTAGAGGTAGAATCCTCTAGGGAGTTGGGGGTGATGGGGAGGAATTCAAGCTCACTTCTTTTTAACTAAATACTAAAGCAAATATTTTAAAACTGTATTCAAATTTCCTTTATGCACATCTGAATATACTTAGCACTACTTCAACAACTACAAAAGAAAAGAGTTGTAGCTTTTAGTTGTTTTCTGAACTGAACACACAGAGGTTGAAAACTGTACAAAACCTTGCATTCTTTGCAAGCATCAGTGTAACTACTGGAAAGCAGACAGCACCTCATAGGATGAGCTGGTATTCCATACCACCTGAATAATGTTACATTGCATATGTTCAACCTTCTTGGACATTTCATACTCTGCAGTAAAATTTACTCCCACAGGTAGTTCTATTACAATCATTAGATTTTTTCACATGAATGCAGGTTCAGTGGATGCAGTAAATTAGTTTCTGCCTCAAGTTTTCTTGTTACCATAAGAGTAAATCACACTATGCTAGCTGAATGTAGATTCCTGTCATTTAACAGGACAAAGGTTTAATAAAAAACATTTATTTACTTTTATAGTTCTTTTCAGGTCTGCAGAAACTTTAATCAATAGCTACAGATTAACTTTCTCTTCTTCTTGATATAATATCTGTTTAACAAGCTTCCAGTTTTAAAGCTTAGAATAGAAATGACTACACCAGTTTTATCACTACCACAAGGTCGGTCTCCTGTAAACTACTTAAAGCCATTCAGTCCAAAGTCATACCTTCCAGCTACAGTCACTTAATGGAGTCCAAGTATAATCCCTTCTCTGCAGCCAAAAGTGTTTCAGCCCACCAGCCTTTTGGCTCAGTCAGCATATGCCTTTTGCAGTCCTTGTGCAAAAGCTGTGAGGTGATGCAGAAGAGGATTCAGGATTTCTGCAAATACAGAGAAGAAAACCTTCAGATCAGAATACAAGGGACTGCATTCCAAGATTTGCATCAGATCCTGTTTCTTTGCCATGCCTAGTGACTAATGCCCAAAACCACTCCAAGGTGGGGAGTCTGTCCCCCAGCTGGTATCACCACAACTCTGTGCCTGCGAGCTCAGCCCTTTGCAAGGAGAGAGCAGAGTGGGGGCTCCTCCATCTGGGGAGGTTCTGGGTGCACACTGCCTGTGCCCTCTGCCCTGGTCAGCCGCTCTGTTCATAGCACAGACCCAGCCTGCTGCTTTGCACCATGCATTAGAGGAAAAATGCCAATAGTTTCTTGGCACCCCAAAGATAATGTGCCTAAGTCCAATTTGAAGCTGTGAATTTCTACCTCACACTGACAGCTAAATCTAGGAGAAGGTGAGATTTCAGGATATGTTGTTCTTACTCCTAAAACCATTTGCAGAATTTGGACTTAATCCTCAATGAATTCACATTCTATTACAATTCTCCCAAAAACCCTGGGAAAGCTTTTTTTTCCCTAATTGAGATCTATTTTAGCTCTAGTACTTGTAAAAAACCATCTATGGAGCTGAGGGCTTCTCTTCTCTAGTTAGAGGTTATATTTAATATTCTGGTCAGTTGTATTTTGCATATGGATTTGCTAGATAACAGAGCCGCCACACTACTGTAATCCAAAAATTAAAAATAATCATCCACTTTGTAACATTTTAACCATTTCACTTTCCCAAGTGAGAGTCTTCTCACAAAGGATTACCTTCTTTCCTATTAAAGCAATTGATAAAGAATTCTGCACTGCACATAAGGTATGCCAAGCACTACTTATTCTTCCTACAATCCAAAATACTGCTGCAACTTACAAAACCATTTATAGCAGACTGTTACAGGTAAAAAATGGAACATTGCTTTTGTTCTTTCAGGCTTTGCATGCCCTCAGGCTAGTGATTTACTATACATCCACAATTTTCAGAAGCGCTGTCTAAATTTGATATAGCTTAGTCCATAGATGTTCAGTTTCAAACAAATCAGTTCATGTTTTTGGAGATAATTACCTGTCTATTTGCTATTGTTGTTTCACACAAAGGATCAACTTTCATTCCAGAAAGGAAGACAATTTCAGCACTACTGTATCAAAGAAAAGGAAAAAAATAAACCTAGCATCTGTACTACCAGTTAACATGTCTACAGACACAAAGGATTTCAAAATTAACTTTATTTTTTTTCAGAATGAAGTTTCCTAAAATTAAGCAACAGTAAACAGTAAATGTGAATTAGGACAACACAAAGAAAACCTCCATGCAGGAGGTGGTCTTTCCTTCCCAGAATGCTGTGTTTGTGCTATTTTATTAGGTTTGAAGATTCCAGTAATGCTATTTTGCCTGCACTTAATCCCCAAAGCTTGAGCAGTAAGAATCGGGGTTAACACTCAATTCTCTAGCTAATTATTTTGCCAAAATCAAGTAGATTAAAAAATAGCCTATTTTGCCAGTCAGTTTTTGCTCATGTTTAGATCTATGGAACTCTCATTGACCTGTGGAATTCTCATTTTGAATTGATTTTGTGCATCAGGATTACTGATTACTGGTAAGACAACTCTGACTTGAGTTTCATTCATTTTAAGTCAACTGTTATGACAATTTGCAATAATATTGGCTGCTCATCAAATCCAGTTGTTTCATGTGAAGTTGGTAGTTTAAACTAAAGTGATAAGTAGTGAAACTTTCATAACATCAATACAAATGCTACTGCTAGTCTTTTCACAAAAATGCTTAACCAGAATTTTGGGATTTTGGGGCTGTTCTATTAAGACAATTAAAGTCTATTTTTGTTTTAATCTTATTTATGCAAAGTCACTTCTAGAAGAGCGCTGGAAACTCAGACACTTTCTTCACTGAAACTTTCTTCAAAAATTATGAATTTGAAAACACAGTAAGTTAATAGTGTGTTAAACTGACAGATTATTTTGCTGGATGTATAGGACAAGATAACGGCTTCACTGAGAAGAGGCACTCTTCAGGTATGCAGCTGCAAGATATCATTTCCTTTAATTTTTGGAATTGTAAGAATAACAGCTTGTACCACATCTGGCCTTTTTAAGAATGCAGCCTAAAGGACTCAACATCCATTTACATCCAGATCAGTGAGCATCTAGGGAATTTTGATTTCTAACTTAAAGCTTAGAAAAGGATATCTGACACTAAAAAGCAGACATCACATCATGTTCTGTGTGAACCTCATTGCCATGGTTTCAGCATGCTCTGTACACACCTTGGTCAAGGCTCCTAATTGGCCCTGAATATCACTTGGAGTGAGTGGTAAATAGATGTCTAAGTGTCTCAGACTGAGAAAGCTCTTGGCATACAAAGAGATCAAAACCTGACATGACCACCACCTCTCTACAATATATTTTACTCTCAGTACAAACTTGCCTCTTTCACAGCCTTGCAACAGTGGTAAGCTTTGAAATCTATAGCTTGTGTGTCACAAAGAAACTAAAAGGATCCTTTAGTTTGTAATTTGGATGTGAAGACTTGACAAACATGGATCAGCTTCTTCCTAGATGAAGCAGTTGCTTATGTTTTTTTATATTCTTACCATTAAACATGAGGTGAAGTAAAAAAAATATAAAAATAGACTGATCAGCTGATTTTATTTCTTTTCATGTTTTTCTGTGTAAAAGTGAATTGCAGTGTTACTATAACAGAGCCTGTGAAGGTGTGTCATGCTAACATAGCCAGTATCAGCACCACCACTAATCTTATCAGCAAGGCTTCTCTGGCAACCTCCTTTCCTACAGTAATTGTCATAACCCATCTGTTCAGAGAGGGAGGCTGACTCACATATCTACAAGATTATTGTGCTGCCATCCTTCAGGGTGTCACTACTGCAAGGGATTTGAAAGCCTGAAAGAGAACCAGGTAACCCCAGCAGAACCCTGCAAACATTTACATACAATCTCTATGTGTATATGGCTACACATACAACAATTGGGAAGGAAGCCAGTAAGTATATCAGGGAAATAAATACCTGCTCCAAGGGGAGCCAGCTGAGAACCCATAGCTGCAAGCCAAGATCCCTGCTGTTTTCAAATAGACTGGAGGGAGAACAAAAAAAGTACAATGCACAGACAAGATGATGTCCCTTCTGAATTTCAGTAGCTGCCTTTTGCACTGACTTAAAACAGCTCACTGAAAGCTTTTCAGCACTACAAACAATAGTGTAAAGGCACTATTTACTACTGTGCTCCTTCTGCTGGTATGCCAGCATGCAGTAACAGTGTCCAGTGCAGCCCTGATAGATGCAGATGTCAAACAGCAGAATGTTATCACCTCTGGTACCCAAGGCAGACAGGAGAAGCCTACCAGAATAACTTGCAGCTCCAGTTTTCCAGTGTCCATAATGAAAAGTGACCAATCATAAAAAAGGATTACAACTTAACCATGTAGCATGATATGAGATATATAAGTCTGTTATTGACAGAAGAGTCAAAAAAACAACTCTTAGTACTTGCCTTGTGCACAAGTACTATAAGCTTGGATATTTGCAGTCATTCATTTCTGGTATTTATATGCTCAAATTTCATTTTAGAGACGGAAAGATAGGTATTTATGTATCAGTGGAGAATATAGTTGCTAACCATTCAAATGTGAGCTGTTTAGCTCTGTTTCTTTGCTCAAATTGTAATTAAAAAATTTTAAAAGGTTATTTTTAAAAAATTATAATGGTAATTTTGAAAATAGACAAAATTTAATATGAAAAAGTTTCTTTCAAAAGTATGAGGATAGCATAATTATAAATAATTTTATTATAATGCTAATTGTGTAACTGTCAAACTTTTCTTTGGTAGCCCATTGTTTCTGTAGAGATACACTTAAAATGAAAAACCTATTTATTAGTTCCACACAAATAAATTCATAAAAATATGTTATGGTAACACAAACAGCTAGAATACCTCATGCTTTCTACAGAAGAACATTATACTTTCTTTAATTTTTTTTTTCCTTTAATGACAACAAATTTAACATTCCAATCAGCTACAGTTCTATCAGAGAAATAAGCACTACAGACAAGGTATGTAATAATCCTTTTAAAATAATGGTTTACTAATAGCTATACAATGCACTCAAAAAGAATGCATACTTTTTCATTTTAATATGAATAATTAAATTTATAAATTCTCATTCCTTTAATATGAGGCTGTTTTGGTTTGGGTTTTTTTTGTAATTTATATAATAGTAGAAAAGTGATCCTATAACTTATAAATCTCTCAGTAACTTTGGTACAAAGTCCTATCGTAAATTTCAGGGTCTTTTCTGAAAACCTGTCTCTGTACTGCCTGTAGTTTCTCTCTGATAACTCTAATCACCTTTTCACATGCTAACTCACCAAAATTAAAATTTCCAAAACATTTACCACTTATGACTCTTCAGTTTCCACATTTGTAAGTAGGGTTTTAAACTGTTTTAACCTGGACTCTTTAATGAAATAGCCAAAAATTTGAAGCCTTGTTAAAACTCAATTGGTTTTTACCACAAACTAGTTGGAGACATCTTCATAATAAATGCAAATCAGGTGTCAGTCATTTCAGAACTATGCTTTTATATAGCCACTGTAGACATTCAGATCTGCTACAATGTTCCCACACTGGGCGGCTAATCGGCCTTCTGGTCTAAAATGTAAAACATGTTCAAGTTTTCCTAATTTTGTTAAGGCTGTTCTAAAGTTTTCCTGTTGTAACTTTATAATATAATATTTCCTGGTCTATACTGCATGTAACACCACCCAGTAAATAGATAATTTTTTACCACAGTCAAGGTGAGGGTTTTCCACCCAAGCAGGAAAAGAAGTCTCAAAGCCACACAAAGATAACACAAGAAAAGGAAGAACCAATCAGCTAAAATAGGACTCTCCTTCAAGTATTAATTTGCCAGGAGTCAAAAAAGGTTAAGTACAAAGGACACATGACCTTCAGTTTCCCACCTGCAACAAGCATCCAAAGAAGATGCTTTGTAAATTCCCTTTAAGGATGTTCCATGCAGTTGAAGAGGAGTAACAGTGATAAAATCTGTTGAATAAAATTCAGAAGACTCCTTTGAGTTGCAAAACAGAACAGAAACTTTAGTTTCTTTAGTTGCAGAACAGAAACACAGAGGATGCACACAGTAGATAAAGTGAAACCATATTTTCACCTAGTGTACCAAGGTGCTGGTGATGCTGATAACAGGTAACAAAACGTCTCCATGCCAGGGATGCAGCTTCCCAATCCTCAGTGAACCTCATCCACATGACTGAGTTATGAGTCTTTGCAGATACCTTCACAGGATCACGTAGGAGTTCTGAAGCAAAAGGAAGAATAGAATTCATTTCTGAAAGGCATAACTGAGAAAGTGGCTTCTTTTATCCTGCAGTTTTTTTTCTAATATTAGGAATATATACAGTATTCTGCTACATACAGCAGACCAAGGAAATGTTGTTCTTCTATTATTTCTAGAGTCCCATATTGTTGTTATTAGATTTCTAAAGTCCATACCTCTTGGGTGTATTCTCATGGCTGCAGATCCTCACTGCATGGCCTCCTTCTTCTGCACACTATTCTCTCTCAGGTCAGGACTCCTCCAAGGCTCTCCCTGACTGGCTATCCCGCCCCCTTTTATCCCGGTCATCTTCATTGGTTACAGCTGCAGCCCAATTAAGGACATCGCAGCTGCAGCCCATCGAGGGCACCCGGGACCTCTGGGGCAAAGCCTCTATACAGATATTCAAATACATTTCCTCTACTATAAGGAAAGGCTTTACAGAAAACAGAGGTCTGTCTCTTCCCCCATGAAAACAGTAGTGCACACTCTTAATGGTGATAATAAGGAAACAAATTAAAGTTGCCTAGGCTTTAAAACCATAATCACTTTCTTTTAACTTGTATGGACTCTTTAACGCATTGTGCTATACCAAGTAGGAAGTCTTTTTTTCTTTTAACTATGAGCATATATGCTATCACAGCTTATCCTTTCAATGAATAAGACTTTACATCAAGCATCTAAAAGGTACTTGCTTGCTTAACCAAGAGAATGATTTGAAGGTCTAAAGGGATCCTTCAAATTTCATCATATGTGAAGCAGTTTATTATATAATAGAGGTGAATGTAAGTCATTTCTCAATACCTTAAACCCTGTTAAACTGGTGAGCAAAATGTATTAGGATCACAGTAATGTGTTCCTGCCTGTGTAACACAACAATTATGACACAAGTTTCACAGACACTGAAGATCCCTAGACATGTTTCAGTCCTGTGATCTAACTATTAACTAAATGAAACATCAAACTATCCATGAGCAATTACAAAGAGTCTGAAGTCAGTGAAATTAGATGAATTTTGAAAGAGCAAGGAATGAGGAGTCATCCTCTTATCCCTTAGACAGCATCTTCTGACTTTAAAAATTATGCTAATTTCAGCCATTCACCCACTGAAACTTACTTATGAACATTTTCATTACTAACAGATACCAACTAAAATTAATGACCCTAGATTACTATATTTTCCAAGTGGGAGGTTCAAGATAAGTAGTAACCTTGTGTCATTTTTTACCAATATCAAATATAAAGGTCAAATAGGGGGCATTTCAGAAGCCACAGGCCATAATGAATAAGTGCATCCAATTTAAGGAGCTCTTATCCTAAAGAGCATTAAGAATGAAGATTAATGACACAATGATTAATTAATCAATAAATTTGTTGACATGTGTTTAACCAAAAAGAGTAAGCAGAAACTCAGTGGTTAAAGGAGTACATAAACCACCTTTATAAGTACTGCTTAGCATCCTATTACTTTGAAGCAAAGGAATTAATTTATCTGCAACCTATGTGGCACTAAATACTGAGTGAGAGATCAAGGAAAATGTTTCCTGAGAATTAATGGAAAGAGGGTGAAGTACATTTTTTTTCTCTTTAAATTCAAATTTCTTACTTTTAATGTTCCAGTTTTTATAGTTTCTCACACTCCCCAAGAGCAGCTACTTCTTATACCCACATACTTTCACTCTCCAGAGCTACAGCTTGCACTACGGTTCCATGAAACAGTCAATCTGATATTAAGTAGAAAGGTACCAAAGATGGGAGTAAAATAAGTCAGTTGTACGAGACAAAGCTTTGAAAAATTCACTTTGTCTGTTCAAAAGGACTCAAAAATTTTGAAAAGCTAACTTTTTTTTCCATATAGACATTATTCCAGATCACATATCAGCCATTCCACTGCTGCAGAAAGCCTGCATAGAGCACTATGAGGTGGTCTTTGTGAACAGAAATGCAACTGTGCTCTATCTGATCAACTTGAGACCCTCAGGGAATTGAGTGCATAAATCCAGCAATACTGAACATAGAGACATGAATTTAATATCAGATGTTGCTTCTCTGGTACAGATTAGAGAAAACCTGAAAGCAGCTGAACTCCCCATACTGTCCTTCCTATAGTTTGCATGAAAAGTTAAGGATACATTATTATTTCAGCTTCCAAACTGAGTAACTTCTTCCTTAAACAGGTAAAGCAAGCTTGTGCAAGAAAAACCTGAAATTTTCTTTCAGTTCTTTAAAAGTTCCACATTTGCTTCATTTAAAAGCTAGCTGTCCGTAGAGTCTGTGATGAAAAGATAAGTAAATTGAACAGATAGACCCAGCAAGGATCTAAGGAACAGTCATGAGTGGAAGACCCATAGTAACACAATCAGTGAAAACCTAATCAGTGAAAATTAGAGCACACTGAATCAGCTGCCTTTGAAGCTATCAAGAGAAAATTATTGCCCCTGGTGTGAATCCCCCTGAGATGAGTCAGCAGCAGAAACTCTCTCTCAGAGGCCTTCAGACTAAAAGGAGAATATTGCCTTCAAGGGTACAGGATTTATCACAAAATGGAGTGGTGAAGAGGATTCATGGATTGTGTAAAAATTATTAAGGGATGTGTCAAGTTAATTGTGGGAATGTTCACACTCTTTATGGTATGCTTAATGTAAGGACCAAAGATGGGGAGAGAGGGTAACCAAAGTGAACTGGGAGGAACAAACATGGGAAAATAGAGGAAACATGACAAAACCAGTTTCATGTGAACAGATAGGGAGCAGTTTTGTGTCTTCTGCTCACAGAGAGGAGGAACAAGTTCAGGCTGACTATGAGACAGGGTTATGTGAGGGCTGTGTGTGCATTTATGGGTGTCAGTACAGGCACCACTCTTTGTGGGGTCTGTGTGGCCACAATTGTGTCAGACTTGTGTGCACAGACTGGAAATAACTTGTGTCTGGGGACAGGGAGCCACAGTAGCTTCACAAGCATGGCTGGAGATGCCTGCAGAAGAATTTGGAAAACTAGAAATATTATTACTATTATTTTTCAGAGAGATATTTCAGACAGTTGCCAAATCATCTTGTGGTCTTAGCAAATTGAGAGTTGTGAATTCAAAGATTCTCCATCCCTGGAGATATTGAAAACCCAACCAGACTTGTTCCTGAGCAACCTACTAAAGGTGACACTTGTTTAAGCAGGGTTTTGGACCAGGTGATCTCTGGAGGTCTCTTCCAACCTCAGCTAGCCTGTGATTCTCTGAAAAAAATTCTGCCCTTCTTTTCCAAAGGCGCTAAAAATTATGCAGTAGAAATATAAACAAAAAAATTAAATGAAAGCTCTCAGGAAACAAAAGGCACCTCTCAAGAAGCTCTATAGTCTATATGGTCTTGAGACCCAGACTTAAGCTTTCTCCATCTATTTTGTGAACTTTGTGCCTCTGTAGTTGCATTAAAGCGATGATCCAAACAAATCATGTTACATTGGATTCCTGCCATACCACTGCCAGCTTGGGGTTCAGAGCTGTTTCAAATTCATATAATCCAAAAGGTGAAAAGATCCTGAAAAATATAATATAAATATGTAAAGCAAGATCATTATAAGTGGATAGAATTTAATCAAACTGCCTATTTTTTCATAGGGTTAGTAGAAGCCAAATTTAAAGGGAAAACTAAATCCAGAGACCATTATCAACATACAGTTCAATGTGTTTATGGTAAAATGTTGCCTCAGGGGAGAAGCTGATACTTTCAAAAATAAAAATAAAATGGTTTTCTATAAAACCTCAACTCTTAAAATATTTATATTCCACTTGAAAAGACTTGTCTAATAAAATACTTCAAGATCAAGAGGAATCACTGAGGCATTTAGTCTGCCTTTGCACGTATCTTGAGCTAAACAATATACCCAATTACTCCTGTAGTCACATCAGTAATAAATGACTTTGACTGAATCATACCTTCAGAAATAAACATACAGGAGTGATCTGAAAATACCAAGAGGTGGAGAATGCACCATTTCTCTCTATAAGTAATTTCAATTGTTAACACTGACAACAGTGAAGACGCTTTATTTCTAACCTGAATGTATTTGATTTTAACATTCAGACATTAGTTCTTGTTGTGATTTTATCTGATAAATGAAGGAGCCTTTAACATCCAATATTTTCCCTCCATGAACCTTAACAACTATTAATCACTCAAGATGATGGTGTAATAGGCAGGAAAAAATACTTAGCAACTTCAAAGAATACTTAAGAAGCGAGAAGAAACAAACCAAAACTCCTCAATATTCTTCCTATCACTCTCTCTTCTTACACTAAGAGTACTTGTACTCTTAGTACTCAGGATCTTTTCAACTTTTTCTGGGAGTGTTTTTTTACTATCTGTATCACACTTCCATTGAAATCAAAAGTGGTCTAAACTGTATAGTTCAGGTAGGTCAGAACTGTTGGCCAAATCCAATATATGCTTATTTGGGTATGAACATAGGACTGCTATTTATAAATTGCCAGAATAAAGGGCTACAGATTCAGCAGAGTTTCCTATTTTTATCAGAAATTTTATCAAAAGCAGCAGAAGAAAGTTTTCTATTTTTCTTAGGTAGTTTTCCTAGGAACTTAATTCTGTAGAGCAGTTTGTTTAGTTGAAACTTCCAACATTCCACTTTTAGCATTATTTAATTTCTAGAGAAAAATCTTAAATATTGTGATTTTTGCTTCCAGAGATATTGACATGATTTCTAGTATTATTATATGAGGACACTATATTTGACAGAAAAACTGATTCTATGAGATCAATGCTGAAGAAAGGAGTGTATTTGACTTGTAATATCTTTTAAATTATAATATCACCCTCCAGGTCAGACATTTAACTTCAGATCACCAGTGTCATTGTAATTCAGGATGTCGTGAGGAAAAGAAAGCAAAAACTCTTACAGAAATACATTGTTTTGGCGATTTTTGGAATTCTTGTATTAGAACACTGGGAACAAAACTACCATAGTGTCATAACAAAAGAATACTAGCTATTGCACTGCTTCATTATACTTCTTGTATAGCCATTTTGTTTCAGGCTTATTCAGAAAATCATTTTCTCCAAGTATTACAGCACTGAGAGGCAGCCTCTGGGTAAGTACATACCACAGATAACCACTAAGGCTGAATTTTAATCATACCCTTGGCTCTTTTAGCTCCACAAAATCCATCCTTTTGGAGTAATATTTCTAGACTTGCACTAAAGAAAAAGTAAAAGAAATGTGTCTGCTTGAGCTCCAACAGTAGAACAAATTATGATTCAAAATTGTGTGACAAAACAGACAACAAACGGAGATCTTTAATTCATTCAACAATTATTGAAATAATTTTGCAAAGACCGATAAATGCATTTAAAGGCAGGAATATATCTAGCCACCTTTAAAGATATTGTTAAACAGAGACGTTTAAATCTTCTTATTCAAATTTTATATTTGATTGAGTTTTCTTATTTAAAACAAATTAGTAGGAATTACTAAACTAGAACAAGCTGAGCTCCCAGTGAGAAAAAGTAATTTTGCATTCAGCAATTTTTGACAATTACACCCCAGTAAAACCAGGAAAAAAACCATTTGTCCTGGTTTTACTGGGGTGTAATTGTCAAAACTTGCTGAATAGAAAGGGTATTTTGGATCTTGCAGCCTTAGGTTGCCAGGTTCAGGAATTTACAGAGTCTGAGTTTTAACTGCCTCCACCTGTACAGGATTTCTAAACTTCTTTTGTGAAGAGATAATCCACTTCTTATCTCAGAGTGAAACTTATTTTTTCCATGAGATATTTAAAGTGAAAACATACCAATACCCCACCCCACAGATACATTTAGGAACTTAAATCTTACTGAAATTAAAGTGGATTAGGCTCCTCAATGCTAGCCCCAAAATCAAACAAAAATTAAGAAATCTAGTTACAATTGAATTGTGCCTTTGACTTTCCTTGTTCTCTCTGGACACAAATATATATTTAATAAGGAACAGTAAATAAAATTGGATTTCATAAGGTATATTAACATGCCTGAAGTACTTACAGGAAATCACATAAACTTTTCCATGTCCATCATTCATCTTACTGCATTTTGAAAGCAACTAAAAGCCATTCCAGGATAGAATCAAAGAAAAATGTTATGCCCCTACAACACCCTGCCTCCATTGTTAGGACATTGCTCCCGCTTTTCAAGATTTCTACAACATAAAGGAGGCAAGACAGAGTTGTAGCAGGTGAAGTTCCCCAGGCCTTCAAGGAAACCACAAGGAACCATTCAGGCTAGCCTATTCCCAAACTTCCCTGGACAGCCTCATTTATTAACTTAGCTGCATCACTTCTCTGTCCTTCTCTTTTTCTGCCTCTTCTAGATGGCTTTGAACTGGTGACAATGAATGATCTTGTTATGTGTGCGAATTTGAGCAAAAGCCAAGCGGCTCTGCTATTGTTAAGGGCTTCTAAGCTTTACTAAGAAAAGTAGTAACAGTAGGAGGGCTTAGAGCTCACACTAAATTTTACTTAATGATACCCGTTACTGGAGCCCAGCAAGCTGTTATTGACACATCACTATTTGAGTGACATCTAATTAATCATTATATCACTAACCAGAATCAATAGTTATAACTTTGAGGTCCTTTGTTCAACCTTCCCACTGAATATCTTGCACCAGCTTTGAGTTTAACCTAAAGTGAGACTGTTTAACCTATAAATCATGTGGCTGTAGGAAATTACCCTGAGGTTTTGTCACCTTGGCATTTACTGGAATGCAATTGTATTCTAGTAGCAAAATAAATGTATGCTTCTCTCTGATTGGAAAAACATCTCTGTCAAACCATGGAAATACAGCATTTTCCCCTTGTTCCCCTAAAAATCAACATAAAAGAAAAAGAAAAAACAAATACATTTTCTTTCACTTAAACTCAACAAGAGTTATCCTGGATGACCCTCCCGGCAGTAGAAACTCTATAATCACACTTTGCTTTTAGAAGCTGGGAAAGCAAAGCATGTGGTGAGAACTATACTTATCTACAATACTATATCTTATTTTTCCTTATATCACTAACTGAGTTCTGTGATGACAGTGGTCACTAAAAACTAGTACTTTTTTTCTTTTTTTCTTTTTTAAGGGGAAAAAAGATAAAAAGTCTCAGATCTCCACCTTGTGTGGTTGATAGTGTATGACTCTATAAACACTCTTGAGGCCCTTGGTTCAAGACTTGTTAATTACTGTTGAAGAGTAAAACATCAAGATGTGATTCCTTTTGCTTTTATTTTTTGTAATGTTGGAGCATTCCAGGTTTCACCTCGATGTTTAGTTTATGTTCCAAATTCTGTCTAAAGTTTGTTTATTATTCCCATTCAAAAGAGAGAACATAAGAACAGGTGCATCTTAGTCAAGTCCTTAAGAGGAAAAGTTATAGTGGCCAAATGAGTCCTACTGAGCTTTTCCCATGGCAGACATAAAGCATGGGTTGAATCTCAGAAGCATAGTTCAGTCAAATATATAAAGTTTTCCAGTCTGAAGCATAGGATGAACAAATAGAAACACATCTGCATGTGTATATTCTGAGTAGTAGTTTCTTAGTAGAAGGTCAGATTTTGTGCTTAGTCTGGATTTTTAGTCACTGCCCCATCACATTCCTATTTACATAACACACTTTCATTTCCTAGATGAGTTAAATATTCTGTTTCATTTCAAGGATGGCTCTAGCCTCGTGTTTTGGGGCAACAAGGCACCAAGATTGTGATGCTGAGCTCATTTCCACAGTCCATAACCAACCAGATTCCATAAGTTTGCTCCAGCCTAACTTATTTGAATAAATTTCTCTGTCATATCTTACATGTCAGAAACTAATTGCTTGTTTCCATACGTAGAACTACCAATTAAAAGGCTTACTCCATTTTCTCCATAGTACCAAATGTCACTAAGTAGATAGAGGAAGGCATTTTGCTATTTTAATTAAGCATATGGAGGAAAACACAAGAACATGGCTTTGAGGAAATATGGAAAGACTAAGCTGTATCAAAACATCTCAGCAAGTCTGTGGCATTAGAGATCAAGACAATCATGCAGTAAAATAAAAGATGAAAAATTCATATTGAAAAGCCATGGATGATAACCCAAGTTTCATCAGTTTCAATTAATTTATCTTCATAGCACTAACTCACTAATTACAACTCAGAGAACTGAGCCATATTCCTATGTTTCTGAGCAGAAAAGGTCTAAATTTAAAGTGGAATGACAAGAAACCTCAAGGCTTTTATTAAATTAAAAAAAAACCAAAAAACTAGGCATTTTCAGATGAAGTTGTTTAAAGGGAAAAGGAGAAAGGGGCAGAAAGCAATCTCTGGGTCAACCAGTCCAGTGCTGGCATGAGTGGCTAAAACCAGTTCTCCTTGTGCCTAGAGGTGACCTAAACATCCAAAAGTTTATCAGATGATAAGTAAAGATAATGAGATGGTTTCAGTTATTATTAGATCCCTACTGTCAGAGGTACCAGGAAACTAGAATCTATCCATCTCTTATGGCAAGGGGAAAACAATGCCAAAATAAAATGAGGAAAAATTACTCCATCTCATACCTTGAAACTTCCAACAGATAAATATTGCAAAGTCTTTTCTTTTTAACTCTAAAATAATGTTCAAATCATTATTGACAGCACATCTTTTACATACAAAATTCTTGGCCTAAATCAGGATGAAAATTTTTCTATTTACTCTGTGGATACTATGTTATACAACACAAGGAATTTTAACTTTTAGTATAAGATTCTCTTAAACATTATTGGACAAATAATAAACCAAATTTCTGATAAATCAATTAGCAAGTTAAGCTGAAATTAAGTTTTTGGACACTGAAAATTTGTAGGGTTTGTTCCTTGAGCTTTTTGTTTAGGAAGATTGCTTTTAAGCTACAATAGTCATAGCTTGAAGCAGTAGCTTTTCCTGACAGTCTCATTTTCCCATGCTGCAATTTCCATTAACTGACTTTAAAACAAGCAAGAAAGACTATGAAGACGAATGGGACATAAGAAACCCAAAGAAAAGGAAGAGGGAAAAGAAGAAGAAAGAAAGCAGTGGTTTACTTCTAATACTACAAATTTCCTTCTGTATAAGTAATCAGTGAATTGAATATATAGTAAACAAAAACTGGGAAAGAAAAAGATAAGCACAAGAGGAGTGGAGAGAGTACAGAAACAAAGAAATGCATACCACCTCCAGCAGCCCTTATTTCTCCCCAGTACAAGGTATTGCAAACATAATTGACTTTTTATGTTGGCAGCTGCTGATCTTTCAACAATAATAGGTAAAGAACATAATATTAGTCTGGTTTATCCATGGCATTAATTAAACATTCAGCTCTGCATCACCCGTGATGATTCACTACCCCTGCAGAGTGTAATAAATGTACATTCCTAGTTCATTATGAAGGGTAAAACTGAAGCATAAAGTCCATGACATAACAAATCATTTTGCAAGCAATTCCACTTCTTCCAAACACTTTAGAGTAGATGAAAGGCAGTGAGGCATAAAGGGCTTTCATAAGACCATCTCAATCTCCAGCATAGGCAAATGGCTTCAGAAAGCATGTTTATGTACAGGAGTTTCTTTGTCTTTCCAAATCAATTAAGCACAAGCTGGTGAAGATATATCCCCATGGGAGGCAAGGGGATCCACATTTTGTTGTAGGAAGAGATTAAAAGTCCAAAGAATGGATCTAAAACTCAGCCTACTAATTTCATGAGAAATGGTTTTATTATCTACCAGCAGCATTCACCTTGCATGGCTATTGAAGTTTTCCCATTCAGGGACCAGTTTAAGAGACAGAAGATAGTTTGAATGAGGTTTCACAGTATTGCCAAGAGAATGAAAGGTACACTATAGCTTAATATCCAAGCATATAATATTTCAAAACTTTATGAACTTATAGGTGTCCATACAAGTGGGTGGAGTACTTTTTTATATTCAATACAAATTGTTATAACTTCATTAAAAGAATTTTAAAATGTTTCGTTTATACCAGGAAAGGCTTAACCAACTATCCAAATTACCTAAGAAAACAATTTAAAGACATTTTTGACTTGAACATGTGATTGCAAAACTTGTCTGAACACTCAGTCTAGGAAATATCACCATACAAATGACTGCAAACATTCTTGTGTTACAGCAAGTTATTGTATCTTCTGTTTCCTTACCATTGATCCCAGTGGAGTTCATTTTGAAAAGATAATGTTAATATCTGATAGCAATATGCTGATAATTCTATGAGGACTCTTTATGATTCAGCAACCAGTAAAACTCCTTGTCTAAGGAACAGACATAATATTGAGAAACCATTTTCAGTCCTGATTTTCAGCAAATCAATGCTTTCAAATTAATTTTAATCACAGAAACTAGGAAGTCTAAGAAATATTTATGAGAAAGTCCATCATATATATAGCAGTTCTAGTCTGTGACTGCAACATATGGTTTAGAAATTGAAACAGGTGTGGGAGAACAGGTGGTCACAGTCATCCAAGGGTTTAGCTGGAATCTACCATGACGAAAAGTAAAAAAAAAAAAATAAAAATTAAGTAGTTCATTTAACTGCTAAGGTAACTTGCAGATTTAATGACAGAAGTCACAGCTCTTCAATGGAGAAAGGGATGTGTAAGACCTTGTGATTTTGTCACACATTAATATCCTAGAACAAGTTTATGATAGATGTCTTCTTTCATACCTTGCCCTTACTACATTTTTGTCAACAATCTATAAAAATTTAAGAAAAAAACCACTGTTTCTCCATCATTCAAAGAAGTTAAACCAATGTGTAAGAAACAAACGATACAGAGGCATAGTAGTCCAGCTTCATTCAGATGTCAAACAGAATCAACCTATCAACTGGTTCCTTTGTTGACTGATCTTTAGATCCTCTGGATCTAAAGTAGATTTTGCTATGCAATAAAATTAGCATTTGTGCAATACTTGATCTATTTTGAATTTGCGCTTAATTCAATTTGCAGTTGTACAAACTCTGCAACACATCTAAAATTCACATGCAAGAAGCAAATACATGACCTGTACAGCTCTCAAATTTCTTGAGTATTCAAGCACATCTTAAAAGGTCATTAATCTTTTACTTTCCTCCTTTATGAGGATGTTTCATCATTCAGTATATTTCCAATTTTAAAAATTGAGAATTTCATAGATCTTTAACAAAAGCATCAAGTCCATGAACTATATTCTTGAATGGTTCAGTAGTTGCCCCTTGGGTCACAAAAAATGATCACTTTTGAAAACAGAACACTCATGCACTTTGACATGGAAGTACAGTAAATAAGCTAAACTTCAGATATAGCTGGAGTCTTCATTATTTTTCAAAATCATCAGCAGCTGTTTATTTGACTCTGGGAACTCCTGAATTCTCACAACACCAGAAGGGTAGAAGGCTGAATTCAGTCGTGTTTTCTTAATATATTGGGTGTCTGCATTTAAGATGTATGCACTCTGGTAAAATTGATCATTCTATTTTTTAACATTTACAAACAAAAATAATTTAAAATAAAATTAACTTGTTCTAACCTCTGCTTGAGACTAAATTCCTTTTGGCATTTGTGTACTGAAAAGCTATTTTCAGGTACATAAGAACTGACATGCCAGATCAAACTAATGGTCCATCTAGATAGTGTATTAAGTGTGCTTATCAACTCTCCCAGTTTTCCTCTGAAATTCCTGATTCAAAAACTTCCTATTTATTTTTAATCTTGTAGACAACAATCAAACCAGACCGTTAATTCCAGGGAGCAATTTACCATATGTGCTTGAACATCATTCCTATGGATTCTCAAAAATTCTAGAAGTGTGGTGCCTAAATGGTATATTTAATATGGTTTTACTAAGTTATGCTGTCACATGCAGTCAGAACAAATAGTCTTCCAACAGCAGATCAAATTCATCCATAGCAACATTACACAGAAGCCAAAGGGGTAGCACCAAGGATAAAAGTAACCAGCTGTTCTTCATATTTACTGCTTCTTTCCATCCATCTGCATTAAAGAATAAAATAAACACTACTTTTGCTACTCCTTAAGCAAGCCAGACAAAATTACTTTAAAACTAGTAAAACAACTTACTAGGGAGAAACATTACTACAACTGGAAACTGAAAGCTTTACAGTTAAAGCTTTTTTCCATATAGCAAACCCTCTGAAAAAAAAATTATTTACAGGAAATTATCTTATTCTTTGAGACTGCTCCCATATGCAATTAAATTTAATTAAAGTTGATGAGATTTAAGCAGTGTTTAAAGTTAGGCACATGTTTAAGTACTTTCCTGAATTAATCCTGTAAGTGTCAAACTGTGTATACCATGTCAGTAAGCAAGCTAGGTGTTTCTCTAATACTCTTCTAGGACTTGACATCATCTTTACAAATAGACTATTCTTGCAGGAAAAAAAATAATTTCAACAATTAGATTAATACTTTATGTTCTTGTGCAGGTATGGTTTTTGTAGATTTTTTTAGGATTAATTTTATTGAAAATTAATCTTAGAGTAATTTTTAATGTTCCATTAAGGTGGTGAGGAGTGAAACAGGTTTCCCAGAGAAGTTGTGGTTGCCCCTGGAAGTTTTGAAGACCAGGCTGGATGGGGCTTTTAGCAAGATGATCTAGTGAAAGGGGCCCCTGCCTATGGCAGGATGTCTGGAACTAGATAATCTTGATAATCTTTAAGGTCCCTTCCAAGCCAAAATATTCTATGATTCTGTGATTCTGTGATTATTTTCTGTTCTTTGAAAAATATTTTAAACTTGAACCTCTTGCAGGACCTTCACTTGTTCCTATGCATGCAATGCACACCAGATCCAAGAAGGCAGATTGGTTGGTCCTTTGTTTAAATTACTTATAAGTAAAAGTATACTCAACACATCTGTTGGAAGTACAGCTGCTTAGGACATTAAAAGATAGGCTGTGATTTAAAACATCCTCAACTGTATTTTACATAAACAAAAATTTCTGTATTTAGAATAATGTATCAATAAGTCTATCAACCCATTTCCAGAAAATTCTGTTTACTCACAAAAGCAAAGACATGCTTAACCTAAAGGAAAAGCTGTAACTGGTATAAAAAACAAAATTACATGGAAGGAGGAGTCTAGATATGTAGATTTGTCATTTATTCATTTTCATCACCAAAAAAAAAAAAAAGCCCAGTTTTTAAAATTCCAGGACAACAGGAAGTAAACATATTTGAGGTCTAACTTTTCCATACTTCAATCACAGATATATAAAATCACTGACACTGTGCTCTTCCCATCTGAGGTACTAAGTGATTATCACTGATCGTGGAACAGGGAGGATATGCAAGCACTACAGTTAATGAACGATCTGCTGCCCCTATAAATACATTTTCAATGTACAACTGAATAGTATTGGATGTTATGTTATACAAGCACAATTAATAATTTTAATTCATATCACCAAGTTATTTTAAAAATAGGACATTCAAACTGAATGTGAAAATAATCAAAAAGCAGAGTTCAACAGATGTTTGATTTAAGTTTAACACACAGCTGTCTATAAAGAACACAGTCATCTTTGCCATACATTATCTTCTGAAGGTGCAGAAATGGTTTCAAATGAGCCCAAATAATCTAATCATAATTATGTTCCCACCTGTTTCAGATGATTCCATTTTCTCTTGACATGGTTGTGACAAAATCACTTTATCCCTGTTGTCTTTCAAAAACTAGAAATCTAGAGGAGCTCAAAAGGGATCAGTCTTGACTTTAAGTAAGTTGGCAAGTTACAGAGAATGAATCTGCAGACATCATTCTTTCAGTGGTAGCCTCAAGTACCAAATTCCACTCTTAAGATTTTTAGATGGTAAAACTGAGTTTGTGGAGATGAGCCTGGGTAAAATCTGCGGAGTTTAAGTCACACCATTTACTTTACAAGGTACTGTAACTGCATCCTACAGATCTTAAAATTCTAGGATGCTGCTGTTGAGGAAGCTCATTATAGTAAGTCTAACAAGCCAAATAAAGCAAGAGATGATTCCATTTAAAATAAAACCATCCCAAATCATGAGAGCAGAAGATATTCTTTGTTTAGGAACATTCTAGGTCTATGTATATGTGCCTAAAGGTACTTGTATGTGTGTGTATACATATACATGTATATGTATATGTATATGTATATGTATATGTATATGTATATGTATACACACCTGAGGTGAGGTCTCTGACAAGTTCCACTGCATTCTGCTGATATTGCAAGTTTGCACAGTGCCTTAGGTTATTTTTTAATTGATTTCTTCTATTTATACGTGAGCAGTATTAAAGAAATCCCAGAGGAGTGCAGTGTTTGATACTGGATGGTTTTGTTCAACGCCACGTCATTTTAATTTATATCGAAGGAGAACTTGTGGGAAGCAGGTTGCAGTTACTTAAGCTTTAAATGTCAAGTAGGGGTGAGGAGGGGGGTGACGTTTAGTTAATGTAGAAGACAGTTTCCTAAGTAGAATTAAAGAGCATAATTTGTCAGCTAGACTATTTAAGTAAAATGGAGTGTCCTTTTCAGTTCACAGCCTATTAGAGGGGGGGAAATCCTCTGGAATACCAATTGCATTTCTGGAGAGTGCAGCATGCCTCTAAATATATTCTGTAAGAGACTGAAAATTCTTATCTTCTGACCTGTATTGCACCTCCATAGAGTAAAAGTATAGGAAGCAAAAAGAAAGGAAGCTATTTGGAGCAACGCAAATTAAACCGTGTATTATGGCTAGTAAAGAGTTGAACAGATGTTTAACGGAATTTGTTTTTCTGAAGTTTGATAGTTGATTGGAGTCTGAATGAAAATAACACAATTTACAGTAAAGAAGTGATAGAAACACCACCAAAAAGGAAATCTTTGGAGTCACTCCAATACAGCCTTTTCCTTACTTTTCTCTTAATTAAAATCATAAAATTGTGAAAAAAAGGTTTAAATATGAACAACAATAATGATAATTATAAAGCCTCATTACAGAAGCATTTTTAACCCCAGGATCTCAAGATCCTGTAGAAAGAGACAAATTTCAATCCACTATATAGTGGAGCTGATAAAACCTTGTCTCCCAGGTCTTAGACTGCTGCCTCCTTCCTCTTCCTCTCATATTTCTTCTCAGGGGATGGAGAAAAAGGAATGTGTCTGAAATATTTAGTCAAAAGCAAAAAGTAAAATAATTTCAGGACTTTATTTCAATACTACTGTGCAGAGGAGAAAATCAGAGTTCTCATTCTTTTTGCAGGAACTCAAAGACAGAAATCTGCCTGAAATGTGCAGTATGTATTTTGTGAGTTTGATTTGTCCAAGGTGCTGCTTTGTCACTGCATATAGTCTTTTTCTGATGATCTGTCCATACAATCTGAGGCATAGATAAAAAGTTCCCTGAATGGTTTCAACTTGCTTAGATATCCCTGGATATGTGGTCGCAGTTTTCAAATTCTATCTATATAAGATTTTTCAGTGGGGAAAAGGAGAAAATGTGGATAAACATAGATATATGATAACTATGTGACTTGCAGCCATTTTCACTAACAGAATTTAACAAACTTCCTAAGCATGACTGTCATTACCAAGCCTTAAAATCCTCTTGACAGAACATGGAGAGAAACTAGGATGCATATATTTCAGGGATTTTTATTTTGCTAGTCCATTCATTACTATTCTCCCAACCTCCTGTGTTCACAAAGCAAGCAAAATTTTTAACTTCAGCATTTCAAGGGTGGCTTGAAAAAACTCTAAGTTTATCTAAATATTACTTAAAACTAATATTTTAAACAACAGTTATATTCAAAGGGAGAGAAACCACACAAATACCTTAATTTTATTAGAGTTACCACCCATAGATCTAACATTTCCCAGAATTTACTGGGGTACTTCACATAGTCCTTGGGTCCCCTCCAAACCCAGCCCCAGCAACTTTATATATTCCACCAACGTATCTCTTCCTTCAGGCTGTTCTACTCCCACTTGTACTGCTTTCAGAGAAGGAGAAAGAGAAAAAAAAAATGGGGCCTGGATGTTAAAACTTTTCTGCTTGGCTGCTTCAGAGACTCTTTTATGTATTTCTGCTACCCTTAGAATGGCTGGATGCTCTTCTTCATCCCCAGGTTTCTGCAAGGAGTTCCCTCCTGAAACAGTATAAAATGTGACAGGAAACTACTTTTGAGTTTTCACAGAGTGGGAGGAATCACTGGCTGGAATGTGTCTCATTATTTCTGAAACCCAGATGAATGCAATAAACTGTGTCAGTGTGCTCTCACCTACAGGAGTTGGGGTTCCTTTAACTCATTGGCTTTAACAACAATACAACTTAGGAGAAAATTTTCCCACTAGATTTACATGCAAGCACATTCTGAAGGAAAACACATACTTCTGTAGTTAATTTCTTTGATTTAAAAAAAAAAAAAGTCTTACTTGTAACATTATTAATTAAAGTCAGAAGGTTTTTTCTCCCTCTAAAATAAAAAAAAAAAAAAAAAAAAAAAAAAGTCCAGGAGACACAGTTTAGTTATGAAATAGGCCTTTGAAAAGTTCAGTCTCCTGGTGTCTGCTGTGGAAGATTGATCCTGGCTGGATGCCAGGTACCCACCAAGGCTGCTCTATCACTGCCCTCCTCAGCTGGACAGGGGAGAGAAAATAAAACAAAATTCTCATGGGTCAAGATAAGGAAACAGAAATAGCTCAGTAATTCCTGTCATTGGTACAACCAGATCTTAAAACACCTTCCCCACATCCATCCTTTCTTCTCAGGCTCTCTCTCTCTCTCTCTCTCTGCACTCCCAAATTCTCCAACTCCTCCGCACAGCAGCACAGGCAGACAGGAAATAGGGGCTGTGGTCAGTTCATCACGCGGTTTGCGCTGCTTCTTCCCCTCATGGGGAGGACTCCTCACCCTCATGTCCTGAGTGTGGGAGGCACCCCACCCTTCAGCGTGGGCTGCCTCCCACAGGAAACAGTCCTCCATGAACCTCTGCAATAGGAGCCCTTCCCATAGGCTGCAGATCTTCGTGGGCTTCTCCAGCATGGGTCCTTCCTACAGGGTGCACCCTTTCTGCAGTACAGACTGCTCTGCCATGGGACCTCACAGGGTCCTAAGTCCTGAGAGCACGTCTGCTCCAGTGCGGCCTTCTCTCTCCGTGGGGCACCAGCACAAACTTCCCACAGGGTCCCAGAAGTCTTTGGACATCCCCCCCTGCTCCACCATGAAGTCTTCCACAGGCTGCAGGGGGATCTCTGCTCTGGTGCAGTCCTGCATGGGCTGCAGGGGCACAGCTGCTTCCACAGGGCCTGCACCACAGGCTGCAGGGGGATCTCTGCTCTGCTGCCTCGTGCATCTCCTCCCCGTCCTTCTGCACTGACCTGGGTGTCTGCACAGCTGCTGCCCTCACACATTCTCACTCATGTCTTCCCACTGCTGTAGTGCAGGAGTTATTTCTTGTTCTTAAACCTGTTATCCCAGAGGCACTACCAACATAACTGATGGGCTCAGTCTTGACCAGCAGCTGGTCATGCCTGGAGCCAGCTGGAATTGCCTCTGCTGGACACAGGGAAAGCTTCTCACAGCAGCCGCCCTTGGTGCTTCCCCACTACCAAAACCTCGCCACACAAAGCCAGTACATCTGTTAAAATTAGCAGTCTGTTAAGGAAACTTACTAAAAACAACGTCCCCAACTTTAACAAAAATGCCTTATAAAGGCTGTCTACTAAAAGCATAGCATGGAATATTTTAGTGTAGCTAAAATTTTTGAAACTCTGCAGACCTTAATTTGGCATCACACTTGTCAAACAGCTCTGCTACTTGCATAGTGCAGGTATTCATATTCTCTTTCAAAGCTGAAGATATAAAACTTCTTTTTTGATGGCTTTTTTTTTTCAGTCTTACAGTTCTGGTAATAAGGAATGCCTGCCAGCAAAATCCCTGTAATGATCATCCCCAACACACTTTAAGGGAGTCCAACTACTCTGGTAATTCTCTCATCAATTTCGGTAAATGTTCACTTTAGAACATAATGTATCTTATAATTATACAGTTAGAAATATGAGCATATTGATTTGTGGGAGAATTGAAATGTTGCCCTTCACCAATTTTTAGCTTCATCATTGCTGAAAGTGCTCCTGATGTTCTTGTGTTTCTTACTTTTTGCACATATGTCAATTTTAGACCTTACAGATATTTTTAATCTTTTTTAAATGTCAAGGTTTAAAAAAAAAATTATACTCAGATTATATTAATCTGAGTTTCAAGATAAAATTAATTTTTTTCTTCCACAGGTCATCAAGCTGCAGCTTGATCTTTTTACAGAGAAAGATTTCTCATCACCATGAAGCATTTTCTTCTGTATGGTGTTTGGACAGTTGACTGGACTCTCAATTTCTCCCAATCCCTTACCCCTGGAAAACTGAAATTTTACTAAGATTGGAGGAGTAAACAAAAACCGAAAGGTTGTAAAAATTCAAAAAAATTACTTTAGCTAGAAGTCAGAATTATTCCTCCAAGGGGATGACTTTTTATATGAGTATAGAATTTCTTTATATGATTCCTGACACAGTTTATTTTCCTGTATGCAGTGTGGAGTCAAAGGTGACTTGGCTTCCTGGCACGGTGTATGAAGTTTCCTGGTTTCAACCTGTAGACACTATTAGCATAAACCCAGTCTTTGTGAGCATTTCCACTACTTCCCTCATTCAGACCTGCTTTCAGGAGCATGAAGTTTAAAACTCAAATAAACATGAACAAAAATCTGTTCTAGAGATGGATTAACTATAAGCAACCTGCACACCCTGCTCAGTGGTGAGATGAGGCTGTTTACTATTTCCTGCCTTGACTCAGACTTCCTATGCAAATGTAAGCAATATTTTTTCACCCTTATGGGCAAAATTCCCATATCAAAGTCACATCAACATGATAAACAAATTTATTGTTTTTAAAATGCAGTTATTATGATGATGAGACACACATACAATCAGTGTTATCAGAGAAATAATTTTAAATTGCTACTTACAGCCAAATAAATACTAAATAAAAAGTTATCTGCTGCTCACAATCATTGTCAACTTTCCCTTTCCTTTTTCTTTTAACCCTCACTGCCTGACCAGTGCAGAAACCTATCTGCTTTCTGAAACTTGTGCACCAGCTTTACCCCATTGCTCTCCTGTTCTATTCACTGCTTCTCGCTGCCTTTCCCCATTTGCAAATTTCCACCTCCATTGGATCAGTAAAAAAAGGCTCCAGGTAAAAAAGAAAATCCTTATCTCACATCATTCATTTTCCAGGCCAGCCTCCCAGCTGATTGCTGCTCCCTGCAAAGGGTAATGCAGAAGCACAATCTGAAGCTGTCTTTACTACCACAGACTGTGCTCCATGCTCTCATTATTTTTGGTTCTTTCAGCAGCTATCCTTAGTATATAACATTATGCTATCTATCATGTGTCTGAACCTATTTTTATTACTTCTTGCTTGCTTCCACTGGTTTAGCAAATTATATATTGTGGTATTTTTTGTATGTTTCAATAATGACACTGAGTCTTATAGTGAGTCTCCACTAACTACTACCACAATTTTGAAATTTCAGTAAATTCCAGTGAATCTTTTACATTTTTCAATTATACTAAAGTCTAATTTAAGCTTTTCTTCTGTTTAGATCCTTACAATCTAAGGGATTTTTCTTTTTCTACCATTTTAAACTCTGAAAGTCAGTGGCATACATTGCAAAGTTGCATTATACCAGTATTTAAGGTGAGGTGCAAGTGACAATTTTGGATAGAATATCCATCACTGATTTTGTACTCCTAGCAGTGCAATCCAAGAAACATGCTTTTCTTCAGCACTACAACTGCACTACACTGAGGAACTGACAGATTTTTCACACAATAACTCCCAAACTTTTTCTGTCTCTTGGCCAGAAATCTGTGACATCTTTCCTTTTTGTGCATACATTGATTTTTTATTTGCATTTTTGATTTATTATCATATGCCTGTCAGCTGACCTACCATCTAAATCTTTCTGTGTTGCTTCTAATTATATTACAGATATAACAAAGAGATATTTTCCTTGGGTCTTTTTATCCTAAATTCTACTAGAGAATAGTAATTTTCTTCTTATTATAGAAACAAAAAAGGTCTACATGATTTCTGTGCATTATTGGGGAAAAGAAAAGGGACAGCAGGAGGCAATAAAGATGTATAATCCCATTCTACATTCTGGAAAGAAAAGGGTCTAATATAATTTATTGTGTCCAAAGTAATGTTTCTGGGAAGGGTAGGGATTGGTTATGATTACCATCTATCATTCCTCAGTAACAGTTAGTCCACAGAGTAACTTGCAGGCCAATTTTTTTTCAAATTTGCGCTGGAAGCCCATCCCATCATGCCACTTTACACCATACCATACCTTTTACCAACTGTGATTGTTTCAAATCTTGAACATTTATTAAGTATCTCATTATTTATGATACACTTCATATTTTGCTTTGCTTATTAGAAAATATCAGGAAAGAAATTTATAGCAACAGATACCTATTTGACCTTACTAGTTTAGGTACATTACTTAAAGGATACACACATTTTGGCTTGTCAGAGCCATGAAATCTGCCAAGCAAATACTTCCTCTTGCATCATATCAGAGAAAAAGATATCTTCTGGTACCTGAGGAAAGGTGTGGATATTCTCCTTTCTTCTGGGGAAAGTCTTAAGGATGAGGCCACAGTCAAACCTCTATTCATAAAAGAGATTCAGACATTTCCAGAAGGCCGAGGTGGCCTTTGTGTAAAAGCTAGTTTCAGAGCTAGTGTGGGTACAAAGATAACCTGGATGGAGAAGAAATAACAACAACAAACTGATACTGCAACAAAGAACATGTAATTTTGGGGCAATCTAATCTAATCTAATCTAATCTAATCATCATATTGATTAGAGTGAGGCAATTTAAAATACATGCAGGCACAAAGGAAGAAGAAACAGGTGATTTGACAGACAAGAACTTCAAGATCTGAAAGATAAGGATCACCTCTTGTCTGGTGGGCTTGCCAGCCCCTGACAGGGAAAGGAAAGAGGATATAGAGTTTAAGAGGGTCAAAGAGAGGAAGAGAAAACCAGATATGATACAAATACAGCAGCATCCAGAAAAGAAAAAACATCGAAGGTCTTAAGAAATAATAGAAGGATCTCTGTAGCAATTAGTAGAGTTGACAGGACTTGCTCAGTTTTACTTACTAGTAGCAGGTGCTAAGTAAATGTAATGCATCCTATATTCTTTGATAATGAAGTGGTACAAGGAATTAGATAGTGCATTTCTGCTTTAGCATCTTCCAATAATAGAAACTAGCAATTTCATTTAATTGTGATGATTCAGACCCCTAAAGGGAACCTACAAGAAACCCAGAGAGGGACTTTCAACCCTTTCAGAATTATTATGCCATATAACTAAATTGCACATAGTTATAGGAGAAGGGGTGATGCTTTTAAAATTAAAATGGATAGATTTAGATTAAATATTTGGAGGAGATTCTTCACTGTGGGAGTGGTGAGGCATGGAACCAGTTGCCCAGAGAAGTTGTGGGTGCTCCATCCCTCAAGATATTCAAGGCTGTGGTTTGGCTGGGGCTTTGAGCAACCCGGTCTTGTAGAAGATCACCCTGCTCATGGCAGGTGGGTTGGAACTAGGTGGTTTTTAAAATCACTTTCAACCCAAACTATTTTATGATTCCATGATGATTCCCTCTCTCATCTGCTTCAGCTTGCATCTAGAGGGTGGACTGAAAATGTGCCTTAATCAGCAAGACTAGTTGAACAAAATGTCTTCCCTCAATCAGCTCAGGCTGATTGATAGCTAGTAACACTAGTTATGTTGTTCCTGCTCTGGATTACAAGAGCCTGCCATTCAAAAAGAGTTACTCTTTTTCCCATTTACTCTTTGTGGCAAAATTGCTATGAATTTATTTCTGATTTTAAAATTATGGCTCAAAAATATAATGATGCAAAATAATCTATTTTAAATTATCTTTACATAAGTTCTGGTGCCAGAATTTGTCCAGAAATATGCCAAAGACCTGATGTAGTTCTTACTGAACTGTTAATTGAAGCTGTATTAAATCCATATTATTCCCCTCTGCAAACTATGTTGATATCTCAAAACCAGATTAGGTTATGAGGAAAAAAAAATTTAAAAATGAAAACTCATGCAGAAAAAGGTTGTCTCTCCTGATGCAGGGATAGCATATTGTGCTTTGCAAAGATGGTTACTACAAACAGCAGTATCCTGCATGAACTGTATGGAAATGAATTTTATTTCAGTACAGTGCATTAGAGATCCACAGTCCAACTTTGTCATCATAATTTTTCATACAATTATGCGTGGGTCCTATCTTGCTAAAGATTCTATCTGTCTTTTACTGCCTCTGGCTGTCATCTGGAAGAAAGTTCTAAATCATAATGTAAAAGACTTTCCAAACCCAGAAGTTAATGACCATAGCAATAACTGCTATTTATGCATTCTACTCCCCAAAACCTCTGAAGCATTAGCAACATCTGCAAATTCAGAAAGGCATATGCCAAAGCATGTGCTAATAGTAGCTTACTAGCAGCAGTATGATGATGGATTTGGGACCATTTCACCTTAAGAATCAGTCTTTTCCAGATTTTTCAAGTGGTTTTATTTGGCTGATTCTACAATAGCTTGCTTCAAAATAGATTTGGTGATTACATACCTATCCTAAAACAAACATCTAAATCACAGAACATTGTGGCAACTTTTTGTACTGTCTCCACAGACAACCTAAAGGTGGTGTAAATAGAGGGACTGGCAGACACTCTCATTATAGTCTGGTTTTAAATAATTAGGGCAGGGTTGCAGCAAAACTAAACTAGATGTGAAAATATGGATTGTTCTGACTGCTCCATTTTCTGACGTCTCCCTTTCAGCACACTGTTCTAAGAGACAAAACATTCCTATATGATGTGAGATCTTTCAACTTGAATGCATAATTTATCTATGCAATTCCTATTTCAGAATCTATTGTTTTGAAGAAGTCTCTGGTTCGAATATTTTTTAAAAAATCCTTCTCAAATTATCTGCTGCATTTCAGGGTTAACCCTCAAAGTGCTCTGCCATTCATATTCCACACAGCAAATCAACGACTGCTGCTCATTTGTGATTCCTGCCAAATTGCTACACTCTGCTCAGACTGAATAGCTCAAGACCCTAATATGGTGACAGCTGCTGGGAATGTTATTCTGTAAAATGAATAGCTGGATAGTATTCTATCAGCTAACAGCACACAGTCTTATGAGATCTTATTTGAATATAGGTGGTGATAGCACATTTCCTTGCAACCCATATGTACTTCACAACATGCTGAGTTTCTTCCCATTGCAATAATTATAGCTGCTTGCACTTCTATAAGTTCATACAAATTCTTGCAGGATCAGGGTCAATCTTCAAAATTTAGCAGTCAAATGAAAGTGCATGATCTCTTTGGTTTTTTAACTGGTTAATATAATCTAATGTAGTAAATGCTTTTGTCCATAATAAATAATGATAATTTAGGAAATTAGAATATGCCTAAAGCCAAGACAGTGAGTTAGAGCACTTTCTAACACAGGTGAGAAAATAATGTGTATCATAACAGCCAAAAAATCATGCTTTTAATAAAACAATCAATCTTCAGATTAGAATTCATTACATGTGCTACTGCCACCATTTTTGCTGGAATTCTCTTCCACACCTCACTACCTTACAGTACATATCTCTTAGGCCCTAATGCCTTTTTTTCTTTCTTTTCTTATTTTTAAGATAAACAGTGCATCTCATTCTTTGTTGCCAATAACATGGACTATTTACGAGGAACGTTCACTCGCTCCCAGTCTCTCCTCTACAGTCTAAAGAAACCAATTTAGTCTCATGCTAAAATATAAGTATTTCCTACAGAGTCTGATATTTTTCTCCACTTTCTTTTAGAAAACATGTGATCAGGCCTCCATCTACAATAGTACTTGCTCTACATACTTAGCATGGAACAATTATAGAACAGCCAAACCAATATTTTGTCTTCGAACCTGCACTAGAGGTTTAAATTGACTCCCTTAAGAGTGAGAAATTTGGGTATTTTACAATAGTTGATCAATGAGATCAGTGGTACACATCAGTGAGGATGGTCTGCATTGTCAAGTCTGGCCACAGGGAAACAGGTACAAGGAAAAACTAGTGCAATGGTTACAATGTGTGCTAAACTTCAGGAAGCATAGAAAATTTGGGACATTCTGCCACCTTTCTTAAACTGAATTGCAAATTGTACTGCCACGTGTGGCCACAAAATGTAAACCAAACCACAGAAATGACCCAGGCAGAAAGAATCCAAAACTAAACCATCTTCTCCACACTGACTTCTGCCCCACACACTCAGCCTTGGAGGGTACAGGCAGTGATGCTGGGAGCAGCCAGGAGCTGTAGTTACAAACCAATACAGTAAGAGACAAAATAATTGCAGCTAGCTTTTATTAATCCTCAGTGTCTTTTGTATTGCTGCAAGTATTTTATTATTGATTTTCAGCAAGGTTTTCAACAGTTGGGGGAGGGCAGTTGGTTTGGGCTTTTTTTAAAACAACACGAGTTTTGAAAAAGGAGCATTGAAGTTGAGAAGCTGAGAGCAGTATCTCTTGAATTTGTTTAATTTGTGGGGGAAAGGTTTAGTGCTTAAGCAGGTACAAGGCACCCTGTCACGCAGCAGGTAAGTGTGGGTGAGACTGAACATTAGATACTGTCCTACAAATGTATTTTGTGACAACAAAGGGAAACTTACTGCAAAACCATCGTTTAAAGACGTAGAAGTAGAGTATTTGAAATACACTGGCTTTAGGCAAGTCCTTTCATGTACATTTAAATTATCTATGGACTCAAGTAGAGTCTCCAGAGGGGGTTTGCAGGTTTCACAGTCAATGTTCAAGCCCTGTTTTAACATTGTGAACAAGAACTAGAACAGGCCTGAATGTGGGGTTATCAACCGTGTGTAATAAACAATGTCATTACTCCCCACAGCAAGCAGATAGGCCTCCTGCTGCATCCCGACTCCCTCTCTGTACTTAAAAGAGAAATTCAGAGCAGGAATCTAACCCAGGTGCCAAGAGCCAGCCTCGGGAGATGACTTTTTCTCTCCACTCCCATCTTGAACCTACTGGTTTAGGCACCTATGACTATCCCAGAGTAAAACTCACCCATGTCCCATAGAGGAGTCATTTGAGAATTTTCTCTGTACTCAAGTTCAAATTTATGTTGAAATTATTAATGAAAATTTTACATTACATCAGTTGCAAGACTGTTCTTGGATGAATTTCATTATTATTTGCCCTTTAACAAAATCACCAGTGGATTATCATCTCCGCTTCAGCGGATCCCTCACTTCCATAGAATTCCTGTACAATTCTCTGTCTTCAGTAGTTTAACTACTAATTGCCTGGAAACACTGTGGAGGATTTATTTCTCTAAAATTATTCAAAGACAATGGGTTAACCAGATTTACTGAACTTTTGGGGAACCGTGTGTTTCATTTGAGCTATTTCTATAAGTAGTTTCTAATCAGTTCTTGTTTTCTGTTGTCCTGAAGTACTTTCAGTTGTTCTTTTCTCCAAGAAACTTCACAAACCTTGAAGTTTACTGAGCTCAAAACAATAGTTCTGTTGTGACATGACACATTTTTGCCCATTTTCTTCACCAAAATTTAAGTGCATTCAGCTTCAGTGTAATAGAGTATAGGAACCACAGAAAACATTATGCACCTTTTTGAGCACATAGGTTACATTTGCACCAATAACTTGAGCCAACCTTAAAGTTACCCTATACTCTGTGTCAGCCAGAGTCAAGGACCCAGATTTCTCCAGTTAATGGTCAGGAATACCAAGCAAGAAACATCTTGTGGGTAAAGTCTGTTCGCCTTGACAATTCAATTTAAACTTGATAATTCTCTGTATCTATGTCTTTGTTCAGATGACAACATAAAATTTCACGAACCATATATGTTACTGTAAGAGAAAATTTCAAGTGGAGGAAAGCTATATTTTGCCAACAGATTGCAGCATAAGAAGAACACTGAAATGAAGGCTTTGCTGGGACCACGTCAGTGTAACAGAGGAGAATGTTTTTATACTCCCCACCTCCCTCAGAATCTGGTGACCCATAAAACCTGAAGCCATTTGCTCTGTCCTTGTTGCCATCCCGATTGCCCTGCCCTGCAGTTCTGCCACACTTGCAGAAATGGTGACATTTACATTCTTCTGTCACCCTAACCCTGCTCCTCTCATTGGCACATCTCTCAGCTACACAGGGTACAAGGCAGTCAGCACCATCTCCACCACACACAAAAACCTTAAACTCCAGCCCTTTCTCAAACACCCTTTGTACTGCATGAAGTACAGAGCGGCCTGAAAAGACCCTGCATTATAGAAAGGCTGCACTTTGAATGTGGTTAATATACCTTGGATAAAACAAGCATGAATGATAGGTAGGACAGGGTGGAGGAGGCAGCTCAGATAGCCTGGAAGGGACTATGTCAGTAAAGACAGACCTGCAATGTCATCTTGTTCAGATCTGATATAGTGGTGAAAGCTCAGGACATGCTACTGCTTTACAAATACCCTGCCAGTGCATCAGGAATATTTTTACAGAAATAAGGACTTTTAAATCATTTGGCTGGGTAGTCAAAGTTAAAAAACCCAGAGGTGTTTAAATATGCCAAAATAATGTAACAAGAAACAGAATTTGTACATTTGTCAAAAAATAGCTAACAACATAAACAGCTAAGTAGGGACAAAATAAGATGAAGATGGGAACCTAAACTGGCACTTCTTATCTTCTGAGTGCTTGACTTCACAACCTTAATACTACAGCTTCTGAATGAATAATGTTCTTGTATTGTTTTAAGAACACTACAGCCACAGATAACACACCAGACAAAAGACATCAGGGGAAAAAGTTGGGTTATCATTTCATTTTACATTTTCATAGACTATCTTCTTTTTCTTAGAATATTTGATTATGTTTGAATGCTGAAAAATATCTCAAACATGAATCTACCAACAGCCTCCACTTTTTATTTATGATTTTTTAGGGAGGAATGACTGTAAAGAGGCTTTTTCTGACTACTTGAAAGCAGAATTTACATAGAGATTAATACACTTGAGACATTCCACGGGACACAAATGTGTTTAATTGGTTTCTCTTGACTGTAATCATTCTATCCAAGATTTTTTTTCCACACTTGAAAAACTACAGACAAAAAATCTAGTTTGTAATCACCTTGCTGAACCATGCAGAAGTCCACTATTAATTTTCTGTTCATACATTTTTGCTCATTGACTGAAAGTGAAGCTTTGTCTGTGAAGTTATTATATGAGAAAAAGGTAAGAATACCTCTGCAAAGCAATGGCTGATATGAATGGCTGGCCAGACACTGTGCAAACCTCCATCCTGGTAATGCCACCAGCTGGCTCAGAAGCTGTTGAAAGCTTCTAAACTGCTTCATTTTTGCCTCATTTAGTGCAGCATTTTTGCTCAATGGTGGCATTTTGACAGGGCATTGCTGTGGCATTGTTTCAATTTAGTTTATGCACTGATCTAGCTATACCACAGTTTGGCAGCTACAAAAATATACTTCATTCTCCCATATCTCCAGTGATTTTACAGCCTTCACAACATTCAGATCTTATCAGCCTCAGAATTTCAGCTTCTAAGAAAAGTGCAAGTTTCCTTTCTTTCCTGTTCTTTGCCACTAAGCATTCCTTTTTATCATGATTTTCAAGCCTTCATCTTTAGAGCATAGAGGTCAGTGAATTTGTCATCTTTACTTCTACAGAGATACTCCTGTGCATCCTAAAACAATGACCAAATAGTTCCCAGAGGACACAACACACAAAACCCCTGCTGGAGCATTTCTTTGCAAGACTGTTATCCTATGAAACTTCTTGCATGACATTTATTCAATCCAATTATAATTGACTTCTCTTATCCCATCCCCATAAAGAGTAAAACGTTAAAATAATGTGATAAAGTGAAAAATAATAGATGATATATAAGAGTCATGCATTCTAAAAACAAGTTGTTAATCTGTCAATAAAATCAATAAACATTTGTGGGTATTCCTGACTGTGGAAAAGATAAATATTTTGTTGTAAATATAAAGAAGCCAGTTGCAAATCCTGCCTGTCACTGCAATGGCACAATGTATGATGTATTAACCTTTCAGCCTATAAGCATTTGTATATGTATTGGCTTTAACTGGCACCAGCAAACATCAGACTTCATCAAGAACAGAAATAATTTTTTGCTGAATGCAATGCATGATAAGGCCAGTCAAAGGGAAATTAAGTTATAACCAACTTTTTCTTAGCAGGCCTCTTAATTAAAATCAATTTTAAAAACAACTTTATAACTGAAATATTCATGAGAGAAATAATAGTTTAACTAGAAAGTATTCATTGAAGATGCATTTTTGCATATTCAGTGATGTTTGTACAGCTGCTTAAACCTGTAATTGACATCGGGTCTTCTTGCTGATTTTCTGAGAAAATCCAGCTCAGGTAAGAAAGATTTTTTTTTTTCAGTCTTTCAAGACACAAAACTGCAGTGCATTCAAGAGGGATGTTTGAAGTACCATGCAGGAGCTAAAGCCTGTTAACAAATAATGAAACTAAGATTTAAATCCCATAAATCTCACTCAGTTTCTTTTAATGTTTATAAACTGTTTACTGAAATAATAGTGTTTCTGTTTAGCAATGAATGCAACAGTGAGATATTTCTTCTTTAGGGGAAAATCTAAAAGGTAATGCTTTTTTCCTAATAAGATTTGTACTTAGTTATGGCACAGCACTGCTGATGTTGAAAGTTTAAAGCTGAGTAACAATGAGATTTTATTAATGTTTAGTGACAGTCTGCCTACTAGAAAGGATGGAATTGATGGATAGTCATGCTTTTTTACACCACCTTTTTAGTGACTCCACTCTCTTTGTGAGCACAGAATAAGGCTGTCTGTTAGGCACACATAAGAAGCCCAAGTTTTTCCAGCACCAAAAGGGATCCTAGAGTAATTTCATTCTGTACACTTAGTCCTCATTTCTCACATCAGAGGGGTTTTAGGCATAGAAGTAATCGTGTTTGCTGTGTTTTTCTAAAGTCAGATTAATTCCCCAATTCCCAATCCACCTAACGTGAACAAAGACTTGCGCTGACGCAGCACAAAGGAGGGAGGTGCTACAGCAGGGAAGGAAGAAAAATAAAAGTCAACAGGCTCTGAGACATAGCACTTTGTACCGTGAAACTACTGCTCAAATCTGGAGCAGCTTAATTTCTCTAGAGTAGGGAAAGAGCAGCAGCTGTAATTACTGCCTGTAAGTACAAACACTCCCTCACTCCCCTGCCTTGGAGAGGCTGAGCTGCTGCTGGCCATTTAAGACAATTCACAGTTCCCTTGCCAGAGTAAACAGTTATATCCAATAACGCCTCTCACTACTTCTCCCTTTTTAAGAGGAGTTTGTTTTTTAATATACATCATTCCAGTGCTCTGGTTTCCATCAGGGCCTTGCAGAGGCACAGACAGAACTAAATGGAGTGCAAACTATAGAGCAGGCATTGAAAAGCCTCTAGTTAAAACGTGGCCCACAGGCTGGTGTAGCTACAGGCACTAATAGAGGATGGTGAATGCTGGAGCAAGCATCTCAAACCTTCCTCACTGAAAATGGCTTTGTAGCAACCTACCTTCCCAGCTTTTTTTCACTTGTGGTCAGAAAATCTTTCCTATTCTTATTTAAATATTTCTGCCTGCAGAACTAAGCAGATTTGATGTCTTCACCCATCGAGCTTTACTTGACTTCTAAGATTTTTAAGAGGATTTTTCAAGGACAGACCTGGTTCCACTGCAAGAGAAGAGGGAAAATCTGCTGGCAAACAGAAATGTATCCCAAGGGCACACACCTTCTCAAATACATTTGGTCACATGTCTCCTGTAACCTAGTTCAGAGTACTCGTGTTCTCATCTCTTCCTAGCTTACTTAATTTTTCTATCCAAGCCTCAACACCACTGATTAAAACATAGGTAAAATATTATCCTAAACTACACAATATTACATGAATTTTACTTACTGCACTTCTAAAGCCTGTACCAAAAAAACCTACTTGCTATTGTCCAAGTGGAAATTTCCACTCATGTCATAGTTTGCTAAAGCATGTGATCATTTTTAGGTTTGAGCAAACACTTTTCATGCTCTAGGACTAGAATGAGGCATATTTGCTCCATTTGTACTTGAAAGGCTAATTCATTAGCACATTACACCCACATCAAAACATTCATCCTCAGAGGTGCTAAAGAGTCATCTGTCAGTCTTCTAGAACTTTTAGTTCTATATTTTCTTTACCCATATTACAAGAAAATTTTATTTCATGCCAAAAAATATATCTGTCTTTAGCTAAATTTTCATGAAACCAGTATATCCTTCTCTCTGCATCTTAACTATGTCTTAATTCTTAGATGGACAGATTGGGATGACTCTTCTGCTTGTAATCCCACTGATGCCAATGTAGTTACAGTGCCTTGGCACTGATGTGCAAGTCTCTTTTCATACACTGGTCAACACATAAAGGACATAAGGATAATTCTTTCAAAAGAGAAAACACAGACATGGCTGAAGGGGGGCACAGAGGCAATTCCCTACCCACTACTGATACTTCAGGCTCCACAAATAATTCTGCTTTTTGTCTAGAAAGCAGTTACATGCTTAGCTCTCAGTTTCATCCTTCTTTCCTTCTTCCCTTTATCCTCAGATTCCACAGGGAACAAGAAATATTCCTGAGAATATTTCTATTCTCACTTAACCAATTAAATCCTCCAGTTGATGTGCCATACAGAGACCTACACATGCTCACTTAGCAGTAAATCAGTAGCAGTATTAAAGCATTTTTCTATAACAATAGCTAGATCACACACAGCTTCCTAATGAATAGGATTTGCTAAATACGTTTTTTTCTAACCTTGGTTTGCTTTACCATCACTGTAAGCTGCAGCAAGCTTTACAAGCCTGAAGGACAGGTGAGCAAGCAGAAAGCAGATGAAAGGCACTTTTTGAACAAGTCCCTTCTGGCAGCATTGCAGAGGTTGATCTAAGAGGTTAGTCAGAGGCAGAGAAGATAAGAGCTGCTGTGGCTGTCCTAGACATGCTGCAGGACAGGCTTGTGCAGCTGCTGTGCAGGAGGCAGGGAGGAGGCAGAAAAGACCAGGAATGCTCCCAACATCCTCAAAAATGGAAACTAAAGGAAGAAAAAAAGGAAATGGACTAGAGGAAAAGAAAGCTGCAGTTCTGCTCAAAGTTATGTGAAAGTTTGAGAACAAGAGGTTTTATTTAATACAGTAACAGAGAGACAGCCGGTGGGATTTAAAAAGAGGAATTATGTCTCAGTGTCAATAGAAAGGAGTATTACTTTGGTAGATTCATTTTGTAAGAATAGAAGGGGTAGGGGATTGGGGACCTATTTGTGATAATAGATTCAGAGCTCACATCTATCACAATTAGGTTTAATAAACAATACAAAAAATATTTCTCCCCCCATTCAGGATAATTGTAATATATTTAGCTACTGAAAGCATTTATTGATCCTGCCTCTTCCCCTCACTTGCCCTTATGTCCACAGAAGACAAAAATCTTTTCTTTCCAATTCTTTCTTAAGTGAGAAAAAGTACTTGCTATTGAAGATGCTACCACCAGTATTGCTTTTCTTTAATCATGGAGAGACATTCAGCTGAACCCTTAACAATTGAATTTCACAGTGTTTACATAAAAGAGGATGTGGATACAATTCATTTCTGTGTGTTGTAAAGACAGTGGGTTTTATTCTGCAAAATGCAGCACATTTCCATATTTATCATTGTAAGCATAGAATTGCTTAAAGGCAGCACATCTTTAATTAATTTTTACTGCGGTGTGAAAAGAATCCTAAATCATTAATCATCTTCCTTTCACTATATACTGAAAGAAAATTTTCCTGTCTTGTTCCATACACACACATGCACACAGACAGAGGAAATCTTGTTCAACCTGACTTTCCAACACACTGGTTACAAATTAAGCCCCTTTCAACCTCTTGATCTAAGCAGATGTACCCATCAGAGAATAGTCAATGGGTCAGTAAGAGTTGCCAGTGCCCAGCCAGCAGCTTCTTCCAGAGTCTTAACCAGTTTCAACAGGAACAGATGCTGGATTGAATTTAAAATATAATGTTTATTTTCCCACTGATTCTTTTTAGCTTTCATTCACCTTCCCTAACTGGCTGACAATTTTTTCCTAAGCCCAACCATCCTCCTGTCTTCTATTATTTTGCATTACAAGAGGGGAATAAATAGCTTTCTGTTGGAGAAGGCAGCTGCATTTCTCCCACATATGTATTTTTCCCCCACATAAATATCAGCATATAAGATGTTATACTTAGTCTCCTGTAGGGTAGCTTACATGAATGCACCTTATCATTCAATCTGCTGCCTAAACAAAGCCTGGAAAATCAACTTATTATACATGTCAAACATTTTATGAATAGTAACTAACCAGTCATTATTTGCCCCATCCAAAGAATGAAATTAAGAAGGAGAGGGAAGAAATTGTGTCTCTGAAATACTTCTACAACTCAAGATTCTAAAGACTCTTTTAGGGAACTAGTGAACTTTACAGCGTTTGACAAGTAACTGGTAGTTAAATTAAAATTTGTCCCACACATGGAATTCAGGATCAGAGGCAGACAGAACTGGATGCACACACTGAAATTTCATAGTGCCAAAATATAGCATGTATCAATTTTTGATCCTTAGAACACCAGCCTTCCTATTAATCTGAAGGACAATCCTTATATTTTCCTTTTTTTCCTTTTTTTCTTTTTTTTTTAAGTTCCCAGGGTACCAAGTACGTGCCAAAATTGCACTGTTCTTGACAAGCATGAATTGTTAACTAACTTTACTGTACATACTTCAGCATGATCAGAATCAGAGGCATCTTTTTGCCCAAGTTATAAAAGTGGGGTCTTATGTAGGGAAGGAATTTTATGTCAAGCCTTTGTGCTGATTTTCACAGAATCACAGAACAAACTGAGCTGGAAGAGACCCACAAGGATCATCGACTCCCAGCCCTCCCAGCACCATCCCCAAGAGTCACACCGTGTGCCTAAGAGTATTTTATACCTAGAGTGAGCAATTTTTATCCACTGCAGACTTACAGGCATTCCAGCTGAGGAGGGTAGCCCACATCATGAGCCACTTGATCCACAATACTGAGAGATTCAGTTTCACATCAAAGCCAGCTGAATATGTTGTTCTGATGATTTTTGACAAGAGAAAATAAATCTCCTTAATTCTAACATATAAATAGTCTTCATTTTTATGTTGCAACTCAGTGCTTAGCTATATTTTAACATTTTCTAATTGCATTTTTTATTAATTCAGCATTTTTCTTACCTTTCAACCAAATTCAGTATATAAATTAGTAACAGCAGATTAATATCACACTGGGTAAGAATTTCTATTTTCAGGCAGTGTTAGCACTCTTACTTTAAAATGATCTTCTGAGCCACTAAGGAAGATTCTGAAAACCATCTTTTGAGTAGGTTCACAATAGTCTCTAACACACACAGGTTACACTCACATTTAACATTTTAGGGCCAATTATCAGGGGATATATATATTTTTCAGTGGTGACACACAGATTGAGACTGCATAACTTTCAGCTAGCATACAGACCGTGGTAGATTTTAGCTTTTCTTTCCCATCACTGTTAATATTTGCTGTGTGTCTTATCAACATATTCAGGCAGATAAGTGATACACCTTCTGTGAAAGCAGCTCTTGAAAAGAGCATCCATGTGATCTTGGTATGTGAAATGGATTATATCTATTTAGGTAGATGATTTTTCTCCATATATTATGACTCTATGATATTTTTTTTTTCAAGCAAGCATGCTTCTGGTTTGGTTTGAAACTGGGAAAAGAATAATTTTTACATTTTTTTTCTTTCTCCATGATGGTAGGATTCTTTTGCGTATATGTTTTAATATATGCATTTAGAATGTATTGTTTATGCAAAGTACACTTTTTATCTATTTTGACTATATATATAGCTCAAATAGATTACTGTAAAATTTCTGATTTAATACAAAAAATAATCCCCTGTATGTGGATCGAATTAGACAAAAGTCATCTTCATTTGGTAGTTAGGGGCAGATCATTGTTTAGCTGCATTTAACTGAGATCAAAATAGGACTAACAACATCATATGGAACCTCAGATCAGATCAGCTCTATGTCATTTAACATAATCCTTTATGTCCAAACTCCAGATCTTAAAGCCTGTACATCACTTAATTAAGTAAAGCATACAAGGTCCTGAAGATGAAAGTTTCAGGAGCTGTCTGAAATTATAGAGCACAGCTTTGAAGTGTAACAGAACAAATAAGAGATCATAAACAGGAAGAAAAATCCACTTAAATAGTGTCACAGAATGGGTCAGCTCAGCATGAAGTATCATTTGTCTGCAAGACAATTTAAACCCTGCTTGCATTGCTTCTGTTCAAGCATTGATGATTTAAAAGATTTTTGTGTGCCTTAGATTTCCATAGCACTTCTTACAAAACTGCCTCAAAATGAAAGAAAAGTATTTTAAAAATGCTAAATATACTTTCATGTTGGAGGCTTAAGAATAACCCATTTAGGTCTGTTGTAGCAAGTGCAGCAACTGGCACTGCAATAGCCTGGGTGTTATTCTCAGCTCTGATATTTTGCCAGTTCTTTTGACTTTTACCCAAGAAAAGTTTAAATCATTTTAATGAATTCCTAAAATCCTTAATGTGGCATGTAGTACCAGTGCTTGTTATTTAGCAACACGCAGATTTTGAAATAAATTGGATTTAAAACAAGTACAAGTAATAAAAAATAGTTTAATTATTTCTCTCTGCTCTTGCTTTGGTTTAGTTTTGTTTTATTTTTCAGAAAAACTTTTTTGCCTTTCATGAAAGAAATGCTTGAAGCTTTTACATGATTTATTATCTACATTATACTAGCATGTAGCATAAAATATGAGAATAACTTTCCCTTTTCCAGCCAGAAAACAGAATATGCACAAACCATGAGACAGGTTCAATTCAACAGAGTAACAAGAACACCAGAACAGTCAAACTTTTTTTTGTGCATTTAGTGAATTTTAAACAGTTTGTAGATAAAGATACGCTTGAGGAAACATAATCAAAGATGACTGAAATCTACTATTTTAAATATTGCACTACATGTAGTTTACTTTTTAATCAAGAGCATTATTTTCCCTCAGCGTGGAACAGAAACTTAGGGGACTGAAATATAATAACACCTATTATGAGTTAGAGTTGGGAGCAGGGGAATGAAGCAGAAGAAAACAATCTGACCAAGGAAAGAATAACTGAACTCTGAAACAAGAAAATGTATCTTTCTCAACATCTCTTATGGAATAGGTAGTAAAGGACAGAAGATAGAAATTTCAATTATAGTTTAGAGTTCTTTCAGAAGATTGACACCATAGGTACTAATCCAGGTAAAGTAGGGTTCTTTTTAGAAGTTCTCTTCAAATCTAAAAATCAAATCATGACACAAAGGACTTAATTATTTACTTTTGATATGACATAGGACATGTGCTTTTAATCTTGGAGATTTTAATGGGCTAGTCAGTCTGTCTCAGACCCAGCAAAGTCTTTTAGTTTATGGCAGTCATTTTACATGCCAAAAATTCATCCTCTCAACATCAGGTTATTGTCCTTACCTTAGGTGTTTTATCTATGTTTGATGGAAGGGAAGTTAAACTTGTGATTTTCCAGACTTGAAACACTGACACTGAAAGGGAAGAATGCATGTTTTTACTCCAAAATCATGTCATATTCTGTCAATCAGGGCTTAAAATCTCCATGTTCTACCAGTAATAAAGAGCAGGCACATGTTAGTGGAGCAGCTCCAAAAAGAGTCTCTGAAGACTGTCAGCCACCAGACATTCTGAAGGGGCATTAGGCTTTCTCCAGTAACAACAGGAGGGTTGTAGGTGCAGTGTCATGAGAAGGGAGCAAATAGAATACCACAGAATTTATAGAATAATCTCTTCCTTATCTCCTCTGCCTCTTTTTCTGATTTAAATGGGAGTTATGATGACATGACAAATTTATGAAGGAATATAAGGGAGATACAGGAAGAAGGACTGCTGACCTCATTTCATGGATGACTTGTTTCACAGAAAGAGCATCACTCATTGTCTTAAGGCACATTAGATGATTTTGAAATAATCATACAAGAACAAGTTAAGGCTGTTTTGGCAAATATGTTGCAGGAAATAACAAAAGATACCTGAGCTAAGAACAGCAATTTAGGAGGTGTAGGAAGGAGCTGCCTGGGGTTTAAAAGTCAAGTTCCGTAAATACTAAAACAAATGCTGCAAAAAAAAGGATTTGCAAAGTTATTAATTATTTTTATGCTTCATCAGGAAAGAAAAACATGACCCACAAACTTTATTTCTTGCTAAAGCTAGCAACACCTGTGATTACTGAATAGATTACTACAAAACAATTGATTATGCAGAATCTGCTCGAGACTATGAAGCAAGCTCAGCCTCAGCCTAGAAACAGAAATAAGGAGCCAGCCATCAGGTGAGCAAGTTTTAACTTCATGACCTTTTGCCCCTGCTTCCCATATCTTGCTCTGAAAACTGAAGAGCTGCCATTTTAGGAAGGACTACATCTCTTTGATACTACAAGTTACTACTGTATTTCCAGTCTAACATCTGTGGGAATAAAGTTTCAGAAGGTCTGTGAATAAAGGGGATGTTCAACGCTATAAAGAGAATATAGCTATAAATGAGAATATAACAAAAGTAAATTTTTTCTTTTTGTTTTTTTTTTCTCTTTGTGGAGGGCTTGGAGGAATTGAGTGCCTGAAGTCATAATTACGGTCAATCTGTTTTATAATCTGGGATTGTACTGAATATTTGAATACAAACATTACTGAATATTTGACATTATTTCACAAGTATTTCTTCTGAGTGCATGCTTAGATTTAACTGACATCATGGCCTCGTTCAAAGTCTGAAGGGCATCACTAGATGATGATGAAGGAATTGTTTAGTGCCTATTATTTATATACAAATTTTGCTGGATTAGGACCTTGAAGACACAACTGTTTCTCTATTTTTCTTTCTTAACTTCTCACAACTTAATACCCTCTCATATTCCTGCTCATGCAGTCAAAAGTATTTTTGCTGTAAGAATATTGTGTTGAAGAGGTAGACTTAGAATTCTAAATAGGAAGTACTTTAATTATCAGTTCATGTTCACCACCAGTCTATTCAGCATCTCTAAAAATTGGTTCTCTCTTTTCTTTTTTTTCAACCAGAAGCAGCTCATTACAATGGAACTTACAACACTGCAGCAGAATTGTCTCCAAGAAGCCACCACCCCAGTCCAGAGACTTCTCTGAAAACTCCTTTTTCAGTTCTTAACTGAATTACACAAGAGTGAGAAATACACATTGGTGTGCATCCCTGCCTGCATTTTCTATAAAACATATCTTTTTCTGATGTCAGATTAAGAGGAATTAATAGCAGAGATAACATTTCCTAGCTATGCCATCATATCCATAAGAATGAAATCCTAATACTTAAAGCCTTGTATTTGAATTTCAGCACTAATTACTTGCCAAAATGCCAATATCAGTTAGTTAATGAATTGTGCAAATGACAGCTCACTAAACCTAACTGATCTTAAAGATCTAATTCAGCTATGCCCAATTTCAAGTCAAGGGCTGTCACTGGTAGACTACAAAACATATGTTGCTACACATGTGCTCTCTTCCTATCTGCTTCTTCCTATTCCTTGACCTTGGCATCCTTCTGTGACTCCTGAGATGTCCATTTCTTTTTCATCCATTGATTGTATCATTTTTTACCAGATATCAATACACAAAATTTAAGTCTTACAGAAAGTTAATTCTACCTTATCCATATGAAGAATGAGAAACTATTTCCTAAGGGAATAACTGGACTTCCTGATACACGCTCACAATTGTTTTACTTAACAAGTTGTTCATGCCATTGCAGAAATATCTGAGTCAAGTTGCAAAGAAAGAAGTTTCTCAAGCCCAGAACATTCCTCTGGACAAAATCTTGCCTGGGAATATAAAATTACACCTCCAGATAGTTGAAGACATTTTTAAAAAATTTCTTGCAGCAAGAAATGCATAGTCTAATGATACACCTTTTTTTCATACTGAATCTTTTTACTTGCTAATTGGTTGGAGTAAATTATACATTATATGATATTTTAACATTTATTTTATGCACAGAAGCTGATATTTTTTCTTGAAATATCACCCTCTGCATAAAAAAAATGTTTAAATGTGCTTAAAGCTAAGCAAGAACTTAGTCCCTTTAGAGTGAACAAAACTAGTCCATGCTAAGATCATGCATCTGTTTAAGTACAGTGAGCACGAAGATAATGTATTTGAAGGAAATTATTTCCATTATTCATTTAGACATGCTAAAACAAATGGACATAAAAGAAACTTTTTTAAAAAAGCATTATTTTTTAAAGATAACTTTGGACATCTGTGATAGCTGTACCTTGAAATCCATTATGATGCCCCGTGAATCCAAATCTTTTTTATTAATGCTCCATACTTCATTTTGCAAGCCATGTTTAACACAATAAACAAGAGAGTCTGTAAAAGCCTGACTACTGCAAGTAGTTCAGGTGAATTCTGCAGAGGGGCTTAACGTGGGCAGTTGACAAGGCAGTGCAGCTGTAGCCAAGCCAAATGGTGGAAAGGGGCTCTGAATGCTGACAGCCAGATGTGCCCCTCCTGTTTCTGTCAGCAGCAAACAGGACAGGAGCAGCACCATCCTCCCCTCACCTGGGTGCTGTGAAAGACAGAACAGCTCTCTGTGAGCACACGGCCAAAGAGCTGCCCTGCTCTGCAGCACAATTGTCACTGCAGCAGACTGCTGCCTTCCGCTGGGACAGAGCGGGGATCTGGGGCTTTGGACAGAGGGGAGGATTTGCTGTGGTGAGCAGAATTAAAGGAAGAGGAAAGGTGTTAGGAGAACATGGAATTTTCTCCTTGATAATCAAAGCCTAAGGCATATATCCTCAAAGGATACTACTGTGTAATGAAGATTTTCCCATCTTTTCTGGTCAGACCTCAGCATGCCAAAGTATGCAGACCTTGAGAGGCTGCTGAATCCAAATTCCTCAACTTACTTATGAGGAGTAAGTACATGGAATAAAGAGAGGTGCAGACAATACACAGAAAAAGATCACCTTTCTTTATTACTTCCCACTCCTGTCACAGCAAGAATCAGTGATAACCTGTGTCCACTAAATTCTGTATGTTGCTGAAGCATTAAATCTATGGGCTACCCTTTACTCACAATTTAATAGAATTCCACATGACTTTTTTGGAGGACTGTTATGTAAATACATTTAGGTATTAATATGTTGCCTTTACAGAGAGACACTCTCCTAGCCATTACTTTTGGTAAGCCTAGAAAGCATTCTGTGATAACTGACTCAAACAATAAAAAAAGCACAATAGGTACAAGGAATAATCTTGAAGGAGATGGGTATTATTCTTTTTAATGAACAGTGGACAACATCACTGTTTCTAGCTGTATTGACAAATAACAGCTTTTGTGTAAAATTTAAAATCATGCAGAGTAAGAAAGTATTGTCCACCTACTAGCCAACACCTCTAAATCTAATTTTGAACAAACTGCAGAAAATTATTAGGTGACAACTACTTTATCAGTGTGTTTTTATTTTCTATAACACTTTATCAATGTGTTTTTATTTTCTATAACACTGAATTTGCTGTCTATAAGCAACTTACAATGTTCACTTTTGATTTGAACAGTGCTAACATTTCTGCATTTACTGCAATAATACTGTGTGAGCCATAACACCGTAAAGTAAGCCATAAAAGCAATTTGCTCTCCATATGATATTGATTTTTAAATAAATTAGTAAAGTTTGTGTTTATTCCATGCAGAAAGCAAAAACAAAAGTAGAATTAATAAAACTGTACTTACAGCTTTTTCAAAGTTATCTAAAACAGAACACTGGTTATGTGAAAAGTTTTGTGGATACATCCTTAAAGCCCACAGAATAGCTTCACACCTTCACTGACATGCTTCAGGAAGGAACATATCACATTCTTAGCAAAACTTAGAGCAGACATCAACATGAGAGTTTCTGAACAAGTTAAAGTTGAAAAAGGAATATTTTAAAGTAAATGCTTTTCTGGGATGTAAAGCTTCATTAAGAAATGGAATACTTTCATTCCAGTATTATATTTCCAGACCAGTTTGACTGAACCTTCTAGAAATCACACACATCTTTATTTTTCCTGATGTGCTTATAGGCCCAGAGTGTCAAACATATTGAGTCAAACACAATTTGTTTCATGATCCTCCAAATCAAAGTTAACAGGGAAAGAATATTAGAGAAAATAGGGTCCTGTTCTTTTTCTGAGCCTGACTCCTGTGTCTGATACTAAGGACAGGCAGAGACAATTTTTATGGTGCTAACTGACTTCTCATCTATCACTGATGGAGAGATAGCTGTAGAATGGATTAAGCACTTCATTCTGAGTGACATAAGGAAGACAAATTCCTTCAAAGAAATTCTTTTAAAAAAAAAAAAAATGCAGGTTTTAAGATTAGAGCTAACTGAGAAATAGAATCCTTAGTTTGGCAAAGGAAAAAAAGGAAAATAAACAAGCCAAAAAAAATCATGCAGAAGCATCTAGAGAGAAGAAAAACAAGAACAATTCCAGCATGTAAACACAAAGTGTGCCCACTCCTTGAACAATATATATGGTGTTGGCCCTGCCATAGCAGAAAGCACAAGTAGGAAAGGCCATGGGTGGCCAGGGGTTTGGAACCATTCCAAATGAGAAGAGAATAAACAAATGAAGATTTTTCAGCTTGGAAAAGGGATAATGGATGATGTTTTGCAAAAACTGTTTTGTAAGAAATAAATAGTTACAGCAGTATATATTACTCTGATCATTGAACCATAAATAGCATAAAGATAGTGAATAGGAAATTACAGGGGCAGTTTATAGATATTAATGACAATGATTAGCAATAGCAATTTACAATATATAATAATTAGATATTAACATTGTATATATATATATATATATATATATATATATATATATATACAATACACCATAGCAATTAATTGTAGGTAATTATTACAATGATGATCACTACAATATTATTCAATTGTGGGACAGTGCCACATAATCCTGTGAGAGCTGAAAGCAAATTCCAGAAAGAACAGGAAAAATTCACAGGAGACAGGGCCATCAATGGCTAGTCAAAATTTGTGCTTTTAACCCAATATTGGTTTTAAAAATTCTCTCTGTTTAGTTGGCATAATGTGGGAGAGAAAACCTGGGAGAGATTTTGTCTTCCTTGGATTTTTAAAAGTTTTTTGCTGTGTATCCAGTATTTGTCATCATTAGAGACAGAGTGTTGGTCTAGGTGGATATTCAGTTTGGCACAGGACAGCAGTATTTGTTCTCTAGGACATGTAATCAACCCTGTGTCATTAAATTTATAGATGGATATGAAAAAAGAAGATAACCTGAGAAATTTATGAAAATCTTCAGTTGACTTTTAGTCTTAGGTGTTGGAATTACAAGCTTTTTGAAATTATTTTGCGTAGAGTCAAGGGATTTATACCCAGCAGTAATCATAGAATCACAGAATGGTTGGGTTGGAAAGAACTCTAAAGATCATCTAGCTCTAACCCCCTTATCATGGGAAGGGACACCTTCCACAAGACCAGGTTGCTCAGAGCTGCATCCAGCATGGGCTCCAACACCTTCAGGGATGGGACATCCACAACTTCTTTGGGCAACCTCTTCGAAGGGATTTATACACAGAAAATGGTAAAGAGATTCAACCACTTATAACAGATAAAAGGTTTTTTTAATTTCTTCTGAAAATAGGTTATTTCCTTTATAATGTTTTAAACATTTTTTCTAATAGGAAGAAAAAAGTCTATATCAGAGTGTCTATCATCCAGCAGGTTCTTGGATTTCACTTGTAAGAATAGAATAAAAGCCATTAAATCAAGTGTCGGTCTTTGAGGGGTTTAATTCTATGATCTTGTTGATCAGGATGACACACAAAATAGTTTTGTTCCTTGGAAGCCAAGGTATGATGTCACCAGTGTAGGTGGGATTAGGTTTTCACCTCTGCTATCAAGGAAATCAATAATTCTCTTCTTTTGAGAGACAATATTTAGATACATAAAGATGATATGATAAATAAGTTGGCAGTGTTGACCTATGTGTTCTGCTATGTAAGAAGTATCTCAGATGTAATCAGTTTGAATTTTTATTTTCACATAATATTTACTGCTGAAGTTTTTTCTTAGAGCCCTTGACAGTTCCCGTTAATATTGTGGAACTCTATTTATAGACTCACTCCTTTTAGAGATTAAGGTACAGAAATGTAAAACTATATTAACACAAGCATTTTAAAGTATACTTTAATTGCTTATATAATATTACTCTTTTTTATGAGAAATTTAGACATGGAAATTTCTGAGGAACTTATTCTAAACAATCATCTTCTTCTCCTGATTTTATTTACATATACTGGAGGGATCATTTTGCAGTGATTTTTCTTACATTGTCTCTGCTCCTCTTTCTTACCGTGCCAAATCTGTTGTGATCCTCCCCACAGAAAACACCTGCATTTCCTTGACTTGTGAAGCTCTAGTTCCTCTACCTAGCTCTACCTACCATGAAGTTATTGAAAGTCTGGCCTAATTGCTTCCTGCTGCCAGCTGCACAGCAGGGGCTGGCATTCAGTGCTCCTGGAGTCAGAGCTCTCCTTCTGTGTTACCCAAACAGCAGCTTATTTCCAGAGGCATCTTCTCTGCTGCTTGGGAATCATACCAAATTATATTCTGGTGCCCAAAACTGTACACAGGGCTCAAGGTGAAGCCACCTGAGAGCAGAGCAGAGCAGGACAATCCCCTCCCTCAACCAACTGGTGATGCTGTGCCTGATGCACCCCAGGACAGGGCTGCCAGAAGAAACACACTGGCAGGAGAATTAACTTGTGGTCTGAGAGTAAAAAGACCAGAAAACAAATTCATCCTGTGTTACCTCATTGTATTGCTGCATGAGTAAACTTCTCACAAAAAATTAGTCTGGTATCTGAGATGAATAAGGAGCTGCTCCCCTTAGATTCCATCTGAACCTGCTTGGTGGGTTCCTAGAACTCTGGGCAGCTTTGGGGACCTGAAATGCTTTGGGAAGCATTTCAGAATGGCCTGACATTTTGCAGTCCTGACAGCTGTGTTAAAATTCTAAGACAGAAAAGGATTTCAAATCTGTCTTATCTTCAGACCATTGTTACCTTGTTGAAATAATGTGGTATTGTTTCAGAGAACTCTAATTTATAAGCACCAAGGTCAGTAATTTCCTCTAACAACCTCCTACCCAGACCATGTTTCTCAAAATTGTGGCAAAGAGGGAAATTTCATAATGTCACAACCTCTCGATTCTCTCTGTTGTATTTAATGCAGAATACTCTAATCAGGCTTCTGGCCTTCATTAAATTACTTGAAACTGATTAAGTATTTTTGATAAAGTTACAAAGAGTTATCAAAATACCTTTACTTTCTGCTAAGCCTACTCTACATCAACAAAAAGTACCATATCTAAATTTAAAACAACATTCTTTCAGAATTTAATTCTAGAAAAATGCAAAATGTCATTATTTCAGTCTACCTCATGTGCTCATTCAAATCTATACTTCCCTAATTGAATTCCCTAATTCATAAAAACTCAGAACAGGAATTACACAATGACAAATCAGATCCAGCATAGTTTAAAGACGGTTTCATATTTTTTAATTTGAAATTGTATTTCTGAAATTTGGTTGAGGTAGATCCCAGAAACAGAACCTCAGCGGCACACCCTGAGAATGCTCCTAAATGAATCATGGTGAAAATAACTAATGCAAAAATGCAAGGTTATACATATACATTTAGGAATTTCCATTACTTGCATGACAGGATTTTATGCTAAGAATGAAAGTCTCTGAGATGCAAATGAAAGAGAGGAGACAGACTTGACATGACTAATTATCATTTTTACAATATGCCACATGGAAAGGCAAAGCCATTTTAGAAAGGTAGTATGTGAAATATTTTTGATAAGTATTTAGGACTTTTACACAAAATAATTGCAAAATTGTCTTTTAATTACTCCTTTACAATTCTGGTCATTCATGTTCAAGGGCAATCACTCTCTTATCTGGAGAAAGTAGATGGGGAAACAACCAGTATGATCTAAAGTTTGGACAGTCTGTTTTACAGGGAAGACTAAAGGAACACTTGGCTTCCTGACTCTTTAGAAGAGAAGCCAAGAGGAGACATGTTTGCTTTATGTAAACACATCACAAAGTTAAATATTAGAGACAGAAGGGCTGTATAAACTAACAGGCAAAGTCACAAAAAGACAAAAAGTAATGGCCAAGGAATACAACCAGAACAAGTGTTGTTGAAAGTGGTTACCTGTCAGATGAGATAGTTTCTGGAACACTTTTCAAATAGCAATAGAGGAACAGAAGGGGGAAAAAATCTTATTCAGTAGAATTAATCAAGTTGTATGTGGGTCATGTTTGTTCACATGTACAGACTATCAGACTCAGTAAACACAGAAGATTCACACATGTGGCATGTGTGACAACATTCCAGGAGCGGGGAGGCAGGCTGGAAATGTCCCTCCTGAGATATTAACCATAACCCAGGAGAGCTCCACAGCTACCAGGCTTTGTGTGGCAGTGGGTGAGCAGGGCATGGGGATGTTCTTGGTGTCTATATTTTGCAAGCTGTCACACCCTGCTCAGAAGCACTCTGTAGCTGGGAGTCATCCAGTTCATCCAGGAAAGGCACACTTTGGCTCTCTAGGTCTGAGTGTCTGGATGGCTCTCACTTTTTTGGCTCAGTCCTAGGTAGACCTGGGGGGAGCAGGGAGTTGGATCATTGATCCTCATGGGTCCTTTCCAAACTAAAATATTCTGTGATTCTAATGTGAACAATTGGTGCACAAATCAAGACTCTCCCATCTCTTTCTTCTGCTCAGCACTTCTAAGTAAAGCCATAGACAGACATATTGCAGTTCACAAAGATTTCCTAGTGAATATTTAAATACCTGCAAGACTAGAAAGAATTAAGCAGCAATTTTAGGTATCTATCTTTAAACTTAATTTTTAAAAGTGATACTATGCAGGAAAAAAAAAAACACCTTTGCACGTTTATGAGTCTGTCTTTTAGATGGAGCACATTTAAGCTAACTAAACCTGATTCTAAAAGGCAGAGTGCTGGAATTTAAGCTAATTTAAATAACATTTGCTTCAATGACTCTAAGGCACCACGTATTTTATACAGGAAGGTTTTCAGCATGATAAATGCAATTTTGCACACATTTTTCTGACCTATTCAGATTATTGCCTTGTATGTTATCAAGATACAGCAGTATATCGTATTTTCAAGTTAAACAAGAAATATTTTGGTATTTCTCTTTAACAAATTAATTCTGTGAACATGTTTCATTTAGAGAAAAGAGTTAATTGGTTTATGTTCACTGAAATGTTTAACAAAAAAGCAATATGACTTTATTGCAAAATGAAAACATCTTTTCTGAAAACCTCATTCTAGTGCCTTAAGGATTGTCATTATGTTGAGCATTCAGTGGCAAATGTGTCTCACTGGAAGTAAGTGAGAAAGAAAGACTATAAAGTCAATATACTGTCAAGCCAAATATCTTCTCAAAGCAAGATGGGCTGCCAATTCCTCCTAAAGAAGTCTCAAAGGGAATTAAATTATATTCTTCACTGCCTAAAAGTCCCTAAACACAGGTTAGAGCAGGTTTTTTGAGATGCTGGGCTTTCAACTCTATGAAGCAAGTACTTCTAAAAGAGCTCCTTGCTATGCTTGCAAGTGCCTCATTCTCATCAAGTCCACACAGTGAACACTGACCAGTGACCGAGGTGGAAGAGTTCACAATAAACTGCTAAGTAGCTTTTTACAACATGCATTAAAATAAACAAAGAACTTTCTAGTCACTTCTGTAAACATTGATTTGGGCCTTACAGGCATAAGAATAAGGAAAAAGGAAATAGGATCTTGCAGGATATTAAGAGGGGTTGGGGTTTTTGAGGTGTAGGCTTTCTACCCCTCAGTAGAAGATTGCAACATCTCTTTATATGGCCATTATAGCGGAGACAAAAAAACACAATAAAAATTTCAAACATGTAAAAGGCTAATTTAATTCCCAATCAAGCCTGAAGAAATTAAACTCTCCCTTAAACAATCATCTTTTTCCATTTATTTGTAAGGGGGTAAGAATAGCTCCATGAATGCAAGTACATATGGATGGAACCCTGGATCTTCAAGCTGAAGAGCCAATTTTGTTATTCACTTTATTGCTTCAAAGCAGGATAAACTGTACCTGTATTGTTTCTTTGGCATGAAGTTATTCTGTCAAGTACTGATTGCCACAAGACCTTGGCCCTAAGCAGCTGGGGATCCTTTTTAAATTTACCAAACCACACTGACCTGAGCACTCACTGATAATCTCCAGGATGACTAAATACCTTCTCTGATCTTCCTTTAGTTGTCTTTTTTCCCCACTAACAAACACTGAGTCTGCTTCTGAAACAAAACAAACAAAACAACTACTACAAAAAAAAAAAAAAAAAAAAAAAAAGAACCTAAAAACTTCATCAGAGAAAGGAATGGAAGATATCTTTGTTTTGAGAAAACACAGAACAAATCTCTTCACATGGAACAGAGTACCTTTGACCATACTCCATTGATCTACACTCCAGTGCAAATATCCAGCAGCCAATTTCCATTTTCAGCATCACTGCCACATGTCCAAGTACTATCATTAGTCATGCAGCCTCAGGGTGTTGAAATATTGGCAGTACATTAAGAAAATAATTCTTAATTCAACCTAGTGGCTTCATCTCTAGGCAGCAGCAATGTTGGGCACAGTTTGCCCTCTCTTCCATTCTGTCCATGACTGCAAGAGGGTAAGTCAAATGAAAAGATCATTTTACTAGCTCCACTGATAGTACCTTCATTTGGTGCACTGCCCAAACCTCATGCTGTTTCTCTTCTTTCTGGGAGATTTGGAAGACCATGGCAGTCTGTAGTCACTGGGGACAGGACAAGACTCTTAAAAGGCTGGGCAGAGGTACAAAGGAAGCACATGAAGCAGAACAAGCTATTCCCCATTCTCTGTTCCTTGCTCTGAAAGGGATACTCTTGTCCATTTAAATGGTATCTGTTTACTTCAGAAGCTAATTGCAACAAGATCAATAGAACAGCCTGATGGCATATTCAGCCCTATTTTGCCAAGTTTGCATGTTCTGGAATTAAAGCTGTACTATTTAAGTAGGGTTAAAAAAGAAAACTGTTGAGATATTAACCATGTTAAAGGTGATCACACATTGATCAGGACCAAATGCTTAACAACTTGCTGAACATCTTACGGTTTTCAGACATCCCTTTCATATAAGTCTGGGTTTTCTATAAAAATCTCTTTCCCGTTTAATTTCACTCAAATTTTACACAAGAATTTTGCTGTTTGAAGAATTCTATCACTAGAAATTATTAAATAAAAACATGACAAACTTCTGTACAATAAAAAGATGTTACAACATAAAGCAAAACAATTAAGACACAGATAAGGATCAGTGAAGCCGAATGAGACAAGTTCTTTAAGGCAATTTCCCAAGAACAATGCTTCTATAAAATACTTCTCAAATTTTGCAAGTTAAAGATTCCTTGTAGATTAAATTGTTCAATATTTTCATTAAAATTCGTTTTCCCTTGTGTATTCTTAGCTGTAGAGAAGATGAGTTGGAGATCTTATTGCTAAGTGCAATTAAGGCTGCTCAGACTACCACAGTTCTTATGTTTCTTATGTCTTGGTTGTGGAACTCTTCAGTACTTAATTGCTTGTAATACAGATCTTTTAGACATGGAACACAAACAGCACAAGTTCTCCCCTTCTGAGCCACTCATAGTCTAATGCAGTTAGAGATGTGTTACACAGGAAGAAATTTGGGTGTGTAGGAACTGCTTATCATTTGCAAAAAGATCAAAATCAAAAGATTTCTGAAATCAAGCACATTTCAAGCAGTATGCAAAAGATCTTTTTTGACCTAAGTGTTAGCCCAAGGGCCATTTCAGGTAGGAGATGAACCTGAAATAATCAAATATTTCATAGGTGTCATTCTGTTTGTTTATAAAACATTCCAATGTTTGCTGTCACTGTGCTCTCAAATGCTTTTCCCTCCACTTCTGTGCCTTTTCTCTGGGACACAGACACATTCACTCTTACCAAGCAACATCACAACTGTATGTCCATTTCAGAAATGCTCTGAAGTTGCCTTTGTACTGGGAAGTCCCACCTTTTCAGTGAGACCCTCTATTGTTCCACATTTCCATTTTCATGGTTGCTTTAGCTATACACATGGATATTTATAAGCAATGACTATCAGGTTGACTAGATTTCACACAATTCATAAACATGCAAGTCTCCCTCCACACAAGAAAGGATAGCTCATTTCAATCACACAACACCTTCAAAACTGAAAAGACAACGGCTGGGTTTTATTACCCTCAGGCAAGTTTGCTGGCATTTAATTACATACTCTCATTGGGTGAATCTTAAAAAGACTGAGCATACAGCCAGCAGCCCTGCAGCAGAGACAGACATATTTTTAAATCTTTCCAATATTAAGCATTTTGAAGGAATTATTCCTCATGTAATGCAGACAGACAGAAGGTACTGTCTAAAACTGCAGAGAGGCCTCCCAGACCCTTAGAACTTGGCATCTCCCATGCTATCATACTCTCAGCAGATTCTCCTTCCCTTCTAAAGCCCTGTACCTGATTAAGGCAGACAGTGTTCTGAGCACAGTGGGTACAGCTGTTTATCCTGAATAAAGTTTTCCCCTTCCAAAAGCACCACTGAAATAAACAGCATATTTTCAACCACACAGATAGAAAGCATAAGTTGTATTGATTCTATCTTGACTATTTCACATGAAACATATTGCTATAGGTCTACAGGCCCTGGGAGAGAATGCAATTAATTGCTTCACCTCACTTGTGTGTAATTGTGCAATACAAATCATTTAGGTGCCAACAAAAATGCCATTTTTGTTTCTCTTTGTATGTGATTTCTTGACTCTTGCACAGCATAACTGACATAAACCAACCAGAGACACAAAGTGGAGGACAACTGCACAGTATGTGATTTTTGTGCTGTTATTCCCAGCTGTCTATTTGCAGTTTTCATTTGCACTGATGCTTACTACTAAAGCAGACACTTATGCTTGAAGCAGCATTTTTATGGGTTCCATCTATGTACCCTCTGAACCAGAAATCATGTGGAGTTTTTATGCAAAAGAAAATTCTTAGCCTATAGCTAGGAATAGTCATACTAACATGCACACTCCAAAATATTACTGTTTGTCAATGGTAAGTGAAAGAAATCTTAAATGAACTGATTTGTGCTGGTTTGGCCATAATGATTAATTTCTCGCCTGATGGAACTTTGTTATTATAGGGCCAAATGCAGAAGATGTTGACCTTTTATCTTTTTATTTCAGTTTCCTTCAGGCCTCTTGAGCTTTATTTACCAGGTTTATTAACCGCCATGGGGTTTCTTCTGCAAAGCATGGTTTTGATGATCACATGGCTAGAGAATTACTGCAGGTACCATGAGAAGAGCAACAGTTAAGAATGAGCAAAGACTTCAGGAGTTACCCAGCAATGTAAAGTCTAGTGAAACAGGATTAATCAAAACATATATGTGACTTTCCTTTCACGTTACCTGTGCAGAATGCTAAAATTATTAGGTTTAATTAATACCACCTCAACATTTCCTGCAGAAGCATCTTTGTGTACAAGGGCCCGAGCAGGAAAGCACATTTAATATCTTGTTGTGTGTTGTATTGCACTAAAGAGTTTATTTAGTAGTTGTTCTGCACTGGGTAACGGGAATTTTGTACTGAGTGTGGTTTCTCATGTAGATTATTCCCCCTTCCTCATCACATGGTTTCTCCCCATGCACTCCTTTCTACACCCCTGGTAGTGTGCCCCATGGATACCCATGGCATCCCATTGGCCACGGTCCTCTTTCCCCACGCCCTTTCCCCTGGGGGATAGAACCCCACTGTGGGCAAAGGTTCGGGCTCTTTTGCCACCTGGGTGGTCGCTGCGGCCAGCAGTGTCCCGTCACAAGCCAATAGACAGGACACTCGTCCCCACGTGGTGGAAGAGCGCTCCTCGTCTTTTATCTTCAGTCCATGCTGGTCCCTGTGGGCTAAGGGTTCGAACTACCTGGGTCGGACTTATACAAAGCCCAGAGAACCACGGATTGCTGCAGCTGTCCTCAGTCACAATCACCATTTTCTTCTAGTGCCCCATAGCACACAACATATCCAGGCCATGTGGTTCTGGACTACCCACTTTGGAATTCTGCAGTAAAATTGGATCAGTAACTGATTTGGGACAAAATAATTCAGCATTTTCCTATTCCGATAAAAGGGCTAATCCTAAAGCATCCAGTTGTGTGCTTTTGAAGCAGTGCAGGGTAGGAATCAGAAAGTCTTTAACTGGGCTCCTGAAACACCTGTATCCAAGATCTACAATTTAATCATCCCCTCTGTAAAGCAGCCTTGAGAAATTAAAGGAAATCACCCTGCCAACAGCCAAGAAGCAAAATTTCAAATTGGAACAACTTCAGTAAATGGATAAATACAAATTTTTTTTTATGATAAAAACTCTTTTTTCAGAGTAGAAATCTATTGTTTGCATTTCCAGTGTTGCTTTAGAAATTATTATCCTCTGCCAACAGTTACACGCTGGTTTTGTGTTGTTGGGTTTTTATTTTTTCTGGTCTTACAAGACATAAATGGAACACTACAAATATAACAAATGAGATCTATCACATTTAACTCTGTCTAGATATGCCTGTACTTTCCCTGTCCTTCATAATATTTGAACCCTACTGTCTGTATTCAGCTGTATATGATTGAAGATAATTATGTTCCTTCAAGTATTGTGAAAATCAGCAGTTAGAGGGAAGGGTAGGGCATAAATTGCTGTCCTGCTGAGAGAAAGACAAACAGATTTCAGCCCGTGTACACTCCATTTGGCAGCAGCTTTCTAGCAAGTCAGCAAGTGCACCCTTGCTGGCTGATGAGCACACAGATAGTTCCAGTCTAGGAATAGCATTGCTGTCTCTTGCTGGTAAGGGATGTCATGGATGACATGAAAAAGAACTCAGCTGGAAAAGGTGAGAGACAAAAGATACAAATTATATAAGAAAAAAGAAAAGACTCATTAGTTCTGCTTTTCATGGTGTAGCCAATAATCTGGGATCATATGAATTACATCATGCAAGTATGTCTCATATAAGCATATATTTTCTAGAAGATTAATTATTTGGCAGGGTGCAAGTTATGTGGCAGAAAAGAAATGTTAGCATTAGGAAGACTTAAACTTTTCAGCCATGGCAAAGTTACATTGTAGAATATGATTAAGTCAGATGCTTTGTCCTGTTTCGCCTGCTTTTTTGCCTTTTTTCCTGACTTGGAAAGTTCTGCTCTTTGCTCGGCTGCTGCTGCATTTTTATTCTCTCAGACATTCTGTAGGTCACAAGGGTATCGTTCTGACTGAGATGTGGTCAGAGAGAATAAGAAAAATCGATTTTGGAAAACCTCTGTTAGAACTCTTTCATGAACATTTTGTTATATCCATTGTGAGCTTTTAAAAGACTGAACCTGTGAATTTGCTATTGCCATGTCTTTGTATGATTTTTGTAGCCTTATAAGCTGAGAAAGAGCAGCACAGCATAGAAAACACCCCAGTCTTCATGTGCACTGGGACAGATTCCCTTTTGTATTAGAGTGTAATTTAATATTCTGTGCACAGGCATGCAGAATTTCTTGCTGGGCACTGAATTATGCAGAGAACTGTAGATCTGCAAACAGGAAGCTAAGCTTAGAAAAGATAATGTATTAAAAGCACCAGTGAAAAGCTGTTCTGCTTTCTATGTTCTTTAACTCCCCCTGAAAGTCCTCTGTCTTTTACTAAATCTACAGGAAGATATTTGGCACAGATGTGTTGAAAGGTAAAGTTTTTTCAAAGACTTGAAAACTACTGGTCCTATCTGCCAAGCTTTTATATGGTTCCCTTCACCATAACACCTTGGAATTTCCACTGATCGGATCTCTGAAAAATCAATGCAGAAGATGAATTAAGCACATCTGAGTGTTTGTGTGAGACTGAAAAACCTTTTGATTCACAATCTCAGCACTGTTTTTTAGTTTTGTTCAAACAGTAGCAGACTGGGGGGGGCAGGGGGGAGTAGTGAGGGCTTCTGATTAGATAAACTCCTTTTAATTTTTTCTCTCTCTCTTAGCCAGATGGAAACACATGGACAATTGGTTTACAGAGATCTTTATCCTCTTTCCTTCATTAGCACCACAGGGAAGTTTCTATAGTGGCTAATGCACTTACTGACATGGTTTCAACAATTTAATCACCCAGAAGCCTCTCTGTAAGGTCAATGTTCTCTACATTTGTTCCAACTCATTTACTGAGTAGAAAGGTGAACTTTTTCATTCCAGGTATGTCATTATGGAAATCATGTTAATGAATCAAGACACTGGAGGGCATATGTATCTCTGTTAGCACAAGATTAATGGAGGCTTCATCAAGCAGGATTCAGTCTTAAATTCTTCTGGTAAATCCAGGTCTGAAGTCTAATTGTCCATTAATAGTCTGGATTTATACTAGCATAGCAGCTTCCATCTCAGAGAAACTCAAAACATTTTGCAAACATCAATACAGCACACCCAAGGAACAATTCTTCTATTACTGAAACACAATAACCTGAGGGCACAAAGAAGTTGTGGCACACAGCACTGCATAGTAAACTGGGATGGATGTCAGCACACACATACTACAAATCCTGCTCCTGAAAGAAAAAGCTTTTGCTCAATGAATGGCAAGCACTTTTTTTTCTCTTTACAGATCTCATGGATATATTATTTACTCCATATTTGGGTTTAAGCTAATTGGTACAGAATCTCACTTAATTATTTATGACTGTAGAGTGAACAACAAAGTTCACATGTTGTCAAAGAGCAAATATTCACTTAATATTCCCCAAAATGCTCTACAAAAGAGTAAAAAATAGTAATCTAGAATTAGTGGGAAGGCACATTACTAATTATTCTCCTAGTACATATGAGAATACTACTTATTGTCCATTCATGATTCAAATGCCTAAAGGAGAAAGGGAAGTGCAGGTGCACTGAATCCTGAAATTTTTTATAGCTTAAGATGGATAATTTCTTTACTTTCAAGGTAGCTTCAGGTTATAATGTGATTTGGGGCTCTATATCCAGCTCTGTTTTAGAGAACAAATTGAATATATCTGCAATTATATAATCTGAAACACATGTTTCTATAGTACAACATCATTTTACTTTCTAATGGTAGAATTCTACACAGTGCTATTTGGAATAAACCTTGATTCTTCACATTGCTGTACCACTGTATAATAGAAATTAATGAAATCAGACTGACACCTGTTGAGAGCTCCAGCATTTAGGAAAAAAAGCAATTTTGACTTTTTAATTTTAAATCTTTTTTCAACAATAGACATAAAATAAGTTTTAAAAGCTTTCTATATTCAGAAATTCCACTACTTTCAGTATTTTTCCTTTTTTTTTTTAGTTTAAAAGCTTTGATCACAGAAAAGATTAAGTTTTCTTATTTTCTGTAAGAATGAAAAATAATCAGACAGATCAATATAAAAATGTAGGCAAGATCCAAAGGGCAGCCCAGATTTCACATTCTCCCTAGATGTGTTTAGGTATGACTGTAACACTGTCTTTGGAGAGAGATCACATATTTTGATCTTCTCATGTAGTACAACATTATACCAGATGCAGTAGATTTGATGAAAGAAATAGCAGCCTCTCCTAATAATAATTGTTGTATCAATGTTAAAATATATAACTATTATAGTAGAGGTTAACAATAAAGTGACACAATTTCTCTACTCCTGACAGAAACCTGAATATATGATAACTCTCAAAAACAGAAAAGAAAAAGTTAACATGTATTTCTTGTTCTGCCATATAAGCCTACCTCTGTCCTCTGGAATCAGTGACAAACACTTGGATTATACTCCATACCTACTCCAGCCAGGGCTATCCTAAAAACAAAAATGGCAGGAGGACTGTTTGCCATTTTAGGATGTACAGTATTTTCCACAGAACTCTCTTCTCTTATTCCTTTTACAGGAATTCAACCTGCCTTTCTTTGTAGTAGCAGTGATGTACTGACTGGTGAAGAATATATATTTTAGCAGGTTGCCAGGAGTCAGGATGAGCCAGTGTCTCTGCATCTTAGCAATCACAGACCCATTGTTCCTGTGCTGAGTTATGTGAATCATTCACATACAAAAGTAGAATAATCTATTCTTGCCAGAAAGACACAAGGAATCCAGTTAGTTGCACATACAGCAGTATAATGAGAAGAGAGAATCCTAGGGTGAATGTCAATAAAAGGTTAAATCTGACTAGTCTGACATGCTTTGTACAGAAGAATTGAGTTTGCCTGAAGTACAGCAAGCCCATATTCAATGCTTTGTCTTCATGTACATAATGCAGGAAAAACACAGTTGGGATGGGCTCCTCCCTCCTGTATATGACACAATTCCTAGACCTGATACACAGCAACCAGACCCCACTAGAAACAATGGATTTGCATAACCATTCTTAAGCATTATTTCCTCTCCAGCCTGAACCTTTTCAGGTGTCAGGCAGCCCAAACATCTCTTTAGAGACTGAGGTACTGGAGCCAGAGCTGGAGCCACCTCTCTGGGTTTGAACATAGACTTGTTTCATCATAGTTTGGAACATGGTCATGTAAACCAATATAGATTAAAGCCTCATTTCCACTAAAACTCTACAGCACCATCTCAAGTACCCATGTACTGGGAGCTATGTTAATTGACCTTGCCTTCATTGATACAATTAACTCATTTTCATTGCTGAGAGGGCTGTGTCCCCACTCACACCTGTAAGCTCCTGAGAACCATCTCTGTGGGTATAAAGGATTTGTACTTCTTGGATTAGAAAAGCTGTGCAAAATAATTTCAGAATTTTCTTTCTACGCCTTGTTCAGTCTCCTGCCTTTCAAAGTGATATACATGACTAGGGAAAAGTCCCAGAACAGAGTCAGCATACATTAATTAAAATTCTCAAAAATACCATTTCTAACCTTCAAGCATCTGTGGCTCATCATGTGCTAGAGGTGTTCTCCACACATTTAGTAATCCCCACCCTGGATCTTTATACAATTTTCCAGTCTCTCTTACTCCGAAGTAAACATTTAGTAGCTACAATACAGTGCAGCAAAGATTACTATAGCTTAATGAGCTTATTTTTACAAAAAGGGAGATTGCACCTGCAAGTTAAAATGGCCTCTTGCTCCCAACTCTGCATCATATCTTTCAGTTATCCAGATCTTGAAATCTCTGAAGCTATGATAGGAGGCAATGGTGAAGGGTGCAACAACAGAGACAGGATGTCTTTCTTCTGCATCTGTCAGCACCTAGAGGTAAAACCCAAAAATCTGATTTTATATTCAAATGAAAAGATAGAGAATGAACTAGTGAGTACTGGATCACCTTTAATCTGTTTCTTGACAATTTTTGGGAGGAGGGAAGGTAATAGTAGAAAAATATCTGTCTGCACTGCTTTATAACTTATCTCTTCTGTTTAAATATAAAGTGACTCGCAAATTATCATTTTCTATTCTGCTTTATGTTTTGCATTTGTGAAAATCATGATTACTCATTTCTATTGGTCCTCTGTACCCATTTTCTTCCCTGCAAGATAAAGTAACTCTCAGCTGTGCATTGCGGTGATAATTGAAGTAGATTGTGAGTGATTTGCTAGATATGACAGAGGTAACCTTCAAATCACTCTCTTTCATGATAGATACAACAAACCTCCACACATGCTGCATTTGCTAGGGGTTATAGAAAGGGTACCCCTCCCACCTTGCCAAAGGGAGCTCACAGAACAAGGGCTTATTAATGCCCACCCTCTGCCCAGTGTTACAGATTACTAAAAAGTGCAGAGGTGCATGGCTCATCGAAAGAAACCTAGCCCTCCAATGATGGGGAGAGACAGGGACTTTCACAGCCTGTGCCTGCAAGTGTAAACTTAAAAAGAGGAAAAGAGGAGCCTGAGTTAGACAAAGACTGCTGCATCCATGATATGAGTAAGGCAGTAATCTGCAGATGGGTACCTTCTTGGACTCAGGTGTTTAATAAGCTTGAAACACACTGCAGAAGAGAAAAACCTCTGACTGCCATCCAGGGAACTTATGTCTGCTTTCATACAGACAGAGATACTGCAAAAGACTCAATACAGAGATGCTTGGATTTGCATGAGCTACTCAGATTCAGCTAAAATGTACAAGCAAGAACTCTGGGCATGGTAGTCAAAAGAAAATCTAATTTGTGGCCAGAATTAGAGTTCTATATATGAGACAGCAACTGGGGCAAGGAGGAGGAAGGAAGAGAAAAGAGGAGGCAGGAGTGATGCCTTATTATCCAGGATAATTTCAATTCACTTTTGCTCAGAGAATAAGGAATATATCATACAATGGACTGAGAAATTTTACAGGGGACCTTTCAGGGGCTTTGTGGCAGAGTAAAGCCACAAACTCTGAGTGTTTGTTCTTTTTTTTTTCCCTTTACAGTTAATCAGTATAGTTCTTGCTAAGAAATATACAGGTTTACTGCAACAGTATTTGTTCTACAGCAATTACTTATGGATTTACAGCATATGATTAAGTGCAACAGCATGAAAGGAGTCAGATTGAGCCTGTATTATGCATAGTGAATGCCAGAGGGGGTTTTCTTTGTTTTTTCCCTTATAAAGGCAATGTTTCTAATGTCAGCAATTTATCAGTTTGCAACTCTCCCCTGCTTGCTTTTCTCATTGGTTTCAATTCAAAACATCTGTATGAAAATTTAAATATGGAGTTATATACTGAAGAGAATCAATTGCTTCCAAAAAAATCATCATCAAGATTTTTTTCTCCCAAACCTAAGTCTACTGCTTTTTAATATTTAACAAAATTTAACTCAATCAGTGGGTGAATCTCAGACTCATAGAGAAGCCTTAAAATAATCATAGCAATTATTCAGTAAATAGTTTATAACAGATACCAGATATATATTTATGTTTATACATGTTAAATTTAGGTTTTTTACTATATTATACATATTTTCATGTTTTTATATAAAGTAGCAACTGTTATGATTCCAAATGGAATAAGACTTGCCACATCTTCAAACCATTTCTTTTCCTCTTAACAGTGGTAACAAAAAGATTTTCATGGGAATTTTGAAGAAAAATATGATCAGGAATTTGCTCTAGTAGCCTTCAGAAATCTCTGTATACCTCAAAATATATATGCTAACAACCTCTCGGTTCTCATATCTCCAAAAATGTAAGATTCCACACATTTGTCAAGACTTCTTTTTTTTCGGTTTCCGTAAGTTGTTAGTGTTGATTTGAGAAGGGTGATAAAAACATAAACTCAGATATCAAATTATTCTATCATACAAAAAAAAAAGGAAGCTGCAGATAGCCCTCCATCCCCCCTGAGCACCAAAAAATATGTGATTTTCCCAGTCACCCTCTTCTCAATAAACCTGTTCTAAATGAACTTCCACTTGCCAACAATATTTCTCTGTTTCTGTCTTTAATTCCTTCCTTTTAGAACCGCTTGTTCTTTTCCTTCATCATACTCTCTCCTCAGAACAGCTTCTACCCCAATATTTCTCATTAATTCTGAATAGTCTCTGTTAGCTTGCACCTTGTCAGTTCTGCTCCCCAGCATCTCAGTCTGCCATTACTTCAGCTTGTTGCCATGATGCAGGATGGCATTGAAGCTTTTTTGGTTTCCACCATTATCCTCTGACTCTGGTCTCTCAGCTGGAATTCATTATGTTTCAAGATACAAATGCTCGTCCCTAAGCTCCTCACACTTAAGGGAGATCTGGCTGCACATCAGATGTGGCAGAACTTTGAAGAAGGGCAAAGCTCCTTTCCAAAATCCATGCTGTTACTTAAGAGAAAGCAGGAGACTGAGAGAATGATTTAGTAACTTAATACAAACCTGAGCAGCACACGTGCTCATTATGGGAAAAATACCTCCCTCAGTAGACTTGCTTAAAGCAAGCTCTTTGGCATTGAGACTGTTTCTTCTTCTCTGTTTATGAAAGGATTGAGCAGTGGGGAGCCAGGCTTCATGGGCACCATGGGACATCACCATGACATAGAAAATCAGCATCTGAAAGAAAGAGCTACTCTCATGTCAGCTGTGTGAGAATCATTGCCCCCAAATTTAGTTTCAGTCATCAAATCAGTCTCCTGCTCTTACTTGTTGATATGTACTGGACTGAAAAGAGAGCATTTTTGTTTCCAAATGAGATTGTATTAAGAAAAACAGGGGTATGAGACACCGTAGCTTCCCTTTTTCCACACTTTGGCTGTTCATCTCATTTTCAGTTTTGATAATTAACTGAGCTAACCTTCAGCCAGTACTTTTTTTCCCCAGTTCATTGTTATATCTGGCACACAACTCATTGTTTCAGTGCCAATCACAAAAGAATTGCTTTGCTTCTTCTCTGCCCTGTGCCTTACTCATTTCAATGATGTAGGGTTTTGTACATGTCCTTTGTACCAGCCTTTCCTAGCTGCTGGCAGACACCTCTCTCTGCAGCTCCCTTCATTTTGTTGCTCTGCCTCCAGAGCTATGGATAGGAGGCTGAGCTCTTTCCAAAGCAACTCAATGAGCTTAGTTGAAGTGAGAAAAAAAAAAAAAACAATTCGCAGCAAAGGCAGACAGGGCAACAGAGGCTTTTAAATGTTACGATGTTAGAGAGCACCAGGAGTTATAGACAGGAGGAAGATGAAAGAGAGAAAAATATTGGACAGGAGAAAGCAAAACATAAAAGACAATGAAGTGGTCAAGTGACAACTTCAGCAAGCTAGGAACAGTCTATTGTACTAGTCCCTAGAAATCTGGTTTGCATGTAGGCAGAAAATACTGCCCAGTGAATGACAAGACACTTGTTTCCCTTGTTCTACTTTAATTTCTCTCTTTATTCCTTCATTCTTTTCTTTCACTTCTTTTTTCCTTCTAGTTCTTTGAATTACTTCTTTGCACTATAGATTTTTTGGTTGGACTTAGAATCAGCAATGGAGAAGTAATCAGAACAGAGAGCAAAGAAGGTGTTTCTCTAGATGTGATGCACCATTTAGTTGCCTTCTCCTAATAAGTTGATTTTTTTAATAGCACACAATTATATGTGTACGACCCTAGCAACTTCAGGTCACTTCTGTCCATAAGTGCTATTAACAGTTCTCACAATCTTATCATCAGTTTTGTCGTATTTAATGCTTTTCTTGAAGCCTCATCTCTCATATTCATATCATTATATGACAATATCAAGTTATATTCATTGAAAAATAAATGAAGGGTGGGATTCATCTCACCTAATTTAATCTGAGTAGAATGTAGACACCTACATCTCAGCCAACTCCTTAGGCTGACTTCATATTCAATGAAGAGAATTAGGCAATTTTAAAGCTTGGTTCCTCTGTTCTATTTTAGAAGTCTATTTTAGGATGAGATATGCTGCACCCAAGTGCCTACATCTCCCCACTGACAGAGAGGAAGCTCAGGATGAATAGCTGAGCTATAGATTATATTTGGTCAGATAAAATCTTTTTACCTCTGGAACGTCTGGAAAAAAATCAGAATGTCATGTCTAATATAGATAACTTTCTAATTCCTCTAACATTATTATGCAAATAAGAATAACCACAAATATTGTGTTTAAAAACACATATTCTTCAAAATTTCAGGCTTTCCTTTCTTTAGCCTATTTGATGAGCAGACTGGTTTTCATCATTTTGCTGTATTTGAGTAACTGTAACTGTTATTAAATACTGCTTTAAAAATACCATTTCCCCTTCTCTTCAAATATTTCTTTGTCTCTCACTTCACCCACCTTGTAACACTGTCACTGTCTATGGCTTTTTTTTGTTTTCTGGGATTTACTGAATTGACTTCTGGAAGGCAAGAACATACAAGGATATCTGATCAATGGCCTTTTCATTGGAAAAGAAGATAAGTGAAGGGGGAAGGGTTAACAAGAAAGACAAACAGGGTAGACAAAGGATAGATAATAAAGACAATGGTAAAAACCAAAAGTCTCCAGGTAATAATTTCTGGACCATTAAGCTCCAGGCAAAAGTTTGGAGAGGATCAGCCTCAAGATATTTCTGTGTCTGTGTGAATGCTGCAAGGAGTAAGGCACCACAAGAGAGGGAAATTGAACAAGGGTGTGTGGACAGCCTTGCCTGACCTGTGGTGTCACTCCCTGGAGCCAGTGAGGCCTCTGTGCCACCCACTGGAGTGAGCGGGGGTCTTGGACCCGCCCTCTTTGGTAGGAACGGTGTGTGTCCCCAAAAATAGCTACTAGCAAGCAAGGCAGGCATGAGTGAGGAGTGTGAGGGACCCCACACTGTCAGCTGCAACGAGACCATGGCTCATGGTCTGTGTGCCTGCTGCCAGCTGCTGGGCAGGGGCTCATGTCTGTATCTGCCCCAGACCATATGTGTGGGGTTTGTGGGGTCACCAGCAAAGCCCCCACAGGAGCAGCCTGAGAGCAAGGAACCTGTGGGAAGCATTGAAGGGCACAGGGTCTGGGCAGGGGGGCAGCTGGACAAGTACCAGTGCCATGCCAGTACTTGGGACAAGTGAGTCTACAGCTGCTTGTGAACCTAGACTGGTGCATATGTGACCTTTAAAAAACTCCAGAAAATAGCTGAGATTTTATAATTGGCATTAAAAAAAAATAAAATCCCTACTCTTCTTTTCTTTTAGCTAGAGTTTGAGGTTTTCTTCTCTTGTTTATGCACTATATCTGGCTGCATTTGACACACCTTGTAATATGTATCTCAAATAGAGCTGTGTGCAACTTGGCAGTTTCACTTCCCAGGGGCTCATGCAATTACCGTCTGTCAAACATATATCACTTAGCTAAGCAACAACTAAGGAGAGCAATAATAACCTACAAATTTTTCATGGGAAAGCACTGCAGAAGGAGGGGAACTATTCCAAGTGGCAAAAAGGGATTTTAGCTCCAAGAAGAATAATGAGATAAAATTAAGAAGGGTGTTTGTTTTGATTATTTTGCTAAATATCAGGAGGGAAAATCGTGCTGACTGGGGAATTATTCACCTTGTTACTCCTCAAAGAGAAATATTAGAAACTCTGTCACTTGGAAAATGCATTGGCAACTGGACAAAGGGGAAAATAAAGAACAAGCCACAAGACAAAAAGACAATAAGTTTGAGGGAGAGCTGGATGCTTTTTCAGGCTTTTTAAAATTAGGTTGTTTTGGGGGGCTTTTTGACAGAAAGGATTGTGAAACTATGTTCTTTGTTGTCTTTGGGTATTCACTCACTGTTTGTCAGATTCTCAACAGATTAAACACGCTTGTATTTTCTTTTGAGTTGGTGTTTGTAGTACAGCTTCACTCTATTTTCTGACTTCTGAGAAAACAAAACCTATACTTGTTTTTCTTTTTCTTTTCTTCCTATTTTTTTTTAATATTCTGGGTCTATGCTAAGCAGATCACTGTTCCACAGTTTCACTGTGAACAAAAGAGTAAGAAATTACCGTATTTTCATCTCAAAATGAAAATAATAAATTTTCTGCAAAGGGCAAAGGTTCACTGATTCTTGCAGAATCTAATTTGCTAAGCATAGCAAATTAGACCAAGAAAACTGATTATGTGTGAGGTTTTTACTTCATTCTGTACTCTGCTATTCCATAAATGGTTGCAGGATAAACCTATTCAATTAAGATAAGGTATTGTATATTGTTCAGAAAATATATTATGCCTTTTTGAAAGTAAGTTTCTGGTTTTTCATCTCTTTTTTGAAGTTTTCTTTCTTATGGAAAAAGCCTCTGCTTTCTGTGTTCTTGTTGAGCTCAAAGTACATTTTATGATCTGAAATAAAAGTCTGCATTAAAAACATTGCAACATTTAAAATATTATACATTAGTTTACTGACCCCTATCATCAACAGTAAGAGATCTGCCATATTTCTAGTGCTAGTGTTAAATCTGTGATATATTATTTGATATCTTATTATAAAAATATTATAAATAATTCTATATTATTGTAACTTTATATCTGTAATTCATAATAACAGTATAGCAATTCAATGTTAAAAGGAAACAAACCATGTTTAGAAAAGAACATTGTCCTGGAAGGACCAAGCATCCTTGTATTTGATTTTCAGATAATCACTCCTGCAGGGGACATTTGGACTCCCATCCCAGTTACCATAATGTCTTAGGCAGTAAAATGCTTGGGAGTGTCACTGCACTGATGGCCCCCAGCCAGGTAATAAAAAACATTGATTCCATGATTCACAGAAGGCTGATCAATCTCTTTATTACTATCATTATTAAGAAACCTATTGCTTTTATAGACAGTCACGATACACCTGGACCCAATTTGTCCTCCAGTCCAAACACCATCACCATTGGCTAATTAAGAAACCACCCTTTGGTAAACAAATCTCCATAACACATTCCACGTGTTCACAACAACAGGTGCAGCAGATTAAGATAAGAATTGTTTATCATTCTTTTCTCTGATCTTCTCACAGCCTTTTCCCAGAAATGCCTGGGAGAGTTGTCTGTTGCTCTCTGTAGCCAGAGAGCTGCTGTCATACTGGGGAGTAGCACCCATTCAGAAATCCACTATGTTAAAAAAATCTTAAACACTGAATTGAGGAAAAAAAAAAAGTTGCATGTAAAATCCTTAAAATCCTCTTTTGTCTATAGTCATAAACACCTATGTGGTTACATATATCTGGTATATCTATCCGAAAGTAGAATTCACTGGGTGTAGAATTTACACTAGAACCTCTTTTCTGTGAAATCTCAAACAAGTCTTAATTCTGGCTAAGAAAAATACATAATTTTATCAATGTTTTTCATTAAGCAGAAAAGCAACATGTAAGGGAAGTTATTCCTCCTCTCTTTTTTGTTTTTTCTTTTTCTCTCCCCCTCCCTCTTGTCTCTCTTGTTTTTTAAGAATACAAACCCTGAATGGGGCTTGTTGCAAACTCTTCCTGGGTTCTGGTTCCTCCTTCTACATCTGCCTATGTATTCTGCATTGTAAAGACACTGAGAAAACATACAAAAAAAAGTGAAGGCACCAAATCCATGTTTTCTGCCTTACATCTGAGAACTGACAGTGTTTGGCCACCAGCACCTTGAACCGTGCATCCCCTTCTGCATAGCAGGACAGCTTCAATCAAGATTCCATGCTGTAATCTACAAACATGTTTCAGTTTCAAGATCTGTTGTTTCAGTGATAGACTACCAGTGACTGCAGCTGTAATACACACCAAGCCAAATTAGGGCTACTGTTCCAAGAGATAAAACTGGTACAATAACAAGATTATTTTCTCCTTGCTGGTACAACCTTCCATTCCTGGGAAGAGAGAGAAGGAAAAGGTTGCTTTCCTGATCAGGCATCCCAGAAGCAATCTATTCTCTGTTACTAGAGGTTAAGATTAGCTTGAAAATTACCAGCAGGAAGCCCCAAGCTCTCAGTCACAAAAGAGACATGGAATTATCCTCCGGGAATAAATCTTTCCTCACAAAAAAAAACAACACATCCCACATCTATCAATTGACTCAGAAAACTGATGAGCATTCCTTACTCCTGGTAGATATGACTTGAAGATACTGTACTTAGTTGTACATTCATTAATTACCTTGAGTTATGTGATCAGTGGTTTTCAGCTTATTGTTCCCACAAAAGAATGGCTTCACCTACTAACTGGTTTTGTCAGAGAGGCTGGGGAGGACACTTAGGAGATAAAGAACTCTGCTCAGGTGACTTCAGACTCTCAGTTCTTGACATGGAATCCACTGCCATTTCATAAAATCAATCTTTCTCAACCACTGGAGCAACACCAGAAGAATATTTAAAGCACAATTATATTGATGTTTCTGGATGCCATCTACTCAGCTAAAGAGTGTTGAAATATAGGTTATATACTTTCAAGTCAAAAAAGTCCCATTGCCACCATAGGATTTTTTTAACTAAGCAGAATCCAGCTCACCCTGTCAGATGTGGATATGAAATAACTTTTATCCTGGGCAAGCAAGAGCAAAATGGAAGGTCTGTGATGAGGAATACACAGACAGAAACTGGAGCCATGTGCACATGGTCTGCACTGCTTTCTTTTTCCAAAGGCTCCAACACACATTGAAATGCCTGAGGCACCACAGTGTGGGCAGGCCCACCAGAGGCAAAGTCAGGGCACAGGTATAAGTAAATGCTATGGCATCACTGCCAGAAAAAACAATTGGTTAGATAATTTGGCTTACCAATTAGTGTAGGCAACCCACAGATGTACAGTTTAAAATAAGTTATTTAAGCCCTCTGCATATAAAAATGACTTAATAGAAACACATGGAATCTGAATAATTTTTAAGCAGGTGAAGTAAGCTATTTTCCATGTTGCACAAACATAATAAGGTCATTTAAGAAACAATTATAAGGCACCACAGGGTGAATAAAACATAAAACTAGAATGACTGATGGCCAATATAACCTATCTTAGTTTCCATAATTGCCTATGTGTTCTACAAAGTTAAGTAAAGGGACACATGCAATTTAGTTGCTACTGTATGATTAGCTATTATCAAGGAAATAGGATGATTCCAGAGCAGGCACTTAGCTTAAGGAATATAGAATTAAGCAATGTTTTCTTCATACTGCTGGTAGGGGATTTTTTAAATTGTATAATTTTTTTAAATTTATGTCTTGAGAAATGTTCTCGCTCACTGTTAAATGACCATCAGCCTTCCAGAATTCATCACTGAGTACCAACAGTAGCTGTCAGTCAGACAATTGTCTACCAGATAATTCAACCTACCCTGCTATCTTCTCCAAGGGAGTGAAATAGCCACATAACAGGAGCTTAAATGGTGGTTTCATCCAGAAGATTATTCTGTTTGTGAAGCAGCCTATTTTGAAAGGTTAAAAGTCCTTTACATGCTTTACATTCCATCAACAAAACAATGTACTTATAAAAGTAAAGTTAAAGCAGTCTCTCTAACTATAATTAAATAGCGCATGATATGTTGTATAAAACTTTCAAAGTCTGCCAACTTATCCACACTTTTCTGGCTCTTAGGTACTTACGACTACACAGATTTGCTTCTTATAAAAAGTAGATTATGCCTTATCAACTGTTTGGAAAGAATCATGATTTTACAGCCTATCAAAGCTTGATATTAGAAAGACAAAACATGTTTATATATCACTACGGACTGTAATATTGATCTCATTTAAGCTAGTTAATATAACTTTTAATTAGGGCTTTTACTTAGAGAACTGTAGCCATTTCTCTAGTCAGTTACAGTTTTCAGCTTTGATGCAATCAAACCACAAACTTTTGTGATGTAGAAAAGAACAGTGCACATAATGTAAATGGACTCTTAAATAGAAGTATTTATGACCTTGAGATTTAAATACATGTACATAAATGAAAATCATGACTCCATGCAAAAATCCAGCAGCAAAGCTGGAATGTAGCTGTCTTTTGATACATTAAAACTGGATGACTTATTTTAAATTAATCAGAAATGTAGAACTCAGCAAGAGAATGCTTATTAAAATCCCCTTACATAGGTATTTCTCATTAGCTTTGAAAAGATGCTATAGCAAACACTTCTCTAAGCTTAGCACCTTCCTGCAAAAAAACCTGAACATTATCTTTTCTGTTCTACTGAATGGACTGTTCTGACCAAAGTTATAATTTATTTTATAACTAACTGTACAGACCTTCCCAGCACTGCCTTATAAGCACAGAGTCAGAGAGCACACTGAATTGGAAGAGCCCCATCAGGGTCACCAAGTCCAAATCCTGGCCCTGTGTAGGACACCCAAAGAGTCACATCATGTGCCTGAGAGGTTGTCCAAACAATTAATAGCATTGACTTTTACAATATCCCTGTAAGTGACTATAATTTTTACCACTGAAGAAATGAGGCAATGGAAAATAAATCTTTTATCAGGGATCCCACTAAAAATCAAAGGCAAGATGTCCATGCAAAGCATCTGTGTCCTTGTCAAGATAAAATTACTTTTAAAAAATATTTGGCATAGTACAAGAAGAAAGTTGACAGCGCATAATTTTCTACATTCTGGTTTAATTGTGGTTAATTCTAGAATCCTAATAGCCCAAAAGAAAAGACTTTTTTCTGACAGAAACTGTCTGCAGGCCCAGAAACAAGGTTCTTCTGTCTCTGCCGATGGAAAACGAGATATTTTAGCCAGTTTGGAAGTTTGGGTCATGGTCTGAAGACCAGGCAAGAAGGATTCATGAAGCAATCAATTTTATTTCTTGCAACATCAATCCTAAAGAATTCTTGAAAGAATTAGAAACCTAAATAGATAGTATTGATTTGGGTGAACTTTCCTTGAAAATTTTGAAATCTAGTGGACACAGCTCGAGACATCTTTTCTCAGATATGTTTATCTTCCAATACAATACAGACAATGAGTCTGCCTGCCTGAGAAGAAACTATGCCCCACAGCAGCCTCAGGATAATTCACCTGCCACTACTTGAGCTTAGTTTCCACACCTGAAGTCGTCTATTCTTCTAGAAAGGAAATTTCTCTCTTAATATTAAAACTATCTTTCTTCAAAGACTTCAGATGAAATAAGAATGGAATTTTCCCTTTGTGTCCAGTTTTACTATTTAAGTTTTAATAATTTAAAGTTTTACTCTCCTGAATAACCGAAATCATCTGCTGCCTCTGATCTAAACTGCTCTTTAGGGCAGGAATTGCCTAAGAATTATCTTCAAAACCAGACACTCAGACTAAATGCAAAGTAAAATTGTAAGCACAGCCTGCTCATGCCTTCCAAATCATGGAAGTGTGCCAGGTAAGTCTGTATGCTGCTAGGCACACTGCTTGCACTCAAGTCTGCATTTCAGGTTTGTGGATGGCAGTCAAGCAGGATGCAGAGCACATTGCATTCAAAACCTCTTCAGGGCAACTAGGTCTCATCCCACATAAAGCTAAGCCACTATGGAAATATAAAATGATAGAGAGGTGATAAAACATTTTTAGGTAAAAAGTCTATCCAGTCCCACATCATATACTTGTGCTTCACACCAACTTTATAGCAATGGCTGAGATGTGCTATTCAAGGGGAAGAATACTAAATATAATAATAAATCATAGTGCTTTAATAAATGGTACTAACTTAATGTTTAGCAGATAAACATGTTGGTCAAAGCTGTATCCCTCTTGTATTTTTTAAGACAGATGTAGATTAATACATTTTCAAACAAAATAATAGTTTTTGAGATTCTTTAAGTATATAGAGAAGGGCTTTGACTCCACTCTTGCAGTCCTTAAGCAGCAGGAGGAAAAAACTTCTGCTACATTAACTGCTTACTGTGAACACACTCAACATTTTCCTGCCTCTTAGGAAGTGTTTTCTAGCTCAGGAGTAAAAGTCCTTCAGAAATAAAATGTCTTTATTCACTACTTTTCTTGTAAAGCCTAGTACATTCAGACTGAGACCTCTGGCTGAAACCACTGCAGACACAATGTAGATGAGAAACATCTGCAAATTATTTCTGACTCTAAAGAATTCAGTCTGCGGTGTGCAAGAATCCAGACTTTAATTAAATAGTCTTAAAAATTATTTCTTTGCATGATGCAAGTGTTCTGAGGGATCTTATCACTTATTGAGCATTGACAGTGACAGCCTTGGAGTATTTCTCTCTTATTCAGCATAGTGACGTTTGGGCAATACAACTGTCTGGAAAGTGTAAGATGATCTTTGGATAATAAGACACTGTTAGGAAGTAAAATTTTATGTATAGGATTAGATGGTTCACTGAAGCAAACAAATCAAGTAATAATCTGGAGATTGGTAGTCTCAAGGTTCCACACATATTCTGTACTTTGCAAATCACCTCTCACTCTATTTCTGACAGAAAAACCAAAAGGTTCATCTTCAAGAAGTCTCTTTCCACTGCATTAGTTACCAGTTCTAGCACCTGAATGAGAGGAGGAGTGTGGGAGATTAGGGAGCGTGCGGGAGATATGGCGAAGTCACGGGCAGGCAGAGCCCCTCCCCTTTACCGTTACTCAGTACCGCTAACCCCTGTTATAAATGACCCCGTCCAACCGTTAATAAAGGCCATTTACCATCGACCACACTGGCGGGTGCGAGTACTTGGACCGAGTGGCAAAAGTGTTGCCGCCGTGCCGTTCCCGATCCAGGACACCACACCTCAAGAGGAGGCAACAGAGGAGGCAATTAATGACCTTACTTTCTGCCTTGGGACCCCGTCAGTCCCAAAGACAAAAGAAAAATGAAATAAAATGTCTTTTGGAAAAAAAGAAAAATCCATTCACAAAATCAGCATGGAACTAATTCTGAACAAGGGAAAACTCCCATTAAGTTAAGGCCTGATAGTATACAAGGCCATTTGAGTTCTGAGCAAAAACACATACCAGCATATTTATTTTGCTCTCTCTAGGAAGAGAAGTGGTTATATTCAGTAACTAACTTCCAGTAATGCACAGGTGCCCATCATCACTGTATGATCACTAGTCTGTCTGACAATTAGCCAATACACTGATTTTTATCACTTGCACAACAGGGTCATATTTTCTTTTCCTGCAGAAGCTCTCTTTAAATAGCACCTTTTAGAGACAGCTGAAGTTCATCAGTTGATGACAGGAACTAGACAGTGCCATCTGCCTTAGCAGCAGTTCAGGTAATAGCAAAGAAGAGCTAATTGCCAAACATGAAATGTGCAGGAGTGGATATTTTTTTTTAAACTTCCCATCAAAATTTGATCTGTATGGCACCATGTGATACTCTGAAGAAGCACTTTGAGTCAGCTCTGAAAGAGCTTTCCTACCAGTGTAAGTATCCTGTGTTGAATATTAAGTTATTGCAGTTTTGTTGCTTTTGGTATCTGAAGTGGTTGGAGATCTTTGCCTAACAACCCACAGCACTTAAATGTGATCTGCATACCAACATAATAGCTGTACTCAAGAGTCATGTACATTTTTCCTCCATTCCTGGGCTAACAAAGGTTATCTCTGGGATATTGTTAAGGGAGAAGCAGTACTGAAGTCACTAAGGATGTTGCATGTGCAGGTCTCGTCTATCCCATGTTGCATTGAAGGGGCTCAAACCAGAGCAGCAGAAAAAGTGACTCTGCACAGCAGTTGCATGGAGAAACTCAGTAGCAGACACTAGGGGTGACTGCTGACTCTGGGGCCACAAAGGCTGAGATGGGTAACTCAGAGGTGGGCACACAGCAACAGGAAGATCTCATGGCAGAAGGAAACTTCAGATGGCCTCACAGATATGGGACAAAACACTCCCTCCACAGGGCAAGGCTTACAGCTCAGGACTGCATTTCTCCTTCTGAGGTCATTTTGAAAGTACACGGCAGGGAGAGATAGAAACACACAAACTGTGATGATGACAGTAATACTGCTTCTGTTCTTCATTTAGTTTAAAAGGGATAAACATATCTGCAGTCAGGGACAGTATCTCAAGTCTACCTCATCCCAGATGGATTTTCTCAGTTCTAGGCAACAGATTCAAGCTCTTCTCTCCCAGTGCTTCCTATAACAGAGATACCAACTTATTTTCACACAGTAGCCTGGGTTCAGCAGGAAAAGTTCCTTAGCACCAGGTAGTTTGCAGCAAAAAATGGGAATTACAGGGTTTGTGTTCCAACGAGGAAGTGATCCATGGACCTGGACCCACTCCCCAAGTAATCATCTACTCCATCACACAAGCCAGTATATCAAGAAGAGAGCAGCACTGTTTCAAAGGGGCTAAAAAACAAGCTCCTGACACTCTGGGCAGCTGCTCTAAGAAGCAGTTGGAGCCTCTGGAGCTTCAGCCATTGTTGCCAACCTTGCAGCTGTGGCCACCATGCCCACGAAGAGTGCTCCAAATGCACAAATGTTCCTGCCCTTAGAAGAATTATAGCTCTTAGTATGTATCATCGTGGAAAAATAGGAGTCTGGGTGTCTACTCCAAGTCTGTGAAACTATCCAGGCAGCTGACTGCCTGGCTCTAAGGAAGAAGACAAGTAAAAACAGAAATTTCCATAAGAAGATGTCCTCCAAGCGAAGGCAGGTTGTTGGAACTACTGCCTGTTTCTTAGAGGGTATCAGTACTATAGTAAAAATTTAGCATATACCTTTCTAAAATATCTTCTAGTCCAGCTCCACTAGGTATATATACTACCTACTATTCCAGTAGGTAATTATACTACTATACAACAAGTGAAAGTATGTCATATTTAGAAGATTCTTTTGCTGGCATGTACACAAAATTTCTTGGACTCTTGCACTGATTAGAACATAATTTCTATATTGGGGATCATTAGAAAAATTAAAACAATGTCTCCTGTAAAATTAAACACAAGCTGTATGGGGAATCTGTACAGCCCTATTCTCACTTTAGAATTTGGCAATAACACCCAGCCCTTTGGGCCAGTATCTGTGTAATCTAGATGTATTATCATTATTTCTGAAGTGTCTATGACAGTGGTATCAACGCACTGAAGTTTGCCAAGAATCTCAACTCCCAAAGCAATGTCTTTCAAAAACTATTCAAAAAATTACCTTTTCTACTATTTTCTAAACTCTACTATACACTTATAAAGGTCACATTCTGAAAGTTTGCATGGAACAGACTGTACACACTTCATCTTATTACTGCCTGTCCAGACACATTCAAACTAATAAACAACTTGAGAATTTTTTAAGAACAATCATGTCTCGCTCTGCTTCTGAGTCACCCAGGATGAGAACATCCAGTTTTATGCCCACTAGTTTTAAGTTTAGCATCAGGAAAATCTTCACTCCATCACAAAACTCAAAATAAAAACCTGTCCTTTTCCACAATACAGCATGGCTTTTTATTGAACCTCGTAATCTCTTGAAAATTCTCCTTATTTTTTTTTCAGACTATCTGCAGACTGTCTTTGACAGGATTACAGGGACCATGTCTAAATTATGCTTCTCTATGAAGCAGTCTTGGACTGCCACAGTCTCTCTGATCCAAATTCCCATGAGCCAGAATTGTTGGATTTGGCAAGTCTGCAGTTACACATGGCCTCCAGCTGTTCTATGATAGGTTAGGAAATAAACTGGCCTTCATCCAGCTCAAGGGATTCATGTCAAAGCTGTGTAATAAGAATTATATGTGTGCAAATGTAAACATTCACATTTTATTCCCACTTTTCAACAGTCCACAGATAATTATTATATTACTAATAAAGCAGGAAAAATGGCCTTTTCTTCTTGAAAAAGAAAAGGATATATTTAATTCAAGCTGAGAACTATATGAAGTCTTCAGTATTAAACACAGCCTTCTAACAAGCATATATAAAAATTATAGCTATTCCACAGTTTAAGAAACATATGCATAGCTCTCATACAGAAACAGTGGTTCAGAAAAGACTGAACATTCATTAACAAAAGTATAAGTACCTATATTTTTGTTCCTAATAGTAGTAGTAGATTAATGGCATATCTCAATTTTGTTATAAGAAATTAAAGTGAGTTCAGTGACACTTTAGTGACAGGATGTATGGTAAATCATTAAAAAAAATAAATAAATAAATAGCCTTTTAAACCTTTTAAAATTAAATAGAAATCCATAACCAGCAGAGAAATGAAAATCCATCCACTATCCACCAATCCTTGCCACCAAAAGGCACTATAAATAACACCTAATAAAAAACCAAGAACAGTGTCCTCTGGATTGGTTTTCTGACGCAGAAAACCAGAGCTGAAGCAGCAGTTCAGTTAGATACAGAAATCATCTGAACAGGACTCACAGGACTAAATGCAGACCAATCTGACATTTAAACAGTATGTATGGCATCAGTTCTTACGTGAAATTATAATGTGGAATGACAATGAGTATCAGAGAGATGACTAATCAGACTAAACAGTCTAAAAAAGGCAAGTTAGTAATTGCACTAGCAGTTTTTGCTGTCAAATCAGTGAAAGAATCTAAGCAGGTTTTGCCATGTTTTGCTAGAATCATGACTGAAATTTCTTAGCTACTCAGCAGGCACCAAGAGAATGATATGCAATGAAGGAATTGCACTTCACAAACTTTTGACAAACAATGTTCTGAGGCTAGTATGTGCTTTGAGTATAACTGCCTACGTTTCAGTAAGATTAAATTTTTATTAAAAGAATTTTTTCCTTTTCTTCTCTTACTGTGAAAATTTGTATACTCTACTGTTGTTGAACAGTTCTTCTTATCAGAGAAAAAATAAAAAGGATTAGGGAAAAATGACCTAAATGATGATAATAATTTATATTTCCAATAACAAAAGATGCATTTTGAAAAGTATTTGTACCACAACTGTCTCTACACAGGCCAGTTGAGATTATGCTAAGCTTTATATTGGCAAATGGTGAGATCTAAACCTGATCCTAAGAGTTTGCAGAATAAGTGACAGGTATCAGGGACTACAGTAAGCCTGTAAGTGGCAGCTACTAAGTGGCTTTCTACTAGAGATATAGCTCCTGCTGCTGACTTCATGTAGAGAATATTACAGGGGACTCAAATTATATGGTGCTGGCTAGAACAGTCTTAAAATGGATTCCAGGATCCTCAGAGAGATAGGATGAGATAGTTAGGAGATACAGAGAATACAAAACAAAAAAGACTAAATAGAGGAGCCACATTGACCCAGCTGGGGGATATGGATATGCACCACAAACCCTCTATTCTCACTCTGGCATATTTGGCTACCCTGGGGTACCTCTGCCGCTGCCCACTGCCTGCGAGTCAGGGAAGTGGGAGATCAGGATGTTGCCCGTGCCGCAGTACACACCCACAGCTCAGGTCCAAAGTAACCTAAGGGACTTGCTCAACATCAGGAAAAAAGGTAGGGATCATTATGGAGGAGAAACAAGGATTCTTAGTTCCTGGCCAAAAGACTGGACAGATTTATATTGTGATAGCTGACTGAGAAAATGAATATGCAGTTTAGGAGCATCACAAAAGTATGTTGAAGAAAAGGATCCCCTACAACACTCAGTGTGTTACTAAATGCCCAAGCAGGCTCTGGCTGTACCTCCCAAGGAATCTTATGCTATTCCCCACCTGCCCCAGTAGATTTACCTTCTCATCAATAATAAAGAATTTGCTTTCCCCAAAAGCCCAGGCAGACTAGAAGTAAAACATCTTTGTGTGTACTCAAAGATAAAGCAAGCACTTGTAGCTTTCGCTGATTAGCAATTACAAGATTAGCCCTGGGAGGAAAAATTCTCTAAGATTTATAACTGGAAAGCACTTTTATAGGCCTTTGTGGACCATCTGGTAGAATTTAACAGAAAACTCTGCTTACCTCATAGAATTCTTTGCTGGCATTTTCCATTACATCTAGGGCTTTTTCTGTCAGGAATCTCTCCATACATTTTGCTGACACTAAGATTCCCTTGATGAAAGAATGAGCTCTGCACTCATTATAATGGACAACTTCTCTCCAGTCTTTCATTCTATCATTGTAAATGAAGTGACATTAAAAAATGACATTTTGGGCCATTTCCTGGCAGGACATTATGCAATTCTGTTCCTTCCTTAACCTATAGGTCAATAGGCACCACACATCAAATATGCCCTATAGCTCCTCTGCTCTCCTCTTTACCATTCTTAAAAATAATGCAAAGGCATGGTTCTGCCATTACTTGTGTCCATAAAATAGCAGGCTATTGCAAGATATCCTGTATTTGCAGTACTTGAAACTCTGCTCTTTCCTCTCATTCAGACTAAAGTCTTTCCTTTCTTCTCCCTGCATGTGACCAGTTTCTCACAGGAGACCTAGTCTGGCACAGCAGCATCATGAAAAAGGCATCAGGATAGATTCTCCATGATGTAAATTAGAGTGTTCCAGTCCAATCACATCCCCATCAAGGTCCTCAAATGAAACCTCCCACTGAGATCCAAGCGACTGGGTTTCCATCTGTGTGTCTCTTGCTGTCAGTGGCTATTATTTAAGTAAACACTGGTTTGTATTACTTTCCTTTTTTTAAATTTTATTCAGTACATGTTAAGGCCTGGTTAAAAGGAAACAAAAATTGCTGTATTAAAAGACTAGTATTTTCAGCATCTTGTGATGTAAATTGCTAATTTAAAACCCAAAATATTGTTAAAGTGTCTTTATTTAATAGCAGACGATTGCAAGCTGTAATTTGCAAGCTGTAGTTGCAGATGGCAATGTTTTTCTCTCTTTTCAGCAGTACAGTAAAGTATTTACTGCAGTGATCTGCAGACAATGACACACCAACTGCAAAAGAAATGCTCTGGGGTAATACAAACTATCAGGATTCCCATGAGGTCCAGCATGTAAGGTACCTGCAACTAAAGCATGAAATTTAAATACCAATTAAAATATTAAAATCCCTTACATGTTCTAAAACAACAACTCTTTGCAATAGACAATTTTATGATGTTCAATTGCCAAGTATGTTTCTAACACAAAACAACAACTCTTGTTTTCTTTCCTGATCTTTAATCCCTTTAGATTGAACTCACTTATTTTCCAATTCAGACCTGGAGGCCCAAGTCTGGATTTGAAACTGACAGCCACCATCTGGACCACATGAGCAGAAAGGGTGATATGTGATCTGGCACATGTCTAGCATACTGTTCCACTTTTTGAACATCAGGACATGCCAAAATACCACGAATGTATTAAACAAAAGCTTTGCCTTTTATTTCATTTTGTTAAGCAACTCACAGATGTTTGTTTTTCAAGAGAAAAATTATTCAACATCATCTATTTAATAGCATTGTATGAAACATGTAAATACTGCATTCTGTAGTGCCATCTAGGGGATTTAAAACCTGGAATAAAGTGCTCATCAGATAAAAAAACCAATAAACACTAAAAAAATCAGCTCTGACTGCCAAGGCAATTTCTTATGCATACCTAGTGGTTTGGATTACTTTTTCCTGCAACAATAGAAATATTTGAATAAGGTCCATGTACAGTGTCACATCTTTAGAATCCATAAATAGGAGAAGACGTATTGTTCTATACTTCTCCTTTATGGACAAATAATTTACAAAAGCAATCTTAAAAAAATATCCAAAATAAAATCAATGTTGTGCTCTGAAATGGGATTTAGAAAAAAATTCTAGCCTTAGTTCAGTTACCAGGAAATATATGAGAATTTTTTTGCACTACAGATATTTATAAAAAAATCGGACATGTTATTGTATAAAATTACAGGAAACTGAAATAAAACAGGAGAGCTACTGGCATTTTCTTCGATCCTCATCTTCATTCAGGTTATTATTTTTCTAAAGTTTTCTGAACAAGATGACATTACATAGTAATTTCCAACGCATCACTGAAGATATTGTTAGAAATTATTAATTTTGTATCATATTGATAGCTAGAATGATCTGTAGGCTCTTCAAACACATTTGCTTTTTTTCTTCTTACAGAAACCAACAAGTTCACACATTATATAAGTGATCACTTGAAAGGGAAATGCAGAGCAAAAATCAGACTATGTAAACCAGAGAACTGCAAGCCTACCTTCACTCAGACGACAGACATGGTCCATTAGCTCATGCCAACACATAAAAAGAGATATCTCTGGATCATCAACAGTCATCAGCTGCCAAAACATTATTGAAATCAGTGAATAACTTACACAGGCAGAGAACCTACCTACACACTTACATGATCATGCATTTTTTCATAGTCCCAGTAACAGATCAGTTTCCAGCCATCAAGATGAGAGACAGGAGCATGTACTTTACTTTTGAATTTCCAAACCTCACATTTTTACATTCTACCTGCAAAACATGTACATTGAACATTTGCAGTTATGTGCTGAAAACCATTTGCTCATAAGGGTAAGATTTGAAAAGCACCTAATAAGTGTCTTAAAAACACATATAACACTGCTTTTGACACAGCTTTTATTTGGCACTATTTTAGGCAGTAGCCAGCCTTTGATCCTGAAAGAAGCTTCCATATTCAGCTGGCTGCCCCCAGATCCCTGCTCCTCTCACTGCAAACTGCCACTTAGATGCATTATCCTTTACACCCTCCAGTCCCACACTCTACATCATAAAGTAATGTATTCCTCCCTTCTCACCCACCCAGCCCATGTTCCTGTATCTTCTTCCCCACATTTTTATCACATTGCACCAAGCCAGTGCTGCACTCTGTGCCTGCCAAGGCTTTACTCTGTGCTCCTACTTGGAAGGACAGAGCGCAGCAGGGGCTCAGGCACTTGAGAGTGAGTAAAGGAGCAGGCAGGAGACACAGGCTGTTAGTATGTATATTCTGATCAATTGTAATTGTAGTGCACTGTCTCTTGTCCAATGCAGACCAACAAGTATATCACAATTTAATAAAAGGAGAGGCAGAAGCTCTGAATGTGTATTCCCATGGAAGGTCATGCTACTATCTCTAATTAGCCCACAATGCTTTAAAAGGGCTCTATAAGGGATGATGCAGTATCTGAAAATATGATTCTACTAAGTGATAGATTTGCTGCCACCACAGCTCCAGCCCAGGTCCCTCTTGCCCAATTGCTGGAGCCTAGCCCAGTGCCCACACCATGGTTGCTGCTTTCCTGACTGCAGCTTCCACTAGTAGCAAAGCTGCACGTGTCCCAGAGACACACACCCACACACATAGAGGACACTGACACAGCTGGTCACACAAGCTGCCTGCCACAGGTGAGGTGCTGCATACACAGAAGTCATAAAACACAAGCCAGCCAGCCAAGTGCCCTCCTTGCCTTCAGATGATAGAGACAGGAGGTCACTAGTGCAGGGAGACACATGGCAGTCTCTAGATCCACAAGCATACACATATCCTCCATTACCTGGGTACCCACACAGCACCAGGCCCCCTACTTGCCAGCTTCTCCAGCTTGATGCTCACTAGCAAGCACATGGGCTTGCACATTCATCCCTTGTGCACTTCACATTTTCAAGCCTCCCTGGATGTACCAGCACAGACCTTCTGCCCACCTAATGCCCCTGCCCAGACTCAAGGTGCCCTCCTCACTGTCTGGACCACCTTGATGTTTGCCAACAAGACCCCCACCCCTCACACACACCTGGTTGGAGGAGATGGAGCAGCAGCTGGCACCTGGCACACAGGCTGTGATTCCAGCCTGTGCCTGATCCTGTATGTGATCCTGTATGTGATCCCAGGCACTTCAGCTGCCAGTGCTGAGCCCCTCCCTTTCCTCTGTCACACCAGTAGCTGGGAACACACAGTGCTCCTGTCCAAGTGGCTGGAAGCTAAAGAGCCACACTCCTTCCAGCAGATGGCACAGAGGCCTCACTGCTCCAGTGGCTTCCAGCACAGGACCCCTGGCCCAACTCCAGTAGCTAGCACAGAACCCACTGACACACATACAGGTCTCACCAGTGGCTGGCACTTAGTCATTGCAATACACACAGACACAGAGGGAGCTAAGAGAAGATTTAATAAGACATAAGAAGATAAGACATAGAGATCATAGTGTTACATAGACACTACAGAGATCAGGCACAGGGCTTGGTCAGGCAATGTATTTTACAAATGACCAATCTCCTTCCCCTGCAGGTTCCCCGTAGGTTTGTACTTATCTATTCATCCTTGGCAACCTCCTGATCCAGAGTTCCTCTGGTTAACAATTTTATCTGCTACAAAGTCCAGGCTGATCTTCCTGGAAGTGGCATCTGTGATTCTTTGATAGCCCACAATTAGTGTGAGTGTTGTCACTGTCTCCATGTTTGCTTTATCAGGTCTGTGTCTTGGTTTGGTTTCTGGCTTCCTCCTTTTTCCCTTGGATTCCCAACAGACAAGGTCCCTGATCAGATGCCTACATTGCCTCCCTGGAATAAACACTCTGACACTTTCACAGGTCTCCATCAATTAGTGTGATTGATCAGCTTTGGTTCCCATCACTGCCTCCCTCATGGTTTATTCGTCAGCTTTGTGTCCTTCTATGTTCTTGTTTATGGCTTCCTCCTTTTCCAATTATCTCCTGGCATTGGAAAGGTCCTTGACCAGACACAATTAAAGCATCAGACTTTCTCCTGCACACAGCCTTGTACACCCTTCCATCCTGTGAAAAGGCATACCAGAGATTCTGCCTTCCCCAGCTTGGCTGATGCTGCTGACCCACTTGCCCATTTCTTCCCACTTTCTTTGTGGGAGAAATTATTGTTTTCTTTATACCAGTGATGACCATAAATGGAACAGTGCTAATGGAAAAAGTATAATCTTTTTTTCTTTTTTTTCAATGAGCACAGAACTATAGAGAATATAGCACAAAACCAGAAAAACATTCAATATATTTGACATTTTCCAGGCTACAAGACTTAACTGGCTTCAAAAATTTGAATGAAATAAAGTTTGAAGCAGTGTTGGTATAGAAAAGGATGCAAAATACAGGCTTTACAACAGCAATTATTTTTGAGGATAACAATCTGTTCACATAAAACACCATCTATATTTAAAATAAGAAGTCATAGGAGATCAGGGGAATTACAAAGCAATGAGACTTACTGTGGTTTCAGAGAAAGTAATTAAGCGCCTAATTAAGGACAAAACCATATAAAAACAAAAGTAAAGCTTGATGGGGGAAAACACAGCAGAGCTTCCGCAAGAGCAAAGCACTTTTTCCAACCCTGATATATTTCCTTGAGGCAATGAACATTCAAACAAGATTTTCTGGGCCAAACTCAGAGAGGAACTTGAAAAAGGCAACTAATCCATGGAAAGGACAAATTTTACTTCACAGTAGTATAAGGTAATGTACCCAAACTGTAAGCTGACAGCCTGGAAAATTAAATCTTACTTCACCATAACCAGATTGTGCACCCAGGATCTGATAACCATAATAATAAAGTAGAAGCTTAAGGCAATTCTAATTGACTTGCTATACTTTGCAGGACAAAACTGAAATTTAAGGTATCTACAGCAGTATGTAACTGCTATAATGTCCCTGTATGGACAGTCATGAATTATACAATATTTTTATTTTTGCTCTATAGAAGATATAGGGGTAGAGGGCAGAAGAACTGGATGCATGCCTGAGTCACCAGCAAGGCTTTGTTTTCTTTCTTCAAAGTGGACCAGGAGACAGACATGGTGACCTATCGAGGAGAGCTTTGAACTAGGGGCCCACATTCAGAGGCAAGCTAGAAAGCAGTGTATATGGAAAGAGTCTGCCTAGGAAAGGGCTGCAAATGCACAATCCTGCTTCATGTGCTTCTATACTAATGCTCACAGCTTGGACAGGAAACAAAACACAGAGCCAAAGTTACCTTAGTAGAGATGCTATACAAGCACAAGAACAATAACACAAGATGCAGCCAAAAATAACAGAAGCTGCAGCTTGGGAGGTCCAGGCTGGACTTCTACAGCACTCTTCACTGGGGGAGGAGTGCAGCACTCAGGAGATTCACTGGGCTGCACACTGGACTAGAGGACTTCCAGGCATTCCTTCTAAACAATTCTTCTGGGTTTCTCTGACATATTTAACGTGCTCCATCTGCTAATTTGAATTTAGTCTATGGGACAGGACTAGTGCTCTTCTGAAGACAAACGCCCCAAAACTAAAAGTGTGAATGTCAGCCTCTCAGCATTTTCCTCTACAAATCTGCTCTGTAGTGCTGTGTTGCACTACTTACTAAAATAGACATAGCCAAAGAAAGCAGTTTTAATACCTGTAGGAATTAAAGGCTACTGATACAAACCCAGTATGATTTTCAAGAATTTCAATACCCATTTATATTTCTTCCAATACAAAGCTGAATGCTTCTGAAAAATCCCCTTTGGCATCTATCTGAATCTTCAGGCACCTTTTAAAATTTAGACCTAAATTTTCTAAGCTCCTTTGGAAAATCCCAGCCTTTATCCTTTTAAGAATGAAAAGAATGAACTGCACAATTTGAAGTTAAGGAAAAGTAAGAGCTCATGCACATAGTATCAGCAAATTAACTACAAATATGTGCTTAACATTCTCAAGAAAAAAGCCCTGCAAAAGATAGGACACATCAGAAAGCTTATAAAGCAAGATAACCATTATTTTCAATATAATTCTTCTAACCTGATTCTGAAGTCCTCATTTTAAATTATTTAATGGTTTTGATCAGGCCATAGTGGTTTTTTCATCATTCGTTTCGCTGACTAACATAAGAAACATAATTATCCATCAATTTTATAAAGTTTGCATTTCATCACAATTTTAATATTATAGAATTAATCATGCAGGAAATTCAAGTGCAGAGACTAGAATGGATCAAATTAAATAAATGACAAAAGAAGGGAGAAAAGCTCCAAACAAAATTTTTAAATAAAATGGCAAGCTAGCAAGACTACTTGTTAATATGGTTTAACCCCGGGCTGCAACAAAGTACCACATAGCCACTCACTCTGTCCCCTTCAGTGAGAGGGGGAGAGGATCAGAAGACCAGAAGTGACAAAAATTCCTGGTTTGAGATAAAGACCATTTATCTGTTCACACAAGCAAAGCAAAACAAGGAATTAATTCAGTCTTTCCCATGGGCAGACAGGTGTGCAGCCAACTCCAGGACATCAGGAAAAATTACCTCAGGTAATGGTGACTTGGGAAGACAAATGTCATCACTCCAAACATCCCCCCTTCTTTCTTCTTCCTCTCAGCAGCATATGCTGAGCATGATGCCTCAGGGAATAGCCCTTGGGTCAGTTTGGATCAGCTGTCCCAGCTGTGTCCCCTCCCAACATGTTGTGTACTCCCAATCTCCTCACTGATGGGGTGGAGTGAGAAGCAGAAAAGGCCTTGACCCCGTGCAAAGATGGCTCAGCAATGGCTAAAGCAACATTCTGTTATCAATAATGTTTTCATCAGAAATCTCAAACATAGCCCCACTCTAGCTACTATGAATAAAATTAATTCTACCCCAACTAAAATAAGCACACTTGTAAAAGCTATCACCAGCTGTGAATGATTTCTTATCTCTACCAAACAGAACTAATAAAAATTTTTCTACAATATTCATAAAGCTGTGATCAAAACCATAATAATAACACTTTAGAGTCGTATTGTATCTTTTGTCAAGTATCTATGAAAATCTTCCCAACCACTCAACTGCACTAGCTGAGCAACTCCTCTATGAGGCATTTGTCAAACAGAAGTGGGTAAACTGAGGCAACAAGAATTTTCATGGCAGGGGCTGAAATAGATAATAAGTGTCCTGCTACCCACAGCTGTGCTTTTATTTCAAATAATTCTTTTGTTAACTCATTTAAGAGAAGTTAATCCCCATGTTATCTATTTATTTGAGCAGTACCCAAAGTCTGGCAATATTCTCTGGGGAGAAAAAACATTGATTTTACATGACTTTGGATCATCCAGTCTCAGACTTTTCTAGGTCAAGAAGGACCATGACAGATTTGTGTAGCACACTACACTACTTCATAAACCAACAGCAGAAGCAGAGAGCTGACACGTGTAAGGAGCAAGAAGCATTTGTAATTATGCTGTCAGGGTACAAAAAAGCAAGTTCCCTGCTCAACTTATGCTATAGATAACCTTCCTCATGCAATATTCACAGCAGACTTCTATCACATTATTAGCAATCTCTTAGCATCAGAAATAATGCTGGTGACACTTGTCATCTAATCCTTTCATTACAAGTTAGAGTAGGATCAGCAGTTGATCAGCACCAGGAAGAGCTGCATTTCTCTGAAGTTATCTCCACAGAAATGGCTGATTTAATCCTAACCCTCAGTTTATCAGTTCATAACTTTGTCCTTTGCAAAAAGAAGCTACTTGTAGAGAATGATACATGATAGTCTCTATTAATATTTTCATCTTTTGACACATTGCATATCCCCTCTGGAATGAAACAATTAGAAGCACAATAGCAAAATTGCTGCAGCAGCCAAAAATCTCTGAATGCTGAATTCGGAGTCCTGTATAGAGCAGCTAGCTGGGGACTTCTGAGTCTTGGCTTTTCCCCCCATGGAGCAAGTCAGCCACTTGGATAGGTAAGGCAGTGATTATTACAGCAGGTCAAGAGAGTACAGAAACCATCAGTGAATTAAAGATCTGGAAGCATGGAAAGTGATATGTAGAACACCTATTTGCTGAGTTCAGCAGCACTTAAATTAAACATTGCTTATGTGACTTTTCTTTCACAGGAAGCACAGTATTTCAATGTGTCTCTCATTGCCTGGCAGTCCTGCACACATTTAACTCTTTACACTAGCCTGTGTGCCAGTTCTCTGCAGCATCCCATCTGTGTCTGGTCTTTAAAGCACGCCCAGCTTCTCTGTTTCACACTGCATCATAATGCCCAGAACTGTCATCACTGAACTGGTGTGATACTGGGGACAACAGCCCTCAAAAATGCCCCTAGACATCACAGTCACTGCTGACATGAAGGAGAAGCAGAAGAGTGACCCTGTGGTTGGGACCAGCTGCTGGCCGGTTATACTGAACCTTACTAGGGCTAAGATCTTTGATCTAAAACTGCATAGCGATGTCAAGTGACTGGTTACTTCAGAGGTGTTTAGTTTCCCTTTCAGCACTCCCTGGATGTGGTAAATACAGGATCCGTGGCAGCTGTCATCTCTCACAGTTTCTCATTACCTCCATTTTGACAGGTTCTGCTCACTTAGGAGTCATTACAAAGGGAAGAGAAAACAATAAACAAAATCGGCCAAATCATCCAAGAATCGTACAGAAGATAATAAGACTTTCCAGGGAATACCAGCCAGGCATGGAAAATAAAAACAAAAAACTTCCCTTGTTCTCTTTTTCAAGCTCTCTTCCCTTCCATCTATTTCCTACTAGTGCAATAGTTTCCTTTTGCTGTTGAATTTTGAACTCAGAAGCAGTAACTGCATTCCTGAAGTAATTTTCCTTTAATTCTCAGTTGTCATCTTCATTTCTTCTTTCTCGCTTTTTGCAAAATATTTTTTTCCACTCCATCCTCCTAATTTTAGTAATTTGTTTGATTCTTCAATATCCCTCTCACTGTTGTCTCCTTTTCACCTTCAAAGAATCAAAAATCTGTCTTACCTCCTTTGCTCTAAAAACTTAAGACACTAAAGAGAGTGTATAAAACCATAATTGTGTAGATATGCATGTGATCACGTGGATCTTTCTATTTAATTTCCCTCCCAGTCAAATGAGATGCTGTGACTTCATTTCATGCTTTGGCTAAAAAAGCAAGATCATCTTACTATAAAAAAGAAGCAATGGCAAATAAAAAGGAGAAAATGGCACAAAAAAAAATCTACTAAACGTGCTGATTCTGTCCTTGGTACTTGAAGTTAAGATGTAGTGCCTCAAAATAATAAGCTGAGTGATCATAATTCTACAGTCCAGTCATTTTTCTCAGTCAGCTGTCTGCAAATTAATAAATCTGTTAGCTGACCCTAGCTATGAATTACCTAACTAATGTTCTGTTTATGATGGATAAAACTCAGGAAGCATTTTGTATCACTAAGAAGCCATGAATTCAGTCCCCTAGTGGGGGAAGAAAAGGAGATATTCTAAAATATAATGTATATTTTATGCCAAGAGTTAGTGAGCCACTAATTGTACTTACAACAAGTTTAATAAAAGAAACTATAACTAACAGCTATCAAGATGCTGAAAAATTCACCAGGGAGTATTACCAAGCTGCTGAGCAAAAGCAGCAGACAGGAGGACATACATGTGTTTCACAAAATAGTTGAAAGGTCCAGTGAGCCACACAAAAATATCTTCAGAGGTGTCAAGAGTGCACTGAGCTATTCAATCAATCTGTTTAGGATCAGAAACTTGCATGTCAGGGTTTTTTTGAATGTTCTAGTTATTTTTTAGATACTGGTTAATTAGAAATATTTAACTGTACTGCATTAGCTTCAGAGTGCTGCTAGTAGACACAGATTTATAATATAGCTAAATGAAGCAAACTGATAAAAACTAGACCCAGAAGGGCTGAGGTCATAGCTGGATGTTAAAGTGAGACTTGACCCCCCTCTCCCACACTGCCAGGTTCCCATTCCCAAATCTCTTTTCTTCTTCACTGGACTATGGATCTGTAGAGCTATACTTAATGCAGAAGGGGAAGCTTTCAATACAGAGATTTTGGCTTGCTTGCAAGGTGGGTAAGTGCCCTACCTGGGTTCACTAAGCAGCTGCAGAAACAGAAGTACCAACACAACCTGAAAGCTGCATGGGATTTCCTAATGGTCATGGAACTGTCTTAGAGGAGAAGCAAAATATATTTGGATCCCAAGCCTGGAGAAATACTATTAGCTATTAGGTTGTAACCCAGATTCCTCCGTGTTTTTGTAACTAGATACACCTTTTATTGGATCCATTAGGGTATTGACTTATTTGGTCAGCCCTGTGTAATTTGGGGTAGAAAAGAGTTTGCTAAACCCTAAAGTACATATCATAAACTAGATTCAGTCTGGTCTTCATACAGTGCCCTCCATGCAGCAAGTGAAGGCATGTGGCTGGAAGCAAAGGAGTTGGCAGAAGAATAGATGGGAATGTGAATGGGATCTTGAAATGTGAAGGAAAGAGAGAGCAACAAGAGGGCAGAAAGGAGAGTGGCACCTACCACTTAAATGATGCTCTTCATTTTTAGACACTGAGACTTTCCTTCAGAAGTCTTTCTCTCTGCTTTGCTATTCTGCTTCCACCTCTTTCACTCTAATAAACTTGTTGTCTCTCCCTTCATTCCCTCCACAACAAAACAGGGAAATCACTACAGGCATTGCCATGTCCAAGACCAGCATGGACACCCTTTCAGAAAACTATTTAGAAAAATTATAATATAGAGATGTTTGTTTCAGAAACTTGCTCCAGGAAATTGACATTCAATTTTACCTACAGTAAAATTATTATCTGAAATGGAACATGTTCTGTACTCCTAAAAGTAAATTTATATATTTTTTATTATTGAGATTGAAGGAAATACCAACATGCCTACCACCTGGAGGACATAATATTAATATTCCTGCCCGGCCAAAATCTAGCAAAGAGAACCTAACAATCAAAGTCAGTAAATGTGGCCTTTTTGGAAAATACTTTTACCACATTTCTAATAATTTTAATTACATTTTTTCTTTATCAATCAAGGAAATCCAATTTCACTCTATCTGCAGTGTGTAATTGTTCATCTGTTTCACTTTTTTGTTTGTTTGTTTCTTATGTTCTCTGGCTGATTCAATAAATAGTGAACAGCAGATATTTTTCTTCATGCATAAATACTCTTATTCCAGTCCAAATCTGAGAATCCCCAGGTGTTTGCACAATCAAAATCCATTAGCACTGAGTTAGATCAATATCTATGAAAGAGTAATAGGGACATGATCAAGCCAAACAGCTGATAGCTGTTCATTCAGTTAAAATCATGAATACACTGTTGGAGGCATTTCAGCACTGCTGACAAGATGTATGTCAGGTAGGATCCAATAATCCAGAAAGCAAACAAGATATGTACCCTGCACCACTGAAGTTGATGGTTGCATTAGCACTATAGTCTAAATTTTCCAAAATAACTCAAAGACATCAACATGAAGGCAAGAGTACTTTAGGATCAAGTCCTGACTAGATAGATTGCTAGACCAAGTTTCAGCAATGATTCCAGGAAAAATAAAAAAGCTTTCTTGTGAAGAAAATAATAATAATCTCTTATGAGCATTTAGCTGCTGCCCTACAGCAAGTATTTTTGCTGGTCTACAGGAAGGCCAAAATAGAAATTCCTAACACTTTATTCATGAAGCCATAGTTACTGAGAAAGCGTTTAACTGCTGGCCTCCTGAGAATATTCAGCACAATGCACATCCTTTAAATTTAATAGGCTGGCCACAAATAAACAAAACTTTTTTCTTTTTTATGGCAGTGTAAATGGCTTTTCAGAATGCACTTATTTCTCACATTCTGTAATATGCAATTATTCCTTCCCTGGAAACCCCTCACCTAAGTTACACAGCTTGCCTACTATTTTGTCATTGGCCATTTATTCTCGTGTGGACTATCAGCCTTGTCCTTGGCTGTGTCAATCCAAGTACTCCTGGCAACAGCTTTACAAGCCAGAAAATCATTAGCAGAACTAAATTTGGCAACCTTATCTAATTGCATCACCTCAGCCAACCTTTCAGCACCCTCAGGTGAATCTAATATGGTCCAAGGTTTTGAATGCATTCAGTTTCTCTAAGCAGTTCCTAACCTGTTGCTCCTCTATCCTGTTGTCCTCCCCAACCCCAGTTTTTCTGGTACTGAAAATTTTGCTTGTGAAGACAGACGCCAAAAAAGACACAGAGTCATTCAGCCTTTTCTGACCCATCTGTTTCTCCTACACTCAGTGATGGACCCACATTTTCCCTGAGCATCCCACTGATCCTAGAATATTCTCCCGTTACCCCTTATGTGCCTCAGTACTTTTATCTGCAGCTGTGCTTTGGTCTTTCTGATTTTGCTCCAAATGCTCAAGCAATTCTCTTTGTATTCCTCCTTTGTTGCCTGGTTTTCACTTCTTGTGTGTTCTTGTGTTTCTTTCATCCAGAAGCACCCTGCCAGCCAAATGACTCTTCTGCCAATATTTCTCATCTTCCTGTGCAAATGGAAGAGAGTTAATTTTTGAACTCTCAGTAAGTTTTCTTTGAAAAACAATTTTGTTTATGTACTGTCTATCCTTCATGGCAGCTTCCAGTGGGAATTCTGCCTAACATTTTGAAACTTGAGCAAAGAAATTGCCAGAACAGATTGAAATCTGGTTCCTGAAGGCCAGAGTCCCAACTCTGCTCTGAATCTTTCCAGCTTTCCTTCAGACTCTGACCTCAGACACCTGTGAACAGCAGGTCATGTACACCATTATACTGTCTGACCCATCCAATATTTGCTCTGGGAAGCAGCCAATATGCAGTGCAATATTTTCTTGAATTGACTGCATATTGTTGCCCTTCCAGAATATGTCTGGACTGTTAAAATCCCAGAAAAAAAGATAAGGGTGTTCAGGCATCAACCTCCTATTAGTTGCTTTTGTACATCCTCATCTCCTTTCTGCCAGGTGGCCTGTAGTACACCCCCAGCATGATATCCACAGTACCAATCATCAGACAAACACATTTCCAGTTTATGGGAGAGGACTCTACCATAGCTTTCCTCCTCTTCTCCTAATTTTCCTAGATAGGCTGTAAACACTCATGGAAGTGTCTAAATTGTGCATAGTATTGCACCTGATGGTTGTGATTTTGATATTTACAGGCTTATGGAAGTGCATGGACTCACAGACCTTTCTTGTTAATCAAGCTCTGCATGCTAGAGTACAGGCACTTGAGGAAAGCCACATATTGCCATATTTACACCTTTCCCTCTTACAAATGGCTTTGTTCCCAGTTATGCCTGTTGTCTCAGAAATATATAACAAAATAGAGCTTTCTAAGCCTATTGGATACCTCTCTATCTAGCCCCACATTTTTGGTCTTTGACTCCACATAGCAACAACTATGGCAATCCACTTCTGATCTTCCTTTTGGTTCCATTTCATCCTAAAGTCATGTCAAGAGCACATGGGAACAAGGCAAAACACTAAGGGAACCACAACAGTGATTTAAAAGCAGTTAGGAGGAAGGAAGTAGTAGTAAATAAGATCTCAGGCCATGTGAACATCAAACTACACTACTATAGCACAGCTTGTTTTCTGTGCATTTCACCTTGAAGTTGTCTTTAAAACATATCCTAAAAAATAGCAGCCACTCTGTTTCCACACCTGGAAAAAGTATGGTTTGCCAATGAAGATGAACGTTTCCTCCTAAAGAAAGCAAAGGTGATGTAAAATCTTCCAAAATAAAACCTCAAACAATTTATATATATATATATATATATATATATATATATATATATATATATACATAATATACATATATATATGTGTGTGTGTGTATGTGTATGTATTGTATGTATATGTAAATATACATATACCTTCATGATAAGCCATTTATTTTAAAACCTACTAACAAGTTAAAACTAAGCTTATCCGTACATTCTGTCCCTTAAAATAAAATCTAAAAAAAACTAGAAGAACTAATAATTTTAGTTTTTTTGTAAGATGAAAAAAGCATTAAAAAAAAAAGCACAACTCTATTTTTTTGTATTCCTAATGAGGAAATTGAAACATGTGTAGATGATGCTACAGTTACTCTAGTTCAAAGAGGTATGTCTCAGCTTAATAAGGTCCATTTTATTTGCCAATGAAGAGACTCCTGCAGGATGTGAGAAAAAGAAATATCATAATTTGCTCGCCAGAAACTGCTAGCATCACTTTTGGTGCATATTAATACAGCTCAGTACTGTCAATGAGGTGATTATTTGCTCCCTAGAGAGCTCATCTCACAGCTAGTTTTTAGGATCCTTAGGAGTTTTTGTTTCATGTGGTGCAATGTATAAATTACATTCTACAGCTTATTCCAGCAGCAGTGTCAGAGAAACCACCTCCAGTTCCAGTTTTAGTTACTAATTTACAAAGTTACAGAAACAAACGCATAATTTTTCATTTTATGGGTTAAATCAAATACTCTTCATTTCTACACCTGTGAAGTCATTCTGCCAGTGTAGGATGTTCACTGCAGTTTGTACAGGCACTGTGACACCTCTCTTTAGTACCAGCTGTGAAGGTACAGTCATACAGACTTCAGTATCTGAAGATCCCCTAAGTGCAAAGGGTTCTGGTGTGCTTGTGTAAGGAAGTTTCTCTGGCTTGGTACCAAATAGGAGCAATTGAAGCTAGCTGAGATGTGCCTAACAAGCCTTGATCACATGGAAGTATTTTTTTAATGTTGGGCTGCTTAGAGTTACTGTACTGGATGGGGCCAATAGGGATGCATCTGCATTAGTGCTTTGAATTTAGGAGTCTGCTTTGAGAGGATTAAGTGCTATACTTTGTCTCCAATCACAGAGGAATCTTGGAGTATACAATCTGTATGTCTTTAGGATGACTCTGGGAGAAGTACTCCAGCAACTCAACTCACACACTCCAAACACAAATGATAATTCGGTTCACTGAGCAAGACTAATGTTAACTTGAAGTAATCTCTCTGAAATTCCTGCTGCAAAGACACTAATTCTTAGAAGTGATCATAACATTGTCAAAACTCACTTTTCTTGAACATATGTCCTATTACAAATGTAACTGAACTATAATGGACTTCACAGCTTCTTGTGTTATAAAGAAATATAATTTCATCCTTTATGCTATTGTTTGAAGCCACTGCAAGACATAATATTTTTTAATACTTTTCAATACTTACAGCAATTGAAACACTTTACATTTAATGAAAACACATCTCATATTTTTATATCCACCTCCCATTTAATGACATCAAATTCTTTTTGTAATCATAACTTGTATAAAATAGTACACTCAGGCCAACTAAGCAGCAGGGGTATTTCTTTCAGTGGATACATGCAGTGTAAATACACTGTGACAGCTATTGAAAACCAGCAACTTGTTCAGAGCTCTCTCTGGAGTGTATGTGAAAGACCATCCTGAACTGAAAAATAAGTAGGAAGCACACCTTGTCATGCTAATAGCTGCTTTAAAAGGCAGCCAAACGAGCCTGCAAAGACAGTCACCCAGGATGTGAGTTCTAGACTCTCCTCTCCTTGGCAAAATGTCATATGACCCTGGAGCTCTCATACCCCATTGCCATTATAATGCTTATTTTGTCCTTTTAGAAAGGAAGCAAAAGGGATACGTACTGGTTATGTAAGAAGCTCGTTATATGTCATACTTTAAACAAAAAAAAAAATCAGAATAGGATTTTTAATGTCAGCTACAAAATTAGGTAGCTACACAGTATCTAAATCCTCTCGATTTTGCTTTCTGCATCTCACATTTCTTTCCTGTTAGTTTTGTCATTACATCAATTTCACAGATGTTCTTTCTTGCATGGCAATAATGGTAGGGTGGCCATCTATGTAATATGCATTTCAATAGAAGTCAGTTATTCAGGATTTAAACCTAGATAAACTTGTTTTATATTCTGAGGATTAAAAGAGAACTTAGCACAGGTAGTTTTCTGTCTTCTGCCTCATTAATATGAAACAGGCATTTGGAATATTTTTCTTATATGAGTTCCAAAGAATTTCCTTTACATGATGACAAAAAAGTACCATGACCCGAGAAACTCTCTATAAATTTATGTGATTACCTGTGCTTTCATGCCATTTTCAAAGACAGTACTTGTGGCTAAGGTTGGGTTTTCAGTTGGTTACAGGTTTTTTGATTATTCAAATTACTAAAATGAGAAGGAAGGAAGTGCTTTACCTCAAGCTACTTTCCAGAGGCTTCCTTTTCATACTTAATATAAAATATTGCCTTCTTGTCACCAAAACACTTAATAAGAAGCCTCTACTTTGTATTCCACAACTGTTCCTCTTAGAGGCATAAGATGATACAGTAGTTATGGAAATTATCTCTGTGTCCCCAGTAGTGCACATTTTAAAACAGTATTATCACCACAGCTTTGTGGCATACCAGTTTCTGCCAGTGTTTTTACATATTCCTGCACATTCCCTTTTAATTTTCTGAATGCAGGCTCTGTAATCTCTCTCAGCAAAAGAAATAGTCAAAGTGCCTGGTGAATGGCACATACACAAATCTATATATTTGTCTGTATCTACACATATAGAGCCATTAAAACAAATCCCCTATATCTAATTCACAAAAGTTAACTCTGCTAGGTCTCAAACAACAGAATTGATGTTTACGGTTACTATAGACTGTAGCTAAGTATCTTCTTTATTTATCTTGTTATTTTTCTAGTCTCCCCCATCAGTGTGTGCCATTTTAGGAGTCATTAGATATAAAAAATTCCTCCTGTTCATAATGGCACTTAAATGAAAAGGCAAGCTTGATTCCAGTACATGCGGTATAAATTTAGAACTACTGCGTGTTTGTCTACATCAGCAAGCACAAAGAACATTAATCCCAGCTCATGAGCACACTGAAATCAACAACAAAGATTTCTAGCGTTTTGTTGCATAACTCATCTCTAAAATGGCTAAAAAATCCTCTTCCTTTTACCTCCAAAATTCTTTTTAAAGCTAAGCCCTTAGAATAATTATCTTCCCATTGTAGTATTTATCACTGAATACAATACTGATGTGTGAGAAGGAAATGAAAATGCTAGATTTCTTTCTCAGAAAATGAAAATGGAGCATTTTATCTTTGCCACTTAAAATCCTTGAACACAAATGCTATGCCCATTACCCCGTTCCATGTTAGTCAGAGAGAAATTGTGCTTAGCTTTTTTATCATGCTCTTCAGTGCATTAAGTGACCTGATTAGCATCTGCTCTCTTGCCAGAGAGGGCAATGTACACAAGCACTTCATTTAATACAATTCTCAAAGTACTTTCAATGTATAAATATAAGCATATTGCCATCTATTTATTTTAGGGAGGAAAGGACACAGAAATATATGGTCCACTTAGAGAAAACATGATTTAATCAATACAGCACGCACTTTGTATCTTTTGACAACAGAGAGCCAGCACAGCTGCACAGTTCTATCATGGCTGTCCAGCTGCATCCCAGCTCAGAGGTGATAGATCATTTTGCAATCTGTACAGGAAAATTATCCCATAGTTACAAGCCTAAGTTCCTGAACACATAAGCCTTATACTGCCATGGAGAGGTTTATTGTGTCAGAGCATGTTTATCCTGGAGCTTCAGGTGAGTGGGATGAGCTATGCTTAGATTTCAGCAGCCAGTAGCATTTCCTAGCTCCTAGCCTGGCACACATCTGGGTCACATCCAGGCACACAAGAGCCCCAGCTGCTTGCTCCCTATTTCACAATCTGGACAATCAAGAGAACAGAGCTACAGCAGACTTGGGAATATGTCTGTCTATGTGCAAGCCTGAAGTATCTTTTTGTCAATGTTTAACAGGGAGTCTAGACAGAGAGATGAAAACAGTCATTTAAGAAAACATGCAGATGTATAAACAGCCCTGTAAGCTCACAGGCTTTCCAAAGCTTTCTGTTCAAGTTGTCATAGTCCATGTAAGACTCAACAAAGGTGTGACAATTGAGCAAAAAAAATTTGTCAAGGTGAGATAGAACCTCCTAGTTAACCAAAGACAGTACAGGGCAAAACTGATGGCATGAGTGGCCTCAACACTCACAAGTCAAATTTCTCTTTATTGCCATGTAAATTAACTTCTCACAAATTATGCAGTATCCTCAACTCCTCTTGCCTAGAAGAAATAGTCAGCTACCTGCAGATGTAGCATACAAATGCTGTGAAACACAGCTACTCCTCAGAGTTCTGTTGAAACAGTATAATTGGGTCTGATTAAAGACTCTGCCTAAATACTATGCTAGTTATAATGCTACATAATATATTACAGAGGGCTAAAAAATAAATCAACTGAAGGTAAAGCCATTTTCCCTCAACCAGCAAGGTTCAGGTGCTCCTGTGCAAACATGCTCATTTTTAAAAAAAGTCAGCATTTTTGGATGTGCAGGCTTTTTTGGCTTTGGCTTCTTCTAGTTATCTCATTAGTGAACTGCTCTTTTAATCAATAGGTTGCCAATTGGGAAGCTAAATTTCTTATTCACAGTTTTGCATGTTCCAATGTTCTCAGAAACACTGATGAAATTGCTTCCTGTTTTCCTTAAAACAGCATCTCTCTTTTTTGGCTCATTTTGCCCTGTCTACCAGAGAAATTGGAATATTCTTGATGTCATGAATAGTATTACTGAACCCAGAGTATTTTCTCTATATGCTTAAAAAGCTAAAATAGGTGTAATATGTTCTGCATTTGTTTTTCAAGAGATATTGTCTATCCCCAAAGCTCCCAAATTAAATCTATGAACATGCAAAAAATTCATTGGAAAAATTTCAGTGGAATTATCTGTGATACATATCTGAATACACAGCTTCTGAATTTGTGACAAGTCTTGATAAAAACAAAGTATGCCTGTATGTGTACTGTAGGGTAAATAAATGAACACAGTGCACAAGTTTTAATGTATTCTAAGTTCACACACCAGCTTACCCAGCATTAATTTTTTCCACATGCATACTTTCAGCAAGAAGATGTTTAGTATGAGATTTTAATATGTTAAGTATGCAAAAACCAAAACAAATTCTGTGTTGTATTTCTTAAGAAACAATTTACAGCTTTCCACACAGCTCAAACATGCTTTTCAGCAGCCAAGAGGTTTTCATTCACAATATTGCATGCTATAGTATTAAACAGCCTTTAAAATGGCTCTTATACATTTATCCCACTTCTTTGACAGGAATTGTTTCTAATGAATACCAGAGTCTGATCCTCCATTTTTTTGCATATGTTTGTCAAGGTACTTTAAAACTAACATTAAAAATAGGGAGCAAAGCAAAAATTCAGTTTACTTTTTACTGAAATGGATGCTGAGTAAAAATTGGTTCTGCCTTAAACATTTTTTATAGTCAGTTAAAATATGTTGAATAACACTTTAAGCCCTTTAAGTACCAGCTTTCTCTAAGCAACCCAACTCACAGCCCCATACACAAGTCATGTGTATGCATTGGCTAAAATTCCTTAACATCAGGAATGCCTGTTTGAAGCAATTTTGCTCTCTAATGATGCAAACTTAACACTCCATGCTTCTCAGCATCTTGCTTCATAACTCTGCTTTACCAGAGCTAGATGCAATGTATTTACTAATACAGAAATATTTGGATCAAAATATTAGATCACACCAAGGTCCATCAAATCTTAATGGTCTCTTAGAACATCCAGTGCAATTGTTTCACAGGAAAGCATAAAATCATTCCAGAGTAAAAATTGTCTACATCAATCTACGGAAAGTTTCATCTTCTTGTATCATTAGACACAAATTTAAGCTCTGAAATGAGACATAGGATGGATTACGAAGTTCTTATAATTAATTGTAATGACTTTGTGTAGCATGATTAAAATTATAAAGATGCATAAACATACTCTTTTTAGTTTTGCTAAATGTTTGGTCCTATTGCTTTCTGTTGCACCATAGTCCTCCCATTTAATTACTTTATGCATGGAGGAAAAAATATCAGCTTTCAATTTACCATCTTTATTACTTACATCCCTAAACTGTTTTCTGTACAGCACATGGATCTCTGTCTCTGCAGGTCTGAGTCCTTGTGGAATAGGTTACCCTAATGCTGCTTAGGTTTTATGTGAAGATATTTATTGCATAATTATGTAAGGAAGGCTACATCCTGTCTTACATCTCTATTATTCTAAATATAAGTAAATAAATGTTCTCATTAATGCCTCTTTTGCCTTGTATTATAAAAGAGGAGGAAAAACTGTTCCTAATCTTTCTACAGTATTCAATATTCTGTATATTTTATTGTGTCCCCACTTACTCATCTTCTTTCCAAGGAAAACACTCCCAATTTTCTTTCCTGAGAGGTGTTCCAGATTCTCTATAATTGTTATTGTCCTTCTCTGAAGCCACTTATAGATGGTTAATATCTCTCTGAGATGTGGTGGAAAGCCCTGCACACCATGCTATACAAGAACTCCCACTATGGACTCACAAAAGTATTATAATAATCTCTGATTATTCTTCACCCTACTTCATATGTGTCCCAGAATTGTGCTAACTTTCCTGTAGCTGTAGCTGTGCACTGAACTGCTTATGATTATTTTTCTCCCTTTCTTCAAGCAATACTCTTGACTTAGATTTCTGTAAAGTGCACCACTAGGTTTAATTTTAACTTCAGTATGTATTTATTAACACTGAATTTCATTTGCTTTTTTGTTGCTCACTTAGCATCTCTAAGTTACTGAAATTTTCTACTGTCTTCTTTGGTCAAATAAATTTTCTTCACCAGGGATTAAAGTGACATGTGGAACAACTAGATCTACTTGGATCAGTCAGACTGGTCAAGGGATGAACTTAGATGACAGCTTTTGAATAAATCAATTCTCAGTAAGCAAAAAAGCAAAACAAAAACAACAAAAAAAACCCCCAAACCAACAGCTTCCAGGAAATGCACATAAATAGGAAATCCTTTCTGATTACCAAAAAGTGGCATTTGAAAATACAAGAGAATCACTACACACAGTATTAACTAGGGCACATACATTGTATTGAGCAAACAAGAGATAACCCCATTAGCATGCAAAACTTGGTAGCATAATGGTAGCACAGAATATTATAAATGCATTACCATGTCACCTTGTATTGTGGATAAGTGGGTTTCTTAATGGCTGAATCAGAGCAGCAATAAATTTGAGTCCAGCACTCAATAACATTTTTAGTCTTTTTTTTTTTCTAAACAAACAAACAAAGATCTGTTAGCCATCCACTTCTTTTCTTATTCACTTTCTTATAATTCTAAAATCTATAGAACCATGATACATCTTCTATCTGCTTTAGACAAAGAAAACCTTTCTGACTACATTGTCAGTGCTTCACATCCTAGTAACGTGTAATCATGACTTTCAGAACAATTTCTCTAAACTACCAGCTTTCATATAGACAAAGAGCTCAAATCTCCCATAACAGTTTAAATTTGCATGAAAATAAGTTTATGGGAAAATATACTTTGGATAGAATGTAGTTTTTGTATTAATCTTATCGTATAAACTCTGATCCACATAGATCTGACTATACCCTGAAATATTTTTAACAAAAAAACACATCCTCACGATATTGGTCCTACACATTTGACCTTAGACAACTTGGGTTTTTTCACTTACTTACCCATACTGATAGACTCTTCTTGCATTATTTTCAGTGCACACCCAGAGGCACCAATGACTAGGAAGAAGAAAGAGCATAAATGTCACAAATTACCACATCCCACCTCTGGATATGACTACAGTTCTTTATAATAAATTCCTGTCTCTTTTTTAGGCTGCCCCCCTGTGATGGCATTTTCTTAGCCTAAACATTCCGGTCAATTAAAATAGAATGCTTTGTTTGGGTTGGATTTTTTTATTGGGGGAGTTTAATCTCAAAATTTCATTTGATGCAAAGCTAAATATCACATTTTTCTTATTTTGGGAGAGGGAATAAAATATGTTTGCTTTGTTGAATCATGTTTGCTTTTATCTTTTCTGAAGCTATTTATCAAATGCATTAAGATAATAAATCAATATGTTTCATGGGTTTAAAAGCCTTTCTCATGAAATGTTTTGGCTTGATCTAATTATGGCATCATTTAGTTTCTTCTAGAATCACAATGCTCGGACTAATTTTATTTACTCTCAAACATAACTTTCCTTATTTTTCTCTCCATCATTCCCTCCTATAATTTTATGACTTGTTTTCATGTATGCATGTGAAAATCACATTAGGCTGTTGGGCCCGCTCAGTCAAAAACTCCAGCATTTTGTTTGCACATAGTTGGCAGAGGTTTAAATATAGTAAGAAACCTTGATAAAACCTTTTTTAGAAACCACTAAAAGTAATCAATGATATCACTCAAACAGATCAGGACTGCATCCGTGATTTCTGTACATCCCTAAAATACAGAATTAAATCCAACTTGAATAAAATCAGTTTGGGAAAAGAAGGGGAAATGTTTGCATTATAAAATAATCCTTGCAGCATCCACTTGAAAAGCTCTAAAATAAAACAAGTTATAACATTGACCTAAAAATCTCACCAAAAATACTTTCCATGTGAATTTTGTCTGCGGTGAAATTTGTTTTGCTTTCTTGAGGTTTATGGTATTAATACAATAGAACTAGCATGGCTCCTAAAAATAAGAAAACTAAGAAAAAATCCAAAAGAAATCCACAGAAAGTGATACTGAGAAAGCAAACATTTGCTCCTGCTGAGAGATGAACCTTTTTTAATTAAGTCTACTTTGTTCTTTCTCTTCTACTTTGAAATGCATTATTATATTACATATCATATATTATTATCAAACTGCAAATACCTGTTGCAGTATTTTGTGTATGAAAGGCTTTATTGTAAAAGCCTTCCATTGTAAAAACCACACAGAAACAAAACATTAACATTCCAAGCTGAAAGTATTACACATTATGAACTGAACAAACCTGTTGTTTACACCCCAGCAATTTGCACACCTATCCCAGTTAATGGCAACAGAATTATGCCAGGGATGATTTAGGGATTTAGGTCCAGTCTATATCAATTTAGTGGCCTCAGTGAAACTGGATACTTAGAAAGTTTCTCACTTACTTTGAGGGGGACAATAATTTTTTGAACTTGAAGGAAATGGACAAGGAATGCAAGGGACAGGGAGTGAACTTACAGAGAAATGGGGAAGGAGATGTCTTTCTACTTAGGAGTCTGAGTTATGTAAATAATTAATCTCCCTTATCTCCCTGCATGATTAATTTGGACATCCTAATACTCATCTAATCTGTACACATCGAAAAACTCAAAACAAATGAAAAGCAGTTGCTCAAATGTCATTTTACATAGAGATGGAGGGATCATTCAGGAGCTCTGTGAAGGAAGGCCTGGCAGATCAATCAGTCTTGAACTCACAGATTTCTGAAAGACAGAAGGAAAATCACTACTGACACTGGAGTAGGTTGGCACCTCTGTATGTGAAAATCTGTGATTTCTTCCCACTCAAAAAGCATGCTCAGTTAAAGTAATTTCTGTATATTCATGCTGATGTTTACAATGATGCTAAAAGATTTTAGGACAGCAATGCTGTCAGCAAGACAGTGCAGCATTTTCAAGTTCCTTCCCTGAGTGTGAGAAGAAGTGTTTAGTCTTTCCAATAAGTGTAAATGTGAAGGGAAAACTGCAGCCTGAATGAGATGATTAAAAGACAGTATGAGCTCACAGCCAATAGCACTGGCAGAACAGGTGTTCATCTTTGTTTAAAAATACAAAACAATGGGAACATACAATGGGGCTGCAAGAGATGACCGTGGAATTAGAAAACGATAGCAGGAGCTTGGCCACAAGACATGGATTAAGTCCTACACCAAAAAGATGGAATGCTATTCCAAAAAGAAGTCCTAAACTCTGTCACATACTAGGTCTCCATGCAACTTTTAAGAAAGCCTTTTCCCAAGTAGCACATGCACTTTGCTATTGCTTGGTAATACCTCTCTGGTCTTTTACTCTGAATGAATGGGGTTTTTTAATTTACTGAGATCCTTCACATAGCTCTTGGCACACAGGGCTGAAGGCTTTCCTCACTCAAGTTCACTACAGATGTTTGTCTTTCTATAATCCCTTCTACAGCAGAAATCACCCTATTTCTCTGACCATTTTATTATTTTTCTTCTGTACAGTTTGAATGACTCTTCAACAGCCCCTGTACAGTTTGATTAACCCTGCAAGAGGTCCTTTAGGAGTCACAGATTTTAACAGCTAATTTTAAGTGAGATCCAATCTACCACAAGTACCAAGAAGCCACAAACCACAGAGAAAACATTCATTTGTAGCATCTGGCTAGGACCTTTGTTGATGGCTGAAGTATATCATTATAATTTTCTCTAAAAAATCAGCTGACAGGTGCTTCAGAAGTTCTCTATTTGCATACCTGCAGGTACACTCAGAGATACACCTGTTTCATTAAGTGAATAACTACTGTTTGCTACTTCAGAATATTGTTATTTTCTTTCTTCTCACTCCCTGTCCTTTTCATATTTAAGTACTTATCTTTGTTCTTTTTCTTCTTACCTCACCCCATTGTATTTTCATTTTTCTTTCCTTTTCCCTTTTTCTAAGCCTCACATACCTTGTGCTAATTTTGCTTGCCCTTGGTGATTTTGCAATGTTACACTTTAGTATCTAGAATATCAGTGGAAGAAAAGATTCTAATTTTTTGATAAACAGATCAGTAAGAGATAAAAGATTTAATGATTAGCTAGGAAAAAACAGATTAAGGGGACATCCCAATAAAAGCATTATAATTTTCCAATTATCTTTTCTGTGCTAAAAAATACTGTCTAGAATGTGTAAGGAAGGTACTTCCTTTGTGTTTCATTCAAAATTCATTTTGAATACATCAGGGTGCCCTGCCTTTTCAGTTACACATATTTCATTTGGTATCAGTTCCCCAATTTACTGAAAACTGGGTTAGGGAAGCTCTACATGTAGATTCTGCTGTCAGCATATCATAGGGCGTTGCAAATGGTAGAGCAATAAGCACTGGAATTACAGAAAACACAACTATGTTTCTACACATGAGGAATCCATCTACCAAAGATAGCTTCTACTTCTTACAAGACTACAAACAATGTCTAGTGGGTTAACCTTGACTGGCTGCCAGATGCCCACTGATCCATTCCTCCTCCCTGGCAAAACAAAGAGGTGAAATAAGATGGAAATGGTCATGGCTTAATAAGGACAGGAAAGTGCTATGTGCAAAACAAACTCTAGCTGGAGAAGATTGATTTAATTTACTGTCAATTAAAAATAGACTAGAATGGTGAGAAAAAGACCAAACTAAATATGCCTTGCCCTCACACCCCCTTCCCAGGCTCACATTCCTTCCTTCACTCCTCTCTCTTCAGCTTTCTCTCCACTCTAAGTGGTACTGTGGGATATGGAGTGGGGGGTTGTGGTGAGTCCATAACACCATTCCATCCCTGCTTCTCCTTCCTCCCCACACTGTTCTCCAGCTACAATATGGGATCCTTCCCACAGGATACAGCTCTTCCCAACCTGCCTCAGTGTGGCTCCTTCCTATGGACTGAAGTTGCTCCTAAAGTACTCCAACATGGGTTTGTGCACACAGCACAGTCCTTCAGGAACAGATTGCTCCAGTGTGGCTTCTCCACAGTCCATAGTTCCTTCCAGCAAACCTGCTCCATGCGGGCTCCACCTGGGCTGCAGCTTCCTTTATGACATAAGCACTTCCTCCAGCCTGGGATCCTCCATGGCCTGCAGTTTACAGCACATCTGCTCCACCCGTGTGTCCCACGGGCTGCAGGGGCTTAACCTGCATCACCATGTTCTGCTCTTTGGGATGCAAGAGGATCTCTGCTCTGACCCCTGTCAATACCTACTCCCCTTCCTACACTGACCTTGGTGTCCGCGGGATTGTTTCAACATTATTTTCTCATGTCTCAGTCCTCTTTTTCACAGCTGCTGTGCAGCATTTTTTACTCTTTCAAAAGTACATTTATACAGAGACACCACAAGCGTGACTGTTCTGATCAGTTTGGACCAGTGGTGGGTCCATTTCAGAGCAAAAACTGACTCTGAGCAAGACAGGGACAGCCAGGGGCTATTCTCACAGAAGACACCTTTAAACAGCCCAAATCCTCATCCCACTGTGTACTAAGATGTGCTTTGCCCTGTTTATAACCTAGATTCTTTCTGAAATTCACTTGGAATGTCTAATTGTTTTCTCACCTGTTGCAGCTACAGATACATTTAGAAATGAAAAAACAGTAACAAACAAAACTTGGACTTGAATAATTTTAGCAAGGCATGGGAGCAAAATGGGGTTTGCAGGATAAACAATGAGCTAAGTTTTTACTGTAACTAAAAAACAGGTAAAGTAAATTGTTAAAGAACTGACAGATCCTGACAAGTATGAATCTTGCTAATATGAAAACTGGGATACAAACAAGATTGTAGAACTTCTTAATGTTAAACTGTTCTCATTTGACATTGAGAATCTATCATCGATATAAAAGTAGTAAGTAGGCATTTTTCTTCAAGTAATTTATGTACTAAAAATTATCCTTCAATTCAAAACTAGCTGGTTATGGAACTGATCAAAAAGTGAATTAATGGAATTACAGATAAAAATATGTTTGATGCCTATAATCAAGAAAACCGAGAAAACCGAGCAGAAATGTTCATCTAATTGTAATTCTCAGCTGTATCCCTGTGTCTGCTCAGAAAGTCATCCTCAGCAAACTAAGCTGGATGTCACACATTTTCATATGAATATATAACAGTATTACAATAGCCAAACCCAGATTTTAATATTGACTAAGAGTGAGAAGCTGGGGAGAAAAAATAACAAACCAACCCAAGGGAATGAAGCATACAGGGAATAGTTTCCCACAGTGTGGAGGAATGGTTACGTGACAGGGGCCACATTCTGGACCTAGAATCGGGAGGATGCAGAATCTGGGTCCCTGCACCTGCAAAACCCTGTGTCCTTGAGCATAGCTGTGGTACAATAACAAGTAGTGAGAGAGACATGAGAAAAGAAAGATGTAACCCCTAAGGTATGAGGAAGAGCTGATATTGTAGTATAGCCAATAGATTGCTTAGCTTGCAGAATATGTATGAGCTTATTACTTGTTGTGCATAAAAGTCTGATGCTCTCTTCAATAAACGAAGCTTGCTAAACACTCATATTGAGCGTCCAAGTTTCCCTCACCGTGACACCACAGTGTGCTGCAGTTTTATACCCGCTTTGCTTTCAGCTGGATTTACAGTGAAAAGAGTTGAAGACAGCCTCCTTCTGTCTAGAAACCATTTTTCTCTTCTTTTAATTTCCCTAGCACTCTAAACAAGAACAGTGTCTCACCTTCAAATAATCACTCTGAGTCTAACCATCTCCAACACAGCACAAGGATGTGTTTTGCCATGGAAGTGGCAGCACAGGAACCAGTTTTCAAAGGTGATAAAATGAAGTGGGCAACAAAAGAATAAAAGTCACAGTTTACGACAAAGACAGAACCCAGGTTACCTGACAAGGAAGAAAATGTAGCTCCTATGAAAATTCAATGACAAGGTATTGAGACAAATACCATAGGGGACAAAGCAAGGCAAATTACATTGTGTGTATTTCAAAGGTTTTAATTTATGAAGCTCACAAAGTAGGCAAGAAGAATACATTTCTTGTACTTGTCATGACGGAAGTTGGTCCCGAGGCAGGATTAACATTGCAAACTGATATCAAATACACACAAGAAATCATGAATATTTATGATAATGTATTTCATAAACACATAGAGCCAATAACTGCAATCCTAGATAACCTGGTGCTGTTAAATCTAATCCTTACTTGGATGTTACAAAGAAACTGATGCAGCACTTCTATGTAAAATACCAAATGACATATTCAAATAAGCTGTAAGAGCTATTGTATCCAATACAGAAAGTAAATTAAATAACTGTCACTCATTACAAAAGATTTGCTAATGTTTCAGCACCAGACTTCTGTGTCCTCTTAGGGAAAAACAGGAATTACCTTGAAGGGTGGAGGAAAGCACTAATTCAGTCTAAAACTTTGAGCAATAAACAGAAAATAAAGCACCAGACAGTCATGTCACCAAATAACCACAAAACAGGTAAATAAATCAATAAGAAATGCTGGCTAGAAAAGATAAAATAACGATAGAACATCTGAACAATGTAAAGCTTTAGAGGCTGTCAGGATTTGTGAAGGAAACACGTAAAAATTAAAAATTAGCTCTAAAGGAAGAGTTAAATTTAGAAAGGGAAGGATTGCAGGTGACCAGTAAGGAGATAGGTGAAAACCCAGACCTTTAGAGCAACCATGCCCAGAATCATGCGTTCTGGAGAGACTGCCACATACTCAAGACTTTGGGAAACCTAACTGAGAAGGAGAAATAAGTAAACATGCAAAGCACGCAGAGTTTTCCACGTCCCACCAGAACAAAACCAGCACCAAAGCAACCAAGAACCCTGACTCTGCCAGTGCTTCACTCCCTGCCCCAGCAGGGCAAGCCCAGAACAGAGGCAGCAGGAGAAAACAAAAACTGTTCATTAAGCAGGGGGAAGAATCAACGCAACCGCAGTGCTATTATATTATTATATTATTATTATATTAACTCCCTAGAACAGAGGAAATGGACTAGAATAACAACAACAAAAACATCTACTACAATATACAAGTGCTTATAATTCCAGGATTTCAGTTTTAAATTCTTCAATAGTACAATGCTACTACAGTACCAACATTCTCTGTCAGAACTTGGGGAGGCACCAAAGGCCTACAATGAAAAAAATAATCTATAGTTTTCTTGGGACAGCATGACATGTTGTGGCATCTCAGCTGTTATGTTGATTTCTACAGCTCCACCCTATGTTTACTTTGTATTTTGTTCTGCATGAACACCACGCAAAAAATATTTGCAGCAAAATTTCCCTGCCTCTTCAGTCATTAAACCTTTGAAGTGTTTAAACATACCAGGAAGGCATAAATCATTACTCCTCCAAATCACTGCATTTAAGCACTTTTAACATAAAGCATGAAGTATTGTTCAAATAATGGATGTATGTTAGATGACTTTATCTGCAATTGTTGACCAACTGCACTGAGCCCACAGAGTGAATTTCCACCAAAAACAAAACAAGACTTGCTTTCTGCTGCCATGGTGATTAATGATTAATTTTTTTATAGAATCTTAGGATGGTTTCCAAACAAACTTCCCAGAGTAACCGGTACTTTGATTTTCTAAACCTCTTGGCTATATCTCATGGCAGGAAATTTTCTATAGTATGTTTCACACATTCAGTGTCTATCTTATATGTACATATAGCCAAATGGTTTCCACCTGAACAGTAAATGAACATGACACAGTTATTTTGAATTAGGATATGCTACAAAAAAAAAAAAAGAAAAAAAACTAAGCTAAAGTAACAAGCCAAAGTTTCAGTAAGTAACATGTAAGAATATGCACACTAACATACCTTTGATTAAGTAACTTCAGTACATTTAGCTGCCGTTCTCAACAGAGTCAAACAAAACCTTGAGGTTTTCAGCAATTTAATCTATTCCAAAGACTGCATAAGTGTAATGTGGCAGTTGCTATAGTAACCACATTTTTCCTTGGAACTCAGAGTAGATACAAGTGTAAGCGATTTCTCCATCGCACTAAGTTACTGCTGTACTATGATTCTAAGCAGCAGCTCTAACCCAGAAACTATCCCACTTGCTAGTAATTTAAAATACATTTAACATTTTCTAAAATATCCTTTTCTGACTGCTTAATTCCACCCTATACTCCTCTGACTTTGCCCCCTTTCATAAATCCTCTAGACGACAATTCAGAAAAATAAAAAAATTTGAACAATTGGAAAAAATAGTAAATAGATCAATTTATAATTTATTAATTATGTTTAAATTATAATTTCCATGTATAATATATAGAAATCTTTCAACACTTATTCTTAAAATTTTTGCTTAGAGCATTCTTTGAAATATATCTCGGTGGCAATGAATCCAAATGAACTGGAATTTTTGTTTAAAAAGTCATTACTTATTGATGGTTTCTGTGAAGCATTTTTCTTTTGTGCCACATTTTCACTTCATTCCTTCACAATCAAAACACTCCAGCCTTGAAACCATGTTGGTAATTTACACGTCTGTAAATGCATTAGAGATTCTGCTGGTTTGACTCCTGGCTTTCTGGTGTAAAAGGTGGAAGTATCATTCTACTTGCATTTAGTTGCCAAAGACTAAACCTGCTAAATATGCTAGAGGTGAAAACATACAGTAGAACAGGAATATTTTCATTAACCAATACATCACCATATTAATGAGCAAAAATGTAGTGGACTGTGCACTAAAAACTGTGTTGTAATAAAAAGAACAATCTGAACTCATGTCAGGGATTTCAGGGGTGCTGAGCATCTGCAGTTCCAAATGAAAAGAATGGGAATTGACATCAGTAGAATTATACCAGCTTCCAGCACCTGTGAATTCGGCCTCAAGGTGACCTAATACGCCCTTTCCATCTTTCATTTCTGTTTGATAGCTACAGCACAAACAAAATATTTTCTCCACTTTAAAATTAAACTAACCTAATAAGCTATGTAGAGCAGAGCATTCAATGCATTGAGGCAATCTCCTATGTAAGAATTTTTTTTAAAATATCATTTTCTTGATTTTCAGCTATTCAAATTCTATTTTAGAATTCCCATAAAATCCTCCCAAGCAAGCAAGAACATTTAAAACTCAGATAGTGAACAATCATTTCAGAGTCCACTGCTTGTATTTGATCTGTGGGCGAGTTAATACAGATCTTCAACTACAATTTTTGGTCCCTGTATTTCCAATTATAAATTAATAATATTTCTTCTGCAAAGGGTCTTTTCATTTTAAGTTTGTCAGATGTACTGGCTTGGAACACTAGACTTGTAGTAGCAGGTAAAAGTAGCTAAAGCTAAAAATCTGAGTACCATTCTCTACCGGGACTCAATGCAATTGTTTGATGCAGCTTGGGAGGGTTGGTAACAAATTCTCAATGTCCCAAGGAGTTTCATGGGCTTCATTTGGAAAAGCTGGCCATGACTTCAAAGATATTAAATGGACGTTTCATGTCAGCTGTGATTGCTTGCTGCAAAGCACTGCCTCTGACACAAGCAATGCCTTCCTTTATATAATAATAATAATACAAATGATAATGTCATGAGCTATCATGGAGTGGGAAAAATTATCTTCATGTTCTTCACATTCTCAGATTGTCCTTATCCCTGGAAGATCTCTTACAGAAGAGAAATGGACATTTTACCACTGCTGCTTAAACCAAACCAGTCCCCAGAAAATAATTCAAGTAAAAAAACAAAAATGTAATTATTGCCTTTAAAAGTCTCTCACTTTCAATTTTACCCATAGCAAAACTGATGGTGTTGGAAATGTTGAAAATAATGATCTACTTCACAGATTTATGACAAGGAATAATTAATTAATGTTTATACAGTATTTCAGAGGTAGCAAATAATGTTGGTAGGATACATGCATAAATACAGAGCCAGAACAAAGCCTCTGAAAGTTTTCCTACTTTTGGCAAATGAGGGCGTACTGATCATGCACAGTGTGACAAAACACTGTTAGTCCACAATGAATGATGGATAAGATAGATGTCTTTTTTTACTATGAAGACTGGTTGTGCATCCTTCCTAGCTACCAATCTGAATTAAATTGCATTTTGTAATCTATTCATATGTGCAGTGAAAAGGGGAGCTATTTCTTATGGTTCTCAACTATGGCAAACCACCTATTTTTTTTTTCTATTTGAATTACTAGATAACAGCTTCTAACTGCACCAGCCCTTTTGACAATTTCCTTTAAGTAAATTTGCTAATTCTTATCTAATCCAAATAGCAATAATTGTTCACCATACCTGTCCTATCATACTTAAAGTATGGGGACACTATTGTCAAACAGCATTTTGACTTCATGTAGACAGGACTGTTTCTTGGTACAGAATTTCCATTCAGGAAGCTGCCTGTTTCCATTACTCACAGTTAAAGCTCAGATTCCATTTTGCTAGTGAGTCTCTCATTTAGGGCTTTTCCCCCCTCTTCCTCTAGCTTCTTTCTCCTACTCCCAGTATACACATATCTATTGAAGATTAAGAACCAACATAACAGTAAAAACACATTGTTTTGTTTCTTGCGAAGAACTCGGCGATACTGACAGATGAGTTAAACTTGAGTTGTCAGAACATTTCTTTTCAGCTTGAACCCAGGTCAGTTTTCCCCTTAACTTGAAATAGTATTTCTATAACTCAGGCCATTGTGGTAAATCCTAAGGAAATCACCAAGCAAGTACAAGCAACATCCCAACACAGCTTAAGTGCTTGTAATTGGATTTCTTCTGTGTCCTAAATTAAATAGAAGTGTAAAGATTTATAGCATTACCCTGTGACAACAGTCAGTAAATTAGATGTTCCATTACCCATTAAGCTCTAAAGATTTTATTTATATTGCTTTGTTTTTTAGAATTGTATGATGACCTCAAACAGTAAATAAGTATTATGTCACCATAATGGATTCCATGTAAATCCATGTAAATTGCAACTCTATCTTTTATACAGCTTTACCCTGTGTGCCCAGTTTTAGTCAAATAAATATTCTTACTAAAACAAGTAGGTTATTCTTCCTGCTAAACTTGAAGATGGATTTAAAATTCAGATACCTTGAATGTGAATCTTTTTGTCACATTATGCTAATATTTTCTGAAGTCTTCAGGGCCCACTGTTAAATTTTTAGGCTCCCACATGAACTTAGGGAATTTAGGGCTTTATTAAATTTCAAAATTTATCCAGGCATATAGATCAGATTCATATGACTTCAGTAGAAAGATTTTTGGTTCTGTCTTTTTTTACAATTTATAGAAACGCCAGTTCAATTTCTAAATATTTAAAAGCAACTGTGATAGAGATTTAGAGCTCCAACTTGGAAATCAAGAAGTTGTCAAATGGATAATTTTTTAGCAGAAAGAAAAAGAAGAACAAATGAAAAGGAAGGCAGGACTGATAAGTATATACATAATGACCACATTGGCATTGGCACTTCTCTGCACTGATAGGATAGTTTCACCAAGCTATTTGTCGTGCTATTTGTCCTCTACTGCATTTTTCTCAGTTTGCAAGCACAGGCAATGTAGAATTAGTAAAAATGGATTTGTTTCAGAGTCCAGTGCAAATCAAAGATTAAATGCCATTACATTTTCTCACTCCTTTGTCAGAATGAATACAAAGTGTTATTGACTCAACACAGAAGCTGCTGTATTCTGCTGTACATGTTACAGGGAAGTCACAAAGTGCTACCACCAGCCTGGGAGTGTAACACTCAACGTCCTTAGCTTATTTTTATAACCTTTTCAGCTTTTTATGAATGGAGAGTGCTGGTTTTATGGAGGGCTTTTTGAGGTTTCTTCTCTTTCTAAATAGTAGTATGAGCATTGAGGGATTTTAATTTCTGTTTTGCTTTAGAAAACCACATATATTACATGATCATCTCCAAGTAAATAAAACAAGAGGACTATGGGTATGATGATGCTTTTACAGAAGTTCTATTTTAGTTAGAGTGATATCATTAGTCAATTTGAATGCATAAGTATTAATTGCCTCACAACTTAATTTTATGAGGTCAAGCTGATTTGTAGGGGATCCCTATACACACAGAACAACAAAGGAATCATTTTGTTTTTTTAGAGGGTTAAGTGGTTTCAGTCAACACCATACACAATACCATTTGGAATGATCTACTACTTCCTGATCATTAAGAGTCCAAAATTACTCTTACACCACAACTTCAATATCAGTGTTTAAGCCATCTTACAGACACTGCAGAGCATTTTGAATAGCAAGTCTTATTCTGATGTAAATGCATCTATTTTAAATATCTCATGGCATTTACTTCAGTACACTTCATCCCAGCATGACCTGTTGGATGATATCAGAATCTATGCTTAACATAAAAGTAGGTTTTGATTTAATTTCTCTGCCTTTTTCCCCCAGCACTGCCACAGAATGATAATCAGCATCGACAGCAGAGAATTTTTTAAAATATATGATTTTTCAAACTGACATAAAATTTACTTTGAGATTGCTGTTTACAGACTATATTGCCTAAACCCTATCATTGTGGTAGCTTGTTAAATCTCCCTGGTCATGTTTCTTGCCTTTCATTATCATTGGTTTTTTGGTTTCTTATTCCAATATCACATTTTGGTTTTCATTCAGCAGGATTCTGATTTCACTCCATCACCTGCTAACAGCTAAAACAATGTTTTACTGATTGAAAAAAAAAGTAAAAGACAAAAAGGCAACAAGGAGGGAAAGGAAAGGGCATTGACTGCTGATCTCCCTAAATTCCTCTACAAGGCCTTTCTGGTTTGGATGTGTGAGAAAATCATAAAGTTACCATCCTTCTTGCAAGACATGAGCATACCCACTCAACCAAATTCAGCATGAATACACATTAGCACTACTTTGATTTCTGAAGACAATGGCCTGATAAAATCATACAATTGTAGTTGCATGATTTAGGTGATATTATGCAAAAACAAGGCATCATGCAGCAGTTGAGGGAAAAGCAATTACAAATCTAAATGCACCATCACACAATAACAGTGCAGAGCAATGTTTACTTAATTAGTGAAACACTCGGTGGCATTAGAAAACACTGCATTGTTTGGTTTCCTAACTGCCAAGGCTGTGACTACCAAGCATCTTTGCTGTGTATTTCTGGGAACAGCGAAAGAAGGCTACCTAACACAGCCTGATACTAACACTACTGATATACCAGTCAATAATCCCAAACTTCCTTCTGTATGTGAGAGAAATACTAGCAAAAGTTCCACCGTTACACCTATACAACTTTTGCTGATAAATATTTAAACTTCATCGTAAGATTTCATATACACACCAATGCAAACTACTGCTCAAGGGTCCTGCAAATGAATTGGCAGTATGAACAGAGAAGAAAGATTTCAAAGAGAAATTCATACCTAGCTGTGGTTTTCAAACCTGCCAAAATGCAGAAGGCAAGAGGCAGATACAGAGGATTAAATCCAGGCCCATTTTGAAGAATTATTTTATCATGAAACTGCAGAGAAAAGAAAAAAAGAGAAAAAATACTAACAAGGATGAATCAGAGATAAAGAATACAGGAATATTTCTCTTTCAACTTTAATCCTACAAACTGCATACAAACATACAAAGCTTTGCAGTCAGACATAAGATTAAATTTCCCATATAATTGCATTCCAGACTATGTTTTTCTTTTCTCTCAGGTATTCCTCCCCTAATTAGGCCTAGGAAGATGACTAAACATATTTTTCTTTCTATTACCACTGACTACACGTTGTTAACCACAGATCTTGTCAGATCCATCCAACAAAAAATGTGTAGCTTACTTAACAGTTGTTTTTATTTTCTAAGTATGTGGTGCAACTTAGTGTTCTGGAAAATTTCCATGTTCATTCACTTTATAAAAGATAAATTTAGATGTAATGTACAAATTCTCATTGATGGGCAATTAGTCTTAAAGCCATTTTCCTATGCTACAAATCAGCACAGGAATAAACAATCTGCATGTGCCACTTAAGAATTGTTAAAAACATACAAAAGCCATGAGAAATCACTGTGATTGAAATATATTTTAAACTTTTTTCTTTTCCAATGTGGTTCTTGGGGAAATGCAATGTTTCTTTGTGGAGAGATGTGCAATAATGTAGCTCTAACACTAACTGGGATTTAACTCTTTGAAACAAAAAATTCTCTTTGGCATTCCAATTTCAGAATTGTGGCTGTCAAATCTAAGCTGCTGAGCTGCTGTCTCAGACAAAAACAGCATGGAAATGAGGAAATAAAGCAATTTTCCAACCAAAAATTCAGGTTCTATTTCATTTAACACCATCTCCTCATGTACTTAGCATTACCAGTTGACATCATGAGCAGCAGAGATTCAGGCATATCTGTATCCTGTGTAAAAATTATGGAAATTCTGGACAAACAGATCAAAACACTCAGAAATCAAGTTATATGCAAACAGACTTTTGAAATTCTAAATAAAAAATATTCAGTCATTAGGATAGGGTTCTGAAGCATCTCATAATGCTTAGAACAGGACAGAACACTTACAGAATTTATAATATGATTGGTTTCTCATTAAATCATTGAAGTTAGAATATACTTCTCTGTATTAACTCGGAATGTTTGTTGCAAATGCTACAAATACACTGATTTCTTTATTTTTGTATGTCCACAAAAAACAGTCACATTATTCCCATGGATTCCATCCACAACCACACACAACAGCAGCCAGTCACTGCTAAGGGCACTGCATGTCTCTTCCAAGGTGCACATCTGTAGAACTCAGTTCAGGGCATTGCACAAAGACCTGGCCAGCACAGACAGAGAGCACAATGCTGCCGTGTTTATAACTGCACTGAATCTTACACTGTGCGCTGAGAAGCACTCAATAACCTTGACAGGGCCATGCTCACACAGATACGTTGTTTTCACAGTCCTTGACAGGATGCTCAAGCCCAACTGCAGCTCTGTGCTATGCCATGCAAACATAGTCAGGAAGGAAACTTCACAAACCAATGGCATTGTTCATTTTGGACAGTCATTTTCATTACAGTGCACGGCCAGACTTCACCTCCGTTGGCAGAGGTTAATCCTCTATATCACTCTACTTTCTACTGAAATCAAATGATATTACATGATTTCTCTGGATGGCATGTTGAGGAGCTTTGGCAATCAGCACCTTTCTCTAATAACTTCCTTAAATTTCAAAATTATGCCTATTTGATGTAGAGTAAATAGGACTCTCTTCATGTGTAAAATAATCCCCCAAGTATTATAGCTCTTCTCAAACACTTAATTATCACTTTAAAACCCTCTTAAAGAGTCAGGTGAATTCTGAAGTGTTCTGTTTGCAGAAATTTATTCATTTTGACTATTTTCTGAATTATTTAAACAGTCCTTAACCTACACAACTGCGGTATCTTACTTTTATAAATGTAGTTTAGCTCATAAACCTTTTCATCACAATTTCAAAAAAACACCTATGCAGTGCCCTTCAGTGCATGTTTACCAGTCTCTTTAGCTTCCTTCCAAAGTTATTTAACTATTGCTCAGATATATGCCCACGTATGACCAAGGAGGTGTCAAATTTTTCTCTTCTCCCTAATTTCTACAAGAATGTGCAGCAGAGTAGAGGATAGTTTGGGTTAATTTCCCAGCTTATGAAAAATAATAAATTTGACCTCACATTCATTAACACTTGTGATCATCCTGCAAGTACAGCCCCTCATGCCTATTTGTCAGTGCTGTTCGAGTGTGAGCAAACATCCACAGAGGTGCTCACCTTCAAGATTTCACAAGAGCCAGGTCTTATTGCCACTGCTCATCCATTTCTTAGAGTACCTAGAAAACTGTGTCACACAAATGCTGGCTTATGTTGAATATTCTTTACTAGAATATACTATGATATTCATAATATTGTAAGCAGAAGTATGAACCTAGAACTGTTTCATACTATTTATTGCTGCATATTTTGTGAGTGAACATAAAGATAAATAGACTCATTTTCCAAACTGAATGCATCTGATGAAAGATCTATGGTGAAATGCCAATACAGACAAATTGCGGTCTGACAAGCAACATATTCACTTCATTTTCTTTCTTTGTGGCTTCTAGGCATTATATGAATACAACATCACCAGTTAAGAGAGCAAAATCCACTGATGGCAGACTGAGACAACATAAGGCAGTAAAACATTTCAGCACCTGCTCTTTTTCTGTATGGCTGCTAAGGGTGCTGTGCTAGGCTCTATCTCTCCCTTGCCCAGCAAAGTGAGTCAACAAGGTGACTTCAGTGTAGGACAAAGGGAACTTACTTTGGATGCCATCTCCTCTGATATCTAAAAAACAGCTCACAAAGTCCCAGCTGAACAATTGCATTGGTTTTCTGTTTGATTTGGAATCTGCCAATCTTCTTACCAGAAACAGTTAAGTATATGGGACAAACAAAAGAAATTCTGATTTATCAGTAAGGCTGGGGACAGTACAGGTACTCCCAGCCCCAGTCACAGCTAGGTATTCCCTCTTGGATTCCCAGTCACTCTTCCTACACCCAGAGAGCTCCTGACTCTTCACAGGTATTGACAGACTAAAGAGAATTTTGTGTGATTTTCATTTTCATTCTCCAGATCTGAAAGTTGAAAGAAAAATCTGAACTCTGCAGAGTTTTCACTGATCTGATGAAAGCCATTGTCACATCAAGCTGACCTGGGCTTTAGAGTCTCACAGAAAGAGTATAAAGGTGTAGCAAACAGGGTCCCTTGGAAAGATATGCTGCCAGTAGGAAAAGCATGTCAGATAGAGGATGCACTGTCAATGGATAATTTCAGTTGGTTGAGGCTGTCCCAAGGAAACAGTGTGAACATTTCAGTACAGCAGTGAGTCAGGGAGTAAGACTGCTGTGCTGATTCTAATGGCCTACAGACAAAATGGTGTTCTAGCTGATTTACAGCACTTAGAGAAAAAAGCTTACATTTCTGAATGTCTTTAAGGTTTTCCAAACAGTTTTTGATCTCAAGAGAATCATGAAAAAAGGAAAGTTGCTTCCCTAGTCTGACAAGAGATTGGAGTGCAAAAAATATTTTAAGCTGAAGAGTCAGCTCCATAATTTACAGGAAAAAAAATCAATTTTAACTATATTTAGTTTCTGTTTACAAGAAGAAATATTTGCTTTGCTTTACTAAATTATATTTGTGCGAGCCAAACATCATTACATGGCTTTGAATAACTCAGAAAACTATTTCCATAGCACTGAATGAATTAAGGAAATAATATCATCAGGATATTAAATACTTTTTTTCCTCTATTGATATAGCTTTTTTATTCTGTCCTTGCTGAACTTTTTGGTCATTCTTTATTCAGGTCATGTCAAATAAGAGAACAGAATGGACTAGTGAGTAGAAGCACTCTAACAAGCAAGATAAGATGCTCCATCACTTTGTGATTAAATATTCAAACACACTGCCCACTGGTATCAGCTTAGTCATGACTGATTTAAATGATACACTCAAAAATGTGCTTTAATCTTCCATATAATAAGTTTTAAAAAATTAAAAGTGAAATCACAGTTTAAAGAAAAAGCTACCAGACACTTCAGTCATCATTTACTTGACTGTGTGTTTTCTGCTGTTAAAGTGGCTGGTTTCATTAAGGAACTGAATACAGCTGCAGGTGTAATGCAGATTATGATCTAGAGTCAATAATTTGTGAGCTATTGAATGTCTTGGTGGATATTGACATCAGTACACTTTACATTAAACAAACTAATGTTCTTCCCAATTATTTTTTGCCTGTGAAGAGTCCTAGAATGGTTTGGGTTGGAAAGGATCTTAAAAGTCATGTAGTTCCAGCTCCCCTGCTATAAGCAGGGACACCTTCCACTAGACCAGGTTGCTCAAGGCCTCATCCAACCTGGCCCCAGGGACAGGGCATCCACAGCTTGTCTGGGCAACCTGTTCCAGTGCTTCACCACTCTCACAGGGAAGATTTTTTCCTTTATATCTAATCTAAACCTGCCTTCTTTCAGTCTAAAGCCATCACCCCTTGTCCTGTCACTACATCCCCTTCTAAAAAGGGGGCTTTCTTACAGGCCCCCTTTAGGTAGTAGGAGGTTGTCAACACCTTGCCAACAAAACTGAAAAGAGCAGTTAACCTGTTCTCTACCACTTCAAGCATCTTTCTTTAAAGCTTAAGTGAGAATATTCAGAATTAACAATAATGATTCAAAATACTATACCTAACTTAGAATACTTTCTGCCATATATTCTGTATTTCTGCAATATATACTCAGAGTTACGTCTTTATCACAGGTTTAATCAATGACAATAGAAAAATGTGAGCTTAAAGAATTACAGCACATAGACAAAATAACTACATATGGAACTGATTTTTCAAACAGCCTTTTTTCTCTATGAAATATTTCCATTTTAATGAGAATTTTTGATTCCTGTTCAATAATCCATTCTTTTTCTCCCCAACTATAGTGAAAGCAGAGAGAAGTTAACTGTGCAATTCACTGTGATGTTGGGAGAAAATTGATAGACCTTGCTTGACAATTTATCAGTGAGTATGTTAATTTCTCCAACCTCATTTATTTTTTGTTATTTAGGTGGATTATCTGAATAATTTTTTAAAGCATTCATTTATGGGGACAACAATTAGAATTTACCTGCCTGCATTACACCACTGATACATACAGATTCTTCCTTTCTTGATGAAAATTAGGATTCATCTTCAAGAATCAGTCAAATGAAAAAAAAATCGTTAACATTTATTCAAGCATGGAACTGTCAGACAGAAATTTGTGAGTTATGAGTTAATCACATGACTTTCATCTGCTCATTAATTTATTAAAATTTCATAATAAGGACAAAAAAATCTTCTTAATATAAGACCCACAAAGCTCAACACTGTCTTCCTTAGAAAGTAAGTCACAATAATTTATTTTGTACTTGATTTTCCAAATACAAAAGAGGAACTACATCACAACTAGGAATAGCCACTTCACAAGTCAATAAAACCAAGGGCATGAAAACTAAGGGAATCCTACAGGTTTACAGAGCTTTTCAGTGCTACCTTTGCCAGCTAGTCTCAGGTAGGACTGACTGAAAGCTGTTTACCCAGAGCAATCACACCTATGAACATGAATTCAACTGGGAGTCTCTTGCAATTGTCTTTCCAGTACTTAGAAGTACTGCAATGTAGATGGTATCCACACTGGTAATGGATGCAAACAGAGAAATCAAGGGCTGAATAGGTGGAGTTTTACCTGATTCCTGAAGATGATATCCACATATCCAAGTTAAAACAGGCTGAGTAAAAAGGTTGGTCTTCTGATTTCTTCAAGCAGCCCTGCACACATTAACACTGTTTCATGTTTAAATTACAAAACCTGTTTCTATAATCTTCCATAATCTTCTATAATCAGAAAGTTTTTTCATCCTTCCAATTAGAAGAGATTTTTTTAAAAAATATTCTATCCCAGACCATTACAGTCACAGTAATATTACTACCTAAAATAGATTAAAACATTGTCAGAAAGTATATGAAGTTATTTGCCTAGGCAATACCAAGTTTGTTAGGTGAAAGGGACTCCATTTTCCAAATCTTAGACATTGAATTTACTTAAAGCATGACTAGAAAAATGCAGCTCTAAACCTCATATAACTTTGTGGATTTCACTTATATTTTCTTTCTGAAGGATAGTGACAGGTAAACAACTTGTGAAAGGCATAAAGATAACAACACAAATTCTCCAAGTGTGCCTTTCTGAAAAATCCATTGCAGATTTGACACAAGGGGTTTACTTTCTTATTTTATCTGAATGTCTGTTTTCTTTGTGTACTAAATGCTCAACTATACTTTAAAACTGTGTTTTCAATTATGTGATTATGCATTTGTGTAGCCCCATTGAGCTTCATAGGATTACTCAAGCAGAGCAAAATTTGCAGAATTACCACTCCGGTTTGTCGATAAGAGTTTTTTCAGTTAAAAAAACAGACTTTGTTTCACAGTTAGTTCATTCATTGAGGAATATGTAGTTGCAAGTATTTAAGTTTTTTAATTACAGTACATTATACAATAGAAAAGATAATTTTTCCCTAGAAACAGTGTTTATCTCTATTCTTTAATTTTACAAGGATAGAAATGTCACTGTCTCTACTATAAGAATGGCCCTTCTGAATTGGTTTCCATGAAAGTAATCATTGAACATTACTCTGAATCATAAATTGAAGTAAATCATGCATTAGAATAAGCCCCAAAGTTTCTCTGAACATAACATAGAAACACATAATGATTTTGCAATTTCTGCAGATACAAAAACAATTTCACTTTCAGGAAATGCATTTTCCTTCTCATGGCGAAAACATACATTTTCATTTTTTTAAAAAAGGCATCTTTTGTGAACAGTTTAATTTTTCTTTTTTAATTTTTGCCATTATTTAAACAAAGTTTCGCACAGAAGTCAGTCTAAAAATGATCTGACAAATTACTATATAATTTATGGTATTTTCTAGTTTAGAGATGTAACACAAATACACACAACAAAGAAAAAGTGGCTATACGATAAATACTATCAATAAGAATAAGCTAAAGCAAAAGGCAAATGCTAGAATACATTCATTCTCTCAAACTAATTTTGGAAGCTAGGTAAATCATTAACTACATAATTTTGTCCCAGTCATGTTTCAAGCTGAAGTCATATCCTACATTTTGTTCATGCAACTAGGATAATTTGATCTTGAAGCAGAAGCATGAGAATTTCTTTGAACTAAGTTCTGTCCCAAGACGTAAGCAAGAATGTTTTTGTGTCCCCCTGCTTTCTTTTTGATCTGCTACTTGCAGGTTTATATATCTATGCTCCAGCATGAACTCCAACAAAATTGACTGTTCTGGTATTGATAAATCTGCTACAAATAGTTCATTAAGCTTCAAATCACACTTAAACCCATAAGGGGAGCATATATTAAAAGTGGGAAGAACTTTCCTTTAATTTGAAACACACTGAACTAAAACTCAGATTTGTGTTTGTTCCTAACTCTGACAGGCATCTTTTGAGTAATTTAATCTTTCTGAGACTGAGATCTCCAAGTGTAATACATCTATTTATAATTCTTATCTGGAAGGTAAAGTTCTTTACCTCCAGGCTTGCTCCTTACTTTCTGTATGTACAAAAATTTTATACCACATTCTTGTCTGGTCTTTCCAGATACTACCATAAGAAAAAAAGTATTTTTGTTCTCAGAAACAACATATAAAAAATTTTGTTTTATTTACCTTTCATATGACCTGATATTTTAGGCACTGGATAAAATGTTTTCTTCTCTGAAGTTAATGGTTAAGCTGCTCTTGCCATCAACAGAACGCATGATTTCACTGATCATGTTTGCAAAAGATCAATTAACTGGATTTTTCATGTTTTTCTCTTCTCATCTTAATTTGCCTGCAGTTGCTGTAGCACTGCTATTTCTGCATCAAGAGAGTTTGGACTTGCTCCTGCTTGCACTCAGCCAAGTCTCTGAAGTGGCCCAGTGGGAACAAAACAAATCCATTGTCAAATTCAAGTTAGGAAACTAATGCTGAATCGTTATTAAGAGCTACATGCAGACACATCAGCAGGAAAAAAACAACTCCATTTTCAGACTGATTTAAAGAACAGTCCCTCATCAAGGCTACCCTAATGACTGACAATTCACTTTATCAGTTAAAACTAAAGTAGGAATCATTATACCTGAGCATGATCATTAAGTGACAGTGATCGTTAGATTGAGACAATGTCATCTTATCTGGATATGCCTCTAAAGTGATTAGGGCCTCACTGGACTGTATAATCCAGATTTTAGGTCCCTGTACTGGCACTCAACCAAACATTTTATTTTCAGGAAACCAGCCTGGCAATCAAGCACCCAGTTTACAATTTTCAGGTGCAAATCCATTCATGTGAAGTACACAGAGAACACTTCAACTATACAAAAGCCTTTACTTAAACATTTCTGAAGACCAATGTGTTCTAAACACCTTTGTAGAGGCTTTTAATGGGGAAACTGCACAGAACACCATTGTCAATTGTCTTAGGTTGCAAGATGTGGCTGGGGATATGTATTCTAGTCACATCTGTTAGGGAATAGGAGGGCAGTTAATTCTGTTAATTCTTCTGTTAATTGAGCCACCTGTTAAAGCCAGGTGGGACAGTTTTCTTTATCTCTGCCACCACCCATCCTCCCAGCAGGAAATATCTTCTGTTAATGGGCCACTGAGTGTCACTGCATGGCTGATAAAATTGCATCATGCCATTGTGAGATGAGCATCCAGGGGGAGGAGCCAAGCATTCCTGCCTGGATGTAACTGAGATTTGGAACACCAGACTGCCTTTTCCCACTAAATTCCCAGAGGAGAAGCTTTCTTCTCCACTGGATTCCCAGAGGAAAACCAAGCCTATCTACACCACCACTGGATCTGCAGAGGAAACTTACACCCTTCTACAGGGTCACTGCTTCAACAGAACCACTCCAGGAAGACTGCAGCCACCATTTAATGGCACTGCTACCAACACCCTGACCAACAAACAGGGTGTCAGGTCATAATCTGACTCTGTCAGTGTTGTTTAGTATTACTGCATTTTCTTATTTTTATTTTTTCCTAATAAAGAACTGTTTTTTCCTTTATTTTTCCTAATAAAGAACTGTTATTCCTACTCCCATATTTTGCCTAAGAGCCCCTTAATTTCAAAATGATAATAATTCAGAGAGAGAGGATATTTTTCATTTCATTAATACATTAATATTTTTCATTTCAAGGGGGGCTCCTGCCTTCTTTAGCAGATACCTGTCTTCTCAAACCAAGACATCAATGCACAGGCCATCAGAATCTCATCACAACATTTCAAAGAAACAATTTTCCATAAAAGATAAATGAAGTCAATGTTTACTTCACAATTGTGTCTTGAATTCTAGTTTTTCATGGCAGGTGTTAACTTCATGTTGTCCCTATGACTGACTTTCAAATTAGAAGCTGTAACTCTTTCACTCATATGTAATTAAATAAGCTGTTTATGGGACTTGTTAGTGAATGCTGCTCTCAACACCATCCTCTATATGGAAGACTAAATATTTTTAACACAGCCTGAATGTTAATGGTACCTCTATGAGTCTTACATGTGTTGGTGAAAAGTTAAAGGTAGATCTCACAGCATGGAGAAATCAAATCAATTTCAGAAAGATGCCAGTGTTTGACATTAAAACAAAACACATCATTGAAAGAACTTGGACTGTCCCCAAATTCTCTTTACCCACACCAGGACACTGTGGTGGAATATATCAGAATATATCTGCTGAGGAGCATGAAACTTCAAGCCTACAGGAAAAGCACCAGTACAGATTATTTTTCACAGTTTCCAACTGATTGGAGTCCCCATTAGCAAAGGTCAAGCTTAATTTGCCACAGCTGCATTCAGAAGGCCTGTGGTCCATCATAGTTCAGGGAAGACAAAAAAAACCCTGCTTTACTCACTCAGTAGGAAATCATTCCATTAGATGCATACAAAATATGTACTCAAGGGCATGAGGTTTTATTTCATAGCTACTAAATGTTAAGAGCATGTAATAAATGTTATACCTAGGTCATGAAAAGACAAAGATATTTCAAAAGTAAAACTGGTATTTTTAAGCTTATATGACAGAGGAAAGTCTAGCAAAACTTAACAATAGGTATTACCACTGCAGCTGTCATATCAGGGTTTTGAATTTTTTAATATCCATTTCAAGTATTTCAGAGCTTTTTTAAAAAATCCCAGTTACATAACTAGCTTTAAAAATTACTCAAGTTAGCATTTTGTCTATAAGGCACAATTGGAAGTTTAAAATAATGTTGCCTATTCTTTACACAATTGAAAAGCTGTGCCAATATTATCTTTCTTGCAGCAGCAGCTGCCTGCAAATGCTTTTAGAAGTGATTTGGGTCTCTCTGTCATGTCCTAATGGAATGAGGCAGAGGCTTTAATAGTGTGTGTTCAGTGTATACAGTTCCTGGGTGATCCTACCAGAGCAGATTAATTCCTAGTAGCTGAGTATGCAATTACAGCATCATCATATCTTCATGGATTTTTTTTTCCCCAAGCATCTTGCCCTGGAAACCCTATTGCCAGGAAGTTCCACAGGCTGTAACTCTCACTGCTGTAAAATGTCTGACAAACTGGGCATGAGAAGCCCAGGGTGTGGGCACAAGGAACCACCCAACCTCTGCTACAGCAGCAGAATGAAGAGAAGGTTCAGAGTGCTGCTCTGAGGAATAACACACTGCACTTACAGGCACTATCAGCATAAAGCAATCTAAGCAGTTCTTATTTTTGATAGGTATTGCCACTAATTAATAGACTTTGGTCCACTTATTCCTTGCAAGTGGGAAACAACAAGGTAGACAAAACGACACTGAAAAGGAACTGAGGTTTTAACGTGTAGTTACTTGCAGAGCATAAGTACATCTGTCTAGGATTTGACAGAAATTGTTCCAAATTCTACCAAGTATATGTGTTTTATTCACAGACAGTCCTTTTTGTTATCTAAAAATAACATTTCTAAAAAATAAAATCTATTGTCCAAAGAAAGTTAAGACAAGTAGAAAAATTCTTGTCACTCCACACTGGCAGAATGAGAGCAAAGTGAAAACTGGGACAGGGGAATAAATCACATAGTCATTATTTTAAATAAATGCTGATCTGGTTAAAGAAGCTATTGAAGGTAATTAGGAATGGGACTGGATGTCTCCTGTATGTGTGGTCATCCCATTAGCACCTGCAGAATTTTCCTTCAGAAAGTGTTCCTGAATGGATTCTTAATGTCAGGGGAATAACAACAAAGAACAAATGGTATTGCATCAAAGCAACAGTCCTTCAAAACATAGCAGTTTGCTGTCCACCATATTTAAAGCACCATGCTCCACTACATGGAAAATGTTTCTCCTGAAAGAGCACAGCATTTTTCAAATATATATTTTCAGCTGAACCAATTGCAAAGCAATCACAGTATGGCAGCTGAAGTATAAAAGTACCAGCAGTTTTCTGGAAAAGTGATGACTCCACATGACAGCCCCCCAGACTACACTGCAAAATTGATGACCTTGTACAAGAGTTTAATGAAAACTCTTTTTCTTATAATATAAAAATTGAGATTTAACACATTTTACCTAGATATAGTCTAATAGAGTAGATACAAATAGAATTCATTCCTTGGAAATTAAAAAAGACTTGTGAACAAGATTATGAAAAGTGCTGAGATGGATTATGAAGGAAAAAACTTCACATATAAGCAAACAGCTACCTGAGGTAAAGCCATGGAAGTTAGATGTCCAGTCTGCTTTAGTGATCTTGAAAATCCTATTAGGTACCTCTAAGTATCTAAATGTCTTTGAAAACATCCCTCTGTGCCTAACATTATTAGGAATCACTGGACTTGAAAGACTAAAGGGACTCAGCCTCATCTGCAATATACAGCTGTACATTTCAAGCAGAATTCACAGGATTCAACAGTACAGCTGTCCAATGAAAGATGCCTCCACCATCAAACAGAAGATAGACACACATCATAAAATCTCCCATAAAGGATAAAGCACTCTCTGGAAATACCTTTCTCAGACTTGGTATAAATTGGCCTCTGGAAGACAACTAGAGGGAGTTTAAATGCCTAGACACATAATTCATACCTGCAGTCTAGGAACAGAATGAAGAGTGCTCTGTACTGATGATTTCAGAAAGTCTTTTTTTCAGCTTCTCCTCTGCCCCAAACACTAATTAGGTCCATGTTTTAATCTGTACAATTGTGATTACTGTCACATTAGAAAAAAAACCTCAAAATAGAGGTATATTCCAGGCACCAACTTTTTCTACATCCTCAGGCATGAGTCCCCAATAAAATGCAACACTCACTGAATCACTGAGCAAATGTACCAGGTCATGGAAAGGATCAAAGATGTAACCACGCTGCAATCTGCATGTTTATTTTGAGACTCCTCTGAACACACAGGCAGTAAAGTGGTCTCACCTCTCTCTTACTCAAGAATTACACACTCAGCAAAGCCAGCCAGTGCACTGCCATGGGACAGCACAAGATCTGAATTACTTAAATTTCACAATACATTCATGAAATAAAAAGAAAAATGAGGCCTCTCTGTTTGACAAAGGGGAAAATTTCAGAGTTCACTGGGTGAAAAGAATTACACAGGGAATTCTCTGAAATACTGATGGATGGGGAAAACATGACATTTTCAGGTATGATGAGCTAGGGACAGTAGAGATATAAACAGGATGAAATGAAGGGAATTTATGAACTGGCTTTGAGGAAATGGCAGAGATAATAAGGACACAATAGCAATAAGAAACACCAATTTTTTTAGAATGCTCCACATGCTATGAAGTTGGGGGACAATTCGTTCTGAAGGTACATAATATAGAAAGGACAAAGAGAAAGAACAGGCATTCTCACTCTTCCCACATTTTCCATAAAATCATATTTGTTCACTAGCTACCCATCAATTGAGACATTTTTACAGCCATTTGCTCTCTTTGTATTAACTTTTGTTCTGCTTCTAATCTTGAAAATGTGAGCAACCTGCATGCAGAATAGTAAGTCAGTGCCCTAAAGTAGCCCAGTTATTTTGTTACCAATTATCATTACAATAGCTGTATTGCATTTTGCTGAAAAAAAAAAACTTATGTGGCATGAGCTACATTTATACTATCAATATAAACACTGGAATTTTTAAAATTTTACAAAAAATCCATTGACATTTGTTTCCAGTCATATTCAACCACTTTTAAACTGTTTAGTGTCCATTAATTCAAGGAATATCTGAACAGAACTATATTATTCATCACTTACCTTTTAGATTTATTGAGACAGACCAGAAATAATGGAAGGAAAAGATTCCTAATGCAAGTTTCTTGAGTATGTGGATTAGGACTTTTCACATTCACAAAGAAACCCAGGAAAACTTTTGATCTGAGAGACTGCAAACGTTAATGATCAGAAAGAATGTCATGGAGGATTTGTTTATACTTTTAAAACTGTACATAAAAATTATTTATAAAGGAAACAAAATGCAGGCAAGAAATGAAAGACATTCTTTGATAAATTAAAAATGTTTGCTTTCTCCTATAATGTAAGAAAGCTAGATGTAAGAGAAGTATATTGTGTGTATGTTCAAAGGCTTAACAGCATGAGGTATAGAAGTATTTCAAGTGGTAACAGCTCAGAAAATAATATAGGTCTTGAAATTAAATCATCCTCATAAATAAATCATCAAATGAAGATAAAATGACAAATTGGTATTAGTCTAATACAAATTTAGCTGAAGTATTAATATCCTTTTTTTCCCCCTTCAGAAGGAAACTTGCTATAAAATTATTCAGATAAAATGTCTTCAAGCCTAAGTATTTATGGTCAATTCTTCATTGTTTTTGGCCACTCATAAAAATTGTAGTGATGTCAAGCCATTGTTAAGATGTCAAATTACAGAGCATATATTTTGATGTATCTTTGAAATCTGCCTACTATTTCTGAAAGTACAGGTTCCATAGTTCTCTTACATATTAGGCATTGCATCAATGTCCTTGGGAAAAGCTCCCCCTGCTCCTTGATATGGAGCCACACTCTTGGTGGCAGCTGTACATTTCCTCCATGTCTGCAGGATCATGTGTCACCTTACAATTTTGTGTAAAAGTCTTGTCAGCATAATACACATGAAGGAAAAGGTGCCCCCTTTGTACAACCAACTGAATCCAAGATTTATAGGAATTTTCCTATGAAAGACACCTAAGAATATAGGGCATAATATTCAGAACAACAACTCATCCTAAAAAAGTCATAAAAATAAGGAAAATCACAGCTGCCTAGCTCTTATCAGAAAACAATCCTCCACACAGTGCACTGCTGGAAGAAAATTTCACATCATTTGTCTTTTTAGCATACTTTACAGCAGCTATTTTTCTTCACATTCATAAAACTCCTGTGACCCTTTTTGCTTCCTCTGTCAGGCTTCTAATTGTTTGTACTGAAACTATCCTAATTAGATGGTGAAATTTTTAGGGTGTGGACCTTGTCTAATTGTTTTGTTTATAACACTGTGAGTGCACACCACTTGCATTAATATTAAACTGCATCTTGTCCTGTATTTTATGATGCTTGTTATAAAGAAACAGACGTCTTGTTTTCAGCCTCCTTTCTAAATTAAACAAGGCTTATATGATCATGGCTATGTATATCACCATGAATATTTGTACTATCAAAATTTCAGATCACTCTGCCCAAGTCACCTATATTTACATGCCCCCCAAAATGGGAATGAGCTCAGTGACAATAAATACCTACCATGCCTGAAGAAAATAAGTGTGTTGAAGATGCTGCTTCCCTGAGAATAAAACCTGCAGTACATGCCCAGTACTTTTGAGATACTATAAAACAGATAGGCACACTATTTACTGCTCAAATCTGAGGGAAGAACATCAATCAGTGCTCACATCTTTCATTTGCCAGAACAGAATGTGTTTCACACAGCTGTGGAAAAGCAGATTCACCAGTTGTGATGCTCATAGAGTCACTTAGGAAATCGTAAGCAGGTCTAGTGGTTGATGCCAAAGGTCTCCTTTGTCAGGCCACCCACTGCAGGCTGTGCCTAAGAGCAGGCATGCACTGAAAAGCAGAGCAATGGAAATGCACAGCTCTGTTTCCTGGGAATACAGCTTCCAGTGATGTACACACCATGGGCATCCTGAGCTTGGCATTATGTCTGCGTGCTTAATAGTTCTGCCCCACTGCAAGCATTTCTTCAATTGATTTTGGCATCTCTGTAGCCATCTGGCATCCCAAACTTCCCATGGCATTGGAGTCTGACATGTCAGCTACATGCTTGACAAAGAAATGTTGCCTTTTGTTGCCTTGTACTGCCACCTTTTAGTCTTACATGAGACTCCCTGGAGTTTGGTTCTGTTTTTAAGAAAACAGCTCTTCCTTGGTTATCCACAATTTACAACATGCTATTCTAATGACCTTGGTCATATTTTCTCTCAGTTGCTTCTTTCCCAACTGTTTAGAGCAAAGATTTAAAACTAATTAAAAATACATTGGAGCTTCAGTGACTTCATGGCCTTTGGATCATTTTCAAAAGAGGTTTACAGTACACTATGCATATGATTGACTACCCTCTGTGCCAAAACCCAACCACTACCTCTTGAGGTATTTTTAGTATTCCACAATATATTTATGGTTAAAATATATATATATATATATATATATATATATATATATATATATATATATATATATATATTTCTGAATTTTACCTATTGAATTATGTCAGTTCAGGTCTTAAATTTGAAAAGAATAGTACAAACATTGCAATAAAGCTATTTTTACCCAATTAAAAGGTTTTTGTTATTTACTACTTGATGAGCAGAAAGGAAAAAGAAGGAGTGAACACCTTCTACCTTTTCATCAGGGCATAAAGGAAAACTAAATCTTATGATAAACAGAACAATGGGGATGGGGTGGCTTAGAACTGTTTCTAGGCTAAGTTCCAAGGCACTTCTATAATCAAGTTTCAATCCAAGTAAATGTTTGGCTCACTTCCTTTGGTATCTGTCAACCTAAAGTATAAGTAATTCGAGGGTTTATTTTTTTTCATTTTCACTTTGATGAAAGCATTCTTACTTTTCATGCAGTTCTCAGATCAGATCAATTGTTTTATTTTTCTAAAATGCCAAAAACAGCATAGCTAGGAGGAAACTTATGCAGGAAAAAATGAGCTCTTGCTTCTCTACTTATTGCACAATGTTACTTGCTTTGTTCATGTGCTCTATTAGTTCTGGTGGATGCCATGCTGTCTGAAGCTTTATTTCAGAAAGGAAAAACTGCAGTAATTATGGCCAAAAATGTCAGGCTGTAGTGCACAACTATTCTTTGCACCACAAGTCAAGAAGTATAGCATTCTTTTGTAACACACCTTTTAAACATATGTGTTCTGCAGTTTGTCTTACATCAAAAAACACTTCTTAATGCAATGCAAGAAGGCATTTAAAAAATAGTATCTGAAGCTGTGAGTCACTCAGTTTGGAAATAGATTACAGTATTCCTTCAGAGGAGCAGTAACAGAAAAGCTTCTTTAGATTGCTAAGGCCAAACACATAATACTCTAAAGGCATGGTGCTTGCTATGCCCTTTACTGGCAGATTGATTTTCATGTTCTCACTAAGCTAGCATTTAGCAACATTACACTGCTGGTTGGATAGCAATGACAACCCAATTAGAAAACACAGTCAATGAACAGGTCAGGCAGCCACAGTCCAGATATCCTCAGCAAAAGTAGTTTTAAAACTTTCTTTTGACCCTTTCCTTATCATAAGTGACCCACCATAAAAAAATGTCAAAATTTTGTGAAGAAGCAAAACAGAAAATAAATTATAACTCATCCAAATAAGCAAACAGCTTAAGAAAACTTTTAGAGGAATTGTCAGCATAGGAAAGAAAATAAATGGGTAATAAGGTGAGATTTCTGATTTTCCCATAAATACATGCACTATACTGCTTGTGGGCTTCAGGGAAATGTTTTTGGGTACCCTGTGCTAATCAGACATATATTCTGATAGCTTAGAACCACCAAAAATAGAAAATGGCATGGCTGTATTATTTAGTCAACTTAGGTTTCCATATAAACACAGATCATTTTGAATTTTGATCTCACTTGAAACAGATATAGATTAGATAGATAGATAGATACCTAATTACAATATACATATAATTAATATGAATTTGAGGTTATGAGGCCTGAAAACAGGCAGTAGAGATTTCTCAACATATGACTCACACAAAGCAGATAAATGTATGGATCAAGAAGGAAACTACATAAATTGTTGTGCTTTGAAAGAGGGGCAGCTAGGGATGTTTTGATCAAACTGAGAGTTCAACTCTGAAAGCAAAGTATTAGCACTAGGGCTCTGAAATATAGAGTTCATCAGGTATGAAACATTGGTGTCTAGAGACAAAGTTACCAACCCTTCCAAAAAAACAACACCTCACTGGACTTTCAAAATGGCCAAGAACTTTCCTGAAGTCTGTTGATCTTTTCTAAACTCAAAGTAATTCTCTCTGTAATAGACTAATGGAGCTTTTATTGTCATATAGATAGCTTTTTCAACATTGCTGTGATTGTCTTTATTAAAAACACCTTGGCTATGCCATTTTGCAAAGTTCTTCTGTTCAGAAATGCCTCTCCTTACATGTTCCATCATTGATGTTTCTTCTAGAACTATTGAATTGAGATTCAATAGGTTTTTTTTTAATTTAATCTTAAACCAAACTAGACTTAATGTTATACATAAGCAAGAACAGTTCTCAATTTTTATTTTGTCATATGTCCTGTTTCTAACTCCCACAGTTGACTAGTTATGTCTTTGCTATGCTGCAGCCTTTATAAGAGATGGACTTATTTGCCTCTAACATCCATGCTGATTTAATGGTTTTATATAAATAGCAAATTGAAACAATACCAGCATGTATTACTGGTCATTAAGCTCCTTTCAAAATTGTGTCAGTGAGGTTTTTTTGCATAAGAAGGAATGTCAGGATGCCATTACAAAATCTAGGAGCAGCATTAACTAAAACTGCACAAATGCATTGAAACTATGTGCACGATGCTGTTTTCTGAACAGCAGTGTAGGCACATCTGAAATCTGCTTGCTCACACTACAGAAACTACTTATTAGCATCTGTATATAACACATCATCACCACAGGGAAAGCTAGTTTCAAATCATAAATGTCAAGGCATAATTAACTTAAAGGTCAGGTTTAATTACAGTTGTTGAAACTGAAATACACTAATTACGATTACTATGTTAGAAAATTTCTTAAAATTATTTGAAATGTTTTGTTGGTGCCTGTGCTTTTCTGTAATTGACATCTTTTGTCTCATGATGGAGACGTTTCAATGAGCATTTTTTCACTAACTTTGAAGCAGAAAGAGAACAAACCAGAAAAGTAATGAACAAAGCACCACCACAAATCTCAACAAAACCTGTCCTCTGCATTACAATATTATTAATTACTTTCTTGTAATTGGCACTTCAGATAATCATTTAGATAATGAAATTATTTGGAGAGTCTGGTACATGGATGAAACAGATTTAACTGTGTGGCTGTGAATGACAAAACTAATCAATAAGTGAAACAGACTGGTGAGAAAATAACTCAATAACTGAAAATTTTACTCTACCTGTAGGCTTTTCCAAGGATTCTACTGGGAATAGTTATTGACTCACATAAGTATTTTAGTTCTCTCTTTCCCCCAAGGTACAGAAAGTTTGAACACTGTGATTTCATTTTCTCTTCTGTTATCTAGTGTTTATTCTTCCCTCCCCACCACAGCCAGGAGTTCCAACTTGCTTCTTCCTATACTTTTAGCAGTGTGATAGACATCTTTTTCCCTGAAGAAGCCATTCCCTAGAATGCTAGAAAGCTAGCTAGAGTATAGCAGAGCAAAGGTTAAGCTATGTAAAATTCATTTCCCCACAACAGCACTGATTTTAGCTGGGTATGGCCCCCATACAAAAATTCAGAACTCTAAAGTGAATACAGCCAATGACTCTGGAGGAAAATATTACTAACTGATGAAGACAGGCCATCAATTGCACTGATAAAAGAGACATACTCATTTATTAAGTTTCATTCATTCTGCACCTGAGGTTGTAACACCTGCCCCCGTGCTGCAGTGCTGATGCCTTCCAAAGTGCATTAATCACCTGAAATCAGCAGGAAATATTTCTGTTTCTGGAGGAAATATTTCTACTTGGTAAGTGGGCAGCTCCCACACCCCTTTCCCCCTCCTTTTCCACAAGCCCCAGTACTTGGTGCTTCACAAAAAAACTACAGAAAAGAGCTGAAAAGTCTGAATATAAGGAATTTATACATCAACTGAAACAGTGAAGGACAGTCTCAAGTACACAAGTATAGCAGGAAAGTGGCTGGCAGCTCAGAAACCAGCAAAAGATCAGCCTTGACTGTGCTACTGCCTTGCATCTCAATAAATGGGAAAGGATAGCATTTAATTAAAGAGAACTTGCCTCCCAGGTACTGATGACATTGAAATCAGTGTGGACAGAAGGCATTAAAGCTGGTATAACCCAAAAATTCTCTTATTTAAGATTTACAGCTAACTGTTAGAGAAAAGTGAAAATTTATTAAAGGCTTCCATCTGGCAGAATGTATCATTAGTATTCAAACTGATACCAGCAGTGATTTAAATTTAATAATCTGAGTGAAGATATGCATCAAAAAAGAATTCTTTTAAAATATGTCTAATAGCAATAACTGACTTCTTTATTATAGTCTGCCTGTGAAAAATGCCAGATATCAAAGAACAAGACATCAAATGTTAATTTCAGTGTGTTCTTTTAGTTGAAACTCACATTAAAATAATATACTCGCTGCTAATCAAGTAGCACAGACTGTACCTGCTTGTACCTTCCTTGAGAAAGATTTGAAACACGAAGGCCCAGAAAAAGCAGCAGCTGGACCATACAGAGGGGAGCAGGGAGGTTGTAGGAGTGGAAGTGGTGGCTGCAGGGGTGGCCTCAGTGATTCCAGCCACTGGCCCCAGTGCGGGGCACAGCTGAGCCCTGCTGCCATGGGTGTGGGACCTCCAGGAAGATGTGTCTAAGAAAGGGCAAAACGCTGTCCAGGAGAGAGGAGTGAGTTAAAAACAAGTGTAAGAAATAGCTCTATGGACACCAAGGTCCAAAAGGAGGAGCGGGGAGGGGCTGCTCCCAATGCTGGATCAGAGATTCTCCTGCAGCTCTTGGCAGAGACCACAGCAGAGCAGTTGTGAGCAGATGTCCTCACTGCAGACCAGGAAAACCCACCCAAGAGCAGCTGGATGTTCCCTAAGGCACGGCAGGCTCCAGACAGCTCATGCTGGAGCAGGTTCTCCTGGCAGGAGCAGCAGCCCATGGGAAGGGCCCACACTGCAGCCAGGGAAAAGAGTGAGGAGGAAGGAAGAGCAGAGAAGGGCTTTGGACTGACTGCAGCACCCAACCTCCCTGCAAAGCTCAGTGAGCGGGGTAGAAGGACAAGGGAGGAGGGAAGGAGTGAAGCTGAGCATGGGAAAAAGGGGTGGAGGCTTGTGAGACAGGTGGTTCAGTGTTTGTTTCTCACTACCCAATTATATTTCAACTTGCAAAAATGATAGCAACTTTTTCAACAGACAAGACTCTCTGCCTCTGATGGCAATCAGTAAGTGATTTCCCTTCTCAACCCATAAGCTTTTTCATCCTTTTTCTTCCCATGTCCTATTTACAAGAAGTGAGAGAGTGGCTAGGTGGATATGTGGCAGCTAGCCAAGATCAACCTAATCTTCTATTTTTATGGGCAACACGTCCTCTGAAGTTGTACTTGGGCATCCTATGTGAGAATTATGATGAGGAAAATGCATGTAAAACAGAGAGATAATCTGTAACCTAATTTTTTTTTCATATTATTACCATGCCAAGTTGCATTTTGTACTTGTTTTACTTAATTGTATGAAGTTACTATTCTGCTTTCAATTTTTACACCTGAGGTTTCAGTTTTAGGTAATATTCACGTCTGATTCTCAATATTAAAGAAATTTTTTATACATCATTCTTTCATGCCTGTTTTCAGCCCTCACTTCATAAGATGGGATTCAAGAATAGTTCATATAAAGCTAAGGTGACAACACAGGGTACCTGCAGAACAGTCTTTCTGTTAATATGTGCTGGGAATGCCAAAAAACACTCCAAAAGTCACAGACAGAATCACTGATATACCATCTAGCAGGCAAAAAAGGGAACAGACAATTTATTCAAGGAAAAAATAAACATGAAAATTAAGGCAAAGTCCAGGTATCACAAATTGAAAAGGCTGGAGAAAAAAGTGTTGTGTTCATTATAAGAACTAGCATAATTTAACTACCTAGTGTGCAATTTACATCAGTGTTGCCCAAAAAAATACCTAAAAACTACTTACCCTTTTAATGATTTTTTTCTTAATTGCAGAGTAATGGGCAGTTCAAATTTACAGGTTGGTAATTTGTCACTGATTTGCTTTTTAAAAGTTGAACAGGAAAACAACATTGAAATACTTGAAATATGTTGTTGGCAAGAAGCCAGTCTAGGGTGTTTAAATGGGCCCAGGTGCTTTAAATATCCCAGGGCCTTCTTTTGCAGGAAGGAGGGCACTGGCTCAGCATTGGCAATGTCACAACAGGTGATCAATATCAAGACTCTCACTCCTTTGTCTCTCCTGGCTCAGCAGGGGTGAGCACAGCCAGAGTCTGAAGGAGAAAGGCTTTCACAGTAGCCAGGCAGCTGTACAAAGTAATGTGGGCACATCTCACATGGCCTGGGGTAGGGGGTGAACATGGCAGAGTCCCTGCTCCTCCCTCAGAGAGCTGTTGAAGAAAGAAACAAACAAAACAACAAACCCACCATAGTATTTTCTTTTTTTTCTATGCCTATTTTTCCCCAGCAATGGATATGGATTCACATGAACTAACTACTCCAATGGCAGGTATACCAGAAAAACAAATTTTGATTTTCAATTTAAAACTCTGAAAATATACGCTGATTTTATTTTTTAAATTTCATTTTTAAAAAGCCATTTTGATTTTGTCCCATAGTGTTTTCTTCCAACTGATATATTCTTGACAGACAGGAAAAAGTCTTTTTTGCTTTGCTCTATGTCAAATTTAGAGGAGGAAAAAAAGAAGGAAAAAAAGCCAGCAATTCAGATTCTTCACTGATATTTATTCTACTATAAAGTACTATACAGCAGCTCTGAAGGGGCTCATACTATTCCATGTATATGTCTTAGCTGACAAATCACAAAGTTTCCACACAGTCTTTGAACTCAAAAGATCATAATTTTATACAAACTAGACATTGAAAGCTGAGGCATTGTTAGGGAGATAACATGTGATGTTACACTAGGAAGAGCGAGTGCTTAAAGAACACAAATACATGGGGAATCAGTTTTGAATAATCAATTTGATTATTCTACCTAATGATCAAATTCTTAGCGTTACTGAAAATGTTCCTGACAATAGCAGATCTCAACTTCTCCCAATTCAGAGCTTCTCAGCCAGACCCCACACCAAGGCATGAGAAGGTTCTACTTTATGTCCAAGGAAGATGTACCCTAATTGCCTCTGAATCAGTTATTGTCTACAAATACTGGACTATATTTGAATTAGTAAGTTAATTTGTGAAAAAAAAAAAAAAAATTGTCACTGGAAAAATTTTCTTATTTCCCATAACCTTAAAAACCCCATAATTATGCAAAAATATAGGAATAAAACTAAGGTGCTCTGACTAAACTCCACTTTGTAGAGCTATAATTAGTTTACATTCAACTAAGCATCATGTTCCATGAACAATGATATGTCATTCTTCAGTGAAATTCATTAAAACTAAAAAATCATGAGGGTGGAAATATAATGTTCATAAAAAGCAAGCCCTGGAGTACAGCTCTACTAACTGCTGTGGCTTTTTCACAAATCTTCTTCAGCCTTTATTGCATAATTTCTAAATTTTTTTAAATCCCCAAAGTGGATGGAATCAATGAGAATCTTGTCTTTTCTTGAAAAAAAATATTGTTCATGGCTAACCAGCACAAATGAAAGGCAAATCCTCATTTAACACCCCAGAAATTACAAGATAAATTAATAGAATCAAGCATGTATTATGTTGAAATAAAGTCTTGAGATTTTCATGCCATATGTGTGGTTACTAACTATGTGACATCAGGGATACTGAAGCAGGGAATTTTTCTTTTGTCAGATCAGGAATGCAGAAATGCTCACTTTCTTTAAAACCATAAAAAGAAGAAGTCATATAAAGAAAAACATTTCATAGAACTGGGGCAGATGAAGATACCCACAAATGTACCACCAAATGAATAATACTGAGATGCCTTATATGAGCGTGTGCTTCTGCTCATGCACATATAAATTGGATAAATCCTCTTCTGGACAAATTATGACTGGACACAATCTGCTTACCCTTGACACTCACTGGCATCTGATGCAGTAATGTAAATATAAGCAAGATATGTATAATCTGAAGTTCAATGAAGATGATAAAACTGTCTATAATTACTAATATTAAAATCCCAGGTCTAAGTAGTCTTTCTGCCTTTCTGCACTGGAAAAGTTTGAAATTTATGAAAGACAAACCAACCCAAAAAACAACCTTCTCTGAATTATTGGTTGCAACACAAATTTCAAGATAATGTATATAGGAACACAGAGCCAGATTCATCAGAGCTTTATTGACTCATTAATGTAGCTCTGAATAAATGAGATTTTGTGTGTAGATTTAGTTCAAACGATAATTGCTAGGATCAACAGTGTGATATGTATTTAAACCTGGGACTATTGCCACTGAATAAATGAAGAAATGATTACTAGTTAATCTTTATAGGACACTGTGTTCCTAGTTGGACCAAAAAGTATCAGCAATAATTTCAGCAATGACTGGAAAATACTCCATCATTTACAATCATTGGAGGATTTTACCATTTTGCTGAGCCAAAAATAGAATAAAACTTTTGAAAGATTTTCTGAGAATGCCATAGCTAAAAACAACAGCAGGTAATGTAGGAGGACAGACTGCCCAAGTGCTTTAAAAGGTTCCTGTGATGTAGACAAAAAAGTCACTATTTTTCAAATTGTGTGTTTTATAGATTATTTCAATTCCTTTTACTGTCAGTCCCTAGAGGAATTATCTGAAGGTTCTGAGGAATTGGTTTATTTGGACTGGAAACAATAGTCATAATCTAAGAGAATTTTTGAAACTCTCTACTCTGGAATATTTTTTTAAACACACATTAACTAGATTGTAAAAATTTTGCAGCTATATCATTTAATCTTAATTTTGGATGTCACTCCATTGTAGACACCTGGAATTTGGAGAATCAAACTTCAAGATAACAAAATTAATCTGATTAAATATGGATTTTCTGAAGAGTTTTTACTAGAACTTGAGAACTAAAATACATTTGGAATAAAGCAGCAGAGCACTTGCATACCGGCTCTGAATGGTGGAAGTTATTGAGTCCAGACTAGATTTTCTGCTGTGAGACAGATAACGTGTGAGATATCTCCTCTGATTCAGGCTAAAGATGTGAGAGTGGTACCTGTTCCTCCCTGTCTGATGGAATTAACTTTCTGTTCCTGGCATGACTCCACTCTTAACAAAGAATATATTGCTCATGAACTCTGACTGCCCAGATCCCACCTGACTTCCTGTCCACTAAACTACAGAAACTCTTTCTTTCCCCTTTTTTCCACAACAAATGATGCTGTAAATTATAAAGATTTTGATTTAGACTGAGTTCACAGTGAGAAAACATTTATTACCCAGACTCAAGAAAATTACTGTAAACAAATTATAAAATCTAAAATACTTATTATAATTTAATTAAAAATTTAAATTATCTACGTTAAAACAACCTCCAGTGGAATATTTATCTTTAGGTAGTCACTACTTACATTCCACTGAGATGAACAAAGACGTTCAGCCATTCTTAGATGACTAGTCAACAAAAGTTATGTTTGGAATTGTAAACCTCATGTTTTTACAGCTTTAAAATGACAAAAAAAAAAATTAAATCAGTTGCTGACCTGCAGAACACTGACTGCACACGTCCATAGGACCTGGGGGTTTGATCATAACAGTAAGGGACTTTACAATACTAATTTCCCCTTTCAGAAGAGCTACTTTAGGTGACAGTAATTTTTAGTTAAACATAGACTGTTCAAACAACTCAAACTTATGAACACTTTTACATTTCAAAGCAATGAGAAATATTTGAACTCTAAAATAAATAGAAATATACAGGGAAGACAAAGTAGAAAAGAATTGATTTTACTAAGTTATTCCAGAAAAAAAGATCATTTAGACCATTCTCTCATGACAATCAGGCAGAAATTATGTGAATAAGGAAGAGAGATAAAGAACCAACCCTGAGCAGTGAAATAAAAAGCCATAAATAAGTAAACATTTCTTATTCTAAATACATTTGGGTTTCCTGAACAAGCTAGAGAAGATTCTACTAGGTTAAAATAAAAAAACTGAACATCTAAGTATGATTTGTATCTTTGTGAAAGCATCCGTCATGTCTAAATTACAGTCAGTCTAATTTCACAATTATAATTAAATATGTCCCACTCCTCATTATTGTTGTACATTTCAGTAACATTTTTAACAGCTTCATTGTTTTCCCTGGCTCATCCAGAAGCACACAGGTCAAACTGTTTTTAAAAGTATTCCCACTAATGTGTGAAGGAAATAATTGGTGATGAAAAGCACTGAATACATCAAACGCCATTTACTGTCATTTAGATTACGTGCTAAAAGTTAAAACTACAGCATTTGCATTACATGTTAAATCTGGTTATAGCAAATTGAAAGAAAATACTGTATAAGCACTTCTGGGATTTTGGTAGGGTTTTTTTACCAAGTCCAAAGTCATAATTTTAAATTTCAATAAATATAACTGATTAATCTAGCTACAAAACATATTGGCATGTATCTAATGCCCAACATGTTACATCAGAGACATCATACAGGCACTGATTTATGGTGATTAGAATGGAGGGGAGAATGAACAAACAAGCCCTTGAAAAGGAAAACTGTCCAAATGACCTATTCCCTCTAGCTGTCCCTCCAGCACCCTCTTATTCAGTGCTGCCCTGAATATGGAGTGACTATGTTTGGCAACATCCCTGGGGCCATTTACAGAATTTAATATAAACTTGCACAATCTAGCTTGGGTATTAAGGTTATATTCTATTCTTATTTTACCAAGTACCATGTTACTTCAGTTACTCTCCACCTTGATCATCAATGGTACCCTACAAAAGGGAAAAAATAAATCTTAAGTCTCTTCCTGTTCACTTCATATATGATATATCTCTCTATTTTCTGTCATCAGATTTTGTTCATTTCCCATGTCTCCTGTGTCTGGTCGTGGGAATTTTTCTTGTATTTAGTTTTCTGGTTTTGTATAATTAAGCTGATCCCAAAGAAACAATTCTTTAATGCATTCAGAATATGTGTGCATATATATATTTTTTATATATATATATGTCTGTATATGTGTATAGACACTAACAATGCTCAAACAAGTTCTAAACTTCAGTGAAACAAGTTTTCCTGCTCTGATCAACTAATCTCAGCTTCTAAATATTGTTATTACTATGTATTTCTATTTCTAATACTGTATTTCTTCCTAACATCATTGTGGTAGGATTTACAAGGAATAAAACACCTATCCTGGATACCTTACAAAAAAGCAGCCTGTCAGTCTTCTCTGGAAGTCTCTCCAGAAGTCCAGCCTGCAGCCTGATGATGTGAAAAGGAAAATCTTTGCAGTATCTAAAACTGTCCCTGCACTTCACTGTTCTTCCCAGTATCTCACTGGATTGTTGTAACTTCCTGCAGTAGCTCTAGAATCCCATAATTCCAGTGAATTGTAGAGGTTTCCTGGGGCACAGAAATACATATGGCAACACATATTGCACTTTCAAGATTAGATTTTTTTCTTTGCTTTTGTTTTTGCTCTTTTTT